>NW_028289135.1:2646414-5292828 GCF_059628265.1 Tinamus guttatus | reverse complement strand
GGTTTGTTTAAAACAAAAATCCTAAGAGTAGCATTTTCAATTAAACAATTAATGTTGTCAAATAAGTCTATAGCACTCTCTTGGTTACATGTCTTATAAATTCAGTGCAACTTTTTCCTAATGGAAATGACATCTTTCCTACATATACTAAAAAATTTCCTTCTGCATGTTCCAAAGGAGATTCTCTCCAGCCAGCTTCCCCTTTGCTAACTAAATATCCAGTGTTCAACAGTTTGGTAGATCCCACAGAAGATTAAGTTTCTTGGCCTCAAAAATGACCTAAAATTAGAACTTGAGCAAAGAAAGTCATGGCTGGAGAAGCTCAGAAGCGCTCATGAGGCAAGTAACTTCCACAAGGTGTGCTCTGTTTGGTAGCACAAATGGGAATGGGGTTTTCTGGGCATGTTTTACATTCTGAAAAAATAATCCTGATTCACCACACAGGTGACCAAGTCCATAAAACCAGTTTAGAGGTCCTCCTACCCAGCCTGCCTGTGGGGAAGTCATCCACACATCCTTGAGCAAGGGAGGAAGGGAGAGGCATGAATCAGTACACAAAACCAGCTGCTGAACACACAGGTTTTCAGGTGAAAACTTGGTCCACGTGGTCTCCAGGCAAGCACTACCTCTCAAATCAGTCTTTTGAGTAGTTCAGAAACATTCTTCTTCCTCCAACTACTTCCCTGCCACAACAGTAGAAAGTGTGCAAGGACAGCTGCTTGCAAACTGGCCATCCTAAAGGAAGATGCCTCCCAGCCATCTTGCACTTCCTTGGGGGCAATGACAACCTGAATCAAAATTTAAACAAAGCTGTTAATTTTCATCAGGTTTGAAAAAATCCACACTGATCAAGGAGAAATGCTGGCCCTCTAGAAGCTTATGAGAAAAAAAAAAAAAAAAAAAGTGAAAGTTTTATATTTGACTTGCTTCAGAGCCACCACTGGGACACTTAACATCTCAACTGTCCAACTATGAGAAGTTTGTTCCTTCTCAAATAACAGAGACCACTACACCCATGTCTGTTCTCAGTAAGTGCCAGTGTTTATTCCAGATGAGCTTGTTGGCTAGCCATAAAATGGGAAGTTACTCAGTGTGAACAAAAATATTTCAGAACCTGCATTCTATTCTAGAGCATTAAAGTTTCTACATTGACACATACCAAATACTGTCAGATTTTTCTGCCAAAAGGGGAACTATGAATTATTTGTTTCTTATGTGAGAATGTGCATAACATGCCTGCTTTGAAAAGAAATTTGCCCATGCTTTTCTTATAACAAGGCCAGATCAAAAACTGCAGGGGCAGGCTTTTAGAATTGTGAATGAACTATAGTTTTATGAATATCATCAAGCATGTTCAGGCAGTCAGCTTTAATCCTGCATTCTGGGAAAATATTTTTTGCCTGCATTGTTTCTGGTACTTTGTGCTGACAGCTCTCATGCTTTATTATATTCTCTGTCTTACCCTGAAGTGCCATCCTATTTTGCATGACTGAAGTTTTGAAAGCTCTAATTGATTCATTGTAGCTACATATAAAATTATCATGTATTATTTCATGCCGTGACTATGAGAAGACTCCCTGTCCCGTCCCCCTACACTCTCCCAGGAGAATAAAAATACACCCATTTAGACATTACTGAAAAGAGAGGCATGTATGCAACTGCATTTTGCCTGTCTTGGCTATTAAAAGCTTATTCCATCATAATCTCACAGACCAAAAGAAAATATAGGTTAGGACTTCCCTATAACTTCTAATGGGTAAATGTTAGAAAGATCCCAGCAACTGCTCCCCAGTGGCTCCAGCTTTGTGATATAACTCACAGCCATCCTTGCTTTGCTTCAGCAAGCTGTAACAGATCTGATTGTGACAGAGAGACATGGCCCAATTTAAAACTGAAAATATTTGCTTTATCAAGGTTGGAACATAAAAATGATGGAAAACCTCATTTATCAGAGATACCAAAAATAGGTAGCACTATTTAGCCACAACTACCATGTATCAAAAACACACAAAGCTGGAAAGATCAACTTCAATTTAGGCAAGATTAGTAATTAGTGATCTAAATTAATTACTAAACTAGTAATCTAAATAATGTACTAAAATGAGTTAGTCAAGGGGACTTCATATTCTTAAATATTCTGTTAAATAAAATTTACTACTAGAAGGGGAAAGAGAGCCACGAACTTTTCAAAACTGGGACAAAAATCAATTTGTTTGCAATTTGCATAAAGTCCACCTGAATATTGACACTGCAGGTCATGGCTGCAGCTTGCAAGCACTACAGAAATACAAGTACTGAACCACTGACAGAACCTGAAGGTCACAAATTCAACAGATGGAGCTATTCAGTAGAAAGCTTTGGCGATGTTCAGACCAAGTCCCTGCTCTTTCATTCAAAGTTTGAAGAAGTCTGGATCTACACCAGAGCTTTGGTAAATCTTCAGATATGTGACAAGTGATGGTGTTAGAGGATCCCACAAAATTACAAGTCATAAAAAATTGCTAGATTTTAAAAATACACTCCTAAAAATTACAGAAACTCACCTTAAAAGAAACTTACCTTACGGAAACATACCTTAAAACAGGAGAAGGGAGACAGGTTCAGATCACTACAGGCCATTAAATTTTGTTGCAAACCACTATACTCCAGCAATCTGCTAGTTGAAAATGCCATAAATATTATGGAAATCAGGTAGCACTTACTTACCCCTCCTAGGCTACATGCCACCAATCAGTGCGGCAACTAAACAGACATTTTAAGCCAGAGGAGGGGGAAAAAAATACAAAATAATTTATAATTTCTGTACCAGTGATGATACATAGTTGAAAAGTAAAAAAGAGGGAGAAGACAGAAAGACAGTTTATCCTTGTCAGTTCTGTTTCACTTTCCTATGCATACACACGCAATAATTTGGCAATTAAGGGTCAAAGTAACTTTACACCTAAAAGTAAAATGAAAGTAGCTCTTTAACACCTTTCAGGTCTTAAGAAGGCCTGCAGTAAATGACAAGTATACACCAAAAATTCACACAGGCATATGAAAACATCTTTGTGTCAGGTTCACATGGTTTTTCAGCTGCTTTAAAGTTCGGGATTTGAATGATCTCAAAAGTCCTCAGCTAAAATTCCATATAGGATTGATGTAAACCTTGAAATATGAGCTTGGGGTTTGCTTAGATCAATTTATGACTTTCAGATGAACTTTTGGGCAAACTAAAGTCTCGCTTAGAATTTGTAGCAAAACAAGCAAGTGGCTCAGCTGAGAAGCCTTCGGTTTCCCAGACAGCACCTGACAAAGCAGCTTTTCATACTAACAGACACCAGTAGGATCCAAAATCCTTAAGTAAGGCTATAGCAATGTATATAAATATTTCTTGGAGGATAACTCAATATGGAATAACCCTGAAGTGTTTATATTTAAATAGAAGCAAGCTGTAAAAGGAATGGGACATGCACAGTAGTACAGTTTAATATTTCATTAGTTATTCCAGGGCTTTTTAAAGACAATTGGCAAAAATTGCAGTGTGCCTTACAACTGCTCCCACTTTTCCCTCATTTAAGTAGTAGCTTCTGTAAAATAAATATTCTTGATTACCTTTTTTTTTCCAAAACAAGCAAGCAGGATCTAACTCAAAAACCACTGACACATTCAACAGGCGTTCTGCACCAAATTCAGCAGCCTATTATATCTTAAAAATTCACCCTTGCTAAGCTCATGCAGTTTTCCCACTGCTTCTCTCAAAAATAACCTGGGTTCGCCTCCCAGATACATTCACTTTTAAATACCTGCAGACATGAGTTTCAGTACTCTCCCGGGGGGCGGGGGGAGGACAAAATAAAAAGGAAGAAAAAAAAACAGCCATTCAACTCCTTTGTGCTCTAGAGGTTGCACCTTCTGAGCTAGAGGAAGCAGTTACCACACAAGTTATTGCTAACAGCAAATCACTTTTGAGAACAATAAGCAGAAAGAATCTTTTTTACTCTTTAGTTTAGAATGGGAAGACCAGAAATCACTTTGAGGCCGTTCATTATCTGAACACTCCTTTCAGCTTTTAATCAATTAAAATAGATACTGGGCTTTGAACTCACACATGCCCTGCTAGTATGAATGGTTTTTTGTGCATCATTTTCCATGGTGACTGAAAACACAAGGCTAGACACACTTCTAAATTTTGGCTGGGTCCTATGATTGACTTGGGTAAGGTTTCACTAAAGTACAGCTTGACTTTAAAAATAGAAAAGGAAGCCAATAATTGAGCAAAGGCTTAAAACAAAAAAAAAAAATCCAAAAAGCAACCAAAACCCCAATTCCACATCATTTTTTTTTAAAAAAAGAAGAGACACACACACTCCCACCCACACAAATCTGTTGACTCTATAATAGCCAACGCTGATTACCTTCTGTCAAGAGGCCAGATGCTATTCCTATGCCTGTGTCAACATGAAGACAAATAATTTACCAGAGAGGAAGAAAACAGTGGGTGCGACTCGGGGAGAGAAAAGAAAGACGACAGCACATTGCCCCTGCTCCCCTTTAAAGCAGGGCTCCGGAGACACAGTTTCATCAGGATCTCATGGTAGATCACTAACGAACTGGCGTAATGAATGATCAGTGCTCCAGGAGATGAGGCAATATCAGGCACTTGCACCTAATCTATTTTGCTCCTAATACAAGGGTGATAGTGTAGGACAGAACAAAATGCAGGAACTGTACTAAAGATATCCTTTTTAGAGTAAAAACATCTTGAGGAAGTCATTGTGATATGATAACACCACAAGTAGCATTTTTTTAATGAATCTTTTTTATTCTCCCCTTTCTCATTCCCATTCCCACCAGTGCAAACCAACTCAACAAGCTTATTTCCCCACATGCACTAAGGTCATCAAGAGTTTAATATCAACCAAAATCACTAAATACGAACAAGCCGAGCCAGACAGAAGCAATCCTTCTGCTTCGGGGTACAATGGAGTTCTTCACCGAGAGGTGTCAGGAACTGCCCCTATTAATCCTGTTTACCCAGGTAAGAGTTTGCCTCCTGCTCCTTGGGAACACGCGCGCGGCGCTGCTCTCAGGGCAGCAGTTGGCGCCTGATGCCTCAGTGAGGGTGTGGAGCAGCCGGTAGCGCGACAGTTGGCGCCGGTAGCGCGGCAGTTGGCACCGTTAGAGTCCTGCGCTTCGGTCACAACAACCCCATGCAGCACTACAAGCTTGGGGCAGAGTGGCTGGAGAGCTGCATGGCAGAAAAGGATCTGGGGGTGTGGGTTGACAGCGGGCTGAACATGAGCCAGCAGCGTGCCCAGGTGGCTAAGAAGGGCAACGGCTTCCTGGCTTGTATCAGGAACAGTGTAGCCAGCAGGACCAGGGAAGTGATCATCCCCCTGTACTCAGCACTGGTGAGGCCACACCTCAAATACCGTGTTGAGTTTTGGGCCCTTCACTGCAAGAAGGACATGGAGGTGCTGGAGCGTGTCCAAAGAAGGGCAATGAAGCTGGTGAAGGGCCTGGAGCAAAGATCTTATGAGAAGTGACTGAGGGAGGTGGGGTTATTTAGTCTGGAGAAGAGGAGGTTCAAGGGAAACCTTATCGCTCTCTAAAACTACCTGAATGGAGGCTGCTGTAAAGCTGGGGTTGATCTCTTCTCCAGAATAACTAACGATACGACAAGAGGAAACGGCCTCAAGTTGCATCAGGGGATGTTCAGGTTGGATATTAGGAAAATTTTCTACATGGAAAGAGTGGTGAAGCATTGGAACAGGCTGACCAAGGAAGTGGTGGAGTCACCATCCTTGGCAGTGTTCAAAAAATGTGTAGATGAGGCGTTTAAGGACATCGTTTAGTAGGCATAGTGTTGAAGGGCTTTCTGTTAGATGATCTTGAAGGTCCTTTCCAACCGTAACAATTCTATGATTCTATGAGGTTACTGGGCATCGTAGGGTTACATCAGCTGTCCAACTTCAACTCTTTTGGCCATGAATTGTCAAGGCTTCTCGTCTCACCTTTCAGCGACAAGACAGTATTCTCAGTAGTTCAGAGAGCATGCCGGGGTACTTACGCACAACTTGAACTTGAGTACCATTTATGATCTCCCCAATGCAACTCAGCACAGCGCCTAGCTCCTCCTTCTAGCGCCTAGCTCTTCAGTTTTCTACTGAACCATTTTCCCAGCTTAGCAGGATAGAGCTGATGAGAGCAAGGTACAAGTGCAGCAGAATACATAAGCAGCAATGTGTCAGACTATCTAATAAGTTAAATAAAGAATAGCCTAACTTCATGCTCAACACTTCTCTCTCTCCCTGGCTGTTCTTGGCACACTATTTTTATATATATTAGAATAAAAACGTTTACAATGTGTTCAGTAAGCTGAGAGCCAAAGTGAGGCCATCCTTAAAAAATGTTTAGTTTCCTACTCCCAACCAATTGCTCCTAGACTAATCTCTGCAACTAAATGGCTCCTACTAATAGGATAGAGTTTTAATTTCACATGGATTTCTTGTTTGTTGCAGTCAACCAGGACTGCAGAGCAGCAAATTCAAAGACTGCTCTGTGATAAAAAGGGAAAAATAGCAGAATAATTTCTGAAAGATAGGTTATGTTATACCTAAAAGAATGTAGGGACTGCACAGAAGATTTCTCAGATTGAGTTCAAGGTGCTAGCCATGAGTAAAGAGAAAGAACGCAGCAGGCTGAAAAAGATGATAAAATACAAGAGAAGGAGTATAGTATAGCAAAAAAGAACAACACCAAACTGATTTTGATAAGATATACTCTTAGTCTGTCCAAATCTGATTTAATTGCCTTTGCTCATCTAGCGTATTCTGCTTGAACTGCACAGCTGCGAAGTTGTCATAAAGCTCCAGTATCATCATGACCATTTTTCATTAACAATTTTAAGCCATAGTTGTACTGTCCAAACCTTGACTCTTTTGTTTGCTAAGTAATCTAGTTAAATACAATACTGTTATGTACATTTCTATACTTCATAATGTGACTGAAAAATTCTGGACACAAATAAGATTCTCTGGTTGACTGTCGACAATATCAGATTCCTGTTCCTTGTGCTCAATAAATACACAGGCTTCACTATACTCCTTACTGTGAAGAATTTAGGCATAAAAAATTGTTGAAAAAATAAGAAGTGCATTTCAATGTGATTATAGCACTTTTTGGGTAAATTAAGTCACAGTCTTTGGTCATAACATGACCCAAAACATGTTATAATGTCCCACAAATTAAGTGTCTTCTATATTTTAAGACTTAGGTATATACTATAAAACTTGGCTTCATCATACTTTAAAATATCAAAAGAGAAATTTTAATGACCTATGACAGAATGCTTTACTGAAACAAATGAGATTTAAAGAGCTAATAATATTTGCAGGAAAAAACATTTGAGACTACCTTTGCAGCATTTAGGGTAGTTTCATCAGCCTTTGAGGGAGGTAAAAAAAAATCACAACGAAATTCACTACACAAATATGCTCAGGTCCTCATTTAGAATATCTACACGAGAGCCCCCCGTGCACACACACAAACACACAGAGCCGGACAAGTTCTCACACACGTCCTTGGTCACCAGCGCTCCAGCCTGCGCACGCTTGCACACACACACTGCCCTTGCACGTTAAGCTTCTCACGGGTAATCCATCCTCCAGGCTCTCATACAAACACAGACCCGCTTCATACCTTTCCCCACGTTAGAAAACCACGTGAACCATCTGTCGCTATTTAATCTCCCAGCCCAAGTCAGCCAAATACACCCCATCTCAGCCCCAGACACCCCAGTCAGCCTTTATAGCAATACGCTCCTCACAAATAGGCCGTTCTTTTCACTACTCCCAACCTCACGTTAATCTGTTTTCCATCCCAAGCTCTTCTCCTTTCGCTAGCACAGGCACTGCAGAAGCAGGATCTACACTGCTGCTCTTTCCAGCAGTCAGGCCTCAAGCGTGCCCACATTTTAGGGGCACTGCCAAGACCCAGACATGTTTTACAACGTGCAGCACACCACATACAAGCCACTAAAGCCAATGGGCAACACGTGCTTCCCGCATTGTTAATAACTCCAATCCACTACTGCTCAATTTTTGAGTGCTGGCAGAAAGAAAGAAACCAAAAAAGTAATTGCAGAGAAAGAAATCAAAAAAGTCCACAATTCAGAGATTTTTTTTAAAAAAAGAAAGAAAGAAAAGAGGACTTTTATATCTGAGGCAAAAACCTCAAAACTCAGGGCAGAGCAGTCAAAGAGCCCTTAAGTCTTGGCTTCCAGCTTGTAAGAGACACGTCAGCCAAAATACTGAGGCAAAATGAGAGTGCTGCTGAAGGCAGTGTGCTGCGTTTGGAGGAACAGGATCAAAAGCAAGTCTTAAGTACTTACGGCATTTCAGGGTACCCCCAAACAGCACAGAAGGTTGCTATTGCTCCTAAAGATGTTTGAGCTCTATGGAAGGACCTTTCCAACTTAAAAAACACTTTAAACCACTTATTTTCCAAATGCAGAACAGCTGAACATATTTACACTTTGTATCAATGTTACTCAATCCCTTATCACACTGGCAGTGCCGCCACCATACAACAACTTAAGGCAAATATGAAGAACTCGATCAAGTTTTTCTCTTGAGACAGCAGCAGAACAGACCTCAGCACCTCAAATACTGAAAAGCCTCCAAATTTAGGATTAAGCCACAGAGTTTCTGCTTATCAGAGCCGGCCAAGCCCCTGTTCCCTCCTAAAAAGGAAACAACTCATAGTGTATATTTTGTTGCTTTGCTCTCAAGACAAAGTTGGCGAGCACTTCAGGAAGAGAGGTCTGGATGCATCCAGGGCCTTTTACCTCAAGCATTCATTTATTATCAAGCTTTTTCTTTCAAGATGGAAATTCTTGGAAGAAAGAACTGTTGAGTGGCCTCTGTTTGGACAGCACTCAGGATAACCGATGATGTCTACCACGGGCTTTTCCAGCACTTAGTATAGTGGGCCCATGAACAAAGAAGTCCACCTTGTTCCATCATCAAACAGGGCCAGCACTGGGGGTCTCTGGGCAGTCAACTCATTTTATTCCTTAAAATTCCTACAGCATCCCCAAGTCACTGAGGCCAATTGGTCAGAGGTCAGGTAGGTTTCTCTTCCTTGTCTGGGGTTTCCTCATGCCACTGCCTATGGTTCTTGCTGTACATGCCAAAGAGAGGGAGTCACTTCTAGAGGCTTTGCTTTTGGTGAAGGCTTGGCTGATCCATCTTACATTTTTGACTTTTTGTTTGCCTAAAACCCGACTGCTTTGGGGTAATGTCTAAAGGCTGCTTGCTAGTCCTGCTGGAAATGTATGGACCTCAGGCACTGGACTGACACAGTGTTTGCCTAACATTTTCCTGTACTAAAATTCCACTGCATTTGAATATCTTCTATTATGTCGTCATGGAAGTTTCACATTTGAATGTTGCATAGGTGCTGAGAGAGTCCTTGCACTGTAGGAGACAAGTTATCTACAATAACCCTATTATAAGTGGGCTTATTTCTTCAGCAGAAGTTGTGAACAGCCATGTTCTCTCATTCGGCATTCACCTCCAGATTACTCTGGAGGTCGAAATCACTATGTCAAAATCACTATGTCAAAATCGAGCTTTTGAGTTATCCCAGACACTCTCCCCCCGCCTCTTGTCGGAGTTCCTTTTGGGTCCATGCAAATTATGCAATATGGTCAGTACAATATATCCAGCTTAGTAAAAAAAAATTTACTAAGGATACAGTTTAGTGTCATGTACCACACCACATGCCATGTCAGCATGAAAAACAGTGGTTTCAGAAATAAAATTATATTCCTACATACATCTGAATTCAAAGTGTTATTCTTGGATTTGGATAAACTTAGATTTAGAAAACTAGGCTAAATATGCATATATTATCTGCAAACACCAATTTTAGATCAGTTCTGGTAGGCTGTTAGAAGTAATCTGCTTAAACTCCAAGAAAAAAAAATCTACATATATATATATAGTTTTATGAATTGCTACAACAGTAGCTATCTCTACTGGCAAGTGGAGAAACTCTGTTCTGATGTTAACCTTTGTCAATAATTCAGCTGAGAAATTCAGTGGGAAAGGAAAAAAAACTGTCAAAAACAGCTCTTCCACAGAAAGACTTCAGATGCAGCAAATACAGCAAATTATCATTATTACTTAAAAAAATAAACAAATAAACCATACAAAGAAACACGTAGTTCACTATTCAACCCATTCTCCACATATTTCCAGTACAGCCTTGATCTTTTTCTAAGTGTCATCTGCTCAACCTGTGTAATTCAATCAACTTTTTTGCTTCTCATCATCTGCTATTTCACAGACTCACTCCTCTCTTCAATTTATTCTAAAACATAAATGCCCAAATGCAGCAAAGCCATGCAATAAATGGGAGAACTAAGTCTGCACAATGTGAAAGAACAGACAAAAAAGAGCCAAGAGAATCATGCCTCCTTCGATCCCTCGTGTCATTTGTTAACCAAGTCCCTGATCTAACAAGATGGGCCTCCATGCTCTAGAAAGCAAGTTGTGAGCAGAAGAGATTTAGAAAGAAAACTGGAAAGAGTTCTTACTAGGATGAAAATGCAAAAGACAGCAAGAGGAACAAACAGCACTAGTATGACATTCATTTTCATACAAGGATATAATATGTAGAATGAGGAGTTACTTAACGTCTTATTTTCTTATGAAATGGGAAGAGTTACGTATACCAGAAGTTACTCGAAAGCCAAGCTGTGCCAGCATTTTCCAGAGATGACCTGACATCATTTTCCCTCTGACAGCCAAACAGTTACGGAGTTTACATAGTCCAGGCGAGCACTCATTGCAAAACCTGAATTTTCTGTATCATGTGGTACTCCAGAGACCTTTGGAGGATGAAGGAAAATGCCTAAGGAAAATCATTAGGTTATACATTATCATAGTACTGATCTAAATTGGACAAAGTATTGGAGAAGAGGAAAGCACAGTCAATATCCTGCAAGGGAATTTGGAAAAATCACTTTAGAGGTAAAAACTAAAAGAGCAAAACCCACATGCACACCAGAAGCATGGTGAGGGGAACTATAAAATGGTGTCATGGCCTTCCCTATTTAGAATCCCTCTAGGATTTCCATTTGTTATAATTGTCACCTGCCACCACAAGCAGTACCAAAAAAGCTCTACTGCCCGAAGAATCCTACATTAAGCTTGCACTACTAGAGCCTTCTCAGATTTTGTTCCCCCATCTCCAGGTTTACTGAGCTGCAAAACTAACCAAAAAAGGCAATAAATAAAAAGCAGAAACAAAACACATCAACCATCCTAAAACAACTCTCTCTTGCTGTAGACAAAAGATCTAATACACCCCAAAACATTCAAGAGTGAATGACGTTAAAAAAAAAAAAAAAAGATTTTTCAAAATAAAAAAAAACAAAATCAAGTACTAGGAACAATTAAAGTTTCTTAAAAAAAAAAAAGGAAAAGGATGAGCAGGAAGCAGGAAGTGTTACATGTTTAAAATAATCAATAATTCTGGCTTATGTTTCCACAGTAAACAAACAAGATAATAGACTCACTGAAAGAGCATCACCCTCAAACAGAAACACAGTGTAAATGACCACCTTGCCAGCACAGAGTGAACCACGAGCTAATCACAGTTTAATCTGCATAAACTGACTTGTATCATTTCAGGTGAATCTTGACGAGTCTGCAGAGACTTGACCTGTTCACTGCATGTGGAAGCAGAGGTCACCTGCAACAGATGACCACAAACTGCCACGAAAGACACTATATGGTTTGCCGAGGCCATAAACGCAGCACAACAAGGCCACAGATGTGTTACGTTTCTGAGCTTCTCTGGCTTAGAGGCCTTGAAGAAAAACCCGCTCACCAATTCCTGCTGGAGTTTGCCTGGATGTTCATATCAATGTGTATTCAAAAAAAACCCACAAACACACACCAGAAATATTTTAAGATACAGCCATGTACATGCACGTCAGATTTATTAGGCTGCCGGCCCTTTGGAGCCGGGACCAGGCCAGCCAAGGTGCTAATCTGGCACTCATGCACGAGTACACCAGCAGCTCGCGCTGCCTTCGGACGTGACCTCATCCTAAAAACATTCCCCCTGATCACAGAGGTCCTTGAAAACTGCCTCCTGACTTATTACAATCCTTATTACGGGCTTCACAGTCGCTGTTTGCATGTGTGACTTTAAAAAAGAGAGAGAGAGATACCTGGGGAGCTGCAGGAGAGGAAAAAAAAGCATGTCTGAACAGATGATCTTTACAGTCCTCCCCTCCTGCTGCTTGAAGCTTCCCACTCAGCTTCTGCTCCTATTTGTTCATCTTTCTCTGGCAAGAGCTACTCTTAACTGTGTTAATTTTCCTTTTTGTGGGTTAATGTCGGGTAATGCGCTTGCAATTGCCCACAACTAATAGATTTCCAGTGATTGACTTTGCTGCACTCCTGGCAATAAATAGGGTGTATTTCTTGAACCAGGGTCATTTTAAGTGATTCCAGAAACTATCTTCAGACATTGGCTTTGCTTAACCAGCTACTTTCTTGGTTCCGTGCAGGATTTTGAGCCAAAGGACAAGCTCTTCAAAGGGAGGTCACTAGCCCCTACAATATTAAGCAAGAATCATCTCAAGAGTTTGAACAATGCATGAGGCATGACCTTTTTATTTATTTATTTAAGGCTAAACTTGGCAGATATGAAAATATCCAACTCTAGTTAGACAGCCATGATCTCAGCCTCTGGCTGTGCATAGACATCTTAAAAATCTGTAGGTGCTGTGCAGATCCAGGGGCTTTTGCCAAAATGTTCCATGAATAAAATTAAATATTCCTTCATGTTACGCTTACATTTTTCTTCCTCCTTTCTTCACAGCCTTTTATAATCCCAAATTAAAAATGTATAATGATTTATGTTAGCAGTATTTATTCTGCAATTTCCAAGCCAAGAATGACTGCTATCATTCTTTAATGATTAAAAAAAAAAGAGAGAGAGAGACAGAGAGAACTGTCATGCATCTTTTCCCCTTAAAAATTAGGGAGGCACAGCTTACTCCTAACTACAATCTTTTTACCTGGGAGTAATACAATGGGAAGCTCAGAAAACAGTGTCCTACCAAGGAAAAGCTCAAGAACACACACCCTTGGGGCCTGGGTTGCAGTTTCAGAATGAATGGAATCTCTTAGAAGCATTTATAAAAAGCTGCATACCAGAAAACATTTGCATCATTAGGTGCAAAAGCCTAGAAAAGGATCATCTAGATGCCTTAGACCTTCAAAACCCAAGAAAAACGTTGCATGCAATGCTCCCACTGCAATACATATATTTGTGTGCGTTTAAGCCACCCTTAAAAACTAAATGACCAAATGCTTATCGCTTTCAAATTCAGGATTATCTGTGATATTGCCAGCATTTTTTCCGGAGGAGTTACAAGGCTTTGGGAAGGAAAAAACAGATTTTTGCCTGCAGTTAAGGGAATATTTTTTTCTCTTCCCCCAGCTATTTAGACACAGACCCAAAAAGCCTAAAGTAGTTCTTCCATGCAAGCAAAAGGACAGGATACACCAGTAAACAGTCTCTCCTGGTTTGTGTGTTTATAATTTCAAGATACACCTATATTTCTTTCCTATAGTGTATGCTTGCACTATAGCAACACAGTTATAAATACTTCTTCCCAGATAACTAAATCAGGCCCTTCCTGCTGCTAATCCACCCCTTCCTCAGATTGAGCAGCTTTACATTTTCATGAGGAACTTTCAAAGCAGAATGTGCGGTGCTAGTATTGATGTACACTTGGGTTTCTCTGTAAATACTCGTTACCAGTTGGCCAGGGCCGTGGCTTTGTAGTGCCCAGCTTGGAGACTGCAAACACTTAGGGGCTCTTATACCCAGTACTGGCTGGGAGGTGGCAAATAATACCTGGAAAACAGGAGGAAGGGCACTCACACTCAGCTGTCTCTTGGTAGCCGCTACGTTGGAGTGCTTCCAGGCCCGTGCAGGGCAAAGCCACACAACATTGAAGCCATTTATCTTCTTTTTTTTTCTATCCCCAAAGACAGCTGAAGAGCACGCATGGGCAGTTACAATGGAGACCTATCATCTAGTCTTACTCATTTGCAAACCTTAGTTATTAAGCATAACATTAGAAAGAGATTAACAACATACACAGCAGATTTTTCAAAGCCTGAATGATAATTATAGACAGCATAAGCCTATCTTGGCTGTAGTCATGCTAATGAAAATACGATGAGAGAAAAACAGTGCAGATGAATAAAGATTATAAAGTAAAAAAGAAATAAGGCAGGACTTTCCATGTGCAGGGTTTAGAAAATCAACTCGATGACAAACAGAACAATTTGCTTAGCACACACAGGTCAGCAAAACAAAGCACTAGCAATACCAACAGTTACGTAGAGATTAGGACTATTTTTGAAAATGATTATGAAGAAGGGTTATTCATGAAGATGGCGTTCCTCCAACACTAAGCCTATACTCTTGAAGAAGCTCCCATCTCGAAATGCTCTGGCATCTTTGAGGATTAAGCCTTAAACCTCAGTAAGCCTTCCCTTGAAGGATGGACATCTATTAGTGATTTCCAGGTATCATCTGAAGATTATCATTTATTATTCAGATAATTCAGATAATTCTGATTTCATACTGCTCTCACGTATGACTCCTCCACCTCTGATCTTACTGTTCTTTTAATTTTTACCTCCCTCACATCCAGGCCCAACGTTAACCAAAGGACAGGTTCAGAAGCCATGCACCGCCCCTCAGCTGAGATGTAGTGCATCACTGAAACGGTGCAGAGAGCTTTAATAGACCTTGACACAAGACATACAGTCGCCCTTTACACAAGTTAGCAGACGCGTTAGGAATGAGCTCAGGAACACGAGCTCAGTTGCCCAGTGTGTGGGCACACCTTCAATGTCAGCATCATTAGCCACCACACTAGGATGGAAGTGATAAACACCCAAATCTAATGTTCTCCAGCCATCGAACCCAGAGAGCAGCCCTCCCTCCTCCTCCCGCATGAAGCCACCACCGTCACTCACCCACCAAGTTGCCAACATTTCTGCACTGTCCCTGGTAACTTGAACATGATCATACACAAATGGCACCAGATCTTTCAGGCCACAGGGTATAATGCAAAGCACCTTTATTAATAAACTAGTGCTTCATTAGACACGATTGTCACCTCTGGTTTTGCATACTAGTCATTAACACACTGCCTTTAAATAATAAGGAAAGCTGCACTTCCATGTCACTTGGCTTGTGGAACTCTCCTCCTTTGCACTATTGGAGCACAGGATGCCAGTGTGCTCAGAAACCATGGCAAGGTGGGAGCAAAATGCAGCCTTCTGCCAACCTTATACTATCAGGTGGACTTGGATGCTGAAGAAGGAAGACAGGGACTTTCTCTTACATTTAATAGTAAAGGCAGATGTGTATTCCTTTGCTGTCAGGGAATATGGAAGCAGCTTCATTCATTTAGAGAAAAAGGAGAATGGAAACAAAAAATAAACAGAAACAGCATAGCACAAGGATAGTAATCCCAAAAGATTCATACAGGTTTTAGTTCTAGCAGAAATTAAACAAAACTGATTTTTTTAAATTGTCTAAAAGTTTAGCCACATATTTTCACTTAATTTCAATGTGATCTTGTCAATTCTGATTACCCTCCACATTTAGCTTTTTTTCTCCAAGTTTTAGCAAGTATCCTAAATGTAGACCTTGGCTCCCATTCCGCTACGAACCCCACGGCCCAGGCAGCACCACTACAAACTGCAGAGCTGCGTAGGTCCCCTGCGCCTGGCTCTTGGCAGTCTGATCGGCCGTGGCTGCAGGGTCCACGGAGAAGCAGCAGCTCCAAGCAGGGAGACGGCAACGTGCAGGTAGTGTGCGCACAGGCAGCTGTACTACCGCCGCCTTGGGCTGGGATCACTAGTACGCTGCGATGTTGCTCTCTGGGGGCTGGGCAGGACAGATGGGATAAGTAAGGACCTTCACCTGGCACTCCTCATCCCATAGGAATGAGGCTCTGGCACCATCATCACGTTAACTGTCCTCCAGCACCACTGAGACTCCAGTATGGTGTCAAATAGTTACCGCAAAACTTCAGGATGCTTTTCCAGCTGGTTATTTCACCAAGGTCCCAATTTTAAAAGCAACTTAAACACTCAGGAAACTTCTCTACTGCACTTCACTGAGACTGCAACTCCTGACCCACTAAGCTTTGCTATAACATTACCATGACCAGCATAGCTGAAAGATCTAAGTGCCCACGAATAATTAAAAACCCACCTCCACTTTTGAAATGTTTAGATAATTTTATGTTTATATAATTTACATTATATTTTTATAGAATTTATATTTTATAGAGCAAGTCAGCAAAGCATCCATAGTCACCATTTTCAACTAAAGCAAGTACCTTGAGTACTTAAAATATCACCACCTTGCCAATGGTTCCAACTCTTGACAACACTTCGGATTTTTTTTATGAGAATGCATGTAACAACCTCGCTTCTTGCTTACAGTCCCTCACGATGAAGCCATTATATACATTATTGTTTGTATAAATACACATGCACACACAAGTATGCATAAACACACATATTTGGCAATATGAAGTCAGCTTTAGCACTGTGTTAGAAAACACTTCAGGAATCACCCGTACTCATTGCTGGAGAGAACATGTCCTTTCCTACGTGGAAACGCCAACTCAGCAAAATGCTGAAGCACGAGCCTTTGTATTTGACCTCAAACAAGGCTCATGTGCTTGTAGCTAGGCACATACTAACACAGCTTTCTGCAACAAAACAGCAGAATAGCAGCTCCTCAGCAGGCATCGTGAGCCTGGGGATAGGAAGGCAGGACAGCAATAATCTGAGAAAGTTACTCTTTCTCCAGAAAGTGCTTACAACACTATTTCACAGCACGTATATCTTGCCCATGCTCTATCTTCCCAGACATTTTGAATTCTACTTAGCTTTACATCTTTCCATCCTTCTCGCCTTGCAGCTTCACATACCTTGAGGCAGGCCAATGAAACTATTTTCCTTTTCAACATGTTGAATTTGATCCTCTGAACCCAAAAGTTAACCACCACCTACGTATCTTGCCACAGCATTTGAAAAGAAGATTCTTGACTTTTCAGGAAAAAGATCAAAAGCAAAATCTAACACAAAAAATTATCAGCAACTATTAGGCAAGCCAGCTTTGGAAAGCATAGTTTGTTTTCCCTTAATAGAGCTCTTAAAAAGCTGTTCCTGGAATACATTTCCCTCCTTCTGTGATGCAAACTCTTTTTTTTCCCCAGATGGAGTCAAAAGGGTCACTTTTTTGTGCAATTACAATACCAGCACAAAATTGTAGCTGTATGGATATTGGTAATTCCCTTCTTTCCCATACCCTCATAAATGTAAAAGCCTCGATCAGTAAACACCTTAACATCAAGTAGACAGGTCTTACTCAAGGTGATCTGGAGACACAACAGGCTCCATGGATCAGAGCTGTGAGAAGAGTGGCCAGTGCACAGAGGATGGGGAGGTATAAAAGAAACAGAAGTCTCAGTTTGTGCACAGTAGGAAAGAACTTTTGCACCTCTCCCAAGAATTAAAAAAGGAAGGAATATCCACAGGAGTGTGCAGAGTTCAAAGGAATGCCAGCAGTCACCAAACAAAACATCGGCTGGACTGAAGATTGTAATTATATCAGTGAAGATACAGTGTTGAGGAAAAACTAATGCAGAAGTTGGATTCAATTCTGATTTCATTTCTTCAATGTAAAGTCTTGAGTAACAGGGCAGAATATCATCTCCTGTATCTGATGATCCCAAATTAATATATAATAAAAATCATTATTTTTTTAATACTAGATGTAATTCAAGACATAGGTGAATGTCAAGCACTCACACAAGTCATCTAGCATTAGTCAGAAAAGACATTAGTATTAACTGCTAGACCCTAGTAATTATTAGGGAACTATCATTTGTGTAGAAATGACCCCCAAGGGGGCTTCAGTTCATAATAACTAAGACCCTAAAAATCCTGTAAACCTTCCTTATGCACATGATTAACTTTTATGCACATGACTGGTCCCACTGTACTCAATGAAACTAATCGCATATGAAAAGTTACTCTTGGGCATAAGGAGTGTTCGTATGACTGGCGTTCAACTCTGCAAGAGTTTTGCAACAGTTCTGTCTTCAGAGAGCGATTTTGTGCAGTGCTGAAAGCCCTCCGCTATCACGGCCGCTTATGACAACGGAGACCATTCAGCACTCCGAGCAACTGGACCACAGGGGAGGTGGAAGAAGAAACATGTTTATCTACGTACGCAATCCAAACTGAGGAAGAGCAATCAATGAGAATTTAGAATTTCCTCCTGTCCTGAATCCAGCACGCTAGCAAGTGTCCACAAGAAAATGTCCAAAATATTGTGTTATATCTAGGAATTGTTGAATAAGGGCAAACAGCATTACAAAATAACTTGCATATAAGGTCATACTGCATTGGATCCTCAGAAGTGCCCACATTTGAGTGCCAAGTCTACTTAGCTTGTCTTCTGTTTGCTTTTAAAACAACATTCTCCATGTTTGCGTGTCCACGCTAACTAGCTTTCAGGACATTCACAGAAAACAGGGATTCACAGAAAACAGTATTCTTGGATTTTTGTGCTACAGTTCTGAACAAGGAGGCTACCACTAGCCAGGAAGCCCGCTGCCAAAAAGGATATTTGCCATTTGACTTGCATCAAAGCCATAAAGATCTAGCCAATATTCAGCAGCCATCCACTGAAATATAGTCATCTACATCCATGCTAGATATCTGGCCTGCCTTTACAGTCAGTTGTCAGAAACAGCACTTCTCAGATGTCATTCTGCTGACTTATTGCCAATTTTTACCTAAGGAAGAAATGACTTAGACCTTAGAAACACTCCTGCTCCTTCAGCATAAACAGAACCCAGACACCTGCATTTCACAAGACGAATCCCACCCTCTCCACCTTGTGTATCACTAACAGGATGACACAAAGGCACTCACTGATCACACCTATTTCTCTGACGACCCTATTGGCTTTACTGGCTTCAGTGATTTAAACTGGTGCAAACACAATCTAAATTGGACCAGTTCATCTCCACACTGAATACTTGCTGCTGTCATCCAATTCTAGTCACCTCAGTCTCACAGCACCGTTGCCTTTGGCACGGTCAATGAAAGGAAGGCAACTCCACCTGCCTAAAATGAGAATTTTTTTCTGGAAATTCCACTGCCAGTCCCACAGACTACAGGATTGGACCCTAGGAAATCTCTTCAGGTAAGGTGACACAGCGACGTGCCTCAGAGCAGACAGGCAAGTTCAGCCCTTCGCTGCCAAGACGAGGGGAGAGGCTGAACACCCATCCCTTCTCTCCTCTCCGCACCAGCAAGGCTTGAGATGTGGAGGACCCACAGGGTCCAATAAAGGAGGTCACAGCATGGATTAGGATAGCATGAAGGAGAGTTTGAAAGAGAGTTAAAAACAAAGCCACACCAGGGAGGTTCAGAAAATATGTACCGTGGCCTACATAGTGTCTGTCCACCCACAGCTTTGCCAACTGAGGATAAACAAGAGCTGAATGAAACTCCGCAAGCGCACACGTCACTTGCCAAATACCCAACGCAGGCTGGAGCCGCTGAGAATCAGCCTGCGCTCTCCCGAGATGTAGAAACAGAAGTGCAGGTCCTCGAAGGCTGCAGCGCTGTGGTGGCCGGCACCGCGCGCCCTCGGTTTACCGAGCGCGGCGGCCTGGAGCCGGGCCCTGCCGCAGGCTGGAGCCTCCTCGGCCGCCGCGGACAGCGGGCTCTGCCTGCACGTTCTGCAGGAGCGTCTGGCAGCCTCCAGAAACCTGAGCTCTCTATTTTTCTTCCCTTCGTTTACTAATGCCCATTTCCCCTTCCCCCGCCTCCCTACTCCCAATGCACACAAGTTTTTAATACTAAAACTCAAGAGTTACATGGCTTTTCCATACTTCTGGGCAAATATTACACACTCTCCCTCCAAACTAGTGCATATGCCTTCTCCACAAAGGTAGCAAACCTCTTGCAAGAGCACAGTGCTTTACAGGAAAATACCTGAGATTAATTAACAGGAAAAGTGTATCTGAAGATGTACATCCTAATCTTAAGAAGGCTCCTCATCCACCATCTCACACAAAATTACACTCACAACATTGTGATACATTGCACACTCTTAATGGTTTCTACAGCTATGTAGTCACTACAGACAACGTAATTAACAAGCACCATTCCTTCCTGTAAAATAGGAGGGAGAAAATAACACAAACAGACTACAAGTTCATAAAAATACATTGGTCTCAGAAAAAAAAATCTAAGTTAAATTTCATCACATATTGTGTCAAAGTCTTAACATGCCTGGATTACGTAGGTACAGCACAGGTTTACACTCAGTTTGATTTGATTTGCAAATTATCTCATGTGTCTCCTTAGCAGGAAAAAGCATAGTTGATTTACTCTCTCTCTATATATATATAAGTAAGTGCTTTACTGCATTTCTTTTTTTCACTTTTCATTTGCAAATTCCAGAAAAAAATCTGTTTTAAAGTTGTATTTTGTTTTCTGTTTCTTGTTACATAACCAGAAATGTTGTAAGAAATACTGCTGTGAAGTTTAAAAAAATAATTAAGGAAAAAAAAAAGACACACACCACTGCATCATAATAATGTGTAAGGTGCTTCTACACCCACTATTGGCATACATTTAAATTAAAATTACATATCATCTATAGCCAACTTTCAGATATGTGCTGAATACCCTTTCTGTGTTTAACTTCATCTACTGCTGACAAAAGAGGCAAGATTTTCCAGGTTAGTAACAGCAAAATTCCACATTGCAAAAATATTGAATGCTGTCATGCAAATAAAGTAATTCACAATGTTTGAAAATGTTCCTCACATGTCAAGACTGGCCTTAAAACAGAGAGATGATAAGAAAACACAAGCATGGTTTTTATTTTGTTGTGGGAGAGCCAAGCAATGTAAAACCAACAACCAGATAAACCCTAAACCATCTCTTTCAAGAGAAATGGTGAATCACTATGAGTTCTCCTTCCTAATGAAGTCAGGAGATCACACCAGCCACTGTTCTGGAGACATTACATTGCAAAAGAAAAAAGGAGAAAAAAAAAAAAAGGCAGGAACAGCCATGGTGGGGAGTGAATTTCCCGAGATCTGGGTGACTTGTGGCATTATGATCCTCCAGCTCCCTTACAGAAAGGGCCGCCGACTCCATGTTGGAGAGCACACACAGTCCATCCCTGTCTGCTCGGCATTCAGGTTTGCACCTGCCAAGGCAGAAGCCCCGTCCTGCTGAACCCCGGCACAGCAAGAGCCGCGTTCGCATCACCACCCAAACCCACCACACGACCACAACAGGCACCGCAGAGACGTCGCAGCCTCCAGAGCCCCTTGCAACAGCCCAAAGCCCCACTCCAAATCCAACTGGCATTTCCCTCTCTCCCCTGCGTTACAGCCGCAGCCCCAGAGCACCGTAGCTTCACTTGGCTCATCTGGGCCCGCTTAGTGAAAATAAACACAAAGGAAGGGAGCCCACTGGGCTGGCCGAGCAGCAAGGAGAAATTCAGCTGCAGAACTCCCTCGCACTTGTGTGCATAGCTGATTTTACACCACTCGGCTTCTACGTTGATATTATCTTGTCAAAAAGTACAGAGCAGCTTTCACCACAAATACTTGGAGCCTGAAAATTACAGCAAAGCACCAAGGCTGTGGAAAACCCAACTTTAGCTGGATGCAAACTGCGCTGCAAGTGCAGCATTTGAAGCCTCCTCATGACGCAACCGAAATCATACCAGGGGACGGGGGCTCGCTGAAGCAAACCGGACCCACGCACAGCCACGACGTATATATTGGGTGCCTATAGATCATTCGCTGCCCAAACGAAGCGCGCCCAGCAACTGAGATCCACGCGAGCTGCAAACCAGCAAGGCAGTGGGGAGACACCGACGCTAGGGACAAGCAGCCACGACGAAGGGGACGAGGACCCCGCTTGGCCACCCCGCCATGGCTACTCGCGTTCCCCCAGGCGCCATCCCTCGCCTCCCCACGCCGTCCCCTGCCAGGGCTCCAGGGCGCTGCCACCAGCCCTGCTCTCTGCAGCCCTTGGTGGGAGCAGCCTGGCCTAGGCGCCCAGGCCAGCACGGTGCCAGTGGGGCCACGGGAGGCCACCGGGCTGCCGCGTTGGGTGCCCGGCTGCCGAGCGCCCGGCCACCTGCAGGCCCCCGCCGCCCTACCTTGCTCCTCGCCGGCCCCGAAGCGGGCCCTGGGGTCCTCGGGGGGGAGCCGGGCTCCGCCACCCCTCCAGGGCTTTGCGCTTCTTCGACATCTGCTCGGTGTTGGGGAGTTGAGTTTCTCCTCTCCCTCTCTCCGGGGAGATGAGTGTATGTGGAGAGAGAGGGAGAGTGTGAGAGAGACACAGGGAGGGAGAGAGAGAGATTGAAAGAAATCGCTGCTTAAAGAGAGGGGAAGAGACTTTGGAGTGGCTGGAGAGCAAGTAGGAGGCAGGGACTAAGTGGAGAAATCCTACAAATCACAATCCCATCAATTCAGCCCCACGTCTAAAGGGGCTTGTTTAGGTCCCCCCCTTCCTTGCTCATTCAACTGAGTGCGTGAGTGAAAATTAAAGAGGGAGGCAGCAGTCCTCTGCTGGTTTACCCAGTGTGAGCGGGTGGCGCTTTTTTTTTTTTTTTTCAACGGGGGTGCAGGGTGGGGTGGGGGGAGGGCAGAGAGGGAGGGAGCTGGTTGATTTTTTTTTTCCTGTTGGGATTCCTTCTGGTGGAGAAAAAAAAAAGAGAGAAATAGAAATAATAACAAAAAAAAATCTGAATAGCTGTGTAGTGGGGGGGAGAAGATGGGGAAAAAAAAAAAGGCAGCAGCAGCGCAGGAGCAGAGGAGGAGGGAGGAGGGCTGGGAAGCGCCTGCAGGTGCAGCGAGGCTGGATCCCCTGCAGGGGTCATGAGCGGCGGGCGCCGCCGGGCTCCCCGCGGGCTGCGGCCCCGCGGAGCCCCTGGGCGCCAGGGCAGAGGCGCGGGCGCCTCGCGAGCTCCGCGGCGGCGCCGGGACCCGCGCGCGGCCGCGCTGCCCGGTAACCCCTTCGGCCCCGGCCGCGAGCCGCTCCGCAGCGCGGATGTGTGCGCGGGGTGGGGGGAGCACACGACTTACTTACCCTCCAAACTAGGCACAAGCGCGGCTCTGCTTCCCCTTCACAGCAACTTTAGAGAGCAGGTTCTCGGTCCGGGAGGCAGGGGAGCAGAGGGGAAATGGCAGGAGCGGCTGCCGAGTGGGTGAAGTTGAGGGCAGAGTCCCGGCTCTTCCGCGCTCCGGCAGCGCAGCATCTTCCCGGGGCTTGGAGAACAAGGTGCTCAACAAGTCTTCCTCGCTACCCGAAATTGATTGATGATGGCTTTCCCGCCCGGCTCTAGTTAACGAAACGACGCAGAGAGCTACTCTGATGAGCAGGAAAATTTAGAGGAGCTCGAAATACAGCAGCAGTTTTAGTTTGTCTATTTCTGTCTCTCTCCCTCTCCATTTATATATATATATATATATATATACACGCACATGCAAACATATATACACATGCACACCTGTGTGTGTAGATATATATATATATAATAAATAAAATTTTATCAGTACAGTGTTGGGTCCATAGGATCTTAGAAAAGCCTGTCTGTCGGCTGCGTGGAAGTTAAAGAGTTTTTCTTAAGCGAAAGGGGCTGATGCTTGGACACATCTCACGTCCAACAGGAGGCAATGACGTCTGTAGCTTCATTGCTATAACAGCACCAAGGCTGCAATTGCCATTCACTGAAATGATAAGGGGCGCTCAGACGTAAGCAGTCTGGACCTCTAGCAAGAGACTGAAGCGAAGATGATTTTTTTCCCCTCCCAAAACAAATAATAATGCTAAAAATCACCTCAGGAAAGGAACAGGGGAACAAGGAAAGGAATCTAGGTCTTGCAGTCACACGCTTCTGCAACATGATCCTCTAGCTCCAGAAACATTTATTCTTTGCAGCTGACTAGACTTTGGGAAATTTCAATGTATTATGATTGCTCGCGGGGGGGGAGCCGGGGGGAGGGGAGGGATTTTTTTTCCCCTTTAATTATTTCTGCCTCTCTTCAAGCAGGCGCTGATGAAAGTCGGATGAAAGCGCCCTCCCCTCCCTCTCCCTTCTTTCCAAATATATTTAGGACCGGGTACACGCTGAAGTGCTTGGCGCGTGGCTAAATGTTAAGTAGCCTCTCTCTCTCTCTTTTTTTTTTTTTTTTTAGCACTGGAAGGCGCTTACCGAAAATAAATTAAATAAATAAATAAATAAAAATAAAGCGAAGCGCAGCAGCCGGCTCCGTCCCTCCCGCGCGGAACCGCTCCGGGCGCGCGCGCGGCCCCGCTGCTCTGCGCTGCGCTGCGCTACGCGCGGAGGCGCCGTGCGGGGGCGCGGGGACCAAACAGCGGCGGGGCCGGCCCTGCCCGGCCCGGCTGGAGCCGGTTCCGCTCCGGAGCGCCCCCCGCGGCCGCCCCCCGGGCCGCAGCTGGGGCAGAGCTGGGGCTGGCGGCCGGGAAGGGCCCGGCAGCACGGGGGGGTGTCGCGGCCCGGCTGCAGCCGTGGCTGAACGCCGGGTGAGGGCTGCCACCAGCTCGTGGGGACCCCCCGGGCTCGGCTCTCTGCCCCCTCCCTCGTTGCCAGCCGCACGCTGGGCCTTGCGGTGTCCCGCATACCCCCAAGTGCGGGGCACGGCGCGTTTGAACGGCCCCAGGTGGTGACACGCAGTAAGTGGCTAGTTGCCCAAATCACTAAGCGAGTTCCCTGCTGCAGCAGTCTTATGTATGGGTGAGGTGAGCAGCACGACTGCAAAGCTGAAGCAGGTTGGCTGTCAGCTGAACACACGCACAAGGTGCCCCCTTCTTTCTCTTTTTTGAGTTTACCTTGTTAAGAGAGAAAAGATGGCAAAAGGGTGGTGCCAAGCAGGGAGAGGATGCGTACAGACCCCCTTGCTAGCAGGGATGTTAAATTTGGCATTCGTGGTGGCCTTTGACACATCTGTTCAGATAAGCTCCCACGCAAGGCCTTGGTAGGACTTGGCTGCGAAGCAAAGGAGGAGGTTTTCAAACCATCAGCAGAAGATGCTAAATCAGACTGCCAGGAAGAAAGATGCTTATTTTTGTGAATGATTTGTGCGGTTCTGCAGGAGCTAGTAGGGCATTCCTTTCCTTCAGAGAGATTCCCTGGAAAATTTACAGGGAATAGGAATGAATAGAGCCTGCAAGTCTTTCAAGCTTTTTAGGCAATCCTGTGCTGTTTTATATTTCATTTTAAGAACTAAATTTCTATTTTTTTTCCTGCCTAGAACAAGGTGGTCATTATTTACGACAATATAAGCCTGTGCATTATCACACGTATATTTTAGGAAGTTCCTGCCAAGATCAGCCTTTACGCAAGTGTTTCCACTAAATTATCATCATGCTGTCAGGTTGTGTCTTTATTACAGAATCATGGAACTTAGGGATGGAAATATGGAATAGATCATCCCCTGTGAGGAGGATATGGGGTGAATAGGATAATTCTATGAACAGTAATCTCAGACACTTTACCAAGTCAAACTTTTAAGTCTACCTCCTTTTGGGATTTTATTCCACCCTCTCTATAAGATCTTGCCAAGGGAAAGTTTTCCATACAGTTATTCCTAAGCATTCTTTTCCTTAATTTCTTCATACTACAGATTTGGACCATTTTAAGCAGCTACCTTCTCCACAGCTTAATTCTTTGACTTGTGAAATAGGAGGGAAATAGGAAGAAGAAAAGGAAGGCAATACCAGTTGCCACGTCCTGTACCAACACTGCTTTTTCGTTATCCATGGTCCAGAACCGATGTGGCACTTTAGACCTCTTTGGGACAATCACACAGGGAAGTTGAAGGTGATGGGAGATGTCCTGTTACTGGATGGCTGCATGTGGTCTCAAGGAGAAAACCTAAGGGATTGCTTTGGGGACAGTGGTAATTTCAGTCTGAGATGATTTACTAGTATTTGTGTGTGTGAGTGTGTATCACTGTCACTTAGACCTATCTTTTCTTTGTAAGAATTCCCCTCCAAGTAAATTTCTGCCTGGCAATGTGATTAGCTCTCACTCAGGTCTTAAGGAATAAAATACACGGTACATGAGAGCTCTCCTATTAGTTCATCCTCTAATGCTCAAAGTAGTAATTCATTTCTATTATGTTGCTCATTTAAATGCTACCCACTTTCGCTGACTTTGATCACTTCTTTTTGACAGGATTACATGGACTGCTTCCATATCTTTTGATGGATTGGGCAAAGAACTGCTTAGGTCACCAAAACTGTAAGCAAGGCATTCAGTGGTATCAAGCCCAAAGTCTTTTTGTTAGAATAGAGCCCGGTCTGATCTAAAACCTGTTAAAGTGAACAGGAGTCTCTGTATCACCATCAGTGAGCTTCAAAGATACCCTCGCTTTGGAGCTCCAGAGTTCGGCCTTGTGACCTGGAGTTAAGGCCCTGTTAAACACAGTTGTGCACACAGATAGACCTGAGCTACTTTCAGACTCATGGATTTGGACTGGGTATTTGCCTCACATGAGTAAATAACTGAAATCATCAGGCAAAAGACCTTCAATAAATATAGCTCAGTTTGCAAACACTTTACTTTTTGCTTTACTTTTTAAAGCGTTACCAGCCTTGCATGTCAATCATGTTCACAAAGGACCATTCACCACGGTTTTCAGTGACTAGTCAGTCTGAATGCAACATATTTTAAAAAGATACAAAATTAAACGTTCAGAGGAGATCGAAATAGCACTGGTAAAGCAAATCTAGCTCTGTGCAATAGACACTGCACAGATGCAGCAAATAACCAAGCACTTACGTCGCACGGGAGGTCTTATGTTGCACGTTTCCTTTCTCTTACCTTGCTTCCATATGGCTAACTCAGTTCAGAATTGTTTGACCCAGCAATACTGAGCAATACTTAACAAACAGCACAATGAGAGAATCAATTCTTTCTCAAGCAGTGCTACACTGTCGTTTTTTCCCAAAGAGTTAGTAATTTTTTCTTCATATGTCTTTATGAGATGATTTATAACACAGTGTTCCTGATATTTTAGACATCTGTATCACTAAAGCCTAATTCTTGCAAAAGCCCTCTCCTAATTCAAAGCAGTTATTTTGGTATGTGTCCCTGAACTGTGAATATACCCCTGCACATCTTGACAGAATACTTAGCATTTATATAGCATTTGGTTTTGTCTTCAAAGTGATTTGCTAGCATGAGCTAATGTATCCTTACAACACCCAGAACAGTTGGTAAATTTTATTATCTTCATTTTATAAATTGGGAAGCAGCAGCAGAGAGGTGAAGAGTCTGTTCTATCATCTTTATTCACATTGATTACTGCCCTGATCCATGGCTAGTTCCTCTGCTTTCACTGGGAATTCTTGCACACCGAGATACTACTTGATATGACTGAAAACCAGAGTCTTCCGCAAGCCATTTGAGAAAGGCCTCCGAGAGCTTTGGGAGGTCTAGAACTGAAATGCCTCTCTCTCACGCACACACACTCCTTCATTTCACCCACCTTCCCAATTTAAAAACAAAACCCAGAGCTTACCACCATACCTGTCATTTTTCCACCCCCCCAAGGTAATTTGCAGTTGCAGTAATGATCAAGTAGCCCCGCGACACTGACACTGCACACAGTGCAAGCTGACACACAACACAAAGAGCACTCAGGGGACTGACGCAGTTCCCCATTTCCTGCGCTAGGAAAATGAGCACCTTTTTGACCTCACAGCTTCACCATTCAAAGGAGTGCGGGGGAGGGGGAGATACATTTTAAAATTTTATATGAACTTCTGCACTACCCGGAAGGTGGTACTAGGCCAGTTTGGAGAAATGAAGCTATGCCTCTGTTCTGTTTTGGTTCTTCTATTTTTTTTTTAATATTGCTCTTCCAGTATAGGACAGATGGTCTAATTTCATAACATTAATCTTTTATTTTTTTTCACTGAACAGGTGAAGATCAGTACCTTATTGTGGATATGCCTTGCTATATTTTCTCCTTTAACCTCGAGGAAATTGGGTTCTGTCACTTTCAAGAATGAATTTATTTTGTCTGCTTTTCCTTCTGCCTTCTGAAAATACACATATGCCCAGCAAATCCTGAGCCATGTCTCATCGCAAACCTCAGCTATCATTGCATAGTAGCATTTTTAATTGTAAAAATATGGTGGTTTGTTTAGCACAGTTTGAGCCTTGACCGATTTTTACAACTGAATTTGTTGATTGGATTTCACACGCCGCTCTGCTGGGAAGGCTGGACATGTTCAGCTTCTTCTGGGCAACAGCTACTGCTCGACATAGAGAGGATATGGAAACTTCCCCCATCCCCTAGTGGCAGCAACCCTGGCTCTTCTGTGCTTTTTCCCCCACTCTCTGTCCATGCTCCAGCTCTTTCCTTCTCTTTTCCCATGCCAGGGACTTCACACCTCCCTTGCTCCAGGGAGGTAAAATCCACTACCACCGACCCAGCTGAAAAAACATGAACCTGCCCTGTCAATGTTCATGGTGTCAACATGAAATGAAATTATACATTTTATATGCATATATGTTTTATAAAAGGCACAGCAGGCCATTCTGCTCACAGGTTTTTAGAAGCTTAGACACGAGCCCAGCGTTACAATAAGGTCAGTACTCAGAGTTTCCATGACGGGGGTACACGAGACACTATACGCTCAGAAAAGCATCTGTGGTACATTGGGTAACGAGAAGGGCTGGGATAGCAGAGAAGAGCCTGCTAAGATCCCTTGTCCCCAGGCACTGCCAGTTTGCACTGTGTCCCTGCCGTTTTCCATGACACTTTCTCCCAGTGATCCAAGACCTGATTATTTATTTATTTATGTATTTTTATAGCCTGCCTGAGTCCTTGCCAGAGGACTTAAGGCCTAAGTGTCTGCTTTGCGGCAGGGATCAGAGGTCTACGCCAGGCCCTCGGGGAGCCTGCGAGCGTCGACGGCAGCAAAGGGAGCTGCCCCGTGAGCCGCATCACCACCGCAGGAGCGCTCTGCTGCCCACCGTTCATGTCAGGGAGCTGGGAGGTTTGCCAGGGAGGCTAGCCCGGTTAGTTCCCATATTCCACAAATCGCGGTGTTTCCCTTACTTTCCATTCAGCTTTAAAGCTACATCTCCTTAACCTTCCAGCAGCTCATGGGAGTTAGGACTTCAGCGTGTCCTGCCCCACTGTCCTCTGCAGGTTGGGTTCCTCCTCCTGACAAGGTGACCCAGGACACCCCACATCAGTTCTCCGCGAATTGGCCCAGACGCCACCACTGCATCCAGCCTGCAGGCCTTTATTTTTCTTCCTCATGGTCTGTGGGAGGAAAAAAAATCAATTGTAACTGCATGTTTCTGCAAGATATGTCCTATGCTATATTTCCAATGATTCTTAACCCTTTATTTAAGGAACTCAGAGGAAAGTTTGGTGCTGTCAGACACAAATGTAACTCCTGTTGTGACTTCTGTTCTGCTGCAAACCATCTACCAGGTCTACTTTGGATCTCAGTGAATAATTTTTGGTTTTCCATCTGAACATACTCAGTAGCAGAAAGAAAAAAAAAAGAAAATAATTTCTAAATATTGGATACTATCAAAATACACTGTGACTTAAAAAAAAAAAAAAGATTTTAAAAGTATTTATAATCTTTAAAACCACAAACCAGTAATGATACACAGAGAATGGTATATCCTTCAGGTATATTTTGATTCAAAAGCACAGGTTTCTCCTTTCCCTTATACCAGTATATAGCAGGAATAACTGCATCGATACCTGAAAAGTAAAAAAGCATAAGTGAAAGAAGGAAGAATCTGGCTTTTACCATCCAATCCTATTACCAGAGGCAGCTCTGTTAAACATGCTCCAAAACTGATAAACACGAGAAAAGAAGGCAAGCTGAGCTGAGCAGCCTGGTGTGGTCTCTGGGCTGACCCTGCTCAGGGCTGGAGGCTGGTCTGGACACCTCCCAGGGTCTCTTCCCACCTGACCAATTCTGTGAGTTCTTGCATCATCACTCATGAACAGATTCTGGCCTTTTTTATTTACCTTTTCAATCAGAATGTTATGCCTCCACTTCTTTTTTATATAACCCCCTAAATAAAGTGTATCTAGCCAAAGGAAGTGTTGTATGAGTGCAATTCACCCTGCTCAGCTGCTTGAATCAGTGTAAAAGTGAAAATTTAAGGAAACAACATCAACAAACACCAGCACTCATCCAGTCATCAACCTCCCAGATGTTTCACATATCACTTTTGATTTGAAACATGGTACAACCCTTCAGCAAACATCATGTTTTTCACGGGCAGAAAGCCTAAATCAGAGGATGTGGCTTGCAGAAACATGCTTGTGCAAATCTGGTAGAACCAGGACCTAGACTGCAGCAGTCTCTGAGGAGAACAGAGAAGGGCGAAAAAAAAAAAAAAAAAAAAAAGGATTCTCCTCTTTCACCAGTATTAATCTACTGCTTTGGCCAAAAATGCCCCTTAATCATACTGGTGGACATGAGAGGACATTAAGAATTCTGCGCTAAATAATCACTGTCTGTGCTTCTAAAAGCATACTGCATGTTTGTGAATGAATGAATAAATAAATAAATAAAAAGGCACTGCATGGTTTAGCACTAAATAAAACACAACCACCAGCAGCTGTCTTTCCAGCGAGCTACTGCAACAGCTTCTGCCACTTTATTTGCTTCTGATTTTTACGTCAGGGCCTGTGCATTGCATTTTTGCTCTCCCTCAGGAATTATCCTGCTTGACAGAAAGGAAAAGCTCTTTCCTGTACTGTCCTTTCAGGAGAAAGGTTGCAGTGAATACAGTGCTGGAAGTTACCAGACCGATGACCCTAAAATGCGAGGTCTTTCCTAACTACTGTTCAGGAACAGCACAACATCAGTCATGCAGACAAGGAGATATTTTCAGTGCTGCTTAAGAGCAGAGGAAAATCAAAGGCGGGGAGGCAGAGGAGAAAAATTAGCGTTGAAATCTTTACAGTTTTATCAGAACTCTTCAAACCCTGTAGTTGAGGAGAAAAGCCTGGAAATGGCATTCAAGTGAGAGACTCATTGGCAAAAGCCTCGTGAAATTCACGGGAGGTGATTTCTTCCCCCAAGGCCACAGCCCCTGAACTTCGCAGGCACCAAACTCGAGGGGCCAGGCTGCTTGCGGCCAGCACACACTGCCTCGCCTCCCCAGTGAAGGGAGCAACACACCAAACCCGCGCTTGCTGCCCACAGCCGCCAGCCCTCCTCGTTTCGCTCCAGGAGGTGCGGAGGTAACGCAACGAGCCGAAGGCAGAGACGGCTCTTTTGCGGGCTTCTTTTGCCTCCTTTTTTCTGCCTAGAGCGCGCTCCCCTTCCTCTCCGCTTTGCCCTTGAAAGCCACACGGCGGGCAGAGGTGAGAGTCGGGCAGCGACAAAAAAAAAAAAAAAAAAAAAAAAAAAAAAAAAAGAGCAGCGGGGGCGCCGCTCCGTGCCGCGCACACCGATGAGCGCCGCAGCAACGGCCGCCAACGGCCGCCAACGGCCCGCGCGCCAGCGCTGGGGGAAGGGCGCGCGCGCGGCGCCTCCCTCCTCCCCCCCCGCGGCGCGCGCTCCCGCGCGCCCCGCCGCTCCCATTCACCCTCGCGCCGTGCCCGCCGCGGCGGCTGCTGACGTCAGAGCTGCCTGCGTCAATGCCGCCTCAGTGACACGCACCGGGGCCCTGCGCTCCCCGCCCCCACCCGCCGCCTCCTCTTTTTCTTTTTTTTTTTTTTGCCTTTTTTTTCTCAATGAGACTCCTAATGGGATTTTTATGATCCCGCTTTATAAATCAGGTCCGTCAAGGCGACTCGAGGGTGCTGGCACGTTTGCAATTAATGATTCCTTTGTGTGTGTGTGCTTCGCACCCCCCCCCCCCCTTTTTTTTCTTTTAAAATAATAACAATTGCAAGGATTGTAATTATTTCCCTCTCCTATTGCTTTGCATTTGTATTTATTTCGTTCAAGCCCTGGCAAAGCTGTGCAGGTCGCGGAGCTCACACGGATGCAGGTTTCCTCAGGCACCTGCCTGCATCTCCCTGCGGCCGTGGTGCCGAGGGAGGCTGGATGCTGGGGGCCATAGCCCAGGGAAAAGCAGTCACCACGCGCTAAGCTTATTTTAATGGATTTCCCGCCCCCTCCCAGAAGGCAAGCAAGCAAGCAAAAATAAATCCATTTCTTTCACATTTTTTTGCACTATCTGAATTGCCAGTGTTTCTCTTCACCGTTTCCCTGCCGCCTCCCCCCCCCCCCCCCGACCCCATGAATCATCCAGTCTCGGTCTGTTAAGGATAAGGGCTCCTATAAAATGGTTGCTCTGCCTGTGTCCCCCGGAGTGCAAAAAAGCCCCAGCGTCGCCTCTGCGCCCCTCTCCTGCTCATCAAGGTCACAGGGAGGTCTTGAGGGCACTGCTGAGCCCCAAACATATTTCTTTGCATCTTCTGCCACCCTTTCCCTCCCCTTCAGAGAGCTTGATTGCCAAAACTCCCTGCGTTTTTGTCAGCTCAGGCCTTGCCCTCACTGAGGACATAGCCGAGCTTAGCTGGGCAGGGAGGACACCATTCTGGTCCTATATACATACACATATATATGTACATATAGAAACAAATCAACGGGAATGGGTGGGTGGAAGCGCTGCGGGGGGCAGCCTATGGGGGGACCCAGCACTATGTCCTCCAGCAAGGAGGACCCAGCAAGGTCCTCCGAGGCCACGGGCCAGGAGCAGCCTCAAGGCTGCATTAAGGGAGCCTGCTGCAGCCTCCCAAGCACGGCCGTTCGCGCTCGCCCCGGCTCCGCTCCTCCTCCGGACCGCGGCGCAGGCAGCCGCCCCCTGGCCTGCCTCCCTTCTGCGGCTGCAAAAGCCACGGTTTTTCAGAAACAGTTTTATTTCCTAGTGCCTACTGCTTTGGATAACCATTTTGGCATTAAAATGAAAAAAATAAAAATAAAATAAAGGGCAAGCAATTAGATCATAAACTAGAATTTCAAAGAGAAAAGGAAATCTAACTACTGAATGACTTGTGCTCAGCAAGGGCTTCACTGTGTGTTTGAAACTTACCGTTATTTGCATTTTTTAACACAGAAAGGGGAAACATAAACCTAGCATCTTAAAAACGGTGCTTGCATAGCAATAGGAATCCTCATGACAACAGGAATGTGCTCACAGATTTTAATACCCAAGATATGCATTAAGCCTGCTTTTACAATACCTCTTTGTTAAGACATATTTTATTAAAGTGTATCAGTGGGGATTTTCCTTAATAAATACGCAGTTAACGGGCCACAAAGCCACGCAGGGCAGAGGTTCCCAGGGACCGAGCGGAGGCTCCCCATAGCAGATGTGACCGTAGCATGCGAGGGGCTCAGCAATCTGCCCTCGTCATGGAGCACGCAAGGAAGGAGAGGCAGGTGGTTAGAAAGGCTCCTGCAGATTCCCAGGAATGATTAATGGCACACATTCAGCAGCCGTCATTTAGATTCCTCCATTCTGACTGTGCCCTCTTATTCTATTACTATTTTTTTAAACACAACAAACCCATCCTCAGGATTTGGTTGTGCGTGTTTTTCAGGTCATGAATGATGCAACGATCAGTACCCAAGCATGTTAAATAGGAGACTGGACAAATTACATGCTCTGGTACATATTAATAACACTGACTTTGCTGTCGACTGTTTCTCTACATTAAAAGCTGACCTTGTAGGAGTCAGAGCACCCATTGCCAGTGTAGGTCACGAGTGTGGAGCAATGCCCTTGCAGCGGGACCTTGCCCGCTCTCTAAAGTAGACTTTTTCCTGTCAGTGCAATGTAGGAGTGTGGAGCCTATCTTATGGATGCAGGGTAGCTCCCTATCTTTGCACAGAATGTAGAACTGCACTTACGTATCCATCTTCAGAGAAGGAAGCTTGAAGCAAGTCGATCTTTGCTCTGCCTTGGGAGTTGCTCCAAGTCTTTGGCTGCAGATTGCAGTGCTAAATTGAGCCCATTATTTTGCATTGAGCTATTTTCATCCCTGAGTGCTTTAAAGGCTTAACAGATATACAGGCTATGGTGCTATACACACAGAAATCACTTCAGTCACTAATGAAATGCAGCCACCTATTAACCAGAGCAGTGTGATGCCTGGTCCCTGGGTGTGATGACTGCCACAAGATTTTGTTTCATCCAGCTCAGCAAAGTCTGTTTTTTGGTCAGTGGACTACTTCCTGCCATTTGAAAAGGAAAACTGGCAGGATCTTTCCATAAAGAATAGAAGTAGGTATAGGCAGTTATGTTCAGCCACAGGAGTTGAAACCCCATCAGTGAGAGGAGATCCGTGAGTGTCTGCAGGTTTATTTTGGCCCACTCGTATGTGATATTCATTATTGAAAGCAATTCTCCTTCCACTTGGTGGCTTACAGAGCTGAGCATGAAATCCAGAGTCTTTCACCTGTAGGGTAGTGACTCAGGTCACATACAGGCAACATGTCTTGGGCTTTCGGTGGTCTGTATTCCATGAACTAGCAGTTTCACTGCAGTTTTCTTGCAGAGCGGTGTCTGATCCATAAAGTACCACAGCCACCACCACAACTGGCTTTAATTGCTGATTGACTGGTCTGTCTAGAAGAGGCAAGAAAACAGGCCTTATATATTTACCTGTTTTCCATTAAATTCCTTTAAAAATGCAAATGTACAGTGAGCTATAAACTCTGTACCTAAAACAGTCTATATAATATCCACGTACTGTACGTAGGCCCCTGTATAGACTACATGCATTGTATTCAATAGCCATGCCTCTCTGTCCCTCGTTAGGGTAGAGAGAATTGTGTGGTGAAAGATGTAATTTGTACATTAGGAAGTCTCTGTTGCCAGATCAGCAGCAGCAGCACTGACGTCTGTACTCTCTCGCTTTGTTCCTGCTGCTATCAATCAAAATGACTACGGTCCAAATGCCTCGCTTGTTTAACTATAAATGCACTGCTAGTCAGAAAAATCCACACCAGGAGGGTTCTAGATAATCCAAATATACTTTAAACTGGTTAAATAGGGAAAGTCCCCCCCAAAAAGTCAAGAAACATTTATAAATTTGTGGTTTCTACAACAAAAGCAAAAATTTTTCAAGGGTAGAATCCAACAGAGCTGCAAAAAAAAATCTCTGCCTACAGGCACTGATGCCTTTGCTAAATGAACCATCAAATTTGCCTTCCTCAATGTGCACTGGGATTTTTTTTCTCAGATTAATGCAATCTTTCTAGAAACCTATCTTTCCTTGTATCCTTATGTGTGCTCTTGCTTGTGTAAACTACCGAAAGCAAATTAACATAGCATAGGTGGAGTGGGCCAGGTTTTGCTTTCTTTGGTTTTATATGCACCTGTGTATTTATACTAATAAATACAACCATGGACAGCTGAGGTTAAATCATATTTGCCTGGAATTTTAGAAAGCACCATTTCTCTTCGAGGAGCAAACTACTGAGTATCTCCTTTGCAGATAAAGTGAACTCTCCAAGCCTAAAATACCACCTAAATCCATTCCAGGTTCTAAAAGGAGTCTCAGCTGTAACATAAAAATGAAGGCGCCAGTGCTGGTATCCTTTTGGTGGAGGGGACAGCAGGGGAATTCTAGTCCTAACACCTACAAAGAACCTGGTATCATTATCCAGAAATGGAGCAAAAATATTGAATAAATGGTGAAAGGGGTGGGAGAAATTTAAAAGGTAGCTTCCAATATCCACATTAGCCTGTATGAGCTGTAAATCCTGCGCACTGGGCAGCATACAGCCAGACATAAGTTGAGCTGTGCTTCTGAAGAGGAAATGACAGCATCAGTGAACAGCGGGTGAGCACACTGTCAACACCACACTGACATTGCTACTGGAACTACCATGCTGCATTTCCTGAGACCACCAGATTTTTGCAGTAAGACGCACAAAGATTATTAAAGCCAACAGTCTGCAGATACTTGGTTTGTGGAGGCTGTACGTGTAGGCCTTGGCTAATGAATTTGCATCCAGATGTTCATTTAAGGCCTACCTAATCCCAAATGCTCTGAAGTCAATGGAATGTCAATTGAAACTTCCAGATTACTGGAAAAAAAAGCTACTGGACTGCCGATATTTTAAAAATATAAGTAAGATAAACAGGATACAACCAGTGGTCATTGCTTGACGATTCTAGGCACAATAGTGGAAAAGCAAAGGAGCTGACATGGGGTGGCTGATAACTGTGTCTCGAGTTGTGGTAACTGTCATGTGAATGGGTATAGACTACAACAAAGGCAAAGTGATTTTTCTTTATCTTTCTTTCTTTTTTCTTTAAAAGAGAAAGCTTTTTCTTTCTCATCGCATGCTAGCCTAAATGGTGTCCTTTCCCATTTGCCATTCATTAAATGCATGTACACATTTTTACTATAACTCAGCTCACACAACCTAAAAGTTTCAACATATGGTCATCACATCCTCAGTGTGATATAACTGTAAATTAAAGAGGAGTAATATGAGCAGTACCAGCTACCATACTTTTATAGAAACAGACCTCAGACAGACTTGTTTCTTTTTTGGTTTGGTTTCTTTAAATTTATAAATGCATTTGTTGAAAGAAAAATATCTTGAGGTAACAGTCATCTGTAAGCCTTTTTGATTTGGTTTCATGAAACACTGATTAAAAAATAACTATAAAAATACGCAGTATAACACATATTAAACAGTTATACTAGGATCCAGTGTCTGAAAAATGAACTGAAACAACATCTTCTGTTTTAGAGCAATTAATTAACCATTGCAGCTGCTTCCCCCGGACACAGTTAACTCTCTGCCTGGAGTCTTTAACTCCAGATTGGTTGAATATCCTTCCTTGCTGCAGAAGTTTCTGAGCAAGAAATTTCTGGGCCACACGGCTGAGGAGTGGGGTGGTTGTCATAACAGTGCTTCTGACTTTTGGCAAATTATGCCTTGGTAACTGGTGAACAGTCACCCTAAATGAGCCTACTCTGAAACCCTTCAGATGAAGCTTCACTTGAGCCAAGTTCAGTTTCCTCTTTTGCCTATATTTGCTTCCATGGTATTTGCACTTAGATCTTAAAAATAATGCTAACAACTCACACACTGTGGTTGTATCAGCAGCTGGGGGTTGTTGGACGAAGGATCACATTTTCAGCAGAAGAGACAGAAAATAAAGTAAATTCAAGAGGGAATTCCTGATGCAACTCAGTGCTGTCTTCTTCACAGCTCCTGGATTAGGAAGAGCTGAATTAAAGCCTAACAAACATCCATACAAAATCTTATTAGAACTGCAGTGTAGTGGAGACATCTAGCTGCCTTTTGCCTACTGACAGCATCTGAATCAGGAAACCCTGGCTCTGGAGAGGCTCTACAGAAATCTGCTTCTTCAGGAGAACACGAGCAAGTCCCTCCTTGCCCAGGAGGGAAGAGAAAACGGAGATGAAGAGGAGATCACACCTACTGTTTGTTTCCTTGTGCTCTGTCTGGAGCCTTCCTGAACAACAGCCTATTTCCTTTAATTGCTCAAGGTTGGCTTCTTAGGAGAGCTTTTTTATTTCAGCAGTTTGGGTTACTCAGTCTTAAAAAGCTGCTTTAAATGTGCAAATTCCTATGGGAAACAATGCCAAAAATACCTCCTTGATCCAGAACTGAAGAGGAGGCCTGAAGGATGCTGATGGAGACAGCAAGAACGAGCCTGATTGCCCTTGTTCGTGCTGTACCCCCTCCCTGATTAGAAAGCCTAAAAAGGGCTTGTGTGCCACTATCGCTGCATACTCTCCCTTAGGTTGTAAACAGGAGCCAGTTCTGACCTTCCTCCCAGCCTCCAGAGGCCCAGCAAAGGTGCATCCACAGTGAGGTAGGACTGCGCGTGACACCTTGTCCAGCCCCTGCAAGCAGGGACGAAGCGAACTGTGCCACACCACATGGAGGTACTTCTGTGGCTCTCTCCATGAGCCAGAGCCTGCTGGATTATTGCTTAAAGTGTGCAAATTCAAACACACCAGCAGCTGAGGGACAGAGAACTAAAAACTGAAAAGACTTGCTGCATTTGCACGAGGGCTCCAAAACGCCGCACGCGCCCTCCCCTTCGGGTGGCCTCCGTCAGCCCTTGCTGCCAGTTGCTGGAGGCTCCTGGGCCGTGGGGTTTCGCAGCAAGGCTGCGGCCAGATCCCCGCACCTTGTCTGCGCTCTGCTGCCAGCTTCGGCTGGCACCCGCTCTGCGAGCACATAAATATCCACACGTGCGAGCTCCGGCTGCAGCCAGACTTTCTGCGCTCGTGAATTCTGGCTCTGCAGATGGGGAAGGATCCAGAAGTCCATTTGGAGCCCAGCTGTTCCTCACCCGATAAACAAAAACCGTGTAACTCTGTGCAGACACTCCTTCAAGAGAGGAAAGAAGTGGAAAACTCCAAACAGGTTTTATGCAAGAAAATACAGGATTATACTAGTTACAGATGCCTAGCCACAGCAAAATAATCCCTATGATGATGGAGTGGAGGACAATATTCAGGTAGCAACACATTACTAGAATGAAATAGAGAGATTTGGGACAGCAGAACAAAGGTCATAGAACACTGCCCCCAACTCAAACACTAATGCATGCCAACCAGCAATGCACACCAAACAGCAGCCACTTCAGAAGACTGTTCCCAGTTTTCTCAGGAATGGTACCAGCAGGAAGAAATCTGCCGTGTTATATCTTTGGTAGATGAAGAGGTAGCTTGTGCTCCAAGACATGCCTGGTATCCACGTCAGGAGCAAGTATCACAAGGAGCAACATCAGGTCCACAGTGTGGCTCAGGAAGGATCTGCAGCTCAATCTGTTGCATTTGCAATCATGTCCAACAATATTAGCAGAGGGCTTTTTTTGAGAACAGGTTTGAGATGCCCAAGGAAGCCTGTGGCATCCTTTTTTCTTTTTTTTTTTTTTTTTTTTCTCCCCTCTCTCCACAGAAGAACTTTAGTCTCAGGAGTGGTTAGTTTAGCAGCTGTTCACCCCTTCTCTCCCTGTGAGCCCAAGAGTAGCAGTAGAGCCAAATGAGATCTACCAGTTTGCTCAGTCTTCTTCATCAAGTGCTTGGCCAGTGCCTTCAGTTCCTGGGAATTACAAGCATCTCCCTTGCAGTGGTCTAAGACTTTACAGGTATATTCACTATAATATGAATTGAGCTTGACAATTTTAACCAGGGCTAAACTTATCGAAAGAAATCATAAAGTGAGCTAAACGTGAAGATCATTATTTTGGAAGGGAAATGAGAACACAGGAATAAATTTTGCATGGAAAATTTGAGCTGAATATCTTCTCCTAGCTTTAAGGCCAACAAGAAATTGGGGGCTTCATTTCCAGAAAAGTGTGTGGCAAAACACTTTGCAGAGAATTCTTGCCATTCTGTTTACAGATGCCAATGTAAGCAACTGTGGGGGGTTTGCCCTGAAAAACTTGGACGAATGAATTTGAGTTCAAGACTTACTTGAGAAGTCCTCCTATTGCCATGATTCATTTTGGCAAACCAGCAAATCTGAGAGAAACTCAATGGACCAGTATAATCCCTGATCACTCAAGTTAATTGAGGTTGAGTCACACCTGCAACCACCTCAGCAGTTTCATTCATTAAGAATTGAGGAGACTAAAAACACTGTATAGATGGTTTCTTCAGTCTGGCTTCTGGTGTAAGAGCATTAACATTGCTTTAATTTTCCTTACAGGGAAAAAGTGCAACTCTCTTGACTACAGAAATCAGTATTTATAACATAGGCTAAAGTCTCAAGTCATCACACAGCTTTCCCATGTGCAGGCCCATCAAAGCCTGTTGTGCTGCAAATGAACCAAATTTCCAGGACCTGTGTTCTTACTGTATCTGCTGTAGCGTGTGGGTGCAGTTGCAGGTACTCTAGCTTAGACGAGCGCAACACCGTACTGTAACAGGGATAATGCCCGTGGTAGCAAAAGGAACACATTGGAATCGTGCTCATCCACCGCTTTGACTTTGACTCAGTATTTGTGACTATAGGATACTTGGCTTACTGCAAGGGTCGCTGCTTCCATGTTTGAAAAGATTCTATATAAAAAACTTCTGAAAAATGAAATTAAATAAAGGAAGTTGTCATGCTATATATGAAAATAACACCAGAAAATAATACAACTGTTTTCACCACTTATGTGAAGATAGCGTTCAGCTTTGCATATTCAGTTCCTATAAGTGTCTCTGGTTTCCAAAGATCAAAGTTTTACTGTTTCCAAGCCAGTAAATCCCAAAGATGGGGTTACAAGTCTATCTCAATTCGTCCTGACTGTCTTAGGTTTTCATTCTCCCAGATCTGGGATGGCATGATAATAGAGTCACCATAAATAAGAAATTGCTTTTGAACTAGTTATGATAGAGTGCCATTTGTGGCACTCTCTAATCAACAATATATTCCAAGGAGCTCCTTAACTTGGGTTCTTGACTAATGGAAAAAAAAGCCACTGAAAAGAAAGTCTGGAAGTACACTCCAGCAACCTAGGTCCTGTTTGCTCTTACCACTGAAGGAGTATGCTATCTATGACTAGATTTGGTGTTTTACCAAAGATAAAAGCATCAAACAAAACAAAAGTTTGTTCTTTGTAAGTGCCATATTCCAGAAAGACTTTTGGAGAAAGCGAAGGTAAAACTTAAGTTATCCATCCCAGGTTTTACACAATACTCCACTCCTTCTGGAGCAGGAGGGTTTGGTGGTTTGTCAATTCCATGTAGACATTCAGTCAGGACATATGTATTGAATAAAAGACACACACACAGAGTAACTTATTTGCTGCAGTGAGGTACTTTGGTTAGCTCTTTACCTGAAGCAATAAATTTAAAACAACCCATTATCTACATTGCAATACAACTCATTCATCTTTCAAAAGCCTGGCATTTAGAGAAGATGAACTCTTAAAATATATAAACATTTCCCACTTCTACTAATACTACTAATCTCCTAATTCACTTAAACCATGAATGATTTTAAATAGCTAATAGATCTTTAGAATCAGTCTTATTTGTGCTTCTGGAATAGTCATCTAATGTCCTAATATATCTACAGTAAGGGAATATATCCTGAGTATAGTTCTAAGAATAATTAAAAAGGAAAATTATTTAGAACTGTTCTAGTAAGATTTATATAAAAGAGCTATTTCTGTAGGGAGGAATGAAGGTTACACTTAAAACTTGAAAGCCATATTAAAAATATTCACAAGTAACTGGAATTAAGATTTTTCAGAAGAAAAATAATGACTTGCATAGTCAGGAAAGTTGTCTTCTAGGCTTGTTAATATGACATCTATTTCCTTGCATAGCAGGTTTGTATGAATACCTCGGTATGACTTCAGGGAGCACGTACTAGTTCCCAAAGCTTTGCTTAAACTGTTCCCATGGGGCATGGGCAGAGGGAAAGAGCGAGCACCGCGTGCTCTCCGTTTCACAGAAACACCAGCGCGGAGCAGAAGACGAGCACGGGTGCTGGTAGGCGTCTCTGCAGTAAGAGCACCACGCGCAGCATGTCACGAATATGTAGCAGACACAGCCGTAGAGTTTATACTACAGCTCATTAGGAACTAGAACGCCAACCTTATGGCAAATCCTAATATGTACTTTTGTCCCATATTTTGACAAATAGCTGCAATTTGGGATTTTATCACAGAGCTGCTGTAAAGACGACAAAAGGCAGAGAAAAACAGAACACACTATTCCTTTTTATTTTAATGCTGAGATCTTGGTCTGCCACTGGGTTTCATGGGAGCATGGTTTTAATGTCCTTGACTAATTTTCTTGTGGAGCCCATGGCCCTCTTACATCCTTCCTCATGCACTACAGCATCTTGCATTTGTAAAAGGAGAGCTGGTGAGCCCGGTGAAGGTAGGGCCCCTAGAAGAAAACAGGAAGCTCCCTGGAGTGACAGAAATCAATTAGCACCCAAGAGACTAATTACAAGCCCAGAAGCCTACAGTTAGTGCTCACGTAGAGGGTGCTGCACAACCTCCCTGTCTACGTACTCACCCTGTAGGCGCCCATGTCTAACTTACTACCAGACCAGAGGGAACAGCAGCTTATTAGACTTGGGATTATGATTATAGCAGAGGGAGTATCAAAAAGTGGAAATATGTCACTTATCGTAGTCTTGTTTCAAAACCTTATGGCTTACCACCCTAAAAGGAAGGGAGGGAGCCAGCAAGCAGCTAACAAAATCTTCCATTGTGAAAGGAGCGACAGGTCGAGTCGTCATTTCTGCCTCAGAAATTTCTGAAATGCAGTATGTGAAAACATGTTGACCCTTGGGAAATATGTGGGGCTGTTAAAAATAAATAGGTTCCAGCTTTTCAGGAAGAGCAGATTCAGTACAGTGACGTACAAACACCCAGCAGCTTGTCCCAGCCATTTCCCATGAGACGCTGCTGATTTAGGAAGCAGCAGCAGCTCACACAGCTGCCTAGAAAGTTAAATGCCAGGATGCTACTTGCTCCTTGGATCTTTTATTTTTTCCACAGCTCACCTTTGACACAAGCACGGTACTCGCACAGTGTCGCCATGCCCCCACAAAGACTCTTTGAAGACTTTTAAAAATAATTATTTTTAGTGGAATATCCCCCTGTCTCAAAAAATGCATTACAAGACAGTAACCATGCTACGAATATCCTCTTATTACCAGATAAAGTTTTTACTCATATTTAAATTCATGCAACAGGTTTTAATTTTCTGTTGAAAGGGAAATTAATGGGTACACCAAGTACATGCTGGATGATGTGTCCATTACTGCATCTACCACAGAAGGAACAGTATTGTGTGTGACATGTGGTGCACAGAGAAAGAGTGTACAGTCAGCCTGTGCCAAGGCAGACACATGTGCTGAAGGCAGGAGGTGACAATTAAACCAAATGTGCTATATATAAATATACATGGCTGCCACCTCAATTGTAGTAGCAGCTTGCCTATCAGCAAAAGAAAAATCCTGGATGCTGTCCATGACACCATTTTTTTTTTCTAGGGGAAATGCTGATATTTCAAAATAAAGCATTCGTGGGAGTTTCCTAAAATCCTGAAAGCAATTTGTCGCCTTAAGTGAGAGCCATGCACAGGCCTCCAGTTCAGGATGCTCAGCCCCTAGTCTGAGCCAGGAACTCAAGCTAGCATCCGCGTTCATTAGCAGGTACCACACCATCAACTGTCCTAACCTGGCCTGGGCTGCTGCATCAGAAACATCGCAACCTGCAGGCACAGTATCTAGTGCTAAGAAAAAAAAAAAAAAAACACAAGCACTGAAACAGTTTTTACTCTAAATGGAATTAGTCATTTGCAGGCATTTCTAAGAGTATGGCAGACTACTGCTTTTTTGCTGGTATTTTGTTTGTTTTTTCTCATGTTAATTCACTCATTTCCTCATGTTAATCCAGTTCCTTTACTGTTTTCTTAAATCTCTGCTCACTCTTTTTCCCCTAAAATCCTAACCAGTACTAACCAATGCTTTCCACAAGGCAGAATACATGAATTAGTGTTTGTTTATAAAAGGAGTGTAGGGATTACATTGCTGGAACAGATTCTTTATGCATAATCACTTCAACACGTGTCTTTCCATCCCAGCAGTAAGACTGCAAGCTATGTAAATACATCTATGATGAAAGGACTGTTGCTTATTGGGCTGATGTGCTCCCAGAGACTGTGAAAGAATGGATGTATTAAAACAGAAAGAAAGATTAATAGAAAGTACAGGCCCATACACACATAAATCCAGAAAGGAAAGGAAAAAAGTATCATCCCAGTGAGTTCTTCTTAACAGATAGGGAGTTAGTTAAGGAACCTCACATAAAATCCAGAACCTGGCCACCTTGCCATCTGCCCTGAACATCGGTCAGTAGCTGGCTGCACTTGCAGCAGAAACCCCTTTCAGAGACCCCTTCCAAAACCAGAAAACGGTCAGTCTCCAGAGAAATTCTGGAGACGACACCACAGCTACTGAGAGGGAGGCCCGAATACGGGGAGGCCACATCCAGAAAACAGAGGCATACTAGTTACATGCCTTTGAAGGGAAGCCCTGTAATCAGTAATTTTTTGTATAGAGGAAAAGTCACACACTGAAGCATGTGAAGATACATACAATGAATAGGAGTCAGCAGCAAGAAAACAGAACTCTGACTTCTTCTGAAAACAGCTTCTCTTGTCAATTTGTCACCACCTGATACCTTCCCTTCTAGCACCTCTTCACCAATCTGAACCAAGCACCTCTGCACACAAATCCAGTGATCCCTATCATAGGAAGATGGATATTGTCTGTCTGCTGGAATTTCAGAGGCTTGTAATATTGGCTTCAGTGGGGCCAAATTTTTAGGGTTTTTTTTGTTCAGGCATAAGAAGAATTATTTGAATAGCGAGACAAGTGCAACTCAGCACAAGGTAAAATGAAGCCAAGCAGGCATAGCAAAGCAGCAAGCAGCAGAAGAAAGCATAGAATAAGCACGTCTCTAAAAAGTTCCACTAATGAGGCATTCAAGGAACAGCAGAATGAACAAAGCCTCGTTACACGCAGGCTCACAGGGGGCACCTTCCTCGGCAACATCTCAGGTTCCCCCAGCACGTACAAGGCAAGAGGCAAACAACAGTGTCCACTTGGCCATTAGCAGAGCAAGTAGGCTGATGGTCGGTTCTGGAGCGTCATGCCAACCAGCATCCCTGAGCTGCTGAACAGAGTGCTGGGTTCTCCCCCTCTTCCACCAGCACAGGGCTCACAGGAGCTAATTCCTCCAACTCAGTTCCCAATTCCCCACAGCTCGTGGGATTTTAGTGAGCTTTGAAACCTTCCTTCAAATTTGACGGAAATTGAGCAGTAGGTTTAAAAGTAGAAAGGGAGAGGGGAATGAGGATGGATAAACAGTGAGATTATATCTGCCTTGTTTTCTTAGCAATCCAGACTAAGAAGGAACATTTTAAATATACATATATATATATATATATATAGGGTGGGTAACTGTCAATATTCTAGTATCAAAAAAAGTTTGGCCCAGTCTCAAGAAACCAGCAGCTTGTTTGAAGTTAGCTAGTGTACTTTCTCCTCTGGTAATGACTTTAACAGTCCTTACTTTTACTAGCCACACTGGGCACTGGTCCATCTTACAGACTGAAGCTCTCAGTTCTCCAACTCTGAACACCCACCAGCATTACCCACTGAATTCAACTAGAGATGCTGCATTCCTTCCCGATATGACCCTGCTGCTGGGAAAAACAAAGAAAAAAAAATAATCGGAACAATCTTTGCAGCAAAGAAAGTTGCTCAAAATCTGAAAATCCCTTGTTCCCCCCCACCTCTTCAAGTAGAGGCTTTCCAAATCCACCAGGATGGCCCTTAATTGGAGCAATTCTAATGTGATGGGCTTCACTGGTGCTAGACGCCAAAGAAAAATGTTTTCCAGGCCTTCAACGCAGCTGGAGCATTGAGCTTTGAGAAGACTGGCTTTGATTCACAAAGGGTGTAAATGTCACAACATTCACTATTGGGGCCCCAGGCCTTTTTGATAAATTACTGGCTCACCAAATCTCTAACCCAGAGCTACAAGGCAAATAAGTGGGTCTGATCTGTTGCTAAATTGGAATTGGAATAACAACAAAAATAGTTGGCGTCTGAATGTAGCATTTCTTTTCTTAATTTGGGGTAGTTTACTTTTCCCAATTCCTTTAGATTATATTCCTGAAACAAAACAAAAATTCCTAACTCAAAATAAAAAGCCAATTCCTTTCCCAGAATTACCTTTTGCTTTTGAGAGCTGTACATGATATGTAACATGAATTCATAGATAATTGTGACCAGTCTGCACAATCATGAAAATTTCCCTCCGCCATAACAAAGATATTAACAGGGCCAGATGTCTGAACTAACTACTTGCTCATTCCAAATAGTTACTTCTTTTGAAATTATTGAATTAAGCATGACTAGGTGCCAAACTGACATTTATCATCTGCTTTATTGCATAGACAAGAAATCAGAGTTCATCTTTGTTACAACTCCCTTACCTGCTTTGATCCAGAAATTGCACCAGCAAGTTCTACTCTTTACCCTGTCATACCCTAGCATATGATCCGCACATAGTTTTCATACCCAGCTCCCCTTTTATGAAGCACCTCACACAGAAATGCTGATAAGTATTAGATGAAAAAGTAGCAAAAATATTTTCCTTATCAATCAGGCTGAAACTCACCACTGAGTATAAAAATATTCGTCATTTTCTCTTTACATTTCATATATGATGCCCTGAACAGTTTATGTTAGCAAAAAAATTTATAGAATCCTCATTAAAGAAATTGCATATGCACTGGTTATATGAAATGTAATAGTTTTATTTTAGTTTTCCCATCTCTAGGGGAATTTGAAATTTTGAAGTCTACTGCAATATTTTACATAAAGGGCACTCAGGAATTGCAATATCTGCTCTATTGTGTTACTACTGCAGCATTATGCAGCTCAGTTTTCTTTATGTATTATATAGTCAATGAATCTGTCTTGGGAAGAGAGTACCTGCTGTTTCCGCACAAAATTTTAGTATTTGCAAACAGAGACTGAAGCCAAGCTCTCATGCTTGAGTCCTTACAGCTTCAGCCTTCAGACACTGGGCTGAAAAGCAATGTCTGGATTTGGGGCATTAAATCTAGCAGCATGTTTATGCTTATACAGGGGGAAAAAAAAAAAAAAATCAAATAAAGTGTTACAATAGAATACGCTTCTTGTAAACCCCTACTTTCCTTTGATTCTTCCAGAAGAATCAAATTAAACCTTACTCTCTTCAGAATAAGCATTACAAAAACTTAAGTCATATAATTTGGAATATGAGGCACATTTATGATTTAAACGCAAGAATCACTTCCCCACCTCATACCAATCAGCTGCAGAAGGAAAGCAAGAAAATCTTTTTCAGTTGTGAAGCAGTTATGATTTCTTGACAGAATGATTTCTTTTTTGACCCCAGTTAGTGTTTGGTTTATGTCATGCAGCATGAATGTTTACATTCTGTCCAAATTACTCTCAGGGCTTTCAAACACTCAACTTTTAAAACCCAAAAGGAAAAAGAAACATAGTTTTTAAAGTTTTTTTTTTAAGGCAAATTAGGAATGAAAATTAACCTATGGCATAGAAGAGTGAGACTGTTAAACCTTACTTCAAGATGTAAACCCAGCATGTTTAGCTCTGTGGTTCAATATTCAGCCCCTATGGGTAACCAAGGCCATGGTCAGAGGATCAGGCCTAGTAGAGGGAATTCCACCCATAGTAGCACAGAACAATTGACCTATTTTTTTCAGTCAGTTCAAGCCTGCATTTATTTGGGGTGAACAGCATCAATGCGGGAAGATAAAACCCAAACTGTAGCGGGTTTTTATAATCTATAACCTTGCACAAGTCAACACACAGCTCTTCTGACATTAGTGCGTGCCCATAGATCTGACTTCCTGCCTCCATCAAGGCAAGTTAGTTTTTATGACATTTTGCATTATGCTAGAAGAATATCTTTAAGTCTCTTCTTGCCTTCAAAGGATACCTCCTTACTTGCATTATTATCTAAAAATCTGAGCCAGCTCTGATACCTAGAAGTGTACTTTGCTATAGTGGTGAACACGCAAGTCAGCCCTGAAACGCAACAATGGTGGGTATAATAAACCACTTTGAATTAGATACTTTTCATGGATGTAAAGAGAGGAGCCTTAAACGGTGCCAAGAAAAAGGCATCCTTTCATCAGAAACAACTTTAAGACTTCCATCAAGAATGTCAGCTACTACAAAAAGCATCTCAGTTTCTCTCTCTCTCTTTTTTTTTTTTTCCTCTCATTACAAATGAAAAGAATGGGAGAGTTATAGAAATATTGGATTCAACCTACCTACCGAAGAGGTTGTCATTATACTGACATTAACTGGCTTCCTAAGCACTGCACTGTGGGAAAGCAAGGACAGATAACTATATCTGCTTTCCATGTCCCCCAGTATGACCAAATGCTCCCTGAAGTTGCGCAGAACTGCTGATTTTGTTGCAGTCCAGCCTGGACATTTCGGTCCTGGATCAGGTTCCTACCAGCTGGGTGATGGGCACCCCAGCTGTAGGGCAGCTACACATCCCACAAACCAAAGACTCGTAGCAGTTTCCAAGTACTGAAGAAATTTAATCCCCTCAAATGGTGCTCTGATACTAACAATCTATATGAAGAACATACAGCTGCTCTTGTCGATGATGGACCAAAAGGATAGCCAGCCAGCTCAGCTTATGACGCAGTATGGCGACCTGCTTCCTAGTGCTCCAATTTGCCTATGAGGTTGCTAACCATTAATGTGAAGTCAGTCTTAATTATTTCATTGCAGTTGTGGACAGCAGAAAGTACGTGTTTCTTGTAATCAAATGAGGTGATCAATAGATGAATATCAAAAAGCAAGATGACTTATGAAGAGTTCTGGGACAGTGAGTGGAAATTTCAAAACTCTTTGCCACACAAGTCACATTTGCCCCTAGCCAAGAGAGCAAAAGGGAAAGAGGAGATTTTTGTCTCACAGCTATCAAAGCCTCAGCTGCTTCTAGTTACAGTACTATAGCCCATGATTTCCCAGCCAAACCCACATTGCTTTTCTAGTCAGTTATCAAAATCCATACAATCTTTCCAGTGTACCTCAGTGCAACAAAAAAAACATGCAACATATTGAAAACAGATTGTTAAAGAATAATGCTGTAGTTTTTAAACGGACCTACAGAAGTCAATACTTCTTGAACAGATGAGTTCTTGTGCAATTCAGGTTCTAGGTAGTGCAGAAAATCCTGGAATTCTGCCTACAGCAGGAGAATTCAGAAAGTCAACAGAACTTGTTCTGAAGGATGACCTGAAAAAGCCCTATGTGGAGTAGTGTGTTACTCAACCTCTCCACAGTGAACACACAGATGTATGTCCTTAGTCCTTCTGGATCTAACACATGGATTTGACCCAAGGCATAGATGTTTCCACATGCCTGAGATCCAGAGAGGCAGTGCTGTTCTGGTACTGAGTATCCCTTAGCTAGCCTGAGTCTTGTGGAAACGTAGCAGTTAAACCTAATTTTAGCATGACACCATGATAGCTGATAGACTGAGGGTTTCTAAGGCTGTGCCTACACATTCCGAATTGCAGAAATAATTCAGGAAATGAGCAAAAAACAGCACAGACCTAAGGCTACAGAGTAAGATTTGCTCTTGCTTGGTTTTCATCTGATCTCATAGCTTTTACTCCACCCTGCAAAACTAGTCCAGAAACAGCCTCACATCCAGCCTGGATCGTTTCCCAGCTTGGGTGTTAGGGCAGTCTGGAAAGCGGGAGGCTGGGGAGTGGGAACATAGCTGAATCCAGAGCTGTCACTTCCCAGCAAGAGGGTGCAAATAGCTACCAAGCCACTGTGCAAGAGATGAGCATCGCTTCCATCTCTTCTTTTTTGGATGAATAGCATGGGCAGCTGTGTTGTAGACTATGCACATCAGCTGTGCTCAGAGCACACCAAGGGCACCCAGTCACTTGGGAGCCTTCAATTGCCTGAACAGGACCTTCCCTTTGGATTGCAAAGGCTGTTGCAAAGGACCCAGTTCCCTAGTCAGATATTTCTGCACATGCTTGCACATCTCACTTTATGTGTACCAGAAACTTGGTGGCCAAACAGGGAGGAACTTGATTAGTTTTAGACATTGCTAGAGTTAGGCTTCCATTGAGCATGGACTGCCTAGCTTGCTGCCTTTAATCTAGGCACCAGATAGAAATGGGGCACTGTTTAGGTGTCAGAACAAGCATTCAGCATCCCCTTCCAAGTATCTTGAATTAACAGGGCTTATCCATTTCCTGTGAGGTCAGTTGAGAGGATCAATCACTGGATAAAGAGACTTCAAGTCAAGGACACATTTCTGTTTACTCACCATACAGCCATTTGGAATTTCACCAAGAGCTATTCTTATTATTTCCAGTTACAGACATCCTGAAATACCACTAGGCCTGCTTATTCACAGAAGACAGGCCTTTCAGTGTGAGGTGCTGAGAACTGATCACACCCACTAGAGTCCTGGGTTTTCTTTGACTCAAGTAAATTCAGCAGGCCAAAGCTTGCATCTGCCAGGAAGAGACCCTCTGTCTTCCTCCTATGGGCTCAGCCCCAGAGATGAGGGCTACTGCAAGGGCATTCGGAAGCTGTGTACCAGCACTGCAGAAAACACAAGATCAAGAAACATCCCTTCCCTCCCACCGCTGCAGAGCTGCCACTGCCTGCACCCCATCGCTACCTCCAGCCCCAGCTCTGAACGGCGCTCCCCATTTCCAAGCAGCGGTTATCCATGTACCAATATACTTTCTCCAGCCCTTCCTTAGCTTAGCAGGTGTATTAAAGAGTCCCTGCTGATCAGGGCAAGGCCCTTTACTTCATAAAAGTGTGTCTGAACTTCAGTTTCTAAGAGCTTTGGGAATTGGAAATTCTGCACATAAATTGGTACCAAAATAGTGAGCCAGAATATTCACATAAGTGTTACAATCATTTTCTTTGATGTTTGAAAGCCCAAGTTACAGTTAAAAACTTCTTTAGCTGAGTACTCAGCAGCAGGGAGAGCTTGAACACCATTTTATGGCTTAAAGTACCTCAGCAGAACACGTTTTCATTCGCAAAAACTCCTGCTTCCTTATGGAACTTCTACCAGATTTCCTCCAGAGTTGCAGTTAAGAGTCCCTAAAGCATATGCAAACATTTCTGTCATCTGATCAGCCCTGCAAAATTTCCTTGATAGCAGCTGTGAGGACTTTCTTCATGCTTTTCCCCCTAGTGCATAATTTTTTTTTTGAAAGCTTTCCAGTCGTTGTGAAAAATGTCTTTGTTTCTTCCTTTTCTTACACTCCCACCAGACAAAAACATCAGCTTATGCTTTTGCCTAATGGGAACCATCCAACATGCACCTTTAAAAAACAATAAGCAGTCCTGCCAAAATTTAGGAAAAAAGAAAATTCCTTCTGCTGTGAGACACCTGAATTTAGCGCCTGTTCTGCCATGCAGTGTAACCTCAGCTTAGCCTGTTGTTGTCTTTTTTTTTTTCCCTCTAGAGACACCAGGAGAATAAAATACCTGAAGAGGAGGTATTTTTGACATATTTGAGAGTTAAAAGAAAATACAAGGAAGGTAATAGAAGACAGCAATTAAACTCTAAATAAAGCAGATGTAGAGCTTAAATGGTGTTCAATATTATGTTTAGGAGATGATCATTTTGGGAAAAGTCAGGGAAGAAAAGCAGTGGAGACAAGCACATCAGCTGTAGAGTTATGCCTGGTAAGAGCCTCTTTCCCATAAGAGTTACACAGCTGGTGCCTGAGATAAAGCAGAAAGCATAATGCAAACAACATGGGGCTTGCATGGAAGAGTCAGCATATTATAATATGGGCTATTCCTGCAATTGTTATACATGATGAGTTCTCCAAATCAGGTCACAATTTATTAACCAGGGAGGAAGGAGAACAATGGGGAAAAAATATTAATTTGCAACCCAAATTCCTTGCACTTTTTAAACCACTTTCCCCTTGAATAGGATATCTGAAAGCAATATCCTGGCATGAGTTTAATCAAATTTAGAGTAACAGAGGCTAATCTTCCAAGGTCTGTTATGTCTGTGAAAAGTTATTTCTTTCCTTAAGCCCTGCTTCCCTTCTGGACATCTCTTCATCACGAAAGCAGCAAGTGGCAGGGCAGTGGGCAGTAAATAAACCAGGCACCTCCTCCAGCCTCTAAATACACCTTACTGCTTCCCTGGAGCAAATAGCATCAAAATCTGCCAACAAAAACACACTTCTTTCCCTTGGGGATAAAGGGCAATGACCAACAGAATGGTTAACAGCGGTGGAAATGATCACAGCAGGCCAGCATTACAAAGCTTTGGCAAGGCATTCTCAAGCACTGGAACCAAAACCTTAGTATTTAATGCAGCTCAGGGAGCCTATTTTTAAGGGCCATCATCTCTCTCCTGTTTTTTAAAAAGCATTTTCCTTAGTACACGGGTCCACTGCTGATAAGCATCTAGGTTTCTGGTTAACTCAACTCTTGGAAGTTGAGTTCCCCTTACACTTCCTGTTCTTAAGCATAGTTATCCTTACCTAAAGGACAGATCTACTTCCTTTCTATAAGCTCTGTTCTGCCTTAAGAGCCAGTGTCAACAGCTGAACTTGTCTTTAGATGGCTTCCCCGCTTTTCCTTCCAGGAAGGGACACAGGGTCTCACTGAGCCTTTGCAGTGCTGAGAAGAGATCTCTGCGGTGACCGGGGTCCCACAGGGCAGTCAGCACATTCACATTACACCTCTCCCCACTCCCAGACACAGTAACACACCACAGCCAACTGCTGCTGTTTTGTAGTTTCCATATTTTAAAAGCATTTTATATCTTAGCTCTAAGACAACATCCTGGTATTACCAATTTCTCTACTTCAGTCTTACATCACTGAACTAAGAATAAACCTCAAAACCCAAAACCAGTTTGATTTTGGCTCAAGAGGCATGACAGAACAGTTGACTTCTCATCCTCTACCATATGTCAGTTTAGAGGAACCTTAATTCTGCATATTGCATTTCTGCAGGTGCAGAAAAAAAATCCACACACTAATCCAGCCCTTCACAATTTGGCCCTATGATTCTGTCAGGCTCCTCACTGTTCAGTGAGAGTTCCCCACACAGAAAAGACTACAGAAAAGATCTGTCCCTTTGAGAACAAGAAAGGTTATTTCCAATTCCTTCTCCCAAAATACTTGCCTTGCTGGGGAACTTTCTACACATACAGTTCTCCTTCCTGTGAGGTTTCCTTTATTTTCGCAGCTCCCATTTCTGGATTTTCTGTCCTGCGCTTTTCCCCCTAGACATGATACTGTTAGAGTTTCTCCTTCCCTTGCCTGTGCTCCTGCATCCTGCTGAGAACCCTGCAGAAAGTTATAGCCAATTCATTTGCCTGTCTGACAATTAGAAATATATTATGTCAGAGTGAAGTGAGTAAATACCAATAAACAATATGACAGCTATCCAGCCCATCTGACCCTCAGACAGTTTTCAGTGCTTTCCACTTTATTAAAATGAGATATTAATAGAACAGATATGTTTCTCAAGACATAGCACTGCAGTACTTTGAATCACAGAGCTGATTTTTATAGCCAGGAAAGAAAAAAAGGGATTATTTAATATGCTGCTTTATGCCAGACAGTGTTAAATCACAAAATTTCCTGAAGGCATTTATTCTAGTATTTCAGTAATAAAACAAACATGCACATGAGCAGACACCCTCTTACTCCCTCCATCATTTTGGTTTTTGATTATAAAACCTTGGGACAGGAATCAACTCACTTTTCTGTACAGCAGCCAGTACCACGGGTCCCAGTCCTGACTGGACTACCCCGGCCTTTTTAAAGGCATTGTAATTTAGACAGCACTTTGTTGTCAGATGCCTTAAAGTATAAATAGAAGAAATCTTTTCTTCCCACAAGCTAGCAGTTGAAGACCCAGCACCACAATGTGTGTGACCAAAGGGATATTCTGTCCATCCAAAAACTTATTATTTGAAAAAGACCCAACAGGGACACAGAGGGTGAAGGCGCACTTCTCAGTGAGGTGCTGCAGCATAAACAGACCACAACTTGGAACCGGCGTGCAGGCAGACATATGGTCTCTTGCAGCAATATCTATCTGGTGCCATGGATTTCTGCATATTTAATGCACGACATTTGAACATAATTCAAACTCAAACATGTTAAAGCTTTTTATCGTATTTAATGTGTAATACGATTTGGTAGTTTTAGGAACCGTACCCTTGAATGCTTCCATTTTCTTTTGCAAGCAACTTAGGCTGCATCCATTCTTTTGATTGAAAAAGGGATTTCAACAATTATTTTCAACTTGCACACATTTGAATGTCCATCCATGAAGTGTGAAGAGCTGAATTCCTGGCCAAAATCAAACTACAGCTCTAAGCTCTGCCACTGAGCATGTGTCCTATACCTGCAATAAAAGGTTTCAGTACCCCAAAACACAAACATTAACAGTTCACTCAAACTAGTGATTTTCAATCAAAGAGTCTCTTTGCAGCAGTAAAGAGAGGCAAATTTTAATATGTGCTGGCATGAGTAAATAACAAGTGCAAAGCCTAATGTGAACAAGGCACAGCATGAAAAAGATACCACGTGAGTTTGCAGCAGATGAAAGATCACTATTTTCTGCCAAAACTAAACTAGACTAAGCAACCGAGTCAGGGTGCCTTGCTGCTCATTGACTATAGCTTTTCTCTAAAATAAAAGTTCATACCTCTTCTGGGAAAGATGTACAGCTTTTCTATGAATAGCTGCTGTCAAGTAGGGTGTTAATACTGACTCACTACCAAAAGATTAAGGCTTATATAAAATTTCATGGAATGAGACTTCACGTAACTTTCTACAGGAAAGCTCTTGGGACAGCCTCACCTGCAGCAGTGTCTAGTCTATAAAATACTTAGCTGGGTTGATGACAGGGCTGGATGTTATTGCCAGATGTGCATGTCTACTTCTCGGCAGACCCCGAACACATTCCCACCTCTCAGTGGGCCAAGGCAACCTCTCGTGCAGGGATGCAGGTGGGCAGTGTTAAGGGAGGTGAACCCCAGACCAAGTATCAGCACAGACAGGCTCTGAGCACTGCATTATCTCACCAAACAGCTCTTCAATCATACAGAGACCTGATCCACTCCATCTTCTCCAGTGACCAGCACAATAACTCCTTGGCCTCTCTGGATTTGCTGCAGAACAGTAGGAACAAGTAGTATGTAGCTGGCAGTCTAGTTGGCCACGGTACATACAGATGTCAGTAGGATGCACTGACTTACTACAGCATCAGTCACAAGCTGTGCCTTAGCTCAGCTGTGAGGAGTTTGTAACAGGTTCTTGTCTGCTGGGAGGATTTCAGGTGACAGGCTGCAGCAGTGCTGGGCAAAACCAGCAGATGCTCAAAACAGACTTCTGCAGGATCTCCACGGGGGAGTAGCACACAAGAGCAGGTCTAGTGTTTCAGGATGAAGTTTAGACTGCTCTGGAAAAGAATGCACTTTGCTTTGAGTGAACATTTTATTCACACAGTTTGTGTTATGGGTGTTCAAGCATTTCAGCCTCAGCACATCTCCCTTGTGGGAGGCCAATTAAGCAGTACTAATGTTTAAACATCTTAGCAACAGAACTGACGCCAGTCTGGAAAACCTGGGCACAGCTTCAAACTCTGCCACAGATTTCCTGGATGAACTTCTGCAAGTCACTTGCATCCAGAGCTTTGCCACAGCTTGCCTTCAGGTACTACCACATCTATCTTCTGCCACAATAACCTTTTAAAGGACTGCTCAAACGTACAGACACCTGCATAACAGAGCTATCACTGTGTCCTGCTGACATAGAGCTGAACTCTGAGCACTGGCCAGGTATCCCCATGCTGGTGCCTGGGAGAACATTCCTACTCAGGCATGTCAAGAGAGGAAGGAAAAGAGGAGGCATCAAAGAAAACCCACCCTGGGTGACAACCAACCTCAATCCTGTGTACTGGAAGCACTTTTCCTAATGAAAATTTTGTGCATGTAGTAGTTTATATAAAAAACCTTTTCCCTTGTAAAGAAGCCTTCCTTCCCCCTCCCCAGAACTAACAGACTTCCCTTCACCCAGTCCCTCTTGGATTTTCAAACTAGCCTATAAGCCAGTAAAGCAGAAAACAAGATCAAGAAGGCAGAGTCCCAATCAAGCTCTGTCCCAACAGGAAGGGGTAACTTCAGCATACCCAAAACTCATCCTTAGGGATGTGACAAAGGTGACTGCTGCTGTGCAAGGGAATTATTTAGAACAGTCAAATCCAAACCCAATTGCAAAGAATGCAGAAAGAGCTCCTGATAGAGTGACAGGACAATAACAGATGGCATTCAGCACTGATAAATGTGTAACAGTACACACAGGGGAAACAACTCCAACTAGATACACAAAATGATGGGCTAAGTTAGCTATTACTAGGAAAGATCACAAAAGTGATCTCAATTTTCTGAAAACATCAGCTCAGGGTTCAGCAGCTACCAAATCAAAGAAAATAGTGCTTTCTTAATCACTCTTAAGCATCAAAAAATCAATCATTAAGAACTGTATAATGCGTGGAACATTTACATGTGGAATAAGTATTGCACACAGCTCCATCTCTGCTAGAAGAGAATAGAGCTACAAGAGTCTGGAGCAGGGAAACATGACAAGAGATATGAAACAGATTTCTAGTTAGATGGTGCCAAACAGACCAGGAATCTTCAACTTGGAAGAGAGTAAGCAAATAAACAGATAGTAGAAGCTGAGAAACTGTAAGTGGTATGGAGATAGTCATTTTTCTTCACCACTTTGCTTCACCTTCTCAGCAACTTTTGTCCCATCCATCTCATCTTCCTCCCATGCCACTATTCTGAAAACACTCCCAAGCTCAGCCATCCATGTGGCAAAAGCAGCAGTCAGGAAGGCACTGCTGGCAACATTAAGTTTGAGCTATGAGCTGCACTGAACAGGCCAAAGGCTCTGGCATACGCAAGAGAGGAAAGAATGTATGTAGGGAAACCATGCTCCAGGCTTGCCATTGCTTGATGACATGAGTGAAGCTTACATGGGAACAACCATGAGTCGTCTTTCTGCTGAGTCAGAAAAAAAAAATGTATTTCTTTGGTGGACATTGTATTTTCCAAGCCTTGTGTCCATTTCTCCAAACCTCTTGTTTGAGCCTTCATTAAAGAGATTGGGTGATAATTTTTTGAAAGGCTTGTCTTGTGCAGCAAGCCATGCTGTACCCCCATGCCAGCTGTTCTGCTGCAGCCTCTGCAGCTGTGCCAGGAGCTGTCCCCTACACGGGCACTGCTGGGGTCGCACCTCCCAACAGCCACTTTGCAGCAGTGTGTCCTGTAGCCACCCATTTCTAGAAACTAGGGCACATCATGGCCCAATGGTTAAGCAAACCATTGCTTTGTGCCCCACCTAAGACATCTTTTCAAGATAAACCCTAGAATATGTAACCCCCCTGCAAGGGAATTCATACCTCCCCACAACTAATAGAGAAAAACACACACAGCTAATAGACTTCCCTAATAGCCCTCAATACTACTAATTATTTTTAACTTGCAAGTATGAAGACAGCCCCAAACTATGATCCTCTCTGAAGCAGTGATTCACATCACAAGACTTCCATTTCATCCACATGTACATGTTAAAGATATTAAAATAAGTCATACACTAGTTAAGCTCTAACTGCCTCATTCTGGATGAAAGTAATGCTCACTTGCAGTACTTCCTCCTATTACCACCAAAATAGGAAAAAAGAGTAGCTGCCATTTATTTCAGGAGAGTAATTCAGGCATTTCTGAATGCACATGAACAATCTTTGTATTGGCTGACAAGCAGCTTATAACATGAGGACAAATAACCAATTGATTTTGGAAAAAATGCATCTCAAGCATGTTGCAAAATTACTGAAATTTGAAAATCCCAACAAATCCACATGCAAAAGCTCTATTCCAATCCCTATTGAACACTGGCCATTACATAACCATTTACTTAGAAGAAATTATATTTAAAACCAATAGTTTATTGCTGTATGTTGGTTCACATTTCCTTCCTTTGAGGGTTTTGTTTTTTTTTTTTCCTCTCCTTGGAAGTTGAGGCTGGCTAAGCTCCAACTTCATACTTTCCTGTAGACTTGCTTAAACAAGTAATAGCTTGCCTATGACCAGATGGATAACATTTTTTTTTTAATACAAGAGAACAACATTCTAGGAGCTAGAGTCTGACCCTTACACATTTTGGGACCTACTACTACTGCATTTAAGTGTTTCCCACCTAGTTCAGTATTTAAAAAAACTGCAATACTTCTACTGTGCAAGAATATCAACTTGTACAGATTATACTGGTACCCTGTGATATTTGAACATTTCAAGTTTTATGTCAAACTTCAGTATTGTAGCTAGGCATGGTTTAAATACTCAGCCATTTCATACATAATTTCACAGGAAACATTTGGAGAGTAACCTGAATTAGGCAGGCTATGGTAGTTATTAAACACATATCCTTTACAATTCATCTGTATGTCTTGTATATAGAGGCATAATCTGGTAACTACACACAATATATATCTGGTTAGATTAAATGCTGTAACTACTAGTCAGAATAATGTATCTAGTTATTAATAATTTATTTCTACTGATAAGCAGTAGATGATGTCCAATCAAAAAAATTTACCTTAGTAGCTTTTGTATTAATATCTGTATTAATGAAGCCTGTTATTTCTTCTGTCATTATCTTATACTGTGTGGCCTTTGTCTGAAGCAACTGTTAGAAAATAATATATGATAATCAGAGCTTGTGCACCTTCATCTGGTGAGCTGTGTTTGTGAACCTGCTCTGCTGCTTTCAGCTGTTCTGCAAGGAAAACACAAGCCAACACAACAGACACATAATATGGAGATCAACTGCCCTGATCCACCTTGGATTGATAAATACAAATCTAAAAAGGATAGAAGATTGAAAATAGGTAGAATATCTCAGAAATCATCTGTGAAATAACTCATTTTGAGTATTTCCCTTCAAAATGCAGAAGCTATGGCTAAACCAGGAGCCTGGTAGTGCTTTGACTGCAGCTCAGCATTTCCAAGGCAGAAACTTTTGCCTGGGCAGTTACCTGGGGCCACCTTCCTACACAGCTGAGCACCTAGCAGGACCCCTCTACCAGTACTGGGCCTGCTGTTCCTCTATACCCTGCAACTTGCAGAAAAACCCAGCACTCCCCACACTAGCAAGCAAAAACTGTTCTATGGTTGAATTCCTGCTCAGGCCCATTGACTTTCCATCCTCTCATCCTCCCCATGAGAAACTATTCAGCTTGTCTTTTAAAACCTCAACCCCTCTCCAGTTAAAATGCTGTACAGTTCCCAAATACTCATTACAAGGTCTTGCGTCACCAAGAAGGAAGTAGCACACAAGGAATGAAAAAACCCTTGCGTGAACATATGATGCCTCTTTCCCTCCAAAACCGGGCAGCAAAGAGCCCAGGGAAAGGTCACAGGCAGAGCCTCCACAGTGGCAGAGAGAGCAGGACCAAATGAGGGATGTGTCACAGATGTGTTAGCTCAAGGTACTTGTCCCAAAGCAATCCCTCTCCTGAGGCTTTACCAGTGCCTGTTGGTTCTTGATAATGTTATGGAAAAGTTAGTAGTAGCTCACATTGACCTCACACACGAGGAGCCTGAACTTTAACAGCAAGGTAATGGGATGGATTACCAAGAGATGGGGTAAGTAACCTCTGCAGTAGTAGCTGCAGCAGAAGCTGCAGTAATCCCTGAAACTCATGGGCAGGTTGGTGCTTAGCATTCCTCTGAAGCTCTGTAACATAATTATGCCCCTTCTTAAGGCTGTGTAAGAGTATCAATATATTAATATTGATGTTGTTAATATCTATATCAAGCTGTTGTAGAGAGCATCTTTGCTTGGCAAGATCCATTGCGGCCCTTGCAAAAGGGCCCGAGATAGAAGCGGAGCCGCATCCAGGCCACAGGCCCTGCCGGTGCAGCAGTAGTTTGTGTGCGGGCACCAGGCGCACTCTGGTGGCAAAGACACCAGCGACGTTTTTGGAGACCGGGGAGGCCCTGGGGAGCTTCCCGCCCAGCAGAAGGCCGCGGTAGGTCCCCAAGATGGGCAGCCCCAGGAGCCAGCAGGGCAGGAGCCTCCATGCGCAGCAGCCGCAGCCACCCAGGGGGTTATGTGGGGAATCTCACATGCTGGAGGGATTTACATTAAGAGGAGGAGATATAAGGGGATGCTCATCCCTTTCCCCGCAGACTAGCCTGTGAGAAAGGCATGGGGCTGGGCTGGCTACAGCAACCACCAGCGCTGCCCTCCAAAACAGCCGTCAGCAAGGAAGAGAAAGCAGCACCTCTGAAAGCAGCAGCAAGTGCAGTCTGCCCTGGCACACAGCAGACCAGCTTTTCCTAGGAAGGGAGATTTCCGCAGTTTATCACTGACGCCCTTTGCTCAAACAGGAAGCCCAGCATGACCATGCTCTGCAAGGAACTTGGTACCAAGCCCAAACCAACAGGGTCACAATCTCGTTATTTTGTGAGGCAGCATGCCCCCTCCTGACTGCTTTCCATTTCAAATGCACTACACTGGGCTGGTAATGGGTTTGCAATAAGTTTGAGAGCTGGCATCACCCTAAGGTCCAGAAAGGGAAAAACAACTACTGGAATGAAAGCAGAGAGAGAAAAAACTCTACACAAGTGCTAGTAAAGTATGATTAGAAAAGACAAGAATTTCAGTCAGGCAGCCCTGGAAGTGGGTACCTCTCAGACAGAGCGGTTGTACACAAATGGCTGAGAGATAGAGCTATGTTAATTTATCAAGTACACGGCAGCAGAGGCCAAAACCAGTAGAGCAGACAAATTTGTAATTCTTTGCTTCTTTTGTGTATGCACATCTTTAACTAAGTTTGTTTTGGTTTTCCTCTGTTTTAAGGCATCTGAAAACTTACAAAATAGCATTAAAATGATATTTTAGTTGCTAATGAACAAAACAACATATTAACAAAGGGCAAGAGCATCAAGCAGCAGCCATAACGTGAAAGGCTGCTTTAGAATTCTAGTTCTGCTCTGCCAAATTCGGCTCTGACAAACGCAGCTATCATGACTGGTTTCTCACACAGCAACGCTTATTCACGAGGCAAATTCCAGGTCGACTGGCACAAAAGAGTTACACCCCCGAGAAAGCAAACCTGTCATATTTTAATAATTAGTGCACACAACATACATGACTAGCAATTAATTTGCACTAGTTGTGAGCTTTGCCAAGCCACACCTAATACCGCTAACATTTCACATGCTCATACAAAGGAAAAAATATAAATGACCGCAAGAGGGAGGTAGCAGACCAGCCATGAAGTCTTCTGGTCATTACAGGTGCTGAAAGATCTGCTGGTACAGCCTCAGGGGAAAGAGGTATTCTTCCTGTTACCCCATAACAAAAGAAAACAACAAAAATAAATAAAAAACACTTAAAACTCATCATCTTATGCACTCACATAAAAAGCTGCTTATATAAAGTTTTTGAAATTGGGCAAAAGTTCATCAGCTGAGCAGGCTGATAGAGCATTAGACCAGGACCTCTTATTACACATGAAATGCATTTCTGAGAGACTCCACCAACCATGAGCAATCGAGCTGCTGAAAGGCAGCAGAACAAGACAGGCTTTGGAGCTGCAACTGGCAACTCTGCTATTGCCGTGGCCTCGCAGGAGGCCTGAGGCTGCAGCAGGGCTGGTGGGCATTTATCGTGCAAGCATTTGATACGGATGAAGTTCCTTTAAAAGGGCTGCAAGAACAAGGAGGCTGGGCATTAACCCACCTGCAAGAAAACAAATAATTCTCCAGAGCCCTCTCAGTGGTAATTCAAGTGCAGATCGCTCCCACACACCCTGCTAGCGGGGCCACTGTAACCACTACCCACACAGCAGCAGGATCAAAAAACAGCAAGAAAGACATGGTCATCACTGCATCTTTGAAGTTACTTTTTTTAAGTGGTAATAGTGTGCAATTATGTCTGTACTAATTAAAGAAAATAAAACTTCTGTGGAAAAGACATTTTGGTGATGATTTTTGATCCTTACATTAATTGGAACCCCTATGTTTACTTCACAGTCAAGATGAAACTGTAGAAGAAGAGTGACCATCTTACTGTCCACTTTAGTGGACAGTACCAGCAGCCTTCTTGCATGGGGGCTTGGTGTGGTCACCAGCCCAGCTGCACCATGCAGGTGCACATTAAAAGTGGCACCCAAGAGCTTGACTGATTGCCAGACTAGGCTCTGGAGCTCTTCACAAACTGCAGGTGCAGTTCCCCTTATTTATTTCAGACAAGGCTACAGCAGAGCAGAAAGAGCTCCCCAGGACTTCCTTAGCTGCATAAACCAAGAATTTGAACACCAGAAATCAAAGCATAAAGTTGCTCATTCCAATGCATTAGCAGGCTGAGGAAAGCTGCCATCTCTTCATTAGTAGGAAGAGGTGAAACAAAATTAAAGATACATTAGATTAGTAAAGGTAAGTTTTGTTTTCTGCCATCGGTCAGTTTGAAACAGCCACTTGATTTTCCAAGAGGCAGTTTTTCACAGGCTACTTAACAGCTACCATTTTTCGGCCACCAGCACGTCCACAGACATTCCCTCTGGACTGCTCTGGGGTTTTAAGAAGTGGGTGCTTTAAATATGAATGCCATTCCTGACATACCCAGCAAAGCATGCTGCTAAGGAGACATACATGGAGGAGACTGCTGCATGTCCAGCTGCCAGACCCCTTCCCTCTGCCCCTCCGGGAGATGGAGGTGAAGCCTCACATCGCTCAAGTAAGTAGCCAGTTGCTGGCAGCTTTAGTGCCTTGAAAAATATCCTTGGCTTAATGCAGCTGATGGCAAATGTGATTCCCCATCAGATAAGCTGTTAATGTTAGTTAATGTTAATTAACATCTGCAACATGAAAACTCTAGTCATGCTCTGTTTTAATGACCTTTCTACACAGTGTGAGAAGATCGCTACTCTCGCTACAAATACTGCACTCTGATATAAATTCCCTTTGAATGAAACATTTCAGAAAGTTAAGACTTTTTTTCCCCCCTCAAGTTTCCCAATGCAGCTCTCACCTTCCACTTAAGGGCCTCACCCTAAGCCTAACCCTGCCTTGGCCACAGTGCCCCTGTGCAGACCCCTGAGCATTGACTGTGCCCAAATCATGTCAGCAGCTACACAGGAGAAGGCAGCTGAGGCACCACAGCAAAAGCATTGGGAGGAAAGGTGAGCCCAGCCCATGATTATTCTGCATTGCTTTGCCATGGTTTTGCACGCTTCAAAGCAAAAGAACAGGAAGAAGCCACAAGTTTCCACTCACCCCAGTGCTGAAACTCCATTTCATTTTGTAGAGGCATAAAAACAACACAAGAAATGAAAAATCCTATTGCTGGGGTGAATGGAAATTTCAGTCTTTTCCCTCCCACCAACTATAGTCATTTTATATCTGTGCAAAAAAAAAGTGGCAGACAATGGAAATTCATATGAACTGTCCATATATTAGTAAGAAAAGGGCAATCGGAATACATAACTGCTCTGGCTTGTAGGAATTAAATTGCATCTCAATAGGCCATATGCTTTGGGCATAAGTTTAGGCAGAAAACTCGGGGGTGGGGGAAAAGGAGAGAAGCATGTTAACAGGCCACTGGCTCCAGCGCATTAAAATATAATTTTTAATGTGGGAAGTTCTCAGAATGATTAAAGTTTCATAATTGCTAATGTCGTATTAAAACAAAGGATGGCAAAAGACATCAAAATAGTTACACATATTCAACACGGGTCAAAAAAAACAATTTGTCAAGTCAAAAGCTTTGCAAATCAAGAAGCATTGGTAAATGAGGCAGGAGGCACAACTGCAAAATCAGATAAGTGTTTATGAAGAGCATCTGGTAGTGACCACCTTTGGTATAAAAGAAAACTAGCTTTGCCACATCAAGTCTAAACTAAAACAAGTTCGCAATTTCTTTCAACCTGTCTTTGGTGAGCCTCCCTCTTCAAGAGGGATACAAATTTTCTCATGATGGGGCAAGTTTGCCTTTCCCAAGAGGGAAAGAACAACTACCGTTTATTGTCAGTAGACCTTTATTGTTGATGTCCTTCCTCTCTGCTGCTGAGCAACACCAGGGACAGTCTCACCAGGTCACCACCAACTCTTACCTCTCAGCCCAGCAGCTCCATCCCAACCAGGAAAGACAAGAAAATAAACATTTTCCCCATCTGAGAAGTGGCAGATACCCACAGCAAGGCTCACAAGGTGTTTGCCCTCCACACTACAGTCCTTCAGCAGAAGCTGACATTAACCCCGTAGTTCAGCATGGCACTGAGCCCCTGCTGGGGAAAGCTGCCCCACAGGGACCAGAGCCATAGGCTGGGCCGCAGGCAGGTTGGGAACTGGGCTCCCCACAGCCACCCCTCTGCAGGGGTCAGACCAAGCCAGCAGCACTACCTGATGGTGACGTTGTGACCAGTGCAGCTCCCTCATCCCGATACATCAGTCACGCAGCACAGCCCCAACCCAAGAGTTACACTGCACCTACCAGCAAGCTCTAGAGTGGCTACTCCTGACATAAAGAACAGAACCACTGCTAACCTGCTTAGCTAAATACATCCTTCTTTCCTGCTCTTCCTTGTGAAGCAATCAGCCTCCTACACAGTCAGGCTCACCTGTGCCAGTCCAAACAAATTTCACCTGCCCATGAGATAGTCACTGCTCTCTTCTCCTTGAGGAGGTTGATGCTTATGGTGAGGATGTGGGCCATTTATGCTGCAGCTCTGCAGTCCTAATAGCAGGACTGCAAAACCTTTTGTAATGGATTGATAGTTGTCCAGTTTGCATTACATTCCCTGTATAAATACTAAAGACTCCCAGATAATGAGTATGAACCAAGAGGCAGACCCAATTTATGAGCTGCTAAACATTCCTGTTTCCTTTCTGAATGTCCCATTAGACTTTTCTAAGTTCTCTCCTTTCAGTGAGTTTTTTTTTTCAGATTATCTGTACACTGCATAACTTTCCCCATAGTGACACAGATAACTTGGACCTTGACTTATTGGCCAAAGGACAGTGACTTAACATTGTTTAGAGGAGCTCAAGTGCTAATCTATAGCTAAGGCAAAGCAAAAACTGGCACGTTTCAGCGTGATTTAGTCTTTGCAAATGGTAAGAACCAGGAAAACCTGCAGCCCATATAAACCAAGAGAAGAAAGAAAGAAAGAAGTGGGGTCGCTGTGCTGTTAGGGCAGGGCATGAATTATGGATATTACCATCTCATAAGTGCTTGTGTGTCTGCTTCTTTTTTTCAGCAAGAAAGGGGATGCATAATGTGGAATCAAGGCAGAAAAACTGATAGGAATTAAGGCTCGGAAATGGAAATAACTACTTCTAAAATGCAAACAGAACTCAAGTAGTTTATTGTATTTGAGCTTGGGCAGTAAACACATGATTTCTTTTCCAGAATTTTGGAACCTAAAATGACAACCCAGAAGTAAACATTTATTAAATTTCTCAGCTCAAGCTTGGTGCTACAAAGGTAGAGAACAGTACATGTAGTAGATGTACTTTAAAAGATGGAGGAAAGAAACAGCTTGAGAAATACCAAGCCTTGCAGTTTTGCAATAGCATGTAACAAACTTTGAGAGTTCCATCTTCCAGAACAGTGAAGTTTGGGCTTTACAACAAAGTTGGAAAGAATGGATAATTAAACGTAAAGATGGAAATAGAAAAATGGAATTTTCAGTTTCCCACAGGACACCAGTGAGAAGAGTCTGGTCCATCTTCTTGGCCCCCTCCTGTCAGATATTTGTAAATATTTTACAAGATCCATCTGAGCCTTCCCTTCTCCAGGCTGAATACTTTCAGCTCTCTCAGCCTCTCCTCATACAAGAGATGTGTCGGTCCCTTAATACTTTTGTGGCCCTTTGCTCCTTGCTTCCTGAGTGTCCATGTCTTTCTGTATTCTGTGGACCGGCAAGAGGTCCACAGAAGAGCCAGCGAGAGGGGAAGGATCTCCTCCCTTGACCTGCTGGCAGTGCGCTGCCTAATGCAGCCCAGGAGGCTGTTGGCTGTCTTTGCCACAAGATCACTTCGCTACCTCATGTTCAACTTGTGCTCTAGAAGTCCTTCTCTGCAGAGCTGCTTTCCAGCAGGTCAGGACCCAGGCTGTATTGGCGTATGGGACTATTCCTCTCTAGATGTAGGACCCTGTGCTTTCCTTTGCTGAACTTGATGAGGTTCTTCGCTGCCTATTTCTCCAACCTGGGGGTTGAGGTCCCTCTGAATGGCAGGGTGACTATCTGGTTTATCAGTCACTGCTCCCAGTTTTGTATCATCTGCAAACTTGCTGATCCTGTCATCCAGCTCATTAATGAAGAAGTAAATCTGACTGGTCCCAGTATCGACCGCTGGAGGACATCACCAGTGACTGGTCTGCTGCTGGACTTCATGCTGCGGGTCTCAACCCTCTGAGCCTGGCAGTTTTGCCAGTGTTCAGTCCACCTCATTGTCTGTCTAGGACTTCAAGAGGAGCAGCCAGCCCTGGCACTCGCTGCCACTGCGCAGGTGTTTCCTCAACTTCCCACTCAGAAGATTTTCCTTCTGTTCTCACCTTCCACATGCTGTGTCAGCCTGCCTTGTGCTGCAGCTCCGCTCTGCCGTAAGCCATCTCTGGCCTCCAGAAACAGCTCTGGCCACCACATCCCAACATCCCCTGGACTTTCCGAGGGCCTCCTACAGACTTCTCACCTCCCTCCCCCTTGCTAGACGTTCTATAAAAAGGGAATAACACCTATTAAACTTTGGCTAACCAAGACTATGTGTGTATGGGTACTCAGTCGTGGTTCTTGGGAATAAAATGGAACATGTTAGCTTGGGATAGCAGATGAATACTAAGGGTAGAAGGACAAACCGTGCGAGTGGACAAATCCAGGAGGAGTCCCTTGAGGAGGAAAACAAGAGTGTGCAGTGTCTGTGTCTACTGCTCTAGAAAGTCATGTAACTCTAGGCTTTAAAGCCCACAATATCCATATACTTGATTTCACAGAGAGGATGCACGCAGTGAAAGAATTGGGATTTGGGGTTATTCTTATTACATCGATTTGACATTATTGCCAGAAATAGGTACTTATGGGGTGCTATAAGACGCTACAAGAAGAATGGCACTACGAGACACTCAAACTACATCTCTTATGTTCTCTAACTTGCTTTCCAAATGCACAGAAACCTGCAAACAGCTGGAGATAGCCATTTTTTACACAAAAATTAACTTTCTCCAGTACGGGGCCCATGTGGGATTTAAAAACTTGGGTTTTTTTCTGCTTATTATCTTCCTTATGTCTGCCTTAAGAAAATGTATGTCTTTCGACTACTTCTCCTCCTGCCCCCAGCCGCACTAGTGACACCCGTGGAGCAGCTGCAGCCCCGTGGCAGCGCAGAGGGCCTGGGGCAGCCAGGCCAGCACGAGGCCTCCGCACCACGTGGAATCACAGGCTCCGTTTGTGCCTCCGCCTTGCACAGCCAGCAGCTTCGTTACATGCTGTTGGAGTTGTTTTGGGTTTTTTTTATTCTTTTTTGGTTTGCTTCTTTAGTTTGAAGGTATGGGAGAAAAAAGAAAACACCAAAAAAAGCAGATTACTTCATAGCAACCCGCACTATCAAGCAAGCTACCTGGCTGTCCTGTGTGCACATGTCATGCGACTCTTCATCAGGCTCAGAAACTAGCACTATTCTTGCATGGTCTTTGTAACATACAACATGTGCAGGCTCTAATGGTAATTAATTAAATGATAATTTGATTTTATTAGTGGTAAAACCACTTACTGTACCTGCTTGCAGCCTGCTCTAGGACCTGGCTCAAATACTGAGAAAAGGGACTGTTCAAAGTCCTTGAACAGCAGAGAAGTTAGTTACACAAGTGAAGTCACCAGCATGAAACAATACTTTTTTGTTTTTTCTTAGCACAGAATTCCCCCTCGTGCCTGGAGATGAATTCGGCCTTAAAGCCCAAGCCCTGATAGCACAGGCCACCAGTACTGAAACTCTGAAACCCTTCAAGGATTTGGCTCATCATGACAGGGAACATAAATCTACCCCCTAATTAAAAGGAAACCTTTTAATTACTCATTGAAAGAACAAAAATAAATAAAAATAAATAAAAATAAAAGTGATGACAATCTGGCAAAAGACTTTGTCTATGAGGTTCCCAAACCCCCAGTTTGATACTCATACTTCACCAGGCAGCCAGCGCATCCGAGGCACTAAACACAGCACTGGGCAGCAGCCAGCGCACGGGAAACTTTGGCTGCAAATCCCCTGCCTGCAGCCAATGCAGGCTCAGTGCAGGGTAGCTCAGCACAGGGTGAGGTGTATGGGAGGAAGGCATGTGGTTTATATGCACTTCAGTTTTTCCATAATAGAGTATGAATATGGTACAACACAGCAGCATGGTGTCATAACACAGCAGAGTCAAAATGACTCCATCAATAAATAAATAAATAAATAAAAGCAATATCTATGGAAAGACTAGGAAGGAGTACAGGCTCATACTTCTAGGTCTTACCCACAAAATAGTCCACATTAGTGAATTGCCTGAGTTGTTGTTCATAGCATATTGTTCAAAATAAATACAGGTATTGAATTTGCTGAGGTTCCTGGTACTGGCTGCCTCTTCACTGAGGGGAAAAAATAAGCAGCAGCAATTTATCACTGTCACTAACAAGAGCTTATCCCAGAAACTTAGATTTTTTTTCTCTCCTCTTTCTTACCTCAAGAATTGACTGATTCTGTTGTTACTTAAAAGAACAGCTGTGCGTCTGGGAGTAACATACTCTGAGACAAAAGAAGCACTTCTTATATCTGTGATTTTCTTTATTTCCAGATTCATATATACAAATTCCTATGAAAATTTGGATTTTTTCCCAAATTTTTTTAAAATTTCCTTGTAGTAGGAACACTACAAGTTCCTACTGGCTCATGCCAAATGGATCGCAGAGACTACCAAGACCATGGATCAAGGTATGCCAGGAAATGGGTAAATGTCTCCTCCACTTCATAGCAGGCAGTCCTCATTTGCAGGAAGGTTAGTTTGGCAAACTCCCGCTCAAAGCAGCGTGTGAGCTGGTTTTGCCCACAGGCGCTACGTGAGTGTGAGCTCTGCAAGAATCTGAGGAGAAAACAGCGGCCTCGGAGCAGGGTAGGAGAGGGGCAGTCTTCCCGTTTAGCCCCATGAGAGCAAAGATGCCCCAGAGTGTGCTGCTGCCAGGGGCTTGCAAAGGGCTGCTTTGCACCCTGATCCTAGCAGGCCTCTTGCACAGGGTAGGTCCCCTTCCCTGTTAATGCCTGGGGGAATTATGATCCTCTTCCCACTCAGGGAATAGGTCTGGGGCTGCTGGCCAGAAGAGCAAAGGCTAATGCTGTCTCGCTGCAGCACAGGAGCTGGGCTCCCGTACCGACCCTGCCAGTGCTGAGGTGACAGCTGCAGGCCCAGCTACATGAACGGAGCAGCCCTCCATGTAACCTCCTTTACTCGAGTACAGCAGGTTGCTAGAGTCGCTTGTTTCATGCAGCTGCCAACATTAGGCTTTTACAGGCCTTAAGTAATACCTTATCAGAGGGCAGGGTGGGTACTGTAAGACACACTTGAAAGTGTGGTTGTTGAGGCACCGCACAGCAGCTGCCAGTCCTATACCCAGCTCCAGCTCCTCAGACTCAGCCTGAGAAGGGACTTGCAGTTACCCTCCTGACCATCAGATAAGGGATGTACCACCTCCCACGGCCTTGCCCTCACCACAAACGCTCCCTTCCATGTTTCTTCTAGCTCTTCATGACTAAATACCCCTCGCCCCTTGCCCACCGACAGCTGCTACCCTGCATGGAGCCATCTGTGAAACCACGCTGTGAAGTTCAGCATGTTCTAAGCTCGGTACATCCGATGTGCATCCTTTTCAACCTTCCCTCCACACACACACAAAGTGAAAAGTAAACATTAAGTTTATTCAACAACCTTTACTTTTTTTTTTTAAATCTTAAATTATACTTCCAAAATACAAGTTAAAAAAACTTTTGCTAACTTCTACAAAATAATCTAAATAATAATGCACTTACATCATTTACACATTCATCTTCCACAATAAAATAGGAGAGCTTAGATCAATATTTACAGTATTGACAGAGGACACGGTTGCACAACCATCTATTTCTGGTGCCATCTCTTGCTGAATTACCTCTGCGAGACTGCATCCCACACATGTACACACCTGCATAAATCCTTCTGCAGGGAGAAAACCCCAAAAAAGTCTTTTGAGGTACAGGGACCTGCCCCATATGTTCCAAAGAGACCAAAATGGTAGCAGCTATTTGCTTTTTCACCTCAAAGCTGCCACTGTAGCACTTGAACACACACTGATGAGGTATTTAAGGAATTCCCTGATTTAGAATCTGCTTCACAATATTAGGCACATCATTATAAAAGTTATTTGTTATGGCTTATCCAAGCAATTCACTTTCCTTGGGATAAATACTTGCTGGAGTCAATGGGAGAAACAGACATACTTTGAACCTATATTTTGAGTTAGTCTGTGCTCAAAATTTAGATGATAATACTTAGCATCAGTTGTGAAAGAAATACCTTATCAACACCTGATCTTTCCAGTAAGTCAGGCAGCCAGTGTACTTTATCCCAAATTATTGATAACTTAGCTTTTCCCTCCTACAATAAGTTAACTACTTATATCCATGCTGTTCAATGTGCCACTGGGTGACATATCCCATGTATGATTGTCTTAAAAAAAAAAAAAAAATACAGTATACTGATGGATTATATACATATTTCAACACATAGAAAATAAAGTTGCAACTTACCGAGTAATAAATATACAACATCAGAGCACAATATTGAACTAAAATAAATTAGAATGGTATTAAAGGCCTCTAAAGGTCTAAGCCAGAGACCACAAAAAAAAAAAAAAAAAAATTTCCATCCACTTGGAAAGGTTTTAGATATGGCTCCTTATTAACAATGGCTGTTTGAAATGAAGATGTTTAGCCAGGCTGCCAAGTGTTTAGAGACTATATGATCAAACAGCAAAAACTTACTTCAAAAAGGGGCCTTTGGGATAAAATGATTTAGACAAACTGTTAATACTGCATTTATTAGGAAGAAAATAGTTATTGCAGATTGTCTTATCATTTGATTCAGCAGCAAGGAAATAAGCATACAGTTAAGTATAAGAACACAACGTATTTGTGTGACAAATACGCGTTAGTGCACATGATTTTCCAAAACTTCACTCTTCAGCTACATTTGTGCAGATTTGAGAATGCTTCTAACTAGATAGTTCAAAAAAGTATTTTCATGACTACAGCTAAGTTTTGCCATAAAAAAAAAAAAAATCGTAACCAGAGCTCAATAAGCAGCAACTTACTCAAAGCTGTCCAGACAGGAATGGTGCCAAACTTCTGATCCAGATACATCAGAACACTGAGAAGTTTGGAATCAAACTAAAGAAATAAAAGCAGTGAATCTGCCCTGAGAATTGCACGCTCACCAGGTCTGTAAACTCTGTATGACGCCCTGTTCACTAGCAGAGGCAGAGCTTCAGTTTCTCTATGCAAAGCAGCGCAGGTGCCTTGTCTGTACTTGACTTCACGGTTCCTTTTTCCCTTCCTTGAGGATTAGGCATTTAAAGCATTTCAGTAGCTCGAGAGTCTGTGCCTGAGGGGCTCGGGGGCTACATGGACGGCGGGGTGACGGGTGTCCACGTGGACGCCAGCCTCGCGTGCGCGGAGGCCTCGTACTGGCTGTCGGGGAGGTCTGAGCCGGCGCTGCCGTCGTAGAGCGGCGACGCGGAGGCGGCGGCGGCCGCCGCGTGAGGGAGGGCCGTGTAGTGCGCTGGGGAGCCCCGCAGGAACTGCGGGCTCAGGCCGCTCGACATCGCGCTCGACTGCGACACCGGCGTGATGGTGCTGTTACTCACGGACCACAAGTTGGGGTACTGACTGAGGGAGAGAGGGAGAGACAGCACAGATTACTGGCGATGCCAGCTCCTGGGGGTGGGTGCCCGGATCACACCACCACTGCGAGGACAAACGCATTTGTCACCGATGGGGAATTTCTGCCAGAAGCTCCAGCTGTTGCAAAGCAGAAGGTGCCCTTAGACTAGACAGCTGTGCTCATGGCACCCCACTAACACATAAAACAACTGCAATTTCCAACAGCAGGTTCCGACACTGGGTGTGCTAGTGATTTGGAGGCCAAGCTGAGGACTTGACAAGCTGCGCTGAGAAATGCTGATTCCTGACACCCTCACCTGCAGGGACAGCAGTGCGGCAGAGCTGGCTGGGCACAGCAGCTGTTGCAACCAGGCATTTTTTATCTGATACCGCAAGTCCCCCTTGGGTCTCTCCATAGTCAGAGACAATTCCACACGGCAATTCAGGCTTCCTAGGACCTTGCTCATCACCTCATGTTAGAAGAGACATCTACAGATGCACACGTTACTGGGATACTCCCATACTGGCCTTTTCTGGAAAGTGCCTTGTCAAGACCTTATAGCCTCCATACTCCCTATCCTTCTCTGTATAGGCCAGATATATGTTTTTGTATGTGCATCTGTATATTCATATATATATATTTGTGTGAACACACACATAATGAAAATAAGCAAGTTGATCCTAGAGAAATATTATGAGAACAAACGCAATCCTTCTGAGGAATACCACACAACACTTTTCACTTATAGATCCCAAACTATTTATCAAAAAATAAATATTTTTCTTTACTTCATATATAGGAGGCTAGACAAAAGGAATGGCAGAAAAGCCTTCCTTAAGGTCCTATAGTTCCAGTTCTGCTGGTTTTATCTACTGGATGACTGTTATTGCAGCAACTGACACTCAGTGAATTTTGCAACTTTAAAAATACGCTGGGGGTCAGGCTTGAAAAGAAGTGTTTACATGCTAAATGCAAGAGTGCTCTCCACATCCTCATCTGAATTGCCAAAAAAGATGTCCAAACCTCATCTCTCTGGTTTACAGCAAAATTTGTGTCCTTCACCAAGTTTCCTCAAATTATCAAGTTTAGCTCCAAGAGACTGACCACAAGATAAATCTGAGCTGAAGAATCAAGAAGTTTAACTGAGAGAAAAGATACATTTACATGATCATAGAATAAAGATTTTTTTTTTCTTTTTAAACCAAGTGAATAATTCCACACTGGCTTAGAGATTTGACATTCGAGAGGGAAAAAAAAAGTCCTACCCCAGCCAGTGCTCCGCACTGCCCCTCCATTTGTAGCAGAGGAAAGGTTTGTGGAGACATATGGGAAAGTGATGGCTGGCCAAAATGAAAGTTTTAAAATAACCTTTTAGAACACATTTTCGCTAAAAAGCAAAATGAGATGAATTCGAAAAGAGCATCCTCAAATTAAATGGACATTTGTTTAAGTGATGTATGTTTCTTTAATCTATATGATACCATTGCCACAAGCATCTATATTTCCAAAACCAAAACATCAGAAAATAATTGTTTGTCTCTCCAATCTGCTTTCCCTGAAAATAGTCAATTTCAGTACTTTCCCTACATGGATAGTAGTGAGGATTTGTAATTTGATATGAGGATTCTACCTTGTTCTTCCTTTTTCATTTATTAGAAAGCATCAGTAAGCTGATTTGGGGGCTGCTAAGGGCTAGACCCCTACCTGGAGCTGGTAGCTGTGCCAGTGCTGTGACTCATGGGCAGCATAGCCGTGTGTGTGGGAACTCCTAGACTGGACCAGTTGTCATGGGACTGGAGCATGGAAAGGCAGGCAGAGGAATTGTCGGTATAGGCTGCTGCGAAAACAAACAAGCACTTCAACACATTGAAAATCAGAGCAAATAATCTTTTATTCAAATGAAATGCATAGCATTAAATTAACCTTCCCCACTATTTTTTCTGCCTTGAGGGAAGGGCAGAGAAGAAAAAAGAAAAAACCCACAACACATACACATAAAATAAAATCAGCCAGGCAATGCCATGAAAATTGGAAGTTGATGTACTGTTTCACTCAGCTTACACCAAAGCCTTATTTCTGTAAACAATCTACAGACAAAAAAAGTTGTCTTCAAGACACCTACTAATTCAGGACATGGTTATTCAGTCAGTGAGAGAGGCAAGTTTGTTACTTAGCTCTGTCCCAATCTCTCTTCCAAGGCACTTTTCATAGCCATCACCTGCACGGGCAGCACCCGCCTGCCAGTCCTGGGTCACAGGAACTTTGAATCGCACATCCCAGTTCTGAGCTGACTGGCCAGTTTAGCAGAAACACTAGGAAACTAGAACAGGAATCCTGTTCAGCCGTCCATAGCCAGAAAAGACTCCCTGCAGCAGCTGGTTTTAAGGGAAGGAGCTTTTTTTGCTGAGGAAAGTGGAGGAGCACAGGAGGGACTGCGTTCTTTTATTTTGTTTCAGGTGGCAAACTGAACACAGAATTTCAAGATGGTTAAAAACCCACAGACAACTAGTTCTCCCCTTTAAAATGAATTACAAAGCTATATATAGCACTGACCAGGCTGTGCCTGGAAAAAATATGTATTCATTCGTAATTCAAAATATATTTCTCTTTAAAGAATGAGTTCAATACGCACTACAGGCCAATAGGCAAAATTGTTAATAAGCCTTTGGTAGGAAAGAAAAAAAGTCACTGTTCAGAAAAGTCCTATTCTCTTCCTCTCAAGTCCAGAGCATATTTCTGAGCACAAAAATCAAACTGTTATGCAATTTACTCAGCTCTATATTGCTACTGTGTGCCCAGTTCTGACATATGGAGGCTAGACATTTCTACATACAGATTGCAGTAGCTTATATCACTGCCAGTCCGATCAACAGAAGGAGGCCTTCAGTTATTTGCTTAAATATGTTAATAACAAGTGACTTAACAGAATGGGACATATGCTTATTAGTTTTATTGTCCTTCTTGTAAGTAAGGATTAAAATTCTCATTTTCAAACTTAAACTTTTTTGAAGTCAAAACAGATTTAAGCTCTCTAGTTATTCTAACTCAAAAGCACACAACAAAGCTAGCACAGTGTAACCTAATTAATTAACAGGAGACAGAGCTCTAAACAGCCTCCCTTTTCCCACTCTAAGGGCCCTGGGAAACCTACTCATTGCAATTACCCCTTTGCAACAGCGGCCCCAAGCAGAAGCTCAACCAGGCAGCGACCTCAGTTTCTGTGGCCTCAGTACGGATCACAGTGGTTCAACCACTCAGGGCCTGGGTGCCCTGGCTAACTTCCCATCTTCACACACCTGCACAGCAAGACTTACTTGGCGAGTTGTTCCGATGGGTGTAGGGGCTGGGGTAGGGGGCCGAGCGGTGGTTCCTCAGCGATGAGTACCTCTCACAGCCATGGGCAGGGGAGAGCGACAGCGGGGCTCCAAACTGAGCGTGAGGGTTGGCAGGGGGGCACAGAGCCCCGCTGCCAGGAATCAGCCAACTGCCTACTGGGGGAAAGGGAGAGTTCTTGTAAGGACAGAGCAGCCAGGCAGCCCTGCTGCGCCAGGAGAAGACACCAGTCACCAAGGTGAAACGCACGCTCACAAAAGGAAACCCAGTGGCAGCACACCTGAAAAAATGGATCTCAAAACCTTCTTAAATGATCACATGAAGGAAAAAGTGTTGTTTAAAAGGCTAGGTATAGAACTAACACTTTAAGACTGTCATTTAATTACAAGCACGGTAAGCGAGCAATGAAATGGTTAAACGGTGCCTTAAGCAAGGCCTGCCCATTCTCCATGCTCGGCAGAGGTTAGCATATCCTCAGTTTTAAGTTGCACATTTGGGGTCACAATTCAAAGCAATGCTTTGAGGTTTCCCAAACTGCTAAGAGTATTCCTTAAAGATTGTTGCAGTTATGTTTTAGCAATAACTCTTCAAAACAGAAATCATAAAAATTCTAATGCTTTTTTTGCAGACCTGAAAAACTAACTTTTTAAGTAAATGCATCCAATTTTCCCAAAATACTTTAAACAGAATTCTGAACATATGGAATACATTTTGGATTAGATATAATAGGTAACATAAAATCACAAACCTTTACAAGCAGCATTTATAAGGGTTGGTAATAGTATTCTCTCATAACTTACAGGATGAACTATGCCAGTCAACGAACATTTTCCTCTAGGTTTTGCTTAATATAATTGATAAGATGGAAGAATACAGCATTATGTACATAATAAAGAGCAAAAGCAAGCATACATTGGGAATATCCAGACTGTTGGTTGTCTCCCACTTCCTCCATCATGTCTTTGTGATCGCTTCTGTAACAGAAAACACCCTGAATTAGTTATGAGTATGTTTTCACAAATCTTGACAAAATTCCACAAACTTTATAATTGAGAGTATTTAGGAGGTCTCACCTTTCTTTTGCATCAAGAAATGCCTTCGCAAATGGATTGTATTTAATTTTTAAAGCTGTGATCTAAAAACAACAACAAATATCTTAATTTGCAAGTATCACTATTCATTATCATATAAAAATTAAAATTGGACTTAAAATTACCCATTGAAGCAAGTGAATCCACTGGTTCCAAAGATACAAGAGTAGGGCCATAATGCAAACCTCCATGCATCACTTAACATCTACAACCCTAGGTGTATATATATATATATATATATATATATATATATATCGCTTAAACAGCATTTATATGTCTTAAATATTAGCAAAAGACTAGCAATTCTGCCCAATTTTAAAGGAAACCCATCACCAGCTGACTTAATGACTTGGGTTCATTAACAACCTAAAGAAAGAGTTCAGACAGGTAACATGCTAAAGACACTTCTAAAGAGCTGCAAATTTCAGGATAGAACAGAACAGGCAACACAGATTCAATAAACAGAAAACATTATAGAGTCATTAAATGTAGACATTTTGGCTAACAATCAGTTTTTAAAATGACATGTCCAATTATTTCACTGCGTACTTAGAAATGACAATCATATCTCATCATGCTTCCTTGACCCATGGATTAGTTGCAGATTATTACCCTTGTACAGTAAGTTTGCCGTATATATTGAGAAGTTAGAACCTTGCATTATTCCACATTCACAGAGCTTCACATAGATTAAATTCACTTTTATATTCAACTCCTAATGAAACACAGAGAAGTGGAAAAGAAAAGTGCCAAGGAGCTCGTTATTTTGTTTTGTAACTTGCACTTTACCACCTGAAGGGGTGCAAGTACAGGCGGTTTCTTCCCTGCCGTGCATACCTCCTCATTCTGGTATGCTGTCACCGCTATAAACTGCGTCTCCGGGAAGGAATGGCTGGTGATCATCCGCTGCGGGCCACCCACTCGGACGATGTGAATCCTGGGCTCGTACTTGTGCAGAGAGTTCAGCATGATCTGAGAGGAAGCGGAGAGAGAAGTTAGGCAGTGATGGAGCAGAGGCAGCTCACGATGCGCACGGAAAGCGCTTAAAGTAACTCCAGATCCATCCGTCTTTCTAGCAAAGAAGAGGCAACAAGTCTCAATAAATCCTGCAGCTGAAGCCACAAGGAAAAGATGATGTTTCGGCCAGACACCCCAACATTCAGCTCCGTGCTCATGAGCTGGTACTTCTGGCAGGGCAGCTCATGCAGCCCCATGCACGCAGGGACAGAGGCACCTGCGTCACCAAACATTCAGGGAGAAAAGATGTGAAAGAACCGAAACGAGGTGCCCACCCTGCCCAAAGCTGAGTCCTGATGGAAAGGAAACGAAGTGCTCAGGAAAAACAGACAGACCAGCAGCCCGCCCGCCACCCCAGCGCGCCGGCGGGGCAATATGTGCCCAAAGGGGCAGCGAGGGGGGCAAAGCAGGGGCTCGGCGGCGAGGGAAGGGGGCCGGGCAGCGCTCACCTGCCCGCCGCCGTTGAGCTTGTTGGTGAGCTTGACCTTGCTGAAGGAGACGGGCGCCTTCATCCAGTGCGCGCCGAAGTTGGGCGAGTCGGGGTGGATGTAGACGCAGCTGGGCGCCTGCGGCTCGGGCTTGCCGCCCGGCACCCACTCGCCGTTCACGTACTTCCAGCGGTGCCCGTCGGCCGCCGCGAAGTCCAGCAGGAAGGAGTACATGGCGTTGGGGTCCAGCCCCGACACGCTCACCTTCAGCACCGGGAACATCCTCCTGCGGGGCGACACGGAGAGGCGCGAGGCACGGCGGAGCCCCGCGGCGCCCGCCGGCCGCCCCGCGCGCCTACCTGCCGTTCTTGGTGACGATCATCTCGTTGGTGAGCTCCTTGAAGCGCAGCCACAGCTCGCCCTCCTCGAGCGCCACGCGCAGCTCGCGCTCCGTGGGGTCGCCCTTCTCGCTGCCCGCCTGCAGCTCGCTCTCCACGGCGCTCAGCAGGTGGTCCACGCGGTACTGCAGCGCCTTGCCCGCGCCCTCGGCGCCGGGGGAGCCCATGGCGCTGCCCGGCTGCTGCTGCGGCAGCGGCGCCAGCACCGCGGCCGCCTCCCCTGCACCGCAGCGGCCGGAGCGAGCGGCGGCGCCGCGCGGCGCCCGCACTTATGGCCCGCCATAAACGGCCGCGCCGCGACGTCACAGCGCCCCGCGGCGGCGCGCGCCGCCCATTGGCGCGCGGCCGCTTTGATGCGCGCCGCCGGGCGCCGCCATTGGCCGCCCGCGGCCATTTCAGAGCGCGGCGCGCGGCGGGCGCCGGCGCGGAGAGCGGCCCGCGGGGCTGCGCGCGCCTCTTCTTGTGCAAATCCGCCCCAGATGTTGGCACCTCCATCAAAGCGCCCGCGCCCGCCGCTGCCGCCGCCGGGAGGAAATGGCCCATCCCGGCCGCGGCCTCGCGAGCCGCTCCCGCCCGGGCCGCCTCCCCCGGCGGGACCGGGCCGGCCTGCGCGGGAGACACCCCCGGCACCGGCGGGACCGGGGAAAGCGGGGGGCCCTCCCCTCAGCCCGCCCTCCTCCCCGCCGGTCACTTGCAAGGTGGTCCCGAGCCCTCTGCCGCGCGCGGCGGCCCTCGGCGCAAGTGGGGGCTGGCGTTAGTAGAGACAAGCTCTGCAATCGCTCGGTGAGAAGTTCAGAACCACAACAAAAAAAGCTAAAATCTCTGCATGAAACAGCTGACAAAAAAAAAAAAGCATCACAGTAAAAGTATCTCCCGCCTCAGCCTGCTTGTCCGCACTCAGTTCCTGCCGTTGTCTCCCAATCTCGGCAAGAGCCCGGTCCGTTACAAGAGGCTCAAATTTGTGCCCTGTCGCTCGTCTAGGGAGAGGCTTCACCTACCAAAGCCGCCGACACGCGCAGCCACGACGGCTCCGAGCCGCGCTACCTCCGCAAAAAAAAAAAAAAAAAAAAAAAATCCCCAAATCGGATCGATAATTGGCGAGTTCGTTTCTTACGACATGAGAAACTCGCGCAAGTTTCCGCGGGCAAGGCTGAAGTTTTGCCTTAGGGGGGCGAGGGGGCACTCGCCAAGGCGCGGGGCTCGCGCGGCCGCTGCTTGGCGCCGAGGCGAGGGGCAGAAGGGGCATCCTGAGCCCCTGCCTCCCGCCGCTGGATTTAATAGTTTGAATTCTCGGGGGCTGTGGTGTGAGGGAAGCAGTTTATTACCTTTCTGTGAGAATCTCCGCAGAGAGGGCGAGGGGGAGAGAGGTGACAATGAGCAGGAAATAGTTCAATGGGGTCTCTTTAAACAATAACAAGTTCTTTAAATGGGCGCAAAGGCGAGGGGAAAGAAGCGGCGCGGTGTAAAAATAAGGGCTTTCTTTAAAAATACGCTTAATGCCGCTCTCCCAACACCGTGCCTCGTTGCTACTGGAATTTTAGGATTTTATCTTCAAGGAAAAGTGCCTAGCGGACCCCCTGGAGCACGAGTGGGATCGGAGGTTTGGGGGGAAAGGCTCGGGAAAGGGCAGCGCTTTGCGCGGCGGGGAGAGCGGCTCGGCCCGGGCGCCTCGAGCTCCTGCGCACGTCGGAGCAGCAGCCCGAAAGGGTCTCGCTTCAGCCTAACTGCGAGTAACCCCAGAGCTCCCGCTACGAATTTGCAGTTTCTGTTTGGTTTAGGAGCTGCCACTTACGGCTCTGTTTTCATTACACAGCCCCGTCGAGTAGTGCAAAATTAACTTACTCGATTCGGTAGTGCTTAAAAATAAATAAATAAATAAATAAAAGCGATTTTAAATGCCGAATCTCAACTCTTTTAATTATTCTCCAGAAAAAAAAAAACACGGAAAAAAAAAGTTCCTAAAAGTTCCTGCAGTTAAGTTTCCTAAAGCTTTTTTTTTTTTTCGTAAATACCTACCACTCGTTTTTTTTTTTCTTTAATCATCTGTAGACAGACAAAGCCACACTTTCAAGAAACAACAGAACTGTATTAGGCATTTATTTCTCTCAATGTACTGCATTAAAAACAAAGACAGAAGCGTCCAAGCAAAAGCAACATCAAACGCCGAGAGTTGCCTTTCGGGAGGTGAAATTTCCCAGAGTCCAGCACCATGAGAAGCGACTCCCAGAGAGGGTCTCTCGCACTCCGTGCAGGTGAAGGGGGTGAAGAGGCTTTTCCCGCTGTCGCAAAACCCATTTCCCTTTCAGGATACAGTCGGGGGGTGGAAGAGATGGTTGTTGCTGCTGCTGTTGTTGTAATGGATTCAGTGTAGGGCAAATCCCGGTCTAAAGTCTGCTTCACCTAGCAATGAATATATTCAAGTGCGGAAAGTAGCAGAAAACTGGAATTGAAAGCCATTTGGCGCTTTTAGTGAGAAATGAATGATTAAAAAAAAAAGGAAAAAGAAAAAGAAAAAAAGTAAGGCTAATCTGAATGTGTATTTAGGATATCTGAGTTTAAAACAAAACATTATTCTAGTTCCCCCGTATTAGTGCTTCAAGGAATGGCTAATTCCAACTACACATAAATACAAGGAATGATACATGGGAAGCGACCTTAGCCCCTTTGATAACAGAAATGTTACCTATCATCTGATCAATTCCTTACTTTTTGCGCTGATCATTCTCTTTAGGCAACAGAAGGAGAGTTGAAATCGAATTTAATTCAGCACCTTTCACTTTGCCAGGACAAAGTTACATGTTTCACCTGACTGAGCCGTGCATCCCACGGAAACCTGGCATGTACTCCACTTTAGTTGGTCCTTCAAAAGTCTATCTAGCTTTACATTTTAAATTACAAAAATAGAAAAAGAATGCTTCCAAAAGCATTCCATAATCTTTAGAGCAGAAAACAAAATACTAAGTTTTTGTTGTTGCTGCTCTCTCAGCTTGTACTCCTGCCCTCTTTTTCATTTTATTTCCTCCTCCCTCTTTCTGATCTTAATTGCACTTTGGTTCTCAGGAGAGAAAACTCCCCGCTCTCACAGCCCTTTCAGCGAGAGCTGCCGTGCATGACAGTTTACAGCCAAAAAACTTCCTCCAGCCGCACGGCTGTAAAGACTCCCCGTTTATAGCAATGCTCTCCTCTCGCATAGGGCGAGCTGCCGCCTCCAGCTGCTACCTCGGCCCGGGGGACGTGCCCCTCGCTCCCTGCCTCGAGCCCCTGGCAGCCCCCGAGCTGGAGGCAGCCCCGGCCGCTCCGGCAGCTCCAGGGCACCGGCTCTGCCTGGGCTTTGCTCGCCCGGGGATGCAGAGCGAGCGGAGCAGACCGGGAGGACGCGCAGCTACCAGCGTCCCTGCTGCGCCACCAGGCTCCCTGCGCACTCGTGCACACACACACGTGCCCTGCACACACACACATGTGCCCCGCACACACACACACCCCGCACACACACACACATGTGCCCCCGCACACACACACGTGCCCTCGCACACACACACACGTGCCCCGCACACACACGTGCCCCCGCACACACACACACATGTGCCCCCGCACACACACATGTGCCCTCGCACACACACACACGTGCCCCGCACACACACACGTGCCCCCGCACACACATGTGCCCCCGCACACACACACACACCCCGCACACACACACATGTGCCCCGCACACACACATGTGCCCCCGCACACACACACACGTGCCCTGCACACACACACACCCCGCACACACATGTGCCCCCGCACACACACACACGTGCCCTGCACACACACACATGTGCCCCGCACACACACACACCCCGCACACACATGTGCCCCCGCACACACACACATGTGCCCCCGCACACACACACACACACACGTGCCCCGCACACACACACACCCCGCACACACACACACACATGTGCCCCCGCACACACACACATATGCCCCGCACACACACACGTGCCCCCGCACACACACACACACCCCGCACACACACATGTGCCCCGCACACACACACACACACACCCCGCAAACACACACACGTGCCCTGCACACACACACATGTGCCCCGCACACACACACACCCCGCACACACATGTGCCCCCGCACACACACACGTGCCCCCGCACACACACACATGTGCCCCCGCACACACACACACACACACGTGCCCCGCACACACACACACCCCGCACACACACACACACATGTGCCCCCGCACACACACACACCCCGCACACACACACACACATGTGCCCCCGCACACACACACATATGCCCCGCACACACACACGTGCCCTGCACACACACACACGTGCCCCCGCACACACACACATGTGCCCCCGCACACACACACGTGCCCCGCACACACACACACCCCACACACACACACACACGTGCCCTGCACACACACCCCGCACACACACATACATGTGCCCCGCACACACACACACACGTGCCCCGCACACACACGTGCCCCCACACACACATACACACGTGCCCCCGCACCGGCTCCCGCATCCCGCCCGGCTCCCGCGCTGCTCCCCACGGCTCCGCGGCCACCCCGGGAGCCGCGCGAATCCAGCATTGGCAGCAGTGCTGGGCACTCGGCAAGCACAGAAGTTTAAGCCTAACTTCCCCAGGTCAAAACAGTCCCGAAACTCCTGAAAAATAAATGTCTACTTCCCATGCCTCAAAATCTACTTTTTTTTTTTAATTCCCAGAAAAATGAATATACTGAATATATAATAAATATTTTTATCTCTATATACCTCTACTTATATGTTGCTTTTTCTTGGTTACTTGGAGGAATATTCTACTGATACTACTGCTAAAGCACTGCATAATAATGTAAATGCGATTTTCGTAAGAAGCATCTGGGTTTTTTTTGTTGTTGTTTTAACATACTTTTTCCTTAATTGTAGTGCTTAAACAAGGATAAACCTAGAAAGAGAGGTCTTCAAAAAGGTTACCTTTCTGAACCCCAAGGTAGTAATATGTAACCTACACAGCAAAAAAAGACAGTGTATGAAAGAAAACAATGTTTTTGCTCATTTTAAGTCTGTATATTGTGATTATTAGGATTCTGGAATAATAATGTTTCATGTCTTCTGTTTTTAAAAGTATTTTTTTAATCTTTACAAAATAGGTCTGTTTTTTGTTCAAAAAACAAAAAACATGTTTAAAAACATGTGCTTCTCCGGCAGTCTGAATGGAGCAAAACATGTTGATTTTGGTTTGTTTTGCTTTCATCCTTCAGCATTTGGGAGCACAGGGCAAAAGCAGAATGCCATCTTGCACTTTCGAAGGTGGCAAAACTCCCGTTGACTTAGTCAGATCTTTGCTTGAGTACTGCTAAGTACCCTCTCCCTCTCCATCTCAAACGCTCAGAACCTGAGATTTCCCTCATGAAAGTCAATGATCAAACTTTCAATGACTTCAGCGCCGGCTGCATTAGACAGCACCAATTGGGGAAAAACAACAAAATCTGCTGAAACTCGCACAAGAACCCTCGAGTGAGAGTCTGGCCAAAAGATGGATTAAATCAGCAAAGCTGAGTGCAAAGTAATTTCGATTCAGCCTCGTTACTTCTGGCTATAATATCCTTTTCAGTATCTTAATGATGTTGCTTAGAAGACTAGAGCTACCTAAGCCAAACAAACTGGGGTGACTTAGTGGGAGCAAATAGATGACACAAAGAACAGCCAGCCACCACTCTTAACAGCCCATTTCTTTTAAAATTGCAAGGAGGAACAGGCACGATGGAGTCCGGGTTGCAAAGAGAAGTAACAGCGTAAGAGTTTACTGCCTTATCCTGGCCTCAAGGATAAATTTGAAGAAAGAAGAGCGCAGACCTATTCTGCTCCAGAGGCTGCAGCAGTCTGATGTAGGGAGTGCTGCCCTAACCACAAACATCCCACCTGGAGCCCTGTGGAGAGCTCCTACCATGAACTTCAACCCACACAGCCCCCCAAACCTACTACAGTTAACAGGATTTTTTTCTTGCTAGCATATGCTTAGGTGGGTTTAAAAGCTAGTGTTCCAGTCCCAAGTGCAAAACTCACCAGATATTCTGACATTTTCACTGGTAATGAAAACAACATATTTTTATTGCAGATAATATTGAACCTTATGTGTCTTCATCAAAGTTTACACAGCGCTAATAACGAAACATGCCATACTTTATATTCCCTTTGGAGTTCTTTTAATATCAGTAAAAGATTTTAGGCAGTAGGGAATCCATAGTTCCTCCTTTGAGGCTTACTTACAACAAACTGGGAGTGTCACTGCTACCTCAAATATTCTGTAAATGAGGATAACGTTTCTAGTATTCAACAGGCCACTTGTGCCTAATCTTGATTATCTCACACTCTGGAAATATTAATTCCCTTGCATGTGACTTCAGGGATTACAACAATTCTGAGCCTTTTACTTTTAAGACTACTTCCCTTTTATTTGTTTTTTTCTTACTCTAGGTCATTCCTTCATTTTACAGGATAAAAGCACTTGGTATATTTATAAGTACATATATACGATTTAAACATATATAGAAATATAAATATGATATATGATGCAAGTATAAACATCTTATGTGATATTTATGATATAATATATATACACATACAACTATATATATATAAAATACGCATTTAAAATAAAACTAGCAAGGAAACTATCTGAGAGAAAACTGTTTTCTTCTTGTCCGCATCTGACTGATACCAATAGCTCTGCATAATGCTGATCCTGCCTGTATTTTTAAATTCATCTTAATGAAATTGGCTCATAGGAAAGGACTGGAACTTAATCTAGGCATTACCTGAACTACCAACCTGAACTCTACCAACTAACCTACTTTTTTTACGCGCATCCGTTGTCTCCTCTCTTCCACTGCTCTGGACCAAGTTAACTTCCACTTTCTTCCAAGCTATGCATTACCTATTTCCACTCCGTATACTCTTCAGGCATTCTCTTAATCTTACCCACGCTTGCTTCACCAGTAGGAACAGCTTCTGCACATCTCAAAAATAATTTCATATTATTAAGAATATGAAAAAAAACTCCCAAAGCATCAAGTCACCATCATATCATCCTGCAAATCTTTTTATTCCCATGATGGTCTGGTGAGAGATTTTGCAGTGAAAGGACCACGCATAGCAGAAAAATAGTATTGCAGTACCATCAGTCTTAACATCTGAGCAAGAAATAAATAGGCAATATTCACTGCAAGGCGGCTACTGCAGAGAAAGAAGAAGCTACTGGTACCGTATCCCCTTAAAATAGGAGGTTTGGGTCTTTTTCAGGGAGTCAAGTGCAAACTAATGTCACCTGCTTACTCCCCTACCACTATGAAGACCTGGAGAGCAGCTTCCAGGAGAGCAAACTTGCTTGTTTCATGACCAGTGTGCAGAGGGCCCTGTCAGTCCTACTGGGGCAGCATTCAGCCTTTTCCCACTAAAGGTACTTACCAAGCTCCAACAAAAAGAAATGTTTCTTGTAGTTCCCTATTTTTACCTCAAAGGTTAGTTTTTTGGCCTTTTTTTTTTTTTCTTCTCCTTATATTACGTAATGAGCTTAGCACTAGGAAGCCTGGTTATTTAACATATAGCACAAGAGAGAGGAGAGCTGCTTCCGAGAACTTCACCACTGACTCACTATCTTGCATTGGGTGAGTCTCCAATATCTCCACATTGGTAAATCTCCCTATTTCACAGTGAAAATTTCCTATAGAATTTCATAATAGTAATATTTTTCCGGTAACGATTTCTAACAAAAGTAACTATCAGAGAAGCTGTTCACAGACAACAAAAAATAATCATATATCAAAATAGAAATTTATTACCTCTGTTCTCAGGCAATACAAGTATGGTTTGGTTCTCCTACAGGGTGCATTTTGCCTGCTAGATGCTTTTAGGACACCTGCACTTTTACCAAAATGGTCGCTTTATTCCCACTTAGTTCCAGCATTCTGCACATGTCGGTTCACTTTACACTTCAGTTTTCTAAGGAAAGAAAACCTGCACAGTAAAAAAGGCCTAGCTGAGCCACACCATGTTCTCCAGCATGTAAGGTGTGAGGATCATGCTCAGATAGCACAGAAATGGTAACGTGCAGCAGATATCCAACATGCAGTGATGGCACCACGTGAGAATAACCAATGCATGTGCTAGAAAACCTCGTGGATGCTGCAGACACTGGAGTCTGTCTCTGACATTTGGCCATGGTAGACACTTTCCCACAAAATATTTCTTGTTCTTGCTAAGAAATGTCACTTGTGACCTAGGACGCATGGTCCATATACTTTGATGTCCCATGTAACTCTGGTAATTCATAGGGAGATGTGATTCTTCATCCCTGATTACGCAGATTATTTGTATCATTTTTAGTCAGACAGGTCTTTGTAGCTGTAATGATTCACTTACTCCGCAAAGCATGAAGATTTAGAGGTGCTGTACTTTTTGAAAACCAGATTAACTGTAAATTTTCCTCTTATCCACTTTGAATCGACCATTACAGTAATTAAAATTTCCCTTTCCTGTGTAACTATTTTATACCTAGCTCAGATAAGTAGATGATCACTATATTTCTGAGTTGTTTTATACATAGTGTATAGGCACCTTGCCTAGAAAAAAAATGTGCTAAATCTCTGTATTGAATTAAAGTGGACTTAGTTAGCTAACTCGATCAAGTCACCTTACAGAAGCACAATTTTAATGATGCAATGTACTAAGCTTCTTGCTTTCAACTCTGATTCCAACAGCCTAATATCAGATTCTTAGGCCAGAACCACTGGACAAGAGCAGATCAGCTCTCAGCTCTACACCTATTTCTTTTTACAACTTCGGATCTGAGGGAATGTTCTTTCCCAAGCTTCCTCTCATCATCTCATGAGGGCCCTTATATATTCCCCTGTGGATATGAGATAATTGAAGAAGGTGAGTCATTTATTTAAACATTAATGATCAAACAACAGGCGAATTTGCTCAGAGCTCTAAAAGACAATAAATAAATAAATAAATTCAGGTGTACCCAACTGATTTTAGTAGTAATTCCCTCAATTAGTAGTAATCCCTCAATAATAACGTGGTTGCTCTCGCCTCAGAAAGCACAAGCTTACAATTTTTGTTGGCTAGCTGGTCAACATTGTGCTATACATCTCTTACACCAAGATAACTGACTAGGGTGCTTGGATCAGTACTCTTAATGAATAAAACAGTGAATCCTCATGCCTTGTGCTGACATTTTCATTACAAATGTGTGTGTCTAAATTCTACATGGGAGCAGAAAAGGACATTGATCCCAATAATGTCTAAGTAGACCAGTACTTTTGATACTTTCTAATTCAACGGGTGTTTTGGAATTTGCAAGTAGTTCCTGCAACCTTAGTGCCCTTCTCAATGACCTACATCTGTATTTTCAATGCCCTTTACCCAGCTCCCTACCATTGTTATTCTTAAATAAGCACTGGAAACTTTTGACATAATTGCAGGGATGTTCCAGCGTAACATCAGCTAGAAGGCTAAGGATTCAAAGACACATGAAAAAAATACCCATCATATAAATGATCCTAAACATTTTAATCTGTATTACATTTCTGTTCTTCCAGAGATACTCTGCTATCTGAGAACTCCTCATAAGTGGAATCTGCTGATGCTGACAGCTGTGCTCATTTAACCTAGCGGGTTATTTGCAATCATGAACTTTCCATTTGCATCCCTGTTGATGTAATAAACAAATTAATCTTCTAGACCCACTGTAAAATTTTAACGTCCTTTCTGAATTTTTAAAAAGAATGGTTAAACTTGGGTCAAATCAAAAGAAACCTTAACTAGGCTTATTCTATATTATAAAAATACACCATAAATTGAAGCCTTTTCAGATTCTGCCCTACAGGTAGCTAGCTCATTTAACATTGGCTTTGTTACAACTTTCTGTTAGAAACCAGAAGGAAATTTTCAGTTATGCCGAAGTCTGCAATTTAAGGTGCATTGATTCTTTTCAAAATCTCATGAAAGAAGATGTCCTATATCTCTAGGAATTCACTTTTGACTCTGTCCTTCCAGATTTAAAAGGAGAGAGACAATCTATGTGACTAATTTGAGCAGTAGAAGAAGAACTACTTTACATACTTCAAGGCACCTTCCTTCAGAAAAAACGAAAATCACTTAAAGAAGTCCAATTCATTGACAGCTATCATAAAAATAGAGTTTAACTCAAGACTTCACTTTTGGCAAAGGTCTTCTTTCATGCATTCTCACGCTCTATACTACTATACAAAAATTTCTATTCAAATAGCAGCCGTTTTGATGCACTTACTGTAGCCTTCAAAATGTACTCAAGACTTTTTACCTATTTTATATCTAAAATACAATAATACAGTATAGAAAACTGAAACATCACTAAGTTAAGTCAGAGTATACATTTCTGATCAAGAAATTAGAAAATCTGCCAACTCATTGTATTAATGAAGTCTTATGGTAGAACAATTCATGCATACCAGTTAGATCTTACAGTTTTTACTTAGGTTAAACATCCAGTTGAAGAAAAAGGAAGTATTTAATGAGTAATATGCATAAGAATAAAGGTGAAAAAAGAACAAAAACCCTCATAGTACTTACAGGTTTTGTTCTTAGAACAACAATGATGGTTTGCACCCATATTTTCCTTGTTTGCACCTATATTTTCTTTTTATATTATTTTGATATAATTATTCTGATTTGCACCATGAATGACAGTGTAAAAATAACGAGAGAACACATTCCAAGGTTTCCTTCCAGAAAACACAGGATTGAAATAATTAGTATCTCCAGATTTTTTTTTTTTTATGTTTCTCTAAAACACCATGTGTTGCCACAAGGAGATTTTGGCAAGGCACTTATTTTGGGAAGAGGGGGGAGGAGAAGGAAGAGGAGGAGAGGAACCTTGAAAATCTCCACCTTTTGGCCGTCTCAAGTGCTTGTCTGCCTGGAAGCTCAATATGATGCAATTAATGAACAGCAGTCCTCCACCCGCAGTGCTTCCCTCCCTTTCTCAAGACAGCTGTGCTGACAGTATGGCACCTTCTTTAAAGGAATTCAGTTTTATGGAAGCCGATTTCTGTCAGGAGACATGAGTGGCCACAAGTTTTTGGCTGCCCCATGTATTCTCAAGCAAAATCACCATGTCTCATGCCAACTATCTGGAGAGAATGATAAAGAAAACAGCTGAAACCCCTTTTTTTCTGCAAGGTCCGAAGGCCGCCTTCTGGCCAGACGCATTTTACATGCTTGTGTGTGCTGAAGTTTCCTTTGCTTATCTTAGAAAACAAGTCTCTGAGACCAATATATCTCACTGGCAAGGCATCTTTATTCCTCAATGTTCTGCACAAAACTTATTCTGCTTAACTTACATTCTATTCCTCCTAGATGTGTTTTCATAGACAGCCTCTAACAGGTAAGAGGTGCTAGATAGCCACAGTTCCTACCACAGTCAAGTACTTTTGAAAAGTAGAATACTTAACCCTTAAATTCCTTCTAGCCCTGAACCCTTTTTTCTCCTCTGCTCCCATATCTAGACAGTATATATATACTTAACTTTACTCACTCAAGAAATTGTATCAGCCTTAGTAGGTCTGTTAGTCTGAGCAAAGTGGTTGCAGAAATAAACTTCTTAAGTTGGATTCACATACCTAGAGTTAACCAAAGAAGTTTGATATATATTTTTGGTCTTAAGAACTAAAAAAGAATTAAAATGGCAAGCAAAGATATACAAAAATTCTACTATAATTATATCAATATCTTCAATAGATATAGTAAACATATAGTAAATAGATGTACTTTAAAAAACACTCCACAGCAAAGTCTTAAAAATCAATACACTAATTTGGAATCCCATGAAGTCTCTTGGGAAATACTGCTATCAATCTGCTGTAGCTTGAAGTGAGAAATGGCAGTAGATAGTGCTAACACAGACATTAGAATCCTAGTATTTCTTCCAGGAGGAAGAACAGCCCCAAAAGCATTATGAATATTTCCCCTTAGTATCACCCAGCTCTCATGAGAGGAAGAGGTATGGTAGAACTGTTCTCTCCAGGCTTCGATTCACAGAGCCTTACAAAAGCCATCTGAAGGATGGAAACAGAAAAAAAATCTTTCCTCCAGCACAGCATGTCACATTAGGGATCAGAAAGTTTTTAGCCTAACCTTCTAATTTGTGTGAAAACAACAAATCACCATTCTTTGCCAGGATTTTACTTTACCTAATTCAAGTTAATACAGATTTATACCCTTCCTTAACTATGCACCCATTTCTTGAGCGTACAGGCAAGTACACAACTGAAAATTGAGTATTATGGCTGGCTTTATAATTAGCAGAAGTAATTTTGGTTTTGCTACAAGGTCCCATGGGACTTCTCAATTATAGCTCAAAACCAATAAAGTGAATTTATGCAACAATATAATTTCTTTCTCCTTCTATAGTTTCAGTTTAGAACTAGGAGGAATTAGACAGCTTTCTTCTGAACTTGATACAAAAAAAACACTAGAATATTTCAAGGCTATGAAACATCAGAAATGTCAGAAAGGGGCAAATATTCTGATATTCTAATCTATATTTTAAAATATGTAAGTTTAATAAGTAATCATTAAACTATTAACATGTGATTATTATTCTAATTGGGGATGAACATATATTTTGATCTTCCCTCCCACATGTACCTAAAAAGCTATGCACATAACACTGAGCAATTCCTTCTCATTCAAAAGCTGTTGTGAAGAGAGTCTTCTTCAAGAACATGCCTGTAGAAGCTTCAGGTAGAGGAAGGCGGTTGCCTATTTCATACTTTTTTTTTCCTCACTAAAAGACAATTTATGAAAAGGAGATTTTTTATCTATATATTGCCAGAAGCTGCACTCCTCATGCAAAACTGTCTGAAGGTCTTGCATAAAAAAGCAGCAGCAAGAGCACATTATTCTGAAAAGGAAATGCTGACATGCTAACTTAGCAAGTAGTGTCCTTTAAAGAACACTATGGCTTAAGAGTTTTGTCTCATGAACAATTATTGTCATTTGAATGTATTTCTCCTGCCAAGGTATCCAGACTAAAGAAAATCACAAATGTTTCTTTGGGAGGGAGGGGAGGAAGATTTAACTTCAGACTTCACCCAGACCATTGGTTGGGTTAAGTTAAAAGGTGGATGTTGAGTTAGTTCTCATCACCATTCATGCCATATAAATAATTACTATACAGTACAATGAAAAAGGGTCTCTCCCTTTCTCATTGGTCCCTTGATGCCTCATGTTCTCTGTTAGTCTAAAAATGGAAATTGATGAATATTAAGACCTGTCTTTCTACAGAGATGACATTTTCATTAAAGAGGCTGTATTCCAAACTTAGCTTAATTAAAACAAAGTAAAATATTAAGAAGAAATATTAATTTTATTAGACACCGCCTATAATTTTCCACCTAACATTCACAAAACTACCCATAAATCGTCTCAACTTTTCTAAGATTTTTTTTTACTCGTTAGCTAATTTAGATAAAAATTTCTTTTTCCTCCATGAAAACTCACTGTGATGATTACTACAGTACTCATCATTTTCAAGTCATTTCCCCAAAAGCATAGCAAGAGTAAGATGAATGTAAATAAATTAGGATGCTGTGTCCTGTGTTTACACTATGGCATTTAGTTTCCTAATTTCTAATCTTGATTTCTAATCGTTGCCTTATATTTAGCAAATATTTCCCTGATTTTCACACATTTCAAAATAGTGAAACATGTGAAGAATGGCTGTTTTGTTTTGTTTTTCATCTTGTTTCTTGTGAGTCTCTTACTTTAGTTTTCAATATTATATTGAACAGAGCTCAACTTGGAGGGACAGCACTTGTTGCTTGGCATGGTTTCCTAAGGACCAAAAACCAGTATTTAGCATAACGTATGTAAAAGTAAGTTTAGAAGCTAGCCTTAAAATTGTAAGGAGAAAATGTAAGTGTAAGGAGTAACTTATAAGTAAACTTATAGTGTAAGGAGTAACACTATAAGTTAAATAATGATTTCAAGTAATGATTGCAACCTTTACGGAAGTCAATAACCAGATCTGAAAATTCACCCGCCCAAAGCAGATCGTATATAGTCTTCAGATGAGGGACTATAGTGTTATAACATGACTCCTCAATTAGCCCAGTTGCTCTGTTTTAAGCAAATTGCAGTACAGTAGATCACCTCAGCCTTTTGTAAATATATTGGTATTTGCTACTTAATCAGATATTCCCAGTCCTTAAGCATACAAGTACACAGCAACATGTAACAAACTACATCATCAAATCGAGATGCTTAACAACCTAAATGAGGCAGTATGATACCATGACTAGGTGACATTGCAAGCCCCTTAAAGATTCTCAAACTGCTCACAAAAGGGATATGCAACGGATGCATCTTAAACCACAAAACTCAGTAACACAGCAATTTCGGGCGACTTTGCTGGTGGCTCAACATTAGTCCTGGAGGTTGACAGTTGTGCACTGGTCCTGAAAGACACTGACCAAAACTCGAAAGCCTGAGGGATGAGTCAGGTAGCACCCCATCGCAAAGATATCACTTTCTCAGCAACAGGGTCCCTTACCACAGCTGTGGGCTGTGTATTTCCAAGTTCCTTCTGGAAACACAGAACAACTTCCTGAGCCTCAGCATTTTGTAAGCATCGTTTGCCTCTGAAAGTTCTTTATGAACTGATCGCCTCCAGTAATGAGATAAATCGCAATATATATATGTATTTTTATATACAGGTCTGTACAAAAGTAGTGGGACTGTAAGTGATCTGCAGGATGACTGCAGTAAGGATCACTTTTTGATCAGCAGCCGTGTTAGACGATAACTGTATAAAAAAACCCCTGTAGGATTTCCAGTGCTCTGGCGTCTCAGGAAGGAGGCAAACATCAAATAGCCAAGGTTTGTAAGACTAGAGTGGCCACGACAAAGCAGCAATTGATGGAGAAGGAATAGATAGATCTTATGAGAGTTACAAGAATTATCCGATTTCAGTCCAAACACAGAGTGTGTTTTCTTTGTGGTACCTATGAGGGTTTTAAATTACTAATAAGTTTCATTTTGAAACATATTTTGAAACAATTATTTTTTTCTTGCACTGACTGATACACAAGACCAGAAAATCGAAACAACACAGTTAAATAGGTACAGGTATATTTCTTGTTTTTCACATTATATGTCATCTTATATTCCCATTCCTTGTACCCTATTTTAGATTACAGTTAAACAGATACAAATTACAAAAATAAGATTTTAGATTGTCTTTCAGTTCTATAATAAAAACTTTTAAATTCTCAGTAAGAACTTTCAAACTTCCACTGGAGACTAACGGGGCTGCTAGGGTACATTCATGCACTTCTACCAAAATGCCCTCCCGAGTGGCTGCAGTCTGCACTGATTTGGGTTTCCAAACGACTTCAGATATGACACCAGAGCTTCTGGATGACAGAATAACAGCATACTTCAGCACAGCTGCTCATCACTAGGATTTGTTCAAAATTGAAAGGGCAGAGGAGTCAGAAGATGAAAACCTGGTCATCTAGGTAATATTCTTGACAATGCAAATTTTTCTCCTGTTACACTGATAAACTGTAAATTGCTAGGGAATTGCTGGAAGGGATGACAGCATTTTGTCACAGTTGTGATTAAAAGGCTTCAGAATCCTTAGGGCCCCTGTAATTGCCTCCCCCGTTGTCCTATTTCAAGTAGAATTTCACTCTTCGAAACTGGGGCGCTACAGGTGTGGGGGATTTCAGGTGGAAATTCTCCTAGCAAATTTCTGTTCTGTCTGAGAAGCGTCGCAGGGACAACGAGCAGAAGGGACTTCTTAGAGGAATTCTGTTGGTGCCAGCTTTCACAGACCCCCAAGGAAGCGGGAGAATTCACATATAGAGTCAATATAACACAAGGTGCTGCAGAGCAATACTTGAGTGTTTTGCGCCTTGATATTAGGGATGAGGCATCTGTGGGCATCTTCCCTTTGCGCAGCACTGCCCAGGAAGCCAAGGGGGCTTGTTCCGTAGCGGGACTACCAGTCTGCTGTGACCCCATTTAATGGTCACTCCATTTAACAGGTAAGAAGTAATGCGTTGTGCTTAGCTTGAGCACAAGATGCTTTATATGCAATCATACTTTTCTTAAGGGAGGTGAATTTATGAGAGAGATACACCGTTTTAATTTAACATCTTTTCTTGGTTGCTTAAATTTATTTTGAATTAATCTTTTAAACTTATATGGTAGCTACACTAGTTGTTTTTTATGGTTTTAATGATAAAAATTTGGGACAAAAATGTATCCTTCCAAAGCTGGGAAAATGAGAGTTGTGTTTTTTCTGTCTTTCAGGAGTTTGTGTTTCTCGTAATCAGAAGAACACTGTGCAGGTTAGTACTACAAACCTGAGGCCTTTCTGTACTCTAGCAGCCAGTTCATTGCTAGAAGTTCTTGAACAGATTTGAAAATATATTTATTATTTCTACATGCAAAAACTTCCAGGAAACCCTATGAGGTACTGCAGTGCAAACTGATTCTTTAGCTTAACTTCCCCTCCCTTTGCTGCATGGATATAAATATGCTTATGACTTCTGAAAAGGTGTTAAGCATGTTATGTCTGGAAAGTCCTTAATTCTCTACAAACATCTCAAACAGCCATGTGTCCTAATTGCATGCAAGCTGCCCAGGAATCTTTCTTTCTACTTCTGTATCTCCTGAATGAAAACATGGCTGGCTGTTTTATGATAGTGTTTAGCTGAGGCGTATGAAGGTTCCTTGTTTTATCTTGTCTTGTTGTCTGCTGTCAGTGAGACTTCAAGTGTTCCAGGTTCCCCCACTCCCAAAAAAAGGGAAAGACGGGAGAAAAAGCGGAGCGCTTGGCTCAGGAGCGCTGTGGGAACAAAGAGGCAGCACCGCTGGCGAGGGAGGATGGAGAGTCCGTGAGAAGAGGCAAGAGAGGGGCACGAAGGTGGGGGAAGGGGCCCTGGGTGGGCAGGGAATGAAAGCCCAAAGGAGAGGAGTTTGAGCAAATTGAGGAGCAGCCCGGTAGGAGAAACTTCTTTGTTCAGGAGAAAGAACAAAGGGGAAGGGGAAGGAGGGAAGAGGGAAGAAGTGCGGCTTTCAGGTTAGGAGAAATTCAGTATTCATATCCACTCGCAGTCTGCGCCCACAAAGGGACAACACAAACACACCGAGGGAGATGTTTAGCATATGCAAAGAAACATGGCTCTTTTGCTCTGGTGCCCCCCCCCTTCTTATGACACTTAATTCACTTTAATAAAGTGAATAAATGGATAAAGAAAAAAAAAAGATTAGATAAGAAAATGTCACACACCAAAACTCATGAGATAAGGCTACAAATATTGACTTCTATTGATCCTGTCAAATTATCTAAACGAATATATTTTTAGCACCTCACAAAGATTTGTTTCTCTTGGATATGACTAACTGCTGCAAAGAAAATTAACTTGACGCAGAGTAATCTGTGTTTCCCACAAATCTAAAACGTAAATTTGTGATGTTTCCTGCTCCAATTGTTACAACATACTGGAGATTTAGCAGAAAGAAGTTGACTTTTAACCTCAAAAGTTTTGCATCATTTGCATACATAAGTGCTTTGCTTTAGTTAAAAAACAAATCTTTGCAGAAACCACTTACTTGTAGAAAACAGTTTCTACAAGTTTTGGGCTGTAGAAAACAACCAAATATTCATGGATAATTAACATATATGCAGTTGACAAGAGGACATATAATATACGAAAAACAGAGTAACACTTATCTATTCTGTGCTAACAGTTAACTAATATTAATTCTTTACTGTTGGGTTGAATGTTTTCCTCCTACCAATATTACAGCAGAGTAGTCAGCATTTCAATGTAATCTGCACTACAATGCCCTATGTTAATGCAGGGAGATACTTCAAAAACAGAACAACATGTTAATGGTCCCTCTCATATAACTCCTGGGCCTAACAATTAGGTAGGCACTTTTATTAGCAGTTAAGTGCAGAAATATACCATTTAAAAATCCTACAACCTTTGTTCTGGATTTTAGGTGAATTGACTTAAACAAAATGTTTCTTTACTAATCCCTTTTGAAATCTTGCTTGTCTGTTGTAAATAGCATTTTTATTCTCTGGTCTGTTGTCTGAAGTATAAGCTAAATAGGACACCTTATTTTACTATTTTTTAAAAAAAATATTTTAAGATAAGATAATACCTAATAAGTTTTCTTTACTAGACTTCTTTTTTTTTTTTAAATCTCTCCTCAATGCCTTATGTGCTGCATATGCAGCACTGAAAATGGTAGTTAGAAATGAAGGTACTTACCTTAGTATGAATGTGGTTAAACTGAATTGTTTTAGTTAAAAAGCTGGATTTAATACTTTGATTTCTTGATCAACCCTGAAAAAAACAGCTGAAACTAGAGCACTGCCTATCAACCCCAGGAAGACTCTATGAACGTGAACTGTTTATCCGAACAGCCATGCTCTTGCAAAGGGGACTAACCAGTCCTATTTTCGTTGCTTTATAAAGTGTCACTGCTGGCTTCACTCTTCACATATTTTCTTTGGTTGTGTTCTGCACAAAATACACAAATGGCAGCCTTTTTTTTTAATAAAGGTGTCTGTTGTTTGTTTTCTAGATGCCCTTTTCTGTAATGAAGTTTACCCTGCACTTACATATGCACCGCTGGTGCTGCTAGTAGCCAGGGTGATGACAAGAAGCCTCAAGCCCATCTCTTCCGCGTGGTCGCGATGCGGTAAACGCACTACAAAGGCGGCTCGCTCAGCGCTGGCCTTTTCATAGCTGGGGAAGCCTCTGCTTCTGCAGCCTGAGAGGGGGATGCTGGGGAGAGGGACGTGGCCGGCACTCGGGCCCCGTCCGTCCGTCTGTCCATGCAGGCAGGGACAGTCGGCACGTGGGGGTCGGGACCCGGCCGGGCAGCTATGCACCTCACTAAACTTGCCCTGCAGTTCCCAGCGGGGAGGGGAAGACATTTTTGACAACCCATTTCATGCTCTAAGGAGAAAGGGAACCAACTTCAAGGCATATGCTGCCTTGGAGAGGTTAATGTATATTGAACTTCTAGGGGTTACATATTTCCCTCTCTTTCATAAATGATTATTTTGGTAAATGATTATTATGAGGGTTTTTTTTCTCTTCTTGATTCTTTATTCTTTTAAGCTTTCTTGATTGTGCCCCCTGCAGTCCTGTTCTCTCTTATATTATTCACTGTCTTGTCTCTACTACACGAATCTATGATCAGTTTAGTTCTCCAAACAGTTACCCAGGGTAGGACAGCCCACTCCTCTGAGGGGTACAGAGTCCTTCACTAAATTATATTGAGAACAGTTTTATCCAAACCATCAAGAGAAAGAACAAGTTTCTGAATTCAAGTCTGTTTAATTTCCTCGCAGCCTTCCTTTATCATTTCCTATTCAGTTTTGTTACATACTGGAATATGGAAAACCTCCCATAGGAAACATTTGCCTTCAGGTCAAAGGAAGCACAAAATCAAAACAAATTTCTCTGGTATTGTGATTTTCAATACAGTAAGTTCACTAGCACAGACCGAGAAGTTCTAGTTTCATCATATCAATACAGTCTTCCAGTTACATTCTCCATTCTGAGAAATTATGTTGCAAATTTGCTACGGAATAAGATAACAAAAGTGCAGGGGAAAAAGTTTCAGAGGAAAAAAAATCTTTACCATGATTTGTAGTATTAATATTAGCTTTACATTGAAATACAAGTCTGATTGGTAAAGAACAAAATTCTTTTCTTTGTGTAGGTTCAGGATGATTGTTAATAATACATTGACTTCTAAGTATTTATAACTGATGCAAGTTTTTGAGAATTTTTAAAAAAGCAACTTCTATTGTGAGATTCCACATTTTAGTTGTTCTTTTGTTTGTTCTGTTCCAGCATAAGGAATTTCTTCTTCATTATCTGCATAATTAGTCCAGTGAGTAGTGACTGATTTAGCTTCCTAAATGTAAAAAACAAATCGAAGTACTGCATTGAAAAATTCAGTCACGTACTTTAATATAAGCAGCCCTGAACAAGAGATTTATCATCATTTTAGTTACAGTAGCTTATTATAAAATAATTTAGTACTTTGCTACAAATAATGTTAGAAATTAAAATTTGGGTCATCCTACATCTTCTGATAAGGAGTTGATAGGATTTTTATTTGCTTACTTAAGTACATGGGAAAGTGTAATATTTGCCAAAAATATATTTTCACACAACACATTTAATTTGACCAGGAAAAATCGAGACAAAACAAAAATAAAACCCCAGTTTTAAGTCAAATCCGAGTCCAAATTTTTCAGTGGGTTGAGCGGGTCTAAATATCAGGAGCCAAGTCCAACACCTGCCCCTCTATGAGACACATTCCGCCTCTACCGTGGCGTATTCCCACCAGTGCTGCCTCGGCTGGGCTGTGTGTCCCATACCAATGTGTGATGCTGGATGTGGGAGTCTGACACGGGTAATCTGAGATGGTGATTTCATGTGAATTCCAAGTTCCACGAGCCAGAAGGACAACCTTAAACTATACGTTAGCAGTGAATTAACCCAGAGCATTTTATGTCATCCCAGCAAACTGAAATAACACATTTTAAGCCAGGAACATCAATGTTTTAGTTGATCTGTTCATTTATGAGAAAGGTAGCTTTGCTTCTGTCAGACTGAGTCAGAGTTCAAAATCTGCATTCTCATTTTTCATCAGATCTAATTCTGATGCTGCAAAAGCTACATTATTGTCATGTCTTAACAGAATTTTAACTCAAAAACATGAGACAAACCATTAAAATTCACCTTAAAAAGGAAGACATCCTATATTCTCTTGCTGCAGTGGTTGATGCTGCTTTTTAGAATAAAAGTGTTTCTTTATATGTACAATCATGTCACTGTACAGAAGTAAATAAGAGGAGCCCTCTTTTTAAGTACTATTTCCTCTATGGTTAAAATTTTAGACAAGGCAAGTAGAAAATAGGTATTTACCTTTAACGGAAGTAAGACTAACAGTTGCAAGAAGTAGAGTCGCTGACCTTTCTAGGTATCCATGTACTTCTAAGGTTATTAAACTATTTTATAACTAGGTCTCTGAAAAACTGTACTTCTACAGTTCCTAACAGTCTCTTTTAGGGAGATGGTACCCATAACGATACATGCATGTCTATACACAGCAAAAATAGAGTTGGAGGCTTGGTCATTGTGTTAAGATTTGAGAGCAAATTCAAACGCAAATCTCTTCAGCAGTTCAGAAATTGGACAAAGCTTGCAATCTTGGTACCTGATGCACCCAGGTTCTATGGGACTGAGTAGGAGGACATAAAATTAATGATAATCAACGTACCAGCACTGGATGATTCAGAGCCAGCTCTTCCAGGCTTAGAGGCACAGCCATTTTATGTGGGGCTAAAGCGCTGCCACTGCATTTCCAAATCTCTGGACTAAAAGATACATCAAAACATTTTCTCTGAAAATCAATTCAATGGACTCAATTTTGTCCACAGCATAGAGCTATGTTTACAAGATAATTGAATTAGACACCAATTTTCTTTTTTTTTTTTTTTTTACACTTAAAACATCTCTTCTTAGGTAGTATAATTTTGCACCTTCTCCCCCACAATTGAAGATAAACTATTGGTAAAATGTTAACTTCAGAGCAGCAAAATAAATTTATCTACAAATGAAATGTCAAAATGTTATTTGAATGTATTTCTGCAGGCAGAGAGACTTAAAATCAGTTTCTTTTACCAGTACCATAGTTGGCACAAACGGCACACATCCCTGGAAGGTAAATATGTGACTTGTTCTGCTTGAAGAAATCTGGCTTCAAAATAACAAACTTATGGACTTTTTAAAACATGCATCCTGGTTTGCCCAGCAGGTTTTTCTTAACTTCAGAAGAAAACACCAGGATGTGATGTTCTGAATATTCACTTTCAGTATATTTGACAGCTCACACCTACTTGTATTTGAATGTGTGATTACTTTAAGAACTGCATTGTTCTTAATCACAGTTACAAAAGGAAAAAGGGGTTGGAGATCTTACTGTTATTATAAAACAAGTTTCTGCTTTCAGTCTGCATGAGAGAATACAGGCATTTTACTCACTGGAACTATTATTATTCCTGTAGAAATAACCATTAGATAGCCTTCAAGAATAGGAGTGGTCTAAGAAACAGTGATTCCAACAATAATGTAGGGAAAAAGTACTCACGTTTCAGTGCCTCCATTATCTTCATTTCTCATTTCTTTGAAAACTTTACGTGCTTTGGAGGATCTTTTGCAACCATGTTCTTGCTGCTTCTCTCCTGCCAAGTTTGGAAATGTGTTTTCCTCCGTCTCTCTGTCAATGGCACATGGTGATTTGTGTTCACTTGGAAATAAATAATTCATCTTGGCCCAAGAGAAACACAAAATCATTGTAAGTAATATAAAGCAGCTCTGCACCTTTGCAAGAGAACACTGCAAACAGCTAAAAAGCATCACATAACAATATAAATCAACAACATATTCAGAATTGAATGTTCAGACTTAATACCTGCAGACACTATCCCCTGAGTATAGAACATGAAGGAAAAAAAAAGAAATCAGAGGAAACATTCAAGAGAAGTGTGCGAAATATCAGTGTTAGAAGGCTTGCTTGTTTTAGAGCCATACTTCCCTGAATTTAGTAAGCATGTCCCAGAACCAAAGAGATCCATTTATGGGTTATGCTGGTCTTCCTATTTTTCTTCAGTAAAATATTAAATAAAGGAGGAGAATATTTATGTATTGCTTATTTCTTTTTATTTTCTTGTATTGCTTAAAATAATGGCTCTTATTTTGATTAGGTATTTTTATTCATATACATATAAATAAATCAAATGTTAATTTTGAACAAAATGGGTCTTACTCTCCATTTTCCCTTCATCTTTCATATAAATTATTCATAGTAGGTATGTAACATTACCTTTTATATTATGTTATGACCGCAGGCCTTATTCCAGATCTGCGAGAGTTAACATTATTTTTGTTTTCTGTATAAAGTCATGAAATCCTGGACTCTTAATTAAGCAGAACTTCTGTACCATAAAAGCTACAAGAACATATGTGCAGTGCAAGCAAGCTTTTTAAATTCTCAGTTTAACACTTTGTGACATACTATTCCAACAGATTATTTTGCTATTGCATTTTGGCAGAATTTGAAGGAATTCAGAGAAGAAAGATATTTTATTTACCTATAAATTCACAATAAATTATCTGTTGGCAGATAATGGGTTTTATTTTTTTTTGTTCATCTCTGGGTTTGCACAGACTACAGAAAATACAGATCACAAAGCAAGGACTAAAGTTGATCGTACAAACATGGAAAGTGTAAGTACAGTATGGTATGGAGAAGTAGAAGAAATACTTAATGGTTTGTGAAATCAGTGCACTAGCGCTTTCAGGAATTTCTCTGTATGAACATTTTTTTCTAAAACTTCCACTTCCTTAAAAATGAAAGGTCTCACAATATATGAGTTGTGTTCAGTTCTAATAATCAAATCTTTTATGTAAAAAATGAGATATGAAGATAATTTCACATACAAAAAGATCTATGATTCCATGACTGAATGTATTAACAGAGGTTATTTTGTTAGGAAACAAACCTCATCTCACTTTTAGTTAATTATTTTTCAAAGGCACACAGCACCCACGGCTCATTTTTTGCTGCATAACATCCTGATATCATTTGCTTGCAAAGTTTTAAGTGGATAGTAAAATATCAGGGGATATTAAAATTCAGCATTAAAGCCTGCAAGGTCTAGACAAATGGGTCGGATTTTTTTTCTTTTCTGATTAATGCCAAGACACAACATTTCTCATGTGCCAGGTTACAGAAACATGAAATTTACATCCAACATCTATTTAAAACATATAACATGATGCTTATGGTCATTTTTTTAAAACTTAATTTCTTCCTATACAACAGAGCTGATGCCCTTCAACAGTGGTATCACCAAGTCACCTGAACTGCCTGTAGCTACCATGTGGACAGGACCTGATTGCATTCTCCCTGCAATTACACATGTAACGGGGAGAGGTTGAAAATATGAGATGTAATCTTCTGTCCATCTCCAGTGTTCTTGGCAGATTTACCACTGACTTTCCCAGAAGTGGAATTTTGCAGGGACCCTTAAAATTAAAGCTTTTGCTTTATTTTAGCTGTTATCACAGAATCACAGAATGGTCGAAGTTGGAAGGGACCTCAAGAGATCATCTAGTCCAACCCCCTGCTCCAGCAGGGACACCTGGAGCACATGGCACAGGGTGGCATCCAGGCGGGTTTGGAAGATCTCCAGAGAAGGAGACTGCACAACCTTTCTGGGCAGCCTGTTCCAGGGCTCTGTCATGAGAAAAGGAAGGCTCTGTTATGAGAAAAGGAAGTCAAAATACTGGAGAACATCCAGACTACTGTCCTTGTCTGCCTACAAGCTATTGGCCTTATTTCTGCAGTCTCAGTTCATCATATCTCTTGTATACATATATACATGACATATATATTTATATGTCATATCTGCATGGTGGCTAAAGGCAGGAGTTCTGTGCACAAACTCCCTGCTTCCTACTTCCCACCAATCTGTCCCTCTGCTATGAGTTTTCACAGTGAAACAATTTACTGTAGTTTATGCACACACACACCTTAGCTATACTCTAGAAAGGCGCTTTAGTCCTTGCTTTGCCTTACAGATTCTTCATTAAGCAGCAGAGGCATAGGGAGAGAGCTGTAAGCATTTCCTGACTCACCAGATCGCGGACACTGTATTCATTTTCAATAGCTGCAAACTGGTTGTTTTGCTCCAGCCGTCTGTTCCAGGTAACATCACAAAAAGAAACACATTTGGAGAAAGCAGGGAAGCTCATCAGTCTCTGAATACACAGCAGATATTATCAATCAACACTGCCAAATCATTGCCCCTTAGGCCATAGGGCCTCCCTGGGACCTAACCGTGGAACAACCTTGATGAGCTGCACAGTCCGAGTGCAGTGCGTCTCCCTGCGTGTTATAAACAGACCACTGCTTTGCTAGAGGCCTCAAGAGTCTTCTTTGATGGAAAGAAATGCTACCACAGAGCTCAAGTAAGGAAACAAGCTTCACTGGGCTCAGAAGAGTAGAAGGATCCAGTGTAAATTTTACATAGATTTGCACAGATAGATAGATAGATAGAGTTAGATTTTAGAAGCTTCCTACCTAAGATGGAGCCTCACTGTAGCTCTTTATGTTTGAGGAAAACATTACCCAGTATGAAGGACCACCAAAACACTCAGCTTGCTGACCTTCTTATGGAGACTATCTAACTGTCAGGAAAGCAATTTGTATTCCTAAGTGTTTTTGAGAAGCTTTAACACAATGTTCGTAAAGAGATCCATCAGCTTTGATAAAACAAGGGTTGAAGTTCCATGAGGAGAAGACTCCTTTAATCAGAACAAATGCAGGCTGTCACTCTAGTTCTCCATGTTTTGGATTGATATGTATTACCTTCCTACTTTATTGCTTTAGTAGGTGCCAAAGTACTTTGAAATAGGAATACAGTGATCTGAAATTAATGTCACTGGGATTTTCTGTAAATGTAGATCTGGGCCTCTGTCTCTAATGCCTTTGAATCCAACAGAAACTCATTTATTCATGCTAAGCAAGCTTGCAACACAGATAATTTATAACCTTGCTTTGCTAAAATTTGTTATCAAAGTTCATATATGGATAAATAAATCTGAAGTTTAATCAGCTTTTTGTGTATATATTTGTTAATCTTTTTTTTTCCTTTTTTTTTCTGTTTTCTGAGCACATGGTTAACATGGGGCCAATAAATCATCCTATTTTTAATGATCAGAGGTTTGTGACATTGCTTGCTCCGTCACTTATGTGCTCTTTGATTAACAACTGTGTATAAAACCCAGCCATCATTTTTTTCAAATGAGGAAGCCAAAAAAAAAGCCTGTAAAAACAAATGTCAGTATAAAAATGTCTTATAAAATTCAGCAGAAACCTGTTAAACAATGGAGTTATTTGTGATAGCTGATGAAACTTAGGAGTCCCAAAAATGTCCCCAAGTAAGTTAAAAAGAATATATGATGACAGTAACTGACCTCTTAGATGATGCCATATTAAGAAAGGCAAGATGATATATATGATGCAAGTAAAAAAGATGCTTCCTGTATTGGAAATAAGTCTTACTCTTTTTAGGAATTCTGTTCTGTTGGTTAAAAAAAATTGCATCCTTGTAACACATTATACAGATTGTGAGCATACTTAAAGGTATTTTCATATGTAGATCAAATAGAAGACAAAACACCATCTTTACAACCCTGTAAAAGCCTTGATATTTTACAACCAAATCCAAAGTAAAAAATAATTAAAACCCGACTTAAATTACTCTGCTATCTATCATATCAGGATAGCTCCAATAATTTTAATGCTCTTTATAAAAATGTATTTTTATAATACATATACTGAAATATATGAACTTTAGAATTTTATCTGTTCAACCTCAGCTCTGTTTTTCACTTCTCCTGTCTGCTGACCCGTCCAGTGAGCAAAGAGGATTTGTAACTAACTCTCTTGGCCTTTCACTTATTTCACTGTGTGACTGTCGTTCTTACACAAGAAGTGTTCAGCTCATAATTTGCAATGAATGAATACACTGTCATTATCAATGAATTTGAGCCACATTTTTAAATTGTAATAATCTCTAATATCTCATGTGTATGCTTTGGCCAATTCGCCTGACTTAATTTTACCTTTCTGTATGAAGAGTTACTTGAACTCTAGAAGTCTTGAGTCACTTCCATTGCTAAAATGATCTATTGTTAATATACAGACAGAAGAGGGTGACTCATCACACAGTATTTTCCACAATCCATGAGCCTATTTTAACCAGTGGAGTTGTAGAAATAAATAATAAAAGAGTAGAGTCTAAACCAGACCATGTACTTAGTGGGCTGCTCAGACCACCAAGCAATGGATTACAGCAGCATGTGGGCTGGCTTTCTGATCCATATATAACCCTTGGTGAGACCTTATACTGAATACAACTCCTGAAATAGTAAATGAAATCAGATGCAATAGTACGGCCTGGTTATTTCTTTCAAAGTAACCTCTGAAACCAGAGTCTAGTGTATCTGGAACAATGTTTAAGAAGAATAGACTTGACATACTATGGCCCAAACTTTCATAAACTTTGGACAAGCAGAAGCCTGGGATTTTGGGTAACTTCAGGGACTTGTTCATGAATGACTTGCAGAGTCTGATAAAAAAAAAAAAGTCTCTACAATGAAGAATATCAGAGTGGAAAAGTGGAGCTTAATTTTTACCTGGAACTTTTGTGTTCTCTAAGTAGCATATCATAACTATTTGTAGCACCTAACGATTTAAATACTTCAGCACTAGTTCTTTGAATAATTGTACAGACTCTAATAGGGCTACTTATGTGCACTGTGTCTTTGGAAACTCGGATTAAAAAAGTAAATGCTTCCATATCTGCCTATCAGTAAATCTGTTTCTTTACCTTGATTCCAAACTATTATGATTTTTAAAAGGGTCAGAAAATCTTCTCACACTTCATTAAGTTAATTTGATTTTACAGTAGCAGACTCTATCCATTATTACTAGATTTTCCTCTCCTTTTTTTTCTTTTCCCACAGTTTTGTACTTTTTTTTCCCCATCTGAAAATTAAAAAAAAAAAAAACCTCAAGGTGTGTGTGTGGATGAATTCAGGCTCTTGGGAAATATGGAGTTAATGTAACCCAGGCTGCTGCCATGAATAGGAAACAGCTTAACCCTGTAGTCAATTTGCCTAATTGATTAGTAGCCTGAGTGCAGCGCTGAGGGGCTAGATGCCCTGATGGGATACGCATGCACGGAGGCTGCACAGCACCCTAGCAGAAGGGGCATCTTTGGTGCTTCTGGAGGCCAGGCCGTGAGCCGCTCTCAGAACAGAGCTCGTGGCCATCTCAAACGTTGCTGAACACAAAACCAGCTGCAGATTTGTGAAGAGGAGCCAGCGAGGGAATCCACCACTGCCTCCTACCCGCAAGCGCGCGGGGATGAGCGGTGCCGGGGGCCCGGCCAGCAGCTACCCCGGAGGATACTCAGCCCCCTGCAGAGCGATTGCAGGGCTCCCCGGCAGAACAAGGGCTGGGTTGCCCAGCCCAAACGCTCCCCATCTCTAAACAGCAAACCCCAGAAAACAGTTCACTTCCTTCAACTTTTCTTCTCTCAGAACCAGAAATGCCCAGAATGGCAGAAATGCTGAAACGTGGCAAGCTCCCCAAGAGTCGGGAACAACAGGAGCAGATCTGCAGCTCCCTAATCAGCTTAGCAAAGGTGATTTGTGAAACCCAGTGGCAGGAAGTAGTTTATAGTACAGTAACTCAGCCCATTGTCTGCACTTTTGCAGCTCGGCTTCATTACAATTACCATGATAAAGACCAGCAGTTTTTTCCTATTTCCCTTTTACCCCTTCAAGTCTCTACTTGCTCTTGACTTTTCTGAATTTCACTTTGATACTTTGACACCTTGGTTGTTCTCCCAGACAGATTTAATCACAAGAGCTCAAATAAACCTTGTTTGCTGGCGCTAGTGTTTTATTTTGGGGGGAGAGGAAAAGGTGGGGTGACAAGGAAGAATAAGAAAAAACTATGGAGAACAGAGCTGTATTACAAAGATTTCCGGGGAGAACTCACCTCCTCCTCAGTTTGGACCAACTCTTCAGGTCTTTTCTGCAATTCAGAGAGCCTAGAAAATTGCAGCTGTGGAACAAAATCCAAAATTCAGGTTTACCATAGAACAGAAACAGCAAATAGTGAGCCCAACAGGATAAATATGGATTGCTGCCTGCCTACTATGTTTCAGCGTGCAGTGCTCTACCTTGGTCCGATGAGACCTTGCAGTTCTTGCCTTGAGAAAGAATATGGCAACAGTTTAAATTTAAAGGGGAAGAAATGCCTGTAAAAACCTTGTTCAAAGCATCGCTTTGTGAAACAGTGTGGTAGCTTACAGGCTGCTACAGTGCTTGTTCCAAGCTCATGCCAAGGAAAACACCAACTTTTTTTTTTTTTTTTTTTCCCCATGTCACCACTATTTGCTGAAATGCTTGAACAGGTTTCCAGCCAAATACAACCTCCTGCTTTTAACTTGTTGGACTTAGTGATTCCAAGTTACTACCACTGCAACATAGCAAAAACGTATCTGAAAAAGCATCTGTGGAGCCCCTTATGAAAAGCAATATCCCCAATCCAGACATCACAGAACTCTGTTGTAGGATAGGAGTATTGTAGGATGGAGTAGTCCCCTCAGAGGAGAAAGGGAGTCGCAAATCTAGTTGTTTGTCTCTTTAAGAGTAGCTTAAGGAGCTTCCCCTTAGGCCCGTAGAAGAAAAGGCTGCTGAGGGCAACATGCTCGTTGCCCAGTCTCTAAACCAGCAAAAAGAGCCATGCCGGGGGTTGGGGCTTGTGCTCTAGAGACACTCACCAGGTGCCTGGAGCTAAGGCACATGGGACAAGCGAGCCTACCTTCAACAGGACAATTATTTCTCTTCTTTGTGGTTCAATGTCTAGTGGAGTCATGACCACATTACTAGGGAGTAGGTTGTATTTCCTGTAATTTTACAGGAAAATAGATCTGGTTGCTTTTTATTCTGTTATTACTTCCCAGTCCATCTTTTTTTTCTTGGCATCAAGTCCCTGTACATCCATACACTTCACCAGCCTAGCTCCTGATTTAGTTCTTTATGGGCCAATTGCAACTACTAAACATAGCATTAGTCCTTTCAACAAAATATATTACTTTATATTCCCCCCAAATTAATCTTAGAAGCCCTAGTGTATCAGTCAGCAACTTGGATGACAGAATAGTGGATGCATTTATTAAATCTGCAGATGATACCAACCAGGGAGAGGCAGAAACTGGACTGGGAATTCACCAAGTGATCTTGACAAATCGAGTTTTCTGAGGAAACAGCAGCTGACTCTGCACAGACAAATGCAAGACAATGCACAAAAGCAGGAATAACCCCTGCATGAGGACTGATTATGGTAGAGCTGGCCAAAGCATGAGCTCGGAGTAAGGAAGGGTGAGGGGCTGCAGAGGACTGCAAGCTTCCAGCTGCGGGGGAGGCACGTCAAGAGAGATGCAGGAAAACTGCAGGAGCAATGAGCAGGGATTAGAGAGGGCAGTCAATAAAAAAGGTGTTTTAGCTGAAGAAGAAAGGACCGAAGGGGAACGTGGTGCCCACCCCACATGGCAAACCTGCAAGAGGCAAATTATTGTTCATCTGGTCATCAGTTATTCCACAGTGGGAAGTGCAGAAAGGAATAGGCTTAAACTGCAGGAGGAAAGTTAAGCTTGCATGTTAAGAAAAACTTCTTAATTATAAGGGGAGGCGAGTTCTAGACTAGTTTGACACCGCTAGCACATCTGTGAGAAAAAAACTTAGGCAAGCAGCTGTCAGGGCTGTCTAATGCTGTGTTGGACAGAGGGATGGATTAGATCATCTTTTCAGGGCTCATTGAAAGTTGTGCAGGTTTTGCCAATGTTTTCACAAAAATAAAACAAAAAACTTGTGAGCTAAGCTACCAATACACCCATAATCTTTCATCCTCTACAAAAATCTGTGTGTTCATGATATTTTATTAAAATATCACAATGCAATTTTTGCTTGATGCTTACCAAGCAAAGAGAGCAACGATCCATAAACAATAAACACATTTCCAAGGCCATTAATCTATATAACCGACTTCTTAAAGCACCACGAGGTTCATTTACACTACCCAATCTTAAAACAAACAAACAAAAAAATCAACACTGCTATACTGAGACATCACCTCTAGGGACCCAGGTGTCTGCAAGCTCTCATGTGTGTTTTTCTGTTAGTGCATATGCCTAGAGACAGAAAAACAAACACTGAAGAATGACAGGCAGATATATTGTTTTGTATTAAAGGATTCTGGAGAAATAAATTAATTAAGAAACTAATTTACATAAATATTTTTCTTTACCTATGATGTACAAGATTATGCATTTCAACTGTAGTTTATAAACATGACATAAAGCATTTTTTAAATTAACTGTTTAAAAAAATCTGAAAAACATCAAGGAAAAGACAGACTGTGTAATATTTTTTTAAATTAATGTTACTCAAACTACTTGTGTACAACACACATTATTTTGTGCATCCTTTTGTCCCTTTTTTGAGTTTTCAAAACCCACTGGGCCAGATGCAGCTCCTGTATAAAGATGAAACATTTCTATTGGTTCCATTGGATTTATACCAATATCCAATATGACTTCCTCCCCACCAAGGACAGAGCCTCAGGGTTATTGCAGTTTCATATCACTATGAAGTTTTTCATCATTGATACTGCTCCCTTAGAATTTACTGTGAGATCCCTCCTGACTGCACAGCAGGACAGTGGTTCATTTTGTTGCCTTTTTTTTTTTTTTTAATCTGATAGTATTTTTGTAGCTCTAATAAATTCCCAAATAAATTTTCCCAGGCTTAAGCAACACTGCACATAATCAGTTGACTGTATGGTCTTCAGAACATCTCATACAACTTTTCTGTCTGGCAGACAGCTCTTTCAGATAGTTCTGCATTTTTTAAATACTATATTTATTATTAAAATAATAACGACAATAAAGATAATTTTGAATTTGTAGGCCTTTTAACAACTATCACGAGATATTACTATAGCTGCATTGGAAAGAATATGCAAATAATTTGAAGCCCCCTTACAAGAAACACTAGCTTTATTTCCCTACATGGGCACAAATAGATTTTCTTATGTTTAAAGCATATTTAAGTGCAACTGTTTTTAGTCAGAAAGTACATCCTACAGAAAGCACTCTTATGGTTAAAGATCTGATGCTGACATAGACCTTTAGCATCAATATACTTACTCTTGATTTACAGCCTTTTAATTTAAAAGTGCGTGGTTCCTACATGCATGGACAACTGCTGTTTCTATTTTCCCTTTATTGATTTCCCTAAACATGCTTCAATGTGAATAGAAAGTGCACAGAGCATAGAAGTCCAAAATTAACTTTTGGCCTCTTGAAGCCACAGGAAAAGTTGGTCCCTATAGTGACTGCAATTCTACATGATCCTTCAGATTAGGCTTTCCACTAGAGCAAATAAAATCAAAAGCAACTTCCACAAGCTAAGGTATTGACCAAAAGTTAACACTATAAAAATTAATTCCCCCCAAAAAATCTAGCTCTGTGCCAAGGAGCTGTGGTATGGTTACCGTGGCGATTGTAACTATGAGTTTCCTGGCTAGTGTGTGACCAAAATCGTAACTTTTAACACTGCATTAATGTGGGTTTTCACACTTGAAAGCCAGAGTTAACTTTAGTTCAGGCATTCCCAAATGGAATAAACTGTGTCCTCTGACATCCATGCTCATATGTCAAAATTAAGCAAAAATAGGTTAAAAAAAAAAAGGGAGAGAGAGAAAAAAGAACAGCCATACAGCAATGAAATCATACATTTAGCTTTCAGTATTGCCTTCAACATTTCCAAAATACCCCGTGCTTTACATTCAAACTGGTGGCCAATAGCTCAATGTACCTGAGACAGCTAATTAAAAAAGGAAGTGGTCAAAGTCATGCCTTTTTGTAGACTTCAAAGGTGCTCCCTCTCCTTCCTCCTCTTTACATTTTACTGTCTGGCTTTCTGCCCATCCTGCAGCTGTTGGCTGAGCCTGTGTTTCATGGCGTCAAACCTGCCTCCTCACGGTCCATAAAGTTACAGCAGGGATCGTGATACGCAGGTGTGGAAAAGAGGGAAGTGCAAGATGGGCCGCTTAATGATTTTTCTGGCACCCCATGCTGAGCTGCTGAAGAAAGAGAGCAGCTCGCAGAAGGCCAGTGACTCTTTGTTTGCAAAGTATTCGAGGCCGTATCACTTCTCCCACAGCAAAGGTGTTGGATTTTCACTTTAAGGGCTGTTTACAGAAATGATTCACCTTGTATACAGCTTTTAAAAAATGCTTTGAGGCTTTAATTGGGCACAAGATTGTTACATCACACCAGTATGAAAACTCTTACTTTTCATTTAACCTCCCATTAAATCATTCAATGATTTTATTCAATGATAGGAAGACAGTTTCAGATAAGTGAACTTAAGACAGAAAAGCAAAAGTTGTATCATTTGGGGTTGGCTTATGTTGCAAACTTTAACCTGAAATTCCTGCACTTACTTACATTTAGGCAATGAAGGCAGAGGGGACCAACTGCTGAAAAGCAAGCAAACAAACAAACAAAAAAAAAAGGGCAAAGCACAATTCACTGTTGTTCTTGACATAACTAGATTTAATAACTAATATCTAAAACTCCTAGTTTATAAAAGTCTTTTATTTTAAACATTGCTGAAGCCATTCCCTGAGCTGCCCCCAGTGGATCTGCAAGATCATCAAGAACAACTTTAAACGACTCCAGCTCAAGATTTTCCAATAGAGGTGTCTATAATTTATTGCCTATAGACAGCACTTTTGAGGATGCACAGGTGACACAGGGTATTCTGAACCACTCAGCATCAATGGAACTTAACCTTGCAGATCACCCAAACACTGAAGCATGGTCCAGTTTTAGCAAAATATTTAGTGTCCCAATCTCCTACTGAGGTTAGAGCCTGAGCGGTTGCTGCTGGGCTTAAAGCCCCATTCCCAGACCCATAGCTGTGTATGGGACGCTCGGCATTTCTGCAACCTAGCCCCTAATCTTTAGGCATCTCTTTTTTAACTCAGGGCCTCTGCATCAGCATTTTAAAGCTAGGTGGTATTTTGGTGCTAATGATGGGTGGGAAGATAAGTGCCAAGGGAAGCAGGAGGGAGCAACATATTGTGAGGGGATAGAAACTTTAACAGGAACAAACAAACAAGTGGAGACTGCCCTATGTCCTCTCTACTGCTCATCTGTACATCATCTATTTACTTCAAAAGTTTAGCAATCTCAGAGTGCTGATCTGTAAGAAAACTACAATTTTTAATTCTACAGTTCCTACAGATATAGTTAGTGTTGCTGAGCACTGCAAGAGATGCAAGCCTAGCATCTAGGCTTGGTATGTGTCTGGACTCGCAGGATGGGTATGGGTATGTGAGTAGCAATAAATGAAGTGATGGGAGGGATACAACATAAATTACAAAAACCCACCAGCACAATGTGGTCCTTAATTCTGAAGACTCAGTACTGACCATTGTTCCAAGTTGGCACACTGCAGTGCTACCCCAAAGCCCTTACTCACATAATTCTTTCCTGGTGCTAAATGGACTAAAGATACAATTTCTGAAGCACATGTGATTTTGCAGGCCCTGGAAGAACATTGTGGTGTGAAAAAGGAGAAGTGGTCTCTTCCTTAGCTCATTTTTAGTGGAGAAATAGACGGCTTGTCGAAAAACTTGATCACTTACTCCCAGGGCTGAAATTTTAAATATTATGAGTCTATTTTCTTTTCTGCTCCTAACTGAAGTTCGTAGCAGTATCTGTGATTTGTTTACAGTAGAACCTATACAGCAATAATTGTTTTTTTATATTCCAGAAGGAACTGTCACTCTCTCACGCTGGCCAAAAGATGGGCACTCAGAGGAAAGTCAGTGAAGGGAAACAGTACTTTAATATTTGTCTTCAAGGCCCTCTCTTATCAGAGCAGCCAGGATGGACTATTAGGATGATTGTGGTGTGGGCTCTCTGGATGAGCTCAGGAAACCAGTATAGTGCTTAGGCAGCAGCATAAAGGCCATAGCAGAGGAAAGGAAATATAACTGAGGATGTCACAAGAGCAGAGGAATTTAAAACATAGCAATGGGGAAGAAAAGCTTTAAGAAATTTTGGAGGTGAGAAAAGATGGAGAGCCATTAAGAGATCCTCCCCTGGGAGTGACACAACTACATCAACAGGCCAAGAGATGATTTTAGCTCTTACGCTCTGAAGAGTGAAAATATTTGTCCTTGCAGAGGCTGAAGGCACTATAATAATCAAGGGAGGCAAAGTGCAAGACTGAACAAGAGTCTAGCGCAACAGAGAAATGATAGTCAGAAAAAGTCCTTTCAACATCTACTTACTGGAGGGAAAAAAAAAAAAAGTACTGTTTCATTCTCAGCAGCAAAGATGAAGGGTGGCCACATTTTCGAGCCAATAGATTCTTTGCACTTAGAAGAATTGGTACATGTCTATATTCCCCTGGAAAGCATTAGCATGGGGAATTCCATTGCAAGGCCTGGAGGAAGAGCAGCAGCATTGCAACTGCCTGAAAGGCCTCCTTGCAGAGCAAGGGCAAGATCTTCACCAGCAAGGAGATACACTAGCCCCACACTGTACAGGCCTGGACTTCCCCTCTTCTACCTTATGCGCATATGAACAAAACAGGATTAGAGCCAGAGGCTGGGCTTTGAGTGACATAGAAAGATTTTTTAATTTAGAAAAGACAAATGAGAAAGGTATTAAAATTAGGACTTAAAAGAAAAGAAAAAAAAAAGTAGTTAGAACTGCCACTTTCACAGGTGGGCATCCACAACTTATCAACATTTTCCCCTTTAGTTCAGATAAATTTCCACTGCAGAAAAATCAGCTGAGAGCTTTGAAGCCAAACCAAACCACCCACTGACCTATGAGTAACTCTGCATCAAAACGGGTAGCAAGAGTGACTCCAATAAGACCAGCAGAAACACCACAGACAAACGTGGCCTTTATTCCATTCATGCAATTTAGTAATTTTACAGTGAATGTCAGCTGAAAAGGGCCAGCGTGGGCTGGGATTTTCACACTTACCTTAGGAAATATTTGCTCAGTTTCTTTTGGGGACTTTGTGTGTTTACTTGGATGATGAAGTGGAGGTTGGCAGCACACTGATCCTGTCACATTGGCTGAGTTCTGTGAGTAGCAGAGGAAAAAAAGTCAGAAAGATGCATTTTATAAGCAGGATACTCAACTAAAAGCCCACTAACTATCTCACTAGGGTGTATTTGCCCCTTAATGTGCTATCTTACAATGCCTTAACGAGAAGGACTGATCAGATATATTGAAAGAAAGAGACTGCTGAACAGTAGTACCTTCCAGTTTTTCTGTCCTTCACATCTTTTCTCATGCAATATTTTATTTCCATGGAATTGGATTCTCTTCTCATTTACCTCAGATACAGGATAAACACTCTAGTTTCAGTGGAACAGGTGTAGATTAACATGGGATAGCTGAAGCAGTCCTTTTACTGTTCTAGAAGTTACTAGCAAAAGGAGGTCCTACCCCCTGTTCCTGCTAGTATTTGTACAGCCATGTAGTGAGCCATATCAGCAAACCAGCTCAAAAATAACCCCCACCAAATAAACAAATAGATGAATAAAAGCAGGGGGAATATGGCTCTTCTCCAGATGGGCTCTGAGACGTGGCTCCCCACACGGGCTGCATGAGCCCCAGTGACAGCACAAGCAGGGGTGGACAGGGGGCGACATTTACACGAATCCCAAATTACTGCAAAACTGCAGTCCTGACCCAGGCAACAACTGAGGGAAATGCACAAGGAACAAAGAAATGCTACAAAGAAAAAAGAAGTTAGTATTTTTAAGCTCTTTGAACAGGCTCACTTTGCTGTCAGACAAGCAGGAGAAGGCAAGAAGTGCAGGACTTGGCATGGCTGTTATAATATAGACCAGGCAGGAGCTATTAGGTCTGCCAGCTGTAACACCAGACTACACCACACAGTGCTTATGGTAAGCTGGTAAACAAGCCCCCAGCTCCCTGATTTTCATTACTGGCTAGGAAATTGTACTACTTCTTTCTGACATCTGTATCTAGATTAAAGATCTGGTTCAGAGGCCAAGAAAGCACCACGGCTTGGAAACAGAGATTTAAAATCTTGTAGGCCATGTTACCCTTTTCAAGTTAGAAAAAAGGAATAAAAGAAAAAAAAATACGAGTACCCTTGTAATCTTTCTGCAAAATTGTTCTGACGAAGCCTTAAAAATAATGTTCTTCTTTAGGTGGCTATTACACTTCAATGAGACATGAGGTTCAATTGCCTTGTTTTACTGTTCACTGTTTCATCTGTTCACTGTTTCATCATCTGCCTCAAATCACTGTTGGTCAAGTGGCTGCTACCTGTAGCTCTCTGAAGATGAGTAGGGACAGCATCACACTGGAGTTCCAGCAGCCCTGTCTCTCAGTCTACTGGAATCAACACAGAAATTTGGACACCCTCACTTCTAGGCACAAGCCAGAGCTGCAGAGGTTCATGAAATGAATGAGGTAGCAAAGATGCTCTCAGTCACAAGGGAAGTTTCATTTGGCTCAGTTATGCAGAAGTTCAGTCAACACCTTCAACAATTTGCAAACCCTTAGATAAAACAGCTCATTCTAATGATTTACTCAATAAATATATAATGAATGCAGTCATTTCTTCATTATTTGAGAAGACTACCAGTTTGATAAGCAATGATAACTTTGTGGATGCAATACAGTTTGAGTAAAAATTTCTCTGTAGAAATCTGATTAGAGATGCCCCTGACAGTGGGCACATTCAGACCTGCTCTGTCTAGACAGGCAAGTTCAACTAGAAAAGACCCTGAGCAATGGATAAGCATAATTCCACATGCACAATATTCCAGGTACTGAACAGCTCTTTAAAACAGCATGCAAAAGCAGAAGCAATGAATGGAAGGGGATATTGGAAGAAACTCCAAACAGCAACAGAGCATATGCATTTTGAGCAGAGAGCATCAGTAACTGCTACCAGCAAGTAAAGCAAATGGACTTTTCACTTTGATGGCATCCAGCCAAAACTGAATGCCTCTCTGGTCAATCTATATTGGCCAAACACTGGACCTCCTATGTGGGCAAAATGCAATGGACCCTTAAAGAGCAGATCAGGTCAATGATCTGTCAGGTCCTCCTGGCATTTAAATTTTATCAGTAAAGACAGGATTAACGAGGAGATGTCAAGGAGAAAACAGCCTTTGAAGTTCTAAGTCTCCTAGAACTATCAAGCTCAATGTTATCTAGTCACAGAATTTGCTAGAAAGGTCTATGTAACTCAAAGTCTTTCTGCTTTTTTAAACTGGTCTTATTAAAGAAACCTACAAACAATCTTGTCTGTGTCTTTCTGACCATATACTATGATACAAACTACTATCAAGAAAGAAAATAACTACAAACATCCCAGTTACAACAGGCAGTTTAAGCAGCCAGCTGAGCAAAGAAAGAACATAGCAACCTCTCTGACCTGGTGCCAGATGTTAGCTATATACTGTAGTTTGTAAACAGCAAAGTAGATCCCTCTCTGCAGAAACCCAGCACAGCTGGCAAATAAGAGTTAAAATCAAGAGAATTATTCCCAGCAATCTCTACGAGCATCTGAACCCCACAGTTCTCTGTCCAATTCATAATGTTCCCTATTCGGTTTTAATTTGGAGACTTTTGTTGCCTTACTGTGCATGTTTATTCGGTCAAAACAGAAGACATGCTTAATCTCAGAGAAAAGCTATTAATTATATTTTGCCATAGTCTTGTCAATTAATCAAATACAGGAGCTCTATTTAATTTCTATCCTGTGATAAAACGTAAGTTTAAAAAAAAAAAAACAAAAAAAAGGAAAAAGTCTTACCACAGCACATAACTGGTGTGCTTTAAAAAGGCAAAAGGCTAAACATTTGTAACACAAGCAGCACTTGCATTTTGCATTTCCTGTATACAGGAAATGAGGGGAAAAGCAAGACATTCAAGAGAGGAAGGATCAAGTATTCTATTTAGTATTCTGAGAAAGAGGATTCTGTGTGAGAATTGATTTTAACGCTACTTGTTCTATGGCCCTGCAAGTCAATGCAGATCCCAGCTTCTTGCTTTAGATCTGTTTCAGGAGAGATTTTTGCACTCAGCAGGCAAAGTGTGCCAGCACTGGAGTGAGCAGTGTTATCGGGTGTGAGCTGCAGCACTCTGATACATCCTTGAGAACTAGCACATCATTAGTGATACCTTCACAGTGGAATGTGTGGCTCTCTGGTCCGTATGCCAGAAAAAATGAAGGATGAGTTTTTAGGAAACAAAAAGCAGAATATTAACTGTTGTTTAAGTGCTTTTGCATTTGCTTTCAGCACTCGTGGAAAGGTCCTCTAAAAAGTCTTGATACAGTGACTCTGTAAGCTCTTCTGCAAAACACAGTGCAACAAGTTCCTTTTGATTGGAAAAGCACACTGAAGGGAAAATGAATAGGGAGCATATTCTGCAGTGCAATACAGGGTATTACAGATATAAAGTCTGATTCTCATGTCTCTGCACCTTGGGCAGTCATTGCCACCTCCCTGAATTAGCAGCAGTTTACACCTACTTGCATTGATATAAATGACAACACAAAGAGCAAGGTGACAGAAAACAGGCCTGCAGTGTATAGCCTTAGCCAAACACACCTGCAATCCTCTTACAGAGCAACCTATATGTTACACTATGTCAAACTTGCTGTACATGAGAGTAATAATAATAAGTTGTATGGAACTATAACATAAAGGGCATATTTTCTATACTGCGAACATGAGAGATTTGATTGCACAACAGGAAAATGCTTAATTTCATATTTTACAATGCAATCAGAATGTAATATATTTCTTACATATCTGTCTAGAAAAAATAACGCATAGAAAAATAGTAGGTTCAAAAAATGTTCCTGTATTCCCAAAGCTCCTTTTTCATGTCAGCTCTCAGAATTTCCTATCCAGTTGCGAATTTGTTCTTTGACACATGTGAAGCAGAATGTGCTCACGCAGCAGCTGTCCTGACGAAGAAGACAGTGAGAGTTCACACCAGTGAAGGACTTGTCAGCACAAGGCATGACAGTTCTTAGAGAGCACTTTCTAATTCCCGCAGGCAAGTACCTGTCCCAGTGACACAGCTTCATCAACACACCACAAACTGCTGCTAGGTTAAATATGAAACTCCCTGGCCACGCTGATGCGTGACCTCAGCAGTTACTATTTGCAAAGTACATGCATGAATAACCCCACGTTTTGAGAAAAAGAGACGACATTGTGATTTTCATCTTTCACTATGAGGTTGCTGAAAGCATCAAGTCATGATGCTCCCCTAGCCTTCCTTACGCATACTGCTAAAAATGAGTTGGCACGAGTCTCTCCTCCTTCACATATCTATACTCATCAGTCACCCTTGTAGAGGCATCAAGAGACTGACAATATCACATCTGTGAACTTCTCCCCTCATGGAATATTTGAGGTTAACAATTACTTTTATTTTATGTGATTATCAAGTCTCACTTCAGAGATACTGGAAAAACTTATTAAGGAATAACTTCAAAGGCCCCATGTACGCAGGAGACTAACCTGAGTAAGTACTTTGTACCAGCTCTGTTTAAAGAGGCTTACTCCTTAACATTTCCAGGTCCAAAAAAAGGAAGTTCATCCTTAGAAAGGCCACCTGTGAGTTCACAACACACCAGCTACTTTACACTGACTTCCACATGGATCCATTTTCATCCATAATCCATCTACTTGATAATCCACAAATTTGCACAGCAGGACCTCCTTTAAGTAAGCTTCACCAGCAGCACCTTAAACTCCTATGGAAGAATAAAGACTAATTTCACACGAAGACCCAAACCTGTGCCCTGTCTCTGATGCAGTTTTTGAAAAAAAAAGATTTCTTTGTCAAAACATCATTCCACTTTAAAATGAACTACCTTAAGTTTTCCAAGTAAACAATGACATTTTTAATAAGAAAAAAATGCTTAAACCTCAATCCTTCTTATGAATCTGTTTTTATTCATGCTTCTATTTCCCAGAAAAGACACTTAATGTCTGATTTTGATCCAGACTCTGGGATCTACCACCTACCTACATTTGCTGCTGAAATTGACAATCTTAAATTGAAGTGACTATTAACTGCCTGCTAATCTCTTACACAGTAGCCGTAGATTTAAAACAGGAATGGCTGGTGATTTGGAATTGCAAGTACAAATGAAAGACCTCCTGGAAAAGAAAGGAAGTTTGTACAACTGATTGCGATTTGCCGGCTGTCACCAACCGCTTTTCTGAAATTCTGTACCAAAAAAAAGTGAAAGGTTATTTGGGTGGGGATGGCAAGGTTGGTCATGTCAGAAAAATACAGTTCCTCAAAAGCCAATCCCTGCGAAGAGACGCTCTGTCTCCTCCCGCTCCTGCACAGATGGACTGGCCCCACATACACAGACTCCCTTTTCCTCGTTCTGAGGCAGCTACATCTTGGTTGCCTGAGAGGAGGAAGAATCAGGGGCCTTTCAGGACCAGTGGCACCTGCCACAAGGGCATACTGCTTAGGGAAAAGGAAAGCTGCTTGAAGCATGGAGGGATGTGAGGTTTTATTTTGCTGTGATTAAAAATAGGGATGGGAGGAGACAGAGAGGAGTTTTAGTCTTAACCTACTAACATTGTCACAACAGTACCAACAACACATGTGAAGAAATAGATCCGAGACCTATTCCCAAACTTCTGCCTTATCCCCCTGAAGCCCAAAACTTCTGCTCACTACACTGCCCTTTACTCCCATCAGTGTATTCACTGATTCAACCTGGCTTCTTCCTTTCCCCCTCTGTGATGAAAACTACGTGCATCTCACTCCATTCCTTCCCTTCTTCAGCCCCATTACATGTAGCACTATGTTTTCTCCTTCCTGCTTTCAACCCCACTTCATCATCTTTCTTCTCCTTTGAAGTTCATCTTGCTTCTGGTTCCTTGTTTTAAAACTACCTCTGCGTTATAAGGTAAAGATACTTTAACTTGTACTTGGCAAGTACCTAATTACTCGCCAATTTAGTTTTAACAGGCAAGCTCAGATATCAGCAACAGTCTGATCTGAGTACAGTGGAGTAAGTGACGGGCACTTCTGATGCCCAGGAAAATCCTAACAGAGCTATCTCTATATTACATTACAGCCTAGCACATGCATGGATTCCTTGTCTCGTCTAATGGCTCCTCATTCTCCTCTGTCTCGTCTCCCGTCTGCGAGAGCTCTTCAAAGCTCTATCCTGGGTCATCTTCTGTATCTTATCCTCAGGGAGCCTCCACTCTTCACACTGATATAACTATTACCTTTAGGTAAATGACTCACAAATTTACATCTCAATACCTAACATCTCCTTATACACCCAATAACATTTCCGATGCGCTGCCCTGGAAGGATCACAATTTATTTAATGCTAAGATGTGTAAGTATTACTAAACAGACTGTGGTGTTCTTTCTGTTATATCCTTTTCTCCATTGCTATTAACAGCAATATCCTTCCAATTTCTGAAATTTTTATTTTTATATTCCTTCCTTCCAATGCTGAAATAGACCTGAAAAAGATTTGTCTTTCAGGTCTTCCTTCACAATACAACAAAAAGTGTATCCAGGCAACCAACATGCTTGTCTATATTTTGGTCACCTTGCTCTGTGATCAACATTTCCTTCTCCAGTTCTTCTCTATTTGTCATTCTGGAACTGTGACTGAGTGAACGTTACACATGCATCATACTTTGGGACTTGGCGCACTCAGACACAGCAAGTTAGTGAATCCATAATGGCTTTAATTACTTTAAAATGAAACATAGTAGCAATAACAACAACAACAACAAAGTTGCTCCTTTGACCTCCTTTCCTCACTATAAAGTTTCCATTTCCTGCCCCTAAGTTCTACACCTGGGCAGTTCTGCTGGGCAGCACTTGCTGGCTCATCGCAGTGCCGGTGATGAACAGACCATCAAAGAGACAGAAGAAAGAAACAGCCTCAACTTGCACTTCAGTCTTTTCAGATTTGTGCCACACTGACTCACTCGCCTGTTCTCCTGTTTTCACAAATCTTTTAAGAGCCTAAATATATCTGCGGCCTTACTCTTCCTGTCAAACAGATGAAACTGGCCAATGTGCTCAAAAGTCACTGGAAAGATGCAAGGAAGAACAGCAAGGTAGCAGGATTGCATCAAACCTAATTTTCTAAAGGAAGAGTCAGACTTGACTGAGTACCACAGTCTCCAGCTCCAGACTGCTTATACATGTAGTCTCTTTCATTTATTTTATGCCAATCCTATATTTTCAGTTGTTAATACAACACAGTTTTTTGTCTTGGTGACATATCCAAAACTTTCCCCATTGAGAATGGGGATCTGGGTATTGAGTCAAGAGCAATGGAGCTTCTGGTAGGCACCCCAGCACTTTCTGGGGTACTCTCAGGCTGTGTGACATTAGCAGGGCTCTTTGGTTAGAATAACTCAATTGAAAGAGGGAAAATGACTACATTTAAACTGACAACTTATCATTATATATGTTTCATATATTAGATCTAAATGTCTTTCAAGAGGAGTGAAATGAAGACTACTGGTTCAAAGCATCCTGAAAGGTAATATCTATTATTTTTGTATGTAGCGTTTTCAACGCTTTTCTTCACATTAAATAACAAGCCATTTTTGGGTGCAATGTTATGTCAATACTAGTAAAAAAAGCATGCCCAAGATAGTTTTCTAGCAGAGAAATATATGTATACATAAACAAAATTACAGACTGTAGTTTTATGTTAGAGATGGATTTTGTTAAAACTCTAGCACTGTTGAGCTGTTAACCACTGTTGAATTGTTCCTCTTCTAGATAGATACAAAAATATTCTTAGTAAAAACAACATCTATTTTCTTGCTCTTTTCTTTCACTTCCAGGATTTATTATGAATAGTGATTTTACCCAAATGAAAAAAAATCTTATCTCTTATCTTTGTAGAATAGGAACAAGGACTTTAAGGAAAGTGAAACAGCACTAATGCTTATAAATGTTTGTATACAAGCACTGAAGAACACAAGCAAATCTTAATAAAGAGGTTACACATACGTATCTAATCGTGGCGGGCAGGAATATAAAACCAGGAAACACCTCAGGCAATGTCTATGTAAAACCTACACTGATTGACTCTATCAGTTACAAAATGCAGATATATTTAAATTAATACCAGTTTGTGAGCAGACAAGATCTTTGATTGAGAGCCAGGCGAATTTCATGGAGAAAAATGAAAGCTTTTGGTCATGATTCTCCAAAGATTTGCATCCGGCTGCCTATCTAAATGCTGGTTTTGCACAGGTACAATGTGATTGCCATGGAATTGCTCATTATTGTAACCACTCATAACTATAACTGTAAATAGAAATATATTCCTAAGATGCCAAGCACTAGAAAAATCTGAAAGAACACCGAAGCTCATGTCTATGTGCTATTTTTCCTCTCCTGTTTTTCCTTCTCCATCTTAGAACATTTTTCAGATGTCACAAACTAGGCACGGAAAAATAAGCCACTTCATTTCAACCAACCTCTTTAAATTCTTAGCCTGAACTTTTCTTTCATATAGTGTCACTCTTCAAAAAATATCTTGACAATGCTATATTTTCTCTTGTTGTCGTTCTACCCATATAGTTGTCTGAAAAGATGGGTTTTAAAATTCATTTTCAAATGGCCCTTTCCTCTTTTCATACTATAAAAGGCTGCCCTTCCATTTCTCAGCTTTATTTTTCTCTCACGTATTTGTGAGCAATCACTTCTGCTTCAGTCAAGCTTATAGTAACAAGCACTGAGCCAAGATATATTTGTCTTGGGTCATGCAAACAGGGCCCATGTGGCCTACCTTTAGACTGGGGCAGGATGAAAGGGCCACCAGGCCTCCTCACGGTTTGGTGACATCTCCACTAATCCTCCCTTCGTTTGGAAACAATTACAAAAAGTCACCTGAAAGTGTCTACAAACAAGCTCTCTCTCCAAAAACCAAGAGAGGACTTTACTTCCAGCATTCACTATTGGTTTTCTGCTGTCACTTCCACTGGTGGGAATTCAGAGAGCTTTCACCTAGAGAAATGATTTAGGACTTAGTCCAATAAGAGCATAATTTGGCTTCTTAGTTGCTAATCCAAACTAGACAATAGCTCATTCATGATCAGTGGTACACAGAAAAACAAATTATTCATATAAGATTTTTGGTTTTTCTTAGAGAAACACAACTGATGCTTCTGTGATTTCACTTTTACTCTCTTCATGGTGTAAAATTCACCTTTCTTTCATGTTGCCTTTTTTTGGTCAGATCCACATTGAGGACAAAAGTTAACCTAAATCATTCTAAAGGCTGAAGCTGGTAGCTAAATCCTACAGCAGCCCTGTTCATTTTGGTAAAATTCATACCTTATAGAATAAACAAATAAACCAACCAGAAAGGAAATTTAAGCATGGACAAAATTATAGTTTATAGAAACAACATGTAACCTGACAGCAACACCAGACAGATACAAATTTAAAGCTTAAAATCTACTTTAATGGCAATCACCTCCAAGTAACTTTCCTAAACACCTACACAATAACATAAGGCAGGCCAGACCCCACTGGTCCGTGTAAAACTGTCATTAATCTCAGCAGTTCGGGACAGATTATTCATCGTTTCAGCATGAAGAGAGTCGCTTTCAGACATAAAAAAAGAAAAAGAAGAGTGAAATGTACTTACCCAGGCCCTTTTCCAGACTACAGCCAAACAATACTTTTCAAATATTTTCAAATATACATGTGTAATGGGTCAAAGACAAGAAGGCAACAGCAAAGACCTAACAAGTCCTACATTCCAAGGCTAAAGCCTATCCAGAACTCACGTAACTGATCAGTTATTCGCCAGCCATGGCATGCTGCTGCTCACGGAGAGCACTGTGACTGAGACTACAACAGAGTCCACGAGAGGAAAACAGGTGCTTGCAGCTCTACTCAGGGGAGGCAGAGATGATACCAGGGTAGAGGGCAGATAGCCAGACAAGGTGACAGGGCATCCTTGCCTTTCCAACGCCTGCAGACACCCACTTTGCAGTAGCTGAGGCAGCGCTTGGCCCTGGAATGCCCTGGCAGTGGGGTGGCTCGAGCAGAGGTGCAGGCAGCCGCACAGGCGAGGGGTGGCATTCTCCTCGCCAGGTGCCACCACAGAGGTGATCCTGCTGTGGGGAGGGGGTGTAAGCAGCACACAACTGCTGCGCAGTCCTGACACTTCTTTCTAGCTCTGAAAGTGCGATGGGGAAGGCCTGGCACTAGAGGGAAGGTAGTAGCAAGGTGAGTTGTCAGTGTCACAGCTGACAACAGCAAATGACGAGTGTGAACTACTGGGAGAGCTTTAGTCCTTCCCTGTCCCTTCCCTCTGCACCAGGCACACTGACACCTGACAGCCATCTACCACACTCAGTTTAACAGAGGGGACTTGCATGACGCCGGGGATACTGGGGCTTCAACTTGTAGAGTACACACAGCACATTCCTCTCTTGTCTAACTGGGAGGAATGGGGTTGGGTCTTAAGCATGGGCAAGAGGCTGAAGCCCTCTAATCAAAAAGGACCACTCATCATACCACATGAGCCAGCTCCTTTTGCCCTCGCATTGTAGACCACTTTCGAAGTCCTTTTAGCTAAATCCCTTAGCTAAAATCTAGTTGCCACTCACATCCTTAGCAAATGTGCTGCCTTAACCGCAGCAGAGGAAAACCAACCAAGTGAAGCTTGCAAGGAAATGACTGGCTGTGAGTAGGACCCTCTTCTGTGTAGAGATGGTGGTATCTCACCAGCTTCAGGATGCTCTGAGACTGCTACCATTCTGTGGGAGAAAAACTGGGAAGCTTCTTCGTTTCAGTAAACATAAATGTTACAGAAAAGCAATCACAATTGCTAATTTTGATACTATCACCTAGATAATAGTGATTGGTGATACATCAGAAATTGGGATAGAGGGAAAAAGTTATTCTGATGAGCAGTAATTACAGTGAGGGATTTCAGTTCTTTTTTGTTCTGAGAACAAAAGTTGTTATCATGTAAGAAGGTCAAATATTGTCTCATGTCATGCAGACAGAGATATTTTAAAGTTGAAATCAAAAGCAACTAAAGATGGTTAAAGTTCTCTCTCAAAACCTTTCCTAATCTATACTTTTTCTTCTCACACAAATCAGATAAATTTGTTTGCAGGAAAATTAATTTCTGTCTTGTGTTCTTTCCCATACCTCCTCATTGGAATCAGGAAAAAAAAAACAAAAGACAGAAAAGGAAAAGAAATAGTGAGAGTCAGAGATGCAAATCTCAGCTTCACTTACCATAAAATGACCTTAGCAGATCATATATACTAGCTCTCAGTTTCCTCATTTACAAAACTACTTTACCTTACAGGAACATTGCCAAAATTCACCAATGGTGACTCCTTCAATGTTGTCCAGGTTAAAAGTAATCTACAAACTGTCTGTGTATTTAAAAGTAAAGCTTCAAGCTCTGTTATCAAATATAGACGATAAAACTCTTGATTACGTATTCTGCAACTCCTATACCAAAAGCATATAACCTTTCACGTCTTTCAAACTGTTCATTGTCTAGATTACAATTTGGTAACTAGGCTCTAAACTTGTAGTATGCTTTAAGTAGGAAAAATGGCAAATATGGAGTAAATTATATACCCTAATCAGATAAATTCAAGCACAGGACGACTGTTTATCTGCATCAAAGAAAAAAAAATAATGTAAGATTACAGCATTTAATTTGGCAGGAAGAGGCTGAAGCTCACCACATTTTTCATTCCTGTAGTAAGAGCATTTTATTTTTGTCTGTTCCAATATAGATTAGTTTACTGTGTCTAACATGTGAAATACCTTTTGGACAGAACTGACTTTATTAGAGTAAAAAGATAGATGGTTGGAACCACTGAGTTCATATTCATAAGACCATGTTTGACTTCTCTCCAGAGCATGCAATACCTATGAAAAGAATGCAAACTGCAAATTTAATTCTCAGGTATCCTCAGCAGCTTGACAGACCAGCCCAAGAAATACTGCTAAGTCTAGCAGATTGGAAGAGCGATGTGTTCATTGCATGGAGGTGTGAAGAACGCAGCCCACCCCAGCTCATCTCACAGGGCGCAGCTGGTGAACTGTACACAAAGAGGGGAAACAAGTGGGTTGGGGGCAGGGGTGGGTGAGAAGGGGCCTGAGATAAAATTAGATATATTTTTGCCTTCCTTCATACCCTGCTGCTGTGTTAGCCATCTTTCTTTGCCAGATTATTTGAAAAGCATTCTCTACCCAAACCGTTTTCTGTGAACAGTGGGATCAAACTCTCCAGTCACTATAACTGGACCTAGGAGTACCAGTGAGCTTCCCAAAGACTCCACACATCGCTCATCACTCTCCCTTAAATATGCTCTTTTTGCAACACCAGGTCTTAGACGGTTTGTGCGGAAGGTCTTATCTAAACAATTAACACTAAGTAAAGGCACCCATGCTACTAAAGCTTCTTCCCAACATTTATACCCTTTACTTCTCAGCATCACTCCTCTTTGAATTATACCCCCTCTCTGCCTGAAGGCCACCTAGTTTTTGTGTGGAGGATAGAAAATCTGGGTACTTTCTCAAAGGCTCTTTACTTCTTTACCTTTATTTCCTTCTGACAGCAGCAGCATGTTGCTGAATCTGAAACAGACTTTTCTACTCTGAAAGCACTAACTGAGTGTTAATTAATAATTTTTCTCTCTAACTCTTGACAGTTCCTCCCCTTCCCACCGTAAGGCAGTGTTATTTTTGCGGTATAAAGCTGGATCACTCTCAAATCAAATAAAATAAAAGGATAATATTAGGCTACCAGAAGAAAATATGGGACTATTAGCTCTTGTTCTCCACAACCAGGTAATTACAAATAACCAAGAGCCAAATGCGACATTGACCTCTTTCTGCTCATCCAGCATGATCTGGTACAACTCTCGGCTGACAAAACTGGTGCCTGTAATAACTCCAGGGGAGGCTCAGGGGAAGGCAGATGAGCAAGTTTATAAGTCCGTATTGGAAATAGTCAACAGTCAACTCATAATAGTTAGGCCTGAAGGGAGTGCAAGGAACGACCCCATCGCTATCAGGTGCAATAGTCTCACAAAACCCCAGTGAAGCTATAACTTCAAATGTTGATATGTTGATAGCAAAAATGTTGATATATTGGCAATTCTTTTTTTTTTTTCAGGGAACATATATCAATGAAAGAATTTGGGGCCATATAAGCCACAGCTTTATCTGAAGCAGAGGGTCTTTGGCACAGACTGAGCAGACCCTGTGAGGCACTGGGTGACCAGCCAGAGCAGACTGGCCCACAGCACCTGCTTCCACTCTTCTCCTGTACCAAGCAAAGCTTAGATGCAAGAGAAGCGGCCTCAGATGCCTTAATCTCAGCCGAATAGCATTGTTTGAAGTGTTTTGTTTAACTATAACAAAAATTGCTTACTTTTTTCAGTTTCTCATGTTTCCGACTTCGAAAAACATCAGTTGGCTCTGCTGTATCAGTTCTTAGACAGGTACGGGGAGGCAAACGTTTGGAAGCAATCACTGTAAAGTAAAAACAAAATCATAAACATAACCAAAACCTCATTGCCATTTTGTTATGGGAATAAAAATGGTCTAGATATAACAGAGTTTTCTAACTTGAGTACTTAGATTTTAGATTGGCATTTATCACCTGTTTTTTAATTTCTTAATATCATAGTACTCAGATTTGTATAAAACAAGAGACACTTCATATTACAAACAGAATACAAGCACAGAGTAACCTATGCTCTAGGTCTACTGATGGAGATTGAGACATTTCTAAATAAATCAAGAGTCTCCGTCAGTTCCTGATCTTTGCCTTTAAATCACTGATCTGACAGTCTTGATTCAACAGGCAAGTTCAAGTTAATGGAATAGGCACAGTGAACATAGTACATCTTTGCAGGATGATGGTATAAATCAAGACACAAAGCAACATACAACTGTAAAATAAATAGGGAAATGGTTAAGAGAGGGTCACTGTAACAAGGACTGAGAATGCAGTGTACATATTTCAATGACTTTATGAAGATCAGAATGAGATCTTCCAAACCCGCCTGGATGCTATCCCGTGCCACGTGCTCTAGGTGTCCCTGCGGTAGCAGGGCGGATGGACTAGATGATCTTTAGAAGTCCCTTCCAGCCTCAACCATTCTGTGAGTCTGAGTAAGTGACATTTAAATGATCACAACGACAACAAATCAAGGTATACCTTATCCTAATCCAGTAAAGATTATTATACTTAATAACCATTTTAATAATGTATTATATGACTCATGAAAAAGCTTTTTCAAAATACACATTATAAATATATACATAAAGGACAGGAAAGACAGGCTTTTAAGCGTAGAAGGCTGTAACCTGTTAAAATGAATATTACACCAGGGCATTTTCAGGATAGATATTAGGAATAATTTGTATATGGAAAGAGTAGTCAAGCACTGGAACAGGCTACCCAGGGACGTGGTGGATCACCATCCTTGACAGTGTTCAAGAAACGTGTAGATGAGGCACTCAGGGACATGGTTTAGCAAGAATGGTATTGAGAGGCTTACATTGGACTTGATGATGTTAAAGGTCTTTTCCGACCATATGATTCTATGAATACAACAGTATACATTTAAGCTAAAATAGTTAAGTTTGGGGGTTTAAATATTCAGGTGACCAAACATGTAAGAAACCCAACTCTTTGATTTGATGTCCTCAAGCTTTTCTTTGAGCTGTGAACTGCGACTGCTCTGGGGAATCAGTTTCCAAAAGTCTTCACAGTCCTGTTGGTTCTTTAAGACCCCCTGTCTGATTAGTTCATTCTGCAGTCCTATTATCTGGAAGACAGAGAAAATAAAAATTATTTAACAGTAAAAAAATAACTTGGTAAATGCTTGGAGATGTGTTAGAAATACACTGGGGAAAAATACCCTAATAGCTAAAATAGCTTCCCCTTTGTGATGGGGCAAAACCTGTTAACTCTCACCTCTAGTGTTTTTATTGTCTGTTTTGTGTTTTTTTTTTTTTTTTAATCAACATCTTCCTACAAAAGGGAAAGCGTTTTGGATACCTTTTTTATAGAAAAAAATGTCCCTTTCATGTCCCTTCCGGAATTACGAAAAAGGTGCCCATTTAGCTAGATGCACCCTATTTGAGGTCCACATGCAAAACAGAAATCTGCCTGGATGACTGTCAAGGGCAATGTTAGACCCACTTTCCCTCCCTTACTCTTCCACCCAGACAAGCATAGGGCAAATACTTAGATCTTGGCATCTAAATCCCAGTCTTCTATACTGGATGAAATTTCCTTCAGCTCTAAGTGATTCCTAGAATCAATGCCTGATTTAGGAGAGCTCTTTTTTCAAACACAGATATGCAGATTAAGAATCAGTTATTAAAGTGAGATATATGTATTTCTTCTCAGAAGTCTGAGTTGCTTTTTAAGGTTATGAAAATGAAACTTTCCCCAGCTCCACCTCTCCCAACCAAATAGAACAGTGTAGGAGAAACAAATGAGTCAAGATTATGGGATTAGGATGTTTTTACTAGTTCTAATTCTTTCTTGTAATGAGTGTACATGGTTATCCGCCACACACTCTTCAGTGTCCTAGTTAAAAATAGCAGTTTCACTGCTTTTCTCAGCAGGGAGGTGTTCACACCATGGCTGGCACTAACAGGCAGTCTCGTTAAGGAGACTAACGAAAGAAGGAGCAAAAGGTCTGAAGCACCAAGCTGGGGAGTTTTAGTCCCTTTGAATGAGAACAGAAGGGATATCAGTAATTGCTGCAGTAATTCTTTTTTTGAAAGGAAGTTTTGAGCAAGCAAGGTTACATTTTTTCTCATTTTTCACAGACCCTTCATGGATATTCCACAAAAAAATGAGAATTAACATTTTAAGAAAAAAGATATTTAATGAGAGACTGGTATATTTAATGCATTTTTAAATGTCTGATCATGCAAAGCCTTGTAGTAGACAAACACCTAGATACTCATAGTCTTAATGTTCATGATACTCATACTTAATTTTCTTGATTGTATAATTAATATAAGTTATAACAAATCTATCGGATAATTTCCCAATTTCAAAATCAACATCGAAAGCAAATGTAACTTTTGAAGCATACCAGGTAATTACAGGACTGAGGAATAGACTCGAGGTACTTAGCATCGTGAGACAATTTGCAGTATGGCACTTGGTGTCCACGGATACACTTAAAAGCAAAATAAAGTTTTGGTCAGTATTTTTTTTCCCCCCAGTAGCTGGGAAACAAAGCACAAAACAAATGACAAGTAAACATTCAGCCACAGGAAGCCATTAACAACAGTGGGCACCAATTAGGACCCAGCAGGTATTCTTTACACCGCCTGGTGCTCTAGCTCCTCCTCAAATACTTTGGCATAACACTCTCAAACTCAGTCTTAGGAAACAACAGGCTGTTTCATTTACTCAGCAATTTGTAGCCACATATTCCTGCTGATAGGCCCATAAACCTGTTTGTAGTCTTCTCCTGTTCCCCTTCAAGTTTGTGTCATTAGAAACTACAATTACTGTCTGCCCAAAGAGAATACTTTTCAGGAAAGAAAATAAAATTGAGATACTGTGATCCCTTTCCTTTTTGTCTCCTTCCTTTTCAACTTCTCTTCGGGAAGGGAATGCCAGACAATGGCTGATGTGAGGAAAACCAGCTCATGGAGAAAATATTTGGTAATTCTCAGGTTTTATACAGAAATATTATTCTTTCAAATAACAGATATTTTAAAAAGTGAGAAATGATAATATTCTTAAAATCAAGTTATGGTCTTAAATAATCAGTAAAATATATTCTATTGCAGCCAAACATACTTCATAAAATATATGTAAATTTAATATATCTCTATCCACTATATTTTCTATCTGCTGTCGAAAGAACCTCAAGGAATTATCCAAGCCTTTTAAAGTCACTCATGAATTTTGCTTCACATTGTCTCCTAGGGTAAAAGTACAAATAGATTCTTGTCTTTGCATCTCAATCCTGTAAAATTCAAAAAAATAAACAAAACCCTGGCTGCAGACTCCCAAAGTCAAATTTTGGTAATGATTTTTCCAACATTAAGAAGTACTTTCTTAGTGTTACACCACCGCAAAAATTAGAGAAAGGTCAGAATCCAGCCCAGAGAACTGAAGTGTTTTTTTAGCATGTGTCGTGATAACAAGGTAATATGGTGGAAAAATCCACCCAGCTCCACCAAATTGATCTCTTTCTCACTGCTCAGGTGATTCCACAGGCAACTCCTGCTTCCATCATTACTGCTAGATAAAAGTGAATCAAAACATTATGATCAGCTGAAGTCTGATGAAAATTTTCTGGATGCTTTTGGCATTAAAAGACAGCAAAAAAGTATGAAAGCAGACTGTGCTTGTGCTAACTGAGAGTTCCCCATGTAGGTTCAGACTCATGCATTTCAGACATGCCTTTTTCTTTTTACTTTTCCTGCCTTTCTCATCTTTATTTTCCCTGTCTCTGTTGTGCCAAGAAACCAAAGTGAGCATCAGCAGATTAGTGAGCGAGTTTCCAGTAGCACCTTATGCCAAATCTCCACTGGCTGTTTGCAAAGGCTGCTTAGTGGCTCCTCAGCTGGCTGCCTGCTGGCATTTCTACTGACACCTCTCACAGGAGTTCCCAGCTCCAGCTGCCAGAGCTGTTCACGCATGTGCAGTCCCTGCATGTGGCAGCCCCTCCACATGCACTGGAAATCACCTGCAGAAGCAGAATAAACTCTGCACCAGGCTCCCAGGACGCCTGGCTCACGGAACCAGCTACATGTTCTTGAGCCTTGTGAAGTGCAACTTAGTTGTGATGAACAGGCGCGCTGTATAGAAGCGACTCCTGCGTAGTGGCAGCCCAGAACTCAGCAAGGTCAAAACCCAGAATCGCCATGTGCATCCACGGCTCAGCCTGACTGTGCTCATGTCATGGAAAGCAGCCAGGGTGACACAGGACAGCTGGGCTCTCAGCAGTGCTTCCCTGCAGCTCAGCGCTTGGGGAAGAGCACCTAGCCACGGCGGTATGGAAATTCTGTGCCTGCCTGCTCCTCTCAACTTGGTGCAGGAACCAAGCACAGAAGAGTTTTTGCAGCACTGGTTTCTGTCATGCTGGAGGAGAGGAGCTCCGCATAACGGGAAATCAATATACTGAGACTTCAAAGGCATTGAGGTTCCCTGGAAATACATAAAAACTCCATACAGGGGGTACAGAAAGCCTAAAAAAATTGTCAATTTCCACAGACCTAGTGCTATCACAGAATTTAATAGAGGAAGCTGCTCATCTGCAGCTCCGTAACTCACACAGCTCCCCCTCCTTCCCAGCCAGATGAACATGGCTACGACAGAAGTGTAACAAATTTTCATAGCAAAGATTATATACCCTGGCTGAGACAAGCTCAGATCAGCCTGTCCAACCTACCAGGCATGCGGAAGTTTGACAAATTACAGGGACATTTACCCTGTTCCTCTTGGAAAAGGACTGCAGGACTGTGTTCATAGATACAGATTTCAGTCTGTCTTACTACTTTTCAGAAAGAAATTTAGAGATAAATTATATAACATTATATTATCAAGTACTGATAATTTACTGTACACCAGTCCACATACAAAGCTTAACACCAAAGACTGTATTATTTGTGCAATTATGTGTACATATATACATATACACATATATAAGCAAAGCTTTCAGCACTGAGAAAGTATCTCTGAACACCAGTTTATACACTGAGAACAAAGGAGGTCTATAATCTTCCAGGTCTATATCTGTAACTACCTAAAAGTCAGGTGACTGGTCAAAGCCAAGCAAGAGCGATAAGAGCCTCCAAATTGTAATTTATCCCATTCTAAAGTAGGTGACTAAAACGGGTGAGATGAATCACCCTGGCAATGCCATCAAGCCTGTGTGGGAGGAGGTGCCTTAGATGGGTAGCTTAGAAAGGATACTTAACTTCTAACAGCTAATGTTAAGAGGAATGCATGCTATGAGCCTAGGAAAAACTATATAGCTTTACAGTAGCTTCACAACAGCTTCACTTGCAAAAATTTCACATTACAGTTAAATTATATTTGAGTTTATGAAGAAGGTCAAACCTTAAACTCTCTAAGAAAAAAAGTCTTCTTCATAGAAGTTGTAGATCACTCTTTGACTCTATGACAGACAGATTTTTTGTTTCTAAATGAACATGGTTTGTGCAGTCAAATTCTGAGTGTTAAGGAATTATTTGTTGCAAGACTTAGCTTATTTTATTCAAATATCGGAAATAGAGACAGAAATACATTAAAAAAAAAAAAAAAAAAAAAAAGCTTAAGAGATTTTGTGGCAGACAGTTATCAAGCAAAGGACGGAGCCATCAGTGTTGGCCAAAAGAAAAGGCCAAAACATGTCATCACCCCAGAGAACAAATATGAAGCCTTACGAGCCATCTTGAGGCACAAACCCTCAATCTCCCTGCTCTACTTCATTCAACACCACAGAGACAATATATTTTTTCTAATCAGTTGTTCTTCGGTGGTGAACAAACACTTAGCAATGTGACCAAAGAGCACCTGATTTAAAGTAAATATAGACCTAAAAAAATCATCATAGTCTGATCTCTCAAAGAGTAACACATGAGTACACTCAAAGAGTACACAGGAGATTTGCCATTCAACACGTTGCTGTGGCTAGGGGAAAAGATTTAGACATTATCTGTCAGCACCATATTTAGTTTTTTAGCTGATAATAAGTAACTGTTACAACCACAACTGAAACCTCAGCCTACGCAGTATTTCAAATTATGTGTTCCTCTAAATGCAGCTATAATCCTGTCATGCTAATAATCCTACTGAAAAAAAATCAAAATGGTTGAGGTGAGGAGCAAAGAGCTTTCATTTTCTTGTCAGTTCATTACCATTTCACTCTATCTAATTCCTGGAGTTTTGTGCTGTCCTCCAGTAATTCAAGTACTGAGAAGGCTAGAGAGATGTAAAAGGGTTGTAAAACAGAAACGCAGAGAGACCCCACCGAGATCAACAGGGCACACTCCTGACCATAGCCTGCTGCACATACACAGACACAGAGCAACTCCAAGACTGAGTTCAGAAAAGCAATAAGCTTAAAGCATCAAAGTGTATATTTAAATGCCTTGCTTCAAGAGGACAATCTTTGTGTGGGTTCTCCTACAAAAACTGCAACCAACAGAGATAGAGATACTGCCAGGCACTCTGCCAGATCAAAATCTGCTCCCATCAGCAAGCTCTAGGCGAAAAGACAGGCTTGGGTCCTTACACCTAACAATTCAGCTTTCCCAACCATTCTCAACAACCTTTGAATTTTGCTTTTCTGAAAAATGAATCTGAGGGAAACTTCCCCAAATTCCCTGTCCTTTACTTCTACAGACTTATTCTTTTTTTTTTTTTTTTTTTTTTTTTTTTAATACAGACTACCGCTACTTGACCTGCAGTCTGTCTATTATTTCATTTGCTAGAAATGAACAGCTATCAAGATTAAAACCGAGCAAATGTTTGCTCACATATTAAATCATTACATACCTAAGGCAAAGATTTTTAAGACCTAAGAACAATTTTACAGACTACATCAATATAAGAAACCTCAAATATTTCACACCAACAAATGTGCACTGCAAGCACTTCAAAAGCAATGATATTAGCAGATGCTTGGTGCACATCTGGGGCCACATCAGCAAGCAGTGCAGCCCTCAGGATCTCTAATTCAGAGCATACTGTCCAAACAATGTAGTAATTTTGTACCAGTCTTTAGTCCACCCATCTAGGATGATATTAATGCACTAAAAGAGTCTTAGCATTTCTGAGGAATAACAAAAAGGGGGTTGATGGTGAAGGAAACACCTCTACTGAGTAATTTTAACTTGAGCTTTAACTTACATAGTTAACCTTTAAACATGTTAATATATCTCAAGCATTTCCAGTGAAAACTAGGGAGATAAAGATGATTAAAAACTTCTTTGTGTAACTGTGGCACTGATTTAAATGTGTTTATCCTCTTTTCCATCACTGTTCACTTTATCCACTTCATACCTAAAACACCCTGTGGCTCCCCATATGCATGCAGACACTCCTGCCAATTAACATGGTTTTAATCTGGCACATACAAACCTTTTCAAAAGAACTGAACTACTCAGGTCTAAAATTATGCTTTGCTATGTAGCTGGATCCTGGTCCAAACAAAAATATTTATTCTGATATTTAAATTCATTTTCAGATTATTCTGATTAGCATTATATTCATATATATATTATATCCACATATATCCATATTCACTGTGGAAGATAATTTTAAAAAAAACTTGAGATAGTGGATGAACAGAAAACTTAAGTAGGTGTTTCTTTTTAGACTTCAAGGTCCCAGTTATACATCCCCAAGGCTACAGGTATCTGAACATTTTGTATGGGTAGGCTTAGGCAGAGGGAGCCTGTATTTTTTTAGTCACCTATGTACTTATTTGACATTAACGTACAGCGGGAAACAGTGATGGGAAATCCCAAAGCAATAATGTGAAAGCAACTCCCATAAAAAGCAGCATTAGCATGGTTTTACAAATCTGAATGACGACTTAGTAATTGGATCCAGTGATTTTCCATAGGCTTCTAGACCTGTTGGCACATGTGCGTGGGAAGAGCTCGCCTGCAGGCTGCTTGCACCACCTCTGCCGTGCAGGTCGGAGAAGACATCAGGCTGCAGGGCACTGGCAGTTACAAGTCACTAAAATGATGGGAAAAATGTTTCTTAAAAATATGAGCAACTTACAAAATAAGTTCTAAGGAGGTTTGAACAACATGAAGCTATTGGAAACAGCTTTTGAAATGTTAAACAAGATTTGTTTGGAGAATATAAATAGCTGTTCTGATTTTAAAAGCACACACTTAAGTCTCCCTTGCCAAATGAGATTCTCATCACTGACAGTTGTCAAGCTTCAATAGAATTTCCTATTTCCTAAAAAAAAAAAGGCATCCTAACGGTGCATGAGACAGACTTGAGATGTGGCTAGGCACAACACAAAGCAGCACAAGCACAGACCCATCCTATTCCCTCCCCACCTGCACCTCAGCTTGCTATGAACAAACGCCATCGCAAATGTGATTCCAGTTCTGGCAATAGTTACACCTTGCCCACTGCACCTTTGCCCTGCTCAGAGTGACACAATTTCTGACAGTTCATCTAAATGACTCTGGAAGCCACATCTGGCTTCTCGGACTAGTTTGGACCGAGGACAGTTAGGGAATTTCCCACAGCCAGTGACACTGGACTCCCATAAAATCACAGATATACAATAAAAAATAGTAGCCAAGTGGTAGCCTGACTACTGCAGCAGTCAGGTAGGTACACAGGCATCTAGAAAAAAAATACGCACGAAGGTTTAAAAGTCACTTCGGAAAAACGTATTAGGACAGAGAGAAATGTGCTTAGGCTGACAAAAAAGCTGTTTACATTTCCAAAATGCGGTGTGAATACCAAACGGAAATTACTCCACTTGGGAAGCATCTCTCTCTTCTGCCTGACAAAATTAACAGGGTTTCTCTCCATCATCTACCTTGGAAAAGGATGGTTCTAGTAGCATCGGACTTCAGTCTACATGTCTACAACTGCCACAGACAGAGAGTGCTACATTGTGCTGCTTTAGGTAAGAGTGAATTTCAGCAATTATAAAAAAAAAAAAGGAATTTGCTGAATTTAAGTGTTCAATGTTTAATTTAAACTTGTAGAATCCTGTAGAAAACTCTTATTTCAGCTTAATCATAGCTTATATAGATTCAACCAAAATTAACTGCTTACTAATATAGGCTAAACAGAAATAAGTCATTTTAAATTGCTAAACACAAGGTTTTTCCACTGCATTATCTAAATCATTATTAAACCCATTTAACAGGTAATTTACCACCATATACAAAGCATTAGACTCTCAGAAACAAGTGTACTAGTATTGTTTATGTAAATAAAACTAGTAACAGTGCAGGCTTTGAAGTCCCTTTTTAATTCTTTATAAAGTTTTCATAAAATACAAGTGGTAACACCAGCCGCCTAACTGTTGCCTTCAAAGAAAAAAATGTCTCTGATAGTTCTGCATTTTAAGAGAGAGAAATTTTATACAAGTAAAACTAAGGTTAAATGTCACAATCAAATGTCATGATTCCCCCCCCCCACAGTCACTACTCTGCTTCAAAATTAATCCAATGCAGTATTCCCCTGTTAAATATGGAGAAAAACATTTCCTTTAGAAGAGGAAATTCTCTTAAGGAAGTTGTTTTAAGATAAATAAAAGTTCAGGATGAAGCCAGCAAAAGGTGTGAAGGATTTCTCTTTGATTTCCCGGCTTGTGTATTTGGGCTCAGACACAGACTACATTTTATGCACATATTAATAGGATGCTAATAAGCCTACAATTCTACTTTAACATGGCCCTGTAGAGACAACCTGATATGTGGCACCAGATACACTGGCCTTCTTAAGCAAAAGATTTATTTATTTATTTATTGCCAAGGAGAGAATCAGATTGTGTATTTTCAATTTTGAGTTCAGCCAAAAATTCTTACAAAGTTACAAATTAGTTTTGTAAGAGTGTTTGTCAGTTAAAATAATGGTCTGTCAGATAAAATAATGGTCAAAAGATCAGGACAGAAGCCAAGTTTTCCAGAGCAACTATTAGCAGCTTTTATCCTTTACTGGTAATAGTATAGGCAAAGTAAGGTCACCCTCAATTGCAGCTCAACATACTAGGTCCAGAAAATAACTTAGTATCAAAACCACAGAACACTCAAAATGTCAGTGAGCATTTAAACAAGTTCCTACAACTCATGGAAATCTTTGAGAGAGCTATTACTCGGTTATAAATACCAAAGATGTCTCAAAGTTAAATCTTTTGGTTTTATTTTTTTAAACCATACCTAAAAAAAAAAAAAAGTAGAATTAGTCACGCTCATCCCCACACTGCAAATATCCTAACAGCTACCTTAAAATAATCCCGTTAAAAAAATCATTTAAGCATATGTTCAAACAAGCCTTACGTGCAAAAACCTTTTTCTCCTTACCAAATTAACTTCATTTTTCAATGTTTCATTTTTTTCATATTTCTCGCACAACAAATATAGATTAGAACAATCCTGCTTTCATCATCAAATCCTAAAAAAAGTATTTTTGCTTAAAAAAAACCTCCACAATACAGAACCTCCCCCAAGTGATTTCCATTTGAACTTAAAAAAATTCTTCAAAATATAAAGCTTGTGCTTAGCCTATTGATACAAAAACTTATATTATCTGTTATTTTAATACAATTTATAAAATCATAGACTGTTGTTAAAAAAAAAAATCATCTAAACGACTTAATCCTTTTACAGCATTTTTTTGAGAATTTATTCCTATTTCCAACCTGGTCAAATTATCCAGAAGGTAAGTGGCCAGACACTATTAAAAATATGCACAAATACTTTTTTTCTAGTCTAGGGGGTTTTCTGTGTTAAAATCTATTTTTTTTTTTCTTGAATAACTAAATATTGTACGGACAATAGTTGGTCCATTTGATTTCAGCAGCTAACAAAAATCGGGCAGCCATCAGGCATGGGTTATCTTTACTTGTTAGCTTGGAGAAAGCCTGGGGACCTTTCTATTTTCAATGCAAAGGCCAATAAACTAATATTGTTCTGAAATTACAAAGCAGTTTTGTAATTTTAAAGTTGGGCAGTGTGGGATTCCCCTCCCCAACCCCGCCTTTTCCACCAAGCGGTTTTCATTTATACACTTTACCTTCTTCTCAAGAGCCAAAGTACCATCCAAAGATGTCTCATGACCGTGCTGCAAATGATTCAAAAGGCACTTGTGCCCATGCAACTGCGTTCACACCATTCTCAAACAAATTTATCAAGCGCATTCTGAAACAAGGCCCGCAGCGCGAGCCCAAAACCACTGCCTGCAGTCATCGCTGCGCAGCAATTAACACGAAATTGTTCTTGTTTAAATCCTACGTGCTCATGCGACTCCTGTGCTGATGAGATGTCTCTCACCCGCCTCTCACTGGAGCACTGTCTCTGAAAAGTCCTGTATCATGTTTGAGTTTCAGGCATCGGAGTCTCTTGCAGGCGGAGGAAAGCAGCTGTACAGCATGCTCACTGTATCTCAGGAGCGCCAAGTTTAATCCAACAACTTGCCACCCACTCATGCAAATCTTGAAGGGCTCAGCTCAAAGCTGGGCATGCAGAGCTGTTGCAGAGCATGCAGGAAAAGCAGCACGTTAGTTATTTAACGTGACCTGACTGAGCCCACTTACCCAATGGCCGAACACTTTGTGAAAGCATGCTAGGATGTCCTTAGGCAACGTCAACACTGCAAACAGAGCTGAAAATACAGCACTTGTACACAAACACAAGCTAATTCTGATTTCAGCTGCCAGGGATGCCAACGTCAGAGGGGCTGCAGCAGCTCCTGCATTAGAAAAGTCTGCGAAAGCTCAGCTGGGCCACGGAGAACCTCTGACCATGAGCAGCTCCAACCTGTGCTCTGCTCGCTGTGTCTGGCTACACTTGACACCCAAATCAGCAAACCTCATTTTCCTTCATCGACCTGCTCAGAGCTTGTTTTCAGGACATTCTATCTCTCTCAGTGTAAATAATGTGTATGAGCCACTACAAGGTAAAAGTAAAGTGCACTGTAGAGATGCTATAATTTTAGCCTGAGGTGAAGTTACTGAAGTCAACATGGAGACTAGCTTGGTAAATCCACCTCACAGTACCCCAGGAGAGCTCAAGCTTTTGTTTTTGCATCATGGTAACCAACATCTTTTTCACCAGTGAGGACAAACCTTAGCAGCTCACACAAAGTGTCTTTAAGGGTCTGGAGGCTCCAGTGACAACAGGAGGGTCCTCTTCAGTGCAACCCTATCAGCTATGAGTTACACGAAGATGACCTGATTTCTGTGGCTTGCATGATACAAATGAAAAGCAAACCTACAACAACTTAACTTGCTTGGTCTGGGGATGTTTAAAATACTAATGGTGATTTCACTTGTATTGTAAAAATACATTTTTCTTCCTGCCAGGTCAGTGGATAAATGAAGAGTGCAAATGTCATTTTCTTTGTAGAAACAGTTTATATATTTTAAAAGATAGGCATCATCAGGTATAACTTTATGCATCTTACGGATTTTAAAACCTAGAGAATGGGAGCAAAAGCTCGTTTTCATTACTTAAAAATAGAAAAGTTCCATCAAAGCAGGCTCTGGTGGAGGGGTTTTTTTTTCCTTCTGATTTTTGTTAATTTTTATTTTTCAAAGAACATTTAAACTAACATCCAAATAGAAAACGAATTTGCAACTATTCAAACCATACGTTCGTCTTAAAATGTCCCTGTCTAGGTTAATTGTTGCAAGGTTTGCATGCGAGAGCTGGTTGCACTTCACCCATCTTGTCCCACACTGACTCCCATTCCTGTAATTTTTCGATCCCTCCCTCCTTCAGAACCAGTGTTGTTTCAAGATGTGGACAGCAGCAGACATCTTACAAGCTGGGAGGGAAGGGCAAAGCATGAGATGGATGAGATACACTGCTCGTCTTCCTCATCTTGAAAGGAAAGACTTGAAAATATTAGAACAGCAAACTGGAAATGGAAATTCACAGCTTCAGTACAAACAACTTTACTTTCTCGGTTGTGTGTGTCTGATATGAACTGCTTGAACCACTGAGAAAGCAGTAAGACTAAAAAGCCGATGAAATGTAAAAAGTGGAATCTGAACTAGGGATCTGCCATGTAAGAGGTTGCATGTAGGCAGTATTTAAAATGTTTGCTTCACCCGCGGCCTCTCAGTAACAGACTGCCCTGAGCAGGGATATTTTCCTTTCCTGAACTGAGGTGAGAGTCATCACTCGATTCCATAGGGGATGCACAATCAAATATTTCCACCATAAAGGCATTCCTGAATTCTGCGGCAAATGCTCTGTTGGTCTTTTCATTATTTTAAAGAGTACATATTGTGTATTTGGGATCATTAATTATATTCAGTGTTATAAAAAGCTTTCTTCTGTTTTGAAATTCATTTAAGTATGATGCCTATAGACTTAAAATTAAAGTTCTGTTATGTCTATGAGAAGATTAGATCTCTTTGGAAGAACTTATAATTGAAATGAGTGTACGTTATTGAAATACTTGGTTTATTTTTTTTCTATTTGCCATAATACTGAAGGTAGATATTTTGAACTTTTGCTAGTAAACTAAAGTAAGAAAATTATGGAATTAGAAATTTGTATGTAAAAGATTTGGATTTTTGCATTTACTTCCTCTCAGGAAGCATTCTCTACCATAAGTAATTATATTCAGAAAAGCAAAGGACAGAGTAGGTGGGAAAGAAAAAGAAAGAAAAAGAAAAAAAATATTAGTCACAGTCTTGTGGGATTTGTACAATTACATAATTAAAACCCTCCTAATCAGCAAAATACAACATGAAAGAAATACTGAAGTTCATCAAATTACTGCATACAATGTAAGAATATTGCATCCCCCTTCGAAAAAGGAAAAAAAAAAAGGAAAAAGGAAAAGAAAAGAAAAAAGCTGATGCAAGCACGGATCCCTAGATTTCCCATGGCTGGCCCTCCAGCAGCAGGGCAGCAGTTAGGACTGCCTTCGGAATAAGAATGATTGCTCCCAAGGCCCTCTTACCTCAAGAAAAGCAGAGACGTAGCAGAGCCCCCGGTGTCGCAGGCTCCCAGTGCACAACCCTGCGGGACCCACCACCAAACGCAAACCCAGCAACCATCACCACCTAGCGAAGGGCCAGGTGATGCAGGTACAAGCAGGGCAACTCCGACTGCTGATATTCCCACTTGAACAACGAACCTGACACACAAAAAATGGTGCAAATTCACAAGCAAGAGGGAAACATTATGATGCCCAGCACAGGGAATGCCCCTTGCATCCCTTTGTATGGTAGCCCTGCTCATGCTACTGCTTTATAGCGCTCCAGTGCCCGTGGATTCACATGGGATTTAGTGCAGGGAGAGACAGACAGAATATTGACCACAAAGCCATGAACTAGGGGAGTTCCTGGCACTGGGATTGCAAGGTGTTGGGGCCAAAGCAAGTTCCTTGTCACATGTTACTAATCCAGGAAGCCACGTAGTTTATAATAATATACTGCACACATTAATTATATTAAATGCTTTAAAAAAATATGTTTTACAACAGTTTGACATCAATTGCTTAGAACAACCCATCCTATCCTCAGATCTTGACTGTAAAGTGAGATCAACTACATGATTCTTGATACACCACTTCCATATAAGAGAAGTGAGAATAGAAAGGGAAAGACATACGGAATGGAATGCAAACCTTGATAGAGGACACTTAAAAACAAATATAAATGCATAAGCATTTTGCTGTTGTTTTAGATTTTTCCTGTTTTTTTTTGTTTGTTTGTTTATAATAAAGTTGAAACAAACAAAAACCCACCATTCCTACCACCAAACCAAATGTAACAGTCATAAATACAATAAAACTTCAAATCTGAGAGCATCGATAAAACAGAGCCAAATGCTCCAGGAGTGCTGAGTTTGGCCTCTCTAGCATCCACAGGCGTTGCCCGATGCTTTGCACAGAAGCTGCTCATATAATTCAAACTTTTCTTGTTGCAGGTTTCCTTAAACACTGTGGCCAACTTTTTTTTTTTTTAAATGGGTGTAATGGCTTCGGACACCTAGTTAAGCAGCTTGTTTCCCGAAAGTGCTGATTACCCAGGAGCTCCTATTCACTTCAAAGCATGGGATTTGGGAATGTTTGTTACTTTAAGATTTATGGTTTACCTACATCTTAACTGAGAGATTCAAGAAATTACAACTAGTAGCTCATCTCCATTAAAATCAGAAAGAAGTGCTAGACTGATTTGTGACGTCTATTCCAGAAGCCAACATGTTCATGCCTTCACAGGCCCTGCAAGTGGAGTAACTAGTGTGAAGGAAGGAGGATGCCAAAGAGAAACCTTTGTTAAGGGGAAACAGGGTAATTCATTGAAAAATCCAAGAGGTGATGGAAGCAGCAGAAAATGACAGAGAAAAAGAGGATAGTTGTTGCTACCCACAGGCTAAAATATTATTCAGTTCACTGCTATGAAAGAATCTGAGTTTATAAAATGTTGTGAGAAGCAACTATATGTCACAGAGCAGCTTAACAAGATTTTGTAAATAGAGAGTCACAAGATAGGCAATGACAATCCTATACAGCATGTAGAAATTCATATATATATATCTATACAAAAAACACCTGCAAGAAATAAAACCTGCATGCATACAATGTGAGAACTCTTAACAGTGACAAGGCTATTACACAGCCAAACTGATAGATGAAACCTAACAAACTACATAAAAATCTATCATTTAGATGTTGATATTCACTGTGATTTAAAATTTGACTGAAAAACTCCTGAAATAATTGTGCTATTTCACTCAAGGCAGAATTGTTCCCCAGTCGTTACAGCAAATACGACATGCTTAATGGCAAAAATTTGAGCGTTTTCTCCTCTCCTGAGGAAAAAGGAGCAACTGCTAAGGAAAGAGTCCATAAAAGGATACCACTGTTGGCAACCTGAGTGACAGACAGGAAGCAGATTTCTACATTTGGCATTTGGTGAATTGCAAGCTATAAAATCTGCTTGTTTGTTGGCTTATTTGGGGATTCTAGGCACAGCAGTTTAATTCTCCCACCTATTAAAATATCTTGTTGGTCCTATTACATATACATATATATATGTCAGACTGTATTTGTCATATTAAAGCAAGAAAACAGAACACATCCACATTTCTCTTAGTAGGTTATATTTTCAGTGACTGTGTGATAACTAAAAAATATGGTTTATTATCTCATAAACTTTGTTTCTTTTCATGTGTGTGTGTGAGGGAGGAACATTACTATTATTATGCTTTCTTCTAGAAAATTGCCTTCTTTTTATCTAATTTATCTTACTTTTACTGGGAGTTTTGTTGTTGTAGTAGTACAGAATCACTCTTTATGCATTTAAATCTGCTTAATCTTTACTGTTATGCATGAATTGCTAAAGCATCTCTTAATTCAGCCACCACTGCTACTCTGTCTGTTTCTGCTGAAGACAGAAGGTCCTCTCCTGCACTCCCAAAAATGTAGCATGCAAGTAGTAATATCTGAAGTGTGTGCTTAACAGACTGCATCTGCAAAACCTTTAAACCAGAATGAAAGATTTGAAAGGAAGACATGATTAAAGCATTTCTGAAAGCAAGAAATTTAAAGTGTTGGGGTTTTTTCTTGTAGCACAAAGATATTGTAAGAACAGACAGAAATCTTGAGACGTACAAATGAATCTTTACTGCCTCATGTTCAGGCATCAGAAGAAAAGGTAAATAAAATGTTTTATTTTCTCTCCTTTTAGAAAGAGCTACTTTTAGAGTTTTAGAGTTTAGAGTTGCTACTGGCTACTGTCTTATTATAGAATTCTTTCAAAAGGTAATGCATGGTGACAGAGTTCAGAAGAGACTTTCAGGACACACAAGTGTCATTGCTCTGCTCTGGTGAAGAAAACACTCAGCTTGCCCACATCATCTCTCCTTAATTGCTAATGGTGCTACAGATTTCTGACATCTGCTTTCAAAACAGTTTCTTAAAGGGATTTCTCAGTCTTTTTGGCCATTTTGCTTCTTGCAGCAAACTGACTTTTCAACAAAATATCCTACCTTGAAAAATACACTGATTTCCAGTAATAGCAAGCACACAGAACCACCCACGAACGCTCAAGTCTTATTAACAGTAATAAATATTACTGTGCCCCATCCCGTGCCTCAAACAACTTCATACCTTTTTTCTTCTTTGCTGTTCAAGATTTTGTTTGAGCCTACAATCAGACATTTGAATCTGAATTCTCTGTTTTTGAACTTTCTTATTCAGCAAGTCTCGATATTGGACATACGTGGCATTTCTCCCAGGGTTATGCTGGAAAAAAAAAAGTGTCTTGTATAAACTAACTTATGTGGGGAGGTTTGTTAAATACATGTATATTTTCCATCCTTTATTGAGATGTAGACATATATATCCTGCATAGGTGAAAGATTCTGAAGGAGAAAGTTGAAGCAGTTCATGTTGTTCATCAAATATAGTAACTTTTTGAATAGTCATTTCACATGTGTATTTTAGACACATTTACCTTTAAACAGACAGAAATGCCATTCTGTGATATACCTGGGAAATTTATCTGGATTTTATTACTCTAAAAAACTCTAACGTTAATACATCAAAGAAGATGGGACATGCTTTTTCTTCAGTGTTAGGGATTTCTTAGAAGCAAATAAATTCTAATGCTTTCATTTAAGCAGCTACTCCAACTAAATGGAAGGAAACAGATTTTCTGAATGTTTAGGGCATAGATAAGTGAATAAAAGCAAAAACATCTTCTATAGAATACAAAGAAAAACAAAGATGCTGCAAACTAGCAGTAAATGCTTGAAGACAACATCCAATAATTTCTTTTTTCTCTTCCCCTTTAAGAACTTCATTTTTTTTTCCTCCAACTTCTGAGAGCCTCTGCAAACTCAGCTGGAAATAAAAAATAGGCAAGAGACTTTTCTTTGTTAGGTGGCAATATACAGAGTTATCTGTGTACTTTCAAACTAGACAGCACGAATCCCCTCTGAAAATAGCATTTTTCAGCTGTCCACAGTTGGCATCCAGCAGATGGCAACATTGATTATCCTTTCATTCCGTTCAGCTGGTGCGTGCCCACCTACCCACTCACAGGGAATATAGAGACTGCAACAGTCATAACAGTAAATACTGATGAATACCACCCCCTTAATGCTTAAGGTAATCAAGTTCAGTTATTGGTTAATGCACAGGTGACTATTCTAAGCTGAAGAGAGCCAAATAACACCCTCCTGGCTTTCCTCTGGAAACAACTGTCTGCAAGACGTTGAAAACGTTGAGTGCCACAGCATGGTGACACCGTGACACTACACCTAAAAACCTCTGCTTTCCGTTAGCCTTAGGACAGAATTTTGAAGACTGCCTTCACTGTTAGGCCATTTGGTCCACACCTTTTTCCTCTTGTCCACACAGAGATAAACAAATAGAAAAAAAATGAATGAACTAAATGGTAATGAATGAACTAAAGATACAGGTAAAATAACCACAACTTGTATCAGAATCAGTTCCCTTATCAGCTAGACCAAGGAATGATCTTGGAACTCCACGAACACAGAAATCATCTTAGCACCTAGGTACTAAAAAGGGAATTTCTGCCCTTGGACAACAGAGCTTTTTCATTGCTACTTACTTAGAAATCTTTAAATCCAGCAGTTTCTGTTATCTGATAACCTGCTATAATAGTATTACCTGGTCTAGCAGGGCTTGTTTCATTATACCTTCTTTATCTTCTTTACTAAATGTTGATTTATTTGTTCTCTTTTTCCCTTTGTGATCTTTGACATCCTTTTGCTGATGAGTATTCTGGAAAAAGAGAAATAAGTGTTAAAAGAGGAGCTGCACAGTCCTGATACTGGATACCTGCCATTCTTTCAGTGATGTATGTCTGCGCCAACATACAGCTAACAATTTTGATAAAACACATGTAATTTGTGCATCTGAGTATGCAAATTACTTTTCTCCTTTTTAAATTTACTTTATTTACAATAAATAGTTTTCATTTTGCAACTATGAAGCAATAACACTGGATAACAAACTACTTCAAACTATGAAGGATTGGTATGAACACTGTGAGGCTTGTAGTGACTGAGTGTGCATGCCTGGGCTGATACTCCTAGATATAAAACTCAGGTCTAACTTCAGCAGACAACCAGAATAAAGCTAGAATGCAGCTGTCCTTTAACACATTTTTCCAAGCAACATACAGTCTAAAAACCAGTAGTCTATTTCTGTTTTTCAGGCACCTCCTATGAAATTGGAATTCAAGTTGTACACACTTACTTACAAGTTAACATACGTATCTGACACTTTTCTGCTGTACTGGCCAGAGCCCAAGTCCTGCAAGCAGCGCCAGCAAACCACAAAGATCCCCCCTGCACAAGGTAAACCCTCCTGTGCCATGTGTGAAACACTAGTGTATAAGGGACCGTTGCACCAGGCAGGCAGATACAACAGGGAGGCAGGACCTGTTGGATGTAGGCAATGGAAGAGAATGGAATCAAGAATTTTATTGAATATCAAGGAATCCAGGCATTGTTAAGAGGACAGATAAAAGTAAAAATATGAGCTTTTAAAAATGTTTCATCGAAGTCCCACTAAAGCTAGACTTGGTTACCATTAGTATCTTACAAAGAAGTAAACATCAAAAAAGCAACAAAATCAAAACATCACTAAACACACAAAAAAGTAAAAATACAGAATCGAGACACATAAATACCTACATTTTACTCCTAACTGTACACCACATTACATTAGAAGAGCTGGTTGAATGAGATGTGTCAGACTTTCTCTAGGCTTTGGTAAAAGGAAAGCATTCCAGAGAGGAACAACAGTTAGGTTCAGGATAAGACACTGACACGCTCTGATCTTTGAGATCTAGGCTGGAATGGGTCATCTAGTAGCATAAGTATGAAACAAGAGAGCTCTTTGTCCTGCAGCAACCTATGATCTCAGCTCTGCCTTGGGGAAATAACGTACCAGATACAGGAACACTTGGTGCAATTTATTGAATTTCATCTGCACAATGTTCTTTCTTACTCGGTTCATTTTAAACTATTGACTGTTCAGCATCTAGCTCTGGCTTAATCTGATACTTCCAGGGCCCATACAGTTTGTAGAAGTCCTTTCAGGAAACAAACCCCTCAGAAAGCAATCCTCTCATCCTGGAACAGAAATCAACCACCACCACAAAGCGAATCACGAGATACAGCTTTCCTGACAGTGCTTCAGGGCTGCTCCCACACCTGTGGCCGAGAGGCAACATGGACCAGTCATGACCAAGTACATTCATCTGTCCCAGCAAGTGCCACTTGAGAGTCTGTTTGTATCTTTTCTGTTGGAGAGACTGAAGCCGGTGCAGAAAGAAATCATCATCTACAGAAATACTTGGCATTGTTGAGAACATTTCTGGTGCAACTTAAATTCTCTCTCTCTCTCACTGGAACAAGTTGTTGCTATGAAATGTAGAGAACTGATCTGGAAAGGCAATGAATATTGACTGATGCAGTGTTTCTACTGAGATGCAACACAAGGCCAACAAGTAAAGGACAGTAAAATAGAAGTGACTCACATCTAAAGGAGAACTTTTTGTTTAATAAACACACAAAAAGCCCCACAACTTCCTCCCCCAGTTAGTTGTTAAATCCATCTGTTTGGCTAAACACCAAAAGCACTGCTCAATAGGCACATTGCTCACAGGCGGAATAAACCCACTGGCATTGTAAGTAATTCTTTGCTACCAAGGACACGAGCAAACACGCGTAATCCCGGCTGTTCCCACCCTGCAGAAAGGTCCGCAAGCTCCTATTAGGTTGAAGAGAGTGGAAAAGAGCCTCATAACAGCAACTCGTAGCCCTCAGCCCCCAAGCTGGCAGGAACAGTGCCTAAACTGTAAAGATACAAAATGCTGTCAATGCCATGAGGAAAGCTAGAAACATAAGGGCTACAGAGATAAACTTACTCCCTACTCGCTTACTCCCTACGCACTCAATTCTGAAATTTATTCCTGGTGCAGCACTAAAGGGACTTGAAGGCTGCACAGGGCGGCAAAAGCACAGAAAGCAAAACAGAGAGGCAGTAAGACCCCCCCAAAAAACTTTCTGAGATGAGACAAACCTAGGATTCCTTTTAAGTTTGTGCAACTCACCCCTCCAGTTGAGATGCTTAAGGTTTTGTAAGCATAATTTTTATTTTTACTGAAGTTTCTATGGGTCTTGCAGCACCCTCCGAGGGGAATTCAGTCTCAAGATAGATGAACAACAAATCAATGGGTGCTTGAGAAGGAAGAAAAGGAAATAACAGGGGCAATCTGAGAATCTATCACACAAAGTTGAATTATACAAAGCGGCATGCCAGTGTGGACACCAGGAAAAACAGGAGGAGTTCAGCAGCTGAATGGTCATGTACATATGTTAATGTACTATCCTTCTTCTATGCAACCCAAAATTTGCCCCCAGTAAATGCAGTTGCTGCAAAGTCACTGCAGACATACTGTTAAACCCAAGCGTGAAGCTGCTCATTGGTGTGCCAGCATTCTTATTGGATTAGTCACATGTTGAATTATTTGCCTACTGTATATAAAATACTGTCCTGAATTCACACAAACCAGTGCTACCTCGTGTCAATATTGCTTCATTTCTCCTATTGTGTTAGATGGGGTGACTACGTTTCTAAAGAACTTAAACATCATACAAGTACACATTATAGTCCTAACCTCAATACCTTTTCACTTTGCAAATGCAAAAAAAAAAAAAAAAAAAAAAAAAAAAAAAGGACTAAACAGACTCATAGATTCTGTTGTGCAAAACAATCTGAATCTCAGCACACAAATTACAAGAGCCTGGGCCCACAGCATTACCTCATGTAGTCTCAAGCCTTTGGCACAGACTGGATGCACAAGCCCAAGTCAGACACCAAAACCAGTGTTCACAGAGCTCAAGTTCTGAAGTTCTGCTCTCATTGCTGCTGAAAGGCCTTTTTCCACATCCCAGCTGCAGACATTCAAAAATTACAAACCAAAAAACCTAAAGTAGCCAGCAGTAAGATCCCAAGAGGAACGTTTCTCAAATCTACTCTCACGTGTTTCAGTATAAACCCTGATGTAGCCATCTCTGTGAGGATGGTTCATCCCCTCATAAACAGAAGCATTTGACTGTCATCTACTGGTGAGAACCACCCTTCAAACCAGCAAGCTCCACGCAACAGGCTAGTAGTCAACATACTCACCTCCTCTTCATGAAGTTCAAACCCACCTCCTTTATCCTCCAGGAGGGCAATGTAACAGCCAGGCTGTTGACCAGACTGAGAATATTTTGCTTCTGTGAGTTTATTACACCAGGAGAAGCAGATGCACATGAGACTCTAACTCTTCAGCCTAATACATGAACCAGGAAGGTGAGTCCTGATTTTAACTGGTTTCTAAAATTCCTTGATTTCTCTTATAATTACTCTGATGAGAAACAGCAATTCACACATTTCCCCAGTAAGTAAGAGGGTCAGCTCTTCCAAATCCTACCTTCTTACCACCACCTGAACATGCAGCTTTCCACACGTACAAACCTGCCCCTGAAAATTTAACAGTTTTCAAAACCTGGGCTCCATGGTACACCAGGTTCACAGAAAAGCACTTACTACTCACAGACAAGCAATGAAATACCTTTTAGGCAACTGTTCGAACTATGAGAAGGGACTGGGCCACATGGTCTTTATTTGTTCCCCCCACGCATACAGATTCCTCAGCAGAAGAAATGCAAGAAAAACCCTATTACCAAGCTCAGGAAGCAAAAGCTCAGGTTTGCCAGTCTGTAACAGGAATGCAAATCCCATGTGGCAACACACAAAAGAGTCTTCCCTGGCATATGGAAACTCTAACAGGCCCCTTATACTTAACAGCATTAGAACATGGTGATTCAGAGGATTTTTAGAAGTTTCCTGTCATTAGCGCAGGGAACTGAACTTCACAATTGAAGCATGTGTGCATGAATGTCCATGACTGTTTAACTTCCAGAAGTTTGGGGTTTGTTTCAAAACAAAGAATGCCAGGCTTCTTCCCACAATCACAAAATACGGCAGCATGTGGTAACATATCACCTTCCATCAGCTGCCAGAAGGAGCAGGACTATCTGGTTGCAGTGCAGACTGGAGTGAAGGAAGAGGCTCTGGTGGCAGTTTCAGCTGGTCACTTGCAGCACAAGTCACCCATCGGAGTAGTCTACGTACGGCGGTTACTTCGGTGTTTCTCAGGCCTTTGCCAACAGGCTCTTGGAGGCGCTCTTAGTTCAGCCTCCAAAGCTGCCGTTTCTACTAGCTGCACAGTTGCCAGCTATCTGGATGAGTCTTTCAGTCACTCCAGCCTGGGACACTCAAATTAATTGTCATATTATTTAAGCCTTTAAGAATGTGTGCAAAGTAACATATATTCTTTTTAATGTATATAATGTAATAAAGATGTGTATTTTCCTCAAAGGAACATGAAAAGACTGATGCTGGACACAGAAAAAGCAACAAGTCAAAAAAAGTTAAGATTTTATTCCAGAGCATGGAAATGTTATACTGGTGCGCTGAAATGGGTGCACTTTTTTGTTCTTCTCTAATCTTACTCTTGAGAGTAATTTAACTGTTTACTTTTTCACTGTACTACACACACTACACACACACATATATAGATGTATATGTAAATCAGAAGCACAGGCTTGAAATAGAATTTCATTCCCCCTCTGGAGGTGGTTTAAGAGCTAAAAAGATGTCACCGGAATCACTGTGTAGTCCTGAATACATAGATGCTTTACCCATATGTACGCTAATCGGGATCAAAACAGAACTAGTGAATACTGCAGTACAAATATTTGGGTGTAGCCAAAAGCAACTGCCATTACAGAAATATATGAGACAGAAGAAGAGGGAGCTGGTGGTCTCATGTAAATTTAATGGTAGAATATATTATCTGGGACTATACTTGGCAGTTCAGCATGGCTTTGTGTGGAAGATAAAATGATGCGATTTACAGCATAATTAATGTTTGCTAAATGCCATAATTGTCCTCCCTTCCTAGAAAACTGATACTTCGTTATTAGCTTACAGAGTGTAGGGGAGATCATTTTTTCCTAATTCATTACTGACACCTGAAAAACCTATATTTTGCTAATATTCCTTTGAATATGAATAGTGTCTGCTTTACCTCAGCAGTGTGTGATGAACAGCTACATTCAGTTCTTTGTTACTATGGCAATATTACGTAGGAGGTACAGAAATGGGCTGATGCTTTTATCTTCTCCCTTTGTACTTAGGATGTACTCTCTTTCTCCACCCTTCACCTCCCCTTATTTTTTGAACAAAACAGCCACAATGGGGGATGTGAAGCATTCAAATAATAAAAAAAGAAAAGTTACTTTTTTCTTTATTGTTATGTTAACTGAAGACAAATTGCAAGGCTATGAATATTACACCAACACCAATAACCCTAAAAAGGAACTCTAGGTATTTTCCACAACCACAGAACTACAGCAGATAACTTAGACACACTTGTGAGTGGCAGGTGGCACGAAATCCCACTTCCTATGCAATCCTGCCTAAAGGACATTGAAGACAGGCTAGCATATGACTAACACCAATATCTCCTCTGTACGCAGCTGCTTCTAACCAGCAATAGCTCAAGGCAAAGAGAAGTGCAAGGCAGGGTTTGCCCTTCAGGTGCTCAGTGCAGCACAAATTGAGTACTCAGCTCTGCCAGGTGTAATGGAGAAATTTACAGCAAAACCTCGCATTTGCATTTATTGACAGAGCCGTGGGCAGAAACTCTCCCTAGTGCCACGAGTCAAAGAAAACCAGAGGAGCAAAGATCCTCTATTTTCACTAGCCAAGCTCACTGCAGTTTTGACAGCTACATATCCTCAACTCTCCATTCCTGTAGTTTTCAGCATTTTTCAAACAGCTGATGCCAATAATTTGCCAGTAGGGTTAGAGATTCCTGACTAGCATGTCTAAACCTACAGACCATTAGCTTGCTTTTCTTTCTGAATTTCATGAAACCCTGAGAAGCAGCCAACAGATTCCAAGTAATCCACAACTGCAAGCTTTTAAATTTCTGCTGATCAATGAACCAGTTTATTTTACTACACTGCTGTTAACAAATGCAGAAAAAAAAGAAAAAAAGAAAAAAAAAAAAGGAGAAACGGGCTAATTCAGCTTTGCGGTAAGGCATTTCGCAGGAGCAGCAAAGAGAAACACTATACAAATATAACATTTCGTAAGAACACCACGCCTAAAAGAGCAAAACAACAACAAAAAAAAATTTATTGATCATACTTTCAGTCTGGTCAGTAACAAGGTTTGCAACAAGGAATGCGAAGCCCATATTCTGCGGTCAACTTTCCCAAACGCTTCAGGAAGCAATAGCCACTCCAAAAGGTATCAATACAAATGCAGCATTTGTTATTCCCCAGTAACTGCCACCCTGCAGTATTGCCAGGTTTAAATTAAAGACATTATGGCAAGCACTAAAATATCCAGGTCAAAGCATTTCTTATTTTGACAAGAGGCTTATTGAAAATACTGAGGGAAAAAAAATAGGAAGTCTTGAAATCAAAAGTTGGGGATTAGCAGGTTTCTTCTATTCATAATTTATAAGAATCACCTGCTAACAGCATCTCATGTATTATCCTCCAGAAACATCTGGCAAGCCAAATTATTTCTAGTCTAGGTTGACTAGCATAAAGATTCCATATAAAGTTTGCTGAAAATGACAAACAACTCAATGACCACCTATAAACTGAAAAGTTAACTCTGCACAGAATACACGGTTTAATATAGTGGCCAGTACAAAATACTGTCATAGCAAACATTTAACTACAGTGTTCCACAGCCTTCCTTCACTAATGTTTGTGCAGGACATTTGTGCCAGTCCTGAGTTTTGGAGAAAGCATGTTAACGTGGAAGAAAGCCCACTTGGCTAAATTACTCTCATGACCTGTTCAAGGCTTCAAATGGTGTTAATAAAAAAAAAAAAAATCCTAACGACACACGGCCCCCCACAACAGTCTTTGAGAAAAGAGTTATTCAACCTTTGACACTTCATTTGCTGTGAAGCTTGGTACTGAATGCAGGGGTTGGTAATAAGGTAGGGGGAAAGATAGGTGCATGTTCACTAGCAGGAGCTGTATGGGAAGTCACATCGCGAGTCACCACGGGAAAAAAAAAAAAAAAAAAAAAAGCGGAGTGTGATAGTGCCACAGAAGCTTCTAGTGAACTGGCTGCACCTCTTAAGGCCTGCAGGAACCAGTCAGTAAATAGAAGTGCTTCACAGAGCTACAATTCATTACACAGACTGTGTTTAAAATTAATTAATTAAGACACAACTTTTTTTTTTTTTAATTGAGCAATATTACCTGATTCCTGCAAGGCGGTGGCAGGTAAGTATTCAGAATTGGAGGAAACACACTCTTTCGGTAGCGCTGTAAGCTGGTTGCCATAACCATTACAGTCTCCCTGGCAAGAGAAACCCGACTGTAAATAGAGCAGGGGGCTACCCCGCCGCGGTCACACAGCCTCAGCGCGGCTGTCGCCTGTAACCCCGCTGTACTTCGCCGTCCCGGGGTCCCCCCGCCAGCGCGCAGCTCGGCCCCGAGCGCAGCCCGGCGCGAGGAGGCGACCGCGCGTTAACGGACGCGCCGCCGCCTAACGGCCACCGGGAGCCGTTAGGCGGCGCGTTCCCAACGGCCGCTTCTCCGCGGCGGGAGCAGCAGGCGGCTCCCCGCCCGCTTCGCCCGGGGGCTCGCGAGGGCTCGGCCGTTTCTGCGGGTGGCGGCCCCGGGGCGCGGAGAAGCGGGAGCTCCGCGCGGGTGGCGGCGGCTCCCGCGGACCCGCTCCCCTTGGCCTTGGGGCACTCGCAAATCCTTGGCGGCTTTGGCTCTTCTGTTGTTTGCGTAGTCTCCTTTCCTGGGGATTTTGCTTTCGTTATTCTCACTTTTATTCAAATAGCAACTAGTACCTGACTTTGTTTTATTTATTTATTTTTATTATTTTAGATACCGAGGTTTCCGGCGCGTAGCGCTGTTCCCGTGTGTATTTTTTTTACTCGGCAACTACTTTGCCGAAAAAAAAACCCGCTGTCTCTCGCCTCGCTCGCCTCAAGACCCCCCCTTACCTCGTCGGCTGCTGGGGACGCACTCAGGAGAGCGACCGCTCCGAGCGGACACTTAATAACAACGCAAATGACTCAAACTAGAGAAATCCGCGTTGCTTCGCGCTAAGCGAGGCAGCTGCCAGGGGCGGCAGCTCCCTGCCCGCTTTTGGTATCTTCACTTAAAGAAAAATCTTCAAGCTATTCCACAACTTTTTGTCATGCAAAGAAAAAAAATCAACTTTTAAAATCTGCTTCCAAAAAAAGTTGAGGCAGGGTAAAATCAGCAGATTATTGCCTGTGGCATCATCTTACTGTTGCTGTTCCTGGGTAGCAAGGGCTTTCCTCTGAACTCTACACGTTGAAGCTCATAACTCCACACCATATGCATTTGACGGCCTTGCCCCTAAGGTTACTCATATAGTAGCACAACGTTTTCCCCATATGCTTAGAAGCGGTGAGGGAATCTATCAGTAACAAACTACCAGCACAGCTGTGTTGAAAGGCTATTGCCGCAGGTGTTTTTTACTGAAGTGAAAAGAAAAACTGTGTCTTTCCCATGTCTTGGAGGCAACCTCCTGCACAGCGTTAGCTTTGATGCCGACCAAGCTAGCAGAAATTATAGGAAATCAGCATCACTTGAGCCTTGGCTGCTCTGCAGATGTCAGCTGGATCTCAAATATTGCTGTAATTGGCTGCCGTGAAATGGTGAATCTTCCTTCAGAGAGCATCAGAGCAAGAGCTTCTCAAAGGCTCTTCCTCTCCCTGTGAAACCATCCCTTGGGTCAGTGGAGCATTTCTGCAGCATGAAGACAGAGAGTATCTCTAAGCCCAGAAAACAAACAAACACAAATAAGCTCAGCCCTTCCCTCTCCTTGTTGGAAAGTGTTGCTGATTAAGATACTGCATTCCTAGTCCACTTGCCAAATCCTACCACTACCGTCCATCTATCTGTCTGTCCGTCCACCCATCCATTAGGATCCATTAGGCTCAGCTGAGGAGCAGATGAGGCTGTTTTACAGCTCACGGGGAGTAGTGCCCATGGGGGCTTTAAGAGTGTTTGGATGAAGCAGAGCACAAGAGAGTATAAAAGCTGTACAGTAATGCATGTGCAATTTCAAATTGGAGAAGATACTAATTTTGTAATTTTATCATTTTCTACTTCATTTTCCTTTAATTAAATGTAATATAAATACACAATAAAACATAATTCTTATCCTGACGAACTACAATACTTTCAAAATGACTTTAAGGTATGCTATATATGAAAGTCTTATAAATGATATGTTTTTTTTTCTTTCTAAAAAACTATTAATATTTGTTCATTCTAGAATACAAAAGGTGCATTCAAGTACCAAACACGGTTTTACTTGCCTCACTCACAACTTTCTAGCTAGTCTATACAAGGGCTTAATACAGACCATCCATTTAACATAGACCATCCAAAGAAAGTCTCGTCAACACTGAATTTTTAAATTTTGGTTTATTCAATAGCATTATATTTTCCTGTGGAAGCATTAAAGAGCAGGGGATCAAGGTTAAGAACCAGAAGCCTTTTATTGAGCATTAGATAAAACTTATATACTGTACTGTCCCGGATAAAATACCTGATTTGCCAACAAGCATGCAAAGCATCGTTACTGAATAAACCACTAATCTAAAGGCTTATACTGAGACTATCCAGTCAGCTTCTCAGTCCTGCAGCAGTTGAACAGTAGAATTTTCTCCTTGTTTGCTGAAGAAAACTTGCACTGGTGTCCTTGAGGTTGGTTATCTAGTAACGAGGCATCCTGTCCTGCTCTCCTTGAAGCAGGCCTCCACATTTTCCTTTTAGGGTGAGTTACAGGACTGGCTGTACTTAGTGCTAGATGCTAAAATCACATTGTAGGATTTTACTATTGGTGAGCTATGTCTCTGAGGAGGGAATTTGCACTTTACCCTGATTCAGGGCGTACTCTTTCTCATCACTGGCACTAGGAAATTGTGCGTCACTGAGTCTTCTCACATATTCCAGGCTGAATCTAGATGGGGTTGTTCAGCGGGAGGAGTATGGAGTTAACCTGTGTCTAGCTTCTCAAAGCTAGCTCAGAAACAGCAGTACCTTGGACGGTATTTGATAGACAAGAGGCCTAGAGTATGTTTCTTCACTGTAAATCATACTGTGGAGGAAGGGGAATTATCATCTACCCTGAAGTAAATATTGATTATTTTAAATATTCCATGGCTCCAGATGCTCATAATTCTCTTTCAGCAGCTGAAAATGTTGTGAGTTGAAGTCACAAGTCCCTTTACAAGGCTCCCTGAGGATATCTAATACCCTGTAAAAGCAAATGTAGCAATTCTGGCCAGACTGCTGGTTGTTATGGCAAGATGCATCTATGGCATCTGAAAAGTGCTCCTGAACACATTTAATCTCTTCATCAGTACAGAATAATAGTTTTTTTGGATACTCATACAGGAGCTTTTGGCAGCTTCGGAAATCCTAAGTTGAGAGCGCTGTGGGACAGCATCTTAGAAAAGGATCAGGCAGGTTCTGCAGAGCCCATGGCAAAGTTCTCTTGACCTTCACTCGCAGGGGTGCAGCACAGGAGCCCAGAGCCTTGTTTCACAGGGCCACCCTTCGTTTGCTGCTCCTGCTTCCCTACCACTGTGTTCTCACACGGGGGAGGCCGGGGACACTCCAGACGATCCAAACACCGCAGTGTGCGGTGGGGGGCAGCGCTGCAATGGGAAGCCACCACACGCGGGCTCATGGGGCTGCCCTCTCATCCCACACCGTGTCTTGAAGTCTCCTGGAATCAGGCCCTTGTGGTGGTCGAATCAGAGTTTTGGTCCTTGGTGCTTCAAAGGACTCCCAGTCTTTTCAGTGAGAAAATGACCCGATTAGTTAGTGTCACCATCTCTCTTGACGTACAGTTGAAATAATGGAGCTTAGGTGGTGGGAGCTATGCCACAAAACAAAAACACGGTGTGGTAGATGGAGGGTTTTCAGCACTGCCAGAGTCTTCACAAATGTTTTGGTCTTTTAAAGCCAGCAATTGGGCTTAGACATCTATTATTCCAGACATTAATAAGTAACCCATCTTATTACGTTTAATTTATTTACAGTTTTGAGGTACAAGAATTAATCAGTTTTATTTTTAACTGAAAAATGTATATATATTACCTAGAGGTAAGTGACATGCAAAGTTCCAAAGTTCAGGAAAGTTGTTGCTGTTGTTGTTGTTTCTGTCATTGTTGTATATAACGTTTTCTGTCCTTTTTAATGTCACGTGAGGTTTATGGTCTCTTTATGGTCTAGATACGTTCAGAATACAAGCAACATCATTTGACATTAAAAGAGAGGATGAAAGTAAATTCTGAAATCAACAAATCTTGATGTTAAGTTTTAGTGAAGGGGAGGTAAGCTCTGTGACTCTAAAGAGCTCAGTGCTGCCTAATATCCAGTGCAAAATCTAAAGGCCCATTTCAGGCCGTTTCCAGTTTTTATGCACAATGAACTATCCAGTACAAAAGATCTTAGCTGCATGATTTTGGAGTATCTTTGTTCAAAATAATCATTTAGAAAAAAAATCTACCCATGCACTTCTCAAGCTTTCAAATAAGCTCTTCTAGCCTCCTTTATTGTCAAAATTGGCTGTCCCCTTTAATTTCTTGCCAATACTCCTGCTACTAACTGGTTTTGCTGCTCTTGTTCATTCATATTTATTGAATTTTCTGCTGTGCTTCAGACTCTGGACAAAGCAGCTTGTAGTAAACTTTTTTAACACTTCATCCTTTAACAAGTGAATCTCTTTTCTTTGCAATTGGAAATACGGATTATATTGGGTATAACTTGACACATGGGAGCCAAAGCTGCTCCTTTATAAAACAACGTCTCCCCCAAAACACAAGCTCAGCTACAGTTCAAGCACCAGGATTTGAACACGGGTGCTTTACATCAGTGTTAGATGGGTTCGTTATTTTTTTAGTGGCTGCATCACGTCATTTAGCTGATTTTTTTTTCCCAAAGCATCTGTTCTGTCATTTCTGAGGTTAAGAAAAACGTTTAATCCGACTTGGAGCAAAATGAGCGTACAAAACGTAACACGTTATGGTGGTACCCAAAGTCGCCGTGAACACACATGCCGCAGAATCTAGTGGAGCAGCCCGCGGGAACATCCGCCAAGGCGGACAGTTCACAGCTGAACGAAACGCGTCGCTCCCAGTCTGTAGCCTAAATCGCGCTTTACTCTGCTCGATAAATCCGGTGTAACGCGGCCCTACAGGCTCACAAATCCCTTTATTTGCAAAACGGTTGCCGCGCCGTAGCCGGTACTCACTAGCTGCCCTCATTCCCTTGGGGAATTCAGTGGGATAGCCCGGGAGCGGCGCCGGGAGCGCGTCCCCAGGACGCTCCTTGGGCGCCGCAGCCTCCGCGCGCAGAGCTCGGGTGGCGCCGAGGCCCCGCGCGGGATTCAGCGGGGCGCAGGGGGCGTATCCGGCCCCCTCTCCCTTTGGATATCCGGACACCCCCCGCGCGCTCCCAGGCAGCGCGCCCCATTGTTCCCGCCCGCTCGCGCCCCATTGTTCGCGCCTATTGTCCTCTGGCGGCCGCGTGCTCCCGCGCCCCGTGCGGCGGGTGGATATGGGGTGGATGGATGGGTGGAGGGATGGAGGGATGGTGGATGGAGGGCTGGAGAGCTGGATGCGTGCATGGAGGGATGGGTGGCAAGGCGCCCAGCGAGCCTCCTCTCGGCCCCGCTCCTCGCCGCCGCGCCGAGGATCCCCCCGCGGCGCCGCCGCTCCGCGCGGGCAGCTCCGGGGGCTCCGCAGGGCTGCCCTGAAGAGCGGGGGCCCGAAGCGCGAAGGCACCTGCAGCGCAGCCCGGCGCGTTCAAAGCGGCCCGAAACACGACCGAGCGGCAGCTACTGCAACACAAAGGTGCGGCCGTTTATTCGAATAAATAAAAACGAGTTTTTTATATACAAATGTACAAAACCTTTATGCGCGTCTTATAAAGTAGTTAAAAGTCGTAAGAAAAAAAAAAAAAAAAAAGAAAAAAGAGAGACAGAAAGAAAAGGAAGGAGGAGGAGCAGGATGGGGAGGAATCGCCCCCGTCTCCCGAGCCCTCCTCGCCCCGGCTCGGCGGCCGCGGCTCTTCGTGGCGCTCACAGGGTTCCCGCGGGCGGCAGCGCGTCGCGCCCGTGGCCGCGCTCGCGCCCGGCCGCGCTCTCCACGCCGCGCAGCCACTCGGTGCACTTGCGCACCAGCCCCTCGTCCAGGGCGGCCCCGGCCGCCGCCGCCTCCTCCTCCTCGTACTCCTCGTCGTCGTAGCGGTGCCGGTCGTTGAGCAGCGAGATCTTGAGCAGGGCGCGCAGGTCTCCGCGGCCGCCCCGCCGCGCCGCCGCCGCCGCCGCGCGGGGCGCGTTGGGCGCGCGCTGCCGCTCCGCGCTGCGCCGCCGCTGCAGCACGCGCAGGGCGTCGGGCGGGAGGCTCAGCGAGAAGCGCAGCGCCGCCTCGCCCGCCGCCGCCGCGCCCAGGCTCTCGCACGAGCGGCTGCCGGCGGGCGGCGGCGGCGCCGCGCGGCCTCGGGCCGGGGGCGGCGCGGGCTGCGCCCGGGCGGGCCGCTCCGCCGGGGGCCTCCGCGGCGGCGGCCGCTGCGGCGAGGAGCAGGGCCACGAGCTGGAGAGCGCGCCGGGCCGCTCCGCCGGCGCCGCCCGCGCCTTCCGCGCCGCCTTCTCCTCCGCCGGCCGCGGCGCTGCCTTCCTGGGCGCTGCCGCCGCCGCCGCCGCCTTCCTGGGCTGCGCGCGCGGGGCGGCGGCGGGCGCGGGCAGCGACACCGACATGTTGCGCCGGGCGCTGCCTCCGCCTCCTCGGCGCGCGCCGCGCAGGGCGGCGCAGCCCCCGCGCGCGGCCCGGGCCCCCCCGGCCCCACGGGCAGCGCGGGCCGCGGCGGGGGAGGGGGGCTCCGCACTGACCCGCCCTCCCGCGCGTGGGCGGCGGGGCGGGGGGCGCGGGGCCGTCCCGGGCCGGCACTCGCGGCGCTCCCCAAGCGGCGCGTTACGAGGCCGCTGGAAGCGCCGCCGCGAGGCAGCGGTGACAGCCGTAAGAGGGTGGCGCCGCCGCGGAGACACCAGCTTGGAAGCGCCGAAGCCCGAGGCCAAACAAACACAGGAGGCGAGGAAACACCAGGCGCTGATGGCTGAACCGCCACCAGGCGCTGAGGACGCCCACGGGGGAAGGGAATCTTCACTACAGCAGGGAGAATAAAAACAGCAAACACGCTGATGCGTATCAAAGCATATCCATATATGCATTTTGTTGTAGACTTTAATTCTTGAACTATTATATTGTGACAAGCAGAGTGTAACCTTTATTTATCATCTGCATAAATTAAAGAGAAAAACTGATGCAGTTCTAAGATTACAGTGAAGATGACCATGGCTCAGGACCACGAGTTGACAGGGGAGAAAGGCTGAGGCAAACGCCTGCCCAAGGGTGTAGTGCCTGTGAGGGGGATGCCCATTACAGCCAGGGAATCTGGGTTTCTAAAGGGAACGAGCAAGCAAGGAAAGAGCACAGCCCCTTCCCTGTCTGTATCCGGCACCCGTCCCTGCGGGCTGAAGGGAAGCGCTGGCCCCGGCGCAGGGACAGCCGAGGCCAGGCCCGGGGCTGCGGTCGCACCCAGCAGCGCCAGGAGCCCCGGGCAGCACCAGGAGCCCCGGGCAGCACCAGGGCTGGCCCCGAGCTGCAGCCCCAGGAGGAAGGCGGCCCCGGGGCCGCTTCACTACTCGCCCCAAGGGCTAATGGCCCAACAGCCCCGCAGCAGCCAGCAGGGACCAGCTAAACCCCTTCCCCCCGGGGCTGCTGGAGAGTCAACGGAAAGGCACAGGAATTCATTCACTTCAGCCTGAATCACGCTTAAAAGAGAGCGTTTTTCTTTTGTGAAGAGCCCACTAACCTAAGGTGTGCACCAACACACCTTTTCGAATCACCTTTTCACATCTTTTCAAATTTTCTCCTTCTTCTAGGTTAGGATTTGGAGAGTTAAAGGGGGGAAGAATGAGTCACAAGAATTGCATTTTATAACACAGGTAGAATCTTTTCATTGTGCGTCACAAAGTTTCCTGTCGTGTAATATTAACCATCAAAGAGTAAGGATTTAACTTGGCTTCTGAATAATATAATATGTCTTAGCTAAAAACAAAACAAAACAAAACAAAAAACAGGGAGAGAGAGAAAGCATCTCGGTGAAGCTAGGCAGACTCTTAGAATATATCTTCTTTGATATTGTATATATGCACATTAACTCTATAAGACCCATTTTTCTGCACATCGATATAAAGAAGCTCTGAAGTCACATCTGCACGTCTAAAATGATATTGGGATATAGTCATATCTACACTTTATTTTCATACTTAGTCAAATGCAATGCAGAAACTTGCAACCTGGATACAGATAGCTCTGGTTCCCAAATTAAAAAATAGACACCTTCAAAATCCATTTATTTCACAAATCATTCATTTATACATTATCCAGTTATTTTAGTAAAAAGTATTTAAGTGTGAAAGTAAAAAAAAAAGTTTAAAATATAGCTTTTTAATAAAATTCAGCAAGTTTAACAGCTCTTTAACATGTTCTCACTAAACCTTCCTTTCCATAAAGCACATGTATAGACATTTCAAAGCAGCCCATAACTTATCAAATCTTTACAATGTTTATAAAACTCAGTCTTTGGAAAAGCTTACAATGAGTAACATGCAAATATAAATGGTACATCACAAATTTTAAAGAAAGCTGTAAATGAAGTCTTTGCTCATCCTACTCAGACTCTAGTGGCTTGCCTACACTGAGGATTAAACTGTTACTAGACACAGCTTTAAGCACTTAAGACTGTTTTCCACAAAGTATTTAGATGTACTTTTTGGTTAAAAAAACCTAAATGTTCCAGTGTAAAGAAATGCAGTTATCCCAATTTATTTTTAAAACTGATACTAGTAAAAATGATTTAATCCTCCAACTGCAAAGGCAAGGACAATGCTAAATTGTCACTAGGTATTTCAGGAGTAGAAGAGTATAGCTTTTTGAGCAAAATTCACAGAAGAAGTTGGCTCTTAAAGTGTAAAGTGGCTCCCTGCTCTTAATTTATTCTAGACAGGATGAGAAGCATTTAATCACAGCATCCCTTTGAAAAGAAAGAAAAAAAGGTCAATTAGGTATTTGTATTTATCATACACATACACATCATACACACATACATATACATATTCTAATATTCTTTATAATATTTGTAATTTTGAAATTTAGGATAGAAATCTAAATCAAACAGTGATTTGTGGTATAGGATGCTGGCAGTCATGACAGGATGAGCTACAGAAAGGCCAGAGCCCACCCTGAAGCTCAGCTCTGCCAAGTCCAATTCCAAGGCTGTTTACAACCCCGCATATGCTAAAAGCAGACAGCTTTTAGCAACAAAATTACAATTTTGTTGTAAATTAAGATCTCTGGATACTTTAAACAAGGTATCTAATACTGTTTCTTGGCACCTAGCATCATTCAGATAACCATTTCCTTTAGGAAGGGCAGCATATAGAGATTTGTGATGGCATTCCACATCAGCAAGAAATTTAGTAATTCATAAAGAAATTACTAGGCAGTTATTGTATTACTCAAAGCAGTCTGTGGAAAATGTAATCCTTTTGCCCATAAATAAGACAAATAAAAACAACTGAAGTGATGCATAAAGCCTAGCTTTTTTTCCTGATCAGAACTGAAACTACTGAGGGTAGGGAGGAAAAGGCCACTGACCATTAATTCCATTTATGTTCTGCATGGAACAGGGTATGTTTAAGAAAGATTAGGCTCTACTGAGAATGTTGCACACATGGCCACAGCAGCTACAAAACTCAGAATAATCAATCTGACAGGGAGACGTTGAGACATCAGAAATGGTATAACATTTTGAAGTACCATTTCCTATATGGTATTTCATTCCTTATAACTATCCAGAAAATAGCAACTACCTTAAATTGCAATTTAATTCTTCCCATGCCAAATAAATAAAGATAAAATCTGTACTACAAACAGCTTTCTGTAAGGTTACAGAAACACCATAGGCTTGAGAGAAACAGAAAGGCTACAGATGAAATAGATAGAAATAAGACAGATAGAAAATACTTTGTATTCATTTTCCCTTTCACCAGGGAAAAACTTCATTCAGTAGGGTATATATTAGAATACATACCCTTTCCCTTTTGGAAAGACCAAGTTGCATTACTATGAAGCATCAGCCAAACACACATTCTTAATCTTGTTTAGTTGCATGTGCTTTCACTAGTTCTTCCCCATTTTGTGCACAACAGTAAAAACGAAAGCCCACCAAAAAAAGAAAATGAACGCAAAGCATTCCTTTTGCCTTTCCTAAAAGCAAGAGGTCACAAACAGACCTAGCAGTCAAAATTACCCTTTTTTCCCTTGCTTCTAATCAAGTAGATTGCAGACTTGTTATCTTTAAAGACTGTAAGAGCTACTATTGCATCAATACATTTTTTTTTGAATCACTGGAGAATGAAACAGTATTTATCTTCAGTGAAAACAAGAAGGAAAATAGAGCTTTAATAAGATCTACTTTGCACGATTTAAAATCTAAATTATTACTTTGAGTTCAAATATGTCATTTCTAAACAGTAAAATGGAGAGAAGGAGATTATATTGCCCTCCATAAAGATAGCTGATTTCTGTTAATAAGGAGGCAATTACACAAACTCACCTTGCATAAGGAATATATGACAGACTATACCTGAAAAAGAGCAAAAAGTATATATGGATGAATTTTCATGTCTTTCCTAGAGCCCAATTATTTCACTTTAATTCAGCAAGAAAGAAATCTGTTCTCATGAACTTCAAAACAACATTACTTATTAAATTTAATGCTTACTTGAAAAAAGAAGAAATACACACAAGGAATTTGATAAGAACTAAGTGTAATCCTAGGGGTCTCCTTATTTGCATTTTTTTTTAAATGTAGCTTATAACTTCCATTGCTCATCAACTTAGCTTAAAAAAAAAACCCACAGAAGTGAAATTTACTGTCACCACCAGATCAAAAGGGATAGAAGTTTCTGGAAAACTGTTCTTCAAGACAATAGAGAGATTTTTTTTTTTTTCCCAATTTAGAAGACAATAGGTAGAGACCTATGTAAATATACACCTAATATTATTTAGGTATGCCACAATTGTGTCACATTCATTGTTATCTGGAAGTTGTTTCTCATAAACCTATAGTCTGTGTTTTATTCTCTCATGCTCAGGCTCTAGGACAGTTAATAAATGAGGAACTAAACACACACAACGTGTTTTTAGCTCCTCTCCATACAGTATTAACTATCTACCCAGGTCTAGCACCATGCGAATCCACCCCCATCTGATTAAACAGTTCTCTGTCCTCCGATGGAAGCTCCCGTGGTTCCTGCCCTCGGGGCAGGTTCGAACAAGACAGTGACCACAGGGGATGGAGTTAGAGTCAGTACAAACACCTCACCTAGGCCACGGACACCGCACAGCTCAGTTTTACCTTATGGAGAAGGCAGCAGTTTCAGAAACTGCAACCAGGCTGCAAGCGTTCACCTAACTATGCTCTCATACACTCAGTACAACTGGTGGTTTTGCATATAAAATTCTACACAGAAGGCCTAAAAGAGTTCAAAGAACAATACACTGCAGAATATACCTAGAATTACTATTTTGCCTATAGATTTTGCTGGAGTTATATAATCCAGCTAAGACAAGCAAACATACTATTTCAGGCTAGCACTTGGGCACAGTAACATTATGCAAAGTATGTGTATATACATAGGCTTATGATCATACGTGTGTAGGGGCAGGGAGAAGTGAAAATGAATTTTAAGTATCTTACCAGGTCATTGCCAAGAACTGCAATATGCAGAATAATACTGCCAAACCTTTTTTACCCCACTAAGTCAAAACAAAACAAATATTGCAAGTTAGTTTTTTTTGCATTCATCAACAAACAAGTAAAACAGCCTGTTCAGCTGAAAAAGTTTAGTTAATTGATGACGCCTCGTCTTAATTACTTCCTCCTCATTCTTACAACTGATTCTAGTTCCATTTTATCTGTCATCCCATTAGCATCCAATTATGAAAGTCTCTGTGGCTTTGAAAGATCACTACACTTTTTCTAACAGAAATATAAATCACTTTACGGTAAGAAGGTATTTTCACTTGCTTTTCTTAGCTTTTACACAAGCAGCCTGCAGACTAAGAACTGATATTCTATGTCTTGCATTCTCGTCTGCATCCCATGCCAGCTTTGTAGGCAGCTCACCCAAATTCAACTGCAGTTGAACACACAAACACCACCACAGCCAAGAGCTTACATTTCCTTTACCACTGACCTGATTTTAAAGCTATAGTGCAATCAATAATCTAAGCAGAAATGTCTTTTAGAGGAATAAAATATTCTCACTTACCCAGAACACAGCACAGAGGGTCAATATTAGAGAAAGCTGAAGGGAGAAGGGACAAGAGAAGGAGAAAAAAAGAAAAACAGAATGAATACTCACATATACAAGCAAGCAGCTGTAGCACAGCTTTTATTTCATGGGGTAATTGCCATTTTCAAGAACTCATGAAACAAACAGGCACACAGTGCTTATATTTAGAATTTTGTATTAATCACAGAATGGCTGAGCTTAGAAGCAACCTCTGCATATTATCTAGTCAAGCTCCCTGATCAAGCAGGGCCACCTAGAAGTGTCTAGGACGTTTCCCAAATGGGTTTGAAAGATCTCCAGAGAAGGAGGCTCCACAACCTCTCTGGGCAACATGTTCCAGTGCTCTGTCACTCTCACAGTAAGTTTTTTTTCCTCCTGTTCAGACATAAGTTCCTGTGTTTCAGTTTGTACCTGTTGCCTCTTGTCCTGCCCCTAGAAGGGGGGCCTAGAAGACTCTGGCCCCATCCTCTCTACATTCTGCCTACAAACACTTATATATGTTCACACATGGAACAGCATTGAGGCATCGAAACAGGCTGCCCAGGGGAAATGGTGGAGTCCCCAGCCCTGGCAGTGTTCAAGGAACATGCAGATGAGGCACTTAGGGACACAGTTTAGCAGGCATGGAGCGAAGGGCTTATGACTGGACTCTATGATCTCAAAGGTCTATTCCAACCATAATGACTCTGTGACTCTATAGAAGTTCCCCTCAATCTTCTCTTCTCCAGGCTGAAGAGACCCAGCTCTTGCAGCCTCTCCTCATCAGGTGTTCCAGCCCAGCCATCACGTTAGCAGCCCCCACAGGACTCGCTCCAATAGCTCTGTGTCCGTCTCGCACAGGACGAGCGCACCCTGGACACAGCCCTGCAGTGCAGCCTCCCGGGCTGAGGGGACCGTCACCTCCCTCCAGCTGCTGGCAACGCTCTTTGCAATGCAGCCCTGGGTGCCACCAGCCTCCTCGACACGGAGGGCACCCTGCTAGCTCATGGGCAACCCCATCCACAGAGCTGCTTTCAAGCAGGTCACCTCCTGTCTGGGGTGATTCAGGGGCAGCAGGAGGACCCCGCGTCTCCCCTGGTTGAGCTTCAGGAGGTTCCTCTCTGCCCATCTCTGCAGCCTGCTGAGGACCCTGAACCTGGCAGGCCAGCCCCCTGGGGGATCAGCTGCTCCTCTCAGATTTGCACCCATGAGCAAGCTGAACTGTGTTTTCCAACGCACAAAGGATGTGCTGGGACAAGTGTTTAGAAGGAGGAGGAGGAGCCAGGAACTGACTTGAGAAACCTGAAGCACTAAATTAGAAGCATAACTAAATCAGCACAACTCCATGTTCTATCTACTGGGAGGCTCGCAGAGATGATAAAGTTTCCTTTAATGCAATTAGTCTTAAGAATTGCTTGTTTAACACACCGTTCAGTAGATGGTATCATATTGAATCTAGCATCCGTAACACCAGTATCTGACAAGATAGGTATTTGCACTGTGATGAACAATCCATTATTAAAACCATCCCCTCACAATTACTGTATTTGGCAGACACAGGCCCCGCTTCTGCCAGCGTTTTTAATCTTCCAGTAATAACGAAGGAGAGCCCACTGGGGAGCAGCTGCCTCGTGCACAATGAGAAAGCTACAGGGAGCTTTATTCAAGCCACTCGTGCAGCTCTTTTCTACTTCCTATCAGCTGTCAGTCTGTGCTTAAAACTGCAAATACAATCTCAGGATTTTTAGAAAAAAAAATAATTCCTATTCATCTTACCGTTAGTTAAAATACAGCACAAGCACCTGAAAACTGGAGTTTCCTTGCAGAATAAGCAATGAAGATTTGATAGAAATGTAAGCTCCCCCACATATGATTCACAATTGCGTTATTTCCATGATTTTCTTTTGCATATTTGATGGAACATTACCCATGGGATAGCTTACTATCCAAAATTAATCACAACCTTTGTGCAAGTTTAACCATCATTGGAATTGTTTTTCCACTAAAACTCAACTGGCTCCCATTATTTGTCATTGCAGCTAACAAAACAGAACTCATTTTATTTTCACTGAAAAAGAAATTTTGGTATTTTATTAAAAAAGCAAAAAATTAAATAAGACTATTATTTTTTCCAGACATATTTGCAACTCCTGAATTGCGTCCCATTCTAGCTTTCTGCTAGGCAGCTCAAAGAACCAGGATTCCCAAGTCTTCTCAGCTACCAAAGAACCTTTGCTCTTGTTAACCTGCACTAAAGAGCCTGGAATAGTTTTCTGAAGGGGTGGGGGAGAAAAAAAAGTCAAACTCACCAAAAGTTGCTTTAAAAGTTTTCCAGTTCTTTTCCATATCACTGAAGTTTTCCATCCAAATGTTCTTAGCTTGCATCTACCACTCACATTCTCTGTTCCCTGTCTGCCTTTTTCCTACCCTATTCTTCTTTCACCTGCCTTATCTTCTTGAGGTAAAAAAGTTACATTTTAACTCAGAGTTCAGAGTCCCAGCAAAGATCAAGTAATGTCTTCAAAGAAAGTGGGAAAACAAGAGCTTCTCAAATGAGAAAACTGTTTTTTTTTTTTCCATGGGAGGTTTGTGAGAATACACAACCCATATGATAGCAGACCAGAGAGAGCTCACTGAGGGTTTCTTATCCACATTAGCTGCAATTAATTAGAAATATGACAGGGAGAACAAAACAGTTAACTAAGCAAATGCTGAACCACTAAGCTAAACAGACAGTCATAACTGACAACTGCCAGCGTAGACTTGGTCACCACAATTTTGGCAGGAGGTGAAATGACTTGCTGTAGCCCTGTTCTTTAAGAAATCATTTTAGAAAACAAGCTAAGAAACAAACAACCTAATGATAGGATTTAGTAGAAACTATTTTACTACAAATGATTAGGTTAACAAAAGCATAACCAAAAAATAATAATAATAAAAAAGCATAGACTCTCAGGAAGGAATTAGGTAATCATGTGTAGCTATTTGCCTGACTATTAGCATTCTGTATAAAGGAGATGTAAAGAAATATTGTCCCTTTAGAAAAGCCTCCCATTTAGTTTTAAAACAAAATGAAAAAACTTGTCAACAAGCAGAAATAGATAAAAGGTATTAAGAGAGCTTACCAGCATCACAATTGTAGCTATTAACCTCGTTGGCTCAAACATTTTTTTCAATTGCTTCAGGGGCCCCATCAGGAAACATGTACTAATAGAAGAGATGAAAAAACAGAGTAAGTTGTTTTCAAAAAATAAATAAAACCCACAACAACACACTTTGCAAAAGATCACACTAAATTAACCAGTTTTCCTGCAATTAAATCACTATACATGCTAAGAAAGACATTTCAGTGTTCAGCAGACACCTGTAGAATACAAAGGGCAATACTCGAGGGCAATACTGGAAACAGTGTCCATGTTGAGTCAACTTTAGCTATCAACTTCCTTTGAGAGTATTAAATTGATATTCCAGCAAAGCCTAGGAAACTTAAATTTTGACACTTTTTTTCTTAAACTGACTTGCCAAATAAATACTAACACCAAATAGAAAACTTCTGCTTAAACCTCCTATCCAGGTAGCGCTCAAGTAACTACAGTCGAGACTACAATGGAGCTCTAACTTCACCCAAATTCAGCACGCAAGCCCAAGAACAGCAAGAACAAAAATTAATAGTTTGTACCGAAACTTCCAGCTTCCTTTTACTGTGTAGTTATCTGAGGAAAAAATGAAAGTAGTCAGCAACTCTAGGTCCTCCTTGTTCATGCCAACTGGAAGATGTGAACAGCACAGCAAACTTTGGTCTGCTCAGAAATCTCCTTGGAAGAATTCTGTCAAGAATCCCATGCACATAGTCTGGAGGGAAGAAGGCCCCCAAAGAGCTGGCTGATTTTCAAGGATCAGCTCCTTTCAACAAGTGGAAAATCAGGTAAAGGCAGCAGACAGCTCACAGGGATGAGCAAGAAGCTCCTGACTGAACAGAGACATAGAAAGGAAGATACAAGAGGCAGAACCAGGGACAGGTGACATTATGGGCAACAGGAAAGGCTTCTGTAAATACATAAGCAGCAAAAAGGTGGTTAGGGAAAACTGCTGCTGAATAGGGCAGGGCACTTCACCTCAGTCTTTACTGGTATCTTCAAGGTATGTCCTATCCTCAAGGTGGGGCAAGAAGGAGGATCCAGCAACCACACACCAGTCAGCCTCAGCTCAATTGCTACAGGAGGCAATGAAGCAACTGGTTCTCTTGAATACTACTTCCCGACCCATAAGGGATAAAGGAGTGACCAGGAATAGCCAGCACGGATTTGTGAAAGGGAAATCATGCTTAGCCTGTCTGATAACCTTCAGCAACAAGATGGCTGGTTTGGTGGATGAGGGGAGAGCAGTGAATGTTGTTTATTTTTAGTAAGGCTCTGGACCCAAGGCATCCTCAAGGACTGGCTGATGAATTGTGTGCTAGAAAAAGCAACAGTGAGGGGGAGTGAAAACTGGCAGGCTCCGAGGATTGCATCGGCAGCGCCAAATCCAATCGGACATCAGTCGTTAGTGGCACCCCCCAGAAGTTGGTATGGAGAGACAATCCTGTTTTAACATATTTAATATATTTTAAACATAAGCTGGATGACAGCACAGAGATCACCACCACCAAGCTTGCTGATGATGCAAAACCAGCAGCGGCTGATACACCAGATGGTTGCCCTGCCGTTCAGAACCTCAACAGGCTGGAGAAATAGGCAGAAATTCCTCACTGAATTCAGAGGGAAATGCAAAGTTCTGTACCTGGAGAGGAATAGCCCCATGAACCAGCACAAGCTGGGGCTGATCTGCTGAAAAGCATCTTTGCAAAGGAGGAACTGGGGGTCCCGGTGGATGAGTGGGATGTGGATCAACAATGTACCCTAGTGGCAAGGAGTGCCGACAGCCTCCTGGGCTGTACTGTACTATTAAGAGCTTTACCAGCAGGTTGAAGGAGACTGTGGTGAGGTCGCGCCTGGGGCACTGCATCCAAATCTGAGCTTCTTCAATACATGAAAGACACGGACATATTAGATTGAGTCCACTGAAAGGCCACAAAGACGATTAAGGGAAGCATTTGACACTCAAGAGGAGGCTGAGAGGGCTGGAGTTGTGTAGCCTGGAGAAGAAAAGTTGGGGGGGGGGGGAGGGTGGGTGGTTCTTACTGGTGTTATGAATACGTGGTGGGAAACGTGGGGAAGATGCAGCCAGACTTCTCTCAGTGGCACCCAGGACAGCACAAGAGGCTGCTGAACATTAGAACAGGTTGCCCACAGAAACTGATGAGTCTCCCTCCTTTGGGATACTCCAAACCTGACTAGACGGGGTCATGGGTAACCTGCTCTAGGGATGCTGCTTGAGCAGAGCTGGTTGGACCAGATGATCTCTGTACATCCCTTTATTCAACCATTTTGTGGCTCTCCGAAACAAAATTCATACTCAAAGCAGTAACTATTCTAGCTTCAAGCACAGAATACCAGTCTCTTCCAACCATGCTGCTAAAGCCACTACTTCAGCAAGAGCAAGAATGATTCTAGCCTTGAGTTCTGAAAGCTTCACTGTAGAGTCAGAAACCTAAATTTAATCCCCTTCCTAGATAACTTCGTTAATATGAGGTGCAAGTCATTTGGGCAGTGTGAGCTCCCTCTCAGAACCAGCCATAAGCCTAGCACCTTCCACAGTTGAAGAAAGATGAGAGTAAGTCTCCCAAGGAAGAGACTAAAACATAATCCCCCACCCCAGATGCTCTCCTACTAACAGGAGTACATCCTGCTACAAATACATTTGTGAATACATTCCCTTCTCTTCATTAAGACACATATGCACACCTCAGAAATTTGTAAGCTAAAAAAGAAAAAAAAGATACATTTTCTCATTTTAGTAGGAAAAAATAAATAAATTCAGCTCAATGCAAGCTAATTTTTCTCAGCGTTCTTATCTTGGCTGCTGAACCATAAAATCAAGAAAAAAAAATCCACAATCTTAATTGACCACTGCAAATAACTGAGCAGAGTTAAAAAAACACAAAGTGAACAGTTTTAGATTCTGCCTGGCCTCATATTCAAAATGAGGATATCCTGAACCTCTCCTTTTTCAAAGTATTTTCCAAGAGAGAAAAAAAAAGGAAGGTGTCTTTGCTACTGGAAGACTCCTCTTGCTTTTAAAAAAGACATCTACAGCAGGCAGACTACCATTTTTTTGCCAAAACTGAAGTACCTCTGCATCTAGCGAAAGGAAACTGCAAAAAGCCCAGAACATTCACATAGCAATCAAGATATCTAAGAAATACTTGCAGCAGACATAATATTGAGGCAAGAACAAATGCATAACTGATCTTCTTTAATTGTGATAATCATAAAACTATGTAATAAATAAGATTTTTACGATATTAGCATTCCAACATGATATCAAGGTTGTTTATTCAAAATTATTGATAGGCAAAATAGACAGCGTTTTACAAAAATGATTGAAAATGAGAGCATTTTGTTATCAATAATAATTAGCAAAGCATACCTGGCTAATGCAGCAATATTTCCCAGAGTATAGAACACTGCAAAAAGTTTGATTCCCTTTGGGAGCCATAGCAATGCTGTTCCCTACACAAGACAGAACATTTGCATGTTTGTAATTAGTCATCTAATTTAAAATGCATACTACATATTTATTTTCAGAGACTCTGAAGAACATCATCTTAATATATAGTAGCAATACTCTGTTCTCAGGAACTCGTTGTTGCCAATATGAAGCATGCTTCTATTGCCACCTGCTGGCAAAATCATGTATTGATTTAATATATTTTGTAATGTATTTCACAGCTATGTAATGTTTATTTTGGTTTTTATGACACAATTTCAGCTTCCTTAAGATCTGTTAGTATAGATAAATAATGCACGAAGGGAAAAGTGTCATAAACACTAACATCTAAAATTTCATTTTCCTCCAGTAGGCCCCCTAGATTCAGTCTAACTGTACAGAATCTGAAAAGAAACATTCTAAAAACTAACAAGACACTCTCTGTTAAATTTCAACAAAACACTAAAAATCCAAGTTTTCTGATGATTTTTAAGATAAAGAAGAAACAGAGCTTAAGTTACAATCAAAACACTACCCAACTGCAATTTCAGTGGCAATCTTTGTGGTCAGTTTGCACAGAGTACAGTGCAGAAACCACAAAAAGTAACAAGGGATGACTGTAACAAAGACAGACTACCTCTTGCAGAGATAAATCTAAAGAAAATATACTTGTTAGCAATACTAGTCAGCCAAAAAACTAATACACCTACCAGCTTTGAAAATATGAAATTTAAATATCAGGTATATTCTGAAATAATATTAGATGTATATCTACATAGCTATATACATATTGTATTCTAAATTAGAAACAGGACTTCTTGATACAGACCAGGCACAATGCTTAAAGTCTGAGAAACAGCAGCAAGGAGTAACTGTAATCTGTCCAGAAATTGAGGTTAAAATAAACAGCTATGTACTAAAATTCATAATTATATTGGTTATATATTTCTTGCTCGGAAAGGCTGAAGGGAAGTCAACCACCTATCACCGAATTAACCCTAAAAACTAGCCCAAACTCCAGCGCCTTCTTTAGGAATTGCATGATCTATACAACATATATCTGGCCAGAATCTGTGTCACTGCACTCAGTATGGATTCAGTATGAAGGATACCAACCTCTAGTTTCTTTACTGAGTAGATTATTACTGAAACAAGACCTCTCAGAAAAGACCACAATAGTTTAGGTTTACCTCAAGGTCTCAGGCAGCCTTAGCAAACTGAGAGTTTGGATAAGGAACCAGAGGGTCCCACCCTCAGGAGAATCCAGTGAGTCACTATCATTTAGTATTTACCTCAAACAGTAAACAGGCTGCTTCTCCATAACTGCTTCTTCCTACCTGTCAAACACACCTCTTTGGATTTAGGGGATTTCAAGCTAAATGCCAACGAAGCAGCAGCAACATAAGCAAAGAACTACACTGCACGCAAGCCAAATCTTATGTGCTCTGTGAAGAGCGAAAATCCAACCAACTTTCGTTGAAAAGATCACATAAGGAAAGAAAATTAATAATAATCCTCCCCTCAAACCTCAATCCAAATTCTCACTCTACACTTATTTTACCTACTGCTGAGACACTACATGCAGAAGAACTGCTCTGGAGCACCAGTTACCCAGATCATGCTTTTCTAGATCTAATCAATTAAGATTTCAACTTTCAAGGGCAAGCCTGAGCCTCCTTCCAACATTCCATGTTCAAGACCTGAACAAATGTTTTGCCAACCCCAGACCAGTCACAGTACAGCTCTTCCAACCGTCAACATGCTGCCACACTCAGCATCCATCGATTTATGTGAGGCATAATGTTGGCAGCTTCTTAAAGTTTTCCCAAAGTTATGAAAATAAGACTACTAAACAAAAGCTCCTTCCTAGTATGTCACAAAGAATACTACATTGCATTTGTCTTCTTTGAGAGGAAGCAAGATTGTCAAAAACTGAATTTACAGAACAGTAGTCCCTATACAGTAATTACATATTTTAATGCCCAATTAAGTTTACGGATGCAAAACATAGGCTTCAAGATATAAAGCATGCACAAAAATAAGTATAAAGTGTTAACATTAATGAGGTTCTGCTACAGAACATGAATAAAAATACTGGGAAAACAAACACACACACTTTACTTACGAGAATAGAACACGCAATGCCAGCAATAAAACATATGCCAAACCATTTGACTCTGGTACCAAAGCTGAGTGTTGAAGCATCAAGGACCTTGAAAGAAAGAGGGGAAAGGAAAAAAAAAAGAGGGGGTGGGGAAGATATTAGAATCAGTTTTAAAACATTTGAAAGGCACGTTTCCTTTACTATTAAAGTGTTTAATTGAAAACAGTTTGCCTCAAACAAAACCAGTTATTTTAACTAGCCTAAGAAACATGTCTGCTTGCATAATAATTACTTCCTCAGCTACCTACAACAAACTTAAATTCCCATACAGTTGTTTCAAAGCAGGAAAATGACAGGAGCTTCTAGCGACTTGCTGGTGAACATCTCCATTGGCACATTACTGTATATTCCTACAGCTACTACTACTATCATCTGCTACTACATGGACTCCACTGTTCCTACCAGTACAAGTATGCTGTGCAAGTATTACAATTCCCCCTCAATTACTGTTCCTTACAGGGAAGAAAAAAAGGCATAGGCGATTAACACAACTTCCCACCCGAGAGCTTGCTCACGGCAAGGAGCAAGACGCTTCCTACTTCTCCTGGGCAACTCTGGCACTGTCAAATCCTTCCAAAAAGAAAGGCGACCCAGCTCCAGAAGCTAGAGGACTACTCTGCCTCTCACTTCCATGGCTTAGTCCTATGCTAGACAAATAAGGAGAAAACAGCATGGCAGGAGTTTGGAAAAGCAGCAATGCTAACACAAGAGAAGCGGCAGAGCTGCACGGCTGGCACCAGAAACATCCCTTTCAGCAGCAGTGACTTGTTAGATCTGCTCAGCCTGTTTTTTCCGGTCATGCTCTTCATTTCAGCTTTCTACAAGCCACTAGAATTAAATTTATGCTCTGTTGCAAGTTGCTCTATTGACTGTTGCTTCAATAGACCCAAGATGATTGTAAAACGTAACTTTTCAATCACACAATCACACAAGGGAACTTGACCTCTCATTTCTGTTCCTGTTATCTACTCTACAGCTATTCTCAACTATTATCAACCAAATGTACAACAGCAGAACTTCCCCAGTTGGATAAATAGGTGATGTTCCATTCTCTTCAGAAATCTTCCCTTCAGGTAGTGGTAAGCAAATGAATGAAATTTGGTTGCTACTTAAAATAATATCGCATCTGTACAAACAAAGAATCCATACCCAATATAATCCAAAGGAATTACAAAAACTAACATTTATGGGCTCTAATGAATCAGTATCCAAATGTGCTTCAAAGAATGGCTTGCTCTTTTCTACTTAAAAAACACACAAACAAAAAACCTGCTACCAACCTTATTTAAATTAAATATTTGGAATATTTAATGTGCAAAGGATCAGAATACTGAAAACAATCTTCTGTATTTGCATACTTGCTGAATACACTGCTAGAACACAATATGGTACTGAATTTTCTGCCCCTTTTTCTCTGTTCAGAAACTAAAGCAGAACTTTCCAAAGGCCTGAGGATGCCACTTACCTCATTAGATCCAACTCTTTATCCTTATGTAAGCATTAAAGAGATAGACAAAAAGAGTAACTAAAACATGATTCAATATTTGAAGCCGTATTTGACAGTCATTTGTAAATGCCTGTATGGGTGGGGAGTGGAGGAAAAGCTGGTGGTAAAGAACTGAAGATACACATTTGAATCATGCTTTTAGCTTTATCTATTCATGCAGCTAATCACATGTACATTAAAAAAAAAAAAAAAAAAAGGTAAAGTCCTTTCAACTCTAGCTCAGAAAGGAAGGGCTGGGTGAGCTAAAAGTATCAGCAGACCCAACACATGACACATGTGAGATTTCCTGGAAAAAGGAGGGAGAGGATGAAGGCAAAATGTTTCTTCAAGCTTATCAGCTTATAACCTGCAACGGTTATTCAGTAGAAAAAAAAAATGCTAAGAATGCAGACAAATGAACCTTAAAAAGCTCAGAAAAAGTCAAATCCAAAATGCAATTTTAAAAACAGCTTAATACATTAAATACATTTTATAGATATATTATTAAAAGCCTGGATCGGCAATACCTTGTGCACATGAACCGCACAAGAGGCTAAACAGCACGAGCAAGGGCTGCCAGATCTCAGTGGGACAGTATTCACACAATGACAAAACTGAAGAAATGAATTGACATTAAAACAAAGTCTGATCCTCCAACCATTTCTGCGACCATTACTATTTATGATCTCAAGCTACACATAGTTAATGCAATAACCAAAACCACGGAGCTCCAGTTTCTCGATCGTATTTTTTTAAGTGCTGGTGCATTTGGATTTAGTGGAATTGAAAACCTTTGAGATGGCTGTTTCACCCTTGTGGTAAAGCACCGTGCAGCAGAAGTGGAATAACAGGTACTTAGTTCAACAATTTACAATACAGATTTCAGCTTGTAATAAAAGTGTCAGACTATGATCTGGTGAAGTTAGGGAACTGACTTGGAGCTATTCTGCCATGTCTACTACATGAGCAAGAATTTCGGGCAGCATGATGGCCAGGAAAAATAAGTTTAGTTTTTCACAATTAAATTCAATGGTTACTTTGAATAAGACTCCTAAGAAAAAGTTAAGTTGTTTAAGCTGTATTTATAGCAAAAGCAGTCAAAAGTCAGATGATTGACATATTTCTCTAGTATTGTCTCACATAAACTGTACAGCTCATTCCCAATTTCAGATAAAAATAGTTGGCACACCACTCTGTAGCACTTGTGTGAGCAGTAGCTTTTACTTAGAAAAACGGACAAAATTGCAACACGGATTCCACATCTGGAGAAAGTTTCTCCAGAAAAGCTGTGAAGGGGGGTAGGAGGGAGGGAATTCCTATAAGGCCTATCCTTCTTGGTATGCCAGTTATCAACTTGTTTCTAAGCAATTAACAAAACGGAGAGGGAGAAGGAGGAGAAAGAACAGAAATGCTTGGCTTTCTATAGCTGGGCTTTAATGCCCAACTCCTGGGAAAACAACAAAGATCTTTATCCATAGGAGACTCCAAGAGAACATGAAATCTAAGAAATGACCAAAAGCACCCAGAAATCGAGACAGAAACCAAAGCAGAAACTGGAATCAGGAAGGCAGACTTCCCAAATCATCAGGCATGGCATTGCAACAGTCCAGTGCACAAGGTGCAAGTGTCAGAAAGCTGTAACCCTACTGAACAGTGCATGCCTACCATGGACACCCAATAAATCACACAGTAACCTGAAAAACTGCCTTTGAGCAAGAACATTTCTTGCATTCCTGATCATTGAACCTGGGCTCCTATTCCCTTTAAAAATAAGCTTGCAGAAGTTTTCATGCAGAATTTCTTTTAAATCTTTTACAGACTTAGAACAGATTCTAGAAGTTTTTTTTTTCTTGACAGCAAATTTAAGTAGCTGAGAAAGCACAAATCCAAAGATGTGTTCAGTATAGTCAAAGGATCTAGCTCTTAATGCGTGTTCAGGGGTAGGTTAATATGAAATACATATCATTTTATTGAAGATTAGTTTTTAATGAAAGCAGAGGGTTTGTTGTTAAGTTCTGGCCCCATGGCAGTAACTGATTTCATTATGAAAATCTGAAGAAAAATATTTTCTGTTTTGTTTTTTTCTGTCCTGAGTTTCCACGTGCGCTTCTACAGCATACAGGATAGCTTTTAAATATGTACACGTTCTTGCTATTTAAAGTCTTCTCACACTGTAACACCACTACATATGATCATCAAATTATACTATATATAGTTTAGCTATTTGGTTACTAACATTTAACAAGTGACAGTCTCAGCTCAGTTCCCCCTTTCTGAGAACACACATCTCAAACCAAAAACTATTCAAAGTTTAGGCAATTATCTTTTGACTGCTGCCTTGAAACAAACATCACATCGAGTCTCTTCATCACAATTTGTGCCACATACGAAACGGACCTGAAGACTTATCTCCGAATTGATATCTTTTAGTGTGAAGATTAATAGCAAAGCATCTCTTTGATAAAGCTTGACATGAGATCAGGTGAAGCACCCCCAACACGGCCGGTTAACTCAGATGTGACGGGGCACAGGCCCAGCCCGCTTCCAGAGCGGCATCACACCTGGATGTGATTTTGTCGTGACCAAGAACCCGAGCTCTTGAACCCCACAGGCCAGCTGCAACTCTGTGCAAAGCCACAGGCCTCACACCAGCACATCCTAGACACCAAGGACACAGAGGCAGCTATGGCCAGCAGGGTTTATTAGCTACAGGCCAGACGCAGACTGCCCTACGGTCCGCTGCACTCCAGGACTCTGTGGCTGACAGTACCCGGATTCCCTGCAACGAGCAGCACTTTAGCCAGCAGATAACAGCAGCCGACTGGGCTAAACATGTAACAGGCTTTTCAAGGGTGTGCTCAGAACTGCTGCAAACTGGAAGTGAAACCCTAGGACTACAACGTGTTTGAATACAGTAAGAAAATACCCGAGGAAAGTTACAGGGGGAGCAATAAGAACGTTTAGTAGCACTTCAAGTGTATAGTTAATAAATAAATAAACTCCTACGAACACACACCGAGAGAGGGTAAGAGAAACACTTCAAAGCAGTAACACATAAACCAAAGCCACGCAGGAGGAAGACAAACACACGCACGAAAAGGGTACAACAGGGAGTCAGGTGGGGAAAAGAAACCGTCGAACCGAAGCCACCAGCGCGGCGAGAAAAACTCCCCACGGCGACACCTCGGAGGGGGGGCCCTCACCGCTCGGACACCCGCACAGTCCCGCTCGCGTCCCGGTACCCACGGCTGTTTTCTCCCGACCCGGACACGAACATGCGTGCAGCCGCCGGACCGGCTCCCGGCCCCGCGGGGGCGAGACCGGGGGCGGGGGAGGCGGGGGCGCCTCGCTGAGGCAGAGGAGGCGCCGGCGGGCCGTACCTGCGCCGTCAGACCCTGCTCCTCGTCGTCCTGCCCGCTCAGCACCCGCCGCAGCTTCTCCATCGCGCCGCTCGGCGGGACGCGGGGCCGCTGCGCTGCGCTGCCCGGGCCACTCCGGAAGTCACGAGGACACGCAACGGGCCGGGGGAGAGCGGCGGTTGGGCGCGAGGCGGCGGCGGGCTCCGCGCCTGCGCGCGGCGCGGCGGGGGCCGGGCGGCCGTTGGGCGTTAGAGCCGCGCGAGCTGCGCCGGCCGCCTCGGGAGCGGTTTAGCTGCGTTAGTGTGGCAGTGCAAATCGGTGCTTTATAAAGAGAGTTTTGTGTAGGTGTGTAACGCACAAGCTGTAACAGTTTGGTCACCATTATGCAAACTGTTGTTGGAACTGCAGTTACTTAGTGGTCATGCTCGCAAAAAGAAAATACTTCGGCTGTGTTCATGTGCTCATCTGCCCCATGGGAAATACCCCGTAGTCCACAAGGTCCTTCTAGAAGAACAGGGGAGCCTGTGCCTGGTTTAGGTGTGATCTTACTACCTCTGTGGTGGAAATGAGCATGTGTTTGGTCATCTGACTACAAGACAGGCACAGTGCAAACAAAGATACAAACCATTGTCTGTGCTCTGTGGATTATGGGTGCCTGTTGTGTGCTGCACAACACCTACAAGGAAGTTGTGTGCTTTTGCATCGGGGCTGGCATACCAAAGTGCAGTTTCTTTAGGAATGCTGTGTGCAGTCCCTTTTGCAAAGTGGTTGCAGCAATCAGCTCAGTGATAGGGTCTGCGCTCATGCCGAGGAATCCAGGAGACTTTCCATGCGCGTGGGTGGCTGGAGGAACACAGGTGGCAGGAGTGTTGTCACGAGTGACCGCTGCGTGGGCTGCTGTCCGCCTTTCACTGCCAGGACGCCGCACGACCTGGGGATGGGTTCTGAAGTGCTGATTTGTGCAGCACTTACCCCAGCACCCGCCCATAACACACTGTGTTTGGGGAGGAGAAGGGCATCTGCACAGAGGCCTTGAGGGTGTATTGTCCTGGCATGATGTACGGGTAGTGAAGCACATGGTGGGGCCCTAGTCACTGATCTGCAACAGGACTTGGGGATGTGTTTTCTGACTTAGCCAGCTGCCTTATAGGTTTCCCCCACAAATCCCCAGAGAACGGTTTTCTTTAAAGAAACTTAACAGTCTTGGTGGTAAAACCAGTCATGTTTGTCACCTCCCTTTAGCTCTGAGGGTAGTGCTATAACTTCTCCTTCCCCATTTATTTTCCCTGCCTCTCCACCTGCTATGGAGATGTGGCTGTGATGAAGAGCAGGCAAAGGGGCTGTCACTGGTTGTGCCTTCACGGAAATCTCTTGTGGTGGAAGTCCAGGCCTGGGCCCAGAGCGCATGTTCTTCTTGGGACACTCCCTCATGGCAACCCCAAAACTCAAAGAAACAAGTCTCAGGTGATACCAGATCACGGCTGTTCAACAGCTTCATAACATGGGGGCGTCTCCTGTGTTACCTTCAAAGTGCAGTTGTGACAGAGTGTCAAAGCCAGGGCCTTCATCTTCATGGCTTTGGTTTTCATTTCCCTGACTAGATTTAACTAGACAGAGTCTAAACATTAAGCCTAAAAAATAAGAGTTATCTTTCACATTGCTGCAGTCCATAGACAAAGAGTAGCTCTTTGAGGGGGCAGTTCATCTCACCCAAAGCACCTATTTTTGGGAGGACAGGCTTGGCTCTGCTTTGGGTTGCTGATGGCCGCCTGCTCGCACAAGGACTGTGGCGTCAGAGCACCTGGCAAAGTCCCCGCTCCTGTTGCTGGTTCCTGCCCGTGGGGTCACCGCTAGAGCAGAGCAGGGCAGCCGCACACGAACCCTGCAGAGAGGGCACGGGGTTGGTGTCCCAGCACGGCCCTCTGTGGCTGGCTGTGCTTCCCGGCTCTTTTCCAGACCACAGCATTGACAAAAGTTACCCATGGTTTATTTTTCTTATTGTCTCTGCTTTACTGATGTTCTTAAATACTCAGTGCAATCACAGAACACCTGAGATGCTGTGTAAAACAGGCTACTCAGCGTGTTTAGAAAAAAAAAAAATCAGCAGACATACAAATTGCAAGAGAAGGAGACTAACAGTCCCAAGGTCTTAAATATTTTTCTTACCTCCCATTCAGCTCAATTAAGAAACCCCCCAAACTAGGGTTTTGTTATCTAAAATTAGGGACTCCACACCTGTGGCTGACCATGTTTATATATATTTTTTCTAGTAAACTGAGGCTTGGTTAAGCTTCTCCAGTAAGACCTTAAGTCTTGTGGGTTTGGTTTTTTTCTTTTTGCAAATCACTTAGATTCTTTGGCCCTGTATCCAAAATAATTTAGATGGCCGACTCCTAATAAAACCCAGGCATTTCATGCCTGTAGGAATCTATTATGTGCCTCAGCCCTGTGGATATGCAGAGAGCTGCAAGTTACACCATGCGGTGCAGCCCTGCTGTATCAGAGACACCTCTGCTCAAAGCAGACTGATACAGCTACAGAACACAGTGAGGACTCAGATTAAATACTACTAATAGCTATGAGTAATAATATATAAATAAATATTTATAATATATACAAATAAGTTACATGTATATATAAATAATAATAATTCAAATATTAGCTTGGATTTCAAGAGCATTGTTGTCATATCAGAGTGGCAATACAAGCAGGCTAAAACATACTGCCTCTGAGACCCGAATCAGAACTTTCTTGGTAGAGTTGTACTTCTGGTGCTTGCAATATTTTGTATGCAGGCATCTCTTTAGTCACCTTTGAAAATATTTTTATTAGGCTGCTCAGTCCTTTTGAGGAATTTTAAACTTTGAACCTTTCTTATGAGGGCTATAATATCCTCCAAAAATATATCCCTGACATGGACAGAAACAAAGTACTTCCATGCCAATAAATTTTGATTGATAAGGTTGTGAGATTCAAAACTAGTTCTGCTTTTCTAATAGTCTCTCTCTTTTTTTTTTTTTCTCTAAGCAGAAGTCACCACAACAGGTACAAAATACTATTTTGCCTTTAGTTGACAAACATCGCCTTTGGGGCTGAGTTCTGGTTTCATGGTTTTGGATTTGCAAACTGTGATTTGCTTCTGTATTCCTAAGCTATGGTGCTGTCTGCTTACATTTTTTTTCTTGATTAGTTTGTACATCTAAACTTGAAGCTATCTGGAGAATGTGCTGAGTAACGTTGCCTCCTGAACAATACAGGAATTCAATGAGCCTGCTGAATCGGTGCAGCCGGGGGCACGGTTCTGTCGTGCACAGAGTCCTCTCTGTCTACTTCAGTCTTTCAGCTGTAAACCCACATTCCTTATAAAGCAGTTCCTGCGGTCTATCAATGGGGCTGTAATATCCCATGTTCCTCCTTTGCATTCTTCACTCCTGGCAACCACAAGGGAAGGGATGTTTAAAGGGATGGTTATTGCTGAGGGAGTAGAAGCTAGGGGTTACTCAGTAAAGGATCTTTTACAGACACCCTTGATTGTCATAGTAGAAAATGGAAAATGTGAGGCTGTTTCAGGGACCTGCCTGCTCAAGTTGATGAGACTCCATTTCCACTCTGCTCTCTGGTGCAAATGCCTCAAGTCAGAAAAGCAGCTTCTGAAGTGCACTGACAGGAGGGCAGTGCATCAGTGGAGAAGAATATCCCCGAAAATGCAAGGATTGTGAACCTCCTCCAACAGGCCTGCGCTGTCGACTGTAGCATGTAGTCTTTCCAGAGCTACTGTCACTTCTCCATCAGAAATGGATCATTCTTAGGCCTCTGATGTGCCACCTACAGAAAATAACTGCAGAAATACAACTGTTTCCTGAAGGGGTGGGCACAGGAGCTAGGTTTGTGTTTGGACCACAGTAACACCATGAAAAGGTTTGTAGGGCACCCAAAATAGCCTGTATTGGATCACCGTGCCTAACCCAACCAGTACAAGGAATTAACAAAAAGCCTTGTGAGTTTATCTCTCTCTGAGGCTTGGTACACTCACAGAGGCTCAGTTACTTGATCAGTATTCAGTAACTTGCCCAGTCTTTGAACCTTGGAGCTTTTTCTGGTTTCTGGTGATCACCTGGCTGAGAGCTGATGCTCCTGTTCATCAGCGTAGGCTACAAGAAACACAAGGTATTAGAAAGTTACTGATCACATTGAGGGCATTGTGCTTTGATCCCAAGTGAACCATAACATCAAACACGTACAGAAATACCTTTTAATTGTTGCCTCACATGACTTACCCCGTGAGCAAACACAATAAATATCTTGGGATTTTAAGTGATCCTGGGGCAAAGAGACCTAAGCCTGCAAGCAAGGAATCTTTACGAGACAACCTTCTTAACGTGGCATAGCACAAGCTACAATGGAGAGGTCTTTCTGTGGTTAAGCACCATGATTTCAGATCCAGAAATGGATCTGCAGAATGACAGTCCTGAAGTGACCAAGCTCTTCTGCCAAGAGTCAGCTTTGTGATTGCACAGCACCACTAGGCCTCTCCAAAAGATGGGTGAGAGGCTAGTAGTCTCACATCACTCACTGTCACCTGAGGAGCATCACTTTAGTTAATACATCCCCTAGCTAATACATCCCAAGTTTATCTTGTGGCTACTCCTACCATCCTACAAATCAACACCAATGAACAATACAGTTCTTTCTTAGGGTAAGGTATGGGCTAAACTCTTTCAATATGGTAGATGCCTTGCTTTGCATAGTAACATATTTCTTCTGCACAGTGGTCCGGACTTGGCCATGGCATAAGCTCATGCAATGCTGCAGTAACTGGGGCACTCACACTTCGGCCACAGGCCAGGTTTGTGTCAGTTATGCCCATACCACAGTTTCACGTGGTGAGAACGGCATGGCTCAGATCTCAGAATAAAGGAACGGGCTGAACATTCTTGGTTACCTGAAAGCTACTGTCAAAAACAGCAGAATTTAAAAAAGTATAAAGCAAGGGAGAGGAGAGCACAATATCACAGCCAGGCCTTAACCCTGAGATAAGGAGGGAGCTGATGATCCTGGAGGGGCAGGACTCATGCGGCAGTGCTCTGACCAAGCTGATGGGGAAGCCAGACTGACTGCATTCGGCGACACCAGTGCTCTGGGCACTGCTGGGCTGGTTCTGCTGAGACTGGTTACTCGTAAGTGGTTCCTGCAGCAACGTGCCGGGCACAGCTAGGAGAGCAGCAAGAGCAGAGGGGGAGATGGGCAGACTTCACAATTTGTTTAATAGGGACAAACTGCCTCAGCTTAACACACAAAACTGCCTTTCTTCCCCCTCTGCAAAGGAAGTGAAGCTTGCAGCAATGTCTTGCTTGAACAGAATAAACTTCTTTCAGCTTCTGTGTAAAGTAGCAGCAGAAATACCCCAGTTCTGCTTCTGCAGTTCTTCAGAAGCATCAAATCAGGTAGTTAGTGGAGTCCTTCCCTAAAAGCAGGTGACATCAAAGTATCCTCCAAGATATGGGCTGAAGACCCAAAAGGGATAACAGTGTTGGTCTGTCTGTCATATATTACTGTTTTGTAATGTTAAGGGCTTCGTACTGTGCCCACAAATTAATACATTTCAGTTGCATTTTTTAAAATTATACTTTTTTTGTCTTTTTTATCCCTACTCTTAACTCCTTTAACTTTCTAGTTTGCTCTCTATGTTGTTCAGATGGTACTATTGTGCTTTGCATGGAGAGCAAATCACAATCCCCATGCTCTGAGGAACTAGATTTTCCTGGGATTGTTTTTTTGGTCCAGAAGCTGACAGGCTGTATGGGCAGCAGGCTGCCTCGTGGCAGCTTTAGAGAGATCAAACAGAAGGACAATTAAATGAGAATATACAGGACACAGCAGCATTAGCTGCAATGATTGTATTAGTACATGATGCTGTAGGAGGTGGAAAAGAATACAGTTAGTGATTGTTTTGTTCTCTTTAAAGAAACTTTGGAGGCAATTTCTTCTCCTCTTGTGACCCCACAGTTATGGTTATTGCTTTCTAGTGATATATTACTCGGCTATCAAGTGAGCTCCACTTCTGAATCATAAATCAGTAGGCTTTCATAGCAAAGCTACTTAATCTTGCAGCAACAGAGGCGGCTATGGGCTGTTCTAATACCACCACGAGCCACGTGAATCCCTAGCTCTCTGGAATAAGTGGGTCAGGGATCTTTTCAAGTGGAGATTTGGAGGAGTGGGGGAAGGGAGATGGAAGGAGGGAGAACCGAGTGGGCCCCATCTGCTTGAGCTCCCCAGGGTGTCACATCCCCTAGCAGCACTTGCTCAGCAAGATGAGAAATTCTTCTCTCTGAAAACACAAAAGGAGGCGGCAGCAGCCGATGTGACAGGAGGAAGGGCCCAGCACGCCTGCCTGGCAGCCCTGCAGCGGGCACACAGGCGAGGGCACCTCCGTTCCTAGGGGCAGCGATATGGTACAGCTGAAAAACTGCTGCAATTCAAGCAAGCTCTGAAATTAATACCTAATAGCTATTCCATAACAACACATAGAAACAAGCCCTAAGAACTTATGCATTAAATGCAAATACTCAGCACTAACTTTGGATGACCAAACACTGGAGTCTAAAATATTTCTCTATTTTAGGTTATCGCAGGCAGCACCATCCCCCAAATGGCCATACGCCAAGGTCTTGGTGTCTTGTGCTAGAGGAGCAGGATGCAGATTAGCTATACAGTTACTTGCTAAACTGTTTTCCCTTTTCTCCTCTTTATGGCTCTTTTTTTTTTCCCGAGGACCTTTACATAAACAAATAGTAGGTAAATGGCTTGATAAAAAATGCTGTGAAAGGAGGACACAGGCCACATGGTGGCACTCCGACCATGTAAACTTTTGGTCTCTAGGCACATGACAGGCTATGCAGCATCCACCTCATCCCAGAGGGTGCCACATCCTTTTAAGCCCCATGAAAAGTGCTTCTCACTAGACAAGAGGCTTCCTAAATAAAATGAGACTATGAGATATCATACTTGGAACCAATGGCGACAGTTGCAGGGTGTCATGAATGCTGCAGGCAGCAGAAGGTATTTCTTTGCCCAGACTATCAATGAGGGGAAAGAAAAAAAAAAAAAACATCATTTGATCTTGCTTGTGTAAGACCAACACACTTAATTAACCATGTAAAAGAGTTAACTACCCACAAGTTTACAGTCTCCTTTTTGTCTCCTAATCCAAGCACTCCCCACGATACCAATTCCAGCAATGCCAGCCTGGTGCTACCAGCAGCTCCCAAGGGCTGCTCCTGCCATAAGTAGCCTTTGCTCTGCTCCCCTCAACACCCCTCTCTGGTATTTGAAGAGCTGTGAAGCCAGTATTATGCACTCCACATGCTGAATATTTATTTTTGCAGAAAAAGAAGGGTTTACATCCACTTTAAGTGTCTATTTCCACAAGTGTACCCATTTCATCATTGAGAAACTGCAAAGCCATCGGTTTTTCCAAAGCCTCCCTTCCTTAAACTGCAGAACTGTAGAAACTTACCGGCCTTGCAGCCCTCCTCAATGAGTGCTTTCAGTTGGAGCAGAAGCTGACACAGGAACAAGCCTGAGAGAGACAATCCCCTGCCCTCCTCCTTGCCCCTGAAGAAGGGTGCTCAGTCAACATGAAATACAGGGGCATAAGAGTCGTGCAAACACAGACAGATCTTGCTACCTCCATCAGTGATGAGCACCAGGGTGAAAGGAGACTATTCCTGCCATAGCCAGCTCCTGAGAGCAAAAGGAAACCTGCTTCAGATTTCCCCTGAATAGTGGCATGTAACTTTCTAGCATGTGACCAATTCCAGCTTTTGACAATATTTTGATGATTTTTCAAACAAATTTTTGCTACTGGAGTCTATAGGTATGAGTAGCTGTTTAAGGACTGAATATTTAATGTCAGAAAAGCATTGCAAACATAGGCAATCCCTCCCCCTAAGAAAAAAATAATATACATACCTTAGGCAAAAAAGTAAATATGAACTTGGGTATCTTTGTTTCTTAAAATATATATTTTGCAATAACAGCTACTTAGCTAGCTTCTCATTTTAGTAGTCAGATGAGCAAACCTACTTTTGAATAAACACCTAGTTTTCTCAATCTTCTCAGTATTTAAACTTTCATTTTGTGACATGTGCTATGTGTAACCTTAAGAGGGAAGCATACAAATTAATGCAGGCTAGTTTGAAACCTAATGCTTTAGAACTGTTTCACTCAGAAGAGTGCTCAAGCCTATTTATAAACTACAGCCCACACCTCTAAAACAGCCACACTTCTGTCACATTGTGCATTATGACAATTAAACCTCTGGGCTACGTTTCATCCCCTCCCTACAAGTCTACACAGGCCACAGGAAACTAGCAGTGCTTTAACGGCAAACAAAAGCAAAGAACAACCCCCTTCCCACCTGCAAATCACTCGCTCATTCCCTCCACAATGAAGAAATTTGCATTTCCTTCCAGGGAAGGCATGAAGAAAGACAAAGAGACAGGGAAATACATGAGAACATGCAGCAGGTAGCCACACAATGGGAAAAATAGCATTAAACTCTTGCAATTATGACTCCCTGCTTAAGGAAACTGCAAGACAAAGAGCGGGTACAGACAGCAAGTCAAGCACTGTGAAAGAAAAAACCTTGAGTTTCCCATTTCTACAAGCAATTCTGCCTCCTCTAAGGCTCAAGAGGTGCAGTAACTACACTTGCATGAAATTCATACTTGCACATAAGCCATTTTTCCTTCAGAAATACCAAGCTTACATATAAGGTGCTATGAGTAGTAGTTATTTGTTTTCATCTCATGATTCTCACCATAAATCTACTGCTTTTCATTTTCTAGGAGAGGGAAAGAAGTCAAACACTTCTGTGACTGAGCAGTACTGAAGTAGAGGTTTATATCCCAGCTTTTCTCAAGCAGCAATAATGTCAGTCCTTAGTTTTACTGGCCCAACAAGGCATGCCTGTTAGGCTTCCTTATTCTCCTGTTACAAAAGTTTAGCTATTGCATAACTGGGAACAGCACAACCTCTGTACAGGATTAGTAAGGCTTTTAATTAACTTATAATAGGCAAGTCTCACAGTACTAGTCCCCAGCATTTAAACATACATACGGCCAGAAAATAAGGATGTAGTCCCTACTCAGATGCATATTAAGAGCAGTGAATTCAAGCTTGCCTATCAAGACAGAAATGTTCCAACTCAGTCAAGCACTCTCCCCTCTCCACAGCCTCCACTTAAGAGAATTTAATTTCTAGGTATTCGTGGCCAGTGGACACTTCCCCAGCCTCTTCCAGCTGCCGTCTGTTTTACAACTCTGCTGGTTTTCACTTCTTGCCATTAAAATAAAGACATTTCAAAGTCAAATTTTACTTCAGGCTCCATTATTACAGTATGATGAACAAAACTACAGAATTTTGGAAGAATTTACTGCCATTCCAAAGGTTTTATTGTTCGAAAACACTGTGCTGAAATAAAATCCATCATATACATTCTTTGTCAGCTACATCTTCACATCAGTGTCACATTCAGGCAGGTCAGGCATCAAGAACTCACAATGAAGTCAAAACACTACTAAAAGGCATCTTTTGTCTTTCAGATCTCAAACTTGCAAGGAATTAATTTTCTGCCTGAAAAAAGAAATACAGATCTCTAGCAGGGGGAGAACATCAGAACTTTGAGGAACAGTGACAGACTGTCTTCCTTCAGTGCTAAGCCTCTGGTTTTCCAATTTTTCTTTACATAATGTGCAACCTAAAAAATGCATGTAAATTAGGTCTCTCTGCTGAGAAAAGGCATGCAGTAAGGGAAGTGGGAAAGGTGGTCACTTCCACGCTGCCTGTCTACACATTTGTGCCTGTAGATTAGCAAGCAGCTGCTGAAGCTTAAAAATAGACAATAGGAATAAATGCACCCAAGTTAAGTTAAATGGCTTTTGAGGATATGTTAATATGTAAAACAATGATACCACCTACAGTTGTTTTAGTGACCTCTATTTGAAAACAAGTTTCCTCAAACCATCATAGGCCACTTACATTTGCAGACCTTGGATAAAAGTTCTTTTCCAAATATGTTTATTTAATTGAGCAACTACTTATTAGAAGGGCAATTATTAAAAACTTGTAAGGCAGAAGACATTAAATGCAATGGTTTACATTGCTGGATTTTAAAAGGCAAACTAAAAATTAGTAGATGATTATTTAGGGGAGAGGGATCATTCATAATGGTGTTTCAGTTTTAACCCCACTGTAATCATCACAGCAACTGTAGATGGCAAGTCTTCCTTAGTTGCAATTCAGGATGAACAGGCTTCCAGCTGTATTTCAAGTTAAGAGATACTTAGTTCTTTTTCTCCAGCCTGCCAAGAAAAGAAACAGGTTTTGTAAGAATGAGCACTAACTGCAATCACTGGCATGAACCTGGACTTGCAGCTGCTCAGTTATTTATGCGGAACAGCAGCCCACTCTGTTTTGCAGTCTGATTTTTGACTATAGAGTTCTGAAGGCTTCATCCTCTCCTTGTTCTGCATTGACTTCTTCAGGAAGAGAAGAGCCATAGCCTGACTCTCAGCATTGCTTGGGGCAGTGTCTGCCCCATTAGCTACACAGCAAGGCTGCAAGACTGCAGCCTGCTCCCCAGTCAAGCTATGGTGGCTCCTCCATCTCACATGTACCAGAACAGCTGGCTTGGAAAGATCTGGCTTGGCTTCTCTTTCAGCCAACCATCCCTTTCAGCTTTATGGATGTTTTCATTTCAAGAACTGCTTACTGAGATGGATACTTGCAGAAGGACCAACAGGAAAATACAATAAAAAAACAGAATGGCTGGCAGCTGCTGAGCACTCAGCCTACATCTGTAAACAGGAGAGTCTTCAGCTTTCTGTATGCACACCCCAAAAGCTTTAGCCAAGGTACAAACCAAAAAAATAACATTTCAGCCTACTGGCAACAGGGTTGTTTCTTCACTACCTTTTGCAAGCCCATTGAGCCCCAGGAATCTGCACTGTAGTTAAAAGCCACTGAAAACACTCCAAGAGCCAGTTTATGGTTTTCCCTTATTTAAGGTGGGACTTGCCTGTGTTTGATCAGTCGTCCTCCTTGAATAAGTTGTGCAATTTCATTAGTAAAGTGGCATGCAAAGAGAAGCCAGTTTCTTGGCTGTACTTTGTAGGCAAATCTCATGAAAGTCAAGGAGTAACAACACAGTGCTGCAAAACATGATAGATACAAGGTTACTTTAAAAATCCATATTTAAGACATCATTTTCATACCTGTGTAATGCATAATGTGCAGAACACTTCTCAGTGGCATGACAGTTTTCCAGCCTGAAATTTCCAGTCCTGAAAACTCATCCACTTTGGATCCAACACACAAAAAAATGCACAATGTAGCTTCTGTACTGCAAGGCTCACAGGGCTGCAGCTTTCTGCAAAGATTTCCTCATACACTTCTGTGATGCAACTCAAGCTAATCCAAGTTATTATCTAAACTATCTCTTAGCAAAGGAATAAAGGAAGTCCTGTTAATCCCAGTGACACACAACAGTTTCAACACACTTCCTAGCACAGGTTCTTTTAAAAGCAATACATAGTTTTGCACACAGTTCTTGCCATGAAAGTTCTAACATAGATTTTAAGGGAAGGTTCTCCCTTCCACAGGAAGCCACATATTTTCACAAACAGAAAACTTAGAAACTGCTTTTCACCTTTAGAAAAAGTAGGTAACAATCTACTCTCTGGCCACAAGTGCATTTAAACACAGGAAATTACAACCCATCATTAGTGCTGCAAAGTTGAGTTTTAATTTTCTGACAGGCTTAGCCAAAACTAATTTAGGAGGCAAGATGTTTTAGGAAACCTGCCTTTTTCAATGCAAATCTTAGGAGAAAACTAACTTTTCATACAATAGCCTATGAATACTTGTAGAAAAAAAATCTAATAGAGGGCAGTTGCACAACCCAGTAGGAGCACCATCAAAAACTCTACTGCTCTGTTTGGACCAGTTACCCAGCAAGGCTGGAACTGCCAGCTAGGCCAGGTCAGCCAAGCAATGACTCATCAGAACCAAGGCTGGCACCAAGGCAGGACAGCTACATCCATGTGGTACCCAATCCCAGTTGGTTACCCTATTCTTGGGCCAGCCTGAGCTTTGCACTGTAGCACTGAATTCGGAATTCCTATTATGAACTCAATTATTGTATTAACACATAATTATATATTGTAACTCATTATTGCCTTACACTTAATTATTTGCACCTACCACATAGGATTCCCTCAGGGTTTCAGAAGTCAGGTTTAAGTCCATCTCTACCCCTAGAAAAACTTTTACTTCAAGGACAGTCTAGTAGCTATTCACTATTTATAAGCTTCTGCTCAGCAGCTATGAAATCCAGCAACAAGAGTAACTAGCTCCAATTTAAGTCATTAACAAGTAGAAGAGCTGTTCATTTCCTCAAACTTCACCTTGTATATTTTTCCTTTGTGAATGCTTACATTGTTCCAAATCCTTTGCTCTCAAGCAGTTAACTTGAGAAAGAAAGAAAGAAAAAGGCAGATGCCCACCTGAAAGAGTTTAACATTTACAGCAAAAATCCTCAACAGGCTTCTGTTTTGAAACCACCTGGTCTGCTAGTGAGTTGCAAGTGCTATACTCAAATATAAGTTTAAGTCTCTGGACTGTGTGTATCCCAGGCAGTTATGACAGCACTAGCACACGGTGCTTTTGTCTTAGATATCTGAACTTCACCAAGATGGGCACCAAAAAGCTGTTTTGCAAAACAGTATTTGAGCAGATCTTCCATTTCTAAGAGGTAGACTAAGACGCTGAATTACTCTAAGCTGAAGGAAAACAATTTAAGCTACGCATTTCATCAACCCTCTCATATTTATCTTTGGGGAAGAAGAGCTAAGCTATTAACAGAGTTAAGGACAAGACAATGTAATAGTACTAATTTAAGCTGGTACCTTAAAGCTACCTAATTTATCAGCACTCAGAAAGGAGAATCTGAACACTAGAATACAGACAGACTACTAAGCATTATCTCTATGTTCCAAAAAAGGCAGACGTAAGTATTGCTTATGCACTTAAAACAAAAAAATCTCACAGTTCTATCCCATTAAGACTCCTGGAAGCAGCAAGCATCAGGAGCAACCAGTCTCTAGGGGTTCTCCATTATCATTTCCTCTGTCAGTGCTGCGATTTAAAACTCATACTAACCATGAAGTATTAATACTTGACATTGATACAAACAGAGCTGGGAGAAAAGATTCATTATGAACTAGTGCATGCACTGGCATAACATACCAGAAAAATTATAAAGAGTGATGGCAGTTTTGATCATCAGAGACTTCTTCCAGCCCCTACACACAAAAGTTATTAGAATGTTGCTGAATTCTCTTTGAAAGTGTCTTTCACTATCTTTTTGGATGGCCTTTGAAGTCTTATCAATAAGAAGCATCACGCTGTGATCTTTGATTACAAGCAGTTAAAAATACATCACTGCTTCAAGTGGGGAATGTGTTTGGTAGCCAGTTTGTTGACAAGGAGCCCCTCTCTGGTCTTACCAAATGTCATTCGGCCGCTAATGATTTCTGGAGATTTCTTCATATCATTAAAAGCAGCAATAGGAAGTCCCCAGTTCGCCACTGGCCCCCAGAAGTGCTGTAAAGAAAAGAGAGGTGGGGGGAAAGAGAGAGAGAGTTACACAAACACAAAGCTTCTTCAGCGTTCTTATGGGATAAATATCTACCTTTGTCTTCCTTAGCCATACAGAACTGCAGAAGCTCAGGACTAAGCGTGGACTAAGCGTGGAATTACAAGTTAAAGCACAGACAACTTTTGAAATAAAGGAGAAAGAAACCCCTTGTTTAGCCAGGATCTAGTCTCCAGGAAGGAAGGAGGTGGAACCTATTCCAAGTCATCCTGCAAACTGAAGAGGAACTACCCATCCTATAAACAAAATGCAATTCTGGACAATTCTACTTCAGCCATCATTAGGGAGTCTCACTGTCCTACTCAGTATAACCTCAGGTTTACAGCTCACTCCTGTGCAAAACCTTAGCCTTTTTCTCTTTCATACACAATCTCTCTAAATCTAACAGAAACAAGGAGCAAGTAAAATGAACCACTCAAAATGTTGTGTTATGCTGAGGATCAGAAAGCCCTCGGCAATCATTTTCCAAATGGCTACACCATCTCTTTGAAATACGGGTGCTATCCAAGCAAACCAAGTTGTTAGATACATCTTCCTTCTGCAATTCCTGGAACAATCTGGTGCCTGCCTAACGCTCAGTGATTAAGTATATGTAAGAGCAGGGGATGAGTTGGCTACAATTGCACGCATGCAGAAAACAGAGAAAAAGCAGAAAGAACCAAGTCTAAAGTCAGTCAAAACTGACAAAGCCATGCTCTAAGCTCAGTTTCTACTATTTCTATCTGGGGGGGGAGAAAAAAATATGGAGCACTTTCAGCAGCTTCCTTTCCCAATGGTAAACTAAGGATGTGTAAAAATGACTTCAGGCAGATATAACAGATGCACTTTGCAAGATGCAAAGCTCTGCAGATACCAACTGTGTAACTATGTCTATTCTTTAGTCTCCTTCTCCAGTCACAACACTGCAGATATTCCAGTGATTTGGAATGGTCAGTGGACATAAGTTCCTTACAGTTTAAATGGCAGACAGTGACCCTTCTGCTGGATGGTAGCTTGGGACACTAACAAGATTTAGATGAAAAAAAAAATCATACTTTCCTCCTGCAGATTTACATTGTGATACAGCAAGTGAACTAGTAAAACAAATTGGGAAAAAAACAGCTGTTTTGTTGGCTTAACCTTAATGCAGTATTACGCAAGATGCAGAGTAGGATTTCTGTAAGTGTGCATAGCACACTTGTTCATAGTAAAAGTAGGTATTTGAAAAGTGGCTAGTAAATACTTTTTTCTCCTATCAACAGGAGTGAAGCAAGGCCAAAATGTAATTCAATGTCAGGGATGTTCAAAGCTCTCTAGAAGCCTAGATATCATATAAATGCCACAGAGCAATGCAACTCTTTCCAGTTATACTTTACATCTGTGTTTAGATAATTTAAAGGAATGTAGCTGTAACATCATCACTACATAAAATATTTCCTGAGCAAAGGCAGAACAAAGACATTCATAGCAAGAGAAAGCACATAGGATGCTATTGTTCTGGAGGCTTTCATGCACTTTAATACAAATATTCAAGTAATCCTAAAGAACAGAACAAGGACCAGCAACATATTTGGTATTTATATTATTCAATTGCCTTTAGAACAAATACATACACTATAAAACAGGCCACTCCAAGTTCAAGTTACAAGAAATGATGATCTTTCAACTCACAGCACTGCACTGCAGCCAAACAGCAGCTGTCCTCTGCCAACCCAGCAGCTAAGTTTGCAGCCTTTTAGCTTGACCTGGCTACCTAGTCAAATGACCCAACATAGGCAATCCTTTCAAGCTTATGCACACAAGAGCTAAATTGCACCTAGGCAGTTTCTTTGGTTTACAGAGAAGGGTAGAAGAGTCTTCCATAACACTGATTCACAGTAGAATAGGCATAAAAGACCAATTCCCTGTTTCAGGAGCGAAAGGAAGGGTTAGAAGACAAATATCTGCATGAGAGTTACAACGCGAGGCTGTTTATTGTCCGAAGCAAAGACAGCTAAAAACAAGCCAGAAAATCCAGGCAGGTTCCCAATACCCTTGCTGTGCACAAGAATGACTCCAGATTCATCTGATCTCCTTTTCCAAGGGTGCAATAAAGCAAGCTCCTCTATTTAAATGAATTCTTTAGGAGACATTCTGTAAGAGTTACTGTTAGGCAACCCTAGCCTCAGACTTTTATTTACATTCTACAAATATATCCCTGCTGGAGGCCAGCCATATGGCTTTGCAGGTCCAGTCAAGTTCACAACAGTGCTAGGGCAACAAGCCTGCCAATTATTTAAGTATAAAGTGCAACAGGAAGCCCCTTCCCCCTTCTTACCGTACTGTTTGAGGATGCCATCATTGGTTACCATTCGGAAAGAACATGCAAGAAAAAATAGAGACAAGAATTAGTTTCCTCTATAAGCCAAATAGGAAAAGCTTACTGCAAACTGAAGGCAGAAGTCAAAGGTGCCGCAGCATTAATCTTGATTAACTGCAGCATTAACAACCTGCTTCCTTCAAGAGCTGTCACCACAGCAAGTGTTTGTTGTCCAAGCAGAATAAAATCCCATCATGGTAAGTGGAGGACCTTTCTGCCCAGTGAGACTTCCATAGCAGCTGAGACCAAAGCACCAGAGACCCTGCCCCTGAACTAGTTTAGGAGGACATCAAAATGTCTGACATTTGACCAGGAGAGATAAATAACTAAGATTTCTCCATGGAAGCTCTCAAGAAGCCACTTTGTGTTCTTTGCACACCTGCATAAGTAGGTCAAGATGAATTTTGCTAGAGAATCTCACCATCACTCAGGACAGGCCAGCCACAACTTTGCTAAAAATGATCTACTAAACATTCTGCATGGTCTAACACACAGCTACACCCCAGGCATATATGGGGTTCACATGGTTAATAGCTATACGACCACTTATTACAGATGTTATTTAGTTATCTATGCCTAAGTGCTAGCCTACAGCATGTATTTAAGATCATTTGCTACTACTACTTTAAAAGTGCTCAGAGCTGCCCAACATCCTCTCTCTAGCAAAGAGACTGGTACATTTCAACCTCCTTTGGGGCTTGGCTCCTTAAGAACTTTTATTTGTTTTGTTTGCTTATTACCTGAACTGCAGCAATGATTAATAGAAGCAGGCAGGACTAACGTCATTTTGCTTGTCACACAACCTTAACCAAGCGAGTTCAACGCGTCTCTTGGCACAAGGCATTTTGGCCAACTGAAGTTGATCTCCCTGTTAAAAATGGAAGTTGTTTTCACACAAGCAAAAGCTCAAAAATAGAATCAGCCTGACTGCTGCTCAACAGAGCAGCAAGCTGACAAGGCTCCCAGGTTCTTCCAACTGTCCTCAGATTCATGTGAGCTGGGAACAGTTATGATATTCAGGCCAGGGCAGACCAAGGTTACAGACTCTTCCAGCAGCAGGAACTTCCAGCCATTTCTAACACATTCTACCCAATAATGAAGAGATCACTGAGAGTGCTTCTATCTATGCCTGAAATGGTGTTGCCAGCCCCAATCAGTAGTTTCCAAGATTGACAGGCAGTCCCTTGACAAAGCTCCTCCTCAGCACACTGCAGCAACAAAAACTGAGGAGAAATTAGCTCAGTGAAACTAATAGCTTTAGCCAGCAGTGCCTCTGGAAACAGAAGGCAGTCCACCTGGATTAGCAGCTTGTGGGGAAGTTGGGACTCGAGTTTAAGAGACAAGACTTAGGAAAGGCATCAGGAAAGAGGAGACTCAAAAGCCATGCAAAGTACAGAAATGCACTTGAACTCAAATACACTGTCCCAGCAAAACACCAAATTCTCTGTATGCAAGACTATAAAACTGGACTAGGCTGGCATTTGTCACAGTCGCTCACTGATCAGACAGGGAAACTCCACAACAATTTAAAAAAATAAGCACTGAAGAGAAAGAAGACTTTGTACTTGTTAATGTTTACAAAACTGATGAACAGTTGTTGATTTATTTACTTACTCATTACACTTTCTGGGTAACGCTGTAAATATTACAAGAAGAGCCAACAGATAATCAATACTGCCACAGTTACTCCCAAGGCTGTACTGGTGTAAATACATTTTTCCAGAAGTTTTTAGGTACTTCTCCATATTGTCAGTGGACATACTGGGAGGCCAAAGACCGTTCTAAAAATTTAGTAGTATTACGCACTTGTTTCCCCTCCACTCCATTCCAGAAAGTTTTAGCCTTCTGCATGAAAAAAGTAAATTGTGAAGTTCTTGGAGCATACAGGATTCTAATAGGGAGAAATATGTCCTTTAATTTCTAGCATAGACCTGGGGAAAACATTTAAATCCTTGTGTACACAAACAGTTTAAAGATTTACTAATGAGGAGAACTGAAGGTCAGCTAGTTGTAGTTACACTCCTAACGCTCATTCTTTTAAAGTTCACTCCAGCAAGCAAGTTATACATACAATTTTAGGTTGCTTAAGCCAGGAAAAAAGCACTCATTGTTTAAAAGAAATGAACTACAGATCTACTTTAAAACTATCTATCCTAACAGAAACTCTAGATTTTTGTTACTGGGTGGTCAGCATGAAGAGATACTTCAGAATCACCCCAAAAGAAAAAGCCTCCCTGCCTCCCCTGATTTGGGGACTACTTTCCTCTTATAGCAGATCCCAAGTAATTTAAGTTTCTACCATGAGCAGCTCTGACAGCTTGCCTATAGTGGCCTACAGATCCTCTCCCTCAAAGAAAGATGAAAAATGGACTTTTATTTATTTATTTATTTAAAGAAAGCACCTTGTGTCATCAGGAGAGGATAAAGCATTTCACTCATCCATCAGCAGCTTAGATAATACGATTTTAGCGACAGCCATCACTTCTATAACGCCAGGGACAGGACAGGGAAAGGCAGCTTCAAGCTCACAGTATAATGAGCTGCTGCCCTTTCAAGTGCTCATCAGCTGGCTTAAAACGCAGCAGTAACATCCGCCTAGAGACAGGGAAAGCATGGCTCACATTCCTATCACATTTGCTTGAGAAGTGTGAAGACATGATTACAGTAAAGGCAATTCACATGATTTAGTGATTCAGATCTGGCTTCTCTTGAGTGGTGATCTGAAACTGGCAGAAGGTTTAATTACTAATGACAGTTTTAAAAGCAATTTATCCTGTTTCTTTGTGTAAGACCCAAAAACTATCTTATAATTCAATGCCAGGTATATCCACATGAACGTGTAGCACGGATTCACTGTAGTTGCTTTCATGATTTCAACTTATGAAATGTAAACTGAAGGTATTCTGATAGGGGCCACATCTTCTGACTGCCCTAAGCCATAATAATGGTAGACAAAGTAGTAGCTACTGTGTTCACCAGCTCCACTGCTTTGGGCAAATTTGGATATTCTATTTAGAGCCAGCTTCATTCTTAAAGCACAAAAGGAGGTGCTGCAAGCAGCGGCTCAGTTTCTGAGTCCCACAAGCAAGCTGCATGTTTATAAACCCTTGGCTTAGTTGTGGCAGTTGGATGCCAATTTCTAGACCTGACAATTTAGTCATGTTCTACCTAAAAATGCCCAGAGAAATCTCTTTCTAAGCAAGACAAGAAGGACATTTTCTCTGTGATAGGAAACAAGAATGCCACAGACTGGGGTAGCGACCTTTAAAAGGATGTCTAAAAAATGCAGCTTAGAAATAAATACTGTGCTCTCCTCACAACAAAGGAGCAGAAGACTCTTGTTGACAGTTATCTGAAACCCCCACTCCGCACAGGGTACAACAGGAGCCCAGGGACCAGCCTGCGAGCACTGAGGACACAGTGTGGGCACGAGGGAAGGTCACACGAGGCAGAACAACCAACTGCAGCCCTTGGTTGGCGCTGTCCTACAAGCCATGGAACAGGTATCTGGAGGGGATGGACCTTTTGGGGAACTTATACCTATTAAGGAAGGACCCTGAGGAACACTGGAACACTGGTGTTGCAAGATCGAGTTTTATGCAGACAGCTTTAAAAAAAAAGGGGGGAGGAGGAGAGAAAGAGAGAAAGCGGAAGAGCTAGAGAGAGATGCAGCCTTTTCCCTGCCCCCTCACCCGTTTCACGGGCATCCCGGCACACTTAACTCGCATTAAAAACCCGAACGACCTTCACCGGGCAGCGCGTTCCTACACTCCCGCCCCGGGCCGCGCCGCCGCCGCGCGCACCTCATGAGGTAGTCCCGGAAGTCCTTGCTGCGCACATAGTCCGCGGCCTTGCGGGCCAGCGCGCCCGCCATGGCGCCCGCGCAGGGAGGCCCCGACCGACACCGACAGCAACCCCGGGACGGCGCCCGCGCGGCCGCCCGCGCTCCGCTTTACGGCAGCGCCCGCGCCGCGCCACCCCCGGCAGCGCCGCGTCCTGCGCGCCGATTGGCCGCGCCCCCCTGCCGGCGCTGTGCCCTGCGCGCCGATTGGCTGAGCCGCGCCACCGCCCCCGCCCCGAGAGCCGCGAGCCAGGGGAGAGGGGCGCGGGCGGGGCGAGGGGCGTCGTAAAGCAGCGGGGCGGGAGGAGGGCGGTTGTCGCAAAGCGCGCGCGGGGGTCCCCTCGGGAGCCGTTGGGCAGCCCCGAGGGGAGCAGCGGGGCGGGCGGGGACGCTATTGGCTGCAAGGCGCCGGCTGGTGGCTCCCCATTGGCTCACGAGGGGCTCATCCCGCCCCCCGCGGCGTCTGTCTCTGCCTCCGCAGTGCGGGCGGCAACGGCCCCGGGCGGGGGGAGCCAGCGAGTGCGCGCTCCAGCGAGTGCGCGCTCCAGCGAGTGCGCGCTCCAGCGAGTGCGCGCGCGCGCGCAGCGTCGCGGCCGCTGGCGCCCCTCGAGCCGGGCCGTGCGGTGCCGGCGCTGCTGTCCCCCCCGCTTGAAGCCCCCGTGAGGATCGGGGCTTCCTCGCCGAGAAGCCGCGTTTCGCCATAGGCGGGCAGATAGTCTGGGCAGAGACACAAAGCCAACGTATGGCACGGGCTCAGAAGGCAAGATACAGAAGAGGCCCCATAACTACTTTGTGACTGTAAAGATATTCCCGTGGGTTTTTTTACAAGCCAGATGCACAAACTGATTTTTTGGAGCTGGGAGCACAGGGCTCCAGCAGGAACGAGCACTACAAGGGATTTCCCCTGTACCTGCTGCAGCCTCCAGGCCTGTCTCTCCGCTCACTTTCCATTTCATACCTGAGCAGAAGTCTCTGCGTTTAGTGGGGGAGATAAACTCTAACCCTGCTAATACCGTCCCCATAAAGCCTGTGCTAGGCAAACAAATACCTGTACACGAGCAGCTCCTTTTACCTTTGCTCGCGCACAGATAGCGAGCGCGGCCGTTCGCCTGCCCTGACTCGCTGCCAAGGGTTTGCGGCCTCGCGCTTAGGGACTCTTCAGGCAGCTCTTTCTTCCCATTATTCTGCCCCGTCAGACATGTGCGTGGTAGCAGGACCCTGGGAGGCCAGAGGAACGTACTAGCTCTCTGGCAGGAAAACTAGTGAAAAAAAAGGTCTTCTAAACCTCACAGAACTAAATAAAGTTTTTTTAATGTTGTGCAGCAGTTAGGTTGCTGTCACAGCACATGAATGTAGCCCTAGAGGACATGTGCACGAAAAACGACAGCAGCAGCTACCAGGGAAAGGTATTACAGAAAAACATGTTTTGGAGTGTTGTATGACTGCATAGCAGCAGCTAAACAAGTTCTGCAGGAAACCGGGTCCTAAGGCATTACCATTTATCTGCTGTAGTTGCTCCAAAGGTGCAGAAAAATATGAAGCAAAGATGGGTCTCTTTAAAACATGTGGTCATGTTTGCATGATGTGTGAAATACTGATTTAATGTTAGTCTAAAGAAAACTGAAGTAAGTGCATAACAACTAGTGAAGTAATATTTATAAAACCACAGCAAAAACATAAACCCTCTTGTAAAAATGGCCAAAGGAACACTGTGATGTAGGAGTTAAAATGGACAAGGTCAAGAAAAAAAAAAAAAACTTAAATTGGCCATGCACTGCAGAGCCATAAACGTTGCCATATTAGCAGGTTTAGTCGCATATTAGCAGCGAGGTGTTAGTTGTGCAGCCACGTGAAGCTGCACGGTAGGAAGGGAAGCAAGAAGCACCATCGGCAGCAGGAAAAGCCGTGTTGGAGCAGGGCAGCCCGGGAGGCCGCCAGCCCCGCTCCCATCCCCGGCCCTCGGGGTGGCTCGGCCGGGGCTGCTGCTCGCTTCAACCCCCCTCCAAGGTCAGAAGAAGATAAACGAAGAAAATCGCTGTCCTCTCCCGCTAAAGCTCATGGCAGAGCTACTCCCGAGGGCACGTTTGTGCCCGGCGGTTTCCTTCCCGGACGTTGTGCGTGGCGCAGGCCGAGGGCAGCAGGGCCCCGGGGCGGGAGGCAGCCGCGGCTGCTCCTCCACGGGCGGCTCTCGCCGGTCGGAGCGCAGGCGCCCCGGTGAGACGGGCAGCCGGGCTGCGTCTGCGGCCGTTCGACGCGGCCGCGCGCTGCGGTGAGCGCGGCGCTAACGCCTGGGAGAGCTGAGCTCCTGCAGCCGTGGGGACCGCGGCGCGGGGCTGTTCTTAGAGCTTCCTACGGGCTAACGCGCTCTGGGACGGTTTACTTATTTAATAATAAGTTTCAGAGGAGATCATTTAGCTTCTGTTTTTAAATGTAAAAAAAAAAGTATGTGGCTAAGGCTTTTTAAAGATAATACATTTTTACTATATAGGGAAAAACCTGATTATCAGTTTTATTTACTGGTGGCTTAAGCTTCCAGTCATTGATCAAAATACAGGCACTGGGCTACAAGTGTATGGGGACTGCTGTTTAAAAATGGATGTTTATAACAGTATTTCTTTTTAACTTATAAAATTCCCCTTAGGAAACTCTAAGCAAGGAAACTCCAAGCAGGGAAACTCCTGACTACTGTGAGAGATGGTCGTTTTCCAAAGGATCACATCCCCAGGTGCATGGTAGAGGACTCGCCACCCCGTTTCCGACGCCACCGCAGTGCTGGTGTCCCCCAGAGCGAACGTGGATGTTCCGCTCGTGCTGGCGCCGGGAGGATGGAGGCGGCTGTGCGGGCAGGCGCCCGCTGCACTTCGTGCCCTGGGTGAGGTGAGCCGGGGTGAGCGCGGCGCTCCCGTCACAACCAGAGGCTCCTGCCCCGCTCGCCCGGGGAACCTCCTGTTGCCGGTAGCGGCGCCTCCTCCCTCCCTCGCTGCGGTGCCCGTGGCGGGGGCGCCCGGCTCCCTGCGCCTCCTGCCACAAAGGCGCGAGGCAAAAACGACACCTGCCCCGGGCGTCGCGCCGGTGGCGTGAGGAAAATGTGGGAGTAGTTTTCTGGGGAAAGAGCATCAGTGATGCTAACAGTTCAAGCAAGGGTGTGAGGATGCTTTGAGCTGCTGGTTAATTCATTTTTTTTATTTTGTTTTCTCTGTTAATAAAAGCAAACCCAGAGAATAGTATCATATGGACAGAGTGACCTGGGCACAATTTGCAATAGGAGCCTTGTGCTGCCTTGCAAATTGCCCACTGAAACACTTGTACTTTACAAGGAAGAGTAGGCAAGTGCCAGGTTTTCTCCCAAGCTTTCTGTGACCTTCCCTGTGTTGTGAGGTAAAAATCTCCCAAAGGTTTTAAGGAAGGGCTTAAAATCAGCGCTCTGACTGATGGCTGAAACTGAAAAGGTTGAAGTTGAGCCACAGTGTTAATTAATCATTATTCCTTTTTTTTTTTTTTTTTAAGAAAGATCATTTCATATATATAATCATTCTGTCAAGAATCATGGGTCACTACTGAGCTGAACAAATACAGATTCCACAGAACATGATAAAAATATAGGTTCCCAGCGTGTCTCACAAGTAATGGCCTTGCTTGCAGTGTTTGACTGAGCTGCTTTGCCAGCCCCGGCTCCCTCACGCCAGGCACCGCACGTGAGGCCGGAGGGTAGTGGGATGGGGAGGATACATCGTTCTGGGGGGAAAAGTGCCCTCCCTGCTTCCAGCCCTTCCCCGGTTAAATCCCAGAGAGCTGAACGACTGAGGCTGGAAAATCCAAACCCAAACACAGTCAGGCTTGATGTAAGCAAGCGCAGAGCAGCCTCCTGGAGCCGGGAAGGCGCGATGCTGCTAGGGCTAACTTTGGCTTGGTTACGGTACGCGCCGGGGGTTAAACCTGCCTGATGTGGGGTCTGTTTCGGGCTCGATGGCCTGAGATGGCTCCCCGGCCTCATTGCACCATGAGCTCACGGGAGGAAGCCCAAGGTCCTCAGTGCCACCGCCAGCAAAGGGCACCCGGAGAGGGAGCCTGCCACCACCTTTGGCCTATTTCTGAAACAGGCTGCCAAAAAAAAAAGAGGGGAAATTTCAATTGACTACAGTGGAAAAACAAACCGTGAGCATACATGATGAATAACGGGAGGGTAAACATACCAAAGTCCTCTCCAAAGCTGCTGGGATCAAAGTGAAATAAACCCTAGGTCCTGGTGGACTTCTACAAGGCCATGCATGAATCAACACGGAGCCGTTTAGATTTATACAAGATCTAGGAGGAACAAAAGGACGAGTTGAACCATGTGTAGTTTCGAGGAAACAGCCACACATACTGGTGCACCAGCTGGACGTGAGCTGGGCGGCTGCAGGAGCCCCCACACACCATGACAGGGGTCCTTTCCTCACCGGGGGACTTTGAAGTAGCGTCGCCCGCAGAAACCCGAGGCCGCTTTTGGCGGTGGATTGACCTTTGTAATGAGAGTTAATATTAGGAGGTTGGTGCTGCAGCTTCAGTTCCTGGGAGAGACGTGCCTTGATTGTTGCGCTGAGACCCTCACGCACCGCGTGCGCGAGCCGGCCTGCGAGACCTCGCTGCACCGAGCCCACGCGCGGGTCACTGCTGCGCCGCTACTGCTAGCGCTGCTGCTGCTTATGTTGGGTTTACGCAGGAAACGTTTTCTTTCTTTTTGTGAAAGCAGGACCTACTCAGTCTTACTGCAAGTTTTGACACACAACACGAACGGTGTAAACCAAGTTGCTCTAAATTAGCTCTGTAGATACGTTAAATGTTGCCACAAAACCGTGAAGCGATTTTCTCCTTGCCAAACACCACAAAGGTTCTCTGTGTGAACCACAATAAAGACATAGCTTTAACCAGCAGGAGCTGACTATTCCAGTTGTTTGTGACCAAATGACCTTAGAAATAATCTTTGGATTATCGACATTAATCTTTTGGAAACCTAAAATATTATTCATTTCTAACTATTCATGGCAGGGTGGTTACTATGCTGAGTACCTTTACAGCCATCATGTTTGAGGCCAAACGGGACACTCGCACTGCTTGGCGTTTGGATTTCTGCAGGCTGCTGAAGCCACCCCTTGCTCCTGTGCTGACATTTTGTCAGCTCAGGTGTGTCTCACTGAAAGGCACTGAGGGTGGGAAACTCCATCCTTCTGTTGATGGTTGCTGCAATGAGTGATCAGCTGCACCGTTACTATCAGTGTCTTATTTCCATTTCTGTTTTTTGCAGCCAAACATTTGTCTGTTTTTTTTTGTGGCCTGTCTTGCTTTTTACAAGAACCTGAACTCAGAACCCAGGTATTCTTTCAAACAGACTTATTCTCTGCACACACTTATTCTCTGCATACACTTAACTCATTTCACAGGTGTAAACCACAGCCTTTTTTTAAAAAAAATTTTCTGTAATATTCAGATTTTATTAGCAGTGACCTAAAAATCAACACTGAACATTTTTGATTAGTGTCAAACTTTGAGATGATCCCATTGGAATCTCATTAGCAAACATCAGTGTAGCCAGGTCCCTCTGTGACAAGGTCTTTTTTAGATCTGTCAGCCAGTTCTTAATGCATTTAATGTATTCTGTTAGCACCCTTTATTATCTGGAGAAACAAACAAACAAAAATAGAGTAGAGCTCTGCAATTACCGCTATCAACCAAACTTGTGGCAGAAGGGTAGGAAATGAGGCGTATTTGACAAATACATTTTGCCTAAAAACCATATTCCTTGCCTTTAGTGTTGTCGGTGGAACCCTTTATCTGTTGTTTCGCCTGGATAGAAATGGGGATAACTGGCCTCCCTGTACCAAGGTGGTTGGGCTCGCTCGTTTGGTGCATTGGTGCAAGGTTAACACCTGGCCTGTGGAATTTTCCATTGCCCATCGTTCAGTAAAAAGCAGCATAATCAGTCTCCGTAGGCAGCTTAATTAGCATTGTATGTATGTGTCCTTATTGTTGTAACACTTTTAACACCTTTTTAGGTACTAATGGACTGGAAAAGATGTAATTATCTTCATGTGATATATCACCCTGCTTGAAAATACAGAGCAAAATCTCTTCTACGTTATTATCAATAATCTTCCTATCGCTTTTTTTTTTCACTGTATTTATTTGCTACTTTTAAAAAGTTTTCATGTGTTCCAGGCTCTGTCAACCATGATTTCTCCATGTTATTTTCAACCTCGCTTGGCGTTTGCTTAAAATAACTCACCCTGCTTCTGTTTCCCCTGTGTTCAATCTGATGTGCATTTAAAAGAATCTGATTGACGCTTTCGCCACAGATGATGGCAGGTTTTTAATCAAAGTTGCTTCCTTTCATAATTAATTATGCTTTCCAGTACTATCACGCTATACTCTTGCTCAGATAGTGCTCATCCATTAATAGAAATGCAGAAAACCAACATCTCTTCTCACTTCGTCCTCGCTTCACTGCTCCAGCAGGAAATGACTCCTTTAAATATATTGAATAATACTAATCAGTGCATTTTAAAAATGGCATTTGAGGCCTGAGTGACTTTTGCTTTTTGGACGGCATTTGCTCACATTTGACATATACTCCACTAATCTTTTATTCTAAATTTCTTTGGAAGCCAATTACATCAATGAGGTTTCGCCATGTCCTTATAAATCAATTTTTGGGAGTGTCAAGCGCTAGCTAATGATATTTGCCAAAAGGAGGATGAAGCACTGGGATTTAAGCATAGGACGTGGCTAATGGCAACACGTCTCTCCCAGGCAGGCATCTCATGTGAATTTAAGCATAATCTAGAAAAACACTTCTGTGACAGAGGGAGCAATCCAACCTGTTTAGACTGAATTTTTAGACGTGACTGCATGTCTTAGAAAAGGAGGTTTTCCTGACCCGAGTCGACACAACCAGGGCTCTAGCCCCCATGGTCTGCACATGAGTTGGAGTCACACTAAAATATGACCCAGCCTAGCTCAGATGCCAGCACAGGATTTTTCCTAATGGACTGTGCGGTGGTAGAAGAACATGGGGCCGCTTGGAGACTTCCTAGAACGGGGCACAGTGCAAGTTGTGTGTCTAATCTGCAAGTGGGTATCTAATCTGACACGGGCTTTCACAGAAAGCTCCTCTTATTCTTTGGTTTGGGAGAGTAATGATAGCTTGGCATGTGAATCACATAATAAGTAATCCTCACCTTTGCTCAGCTGATTTTTTTTTTTTTTTTGCAGGTCAAAGTATACATCTCAGATGTATGTACCACTTTATTCTTACCCATAAATGTACATTTTTCTGTCCTTGGTAGAGCTTTCTCTCGTGTGTATTAGTCTTCAGAGCCGATACAAAGAGCATGGCCCTGTCATTGGCATGCAGCTTTGTTCAGACTTCAACAGATGGTAGCAAACAGGAAGGTGAAATGAGAGCAGGTCAAAAAAAAAGCTCAGAAACCCCCCACACTTTCGAAAGTATTTAAAATCTGACAAATCGCTCTTGTCACTTTTTTGAAGTGAAACACAGGCCGATTCTATTCTTTATATGTAAGGCTTCATTGTAACAGATGCCATTCCTAAAAGCTAGACCATTTTAGTCCCAAGGGGTGAAATAAATTTAGACCTCTAGAAGTTTTTTGTGTTTAGTGCAGTCATGTTCAATACAGCGATTCTGACTTCAAGGGAACACAGTTCCTGGCATTAGGCAATGGCCTTGCCACTGTGTCCCACTAAGCTGGGATCACTGCAGATGATAACAGTAGAGATTTATATATGAAATCCACCCATTTACCCATGCTGGCTGCTAAAGACAAGTCCTCCCTTCACACTGACCACCTGGTTGGAGAAGCAACCAGGCTGAAATAAGTGAGTAAATCAAGGCACTGATTGTAATGGAGTTTATAATAGGGAGAAGAGACCAGACAATAACCTGGTAATTGAGAGGTCTGGGTAAATGCACTGGCAATCATGGACTCTTTTTTAACATGTTTTAGTAAAGAGGCTGTCATTAAAATCTGATTCTGCTTTCCACAGGAGGGAAAATGTGAGCTATTTTTACCAGTGACTGCAGAACCTGGAGCACAGGAAGAATTAATTAGGCAGGAGCAAGCCAAGCCAAAACAACACACAGCGTCACCACAGACTATGAATCACCGGCCTTTTTATAAACTAATTTCCTCAGGGAAGAATGGAATTGAGCTAAGGCCAGCCTGGGTTGTTTACAAAACAGCCAGAAGATGGAGAAGACGGTGAGTAGCTCTCCGGTCCATGTGTCTGAATATGCAAGAGATCCTTTTCCTCCAGTTCGCCTCCAGAAAGTGGGAGCATGGCAACGTTGGGGGTCAATGCGATGCCGAGTAATCCATGATTAACTTGAACACCTTGGCATAGCATAAAGTCCTTGTCTCCAATTCTTTTTCACAGCTTTAATCCACGATCTTGGCTTCCTGTGATTGTCAGACACAAGGTGTTACTGTTACCACCCATACTGGCCTCGCTGTAGGGCCTGAGGCCCTCAGCCAGTAGTTCCACTCCCTTTGGAGAAGATGCGGTTCAGAGACACCCCAGAGACTTTCTGAGCTCAAAGGACAGTTCTCGTGGCACATGACAAGACTCAAAGTGGGGTGAAACAGGCAGCAAAGGCGTTTGGAGGGAGGGATGAGGTGGGAGGCAGACACAAGTGGGAAGTGAATGCCAACTGAAAAACAGGATTACAAGGTAGGAGGGGGGTATGGGAGGATTGTCCTTTTCCCTCCCCCTGCTGTTTTTTTGATTAGCAGATGCATTTTTCTCCCTTCAGAAGAAAAACACGGCTCCCTACCGGTAACTGCAGTGACTGGTGCCGGCTGCTGGTGCCGGCTTCCTCCTGGCAGGGCCGTGTCTTGCACGGAGCACTTCCAGCTCACGGGGGAAGCCCTCCTCTTCCACGAATAGCTCCAGTGCCGCTGCCAGGAAGGGAAGGGCCCCAACAGCTCCTGTGTCCCTGCCCCGGGGTTCGAGGGAGGGACTCGCACGTTCCTGCCCGGAGCCTGGGGTGCCGCTGGCCTTCCCACCCGGGCCTTTTGCAGAGTTACACAGGCCAAAACCTGACCCTGCTCGGCTTGTGTGGTCACGTTAAAGGAGGAATTAGAAGGGGAGGAGGGAAGAAGCAGCCTTTTTTTTTGCCCTTGGTCTTCCTAGTCTGATCCTCTTGTATGCCATTAGGATTTTCCACAAAAACGCCACATTTTCAACCACTAGGCCTATAAAGACAAGTGCACAGGAGGCCTTGGCATACCTGGCAGGTGAGACTATAAAAAACGTCAGATGGACGGCTGGGAGGAAAGCTTGGCAGGAGAGGGCAAGAATTAGACTGGTAAACCCTGTGGCCAGGGAAAGGATGGGGAGAGACACAAAGTGCCTGAGCACGAGGACTAAAGGATCAGGAGGGATCTCTCCTGCTGGGGACAGGGAGAGGAAAGGAAGGACAGAAGAGGGAGGAGGCCAGGAGCAGCTGGCAGGAGAACAGGGGCACTAGACCAGCTATGGTCAGAGCAGAACTCCTGTGAGGAACGTAACTGAGGTCCAGTTCTGCTCAGTAACACTGGCTTGGGCTGGAGTCATGCACAGTCCTTTCACACCTGCAGTCCCATGGTGTCCCTGTGGGGAGCTCCTCACCGCCGCGACGCCCTTGGGCTGGCACCGGTGCCGGGGGGCAGCATCGCAGCAACCCGAGGGCAGGGGCAGCAACACCAGGCAACCGGGCAGAACAGACACCCCCGGGCAGGAGAGAGGGATCCTGCTTTTCCGGTCACCAGCAAGTTCTAGAAGCACCAAAAGCTACAAAGGCTCCTTGCCCACTGCCAACGATTTTTCAGAAGAGCTATACCGTAGGAGATGTTTAAGGAGTAAGGGAAATCCATGACAGCCAGGTCGTGTGAAAGCTTTGAATTGTCTGTCAATGAAACCCCAAATTCTTCTGGCAAGCTGACTGAAAGATCAGGGGCTAAAGGCTTATTTGCTGCTTCCCAGACCAGAGGTGTGAGTATCCAGGCTGCACAGAGACAACTCTGTCAGGTCTAATCTGCAAAGCTAACTGTGTGGTTTCACCATGACCGCCACACGCCACCCAAACACGGGCCGCTGCCTGGGAGGTGAAAAGGAATTACGCAGAAACGAGCAGGATCCTGTTTTTTTTTTTTTTTCTTTTTTATTTCTTTATAAAGAGAGGATGGGCATGCCAAGCCAAAGTGGCGGGGTACAGGCCGAGGTGGGCGCCGAGGCTGCTCCTCCGGGGCCATCCGCGCTCCCGGCGGGATGCGGCGCGCGCGGGCAGCCCTCCCGCAGCATCGCGGCCCTTCCCGGCGGCCTGGCACAGGGACACAAGAGCGTCAGCCCAGCAGCTGGGGCCAGCCACGGTAGCAGCAGCAACACTGGCTACAGTGCACAGAAAAAAAGGGAGCAAAGAGCTTGGGTGCAAACAGTCCTATGTAACAATATAGAAAGTCCAAAGATCATCATTCTGCTATAAAAATATTACACTTCGTAAAACCATGTACTATAAAAAAAATCTATTCAGAAATGCTGGTAAACATAATAAATATCTGTACACCGGCTGCCCATTTCATACAGGAAACATAAAAAGCGTGAGCCTCAGAAATCATTGCTTGTAAACATGAATATGGAGCCTGTAAACGAAGTGCTAGATCATTGTTCAGATTTTGTCTAATTCATTAAATACTACTCAAGGAAAGCTCTTGCACATATCATCACCTAATGGCCAGAGTCAGATGCTGTTACAGGAAAGGGGACCCTGCTCTGAACTGCTGCCCTAATTTCCTCGGGGCTGCATACAGAATAAGGTACTGAGACAAGAGCAAGGGAGGCAAGGTTTGACTCAAGTCAGAACTGATCTTCGGCAACTGCTTTTCATTGCCTGACTTGAAAGTGTAAGGGTCATCACCCTCTCCTTTCAAATTTCTGTTTTATCACAAAGGGCATGTGTTCGCCTCACTTGCCACTCAGGCTACAACATTTTGGCAAATTATGGCCATCAGAACCACTCAGAAGACCTAATGCAGCACAAATTAAATCTGTAACTATACATACCCAAGCAAGAATTATTGGTGGTACAACTCCACACAGAACATCATGGTTTACACAGTACAGTCTGATATAAAGGGCCAAATTCTCGAATTTTAGACTATCGTCTCATCCTGCAAAACATCTACATGTGCGAGCTTGTATTTATTTACATGCATGGTCAGAGGACTGGTTACCCAGCTGACCTGTATGTGCTGTCATGCACTTGCACATGGAAATGCAAGGTCTGGGCTCACAAAACTCGTGAATGGATTTCCCTAGCTGCTAATATTCGTCTTTAAGCACTAACGTGACTTTATTTGCTCTATAACAAATCTCTGGCTGCTACAAGCTTCTATCCACATAAACACTGGAAATTTTACTTATGCATATGGTGAGAACCTTGATTTTAACTTCCCTGTATTTTCTGGGTTTACACAGTCAATTACTTTGTCTTTGTGACGTGCAGAGCAGGAGAGGAGGTTCCGTGGCTGCTGGGGCGGCCGGAGCAGGGGGCCGCCAGGCCGCAGGGCAGCCCCGCGTTTCGGGAGGGCGCTCAGACAGCGGGAGGGGGGACCTCGCTCGAGCAGGATTTTGAAGTGTACCTCAAAAAGAAGAGAAAGTGGACTTGCACATTTGTATTTGTTTATACAAAAGCACCTCATTAAAACCATTCTAAGCTTTTTCTCTTTTTATTCCTTTTTTTTTTTTTTTTTAAATCTGAGGAATATCAGATCTGATCTGCCCAGTTTTGCCGCTTGCCTATCTTTTAGGACACAGGCATGTGACTCTGGAGCTCGCTTGGCTCTTATTTAAAGGCACACTCTGCAGATATTCAGCAAGAGAACTTTCCCTCCAACTGTTTGCTTCAGCACACACCTTAAAATACAGCTTTAATAGCCTGGCTGAAAATAATTTTCCTGTGAGCTATGATGATTTCCATTATCTTCTTTGATTTGCCTGTCTTCATCTAACTAGAGTGCTAGAAAGTTGCAGCACTCCACAAACACAAGATCTTTCTCTGTCAAACAAACCCAGGATTCTTTCTATCTTCTTTATAAACTCAGTGGTGACAAAACTAAGCACAAGTCACCATTACTCTCCTTGGCATCTGCAGCCCTGCAGCTTCGGGTTCCTGGGAGTTTATATGAGCTCGCAGCAAATTTTCAGAAACCTGGACTTGCCTTCCCCCTTTGTCTGCAAAACCTGGCATTTGCAACCTGCTTTGGTACAAAAATCAAACTATGCATTGCCCCGGCTCCCGGCTACGTCAGAAATGGCAGAGGGAAGCAGACAAGGCCAACCGCAGCCACAGCAGCGTTTAAGCCAGTGCTGCTACCAAAAAGGGCAGCGCTGCCCTCCACCACCCCCGGACACTCGTGACGCACGAGCCTCCGCGTCGCCCAGGAGGCGGAAGGGAGGTGCGAGGACACAAATGACAACTAAAGTCGAGAGAAAACGACTGCTGTGGATCAGAGGCATAAGAAACCTTTGTAGCACTTAAAATTGGGGGCTGAGTGGTTTAGGTAGTGACCCAAGCCCTGACACAATCCATGACATAGATGCACTGCAATGGCTGCACCAGGCTCAAGTCCATCTAGCCAGATGCAGATTTTTGTGGAGGAACACATTGGAATCTTTATACCTATCTTTATTATTTCAAGTGCCTGTGCGGGCCACTTGCCTTTTGATGTAGAAGTCAGGCCTTACAACCTCTAGCTGCACTTAAAGCTTTCTTTAAAAGAGCCAAAACCCAGCAGGCTCTGACCAAGTCCAGAACCCGAGGGACTGGGGTGGGGGCCGGCTGTGCCGTGCGCTGCCTCCGCAGCCCTGGCACCCCGGAGCTGTGGCCGTGCAGCGAGGGCCGCAGCTCTGCCCAGCACCCCCAGCCTGCGCCGCCCCAGCAGAGCTGCCACGGCTGCCGTCACCACGTGTAGAGCTGCACTGGCACCATGTGCCCAAGCTGCTCTGTTGTGAGGAGGTGGAGCTGCCCTGGCACCATGTGCCTGAGCTACCCTGTGGTGACAAGGTGGAGCTGCCCTGTCACCACGTGCGGAGCTGCCCTGTCGTGAGGAGATGGAGCTGCCCTATCACCACGTGCAGAGCTGCCCTGTCTTGACGAGGTGGAGCTGCCCTTTCACCACATGCGGAGCTGCCCTGTCACCACGTGCGGAGCTGCCCTGTCACCACGTGCGGAGCTGCCCTGGCACCATGTGCCCGAGCTGCCCTGTGGTGACGAGGTGGAGCCGCCCTGTCACCACGTGCGGAGCTGGCCTGTCATGAGGAGATGGAGCTGCCCTGTCTTGACGAGGTGGAGCTGCCCTGTGGTGACGAGGTGGAGCTGCCCTGTCGTGACGAGGTGGAGCTGCCCTGTCGTGACGAGGTGGAGCTGCCCTGTCGCGGCTGTGACCGCCTGGCAGCGGCTCCCCAGCTGAGCTGACTGCCTCAGCGGCAGGCACACTTCAGCAGGCCCTCCGCGGTCACTGCTTTGCACACTCCGACGCTCCAGAAATTTAACTATGTTATTTTTTTAATAGCCTCAGGCATTAGGTCACTTTGTGGGCTACTTGCCAGCAAGATCCACTAATTCAAAGTGGATTTGGATTTACATGAGTTGGAATATAACCCCTAGTAAAATTGCCTAAAGATTAAAAATATTTATGCACATAGAGAGGCTAAGCCTTTTTTTTTTTTTTTTTTTTTCAGTTAAGTTTTCTCCTGGAGAGACTAATGCTAAGAACACTGCTGGCCTGTACTTTAGCAAGGAGTCCAGAAAGGAGCTGCTGGTATAAAAGCAGCTGTGGTGGTAATTAGGTAATTGGGGCCATGCATCTTCCGGATCCAGCTGTGCTGGGGTTAGTGGCAGTTGCAGCAGCCTGAAATAACGAGCGCCAAATGCTTATTCCTCCCCCATGGCCAGGAGCGACCGTCCCTTGGATTTGCTGGATCCAAGGGGGCTGGATCAGCAAGACTGGCTGTGGAAATGGTTTAACTGGGCTCACTGGGACCGAAGTGGGTCCGGGTGCCCTCTCCGGAGCACCTCCAGGGCTGGGGCTGTGGTGGGCAGGACGCAGTGACGCAGCGACCGTCCCTGTGTCTCCTCCACACAGGCTGGGACGGCACAGGCCCAAATACGCCTGTACATTCACATACACACACACGTGCCTACCTCTGGATGCCCTGGCAAGAAAATCTTGATAAGCAAAACCCGCTGTATCTCGTTTATATGTTTATGAAGTAAAACAATTAATGAGTATAAAACATTACGCTCATACAGGCAACAACTGTAGTTGGCCCAGTCTTTGGATGGTTAATAGCTGGTGGGTTAGAGAGTGTGAACTTAGGAACAGATTCAAACCTTTAAACTCCTTAAGGTCCTGGAGGAGCAGCGTCCTGTAAGCTTGGCCTACGACAACATTAAGATCTTAAAAATGATCAAAGAATTAAGACCAGGTATATCAAGAGGGATCTAACTTTGATAGATCTGCTGTTCCCATTTGCTATGAACATAAAGCATATTAAGCAAAGAAAGATGGCTGGAAAATCCTAGGGAGAGATAGAAGCTGTACATCTTATTTACAACACTCTACCCATATACAATACAATTACACTCATCATTAAAAATACATTTTTTTTTTAATATCACAAATACATTGGGACTTCCAAAAATCCAGCCCACCCTCCAGATTCACCTTAGCATCTTTGTGCCCATCTTGCTTTGCTCCAAGATAGAAATCCAGAGAGGAGAGACCTGAACTGGCCTCTCGGTGTGTGTGGATAGCAGAAATACGTAAGACTTCAATTAAATTCTAACAAGAGGAAAAGTGTAAAGGCAGCAAAAAGCTGTTACTGGGCACAGCTTAGCCAGAGCAAAGAATAAGGGCTGCTGTGTATAGAAACATGGACAAACGCCTGTGCATGTTTGCACACGTGGATTCAAGCCAATTTATTCATTGCGTGAATTTTCACAGCATTGTTTATTCTAAAAAAGGAGAAAGGCTTCAAGGAGAGCTGCTTTGCAGCATTCCTGTGTGCACAGCACATAAACCTGAACATTAAATATTGGCTTAAATTATTAAGAATAAATTTAAATTTAAAAATAGACTAGCAAATAAGCATAAAGATCAACATGACAACATAGATAGTTTTAGAAAGCATGTTGCTATCTAGCAAATGCCAGCTCCTTCTTCTCTTGGACACTCTGAGGCAATGACCTGGTGAGCCCAGTTCAACACCCAGACGCACAAACTGCCCAGCAAGAAAAATCAAAATCTCCAAGCACATGAGGTTCCATGTTCACATTTCTCTCTTTTTCTTTCACAACAGAAAAAAAAAAAACCACCCCAACAGCACATTAGCTGCTCCCACAAAGTACTTGACATGACAAAATTAACTTGGAAAACAAAAATTAACAAAAACACTAAAAATAATCCAGATCAGTTTGTGACCACCGTAAGCCAAGATGGTTGAGCAAAAGAGTGGAAAAAAAAAAACAAAAAACAAAAAACATCCAGCATCACAAACCTTGCCCGGTTTCTCTGAAATCACAGAATGAGAAAAGGTCCATTTTGCCTGACTCTCTTTGGCCCACGGGCACGCCAGGGTATCAACCACACAAGAAGGACCTTCTGCCACCGTTAACAGGAATCCCAGCGCGGCCTCCAAGCGTGTGCACGCTCCCTAAGTGAGTGATGCTCCTTACTACACTGACAGGGGTCTTTGCCTGCTGTCCTGAGGCTCACCCAAGTGTCTCCTTGGCTCTTCAGCTCCCCAGCTCTCTCGCCTAGCTTTCCTAGGCCTCCTGTGTGCTAGCAGGATGTGGCCGAGACCAGATACCTTTCCCTCCTGATCCATAGGCTCCTACTCATACTGTTTTGAGTGAATGCTTTCCCACGGCCTCTTAAGTTCCAGTTATCTCCTCAGAGGACCATGTTCCTCAGAAATTTTCTGCTCTCAGAAGGCCCAACTTCTGTGTAAATCAGGGCTCAAGGCATGTGCTCCTAGGGTGCCGCTGACTCTCTTCCGCAGGGGGCAGCTGGAAAGTGCCAAATTTCTTGGAATGAGAAGGGGTTTTCACCATTGACAACTCTTCCATCTTCATGTTGGATAGCACGTGTTTCACGTACTACATACGTGTCTTTGCAGCCTTCGCTCTTGCTGGGGGGAGCTCCACTTGCAGCAGATGAGTCAATGTTTACTGGTGACTGGCATGAGCCATTTCTTCATATGGACCACTGAAACAGCTGAGTATTCAAACCCAACTGCATTCTTCAGAGCAAAAAGTGCTTTCCTTCAGAAACAAAATGAAAATTATGTTCCCATGGAACATCTTAAAGAATCCAAAACAGTATTTTCCTGGGTGGAAAAGATGGAGTGCACCTACTTCAATTGACTTTCTCTCAGTAAGGAAATAGAGCTACTGGCAAAATTGGCACATCTTTGAGAGGCTGTTGAACTTAGGATCCTGTCTGGAATGTAAAAGGAATGATAGAGTAAAGGAGAACCTTGCCTTATGCTGGGCTTCTGCTTGTTCTGGTGATTTCATGTGCAAGTTGTCCAAGAAGGTTCTACTAACCGAGTGAAGATGGACTTTCCAAATAATACTCTGTGGGTTTTCAAAGAGGCATTCTGAGGGTACTGCTACAACCTGGTTGAGGTAAGTCTCTTCATGCCCCTCCGCTGAGCCAAATTGGAGGACAATACAGGCTCCAGCCTTGGTGCCTGAGGTGTTCGGTTTAAAGCAAAGTAAGTGGCTGCCATTGCACCCTGCAAAATAAAAAAGAGAAAATGCTGGGCCAAGGGTCAGTTCTTTCGATGCTTTTCCCCCTCCCTTTTCCTGTTCAGTCCCCTGGGTGAATGGACAATTTTCATGAAATGACAACGATGTAGAGACTGGCCAACAACTGAGTGTCCCTGGCTCAGAGTGGCAGGCAGTGCTGCAGGCACAGAGTCCCACCAGCTCACTACAGTGCAGCTGAAGTTGAGCAGATGATGGTTCAAAAAATTTTGCTGTTAGTACATTGCCCTATTAAATTTGACCTATGTGGCAAGTAATATTCCCAAGTCCTCTCTCTCTTTGCAGGATATTTACACAAACCACAGCTCTTTCTCCAAGAAGATTCAGGAGTGTAGCATGTACCTTGACCAGGTGAACATCCTGTCTGCTGAGTTGATTTTGGGACAGATACTCCCTGTTGACTATCCATGGATGTCTTAATACTTGAACGGCTGTGAGGCGCTGATGAGGGTCTACGTGAAGCATCTTAGACACAATATCCTTGGTTTGAAAGGAAGGAAACAGTAAAAGGGAAAAATAATTAATACCAATCTAGGTTTTAGTAACATCTTCCCCATGACAGTGCCATCAATGCCTGTCTGTCCCTATGACAGTGCCTGTCAATAGAGAGGGGGATGCTTTATATACATTTTATATTTAATAAGTTTAAAGCCCAATTTTCAAAATTTTCAAGTGTCATGTTCAATTCCCGGCTGACAATCTAGTCAGAAGATAATTTAGAATAATATTCAGCCTACTGAGTGAGTGTTAACAATTATTGGTGACTTAGTAGGGGTGAATAATTCTAGCTAAAAAGGATGCCATTTGGAGCCATCTGACTGCAAAGCATTCTTACAAGACAAGCTTGAAACTGAAATCTAATATATAGGTGGCTAAAATCTGTAAAATCAGCTCTACCACATTCGTACATCTTAATTTCAAAACTGGTCATTTGATAAAAACCTGTCTGATAATGAGGCTTACATGTGTAGGTAGCAAGGATTAGGTTATTGCATCTCCCTAATGTTTCGTGATGGAATATGTCAGTGTTCTTCCATAGGAAACTACCAGTTATTTATACTGAAATCTCTTGTGGGGATGTATAAAACCTGTCGAAGTTTCTGATTAATACCAGACAACTGGAAATTTGCCCATCACAGGAAGCTTCCTGACCATCCACCTGTCTGGCACAGAGAGACAGTGGACACAGCTTGAAGCACCCACCGAATCCCTCTCCTGGAGTTTGAGACAGGCAGGCTGTATGGGCTGCGGACAGTATATGAGCAAAAAGTGCTAGTTTACGAGTTTCCTGCTTGTGATTAACCTTGAGGTCAATCTTTTCATCGTGAAAAACATGATTCAAAACAGATCATGAGTTTAAAGCACTGATTAGCCTACACTTATCTTAAAAGTTGAATTCAATCAAAAAGTTCTGCACTATTTTAATATTAAAAATATTCGTAATTTATGGTGCTATATTATGCCTTAGGTTAATGAATAAGCTAGAATATTTTGTGCAGAGCAGTTTAAACATAAACAAGCAACTTCTTATTTCAAAAGGCACTCAGAAATAATGCTTCTCACTATCTCTTGAGTGTACCAAATTGCCAGCCCATTTAAGCGAATAAGAAAAATATCTAAGCGACTGCTGACCTTTGCAGTATCAGATACTGAATCCCAGTTTCCCCCTGTAAGTGCATATTTGCCACTGCCAATCCTGGCCAGAATCTCTTCTGGGGTGTCATCTGGTCCATTTGCAAAAGGAGTGAACCTATCAAAAACAACAAAAAACAAAAAATACTGTAATTTGCAGGTATATAATTTCTAGCATCTGATGTTAACTACAACAGATAACAACAGGAATTTCATTTTAGAACAGATCATGGAAATGGCTGTTTCATTTTCATTCAAACTAGAGTGCAATGATCCCGTGTATTAAATTTTTCTGCACAGGAAAAGAATCCTCCAAACTTTTTTTTTTTTTTTCCTTTTGTTAACCCAAAATGAGAGTGGGAAAGAGCATTATTCCAGTCCATAACTGTCAAAAGGGATGTACAGAAAGTGCTAGCTAAAACACCACGGTCTGCCCCTACCTGCACTCCCTGCTCACAGAGGCTGCAGGGAATAAAGCACAGGACACTGTGGGCAATGGTCAGTTCCTACTACAGACACTGTCTTCTCGTGCCATGAGGTTAGTGTTAGTTTGGATTAGGTATCCTTCTGCCTAACGTACTGCACCGTGTCCTAATTAAAGCACCAGCACTCTTGAGACTGAGATTGATCCCGAGCTCTCACTGCTCACCAAGCCAGCTGCCCTGCCACTCTCTAAGAAGGATACAAGGATATCCTCCTTATCCTTAGTATGCCCTAAATGCAGTGATGGCAATCAAAAAACAAGCACCTGTTGCTTATTTGCTTTATTCTTATTTTCTTTTCTAAGAGTAGAAAAAAGTGAGGTACAAGTTAAGAGCACCTGTCGGTAGATTTAATATCCCCTAAGTTACTTGTACAGTTTGGAATTCAGATTCTAGTGTACTTGAGTATACTTGGGTTTCTTCTATAGAATCACATTTTTAACCAAAAAAAAAAAAAAAAAAAAAAAAACACCCCAATCAGTCAAATGATCTGGTTTTGGGCAATGTGTTGTTTTTATTTTACCTATTCCGGTTGCATCTCAGTGCAAATCCGTGGCATTAGCCAAGCAGAAACAAGTTTTTCAGGAATCCTGACAGACCAGCAGACTGTTCCAGAGAGTCACACTATATTTCAGCTAATGCTGAACGCACTTGCACTCAGGAACAAAATACATGGGATAGAAACTCCTGGCACTTTTTCTATAATACATGAGGCAAGAAACATAAGTAACAGCAAGGTAGGATCTAAGTGCTTGTTTTCTCTGTAAATCTAGGAAAGAGTCCAAGTTTTTTTTCCATGGCTCAGTGATCATGAAGTAGATTTAAGAGCTGCGAGAGGTCACTGAGAAGTTTCAAGCTGTACATAGTTACAACAACGGTGCAGGTACCATTCCCTGTAGCCAGCAAGATAAGTGAAATTCAACATTTTCAGGGACCTCATAATTGTGGATTGGGTTTGCACACTCTGTTTCCCATTCAGGCCAGCATCTTATTCTTATCATTCTCTGCTTATTTCAATCTCTCTTTCTTTGAGCCTTTTTGTGCCAATATTTAGTGTTAGCCAACACACCAGAAGGTTTATCTCTTTTTGGTAGCCCCCCCAAATTCCTGCTGCCTGTCGCTGTTCACCCTGGTCTCTCTATTCACTTTCTACCCTCTCTGCAGCATACTCTTCAAATACCATCTGAAAACACTGTTTGGATTTTTTATTTTTTTTTAGCTTTTAAAGGTATTAATGTACCTCAGTACCAAAAACAGAAGAGGAAGAATGAAACTGGAGAGAATACATATATGTAGCAACGGAAATGGATACATTTTCTCTTATGGAGAAGATGAACATTTTGAGGCTTCTAATACGTGGCTTCTGTTACTCTCCTAGTGTAAAACTTTCATATTGCTTAAGTGAATGAGCCCTTTAGGAATCTAAGTCTTACGGAAAACTTACAGGATAAAGGCTATTAAGAACCTAAGCTACTTGTAAAACGTCAAAGATACTTTTTGAAAAACTTCCTATATCTCTAGATCTTGGCATCTCTTTTGTTGCCTCGCACAAGTGGCTACATTTCTCAAAGGTGGTCAGACAGCTCCGTGTCGCTGGCTCGGACTCTGTTCTGGCCTTAGGCAGTGCTGAACTATGGCAAGTGCAGACTGCTGCCCTAGGAAAACTTCTCCACTTACCCCGCCAACATGGTATATAAGAGGATTCCTAGGCTCCAGATGTCACAAGCTGCATCGTAACCTTGGCGTTTAAGGACCTGTACGAAGAAAAGCGAGCAAAAAAATAAATTCATCCACACTCATGAATTTTTAGCTTGTGGGCTCACAGAGGCCTCGAGTTGCGGTTCTGATCTGCTGACATTTTCAGAGCTTGCCCTTGTGCCTGCATTGAACAGATGGCTGTTTTTGGAGCCAAATGTTTGGTAATGGTGTGGGAGTGAGGTCAGACGCGGATGGGAGGTTGCTAACTAGAGTGCAAGCCCAGCATAACCGTGACCTCTGCAGTGCAGAGATGAAGCAGTTTGTTGGAGGTCCCAGGACTCTCTCTGATCACCCAAAGCAATAAACAAACTAACCTCCCTTGCCTACTTCATTTTGGAAAAATCTATCCCTTAAAATAAGATCATTAATAATTTCAAACATAATCTCCTAGAGAAGGGGTTACTAAAAAAACACTACGGATGCAACAAACGTAGGCTTGAACAACAATGATAAACATTATTGGTTTTTATTTGGCTCTGACATGGATTTGGATTTACTGGCTTTTATTTGGATCTGACATGGCACATGGATGCTCACTAACTCATATCTAATGTCAGACTAATGAAGATGTACTAAAGAAAAGACGTGTACTGTGTTTTACCTCTGTATTAAGAAAAGTGGTTACATTTATACTGGGCATAACAGATACTGCCGAGAATGTGATATGTTTCCCTGTGGGAAAAACAAAACTTCCTGGTACTCAGTAGAGATCTGCTAGAGGTCTGCTCAATATCGGTACAAGAGGGAGAACTGGAGCAGTGAGGACATAATCTGGATTTCATTTATGTTAATGTGTACCAGAATAAATGCCTGTTTGAGGTATTGCAGGTCCATGTGAAAATCAAGTCACTAACTGAGCCAGCACTCATGAGATTAGCGGAAAAAATAGTTTTGTTTGGCTCAGAAAATGTCATGGACAACCTCTAGGTCTTAATTGCTTTGAAAAGTGAACAACTATTCTGTTTATTTAACTTCAGTCCTGACACATCAGAAGAGCCTTCTCCTCCGTCGTGATTAGGAGATTTTTTTGCAAAAGGAGTGTACACATTCTGTAAGTCTTTTTTTCTGACCTGAAGCCTTATTACCCTGCAGTGATTTCATCTATTTTGAAGTTTTTCAAAGTTCATCTATTCTGAAGCAGAAAAAAAGCACTACTAGAAAAACAAAAACAAAAAACAAAACACATCAGAAAATGTTGCCTCAACAGATTTTACAAATAATTAGTAGTAAAGCAACCATCTGCCAGGTACACTGCTGAGCGAACATTTGTTACCCTGAAAAAAAGCTGTATGAAAACCCAGCGTTTCCTCCTGTTCACATTCCTCCTAATCCTGCTTCTGCCTCTCTTTCTTCCGCTTTACATTTACTCTCTTTACTCTCTACGCCAGTTTATTTGTGTCTGTTTCTTAAATCCTTGAATTCATCCTCCCTCTATTACATAGATTTTTTTTTCTGAGAAAATTGCTTTGCTATTTGTCGAATTCATTTGCTTCACCTGTAAGATTTAAGTAGATGGTTATCATCACTGCTATTTTAAAAGGTGCCCAGCAGATCTATGCAGCTCAGTGCTTAGATCAAGAACACCAAGGTGGCAAAGGTGGCCAAGTAGCAAATGCTGGAAACTTTGGCCAAAAGAATTAATATTGGGTTGAGTGGCTAGATTCTATCAAACAATAACAGGCATTTCTCTTAAAAACGAATCAGTGATAGAGCTTTGCAAAATACGTGGGGGTGCACTGCCCTAAGGGGAGCTGAAGAATACACCATGAACGAAGGGTTCGTTGGTCAGCTGGAGCAGTCAGTGGGATTTGAAATGAGCTGGCTCTGCTCCACACAACAGGGCGTTTCGGTGGCAAGGATCAGTCTTCACCTGGGTTCATTCAGTTCTGACGATGGCTCAGATGTTTATCCAAAACTCTCCTACCTCTTTGCATTTTGTACTATTGGATTAACAAGGTTCTGAAAACATCTGGATTCAACCTGAAGAATAAAGGCTTCTTACGTTCCCGAAAGGACCTTCCCGCGTTAGTAGGGAATCACCACGCTCTGTTCTTTCTCCTGACTGAAGCTTGCAGCTCACTCCGTGCCAACAACGTTACTGGCGCTAGGTGGCAGACTGCTGCTTTCCCTCAGACGGTTTCACCACTTCTGATGTTCTCATCTAAACCCCAAATTAAATGTTTCCAAAATAAAGGCAGATTTAAGTGCACAAACATGTTCTCATTCCTCTGCCACTGTCCTCCTGTGTCATCTGCTCAACTGACTTCCTGCCTTCTTGTTTGGTTTCTGCCAAAAAAACCCATATTGCAGATATTGCAGTGGGGCTGAGGCAGCGAATGTAAAAGTCAAGTCCAGGCTGGAGGGCCACATTATACCACAAGCTAAATGTAAAAGCCCTTAAGGCTTTATGTAAGCCCTCCATCCACTCTGGCAAGGTTCCAGTTACTCTCCAACACTCCACGTCCATAGCGGGACCTCTCTTACTCATTGCAAACGTCTGCGGGTGTCATTTCTGTTTTCAGTTCGAATCTGTAGAATTCAACCTGGCAAAATTTGTGATTACAGGAGATATACAAAATAGCCCAGCATGAAAAATATATACACCTGTTTTAGGGACATTGCATCTTGGAGAACATGTACGTATTTAATTCTTACAGGCTTGACTAATTCTTGGTCTAGAAATTGAACTGCTATGGTGCTACAAAATATTTTTCATTGATCCCTAGATGTCCCTTCCAATCTTAAGGATTCTATGATTCTACAGTTTTGATATTTTTTAAACAGCTCATTTCAATTTCTAGAGTGAAAATGCAAATGAACACCTATAAAATAACAAAACAAATTGTCAGTGGAAAACTTTTACTGAAAAAAAAATGCTTTGAATTTATACTGACCCTGGCAGTGCCCTCAATTTAACCATTCTCTTTCTGATACTAGAGGGCTATGATATCTGTATCTTTTAGTGTCAAAAAGGGATAATGTACAGAAATTTTATCCCATTTTTCACTTTGAAGTTATATACTATGCAGAGGAACACTGGATGGAGGAGTGGTGGGCAAGAAAAAACTGCTGAATGCTAACAGCTGAAAGAAAGTGGTATTTGATAGTAGTAGATAGGCAAAGTTTTGAATGGCAATTGCTTTGTCTATTGTTTTAAGAACCATAAGCAGAACTGTATATTGAGAAGTTGTTAACATTGTTAATACATCACTACTACATCACTACAACAAATGGACAATTCTCCAGGAAATTAACCTGTTGGTGCTTCCCTGGAAGGAAGCAGTCTCTCCACTTGCCTGGGGCAAGCTGCTTAGTCTGCCTTGTTTCACCACCTGCAAACATGGGAAAGTGGCATTTCCCTGTCTCACACGGGTCTTGTCAGGGCACGCCGCAGTTATCTAGGTTTGGGAGGGATGGGAGCCACAAGGTATCGCAGTTCAGCAGAAATCAAAAAATAAAAAGGTAGGTAGGTCAGTTCTGATCCATTATTTAAACAGTCCATGAGCAACTCCGCAGAATAAATATATAAGAAAGTGGTAGAGGAAGAAAGCCCAGAGATTTGACACCACAAACTAATTCAGCTGCTATCTCCAAAATTAGAGTAAGGACAGGCAGGTAGGCCTGGGAGATAAGAGTTTCGAGACCCATACGACTTTCTTATCCTTACTATAATACCTTCATACCCTATCACAGTGCTCGACAAGGGGGACAGTGCCAGTAAAGCTTAAGAGGAGACAGGTTGCTTTAGCTCAGTGAAGTCCACAGTAAATCTCCCAGTGACTTCAGTGGAGTAAGCATTTCATCCATGGAGTTTTCTTTGGGTTCTTCTTCCTGATAACAAGATTTCCCTTATAAGTCCTATTCTATTGCGACAGGGTGCACTGAAGGGTGAGTACTCTTAGAGGAAGCAGCTACATTAAAAAATGGCTTTTATCCTAGGGTAACATGCCAAAGTATTGTGTAAGTCAGTCTCAGACAGACGCTGGCTTCTGGCAGGAGAAAAACAAGTGGCCTGAAAAGACTGACAGGAATAGCAACAATATGGTAATAGATGCTGTAAAAGTCTTTGTAGCCTGATTTGTACTTGCTCCTCTTTTGAAGGCAGGGAGAGAGGCCCAAAAGATTGCTTTCTAGGACATACTCATTACTCCCAGCCTGCGATCATACCTCAGGGGCGACAAAGTTGGCGGTGTAGCACGGAGTCATGAGCAGCCCATTCTCTGCTCTCAGTTGTTTGGCAAATCCGAAGTCACAGATCCTGATGGAATCTGGGTTTCCCGATTCATCCATGTAGAGGATATTACTTGGCTTCAAATCTCGATGCACCACCTTAACAAGAGAGCACAAGTGAAGAGAGGAGGCTACAGAGCACCCAGGGTTGGCTGCCATAGCTCTAAATTTCTGGTCTGTTGTTTGAGGTAGGTCAAAAGCCCTCACCTAAAACATTTACATTACTTTTTTTTTTTTTAAGGAAAACCCTATTTACATTTCAGTGAAGCAAAATCCCAGCTATTTGCTTTTCCTAGCAGCCAGATTTTGAGCAGATGGAGCCAGAGAACTGCCAAAGCAATGCTTACGCCCTGGGAATGCAGGTAGTCCACGGTCTTGGTGATGGTGCACAGCACAGCGCTTGCCTCCCGCTCGGAGAAGCACTTCTGCCGAAGAATGCGGTCCAGCAGCTCGCCCCCTCGCATCAGCTCCATCACCAGGTACACGTATTTCCCATCGTCATAGACCTGGAGGGGCAACAAAATAAGCGTATGTTCTGCACCCCTCAACTTGGGGAAGGTGGGTTCCTTAGTCACCATATTGACTTGAGCAAGACGTGCAAGAAGAAGGTGTGAGCTCATAGGGGGAATCTGCTTATCATCTGAAAAGGCAACTTTACAATATGACTTAGTTGTCACCTTTCTATCATGTCTGTAGCAACTTGCTGGCTTGTCTGCACAGAAATGCAGTTTTCGTGATAAGCTGTCATATCAGCAGAGTAGACCAAACTGCTAAAGCAGCACCACTTCACACAGCTTGAAATGTCTGCTGGCTCTTACCCAAGCCTCCTTCTCAGAAATGTTCTCTCTTTCCAGTTCTACAAGGTAACATTTGCCATTTTAAATATCAATATTTCCCTTTGACTCATGATCAGCTAAATGAACTGCATTATACTGTTGGCCAAGACTTAATTCCAATGATATCATATACTCTTATGTTTGCAATTCTGATGAATATATTGTTGACATCAGCTGCAAAATGTATTTGCTTTCAGTGTCAACAACATGGGGCAAAAAGCTTTTTTTTTGTCTAAACTGGAAGATGGCCATTTTCATGTCAGAATCTTTTATTTGGATTGAAATAACAGACAATGTTACAGTCGTCAATGCTAAACATTTTTGGAATGACTACAGAACTTTTTTAATACAAATTTTAAGATACTCTCCAACCCTCAGGAATTAGGTGAGGCTTTCCTGAGGACATCTGATTAGAAGTTTTTTATAAACGTCCCTAAGGTTTGAATGATAAAGTAGTAGTCACTGACATGAACAGGATTTGGGTCTTTAAACACTCAAATTGATCCAGTGGAGACTATTCTTCATCTAAAGTACTAAAGAAATGCTGCTCTTGTCTTCTGAGGCTGACTGAGTCAAATGTAAAGGCTCCCTGGCATTAAAACACCATCAAAGGAAGCCACAGTGGCCTTCATGGTTCTCTTCTTCTCAGTCAAACAGACCCCACAGGCTGTGTAGGAACCTCCCACGCCCAGCAGCACCACTGTGTGTGCTGAACAATTTCCTCTGAAATACCAGACTGATGAGACCTCACTTCTTAAGCTTATTGGTAAACCAAATACACTTTGTTGCTCTGTAGCACTGTGGCCTTTTGGTTTTATTTACACAGTATTTGGAGATTAGACAACCAGAATAAGCTGAATAGTCTTCCCAAGTTTTATTCAGTACGTTGTTACAGTCGCATTATTTCCTTGTTAATGGGTCTGGTATTAGTTTAGACTGACAATTAGAATCGGAAGTTTTTCCAGATATGGAGTAGTAGGTGAGATGATTGATATTAAAACGCGAATTGTTCAGTGCTGAAGAACTCAAAGACTACTCACGTCCTTCAGAGTAATGATGTTTGGATGCTGCCCATATCGCAAGAGGATCTCGATTTCTTCAGAGGGGTCTCTCTTGCTCTTATCAATTATCTAGAATAAATGAAGCAGAGTGTAGTAAGATATCAGCTGGCAACAGAGCATAAAACAAGCAATTTCTACACTTCAAACAAATTAATATTTTAAATTCTTCTCTTAATCATCATTCTAAGCAAGGACAGCTCAAACCCTGTGAACATGAGAGCCATGCTGATTATCTGCCAAAACCAGATGGAGCAATTAGTTCACATTCAGAAGGTTTGGGCCCTCTTTTTTACGTCTGTATCTTTGTTTGTCTGTAAATAATGGGAGTTACGAAAAGTGTCATTTAGAGAGAGAGAAAAAAAAAGGAATAATTTTTAAATAAGAATAGTTTTGAAATGACATCTTTGACATAAAAATGCATATATTCATAATACTGTCATATGCTTGCATGTCTCCTGATAAATGAATAAGCATTACTTGTCAGGTTGGTTTGTCAGGAATGAAAACATATAGGCATGCCCTGTCAGGAAGGAAGGGAGCTGAGCCTAATGCTAATGCCTTGGTGCTTTGTGCCATGCTACTGTGAAGAGCTAAAGGTCATACAGCCAAACCTTCACCATTACTATGCCAGAAAGATATCTACATCAATTTTCTGTATTCAGAGGAGGCACATATGCTTGGCATTATCAGAGAATATAGTGAGGCATGAAAATATTTTGCTCTACAAGCAGCAGGGCTCAAAAAACCCGACGCTCTCTAAAGGGCAATACTGCGTGCTGTTAGCAGGGCTTTGACTTCTCAATAACACTGTTATCGCCTATATTTGAGGTGTCAGTCAAAGAGCTTCAGCCATTTGCCCATTTTAAAGCACTGCTTAGTGACTTGTATTTCGCAGACTGAAACGAAACAAAAAATAGCTATGAAATAATCCAAGGAAGCCTCTGTATTTTCCAGTCTCAAATGCAACTGCACAATGAATGCTAAAAGACACATCCTGTTAGAAACCTCATTAGGAGCAAAGGAAGTATTTTGGCATGAGTTCTGTATTGACAGAAAAACGTATTGGTGCTTTAGAATAACAGGGAAGAAGGATGGCCGGCATTTACACAAATCCCTATTTCCATTATTGATTTGGATTTCAAGACTTCCAACCCTATATGCAGTTAGTTCCATGAGATAACGAGGCACAGAGCATAGATTTAAAATAGTGACATTCACAGTGAAAAATCTTCTTTTTAAATGTATTTTTAAATGGGAATAAATTGCCTGCTTGCTTTTGCATGCATTTTCCTGACTTAATTACAGTGTCATGGTTTAAGTGCATGTCTAGAATTTAATGTATCAGCTGTAATAGGGCACAGCATCATAGGGCATATACATCATGACTGACATGCATTCACAATGATAATGATGGCCAGTGATTTTCCATGATTGAAGTGCAGATCTGAAGCCGTATCAGTGACACAAGTTCCATATCAGCAACAGCGTGACAAGCGAAAATAAAACTGGGAGCTGATGTAGGCAAATGGCTGTTATCATCATTTGAATAAATGAAAGGAAAATTAAAAAAGAGGTAAGTGAAAAAAAAATCTAACAATTTCTCCTTAATGTCCTTTGAGACTGTCTCAAAGGCCAGTGAAATCCAGGATGAATGGCTGCTCATACACAGAACCACAGCAACTAAATGTGATTGTCCCAGTCAACCAACAACTCTAACACATAAAAAGATACTCGGGGCGATTTTCCTGACTGCAGCAAGCTAATGTAGCTCTTGTAAAGTTAATGGAGTTACACAAACATGTGCCTCTCAGGGTCTGCCTGCCTGGCACAAACCAGAAAAATTTACTGCAGCAGGCACTCCTATTACTATATGAAGTGTTACTATCACTATGCTGCTGTAGCAAGTGATACATTCTGTTATATTTTCTTAAGAAAGGAAACATCCAGAGTTGTGGAAAATTTTAAGTAATTGCTAACAATGCAGGAATATACAAGTATATAGTGCCTAAAAAAAACCCATACCCAAAATAGCCTTAGCTATTGATATGAAACTCAAAGTAACATAACCTGAAGCAGCCTGCTAGTAATTTAATAATAGCAGCAGTAGCTGATATGTAATGCTTCTAATTTACAGCATGCTGCATAAATACAAATCTCAAAACAGTCCTGCTAAATAGGCATGCTGTTTATTTTAAGGTGTGCACAAATTGCAATGCAGTCATTAAATGGACAAGTGGCCCCAAACCACACAACCAATTGATGTCAGAGCTGTGTCCTGAATTCCTGGCACTCGGTCCCCTGGGCAGTCTAGTAGGACAGGCTTCTTTCTCCACTGCAATAGACTGTTACCCTGATGGTCCCTCTCTCTAGAGCACTTGTGATTTAATGTGACCCATGACTGACAAAACAGCAAAGGAGGAGCTGCAGCTGCAGCACCCGTAGCAGATATTTCTCTTCAATCCCTACCGACTGCAGGATAGAGAGTTTCTTTATTTCCCTGCTGCAGCAGCCACAGTGGCAAAACTGTCATTCTGCCTCCTTGAATATCCCCTGCAGCTTCACTGCAGTGATAGTTTTCCAGTCTTCAGTAACACTTTAGACAGATTTCAAAAGAGCAAAACTGCCCTTTCTGAACAGTTCTGACAGAGGTTGCTACCTCCTTACACATGTGCATCACAAGAGGAGGTGCTGCATTCAGAGGACATTTGTGAATCATGTCCCAGCTAAGACCTAGAATGAGCTCCACGAAAACCCTGGCCCAGGATGCCTTATCTAACATAGGTGATTTTCAAAAGTTTTTCTGTGATTTTCAAAAGTAGCTTTGGAGTTCTCAAAAAAGTAAGTGCGAGGGGAATGGCTTCCCTAGACGGTTTTTAGATTAGCACATTTGTGCAGCTTTACCTCCTGATTTGAAATAGAGGTGCTGCTCTGTATTTGCTCCCGCCATGGCTCACCAGGCAGCTGCCAGCCTGCTGGCTGTCCTCTGCCCTTGGCATTGCCTGTGTTGCACCATCACCGCCCTTCCACGGATAAACCAACACGGCTTTTAGTCACACAGACACCACTTCCATTTCCAGACAGCAGCACGACGGGGTCCCTGGGGACGCGGCTTCCACACGCGCAGCCTCACGGTGCCCGCGCAGGTCGGCTGCCACCAGCCCCACGGGCACGAGTCTGCCCCCCAGGCGCTTGCGCTGCGCTGTGGACACCGCGAGCTGCTCCTCACCTGGGCTGGGATCTCAGGGCTCCCACGTGACAAGCTCAGGGCCTCCAAGTTCTATAGTGACTGACCTGCCTTAGAGAAGGTGCAAGGATTTCCAGGCAGTCAGATAGCTCTTTGCAGCTCTGCAACATCAAGCCGTTATCATCTTTATAGATGTAAAGATGTTTCAGCCTGAGCTTTTCCTCCAGTGACACACCGTGGCACACTCATGTAAAACAGAACATCTGTGCCATTGGCTAAGGAAATGAGACGTGACACACCAACACTTACCAGCTTACTTAGTGCATTAAACACTCTGATCCTGTTCTCTTCCTAACCACTACTGTCATCTAGCCAGTTACTCAAAGGAGCTTCAATGTGAGTAGGAGCAAAGCTGTGAGGAGTATATGGTATCTCCGAGCTGTAGCCAGAACCTAGGTAGAAAACTGCAGGAGAGTCCAAGATCAACACGAACACCTCTTCCACCACCCTACAGGGTTATCTACGCACATGCGCTCACACACAAACTCCTACGTGGAGTGGATCAACGCCAAGCTCTACAAAGCAGTCTGTACAGTAATTTAAGAAGTGTTCTCCAAGTCAAACTGATTGTCAGAGCAGGTGAGGGGTGCGTTAGAGACTGTAACGCTTGTACTTGGCTGTGGAAATGAATCTAAGCCCTCTTCTCGTGCAGTCCCTACTGGCTGGAACCGGGTGAGCCTCTCCCGCTCTGCAGGGCCTTCGGTCTCACTGCGCGGAGCTCACTCCCACAGCGGGGACACAGATGCCGTTGAGGCTTCATGGCCTTTCTAATGGGCTTTCATCAGCAATGAACCACTACCAGAGCAGACTTGTTTCTGGTATGGGAGTTCAATTCTTCTCCAGTTTTGAAGATCAGCGCTGCTGTCGATCCACCCCTGCAAGCAGAAGGGCGTCAGCTCTGTCCCAGGGCAGGTTACGGCGCAAACCCTGCGCTCCCAGCGCAGCGGCCGGACACGCTCCTCGCATTTCAGGCCAACTCAGCAGCTCTCAGAGCTATTCCTCCAGGCTGCCCAAAGACACCCTGTGAGGACAGCCCTTTACTGGCTATACTGCTTCACCGAGCCAAAGTCTTAATTGTTTCTTACCTGATTATATATCAGAGCGTGCAATTTTACAAAGAAAAAAGCAATAAAAGTTACGGGTATGGATACAAGGTAGAGGGGATAATGGGACTGCAGTCCTGCCCCTATTCCACATTGGGACACATACGCCACAGCATATGCTCTTATGCAGTATCTGCTTTTATGCAGAATTAATATTATTATTATTTTTTCTCCTTTTTTTAACTATAATTTTTAAGCTCTACTATTAGGTGCTGGAAAGCTAAGCATATTTGCTCAAATTTTACATAAGCAATGACTCCCTTAAACTCTGATTAGCAGCTAAGCAAGCCTATACCTTTGAAAGCTTTGAAACACTGTTTTGTTAACAAAGAGCATTTTGCATTTCCGTCTTGCATGAAGACAGTCTGGCTCTTCTCTCCTGCTCTCTTGGATGGCCCATGAACCTTCTCCAGCTCTTCACGTGCATTGAACGATGTCTTTTCTTTAGGCAACTCACTTTGACTTGAAGTCAACTAAAATGTATATACAGGATTAGGAAAAGCTTTCCCGCCCCCCGCCTTTTTCTGCTTCCAGTCCTGAGGTTATGAGTACTGGGAAGTGATTCTGCTTTTCTACTTTTCTCTGTAGATGAGTGGTGAAGAACACCAACTTGGAAAGACATCATAACATGTAAAAAGCTTAACCAAAAATATAACAAGAACTTGGTTGTCCTTTGTCAGAGAAAAGCTATGAAGCAGACGGGTTTTCTATTGTACTTTAGAAAAATAAGAAACTGAGCTATGGAACAAATACACTTCTATGTACTAGACACCCAGGGATTTCTTAGAAACTCATCTGTATTACTGATGGATGAAACAATTCCAGGGTAAAGTGGGCTCAATTCATACAATAGTGTCCTTTGTTCTAACAGAGATTTTTGTTCTTTGACTAACATATCCTTTGTGTTGTGAAAGAAAGCTGAATGTTTTCTCCCTGGAGAATTCAGGGTAAAAAAAAAAAAAAAAGCTCATGATATTTTAAAACAAGTCAGGCTCCATCAAAGAATAATACCAAGTTCTCTATTATGGAAAGAAGGATCAGGAGAGAATAAATATTTCCAAAATTCCCATCAGCAAGTCTGGACAGTTTCACAAGTCCTTTGCATGGGAAAGTCACCTGACTGTTCCTAACTAATGAGTATTCAACGTCTTCAGCCTTGCCAAAGTGGTCTGATGAGTACTAAAAAAGAATATTGATACAGTTCTGTGTGGCTCAAACATGGCCAAAATAACTACAGCAGCTACATATACTTGTATGTGTGTGTGTGTGTCTATGTGTATATTTATACTTATATAAAGAAATTATAAACACTTTTATATAATCAGGTAACAGAAACAGTCAGTCAAAACAGAGGAGAACATGGGTGGAAGGGATTTGCTAGTTACAATTTTTTTAAGGAGTCAGTCTGCCTCCAAATGTTTAGATAAATTTCTTCTTCTGGATATAGCTATGCCATTAGCAGATGTTTGATAACAACTACCAGCTGGGATTTATGGCTGTCACAGCCCTGCCATAGAAACAGCATGTGAGAGCACTCCCTCATCTTCTCGGGGCAGAATTAGCCCTGTTAATAGAAACTGCCTTATCGAACAGCTGAAATGAACCTGGGTGAGCTGCGTGAGGAGGACCACCACACTTCCCACGTGGAGGCCTTCATCACTGCTCGTGGGAGACTGTAAAAAAGGCATGAGGGCAGAGGTGACAATTTAGCTACCTGAAAAGTGAACATTTTTTTACCACCTAAGAGAAAGAATGAGAGAAAAGCAACAGAGTGAGCAAGAAGTCAGAAAAGAAGCATGAGATGCACTGTTGGGAACAGGAGTGAGATGGGCTGAGAAGGGATGGGGCTCTGGCTGGGTGAAGCTGGAGCTGAGGGCACGGAGGCTGCCTGCTGCTCCTTGAGTCTTCCCGCGCTGAGGGTGGGAAGGGGAGGATTCTGCACATCTTTAAGGGCTGCACTGAAAACAAACAAAAACTGCTTGGTTCTCGTGGTTTTTTTTTTCCCTCTTAAGTGAAAAGAAAGATACAAAAGCTTTGTCTAATCCTATTGGTCAAAATGGGCAAGAGTAACCACATTCCTTCCTCAGGCTCCCTTCCTGAGGAAAATCAAACTAACTGTGCCCAGCGCTGGCGCTGTGATTTAACACTGTGTGTGCCACCACTATGGTCTGTAGCAAAATTCCCCATTTTATCTTAACGGATTTCTTCCACTGGAAACCTGCCACTTGCACAGGAATCAAGCAGAAGCAGTAGGAGGCTTTAAAGCTGCGCTCTGCAGCACTGGCATGTTTAAAAGTAGGTTGAGGCTTTGACACAGGAGCTTTGGTGGGTACTGCAGGAGCCTAAGATGTAACTCTCCTTGGCTGCCCTTTTGGCCCTCAGTCCCAAATGCAACCAGTGTCTCTCCCTCACCTGTCCAGGTGAGGGACACCTCACCAGGTGAGGCTGCTCCAGGCAGCAGCCCTCGTGCAAAGTGGCTTCTCCTGGCAGCTTAAATTGGGACACAGGAGTGTGAATGAGTGTGAACTGCAGCAGTTCAGCCACTGGCACAGTGCTGGTCTGCTGCTTTGGCTGCAGCAAGAGGAGGCCGGGGCAGACACCTGGGGTGTTGCGATACCTTAGACAGCCCCAGGGGAGTCCGCAGGTGTCCCTAGAAAGCAGGACCTCCTAAAGCTCCTTTTAGTTGGCACTAGGGAACATATGATGGCACTGTGGAAAAAGCATGGAGGAGGAAGAGAACTCGATGTACCACAGAGCTTTCTGCAGCTGCTTTACCTTGTATTACGTGCTTTCGAGTTTTCTCTAAAGCCTTTTGGTGTGTAAGTATGAGTTAGTCACATTTAAGGAGAGATCCATATAGCACAGCGTGATGCTATATGCCCTGCATACATTCCTCCTTTTTTGGAGGGGGGTGGGAATGGAAAGGAGAGAGTGAGGAGGAACAAGGAGAGAGATAAGAATCAATTCTAAGTCTTTTAGACGCTTTCTACACCACATCTACAATATATTTGAAGCTCAGGCCACCACTGATGACTGCAGACGGAGAATGTGTCTCTGCTGAAGAGAAAAGGTGTAATAGCGCTCGTGGAGATTTTAAACTGACAGTTTCTTCATCCATAATGTTAATTCCAACAGAAGTGACACAAATAAAACTGCAGTTCTGTATCTTTGGAAAATGTTCAGGTTTCCATTTCAGTAATATTTCCTTCTAAAAATAAGCTCTATTCATGCCAAGCATCTGCTTTAATATGGTTCCTTTTTTGACGTCAAATTACTCAAGCTGGATGAAAATCACTGCAGAAAGGCTAACATTATTTAAAAGGACATGGTATAATTTTACATTTATGATGTCTCCAAGGAGAACTATTCCAAGTCTAATAGTTTCGGAGGGACTATTTGCTGGGCTATTAATTTTGATTAGTTCCAGAGATTCATTTCTCCCACCCATGCTTAAATCTTCCAGAAAAATACTGAAATGAATATTAAAAGAAATAGGCCTAATTAGCAATATTTTTCTGAAATTAGTACTGATCATTAGCGAGCATGCCTGCTCACTGCCAGTGTTTGCAGACTTAGCACTCCCAGATACTGAACTACAACTGTGCTACTTATTACTTGGCATTTATACACTAGAAAACGTTTTCTAAGCAGCATTAAGGGAATTGTTTCAATGGCACCTAGGAAACAAAAAAAGTTCATATTAGAAAAAAGAAAACTGTATTTTTGGAGGCAGAGTATTTCAGTGGGAATGACTCTGCACGGGCAGTCAGGAGACCTCAGTGTTCGTGCGCTCTGCACAGCCCTAGCACATGTCCTTGGGATAGACTGATGAATTGTCAGTCCTTAAAATGGGACTTCTACTACTACCTACTTTTACAAAAGCTTTAAGGATGAAAACTGGTGTAACACATTCAGATATTACAAAATGGGAAAATTATGACATCAGTACGGAATACTAGTACATGAAATAAAGTTTAATGGCTTCAAATGGAAAGCAGAGCCACAAAGGACCTAATTCTACCCAAAATACTTAGTATTTGGCAAGGGAGTTACAGAAGAGATATATGATCTTATTAAGCTGCAGGAAAACTGCAGCCTGATCTTAGATCTTAAAAAGGATCTAGTTAGCCCTGAGGAACACCATCATCTCACTTTCTTCAAAAGGGCAGCAGTGCCATGGGGAGAAGCACTGTGAGCCTCGTGACCAAAGGGGAATGGGGCTAGGAGAATCCTTAGCCAGATGTGACATACATCCCACACACATCTAGGAGATGCTTTAAAGCAGAGATTAAGATGTGGTCTGTACGCATTTCTGTATTTTTCTCTATTTTTTTCTGCTCCCTCTGCTTATTTCTTAAGCAATCTCATCTGGTCACAATGAGAGCAGCGAGTGGCTCTCACTGCTACAAAACGAAGTTTGCTGCGTGTGAAAGGCCCACCAGGCACTCCTGGCTCCCTGCCCTGCTGCCTTCTCTGCAGCCCTTACAGCAGATCCCAGCACTCTGCACTACACCCTTTTGGGAACAGCAGCTCCAGCGATCCGGCCTATTCAACCTCCGCCTCTTTGGAGAACTCACTTATTTCTACGGTGAGAATATCTGGCTGAAACCTGGACCTGAGCAAAGGAAAACAGCAGAAAAGTGAGACTGAGGGAAGTTTTGCAGGTGTCCGACCAAATCCCTTCAAAATGAGGGCAATGGGTAAATTACACTATATGTCCTCCTGCTGTGTTAAGTGAAATCATCTGTAGGAGCCCACTTCAGAACAGAATTCAAGTTGCTCAGAATAGGAAAGACTGAAAAATACTCTCTCTGGTCAGACATAAGACCATTACAGACATTTTTCTCCATTCTTTTGCTACTTCAGTCCTTTCACCGCAATGAGTGCTCCTTCTCCATGACATCTAGGGAACATCGGTCAGCACTGTTTGTAAGCACTCCTACTGTAACCTCCACAAATCCCAGTTTCAGTCTAACAATTTTCATGCCAGTCCTTTGGAGAGCACCAGGTGAGCAGCACTCGGGAAAACATGTGCAAATTCAAGAAACCTAGGGATTTATGGCTAAATCTGCTCTGAAACCTGTATGTCCTACATGGCACCCTACATGGTACTGATTCTGTTGTCACACTAACAACTTAAGTATCCTTCAGAAACTGAAGGGTATGGATACGGTGACGGTATCTTTGTCATCTCCTTTAAGCTTGTTTTACCGACTGCTCTCACAATCAAACTGATAGAGATATTTATGGATTTTGATTGCATCCCACTGGACTCTTGCCTATCTCATGTCATATATATTTGTAGCTCTCAAGAGGGCCTGCCTTGCCATGCTTGCATACTTTCTGCTATTCATTCTTCAGATATTCTCTACTTTGTTTATATTCTATCTTAAACCATGGATACCAAAATAGCATATGGTCCCACAGGGTCACATAGGTACTACAGGCAAAATTATTGAGAGATATATGTAAGCATGCTAGGGAGAGAGGAATTTGGTTTTCAGTTTCATTAATAAAGCTACACAAGCAACAACTTAAGCGACATATCTTTCTGATGGAGGTTCAGATTTTCGTGTTTCCTTTTTAGGAATTAGTTGTGCAGATTGATTGAACAGCTGAACAGACTGAAATATTGAACAGCTTGATTACATACCATTCAGGGAAGGAAAGCAAACAGGAATGGAGAGTTAGGGGGAGATTTCAGAGACATTTTCTCTCAGCTAAATACTGGGTAGCAGGTTTTAAAATGGGGCGTAAACTCTTTTCATCAGATTTTTTTTCTTCTTGATGCTGTTTTTTCCCCCCAGTGTGAGGTCTTACATACCACTGCTCTCATTCATACAACCCGTTCTGTGACAACCACCCAGCGTAGACAAGAGGAGTGTGCATGACTAAGGATCAACTGAAAACTGGGACAGGACATCAACATTACACCCAGACCCATTCAGCCCATCCTGTTTGTTAGAGTCCTGCTCTGCTCTAGGAGCAAGTAGCTTCTGCAGTTCTGCCCTAGATGCTGCGAGGCCATGTGGAAGTATTTATCAGTGGCTCTGACCTCAAGATCTGTGCATGTATGTTGGGTCCAGACCTCTGCACTAGGGTCTCTTGAAGGCTGAGGGAGATGAGGTTGGAGGAATGGGGACTGTGCAAGGGGTTTGGTACCCAGCAGTGTTGACAAGCTAGCCGGCTCAGGGCCAAGAAATCCGTGGTTACCCAACAAACCTTTTACTTACCTGCCTACTAGATTGCTGATACATTTATCTGTGATCCACCAGGGTACTTGGTACCTTCCGAATCGACCAAAAAAGAACACAATCTCTCCCTGGAAAACTTACTGGCTGTTTCATTTCAAGGGATGATTTCTGTGTTTAAGGAGAAACCAATCTAAACAAGGCTGTCTAGCTTGCCTAGCTTTACAGATCCCTTGGCTGTCCAGATGCCATGACTTCTCAACTGTTTTTTCTTTTTTTTTTTTATTCCTCTTTTTCCCGTTTCAGTAAATGAAGGCATATGTGTTTGGGATTTCTATTTTTCTTAAAAGAATCCCAGATGATGCACCATCCTGCAGTCAGTCTTGGAAGACTGCCTCTTTTTGTCATTCATGCTTTCTATATTCAGCATTAAACTCCTAATATAGTCACAGGTCATGAAGAAACTGGTGCAGAGCTAACTAAATACTCCTGCATAGCCTCCTGCCTTCATGCTAGTATGATATTACATCTACTTATACCAACTGCCTGAAAATGAGCAAATTAGATCCATGAACATCAGTGTATGGGGAAATGGAGTTTAAAGAGATTATGAAACAACTGGAAGCCCTACAGCTGTCAGTAGCTATGTCACTTGCTCTCATTAGCATGTAAATCAGGGTATATAGCATGTCTGATTACACAGGCCTGCTAAAAACATCTCTCCAGAGCTACTGACTTGTGTCTATTGATAACATGTTGACATAATTTCTCCGGTATTATTTTTTTAAAGCTAACAAATATGTACCTTCTCCCCAGTCTGTATATCTAAAACATGCCAAGATACACTGACTTTCAGTGCTTACAAATTACCATAATTACATACAAACTGTAGTTTTTACTGGAACTCTAGCATAAGCTAACTGGTATCCCAGAGGCAGACAGACTGCAAAATTTGGCATTGCTCACAGCTGTGGAACATTTTCAGCCAAATAGTTGGTTAGTGCATTATATAGATAGGAAAAGGTCATGAAAAATCACATGCCTTTTGAGACTCAAAATCCACTGTAATATTGCATGTACAAAATTGGATTTATCACTTGTGACTATCTCTACTGTATGTTTTCTTTATCGGCAGGGAGAAATGTGTATTCTGTCCTTACATCCAGCCATTTTTCTTGGCTCTTAATAGCATGGGAAGACTAAAAATGCTTAAGATTTAACCAACGAGGTATTCCTTTGGACAGGGAGAAGAAAAGGTTTGGCTTTGAGTTGCTGAAGCTGGCCCCATACCACCCAACCCTGTAACATTTACAGCAGAGAGCTTTTAATCCTTTTAGGCTTCCACCACAGATCTTCCTCCACTCATAGGAATCCCTCCCTTCTCTAGCATCACTCTTTCATTTAAATGACTTATTTCTCCAGATACTGATCTAACGGAAATAGTTTGATCTTATTTTCCTCTGTTTGTAGCCACATGATGTTTTTAACTCTGATCAACAGTGCCGTTCCCTTTGCTATTAAGTTGCATTCTGCCTGCTCTAGTCAGGATGATCAATATTTTATCATAAGACTCTGAAGCACAGTAGAAATCTGTCAGATGAGAAATGCTCTTTTTTTCCTCAGCTCTTATACAGCTTTCAGAAGGATGAACAATATATTTACTTGTATTTCATAATTTTATACTAGTTTCACTTGGGAATGAGATGGGGAAAAAATTAAAAGAAAATGTAGAAAAGCAATGTATGTGCAGTGGAATATGATATAAAGACTCACTAAATCACCATCTACCTATACTGACCCATCTAGGTTGTGACTAGCTTCTACACAGATTGAGTTTGCAGGAAATGTGGGTGTTTGCAAGGTTTTCTGTCGCATGGTATTTAAACAACCTTAGTAACGGAAGTGTGTAAGACTGAATTTTTAAATATTGCATTTAGGAGCCTGAAGGCATGTCTAAAATAAATTTAGAGCTTCTTATTAGCATTGCATTTTTAAGCATGGTATGGAAGAGTGGGAAGGAATTCACAAGTAAAGTCTCTTCTGCAACGTCAGTGATTGGGGTTCTGAAAGTAGCCAGGTGCCCAAAGGTGCAGATAGGCATCTAGAGCCATTTCTGCAGCGAGTGATGTGTTTGGGTCTCGCTGAACACTGAGAGGAGCTAAACTGCAGATCAGGCTTCTGCAGCGGCAGCACAGCACTCATTTCTCCTGTTAGACATCTACCCGATCTGCAAACTGGTTTGTTGCAGGAGGCTAGCAAAATACAAAACATTTCATCACTTTTCCTTTTAACAAATACACCCTCCTCCGGAGTTAGGGAAGATTTTGTTTTTCTGAGTTGATTTGCTGTCTGCAGGTCTGACTGAGTCACTCGGGCTCAGCCCTCCGCTGCCTCAAACCGGCGCTCCACAGCCTAGTAAACACGGCCTGGTGCGCGGATTCTCCCTAAACTGAGAGGGATTATCCACCCAGCAACATCACATGTACCTTCCTGCACCGATGTCTTCCCCTTAACTCCTTCACTACTGACAGGTCCTGCAGGGAGACGGAGTGAGGCCTGCGGATGTGTCAGCGCTCCGGCCTAACAAGGCAGGTTTAATGAGGCAGTGCCTGGCCCATGGGGCAGCTGCCTATCATACTACTGACCACTATACATGTTTCCTTCTTTTTGTTTTTTTTCTGTGAACATTATGTATTAGGGAACAATGAACAAATCATACTTATTGAAAGAAATCAAAATAATTCTGTAGAGAGTTAAGGGATGCATGCCACAAGGACTGGTATATAATTATACTGTACAATTATGTTAAAGCCGTAACACTCCATGTGTTTAGCTTGGTCCAGATTCTCCAAGGTGCTTTAAAACTGTCACTGCTAAGAAAGTGCTGAATCCTACTGAATTCAGACAGTCAGACATCTTTGAGGACTAAGGCTTTTCTATTTCGGTTTCATGCTCGCTGTGTTACACTGATCAAACTGTCAGCAGTAGAAATAAAATCTAAAACACATGATTTTAATACGCATTTTGTTCATCACAGATGTCATTTAATTACACAAAACCCATACCTACTCTAACATAATGCCATCTGTTGACAAAGGAACTGGACACTACAAAACCGGGATTTTTCCACTCACTAAATAGGAAAATCCTAGAACATTCATGTACATGCCCACAGAGCTGCTGGTAGTCTGTGCTCCTGTTCATGGTGTGGGTGTAGCCTAGAAAACTAAACTGCTGTTTGAACAACGACATCAACAAATTGTGAATTATTAGTGATTTCCAGATTTTTGGGGCCACTGGTGGGAGACCTCAAAACTTTCATGGACCTGTATCCAACTTTATAACCAGCCTTACAAAGGAAAATAAGAACAAAAAAATGTTTACTAGTATTCTACTGACTATAACTTATCTCACGGAGTGCAGAGTTTCTATCACTTCGTTAAGCTGTCATCATTAGATTTCACAGCAAAAACACAATCTCATATAGAAGCTAACTCTATATATCTTTTTTAAGTTAAAAAAAACAAAAGTAGGCAGGCAATGGGGATGAATTCTTCATTTCCTGAAGGTTATATATTTCTCTATGTACTGACTTCCCAAAACTACTTTTTGTCTTACATTAATTTAAGCAATCTTTTCCCATGAGATCACATAGACTAAAAGGATACAACCTTACTGTCTGTTGGTCTTCTCAAATTCATTATGTGAGTAATTTCACAGATTTAATCAAATCTTGTCTCATTTTTGATGAAAGAACAAAGCAATTAAATACTTCTCTAACCTATCAGAGATGTAATTACTACTCCTTTTTTCCTAAAGAAACTTCAGTATTTGAGACTTTTCCTCTAAGGCATATCTTCACAATCTCTTCCCACATACACTGGTCCCTTCTGTCTTTGTAATAGCTGGGTACCACTTAGCCAGTAATGCTAAACGGAGGTTGCAACTTAGCCCTCTGAGTGTGACTTTCCAAAGGAATTCTACTGAAAAAACATTCTTTCCTATCAGAAAAGATCCCTCTCGTATGTACACCCCAGCAGCTTGCTGATCCTCCTATTGCTGCTGGTCACTGCTTACACAATATTTCTTGACCAAGAATCAAGTGGGGAACCATGTGACTGTAGATTGCTATTTCACTACCAAATTTCTCTGATTTTGCTACATGATGTCAGAAATCAATTACTACAGAATGAATGAAAAAATAAATCTATTTCATAATTATACAGGATTCATCTTTGCCATCATTTTATATGTTACTTTGTTTATTTAGGTTGATTTAAATTTAGGTTCTGTTAAAGATGTTTTTATCTGGATAGTGGAGAATGGTTGAAATGATTAACAGGGTTTCCATGCAAGACTGTAAAGGTCTTTCCATTCTGTAACTTTACTTCATGAGATTACAATGTAAGAAATAACATAAAGCTTATCAAAAATCTGTCATCTCCCGAAAGAAGAAAAAGGGCCACTTGTACCAACAAGAAATGAGCCAGCAGCAAATCCACTGACCACACCGCCACTCTGGCTGATGGAACAGTCCTAACCACATTTCTGGCATCTAGCAGGAAGATTTCTTACCTTCACTGCAAATTCTGTTTCTGTTGCTTTGTGAATGCATCTCTTGCACACAGAATAGGAGCCAATTCCAATGTCCTCTTTGATCTCATATCCATCTGTAAAGTGAATATTGTTCCCATGTAGCTGCTATGGGGAAAGACAAAAGAAACAAGGCAATCAGGACCTGGGCAGAGAAATGCAAGGACTAGCCTAGTGTCAGTAAAGGGAGTGCTTGATCTCGCTTTCTTCACAGAATTCTCCGTTCCTTAGGTATTTTTCTAAGTATAGTTCAAAAAATCTTTAACTCCACCTAAACAAATGGGTCCCCTCCTTTTTTAGCACTTTTCCGTCTGTAAGATGGAGACATCCATGCAGAAATAACAGCAAAAGCAGCTGTGATTTTCTAAATTCTTTACGGAATGCAGACAACTACTTCCCATCTGCAATTCTCAGGAGCTGTGTGCCCACATCCCCTGACAACACACATATCTGGACAAGATAAATTTGTTTCTAATTACTAAAGAACCAGATCACTTACCATCCAGTGAGAGCTTCACAAATTTCAAGTAAGATATCACATATATGCAAACTGGAGCTCTTATCCAGGATACATTTAGTTATGATTATAATATGAGAGAAAAGTTATTATTTTAGGTCAATCTCACCTAAGAAAATATGCTGCTAGTGATATAGGAAGATATTTTTAAATCTCTGGTTTTATTTATTGAAAGGTATAAAATAAACCATGGCACTGCTAGTAGATATGACCTTTGGAAAATACTTGTGCAGCAGGATTTGTTAGGTCATGGTGGCTTTCCAAAGCCCAAATCTGAAGCCTTACTGCAAATTCAATTCAAGGACTAAAGAGATGACCAGCAGCTCTAGAAAGTCTCCAAGATTCTCTGTCTCAAAATGCATCCTCACTAGCTAAACTCCACAGAGAACCTTCTAAACTATAAAATACGTTCTTGTTATATGCAATAAACATTTACAAACAAATCCAATAAAAAGCACACAAATTTTCTAGAATGAAATTGCTTGGCAAACACTTCACTTATGGTTCCATGAGAAAATCTTAGACTACAACATATCCCATGATAAACTACATTTAAAAAAAATATATGACGAAAGCTGATACTTCAGGTAAAGACCCTCCCCTTATACCTTTTGCCATGGGAAGAGAGGAACTTCGCTGGGAAGGCACTTTTGAGTAGCACAGTTCTCTCTCCTGCTTCACAACTCCTCTAATGTATCGAGCAATTTGTAGCAGTTACACTTGATCTAGACTAGCAGCAAACGGCAGCAACTGGAGAGCATATTGTAGGGAGTAGCAGCAAAGAATCAAGTGTCTGGCAATTGTCCTTCCCCCATCAAGCTGCTCTGGCTTATGCAACTACACACAGGCTCTTGTGAGATAGCATGAGGAACACAACCTCCTACAACTGGGCTTGGGCTCCACGTCTACAGCAGGATTTCATTAGGCCTCTCTGTCAACACAGACTACATCACATAGTGCAAGGCAAAACTACGAATGACACGCATTCACTGTCATGCACTTCATTCCTTGCCCTGTACGCACAACTAGAATAGTGTTCCAGTATTTGGAAGAACTTTCATCTGACCTGTGAAAATGTATGGTTCCTCTTCCCTTTGTAAAGGCAACAGAGATTATAAGCAGTAGGATAAAAGCCTCTGGGGGAAAAAAAAATCTCATTTTCCACCTCTTTCAAGCTGTATATAAACAGATGAGGGTTGGATAACTGTGAAGTACCAGTGAGAATTTAAACTGCCTCACAGTTTAAATGTAACATGTACATGTGTCTCTGCCCATCAGATGTGAAGTGTAACAGCAGCGTCAGTACCTGCACGATGGGATGGACTGTGATTTTGTGTACGTCTTGCTGTGCAGGCTCCTGCACCAAGTTAGAGGCAACAAAGCTGAATCCTCTGAAAAGATGATGAGCGTTGGCGCTCGGAGGAACGCCTGGGGAATCTGTAGGAGAAGAAAAAAGAAAATTATTTCATGAGCTGAACAAAAGACTAGAAAATAATAGCACAGTACCTGCAACAAAGTCACCCCTGCTAGTCACAAACAAACCCTGCCAAACTAGCAGACACATGTGAATACAATCCACCTCCATATGAAGACTTTGATGTGCTTTCTCCCTCCCTTTCCTCTAGGGAGCACTGGGGTGATATTATATGCAGGGATCTCCCCTCATGAGCAGAGAGGCTCTTTCACACTGTATTTTCATTTTCATGCAAAGCACTGAATGTGTCAACGGTCTCTGTAGAGAGGGAAGGCACAGGCTTGCCAGGCTGGGAGAAAGAAGGGACAGCTCAAGGCTGGACCTCTTTTGTCTCAGGAGAGATTTTCAAGAGAGTGCAAAAAGCTGGAAGTTGCTCTGTTTTTCCCATGCAGAACAGTTCAGTTGCAAAAATTACAAGGATGGAAGTGCTCTCTGGCAATGCAGTGTGTTGCATGGGCCAGCAGAATGCAGAGGACAAAAAATCAGAAGAGCATGATGGTCCTCTAGTGATGGCTCCTGGCCTCGTAAGGATCTTTCAGGAATAGCCTCAGGAGCTCTGGCCCACTCCAGGGAAGAGGCCACAGACATGTCCTCAAGGCAGCGTCATGGCTGGAGGTGTCTTAAACCACCGCATGCAGATTTGCTCCCTGCACCTTCCCTGAACATGGGAAATGTAGGGGAAAGATTGGCTGGAGTTCAGAGAGGTCTGAATTACTCTGCCTAAGAACCAAATAACTAAAGAGCAGTTCCTGGTACCTATGCTATCACTCAGCAAAAGTAGGAAGAGTTGCACTTAAAGCTTTGAAAAGCTTTAAAGAGATCTCTTCCCCCCCATATATGTTTTGCCTTAGATCATAAGCAAGAGAAGCATCTGCACACCAACTGGGGAGCTGTATGGGTAATTATAAAGCCTGTGCTGCTCAAATTTTCTCACCTCTTATTTGTTCTTTTGATTGTTTCTTCCTTCATATTGTTCTGGTGCAACGTGTGATTTACCATAGTAAGGCTAAGAGCTAAACCTCCTGTAAAACGCTGTCTCCTTGTAGGGAGCTTCACTAGATTCAAGGAAATACATCCTCTCTGAACCTGACATCTGACTCACCTGCCTACACCATCAGCATCACCCATCAGTGTCAAGGGTGGAGGAGTAAGAATTGCCCGTGCAGTACGTGAGAACGTAAATATTTCCATGTGGACATTCTCTTCATAAGCCTGTTAGTCACCTGGACAGAGGAAGGTTACTCAGAATAGTCCTTCTGAAGCTGGAACACAGCAAAGGGAACTGATCTATCCAGTGACAGGAGAAATGCAGACTGCAGTTACCTCTGTATCTCATACAAAGCAGTCTCAGCTTTGATGGACGTCAGAAATAAGCACAGCAGGTCAGGCCTCCCTCCTGTGTTTGCAGAGAAACATGTTTTCGGGTAAAATGACCTAGGCTCTGTGTTTATCTTAGTGTATTGATGAGTACTGTCTTTGCAAATACAGAGGTGAGTCACTCCAAACCTCCTGCATCACTAGGTACTTCTTACAGTGGCAGTAATTTCCCAAGCTGGATTAATTAAGAAAAAGAATGCATGTTTTGAAATAGGAATGAAACTAATTCAACTCTGAACACTCCTGAACTCTAGAAGAGTTATTGTTCAGCTCCAAACTGTAAGTGGTAGGTCTTTTCTATTTGAAAATAACTATTCCTTCATAATTCACTGCCATCTCTTTATCAGTGTAAAAGAACTACTAATTACTTGGTTTTCCACATCAAATATTGCTCACCGCTGACTTGATATACCCATCATACGAATGCATCTTTGAAAAATCTCTGCCAAGTGCAAAATTGTGTTAAAATCATGTTAATTAAATGCAATATCTAATTAGGTATGAAATCGAAATAAATTTTCTAGTCTTGATAAATCCATAATCATTTGATATGCCTGAATTCGACCCAAACAAAGGCACTGCATAGTGGCTTTATTTCTGGAGATGGAAATCATAATGTTTTGTCTCACTAGAGCATTACATTAGAGGATTTCCGAAGGCTTCACACATCTTAAATGATTTATTTCACTATACTTCATTGGGGTTAGCAGGCATTATTTCTTACTTGCAGAAAAGGAAATTTAGATATTTAAGCTGAAATTTTACATTCTTTTTCTCAGCAGCAAAGCCAAAGATGCTCCTCCCTGCTACTTGTTCTTTCCTCCCTGCTCCAGCGCACTGCCCCCACTATTTATGTCAGTTATAGCACTTGTGGAGTGCACTGTAAGCTAGAGCACCGAAAGGATCTTGGTTTGATTCTTGTTCAAATATCTACTTTTAATCATTTCAGTCCGCTGTTCCCTGTGAGGAGCCATAAACAGCTGATTCAGCACAAATGAATCCAACAGCAGTGGATTTGGAAAACAAATGGCCATAAAAAGTGACTCTTCAAGTCAGATGAATTCCTGAGAAGAGACACTGTGAAACCGAACTTATAGAGATGATAATGTCAGAAAGTGCATCTTTGGCATGATCAGAACATAGCTTAGGAATGTAGGGAAAGCTGATTTAACCTCTAAAGAAGGGTTTCTGTGATATAGCCAATTACAAGGCTGGCAAGTTACTGGAGCCAAAACTTTGACATAAAACTGTTTCCAGAAGTGGAGCTCATTCATGAAGACAGACTGCAAAGTGACTGTGTGTATCTTTGCCTTTTTTGTTAATATCTTTCTGACAGCTTCATTGAAACTCAGCAACTGCACTGTCATCATGAAAACTAAGCTACTATTAAAGTGCTTTTTTATGTTCTCAGTGACAGGGTGAATTTGCATGTGGCCTATGTCATGACAGAAAACTCTGCACAAAATAAAAAGGGTTCTTGTTTGATTGCACTGGAGTGAGAATGTGTGCCAGCTTTACAACACTCTCTTACGATATTCTCCCTGCTTGGTCACCCAACCAGTCAACATTCACTAAGTTAGACTGATCATTTGTGATCAGGACAATGTTTAAATACAGATCTTTGGAGGTGAAATGCTACTTCAAGCATTCTCTTTTAGATTTCCTATGCCTTTCCTCATTGATCTTTTCAGGCAATGGTAGTGCCCCAGTTAACCCAAAACCTCACAAGGGGATTGCTTGCTGGATTTTTTCTCCCCAGAGTGGTGCAATTTTCCAGTGAAGCACCGGCACAAGCAAAGAGATGGCCCTGACACAAAGGCAGTTGAAGTTGTGATTGGATTTATCACAACAAGGCCCCGAGTGCAGGCAGGCAAAGAAAAACAGACCAGGCCTGAGTCTGGGGAGCCCAGGGGATGCAGAACACTTGCTGACATTTGCAAGAGCCTTTTACCACTAGGAAGAGTAAAGCAACTCATGCTTATATCACATCTACTTTTAAATAACGGAGTTTGATTCTCAGGCCACCTTCCATAGTAGCACGAAGCAACATTACAACAGATCATTTCCCCATAACTGGTCTTCCAACTCAATGCTCTGCCTGAAATATCACATTGAATCAGCAATACTACTAACTTGTAGAGTCTGAAATACAGTCTAGCACATGCATGAAGTACAAGGGTTTTCACGACAGTAAAACTGATGGAAGATGAACATCCAAAGCAATTCAAGCACTCCGTGCCTCTCTGAGACTCTCCAGGGCAGCACAAGCGCCTGTAGTTCTCGCCAGTGTTCCAGGGCACAAGGGTGCCTCTGAAGCCTGAATTAAAGCTAAAATCAGTGGAGAAATGTCTGGTATCCAAAGATCACTTCCTTCTGTGCAATACAGTAGGAATAGCAGAACACCACTAACATTAGAATAGGGGGCATATTCCACCTGGGCCCAGACAGGTAGAACTGTAGCTATTCTTGTGGCTTGTGAAAGTCAGTGCACCCTCAGCAAAAAAAAAAAAAAAAAAAAGGAACCAAGAGGGGTAACATATTTTACCATGTATCACTACCTCCTACCCCAAGAAAGGGGATTTGAACTAAGATTTGAATGGAGGTTTGGGCTAGTTTGAAGCAGAAAGCTGACCATGTGTAATCATCACCTTCAATTTATATATATATATGCTTACGGAAATTAGAAAAACAGCATTTTCACTGCAAGCATTTACTAAGCGTAGTAGGCCAAACTATTTGTTGACATAACGCCACTGATCAGAGAACTTCATCATCATCCATCACTGTTAAGCATGCATTGACTTCCAATGGTCTCTAGCCTAAGCGTTTCCATAACTAAAGGGGGCATCTATGGAATATATAACACAGTAACTTGCAGAGATGCAAGATGCAGCCAAGTAGATGCTGATCTAATTAAAAACAGTTATATTCAACTAATGCGAGCCACAACAATAGCAATAAAATAACTAATCAACAGCTACTTTTGCTATAAAAATGTGAGACCTGTCCTTCCTGAGACATGATCAGTGTGGAGCTGATAAAGCTTCTTTCCTTGGAAATGCAGAACACTGCTTCCAGCTGGATATTGCAGAATCCACTGAACACGGAGATGATCAGACTCTTTGATTCAGTTGGAATGAGCAGGAAAGGAAGAATGACCTTGCTCACTAAGAAGATCTTTTACCATCTGGGATCTTACTAACCTGTCGGGGTCCGAGATGTGAACTCTGGATCAAAATGAAAGGTGTCTTCTGGCCGTCCCACTGCTGGCTTGAAAGGTGGTTTGATTTCTTTCCTATATAGTTTCTACCAAAACAAGAAAAGATCATAGTTAACAATATAGCAACATTTGGTATGTGAAGACATGTTCCCATGCGTTGTTTAGGGTGTTCACTGTGAGCCTTGTGCTACATATCTTGCGAGATTAATGAAGATGAAGATGCATCCATAATTCTGGCTCCTGCTTAACTAGCAGGGTATAAAATCTGTGCCCCAGATGATCTCTGCAGTTTTTAGTTATGAGAACCCAGGATATAAATACAGGTGTTTTGAGTACAGCCTGTAGACTGGCATAGTATTCCAGCTGGGGCATCTGGAAATTCACTGCTCTTTAAGGACAGGATGGGAATGTACACTGGTAACACCAGGAAACCGTGCACGGTGAGACCCGCAATGCAGCCACAACGATCAGCACACAGAACCACGGGGGAACGGTGACTATTTTAGCATTCACTATTTTTAAAGAACTAGCAAGATGCTTGACACCCTGCCAAACTGAACTGAGCCGGCCTTGCTGCTTGGTGCTCGCAACCTACACAAAAGACTTATCCTTTGGACATATCTGGAAACACAGAAAGGGAGCTGAGAGGGGAGGCGATTAGATCAAATTCTCATCAAAAAGAGGTAGCAAGAAAGCTCTAAAGACGGGTGAGGAGTCATGTAAAAGTCCTAAACATTCCCTGAGGAGAGGAGCAAACTCAAGGAAAAAAAGTAAGGAACGGAGGAAGGCAGATAACAGATAAGCCCTGCTGTGGAAGTGACTTCGTGCGGGGTGAAGGGGCACATAGGGGATGCTGTAAATTCACAATAGATGTATGCTAATACACTACTTCCAGTACCAAGCATCTTGTGGGCTCTTTACAAATGCTGTTAAGTGCTTACCAGCGCTTACCAAATTGCTTCCTTTACAAGCATTAATACACATACACTCCAGGATATAAGCAGAGTGAGGCACAATATGTCTGGATCTGATCTGATGCCTACGGAGGTTAAAGAAAAGACTGCTGTTGATTTCGGGGATCTCTGCTTGAACTGGCTGAAACTGAATGCCCTGCTGATGGCAGCATGAAAAGGAGAACTCTGCCTTGATTCCCTGCCCCATGTTTCAGTCCCTAGGCCATGTTCATACTTTTGTTCTCAGGTTTCAAAGGACTGAATTAATTGCAGCAGGCAGCCCTCAATAATTACCATGCCTGAGCGAAAATACAGTGTTTCTTTTGAACCTTCAAGCCACAATAAGAGTTTGAGAGTTCAATTTTTTGACTGACTGCAATGTTTATTTTCAGGTTAACTCTTCAAACAGCTTCATAATGAGCTGATTTCTTTATAATATTTAATGGAGATTAATAGATGCTTGCCCAACTCTTTGCAAGCAGGAGGATTTTTTTTTTAACTGTGGTTTTCGTGGTGAATTAACTTCTATAATATAAAGCATGTGGTCAACCTAAGATATATACACATCAACATAATTTAAACTTCATTTTGCATAAATAAATAGAGGTTCTTGAAGCAGGACATTCTGTAGTATGGTATTAACACTAGCATAAAGCAGATGTTTGTGGCTGAATTATGATTCCTTGGAAAAGTGGAGTGGTGAGGCTGGAAATGACGCTGCAATAATTAATGGCCATTTCATCTTAAAAAGTTCCTGCTTGCGTAAAACTGCTCCGTATCTTCTGAGAGAAAAAGAAATGAATAATTGCTCTGAGCCACAATGGAAAGCCAGTCTTCCAAATAATTAGAAGTCAACTGCAATCTTAAGCAGGAAGTGTCACTCACCAATTGAAAAGTAGCAACCTAGCAATTAGCGTATGTATTTCTGTGTCTACACAAGTTTAAAAGAGAACTCAGTAACGACTGAGGCCTCTTCCGTTGTAGGATTTTACCTTGAGAAATCTATTTGCTTCCCTTTACTTGTCTTGATGCACAACTGCATCCCTTTTGCTGCACATAGCAGTATGCTTGCAGACACATGCTTCCTCCCTGAATTAAATGCACCCCTCATCCTGTGAGGTCCAAAAATTGGAAAACGTTTTAGAATCTCACATCATTCAGGAACTGCACTCTCTTTTGATTATCGTAACCATATTCTCCTTGGCTTCTTAATTCCTCCTCCCTCATCTGTAGTTTCTTAAATGCCGTTGGAGCTCCATTTGTGTTTTGCATCCCTAAGCCACATCCTCCACTACTAAGGAGAGACTGAAGATTCATCATGGGTCACATGCCACCTAAAGATGTGTAATCACAAATCCGCTTTGCTGGGAGGGGATGAAACAAAGAACTCTTTTTGTATGAGGGAGAGGAACCTACTCTGAACATAACCCAGATGATAGCCTTTTCTGTTTCCTTTTCCATTACTGATAAAAATTATTTCTGGCATTTCTGACCAGATGAGAAGGAACAGGAAATGGTAGACTCCCATAAACATTTTCTCAAGCTTTTGAATCAAGTAACTAAATGAAATCATTGAGGAACAAGAACAAGCAGCACAGTGTCATCTGGTCTTTCCCATCCCATCCCAGCTCTGCTTTAGTGAAGCACTGCAACCAAAGCCAATTCACTAAAGCAAGCTAATGCACACAACAGACCAACACAACTAAATGTGAGGGGTTGCTGCAGGCACAACACTTCATCCTCTAAAACAACCTTATCCTAGAGATTGTCATACACAACTTGACAGAATTCATGTGTCATTCTTCTTTGGCCATGCCATAAATCATGATTTTTACAGAATTATCTTTCTACTGGTTTAACTGGAGGAACTGGAATCCACCATAAAATGTGGTATTTCAACTTTCCTTTCTGATTTGGGATCAAAAGGTTTTGAAATAACTGATTTTACCACAGGGTGAAAATTATTTTCCACTACCTTTTCCTGAATATGTGTTGCTGGTGGATTTTGCTCATATAGGTATATACAATCAGAACCCTGCCACAAGCTTTTTCTGAGCTCGAACTCAAGTAATACAGCAAGACTAGTCATTAAGTGTTACAATGAAAGCGAAAGACAGTCCCTTCATGTAATCAGGGATCTACCTAATTTGTGCCACAACAGCCTAATATGTACATAAATTGTCACATATTTTTCATCTTTGGAAGCAAGGCTTTAGGGCTTTGTTATTTGGTGATAATAGCAGTAAAACGAAACTCTTCTAGAGGTTAGCTTCTACCACACTTTAGTTGTGGCCTAAGTTCTCTGAGTCAGATCGTCCGTAGTTGATTTAGTGCTGTTTACATAATGAAAGTTAGATGTAGAGTGACTGGAGACTTGTCCTGAAGAACTGCACCCTGGAACACATCATAAAGCAGTTGTATCCATGAGGCAGAAAATGATGGGAGGAGGACAGCTGTCCTCTGGCCATGCTGCTCTTTTCCAGGATTGCCCCTATTGCTTTTATGTGCAATACTCATATGTTATCAGCACTGCTGGGCTCGCCATGAGCAACTGCAGCATTGTGACAGGATTCTGCTTTACACTGCGTGTGTTGCTTGCACTGTGTGAGCTGCCTTCATCTCAACCAGGCACCATTGTGGCTGTTTTAAGACAGTGAAAGATGGGAAACAACTGGGAAACAGAAGGCCCCAACAGGATCAGTGCTTATCACTTGTTTCAGTGATAAAGGCAATAACCGATTCTTAACCCTAAACCAAGGACAACAGCTTTGGCAGTATTGTGAAATGAAGATCTGATTATAGAAGATCTGATTTCCTTCTGTGATTCTAAAGAATATTGCTGTGCTGTTCAGACATCACATGGAAAGAAGCAGCTAACTATCATTTCTATTTTGAACCTTTTTCTAAATGGAGATGAAGCAACTCGGCGGTCAGTTCCCTTGTTATCATGCCACTTCTACAGTGGGAAAAGTTTGCTTAACAAATGACCCTTCCTGCAATGGGTTTCTAGAAGCCACTGACCCCACTGGCATCCATGGCAATATGCAGGCTCTTGATGGAGGATGATTTCAGGACAGTCCCATGAAGTTTCTCAGCTGCCAGAGTCCTTTCTATAATGGTTGCGAAGGTGGCTTAGAAGCTCTCCAACAAAGTTTCCCTCTTGCCCTCAGAGAGTTTTATATATTATAGCATATAATATATTAATGTTCATGACTCGCCTCACCACTGTTGTTGTTTGCTGACTGCCTGCAAATTGATGGAAGACAGGCTTGGCTGAAGAGCAAAATGTGAGGGCACTTGGGACCTTACCCTGCAACCCAGGCACATCTGTGCCTGAGCCTGAGCTCTGATTCTGTCCACGGAGAACTCGCTAACAGTTGGCTGGATCATCATAACCAGGCAAAGTCCTGGCTTCAGCTCCGGCCGATGCTGCCTCACATCACTCTGCATTTCATGCGAAACTGCTTCTGTAACCACGCAGGCCTTCCAAGATCTCCATAAGTGATAGTAAAATAATGATTAAACCACCAAATACTTTAGAAAGATGACAATTGATGTGTGTAGTAATGACACATTTGTCTCTAACACAGTGCAATAAGCACTGATTACATGGAACTGAAATCAGTTTTTATAGCTCTACAGCAAAGTTAAAGGGCCACATGAGACATCAGAGCGCCATCAAACACACCTTCCTCTCTGGCTCCAACATATGTTCACATATTCTAACTCTGTTCTTGGGAGATGTTTCCCTAACCTATCTGAAAAACTTGTTCATATGATGAGGGATCATACAGACTCCCTAGGACAGGCATAAAGCTACTCCTTAAAGAACTAAGCCAAGGCAATCACCAAGTATCACAAGGCAAGGTGATCATGAAGGGCCTCACAGGCCAGAACGGACCTTGCTGAACACTCTTCCAAGATGTAGAGTCTTATTTCTCTGTGCTGCGTTACTGAATTGCTCCACTAGCAAATTCCTGAGAAACCCCGTCATGCTGCCACCATCACCACTTACACAAGGTGTAGACCTAAGCTGCATTTATTTTTATTGCAAAGCTGAGGACTTCAGAGACGTCAAAGTGACACAGTCAATAAGAAAAAAAACTTCTTTTTTTTTAACTGGTTTTCAAATGTCCATAGGACTTATGCTGCCTCTCACTTAATGTTTTCATAAATGGGAAATCTTTACACAGAATCTTATGATTATTAAGAAGCAGACGAGGAAAGAGAATCTAGACTCCAGAATGTATGTAATGGGACTAGAAATCAGCCAGGTTGTAAAGGAAAATCTCAGACTCAACTTTTCTTTATCATCCTGTAACCTACTTACGAATCACTACAACTCTTCCAACATTAAATCCACGTTAGATTCATGTTTTCTTCCCAAAATAAATGGTTCTGCAGTCCTTTTTAAAAGTCCCCTGGTTGCCAAAAATTGTGGTGTCACAGAGGAATTAGTTTTACTGTAAAATCCTAGGCAACAGTTTGAGAATGGCAATGTCACATACATTCCTAATGTTTTGTCAGAATTTACAGTAAAAGCTGAATTTATGAGACCTGTTATATTAACATTCATCAGTGAATTCAGTTCAAATATTAAACAGACATAATATCATAACATAGGTCAGATAAAAGTAGACTAGAAAATTCTAACAGTTCTGGCAAACAGAAGCTCTGATGAGCTGGCAGATGCCCAGATCAAGAACAAAAACTATTTGCTACCAAGTTTGTCTAAAAATACATTGAAATGAACAAATCTGACACTGAAAATATAAGGACATTTAACCTGTTGCAAGTTTGAATCCAAGGTAGCTAATCTCGGTGGCCAGCTCTATGAGATGTAACTGATAGCAATAAAATAAATCCTTGTTTACCATTTTACAAGCCACGTCAGACAAGTCTTATTTGAAACATTTTACATTTGATGAAATGTTTGTTCTTCCAATTTTGAGTGCTCTTGTTAGATTAGTGAGTCACTTAAAACTCCAGCCACTTGTACAAGAAATTGCTATTTCCTGTTCTGTCTGCCTGGCTTGTATACTTAGGGGTATAAAATCACTGTTCTGAAAATTCGTCGATGTTATGCTTTTCTATAGCACCCATCACAAAATAATAGAAGGGCCAGATCTTGGCCTATGATCATTAGGCCTAAAAGTGACAAGAGATGGTCAGTGAAGCTACCTTACTGGAGGATTTTTGATTCCTGTGACACAAATAGCACAACCTGCTGTACATCCTGCTACGCCAATTCTGCAACAGCCACCCAGCTCCAGGAGCCAGGTCCAGTGTGTTTAGAAAAAGGATGCAACTAGCGGTCCTGGGGCATCTTGGAGCTGCTGCCATACATGAGAGGACATGGGGCTAGAGAAAAGGGTTGTTGAAGGTCCCAAATGTTAAAAGCAAAGATCTACCATTCAGCCTAGCTTGCCAGATCCAGTGAGAAGGGACAAGTGTTTTAAAATGGAACATAAAAGCTGGAAGATGGAGGGACCCGTAGAATCAGACTACTTCCCTCTGGACTCTCTTTCAAGTCCAGTCCTTCAGCTTGGCTTTCCTCTGAAATTGAAATATTACAGGAACTCTTTTGTTTAAAGCTGCCTGTTCCCACTCCAAACAGCTCCTGCAATCAATACTTCACATTTATTAGAGCTGAATGCAGAAATTATCTATGAAACACTGTGAATAGCCTCAGGTAGTACTCTGCAAACCAGACCATTGACAAAACTGAGACAGGAAGCTAGAAAAAAACTGACAATGCTGGAAGCAGCTTTCTATTTCTTTCATTTAGCAACAAAAAATTAGCAACATAATTTGAAATAAAAATTAATAATGTAGCTCCACTTACATTCCAGTCTATGGTAACAAAGAAAGGGTGACGTTTAATTTCTTCAACTCCATCAAATCCAGCACCTGACAAGAGAATGAAAGAATCAAATAAAGTAATGCTTAGAAGAGAGTGCTTCGTGACTTCACTTCTCCAAGCTTCTTCTCTCAACCCTTATTTTTTTTCTGGCAAAGCAAAAGCCCCATCTAAACATTTTCTTCAGTAAAAAAAAAAAAATCAGCAAAAAACAAATACAATTGTTCAACATTACAATTACCATAACTGTACAAACTACCATTTTTCAAATGAGGCTTGTGACAAGTCTGACTAGCTGCCCTCTTCAGGTTTCAAGCAAGACATAAGATCCCTCTGTGGCAGAGCACAAGTGCCAGTGAGGCTAGGAGTAACCAGAAGAATTCCCAATCCTCCAGCAGGTTATTGCTGCTTCCTGCCACTAACTACAGACCTTCTATCCGTATCTAACTCTGAAATCTTTCTAATCCCCCATTCTCCATGAGCAGGAAAAACTGTACGGCAAGTAAGTTACCTGGAGTTTTGGGTTTCTTCTTTTCAATATTTTATTAGTATCAAACCCGTCACTATCAGTGGTACCTTCACCGATAATACTGTTAAATTTTTCTTACACTATTCTGTAAGAATTTTAGTGAAACTCTTTTGCAATCTAGTAATGAATCTAATTCTTTCATTACTTTTGCCTTATGTTTTCATTTAAGATTGCCTTTTTTTATTCCTTTCAGCTAGTCGAATTTTTTTTTTGCTTCAGTGCCACCACGGAAACCAACAGGTGTTCAGTAATAATCAAACAACTGTCAGAGATAGCTTAGTGTGCCATTTTTGATTGATTTGCCTTTATTAATAGCATCTTTCATTTTTCAGTAGAAGAAATAACACCTGGAGGCAAAGGCTTCGCACTGCAGTTTTGGAGCCAGTTCCTGAAGGGTGTCCAGCCCCTTCATTACAAGGATGCTGAGCATCTCTGATCCCCAAAGGACCCAGGATTAACAAATGCAGTGCAAAAAGCACTTGGCACCTCAGGACTGAACTTATTGCATGCAATATTTGTACTTTCCGAAGATCAACACTGCAAGTAGTTTAAATATTGTCAAATCCATCTTTTATAAAACGTGACATCTGCCTTCCCTGTGTACAAGACATTACCGATGGTTGGCAAAACGCACCGATCAGGAACGGCTTCCTACAGCCTGCTTAGTATTTACTGAGGAACAGACATGAAAAGCAAACACTTTGTGAACATAACACGCAGCTGTCTGTCAAGCCTGCTGGATAACAACTCAGAAGGAATGTTCTGTGGATTACTTCCCCATCTGGTCATCTTCTAGCATAGACGAAGCTAAGTGATGCACAAGAGGATCCACACGCCTAGCCTGGCCTACCAAATCATGGGCTTTGAGCTGACCATCCCTCCTCGGGATAGGGGTCTGTGGATTATGATGGACAGGTTGGTGAAAACATAACAGGAAATCAAATCTCACAATACAGGGGGAAAAATGGAGAGCATCACTATGTCACTCTCAAAACCTGTGGTACATCTCCAGCTTTACAGCAAATGCAGTTGATTTCGTTAACTAGAAAGGAGTATAATAGAGCTGGAGAAAAAAGTCATAGAAAGGCAATAAGGAATGTTATGAAATGACTTCCATATGAGGAATGACTGAGGAGGTTGGGACTTTTCAACCTGGAAACAGATGATTGATGTAGTTTTACAAAACTGTGATTGTTGAGAATGGGTGGATAGGGATTCCACATCTTTTCCACTAGAAGAACATTGCTCATTAAATGTGGGTAGGAATCAGATTCAGAACCATCCAGAGATGCTTCTCTTTGCAACATAAAGCTTTTCAACATGCAGAATTCCTTGCAGAAAGATGGCATGGATGCCAAACATTTACATGAATTCAGGGGGAGACTGGACAAGTATGTGGAAAAGAAATCTGCTCAAGACTGCCTGAAACACAAACCACAAAAGGTTCAGGAAACCTCCTGAGTGTAGGGTGAACAGCTGAAGACTGGGAGAGAATTTAGGTGAAATATCACATATTTTTGCTCTTCTTGCTCTTCCCACTCAACAGCTGCTCGTGGTCATAGGGTACTGAACCAAGTAGACCTGTGGTCAAGACTTATGGCCATGGAATTTGATGCCAGGAATTAAAAAAAGGAGATTTTCGATAGTAACAAGCCTTGTTCTGTCTTCCTTAGCATGACTTTTCCAAACACAGTTTAAAATCCTTACTACATACTCATGGCAGACTCATTCTAATTTTAGCAATGCTAATAGAAACATTAAATCAACACAACTACTCTGTAGAGAATTATATTGAACAACTCTTTAGAGAAGAAATATCTGTAATGGATGTGGCTTGTGTTCAGTGGTGGTGACTGGCAACTTCATGATGTGCAATAACTGTTCTTTACTACACAGGGATGAAGCCATTCCACCAAACTGATTTCAAAAGCACAAGAACAAAGGCTTCAGGGATTGTAAATCACTGGTAGCATTCCCTAGGCTGAGCATCACTGCTGATGCCTTTATACAACAAAAAGACAAAACCAACCAACCAAACAAAAACAGAGCTCAGATCTAATGAAAAAGCCCATCCTAGCTAGTTAGTCGAGGAGTGTGCAGTGTAGCATGTGGTTGACACGAGCATTTGCTAGAAAAAAGTGCATTTTCCAGTTGAGGCCTCCTCAGTGCTCCGGCACAGAAAGAGTATGTTGTTAGGAGTGCCAGGGCCCCATTCCATCTCTGGTCAGCTTAACATACTGGGGACATTTAGGTTGGTAATAGTCTAATTTTGCAAAGGGTGAAGGACTTTCAATACACGGCAGCTGATTTTGCACCATGGAGGAAGTTCAGAGCTTTTATGTTGGCATACCACAAAGCAAAACTTTCCATTTTCCTCTAGGTTTCCTCTAGATTTTTTTGAACTCTACTTTTACTTCAATTTTGTAACCAAACCTATCTTTAAAGAAAAATCTGTACAATCAGAATCTACTGGCTGCAAGTATTTCTACATGGTATGTAGCCCCACAAGGGTCCAAGAAAAACAGATGATAAATAATGCTTTGAGAACAAATTACTAGATTAAGCACATAATAGAGTGCAAGGATTTATACCAAGGCAGTCTCATGTTAATACGTGAGAACTTGATTACTTAAGATTGTTTCATGCCTGAAATAAAAGTGCCTGCAAGCAGTAACAGTAGAATGTTTTATTTGTAATTTTTGATTATTGAATCATTATGGAAAATGTGAGCTTTGAAATGGACTAAGGAGAAAAAGGCAGCCAGGACAATTTTAAAAATTGATTATTTGGGAATTCAAAATGAGTAGAAAGAGTTTCCAGATTTTTATTTAAGAGAATAAAATTACAGTACCTCTTCAGCCTCAGAATCTTTTCAGTGGGCCAGACATTTTAATATTATTTCCCAAAGTTTACAAAAAACATGTATACCCACTCTGACAAAGGAGAAACTGTTTTTTTTTAAACTCATCATCATTTCATAAAACAGAAAAATAAAGTTTTCTTTGTGTCAAAGCAGCACACATCTTCTCTAAGAACTTGCAATTACATAAAGAACAACTACTTCTTCCCTTTTTACTGAATATCTACTGGAACATCCTTTTCCTTTATACTTTCTTGTCCAGAATTGCCAGTTATGTAGTCTCTGTACCTTAACACTGCTCAGCAGTGCAAGGAGTTCTTGAAGTCTTCAGGTTTATTTAGCTACTTGAAGAGATGCAGGCCTTTGTGTAAATGAGAATTAGACCCTTTTGTTGCCCAGGTTACTGACAAAGTGATAATCAACATTCTTCATTGCACCACTTCCTTCCCAAAATGTTCACTCCTTGCTTCCCTAAGTATTTTAATTAATCTCTTAGGAATTTAAAGTAATGCATTTCCAAAATCTTCCAAAATATTTGTTGTATTTAATTGGAGCAATGCAACCATACTGTAGTCTGCATAGTACCGCAGACTATTTGTAGAGCAGATCGTATAGAACATATATACTTGATTCAGAAAGGGTCAGGCAGTATACGTAACAAGGGATGCAAAAGAAAGGAAAACCTTTCATTTGTTATAAAACACTAATATTTAATGAGAATCAGAATTAAAAGCAGAAACAAATGAACTGGATTACTAAATTCCTTCTCTGCTTCTTCTCAGTATCTTGCTCCAGTATCTATCCAGTGTCCACCATTGTTTTCTACTCATAGTCCAAAGCTTCAAATAAATACTTTCAAACAAATTTTGAAAACAGATATTCAAACTTTACCTCTGTTTTATTAAAATATCATACTCAAATGGGAAAAAAGAAAATGGCAGTCAGAATAATGTGATTTTTTAAGACTAGTACCTTTCAACTTGCCAGAGTTGGAAACCCTCTGGGAATAAACAGAAACAGATCTTCCGAGATCTGCAGCCTTCTGAAACAATGACTGAAAACAAGTGTTTGATCCAGAACATCATTGCCACTTTATTTTAGTACACTCCATTCCTTTCCAAAGATTTGGATGGCTAAGGAGGATGGCTAAGCCTTCTTTTCTTTTAACTTCAGGCTATTTTTCCTTTCCCAGAAAACGCTATAATCTACAAAGCTAAAGTGATCTTTTTATTTACTGACTTCAGTGCAGTATTTAGACCAACCACTTACGTTTTTCTATTTTCATTATTAACAAGCCTGTTTTTATTACCCTTCACACTGATTCTTAGACTGTTAAAACACAGACAAGCTCTTTACCGCTGTCCCTGAAAAGTTAAGCTCCACTCTTCTGTTATGCTTTTAGATTCCTCTCCTTGGAAGTTCCCATTATAATCAACCCTTTCTGACATTCTTTTCATTTTTTCAGCAAACCTCAGGTTTAAACCCTTCAACCTCACCAGTTCCCCATTTAAAATGGAAACAACTTGATAAACAGAACAACTGCTTCTTAAAATTAAGCAACTGAATCCCTGTTCTAGTGACTAACTTTTTTTTAATGATCTGTATGCCAAATCTCTCATGGACTCTACTGGGGCTCTCTTCTGCACAGGTAACAGAGTGTGGGAGGCTACAAGACACAGAGTAAGGGAAGAAGCAGCAAAAGGGAGTAGAGAGGAGAAGCATGGAAATATTTTTATTTGCTGCTGCATCTTATTCTCCTGAACGTTGATTAAACCCAGAAATCCCAAGACTCTAATTTTCTCTAATGTCAAGCAAATTGCTTGACAGCAATTGGAACCTACTGTGAAAATGCGTTTTTGCACTACCGCCTCTGTGGAGCATCAGGCTTTAAGCGCTGCCGCTCGATCAAGAGGCAAGACCCCAGGGAAGCCCTTCCCGCCGCCAAGCCGTGGGCCCTGACTGCGCCTCGCGCTCCTCCCCTCTGGTAAAACTCCGTCTCCCAAAGCACTCGTTTGCCTAGAAGAGCTGCTGCTGCTCCATACAAAAAGCCGGCGCTGGAATGGCCTCTGGCCCACAAGCTGCCTCCCCCGAAGCAGCGGCCAGGGCTACCAGAACGGCAGAAGGTCAGCGAGAAGCCCAAGGACACGGAGGGAGGAGCCCATCTTGCGCGCAACCTAGGCATGCACACGAGGATATTTTAGAAGTCACAGGACCCATTGCTCAGGCAGATGGTGATAGAAAGGGCTTGTCAAGCACTTTGCTACTTGCTGTCTGCCAGACCGCTCATGTTGTGACTGCTGCACAGAGGAGGATCAAAAGCAGCCCGCAGCAGGCCTTCAACAGCACCGCCTCTGCACGGGACTGCCGGAGCAGCCGCCGAAATCCCACACTTCTCACTCCCTCCACGGCTTAGGACTAGTTATCTCCTAATTGATTTTTGTGCTTCTAGCCTTACCTCTTCAATGTGAAATCACACTACAAGTATAAACAGTTGCAAGAGATAACAGCATATTGCTTTTCCCAAGCCTCTGAGACCATACTATATGCTATATACTATATACTGTGAGACCATCTATGCTGTTCCCTAAAAGAGGAGCCACTTAGTGAATGCCAAAATTCCCATGTATGACAATGTCAGTCATATATGTATTTAAATAGGACCGGCCAGTTCACTTCTTATGATAGAGTTTACAGAATTCAAGGATTCTATTCCTTCACCTAAGGTATTTTTTCAGTTCATTTTAGCTTCAAAAGCAACGTGTGTCCATGCATGCACGTTGACACAGCGAAGCATCCAGCAATCATATACAACAGCAATCTGTTTATAGCAGAATTATCATAATGACTGGTTGTGTGGCAGATGCAGAATAAATCACTTGCTCCTTCAAAAATAGATGATTACATTTAAATATAATCATTAATGAAAATGAAAACGCCCTTCATTAGAGATGATGCACTTAGGGTAACAAAGAAGAATGCCTATTAAAATGTTCCCAGTAAATCAAATGAAACAGCACAGGAATGTTCTAAGAAATGGAGTACACAACGGTCTCTACTCCCTTTTCTTGCCCACCTCAGATCTACAGCTAAGTTACACAGAATTAAAAAAAAAATACCTGTCTTCTCTATATTGCTATATGAAGGAGTTGTTTTATAGCCTTTGGAAATGGTGGTTTACCCTCCCTCTTCACTGAAAAAAATTAAATACACGCTAATATCATGCTTTGGATTCCAATGGCTGGCCTGTGCTCCTTGCTGTTTTCTCTAGTAATGCTTCAGATTTATCGCATTATAATGATAACTATCAGTGAAGATAAACTGGGAGAAGCAATCACTACCTTACAAGCCAGAGCACACAAAGCAAATGCACAGATCAAATGCACGCTCCTACCTAATCTGTTGGAGGGGTTCCTTTTGAAGAGGGCTCGCAGCAGACTCTGGGCTTCTATGCTCAAGAACTGTGGCATCCCCAGCTTGGCTCTGAAAGAACACAACACTTGAAAAGAAAATAGATTTTTTCAAAATTTTTCTCCATCACATTGTGGTTTAAAAAATGGGATTGTAGTGATTTAGACAGGCAGATGCATGCATTTGGTCACCAAAGGCCTGACTACATAAATATATTACAAATTGAGGGACTGATCTTGAAAAAGTTATAGAAAATTTTACCACTGGATTCACAGGATATAGATCTAATGAATCTCAAGACCTTGTAAATAGGTTGCGAAAGATTTACTCAAACAGGTCATTTTCTTATGCAAACTTTTTCAGCCTTTTAGCTGAAAAAACATTTGAAATAATTTTGGGAATCAAGACAAAATTAAACAAACAAAGCGTCAAGAAAACAATGATAATAAGCCATGTTTCGAATTGAAGGAATTGGGAAGTAAAGGGAAACTCTTCCCTTGATAATTCTCTATTACAGACAAAAAATGTGATATTATGCAAAGACCAGTTTCAAATCTTGAAACACTTATGCATGCACTTCACACTAAATGAATGGGAAATCTAAAAAGAAAGGGTTTTAAAACTCTGGATGCAACATAAAAATAAGCTGTCTTGCACAAATCTGACTTCTCACTTGCATGTATATAATGACAGCCTTTTAGAAGGACAGGAAGATTAGTTTCTCCTGCAAGATTCTCTCAGTATTTCACCTCCTGCTATTTATTCTGAAGGCTGGTTTAGATCCACAGGCAGGGAATTAGCTGTGCCTGCCATACCAGATTGCTGCTGTGTACAGCTTTGATCATTATCTTCAACCCTTCATATATCTAGGACCCACCACCTTCCCCAAGGGTACAGATAGCAGTAAGAAAAATGAAATAGATTTCACTACTCACTTGAGAATAAGAGCCATTGTCTCCTTCCTGTCTTTTCCCTGGAATGGTAACGATCCTGTCAGCATCTCAAACTGTCAAATAACAACAAAAGGGCAAATCAACCGAGTGCTGAGATAGTCTGCACAGCTGACCACACACATGCCACACGTCTTCTATTTATTTTAAACACGGTGGAACACTCTAGGAACAGAAATTATCCAAAAATTTGTAGTTCAGAAAAAAAAGGATAGTCCAAACCTGTATTTTGCAGAACATCATGGAACAACAAGACAGTTTAGTTTTAGAGTCTTGTTACAAACTGCTTACGCTGACACCTGGCAAGTTTTGGTATATTTGGGGAGAAACATTAAATATAGTTGTCTTGTTCTTAGTCTTCCTCCAGAGCCAATGCTGGAGACAGGGTGTTTGGCCAGACGGGCCGTTCATCTGAACTGGCACGGCTGTCCTTCCCTGTGTGAGCTGGGTGAAGAAAACGGGGTCCCCACATCATTCCCCATCTTTTCGGCCTGGGTCCAACTGCCTTTGCTTGCTCTGTCTTTTCACCTCATAGAGACACCTTGGCTGTGCTTTGCAGGAGGAACGTGCATAACTCCCCCATTCCCAAGGCACTTGAGTGTGCTTTTTTTTGGTTCCCCTGGCTGTAATCGCATTAGATTTTGCAAATGTCAGGCTTAAGTACACCCAAATGTCAAAGCAAAATTCCCAATCATTATCAAATATTTGCTTAATTCACACCTGAAACATCAATCATTTATGGCTTCTTTGAAATTGAATAATGTTTTCAATGGCTCTGACAGGAATTCCACATTTGTAATAATAATAATAATTAAAAAAAAACCTCAGCGAAGGAATCTTGTCTTGTAGGGATTCAATACCAGGGCTTTCGCACAGCTCTGGCCACAACATTTCATTTGGGTATCAGCAGACATTGATTCCTCTGACTATGGGATGATGGAGGTTGTGCATCAGCAAACAAAACCAGACTAAGAACACACTTCAACCCTGGCGTAAAGGAGGACAAGGTTCACTGACATTGAGGGTAAGGGGAATTATTCTTTGCTTATGTCTGGGTCAGACTGTGGATCCCTTTCACTATAACAGTTACCCATGGATTAACAGTCATAGCTATAATGCCCATTAGGACAGGACAGAATCTCTCTGCCCTTTGGAGTTTTGGTACCTCATCACACAAGTAGTTTCACTGCTGTCAGGAAGCACGTTTGTGCAAAAACAATCCTGTCATTAATAAAATGTGACAAACTGACCCACAGCTCAACTCTTCCTTTTTTTCCAGTTTAAAAACAGCTATCACAAACACAACATCACTTTCTACTCACAATTTTGTTCAATCTATACATCTTTAAAGTATTGTGGAAAGTTAAGGATTCAATTATTACCACAAAATAGGGCAACGGAGACAAGGAAGTGAGGGACCACTGAACAAATGACTAACAAAAAGAATAGCTGGATTTGTTTTCTGATTTTTTTTCTAGAAGCTGCCTTACTAGCATATCCTTTTATCAGTACTGACAGAAGCGACAAGATTTTAAATACCCTGATCCTGGTTGGCATCATTCACTTAAAAATAATTATGGTATAGCTAACATCTGACATGCATTAATTTAAAACATTATCAGTATCAGACACTAAATGTAATTTAAACATTTAATATATTCCTGTAATATTCAAGTTTGGAATATAAATGACACAAAAGAGGAAACACAGATACTGAGGAATGGCTGTGCTGTATCTGTTCTGGAGTACCCAAGTTTCCTAATGAAAAAGAAAACTTTTTTTTTCCATCTTATACTGAAAGAAATTACTACTTTTTCTGTCTTGAAGTTTAAGAAAATGAAAACTTTAAATGCCAGTGCTTCCCAGAAGCAATTCACTGTGTACCACTGCTTAAGCGGAAGGGATGTCAGCTTGAACTTCTGCAAAAATTTTGGCATACTGAGGAACAGCTTTTTGTGAAGATTTTTTTTTGGGAATTCACACACAGCAGGCATATAATGGCAAATCATGATGAAAGATGAAAAGAAACATTCGAACAAGGTGGATTTTCATGCAAATAGGGTGATTTTCAATGAAATCACAACATATCTTAAAAATAAAACTTTGTACAATCTCTGTCTTGGTTCATTTCTCCAGGAAAATCTATCAAAATAAAAGCTAAATTGGATATTTTTCTCACTGATGCATTCTGATCTTTTACAAACATTTCATTAAATGTTAACTAGTTTGGTCTTTTCCCTTTAGGTTTCACTACTCGACCTGCAGTTGCTTAGGCTATTTAAATTTTGCTGCTTGAAGTGAACCCCCTTTATCTTTACAGCAATAAAATCAAGTTAAATCCAAAAGTAATAGTTTAGCAGACATATTGTAACACACCTCATTTCAAATCTGATTTACCAAAGTAGTGACCTCAGCATGAAATTTTATAAGGCAAACTAAAGCAATAATCAGCCAACTATCACTCAAACAAACGGATTTATTTGGCATTCTCCTAGCACAGTAACTCAGAAAGTCACACCAATGAACCGACTTGCCAAGTTGTGGCAGGGATTTTCTCACTTCAAAAATCAGCAAATTGAACTAATTTCAAAAGAAGCTGCATCAAACTCAACACTGCTCCTAGATAGGATGAATTCTCTTTGACAAGGCCCCCTCTCTCTACATGACTTGGTAAGAGAAATCTAGATAACTGGTTTAGCTATTTAAATAGCCAAAATTACATGAAATTAATGTCACCTTAAAATACAAGAAGAAAAACCTATCAATAGCTGCTGTGCTTGATCACAATATCAAAGCTCTCCCTAGATTTCCTGAACAGGCAGAGTGAGCTTCTAGAAAAGTCACTTCTCATGGTCACGAAAAACAACTTTTCTGAAAAACGAGAATCTGGATGCTTGTCTCACATTTGAATTTAGAACGGCTCAGGCTCATTGAAGATTAAAGAAATTCTGAGCCCTTGTGAACTGAAAAGGCTCTTACAGTTCCACCTTTAGCAATCAGAAAACAAGGCAAAAAATCTCCAAACCATGAAACTGTTGCCCTGGTTTTGTGATGAAGACACAGGATAGCTTGGAGGGCTGGTAGCTCATTCACTGTAATTAACTGAAGGACTAATCCAAATTATTAAATTCTCTCTCTCTCAGCTACTAAAACACCTGGAAAAAATGCTTAAAAATATGTTTATAGCTGACATAGAAACAAGATTCGGAAGGTGTAAACTCCTGTTTGGACCAGGAAAGTCAACAGTTGCCTTGTAGAGCTATTTTTTTAGAAAGAAAATGATTGGGGTAGAATTTTATAAGCTGCCTAAATGACATACCAGCTTAAGTCTCATTTCAAAATAACTCTGGCCAGTAAGGGCCTAGGTCAAAATAAAAGTGTTCAAACATACTAGAGATGAGAGGAAGAGAATGATTCTCTCCAAGGCAGTAAGAAAAGTGCTATGTACTGTACTGAACCCTCCTCAAGATTTCTGAAGTTTATTTTCAAGTAAAATTCCTAGTGTTCATTTATATCAGCTCACATTAGTTTATTGTTATTATAAACCTAATTTACCAGTTCATTTATTTTGGCAGAAATTAGCTTGATGCTACTGATGAAGATGATACAGTTAACAGCAACTGCTTGGTCAGCAGCTACATGGGAAGATGATGATGGTGGTTTCCATCAAGCAGGATATCACTGAGAGATTTGTATAGACATCATGTGTAGGAGGCCAAGGAACCTGAAGGCAAGAAATTCAGATGCAGTGTCCAGGAAGGCAGGCAGGGAAGGCAGAAAGGAGAAAAGAAACTGAAGTTATAGGAGAGGGAAGGGAAATGACCATCCTGGAGACTTCATGGAACATTCACTGTGCTGCTCTCATGTCTAGCACTTTGTTATTGTGTTTAGTGCAAACTGCTATTTTAAATTCAGAAGAAATGCACTTAACGTCAATATTTCAGTCAAAAGGAAGCTACAGTGAATAAAGTATACCTGAAATTTTTGCTTCGATTAACTGAAAGAAAGAGCAACAACTGATTTCTCTAATTGCAGTCCTGGTTCTATAACCCATTAAAGAAGGTTAAGAATTAAATAAAGAAACAGAAAAAAAAAAAGAAAATCGAAATAGTTCATCTGATCAGTCAAAGCCACAGCACAATACCCCACTTTCCTCTTTATTTATCAAAATATTGAGAAGTTGTTAAATTTAAACATGCAAACAGAAGAGACCACCTGCTGCTAACCCCCTTTCCCATAGACACAGAGTTGTGTGGGTCATAGCAGGGTGACTGAGAGCTGGGTCTAGGTGTGTAGCAGCTTTGCAGGGGCTTATCATCAAAGGACACTTGACAGTTTTGCTGTGAGGCACATTCTGCACCCCTTCCATCTGCATGGTTTTTTCTTGCCTACCAATTAGTCACGTATTGTATATTCTGTTAGCCTATAGTTCAGAAGAACTTTGTCTCTCTCCTACTTTGACTCCCTTTCTACACCAATATGTATACCTGGCTCTCAATGACATTCAGTATTTTTCTTGCAGTGAAAAGAGATACAACTTCCATGAGGTCTGTGATTTTCTAAATCAGCTGCTAAGATGAACTATGAAACTACTCTTTCAAGAGGTCTTCTAAGAAACGTCTGCATATTATATTAGTGCAAGCCAGTGTACCTGGGATTCAGAGATGACAATGTGGGCATTAATGGCTCTCGTAGTGGAACTGAAAAGGTATTAGCTATATCCACAGGTTTTTAACAATTTAAGTCAACTGATTATTCATGCAGATTTCCTAATGCAAAGCTTCTCTAGAACACTACTAAAACAGAACAACGTCCTATCTAAAATTTCAGATGCAAACATACAAGCAGAAAACAAAATGTCTAGTGAGGAGAACTACACAAACACTCCTGCACAAACTTTAGTTGGGTCCAAACAGTTATTATCACTTACTAAATAGGAGGCAGGTACCGTCCTCTGTGGAATATTTGAAAATCTTGAATTGAAACTTGAAAATACTTGAAATCTTGAATTTCAAGATTCATATAATTATACCATAGCAAACCACTATGAAATGATTCAAACAAACTGAGCAGCAAACAAACAGAGCAGGTAACTTTTCTGTTTTTGTTGCCTGCATCAAAGACTTAGCTGGTGGTACATGAACTTTTACTACTGCTGGCAGTAAAACTCACTGATTTTAGGAAGACCAGATTTTTTTTTGATATTAATAATAATCACAACATATTTGATGTTGCCTTCAAATATTCAGTCTGATTCTAGACTGTGCCGCAGTCCATGCAGATTGACAACGTGCTGCTAAAAGTTTCCTGCTAGCTTCTTCATATTACAGCATTAATTCCAGTCCAAAGAACAGAACACACAAGAAAGCATTTCATTTTTTTTTTGTGGCTCTTTTGATGGTTGGGTTATGCACAAGTTCATCAATATCTCTCTAAAATATTCCCCACTTTAGAAAATGTATTTTTCCTCTATTGATCAAGATTTTAGATAGGAAAATTCCACTATCACATCCACTTCCTTTCAAGCTACGCATATGCCACCAACTGATATATTTTCTATGCATATGTCACACCATAATGCAAATTACCTGGAGAGAAATGCTAAAAAGTCATTTGGATATCATTTATCTCTCTTCAGTTTTTCAGAGTGACATAAACCCCAGCTTCCCTAACAGAACACATAAGTGACAGAAAACAAGGAGAGATGAGCAAAGGCAAATCCTCCCGCACTTTTAAAGCATGGATATTATCTTTTCCTGTTCCAATTAGTTAATTCTTAAAAAGGAAAAAGGCTGACGTGATTAAAGCTGTTTTTCCTCCAAGATGACTGGCAGTGCGCAAAGGCTTAAAGCATCAGTTTACAGTGGCAATCATTTTCCTCTTCTTACCTCATCTCCTTCTGCATTGACTCTTATTTTTTTCTAATTCTAATATGCTGAATCACTGGGGGAGGGGATGGAAAAGGGAAAGATGGAGAAAAAAATAAAGTGTAGCAAAACTTAACATATGCAAAAGAACAGGTGAGAGAAAAACAATTCATGTATCAATACATCAGCATTTCTTTTTAACTAGAGATAGACAGTGAAAATGCACAGCTATTCTCCAAAACTGAGCTACAATAAAGTATTCAAAGGACTCTATGTATTTATTATTTGAGACATAACCCATTGATTTCACTGAATAAAGATAAGTGGTTTAGATGTGCTGAACATTCACAAATGCATTCATGTCCATAGGAGATTAGGATGTTTTGCTGCTTTTAAGTTTAGGTTATAAATAACAGCAGTTAACGCCACATCAACTGCTGTCAACTAGCTAGACCAATGATGCAGACCCCCAGATAAAGATTTCAGTAGCTTTCACACTGCTTCCTACCCTTACTTCCTTTGGTGACACTGTCTGCTTAGAATAAACAAAACTTAAGCATACTCTATGTCTTGCGACACATAGTGAAATACACAGCTATCTAAATTAGTCTGGATACCATAAAGTTTGCTACGTGAATTTCAGTTACTACTGTGGTTCTGCAGGGCGAAGCGCAGTGCCAGGCACAGCCACTCTGTTGTGCTGGCCTGTCTGGATCATCCACGCGAAGCTGGTGGCCACGTTAGCACGTGCATTGGACAGATGTGCAGCCTGCACGCTCCAGGAGAGCAGCCTCACCTTTGTGACCTGAGCACGTCGCTGCAGGAATGAGGAACGCACCGCATCCGTGCGCCACAGACAACGCTCCGCTGGATAAAACGACTCCGGGAGTAATTGCTTCAAAAACCTGCAGCTCTCGTATCGACTCTGAAGATAAATTACTCCTGTCACAAACCAACTTCCCACTGAGCCTTCTAAGCGGCAGTGGCACTGCAGACTGGTGGGGCTGGAGGTGGTGGAAGGGCCCAACTTGGTGACCAAAGACCTAATTTGGGATGGCTGGCATGAGGGCAGCTGAACAGCTCTCTGAGAGCCTTTCCTGGAGCTGCATCTCAGGTCCAGCACTCAGGAGCATGTTATCAAATCCTTGTCATAAAGCAATCAAGCTCCACTGTAGCTAGATTTTCCCCTCAGAATTCAGTAACATTGGAAAGTGTTTTTCAGGGTCTCACTTATTTAGCAGTCAGGAGCTTTCTTCTGATTTCCAGGCTTACTCTGCTTCATGACGAGTTTAATTCTCTCTGCTCCTGGGCCAGTATTACTCTTGAGCTTCAATAGCTTCTTTCTTCTATTTTTCCCTGTGATACATTCATAGGCTGGTGCAGGTAATTCTTGTACTAATGAAGTTAATAAATATTTTCCCCTGCAACACTACACCAAATACTTTCCTGAAATACAGGAAGATGAGATCCCCTTCATTTACTTTGTTTAGAAAACAGGCAAAATATCAGTTTAATCTAGCATGACTGATCTTTGGTAGATTCATGTTGCTTATTAACTAATTTTGTAGTGATTTCCATGTATAAAAAGTCAACTCTCATCGCCTCTGAAATTTGAAGTGTCCCAGAAACAGCTTGCAGGACTCTTAAAAGTTAAGCAATAGCAGAGAAAACTTCAACTTTTGTACAGTCAATTCAGTGCAAAGACAAGCAATAAAAGATGAATCCTTACTACTTCTCTGTGCCAATTAATGCATTTGTGTCTGCTTCTGCTCACTTTATCCCCGTGAAGAACAATCATTTAAACACTGTTTTGTAATCCTCTTTTTAAAGCAACTTCAAGATGTGCTCAAGACAAAGGAAAAATCCAAGCATAATCAAGAAAGCAAAATTGCAAAGAAAGGAGGATGACCTGGTGCCCATACACATGTCTTTTTTTTCCTCACCCACAGGAAAAAAAAAATGTTCCTGAGTAACGGCTTCCCACCAACTGACAGGAAATTCCCTGCTGGATACAGTGAATGGAACTACTGAATCTCATTTGTTAAACATGAGTCTCTGATGCTGACATGAAGACAGAAAATGAATGGCAAAAGAAGCACTTTTCTACACACTGTGTACAGTGAAATGTTCAGAATCCCCTCTAAAATATGTCATTTTCAATTGTAAAAAGGAAAAACAAAAAGGAGAAAGAGTCAGTCTTCGAGTTTCTCTAAAAGGATGTCCCTAACCTCTGAAAATAGATATTTGAGGAACTGTTTACCAACAGGAATCATGTTAGTAACTAGACAGTCGTTTGTTATCAAATGTTTGTGCTCTGCTGAGGCTGCCCTGCTGTTTTCCATGGCAGACAAATATTCATGGCTTTTGATAGCCAACTGAAACAAGCAGCTAATGAAAGCTAATGAAACTGAAACAAGCAGGGGTAAGGAAAAGAGAAAACAGTGGCCAAACGTTACCTCAAGTATTGTCTGCATCAGGTTGAAGTATCCTACTGCTGATGCAGTAAAAATGATCGAGCAAACTTCAGCTGTTACTTTCCTACCAACCCTCAATTGTTCAAAGTGATACTTTGGTGTACGAGATATCTAATCACTTCTACAGCCTTCCCTCCCAAACAAATGCAATTTTTTCATTACCATGAGCACACCAAAAGACCACCAGTCTGCGCTCTGTGTGTGTCCTCGTCGATTGACCACCTCTGGGGCCATATATTCTATCGTCCCACAGAACGAATAGGCTCTTTTGTCATGGTCGATGGCCTCTTTACTCAGACCAAAATCTAAATAAATTGAAACAAATGGAAATTAGACTTGTCAGGTTTTGAAAAAAAGATGATTAACACTCTCATGCATTTAAACAGTTCAAAGAGAACTGAAGAAGAGCATACCATCCAACCAACCTAGAAATCACTCTCCTGTTTCTGTGCAGCTTTTGTGCACAGAAAGGCCACATAAGCATGTGCGCAAAACCCTGGCCAAGAGAGTGCCTGGCTGGCACTTGTGACTGTGTTCTGGAAACATTGTGTATTATTCCCTCCATTCATAGCTGAGGTTCTGGCCCAAAGCAGAAGTGGGAATTTAAATAAGCAAAATACTCCAGATTTGGCAAAGATATTAGTAATAGAAGTTCTTGCTCAGGTTGACATGACATTAAAATAATAATCCTAAACTGACAATAGTGAAGAGGATGGCTAGACAGCATCTCCAGTGTGGCAAAGAGATGTCTTCACAGGTGTCCTCAGTAACAATTCAGATAAATGAATGTGAAATAGAATCATACTGGAAGCATCCTTCCACCCATGGCTGCAGGCAGTCAAGCCTGGAAGCTTCAAGCCAGTTCAGAGCCCAACACAACACCATCTTCTCCACGTGCTGTGCAGCACAGGAGTGACCAGAGGGAAAAATGTCAATACTCTAACTCTTCTGGTGTCCAACTTCTTATAAGCAAATTGCTTCCAAGGAAAAAATTAAGATGCATGGAACATATTCCAGAAAAGTCATATGGCTGGTAGAGATTAAGTTTTTTGTTCCTCACATACCTGTTATCTTAATGTGGCCCTCTTCATCAAGAAGAATGCTGCAAGGTAAAAAGCAAGCATACATGCATCAGGCAGGTACAGAATATATTCAACAAACATGAATAATACATGTTGAAAACAGGAAAGCAAATATGCATTATTCAAAAGTATGTATAAACTACCAGTGGGTTCTATGCTTCCAGTAAGAAAAAATGATCCTCCAACGTCTGCCTAATTTCATATCTGAAGCTCACACAGGATGTGGAAGTTGGATAAGGCACCTTGGTTTCACTGCACAGCACGCTCAGGATGGATATACAAACTGAGCTCAGACAGAATACAGTGTTCAAAGTAAAAAACTGCAGAGCTTCTGCTTCAAGCAAGAGAAAGAGCTACAGATTTTTGTCTTGTCATAAAAATAGAGAAAAGCACTAAACAGTAATGGTTTTGGCTCACTGGACCTCAGGTGAACTCCAAAGACAAATATGTTTATGCTGCGATAATAAAAAGTGACTATAGAGCATAATGAGTAGTCACAGTCTAACTGCATGGACCTCAGCCCCTGCTAATTTGTCTGTCCAGAAGCATAAGCAAAAATTCTTTCTGGAAGCTGAAGTCAAGTCCTCTCATGTTTGCCACGTGCCAACATTCTTTATTCTTACAAAGGCACTCCAACATTTTCGTGAGAAAAATGACAGCACTTTGCAAAAAGCATTGCTAGTTTTTATGGTAACAAGAAAGAATACTGAAATGGAAAAATAATGATTTCCAGTAACTTCTGTCTAGTAATACTAATGCAGTGATGAGGGTAGTGTTTCCTCAGTTCTAGCTGGATTTAGCACTCTTCCTCTTTTCAAACTGGCATAGTTACATTTTAGCTATTTTTATATTCCTATTCCCTTAAAGAAACACTTTAAACCATTTACTAAAAAGGAAATAATAATACCACATTGGCATATACTCTTATGAAGGATTGTTTCTGGGCTGAAATATAACTGAAAAGAGGTGATCTGCCATTTGTGTGTGTTTACAACTGGATGTTACTGTATAATTCATCAAGTAAAGGCCAGCAGATAAGTCTCAACTATTTGTTCAATAATTAAAGCTTTTTCTTCTCAATACTTCGCTGCTTCACATCCGTTCCTTTCCCCTAGATTTCTTGAAGAGACATAATTTTAAGCACTAGCCATGTAACAGGCATGTTTAAATGTATTTTTGTGATTACATACGCTAGATTAATTAATGCATTAATGCAGCTCTCAGAATGACAATGTTGCCTTAGGTCAAGAGAACCAAAAATAAACTTCCTCACAGATTCATATACTAGATGTTTGTCTGAAGGAAAAAATGAAATGATCCTTGTTTTCTATTGATGGTATCCTGCATCTTCTGAAAGTTGATTGCCAGGTCCTTCTCCATCTTCTCTTTCCTAAACACCCTTATACAGTACCCTCAGCTGCCTTCAACTTTCCCTTGCTTAAGGATCCTTTTGTACAGCTGGGTGTCTCCACATTTGCCATCTGCCAATTCACATAACTATGCTTATGAACTAAAAATTACACTTGATGTGAAAAAAAATAACAATGAGGAAAATTATAATTATTGCAATGAATTAGCTTTGAATTAGCTTTGAGTGATATAAACAAGCAGAAAACAATGTACCTGCTATCAGGTATGCAGTTTACTGCAAATAATTCTTTCAGTGACTGTGGAAACAAACTTATTCTCTGATCATCCCTTCTTTCCTCTCTTTTAGTGCTACCATTTTACAATTCCTTTTTATTTCATGCTGTTATACTTTGAAAGTGTAAACAACAGCTAAACTGACTTTTCACAGTGATCATCCTTTTAAATGGCTGCAACCATTTCATTAAAAAGGTAGTAACTTTGAAATATTGCAGCACATTTTATCAGAGTGGACACAAAAAAGTAGGCAATTCACTTGGCAAATGGAACAGAATAAAAACAGTATCACAAGATTCTCAGTCATACCACTGTGGGTGTCATTTAGTCTATTGAAGAAATGTAAAGAAAAAAAAAAGGGAAAAACCTCTGTTGTAACCCATTAGGAACAGTAAATAGCTGTATATATAAGCTTGAATTGTTCTTGGGAAAATATTTTGGACGGTCAATTGAAGTCCTTTAAATTGCTGATCATTATGTTTCTCATGAGCTAGTACATACACTAGTATTCACAGATGCTCATTTACTTTGAACAGCAGTAGTAATGAAATTGCACTGTGCCAGGGCGTAGTTTGTTTGAGCTGGAAGTGGAGTTGCACTGAACAGTTTATATAGCATCAACAGGAAAACCAGGTTAAAGAGTGCAAATCCAGAACAGTGCTACTCAACAGTGCTACAAAGGCACAGAGATCCTGCACTGAGATCATTCATTAAAATAAGACCACGCACACACAGACTAGATCACATTGGACCAGAGTTAAAGTATTTGGCTCCATGCTGAAGTGACATAATAGGAAGACCCTGCAGACTGGGACAGCAGAGATTAGAGCTCAGTTTATACCTCAGCCTTGTGGTATAACTGAAAATAAACACAGCTAAACAGATTGCAATATTTCTGATTTGGACAGCACAGGGTTTCCCAGGTCTTACTGGATCACCTTGAATAATGGTGCTCACAATAGCACTGCCTCAACCACTATCTCAATGTATGCTTGTTACTTCAACGCGCCCATGTAAAGTCTTAGATCACAGATCTATCCTTAGATACAGGAAGAATAGTCTCTGGCATCTTTTGACTTACTGGTATGTCAAGGAACATAACTGACCTAAAAGTTCACATATTTATGTTACAATCCTCTCTTACTCATTAACTTACTTTTCTGGTTTTAGATCCCTGTAAATAATTCCAAGACCATGGAGGTGGTCTAAAGCCAAGGCCAGCTCAGCTAAGTAGAACTTGACATCCTCTTCTGTAAACATCACCTACAGAGAAAGAAAAGAAGAACATGTCTATTTATTAGACAAAGGTAGGCTGGCTTGCTTTAAACAGAGATGGGGAAGGAATTGTCTGACACATGAATGATGGAATGACCATCATATCACGCTCAATTTTCCATAATTTGTCTAGGCTCACTTAGCAATTCTTTCCAGATTCTCCTTTTAAAACAAAATTCAATCTTTGAAGTATTTTTCTCCATTCTTTAAAGCATGCTGCTCTCATTCATACGCTTGATCTGTTTAGATGATGTCATGTTAATATAATAAGGTTCCAATTCCTTAGCCTTTTGAAATGAATGGCAAAACTCAATATGTTCAGCACAGTTCTTACTGCTTTCATGTATCTTAATTTGCAAAAAACTTGGCATTTGGTTCCTAATTTCCCACAAAATAAGATGCAGAAACCTCTCTGGGGAAGTGAAAAACTTGTTTTAGAAACTAAAGCACATTTAATTCCCAAATATTAACAGCATATACAGCATGGAGAGACTTAGAGATTGATTTAAAACCTACTCATTGAGGATTCAAGGAATGCCTCTCCAGGGCCTTCAGCGGCCACTGGACTCCTGCCCAGACCACCAAAAACATCTGACCAAGGGAACGATACCTGGCTTCTAGACAAGAGTGGGAAGTGGCTTGCAGCTGCTCTGCTCAGGGTTGATCCTGTTGCGAGCTGGCCAGCCTCCTTACCCCCATGTAGTAGGTGGCCTGGGTCTCCCTTGTACCCTGCATCCTCAGATACAGACAGTCTGCGCTGCAATCCTGGAGTCCCAAGACACAGACTTATGTTGATATTTTTTTCAGGTCACACCTGACCTAGTGTGCCTGCACTCTTGAGCATGGTACTTCCACAGGGTGCCATTAGGCTGTGTGCAAAATGACCTGCATTACATGTGAGAATGTGTGAGAGCACCTTTTGGGCTAGTGTTGGAGGACTGTGCAGGAAACAAACCTGCCATGTCCTTGTCCAAAACATCTGTAAGAAGCAGCCCTTGTGCAAAAGAGTTTCTAGTGATTGCAACTGTTTTAGTTTTGAGAAAACTAATAGAGAAACTGGGAATGAGCGAGTGCAGATGCAGTATATGAGGGACATGGGGCTCAGCCTTAGATACCCTCAGCAGTGATGTGCTGCCTAACATATGGAGCTTAAGGACATGCAGACTGATGGCAGTTGTTTCTTTTCTATAGCTAATATGGCTACCACAAACACTGAAAGCTCTGTTTTAGGTGGAAAGAAACTCCCTCTAACAGAAAAAAAAAAAAACTCTCTAGCCTCAGAAAAACTGAGCTCAGATAGCACAAAAACCCTTTAGTTAACCTCAGTTATATCCCAGATGATATTAACTTCTCTTCAACTCAAGTTCAACACTTGCAAAGATAACAATGCAGGAAAAGAAGCTTAAATGTTGGATATATGAGGATGAATATTACAAATGACAGAGGTAAAACGATCATCTCAATAAAAATCTACATGCCATCTGTAAATGTAAATATCTACAGTAGAAACTACAGCTATTTTTTTAAAAATTAAGTTTCTACTCCTGGAAAGAAGCATCTGTAATATTTGAGCACTCTGAGAAACTGCAGAAGGCTGAGAACAAAAAGAGAACAGGCAGATATCACACATCGTAATTAAAAATATCTGTAAAGGCTAGAAGAGGCAAGGATACGTAAGAAACAATTTTCATTAAAAATAATGGATCTAGAACATAAAAATGGTATTAGACATCAAAATAAACTTAAATTATTATAAGGTTTAAAATAAATAATGTAGGTATGAAATTAAATTAGTAGAATCAGGGAAAACCTAATCTATACACACTTTTCCAAATGAAATCAGACATCTCAGAAATATAGAGCAAATCTGAAACAAAGCTTTGCATGTACACCTATTGTAGTATAAAGGATCTGGCTGCACGCTCACTGAAATCAATGCAATTGGAATAAGACCATAATTAAGGGACTTATTCCACTGCAGCCTGTCAATGTTTTCCTACAGTGCCTTCCCTTGTGATACCTTGGCACTAGCAGTTACAAGTTACAGGCAGACAAGATGAACTGCAAACACTGAAAAATGTGTCACATCTGTCAAGTTAAGAGGACCAATTCTTGATAGTATAAAGTAGAGAAATCAATGCACTGAATTGGAAAAGGTTTGAAAAACTTTGACCTTTTAAGAGAGGTTGTAATCGGGGCTGCTATATTTAGCTTTAAAGTCCTCTAATTGTACAGAAAGTGTAACTGCCTTTGGTAGATGAGAATGTTCTCTAATGAACATTGAGAAGTCTGTCCTATGTCAGCATGCCATGTCACTGACAAAGACTGGTTTCATGACAAACAGGAGAAAAATAGTTTTGTTTCCTTTAAACTCTTCCCTGCTATTAAAAGTAACTGCTACCATGCACTAAGAACTTACCAAAATATCGTTATTTGGGATTGCAGTTACCTGTTGTCCTTTCTCACACGGGCAAACCAGCACTGCAGGCACAGCACATACTGCAGTTCGCAGTGCAAAGCCCCTCCATTCCACAGCATCTTGCTGCAATTGCTGCTTTGAGCGCTGCGATGGGGCCTTGGGAACTTTGGAATTGTTGTTTTCACAGCTTGTTATTCCATCGGTAACTCCCAAAGTCAAGAAGCTCAAAACACAGCTTCTCCTCAAAATAGCTTTTGAAACACCCCTATCATCAATTTTTAAGATGTTATGTTAGGGGCTTTCTGGCACCCCCTGCCTCTCCAGTCTACAAAGAGACCAACGGCTGAGGGGCCTAATGTTGATGACACCAAGTAGTGACGCTCTGGGCACAGACATGGCCCCAGCACCAACCTGTGGCCACCTCTGCTTTCTGCTGCCAGCAGTTGTGTTCTTAGAGGAGTTCTGTGCTCGTGTCCCAGGCAAAATGCACTGGGGATGGATTTCTCAGGCTATTTCTCATCATGCCCAACTTATAATTTTGCAAGCAATGAGTCTGGGGCTATTTTGCTGTGGGGAAAAATTTGGTAAATGGTATTACATATTACATATATACAGCAGAATGACTCCCAAGGCCCTTTGCCACTCCCACCAACTTCATCTGAGTTCTAAAAATCCAGGATTGTTGTTCATTTCCAAAGTAAAATCCATCAGCTTACCTCTTTGGAGAGTCTTGTGAAAAGGTCCCCTCCTCGCAGGAAATCTAGTATTAGATACAATTTTCCCTCTGTTTGAAATGCTGCATTAGAAGAAGATGGAGAAGTTTGAATCAAAATAAAGTCTCCAGAGACTGAAACATTAACTAACTGCGTGTCGCTCATGCCACGAGCTCTCCTGTCACTTCAGCGCTTTACTTGAGGAACAGAAAAATTCAACTTCCTTACACAATTAAGCAAACTAGCTTAGACTATGGGGGAAAATGGTATCATCTGGGAGACAAAGATGCATTATTAATACATTCTTTTCCATTCTAAGTGCCTCTGAATTATTGTTGCTTTCCAATGTGCCAGAAACTGAGGGCTAGGCATAGAGAGAAGCTCCTCCATCTGTGCGAGAAGCGAGCCCGCATTACCCGAAATACCCCCCCAAACCCTTACACTAATTATGGGCCTCTCAGGAACTCAGACAGCTGGTTAGGCTGCCTAGACATCAAATTCACGCTACAAATTCAATGCTAGTTATTAAAATAAGGTTTTGTTTAGAGTCTCTGGTTTCCTAAATGATTTTTAACAGTGGGTAAAGGGGTTATTAGATGTATATTCACTAACTTTTCCATTAACCTATCAACACAATATATAACATTATATCAAATGTATTTTGATAGAGGCTAAAACCTAAGACTGAAATCCTCCTTCAGCATAACTGAAGTATTTCGCAGAAGTAACCTCTACGATTTTGTTAGAGATGGAGTCCTATGCAGGCCGGGGGCATTTGCATGGAAGTATAACACAAATCTATTCACAAGACCCCAGCCAATTCAGGAACAAACATCACATATATTATCATGGTTACCATAATGAAGCTTGACTATGAAAGGATGATTCACTTCTGCCAAAATATCTCTCTCCATTTTTGATCGTACCCGATCCCGAACTATAAAGAAAGAACAAGAACAGCAGCAACATATTAAGCAGCAGCATGGTCCATGGGATACAACACTGGAACAGGGCTCCGGTGGTTTGGATTCCACTTTTCTGCTGATGGCCTGTGGGGTGACCTTTAGAAATCATGTCACTCTCAAGGGTCCCCCCTCTCTGTCTTCTCGAGGTAAAGAGTCAGTCTTCATGAAAGGACTATGTCTTTTTTTGTGTGTAGAGATCAGCCCTTACTAAAAGCACTACAGTATTACAAGCAATAGGAAAATGATTATGGCTTGCAAAAGACAATGTCAACGTGAAAAGTAAAACTATATAAAATTACTGTCTCATTTAAGATTAAGCAAAATTTACCAGTTTCGGGGCCTGACAGATTAAGCCTCTTTAAACAATTTATTGTATTGTGTCAACGCTAGCAATATGGATGACTCGCTGAGTATCACTCTCTGGAAGTGATTTAAATGAAGTATTTTAATAGCTCCCCCCAAACAATCAGTAAAAAAGAAAAAGCATTAGTTGTGGTAAAAAAAATATATATAAAAACTATTTTCATTAGCAGAGACGAATTACTGTGGGATAGCAGTAAGAAAAAAATACTTCTTGTGGTTCAAAAGAATGGAGGGGAAAAGAAAAATAATTGCTAAGGTGAGCTGAGTTCAAACTAATCAAAACTGAAGCTGAAGGTTTCATATTAAATTCATTTAACAGAATGCTCAGATATTAAGAAAGATTCTAGTTCCCAAATTTTAAGCTCTTGATCTTATAGACACATTTTTTACCCAATTACAGTTTAACTGATTTTATAACGAAAGTACTAAATTTTTCTCCTTTCTCTGCATTACACAATGCCAATACCTTTTTCAACTGCAACCATCCACAAGAAATGTTATGAGACTATTTCAGGTGGTGACGCCCGAGAACATGCAGAGGCGCTGCCATCGCCTGCATGTGTTGTGTAGCTGAGTACTCCGGGCACCCAAGCAATGAACGCACCACAACGAAAGCACAGATTTTGTCACTGCACTTTGAAGAGTGATGCACAGAAATAGGATCAAAACAGCTGATCTGAAAATTTTAAATAGGAGTGGAGAGACACTTGGATTTCTAACTATTTTGATGCTTTATTTAGGTCAGTAGTGATGCAAGCCTTACTAGCTCACTCAGCCTAAGCCATCTCTCAAGATAAAAAGCAAAACATAGCGAATTTGCAGGATCACAGTTTTATTCCCTGAGTAAAAATCACACAGCATACCCTTACAGAATACATCAATGATGTAGAAGCAGAGCATTTCTCATGCTGTAGATCCAAACCAAGGAGAAAGGCAGAGATATTCCCAGGCAGGAATTCTTGGACTGCACATTTGGCTACCCTTCTTATTTTCTTTTGGACAACGTTTGCTGCAAAGTTGATTTTTCAGCCTGTGCCAATCCTCCCATGTCCTGTGGGCACTGCCATCTCAGATATTGCACAGGTGGCTCAGGTTGGTGGTTCCTGGCTATGGACCTGTCAGGTTGCAATGTCACCCTCCTCCCCATGCAGGCAATGTGCCAGAAGGCACAGCAACATTAAAGAAAATGGGGACCACAGCAAAAGATACCACACACTCTCTGCAGAGTCATATCCTGATACCTCTTCGACCCTAGTCTCCTCCAAATCACCACTTTCACAGCAACTGCCAGAAGAGATAACAAATGTGTAATCAGTTACACCTTGACATGTGAGGTGGTGACTTGCCCTCCTCGTCTTCCAGCCTCTAGCTGTGCCTGATGTAAATGCTGTGAGGGCACAAGTCAAATAGGCATAGATTTTTATGGTGTCCTACCACCAGAAGATCTGTGAATCATATTCTGTAGCAAATCAAACCCATTCCTTTTCTGCCACTGTCTTTTTCTTACCCCATTCTTTTCATATGCCTGGGCCATGCCTGTTTTTAAACTCCAAAACAGCCTCCCTAAACGTATCTACTTGCTTGCACCAGCTCACATACCGCAGGGCACTGTCATTATGTTATTGCACCATAGCTGTGCACCCACTGTTGGGATCCTTAATAAACATGCAAGACTGCAGGCAGCACAAGTCACTCCTTTGTGGCTTATTACCGACTCTATTATATAAGGAAAGATTTATTTTTTTCCTGTTCTTTATATGTAGCTATTTCTCTGCTCCTGCTCCTATTTATTATTTTTGTAATTGGCGCATTTGCATCCAAAATCTATCAGCAAAGACTTTTTAAAACAACATTTCAACAGCATATTCACCTGGCACTTCAGTCTCTCTCATCTTTTAGGTGCAATGTGTAGGAAAAGGTACTCCCTTCCTACTGTAGAGATTTCTTCCACTATGCAGTGGTCCAAGTCTCTTCCACTTATGGCAATTCCCTTCTAGGTCCTACATCCTGGCTGCCAGGTACTTAGATCAATTTGCTCAAGAATGATAAATTAGTGCTAACTTCTTGTTCAAGCGGTCAAACCCTGGTTATGCAGCGGCTCCTGAAGCAGCAAGAGGAGAGATGGACAAGATCTGAATAGCTGTCTCAATGTCAAGGATGATAATGTCTGAACATTGCAGATACCTACTTTATGCAGGTGATCAAACTTGCATGCCTTTGTTTTGTCTTACTGGGAGAACAGTTAACATGTCTCACCATAAATTTCCAAATGGAATTGATTTCACTGAAAAATTGTTTCACTGGACATTCACTTCCAACTCATTTAATTTCCATTCCAATTAATTTATTTCTATACGAGTCATTTGGAATTCATTTCCAACACGACATGAAAGGGGTGTATTTGTACAGATTCCTTTATGAGCAGATCTCTTCTCTGGTTTAATCAAAGAACCACGAAATAGCACTGGAGCTGAGTTGGGGCTGAAGCCTCAGGGAAGATGACCAGATGGTACCTAGCTTGCTGCACAGCTAGGATCTGCCTATTTGCTTCAGGTTGAGCAACATCCTGGTTGTGCTGGCTACCTTTACACCTCCCTTTAACAAGGAGATGTCCATCGAAGACACAGATGAAAAGAGCTGCCCCTCTTTGTTCATTTTGCCATTTGTGTGGGTCTCAGTAAGGCACTCAGAGTAGGGAGTAAAGACTGGCGGATGCTTCTCACAAAACCAAGTGATTACCAGTATGAATAAAATGCTCATTTGAAATAGTGCTGAACTCTCACTGACATGAAAGTCCTTGCCCTTCTCCCCAATATCAAGTTTGGTCTGAAAAGTGAGTTTTGCAGGTTGTCTTTAAATTAAACAGTAGACAGAGATGAAGAACATAATCTGAAACAATGAATACAAAATTACGAAGACTGTTCACGTGCACAATCCTTGGACAAATTAGTGATCCCTGAAATAAGCCCAGGTGTTGTGATACAGCAGGGACTAGACAGGCGGAACCTGTAACAGCTGAGGAAGCACCTGCTACTTTAAAATAGAAACAATTCTTATTTCCAGGTATTCATGCCATATGAAAGAGAGGTGGAGGCAGCTGAGGATGCATGCAAAAAAACATATCTTATCCACTTCTCTGTCTAGCTCTGAATATCAAAGAAGAGGATGTTACCACGTCTTCCATTTAGCACTGCATGCTTAAGGAGAAGATTTTTTTTTTTCCTCCTTTTCTCCCCATGGAATCACAGAATACTTGAGTTTGGAAGTGGTCTCTGGAGACAACCCTCTGCAACCCCCCAGCTCAAGGTGAGTCACCTAGAGTACATTGTCAAGGACCCCATCCAGATGGTTTTTAAATATATTCAACAACTTCTCTGGGCAACCTCTTGCAGTGCTCCCTCACCCTCACAGTCCAGAAGTTTCTTCTCATGTTCCGACAGAACGTCCTGAGTTTCAGTCTGTGCCCATTGCCTCTTGTCCTGTCACTGAGCACCATCGAAAAGAGCCTGCCCCCATCCTCTTTACACTCTCCCTTCAGACATTTACACACATTGATAAGACCCACCACGACAGTCTTCCCCAGTCTCCATCTCTCTCAGCCTTTTCTCATTTGAGAGATGCTCCAAGCTCTTAGTCATCTCAGTGGCCCTTTGCAGGACTCACTCTAGTAGCTCCATATCTCTCATGTACTGAGGGGCGCAGAGCTGAATCCAGAGCTCTGCAATGCAGCAGAGCAACCTGCAGTTGCGTAAAGGGGAAGCATCACTGCCCTGAACCTGCTGGCAACATTCTTTCAAATGCAGGTCAGAATGTCTTTTAAGTTATGAATTTCTACTTCTTGGGCTTGTTTTAATTTTACTAACCATGAGGGACTGAAGGGAAAAAGGCGAAAAGGAGCATACTCAGAACATCTTCCATGGATTCAGAATGTTCTAAGGGCTAATTGTATATTTTATGCATAAGCAAATAAAACTGCTTCTTTCTCTTAAGATTTCATGATATTAACTTCTGATGATATTTAAACATGGAAATAAACATTAATTTTCAGTCAATGAACCTTTTGGCTATGCATCTCACATAAAAAATAAAAGCCAGTGCTTCTCTAACTGTATCAGGTAATGATGCCAAGTAATAGCTGTCAAGTAATGATGATCTAGGGATATTCCTTGATGCAGAGACAACAGCATTGTACGAGTTCAGCAGGATTTTATTATTAATTAATGAAAGCAAGATCTACAGGAGCTGTAAAGGAGGGAGCTTATAGAAGAAATACCAATTTATTCACCATAATACTGATACAAATTTATAGCTAATTCACTATAATGTGAAAGTAACTTGCCATATTTCTTGTAATTAAATAGCTTAGCTGAAGTCACAGCTCCACGGAAGTTAAATCACATTCAGACACTGACTTGAGTGGAGTGAGAATATAATTTCTGGGATTTCTTTGGCCAAATAATAATTTTGAAATATTTTTATGCAGTATTACTCTTCTCATACTGCATAAATTAATTCTTAATTATGCTAAAATGAAATTATCCTTGAGCCATCATCTGAATGTGTTTATTTTGCTGGCCTTTACTCTGTCTTCAGCCTAATCTGGAGTAAAATTTGATGTTTCTAACCTCCAGTAGTTCCAATTTTTACAAAGGTTACATAGCATGATGCTGTTATGTACAGCCATCTATCAACTAACACATATACTAACTTACAAAGATTATACATTACCTTCAATTCTGAAGTGACAAATGAGAATGAAATCACTTTTGTTTATCAACCCTAAGTTAGTTATGTTGTTGCTTCTTTGATAAAGAACCACAGAGGAGAAAGTATGTGTGCAAGAAAATACATGCACCTGTATACAAGATAGGCTTTTTGCTCACAATGACGAATACAAAAAGTGGTGAGTCCCAAATAACCAAATCTGTCCTCTCCTTTAGTTGCTCAGAAGTCCCTCTGCAAGCTCTGCTTGCGGCTGAAGCTTTTTTGAGCTCTGTCTAAGCCCAAGGAAGAACTTTTTTGGAAAGCACGGACAAAACCACCTCCACTTTCCCCCGCAGCTATTTCACTTGCTGTAGGCCAAATGGCCCTTCCTGCCTCTCCAGTCCCTCCCTCCCAGCTTGTTTACCTCAGGAAGGGAAAAAGGGAAGGAAGCAACAAACTTCGAGACTACTTGCTTAAGAGCCCTTGCGGGACAGAAAATCAGAGATGAAGAAATTCATTGCAGTAGCTATTGCAGGATGGGGCTGTGTTTACTTTTGTAATACGTGCCCATTGCCAGCACAAATTGGGTTAGCAAAGCAACCAGGGGCTCGGCAGCACCTTGGGTGGTCACTGCAGCCCTCAGGACGGCCCAGGGAGCCCAGGGACACGGGACATCTCCGTGCTGACGGATCCCCGAGCACTTTTAGCTGGCAAGGCCTCTCCTCGGGATGGGTGCCCTGCTCCCTGCATGAAACCTGTGTGGGGCCTGGCTGCTTCCCCCAGCTGGATCCTGTTAGCGCAAAAGCACTCCAAATCAGCACGCCTCTGGCAGAATTTTTTACTTTCCTCTCTGACAGGAATTTGTTGGGAAAGATTCAGCAAGGGAGCACTTCTTATGGACATCTTAATGGACTGCCTTGGTTAAGGGCAGCTGACCCGCAAATGGTAAAGCTGCAGACGTTGATGCCACAGATGCTCTAGTGCGGTAAAACCCTCCGTGGGCTCCCACATGGGAGGGATCAGAGGCAGGAAGCTAGGCCGTGCTGTGGTGCAAGGGGACAAGAACTGAAACATGGCTCTGCCACGAAGATCAGCGTGGCGTAAGAGAGCACATCTGCCTCCACACTGCCTGTTTTGGCAGTCTAACTTCAAGAGATTATTCAGTGGTTCAGAGTACCTGCTATTCAGGGCTGCCAGACTTTGGCTCTCTGTGCCAACAGCAGAGACCTATGTGATATATCCTGACTTCCCTCAGAAGTGGCTAACTTCTTAGTATTGCTCTTACATCTTTCAGGCAAAAGCATAGGGAGCCAGAGCCTCATAGAAGAAGTATTTGCAGTACACACTAGTTCAGATCCAGTGCAAATCTGGTTTGCTTCTATGTGTTCATTTTCTGTGAATGTCTGTGATGTACTACTGCAGTCCCACAAATGCCAGCAAAGCACTTGGGTGCACCAGTACCCCTCCAGAGCAAGTTTTGCAAAATGCAAAACTCAAATAAGAGAACACATCTCAAAATACTTAAATGTCTTCTAGCCTAAACTGTATTTTAAAAAGTAGAAGGAGATAAATTTTGTGAGCACTGTAATACACTTAAGAAGAAGAGATGAAGACAAGAGAGATGAAGGCAGTTCTGCTACTCTTCAGTAGTGCTAAGGTACTAAACTCTTATTCATGTTAAGCATACGGATCCCTTTATAACTGTTCCCAAGATGAACTGTGTGCTGACTATCATGGAGCATGGTCACCTGGACCTCCCTGCGAGTCCTGAGCAGGCGACACAACAGGAGTCACCTTGAGCTGCTCAGACTCCTTCTCGAGGTGGGCCAGTCTTTCTTGAACACCCTCTTGAAAACTTCCAAGTTTTTTGAAACTAGGGACGATCTGTAACACGGCAGGCATTAGGTGCCTCAGTAACATCTTGTTACTGCACTTTGTCCTTTTTGACAATTCTGCCCAAAGTGCTGCTCAAGCACCCGAGCTGCTGCCCCAGGGGGAGAACCCCCTGCCCACTTGACACAGGTGATTGCCAGTTATGGGTGGATACATACAGAAAACATAGGAATAATGTCAAAGCTTTAACAATCTGTTCAGAAACATTTAGTGAAAAGCATTATCAGTTATAAATGATTTCCCTGACCCTGTCTTTCAAAATGACCTTTTGAAAAGAAATGCCCCTGCTCAGCCAGGAGGTGGAGTGCTTATTAATTAAGAAAGCAAGAATTGTGGGAATTAGAAACTTTTAACTGAATCAAATCTTCATCGAAAAATAGTGGTAGCAGAAAAAAAGTAGTAAATAAAGTAATGAATCTAAACTTCAACCATTACTGTCATCACTTCCCTTGGACTCAATAACTTATCTTGAGTGTAATAAAGGCAAAATACAAGTCAGGCTCAGAAAGACACAATTCAATTTCAAAATTTCTCATGCAGCACTGAAACACACTAATGATATAACAAAATATGTATATAGTATATATTTATACATTTATATACATACAAATGCGTATATATACATATAAGTATGTGCAAAATTCTCAGTTCTCCTATTTTGCTTTTTTAATGCAGGGTACTGTGGACAAAAACAAAGGTCTCCATTCTAATTTTAAATACACATTGCATATGTGGAAGATAAATTATCTGTATGATGACTACTTATTTGGAATACCAGACAAATACAGGCTTTCCAGAAAAGGATTGTAATCTAGCTTTAATGATTCTGCTTGGAAATGCCGTGGTTCTGTCCAGAGTATTACAGTAAAATCTCTTAAAGAGAGGCTTTTTATGTTGTATCTTTTCAATGGAGTGTATTACAACACCAGAAACCTTCAGAAAAGGATGGTATTGCTACCTGAATGTAAAATTACAATGTTAATGGCATGTACAGATTTTATAAGTGTTTATTTTCCTTGGAGGAAAAGTTACTCTTCTGGAAGAAAGATCCCTTGTGCTCCCAAATATGGAACCTTTTAAAGATGGAGAAAAAGCCATTAAAAGCAGACCTTTACTGCCCAGCCCTAGAGCTGCTGCAGCAAGGGGAAAAACAGATATACAGAGCATGAGACACTCCTTTGTAGAAAGGCACTCTGAAAAATCAATAAGAACTCAGACTAGTTTTTAGGAGCTCAAAGTCCCGGGGAGGTCATTTTTTTCCGTGTTGTTTTTTTTTTTTTTTTTCCCTTTTACATAAAATAACACATTTGGCTTTGAAGAAAACAGAGACTTTGGTTTTGCTTTTGAAAAAACACAGCTTGAATGCTTCAATATTGAGATCTGCAATGACAGAAGGCTCTTAAATAATTGCAACTTTTAATATTGAACTTCTAATTATATTATTTATCACCTATTTGTAAAAAACTTAAAATATTTGGAGAAGATAACTAAATCTCACAATATCCCTGTGGAGTGTCTTTATACAATTTTTCCACCAGGAGTATTAAAATACAGAATGAGGAAGTCTAAGGCTACAAAACAAATCAAATGGGAGCCGTCAGGAGTAAAAACAATTCCTGTGTTTTCTGATCCAAACACTGGACAAGCGTAATATTGCAAATTCCTTAATCAGGACATGCAAACTCCTTTGAATACAAACGCCACTACGTGGCAGTTACCTAACTCTCTGCTCTCAAAGTCCCCCACAAAAACCATAATGTCCATACTTGAAAAACCCTCACAAAATATTTAAGTGATAATGAAAACGAAAACCAAGTTGTTCTGTGAGTGGGAGAGCCACTTGTTTCACTTGTTGAGCCAATAAAGCCTTGTTTCCTACAGTTTTATGACTTACGCTTACAAGGTTTCCCTCGCAGTAGTAACCTGAGCCTTTTCCCACATTTTTATGGTGGGCAGGAGGCAGCTCGGCGGGCTGCAGCGGGCCCGGAGCTCCGCACGTGCTGTTCGGAGGGCTCGCTGCTGCCAGGTGGAAGCTGAAATGACTGCAGCCTCCCGCCTGTTCCTCACGGGACACAAAGCTGAATCTCTCTCCCTGGCCAACAAATCGCACAGGCCATGTAGGAGCTCAACTATGTTTCAGATTTTTCTCCCACTTTGTTGGAAATGAGCCAGGGGGTTCAACCATCATGAGAAAAGCACTGACCGGCAGCTGAACAGAATGGTCATACGAACCTCCCGTCCTTATGCAGAGATGAAATATGATTTTTTTTAGACAGAGATGAACCAATCATCAAATATACTCAGATATATCTGTACCCCACTCCCAAATGGATCCATTCTCATCTCACCCAAGCACTGCAAACAGCAGATGTACAACGGTATCTAATAAGCCAAATCCTGCAGTGATTTATAACACCACCCAAGTCAGAATTACACCCCTTACGATCATATAAATCAGTTCTAACTAACATCATTACAGCACACTGAATAAAAGGCTTGATGAAGAGCAGAAAAAGCTGCCAATTGCTAGCATGGAACAACCTCAAAAAAAAAAAAAAAAAAGGCCAAAAATCTACAGCTGGAAATTCATCTGTCTATGACTTGTGCAAAACTGGGAATCTTCAATATTTCTGCATAGCTGCGTCTGGGTCATCTTTTTTGATTTAATACATTTGTTTTATTTAAAATTATTTACCCTACCAGACATGATTTGCTGTCAAAAGATGCCTGAGAATGTATTTCTGTTTCTTGAAATTTACTGTAAGCTACCTTTGTTTGGTACTATATTAAGATGAGCACTGTATGCTTATTAATATTGCAAGCAATAGCATCAATTGCAGTATTAAATCTCAGTGACAGGTGATTATCCATGATTTAGAAATAAGTATAATTTCAAAATGAGGAACCAATATGAACAATGCCCTTAAAGTTCAAACTTCCCAGTAAACACTTCATTAGTAACTCTGGAAATTTTGATGACCTGGCTACTTTATATAACTCTGAAGTACATAAAAGTTCCTTAAAACAGTGGTGGGTTAGATTGGCCTCCCTTCCCTTCAAAAACAGACACTTAGCATTTAGTACTGAAAAGACATAGAGCTACATTAGTCCCCAATCCTGCTCTTAAATGCAATCAAAACAGGGACTTTCTCATGAAACACCCCTGTATCCCTGCTCCCCCTGCAGACTCTGATTCCCTTACAGCTACTGTCGGGTGCAGCCTTGGCTAGTCAGCATGCAGCTGCACAGGGGAGTCTGCAGCAGCCCAAATGTTTCCTATCTGCTGGGCATTCCCGTGTTAAACGAGTGCTTGGCCTGTGTTTGCTATTGCGATGTTGCTAAGTCAACAGCAGAAAGGAAGAAGTTGTTTTCCTCTTGTCCTGCTTGAGAGGGAGATGATCCAGACATTCAGGGTCTCGCAGGGTTATGAGTTTCACCACTGCCTTTTAAGCTGGAAGCCCAGCATGAATTAATCAGCTGTCATTGCTCTCTGCTCTTAAAACACACCTGCTTTGTGGATTTTGCAGGCAGACTTGAACGGAGCCTGTGGACTGCTTAGTCTGAAGTGTGAAAATTGTCTGTACTTTGGTTCTCACCACAAATATTCCCTGCAATGTATCATCAAAGGCAAAAAATAAAGCTGTTATGAGTGAAAAGCTATTTGAAGTGACCACTGGCTCAGTGGCGAAAATGCAAAAAGATGTAGGGCCTAACATTCCCTCTTCTACCAGGCCTACCACAAAAAAAAAAAAAAAAAAAAAAACCCCTTGGTCCCTGTGTTTCGTGCCTCGGGGATTAAGAAGCCCATTCGATCGAGTCCCTTCTCCCCTCAGGATCTTTGCTGCCCCACACCGACTTCACTTGCCAGCCTGGCTCAGCCCCCATGCCAGCACAGAATGGGGTGGCACTGAAGTTGCCCACAAAGCGCCTGGGCTACTGCTGTGCAAGAGGCGTGCAGGGCCCAGCAGAGCCCCTACGAGTTTCCAACACGAGGTCTGCACAGTTCCTTTTAACAGCCCAGTGCGCACCCTTGTGCTTGGTCCAGCCGAGGCTTCAGTGCACACGACCAAGCATCTTCTGTAAAACATCGAAGGAGAGTTCCTGGGAGGGCCGGAGATGGCGACGTTCTCTCTTTCTGCAGAGGCTGCATGTATCGCGATTCTGTAATGGGCCACCAGGGCAGATTTGCTCATAAGCTGAGCAAGTCCTGGTAAACGATTGCTGTAGAGCAGCTTGAAACTTGTAATTTTGAGCATTTTCAAAGATGTTTTTGCTGCGGCTTTTGTTCTGAATTGGAACAGAAAGCCTACATTCAGCAATTCTTGCCAAAATGAAATCACAAAAAATTGTTTTGGATGCATCGAAGTACAGTTTTGTTAAAGCTTTTAGTTTTGATTTTAGCCTATTATTTTTTAAACTCTAATTATAACATATAACTATTAAATCATTTTTAAAAAGAAATACAATCCAATCTGAGCAATCTGCCTGCACTGAAATGTTTACTTGCAATGCTTTCTCAAATGATATTTCCCTTAATGGCCTTGTTCCTGTGGATACTCTACCAGAAAATGCTGAATTCCACATCATGGACTGAAGAGGTGCTACAAGAAAGAAAGTGTTCACCAGCCCAATCAGGTATTTTAAACAAAACAACAACAACAACAACAACAAAAAATTGTCCTCTCGGTATAGGCTGATCATACTGAAGAAAAAAAAGCAACAGGAAGATTAAAAATAATGTTTTTGATTACCTTCATCACCTTAATCCCTTCAGTTCTGATATGTCCAATGCAAGCCTCTGATTAGACAGTGACACACATGGATGTTTCAAAACAGCAGGAAATATTAATGTTCACATCGAGCAAAACAGCAGCTCTGCTCATGACTGCTACGGTGACTTTCCACTCTCAACACTTGTTCCATTAGGCTGTTTGCACTTGGCAAACACAGAGACAAACTTATTCCTCTAACAAAATGCTTTGGACAATTCCAAAATCCGTGAAATGAGTCACAAGTGTACTTAAGGCATCACTAAAGAAGCTGGGACATTAGCTTATCCTCCAAGGACTCTCACGAGACCCTGATGCATCTTCTAGTTGTAAATCACACAGTCTCAGGTTTGTTAGGCTGATTACAAGCCATACCTCTGAACTACCTGCAAGTAGAGCTGATGGAAATTGAGAACCCAAACATTACAAGCAAATCGTGGCGTTTCTGATGAACACTCAGGCAAGCCAGACATTAACTTTGCCCAGCCCTGACACGCTGTGCAGACACTCTTGATACTGCTCAACTGGCATTTTTGCCTCACAAAAGTGAATAAGCACCTGCAGGACTGCTGCAAGACTCCTTCAGTCTAATCAGTGGTGTGAGAAGTCAAGGCAAGGTCATTTCCTAAATTAGAGCACAGAGGAAAAACTGGCCTTGTGTAATTACTACCAGACTAACTAAAGTTTTCCAATCAACATGCTTCAGTCACACAAATGGTAAGAATCTGATATAAGTAAAATGGCTGAACTAGTCTTTTCTCCTGCAAGGAGGGAAACACAGCGCTCACAGAACTGCAAATTGTTTTTCAGCCTGGACTCCACTACCGTATAGGGAGCCTAGTGGAAGATATGACTAAGTTCAGGGAGTGTCTGGCTGAAATCACGGCCTTAAAACAGTCAGTAGTAAAACTGCTGTTGACATTAATAGCATCTCACCATCTACATCTCAGGCCCTGTGTACAGTTCCTAAAATATATGTAGCTGCTTGAACTCTAACAGAATACCTAACAGAAGAGGAAATCTTCCTTTTTTCTTTTTTACTGGGTAACTGCCAAGATCTAAACATAAACCTTACTAAGCAAGGACTAAAGAGGGATAGGAGGAGAGTAGATAAATATTTAAAGGACATAAACATGAAGGACAGAGAAGAATAATTTATCAAAATAAAAGGGAAGAGAGGAATATAAATAGGAGAAGCTAAGTGATGGAAAGAAGAGGAAATGCGGCCTGTGTCAGGCAAGCCTTAACAGGATGAACAGAATAAAAGAATGTGATTGGAGCCCTATCACTTTACACATTTTCAAATAAAACTAGACAGAAAAAGCTAAATAACAAATTAATTTAGTAACAAACCAGCCTGCTCTGGCAGCAGGGGAACGAGGTTGCATCTTTTACAACTTTTTTCTTTGCAGCAGGGATTCCACTCCAATATAGCATGTAAAAAAAAAAATGAACAAGTGTTCGTGTGACTGAAAGGAAATGGTCATTTTTACCAGGATTAACACCTGTAAAATTCTGCTAGAGCATTCTGTCTAAGTGAAAGAAAACTGTGAAGTAAAAATTCATATATGGAATGAACTATCTTACTGAGCACTGGAACAGGTTGCCCAGAGAAGTAGCAAACATACTGAAAATAAAAGCGTGGCACATAACAGCATGGCACCATTTCTGTGTATTCCTAAGGCAGGCTCTCATCGAGAGCCCTCTGATGTTGACGCAGACTCACAGAGTGGTTGAGGTTGGAAGGGACCTCTAGAGATCCTCTACTCCAACCCCCCTGCTCCAGCAGGGACACCTGGAGCACGTGGCACAGGGTCGACACTCCTCATGCAACGCGAGAGCCTCCCTTTTCTCCATGGCGCTGACCTGTAGCCACGTGCAGATCCCTCGCGCCCATGTGGGCCGTGGGGCTGAAGAACATCACGGCTGCCGCCTCCTCTTCCTTTCAGGAGAAGCCCCTGCAGCCCCTGCCCGGCCAGGCCTTGCAGTGTGTAACCGCCGTCCTTCTCAGCCGCCTTCCTGCACCCTCCGAGAGCCCCTCCAGAGAATGCCGTGGGCAAGAAACGCCCCTCCGCAAAGCAGAGCGGGGGTGAGTGCGAGCGCGAGCGCGAGCAGGGCCCGCCTCAGCCATCCTGCTGGGACAGCGCGGCACCGGCACCGCTCTGCACCGAGTGCGGTGGTTACGGACGGCCCCCTGTGCTCTTCAACGCCACCATCAGCAAGTGCCGCTTTAGGGACTGTCCTCCAGGGAAACGTCTGCCCCTGGCGCTGGCCGCAGCTGCTGAGCAAATACCCTCGTAGCTCTCCGAAATACACGGCAAGCGAGAGGGCCCGAGCTGGGCCGCCCCTCCATGCCCTTGCATGGGGATGGGGAAACACTCTGGGAGAGGGAGGGGGATGCTACCAGGGACCTAAAATGTGGGAATCCCTGTGAAAAAGAACAAAAGCATAAAATAGACTTTCCAAATTCATACTCTGAAATACTTCTTTCTTCTGGTAACATTCGAGGTTAAAGTTAGCAGCTATACCTGTTTTACATCCTACCTACAACATTCATATTTTACATTGTATAGCTTATTATATCCATTATGAAAATAAAATAGATTTGATTAGCACTTCTAAAATCTAGGTAGCTTTTTTATCTCATAAACCTGAAACTGAATATGAAAGGTAGCTATGAATTAACAAATGTCAATGATCGCAAATACCCCCCAAGTGGGAGCTATGTCACAGCACAAAACAATGTCTGAAAGATGACCAGGGACACAGCACAATTATCTGAGCAATTCTGCCCAAATTTACAAAAATAATCTAGCACCGCTGAGAAAATGTCAGTTAAATTACTGTGCCATGGAAACCTTTCTAGCCTATTACATTCACATACTGACAGAAAATGCTATAGACCAAATAGAGAGGAAAGGTTGCTGTTGGTGCTGATTGCTGGTCTCTCTTTGAACAGCATCACAAATGTCACAACCATGAGGAAAACATAACTGACACGTGGAATCCATGCGAAGAGCATAAAAATAAAAGTAATAATTTTGTTACCACTGAAACGGACCACAGATGGTAGTCTCCTACACTGCATAATGTAACTTTTACAGAGCATGAGGCTAGTGCTAGCACACCTCCAGCAGCAGCAGCGAGCAGAGCGCCTGGCACGCTTCCCTCTGGAGATTCACCACGCTGTGCAGCAAACTGCGGTCACTGCAAGATGTCCAACCCGCTGTGGCCACTCCGACTCAAAAATGGCACGAAGTGGCACTGTTGACCTCCTTGTTAATCTGCCCTCAAGCCTGAAGGGAATATAACATTTTCTGTTGTATTAAAGGAATCAGTGAAAGCAGTGGGGTACAACTCCCAGAAGATGATAACGAATTTGGTTTCCAACAAGCATAAATGTACTGCAGTTGCAGGCAGCTGAAATAGGTTAAATGGCAATTATGTTGGATGCTACAACTGGTGCAACTTATTCAATGAACAGAACAACAAATGCTTTTCATATAGACAACAGACTTGCACTACAGCCAAAGGTTTTCAGAGTCCACCAGGGAGGTTAAAAATCCCAGGGATATTTTGCTATTGCATTTCCAATTTAGTATTCCACTACAACCACAAATTTCTGCAAAAGGGCAACTGATTCATAGTTCTGATTACTTCAAACTAAGTGCATTACGTAGACAGGGCATTTTCTTGTCAAGTTTCTTGACTTGGATTCTTTAGCCACTGAATTCCGTAATGTAGCAGATTGCCCTTAAGTGGGGAGCACTATTAATAACATCATCAGTATCTATTACTTTCCTTAAGAATGAACATCAAGCGCTGTGAAGAGGAGGTTGGCATGATTAAGTTAATTTCACAGCTATGGAAATTGAGAAGAGGAGCAGCAGTAATAGTAACTGGCTTATGCTCATGTGGCAGGCTGGCAGCAAAAACACGAATAAAATCACAGTCTTGCAACTCCTCAACCAAGGTACGCTCCTACACCAAACACAGCCTGCCATGAAAGAACAGACTACATGTCCTACATTCAAAATACATAAAAACTGAAGCATTTGAGCTTGTATTTATTGAAAGAACCTTTTTTTTTTCTAGTCTCTCAAAATTCATACAGCCTAATGATATCAAGAGCAAGTTCTTGAACAATCACTTCTTGTCCTTGGTTCAAGGACAAGATTAAAAGGCTCCCGATAGTTCCCTTACGCTCTGTGCATCTGACTTCATAGGCAACAAGCAATAGCCTCTTTTCCTCAGCAGCAGGTTTCTTAAAACTACAAGCAAACAGAAAGCCAAAAGGCTCTTTAAAGGGAACTTGGGATATACAAGGGGGAATAGACAAAACCTCCTAGGCCAAGCCCAAAGAAAGCCAGCAAAGCAGACTTTCATATGAAGACTCCCATTTGGCCTACAGGACACCAGCCAAAAACGCAAAAGGGTAGAAAGCAAGCTAAACCAGTGACCTGTGTTAACACTGGGAGACCTAATTGGTATGGGGCATGTCCTGCCCACTGACGCTTTGCTTAATTAAAAAGTTATCTCCATGTTAGAAGGGGAACAGCTGAACAACTGTGAAAAGGTAAAAACAGCCCTCAAGAAATGCTGCTGTCTCAAGGAGCCATTCAAGGGACTGCACTACAAAATTTGCCCAAGGACTGAATTTTCCTAGGAACTTTCTGTGAAGGAGATTCCCCAAACTGAGAAACATTAGGCAGCTTAACAATGTGACTATTCTACACTTGTTGCAGCAGGACATTTATATCAGTGGAGTTAAAAATCCTGGTGCGCCAACAACCTGGGTGATGCAGAGGGAGCACTGCTGTTACTTCTGTACAAATAAATGCAGGGGATCTGAAATCTAGAACGTGCAGCCCAAGCACAGCCACCTCTGATTTCTTCTACTGCTAGCAAGCGAGCCCTAGGGTATACCTGAATCTGCCTCTAAACTAGATATTTAGAAAACATGAGCCCTGAGGAAGGAAAGGAAGATGAAAAATCCTTAGTACAGAAAAGACTGAGGGTAAACATGATAAAAAGCTTCAGGATGTAGCAGATAACTGCAGAGAGGGAACTGTTCTCAGTGTGGGAGATGTGAACTAGTGTTTTCAGCTGTGGCAAGGGTGATACGGGATTGATGTTAGGAAGCATTTTCTAATGGTCAGGATAGGGAAAGCCTAGGAACAGGTTAGGCAAATATCCGCCAGGGATGACAGCAGCGTAGCTGAGCGTGCTGTGGCAGGGGGTGGACAGGATGCCTTTGGAGGTGACTTCCTACCCTCCGCTTTGGACTGTGGAAGAGTCCAGGCACCATGGTTATTCCTTGGGATCGGCCCGTCCCCGCTCGTTATTCCTGGGATCAGCCCATCCCTGCTCCCAGGCGCCTGGCGCAGCAGAGCACTGCCCCGAGGTGGCAGAGCTGTTCTGGGTCAGCCAGCACTAACCTGGTGTCACTCTTCACAGAGCCATTCTGAAGAAATTGAGCTGGGCTTTTCTCTTTTCTCCCTGTGCTTCCCAACTACTGCAGCAGAGGGGTGTGAGGGCACGTAAAGGCCATCACATTGCCTCCCCAGCTCTTTCCTGACCAAAAAAGGGATTTCTATTGCAAAACAGGGTAAACATTTCATTATGGCTCCAGAACAACTATTGACTCTCAAAAAATTCTCTCTCAAATCCTGAAACTATACCAAACGCAATTAGCAAAAACTGCTACTTGACAGTAGAAAAAATCAAATGTGATCTCTTTTTGTAAAACAACAACTGATTTGGGATTTACAACATCTGCAGAGAGCTGCCCTTGTATATACAGTGCAGTGCAGTCCTGACAGAAAGAATAATCCAAGGGAAAGCAAAGAGTAGTGAAAGGCTTGTGATCATGTCTACAGGACATGCTCTTCTTTGATACTATGGTTTGTGAAAATACAGTCAGGGCTTTGTGAGAATGACAATTCCTAGCGCAAAGAAGCCATATGTAGGCAGCAGCACATAGTGCAGAGGCTCCCAAGGACATGTAGCCAACAGTCTTTCCTCCGAACAGAAGGACAAGGGAAGTTCTGCTGGGCGATCTGGAGGCAGAGGAAGCTGGGATGTGTGGTCAGGACCTCCTCACTGGTGAGTTGTTCATAAGAAGGTAAAAAGAGGCCCAGGAGGATATGGAGGGGAAGCAAAACAAACAAGCAAACAAAAAAACATACTTTAAGAAAAGGCAATTAACCTGAATCTAAAGGGTGAACCAAGGGCAGTAAGAGGGCCTCATACCAAGCACCATAGCTGAGAAGAGTAAGGAAAGACCCTTTCAGAACCCGGCTGCTAAAGAGCTAAGTTTTGTCCAGGTGAAAGCTCTTTTGAAGTTCTGCATTATAAGGTTAAATTACCTTTGAACTTTTGTTTTGTTGGAGTTTTGTTCCTCTCAAACCCCTGGGAAAACACCAGTCTTGCATCTAAGTAGCACAATCATTGCAAGGCAACTGAGTCTCATACAGGGAAAATGTGAAGGAGCTGCTTTAGCTGATGTGAAGGGCACCCACTATTTTAATTCTATAATGGCTGGGACAAAAATTACACACTCCAGGTGCTGACACCTAACTTAAGTTATTCAATTTACTGCATAGTTATTACCAATGATGTAACGTTCCCGAGAACACCAGGAAGTTTTGTGAGTTAGTAAAGCTCCTCTCACAGCTTATTGCATCTAGAAACATCACACAGCACAACTGAAAACAGTCAGCACAACTAAAAACCCATAAAAGCCTGCTGGCCTAGACTGAGGGAGAGGACAAACTGCAAAGCACTTCAGAGCTTTTGACTAAACAGATTATTGTTTCTAAATCCCATATACAGAAACAGGTAGAATCTCTCCATTCTCAGTGTCAAATAGCTTCCTATGCTGAGATTTAATAGCCCATGACTGAAAAGATGGGTAGATACAAACTATTTCCTTGTGACCCATCACACATTTGTTTTAGGATCATAACTCAACACTGCAATATTTACAAATTTCATAAGCATTACATCAATGAACTATGGCTTTGTGCCCCTTTTAGCAAGACTGCATATCTCCTGGATGGATGGATCTGCAATTTCCAAGCTCCAGGGGCAGCCCTTGTATGCTAATCCAGCCTCCTCTTGTGAATTTATGAACACTTCATATATGCTTAATAAAGCTTACAGTGTAAGCAATCTAAAGCGTTCTCGTTCATGAAATCCTGAAGTACCTCCAGTAATGCTGATAGAGCTTGAGATACCTTGAGAGAAATCCTGAGTGAATCAAAGTAATAAGCCTGTCCATCCCCTGAGCCCCAGTCTGCTGGTACAACACATATACTCAGAAAAAAAAAATCAATGTTTTATTCAAATCTTCAGTCTCGCTATGCATTCAGGCCTGAGAGTCAAGACTTACTGACATGGACCTCTAGATTTTTAAACATGCAGATGAACTTTATTCTCTTTCAATCTCTATCTAAAAATCTGTTTTTCAAGAAAAGTAAATTTCTATGAAGACATGAAAGAAATGCTTTAAGATGACATTTAATAATGTCTAATGACATTTAAAAGCACAAAGGTCTTATTCTTTGAAGGTATTTAGGTGCCTAAATATCCTTGAGCATCTGTGGCAATGTAGAGGGTTTTATGTTTGGGAATGTAGATGTTTAGTATATTGCATTTCAACAAATAGTCAAAAGAGTTCAAGTTATATATTCATACATATAGCCTTAAATCTGGGGTACCCGCATCTGGCACCTAACAGACATAATATTCTCAAACATTTTGGATGAAGTTTTCCTTAGATTAATATTTAAAATGAGATTTGAAACTCCTATCTCATTTCTTCAGGAAGTTTTCTGCTTTAAAAAATAGATACCAGCAAGCTCCTTTGAAACAAAATGAGGCGTGAAGGAAATAAGCCTTTGTGTGATGCTTTCATTGACAAGCAAGATGAGCAGCAGTGTTTCCACTTTCAAGCATACACGCTGTTACAGGTGAGTATATTCAGATATACTCAACATTTAAGATAAACTATCATAAGGTAAAGATTAATTTTATTTTCACAAATATTTGTGTTTACCACATGCAAACCTGCTAATTTTTACAATCTAAAAAGAAATACTTTGGAGTCTAATTCTCCCTTCACAGCAAGAGTGGCTCTGCTGTTCAGCAGATTTTTTCAAGCGTTAAGTCTATGAATGCAATTGATCTATGAAGCCCATTTCATACAAAACAAATTTTCTGAGTTCAAACTGTTAGAAAATGCTGCTGCTGATTGCTGTACCTTTCTTCTACCTTTTGCTGTTGGTGAATTTGGGCTCGTGCTAAATAACAAGGGCTATCTAGCCCGAAAGGAAGCAAGAGACAGCAGGACTTACTGGAGGAAACACCATTTTGAACTTATGTTTTCCCCTATTCATTCAAAACTGACCACTGCCAGAGTCAGGCTTGTGGGATAGATATCCCTGTGACACGACCCACTGTGTTTGTACAGCAAGCAAGGTACAAAGTATGTTTTAACCCCTCGCTCCTGAAGGCATTTAACTTCTTCACACTCCTCTTTACCCACACTGCAGGCTAATCAATCCAGAAAATTAAAAAAAGACTTTGTCATCTTCCCCCACACATTTATTTTTTTTTTCTCATTTCAAATTTTACTTTGCTATGAAGAAGATCTGTTGTAAGACTCTGTCTCAGCACTGGCATCCAGAACCTGGACTTTCACATTCCATCCTGTACTGTGCAGTACAGGTTAGGAAGCAAAAATAATGCAGATTTTTTTTCTAGTAGCATGTCTTTTGTCAGTAAATAGTAAACACTTTTGTCAGTGAATGCAGTGTTAAGAACTACTTAAGGCTTTGCTCCCATTACTTGACAGGGTAATAAATACCTCACACTGGAGTGAATTCCAGCTTTTCTGAGTGTGGGTGGGCAGCAATAATTCGGTGCTCTCCCTTAAAGATGAAATTAAGCTGTCAGAAATATTATCTGTGTGCCAAAAGTTGCACGGAACCTCACTGACAATGATTCTAATTTTTGCTATTAAATGTTCTCACTTGCCTTGGGCCAATGGGGTTTTGCCTTCATTTTTGCACTTCAGGTTAAAAGGCTCTCAAGTTTAACTATTTTGTAGAAACTAGTTTGGACCTTCTCATATGTCCAATCCAGGGTACATGTGCTCCTCCTTCGCTTATGTTTAACACTGTAGCAAAGCTTGTTGCCTGCATCAAACAGCTGTGACAAATACAAACCAATTCGCATCAATGTGCTAGGTATCCTAAGATTAACAGGATATCAGCAATATCAGCAACTAGTCAGAGGGTAGGAAGGTTGAGTAGGAGAGAAATGCAACCCAGCTTAGCTAGTAAAGCAGTCTCAACTTCTGGATCTTATCCATGCCAGAAAATAATACATAGTATGGTATTATTAAGGCCAAAGGAGGACAGCAACAGTGGTTCTGTGGCATATTGAACTGAGGAACACAAGAGGCACCTGGAAGTGCCTATTTTTGATGGAACAGGAACTAAACCAATAGTCTAAAATCACCACTTAAGTTCTGAAATTGTATAAAAACTGTCATAACACAATCATTTTTTGTAGGGGACCTAAAATTACAGATCTAACTATCACTTCTTCAGCAATGACCTTCTGGAGAGCAGCTCTGCAGAGAGAGACCTAGGTGTCATGGTGGACGACAAGCTGACCATGAGGCAGCAGTGTGCCCTCGTGGCCAAGAAGGCCAATGGGATCCTGGGGTGCATTAAGAAGAGTGTCTCCAGCAGGTCGAGGGAGGTGATCCTGCCCCTCTACTCAGCCCTGGTGAGGCCACATCTGGAGTACTGTGTCCAGTTCTGGGCTCCACAGGACAAGAGGGATGTGGAGCTGCTGGAGAGAGTCCAGCGCAGGGCTACAAGGATGATCAGGGGCCTGGAACATCTGCCCTATGAGGAGAGGCTGAGGGAGCTGGGCCTGTTCAGCCTGGAGAAGAGAAGGCTGAGAGGGGACCTGATCAGTGTCTATAAGTACCTCAAGGGAGACAGTGAGGAGGATGGTGCTGGCCTCTTTTCAGTGGTGGCCACCGACAGAACTAGAGGAAACAGACAGAAACTAAAGCATCAAAAGTTCCACAGGAACTTAAGAAAATTTTTTTTAACAGTGAGGATGACAGAGCACTGAAACAGGCTGCCCAGAGAGGTTGTGGAGTCTCCTTCTCTGGAGATTTTCCAAACCCGCTTGGACGCAGTCCTGTGCCACGTGCTCTAGGTGACCCCATGTGTGCAGGGGGGTTGGACTAGATGACCTCTAGAGGTCCCTTCCAACCTTAAGCATTCTATGATTCTATTCTATGATTCTATGAGTGTCTGAGGATGCGCAAGAAACACTCCCCAAAGCCCCTTCTGCTCTGTGGACCTCAGAGTTAGTGGAAAAAAGAGAGAAAATCCTATTTCCATCTTAGCTGAAGAGTTCTGGGTTCACCAACAAAACAAGTCCGTGACACGTTCACATTGTGTGATCCTCCTTCAGATGGCTTGTCTGGCTGCTGGTGCCTGGCCACCAGTGGCAAAACACTCTGGAGGTTGGTTCAGGTGGGGTGCTTCATGGTTCTGCTCCTGACTGAGAAGTCACAGATTCCCTGTGTTGTACATACTATATACATAGGCTTGACCTTTTTTCTGTATATATTTTAAACACAGCACTATTTAAATTGGTATTTACACCTTGTAGCCCTACCAGAACAAACTTTCCTACCTATATTGTAAAGAAAAAGATCCGCATGCCAGCATCATTTCAAACTACTGTGTCTTTGTAAGGCTCTGCTGCTGGAAAGGACTGTGTACATTCCCATTTTGCCCTCATTTCAGTTGCCCTGGTTCTTGTAATAGGTGCTGTACCTGCCCACCACCAGCTGCCAGGAACTCTGCAAGTTTTTTTCTTCTTTTGGTTCCCCAGATTGAGGCAAATGAAAGCAATTTGGATTTTAAGTGGTCAGAACTTTCTGAAAACTAGCTCTCTTCACGTTAGGGTGGACCCTTAGACACTATTATGTATTGTGCACATCCACATCGTCCAAGACAGCGTTGCTGCGCTAGGCCAAATGAACACCATAACCATAGCATCTGTGTCATCTGCAAGAACATTCAGGCTTCGGAGGGTTAAAAACAAGATACTCTGCTAGGATGGAAAACAAAGGCAAAAGAAGAATAGATCTTTCTCCCTATCCTTCCAGAAGGGCAGTAAGGACTTCAGCTGAGACCAAATGCATCACGTTTGCTTTCCAGGCCAGAGTCTCTCCACTTAGTAGGAATTTTTTGTGCTCTGCATGAGGCCATAGCAGCCAGTGGCCCCAGAAGGGGATGACCAACTTCCAGCCTCAGCCATTTGCCCTCTGTCTATGGAGAATATTCACCAGTTGGTAACAAGTTAGAAACAGCATGATTTCAACCACCTTAGAAAGCCACTTGAAAACAGCTTGTCAGAAATTTTGGGGCATATAGTGAGAAGCATCAGCTGAAAGGCCTTTCAGTCCAATAGGACTCATATTTTCATTTCAGCAATATTGTTACTTAAAAGTACTTCCATTCACTTCAGCAATAGAAGGATATTGACTCTCAGAGCATATTAATATGAACCCAAGAGAAGTCCTATAAGTAAGCCTTAATGAATAAAAGAAGCATGCAGATAGCAAACACAAAGTTATTATCTGTTTTCATATTCCCCACATTTAAAGTCAGCAAAGGTAAAAATCAATGTTTTCTGTAAATTTTTTAGAACATTCACTACAGTGAGGTGGTTTTTTAAAGGGTGGTAGAAACATCTTTTTGCTTACATCTACTCTCTAAGGCAGCAGTAATTAAAAAAAAAAAGACATGTAAACGCTAAAATAGCAGAGAAATAAAGACTGCGGCCACCCTCCCAATTCTTACCTTTCAGAGTTGCTTTCTTAAGTACCTTCATGGCATAAAGCTGACCTGCATCAGATCCCTTGATCTTCCTCACTAGGAATACCTATGGAAAGCAGTAAATAAGCATAAATGAGAGTTGAACTCTTGGTTAAGAGCATTTACTGCATTTGACAGAGTAACAGATACTACGAGTCAGGAATTCTAATGAAAATTATTATTTGAAAGTATTTCATTTCTATTTTACCCACAATTGGCTGAGCTTGTACTGGAAAGCTGTAGCCCTAAGCTGCCACTACTCCATAACGAAAGTATGTTCAGCATTATTAATAGCCATTTCTTAAAGGTGGGTGAATAGGCATCAACACTGTAGTGCATTTCTTCATTTTCGGACAGCTCTACATGAAAAAAAGTTATGCCTTATTTGTACTTATAAATGTCTAATTTTTTAAAAGTATTGCCATCAATGAATTTGAGGAGAAAAAAAGAGTTTGGTGCAATCTGTGTCTTAAGACATGAATTGTGACGAGCTGAACATGCACCTAGACAAATAGCTCGTCACAACTGATTAAGCTGAAATTTGTTTGTGTAAATATTTTCTCAAAAAAAAGTCATGATTAATTAAAAAGTGGAAAATCTGTTTGTGCATACTTAATGTAGGATTGTATTTGATTAACAGCGTAAAATACTAAAGACTATCCCTGCCATACTTTCCCACTGTTACATCTTCTGACAGTGTGAATTTGTAATTTGAAATAGCAGATTTTTATAGCTAAAATTATAATCTTTGTTTTTTTCCATGCAACTCTTTCTTTCTGTCTGTCATCAGTGCATCTGAGCACAGGAGAGAAAGGAACCAGTAGTTCAGTTCACTCTACTTAAGAATTACTATCTTTTAAGGAGAGAGGTTTCCCAGGCTCACTCTGCTGCTGAGGTCAGAAATGTCAGGTAACAGTTTCTCTTTTTTTATTTCAGCACTTTTGTTACTGGACAGAAGCAGGAAGTTAACTCAAATGCAAAAATAAGCATAAGCACGCATTTATAATTGTGTTATATATATATATAGATTAGGAAAGGCTAGCTGAAATGATTCAAATGATAAATGTCTAATTGGATTGCAAAGATCTGTAGCAAGCATTTTATTCATTGTTTTTTCAGGAATTGTGCAGCTCGAGAAAATTATTTCTACCCAAAACACAAAAAGCCAAAAAAAAAAAAAAAGATTAGGGAATCTGTTTCCAGCACATTATTTACAAGTTGAAAAATGTAAACACTTTTCCTTCTGAAAAATAAAAGAAAGAAATCTATAAATGGATCATTTCTCAAAAATCTTTCAGGAAAGGTTTGTGGGGGGGGAGAGCTTCTATCCCACCAGCTGGAGAGACCCTCTGAGCACCTGCACCAGGTCTCTCGTTCTGAACAGCATCATAGCTACAGCACCTATGATCTATGATCTGATCCAGCTTGGTGAGACTTTTAAATTAGGAGTCATTCTCAGGATGTTTCCTGAGCATATGAGAGATTCACAGTTACTTAACTGAGCCCTTGTCTGACTGAGACTGGATGTATATTGCTTGGTCCCATCTCCTGTTTCCTCGTTTGAATAACACACAAGTACCGCTGGTACTAACAACTATAGAAACGAATTATGAAATCTAGATGAAACACGAATACATAAGACTTTCTGAAGTGTTTTCCATCAACATCCATGATAAAGTGAGCGCAGCTGCTACTGTATTAACAGGAAGTCAACTCACTTAGAAATTCAGCTGCACACAGAAATGTTGGCCTACTTTTCTACCCAGTCCAAGTAAAATATCTAGAAGCAGTAATTCTACAAGTAGTGGGGAGAAAAAGCATCCTATCTGCCATGCAATCTTGCAAAGCTTGTAATACCTTTATGGTCATAATAAGCAAATAAACAAAATTATCAATTTGTGTTACTAGTCACTTGTCAGCTGTTCCCAGTAGCATGAGATAGGGCATTTGCTCTGCATTCCCTCCAAAACAGATGAGTCAAGAACACTGTGTGCCGTTTCAGAGGACATCCAAATAGTCATCAAACCAAAATGGAAACAGAAGAAACAAAAACACAGAATACTGCAAAATGAGGTTGACCTGATTATTCTTAAAGGACGAGTCGCATCGTTCTTGAAACTGTGAAGTGGTCCTAGAGTGCTTATTTGACTGATTTCACTAATTAAATTCTACTAGTTGGCCAGGACACCACAGACATATGCTTAACCATGATTTTCAGTTTTTTTAGTTTGATATGTGTGCAAGCACCCCTTAGATTATTAACAACTGCCTGTGTAAACTGAACTAGCAAAACTCCCTTAGCTGGAGCAATGGGTACATTATGCATATCCCGAAGTAGGAAGCTAAGCAAGTGCTGTGACTTTCCAAAATGTTCAGCACAGCCTCTCTGACAACACAGACATCTTCCTTAGTCATGTAAGAAATCATTGAGGTCGCAGGTGAGTAACTTGAAAATAAACAGCTTGCTATTCCAGGAGACTGAACTGAAGCAAATACTGAAGTGAATGAAATTTAACTGTTTGTGCACTGTGTAAGCACTTCAGACCAGTCTGGCAACAGTCTTTCTAAAATGGAAAGACATGTGGTCTGGTTTTGCTTATCTGCTTTTCTGGTGTAATTGGTAATGGTACCAGTGTAAGTGACCTCAGAAAAAGTACGTGATATTTTAAACATTGCCCTAGCTGATTAGACAGCATAAAGAATTACCTTTCCATATGAGCCTTGTCCTAATACTTTCAGCAACTCAAACTGAGAAGGATCTGCTTTTTCAAAACCTTCCTTCACATGATGGCTGATGTCTATTTCCTTAACGATTCCTTCTTCCTGCAAGGGAAAAGAAAACAAAATAACCCAAATTGGAGTTGGTATCTTAAGCAAATTATTAAACTCTCATCTTCTGTGATGCTTCCATTACATATGAAGCTTCACGAAGTAGAAACCGATGCCTTCCCAAATATTCTGTGTGCCTGTTATTGTCGGGGAGGAGAATGGTTGGAATGTCAGAACATCCAAGCCTATTGCTTCTGGTTATATAAACATGAAGACCAGACTAGAGTATGTAAATTGAAGCACAGAAATATATTGCTGCCATCACAGAGCTCGGTGTGCTCCTCAAGGGCCTTGCTAATAGTGCAATGCATCTGCATCTATACTGCAGAGCCTCCAGCATGCTTCTCTCCATACATTTCCTCAGTCTGGCTGTAAGCATCATTTAAATTCAGGTCCAAAACTGAAGCTCTCCTAGTCTCAAGAAGCAATTTTCTTATGAACAGGCAATAAAGAAAGGACATTGTTAAAAATGTCTCTTCCCATTTACTTGGAAGAATGGAAAATTACTGCCAGTAACCTTCTAAATAGAAAATAAAATTGAAGGTTTAGATGGGATAGTGAGGTGAGAAGGAGAAAAGACAAACACACAGTTTTTTGGTTGGTTGGTTGCTTTTGCAGGAACTAGCTTTCAATGTTTTGCACACTCTGGTTTCTTTTGTTGAAATATTTCCATTGTCAATAGAGACGCATCACTTAAAGATACCAACCAAGACAGGACTTTTTTTTTCTTGCAAGCTGTGACATATGGCATTTATTCATTTTTTCTGTGCTATTACGGCAAGTTCCTCTAAAAACAGAGTGACTGGGTCATGTGAGACCCAAAGGGATTATGTGGAGTTTGCAGCAACCCAGAAAGTCACTGAGTTGAAAGGAAACCTGAAAGCAACGACTTGGTCTTCAAGGACAAAGTGGTAGAGGAAGAAAATATTTCTATGCCGTTTTTATTTCTGTAATGTCTCATGCATCTGATTATGAGCTTTTAAAATCCAAACTACATGTTCAAGATTCTGTTCAACTAAATGGAGGATCTGAGTACGAAAACTTTATTTCCCAGATCTGAGGGAATTCATAGTGTAGGATTGGTCCGAGTATGCCTGTACCTAAAGGAAGCTGATGAAATCCTCTAAACAGTATTTTTAATGGACTTTTCACTGTAAATTCCTTTGGCTCCCTCCCACCCCCCCAAAGAAAAAAAAAATCCTGGTGAAACCTGGAAATGTAATGTTTCCCTCTCCTTCCTAAAAATCAAAGTGAGGAAAAAAGAAATAGCAACCTAAAATAGAACCACTTTCTTAAAGCCATTTGGCCAAAGCACATCCCTTTTCCTAAACAAGAATAAATCTGATTCCTGTTTTCTCCAAGAAAATTGGTATTATTTTGGATCACCTGTAATGACATAGCTGATGCATGTCTGGCATTACCTGAGTGTTCTGTACACTGCAGTTTCATCCCCTCTCTTTCCTTTCTTAAGGAAACCAAGGCTTACCTGGATGTTTTAATCAAAGGCTTGAGCAAATTATGGCATAATGAGCTTTCATACTTAGGGACATGCTTTTCTACACAATTACCTAATTTAAGGTAAGCTGCTACCATACTGCAGCTCACATGAAGTATTTGAATTGCATGGATCACCAGCAGTCTTGTTAAAGGGTTGCTCACAAAGGCTAAAACACTATTTTCTACAGCTGTTAGTGGCGCCTGAGCTGCATCACCTTTTTCTCCCCATGGCAGACTCGATACATTCAGCATTTCTTGCTCCAACTCGCAGACAGAGTTTGGGAGGATTAGTTTCTGCAAGCCAATCTTTGTGAACATCCCCCAAAACTTTTATGTGATCAGAAAATTAAATGACTTTTTCTGAAGTCCGTGTTGCTAGACAGCACTCAGCCGTAGTTCCACGATTTCATCTATCTCTGCTTTGCCCAGAAATGCAGCAAGCAAAGATTCTCTGTCCGAACCAGAAAAAAACAGGAGCCTGGCCTGAATTTCACACTCCATCCAGGAGACAAAGAAGGAACCTAAACCTGATTTTTTATACATCAGATATCTTCCTCAGACTTGTTTCTTCTTTTCACTAACATCTTGTCTTCAAAAACCGTAGATAAGATCTACCTCCTTAAGGGAACACTAAAACCCTTTTCCCTTTTGTTTAGCTGATATCGAAGCCTAAATCACACTAATAATCTCAGCTATATTCGAAGGCTTAAGCAATGAATAAGTTTCAAAATAACTGGTCATATTAATCAGTAAAGTCATAGGCCTGCAACCTTAAGCATATTTCCCTGTGTTATTAAGTTAAACTCTTTAGTTCAAGGTAGTTAGTTACAGGAGTATATTAGAACTATTAAAGTGATGATGATTCAGCTTGCAGGACGATTGCTTAAAAATTTGAGTATTCCCAGAGAACGGCATAATTAATTCATAACTTGCAATGAAAACCAACACTTTAATTATATACATATTCAATTAAAACCACAGAAAAAAGATTATCACGGAAAAAGCTCAGGACCAAGTGCAAATCCTACTGTTGTATAGTAGAGACGCACAGATTTTCAAGAAGAAAAGAACCCTGTCAGATCATCTGATTTCATAGGAATATTTGCTGTGGTTGCAAAGGTTGCTCAGAAGGGGCATCTGGAGGTCACTGGCCCCAACCTCCTGCTCAGAATGTCACCAGCACTTGACCAGGCCAGCTGGTTTTTGTCCACTGCAGTTCTCAGTGCCTCAAACAATGAGGCTAGAGGCACTTCCTATGAAAGACTATTCTCCTTCAATTTGCCTTGCTCCAAAATATCTCCAGTCATGACTGGCTGCAAGATCCCTGTGTTCTTAGGAGGAAGCAGGATATTTTTCTAGGAAGGTAGAATTTCCTGTGGATTTCCTGCGGTCTCCTCACTACAAAGGGGAAGTGAAGCAATACTGAAGAACATGCCCGGCTGCACTCACTGTGTCTACAGCAGCTTTACTTGTGAGCTGACCAAGAGGCAAATCAGTATTTCAGCTGGTGTGACAAATCCACCTCCCACTGGAGTAAAAAGCAAAACTTTCAGGGCTTGAGAATGAACACGAAGTTCCTTTAACAAAATATATGTCAGTGCACATTATCTGTGGGTCTCTGACAGTGGTGGATGAAGCATTTTAAGCTCAGGTAGTTGTTAGAAATTTTAGCCCTGCACCAGCCAAAGCTGAAAATCAGTCCTACTTTTGTAGAAGCACCAACACAAGGGTTGTCTTGTTATATCTGCTCAGGAAATGCAACTTTCTGGAGCTAAGTAGTTGGGTAAGAAGAATGTGAATCAAAAGTAAAAACGAAGCAATTATATTAGAAATACTCCCAAATTAGTTTCCTCATGGTATTCAAATATACTTCAGAAAAAAAAACACAACAATCTAAATTAGTCGCTCGTATTTGTCTGAAGTTATTCAACTAGTTTAGCTAAGAGTTTCTCCTTTGAGTTGTATCTTAGCAGACTTCTCTAACTGATTTTTTTCCACAGGCTCAGGCAGCACTGTGTACATAAACGTTTGAAATTTGCATTACAACAACTAAAATAAGTTAAAAATTCATCACAGTATGGATTATGCCTATCTCTGTGGACATTACAACTGAAATCAGTGCAGTTATTAGGCTAGTGAAGTGCCATAAAAATGATGAAGGTTGGCAGAGTGGTGGCTAGAGCAACTAAGGAATGTATTTAACTCCACATGGAGCAAGCCTTCTGGTATTGTAGACCATAAGGAGGAATAGCAGACTGGAAAAGTCGTCTGCAAAATATTTGGAAAGGTTTTTTTTTGGTTTGTTTGTTTTTTTTTGTACTTGATAAACTCAGTAAAGTAAAAAGAATGAAAGGTTTTCAAAATTATATTTTGAAGAAAGTGTTGACTGTAAACCAAACTGACCTGAATAGAGAGACTTAAGTGAAACTTAAATTACAACCGAGCTTAATGCAACGCCCTCTGTGATAATCCTTCCATGTTTTTTGTGGCATTGGATGCAGCCTAAGGACATGGACTTCTGCACACAGTGCAGAAGCTATTTCAGTGTGGAGGATTTCACTCTGCAAAAACAACAACAAAACAAAACAAAAACCATGACCCAGCTTCCAAAATGGTTTTGATTAGTGAACTTGGTGCAGTTGCAATGAATGTTCCATGCTTTGCTCTTGCAGCAGCTGTGCGCAGCAGCCCAGGCTCCTGCTCCCTGCTGACTTGTCCGAGCAATACATAAGCAGGAACGCTTGACTTCATGAGGTTAAATCTGCTGAAAACTTCTGTAAATATTTATGTTTTCACAATAAGCATCATCCTGTGTCAAAAGTGAGATGGGTGTCCTTGGCAGCTTGAAGGAAGCACATGACAGAGCTGCACAAACTAAGAGAGGGAGAAAACTAAACTGGAACCCACAGTAAAAGAGGAATGGTGAGTGATTCTCTGAGACTAATACAAGGCAGACGTGCTCAGGGCCTGGTTCTACACTGCACTCTTCACTTACCCCCTTATTGCTCCTTTGGGTTAGTAGAAGTTTTAGGCAAACAAGCAATGCAGGATTTGAATGGAGGGGCTTTTTTTGATCTTCTTTCCTCTGGTGCATGGGAGAAGATAGACCAGGTTCTTGCCCTGCAACTTTAGATGACAGAGATGCATCTGTTTTGGTGCTTCCCAAAACCAGACGGGGTAGAGCAGGAGGCCAACTGCTCTCTATAGGGCAGTTCTGAGCTCAGATGCCCTCACACAAACCTTGGAGAAAGGGATTCACTAATGCTGGGAGGTTGCTGGAGAGTGACTACAGGGAACTCTTACAGCTGCAAAATACTTCCAGGCTGACACATATCTGAATAGGACAGCAAAATGTAAGGGTGTAGACATGGGAATGGGATACATCTTACCTGTTCAACTGTATAGCCTCATACCTCGCCTGATCCACAACCTCTCAGCACACACCCTGCAAAACAGTTGCTAGAAAACTGAGAGGTTTAACCTAATTTTCTATCTCTTCCTGCCCCTTGTAAGCAGTTTTCTGAAGGAAAGGACTCTTAACTCGAGACCACCTTTGTTGTACAGTTAATTTCAACTACACATGAGCCCTTTCCTCACTAACAGTTCCTGAAATTGTATGAAACTTCTGGAGCAAGTCACTTCAGAAATGGCTACTTTTTTGAAATGGACAATTTTACACAAACATATCACATAAGAGGAAAGGTATGGGGCAAGATTATCATTTCACAAAATCACTACCAGGTAGAGATTTATGCTCTTTATTCCTTGCCTGGCCATGTCCCCATTTGTGCAGTATCACACTGGTATGCAGATATTGCTGTAAAAAAGCAATTAGCTTCTTTAAGTAATAAGCTTAATTTAGAAGCTTCATTTTCCAATTAAAGGTGTGCAGTTTTGAGAGGACAATTACACAGGCTCTCCAGTTGGACATGCATGATTTCTGGACTGAGGTCAAGGACAAAATGAATGGCAATGTGACAAGAGGAAACAAGAAATAATGGTACCTCTAAAGTGAAGTATTGCTGTTCCAGTGAATTGTTACTAGTCAATAGCATGTGTTTAAAAAACAGACTATATTTTGTAGCCAATCATGTAATTTGTCATGTTACCAACTAACAGGAAACCAAATCACAACTATTTAACTTCCCCGTATCACTGGCAGCACAACATTCCAAAATAATACAGTTAACCAAGAAAGCATAGTTAAACCTCTGATATGGGGGTAGTCAGGATAGGTTATGTCTGAAAATAATGAGGTCAGGCCAGGTTTTCACCACTGTTTTACAGATTTTATCTGTTTCAAGCCATAAGAGAACAACTTAACGTTAAAATATAACAGGCCATTCAAATGTTGCCTAGTAGAGGAAAAGAATTGCTGGCCTATGGTCAGTTCTGTGAGGACAAGTGGCTATATAACACACATATATATATTTATAAGCATTTTCATCAGCAGCTGGCATAAAATTTTAAAAATAATTTTCCATTTTAAATGGCTTATAATCCACATTCTAGCTTCTGTCCTGGTCTAGATAGGTGTAAATTGAACAATAACACTGTAAATGGATGAATTTTTTTCCCTCTACTGTCAAATTAACATTTGGTTTAGCAGCAGTGAATTGAACTTAACAAGCCCTTGAGATGTATACAGAACTCACAGGGAATTCACTGCAGGCTGTGCCAGGTCTCCTTCTGGTCTTTAAGCATAAGGTCACCTACCTTCTCGAAAGTCTTACAGAGTGTAATAGCACACAGTAGCCTTTAAAGCAATTGGGATATTATTTCCAGACCTTTCACAAATTTGAGTACAAAGTGTAATCTGGCATCCACCAAGCATGTCAAAGCCTGGTGAAAAACAAAACCTTGGAGCAATTTCTGCAGAGTGCAACACAATTGGATCCTGTTAAATTCAGGAGGAGTTTTTGCAAAAAGAATACCTGATTGCACTCTTTTTTGTCTTTCTTCCAATGCAAGTATCTTTACCTTTGAGGTGCAGTTAAAATCACACAACCCAAAAGTGAAGAAAGGCTTTGAGGAATCCCAGCTGTTTAAAGTGCAACTACAGTCTACTGGAGAGACAGAAGTATCCGAGTTGGAGGTAAATTGAGTATTTGGGAGACTGGAGTTCAATCTTTTGTCCTACCACAAACTTTCTACATGACCTTTGGTGAGTCAGTTGGGGTTGGATCCCAAATGCAAGACATATGTAATATAATACAGACAATGTTTGGAGCTCATTATCTAGCCTACCTTTACAATCAGTGGACAGAAACAGGTATTTCACTGTCTTCTTAGCTGCACAGTTAAGAGATCAGATGAAATCACATTCTAAAAATGCACATTTCTTACTCTTGACTCTGAAGAAAGCCTAGGGTAATTCTAATCCCTAAGATGGGAGTTTCTGAAGCTGATGGAGATGAATTCACACTTAGAGTGAAATTTTGAAAAATACTTGCACAGAGCAATATTGCAGACAGATTTGTAATGGCATTAAAAAAAGACAGATTCACAAAAATGTGGAAATTTCAACTCTGAACTTATACTGAGATTAAAGATTTCTGAAAAGCAGTTAGGTACTTGATTCTTCTGAATATTAAAAAACAAAAAAATCCAACAACAACTTCTTCAAGGTATTAGGTGTAATCTAGACACTACAACCACCCCAGATTTTGCAGCTCTGGTAAGTTAAATGTTATTTCTTCCTCAACTGAAAAACATGAATAGCTATAGTGATACTGTGAGGGTTAACACAGCAAAGCTTGTGATGTTCCCTTCAACTATGGTAATGGATAGACAACCCTGTTGAAAACAGAAGCTGTTTCATCTGAAGGGCTCAAAGTTGGTCTTGAAAGATTAGTGCTCTTTACTGGGCAGTAGTGTATGTGCAGTGTCAATAGCTAATTAGCACAAATACATACCTGAATGATCGTGCAAATGCACAGGGAGAACCATCTTTCCATTGAAAGTGCAGCTAGTAGCTAGTAGTGAGCTAGCAGAAGATTTCAGTTCTTGGTTTAACTGCCAACTCTGGCCTCAAATCATTAGTCAAAATAACACTAAATTTTATTTTAATTTTGCTGCAAGCTGTAAAGGTTTATGTGGAGCAGAGAATACAAACAGCTCATAAAACACTATGGAATTAAGGAGTTAAAAATCAGAACTAAAGCAGAACCATCTGGTCACAAAAAATACAAACAGTTGGCCAGCCTTACTCATACAGCAGCAATCTACAAATACTCAAATACATTTGTGAACTTTAACAGAAACAGTCTCAAAATGAGTCACACCATTAAAGGACAAAGAATGCAGCTATATTGCTCTGAGCTACAATAAATAAGAGCAGGAACATTTTCATCAACATCCTACTTGGCATAGTTTACATGTGTCTTTGGTCTTACATCTCAGATGAGTTGTAAGGTCCACAAGAGACTGTTTCTGCTGTTGATTATTAAAAGAAAAAAGACATGGTGCACATTCACCAAGGAACAAAAAGTAATTAAGATTGAATCCAGTGCCTAGAAGAAATTGTGGATACTCCTAGAAGTCCCCCCAGCTCCTTAGGATGCTATGTCACCACTAAATAGTGTGACACAGACCAGATGTAATAGTAAGGACAATATATATCATCACATAACACATCATTTTATTTAAAACTGTCACTTCACATGCAAGAAGCTAGAAAGCCAGAAGTTTTTTGTTTTTTACCCTCCACTGCAGCTCGAACTGTGCTCTCGGGTCAGCCACGCGCCACGTGTGCTCCGATCCGAGCAGGCCTTTGGCCTGCCGGCAACCACCTCACAAGTGCCCCGGTGGCTCCTGTGGAGCGGCTCCCAGGAGCACTGCGGCCTCCCACGAGCACCTCCGGTCCCCAGCGCCGTCTGTCATGCGCTGCAGCGCTCTGGCACTCGCAAGGGTAGACACAGCCCCAGTGCCTTCCAGATCTGTGCCCAAACGGGGCCGGCACTGTCCCTAACCTGCCCTCTAACCACTTGGCAAGACGCCCACAGCACCTCTATGTGCTCTCCGCTCTATCAGTTCAGTTCTTTGGCTTCCTGCAGGGCCTGCTGCAAGACCAGTGACACTTAGGGGAGGCCAGGAGGTCCATCTTGAGGTATCCCAACAGGGGGTCTGAATTCGGAGCCTAGGCTGCCTATTAGTCAATGGAGGTGGGTGCCCTGGAGGGTTGTAATGGCAATCCGTTGTTTATGCACTTACATTACATGGTATAGAAGCCCCCACACACCTCTGTGTTCCATCTTTCCAACTGCAAATAGCAGGTAAGCACATCTGCTTCTTTGGTGGAGTTAGGGGTCACTGGAAGGATTCGGAAATGCTCAAATACTATGGCACTAAGTTCAGATCAGCAGAAAGGCAGACAAAAAGGTCTATCTGTTTAGGCTGATATTCACTCAAGAAACACAAACACTCCCTAAACAGCTTTCGTTCCCTTATTGCTACACTCAGCTAATTCACAGACTAGGAGGAAAAAAAAACCAACCACCATGCCTGATGTTTTACTGGTGCATTTGAGTGTGAAATAAAATCTCAGCTGCACTATGAAGATAAACTGCTTAAGCAGCACACACTTGCCACCATTTCCTCATGGTTTCTCAAACGGTCCGAACAAGACACTGCTCACCACAGCAGGGTAGAGCGCAGCACAGCACAGTGAGTACAGAATACTGTCACAAAGCCACTGCACGGTTGCGTGTTGGTTTTAAAGTATTGAATCATCTCTAAAATTCATATTCCTGTAAAAATGCCACATTTGGTTGTGAACTGTATGGCAGAGTGGATAAAAGGCAGCAAGAAGAGTTAATCACGTTACTCCAATGTGAGAAAAGTTAGATTAGGAAAAACAGTGCAGTCTGTTATTTAAAAAAATCACTTGGAGGGTGTGGTGATTTTCATTTTCTCTGTGAGAAATATTTGCCTGCTAGCACATTTTGCATCCTCCCAATTACTAAATTAAGAATCAACTAAGGATTCAGCCGGCTCCTATCTCACATACTAGAATACTATTTTCATGAATTTAGGGGGAAAACGTGTTGTAATGAGGTTCACTATCTTTGCAGTACTTCAGAGACAGAGCAAATAGACTTATGCGAGGCCGTTATACGGTCAGGGCAAATACAAACCAGGTCTGTGCTCAGCTTGGGCTGTCAGTGAAGACACAGGCAGGGAGCTGGAGCTCAGCTGGTCAGAGAGATGACAGAGGTGGCAGAAGGGAAATTTCACAGAGAAAATATGATAAGAGGGACAAGCAATGGAGGCCAGAGAGGTAAAAGGCACTAGAAAGGACACTAGAGTTATAGGACGAGGGCCACTGTAGTTTTTGCCTGTGCCAACAGCAGGGTAAATTGAGGGAAGATCGGTAGAAAATTGCTTTGACATTGCAGACTCTCATAACTGTAATATAAATCATCTTGAAATATAACACTAGGCACAGAGGGACTTTTGCAGAGCAAGGATGAGCTGAAGTATAGTTAACACAAGAGCGAAAAAGGCTAATTGTATCAGATAAGAAGGCAAAAGGCAAAGCGGTGTAAGTGGAGACCACTGCGACCAGTGAGAAGCACGGCATCGGGCACATCCAAACACCAGGCAGGCGGAATAAAAGGCAAACTGCCAGAGGAAGGGTGGGATCGGTGCAGGAAAACGAGTCCCAGGGAGTGCCCTTCCATCCCAAAGGGCAGAGCTGCAGTTGTGCCTGCTGTCATGGCTGCCCCCCTGGCACAGGAGATGGGGTGCACTGAATGCAGGATTACACTTCTGTTCTCTCCTTTTGATGTGAATCTTCATTTCCCGTTCACAGAGTCACGGAATGGCTGAGGTTGGAAGGGACCTCTAGAGACCATCCAGTCCAACCCCCTGCTCCAGCAGGGTCACCTAGAGCATGTGGCACAGGGTGGCATCAGGTGGGTTTGGAAGATCTCCAGGGATGGAGACTCCACAGCCTCTCTGGGCAGCCTGTTCCAGGACTCTGTCACCGTCACAGGAAATAAATTCTTCCCCTCATGGAGATGGAACTTCCTGTGTTTCAACTTGCACCCATTACCCCTTGTCCTGTCACTGGCCACCACTGAGAAGAGTTTGGCCCCATCTTCTTTACATTCTCCCCCAGGTATTTGTACATATTGATCAGATCCCTTCTCAGTCTTCTCTTCTCCGGGCTAAACAGGCCCAGCTCACTTTTAGTCTTTCCTCATATGACAGATGCTCCAGTCCCTTATTCCTGTTGCCAGGCACAAGGGCACAGACAGCACCTGAAAATGTAGACATTTCAGGAGCATGTGAATATTGTGAGTCTCCGTGTGGAGCAATCCAGTTGAGAACTCAGACTTTCTCACTGTGGAAGACGGACAAGCTGCTCTGGCACGTTCAGATCTCGGCCCAAAAGAAAGAGTAAGGCAGAAACAGGGTCCTGGCTTCACTGTACAGCCAGCCAAGGATCCGGAGAATCCAGCTGTACTTAATAACATGATCGTGTTGCCAAAATACAAACATAACCTTAGAGCCTGTGAATCTGGGCTCTGCCCATCTCTGCAGAATCCAGTTTTAATTCTTTAACTCATACAAAAAGCACACAGATAAAGTAAAAGATACACAAAGTACCTACCAAACCTCAGCTCTCGACGGGCTCCAGTTTTAGGGACAAGTATTTAACAAGATCTGCAGCTCATAATTCAAGCACATTTGTACCTTCAGCTGGGTGCTTTCACTGCATCCATGGGTGAAACGCAGGTCATCATTTGCAGAAGTACGTGTTTCAGTGCCTAAGGACTGTTACCACGCACAAGCTCTTGTCTAAACAGATTTTCAGCAATCTACTGGAAATTTGGCCCAGAAAACGGCCCATTGCATTTTGTGGTTTCGTAAGATGCTAAGAAACCTCTAGCCTAGTTGATGTCACTCAAAGATTCATAGGGTGAATCTCTAAGGAACTGGCTTGCGAACTGGTTATCACACATCATCTTTTCTGTGAAGGCAAAACTTGCTTATAGGGTATGCTCTACAGTGCTTTACAGAAGCATATATTGAGCATATATTCCACAATTAACAGATGTGTAGTTTGGGGTTGAGAATAATTTAAGGCAGAAAATCCATATGGGTATGAAGAAACACTTTCACAACATCGTTCAGAAAACTCGTTTCAAAAAAGTCAAATTTCTGCACCAGCCTTTTGCAAAGAATTCCAATGCACCAAGAGTTTTATATAACAAAAGGAGGGTGGAAATTTGATGGTTCTCAGCTGAATAGGGTCTTGATGAGTTTAATTTATCATTACAGCTTCATGGCTTCAAAAATCAAAATCTTTTCACATTGCATTATAATGCTAAATTCTTAATTCCTATTTAACTATTTTAATTATATGTATTTAAACATATATATTTAAATGTGGAAAAGAGCCATTAAAATGAATATGCTCAAATACAGAAACGGACCAACAGTTAAGCAAAGGCTGATCCAAAGTCTACGGAGTCTGGAAGGTTTTCCAGGGTAGGCTTCATCCAAACATATGCCCACATCCCAGTTAGCCATCTAAACTTCCTAGCTGACAGAGAAATAGGTTATTTTAGACTTTGATTCTTAGCACAGAAAAGTAGGCCTTTGAAACAGCTCAGATAGATAGATAGATAGATACAGCACTCCCATTTCTCTCCTCTGACTGTAGAGAGGCCATCAATGACTTCTCTAACTCTGGGTGGCGCATATATGCTTTTCAAATATGTATATACACTGCATTACACTGGCTCTTTCCAGCCAGGTTTAGATTTGACACACCTTTTCCACTATGGTTTTTCTACAGTCTCCTACAGAGCAATGTGAGGTACTCCCATCACTTCATCTTTACAGCATGACACGCACCTACACCAGCTACAGCAACATCCTTCTGCAGGAAGGTCGTGTGCTGTCTGACTAATGCCATGATCTGCCAGCACAAGCCAGTGAAATCAACCGCTCCTTTTGGATTCAAACTGGGGGAAGTTCAACAAATATGATAAAACATTGGTTTCTTCAGTTTCTTAACTTAAAATATATTTTATTCTTCAGCGCGATCCTGATAATATTCAGACCAATTAGTTTTACTTACGTCAGTCAGGACTATGAAGGTAGCTTAAAAATGAATGCAATCACGGTGCTTGCTACCACAGATTTGTGAAATGTGAAAGGCCTGACTTTCGGCAGGATTTTTATTGTGAGCAGATGTGTAAAGAAATTTTTTACAGCTCTTAGTTCTCATCTTCAACTACTTTACAAAGCTTTGCTGAATGCCTAAGTACCTGATGAAGAGCTTTATCCGTTCAATCCATTTCCATGGAGAACCCTCCAGTGGTTTAAAGCATCATGGATACTGGTGTTGGAGCTCTAGTCTCTACTGTACAACCATACAAACATGCACAATGATGTCAAACTGTGAATAACAAATTCCTCCCATATATTTTTCATTGAGCTGTTTTTTCATGTTCCAGCTCCAGCTGAAGCCTGTTATGACACATTCCAATGACAGCTTAACAAATAGAGGGTTTTGTAACAAATTAATAAATTAAAAGGTAATCCAAATGGCTTTACTAATGAGTGGCCTGGGGTCACCAGCATTTTCCTGCTGACATTAGGTCTGCCTTCAGGGTGAAAATATGACACGCAAATTTTAATGTGAAACTAAAGGATTCTGCATTTTGAACAGCAAATCCAGAGCCCTCAAGGTGGTCTCCACCTGGTTCAAAGAATCACAGAATCTCGGAATCACAGAATGGTTGAGGTTGGAAGGGACCTCTAGAGATCCTCTAGTCCAACCCCCCTGCTCCAGCAGGGACACATAGAGCATGTGGCACAGGGTGGCATCAGGTTGGTTTGGAAGATCACCGGACAAGGAGACTCCACAGCCTCTCTGGGCAGCCTGTTCCAGGACTCTGTCACCGTCACAGGAAAGAAATTCTTCCTCTCATGGAGATGGAACTTCCCGTGTTTCAACTTGTACCCATTACCCCTTGTTCTATGGCTGGACACCGCAGAGAAGAGTTTGGCCTCATCTTCTTTAAATTTTCCCCTCAGGTACTTGCACATGTTGATCAGATCTCCTCTCAGTCTTCTAAATAAGTCTTCACTAAGGCTATCTCAGTGCCAAAGGATGGGTAGGCTGGGGAGGTGCCTTTGCTGCACGCTGTAGGGTTAATAGATACGGTGGAGAGAGAAGCCCCATCCACATCTGTTGTTTGACGGATTCGCTTGCAAGTGCTACCCATCCAAAAGGCTCAAGTGCAGACACCCATCCTGGAGCAGTAGGTGCAATAGTGCCTACTGCTGCTTCATGACCAACCAGCTAGAGGAGCTAAACGCTCTGTGACCACCCACTGTGTCAGATTGCTCCTCTGCTTAGTGCACTTGAAAAGCATTTTGGGACCTTGGAAACAGGCTAATTTTCCATTCGGAGAAAAGCGAACGGGCTTATACTAATGGCACTCTTCCAGTGCTACTGTTTATATTCATTTCAAATATAGCTCCAGTTAGTAACCTGAACAAAGATGGAAGAAAACAGCAAAGAGCAGTGACATGCTTCACATATACTCAACCCAATCTTTTAAAATCAATTTAGTGAAAGGGAAAAAAAGGGTTTCTTGATGCTCTCTGTGACAAACACCCTCACGTCGATGGACAAAATCACTGACTGGCTCCATATGGCTGAGATGTCTGTGAAAGTCTTAACAAAGCTGAGAGACAAAATTCTGAAGGAGAACCTGATGCCAAATTTAATCAGCAGTTCTTTTGCCACAAAAAACAGTGAACGCCCACTTGAACTCAGTTAGCTTCTATGAAACTCAAGAGTCCAAGCAATATGCTCAAATCCCTTTACAGATAAGGCACTTACTGAGCTTCTCAGTGAACTCTAGACCATTTTATCTGCAGTAGGTTATAGTCTTCATACTGAGTCGTGTTTTATAGTCTAGTCAAATGTCCATATCTGCACTACTTGTTACTATATTAAGCAGTTGTGTTTTATAAATAAGAGCATAAAGACAACTGAATGGTAAGTGAAATAACTCAGCTATGATGGGATGCTGAAATTGATATTATGGACAAAGAAAACCTAAATAATACACTCAGAAGAAGAAAAGTGAAAGCCAAAGAGGAAAGCTGAAACCATATGAAAGCTTTACTTCAAAGTGCTTAGTCAAACATAAAATCCCAACACTCATTTGTTTTCCTCATTTGCCTTGTCATAAACAATGAGCAATGGCACAATATTTTACAAGAAGCCATGGGAGGTGGGACTTCTGTAATTTAAGCCACTAGTCTAAGGAAAATAATGAAAAACACAGTGAAAAACTGATTACCAATTTGTCACAAATTTTGCATTGTCAATATCCTTTAAAACTATATTAATTTAAAAGACCATTCCTGTTTTGTTAGTGAGCATGTAGAAGGGACCTGCTTTGCCTAAGCAGAGTCCCAGGTTGCTTTGTTAAATGCTCAGCATTTTCTCCAAAACCTTATGTTCAAACTGAGGTTTTCCTGATTGGTCTTTAGTTTTCATAATGTTTCTCTAGCCGCAAAGATTAAGTAAATTGACACTTGTTATCCCTCAACTTTTTCCAGACCTTAAAACACATGCTTCTCTTACGGGGCAGTTTCAAAATCTTTGTTCAGGATACTTACGAAGATAAACAGGCATATTATCGCCAGGCTACAGGTAAGCTATTGTACTGGACTTACCTGAAAAGTAAAATAACCCAAGAATCATGACCCTACAAAGTAAAACTGATAATGCTGCTGTGTAAATTGTCTTTATCTGGAAGCATAAGTAAAAAGAAGTAAAAATTCACATCAGTTCCTAGTTTCTGTAATGACTTCTACATCAACAAGCAGAAATGGTATGTTTTAAGGACACTAGAGGTTGATTAGGTACATTTAAAATTAAAATTCCTGGAACTGCAGATAGCAGAAAAGCAACCTAAGTCATTTTTATCACAATAAAGGGTACGGAAAATAGAGCCATCCTGTTGTACACAACCTGTAATTGATTTACAGTGACATATACCAAACATAGTGAGTACTGCAGAAAATAGGTGATCGCTTGGTTGCTGCATATGCTACAAAATCCTGAGCAAAGGCAGCAAACAGCTTTGCAGTTGCATGAACCCTGAGGATGGGGAACCAGGCAAGCTCTCACATTTGGCCTTCCTGTCACTGTCCCATCTACTCCTCACCCTGTCCCATCCAGGGCTTTGCAGAAAGCCAGGAATGCTACTCGTCTTCACTGGAGGCCATTCCTAAGCTTCCAGTGTGTGCATGGAAATTGCAACCAAACCTGTTACAATGCCTGCCTACACTGGGCAAGAATGGAGATGTGCACTGAATTTAACTTATATTATCATAAAGTCAGAAGCAATAAACAGCGTAAAAGATTCAGGTCCCATCCTTCCACAGCAAAGGCAAGGAAACACCAGAAAAGATGCCACTTAAACAACACGTAAGCAGCTTGTATCCTATCTCTTTTCTACTGCCTCTTTTTTTGTTTTATCTTAGCAGATAGTACTTTTTCTGAGTTTGTCAAGTGCCACAGGGCGTTGACATGATTGTAAATACAACCATTATTAAGAAGTGGTGGCTACTACAAGATTTACAGAAGAGATTTAAGATCCACTGTATTTATGCTTTTAGCTTCAATACCAACAATATAAGTAGATGCTTGAGAAGAAACTGCTCTTGCAATAGTTTGCAGGATCAGGCCCTACAAAAAGGATGCAGATGGTGAATACAAGATGCACATGAAGTGAAAACAACTCTTGCTTTCCACGATGGCAGAATGCCAGAGTCTGTTGACGATGGTAGCAGAAGAGGAGGGACTGTCACGCATATGTGCCAAATTTACTCATTTAAAAAGTGAATTGGGCATCACCGTCTGTTACAGCTAATCAACAAAATGAGATAAGTGGGGCAACAAATTATGCCCTTTTAAATCAACTAGCACTGCCATCTCCTTTGTATACAGGGAGCAGTTCTAAATTTGTTTTTGATAAATATGAAGTAGTAACAGAAGACAGAACCATCCTATTATCAAATTACTGGCTCAATTCAAAGTCCATCAAAAGACTTTCTGTAGGTTTAGATCAGGATCAAAAAACATAAGCAGCACCAGCCCAGGCTGAAATATCAACAATGAGAAGTGTGTTCATCACTCAGGTTTTTTAAAGGTCTGGAATAAAGAAGAAATAATTAGATTCTGACCATAGAAAAGCATACAAGTGGGCTTTACAGTCATGTGACTACAATATACTGAGGAAGGCATACAGCCTTGAAGAACTAGGCCTTTCTTTAACTTGTAACTTGGTTGTACCAGGCCAGACAAAAGCCAGATACAGTGTCATTTTTCAGATCTTTTTGAGTAAGTCAGTACGAAGAAAAGAAAACAGAATTCCGCTCCCTTACTTCCATTTAGAAGACAAGTCTCTGCAAAGTTAAATGCCAGTGACTCTTCCTATCTTAAGGAGGCAGCTGGACCATGTATCCCTGATGTGAGTATCTCCACAGTGGAGTTGCCAATGCTCCTTAAACTTTCAGTTCCAGAGCAGGATAGTACATAAATAACTTTATATAAATTGGATATCCCTGTCCTATACTATATATATGTATGTATGTGTGTGAATGTATATATAAAAATATATATATATACACAGACACATATATAGGAAAATACATTTGTGGCAGTGGCCTGAGCATTTAAAGAAACTTTTGCTGAAGTTGTACATGTCTGAACACATAATTAATTAAACCAAACCCCAGATATATAGAAATGGCAATGAATAACTAGTTTTTCATTGAGCTTTGAAACACTTTCTAACACAGAATGCAAGCAGATGCAGTCTCTACAGAACTTTTCAGTAATATTCAGCTTTGTCGAATCTCTAATTCAAAACTAATTTGACAGAGAATAAAAAATGAGTAGCTGATCCGTTCACCTGGTTTACTGACTCAGAATCTTACCTAGTTAAAACGCATCGTCAAACAAAACTACTTGACTATGTAACTTGAATACGTAACCATACATACAAGGTAACTGCTTGTGGCACAGCTTTGCATTAGCAGCATCATGTCACTTCATTTTTGCCTTCATTTGCTTTCTTCCTCTTTAAGCTCCTTTGGAAGTTTTCACTGCCAACAAAAAACATCTCAGCATTCAAATATACTAATGCCAAAGGCCCCCAAAGCCACTCACTCTAAAGGAGATGCATTTTGCAATTTGCAACTGCATCTATAAAGCAATGAAAAATTGATGGTTTCCTGTCAACTATCATGAAGGAGCTGCTTTGTACAGTTCTTTCCTCGGGGGATACATTGTTATAATTTTCCATTGGAGAGTTTCTGTATTCCCGCATTGTTGAAGTGCCTGCAATGCTGACCTCATTTGGTCATCCAAAAATTCGAATTGGTCATATTTCTAAAAATAAACAAAAAAAAATTACACAACTTTACTCCCTTGATTAGTTTTAACTATTTCTATCAAACGTATGCAGTGTTCTTTAAACTATTATAACATGTGGGCTGCAGCTTCTGCATTTGTTCTGTCTATAACAAAAAATTAACCTACCTTCCATTTTTCTGTGCTGTTACTATCAACAGCGCCGTATGCGCTGCGGACATCATCCATTGCAGGACCATCCATTGCTCCCTGCATCCCAATCCCACTTCTGCTGGTAGATGTATACCCAGCATCTCTCTCTGGAGCAACTCGGAGGTGCCATGAAGAGCCAAGACGAGCTGCAGGTATCCAGCCCCTGATAAACTGGCACTGGCACTGGTTGCATAAGCCCCAAGGAGCACACACAGCTCCACGTTACCTCACCCCTGGACAAGCCTTCCTGTATTCCAAAGCTATCACTCATTCTCGTCTACAAAAGGTCTTTTTCATTCCAGAAAATTCTGAATAGGCAAAATGCGGTTTCAATATCTCCTTATAGCTTCCCTGTATCTTAATCTGTCGCGCTGGCTGACTGTCCCTTCCCCACCTTTTTACTGTAATTTACTTTCTGACTTGCACGTTATATTTTCTTTCAAATCTTGCTTATCCTAACCATTTCTTGGGATAAGCAACATCTGCTCCAATAATTAGCAGAAAAGAGGTTAATGAGTCAGAAAACAGTCATTACCTGCAGATATCCTGAAAATAGGGTTTTCTGCATACCCAAAAGATAGAGCCAGCAAAGCACTACTTTCAGACAAAGAATATTTTAGTTTTACAAGTGCAACCCGTACTGAAATACTACTCTCGACTTCTAAAAAAGTCAATTGTAATATTTCAGGAAACAAACTGTGTAACTGGTGCTTGCAATAGCACAACGTGTAGATTGTGATACACTTCCACTGATTAATGAGTTCTGCAGTGAGGGGCTATTTAGTAAATGAAAGAAAAAAGCATTTAGACAGTAACAGCTAAGGCTTCTATTTGACAATCACCTCTTCATGAACTTACCTTCTGGGACTATTTGCATGTACAGTGTTACACATGTGTTTAACTTCGTAGCCAGAGGCATCAAATTATTCAGGTCACTTGGATAATTCTAAAATAAAGACATGCTTCTTGAAGAAATTCAGCTTGACTGTAACATAAGGACACTTCGTTTTTCTTCTAGGAGATTTTTTGAATTCAAAAAATCTGCTTACTGGAAAGAATATTGTACTCAACTAAGAATCCGCTGAAAGTTCTTCTTAATGATTTTTTTTTCTGTTACAAAATTCATTTGATGCATAAAATTAGAATTAGATATTTTTTCATCAGTATATTCTGAAAATATTTTTTGAGATGGGGTTTCCGATATATTTTTAAAGGATGCTGTAAAAATGCTCCTGTTTTCATTTGGATTTGAAGTTAAACTTAGAAAAATTAAGACTGCCTAATTGAGAACACCATGAGACAAAAACTTAAAAAATACATACAAAAGGCACAATAGAATTTACAAGCAAAAATTCTGGCCGAGTATTAGTAAAATAAAAACAAGTTTTAGAAAGCTGTAATAAATGTTTTATCTTAATGACTTCCAAAGAAGTCTCTTCTAATTAAATAAAAAATGTCTATTTGGAAAAACATGCTGGCTAGATGGCTGTTGTTTAAATAGGTAATGCAGCAGTGAATATAGAGTAACAACATGAGACTTGGGCAAGACTAAGTGGGAGACACACACACAAATCTGCCAGATCAGTTATTACTTTCATCCTACCTCTCGTTACACAGGGGAGCAGCACAAGACAGAATAATTCATTCCAAAATTGGAAAAATCATGCTGGACGTAACAACTCGCCTTGCCAGGGAACAGAACAGTCACGCTACTGGAAATACTTGAACATTCAGAGCATCATCTGGATCCATCTCGCTGACCCACGGCCCTCCTGGGAAAGAGGGATATTGCTGTGCAATTGTGTACTTGGTCACCTAGCAGGTGAGAAAAGTCATAGATTCACAGAGATGGGTACTTTGCATTAATATGAAAGGAATGGGGGTAACTTTAAATCTAAATAAATTTTAACTTTCTGGAAAGCTGTGCTACAAAAGCCCAGGCATGCCAACGTACATATTTAAAGCAAATAAAAATCTTCTACCCATAATGCTATATGGTTTTTTTCAAGAGTCTCTGCATGCATAAACTTATATATAGGAGATATCCCACAGAAGTGAGTTAGGGTCAATTAACATTGCAGAAAATACAAATTCTCTCCTTTCTCCCTCAGACTAAAAGCAGCAGTATGAAACGTTCAGAATCTGTTCAGTCTGAGATGAAAGGGCCATTTGGATCTGTGAAATAATCGAAAGGGAAGGCAGGACAATACTATTCTCTCTCATCTTTGATGAAACAGGAACATCCATTTTTAAGCCATTACAATAGCAGCTGTCCCTCTTGGGAAGAGGCAAGTCCTGCTAGTAACATAACAAAAGGAGATAGCCCTTAAAAAAAGCTAAGTGAGCTGTAAAGGGCAAATACGTACATTGGATGCCATATGGTAACAATATAAGGAACTTGATGCAGAGTGACTTAGAGAAAAGAAAATTAAGTGGCTTATATAAACCAGTGCTATAAAGCCCCTAAATAAACATAGCTAAAGGCACTATCTCTCCCAGCGTGAGACTCTGCTGGCTGAGCACTGCAAAAGGAATGAAATTGGGTTACGTAATACCTCGCAATAGGCCCAAAATAAATAGTCTAAAGCCAGGACTTGCAGTTTGACCGTAATGTGAGCCAAAGGAAGGTTGTGCTTTTGGGTAAAACCCCTGGGTTTCTTGCTGTTATTGAGGCAAACTCAGGTTGATTTGGCTCCAGAGAACGTGACGATCAGGCAGCTTTGCCTATGGAAGAGCCCATGAGCCCAAGACGCGGGCCGTGCAGCGGGGCCCCTGGGCCCTTCCGCCGCCCACAGGGCTCTCCTGCCTTTGGCAGACTCCCTTGTCAAGAAGCTCATCTGCAGCCCAGCCTACGGTGTAGGGTAATAGCAGTAGAACAGAAAGGTGTGTTATAGCCATGGAATTAAGGCCTGAATAGGGGCGAGCCGAAGACAGTCTATAACAAACTCACGACCTCCAGCAATTTTTCAGTCAGGTCATTACAGAGCTGTCTCAGCGGGTTAACATCTCTACACCTCTGATCACCACCACCTTATTTTTCTATTTCCTCAACTGGAGATAAACCTGCATGGTACAAGATTGCTAAGGACTACACATTCATTTCACACACACAGAGTTTTCCAAATTATTCTGAAGATTAAGGAAATGCTGATTAGACTTCTGCACACTTCAGGCCTACCACAGTGTTCAATGACTGCAGCTCTTGCATTGAATTCACCATGTGCAGTTGGCCAACCTTCGTAACAAAGCCACTAACTGCACCAAGCCTTGTGTGGAGCAGGCCTCCAACCATGGAGAACAGTAACTAAGAAGCTCAAAAACCTGAACATGTTTACGCACAATGTAAGTCACAAAATTCACTAAATCTTGAAACCTGCTAAATCAATTTACCTCTAAAGATGCTTCTTTCATTTTCTTTGCCTGTTCTTGTTCACTTTTTCCTTCTGAGTCAGGCAGGGGATTATGTGCAGTCTCTGTGACTATTGTAGCACCTTATGTTGATGAACTTATGGTCTGACCTAGTTAGCAGGGGCTATTGCCTTGGATGGCTTCCCCATCAGCGATCGAGTTTCTGTTTGCCATGGGGGAAGGAGCTTTCGACCTGCAAAAGTTCTGTCATTCCTCATCTCTCCTCCCCACCCAGGATCATTCCAGTTCCAGATAATTAAGGAGTCAGTCAACACGGTTCATTAGCAGAAGCAATGCTATTTCCACACCAAGTCCCAATGGGTTTCGCAGGGAAAATTCCATCTTCCAAAGGTGATCTCAAGACCTATACCCATCACCTATATGTTACATTCCTCCAATGCAAGCCCTAACTACGCAGGCACAACTTATGTTTCAGATCCCTGAAAAAGGAAAAAAAAAAAAAGAAAAAAGAAAGAAAGAAAAAAAACTTTCCCTGAAAAGGGAAAGGTTAGGCAGCTTTAGTCAGGAAGGAATCAGTCACAGAACCGGTTTCTATGCAGTAGAGTCCCCAAAGTATTAATTAACACTTTTTATTTGTCCTGTGAGAAATGTGCTATGCAGAACACAATATACAAGCAGCCAGCAAGACATAACGCATGTCCAAAGAATATAATTTTCTCTATTTTCCTATTGACACAGTTGGCTTCACAAAGTTCATTATGCAGTGTTACTTCTGTTTTATCTGTTGTAGTCAACCACTACTGAATTCATTCACCTTTACTGCTAATACAATTTATTATTTTGGTAACTTTTCAATCACACACACTGGCTTCATATTAGCTTTTTCTATGGGGAATTGAATTTGAAACCAAGAGAAAAAAAAAGCCTAATTAAAAAACTTCTACTGAGTTTTCAAAGCTCTACGCAGTTCCTTCTGATGATTGCTCACAAATTCAATAAAGCCCTAAAGATTACTCATGTCTAGCAGCATTATCATCAAGGGCAAAGTAACTTTCTTTTTGCTGTCACGCAGAAAATGGACTTTTATTATGCTGCTGATCACACCTACACTTTGGGTACCCATCAGTGTTAGAAGCTGAAAGCTCTGAGCAAGTTTTAGTTCACATTTTTAGATGATGATAATCTTTTCAGATCACTCCCTCAGACTTTGGAACCAAAGCTCCCATTTTACTAAGGATCTCTATTAACTCAATATTAAGTGCCCTTTGGATCTTGTAAAGTATCTTTTTATTTATGATTACTCCTGATCTCAAATATACGTGTATAAGAATTTCCAATTGCAGCTAAAATATCTGGAATCTGACATTAAACCTACAGTGTTAATTTGGGGGATCATTCAGATACATTACTATCATTTATCATGTGAAATGAATCATTCGCTGCTGAAAATTTCAATTGCACGTTCCAGAAATATATCAAAGAAATTAGACTATCTATTAGATTCATTATAGCAAAAAAATAAAAATTTTAATGGTTGAACCTGTAATTTTCATTGTAGATAAAATTGAGAGGAAGGAAACTCAAGACCTACATGATGCCTTCTTAATCACTCACATACCCCGGTCTGATTTGCCACCCACAATGCTAGCATAAAACATTCCACAATAGGCTACTGCCATGCCCAGAAGAAATTCCTCAAATATCCCCCAATTTGTTTAATATCTACTACTGACGCTTCCTTACATGCTGTCATAAGTTCTAAGTGACTTTTCGGAGTTACCAAGATGGAAAGAACATCACTTGCAAAGCAGAAAGGTCCTCAAGCTGTTCTGCAAATCTGGAAGCTCCTGATTGCCTCACACACAGCCTAAACAGATCAAACAATATTCAAGCAAATCACTGATGAGAACCACAACATTAGGATGCCAAGGGTATAGATGAAAAAATTTGTTTCTCTATTCTGGACCACCTGTTCTGTTCACAGAGTATTCTTTTCTTTTTTTAGAATACTCTTTTTTTGAGATAACTATCCAAAACTATAACTATGCCAGAGGTCCTTTTATTTTTTTTTACATTGAGGTTTTCATCTTCTTATTCATTCTCTTTAGCAAGTCTTCCCCATTTCCAGTTTAATATTATCATTTCTTTGCCAAGTATACTATGCTTGGGACAAGCATCAGGATTTAGTATGGACTGACAAAGTGGATGAATTGCTGCCAAAAGGACCATGCTGATAAAAAACAGAGTATACCAAGTACCATTTTATCAAAGAAATAGTAAAGGAAAACAAAACTGCATCACTGAGGTTACTGGCTGTTGAGGATGCTGCTTCTGAGGTTGCTCAGTTTTATCCCAGTTTTTCCTTGCACTCCCCTGTCTGCTGCTGTGCCTGTGCTCTGCGGTCTCTGGCAGGGCCACCCTTTGCCCTGTGCTTGTGGAGGGTCCATGCTGGACCATGGCTCCTGGCGAGGCTGGCTGCTCATCACGGTGACACTTGCAGTAGGCAATAGCATAATGCTGGAAAATTCCACTCACGTTTGATGTAACTAATGATTATTAGTTGTCTGTGTTTATGTTAGTCTTCTGTCCCTAGGCAAAATCCTGCCCCAACGGTGCTACCCGCTCGAGTGCAGCTGAGGGGAGCAGAGGGAGAAGCTGCTTCCTATGGAGAAACTGGAGAGCTGGACAACTTCTTGCTCATTCCTATCAAACACCCAGTGCACCTTAGGGGCCTTTTGCCAGATCATCAATCCTGGGAATGTGACCCCATTAGGGCAGTGAATGATTTCACTGGCTTAGGAGTTCACTGTCATGATCTTCCCATCATGACGGATCTAAATCCGCAAGAAACAAAGTGGTCATTCGCGTTTTAAAAATAGGCTGTTTATCACACCACATATATTGACTACCCCTTGGAAACACTCCAAAGGGCATCGTTCTGGAAGTCAGCCTAAAATAAATGACTTGAAAATATCCAGAACAGGTTAGACGATGCCTTATTGCTAGGCACCCATCTTTTTTATTATTTTTTCTTTTTAAATCCCAAATTGCACACAGTTAAACAACATATAACCGTATATATATTACTATCGCAGCCTCCTGGCACTTATGAATCATTAAGTAGAATTTTAATGTGGCTTGTTTCACATCTGTGCATTGATATTTGGAAAAGTTCAGTTTCCATTCTCTGAGTCCAAGAATGCCTCCAAATTTCTGAATTTGTGTCAGTAAAGTAGCAAAACGCGTGCAGTGAGCTAACCCCAACCATCTACCTGTGACATAGGGAAAAAAAAGATAAATGCTGTTGGGCTGTAAGAAACCGACTGCAAAACATTTGTGAGTAAACAGAAGTATTATTCAACATATTGTGAAACACAAGATCAAGATCGGCAGCCCTACTGCTAATAAAACTCTAACCCTCAAGAGTTCAGCCCTAGCGTGTTGAGCAGAGCAGCTGCTACAACAAATTTTAGCAGAGCCAAGCTGGGACGAGGAAGATGCTTTGAAACAGCCAAGCTTCCCAACATTTGCTGCTCATAAAGGGCTGTCAACCTCAAATTTCCAGGTATTGGCAAAAGATGGTTATCTAAGGTGTAGGATTGATTGCTTTGCAGGATTGATTGCTGCCACTATTTACTGCTACAACCTGAAAGTCAATTCCTTCTGTATTTGAGCATATTTACAGTTTTCAAAAGCGAGAAAACTGGCTTTGTTTTTAGCAATCTATCTCAAGGCCCTTTCATCACTGGAGCAAACTATTCATAGGTTAGATATTTCTCGCACAAATAAAATTACATTATATACCTGCCTCATTAATGTTGTTTATGAATAAGGATGAGGTATCATGGTAGAGAAGGATAGATATTCTCTACGAGAGGAAAGGAATATGACTCTGGAATAACTGGCTTCTGCAATCAATAATTTATACCATAAGTTATTATAGGACATAAATTTTATAGGACATAAAATTAGTGGCATAAATTAATGCTACCTTATGGTAACCGACGATCACAGAGCTATTCCCAGCTTCCTTGCTGTGCCCTGGCAGAGCCCAGACACAGATAACCCAGCTCTGGGGCCTCCCTAAAGGACACCTGAGGTATGGGGCACGTCGTGAGAAAGAGGGATGGCACAGCCACAGTCCAATTGGACTTCCCTCTTACCTTCCATGAATGATCAGGATAAGGGTCTATTTTACCTGCTAGATCCAGGCAGCAATGCTACACTGCTGGGAGAGTAGGCGGAAGCCACCAAGATCTCACCAAACTGCCTTTCATGTCCTTTGCTTAGCCTGAGATCTGGAGCTGTGCTCCGAGCAGCCCTAATTGCAGGTACATTGGCAGGTGCAGTTAAGACACCTCTGAATCACAGAATCACAGAATGGTTAAGGTTGGAAGGGACCTCTAGAGGTCATCTAGTCTGAACCCCCTGCACACGCAGGGTCACCTAGAGCACATGGCACAGGACTGCATCCTACGTTAAGGCTAGAAACCATTCAGCCTCTAAAAAACATCTCGCAGCTTTCCTCTGCCCAAGCTGTACTCTGGCACAGCGAGCAGCAGCCAGGCACAGAACCATTTGTTTGCAGCCTCCTGAGCTGTAAGCACCATTTCTGGCAAAGGTGAGAGCAGCAGCTGCCAGCAGAGGAATAGTATCCTCACTCCAGCACCATGTTCTCCTGCATCTTCTCTACCTCAGGAGGAAGGAGGAAGGGGACGGGCTGTAGAAGAGACCACTGCAGAAGAGATTTCCACGAGCATTTCCAGTTGCCTTTCACATTCATTATGTAGTGTGTCAGATCGAGCAATGAAACTTGGAGTGGACCATCCAGCTCACTGCCACTTCTCTCCGTTCCTTCCTCCTCCTGTCCCCCCACACACCATGGATATATTTTGTAAGAAAAAAAATACACCTACTACTCAAGCAGATTCTAAGTATCTCACAGACTGTGCGTGTAAGGAGGAAATAACTATGCACCATTTTAGGAAACATGCAGTGCTCTATGCCTGTATAAAAACATGAAGAATTTTAGCAATACAAACACTTGGACAGAAGGTAACTGCCCCCATGAAGCAGGCACTGAAGGGCAGCAATGTCTCAGACATGCCACCAATAATTAATGACATTTAATCGGGCAGTGACTTATGCCTGGATTCCTAAAGGAAAGAGGCTACTTAAACTGGGTTATTACATCTGGTTCCCAAGGAAAAATCCAAACTCTGTTTAATGAATCAATCTGACCAATTCGTGATGCATTTTTATCCTCTGGTTCCTCATTGTGCAGTCCAAAGCCATACAGCAGCTAATGAAATCAAGGATGGCTATAATATCTCACTTGCTAAATTACCATACATTAGCCTAATTAGCGATTACAACCCACTGTTGCCACAGCCCTGTGCTGGGTAACAGCTCCGCTCCACTGCAGGATCGCACACAACTGCAGAAAGCAGCACGCACAAAACCAGGCCAGAGCTTCAACAAGCACCTTGGATAAATCAAAGGGAGGGTCGCAACTTCAAAGTGGCTGAAGCTTTAACGTACAAGGCAGGGATTAACAATATAATCAATGAGAATTACAGTAAAGCACATGGGAGAATCTGCTCAAATCCTTTAACCACACGGCCTTGGGAAAAGCAAACATCCCCCAAACCAAACCCAGATGCTCTCTAATGTGCTTTATGGGTGCACTGCGCTTCTGATCTGTGCCCCAGGCCCCTGCTCACTCTCCTGGTATAAAAACAGACATCGCACCAATTGCATGCTATGGAATGAGATTTTGGAGATATCATTGTCCACGTGATTTAAAGAACAAGCAATAATAGGACTAAATAAATGCACATAAAGAGACTGAGTCTGGCTACAATCTCCTCCCTTTGCTGCAGAGGCACTCCAGTGTCTGAGGGGTAGGAAGGCAGACGTACGCGTCCCTGCGAACAGGGCACACCGTGCACGCAGAGGAGGCCCCACGTTGGGCAAGGTGGATTCCTTGCCACAAAGCACACAGTCACCTAAAATGGCAAAAGCACTTTTCTGAAACACATGGATCTTATATTCTGGCTGAGGCTTGACAATGTTAGACAGGGTAACCTGACGCACATTTCACAGAGTGCGTGTGAAACATCTCCGCCTTCGAAAGAGGAGCACCTGCATCTGTAACATTTCATGGAAGTCAATGTTTTTTTTTTTCCAAGGGAACACCTGGCATCGCAGCAGCTCTGCGCATTGGCTGGCCATGAACTCATTCCTCTCAGACTCGTCCCCCTGGGCAGCCACGGGTCATGGGTATCAAAGTCACGTCTTGGAGACTTTGCCCTTTAGCAGGTGCACAACTCGTAGCCCCTTCCCAGCTTCCACCTGCCTGCTGAGATTAATGTACCTGACTCTGGAGCGCACGATTCTCAAGTGTTTTATGGGGTTTGGAACTTCTGGCAAAAAGGGCAAAAAGTGCCTGATTTTTAAGAGAAGAAAGAGAGCTCAGTGTCTGCAAAATCTTTGCAGGAAACCTGAAAGCAATCCTGTAACATTGGACTACTAAAAAGAAAGAGAAATAAAGATATTTAAATTTTAATTCAGCACTTTACAAGAGTTCCTGAGACTGCAAAGTTTAAATAATTTCTAGATAACAATCATTGAAAAACAGATGCAAGTCTGAAGAAAATTATATTAATATATTTGAAACAGTAGCACTAACAAGACAAGAAACACAAAGGAAGATTCAGCAAATGCACGGATTTATAAAATGTCCAAGTACATAAAACACAAATTTTAATCTATTACCTAGACATAAAACACACATTTTAATCTATTATCTATTTTAGTCATTCCTCTATAGATACCTTTATAGATACGTATGCAAAGCTAAAGAAATTAACATTTGTCACATCGACTTGCCAATAACCTGATTTTTTCTCTTTTCTTTGTGAAAGATTTGCTGCAAACCTCTCGAATTTCCATAAAAATATGTGATTAATTTTTGATGTAAAATTCGTATTATAAAATTCTCTGGCTAAAATGATAATTAATCCACTAATGGACAACATTCACCTGGTACTGTGACAGTTATTGATAAAAATATTAGTGATGATTTTTTTAGTGTGCATTGCTATCCAGGTCAAATTTAGCTAGGGATTGACCCTATTCCCAAATCAGATTTTCTATCTAGCTTCTATGCTGCCAGCACAGAAAAACTACACTTGGCAAAGCACACAGTATGGAATGATACTCAATGGGAACATTCAATTTTAAAGTCAATTTAAAAATAAATTTCTCATATAGATTTATGACTATATTTGCCTTTAGGCACAAGAAATATATGAAAAGATAAACAAAAGCTCCATGGCATGGAATATTTATGGAAATATACCCTTCCCACTGAATCCAGCTCTGAGGTCAGACAGGGTAACACACAGGTACAGACTTGATGTTGAGGGAAGTACTGTCATTAAAGGGACTTTTTTTTTTTTCTTCTCCTCTCTCTGAGTTCTAATCTCCCTTCTCCAGAATTAGCTTCTAAATTCCTCTACTCCATTCACTGCTATTTTTGAAGGTACTTTGTAGGGGGGGAAAACTAGAAATGAAAAGCGATGTCTACAAGGATGCTTCTATTTTGCAGTTCATGGTATTCCACGGTTCCCTTCATGTCACTCTGGAAATGTTAAAAATCCCTGTAGCAGGAATATGTGAGTATATTCCCAGTATGGGTCCCTTCAAGTAGGAGCAAGACATAAAAGAGTGAAGACTGACTCCCTAAACTACAGCAGCTCCCATATAATAATCTCTTATTATTGGTAGGCACATTTTGTTCTGAACATTAATCTTTGCAATTTCATACATTATTTACAGGATATAAGAGCAGACCATTAAAAAACCCACTACCTCTCATTCCGAGTTTCCTAGATTATGCAACAACACCTCAAATCCAGGCAGATATTTTCAGAGCTGCATGTTTGCAAGGAGTCATCCATGCGTTTATCAGTACCATTATTTTGACAGAAGTTTAATTCATTGCCTATACTTCCTTCACGATTCATTTCTTAAAAGAGTTAAACATTGTATTTTGTTTTTAACTTTATCAAAGAGAAAAGGTGAAGCAAAACTTCAAAACTTCAAAAGTGGTGACAGAGCAGTAGTCCGGGAGGAAATGTCCTGCTCACTGGGCATCACAAGATGAGGCATCTATGCTGCAGGGGCTGAATCCAAAAGGGTCCACAGGATATTTCTCCACCAAACACTGGGGCAGTAGTTACAGTCCAACACAGCAATAAAGTTAAGTCCTTGTGGCAAGAGACCAAAAGCCAAAGTCAATTTGAGTGCCACCCTTCTCCAAAATATCCACCAACTATCCCACAAACAGCATGTTGGGGCAGCTTTGTAAACCTATGCTGAAACTCTACCCCCTTTGGAGGGCACAACCCAAGCCAAGTGGCACAGAAAAATCTGACCAAAGAGCTGCAATTAGTGAACCTCACCACACTGAAGTGCCACTGTCTGGACCCAAAGGCCTCAGTTATGGAAAATATTTTCTGCATATTTGTGGGGATTGGTAGCAAGGCTCTGAGAGCATGAGTTGGTCATCAGAATCTGAATTTATAACTGGTAAAACTGTTGATCCAACTTTACAAAATGGCCATTTATTGTAGTAGTATAGTGTGTTTAAAATATGCAACCATTGCTAATATACTTAGGAATGTGCTCTTATCTTCTCCTCAGATTAAAATATTAATTCACACTATAGCAGAATTAAAATCCACTCAGTTATAAAAATGAGGCAATACCTGTCTCATTAGCATCTCTCTCTTTATCCACTTACAAAAGTTTTTCTCCCTGACAAGACTTCTTGAATGGCTTTTCAATTACTCTGCTGCAAGGGTTAGAAATTCGGTCAGATCACCAATGTACCCTCAGGGCATTTATCTGCAGAGAGCTATCCTGATGTTGCGAGCGCAGCAGGCTGACACCGGAGAAAGCAGTGTATTTCATCCTCAAAACAGCATAAGGAAAATTTATTTGGCTATTGTTGGAGAAGAGGAGCTGAATGGTCTGAGACAGTATTTTTTGTCACATCTGGGTGCATTTTCTGTTAACACTAGCTAAGCTGCAAAGCCAAACTATGACACATATAATCCTACTTAGAAAAGACAAACCCTGCTGTGTCCACGGCGCAGTGATGAACTGCTTCTGTTTGCACTGTTGGTATGAAGAACTGCTAGGCAAAGTTAGCTCTCAGAGTCTACTTCCCAAAGAGAAGAAAAAGCTCTTTATTGAAGATGACTCCCTTCCCTTTCAAGAGCAGGGCACAGTGCGGCTCATCCTCTTCCAGGGTGGCTTTGCCCAGTGGCCAGGCCGAGCGAGGTGGAAGCAGGGGAGATCAGCTATGCAGAACACCCACGAAGCAGGGAGCTCTGCACGAGGAAATGCTGAGCAGCCAACATCATTAGTGACTAAGAGCAGACGCTGTCATGAGAATGAGCCGCTCAGACCCCCAGCTCTGGGGCAGGGGTTGTGTCCAGCAGCAAAGCAGAGACAACCCAAACCGGGGACACCTGTAGATACCCAAGAAGTGAACCAGCTGTGCCAGGGTGACACATCCCCTGGCTCACCAGGTGAGCTTCTCTGAGGTGAACAGTGAACCAAGAGCTGAGAAAACTGAAACCGAAACGAACCCCTGAGTCTTTTCTGCCCTGGGCCTCCGTGATTTTGGTAACTGCAGCTGGTACTCAGGCTTTTTGTAGGATGGGAGGAATTTTATTCTGAAGGGGCAGCCAAGAATGCGAGTGGTGTCAGTGACTGGTGGAGTTCATAGTCGGGGTGGTCTGACATGCAGGGCAGCAGCAGTGGCCTCAGAAAGGAGTTGTAGCAGCAGCAAAGCAGCAGAGGGGTGAGATGGACATTGGACTCTGACTTGGGAACCTAAGACAGTGAAGCTGGCAGAGGAATGCCAAGAAGAAGCTTGGTACTGGGGAGGTGGTGCAAATGGGCAGGAAAAAACAAGAGGTAGAAAAACTATAGAAAGGATTTAGAATGGACAAAATTATGTGGACTCAAGCAGAGTGAGATTTGGGGCAGCATAGGAAGAGGGGATATCTTTGGGCTAGAACCAATGTGGAACCTCAGAGACTGTATTTGAGGCTGTGATGAGCATGGATAGGAAGGACTCCAGGAGAAGAGGCTTGTGAATCTGATCTGATCATAACTGTATCCAGTACCACTTTCTGTGACTCCAGTTTGGAGGCAGGACCATTTTACTCTCTGCAAAAGCTTCATGCTTTTGACTTTAGGTTGGTTCGATGTAATAGGTTCTGGGTCCATGACTAAGACTGGCAAAAGCAAAGAGTTTTTATTACAGAAGTGCAGACAAGTGATACAGACACCACTGTCCTGTGCACATCAACACACCCTTCAGCATTACCCTGCAATGAATATAACGCAGCTAAGGATCATACGAAGACAAGGTGCAGGCCTTATGGAGATCTCATTGCAGAGTCTATGGGCTCTCGCCTTCCCACCCCTTCTACGGCAGCACAAGCAATGAATAATACTAGCTGGCTGTATCAAACCCATGCGCCCGACTTTCTGAGATGCTGAAAATCTACAGAATCTGTTCAGTGAGAATTGTGGCCTCCTCTGAAAATGGAAACGCCTCCTCAGCAGCATCCCTAGTCAAGGACACTTCTGGAAACATTAGCTTTACATCAACCTTCCAAAACTGACTGAGGTGCTAGGGCCTGAGGATATCAGTCAACCTGAGCTAAATCGTGATCAGGACTATTGTGTAACTGTATAAGATTTAGAGGGAGAAATCATATTCCTCAGGCATCAGTTAAGAAAAAAACCTTTAAGTAACGTGTTTTTCACTGCATGCAACAAAACGTAATTCATCCTGCAACCTTAGCAGCTTGTGCTAAACTGAAGCAGTCACAGCTGACCTTTCTCAGTCACTCTGACAAGTCCATATGCGTTGTCCTCATTACATAAAGACAATCAATCAGAAATCGGAGAACAATGGCCTTATGAGAGTTCATAAAAACTGAATGCAAATCCTCTATGCCACTCAATGAGGGACAAGTGATTCCCAGAGCCAGACACATGCCTACGCCAAAGGCAACCTGAGGTTTTTTCCAAGTGGGGGATTGGCCTGAGAGGGTCACTTGCTGATCGCATGAGGCACAGCCCTAGAATGCTGCTCACCTTTTCCAGTTCAGTACGAGCCCTTCACCCTCCCCTTGGCATTAACGCAGCACAGATGAGGAAAGTTATTTATATTGCTAGTGCCTATGAATTACTCTTAAAGTATTCTACTCCTCTGATGTACATGCTGCGTGCCATCGCAGTTAGCTGATGTGCATAGGAACTGCATTTCAGCAAGTTCCTCACTCCTAATGGTAATTGTGAGAGGATGGACTCTGTGCAGTACCATCTACTTTCCATCCTCCAGAACCTCTTCTTGTACCACAGGCCAGGTTGGCTCCACGTTAGTGGTTTCTAATGCAGAGCTTACAGAGAACCTATGTCATACATGATTGAAACGAGTGAATAAATTCAATTTTCAAAGAAGCTACCAGGCAGAGAAACAATTATAAAGGAAGAAATGAGATCCTGGGTGCTTAAGTCATACAGGTCTGCTAGAGGTCACCAGAACTGCAGTTTCTCATATTCAGAAGAAGAAATATGAGGTCTTGTTCAAAATAGTAATGGGCTGCTGCATATCACATTTAGAACTCCAGATGCCTGTTAGGAAAGTCGATAGCTGATATTCAAGGATCCTGTTCGGTACACATGAAAAGCAGCTGTTCCTAATGCACTTAACTTGACACCAAAAGCTTATTGTCGGTCACTGCTGGGTCAACCACCATTTCTTCCTCATCCCCCAACCCCAACACATCCCCTTCCCCAAATAAAAACATCATTACCCCCAAAGCCAAAGTTTAAACTACTCGAGCATCATTTTATTGTTGTTTTTAGTTTTCTTCCAATTCTACATGAAGTCTTGAATCGAGAAGCAAATAGTACTTTTGGTCCTGACCTAATGGGACAAAAATTCTAGATCTGACTACAGAGGCACAGTGCTATCTTATATTCTCTTTAACATAATTTTCTCCCCAATCTATTGCACTTTTGAGGGTGCAATTACTTTTAAAGCAAAAAAAAACAACACACTAAAATTTTCCACTGATTAATAAAATAGACCTCACTCTGTTGTTACTGCTACTGTTCTTTCTGTTGGGCTGATCTGCACCTCAAAGACACTAAGACAAGGGTGACCGCCAATTTGGTTCGCTTTGACCACACATCTTAACTGAGGTCCTTCCCTAGGTATTTCTGGAACCCATCTAAGCACTTCACACACAACCCCCAACTCCCCAGGCACACACACACACACTTCTGACACTGCACCCTGTATCTGTTAGCTGCCACGTCCTCCTCCACAGTCGCAGATAAATATACTCATGCATCCCTGCCTCACGGATCTCCAAGGTAATCCAGGAAGAACAAAATCAGTTGGCAAAACATTAATCTTGTTTTCACTACTGAATGAGGATAACCTGAAGAAGCTAATACACAAACCATTTTGCATGAAAACAACAACAACAAAAGACTAATACAGTATTTGGATCTGAAAGCCGCTGTATTTTCTGTTTCCAGTAAAATACAGTTAAAAGGTCTCGCAGTTTCAGCACGCCGCCGAGCCCACAGGCACGGTTCAACATGGCAGCGAGGAGCCCTGTGATGTGCACACTGCATGAACACCCAGCTCTCAGGGGCACCAGAGCCACTGAGGAACATGCTGCCAGGTCCTTCTCTGTCTCCTCCTCTCAGACATGAGGTTCATTGGCAAGAATAAAGATACACATACATGTATATATATACATGCATGCATGCATTGCGTGCCCCACACACTTGGAAGCAAAAGGTAGTAGTTACGCTGGCAGGTTTGTTAGAGTTAGTAACAAGATGCACATCTACTCAAAAACACATTTGGCAAATCAATCCATAATAACCCAGTATTTTCATGATGAATATCTGAAATATTTAATTTTGTGAAGTAGCAGCTCCGCCCTCTAAGCACAGACTTTTCACAGAAATGTCATATATGTTCACAGTTTCATAGACTGCTTAGCTTCCCACTTCTCATGAGTGTGGGGAGGCAGGGAAAGAGGAAGCAATATGTTGTGCAATGCAGAATTTGCAGCCATAAAATACATTTGACAACTAACTACAGGGACATACTGCTGCTACTGTCAAATCTATCTTTAAACATGTGCCTAAATAGCAGATTTAGAGCTTGCCTCAGACACTCAAGCCTCTCTTTTATTGCTTGCAAGGAGCAACCAAGCTCATCCACAAGAAATTGAAGCAGGGACACTACACTTTACTACAACATTTCTCCTTAAATTAGTCCTTCACACACATATTTACTCATTATAAAAGCACTGTTCCCTGGCTAAATAAAATAAACCCCACAATTCACATTTTTGCAATGTTTTCAGTGGGCCCAAAAGGCAGTAAAGATTGCGGCACAGTTTAAGCTTTGATTTTCAAACTTGTATAGTCCAACTTTTTTTAAGTAACACGTGCCTACGCCTGCCATTATGCTTAAATTACTCACTGCATCTCGGAGCCTGGCCATATGTAAATCTGCAATTTAAAAAGGTAAAAAAAGGAAAAAAGAATACATTTGTGGGACTGTGGCTTCAAATGTGATGTTGAAACTAATACCTAGATTGCTCCTGTGCTGAAAACTTTCAGAAGGCTGTATAAACTTTAAACGAGATGAACTAATGTAGTTGGGAAAAAAATGTATGAAACTATAAGGCATACTTTAAATATAGCTATGCACTGGAGTTCAAAGCAGAGATTTTGTGACAGATTCTATATCTTAGAGATGAGAGGAGAAAGAATGGCAATTACAGGATTGGATATATTTTAAAACTTTTGGTGTTAAAGCCTGTATCCATTTTAAATCCATGTTGGAAAGACAGCCTTTGAAAGCAGGAATAGAACTATTTTAAGTAACATTAGGTAATTTTAATTAAACTCCACTTGGGCATTTAAACTTGAAGACAAATAAAAAAGGCCCATCCCCACCCCTAAGTTCACATACTACAAGCTTTACTATAAGCTGGCCATCTGCTTAAATACCCTTGTTCATCCGAACCTAATTTCTAGTCTAGATTTTTAAGGAAAAGGAAAAAACTCCTGAAGGTATTTCCAGCTAATATCAGGCCATGAAAACAAAAGAGAAAAATTATACACACAGATATACATACAGGCATATCTGTCTATGCCTTAAAGCTTCAAGATTTAGGTACACTTAGAGCCTAAAGAGCGCTAACTTGCATTCCGCTTCAGCCCATGAATGATGAGGTTTCCTCCATTCTGGCCTCAACACCTGAGCATTAACTGCATCAGCCAAAGGGACATGGGAGCACCTGGTGTGCAATGTGGATGGATTCTGGAGAGCCTGTACTTTGGTTACAAAGCTAATCCTGTTCTCTCTGATCTTTGACCATCACCCCCTGGAGGCACCAGGCTTTGTGCCTGCAGAGGGATGAATCTCATTCTCCAGCTCCCAGGCCGTGTCCTGGGTGGTACCTTCCTCCGTGTCTGTGGGCTGCAGCAGCAGGTCTTTGCTGGGCCATCGCCTCTTTGCCTTAGGAGGCTGCCACCAGCACAGAAAAAAGCGGGCAGACAACCTTACTGAAACCAAACTACTGTTTAACCTTAATTTCAGGAATAAAAACATTGGCAGCCTATGTGTATCCCTCTCCTGTTCCAAGTTCATCATCCTATGGTGGAAAGCTGGAAAGACATATCAAACTGAAGAGCTTCTTAAGTGACTGATCACCTCAAGGAGAACTTGAAGTCAGCACAAGACAGTCATATGTTCTAGACAGGATGATTTGGAATTAAAATCAGCACTTTTATTAAAGAATGTGTTCTCACGTACTAAGAAAACAGAGAGACATTGCAAAATGAGGCCGGTCAGGAGGAGTGCAGAATAGAACATTTTTTGGAAATTAATATTCTGAAAAGCTCTTGAAGGTTATAGGTAAAGAGGCACAGATTTGAATGCTACATATTTTTTTCCCTTCTGCAGGTTCTTTCAAGGCTCCACCTAACTATTTGCATTATAAAGCATATGCTCAGTTTCCTTCAGAGCTGAGGTGCCTCCTCACAGTTTAAGGACATATATACTGGCAATGACACCCACAAAATAACCTCAACAATTCTAATCCTCCTCAGAAAGATTGAATCATTTTAGTTGTTTTACTGGCCTCTCTTCTGCCACAGTTATTGCCAACAGTCTAGCAAAAGGTGGGAAAAAATCTGCCTCTTGTAGTCTTTCAGTTACTGAAAAGATTTATTACTACCTGAGAGCAGTAAAGCACGAGTGGTACATGGTAGCATTAAGAAGATACCACTAGGCTATCGCATAACGGGAAAGAAAATTCTTTCTCTTTTTGTCTTCCTTTGTCCTCTATATCATTTATTAGATAGTTGATAGTGGGAATAGTTTTTCAGTTGATACTAAAGGAGTTTCCGTTTCTGTAACTTATTTCTCTTTCCTTGTTGGCTTCCTTCTCTCTCCTGCTGTCTCTGCTCTCTTCCAAAGTTCCTTATAGTATAGCAGAACTGAGACATGTTCTTCAGAACTAATTTGATAAAGGCAAAACAGAAACTAGCCACGTGTTCTTCTTTCTCTTTCTTCTGGCCTCACATCTTTCCTTAAAATGTACTGATACCAGAAGCAAATACGGATTAATTAGTCTGTCACTCTTCTTTCAGTTAAATACTTCATTTTTGTAGTGCTGAAACAAGCATTTTATCTGTGAGACAGAACTTCTATGGCTCACTGCGGTTAACTTCAGATCCGTTCTCTTCTGCAGACTATTTATTTACATTTTTCCCCCAATCCAACCTCACACTGTCCCTGTCACTCTGCAGTTCTGTAGGAGAAAATATATGTGGTGTACTGTATTTATTGAATAACCACATGAACTATTTTAAGAAAGATGAGTCAAAGAAGATACACTGGAAAAAAGAAATCAGACATAAAATACAATGGCTTACATAAATACAATGGCTAGGATTTTCAAAAGAGTTAGCAGATTCATGTTGGGCCTTCTGTAAGTTCCAGGCAATGTGTCAATTTACTGCAACTCATATAGTTAGTACTTCAGTTCTGTTGGTTTTCATTATCTTTTATATCTTGAGAAATGTTGTGTAGGAAAATAAACTATGTTATCAACTTCCTCTATTAAAAATCTAATAATTACAAACAGAATATATTCTAAGAATTTTGCAAATATTTGCCTGCCCATCAACCTACATATGGAATTTAGACAGTATTTTACACTCACACATCAGATCCAAACTGCCAGAGTAGGTGAACTCCCATAATCAGTTTTGATACAAAGGTGTAAGCTGCAGTAGCTTCCTCCACTCAATGCAGTTTAATGAAAATTCCGACCTACAAATGCAGTCGTGTTCCCTGAAAATGGAGAAGAACCTGTGCTTGTGTTGCCAGCCCAGCCACGGGACAGTGTCTCACGCTACTGTTGACTGGGTTTCTGCATGGAAGCGACTGGAGAGCAACTCTCTTTGCAAGGCAGCTTTGAACAGCTTGGCAAGAAACCACTAATATTTGCTTGCCCTGTGCTTTGTCTTCAAACCTGGCAATGTGTGGGCAAATCAGAAGTTTAATGTACTTGAGTTGCTCCATTAAATTCAGTGGGACTATCTGTGTAAGGCCTCTTGTTCGCCTAAAGTGGTTGCAGGTCCTGAGGGCTGGTGCTTTAAAAGTCAGAACGTACATGCCCTATGCACTGTTCTTCCTTGAAATGTCTCTCACCTGGCACTATTTTACAGCCTAATTCTAGTATTTGTACTATAGATTTGTCACACATATTCAAAACTCTAGTATTCATTGCTTTAGCTTACTGGCTAATGGGGGAAATCTGGACAGTTTTTTTTTTTTTTTTTTTTTGCATCACAAGCAGATTTTTCACTATGCTATAAATGAAAAGTATTAAAATTTCTTAATAGGTGAAATGAATTGACAAAAGGCAACAATTTAAAAGTTCCTCCTCCCTTTAAAAATAGAAACCAAAGTCACATAAACATTTCTGCACATCTGCTACATCTGCATAAGTGTCTGTAGGATATGGGCCTAATTCCCATTTTCCTGCCAATTCAGTCTTATTTCCAATCCATGCTTTGGAACAAACAAAAAAATAAGTCACTCCACACTTCTAAATCACTGTCTGAACAATTATATGACAGTTAGGGACATACGTACCTCACATAACACGAAGCTAAACAGCCGGTACCTCAGGCCCCGGAAAGCATGAACCGCATTACTGCAAATATGATGCCAGTGTCTTTAATCTTGTCTCTGCACAGGATTAATTAGTCCATGTGCAGCCCCGTGCTGATGATTTATAGTGTTCTTGAGACTCCAGCTAACATGTGAACATGCCAACCTGCTGTGCTTTTTTCCATACACTTAGCACAGTCCTCCAGTTAAAATGGCTCACTCCAAACACCTCTTCCACTGCTTTAAAAACAGAGCAAAACCCATAAAATTATTTTGCTTAGTTTTGCTTTGTGTGGTGAAACAAAGCCCTTGGATTTAGTAAGAGGTACCCTCTTCCTAAAAAAGCATTTTTTCTCTTCTGCTGAACCAAAATCATGTTACCTCTCAAATGACATTTAGGCTTTCACGGGGACAGCATGAATATTATTGTGGGTCTTTAAAAAATATAAAATGCAAAAAAAAAACTCTTCACATGCAGAAGAAGGATCCTCTTATACCTCTTAATGTGGGATTGATATCATTCCTTAGTGGGTCATGGGCATCACAGCGGGCACAGAGTTGGTAGCACAGGCCACACGTCCTTCACCCAGGGCCAGGTGACAGTAACAACCAGAAGTTCACATCATGATCACCTTTAATCCATGTCCCTTCTGACTGACTGACAGATACTGCAAGACAGACTGCTAGAGAGAGGGAATACAAGCATTTACATGTGTCCTTTCTCCATATGACATCCATCAGTACGGATTTCTTGGAAGCACATGGTTACAACACATTGCGTGTTTGGATTTCACCTAGATTCAGGTTTATTTTCTAGCCCCACTGAAGAAAGCAATCATTTGGTGGAATGGTGGAAGAGACAATGATCATCTCTGACAGGAGATTGTCCCATAAAGGAATGGTAGATACAAGCAAGGTTTCCAACCGTGGATTTGATAACAGAAAGAAAATCTATTGGAGAAACAGTTCCAACGGTTCCACAGTTCTGCCTAATTCAGCATATTCACAGAGACAAAAACGTTCAGGACACCAAAATCTCATGAGTACCGAGCGGGAGAGACAGAACTCAGCACTTCTCACAAAGAATATCCCTAGTCCCTGCATGCTCTGCCTAGGAAAACTGCTAAAAAACACCACTAAAACCAACATTTAAAAAAAACTCAGCAAATGCAGTGAGTCAAAGTCTGTCATCAGTTCCAAGGGGGCACCTCCCATTAATCATCCTCATCCACAGAACAGAACAGCAGACAGCTGATGCCATTTTCTCCATGACCCTTCCCTGTTTTTCAGTGCCACCAAGCAGATAAAGAATTCCAGTGATGTCAGAGGAAACTGAAGGCACTCCTCCAGCTTCATGAACATGCTGACCCAATGGTTCACAGTTGGCTTTTGTTGTTTCATGTTGTTGTTCTTGCCCACAGGAAGGATCAGTATTTCCACTTTTGGTGATGGTGGGTTTTTGTTTGTTTGTTTGTTTAATTAATTTATTTATTTTTAATTTGGCTCCTGATGCTGAAGATAACATTGTATTCATCATTTGGAATCCCTCTTGACCATTTCATGAAAAAGCCGCTACCAAAGGATGAAATTTTGCACTCTGGCTCCTTCTGCTTTGCGACCGTGGCCGGCTGCTGCCGCCGCAGGTGCACTGCAAGCAAAGGCAGGCCACCCTTCACAGGTCTTGTTTCGTTTGCAAGCCCAGCCTGCAGCCTCAAAGAGCACAAGTGTAATGATAGAGGTCACCATCAACATACAACATGCCTTCAAAAGAGTACTCTTAATGAGCCTCTACCTGGCTTGGAGCCACTGAAATAAAATTGCAATGCCTTCAAGCATTCAGGAAGGTTAAATAGAAAAAAAGGAAAGCAAAAAGCCCAGATGTTTATGGGCAGCTGCCTCAGGGCATCAAGTCTTCTGTCTGGAGTTTTCACGCAGTTTATCATCACCAGCTGTTTCAGCAGACCATAGCAAGGGGCACACTAACACAATATGCGAGAAAGGAAATAAAAGACATTGAGAAATCATAAAAATAATACAGAAACAGCTTTCACGCTTGAAAGTGGCGTTCTTTTGTGGTAGCTGTGGATGCTTTGTGAGGTTCAGAACAAAACTCACCTTTCAGAACATTGAGATGGTGGTTTTCAAGAGAGGAAAAGCTGGGGAGATCAACGCTACAAAATTGACTAATGAGATACTTACTTGTTTTTATTCACTAAAATGCAGCCAGGCTGTAGTTATCAACAGGAAACCAGCTCTCAGATTCTTTGCTCTACAATGACTTCCACATAAGTGTGCATGTCAAACACTACTACCACAGGTAGTGTCCTCTTGGCACGATCTACAGGATCAGACTGGATATAAAAACTGACTTACTGTTTCGTCTTGTTTCAGGTAGGTCTGAAGTGCATTGGTAAAGCAGCAGAGGGGTGCCCCATTCTACTGGACATAAGCAAAAAGACTTTTTGGTTTCCAAAGCCATCAACCCATCAGCTTTCCTTCCTACACTAAATTCCTGCAAGAATTCAAGGAAAGAACAGAATTTTTCAGTGCCTTTGGCATACCAAATATCTTGCAAGGTAAAGAAAAAGCCCGTAACACAAAAAGTTTGTTTTCTAAACTATGCCTATACCTGCATATTATGGACTTTCACAGATGAGACACAGGCTGACTCCCCCCAGGTTTTGAGGGGGGCTGCTGGTTTTTTGCTCGGTGTGTTAGATGACAGTGAGACTCAGATGGTTAATCTGGACACAGGCAAGTCAATTTGCACATTTATGTGAGGCCTGCTGCGCCAGGGACTCACTGGTGTTGTTTCTGCACGTCTGATCTCTGCACGCACCACAACTCTTTGTCTGAGGTCGATGATGTTTCTTTTCCTTTTATTTTTTAACCAGGCAGATGGCAACTCCAGCTGTGAAGGGCATTGTGGAGATGGGAGCGAGGGAATACACCAAGAATGGGTTGAAGAACAGAAAGGGCAGCGCAAGACGAGGAACCTCCTGCACTTGGCGACATTTAATAATTACATCCCCACCCCACTCCTGCAACCAACAACAGGCCTCTTTGCCTAAAGGTTACTGCTCCTTTGCAAACTGAAGTTCCTTCATTGCCTGCCCCACATACTGCTGCCCTTCTCATTTTCCAAACGATGCATTACAGTAACATGTCATTCTGCCATGGCAGCTTTGACTATGCACAAACCTATGCACACGTCTACTGGAACCAGCCTGCCGGGAGGCAGTCGGATGTAACACGTCACCAGAAAAAAAAAAGTCTCTTCTTGCTTGCAACTCTTCAAAATGCACAGCCTGTCCCCTCGCAAGATTTCTGATGGAGAGCCTAAAAATATTTATCTACCAAGGAAATCTCTGCGCTTAGTGATTCATGGCAATTATTACTAGAGAAAAATATATTTCTAGGAACAAGAGGAAGAAAACAGACACTCAAGGCAGTATCTGACCATTTCACAACTCGAATTTTCCTAAACAGATTTTTAAAATTAATTAACTTGGAGTCTGATCTATAAAATGTGCACATCTTTAAAGTAAGTAGAGCATAATTTTATCTATCAAAGGAAACTATTAATAAGAAGGCCTATCATTATTGCCACTGTGATTTTTGCCACTCAGGCTAAGAATTGATTACTTTTCTAAGGATGAAGACATGAAATAGCCTGTTACTTGCATGCCTGCCTTGTGATCAGCTAGGTGACGTGTACTGCTGCGTGTCAGCACAGAGCGCACAGCAGAGCACACACGAACCAAAAGTGAAGTGCTCCTAGAGCCTGAGTTGTAAAATAATTTGCCAAAAGGGATGAGGAATGGGACCATCCTTAAAACATACCACAAGACTCTCTTAGGCAGGTTTTCCATTACAATTTGTACCCCCCCCCCCCCCCCCGGAAAAACTTCTCTAGCTAAAGACAGAAGAAGAGTGGAAAGCTCCAGGCAGACTTCATCGTGAAGGCTTCGTTTACCAGCCAAACGCTTAGATGCACTTGTGATACACACTGCAAGAAATCCTTTGAGTAAAAGCAGAGAGAGGAGGGAGAGAACACTAGGATCCAAGATCAAACTCCCTTTTTCAGCTACCTTCCAAAAATAAATCTCATTTTCTTTAGATTTTTTTTCTCTTTGATTTTTTTTTTTTTTTTGCTCTTTAGCTCTGTCTGAGGAGGTTTGAGGTCACCATGTTGCCATGTGTGCCTGCGGGAACCTGGCACAAACCCATCAAGGAGGAGTTGCTGAAATCGCCTGCCACCCGCAATACTGCAGCTCTGTGGCAGGGGGTCAAGCTGTGCACAGCAATGGCCAGGGGTAGACCCAGGGGCACAGGGATAGAGAGGTGCACTCTGGCCCTCCAGCCTTGTGACATAAATGAATTTGAGAGTAAAAATGAGGAAGGGAGAATGCTGGCTTGAATCCGCTTGCACTGAAAAGCAACAGCTCTTTGAATGTATTTCCTCCTCCCTGTATTAGCTGGTCATAAGCATGTTTGAAAAGTATCTTGCGCTTCCCACAGGAGGCCTCTTTGGGTTAATATTGTGTCTCTGCATGTAAGAGAAGCAATGTTTTTGTCCTACAGAAGGAGAGAGAAACATCAACAGGGGTGAATGTGAAGAGGAGCGTTCAGAAGGTTGCGAGGAAGGACACAGGGCAGAGAAGACTGTCCAAGGTGAACACAAGAACCTGGAAAGAAGGAGAGTGGGTTGTGGCCGGGAGAAATAAATGCTACAGGATGCAGACACAAGCAATCCTTTCTTCTTCCAAGAGTCAGCAAACATTATCTAAGAGGAAGCTCATTCACTTTGCTCAAATAGTCTACATTTTTGCACAGAGCGAGTCACAACTAAAATACACAGTGCTGTCTTATTCATAAGCATTTTAGCAGTCTTTGCCTGGACTTGTCTAGTGCTTGTGATTTGTATGACAAATGCAGTGGGGCAACATTCACATCCTTTTCCTAGTATGCAATAGGCTATACCATTAATAAAAAGCACGCAAATAGCACTGCGAGGTCACACGTTGCTTTCCAGAGTAAAACATACTCTGCATCTCCTACCTACCCACCAATGAGACACAGTTCCGATGATACATTTCAACTCAGTTTATATCAAATTATATATTACGATAGGGGAAAAAACCTCTTTTGTCTTTCTTGAAAGTTGCTTGGCATAGTTTGCCTTTGGCCCATGGCCCCTTTGCTACCCCACCTGGGCTCCAGAAGCCCCTCCAGGAGGCCCAGGGGAACTGAACTTCAGCTGCCATCTTTTCCCACGTGCTCCCCAAAGCCAATAGTTATTCTTATGCACTCCTTAATAACGGCCTGTCACAACACCCCCATGGACCAGCAGTGCTGGGGAAAAGGCCAGAGACCCCAGCTGTAACTCGCAGGGGTAAGTGAAGGTGACTACATCTGAGCAAGTATCTACCCTACCACACGTTTTCCCTATTTCTATCTCACAGCCAAACAAAATGGGAAAAAAAGGGAAAAGGAACTCCTGACACTACCGCACAGTGGCAGGGTCCTCAACCACGCTCAGTGCGAGAAGTAAAAATGCAAAGAGTGGAACTGGCATAAATCATGCTGACAGACACCAACAGATCAAGTGTATTAATGGGAGAAAATCTCACTTCTGCCTTGGTGTGTACAGATGCTCATCTCTACCTTGCTCCATTTTGGTAGATGAACTAGTCCTAGTCCTTAAACTTACTCCATTTTAAACTATTAAAACTAACAGTCTTTTAATTAGCCAGGCTAACCAGAAAGAGTCATATCTGTCCCAAACATAATATGACTTTCTGTATGGTAGAGAAGGGTTACTGCCCTTCAGTTTCGCTGGATATGTTTCTGAGCTGCAATTAGATTACCATGGAAGCTTAAAACAAACTCCATTCCTCATCAAGGGGAAAGTGTATTTCTACTCTACCTCAACCATTCTCAGAAAATAAAATGAGGAAGAAATTACATTCTAACCTCAAGAGAGATTTGTACTCAGCTAAATCAGCTGAAACTAGTTCTGCCTCTGGATGCTGCAGGTTGGTATTAATAAACAATTTTGGGGACCCCTGACTGCCAAAAAGTAACATAATTAGTTTCATTGTTCAGATCTCTATTGGCTGGAGGTTATTTTTACAGTATCCTGTCAAGGACGAAGGGCCAGACGTGTCAGGAAGGGGATACTGTTCATCAGGCTTTTACATCAACTGGTGATAAAACTAGTGTCCAAGATAACTCAACAGCTGGGTATCTGGCTCGTTCACTCAAGGGTGCTATGGATTACTGCTCTGCTTTTCCGCATTAACGCGTAGTTCCTGTGACACTACAGATCCCATGACCTTGCAAGACTTAAGAGAATCACAGTTTGTGATAAATACTGGGGAGAGGTTCTTAATTTTCCAGACTGTGAGTTGGGAAAAGACGGTGCTTATATGAGCAAGCTCAGAAACCAGCCCTAAATCACTTGCCTAATTTCAACAGAAGATTGCTCTTCGGTGTACATCATGCTCATAGAAAATAACTCATTCTTCTGACATGTAGTTGGAAGTGTTACACAGTACCAAAACCCGGCTTGCTACCAGATGCTCAGTGACTTGCATCCAACTGGAGATGCTTTCCCATTACATGTGCAGGACTAGGAGCATGCATTTGTGACTGTTACTATTTTACATAGTTTGTACTATTATGCAAAGAAACAGCAGCAGGAAATAAGTTCCTTTTGAATTAAAACTGCATGTGAGATGTGAGATCACACCAGTCCAAACACTCAGGGTCTCAGATGAGTTTGTAATAGCTAAATCTTAAGTGCTAGCTCTCATTGCACTCTTACATATTAATTCTACATTCTGTACTAAATGGAGCCTTGTCTCAGAAAGCAGTGTTGGCTTATATCCTGAAAGTACATTTTAATTTTAAATTCAAGATCAAAATTTTATATTTCAAGCCTTGCTTAAACCTATAATCAAATGAAACAATATTATATTTTAAAGTCAACAGAACTGACTCTGAAAGAAACAAAAGCTATGTTCAGATTTATGACAATAATTTTAGTAAACACAATAATTATTTGTGAGTTAAATACTTTTTTTCTCTCTTAGTTCATGTATTTTACAGATAATAACACAGCATTTTTGGCAAAGTGACATGTATTCTCGGTAGCTAATGACCTTGACAAACAAACACTTAAGTCTCTGGGTCCATTAGTTCTAACAAAATTAACACTGTGGAGTCTGACTGAAAAAAAACAAACATCTTTTTGTTTAGATTCATTGTCCAAGCTTAGGAAAATGCAAAGTACATGAACCATGTAAAATGGAAAGTGCAAATGAGATTTTAAGAATCACGATTTTTGTATTGCAGAATGATAAAAAAAAGGATCTGGAAAAAAACATAAGGATAATAACTTAGTAACATCATGTTAGTAATATTTTCTGGATCACAGCTGTAGCCCTGTGACCATGCAGCAGATGTTTATAAAGGGGAGGTTGTTCCTTTAGAAAAGCACTTAAACAAAATTGCAACTGGCAGATTGCCAGGGATGCTCTGCAAGACATGCAGCAAAACAACAAAGTCTAACATGAGCAAGATGGAATTGAAAATAGGACACAAATAAGTTTGCTGGGCTTCTCATTAGTGTTTTAGGTTTGGTCTACAACAGCAAGCTTGTGTTGGTCTAGTTTTGCTGTTTGAAAACACCAAATGGAAATGTTGCCGCGTACACATAGGTAACTCAGGCCAGCTGCAGTTCTCCGCTTGGTTTTGTTTCCATCTTTCAAGGAGACAGCCTCCTATATCCCCACAAGTTGCCCAACTTTGCTAGCATAGCTGCACTGAGAAAGCCCGCTCTGCGGATCAGCTATCGCTTGCAGGATTTCCACTGCAGAACTGTAAGCGCCGGCGGATATTAGCTTTTCTCAGGTCAAGCCGTACAGCTAGAGCAGGAGTTACCAGCAGTGATTCACCCACAGTAAACTGCAAGGCGGGGGGAAGTGGGAGCAGGAGGATTTGCAGAGTATAAAACCAGCTGGCAGGAGCAGCTGCTGAAGCAGTAAAAATTCTGGGTTTTGTTTTTTGTTTTTTTCTCTCCAGACATCCAGCGCACTGTATGGTCCCGACCAGACTTTCTCAGCCTTGTGCTGATTGCTCGTTTGCTCCAACCCTCTTGCCACTCTCATTTCCCTGCCTTTCCCTACCCTCTGCCTCCCTTCCTCTTCTCTGCCATACTTCTCTTCTCTCTCTCGTTTCAGATTTTCTCCTAAAAGAGCCTTTCTCCCTGCTGAAATTGCCAAAATCACTGCATCCTTCACTCGCTCTCCATCCTTGGAGATGTTCAAAACCTGCCTGGCAGGGCCCCAAGTGAGCAGCAGTGGCCCATCCCACCTGGAGCGGGGCTTGGACTAGGCCATCTCCAGGCACCTTCCCACCTCCACCACCTGCACTGTTGTGATAACACCTGGGTGCTCGATGAGCCCTGGCACGAGTTGGATAACAAACGCAGCCGCTCAGCCTCTCGAGACGGAGAGCGCCTCTTCCCTGGGGGTGAAGCACAGCCTGAGGGACAGCACATCCTGTGGCCGCAGGGCCAAGGCCGCGGGCTCCCTGCCCGCGCTCCCTCATCTCTCCCTCACGTCCTGGCCTCCCTGTGGGTGCGCCTGGAGCTGGGCTGTGGGGTCCCGGGCCCAATGCTCTGAAACACACAGCCAGGAGCAGGGACGAGGCCAGAGAAGCAGACCTGAGCGCACCCGAGAGCGCGCGCAGAGTGACACCATTGCAGAGCCTGGGAGGGCAGTGAGACTGAGCGTGGCTCGGGAGCCAGCTCTGGGAAAAGAAGGGGTGACACAAAACCCACGGCCTCGTGTGTGTGTGTGTGCGTGTTGGGGAAAGAAAGCCAGGAGTTAAAGCACACAACCACCTGCTTGTCAGGTTGAATCAAAATCTTGCATAAATAAATACTCAAAGGTGCTTCCCCTACACCAGGTCTCTGCAAGGGGCAGCTTGGTGTTAACAGGGTCAGAAGAAGCAAGATTCACAGCCTGTTATATCTGTGGTCTGATCACTCCCATCTTTTCAAAGAGGAAAATATCTGCTATCACTATCTACAATCAACCGCAAACCTTGCATGCATGCCCGTAGATTTTCCCACTGAGGAGAATACCAAGTGGAGCAGTATTACCATCACAAAACAAATAGTGCAAATTGCCTTTACCCCATATAATTTTCCACTGTAATATAAATGCAATTACCAGTTCTTCATCAACATTGTGCAATAATTCTGAGCTGTCCAATCAAAAAAAAAAAAAAGAAAAAAAAATTAAACTCATTCTGAAATATCAGTCTATGCAAGTCTCTACATTTGCTTTTAAATATTGAGCAATTACAAGCAAAAGAGTGTGCTTTAGATTTCAAGCTAAATTATTAACGATAACCTTTACAAATGTTCTGGGCCTCCAAGAGAATTGCAAATGAACATGTGCAGTGCTTCACTGACCCATATACAGAACTGTGGACTGGCTTTCACTGTTTATGGCAAGAGATGTAACTATAAGGATTTAATGGCTGGATCCTGTAAATTACTTAAGCACATACACTATATGTTGCACTAGTGACTCCAACAAGCTACGTGTATTCTAAAAAGGAATCACTAGCCAAAGCGCTTTGCTCCCAGAATTTGCTCAGCATTTGACCTGAAATAAGCCAATAATCTCCAGAGACATCACTCTTGGACACACATCCAATCACAGAAACTCATGGAGTTTTAAATCTCAGATGGAAGCCCGGTGAGTAATTGTTAGTTGCTAATCTGACATCAGAGAATGCTATTTTACCAACTTATGTAGGCTCTTGAATGATACTAGGTATTTAATTATAGATTTTAATGATTTTAAAATATTCCATGACTGAGAACTCAAAAATATCTAAATTAGTAGGCTTTTCATGACCACTTCCTGAAAAACTGAAGCTTGAGGTAAAACAGTTCACAGGACACTGCCCTCTGCTACAATTCTGCATACGTAAGTGACTTCACAGGAAGATGTAGTCTCATTAAAGATGACAAGTCCTTGAGACTAACAGACTCCAGATTCCAACAGCTCTCCAGTGGTCCAACAATACTCACAAAAATATAGTCAGTTTGTAAAAAAAAAAAAAAGCGTAAAAACTGTAAAACAATATTTTTTTAAAAGTTAGTGAAATTAGAAAATTATATATAAAAATATCATTATCCACTCTGTTTACCCAAATCCCTGAAAACTGTGCCTGATACAGCTTTTCTATTATGATTTTATTTTTGTTATGCTTGCTCATATAAGAGAAAACATTTTCTCAAATGAATGTATACCTTACTTAAGGACAAAAGACAGGATGAGCCGTATTTCTAAACATTAACAGGACATGACAGAGCTAGCTATTTTCTATCACTGTATTTTTTCCAAATGTTTTTCTAAACAAAAATATGAATAATTGCAGACTTAAAATGTAGAGGAGAAAGCAAAACAGTTTAAAATGCTTCGCAATATAAAAAGCCCTATGTAATCATCATAATTCCAAAAAGAGCTCATCAACAACTAGGAGTGTGCAGATTTTTCTAAAGGGTGATGGAGAGAAAGGCAGCACACAGTTGTACAAGGAGCCGATTAAGCACAGAATGAAGAACCAGTAGGTTTTGAATGCAACTGTAAATAACACAAATCCTGGGATGTCGTTCCAGAAGCGGCCTGCAGCTCCACATGCCCAGGTTTGGTGATTTCACCAAGGCTACCAAAGGTGCTACTGCTTCCCACCATTTGCTCCATTCCTCTTGGAGGCTACTCCTCTGTGTCAGAGGCAGCAGAACTGACTATGGATCTGCCCCTCATTGCCCTAATTCTCAGCCAGGCACACTAGTGCCAGCCCGCTTTCCTCCATGATTTCGGCGTGATTTCGGTGTGATTTCATAACCACTGCGCAGTGTGTGAAGCGCAGCCGTCCGTTCCCTCCTGCTCCCACGGCTGCCAGGCAGATGGCGGCAAGGGAACCACGGGGGCGCTTCGCTCCCTCGCTTTCCCAATCTGTGGTGCTAACGATGCCTCCCCACTGAGATCTCTGGTAAGTGGGATTGGGAATACAGCTGGGCCCCGGTGCATGTGTGTAAACATGCGGTAACAACATGCTTCACAGCCACCTCCCACTCATTGCTGCTTGGCAGCTGCCAGAAGGGAGAGCTGAGCCGAAGAAGGTGGCAGTTGGCTAAGGCCGGCAACAAGGAGGGGTAGGAGGCCCCTCTTTCTCTTTCTGTATTAACAGAAGGACTGACCCAAAAGAAAGAATAAAATTAAAACGGCAAAAAGTCAAGGTAGAAGGGTGCTAGAAAGAGCATCTCACTAAATTTCTCAGTTCGCCATTCCACTAGATTATTTTTATGTTCTTTTTAATATGAAGACTAACCTCCCCATGAGATGTGCAGAGGTAGGTGGCTGTGGTATTCCCAGGACTGTTCTGCTGATCAAGCTGCTATCAAGAGGGCAAATATGCAAAAAGTAAACACCGCTTCATGACTATTTTGGCCTCTATTCTCTGATCATGCTAACCCACTTACTTTATTATAGGCTGCTCAAGGGAGTAAGAAGGATGTTCTGTCCACTTCCTTTCTGCCATGGACTTGCTATACTGTGAGTACATCTTTTTTTCTCCTTTTTTTTTTCCTTTTCTTCCCATTTCTCTTGTTCATTCTCATGACTCTTTCTCCAGATTTCCTCTAGGCCTTACACCATCTGCCTAAGCACTTCTCTTTATGGACACTGCTGCAGTCTATTCCTTTTCTTTCTGTGATCTATATTTAGTTGTTTTCCTGTTTATATACCCCTTCAGTGAGGGGTATTGTTGAATGAGACTAGTCAGGAAGAGAAACCTCGCAGATGATAGAACACAAAACCTTTCAGAAGAGTAATTGGGATGAGAGGCCATACAGGACCGGGAAGGGTATAAAACTTTTTCCTAGGATTAATCAGAAACAGAGATCTAAATACAAGTCCATAAAACTCCTCAGAGGAGTCTGATAAAAGCCAAAGAACACCTAAGTAAGGGAAGGAAAAAAAAAAAAAAAACACACACACATGTAGGTTTTTCCCCACTACATACACTCACTGTATTATTTTTTCAAAAATAATTAAAAATAATGGTTTTGGAGACCATATAATATCAGTCTTATTATCATCTCTGCTTAAACTACTAGAAGCCCTTAAAACTGAATGCATGAAGGGTGCTGTGGGAAAGCACACCTAGGAACTACTGGGGAGTTCAGTAATGAGCAGTCTAGAGCCACCTAAATTCCAGCATTTCAGCAAAGATATAGTAAGCGTAAGGCTGGTTTTCATGAAGCAGACAAGTGAGACCAATGAAGGAACTGGTGTTGCAGCACAACTGAAATCGGGACTGATAAAAACACACGGGCCTATCACAACAGGGCAGTAAAAAGGAGCAATCTGGTGTCCATGCTGTGGGGAGAGTCAGGCTGGTCTGAGTGACACTTTTGCAGCAAATAAATACAAAGTATTTCTCATCTTAAAGGTTTCTTCACTACCACAGATACAGGTTGGCCGTGAAACACAACACTAACTAACACTGGGGGATCCTAGATTAAGTGAGAACCACTTACCATCCTGAAATGGATCATTCAGTGGAGAGCGTGGAAATCCATGATTTGAATCAGAAGTCTGGAATCCTGTTTTGGAGTTCTACCATTATAATCATGCAAACGGTTTTGTTTGTAATTTCATCATACACCACCAGTAACTGACAACCTTTAACATGATAGTAAACGCATTGGTAATCCATGCAGCTAAGGGCAGAACACTGGGTTCAAGTCCCTGGTGCTTCTGATATCACCAACTATAACAGCAAAAGCCAGAGGACTTTGAAAAATACCGTAGATGCATGAAAAACTACATGAAGGTATACAACTATTGATTTCACCTTTAATTTTGGTGAGTGAAAACCTGTGTGCTGCTAGCAGATGGAGCATAGTGTGGATCAGTACAATATCCGTGCGACAACATCTCTCAGTACTTAGGACTTGCATATGAACTAGTTTCTACCCTCAATAAATAGCAGACATTCCCTGATCAAAAAGAGGTTTTCTACTGCAACACCTGAAAGGAGAAGAAAGGGAAAGGCTACAGGGTGGAATGATGGCAGCAGAAGGATCACATGAATTTTGAGGCAAGGACATTCACATCATGACATTTTCTTTAGTTTTTGTTTGCTTCAGCTCATGACAAGACTGGGTGTTTATAAAATATTTAAACACAGGGAGGGAAGTGCCTTAGTGCACAAGATGGGTTTCAGCTGGGCTTTAATTACACAAGGTCCAGCAGAACAGAAGATAAATCTGAAGCAACTGGCAAAAGGATGATTTCATGAGCAGCACTTTTCAGGGGCAGGAAGAGCTCCTGGAAGAGCATAAGGGACCTACCTGCACCTGGAGGGGACAGGAGATGATCCTGACCTAGAAAAATGGCCCCATCACAAGAACAAAAAGGAAGAAGTTCAGAAATTGTTTGCTCATTCCCTGAAAACCACTTTGAAAAGAGTGCACATGCTGAAAGGGAGAAACGATGGCAAAAATAAATGATACAGCCCCAGTTTTAGAGAGACTTCCAAAGATTTAAAAAAATGTGAACTTTGCAGTAATTTTTAAATAAAAGGAATGTCAACAGCAGAAAACTGAGCTGCTAATCCGTTTAGTGGCTAGCAGAATTAAACAACCTCTACTCTGAGTCAACGACAGGTTGCCTATGGTACTGGAAGATCAAACTCTAATCCTCTTAGTTACATTGCAAATAATTGCCATATTATATGTACTCACAGGGTTACATATATAACTCGTATAAACATTACACACACAGAGAGAAAATACGATTGTAATTATAACATATTCCTAATATATGGTATAATCTGAATCCCTACAGAAAGCACCCCAAACAAGGAGTAAAAATTCCACAATATATTGGCTTTTGTTCCCTTTACTGTGAGCCTCAGAACAACCAAAAAAAGATGAGTACTACATACTGGTTGCATCTGTTACATATGCCCACATAACCCCCTGTTTTTCCTGTGTGCTGCATTTGTAATTCAGAGGCAAAGCTAAGGACGGGGGGGCTATGGAAATACAGAGAACGGGTCAGTTTAATTCCAGGTTGTAGGATATATAGCAGGGGCTAGCTAAGAAATTTAGTTGCCCCACCATGGGAGCATGTGGGTATCCTACTATGCAACTTACGCATCCTAGATCTACCAGGAAATCTGTTATCTGTACTGACACACTTAACCATTCAGCATGTAAATACGAAACACCAAAATACCTAAGTAATTTGATAAACATAATCCCATCCAAGAGAAGACTGTCGTAATAACTATAATGCAAAATCTCAAGGACAACACAAGGAAAAGACAGTGTTGTTCCACTACAGATTCCCACGTGAGGACTACTCATCGCACACTCCAAAGCCTCTCTTACTCCAGTCCAAATAGCGACGCGTATCCAGATAAATTAATTACTCATATCAGCAGAGCCAATACCTTGACCAAACATTGCTACTAGCTATTCCTTGCATCTCAACCATTAGATGAGAGGTGGGAATTGCTACAACAGTGTTAATTACCTTATTTCCTATTATGGCCAGAATATTTATGAGAGGTGGCTAAATTACGATAAATAGTGTCATTGTAGGAGACTATAGCATTTCAAGGCCTGAGTACTTATATCGAGTACTTGTTCCTGCAGCAAATCCAAAGATACTCCTCACAGAAAATCCCAGCTTGCTTCCAGGTGTTGAAGTATAGAAGCAGATAAATAGTGCAATGATAGATACCAATTTTTTACAAAGTTCTCCCCCTTTTCCTACCATCTCCCCCTCTGCTTGGCTTCATTAGCAGCTACAGAGTTCACACTTCTGCTCTTGTTGATCCCATTTCTTCATTTGTTGGTACTACTATGGTCGGTTTGTCTTGCCTCCTATTTTTGTGAATCCTACCACATAAACGTCATGTCTTTGAGAAATAACTGCTCTTCTGCCTAGGCCTGTTGACTTTGACAATGGTTTCAAAGCACTGGGTAATAAGAAGGGAAGGACTATAGGAAAATTATATAAAGCCTCCTTTCTTTAGAAAACAAGACTAGAGATGAATCCAAATCAACAATTTAGTTTTTCTTTAATTTCCTGCATTCATACACTGACAATCAGTCTATCACAGATAACTGTGCTACAGACACACAGTGCACAGATAGATTGCTGTTTCACAAAAGTAAATAGAAAATAATATAAAAAACATCTGACATTTCAGTTTGTATACAATGAAGCTGGTCTTGCTCTGGGTAACAAAACAGTCCGGAAATTAAACAGCTCGAAATTCATGTATTTGGATTGCATTTAATGCAAATAGATAAATAAAAGCATTCCACGAATACAGCACTCTTGTTATCCACTATAACTCTACCATTCCTTTGACTTCTGCCTTGAAGATTTTTCAATTTAAGAGGAAAGAACAAAGTACTTATTATCTAAAACCCATTTAGGAAGTAGTTAGAATTACACAGAGAAAAAGGAAAGAATCCTGATTTAACATTCGCAATATAATTTTAGAAGCCATATCTATTAAATATTCTGATTTCAGTTCCAAATGTATTACCATCGCACAACTTAATATCCAGCTCAACCAAACTTAGCCTGCCAGGTTCACAGGCTTGGCCTGGGGATGGATCTCCTTCAAATGTCATGTTTTGAAGATACCAGTTTTGTGCTAACCTTGAAATTGGTAGGAATTTAGGACATGCTTAAATAGAGTCCAAAGCCAGAAGGTGTTTACTTAATGCATTTCTTTGGCACATTGAGACCACAACCAGCAGACACCCAGAAGCCAAAGGGTACCTACCTAGGGTAGCCTGATTATGCATTTTATTACAACTAGTATTTTGGCAGGGAGAAAGGAGCACTGCTCTATCAACAACCACAGGCCAATCTGGTAATGTCCTACACATAACAATAAAAGCAATATAAGTTTTCTTCTGATTCAAATATGACTAAGCTCCTCAAAAGACATCAGTTTGGATTTTCTTTGCCTCTTGCTTTGAATCGCATTGGTTGGCACTGTAAAAGACTTCAGCTTCATTGCATCATCAGTTTAAGAGAAGGAGCCCTGAACTACCAAGGTGAGGGGCTTTGAACAGAACAGCTCTGTGTTACAGATACCTCATTAATGCAGGCCAGCTTGGAATTTGCCAGAAAATTACTGAAAACAGCCACATACACACACATGCACAGTTACTCTTTTCAGCAAACTAAGAAAGATGATGACTGAGCAGAAACCATACAAAGACAGCAGGTTTTGTTTGACTTCATGCATTTCAAATGACAATAGACCAAATTTGGCTGCTAATTTTCACATTGAGGGATGGACATTCGGAATAAAACTCTGAAGGTGAACACACACATGAGGAAAACAGGAGGCGATGTGGGGACGCAAAACAAAATAGTAACACAGATTGCTTTATTGCACTGTTTGCCAAGATCCTGTAAATGTCGGAGTAATCATGCTTTAGAGACAGAGCACGGTGCTGTGAAAACGGCATCGTGTAGAGCTAAAACTCCAGACAGAGGTTCGTGCTCGGATTGAAGCTTAGTTGAGTAATAGGTATGAAATGCTCAACAACACATTTGGGAGCCTGTGGTTCAAGGAGACTTTCTAAGAGTTTTTGCTGCTGCTGCTGAAAGGGAAAGAGCCCCCAGTCGTCTGAACAGTGCAAAGTGGGAATGTAGAGCCATTTGGAGGGAAATAGGTTAGGACTAGGTATACAAGAGGGACATTTCTGACATAGGCATTAAGTGCTGTATGTGGGATTGCTTTGGAACAGACTCTTGTGCAGCCTCCGAGCTGTCGTCTCTGAATCAGTGCTTCCTAAAACAAGGCTTTGTTTTTACCGATGACTCTTGGATTACTTCAGTAAACTGAGCGTGGAAAGCACCAAAACAGACACATACGAGAAAAGCAAAAACATGTGATTCCCATTGTCTGAGTCTATGCTGAGTCTACAGAATGAATTAAAAGAGCTGAATCAGACGAATAGTAGGGGGAGGGAGAAGGAAAAAGCAAAACCGTTACCTTACAAGGACAAAATATTGAAAAGAAAGAGTTTCAGGAGGCACCAGTAGGCTGGACCCAAGGGCAGGGGCTCCACACACATGTAGTCTGGCATTTCAGCAGTCCAGCCATGGGATTCTACACACCATGCATAGCACATTTCAAATTCTCAACCTCCATTTATGAGCGAGAAGAAAAGCTTCAAGATGAGAGTAAAGAATCATATCCCAGGAGGAGAGAACAACTTAATTTCTTCTCTTCAGTAAATGGAAAATGGGGAGTTGATGTGCCTCCCTGAAGGGATGATACAAAATCCCAGGCAGTGTCTCTCTGATCACTAGGAGGATAAATGAGTGCTTGCGGACTACAGCGGTTCTCCATGGAGAGAGCGCTATTCTTATTTCTGTCTCAGTTCCTCAAATGTCACAATAGCAAAAGCATTTAAAAAGCAAAGGGAAAAGGGCAAACTTGCTGCTGGCTGTGATGTGTACAGTATGTTGTGTTGCGCAAGTCCACAGTTCCTCAAGGATGGGCTATAATAGCCACCGTGTTGGTCATGTGTGTCAAAAGCCACAGGAAGAAAGAGAAGAGCATGAGAAGGAGGGGCCAAGAGAAAACTAAGCAAACAGATCAATGAAAGAATGAGTGGTCAAGACGGGAAGCAAGGAATGGCCTATTTCTCATAAATGAGACTCTTCAAAAAGCTCTATTTTTAAAGTGACCCAGATTGTCTGCTTTAGAAGAGATTACATTTTTAATCCACTCATTTGACATGCATTATGAAAAAGATGGAAATACTAAATCCCAAACTTACACGTTCCTCACAACTCTAGGAAAAAGCTTCCATGAAAAGAAAGTTGTCCAAGAACTTCTCCTTTCATAACATCACAAACGTCTGCCTGTTATTACATTTCTTTAAATAAAACCATTACTCACATGAATGCTACGGCTTCTTTCAGAAACCTATTTACAAAAGGAGAAATGGCTTTTAAAAACCAACCAGGGGAAAGGAGGTGGTCGGCATCACTTGTGATTGCCTTTTGGTACGAAAAGAATATGATGGCATGCAACTTGTACCTTCCAATAGAAGAATACCAACTGGCATATAAACTAAATTTGAAGAAGAATATTTTCAAGGAGCTAATCAGGATAAAATGAATACCTTCAAGCTGATAAACACTATGGGTAGCTTACACTTTGGAAGCGACATTCCTCAAAACTGCGCCATCCGAGGTCCCATATGGGATTTCCCATCTGGGGAGAAGAAATTTCTTTGCTAGTACAAAATACCTGGTGTTGAGAATGTTTTTATAAATTAATTCCATACTATCAAGCAGAAGATGCCAAAATGCAGTTGTTTAGGCACATGGCATTCAGACAAAGGTAAAGACAGGCTAGAATTCTCTGCTGTACAAACAGAGATGCTGTAGCAGCAATGGCATTAATAGCCATAGGAAGGGAAAGGAGAAGTGGATGCTGCCATGCTCATCCTGTTTGAACCGTGGGAAGCACATGAACAAACTCTATCTACACCTCCTGCACAGGAGTAGTAAGCTCTGGTGCTCACCATTCTTCCCAGCATCGTCTCTGAATATATTATTTCAATGATGTGGCATTAATTTTTCCACAGCTTCCACAAAAATACAGAAAAAAAAAAGAAAACAAAAAGCTGCAGGTTCAGTCTGAAGGATGCTTCCTGTAAAGACTCTGCAAATGTAAAAGGAATTGAAACCACAAGAGAAGAAAAAAACAAAAACAAACACTTCCCAGTTACAGAGCCTGGGAAACCGCGGTTCCTCTCCAGCTCCAGCAACACTGTGGTGCTTCTTTGCTTGTATCAGTCTGCAGTCAATATGGTACTCATAGAGCTGTCTTATTTTCAGACATGAGCTAATGCCTGAAGAGTGCTCCTCCTTATTACATTCAGAAGCTAAGGCTAACTAAGGCTAATGCGCTTCCCCAGCTTTTGAAGGAGAAAGCAAAGTCACTATCCCACACCACACTCCAAGCTTAGTTTGACCACACTTTTGCATTAGTAGCTTTACATATTTTCTCCTTTAGAATTGCTAAAACCTCTCTATGAACAAAGGAGGTTCAAAAAGGATTGTGAAGCAGCGTTACTGCCTCATGAACACAGGGAGCTCTGCAACATGGCAAGTACTGAAAGGGACTGAAGGCTTCCCTGCCTTCAAACAAAACAGCGTTTTTGTGTGTGTGTGGACACATAAAAAATACTTCTTAAGTGAGTCTAAACACCATTGAAAGGAGAAAGTCAAGAAAATGTGATCAAATGTCAATATAAGGGCTGACTAAGATTAACTGCTACACTTGCTTTTCCTCCTTTTGTGTAAGTTTGACTGGTTACCACATACAAAGGGGGACAGTAACTATTCAGGGCACAAGAATCTGGAAAACAAGGACAGATGCATCATCTTCCTCTGAGAGGCAGACAGGCTTTCAAGCTAAGGCTGCACAAAGCATTTGAAATCAGCTGTAAAATGTGAACACTTAAAACTCCTTCGCATTGCATGTACATGCAACATCTTGGTTTAGGGATCTTGATAGTATTGATTTAATGAATGGTTAATGAGTTCATTGTGAAAGAAAAAAAAAAAAGAGTGATTTTACTTGCCAAGAAAAGCTTCAAGTCTTTTCCACATAATGAAATGTTATTAAGAAACTTTTGAAGTAACCCTATTTAACATCTGCACACATTTAGCAATCAAAAATTCAAATTCACTGATGTGAAACGGTCTTGATCTGTATCATGGAAATAAGCTAATACAAAGCTGTGCTTTCAAATTTTGTTTTAGCAAGAATTATAATACATCAACAAGTAGGGAAAAGCAGAAATTGTGCAGACTGGCAGCTACACCAGGGATGGAGAAATTCAGACAGGTGATTTTAAAGTGTACATGTTTAAAACATCCTCTTGACAATGCAGGCATCTTCCAGTCACAGATTTAGACTGTCTCATACAAGCAAGATTGGCATGGACAAACACTGATCCATAAACTAAGCGAAGCACATCTGCCAGGTCACAACGCCTGTCCCCTCGTTGCCTTCAACAGAGAAGTTGGAAAAGGTAAAGTTGAACTGCCACAAGATTTTCTTATTCAGTAGCAAAACGACAGAAACTTCCACTAGAACTTTTTACTTGTCAAAAAACTACCAGTAAAAGCATATTTTGTGGAGGTTTTGTCCATATTTCTAGCGGTGTTTGCCAGTTGCCTTCCGTTTCTCTGGGCTTCTCTGCACTGCCAAGGCCACGCTTTGCCAGCGCATGCGATCCGAGGGATCCAAGGGCTACAGGGAAGAAGCAGCTCTGACAAATGCCATGTATACACCAAGAGACCATCACTGTCTGCTCCCAGGTTTCTACTTCTCCAGCCATACCACCCCTGAAAGCTCTCAGTCCCAAAACACATCCTGTAATACCACCACCTTTCAAACCAGTAGGTCTGAATATTTTCAAACATTACAGCTCTGTTTTGTTAATAACAATAGGGAAGTTGCATGAAACTCAGCACAAAGCAACTCCTTCGTGGTTTTCAAAACCAACCTTTAACACACTTTTGCAGCAGAAGTATCATTCTTTAATATGCTTTCCATATTGCTTTATTACTTGTAACAGAAACAGCACCCTCTATCAAATCCCATAGTTTTGTAAACTAAATGTCTATTAAAAAAATCTGTACAGTCTTTTAAAAATTTCAACCAGTTCTGCTCATATCAATTTGATCTCTATTCAGTTCTGTGAAATTTTGAAAATGCACAACATAAAACTTCAGGCACTGACTGTACATACATGCACAAAACAGATTCCGCACGTTTACATGCCACTTCAGGGAAAAGCAAAACATCCAAGGAAAAAAAAAAAAAAAAGACTACCTCTTTTCTTGCTCACTGTCACTCACAGCTCCCCGATACATTTTATTCGCAACATATAGTGGGAATGGATGTTCCCAGCACTCAGACTGAGATGTCCCATCGCTCCGTGCTCAGCTGACACTGCTTCTTTGCACATCGTAAGAGGGTACCAGATGCTTGTCTGAAAGGCAGCTGCTTCTGACAACAAGCAGGGCCAGGTAGCTCCTCTCGTGTAACAACAAGCAAACGTGAATTTTATAGGTAGAACCACGTGTTCATTTCTCCCCTTCTAATGCCTTCCATTTACTCCTAGCAAGGCAGTTGCACTTGAACAGAGCCAATTACTGCCTGGACCCAGTTATGCATCGGCCCCAGTGTGGTCCTGCAGTGAAGAGACATGACACCCCTATTTAAGCATGGAGTTGGTGAGGTCTTCAGAGCAGCTGACAAATAAGGAGTATTTAGTTACTCACATAAACACATACAGACTTTTCTTTTAGATTGTCACAGCTTAATGATGAAGGACATGTGATTACAGCCCTGCTCACCCATCGAGATGGCAATTAGCTTTCCATGCTAATTCCTGCTTCCCTTTCTGTCTGCCTCACCTTGCTAGCTGGCTGTGCTGCCAAGCAGGCCCTCAGGCCTTTTTCTCTCCTGCTGGAAAGCAGCCTTCCTTGTCTATGTAGGCCTCAAAAAAAAAAAAAGAGCTGGCACGCAGCCAATTATTATAATTATTTATCATCAGAAAACATGCTAGCAACCCGTATCTCCTCTCCTTATGCTGCCCACAGCTGCAGCAAGCTTGCTGCGCGGCCCAGGCCGTGGGGCCCCAGCTCGCGGAGGGCCCTGTGCCCGGGCCGGCCGCGGGACAGGACGCAACAGGGCTGTGTGTGGGGCTCTCCGCAGCGGAGCCTGCCCCTGCATTAGCCGACTGCCCGCGCACCGTGGGTACCTTCTTAAGCTCAACAAACTGCAGTGCTCCATGCAGGGAAACAGTCCAAAATCTGAAATGTGTAAGTAGCACCGTGTGCGTAAAGGCAACGCAAAGACAAAGCAACGGCAAAGATTGAGACAACTGCCACGCTGAGATTACAAGCGCTCAGCCACCACGAGGAGCTGCTGTGCATTTCAGCACAGCAAGGGAGATTTAGCAGATAAAAGATGGTTGCTCCCTTCAAAGTCTTCCAAGGTCACACTGTGACCAATCCCCTCCATGCTCAAGCTCCCTGAGAAACCTGCATCCAAAGCCATTTGCTGGGAAGTTGCTTGTCTGTGCATGGAAGGTAGTTGAATTGCAAAGGCCCTGAAGAGGTATATTGCTTGCTGCCTTACATATCCTCAGACAGGAAGTTACTCTCAAGCAGAGCAAACCAGTTGTCTAGTCATCCTTTTCCATTTCCTAAGCACAACTGATGGCAACAGACGCACACACACACATACACATATATACACACAGACATATGTATGTACATACATATGCAGAGACAAAGGGAGACAGGGAGGAAAGAGAGAGAGTCCTGAGCTAACTACTGCCTTCCCTGCTGTTCTTGGAGTCTTCTCTAAGAGCAAAGACTTATGGAACCATGCAAAACCAGGGCTGTGAATCTTGTTAAGTGAACAAAAAGAATGGACTAGTAAATGTTTAGATGAAAAATATTTACAATGGAGTAATTTGTAAAAAATAAATAAATACCAACAAGAAGCTTTTTGTTTTAATTTTATTTCAGAAATATTTTTACTTACTTGTGAGAACACTAAGGCAAAAAAAGCACACACAACGCACCAAAGAAATCCTCTCCTAATTAGGAGACTAGTGTAAGAAAGAATGATATGAGTTCTATAGGGACAGAAGAGATCAGCCTTCTGAGAGCAGATTTTTTGAGCCAGAGGGTCAGACGAGCCATAAACTTATGTGTTCAAACCTAGAGTAAAAATCATACATTTTCCACCAGCCTAACAACAAGTTACTATTATCACCTATGGGCTCAGCTGCCCACTAGTTCATCAGGTTCAGCTCTCATCCTCCTCAACATCTGTGCACAGATATTCTGGGCAAGAGGAACCAGGGGGTGTTACCTGGACCACAGATGCAGTTAAGAAGCGTTTGCTGCGCTTCATGATCCAACCAAACACACGTTCCCCACGACACTCCATCATCGTCAGGCACATAAGGCATCTGAATGCACTCTTACCACCTGATCAGACAGGATCTATCCCACAACCTGGAGAAGACATTTTCTGTAACGAGATGAGAAAAGGCCCCTGCTCTGTGCCCAGACACGTGTATGGTGGCTACAGGATCAGAGTCCCTATATGAGTACGTGACATATGTCAGAACTCATCTGACATCAGAGCCCAGAGATAGGGTTGGCCAGCTCTGCTACAGGTGGCCACCATCATTAAATCAAGGCAACGGTGGAAAGGGAGCACCAAATAAAAACCTGGATTGTTTTTTGACAAGGTAGAGTTCTTTGAAATAAGACTGATTTTTATGAGGGACCATTAGTATGCAGAAGACAAGAGCATGCTTCTCCCTAACAACACAGCTTTGACTGACACAGGTAATGACCTTGGAAGACCTTAACTTTCAGAAAGGAAGACAACCATTTTTTCCCACTCTACATGCAAACACTGAGAAAGGGAATCTGAAAAGCTTTTAAATGCTTAAAAAATGTTGCTGCAAAGAAAAGGAAACAATCTGGTTTTTATTATTATGACAGAAAGAACAAGATGACATAGGTTTTGATTACCCTAGGACAGATTGGGATCAGACATATGAAAAGCCTGTAGACTCTAAGGATAATGCTGAAAATGTATCATCATAGGGAAATGATGGGATATTCACCATTGGAGATCATTAAGAAGAGGTCAGACAAAATCACTGGTAAAATTTCCATATAGGTGATGCTGCCTGACTGGGGGAGATGGGGAAGGGAGAGGGCTGAGATGATCTGTTTTATATCTTTTCCTGTACTATTTTTCTGTAATTTTTCTGTGAGCAAATGAGCCCTGTGTTTACCTGTGCAAATTCTTTTTTTCTGTAGCTCTTTTCTGTAGCAGTTAGTTTGATGCTTGTGGGAAGGAGTGAATAGTAGGCCTGGGGCATAAGACATGGTCTGTTTTGAGAGTCAGGGAGTGATTTATTATGCACACGTACACAAGTGCTCTCACCACCAAAAAACAAAGTAAACTTGTAAAATTTTATCAAAGAACTGGAATAGATCATCATCATCATCATTTTACATGGAAAATGTGAGGTATCCGCAATGATAGAGCAAGTTGTAAAAATGAGTCTGGAAGCTAGATCACATGGCTGCTTGTCAAGTGACCCGTCCAATGGACTCCCTTCTCCTCCTGCTCTCCCTCCCTGTCTCTCCCACCAAGCAATTCAAGATCACAAGAACTGCAGCATTTGCGCACAAATGATTTGCCAACGGTTGGGAAAGTCAGACTTATCATAGTGTTGGTAATCTCGGCTGTAACAAGAACACCTTCAGAAAAATTATCATTACTGGAAAAACAAAGCAAAAGCTACTTCAAGACGTGCCCCTTGCAGAGCAGATTTGGACCACTAGTCCCAGTCTCACTTAACCTGCCTCATTCTGTCTAACCTTTAACAGCAGGAATATATTCCTCTAAAAGACAATTATCTATAAACAGAAAGAAAAACAAAAGGCAGAATAAAGGACATGCTACTGATAAAAAAAAAAAAAAAGAAAACAGTATTGCAGGGCAAGTGCAGAGAGGAATATACAAGTGCAAGTGAAGCATCATTCCAGCCCAATGTGTAAGAGGTGAGCTCAAAATTTCTTATAACAAAGTATCACAGAGCCAGTGTCAGTCCTTCTGCAGTGCACCTTACCAGACCGCACAGGCTTGTTTTGATCTCCTGTATGTCAGTTTGGGAACCCAAGGAGGACCCACGCTTGAATCATCCACAGGAGGTCTTGCCTCTCACAGCTGAGAGGGGACACTGGGCCCCAAACTAAACTTGAGGAAACGAGCAAAAGCTCTGGCAGGCTATAGGCCCCCCGCACAGATAGAAAAACAGAATTTGGATTCACCAATATCAGCAAGACAAAATATAGGACTAAAGATTTACCAACAGTGAAAATGTTAAGAACCTCTCCCAGAATGATATATAGCATATATAGACAAGGAAGTCTTCTGCATTGCTAGTGTAAGTATAGTCAAATTCGTTGCATGCTTAGGTCTTTTCTAGCTTACTGAAATGGCATATTTAGCTTTTTATTTCTAAATCAAAGGATATTCCTCACTGCCGAAAGATGCATTCCTCTGAGGCTTATGGTCTTTAGCAGATGCTCAATCTGCATATTTTCTCCTGATGGTTTTATGTTTGTGTTCATCAACACCCAGCAGGAGCCATAAACCAAGCCCTGCTCGCGGATGCACACATGCAGTTCCCATTGACTTCACTGGATTTTCAGCTGACTTCAGTAACAACTGCGTGCGCATGCAAAAGGGCAGAACTTGGCTCTACACATTTAATAAAATTACATCACTAGATACTCTATAAATGAAGGGCAATGAAGGCCATATTGAAAAATAATATAAATTGAAAATTGAAAAAGTAGCCAAATAAGTTCTGTTTTCATCCAAGTCTTCCCAGAATAACAAAAAGGGCATCCATTTTGCATGAGATAAAATAAAACTCTTGCGAGATCTTAGTAACCATGGTGTGCTCTGCCTCCCTTCGCAGGACCGTAGTGCGAAGCCATCTACAAAAGGCAATGATCATGTCTCAACTGCAGCAATGATACTGGCATATGAAACAATTAAGTAAAGGTCAAGTTACAAGCTGTGATTTGCTAAGTCATTTTCTGCATCTGTATCCTTACTCTGGAAGATAGGAAACTCATTGCAACTGGATTTAAATACCACAGAATACCACAGGAGAAAAAGTAATCGATCATATGATATTAGTAACAAATATTACAGAATTTTGAACGTACTCTAATGGGTAGTATTTTAAAGATATCAAATGCTTGAATCCAAGAGATTCATCACCTCCACCCCAAGAATCCCATCACAAATACCCACACGACCTACAAACAACTTTCTTCTTCCAAATTTCAATTATATCTAGCAACACACAATTTCTGTTAGCATGAGGTAGCACACACCAAGAAAAGCAATGCTGCATGTGTTTTCTCCAATTTTTTCACTTTATTTTACTTTTACTCATTCCATGATGTAATAACCTGTGCCTTTTTACTGCCTCCTTAAAAATATCTGCCTATTACGATGAAGAACATTCTGACTGCTACAAGTCCAACTACCAACAGGCTTCTTCGCGCTTTCTCTTTGACTCAGAAGCCCTCATTAGTCTGCAATTACAAACTTAGACACAGAAGTGCTCGGGGATAGGAATCCAGAGGGGGGCTCAATGTTCATGTTTGATTTTTCCTTCTAAGCAGGAACATCTCAGATGATTTTCACACTTAAATAGCAGAACAGATTTTATGAATCATTTTTTCTTCCTGGTTGGAACAACCCCTATTCCCTGTTGCATTATAATACTGAGTCACTTTGCATAAAGTGGGTTATTATTGCCAAGTCAAGGGAGAGAGAAGGGAAGTGGATGAAGTGCTCAGAACTTGGATGTGCTATAGGATATCCATCAAGTTGCTTCTTGAAGAAAATTGTTTAAAATGAAAAAAAAAACATTTCAAGGCAACTCAGATAAGAAAAAATCCAGATATTCAACCAAAATTAGTAAATTTAATGTGATACTGATGATGAGAATGATCGTACAGATGACTTTTCTTTTTTTAGATGGCACAGGGTCTGGCCTGTTATAAATGCTGAGTCGTTGCACTAGTCATTCACATTACGCTATCCAGTAAGTTAAGTAATTAGTGTGGTAGAATCTGTTCCTCCCACACGATAGCACTGTTGAATGAGTAGCTATGAGGCCTGGTGGGATTTGGCCATCTCAACAACCCCCTCCCCTCCTAACGCTGAGTCCTGGCAGAGAGCCTGTGGAGAGGCTCCTTGACAGAACTTCTTCGTGTTAACTCAGCCACTCCAGATCTACTTTGTGTTGGCTCTGAACGTGCACGAGCTTGCTGAATTTATGCTGTTGCCAGGAATATGTATTACAGCTTAGCTTTTGCAATTCTGGGTTCGCAACTGGGAGAGAAAGGGTCTCCCCACCCCATCTTGGCCCTGGTGGGGCAGGGCTCCCAGAGGGACGGAGTCTGACAACTGGTGCCAGCCTCATTTGCTGGTTTGTTTTAAATGTGTGACATGACTGGTTGATGGGTGAAATACAAGTAGGTATGTTACATGGCCACTTCTCCAGAAAAATGATTTAAAAAAAAAAAAAAAGCAGCAAAGGACCTCCACTTTTTCTGTATGTCCTGTTTAAGCAATGACACATGAAGAACTTTATGTTCAAACAATTACCTGGTACTTTAAATAGGACACTAAGGGAATAACATTTTTAAAATGTATTCAAGCAGCATGAGACTAATTCTTCTCCAGGGAATACCGGTGCAAATCAGAGCAACTCCTCGGAGGTCAAGTGAAGTACACCAGCATGAAAGCAAATGTTAGGCAGAGGAGAATCAGGCCCCATATCCCTTTATTTTAATGCAGAGGTTGCAGATCATCTGCAATGATAAAGTGAACAACATAAATATAACTGACATTTATTCAATTGATCTCACTTCCTGCCGACTGTTCACGGCTCCAAATATAGGGCCGAAGAACAATGGTTCAAGGAAGGGAGGCAGAAATCCTGGTTCTGCCCCATTCACACATCCCTGTCTGCTAAAACCTCCGACTTGAAACGCTTTTCATTTCCTTATGCTGCTACTTCATTTCAGGTGAAAAAAAATACAAGGATACATGGGCTGGAGATGATTGCAAAATCTGCATAAGCATGAGAGTCTATGGACAAAGAAGCAAGAAATTCTTTATTTTTACATACAATATAAATGAGGCACTAGAAAATTAATTCTGTAATTGGAAATCCAGAATAGATAAAGAATGATATGGGGGCAGGGGAGGAAGACTAATAGGAGGCTATTACAAATTATGGTGCTAATTTAAGCAAATCTGCAATTATTTCCTACAACTTCATGAGGTCCTGAACCAGGCTTCCTCCTCCTCCTGTGCCAGGCTGACAGAAGGATCCTTAGCAACGCGCTAAATATATTATGCAATACATTGACTACTACCAAGCAAAGGCACTGAATTACACTGAAACAAAGAACATCAGGTGTGAGCACCAGCACCTCCGGGGAAAGATCACTTATTTCTCATGCCAGTGAGCACAGACATCCTCCCGGATCTCTGCTACCAGCACAACATGATATTTGCCGCTTATAACGAAGTTAATGCAAATTTTACCTCAAATCTACTTAGGCTTGAGCTCTTTGACCGAGACTTCTTGCGGAGATACACGGAGAAGAAGCGGCGCACGGTGAACTTCTTCATGTTCATTTCCATTGCCCCGCGCGAGCGGCGCTGCGGCGGTGCAGCGGCTAGCGCATCCCCAGCGCCCGCTCCTCACATCCCCGCGCGGGCAGGAGCTCCTCCGGAGGGCCCGCTGCTGCTCGTGGGCGCCAGCTCCGCGCAGGAAGGCTCCCTGCGCTGCCGTGCGCTGCTCTGTTTACATTTCGGTGCTGCAAGCCCAACTCTTTCCACTCCCTCTTCCCTCGCCTTAGGTGCTACTACAGCCAATGGGGCCCGCCGCCCGCCGAGGCAGCTGCGCGGTGACAGCTCCCGCTCCCGGCGGAGCGGGGCGCGGGGAGATGCGGGATGTGCCCGCTGCTCTGCACGGCGCTCCGCTCGGTCAGGCTTTTTCAATTTCCTGCTTTGTGAATCACATGGGGGATAGGCACATGCTGCACTTCTGTTTTTAGCCCGGGATTTCAACACTGCTATAATTGCTGAGGGCTACGGTGGTCAGATCTGAGAAGAAATTAGCTCCCGTACAAGAGTGTCTCCTGGGAGGAGGCTGAAAGACGCCATGAACCCGCTGTCAGAACAGACGTGTCTGGACCTCTTTCTATTCTTGGGACTTTTTTTTTTTTTTTCCCTGCTTTTTGTTTTTAAATGGAAAATAACAGTTCCCCCCACACTTAAATCAAAAAACTTAACATCATATTCATACATTACCCACCAGCTTTACATTAAAATACATAATGCTGGCACAGCTCTGAAAATAGAAAGCATAATCTAAATGTAAGTATTTTCTTATTCTACTACAGCAGGGAGCTGTAGCCCTTTCAAGGGGTTAAACATGTACATCTATTTAACAGGCTATGATTTCGAGCTGCTCACTGTATTAGAAGCATCCAGACTTGCAGCTCACTTCTCAGCATAAACACATTTTCAGCTTTTCTTCAAAAACTAATGAATTTCGGTGCAATCCAGAAACCTAAGAGCTCTCTCTGTCTGCCGTACACAGCTCAGGCTCCTTGTCCTTGGCAGCCTTTCCTTTCTGGCTACTAAGGAGCATCCAGAAATGCCTTTCTCCCATGTCCTCATATGGAAAGTGAACAACTCTGATGACTTATTAATGACTCAGTTGAACAGGCTCAGAGAGAGCTGACACTACTACAGCCTGAGAGGACTCTCAGAGATTAAATGACAATACCACTCCCATCAATCTGCTCTAAAAAAAGAGAAACAGATTTTGCTTTAATTGCATGTCTGGACTCTGCTGTGAACGATGTTGGCTGGTCATGGCTGTCACTACCAGTTTTGTTTGCAGGTTTTCTCTCTCTCTTTTGTTTAAGCCTCACCACAGACTATACCTGGAAGAGCAGGAAAATAAAAACAAGTACAAGAACATCTTGGCATTTGTAGCTTTGCTGGAGAGGAGTACCTTCAGTGCTGTGCTCAGACTCTTGACCACTGCTGTGTTGCCCACTCTTACATGAATGCACAGCACAGTGCAGGTAGCAGAGAAGAAATCCTCTGCTTTATCCCCTTCTCAGACCAGCACCACCTCCTGATCACTTCTCCACTCTTTTTCCAACAAAGGTGGATCTTCGTGGTGTCCATGTCCAGCCCCAGCATAAGCCATGGCTAGCTCATGAGTCCTTCAGTCCTACGCAGTGCTGGCAAAGGCTCTTGGACTGGAGAAGGCTGTCTCTGCAAAAAGTAAGCTCTGCATAGATATATCAAAATCACCTTTGTAAGCAAATCAAGATAATAAATAGGTAAAATGCAGTTTTATTGGTAAAATTGTCACTATCAAAAATTTTGGCTCATGCAAGGATCACGGGTCCTGCCTGCTCACTCCTCTGCACCAGTGCAATCCTAAGCAGAGCCAAAGCCTCAGGCGCTCACCTAATTCTCATGCCCTCTCTCCTGCTGCTGTCTGCACACAGTGCACGCTGCTACTGCTCTTTTCCATGCCCTCCTCTCCGCCCAGAGCAAAGCTACCCTGACATGAGCTAGGTCTCGTAGTGGCAAAGGCTTTGGGGGACATGCACACAACCTTAAGTTTGTAAGTCGCTCTAGTTTTAAATAGTAATTAGAGAAGGTCACGGTAGCTCTCTGAACCCTTTCCATCACATAGAAGGAAGTCCCGCCTAGACCCTGACCTCTTTATTTATGCAAAGGGATAGATCATTCTGCAGCTTTGAAGACACAGGGTGCTAAGCTGCTCTCTGCAGGAGCAAGCAGTACATGAGAGGCTATTATTACTTATACTTGTGTAAGTATCAAGGCCTTCACGTCCTGCTATGCACCTAGTAGTTTAACTTGCATGTACAGCAGTTTAACAGCATGCAGCCACCATTAAATACATGTGATCTGCAATAAGCTTCCAAGAAGATCACACAGAATATGACTTGTGGCGTATCAGGTTCATTAACTGCACACGGAACTTTGTTCCTTACCAGCTGTGCAGAAAGAAAAATAGGTATTCTTTCAGTTACCATGTACTGTGAACACCAGCTGCAGAGTACAGGTAGGGCTTTGATGCTAAAGGTTAGACTGTAACATGACCAGAACGCCCAGGCGAGGGGTTTAGTATCATATCCCTGCCAGGACTCGGGCATGGGCATGGAAATGAGCACGATCTGCTTGTGTACACACTCCCCTTCCAGCCAGGTGACTAGAGATTAAGCAGAGAAGGATGAACAAGCATCAGATAGAGATATTGGGCATTTTACCTTCCAACAGGAAGAGCACAAGCCACCAACTGAACTGCAAAAGTTTACAGTAAAAAGAATACAAATAGAGAAATCAAAAGACATGAAGATGTAAAACTAAGCTGTGAAAAACAAATTCTCTTAGAGTTGCGTTCACATGGTATGCTCCCAAGCTACAGAAGTTAACTGCTTCAGAAAGAGAGGTCTCAAAAACATTAACTCAAACTTTCCACTAGTGAGACAACACCCAATTTTCCCAATCACTCCAATAAAAAGGTGTGAGTCAAAATACAAATTCGATCGGAACATTCATTGTTATGTTCATAAAGACACAACCGTTAGATCAACCTACAATGTGAAAAATTCATTGCACTTGGAGATTCATGAGTAAATTATTTATCAGCTCCCTCAGAGCAATTTTAACTGCCAAGGAACTTGATGGAAAAAGAAATCCAACAAATGTCTCTGTTTAAGACAAAAATAAACAACAGGGCTGGGGGGAAGGAGGGTAGGGAATATGACACATTTGCTCCAGCCAGTAATGTTTACACTCTATATTCTGACTTATATTTTTTAAATCTGGAACTATAATTGCTGTAACACAAAATAAATATGTAAGCACCCATGGCTTCTCCTGCTCCCAGTGAAGTGAATAGCAAAACTAAGTTTAAACCAGCTGGAAATGGGCTGCACCCAACACACACTCCCCAGCAACCAGGATTCAAGACAAAGTCGTCTACAGAAAGCACCTGAAGTGATACAAACACTAATGATTACATGATGATTACACTGATGATTGCAAAGCTTAGGTTCTGGCTTTTACAAGTCAAGTGGAGACTTCACAGTGACGTCCAGAGGAAGCTGAACAGCCCTCCCGTGTGTGCACAGATACACTAAGGGGTGCCAACGTGGGAAACCTACACGGGGCAACCAAGCGACCTGAAGCTGAACAAGGAGAGTGCCAGTGGCAGATGCCAGATGAATCATCCATTTCCAAAATAAACAACATAGCTTGAGCTAATTGTCTGCATGAAAGAACACACACATCCAACACACCAACCACAAACCATAGCTGGATGATGAGATTACTGAGAAAAATTCCATGTTACTGGATTACGCAGCATGTCATGCCCCATGACCAAAGTAGACGTTTTAGATTTTATATGTAAATCAACAATTAGAGTAAAGCCAGAACAATTCTGCTACTTGAGCAAACTTACAGATAATTATGGAAGTGAAAACATAGGACTTGATACTATCTTCTTTGCAAATGCAATCAGTTTTAGCTATCCTTCCTCAGTAGAAAAACACAAAAACTCCAGAGAGAAGCAATAAAGCATCAGAGGCAAGAAACAGATACCAGTCACAGCAAATAAGATTAGCAGCACATGGTACATGGAGAAATGGAAAATGAGAGTGCCAGAATAAAGGCACAGGAGACAATACCACAGAAAAGAGAAATTAAACATTACCATTTACGCTCTCATTAAAGAAAATCAGGAGCAAGAGCAGATGTTTCCAAGAAAAAACAGTGAACAGAACGGAGAACAATACCCTCCCCACGGTGAGGAGATGGTACTTGACACTTTGAGTGATTGCCACTTCCTCATCTTGAATGTTGGGCAAATTTCCACACGGCTTTTGTTTCCTCTGTGAGCAACTGAGGTGCTTATTTTTCTTATTGATGTTTCTTTAAAAACAAATGATGGGCAAGAAATACCTAAGTTTTGATTGCACTAGATCACAACATCAGTTTAGATTCCTGGCTTTTGCCGGCTGCTGGACCTCATTAAACACCTCATGCAGTTCAGAGTGCCACTAACTTCACTAGGACTCTCATGAAAAAAGCAATGCTGCCCACCAACCCTGTGGAGTATGTGTCATAACCTGTCATATCAGACATATTTCTCACCAGCAGTGATCAATAAATGATGGGGAGGCAGGGGAATAGGCAGGAAAGAAAGTGCATGTTCTCCCCTCTCCCACTTCCTCCTGCACATATCTGCGTATTGTGAATTTCAGCAATTACCAACTTTTCCAGATGTGCACTCCAAGTTTTCAGGGGTGTTGCATGCTGTTCTGCAAATTGAAATCACTGCTTCAAAAGAAGAAGAAGAAAAAATCATACACCTTGCCCATGTGTCCAGCAAGCTGTCAGGAAGCATCTGGGAATGCTGACTGCTCCGCCACAGTGTTCTCTGCTCCAAGGAACAACATTGGAGACTCTCAGTACCTGTTCAGCCTTGCACTTGTAGTCTCCAGGTCTGTGGAGCTTGGGCAAAACAGAGGCTCCCGTATACCCCGTATATGTCTTTAACATCCTTAATTACTAAAAGCTTTATCCAGCACACAGGCCATTGCATGAAAGGCGACCAGAAGGAAAATAACTGCAGCACTCATAGGAGAGAAGGGCTTGCTCTGGCAAGGGCAGCGTTGCTCAATCTGCTCTACAAGCCCTCAGCAAAGCCTTGATAGTCTTAGGAGTGGATTATATCCAACAGCTTTGCATGTTCTTAAAAGACAGAGTTGTTTTCAGTAAACTAGAAACCAACATTTTGTAGGGGTGCAAGCAGCTTACATGGCAAGGCTGCTGTACTTCTCTTTCTAGCAAGGAAGGCAGCTGTTGAGAAGGCAGGTTGTCTGTGCGTGTGCCGTGTCTCCTCCGTGCTGCGGCCACCTACAAAATCTATTTGCTCAAATCCTCCTAGACACCCACTAGCTACCTGATGATAGAAGGCAGCTGCTTTGAGAACAGGCAAACAGAGAGACTTTGACACACATGGCTTGGTCTTATTTGTGCCAGAGACCGCTGGAACTGCTGCAGAACTAATAGCTCCAAGACGAGATAACAAAATTCAATTGAATTTTCAGCAGAGGACAGACGCTAATTCACACAAAAGTGGCTTGTGTTAGTGCTTAAGCATCAGACTGGCAAGTGTCAATTGCTGTATTAAATGCTCCAATATGCGCTTTGCTGCTTATAGACACACACTAATATGTAACTGCATCACTGGCCATATACGAGTTGGTTTGCTGGGGACTACTCCTAAAATGGAGATTAGGCTGTCTAACAGTCTGCACTGAAAATAGGCCACGGAGAGGAGCAACAGCTCCTTTTTTTTTTTTTTTTTTCCCCCCTTCTCTTTTTACTGATATCACCAAGCCTTTTAACTTTCTAGTTGATATTGTATAGTGGTCTTTACTTGGCATTTGGTGGCTTAGACAGATATACGGGGCAAAGAACCTCTAAAACAATCTCCTCTGTATTTCATCAGCTTCTACTCCACGTTGATTAAAGGACATTACTGAAGATACAATTCTGTTTTTTTTTGCCTTTAGATAATAAGCAGAAAAACATACTGTTCTTCTGGAACAGACCAGAAGATTTAGTGAAACAAGGATACGTGGTAACTGAAGGATGAACAGTCTTATCACAAACACTTTGAATCATTACACAAAAACAAATTCTGCCATCCAGATTTGTAATGCACAGCATATGTTTACTGCTTATTCACACCAGCTAAGAAAGAATACCTACATTAGAGATCTATTAACATGCAAATTTACCTTGATAGGCTCTGAAAGATATGCACTGCAAAGGAGAAATAGTGCATGGTTTTAGAGTATTCACTGAAAACCTTATTTTTTAGTTTTCACTAATTATCGAAAGAGCAAAGCAACACTGCATTAATCAGAAAAGCCAGACCAGTGTTTGGCCTTGATACTGTGGAAGAGAGAAACACAGAACATGGCTCAGAAACTTTTATTCAGGAAAGTATCAATTACAGCAGAACTTCCACTTTCTATAAGCTAACAAAACTAGACAGGGAGGTGCAAAGGTAGGCTGAATAGATAAAATACATCATGCTGAGTTGAGCTCAATGACCTAGATCAAAAATCTTCTCTATATTTGACATTTCTTGGGGTGACCTTGAAAAGCCACCTTAGTACCTCTGACTATACCTGGCTCCAGCCTGCACACACAACCTCATCACCCTTGGATCTCTGTTAACATGGGGCATCGACTGCCTGAGTTGTCTCTTGTTCTTTCTTCTAAAAGGAAATTTTAGCCAGAATGGAGACAGAATTTACCCTGGCCAGGTTCCTGCTTTTGAGAAATGTACACTCAGGACACACCACCAGCGTGCACTTGCACTGCAGATTAGTTACGACCTCCACTTCAGATCTCCTGGTATAAAATGGAGCTGGAACATGCTGCCACTTCACGGGAGCTCTTTCAGAGTAAACACCATGATCTTTGTTATGTGCTCACAGCCAAAACTGCAGTTTAGGCTTGGCACTTATTTGCTAGCTTTGCTTACAAAAACAGATTAACTGCAAATAATGCCAAAAAAGGAACAAACAGTTGAGGCATGCAAATTTACATTGGTAAGCAGTATAGCTGGCAGGGCAAATGGCATGTAGGGTATTTCCAAAATACTCTAAATAAATGATGTGCCTAACGCCTACCAAAAGCCAGGCTCAAGATTGTATGAACCTATCCTACATTAGACATCCTAAAAATGAGGTTCATAAATAAAAATCAATAGTCATTCTTGAAATATTGGCTTCCTTCTTGTTGGATTTTTATTTTTAACATATTTTGAAGCCCTGCTTCAAATTTCTGCATTAACAGTACTTAAAACCAGACTACAGGCACAGCTCTCTCTGCCAGTTTGAAATAGAAGCTGAAGAAACAGGGCAGAAAAAAAAACATTTGAAGTGTTGTAATACACCCCCTCTTTCTGTCTCTAATACATCTACACAAGTGTGAACACTGAGGAAAAAAAAAACATGCAAAAATATTTCAACCTTCAAAAAGTTGGTTTGATTCCATCTGATATCTGCAAAACCAAATACTCTTTTCTTAATTCACCTGGAACAATAATGTCCTAACATTAACGCTAAGAAACTAAGACCCTTATTAGACTCTGCTTCCATCCATTTACTGTGGTAGAGCTAGAGAAGTTTACAACAGGATTTCCCAACACCAGGAACAGAGAAAGGTTTGGGAGCACCACCAGCACGACGACTATGTCATGCCTCTCCTCTGAGATTGTGTGACATTACAAGGCAATGAAGCCTGTGCTTTTGCAGCCACGTTGACAACATCCACATGCCCTGGGCTCATACGTAACCTCCCGCACCACTCAGCAGCAGTGCCATTCCTGTGGACAGCAATCTTGAGGTCAAAGCAAAATGCTTTGATCAAACAAAATGCATGAAACGGCTGCCTAAAGACACAGGGTGAACAAGAGGGCTCCCTTATTTGCAAGGACTGCATGGGCCCAGAGACTGCTCTTGCAGTTCAGTGAAAATATCTTCAGTAAAGGCAAGGAGAATGTCCAGAGCAAGAGCAAGAAGCAAACTCATGTGGATGTCCCCTCCTCTGGTTTGGTTGTTGGACTGATGGCTATTTCCAGGCTGGAACCTGCTATAATTTGGATATGCTCAATATGGTAGATGATAATTTCCTGTAATCTTACTTGAATTCGACTGCATAAAGTGTCACTCTTTTTCTCCTAGCTATAGTGCCATTTATTTAAGCCATGAGGCAGAAGGAAGTGTATGCCCTTTCTGCATAACTGTGACTGCCCACACTGGAATGAGTCCTAGCAGAGCTTCAACAAATATGCAGAAATTTCATCATCTTGCATATGCCTTCCTACACATCCAAGAAGTATGTGAAAATGTTTTGAAAAGTAAAGACAGTTTACGGTAGAATATGATATCCAGATGTCTAATTAATTTAATGCCAACCTAATGGGCAAAGAAATGCCAACTCATCATATTAAGTTTCCTAAAAGCAAAAAAACCTTAAAGCAAATTTCATATATGTTTTCAAATTCTGAAATAGCCCTATATTTCAAAGTATAGCATTGCCTTTTTTTTTTTCTATGTACAACACAAACACACATGAAACAAGAGTCTATTTCCCATATATATTCAATGCCAAGTTAGCATTTTGCATTGTCTGGAAAAAAAATCATAACTGCACTAATCATGTAGTGTATAGTGATAGAGTGAATCATGCTGAAGAGCAAAAACAAGTTTTCAGAGACCTATTTGACTTAAAAAAAAAACAATCAAACAGTTCTTTTAACTGAGTTTTCAGGGAGCTCTGACATTGGAACAACTGGCCACATTTCCATTTGCTAATCATGGCTTTTAAAATGCTATTATTATTACTAATTTCATATGCTCAAAAAAAAAAAACCCTATCATGAAGGTTCAGACCACTTCTCACAAATATTATATATCCTCTAAAAGAGGAAGGATGAATCAGCAATATATGAAAGGTTTGGACAAATAACCAGGCTATGGGAGCATAACTCATTTTCTAGAGCATGATCTATGGTTATAAAAGCATTGCAAATACTGAATTATTTAATGGAAAATATTTTTTTTTCACTCCTCATCTGACTCCCTTCAAAAGCAGGTTGATCCATTTTGCTTATTTTCCCTTGTCAGGGCAAATAAATAAAGAGGCTATTTTTCCACAAAACATTCAAACATAATCTGATCTCATGTGCAGCAACAGCACCCACACAATTCGGCGGCACTTTTGCCGTATCACACCATGGCTTTTTAAACACAGCTTCTTCTCTAGCACTGACTGTAGCACAGGAATAGAGTTAGGACAAAATCCATGCAGTGGTTCATCTTGGGGATTCAGAACTGCTCCATTTATTATTGTAATTTTACTAGGTGCTTAACATTCATGATATCTTCTTTTCCTCCTGCCTTCACTCCCTAGTCTTCTCTTCATTTCCTCCAATACTTCCAGTCCCTCAGATCTCCTTTTCAGATGTGCCACTCCTTCTTCTTCTTTTCTTTTCCCCTGTTATCTTAATTCAAAAAACCCAAACGAAAAAATAGAAATTTGATACTGAGAGGTGATGGTTTGCCTTCTTATATTTGTTTTTTAGAGACTATCTTATAGGACATCTCTGGAATTTGGAAGGTGCAAAAATAAATAAGATGGATGAAGGAGAAGGAATCAGAGAAGGGTATTCAGGGGAGTATGCCTGTCATGTTGCACACTTTGTCTGGAAAAAGGAAGTGAGCCATCCTTTTCGCAACATGACCGACTCTTGCAACTTTATTGTGGGTCTCCTAGCACCTGATTTTAACGTCTCTCAGCTTCTCAAGTCATGACAATACACAAGATGTTGCATATTTCACTGGAGAAAGAAGAATCTAAGTGGCAGCCTTGACCCAGTTAACCAGCTGCAAGGTAAGTGCAGATGTAAGAGATGCTGAAAAACAGGTACTGACAGAAGTTCTTCACACAAAGGAGAGCTGGATCTAATGCCACCTGCCTCTAACAGGGCTAGCAATAGATACTTAGGCTGCATAGAGGTTTGCTGCATTTTAGACGACAAGATCTTGGTTTATTACAGGGATAATAAATGCAAACGTCTGTGCCACCTCAACACGTGTTCCTGTGGTGGAGGAAGAGATACGTGTTCCTGAGCAGCTCTGTCTCCTGCACTGGCAGCACTGAGTTTGCCCGTGTAAGCTGCCTTCTTTGGAGCTATGCAAGCAGCAGGCTCTTGCTGCTTGGCCAGCAGAGCTGGAATCATGGAGCAGACAATGTCAAACTGCTCTTCAGGTCACAGCTGAAGTTACCAGAATAGTTCTGCAATGGAGAGCATTTAAAGTGTCCTAAAATATTTACCTGATTTATAAACTAAGCAGAAGTGATTTGGCTAAAAAATTAAACTGAGCAGGAAATATGCATTGTCACTGAATGTTTTCTAAAGCAGATTCTGTAAGTGACTCTCAGTGTGTTTACAAGGGAAAAGGTCCCTAAAAGGTGAGCAAGGGTAACCTAGGGCTGCACCGCAGGAGCTCAGCGGCCTACACTGCTGTTTGATGAACTCAGAAGTATTGAGTCTACTCACCAGGAAAGCCAAGATCCCTGATGGAACCAACTGGGCTCCCCATTATGCAGAAGATGAACTATGCAGAGTCTAGCGTAGAAGTAAGACTGCAGGTTACAGCCACGTTAACCAGCTCCACATAAATTCAGCATAATTTTCAAAGTTTTCATGTGCGCCCTGCAGGTTGTAATGCAATTCTAGAGCTCTTTCAAACTTTATACAGTGTTGCTGTACAGAAACAGCTATAAAGCATTTGTCCCTGATTACCTTTACATATTTATGATAAGCAATAAAGCTGTGGAAACTACTTGCATTATTTATTTAAAGTAATCTACAAGCTTGTATGAGATTTCTTGACCTGATCAGATTGATGTCTCTTACAACTCTATGAGCAATATTTTTCATTGACCAATAATTAATGCTTCAGAAAAAGAAAACAAACCCACAATTCACCTAGCCAGTTACGTAATACTGACTGGATTTGATGGTGTGTTCTTTTGAAATATGGAACCCTGAGGAATAAAGCAAGATTGCCTTTGTTTTGGTTTGCGCTACTGAAAACAGCCTTCGAATAAACTGTCCTTCCCTTGCTTCATTTCTCAACACACTGGATCTTTGCTGTAACTCCTACAGACAGCAAGCTCAGCATATTTTCTTTGATTAGATCCAAATTTATTGTCCTTTAATTCAAAGAGGATTTTCCTAAATTTATGCTATTGTATAAATGATGATTTAGGATGAGTGCTTTTGTGCATCATATGATCTTTGAAGACACTTTTGTTCAAGTCCCCTCTTTCTCCCCCCAAGTTAGATAACCTTAGCCATGCCAAGATTTAGTTAAATCATTCGCAAATCTCTGGTCATTTGCATTACTCTTTTGGGGGCTTTCCTTATTTCCACAAGGGTCAGGCTTGCAGATAACGTACAATGGATACTAGGTACCTCTCATACTACATTATTTTTGTAATTTCTGATGACTTCTATATCACTCTACAGCCTGTTCCCAAACATCCTGAGTTTTCAACTGATGCTGTGCACTGGGCAGACTGTCATTTATAGTTTCTCTCTTCCTGTTCATTGGCACATACTAAAGCTGGAAAACTTGTCAAAATGGCTAACAGGAAACACACAATTTATGGAATGCCCCTATTTCAATTCACCTCGCCCCTTTTGTGAATTATAATACGTTAGCATGATATTAATAACCTTCATCAGCCAAAATACTTTCTCTGAACAGTTGGCACCGAGTCCTACAAATCTCAAGGAAGAGATTTGTAACAACAAGAGTAACAACAACAAACCAGCCTCCTCTTTGCAGCCCTCCAATCCTTACTTTATCTTCTGCAGTAAGGAAGATTATCAGCAAAAAACGCTTTGAGACAGACAGACGGGGAGAAGAAAAAAGAGCTAGCTGAAAAATTCAGAGGAAAGAAGAAACTCCTGCAAATTACACAATGCAGATTTAGGAAACACAACTTGGAAAACACAAGACAGCAACCCAGATCTATGCAGCTGGTCCTGGCAGCTGCCAAATAGGACATACTAGGTCCATCCGAATGCGGCGGCCCTCGGCCTTCCAAGACCCAACAGGCCCCAGTCCAACCAGGCCAGGCCTCCTCATGAACGCTCTTGTACATATGCTCTCCTTTCTATTAGCTCTAACTCGACAGGCACATGATACATTATTTTTATAGCTATTAAATACTGATGGTTGAATTCATATCCAGCTGGTTGTGAATGCCTCCAAAGCTGGGACAATTGGCTACAGAAACTCGTATGCACTGGCTATTCAGACAACTTGTTATTATTGGCTCGTATTTACTATTTCTGTATGTGGAAAATATGTATTTATTTTTCCTTTCCCTCTCCCCTATTATCAAACTCAGTAATTTATCTTTTAGGAAGATACAACCTGAAGCCACATCAATTTCTTCCATTTGTTCACACGTTGCAAATATTTGTTCCCAATTTAAACATGTCTGATTTGGCCTTCTTTATTGCTTTTACTTGCTGCTGAAATCCAGTACAATTCCTGATGACATCTTAGCTGAAATTGCACACTGAGTCTAAAGTTCATACAAGTAAATTGCACAGAAACTCCCCTTAGCTAGGTTGCCAGATATTTATTCTCCTTGGAGCATTTGGAGGCAAACTATGTGCCTTTATTTTTCGGTGGCAACTTTGCTCTTTGGAGTTCTCTGGGAGGCAAAAATCACAAACAGCTCCTCCAGAATATTAAAAATAATTGAGATAATGAAAAGCTAATAGACTTCAGCTTTGAGGGTTGCAAAGAATAACCTGCCATTGTTCAGACAACCCTGTAACAGAGCACCTTGTTAATTAGAGATGATTCACAGATGGCTTGCATTAGATTCTGGTAGTTCTGAATAGCAGCGATATTTTCACGCTGAGTCCTTATCTACTTAACAGTAATGAAGTTTAACTTTAATTAAAAGAAAAGCTGCTTTTTTAAGCCTCTGAGTCCAAGCAACACTGCACTATAGAATATTAGGATGCCTTTTACTCATTTTCCGTATTTAGAGCTCTCCACGGCTTGCTGCCTCCTTAACATTGCTCACCAGGGAAAGCTAAGTACCTCCTCAGCAATGTTTGCCTGTGCGATGGCAATGCTAGCGTCACTTCATGTGGAGAAAGGGGCAGAGAGAGAAAAAAACATCTCCTTGAGGCCTCTCAATCAGTCAGTGACTGAGTTGGGCACAGAACTGTAACTATCTATCTCAAACGCAGCAGCATCGACGTGTGGATGGGCATCCACGGCTTTGTTTCGTGATCATTACAGTAGCATGGCTTGGTGCTACAGCACCTCATTGCTACCAAAAGGGAAGTTCCCACTCTTGTCACCTTCCTTCCCCCTTTCCTCTAACCGTTGGTTTTGCCTTTTGCAGGCACGACTCCTTGCTCCAGCAGGCCTGCAGCGGGGGGCTCCAGCGAGCGAAGCCCGAAGAACCGCAACCCTGCACGGGAAAGCTGCTGGCTGGCTCAGCTCTCCGAACCGACTCGTGCGGAGCTGCGTGAGCTTCGGTGCCTGCGCCAAGAGCGGCGATGGGCGACGAGAAGGCAGAACTGCTCCCGCCCTCAGCAGCTGCCCATGACGCCGGCGTAGCTGCAATGACAAACACATCCTCACGCTGGCATTACCTGGCGCTGACTCTCAACACCTGCCAGCTGCCTCTGGTTGTAAGGTTTTGGTATCTCTTCAGAGGTCCTCCTTTCTCCCCCATTTTTTAAAAAAGGAAGAAACGGAAGGAGGAAGGACATCCTGGATCCTGAAGCCATTATATCTTCAATAAGTTCACTAGGAAATTCCTTAAGAATTCTTGCTAATATAGATTTGTTCGATTCAATATTGTGAATGATCATGAAAGCAGACGTTGTAACTATCAGAACAAGGCAAAAAAAATGCAGCTCTCCACATTCAGTAGCTGGAGAATGCAAAAATATGTAATTACTTCTTCAATTAAGTGGCAAGTAAAGAAACTACATGCAAAATACATGCAAATTTTTAGTCTTTTCTCACTTCCTTTTCTCTCTTAGAACTCACAGCAAGGATATCCAAGCCTGTGCGTGCAGAAGTGCATGTTTCCATTTAAATCACTAAGGGGAAATGCACACAAGCAGTTTCTTTGACAGTTAGGGGATTACTTGCCTGATCTGAGAAAAGGATCAAGGCTTTTGCAGTCAGCTCTTTGGGTAAGCTGCATTTTCTCTGCATCAGCACTGGGCACATACTGGGCGCTTGACTACTACAGAAATAACAGTGCAAAAATCAATAATTACTGCATCTTAATTTAAGGAACTAAAACATCTTGTAAATTACAGAAAGCAACTAACCAAAGCAGAAAATCACAGAGAAACGAGTCAGAACCTTTCCTCATTTCAAATACAGAGAATAAGTAATGGATTATTAAATAACATGCTCCAAAAATCTGAATTTCGTACAACCAGCTTCTCTGTATATCTGATACCAGCGTCAAAATATAACAGCCATGAACTTACCTTCTTTTTTTCCCCACTCACCAGAAGAGCTGTCGATTGTGCCTTCAAAGTCATTTTGTTTCGTTCATTGGCCTGAATTTTACCAGCTACCAAATTAAAGAAAAATCTCTATTTAACCTACATTTAGAGCTGACTGGTAATTCAAGGAAGTCAAAGTATACGAACATATGCTTGTTACTTGAATGGGATCTGTATTCAGCTTTTGTCAAGCACTCAGAATGAGGAACCCAATAAACAGCAAATTCATCACCTCGCTTTACAAGTCTACAAAATTCTTCAGTAAAGTACAGCTGAAGTTACTCTTCCTCTGCAAACCTTTTATATGATAACAACTCTACCATATGAGGTTTCTTGTATCTAAGTACTTCCATTTCTCAATATGGTATTTAGGATTTTCTATGGCCCTACTTCTGTCGGCTCATCTAGGTTTGCCAGGCCATGCTGAAGAGATTCATGAATATGAGAAGAAATATGAAAAACATTCCTAAAAATATATATATTTTCACTTTTCCTGCATTTTAAGGTACCTTGCCATATAAACATACACCCCGATCTTCACTACATATTGCCAATCTGCAAACTTCCAGTATCAGTCTACCTGACCTGTCAGCATCTTGTCATTCCAGTGCACAACTGGAATGACATAACTTAGAGTTGTCAGTGACATTTTAAAAAAATATAAGCCCTGAATGTTGAGCCCACAGAAACGTTTAGGACTGAAAGAGAACAAGGCTTTGGTGTTGCCTTTGCAAATTAAACATAGCATCTTTCACTCCTGCAGAATAAGAGGGAATTAAAACATTTAGTTTTAAAGCCTATTTTGATGAGCATTTATCCTGCTTGTTTCCATATCTTCCACTCCCTAGCACTTCCCAGGTGCAGGTAAGATTCCGTTCACGTACTTTGTAATGAGTCTTCCCACAGGAATTGTAAAACAATAGACAACATGAAACAACTCTACAGCAACCCACTGCTATTTGTGCTTCTGAGCACAAAACTGAGCGCATCAGCGCATTCCTTTTCCTTTGTGCAGTTCTACTTTTCTAAATGGAAAGCTGGGCTTCAGTGAGGCCTCCATGCTCCATCATGTGAAACAGTTTAGAGCTATTGTCTCTGCAGAAGACTTTTTTAAAAAATATTATTTAAAAAGGATACAGGATATTAAAGACTCCTCCTTTAGCAGGAATTGCTGCCCAGTGATACAGATATGGTCACATATAGTCCAAAAGAAACAGATGGTTGTATAACATAGACATGTCCAAATTAAACAACACTGAAACAAGAGGAAATCAATGGAATCCAGACTAAAGACAAAGGTTCCTTTTTAAATTCAGCCTAGATAACTGATAACTACATAATTAAAGGCAAATCTTCTCGTTAAAATAAGTGTGTGTGTGGAGGGGGAGATTTTTTGTGAGGGGGGTGGGGTGGGAGAGGGTGTACGCGCGTTTTGTTTTTTTTATAAACATCTGATCTGAAAATAAGAGAAGAGTAGAAAGGCATTTCAGAGAGAGGAAGAATTAACTGAATGGACATGGAATTTCAGGACTTTATTTTAACTGTATGTCATAGATCTCTGCCGTATAATGAAAGCGCAAACTTCCAGTTTTCACAAAATCACAGAATGGTTGAGGCTGGAAGAGACCTCTAGAGATCATCTCATTTAAAAAGATGAAAACAGAAATGGAAAAAAAACAGAAGGATAAAATATATTTATACATGTCAGAATACAATATTGTGTATTTTTTGAAAATGAAAGTTAAGAATGGCTTACTAGGAAATTTACTTATCGTATTCTTTACTATTACCTCTGCAATAATTTCCAAGCGAGGAAAACAAGGTTCCTGCAGAACCAAACAGATGACATTACACCACTTACAAACATCTTTCCAGGACCAAGCCCATAACACTATAGTTCGTGTTTTGTGTAAGGCTGTGCAGATGACATAGCAAAATTGCACACACGTCATCTGACACAACAGCTGACGCAGAACTAAAAGGGGGGTTGGACCCCGTGCCCTATCACCTCACCTCGCAGCTCTAGGTGCTGGCGGGTGCGGGAGATGCGCCCGGAAGGCACTCGGTGCCCTGGCTGCCCCGCGTCACGCGCCGAGGCCACGAGCTGCTCGGTGCGCCGGGGAGCTGCTCTGCGCAGAACTCCGCCGCCACATCCGTCTCGGGAGGGCTTTTGAGCAGCTCTGCGGTTCAGCCCCTTCCCTAGTCAAGGCTGCTTTACAAATATTGGCCACAGTTGTTTTTCAAGGAAGGATAACATTAGCTAGAGCTGGCAAAATTCACATTCAGCCTGAAGTCTCTCCTCATTAAAATAATGTAGGGCAGAACATTTTACTTAATACAATCATTATCACTTGACTACAATTTCCCCTTGACCTGCCCTGTAAGCATTAAAAAAGCCTAAAAGAGGGTGGATGTGCAGTTTGCACCATCTTCCTGTCTTCTTCACATTACCAGCAGAAAGGAAAGGAGCCACGACGTAGAGAGAAGCAGGCCCAGCATGTACACAGACAAAGAGAAACTACTTCAACTCCTGGAAATAAAAACCAACCAGTTTATAATACTGGATTAGTTTTCCTGTGACATGTGTTATTAATTTGCTCAGCTGTGACAGAATGTTTGGTCCTGTGCAAGGCCAAGAAAGCCTGAATTGCTTAGCTGCCATCTGTGCCTTTAAAATCCCATGCAATGGCTTTATCCCAAACACTTCTGTATATAGGCATATAAACACAAGCTCTCTTAAAATGCAATGACTGATTAATGCCAATAATGAGAAGTTACAATTTTAAAACAGAATTTGTCTTTAAAAAGTTCTTTAGCATCTTCCTTAATTACTCAGAAATCTAAAGAGGATCCTCTCTGAGGAGCATCACAGGCTGCATAATGTGTGTCTCAAAATTTTGTTTCATCAACTCTAAGGAAGGGGAAAGTATAAAAAATTCAGTAGAGTCAAAACATAGGCTATTGATTAATCCTAGACAAGGGTAAGGAGATGTGTGAGCCCTGTGTTTCAATAGGCTCCAAACTAAAGCAGACCTACCCTAAAGGCTGATTTTGAACACAAAAATTCATCACATCCTGTGTTCTTCAGGGGAATACTGGTAAGTCTAACAGTATCTCTAAGACAGTATAAATGATTTAAAAAATCATCCAAAGTATGGATGATTAAAAACTTAAATCTAAACTATACGTACGAACTCATAAAGGTTTTATTAGATGACCCTCCCCTTTCCCTTTTTACCAATTTTTACCAATTATGTGGAAGGAAATCGATACCACTGAATTAGTTTTGGCACTCTGGGACATGTTCCAACTTGCATCCAATAACCACCCAAGCCAAACCAACATGAAATAAGCAGAACTTATTTTGCATTTTGTACGTAGTACCATCCTCATTGTTCCACAGTATTGAAAACACTTAAGGAAATCCTATAATGCAGTTTCATTACAGTTTTCATAGGAAATGTATAATTATTTACACTTATCTTCAAAGCACCAAAGCTACTGCCCCAACTGCCCTGGAGCAGGAGCAACTCCCACAGGAGCCCTGTCCATTGCTCTTAACACCAGGTAGCATCTGACCTTCCTTACCCCAAAATAACTATCACATGCTGCAGTTCAGCACCAGGCAAGACTAAAGCAAAATATAATCCACAGATAATTCCCTGACAAAGTCGACTGCAGGTTAATCTTCTCTGATGGCAGAAATAAATAAACTGCTTGTGCTCCTTAGAAATGTTTGTTTTCTGAACCCTATCATTTAATGACTGAACCAGAGGTGACACGGCTGGGAAAACAGAGAGCTCATCAGCATCCATCAACACGTGGAAGAAAACAGGCTAACTTCAAATCTGTCATTTGTACCCCAACTCCGTCACACTCCTCCAGCAGCTAATGAGAAGTACAGGAGGTTGGGCGCTCTGGGAGAGAATGACAGAAATAAACTCTATGTTGAAAAAAAACTATATGTGGCAACAACACAGAGCCATTTGATGAGAAGGAAGAAAGACTGTGCTTCACAATACAGTAGTGCAGCATGAACCTGCCCAAATACCTGCATTGGTTGGTACAACTCTGCTCATGACCCTGGAGGGTAACAGCAGCCCCCTCTCCATGAAGCACCTGAGACTCTGAAAACTGGTACCTTTTGCTCTCTACCACCTGTAATGCACCTGAAAGAGGATGCCTCTCAGAAGGTAAGGACAGAACGCTGTTCCCCTAACTTCAATATATATTATGAAACCAGGGCCTACCTTAAATGCTTTCTAGGTAGCAAAACTAAGAGACATTAGTAAACAACTTTTTAAACTTCTTTAAATTCCCTTCTGAGGTGCATTCAAATCAGCTCCTCTCTCAAATGACAGATCAAGCTACCATTAGACCTCTTGTTGTTTTTGTTGTTTGATAAAAATGGTATCTTGAACCAAAATTTGCCTTGAAGACTCTGGACTCATCTCCAAAGAAATCTAAAAGTGAAAAAAATAACTTACAACTCCTGTTAAATACACACCAAGAGAACATTTCAAAACAATCTGTTTCTGAGAGTTTCAAGCAATTTCCATATAACTTATTATGGCATGAAGTGATTTCTCTAGGTATTTTCTTCCTCTGTGAGTCAAGCTGGAAACATACAGAGTCAGTCCAGAGAGCTCTGATGGTGAGTGACAACATGAGCACTGCAGCCAAACCCCCAAATCTGCTGCGGGGAAGCAGGACGAGCAATCCTCCTCGAGGGTCACATGGTGGTTCACAGCCATTGCACTCGCTGCAGCTCCCAGCAGACGACCGCACGCCGGGCACTGGGACAGGCACCAGAGAGGAACAAGAGCTGCCTGGCCCTGTGCACTACAGCTGATCTTCCGAATTCAAGAACCATTCGCAGAGCTCAGAAATATGCAGTTTGTTGTGGATTAAGCCACAACAAAAGAAAAAGTGGGGTGCCTGAATTATGAATACAGATCCCTCTCTCTGCGAGCTGCTTTATTAATCAAGCTGTAAATGAAGACAGATGCACATGGGGTGAGCACGCTGCTAGAGATGCACTATTTATGAAAGTAGTTGCATTTAGAGCAAAGTTAAGGCTTATCTGAAAGAAATGTGCTTATAGAACACTGAAAAATGACTTTTGCAAGAACATTTTTAATATTTTTTATCACCTAAGTGATTGACTTGAGTGATTTTAAGTGAGTTAAGTGATTCTAAATCACTTAGCAGTGATTCAGAATGATACAGATTAAGTGAAGTGAAATATTTTCTGAAACATATGGCTTTCAGTCTAAAACAATGTAAAATAGACTTTGCATAGCTGGTAATCTAGATATACATTGGTTTGCAATACACATACATTTCACATATCATCCCTATAACCCTGACATACATGTGCAAAATCAGTTTATAAATCCACTGTGTGGACTAAATATGGCATATGACGTGTTTCTGCTGTGTTTATTTGTAGAAATGACTTTCAGGAGTTTGTACTGTAAATGACACACAAAAACAATTGCACTACTCAGAACTAAACATCAGGATGTTTGCACAGAAAAGACATAGGTCTGAAAGACAATGAAACTCCCACACTCCAGTAGCCTGAAGTTCACAAAGACAGAAAAACAAACAAGAAATCATCCTGACAGTTTTTAGGAGGCAGTTTTTCTTTTTCAAAACACAATGAAAAAACAAACAAGAAAGCAACACACACACCACTCCAAATCAACAAGTCTTTGGGTTTTTGAAGTCCCTCCATGCCATCAGCACAGCTATTTTGCACTGGAATGCTTGCTTTGTCAGCAATCCAGCTTTCCACTAAAACAAAAAATGCAGTGGATAATTTCCTAGCAAGCTTCTACTGTGGATTTAAATTTAAAATAAGAGTCAGCCATAAGGCTACTGAACTGAAGAACAAGCCACCTCCTGCACTGATGCAAGATCTTATAGCTTTAGACAAGCTATCATTTATTTCAGAGAGCATTTTGCTTCAGCAAACATACATATGTGGCTACACGATTTATCTGAATAAGAACATTTAAATTTAATTCATACATTGCTGTTTCCCCTGAGCAAGGAAGGAAACCCTGAATAAAAACAAGTTGAAATTCACATATTTCAAAAACCAACTGATTGGATAGTACCGGATTATCCCATATTCTCTGACAAGTTTTTCCAGCAGACTTGGTCAATGCAAGCAGGAGGACAGCTCTGCATGTATGTCACTATTCTTTTTCAACACAAATGGGCAAGAAAAGGAGTGAAGCATTTCTTACCCCTTTACAGCAAGGAGGAAACTCTTCTGAGAGCATGTCCATACTATCCAAAAGGTCATGATAAAAAGATGTTTGAACCGAGGCTAAAACTACATTCCCTGCCCACTTCTGAAGATACAAGCTGCCCTTGGCATACCTAAAATGAGAGTTTTGTAATCCAGCCCCGGGCTAGCCCCTTGTTGTGAGGATTGCTGAGAAAACGGGAAGGGGCTTTTTAGCTTCCTGAGGCTGGAGGCTCTCCTAGCAAAATCCAGCACAATCTCCCCCCAAGAGGAAAAGGAATCATAGAATCATTATGGGTGGAAAAGACCTTCAAGATCATCAAGTCCAACTGTAAAGGAACAAGAATCCACGCAAGCTACACGATGGAGGTGTCCAGCCTGCCAAGATGTCACCTCTGGGGCTGGCAAGCTGCAGCAGAAGCCGCTGCCAAACTAACACCCACACCAGCTGGGAATCCTTTCGGAAGCAAGGCAGGCACTCTAGGAAGGGAACAGGGCTCAAGGACTTCCCTATATGTACAATTCCATTCAAACATTGGAATCTGAGATTGCTTTCTTGTTGGCTTTTTAATAATCATTAAGACATTTTTTCTTTATGACCAGCTTGCAAAACGTCCCAAGCAAAACCACAGAGTATTGTTCAAGGACCAACCTTCCCTTTCAGCGTATCCCTTCCAGCAGCTTCTGAAACATTCCCTTCAAAGGGAAGCTGAGTGGCCTCTGCCCGCCTTTCTTCCCAAATCGCTGCTCTCGCTGCCCATTTTGATTAACTGCTGCAGGCCCCGGGCTCAGGCCAGGCCAGCCAGGATGTCCCTAGGAAGCAGGTGGCATCAGGTCACAGCTGAGGTAACTGGGCGCAGGCAGCGCCAGAGGAACAGGCGCCTGGGCCACCCGCCGGGCAGGGCAACGAGCCCCCACCTCCCCCGGGCCCTTGCCAGAGATGCGGCCTGGGCAGGTGGCTGTGGTGCTGCTGCCACATGGCTGCGTTGTGCTGCGGCGAGGCCCGAAGGGGCCGCGTTAACCACGCAGCGGCATGACTCAAGCTGCAGATACATTTGGATATTTATTCTGTTTAATGGACTTCTTGGAAAACGAAGCTGTTGATCAAGTCCCATTTAGCAGATAAAGACAGGAATCTAAAGCTTCTCTCAAGTGTTTTTTAGGAAAGGGCATGATGCATTTGAAAAATAGCTTTCTTCTAAGCAATGCTCACAATGAGGTTATCTTATTCCACCACTGCGTACATGTTGTTTATTTTTTTACATTTTAGAAATGAAGACCACAAATCAGTTGCATTTGTACTTGAGCTTTTTCTCCCAACTCTCCACTGCCTTTGCTTTGTGAGGATAGAAAACAAATAGCCTGACAAGGAATATAAGGCTTTTTTTCCTTTTTTAAAAAACTTTTCTATAGAATGCACTACCTTTAAAAGTCTGAAAACTAACCTGCTCTACCCAGCGAGTACTGTAAGTCATGGGCATGGATGTCCTTAAAACTACCAGGGAATCAGGACCACCAGCCATGCTGGTGTTCTAAGACACCCAGACCACAACGTCCAATATCCGCAACAAAAATCCAGGAGAATTTTCCCGGGAGACCAAGGAAAGACCCACGAGAAGCTACAAGCCATGGGTGTAGCAGGGAAGGACCCGATGCCAACAGCGAGGTGCTGAGTGCCCACAAAGAGGAGCCGAAGGCTCCGTGTTCCCTGCAGGGCCGGGCGGGCACGAGAGGCCCCAGGGAGCAGATGGTGCTCGGGCCGCGCAGGCCGGGCGTGCGGCCTCCCATCTGCTGGTGTGCGCAAACACAGGAGGGCAGGAATTACAGGACACTTATTATAAGCAACATTATTAATCCTCTTGGAAAAATATTTATTTGATTCCGTGTTAACACTGATGAACTCAGGCTATAGAGCCCCAGAAATACCCATGATGGGCTGAACGGATTAGCAGCAGATCGCTGCTTTTGGCATGTCAAGTCATAGCTATCATGTAAGCTGCAGAAGCAATTTCAGCTGTTAAAACAAAAATGATTCTGCTGCTACTGTTTTTCTTTAAAGGAAATCCTGGGTACACAGAAATACACATAGATTTTTTTTTTCTTTTAAGTAAGGAAGGTTTCTGTGCTTAGAATTGTTATCAGTTAGCTCTTTCCTTATGTAGGGTCTCCTGATTGTTGTTTCCATAGTTTCCTGGAAGCAAAACAACAGAGATGGTGGCCACAGACACAACGAGCAGAGCGTCTGGCGTAGGTTCAGTATGGTGATTTTGTAGTGTTTTCTTTTTTATTATTTTTTTCTACACTTTTGCTATCAAAATTCTTTAAAAGATTACACCAAGTCCCAATAAATAATATTTAGTTCAGCGTGCTTTGTGCAACCTTGTTATTTCTCACTGTGCTACTCTCAGATCGTGCACACTAAGAAAGGCTGGATCATCACCTCTTGGGGAAACGCTCAGCGTGTAGAAACACACTTGGACTTGGACAGCCACTAAGCAGCATCTGAGAAGAGCAGACGTCACCATCTCTCAAGTCACTGAAAAACCACCTCAAACTAAAGCACAAGCTGCTGCTGCTCTAGGTTAAATTCCTGGGGAGATGCTACAAAACTTCTTGCATTTCTGACCATCCTCTGACTTTTGTTACCCACCAGAACTGCCAGAATATTCAATCCGCTGCCACTGTCCTCTGTGCAGTCTTGCTCCCACCAGGAATCCTCATGGAAAATAAGGTCTCTGAGCGCTTCCATCAGGGCCAGGAGAGCGCTATGCTGCTATTGCAAGAGCAGAGAGAAGCACACAATCAAGTGAGATGAAGACAATTTTCTTTTACTTTTCTATTTATTTATAGCAAACTAAGACATAGCTAGAAGAGGAATTAATTAAAATGTACAAAAGCAAGGAGAAACTAATTGGGAAGGTAACAAGGGAGTATTAGAGAAGGTCATGTGAATCAGAACTAGAGGCAGTAAGATAAAATTAACAGGGAATATTCAGGCTGAATATCAGCACAAACTTTTCAACAATGAGAATCTGGAAAAGTCTTTAAAAATCATGTTTACAGCATGCTTTTGGAATATTTTCTATGAAATTACACTGGTCTGGTATATTATTATATCAGTGAAACATTTAGAAGGATCCTGCCTTGATGAAGAGCTGAATTACTCAAGTGAGAGGTATCTTTCCAGTTGCTACACGTTTATTTTTTTGGGTGGGGCAGGCAGAGCTTAGTGTGGCCGGAAATCCATGAAGCATCAGTAGCTATTTCCTGAACTGACTGCTTCAAACTAACAGTATTTCCAAAATAACGGACAATTTCAGTTCGTATCTTACAGTCAATATAACATTCAGCTGTTGCCTACAGAGAGCTGCCATGGCTCTCTCTGTAGTAAACTCTGTCATATTGTGATCTCCAATATTCAGGAAGGGGAAGACAACTCAGAATAAAAAAAAAAGATGGTTAAGATGCCATCCATGTTTATACAAATGGTTTGCATGATGAAGATTTTTCATAAAACCTAGACATGTATGTCAGAATGCTTATTCTCATGAACATGCTCATTAAGCTAATGCTCAGAACATGTAACAAGTCAACTCTTCCTTTGCAAAACATTTTTCTGTCCCGTCATTGTGTCTGGGAAAACACAACACATGAAAGCAAACAAAACCTGCTGCACTGGGAAAAGGGGCTGGCGGGGAGACACTCAACAGTGATGAAAAGTTACCTGAGCAAGATCACTGAAACAGTGGTACTCAACGTATATTTAAATGTCCACCTAAAAAGAGTAACAAAGGAAATCCAGACATTGCCACCCTGAACTCAGGCTGCATATCATCTTTAACCATGCCTTGTTCTACTGAAACAAAGATCATTCCCTATGTAGAGTCTTGGTCAGCAGAAAACAAGGAACAGGTTGCCAAGGGAAGGGCATCAGATCTCTAGTAACCTGTGACTCATGAAGCTCCCCTTTTACAAATCATCAGACAGACTAATTTTATCCTTACAAACACAGGGGAAACATCCATGAGGGAAAAATGTGAATGCAGGGACCTGAAGTGTTTTTGCAGTTAACTAGCTTTGTTAGTAGCAAACAACTGTGGGTTAATAAGGAGGGAAATGAGTATTTTGCTCCCTGAGATATGGAACCTGCCCAAATTAGTTTTTCAGAGAGGATGCTGATTGTCATAAAACATCAATATTCATAAACTGGCAGTAGTGGCTAAACATCAACTCCTAAGAAATTATTATGATATAACTGTTTGCCTTCCTCAGCTGAAAAGCTCATCTTTCACTAAATCCAGTATATACATTACAGTTCCTTTTGGCCTTCCTTTCTGTATTTCTGCCACATAACTGTAGCTGAGTTTATCACAGAAAAAGCAAGAGATAATGGAAGTCAGTGGAAAGAATCTATAAAGATGAATTTCACAAACAACAGGCACACGCAGTTAGGTGTGATGATGTATCAGTGATCTATTGACCAATACTAGAACACAAGATAAGAGTTTAGGAAAGTAATGGCATTTTTCTCTGATTATGTGGCGAATCCACAGTGGAAGTTGTTTTCTGATGTAAATTGTGCTAATGTGTGATTTGTTTCAAAAGCCTAGAGGTGCAGCTGTATGGATGTCCTAGTACTCATGCTACTTCTAATGAATTGGGTTGGGTAGTTCCTTCTTAGTTTGAAATTACCCAGAATTATAGTTTAGGTTTAAGACGCTTCTATTTGAAGCAAGTTTATGGACAATGTATGATTTCCCCTAAATTTTAGCCAGAAATTATTTGGTTGTTTTTGCAAAATAAGCTAATATTTAAAAGACTAAATGATGCCTAAACGAAAGTGTTTTTAAAATGGCTCAGATCCACCCAGCAGCTTTTTTTCATATGTTTAAGCCTCGGGGGACATGTCTGAAAGGCTGCACCAGCCAGGACAGACAGCAGCAACACATTCCTTGACTCATACATCTTTGTTTTACGAAGTCATGATGAGTGCCTCAAGGTAATGAATGTCAACTTCCAACAAGTCACAGAAAGTGTGCCCAGAAGGTACCATCCAACATCCATTTCATATAAATTAACCTGCCAAAAGGCCTACGAATGACTGCATTACTGTTTTTTTTTTTTTTTTTTCTCCCTACAGCCCACAGTTTCTAAGCGGAAGTACATAACACTAACCAACTTCGGTGGCAGACTAAGGGTTCCCAGCAGGATCTTCAGCACCAGAGCTGTGGTTAAGGTTCAGCATTCGCACAGGGCCTGCACACAACAGAGGGACCATTAAGCTCCCCGTTCAGCAATCCACAGAATTCCAGCACGAGATGCTCAAGCCTGGCACTCAGGTTAATACTGACTAGTTTAAGGCAACTCAGCAGCAGAGGAGTACATCAGTTACTACAAATGCTGCGTGCGGCAAAGGAATCTTATTCCCTCTCAGCAGCAGACACTGATATTCCCCATGCACATTTCCCATGCTCGTTGCTCTCAATTATGAAATCTGCCCTTGCAAATTACAAGGACATAGATGCCACTATTTCTTCTTCAGTATCATATTTTGTGGAGATAAAGGCCTTAACACCAAAAGCGTAAAATATTTTAAGTGCATGAAATACTCATAAGTGAATATTCGCCTAAACTAAATGAATATCTCAACTTGAAAATGTATTACTGAATGTTTGACATGACGGAGGAGAAAACGCCCATACCTAAAAAGCTCTAGATGTGGGAAAGCCAGTAACTCAAAGGTCCTTCCGGAAGGAGAGAGGAGTGCAATACAGTTTACCCTAGCAAAAGATAAATATCAGCTGCTGCTGCTTCAAATAAAAGTTCATCCCTTAGATACACCATGAAAAAAAGGTTCAGTCCAACGCTTATGGACTGTAAATGGATCAGCACAAGACCAGAACAAAAGGCAGAAATAGGAAAGTGCTATATGTGCCAAGAGCAGAAAGAACAAACCAAAGGAATACAATACCTGGGACAAAATGGAGGTACAGCTTTGTAACTCAGTGCATCCTTGCTTTGTGCCTGAAGACAAAGCTGGCAAACAATAGAAACTGGCTTCCGCATCTCACATCACCCTTATTAATCTGTATACCTATTTATATACACACACATTCTCATGTGGGAAGACACTTTGTTCTAAAGACAACAAAATCTGTTAATACGCTGCAACCACAAAAACATCAGAGCTGAGAGTCATTAATTCCACTTAATAGATGATGTCTTTGAATGCAACAGATTGCAGGCTTGCCATGACGACCATCACCTGTAGGAAGTGGACCCACATTGGAAGCAGACAGATTACAAATCTAATGAAAACCAATGACCAGGGTTTTGGAAGTTAAAGCCCTCTCCTAATCTTGTAATTATACAAACAAAAACAAATTTACAACTTTTTGAAAAATGGGAAATGAATTAATTGGCAAGTAGCAGAATACCCTGCATAGCCTTCTTTTTCCTCAGGGCCAGATGTACAGAGATATGGATAGTGCTAAAAAGGAAAAAACAAACCAAAACTAAATAAAAAAAACACTAAATTTCACATTTGAGTATGCTATGACGACAGTTTGCTTACTATTTTGTGTAAGACAATCTGAAAAGATTTAAACTTTGATGATTAACTTATAATATGTTACATCTTTATTTTTCTCCCTTCAGTATTATCCTCTTACACATCATCTTGCTTTTAAGAATAGCCTTGTTTCTTAATATGTAATAGAAATTGGGCTAATAACAGAATTACAGATAGAAATATATTTCCTCTCCGAATGAGAAAATCACACAATTCAAGAGGAAAGTATTCTTGCAGGCAATACTTGACAACCACTGAACACGAAAGAGAAGGTAGAAGGAGTTAAAATGCAACAGGCAAAACAGTCACCCACTGAAATAAAAGCCAGAGGGAAAATGTAAGTAGACAAGCATACAATTACCTAGGCTGAAAGCTGGCCAGGACCTGCTTTTGCAGAAGCAAATGGGTTGAGTTAACAGGGGATTCTGCAGCAATGCAGTGGGTCGCTAGTTAGGCACAGATAACGAGAAAAAATTAAGACCAGCAAAAGGATTTCTAGCACTACATTACTTCAGGAAAGTTCCTTCCCTGACTGTACTCTGCTTAACCAGACTTAGAAAAGCAGCAGTACAGAAATGAGGAAAGGGAAGAAAACAAACAAAGAAAAGAGAAAGAGTTAAAACAAAAACACAAACAACAACAACAAAAAAACAGAATTACACCATAAGTAGTAGTTGTTTACAGTACTGAGACTGGTCATAAATGAGTAAGATAGGGAAAGTTTTCCAGAAAAGAGTTGTGCGAAGTTTCCACATAAACCAAAGTAAATATTTGGGCCATGATTCTGTTCTCTTTCCTGCAAATCAGGAATAACTCCACCAAAGGCAACCTGGTAAAATTTGTACAACGTGGTCCATTGTGAGTTAAGATTAACGATCATAAACTCACTAGACAAAGAAAACAATTGCCTATTATCACAGTATTACAACCCTTACACTATAACAGGTGTTTTCAGAGAAGTACTGCAAAACAACCATCTCACTGCTTTAATTATCAGCCATGATTTTTTGCAGTAACATTAACTGGACACAGACAGTTGCTTCAGGTAGTAACTGTCACAAGGAATATGCCATTATTTTCTAGAGGAAACATCCTTGGCTCTTGTGCTACAGATTATGTATCCCAAGCCAAGGCTCTCAGCTACAGCAGCAATACATCTCAATAACTTCACTAAATATTGCAGATCCATGAAAAATTTGACAGGCCGGTGAATTAGACAAATGGTCCCTCTCTGTCCTTGACCTGTGAACCCTGCTGCTTCTGACTAGGCTTTCTGTGAAGCCTATGCTTCATATATCATATTCAGATCTCCACTGCAAAAAGAATAGCATACAGAAGTACTACAGACCAACTCTGAACAGTACTCAACAGGCAGCTTAACTATTCAGATGTACTCGAGGGCATCATTACAAAGATGGAAACTGCCTAAGAGATGACACCAGTCATCTCTGACACGAGTGCTGGTGTGATGGAGCACTGATGCAACAGCTTAGAACAGGGCAGAAACAATTTGAAAACAGAATCACTAGCTACCTCGACCTGTTGTCCTACTTCAGCTACAGAACTTCCTGCAACTTATGAATTGTCAAGGTAGCAGCTTTATTATGATTCAACTTTCAGATCTTCATTAGGCTCCGAAACACAGAGCATCCCAAACTCCTCAAAATTAGGCTGGCAGAAAGCTTCATGTTTAGTTCAGTTCTGCCAGAAAGCATCCATTTGTTGATGCTCCTTATTTTCTCAGACACAACTTAATTTTGAGGAGCTTTTGCCAGAGGAGCTTTTGAAATAGGAACCTGATTTGAAGTATTGGTCCCATAATAACAGATATTAAAAGCTCCCTGGCTTTAATAAAGCTCTATAACCTGCTCTAGTATGGATCTATAAAGTGATCATGAATCTTGGAAAGGTCTGTTACACCTAGAGTAAGGGACACTAGAAATAGAGAGTTACTAGCCTTGAAACAAGATACATTGACTCAGAACGTGGGTCCATGCAGCCCAAGATCCAACAGTAGAGTCTATAGTTATTGTCCAAGAAGAAAGAGGATCTTGTACAAAAACTGTTACCTCCTGAATATCAGCCTGGCATTGAGCTGTGGGTCACAAACTGCCTGAACTAAATTTCTATCACAGTCCCAGATATAAGACTATGCTATGATCCTCAGCTATGAGATAGTCTCAGCTGTCTCTTGTTCAAATCAAAGAGTTATTGCTTATTTAGCTGTTTCTTAAATAGAATCTCTTCCACATCTTTAATTATCCTAATTGTTCTTTATACTGTTTTCCTTTCTGCAATACATTTTTCTGAAATTTAGGGGAGCTGGAAATATATTTCCAAGATATGGTGCACTACAAATTTTTGCAATGGTAGAACCTCCTCATTTTGTTCTCTTCTTTTTTGGTCCCAATATTTTCTAACAGTTAGTGTTTTACATAACCGTTGAGCACTAAGCTGACACCATCACAGAATGGTCCCTAATAACGTCAGCATTTTTTAATGAGCAAAGGCAGTCAACTCAGGGCCAATCATTGTGTATATTAAGCTGGGATTATTTTCCCCCACAAATACCAGCTTACATTTGGAGGTACTTAACATCATTTGTCATTTTATCTCACATCCATTCAGTGTTGCAAGGTCCTACTTTTTTTTTTTTTTTTTTTTAAACCATCCCTTCTCTTTATCTATATTGAATAATATAGTGCCAGTGAACTTCACTATCTCACTGTTCCCCCTTGTCTCTCCCTTTGCAGAACATTCATGAATTGTACCAGTCTCAACCCAGGTCCCGGTAGCAACTTCCCTACCCTGGGAAAATTTGGCGCTTATCACTCCTGTGGTTACTGACCTTTCTTAGGAGCTTCTGCCTGATGCATCATATGGGTGCCTTCAGGCTATAACCAGCAATTCTAAGTCACAGAAGTTGTTGCTGGCTCTTCTGTTATCCATACATTAACGCGAAAAAGATCCTTCCACTGCTACTTTCTACCAAGTACCCAATTTTAAACCACTGCCTCCCAAGGGACAGCTTCTAGGCATACTGGGTCTGAAACATTAAGAATGATTTGGAAGAGTTTCAGATTGTTTATCCCTGAAGGGGTAATTACACCAGCTTCCTAATTTAAGCTCATGCTATTAGAGCAAGAAAATATATATATACATGCGCACACACACACACATATATATATATATACATAAAACAAGTTGCATATAACTTCTATTAAGTTCCTCCCTGTATCTTGTTTCAAAGAGTCTTTGCCTGCTCACTAGCTGAACTAGATTAGCATAAAATAACAGTATGGAAAAGTTATCTATACTCTAGGGATTGATCTCTGCTTGAAACCGGAATATTCTCAATATTTCTTTATACTACACATAAGAGTCCTAATCACACACCAAGACCTTACTGTACAACACAAGAGAACTGTTGGTAAAAACTTCACTCATCTGAAAAAGAGAGCAAGAACAGTTCATGCTGTTTTCTGCATGAGGCTCTCCCAGACTTCGCTCTGATGGCTGGACATCAGTGTTCGAAAAGAGGGTAGTGCTGACGGTGCGCTGTGAAACGTGAAACGCCACCATGCATGGTGGGGAGGAAGAAGGGAGAGGGACTGTTCAAAGCTGCATATCTGGAAACAGGTCCTACAGTCAACACCCTTAACATCTTGGCTTGAACAACTCAGAAAAGTAACTAGTGCTGGTGACTTACCTAAGAAGTACAGAAAATAACTGCAGATACCAATGTCATTGTACCCTTTACTGAACACAAAACTGGGACATTTCAATTGACTGCAGTAACTGGCACGCAAGAAATTCATTAGGTAGTTTTTAGAGACAAAGTCAAAATGGAAATCTAACTCCCCATTTCTATAACAGGCTTTTAGATAAACTAGGTTTTTGAACCTGGCTATAAATAGTTCTAATAATAGTAAGCCAGAGAACTACTTAACTGCTTTTCTGTGTGAATACTTGGAATCTAACCTTGCTGGATCGTAACAACATTAGCCTACAGATAGGGGAGGAGCTTTCATATCACTTGACTGGTTCACTGATGGAAAAACGTCTTTGATGAAGAAATTCTTGGAAAACTAATACTTACAAAATCAAAAGGCTTTCAAAAGATTGAAAGAGAACTTACTACTGGATTGCTGTGGCTACTTCCTAAGCATTTGTATTCAATGCGCTGTGGACACATATGTAATGGAAGAACTGGCAAAATAAATGGGCTAACGATGATGTTTTTAGAAATAATAATGACAAAATGTTCATTAGAATAGCAAATATAAATGTTTTTCAATTAGAGACCTTTCATGCGTACATTAAAGTGATGGTGTGACCACCTGAGCAATGGGATAGGCAGAAATCAATACAAAAATGTTTAACAAGTTTCCTGTTTAGTTCTGCAGCTGCCCTCTGCCCATGGTTCCACTAAGCGTGTTCTCCATAAGCAGTACGCAAGCACCACAATGCTTCACCGGCAAGGATTCCTGTTAGCTGGGTGTAGGAAGGTGCAGTTTGCTTCCATACTGATATATCTCTTCTGATGAAAACGCCAAGACAAATACTTTTATTGACTGTTTTCATTGCAAAACCAAGATTATTTTTGCCCTCAGGATAGGACAGTCTTGACTGGATTTCGCGTGTTCCAGAGTGACCCACGCAGAGCCCTACGGACAGACAGGCGTCCTCGCTGCAGCTAACGTCGCCTCAGCGCTGCTGGTGGCGCGGCTGCGCAGCAGGAGCCACGGGCTGGGCCTCTCCTCCCTGGCAGACGTTTTCCACAGCCACTGAGCTGCCCTGAGCTGGCTGAGGCTGGTAAATCATTGCAAGGGGCCGCGGGAGCCCAAGGGCCGCGTGCGCTCAGGATCCTACTGCTGTCCTGCTCCTGCTCAGCCGCCACGGTGCTGTTGGTGGGCGGGCGAGCTGAAGCCAGAGCAGTTTCATGGTTTCCAGCACAGCTCTCCCTCTGGAGTGACGGAGCATCCCTGCGTTGCCTTTGGTGGCAGCTGGAGCAGGATGCGCTGAGCTTGACCTGCCAAACAGAACGCGAATGTCTGTCCCAGCAAATCCCTCACAGAGAAAAAGGTACTGAAGGTGGGATAGGCACAGACGTCAGTTGCTCTAACGGAATATTAGGCACCTTTAGTCCCTAGTGATGTTGCCTGGAAAAGTGAAGAACTAACCTGTGTATTTTATGAAATGTTGGAAGTGCAGTATGAACATAGGCTGTAATGTAATATTTTAAGACAATCTTCAGTTAGGTGGCAAGATCAAAATTGTCACAGTACACCAATGAAGAAATAGATTTTTGTTTCCAAATACTTAGCACTGCAACATTTAATGCACTCCCTTAAAAAAAATACTTTAAAATGCCCTTAAGTACCAACAGGACATGTGGCTGTATCCTCCCCTCACCTGTGCTGTTTTTTTTAATCCCAGGCAGCACATCTCAGAGTTACAGTAGAACAGCAGGAGTGTGATATTAATTTTCAGAATACCGTTTTGAACATATTGGGTAAGATAATGTTCTCTGTTATGCAGAATGTCTTATTAGAGGGTCTAATGGTCCTCTTTGGCCTTGGTATTATTTGTGAGTTTATAAAAATATTAATCTAACCTTTATCTACAGATAGTAAGAAAAAGGTTGTGTGACACTTGCAAATATCTATTGCTGAACAAGCCAACGATAATCTAATACAACACTAATACCTGAGAGAGCCTTAGAGATACCTACAGTGACGCACAAAAAATATTGATGTTACTTCTGACAAACCTGGCTTTGGTAGTCTGGAGCAGTACCAGCACTCTGATACCCCACAACGCTAATTCATCCCTGGTTCTTCTTGTTTTTTAAAACAAATTTTGCCTTGCTAGGTTTGCCTACTTCAGGGAAAAAGAATGTGCACAGGAATAAATACCGTTATCACTATTCTGCTGCCTCATGCAAAGTCTCATTCAAAGCAACCTTGGTTCTTCCACTGTGTATCTGCAAGGAACAGACCCTGAGAACGTCACATATGTTCCTGGCTAGAGTTTTGCTAAGGGTTTCCGTTAACAGTTCAAATTACCAAAAAAATAATGTTTTTAATCTTTTGAGGGTGAATGCTAGGTCACCAAGCAAAAAGAAATAAATCATGACTGCCCTCCCCCACCCCACCCCTCCAAAAAAACAGCATTCAGGGATATTACAAAATTCCTACCCATGAAAACAAAACTGCAAGGAAAGCTTGGTAACAAGCTACAACATTCATTTGTTCGATGATATAGGCAACACAACACTTTTACCTGAAGGTAGTGAAAATTGCAGGAATGAGAAAATTAGCACTACATAATCTCATTTTTCTTTAGAAAAAAAATAAAATAATAAACGGGAATTAGATTAAAAGGAAATAAAACACAAGAATTATAGAAATAATCTTGCTCATCATGCTTAAAGACTTTTATGGTCTCAAAATATGCTGGATTTTTCTACGAGACAGAACAATACAGAACTCTGTCTCTTCAATCAGCTCTAGAAAACTACAAGGCTGTTTTCTACAAGATAAATACTGTTAAACATACAGTATGTTCAGTAAAGAGCTAATAGTTTAAAATAAAATGGAAGTAAATTCAGAAGATCTAATCAATCATCCTTTCCTGCTCTTAAATTTTTTTAGATCTATCAAAAAATATAGCAATAATTTCTGGTATTTGAACTGAAATTCGTAGCTGGTGATGTCAACATCTTTAATCCTTAGTCTTTCAATCCTTTCTTTCACCCTCCTCCTACACCGCAATAGCCTTTCTACTATTCTTAATTTACACAAAAGATAAGGAAAGTACATATAGGAAATACAAAGGCTTTTTCAAACACATTTAAATGAAAAAGAAGATTTCTGATGCTACTTTGGTAACAGACAAAGAAAGTAAGAGAAAAACAACCTGCAAAAAGTCTATAAGGATACAGATTTAGAAGAAATCCAAAAGAAATTAAGACAAATTTTGACACAAAAAGTTGAAACTTCATAAAAGAGGTGGTGGTCCTGTCTACATATAGCAATTAATCAGCTAATGGATGACTTAAAGGTCATATTAGCGATCCCATTTAACACAAAAATATGTTCTTGGAGAAGAATAAGGACAAAGAAAAAGCAGTGGACAAGACACATGCAGGTTAATCTTAAACAGATCAGACCTAAAAGATAGACAAGATATGATGATAAAGGCCTTTCTAACAGAGCCTTACATTGATTTAAAGGTTCAAAGCATTAGAAATGACAAAGCCAATAAATTTGAGGAAAAGTGGTTAGAAAGCATTTTCTAAAAAAGCGACACGCACATCTTAGTGATCTCCTGTGTAAAAAGAATATGGAATTTACAAAAGAAAACAATACAGAAAAAAAACATACCCCTCCACACAAAAATTGAGAGCGAATATTTCAGGTGACAGTAGGATTACCACCATCAAAATCTAGAGAAAAATTGCATTATTCTCAATTAAGAAGGGAGTGGGGGAAAAGGTAGTGCATTTCCTTCCACAGTGTGTCACAAAATAACTCTTCCCAGAAGAGAAAGCATCAAACGGATTCTAAATAACCAATATTAAATGGCTGTTCTTATTTTATAGAACTAATGTGAAGTCACAAGCATCTTTAATGAAATATATTGGAAATTTCCAAAAGGCTTTGGATAGCGATTATATTTTCAAAGAGTTTAGTTGTCTACAATGATAACTACAGTAAGGCAAGAATGTATAATATTGTCAATATTGCTAATATCGTGACCAGGGTGTGAGAAAATTAAATACAGCACAAAAGTGAGGAGTTAACATGGACAAATGATGCAACATGTTTGGATGATTTACACTTCACTTTCCAGGTGGAAGAAACAGCCCAGTCATTAGCAGATCCAACAAAGTGTATTGTTCAGTTTATTTTCAGGTAAGACGAAAAACATAAGAATTAATTATAAAAGCCTAAACAATCCCTGAACAGATGTACAAGCATTAATAACTATATATGATTTTACCTTTTTAGGAAATGTAGTATCTGGTGATGATTAAACTCTGCAAGAATTCAAGCATTGAAAACTAAAGCAGGAAATAGCTTTTATAAACTTGTAAATGTCAGTGGCAGGGGGCGAGGATAAAAAATAGCATGTATCAAAATTGATATTAAATACAAATTCTTAGCCTTGCTACTATACCTCTTCTTTCTCAGGGCAGTCAAAACAACTCCACAGCATTGATAGGAAAGGATTAACTGCTTTCAAAATAACTCTTCACAGGAGACCTTCAGAATTCATTGAACAGGATTGCAACATGACAGATTGGAGGCAGAACAAATGCACGTGAGACACTAAAGGCTAACAAGGAGGAAATGGCAGACATAGCACATGTCACATTCCACTGATATGAAGCTAATATCTAGAGATAACACAAATATTACATTAAGGTGAAAGAGAATGAAAACAGTAATAAAGAGTTAGAGACGAATCCTCAGTTCATTGACATAGAGGGGGGGAGGGAAAAAAAAAAGTAGGAAACCATGACATATTACAGAAATTGTTTGGTTTCCTGCCTGGTCTAAAGTTGGACAAGGAGAAACAACTCCCATCTGAAACTTCACATGTGGATATACAGAGCATGAAATAGTTAGAATAAAAATACAGAATTATTTACCTTACCACTGAATATCAATCTATCTGTGGCACTGACTCTACACTTTAATGCTTTCAATTACTAAACACCAGAGGAGAGCAGCTAACCTGAAAATGGCTTCTTCAGTAATGTCTGTCTCTGCCAAAAAGAGGAACTGCCAAAAAGAATAAAAACGGTCTGCTGTAGAAAGAACCATCTACTGTTTCGCTATTGTATTCAGCTGGCTGCCCTACTCAAACCTGGCCCAGCATCACAGGCTCACTTAGGTGAGAGAAGCCGAATACTTTTTAGGATGATTCACCATAACCAGACAACACAGTGGAATTTTCATTAAAAAAGGTTCTGCAGCCATGAGAATTTGCAGTTAAGGACAGCAACCATCTTGATTTGCAAAAATCACTGTGCAGTATATTCTGATGGAAATGAAACTAGTCACATTATGTTCATTGGTTCATACAAATGTTGGAGTAAAACCATACTTGCAGACAGCCAAAAGAGGTAACGGAATGGACCAACTTTATAAAGAGATTGAACAATTTAAAGTAAATGTTGCAATGCTAAAGTGCAATTTCACGTGAGTAGATTTGTACAAACTATTAAATGACAAAGCCAGCAATTACTGAACAAGTGCTTACCCTCTTTTTTTGAATGCATGACAGACTTTGGTCATGTGCAAACACTGAACCCCTACAGAGGACAAAAAGATTTTCTGTGAAGACGCATTCCGCTAAAAATCCCATAAGGAGTTAATATAACTTGGAGTTTAGATTATTGCTTTGTCTGCTGCGTACAGTTCCATTTTATTTTGGAGAGCAAAGTTCTTCGTTCATTCCAAGAACAAATATAGTCATGAATTTGGGCAGAGCACAACCTATCCCACACTGTCTTGCCAATACTCTTCACAGATCAGGCCTGACTTGTGGAGTACTGCCTGGAAAGGAACAGGCAGTATCAGAGCTGTCTGGAACCTGTCTGCAGAGAGGGCCAACAGGCAGGCTAGCGCCACGGACTGCGTCAGGAGGAAGCTTGTCATATCCTCTCTACAGCGGATAGGTCGCAAAGTTTCCTAGATATTAGAGCTTTGTTTTCCAACAGGAACCGCTGTTAGGTATGCAGAATCTATTACAAACACAGTGCTAAGGCTTTTCCATAAAACTCGTGGCTGGAGAGAGAAAGATGCCTGAGAGATGTCTAAGCAATTGGAGCAACCAAGACACAAACTGAGGCCAATGAAAATACCGTGTTTCCCTCTGTCAACTTTTCATATCATCAGCATGAGCAACTTTTATTATCCCACTGCCACAAAACATAATATTAACAGATGAATAATACCAGGACTTGTTTGTTTATTTACTGGTAAGATAAGTTTTCCTCTTCCTTCCCCACCAATGTTTTTTTTGTTTTTAATCTGTTATACTTCTTCAGCATTATCGTTAACAGAACTACATGAGAGAAAACCATTCTCTTGTGCTACAAAATGGATTTTCTCTCTCTTTTTTTTAAAAAAATCTTCTTTCATCTACACATACACAAAACCATCCCCAAATTCTTCTCAAAATCTAGAGGAGCCTCCTCCAAACCAGCCCACAGCCTAACAGCCAGCAGGGACGGGAGGCACCACAACGGCGGCACTTGAGGCGCTCGGTGAGCGCGGCCTAGGTGGGTGCGCTCACGGCCTGCCCTGGACTGGTCGCTGTCCTCTCCATCGCTCGCCTGCAGGAACCCCAGCTTGTGTAACTAACTGCACATTCACCCAGCTAACGAGCCCACCGGTTATGGGCCTCATGAAAGCTGTGAAAGGTCCAGTTTCAGTTAGTATTTTAATTACTTACATGAAGCAGGACTGTTTTCACCAGAGAGACTGAAACCTGAACACCCGATATTGTCTCAAGGTTAAGGCACTCATATGGGACATGGGTGAAGCATCTGAACTCCCAACCTGAACTACATTCGTAGGACCTAAATATGGGATTTTACTCAATATATTCTCGGTGCACTTTGCTAGGGCATGTGTCCACATCTGGATAACAGAAACTTTCCACATTCAGAAGTGATAAATTTCCATGTTGACAGACTGTCCCAGAGTTGGCACATTAGGTATGCATGAAGAGTATCACTCTCAAGTTTTATTATACATGGGATAAAGATTAAGAAAAATAATTATTTCTAAAGACGACAATAGAAATAATAAAAAATCCCAAAAGAAATCCTGATAATTCTTTCAGGCAACCCAGGTCTCATCTATAATGGGCATTCTGCAATTCCCAAATACCTTGCCTGTAATCCCATCAGTTTCAAAAAGAAAGTGTAATGGAATCACATCTAAAAGCCCAGAGCCCAGGAGTCCTTAGTCTACACTCCAGCCTGCCTCCCCCCCAGTTTTAAACTGGAAGTTGTATGATATTGTAATTAAAAGCCTAGATATCTTAAACTATACTCACCAATGAAAATAACACATTTTTTTTCTCATACTATTGAAGAACACTGTTAAGAGGTAGCACCAAAATATTGATAACTGCTGTTAAGGGTCTCATTAATTTACTCTCTATTATACTTCCCAGAAATTCAATGCCTATTACAATCTAGAAAGCATACTAACTGTAAATAGCTAATACATAATATTTCTTAAAAAAGCACTCAAGCAAAAATAAACAAACTTCCCTGTTCTTAGTATAAATTCCTCTATAGCCCCCGCTATATGCTGTAGAAAAACAAAAATTTTAATTCTATGTCATATTGATAGCATGTCTATTTGATTAATACATTGTTGCAAAAGAAGTTTAGCATTGAATGTTATTCCAATCTGAATGAAATGTACACAGAATAGTAAAAAACAGACCGGGGCTCATATTACATAGGAAATGAAGAATATTCTTTCTAAAAGCTATTGGAATAAAACTCTGGAATGTTTCTTCAGAATCTTGGTTTCCTCAATAAATACTTCGTCTGTGGAGTCGGAAATGAATTTATCTCACATGTGTTTGTGTGTGTGGGGGGGAGTGGAATAATAAAAAGCATGTGCTTGAGTACAAAATGAATATATGCACACGTATACGGCACACTCAACCTGTTGCAGCCTGTCAAGCTGTACATGTGATGCACAGCTTATATACTGCCATGGCTCACTCTATAGCGTAAACAGATAGTTCAAGCTATCCTAACCTGTTGAGTTGTGATCAGCTTATGCCTTATAGATATAACAACTGGAAGTGATTGATGTTTTAGCCTGGAAATTTTGAAAATGCAAAACATTTTTCATTTGCTCAATTTCATCTTTGGACTTTTCCTCTAGGAAAGGAAAAATCACATATTTCATCTCAAGAACTCTATACTTTAAAATATTGATACTCTGAAGCATGATATTTCACATTTTAATGTGAATATTTCTGATGTTTTGAATGTACTTAGGACAAGAAACAAACATTGAGGCGCTGGAATTTCCCCATGGGGTAACGGTTCCATCTGGCAACTATTTCAATCATTTCTCAAAGGGGAATCACTCTGGGCATCTTGAGCTCCACAGAATGGCTTAGATGAGCCCAAAACTTCTTAAAAATTTGAGACTCGATGGCATGTATATCTGCCTCTGTTCCTAAGAAATCTATAAATGGAAGTGGCATTGGAACTCATGACTCATATACGTTGGCAGCATTGTGTGGGCAATTCAGCACAGCATGTTCCAACCTCAAGATTGATCTACCTTGCTGGAACCTGTTTTCACTTATTATCTCCTTCTCAATAGAATTAATATTCACATTCTTCCTGCAGCAAAATAAGGCATGCAAGTAGCAGGATTCAAACAACATGGATTTGATATTTACAGTAACCTATCTTTACAGAAGTACTTCAAGTATAACAAAGAAATGCTTCCATACTCAGAGACGAAGAAGTTTTATGAGATATCTGGAGGAGTCATAGTTTTGTTGGATCTGATAGCCATAGTATTTGTTCAAAAATTGTCTGACCTTTTCAACAGCTCAAAGATTTGCCCATTCATCTAGTGCTTTTCCAACACTATTTGAAACATGCATAAAAAGATATATGGTAGAATAATATGCTTTTTTATTATTTTAATTTCTGGTTATACGCTTTAACCTCCCTTTTATAATAAAACTTCAAGCAAGCAATTGAATCAGGCTTTCCTATCCTGCATTACTCTCTTTAGTGGGGCGTAGACCTGGACAAGCAACACTCACATCCTTGAATCTTTCCAAAGAGGGGGCAGAAAAGAGGGAACCTGCTTTAAACAGTTTTAAAATAGTGTTAATTTGTTTTATTTGTCTACCTTGTTCCTCTTTCTACAGCTAGAGCTGTAGGTACCTGTATTTATTCCAGAATGAGAGAAAAACGACGACAACAACAAAATTGCGGATACACTCTGCCAATTAAAACCACTGCCCTTTGACACACCAAGACAGAGAAGCAGGTGAATAAGGAAGATGAGTTTTGGGCGAACAAAATGAGCAGACACTACCCACACAGCTTGAACTTGAAGAGCTTGGATGGCACAGGGCACAGACAAGGACACCAACAACCAACCTAATCTGATCAAAATTCACTAGATTAATAAGGACCAGTTGATAAGTCAATATCAAAATGCGCAGTAAATCAGCATTCTCTGTGTAGCAAGAAAAGCCTAAAGAGAACAGTGAAAGAATAAAAACCGACCCTGTGCTATTGAAGATTTCTAAGACAGGATACCAAAACAGGAGCCAAAAATATCTCGCCTTGCAGAAAGAATTTTGGCTAATCACAGTTCCTGGCTTAGAGCCTCTTTTGCTGACAGCTTGCTATTCTCCCTTTTCTGAGCTGAGGAAATCCAAGAGATCACAGGGATAACTTTGGTGCTCATTAAAAAAAAAAGAAGATGGAGGGAAAAAAAAGGTAGGAAAAAAAATGCTAGAGTCCTCCTCACCTTCCATGCTATTCCATCCTAGTCTGTTCTTTTCTCTTTTTCTTCTCCATTATACTGTCAAGTTATGAATGAGTTCAAACATAAGTCATTTGAAATAATTTTAAAACTCCCACTCTTCCAGCACTGGAAAATCCTTATCCAGACACCTACAAACAACAAGTTATTAACCCAGACAAATTCCACGAGGGAAATAGACAATGACAAAGAAAGAAAGAAGAAAAAAAAGCCTAAAGAAATGGTAACAAGTGCAAGAACAATCACTTTTCAGCAGTCACAGGAAATTGAAAAAGAGAGAGACTGTGATTTAATTGAGGCAGGGTCTCAGGAGAAATCTGAGACATCCTATTGAATGAAGTTCCAAGCATTTCAAGAAAGTGAGTTGGTATTCATTTCAAGCTCTGAAAACCTGAGCCCCATCTTCAACCTCAGGAGAGTAAAACAGCAAAACTGAAGGGAGCAAAATGACAGCACCAATGCTAGAGGACTGCTGGCTCTGTCCATACAAAGAGAGACCTGGTACATGCTAGAAGGAGGCTTTGACTGTTGGCTTGGGTGGTTGTGACAGCTTCGCTGGCTACATAACGGCTAAATGGCACATTCAGAATATTCTGGGTGTGAAGATCTGCCAAAGCCAGTTCATCCTGCTGCTTAATACTTCCCTAGCTGTTCTAGGTATCCTGTATCTTCTTGTACTAGCAGCTGCTAAGGGATGTGCTCCTCCCATACTCCTTTCTTCAAATCCACTTGGAAGTTTCATGAAGTAATTAATAAATACTCATGCCAACAAAGTGGAAAGGCCATTAACCAATACCTCCTGCTTTTAATAGAGAAAAATAGGTCATGGTAGGTCAGCTTCAAGAGCTTTAAAACTCACTTCTCCTTCATCAGTTATTTGCAAACATGCCCTGAGGTAGGCTGACCACCAGCAACAATTTGGCTTTGCTCTTCAACTCACTCTGGCTCCCAAGGACTCACTCTTTCGTTCTTTCGTTGCACTGAAGCCCTACAGGGAGAGGCTCAATAGGAGCAGATGAGGTGAGGGTAGAAGAAAGGAAGGAAAGAAATATTTTCTAGCCCCAGACTAATCTGTGATAAAGATTTCCATCCACAGGACATCATCATCTCCCTCAAAAAAGCCAATTTATACAGCTGTTCAGGAAAGACTCAAATATTTTTCTGATAATATATTTTCCTAATTAGACTGGGGAGTCAGAAGCAATATATTCCACAAGGGTAATCCACTTTGGTAATCTTTAGCTACTGCAAAATACATATATATACATATATATCTATATATATATAGTAGAAATCCAGATACTCCTACTGTAGCTTTGATTTTTTACATTTTTTCTGCCTTTTTTTCTGCCAAGAGGAAGTAAAGCACACTTGAAATTTAATAAGCATAATTTGTTCTCAAAGCATTAAGTTTACATATAAACCAAGGTTCCTTTCTTGTCTCAAAATGCATTCCATTTAAAGTTTTTGAAAGGTGACATTTCACTTGACAGCAATTTTTTGTTTTAACCCTGCAGTATCTCTCCCCCAAAATGACTATCCCAGCTTCCACACTGCTCTTTTTGAAGAAATAAAAATAAAAGGATTTCTACTCCTGATAAACCCCAGGAAGGGGGCATCCTGCACAGGTGAGGGCAGAGCACACGTCTCCACGGGCAGAGCTCCGGTCGCTCACTAGGAGGCCGAGCGCCGTCTGCCCGTCCCGCCACAGACTCCCTTCGCCAAGGCCGCGGGGCGCGAGCCTGCCCGTGCGGCCTAGTATCCCTGCGGGATGCGCGGCTTCCCGCAGAGCCTTCCCGTGGAACGAGGCACCGCCAAGGCTTCCCAAGGGCGGAGGAAGCACTTCTAATGATCCCCATAGCAGAGGTCTGGCGTCACTGTAAACAGCCCCCAGTCCTGCAGGGAAAAATGAAGCTTTTATCCCTGACTCTACTCTGCCAAACCCTTGACAACGGCATTTCCAGAAGTTCCTAAAGGTATTCTGGACATGGACCAGCACCTTACAGAGTAGCATACCTATTGCATTTCTTGGGATCAAGTGACAAGACCACAGATCAAGGCATTAGTTGCTTAGAGTCTTTACCACTTTCATGTAATCAGCTTAATAGAGCAGGAAAGTCAAAGGTTTTAATGTATTTGTAAGGATAAGTCTAACTTCTGTAGGTATGACTTCTTCAAATTAGTCAAGAGAATCAATAGATTTTTGGCTCCTTGCTCTTCAATGTTGAAAATGCATTAAAAGTATCAGGGCGAAAATTCTGAAATTATGAAGCCAAATACCAAATATGTCTGTTGTATTTCATCTCATATCAGTGTATGTCCCATGTTCACACTAATAGCCTAGATAAAAAACAAGTATAGCATTCAACACTGATCACTTACCAGGCTCCTATTGCAAAGACATGTTATTGAAATGGATTTGAAAATATATCCTCTTATCTGTGTATTACACAAGTTGACATGTGATGCATGAGTCATCTCCTTCATACCCTCGCATCATTGAAAATATTTTTTTCTTAAATACAATTTATATACTAGTCTAGCTTCTATCCCAGACAAAATATACAGAGAAAATTGTTAGAAAATGTTGAATGAAATATGGTTTATGTTATAGGAGCAATAACTCAGTTGCTGCTGCTGCTGTTAATGGTAGGACTACAGTACTACCTAACATTAAGAATGATGTTTCCTTTCAATGACCTTGTCTTCAGACCAGGCAATAACAGCAGGTAGCAAATTAGTCCTTCAAACACACCTTCAAGGAGGGTTCAAGAAAACAGTCACAAATGCTAATTAAGTGAACACCCTCAATTCTGTCCAATGAATAATGCACTGCTGAAAAGAATGGTTATATGGCTGTGTAATTAAATGCAGCATCAGACTACATGGTCACAAATATTCAAAATGAGGAAGTTGGGGTTTTTTTTCCCCCCAAAACTTTTGAATGTTTTGATTTGGAACATTATATGACTTCCTTCCAGTGTCTCAATTTAAAGAGGACCTTCTAACATTATAAATAATTGCATTTTTTCTGAGGTCACTTCAAATGAATCTTTCTCTGCAAATTGAAAGGTTTTTTTTTTTTTTTTTTTTTTTTTTGAGACGCATTTTGGGGACCATTTCACTTTGGGGGCAATTTTCCTTAATTTTTTTTATGAAATGAATTCTTCCAGAATAGGTAGAGGGCTATGACGCAGGTGGAGCAAGTATGAGATCTCTTTGCGCTGTAAATTAAGTCTGCTCAGGGCAAATATACTCAATGCTTCAATAGACCTGTTCTCACCAAGTCTCTCAATGTTGCTTTATCCCTTTATCATTTAATTAAATCACCAATAATTGAATTTTGCAGACAAAGCTGAAAAAAATCACTATGAAAGACCAAAGTTAAAAGATACTATGGGCATATTTCACGAACTGGAGCCTGGCAATTAAAGTCTAGCAACTCTGCCTTATTACAGCACACTTCTGTGAGGAAATATGTTGCAAATGACTTTTGGCTGCCTGCCGAAGCCCCAGTCACCCCGAGATGTGTACAATAACCAGCCTGCTGGCTCAGAGTCAGTATAATGCATTCATAAACTTCCAAGCCGTTCTAAAAGGATAAGGGCTACTGGTCTGATGCTGTTTTACCTAACAGTTGAGAGAAAGAGTGCAAGTGTGTGAGAGACTATGAAAATCTGCGGTTTCCAAAGATATTGCAAAAATAATCCATAGAATATATATTTACCATACTTCTTTTTAACTACCTTCTAATTCACATCCAAAACTACCTTGAGAGATGACTAAAAGTTTCCAGATTTAAAAATCTGGAAACAGTTTATCACTGTTTTGACCAGATACACTGATTGTTCAAAAGGTTGTGATGACACTTGCCTGATTCACAAGGATGCTGCACAACTTAATTATGGCTTTTGAAGCTCTTTGTGCCTTCAAAGACATTGTACGAAGCGTAATTATCATAGGATTAATACTGGTATTTCAAAACATGAGAACAAAAAGCACAAGACAACACAAAGCAAAATACCACACTTAAAATCCATGTTCTATTACAATTCACATTCATTCTAAAACAAAATATAAATACATGTGACAAATGCTCGAAGATCTGTGGGAATCTGTTTTACATTGATCTGGAAAGATAAAAACAAATTAAAGCTTAGGATACCCATTTTCATGCCGAGTGTAAGTCTACAACTGCAATGGAGCTCCACCAGGGACAGATTTGGCCCCGAACATTACACTGAAGCACTAAAAAGCACACAGTGCTCAGAAATTCAAAATAAACGTGAATGTATTCCCAGATTATTGTGGAAGACTTTCTGGGGAGAGGAAAAAATACCATGGTTTTCAGTCTGATCTATCTGAAATACCTTTTTGTCTATGTCAAACTCCACTGATGTAAACTGTCCTATTCCAAGTTTCTCCCCATGTAAACAAGACCAGAAACAAGCTCCAAGTTTCTTGCCATCCAGTCCAACAGAACCCCCCTCTTTGCAGTCAGCCTGCTGCTGCTCCCTGAAAAATAAATGAAATAAACACAGCAAAAGCCTGCTGACAAGCTAGTTTGAGAGCTGAAGCGGGCTGTAACAAGTAAGCTGTACTGAAACAAAAAATAAATACTGAGACAGTGTTACCTGCAACCCATGCAGCTTTATTTCAAGTAATCCTTTCTAAACAAGGTAGTCATGCATTTGGTACTTAGAAAATCCATTCAACAGGCCAAGCTGAGGAACAACTGAATTTTTTTCATGATATGAACTGCCATTGAGTTATGACCCAACTCATACAACAGCATCACAGAATCACAGAATGATTAGGGTTGGAAGATCATCTAGTCTCGGCTTTTGGAGATCATCTAGTCCAACCCCCTATGCAGAGGCAAGGTCACCTAGAGCACGTTGCACAGCATCATGACCAGGTGGGTTTTGAGTAACTCCAGAGAAGGAGACTCCATCAATTAACTCAAAGTAAGAATGTTGCAAAAGGAAAAGGTCTCTCAAACCCACAAGGTGCATTTATTTCTATATTTTTCATTTATTCTTTGGTTAGAGCAGGTTGATAAATGACCAGTATCAGGAAAACATTATAAAAATAAAAATGCCAATATTTTCCCCATGCGTTTTTTCTATATGGCAACTTCATAGGTCAAGATAACCTGTGACTGAATTTCTCCAAGATAAAATAGGAAACATAATTTTTTTTTTAAAAGAGGTTGTATTCCTTCCCCTCTTAATCAGAAAAAAAAAATTAAAACACACTACTGTATTTCAAACATTTTTCCTTAAGAGCACATCAACCAGTTGCTTAACTGTCACTCGCAATTTCTACACTGACTTGTATACTCCGCAGCACTGATTTTCGAGTTGATTGTAGCTACCCAGTTTTGCCTCAAGCATGCTGTGAAGGTCACAAATATATTTATTTGGTCTTTTCAGGTAAGGGCTCCTTCATCAGCCCTTGGAAGCATAGAAAGTGAGAACAACTCCAGAACTCGAGGTTAAAAAGATTACTTGACAAGCAATAAAACTAACAACATTTCTGATTTTCATCTGCGTACAGTTTTTTCCAATTTTCCCCATCTGCCTTTTGGCATCGTAAGTACTGCAAGATTCTGAAATTCACTTGGTACAAGCACAAAGGATGAAAAAGGAACATGCAGTTACAGGTGAAAGGAGCATTAGCTCTTTTGCTAGCAATGCAATGGAGGGCAGTTTTACAGGAGGCCTAAGTTTTAACTTCTGATCAGACCAAAACATTTCGGAGGGCAACAGTCCATCTGGAGCCCCAGACCATCCATAAAGCAGGACTCTACTCTGTCATAACAGGAAAAAGGAAACAACTTTAAAAACTAAGCAGTAAAACCCCTCATCGGTTGGCATGTAACTTCCAGCTTTTAAAAACACATTTTGTCATGTAATACTCTGCTATATCTTTGACATAGAGCTCCCATGGAATAAGAAATTTCATTTAACTCTGAAAAAGGCTATTAAAATAGCAAGGAGAAAGAGCTACGGAAATCGGAAGGCTGAACTATCTGACCTTCTGGGAGAGAATCCTCACTTCAGAAATGATTATAAGCAAACAAGGCCACAGTCACGCTCCTAAACCCCCGCACTGCGCGCCTAGAACTGTGCAAGCAGGGACTAAGGCAGCCTAATTAAATGGCATAAAACTTGGGACATGGAAAGAAGGGAGAGATGAAAGGTGACAGGAAGAGGCAGCATATTTTTTCCTATTAATTGACCACCTAAATCTCATTTGCAGCAAAGCAAGTAGCAGCTTCCATTTTTCTAAACTGATGGACATGAGAGTTAACAAACTGTGCTGGGCATCAAGCTTGTTTTGCAATTGCAGAAGGTGGTTTAATGACCTATCTCAAAAACACTTCTGCTTTCAGACCTTTTTAAGAACAAAAGTTACAAGTAAATATAGTCATGGCTACTGGACAGCCTTCTACTTAAAACAGATGCTGCAGGGCAGATGACCATCAGCCTGACTTCACCAACTGAATGCTTTCTCTAGCCAAAAGAAAGAAAAAAGACAAAAAAGAAATTATCAAACTACATTTGTTTTTATTAACGCTTCTTGTCCTCCTCTTGGGCTATGTTAAGAATTTAATGGACCATCCCGAAGAGCCTTATAGGGTCACACAGAAAAGTTTCCTCTCTCCCATAAAATATTTCATTCTGGTGGGTAAACCCAATCTACTCTTTTAACTGCCCAGACATCACTCAGCAGGGAGTCATCCTACTTGTCTGGGTAAACAGAAATTCTCTAAGATCCTCTCACCTAGGCCCCAGCCAGAGAAGATGACTCGGTGATTTCTAGCTCAAGCTTCAACTTTACTAGACTTATTTGGAAATGTGTGAGGCTACATCCCACCCCCCTTTCCCAACAATATCGTAGATAAGGACTCACATTGCACAGGGGAGACTTCCTTCCTGATGCCCATTCCCTGGCACGTACACACCAGGCTAACCAGCAAGAGAGCAGCTTTTCACCTAGCCTGCTTCTTGCCACAATCCACATCCAGCTGGGTGCCGAATCCAGCCCTGGCACTCTGTGCTTATTAGACATTATATCTTGTAAAAGTTCCTTGAGGAACAGATGTGTCAAAAATACAAACCAGAAGAATGGCGAAGGAAACAAGTTACTCCCCTGAAGGAAATAAAGACCTTTGTTGATTTGGAGAAAAAAAAAAAGTATTTCTTTTTTAAATCCTCTCCTTTTATTTCCGCCATTAAGTTCACACTGCATCACATACAGCAGTAGTCACACTGGCAGTTCTTAAAGAAAAAGCTGAATACAAAAAAACTGCATAGTTAAACTGCAGATTGTTTCAGAGTAATGTTCTGCCTTCTCTGTTTTTTGTTTTCAGAATAAATTTTCTTACCCAATGTCATTTTTACATTCCTTCCTTACTTTTCTTCGGAAAAATCCAAACTATACCTCTCTCCTTTCCCATATGCTAGAAAGCAGCCTCACAGATGCCTCATATTCTTTAAGTCACACTTAGACATTATCTTTGGAATTAAAGATTTTAATCCTTCACTAAGGATTTAAAAATAAATAATAAATAGTCAGAATATTTTAGGGCCCAGGGAACAAAACCATTGCCTAGAAGAAAAGCCTGTTAGCATATATATGTGTGATTATGAACACAATCCTGAACAAGTAAAAGAATATTCCTTGTCATTACTAAAAAGAAAGAGGAGAGGGAAACGTCTTGGAAACAGAACCCCTGGATCTTTTCCTGTGACTTGGTAGAGGATAGCAGCGAACTCTTGGCTATATTATCTTTTGGAACACAGACACAGGGTAATGTTTAAAACCTAGACAAACACTAGGAAGTGCAGCATAACCACACTTCTCACCCTGGTCTGACTACCACAGGAGTGCATTGATGCTTAATTCAATTTATATACAAGTCATTGAAAAATTCTTTGGTGAAGAGCCAGCAAAGTGCCAAGAAGAGCTAAAAGTTAATGAGAACGTACAGGAAGAATTCTCTTCACTCCTCTCACCAAATAAATGGCCTTATTTATATTCACAGGTATAAAACCAAACGCAAGCCTGCCAGAGCACAAACACAAAAGCTTTGACAAGATTATGAACTTGTAAGCAATCAAACAACAGGAATATTCCCTGAGCTGCAGGCTGCTGCTCACCCAGGCTATTTGATGCAGGGCTTGACGTGCCACGTGCAGCACCAGCGTGCAAGGAAGTGCCCACGGGTGGCTCTTCCTGGAGACACAAAAGGAACTAACACAGGAGACAGGAGTCTCTGGCATAAAGAAAAGGAAAAAGCAGTAGCCAGAATTAAAGGAACCAGGCAAAGTCTATACAATTTAAACATGAATGCCATGTCAGAAGCTGCAAGCAATGGCATAAAGTTTGTATTTTCACTATAAAGCTCACTAGAGGCAATACAGGCTAGCTACTAATGCTGATCAAGGATTCCCCTCTTCCTCCCATTTTTTCTCTAGAACAAGAGCATGATACAGAACTTCTGTAAGTACCAACCACTCACTCATCCAAGTATTCTGAAGACTCTTGGCTCTCAGATAAAACTCATGAAGCAACTTCTGCTCTCAGTTATACAATCATAAATCTGGAATAAATCAGCAACTTTCAGCAGGGTTATGATTTACACTGGCATAAGTGACATTTTGTTAAGACAGAGATTAGAATCTCCCAGTTATATGCAACTCTGCAGCCAGTGCCAAGTCCCAAAACTCGGGATTTTTTTCCATGTGCTTATATTGAGTACCCGGAAAGATTTTTGCACTGCATAGACAAAATAATGCATTGAAGTCTATATGCAGAGAGGCTCCAGTTTCTAAATCCTCACTATTCATATTAAAACAGTAGAGTTCAAATATTGCTATGTGGGGGGGGAAGAGCAAGAGAGAAAAATAAGCTTTGAAAGTATCAGCCAGCCCCTGGTACACGTGGAAACAACTCTGCTCTGTACAGCAACAAAAATGTCACCAAGAGTTGGGATTCTTAACAAGCTTCTAAGCTGCCCAGCACTAGAGAAAGAGAGTTTGATGTTCACTCCACTTGTCTGAAATCTGTATATTCCGAACAACTCTCATGTCACTCTCATGCTGACAGAACATACGTCATGCGGAGAGGAACCTCTTTCAGCCCAGCAGGAAGAAAGGCATTAGTTTATGCCCGGAGAACACTGGATTCAGTTCTCTTCGCAGTTCTTCACATGGAGGTGGTGACTGGGAGCCACCACTTCGGCATGTCTCGGGTCTCTGCAAAACCAGAGCAAGCTCCCATCCCTGTTTCCAGCAGACACACAGGGACGCCGACTGCTCGAGTAACGAGGGGCCAAAGCACCTAAAATAATACAGATGTTTATAACCTACTCCCATGGTTATTAAAGCCAACAAAGCAGCCATTTTAAGTCATATTCCTTTTTGTTGTTGTTTTCTAATAAAAATAATGTTAGTAAATATTTGGAGGAGATATCTCAAACTAGCCAAAATTAAGCTTTTTGATTGTCAAAGTTATTAATTAAATTCTTGATGAATTATTAATATTACAGGTCATATTTAAAATGCCTTCCTGCAAAGTAAAAAAATGTATTTATTACTGGAGAAGTTCAGGTACATATTTTTTGGCAGTAAACTATTTACTTTGAGGACTCCAAAAGAGAAGGAGTCAAAATTAAGCTTATTATAACATTAAATCTTTTCAGAGTAATGATTCATAAATTACCAAATTAAAAACATGTGCTAATATGTTATTAGAGATCAGCAAATATTTTTGATGGATTATAAGAATTACAGAAAGCATTTTTCTACACATCTCAATCAGCAGTATTACCCACACAACTCCCAAGCGCGCTGTACAATTCTTATTTTGGCAATGGTTTTAAACAGCATGTCTACCCCGGGTCTCCTGCACGCTGAGGGTATGTGATCAGCAGCTGTCGTGTCACACACGCAGAAGGCCGAGGTCACCTGCCGGCTGCAGCCCCCGCCAGCGCGGCGGCCACCTCTCCGTGTCGCTGCAGCGGGGCCGGCGGCGAAGCGCGCACGCGAGCGTCCCCCGTCCTCAGCTCTGGGAGACTTCACCGGGAACTACACAGATGTTAACAGTTGTGTAGCTTTTCCTTTCCTACAAGTCTTATAAAAATGGTTAGAAATTTGGCTTCATTCCTTTAGTCTTTCCTTTAGCATTTTTACTTTCAGTCTCTGGCTGTGAAATTTTGCTTCTCCTCGACCTGACAAAGAAGTGTTTTCTTGAAGTGATGCCTCTAACCTCAAACTGCAATGCTCTGCAGCAGGAGATGATGCCATCACTGGGACACGCTTTCGAAACCAGATGCTCCTCACCAGCAGTGGGTGCCCAGAAACATTTTTACCAAAAGCCATTACGCTATGCTTGTGGATGACAACTTCAGAAGGCCTCTGTGGTTCTGGAGCTGACAGATCCTGTCCCAGACAATAAACCCATGCCATCTTTTTTCCTACTAGCACAGTAATACCATTGATAATAATACTATAAAAATCAGCAGCTACAGCTTTACCTTATTCTTTTATTTCACTGGAATTCTGCATGGGAATCATATAAGGAAGGTTTAACACAGAGCAGTCAGAGCTTCAGGCCCCATTTGATCTCTGGCGCACTGAGGATCTTTGGGGATTTCACCTTCCTGTTCCTCCTGTTTCCTTCCTGTTCCTATGGTTTCTCACTAGGGGATGGGCATACCTGTTATATCACCCCAAGATGTTAGGAAATAATTAGCATTCTTCAAAGACAACAGTCCTATAAAGTGGGAGATGGGTTACTCGTGCTATCTGCTGGAGATCAGTGGGACTCCTGTCTTCTTTTATAACTTTAAGTCTGCTCAAAGAAATCATAACAACTAGCAATCTAGTACCTGTGTTCAACTCTCTAGCTCTAAAATATTCTCTGCAATAGTCTTCTTCAATGTTTATTTGGTGCCTAACACCAGACCTCCATAGCCCTGACTGAAACCTCTGGACATTACCCCAGCCCAAAGAACATTTTGGTGAGTGACTTCATTTCATTTTACTAACTAGTTTTGCAACATGACATTAATTTCCCTGGAACATGTTGCTTCACAACAACTACTGTAGATTTGTTGCAGAGGCCGAGGACAGAAAGTTTTCGCTTTATCCATTTAAAGGGTAAATAAAGCAAATGAACGTCAGAGAGAAATTTGATTCTCCTCTTCGAAGGTAAACAAATGCTATATTTTGGACTAACTCCATCAACCAAGCAAACGTACAAGAGTGACAGCGTCTCACGCACCCGGCCTGCCCCCGGCAGCGCCTCCCTGAGCAGCCGTGGCTCGGCCTGCTCCTCCACCACAGAAGAGGCCTGGGCTGCTCCGAGAGTCTCTTCCTGACTTGGGTGCAGCCCCGCGCACTTGCTGTCAGCTGTGCCCTCCCAAACAGTTGCTTAGCTTGTCCTGAGAACAACTCATCTTCCGAACAGCTTTGGTTTTGATAAAGCAGCCTATTTTCACTGAAACTAATATGATTTTGGAGGGCTTTTTTAAAAATGACCAGGCGTAGTTAGACATTTGATTTAAAAACAAACAATAAGCCCACCCCTGTTCTAACAGAAATTATTCTAAAACTAAGCAAAAAGTGTCAACTGTGCTTTAAGCATAGGTATGTTTTTTCTTTTTGTTCATGATTACGTACTTGATTGTTCAATAAAATAACTCGCTCATACAGTCCAATAATATCCAAAATGCAGAGAGTTGAAAATAACTATTCATAAGCTCTTACTTTCAGAAATAAGCACATACAAAAGTTTTTCTTCATAAAATTTCAAGTTATCATAAAATCAGCCTAAAATACTTCAGTACCACTCTGAGGCAGATCTACAAAACCCTTCACGTCTCCCCTTCAAACCCCAATCCCTAACAACATCTGTCCATGGTGAAGGGTTTTCGCACATGAAACAAGGAGATTGATTAGCTATTTAAATAATACCTTGAAACCAAATAGGTTAAAGTTAAATGTTCATCAAAAACTTTAAGGTACTTAATAATTTTTAAAAAAGACTAACTCCTGCAAATGTATTTCTGTCACAAAGAAGAAGCCCCTGAATCTTCTGTGAGAAAACATAGGAGAAGATAAACTGAAAGGGTGATGCAAAAATGCAGCAGATAGGCGACAACAATGAAGCTGCTACCATATATAAAAAATATGTGACTCAATAGAAGGAGATTAAGATAGAAAATCTGGAATCCCTTTCTCTCTTTCCCACCACTGGTCGGTGCTGTGAATTTTAGCTCAGCAAATGGGGCTGATCCAGAGCTGCTGTCCACTTCTTTAGAAGAATGCAAATAAATCACAGCAGTTGCATGAATTATGAAACAACAATCAGAAAAAGTGTTATTCGTCCTGAGAAACAGATTTTTTTTCTCTTTTTTTTCTTCCCCCTTCTGGTAAGTTTAATAGACTGAGCTTTTTAAGGAGTTATCTTGACTACAGAAAAATATCAGAGGCCACAACGTGCTTTTAACCTGAGCTGAAGAGCATCCAGAACCAATGGTGGAAGATAAAGCCCAACATATTCATATTTCCAGCAAAGCAAAAAAGTTTTCAAAGAAGAGTTATTAGGCACAGAGACAAGCCACTGCGAGATGCCAGTAATTTACCTATCCCTTGAAGTATTTCAGTGGAGCCTGGATGCACTTTTGGACCTTCTATTTTAAGTAAAATTACAGGTTCTGTAAATGGCAAGTGAGGGTTAACTAGGTGACCCGGACTTGGACTGTATGAGCTGACAAAATTAGGCAGAAGCAGAGTAACTCACAGAAAAGGTGCCAAGCATCAGAAAATGCTAAATTACAGCAAATATAATTGCACTAACTTACTGAGTGACAGTCAGAGAATTTGACAGAGTTCTGTGTTTTTTCTGCTCTTTATTAGCGACACACATGCTGCTCCTAAAACTTCATATGGTTTTCAGAGACATTCAGTGGTTGAACAATATACTGCAAGTCTTTTTTTTTTTAAAAAAAAAAAAAAAAAAAAAAAGACTGAAAGCATAACAGCATCATGCACTTCTTCCCACAGCAAAAGCCATGAACCATCTTTCTGTGATCAAGACGTAAAGTTAGGGCTAAAAAGAACATCTCCTGTTTCCATTTTCCCACATGAGATATTGTTTAACAAGACACTACAGCTTATGACAATATTTCAGAGGAGTAAATGCCGCCTCTCCCACAGGGGAGCAGACGTGCAGGTTTGTGCAGCTGTTTCACCAGAGGGGCACGCAGGGCATTGGGGCACGCAGGGCATCGGGGCACGCTGCCAGGCCCCGGAGAGGCCGCTCTGCGGCTTTGGTTCCCAGCAGGGCAACACCAGCCCCTGCTCCCAGCTGCTGAGCTCAAATCGGGGCAGCCTCAGCCTCTGGAAATCGCCAGGTTGATTCCAAAATAGCAGCATCTTCCGGATCAGACTGACACTGAGATCTTTCTTTTTGCCTTCTGGCTTTCCAGGCTGCACCCGTTTCACATCCTCAGAGCTCCCACTAGAAGGGCAAGCAGTAGACCTTCTGCTCTGAAAAGGTAAATAAGGCCACATTTCTCATGTATGAGCACAATTCCTGCAGCTGAGGTCTTAAAGATAACGCTAGAAATCACAGCAACGAACAACAAACTTCTCAGATGCAAAACTCCTCAATTCCTCACAGCTTTTGAATGAAAACAGACATCTCTGGAAGCTGAATTGCTTGCAGGAAGCTAACGCTATGGATTCGTGAACCCTCAGATCCTTCCAGCAAGCCCCGGCGAAGGCCGGATTCAGAACACAAGTGCACAGAACTCGTAAGCAAACACCTTGCTGCTCAAAATGGGACTATTCTTAGCACCACTGCTGGAGGACAGTTACCTGACATGAAAATGAGAACTTGTTACCTAAACAACTTGTAATGTGGCATCCACAACCAAAAGAGGTGAGATAGAGGTAAGTATCAAGTGGGGAGATAACATACCAGTTCATGTGGTAGAAAATATCTTGGATCAAACTGGCTTCGCTGAAAGCATCCACAAGAAGTTGTGTTGGTGATAGCAAAAAGTGAACCCCGGAGACCCCTGGTGACTAAACTTACGAAACAAAATCTAATCCTATTGACTCCTGTATGTTGAACAGACTTAATCCTGCAAGCATGTAAACTCTGAAAGACCAGGTGTTTGTTTTTTTTTTTTAATAGTTTCTTAATAGAAAAACAAAGCACGTCCTACATTTCTAAAGCAGCCTGCCTGTGTGCATGCACAGCAGCATTACTCAGATGGATGGCTTTTGTGTGCATATGGCAACAACAGGTAAAGGCAGCCTAGGGAATGCCTTTGTAGCATCCTTCACTTCGTCACCTTTGGAAACTTCTGGGTCAGATCAGGTGCAAACAAGAACGCTGTTTTATATCAGAGCTAGACCAGCCTAAAGCTGGCTGCCACCAAAGGGCAGGCACCCTCTGCTTCCCTCCTCTGCAGGGTGCTCCCAGTGCCAGCAGACTGGCATTCGGCTGACACCAAATCACTCCAGAGAGATTTAAAAAAAAAAAAAAAAAAAAAAAAAAAAAAAAAAAAACCACACACACACCTCACTTTTGTAAAATCTTTTGCTGGTTTAACAGCTGGAATCAGTTCACAGAGAGGTCCTGCAAACACTAACACTGCTCGAGCACCTGAACCAAAAAAAAAAAAAAAAAAAAAAAATTACTGGAGTGCCAAGACAGGACACAGTGAGGAACAAGGTAACTTCCACCCCCCGCTGGCAGCTACCCAAGACTGACTATAGAAATTTTCTTTTGCAATTTTAAGGAGTTATATTAGACCCGGTCTGAAACGGGCTCATCATCTCATAGACCTTTTATGACAGACCAAGCAGCCTCCTGTAGGGGGCTGAAACTTCCCTTCAGTTTCAACTGAATCTTTCTTTTCTTTCTTGTTTTTGCTGTTGCTGTGGCATGATCAAGCAGAACGTGCAAACTAAGGTAAAAAAAAAAAAAAAAGGCAAGTTAAAGAAAGTGAGAAAAAGCAGGTGAAAAACAAGACCTTTTCCTCATTACATAAAATTTTAAAATTGGCTTTCTGTTTGCATTCTTCTTCCATGAAGAAATAATCGAGGGAGAACACAAACACAAAGTGACAACTACATCCTTTTTAATAGCAGGATGTTTCAAACAGTGTTGAAAAGGCATTCAAACACTCTGTGGCTGGGTGCCAGATAAGCACATAACTTTACAGAAGGTATGTCATGTATGCCACTCAGAAGCAAGCCGTTCATTTACAAAGTAAAACAGCTTACTGTGAGCAGACGAGTCATACTGAACTAAACTGTCTGCCTGTAAGTAAGGCCAAGCCACAAGGATTTAAGTAGCCTGCTTTAGAGATCCAGAGGAACTGCACTGGATTCAAGTAGAAGTCAAGTCGTATGAGAAACAAGGCTCAAATCTCATAACAATAGATTTAAGGATTTGGAACAGAGTGGGACTATGAATTAAAAGGGTTTTTTTTTTTTTTTTTGAATAACCCAGTTTCTCTGCACTCAATTACAGAAAGGAACGAAGAGAGGCAGAGAAAGATTTAAAAGTGTGAAAGAATAAATCAACCTAGATGTGGGTATTAGCTAGGAAATGAGGCTGCACATACAACTCGCATACTGCATGCACTCTTTCTTTCTCTCCTTTAAATGCTGCGTGTTCAGACTAACCTTCTTTCTAAGCAACACTCTTGTTCAATCAAAAACTGTCAGACCTTGTGGAAGAACCACTCAGACAAATCCTGTAGCCTAAGTCACACAGGCAGGCACTCTATTTGCTCATAAAGACCTACAAACTGTTCCTCTCCGATTCACTGCTCCAAGTGCAGAATCAGCACCTGGGGTTGTAATCTGTATTTAAATACTTACATTAGGTTACTATGGGCTTGGGGAGTTCTTAATGGTAAATTCCTGTTCAAACTCCTTTAAATCCATACTGAGTTTTAAAAACTCTTCCTAGTTTTCAAAGAGCCTTCATCAGCGGATGTTTACCTAACAGCTGCCTAACAAACAGCAGCTGCTTCACTGCTTGGACAGACGTATTCTGAACTGACAAGTGCCCCCGCGCACTCCTCACTGTCGCCCGTTGCCGTTGCAGACGCCCTGCACTCGTGCACCACTAAACTGTTGGCAATGCATTCACATGATGGGCGCCATGCGGGATTCCCCCAGGGCCTGGAAGCATCAGCTCATCCTTCTAACCACCCAGGGCCCCAGACGGATCAGGCAATGGCCAGCAAGTGTCGCTGCAAAGCGTCAAGGACCGGACGGAAGAGCAAGACAAATTCAGCAGAGCCACAATTAACAGCGGAGCGGTGATGTTGCCTGTTTTCCTTCATCCTCCGAAAGGCTCTTGGGCTGAAACTACATCTCAGAGTCAACAGGCAAGAAAAACGAAGGTAGAGGAAAAAGCTGATCCAACTGAAAAGAAACATAAACCAGCTTGTCATAATGCAGCCCCATATGGCTTGTTGACTAGTCCTCACGCAACGTACAGGCAGAGGCTTGGGTGTCTACTGCATGAATAGCTGACATGCACTTTTAAAGTCACCTCACCCTGTTCCACTCACAAGACTTTCATCCAGAAAAAAAAAAGATTTCTTAAGCACACGCAAGATGGATTTACACAAAATAAACTGCTTCCAAGAGAAAAACAAACAGAAACCCCAATACTTTGCATCCAGGTCCTAAGCACATATATCTGAGCTACGTTGCAGTTACAGTGCTGGAAGCCCCAAACAGGGATCCCACACACACCGCCTGCCTGCCCTGGAGCCGGACATCCCCGTGGCATAGTCAGGAAGCACAAGGCAGGGAGCAGAGCGGAGCAGAGAGCAGCACCTCCCGGCTACGCGAGCAGGGAGTCAGGGCGGGATGTGGCACCGGGGGCAGCCCCTGACCCCAGGGATGCAGCGGCCTTCCTGGGAGGACTGAGGCAAGGCCTGGCACCAGGACAGGCTGCAGGTGCCGCAGCAGCACAGGGGAGGGCGAGCTGCCTGCACGGGGGCTGCGGCTCAGGGCAGCCTCCCAAACACCCTCCTGCTCCCCCGGGGCCAGTGCAAACAGCCAAAGCGGCTCTCGGAGCAAGAAACTCTTCCTCCTGTTGTGCATGGAAACTGCACTTGTGACTTACATCTGAATTGGACCACCTCTACCCAGAAATAAGGGGAGAATGCCCGAATCCTTAGCACTGCATGCTTGTTTAAAACACTAAACAGTTTCCGAAACCAACATTAAAAAGCAAACTCCTAGCCACCAACATTTAATCACTGACATGAATTCTTCCAAGAAAAATGGTACTTCTCCACTTTCCCAGCAATTTTAGTAAAACACACTACTTGATTTTCCCCACGGTGAAATTACTTTCAGTCTAGAGCATGACTTCTATTATAAGAGTTCCTATTGGACTTCAGGGGTACCAGGGCAAAAAGAAGTATTTCATTTTCCAAGGGAAAGCCCTTGCCTGTGTTGAATAATTATTTAATTTCTCAAATAGTAATATACCAGCAACAGAGGAAACTTCTATTGCAGAATAACCCACTGACCAGCCACATGGATTCACAACAGGCAGGGAAAATCAACAAAATCTGATCCATTTTATTTTTTTCTATGGCATCAGTAGGCAGAAATGCATTTTAAGCAAGCTTGTCTGAAAAAAAATGATTCAATAATATATTGCATAAATGTCAGTTACGTCAGAATCAAACTGGCAAGTGCTGCCAATCTGAATATGTGGAGCTACATCAGTCTGACAGACACGGCTATTAGAGCGAACAGATGGATTATTGTAACAGCGAGAACGGATTAATTGCGTTATCTTGTAGGGGATAATACAAAAACAAGACCCACAATGAATATGATTATACAAGATCTAAGAGGATAAACATTCCTGCTCCTTGAGGATGGTGGGATACAAACAGTGATTGCTAGGGTTTCGAACACAATTAGTGCAGTAAATATAATGCTGATGTTAAAAAAAAAAAAAAAAAGTGTGCATAATGGGCACTTTTGAAAATTTTTGAAAATAAAGGATATAGATATAGCTTGGGTGAGCACATTTCTGCCACAGCAGCAGAAATCTCATGACACTTTAAATCAGAATGAAGCCACATCAAGCTGAGGAAAACCAGCAAAAAAGAAGGAACTTTTCTGCCCTTCAAGGAAAAAAAAAGATATTAAAAAAAAACAAGGGAAAAAAAAGTATTCAGGGTAGAGTAACTCTGAAGCAACAGATCACTCTGGTTACACACATTAAATAGAAGTAGTAGCTAACAGCAGTAAGCTAAAGAATTGCAACAGCAGCAATGTGAATGCTAATGAAAAGGCTACATTAGGTTGTGTCTTAGACTCATATTTAAATTCTTACAAATAGTTAAGAGCCTGTCATGTGATTAAAAAAATACAAAAGACACACAAGAACAAGAGGATATAAAAAGTCAGACCAGTGGGATGAGTTTCTGCCTCAAAGTAGCTAGCACATGGGGCTCAGGGAAACAGCACAACAGGACAAGCAAGTCAAGATCTCTCTCTCCTCCCCTTCCACCCCTTTCTGCAGAATTTCCCAATTTCTTATATAACAAGCAGTTAAACAGATTGCCTGAAGCAGCAGTAGCTGCAGTGTATGCAGTTGGCATTCGCTGATTTGCCAAGGCTACTGCTAACATTACTTGAGTGTTCTTACAGCAGGTATATTCAGGAACATTCTTTTACGGACATCGTGGATTATACCAGGTCGTTATACCAGCCATAGATTATGTCTTTAAATGCTATAGATTATATCTTTAAATGTCTAGTGGACAAATTAATTAAATCAAGAATCTTGCAACATCAAATACGTGGTGACATCAAAAGCAAGATGCCTGTGAGGAGGGAAGCTGTGAAAAGCACAAGTGCGATTAGCTGCAGAGCGTCCAAGTGCTGTCAATCATGTCACGGACTTCAGTAAGAGTTTGGCAGTTGCTGCAGCTGTTTTAGAATCTCCCATTCATCAATGAACATTTATTAGAGTGTGTATTGCAACTACTACTACTACTCACAACTTAAAAATATGTATCACTGTCTATAGGAATGTGCATCTAAAAGTTCAAAACTATCAGCTTGATGTTTTAAACTGCATATACTATGAATAAAAATTGCTAGAAAATAAGAAAACTATATTACACCACAATAAATACCTGTAATAAAAAAACAGAACAAGAGAAAGCTTGTAGGGTACATAAGCAGATTTTAAAATATAGTACTGGATATTTTCTTGACAGCTCTTATCAGTAGTTATGACTTGACAGGAAGAACCCTCAAGAAAAAATTCACTATTAAAAACATATTTATGACCTGGGCTGGATATTAAATTGGAAATTAAAGTTGAAAAAAGGAAAGAATCAAATATGATATGTAAATTTGATTTTGTCTTAAATACAAATACACACAAACACCCACACAAATCATCCTCACTCAAACAGGAAGGTTGCATCTGTCTCATTGCCAACGTGGCAATGAGTTGATCATTTCCTAGAGAATTTGGCACTCAAACTGTGGCCAAGCTCTGCAAAAGGTAGCAGCTTAAAGTTCAGTTTAACATCAATATAGGAACTGCAACATCAAGCAAGATATTGTTTCATAACATGCAACGATTTATTATCTGACAAGTGTTATGAGGACAAAATAGAAAAGAAATATGCTAATATACCAGAAGATCATAAGATGCCATGGTTTTACTATGATTTTATAGATGTAGGTGATGTTCCTACATCTTTGCTTAAAGAAGTACGCAAGATGACTTAAACAAGTCATATTTACACTTCCTCTCTCCCCACCACCAGGAATTACCCTCTTGATTGCCTGGCTACTTAAGCTGTTCAGCAAATTTGGTCTATCCAAGTAGACCAGCACTGCATGGTTGTAGCATTGTGGTTTTTCCTTCTACGAAGGACAGCTTTCACACAAATGAATCCCATTACATACTTCAATCAAGTTTTATTCATTGCCGGTGATATCCACAACAGACCAGATCCCAAGCTGCAGCCCAAGTTTTGAGGGAAGAATGCTGCCCAGGTTAGCATATGGAAAATAGAAGCTATAATCTTGTTGCTACAAAAAAGCAGAAAACCACCAATTACAAAAACATAATATTAATTCCCCGAGATTAGAAAATACCGATTCATCCGTCCTGCTGTGCACCTACATTAGCATTTTCTTTCAGAGCAGTAATGTGCTTATGAACAAATCCTCCCTATCATCCAGACTAACTCATGTTGATTTAGATCGCCCAACAATCCTGGTGCATGCATACAGACTTCTTTCAGAAAAAAAAACCTCAAGACATGCAAAGAACATGCTCAAGTGCTTTAAGGGCACAGTGTTGGAGCAAGGGACTGGTTCTTCAGACAACACAGAAAGCACTGCTTTCCTTTGAGAGTCATCTTGAACTGTATAAAAAGGGACATAAAGCTGGTGACAGACCACTGTAAAAAATCTGAATACAGTTAACTGTAAAAATTCAATTTTAACACTGCCTGAAGAAGAAGTGTCTAGAAATATTAACAAGGTAGAAGAACAAAGTATTTCATAACTGTGTCTGACACTAAGCACAAAACTAAGAGCTGTTAAATACTGCAATAGCTACAGGACCATTTCATCACTGTCCTGTTAATACAAACACACACACGCACTCCCGCCTTTCCCCACCATTTCTAGCATATTTTTTTCTACTGTCTTCAGTAGCTGATTAGATTCGTGGAAGTTCACTCAGCAAACATTTAATGCTATTAGTCATCAACAAATTGACCAAAAAGATTGAGCTGTTAATTTAACCTTGCACATCAAGTCAACAGCACATTTGGAAAGCTTCTCAGTTCTGATTTTTAATACCTCAAATTCCTACTTCTTTATACATCACAAACCCAAGCACAACAATGGAGAGTAAAGGAGAAAGCTATTACTCTAATAAATGAAATTAAGGGTTACATTGGCTATAGCAGAATCGTAGAAACTGTTTAGATGCATCAGTACAAGCACAGTTAAGATACATAAACATTTTATTCATCAATGCCAAACAAAAGAGGTGAGCTAGAGGTGTGGGAGAGGGCAGGAGAGCAATCTTGGAGCAGATTAAAAAGCTTCTGTAACATTTTTGGAGACCTATTTTGATTCCCATGTTTTCTATTACTAAGGAATTTCTAAATTCTGAAGGAAAACCCTTTATCACTTCCGTGCTTCTGGGGCTGCAATACTATCTCTATCAGCAGTTCCTTCAACAGAATCCCTTTAGACTGACACTACAGTTCTGAGCCACAGACAAGCTGGAAGCGTGAGTAAAAGCAATGGGTTATTTTTTATATGGCACTACGTCTTTGATCTTCTGATTTTTACTTTTCCATGGAAAGTCTGAGGTTTAGTCATTAAAAAACAGAAAGCCAAAAAAAAAAAAAAAGGAAAAACTAAGCACTTTCCATTATCTGTTTTTCGTCTACTTCATACTACAGTTTTCAGTCTTCATTTCCTTTTCACGCTTTACCATACATTAATAGGTCCCAAAAATGGGAGCAAAAGGAAAATGGATTGTCTGCTTTATAAATACAAAGCAGCTTTGATAGCAGCTACAGACAAAGATAACAGATACCCATTAAATATAAAAGTGAAGTTCTTATAAGCTTCTCTGCATTTTCTCTTAAACACCCTAGTTCGTACAAGTTGATTAAAAAGCAAGCAAGCAAATTCACGCACTACCGAAGGTGTATTCTGCATGACCATTCCTCCCCCTACTGCACAACTCCATTTAAATGAAGTCACCAACCACTGCTAACAAACCTTGCAGCAGAACTAGTTGCATTACAAGTGAGCAACATTGATCCCCCATAGAAAACTTATTAGCCAAGTAAAACTCACCAAGTTAACCTTGCAGTTTGGATAAATGTAATGCCTAGTAAGTAGACTCATGCTTTGGGTCCCACCCCTCTCTGCTCCTCTTTTTCTTTGTTTGATTTAAGCTCTCTTAAAAAGCCTGGAGATGGCTGTGGTTAATAGCAGTGCCCTATCATCACTGCAATTTCTAATATTTTCTTACACATCAGTAAGATGTTTAAGAGACAAGACCTTGGGTGAGGTGGTTCATCAGCCTGCATGATAGCAAGTCATTCATATTTTCAAGATTAATTGCCCTCCTAACTTCCTAAGTAAGACATCTCACCAGATTTCAATTGCTTCCACCTGCATAAAAGCCTTTTAATTATTTTTAAGTCTCTCTCTACTGCAATATATCAACGCTCAAAAAACCAAAAGTCCAGAATGAGGCTGAGAACATCAGTTATGTAAAAAAAAAAATCTAATTTCAAAAATCTGGATAAAACTTTAAGAAGCTCCCATTACCACTTCTCAGGACTGTTGGGAGAAAATGAAAAGATGTTGCATCAATTTGGTTTAGTATTAATACCATTCCCTCACTCCCAAAAATCAGCCAACTGATTCATGTCCATTCTCACTGTTGATAAGCAATCAGGTGGATTAAGCAGTCCACCATCTGTCTGTTCAAACAAGTTGTGGTGGTCATGCTGCTAAAGCTTAAGAGGAGCTGTTTGGACAGAAATCAGGGCTGCAAAGAATAAACAAAAGCTCATGAGGCTAAGCTGTAACTAAAATTGGTTTTTAATTAATTTGTATTCAGTGACACATCTGAGGCTTCAACTGCATAGATACTTTGCTCATACTTAAATAAACCCCATAGCCTCTTGACTTGCCAGCAAGATGGATATGTACTTAAAAACCTTCCATCTTTTAGAAACAGAACTCATTTAAGAGTAAATGTGGAGATGAATGAAGGAAGAACCGAGTATGTACGTGACAAGACAGACAGGCATGTCTGGGTAAAACTGAGGAACCTTTCAATTCCTTGCTCTGAGCTGAATGCTTTACTGCATGCTTGTCTTGAGAAAAATCTCCAAGTAGTAGGGTGGAATAGGAAAGGAGGGGAAGGAAGCGGCCACAGTAGGACAAACTGGCTTTTTCAGGAGACAGTTTAGCTTTCTTTATATCATTTGGAAGAATGTTCGTGTTCTTTGCAGTGCCCAAAGCAAGTTTCCCAAGGAAACCTAAGGCAGAGGACAAGAAAGAAGAGACAGACTGAGGGTATCCCTAATCTTCAAGGCACTGATATTTTTATCAAAGAGGAAAACGAAAAACAAATAAGTGAGGTGTAGTATAGTTTCTGACAAGTGCTAGTGGGGTACAAGCAATACTGCAAGGCTAAACCTCATGCTTGTGACTACGATCCACATGCTGATTTTGGTGCTGTTTCAAAGGCTTATCCACAATCACACAGATTAGTGTGGGTTTAAAAGGAATTAAAGGGATTTTGTGTGTTTCTGTACTCTTTATTCTGTTCAATTCAGTTAATGTGAAACATTACCCCATTGCTAACCTCTAGTAACTGCCTACAGCTATGGGTCACTTCCAGTTTGCTATTGACAAACCTGTATAAATATTAGAAGCTTTTCACAATAGTAAAAGGTCCAAATCTGAAAATACTCTCCAAATGAAGCACAGGCAAATTCAATTATTTTATCTTATCGTACGTTACAGCTACTATAATACAGTTTACATAAAGTAAGCTTTGTGTTGCCAAAGTTACCATCATATTTCCCACTTAGTTGGGGTTCTCAATCTAATAGTACCTTAAGGACTAAAATTTGTCACAAGCGCTTTTTCCCCCATCCTAAATGATAATAATACTAACATCAAATCTTGAGTTCAAAGGCCATGAGTAGCTGTATTTCACAGCAAGCCTCTCACAAAGAATGTAAGAGGAAAATTAAAGTCGCCCATCTGCAAATGCTGGCGCTCAAATCGGCTTGTAGGATTCCAGACTAAACTTCTTAATTAAAATATACATATATAGATCCTTCTAGAATGACGCAGGCTGGGAGGGTTTGTAAAGCAATAGTGAGCAAGGGCATTAGCTCCCTCTTCTCCCTTTGCATCCCACCTAGGCATCTGTCAGCATGAGAAGCGGCAGCTCACAATCCAAAGGCTACAAGAACGGCGCCACTTGAAGCAGTTCAGAGAATCATGATGGTTGGAAAAGACCATCACGATCATCAAGTCCAACCATAAACCCAGTTCCTCACAACAAGCCACAGATGGTCCCTCATACCTCATTTTCACCTTCCTCTCAAAAGACATGCATCCCCTCTCAGGTCACCCTGTTTTCCTTTTCCAACTCAATCTTCTGATCCTTCCCCTTGTGCCTTTTTTCCTACTCTAGGTCTTTCTGAACAGACACTTTGGGTCTGTCACCCACCTCTCCAATGGCTCTTCCATACATGCACCATCATTATAGTCTCCAACTTTTGTCATTTCTGAGAGTCTTTAACTTAAATTTCCCCAAAAACTATCTGGTTCTGTAAGAAACACTGCTGCCCAAAGAGCCTGGGTGGGGATGCTTTGCCCTCTCCCTCCCTTGGCATACACCTGAAATTGAAGGAGGAGTATTTAGCCTGGTTGGAAGCCAGTTTGTTCAGCTGCATCATGCCATTGCGCCCCATGCTATCATGGAAACCCTGGACAAACCCAGGACCCAGACATACCTTATTCAGCAGACTTTGCATTTTGCACCGTTGACTTGCTGTCCATTCGAGTGGCTCCCTGCTTGGTTCAGCAGCTGTTTGAGGTCAACATCTGTTACTCTGTTTCAACATCTCTCTTAAGGATACTGAACTGCAGAGTAGCTTCCATATTCACATCCATGCACGCTCCCAGCATACCAAGTGTCTAGTATTCAGTATTGCTAATACTGAATAAGTGATTGGATTAGATGTTAGCCAGTAAATACATTTTTGGGGCCTATTAGTAGCTACATGCCATTTTAGACCCAGGAATTGTATCTACAATTGATCAGAAGCAGAAACGAGCCTGCTGAAGTCTAAAGCTGATAAAACACTCATGACCCCACATGAACAGCCCTTGCAAAGGTTCCACCGTGAACTATCATCATTTGCTTTTTTTCCTGTTTTCTCCACTGTAGCTACAAGTTGAGATTTCATTACTAAGCTGAATCTACACTCTCTCACTCTCCCCACAAAAAAGGTTGTTAACAGTGTAAAACTGGATGCTTATGAAAAATGCAAACATTCAACAACTTCGACATCTGTTCTCAACTTTATTTCCCCAACAACTGAAATCTATGGCACTTCCATCACAATCATTCAATATTTTGATTAATATTATGATTAGAAGCTTTAAGATTTGAATACTGTGCCTGAGAGGCTGGAAATCCTGAAGTTGCGGACATGGTGAACTGAGGAGGAAGAACAGCCTAGAAATACTTTACTCATCTAAGAGGATTTGTTCAAGGCCCAGTGATACAGGCTGGTCTTATTCAGTTCATGAAACAGCTTCCCAGGCCAGCTCTTTTTCAAAGTGGTTTAAAAAACAACATCAAATCTAAAGTATTAGAGAAGTCACCACACCACACATAGTCCCTTTCTAATCAAGTAACTACAGAACTTTAGTAATGTTGGTTTATCCCCCTTTCCTTGACCTTTGCATGCTGTATCAGTATTTATTTCACTGCAACACATCTAAAATGAGATCTCACTTAACTATCTCACAAATCTCAGTTAACTATCACCAGAAATTCAGACCAAAAAAAGACATACCTTGGATCAGCACTAATAAAACAAGTTTTGCATTCTAGAGTTTACTTTCTTCTTTTGTATTTCTCCACAACCCTTGTGACTTTGCCCTTTTCAGGCAATTTTCCCAACGCACAATCTTCTCCCTAAGAAACCTACTGGTTGACTTGGGCTACAGAAAGAACATCCATGAGATTCCTTATTACATCTTATGTATTGTTCCTTATAATTACTTACTTTCTCCACCTCTGAAAACATTTCTAGTAAACTAGTTCAGTTTGAGGAATACAGAAGCTAGACCTGTGCAGCACATCTTTTGGAACTCTTTAATCGTAGCATAGATGCTAAGTTATAGATGCACTGTAGGTAGTGATTTTTATTATTTTTGACAGAATGTCATTCTGCTTGTACAGAAAACCATCTAGATGGAGATGAAATACAGACCTGTTGTGGAGGGGAACTAGAAAGGAACATATAAACATAAAAAGTAACAATTACTTTTTCGAGTTAAGATAGCCATGCAGAATTGAAATAATGGTACCTTAGTATAAGGGTATATATATTATTGTCAAGGAAACACGGGGTATAAGCTCAGAATTTCTCCAAGAGCCACCTAACTTGGTAGCTTGCAAGTTATTTCAACTCATATCAGACAAAGCCAGGCAGCTATGCCTGCATAATATCTGGAAACATAGAGGTAGGCACCTTCACTGCATGACTCAGAGCTTCCTTTACATAGTAGGACCAGAAGTCATCAAGATTTGTGCCAGGCTTGTGGCTTTTTTTTTTTTTTTTTTTTTTTAAACTTTCTCGGGAAGGAAAAAAATTGCATCTTTCTCCCTTTTAAAAACAACTTCTGAAAACCAGCACTGGTTGCTGGGCCAAGAAGCTGTATGACACTCTAAGAAGGAACCTGCCCCTGCTGACCCTTAGCCAGAGCCAGGAGAAGAAATTCCAAGACTGCAGGACTCGCACGGCACACACTGCTGATACCCATATTCAAGGGATTCAGCTCAAGTGGAAGACCACATGAATTTGAGTGAAAAGACAGAAATCACACTAGCAAAGTTTGGATAAAAGTTTAATCTGAAAAGGGTGTTCCGTTTGGACTGTAATACAGTCCTTTGGACTGTAATAAACGTGGAAGGGGCAATAACTTTGACAGAAAGATGACCACACTGAGCCACTAACAGACTCTTAAGGGAAAAACATGGAGAAAATGGTATCTTAAGAGGGTTCCTTAAACTCAGCAGTGAAATGGACTTTCTCCTAGGGGAGGAAGTCTAAAGAAGTGTTTTTTTTTTCTAAAATAGCCCACATCCTAACACAAGTAAGGAAACAAACAAGGAGTAAGCCAAATTCCACCTGACTTTACAGAAAATCTTTAGCACTGAATGATGGCAAGAGAAGCACGCCTGGATGTTGACAAACACTTTACTAAAACATGAGTTTTGTAATACCTCTGTGCTCACTGTACACCAGAAAAGTAGCTATGCAGTAAATAATAGCAAGACCGAATCTTCGGGCATTCAAAGGAGCCCATCTTATATATGCTGCAATGCAGGCACAATCCAAGTTCAGTAACTACCGCACAGACTTCAGGAGGGGCTTAACATCCCCATGAAGGACCCTCATTTCATTCATGTATTGCCCCACATTCAAAATATTACCCGTCTTAGAGCAAAACTAGACACACTCTATAACGAAGTAACTTTGGTCCTGTGTTCATGAATGAAGGCCTGTTTTATTAATCAATACTTTTCAAAATTCACATGACACAACTCAATGTGACTCCATCTAGGATGGATTACAGATTGTGATCTCGAGGATCACCAGATATTTACTTAAAGAAATTAATTTTGTTTTACCTTCAAAATTCAGCTTGGTTCATCAGAACCTATTAACATGATAATGATACGGATATTTCTGACTACCAAGTACTGACATACAAGTGACAAATTTTATTACTTGCAGCTATAAAAAGAGCCTAAACCAAACAAAGCAAGCCTCGATTAAATGACTGACCTCCTGTGAAAGGGTCAGATTCTCCATTTCTGTTATAATAAAGCAATCAAAGCAGGATGACACATCACCTTCTGTGCAAAACTGGTGATAAGCAGAAACACGGTGAGGCAGAAAGATGGGCTTCAGTCAGCCTTGCAGCAAATGCAAAATGTAAGACCACGAAATGTAAGCAGCACCTCACAGCGAATATCTTATTTAAATAAAAGGGGGGGAGAGCAGATGACACAGGAGAACAACTACTTTTTAGTATATACATTCTGCAATGAAGCTAACTGGGCCATCCTGCTTTGCAGCAGAGGAGAAAAATGAAATATTTAATATTAGATTAACTCATCAGCTCTTCAAAGGTGGACTGATAGACACGTTCAACCAAAATAGAACAAAGCTCAAAACAGTTCCCCAGCCTAATCACTAATGACTGCAGCCCACTGCCCTAATCCACAATTCTCGTTTCAGATCTAAAAACCTTAGAAGAACTAGATGAACTTAATATAGCTTTATTGCGAGAGCAGTGATTACCAGACTCTTTCACCTCTCCAAACCCTTGGGCCACCTCGAAGTCAGTACAGATTTAAAGGCTCTGAGACTTCACGGCAGCTACTGAGAAGAGCTACTGATTAGCACAGACTTCACTGGTATGAATATGAAGCTGCATTTGCAACCTGGTAAAAGTGGCCACTTCTAACAGAAACAGTAACTGCGATCCCCAGGTTAAGAAAGAAAACTAGCTGAGGAGGTAGCACAAGGAGAAGGACTCCAAGGCAACCAACAACGCGTATACTATCCTGGCACTACCAGCATGTAGAAGGTTCATAATTCACCACAACAGACTATTCCTGGCAATTTACTGCTTCTAGAATTGCAGATAATTTGCTAAAGAAGATAAAGAGACAGATTGAATATAACAGACCATAGCCAAAGCTTCAGAAGAACTGTATCAAACAGACAAAAATCACTCAGGGGATCTGAAAAACAAGAACTTTTACCAAAGGACATCTCTCAGTTTAACAAAACAAACAAACAAAAACCTTGTTAAACTCAAAATCTTCATTTCCTTTGAGTCACTGCCATAAAGAGATTATTTATTTTGTACATCCTACATGTAAGTGCCACTGCTTCAGACTCCTAGTACTTTGACAGGGCTGCAAATTTCCCAGGCATTTATGAATTACTTTTCTGCTAAAAGTTTCCAAGTTTTACGAGATATTTGCATTAAATTCAGGTACCAGGCTACAGGAAAACGTAAGCGCACGATAAACAGGAGGAACATTCGCCGTTGGGTTCACGCTGGCTCCCTCCTCCCGGGGGCTGCTGAGCTGAGGCTCTCTGCAGACAGATCCTGCACCTGGCTCTGCCGCGTGCCCAGGGCGGACACGGAGGCCCGACGGAGATGGGAATGTCCCCAGCTGGACTCAGCTCCTGACACCAAACCTGAGCCGTCCCCAACACAGCTTCTCCCTCTCTCCTGTGCTCCTTTCATCTACCTTCTCCCCACTAGCTCCTCAGTGAGGTGCACAGCAGTGGACAGAGGGAAGTGCAATTCAGCAGGAATTCTATAGGCCGCTAGTTTGGCGGCCTTGGGAGAGGGAAACACTAGGTCACACTAAGGGAATTACTTTTCCCGGGGCACAGCATGGGACTGCTCAATCCAGCAGAGCTGAGGTGTGCATCAGCAGCTAAGGTAGGCACAGACTGCAGTCAATGCAGCTCTTCCCAGCAGGACACCGACTGCAGTTGCCTCAGGCCTTTGCAGACAGGGGAGCTGGAATTTGTGCCACTGGACTATTCTAAAAGGGCCCTGACAGGAGCAGAGTTGAGCCCTAGATACTGAAGGCAAAAGATATCACTGATCCACAACTGTGCGCACCATCTCTGCAATAATGTTGGAGCTGGAGCCCCTGCTTATGTACTGCAGCAGGAGAATCCACACCAGGAGCTGCAGTTATTTGGCCTGAAGAACAATACAGGTGACCGTGATCAAGCAAACAGCTTTCTTATTACAGAAAGCCACATAATTTCTTTCCTTCTTTTCTCTCTCTCACACACAGACCTTTTCTTTTCTTAAATGTATAGCAAGTAAAGACCTGATGTGAAATGCAAAAGAATTTCTGATATTTTCCACAGATGTATCCAGTAACAGCAGTGAAATTACACTTGACAAGCACACAGCACCAAGAGCATTAAGAATTCCTATCTTCCCATTGTCCTAGCATACAGAAACGAAATAAATTGAGGAGAAAAAAGTGTTCATGTGAAATAGCTTTCTTAGCCCTCTATTTTCATCTGTTATCCCACAAGGCTACTTGCAAGATCTTCTCCAAAGACGATTAAACAACCAACACAAAAGACTCAAGGTTTATTTTCTCCAATTATGCATCTGAAAAAACAGAACACACCTCTTCAGACTAATTCCCATTTCTCTTTTTTGAGATTCAAACCCCATTTATAGCACATACAAGCCATGAAGAGCATTGATTTTATTTTAAAAGCAAACACACATCCATACTCATGCAGGTTTGCTAGTTAAAAAAAAAAAAAAAAAAAAAATGCCAGTGCCTCAGGGGCATGCTGCAGACGACAGGAGCATGGCCATGAGTCACTGGAGTCACTGTTCAGGACCTTTCTTTTTGAAAGGCAGAAGAGCTTCATTATTTAAAGGTCTTATGACACACTAGTGTTTTCCCCCAACATACAGATTACAGGGACACATTTGAAGTTCAGAGGCACTTTCGTATGCCCATGGGAAGATTCTGCAGAACAAAATAGCAAGGCCTGGCTCCAGGAGGAGAGGAGGCAGATATTTAAGGTGGGACTTCTCAAACAAATGCCCTGGCAGCAGCTTAGTCATACAGTCTCTTTAGACACGGTGCAACTTCAAGCAACGTATTGCTTGAAGAGAGCTGATCAGAAAAGAAACAAGGGTGACAGAAAGCTGTGCTATGCATTACATTCCTCCTCCTTCACATTTCAACAACCAGCAGTACGATCTGAAGATCCATACAACGGTAGATTACGTTATGTAGTAGTAAAGCTTTGCATTTTCTGTGTACTCAGCACCTTGTTCTTAAGTAGTAGTGGTATCATAGCAACTAATATTCAAAGATCTTATTACTGTCCCATTCAACATATACATATACTATATATGTATATATATAGGCTAGTATATAGATGTGTGAATAGACATGATTTTTCTGTTTTTCTTTTGCCTAATTCTATAAGTGCTTCAGATCTTCTTCTTCATCTCATTCTGTAAACAAGATAAATTGCAAGACATACTTCACAGGCATACTAAGACTAATAAGAGTAAGGAAATTCACATCAGTTTTAGGATAGTGGCAAAAACCCCTGTTTCTTTCTTCACTCTTCCAGTGCTCCTCTCCACCTGGGAGCCATAGGCAGCATTCCTTCAGGGGCCAGCTGGACCCTGTTCAACAACCTTTCCAGTCTCACTGTAGCCGAAGGGTGTCAACACAAACTCACCTACCGCTGTAGCTGCACCGCTTCAGGGGACAGATCGAGAGGTCCTCCATCCTCATCCAGGGAAGCAAAGGCACCTTCCGTGGGAAGTGCCATGTCTCAGTACAGCAAGGTCCGGCTTTCCCCAGCATCTTTGTCAGCCCTGTGCAGGCCGTGCCAGCGGGCCGTGGCGCGGGGGACGCATTAGCCCCTCTTTCACAGAGCAGGGCAGGCCTGGGGACCACCCCACAAGGCTGAAAACGGAGCTCTCCTGGTTACAGGTTCAATCCCCCGGGTGTCCTCTCATCCAAATCACAGACCTAAGTGGTAGGGCTTCGAGAAAAGCTGTTTTGTTGTACACTTGATCAACGGTCTTAATGCTCCAATTAGCCATATTGGGTTTCACAGCAGCAATTTTGCGAAAGGTTGTTACATGCAAGAGGTTGGAAGTGCCTGTCACTTCCACAGGTTTTTATGCTCCAATGTCAACCTTTCCCCACGAGCAGGGAAAAAAGGGATCCTGCCTGTAAAGAGCCACAAATCATCCCCCTTCCACCCGGGCTGAGGAGAATGCAGTTGTCGTTTCTCTCCATTTCTGTATGAATGAAGGAAGTTTTCACATTACACACAAACCAGTTGCCCAGAACTACTGCTATCCCGCTCATTACGGGCACTCCGACAGCCTAAAGCAACCCACTTCTCCCCCTTCAAGCACAGCTGTAAAGAGCTGCTTGTCCATACACCTCCCTATCATTTCTAAACCTTGAAGTGATTGCTGTGTCATGTATGTCAACCAAAATACCAAGAACCACACAGGCTGCACTGGCTGACATTCACCACAGACTCGAGCACTGGGGTTGATCTTTATTCCCATCACATCTGGGAGTCAGTTACAGATTCCCTGGATAGAGATAGCCATCCTCTTGACTTCAGTGGGAGCTCTGACATACTAGAGGGGCGTTAGGAAGGCCGTGTTCTTAAACTAGGATCACAGGACTGGGCACAGCATTGCTCCAGACACATGAAAGTTGTGGGGAAAAGAAAAAAAAAAAAAAAAAAAAAGATTCCCAGCACCTGAACAGTTCCTCAGTATCGTGGTTTCCCTGCCATCAGCACCTGCTTGTGAATTTGCTGACACATCCTGTCGCAGGATTATGCTTCCGTTGCTCCTATTTCTGCCAGATCAAATCTTGTCAGAAAAAGTTTTCCAAGCCCGAAGCTTGCCTGGGGCTGAATTCTTTTGCAAACCTGCAAGCTTGACTAGATCAGCTATTTCCGAGAACAAGGTAAGATGAAAAAAACACATATATTGCTTAGCACAAAACAAACCCTTCCCCGCTTTCCCCAGCTAGAACTCTTCCTTCCCTGACATCAGTGCACACGGCAGGAGTATGTGAAAGTGCACGAGGGAAAAGCCCAACACAATTCTATGAGCTGAAGATTCCAATACCCATTTCGAAAATAAGCCAAGTATATATGTATACAAGTACTGCATATTCCATCTTAGCACTACTTTAATAGGAGGATACAATTTTAGGCTGCAACAGGCAAAATACTGTGCAATGTTTTACATGATTGAATGACAGTATTACTAGACATAGTTCAATCATAATTGCTGTTAAATTCAGAGTTTTACTGCTTTGACTTTAAATGCCTTGCCTTGACCTGAAAGAAAGTTTCCTCTTTTTTTTTTTTGTGAGCAGCCTATTTGATTTCATGTTTATACTTGAAGAGAAACAAGCACAGTGCCCAAGCTACAAGAAAAAAATAAGTTCAAAGCATGTTTGTCCTATTAAAATACGTAAATATAGGAGACTCTCATGCTTTAGAGCATTTGAAAACTTCCTCCATTATTTTTCACAACATGCTACAAAACAAAATAAGGAGTTGCTTCCCCTGCCACTCCTACTGCAGAAACAATCTGCAGTTAAAAAAAAAAAAAAAAAAATCTTGCCTGCCTAGAAGCTCTGTTTGGGATTGCCATTGAACTCCTGAGGAAGCAGGAACAGAACAAGCACATTACAGACTCCCACCAACGCAGAGGCACGGACTTACCTTCTGCAACTGCAAGGCCAGTTGTTTTAAAGGAGCTCCAAAAAATGCTCTCAGGAGCGAGAGGCCTGGACTGCTCCTACTTGCAGTTTTTTGGGTTTTTTTTTAAGCTCTGACAAACACATTCAGTTGTTTATGCTTTCCTTCCCTCAGGAAACAGCTGCTTCAAAAGTTAGTTTGTCAATGGTTTCTCTGTACGCAGTAGCTTGATCAAAGGGACATGCCTATCCATTATTCACTCGGAATTTTGGGGATCTAGATTAAAAGTAATTACATACTTTTCAGCAAGGTTCATTGCAATGATATCTGTGGATTTGTACTCAGATACTGCACGTTCAAAGCTCACAGCTACTCCCTCACACCAGTTTGCAGCTGCGAGACAGCACAGCCCTGGGGCAGCTCCAGGCGTAGGCAATGCAAGCAGGTGCCTAGAGCAGCAGGCTGGTGCACAGGGTAAAACAGCTTTTTCCTACTTTGCTACAACAGAAGCCTGGAAAGAGAAAGCAAGATGCTACTGCGAAAAGGAGATCCAGCGAGTGAAGAAGGGCAGTTGGTTCCACATAAGCACGGGGGATGAATGGGGCCCTCCCCAGGCTGCCATGTCTCTTGTGTGCCTGGCACCTGCAGCACCAACGCCGCTGCCCAGGGCTCTCCTGCACCTGCAGCACCAACGCTGCTGCCCAGGGCTCTCCAGCACCCGCGGCACCAATGCTGCTGCCCAGGGCTCTCCTCCCTGCCCAGGGCCCCAGGTACTCCCCTGGCTCTTGCCCCTCAAGGAAGGAGCTGGACCTGACCAGCCCCATTTCCTCGTTTCTGGACTTATCTGCCATCCTCCTAGCAGGAGGTCACCTGCTTTGCTGGCTCCAGGCAGCTAACGCTCCGACACAGCGCAGGCATCAGAGAACGGCAGCCAGAAACTCCTTTTCGATGCCTGGTTTGACAGCACGCCTGCGGCTGCCAGGCTGGAGCCATTTTACCTTTCTGTCTCATTCCTCACCACCACAAATTGAAGATTTAGTGGTATCACTACCAAGATAAAAGCATTGTTCACGTCAGACCATCATGGGCTAAGGGCCAACATCATTTGTCATGGCCAAGAATACAAAACAAAAATCCTGGGTCTTTATATACTGGGCTGGGAAAGCAGATCTGGCTGACAATTCAGCCTGGCATGTGTGTTCTGTGCCTCGAATACAGCAAAAGTCCTTCAGATATAAACCTAACAGTGGATTGTTAAAATATGGATAGATATATAGAGAGGTATATCTATATCTTTTTCTCCTTCACAACATCGACCAAATTGCAAGAGAGGTTTCAAATCCATTCTCATGCCCTCCACACTCCAACTTATTTGGACAAGTCTATCTCCTACCTCTTCTAACAGTGTCCAAGTCATGAAACAGAGACATTATTTGCTGGAGCTGGCTTATTTTGATACCTTACCTGCAGTCACACAGTAATATATGAGTCAATTAATAAAATAAATAAATAAATATCACTAAACCTCCTGACAGTAATCAGGCTGACCACATACATGACTGATACAGCCCCAGAGGGAAGAAATGCCAACAGTGAAACTGGGCAGGGGTGGGGGAATTATCTGAAAATGCTGGTGCCAGCTCATCCCTGTCATTGTGTAGGGCTGCAAAGCCCTCGGTCGGGTGGGAAGCAGCCTCCGAACTCTGCTAACACTCGGGCTGCCCGGGTCCCTCAGACTGTGCCCAGTGCCTCGCGACAGGCGGGAAGCGCGCACAGGACACAAAGCTATTCTTGTAAATGGGTATGGAACATATTGCTTTATACAAAATAAAAGCACTGAAAACATGATCAAGATGATAAAAATATCTTGCCCATAGGTATGACTCACATGCATGAATGTATAGTCAGACATAAAATATCTATAACTGTCAGACTCCTTTGGCACTGTGCATCTTTTCACTCTTCTCTCCTTTTTATCTGTGACTCAGCCATATGTTCCCTAAGGACAGAAACATCTATTGGTGGTGATGGAGAAAAGGGAGAGACATTTATTGCAAACTACAATAGAGCAATGTTCTACCAATATTGCAGGGATTGCCAAACATTTTTCACTACACTGAAAAAAATTAAAGGCCTTTCTTAGCATTACAAAGATCATAGGCATTTCCATAAATCACACAATCAGCATTTGCTGCACTCGGCCTCCATGAAAGAGTGCATCAACTGAGGCTTTTTTTTTTTTTTGCTCAAGTGCTTTTCTCCTATTAGAAGAAATTACATGTTGCTTTTAAACAGTGAAACTCTAAATTACCCATTTTAAATAAAACATTTTTTCTCTTCCAATATGCCATTCATAACAAATGGTTTTCCATTAACTTTTTATATTTCTGAATTATAGTTTACTACAAGCAATGATTTTCATCTCCACTCCTGAAATCAAGCAGCTTGTGATGCTGAATTTTCTATGCATACAAATTTTATCAAGTGCAGTAATTCAGTGGTCTGTATTTCATCATAGCAAGAACACATCTCTGCCCTCTATGTTTGCCTCAGATAGTGCTCCGAGGCAGCTGTCCTTTCTTTGGCAACACAATGGTACTTCGAAAATCAAGTAGACAACAAGGGTGTTAAACGTAGTAGTACCAAACAATTTCTGTTGGGCCTGAAAAGGCAAGCTATTTAGGAGGCTCTGCTGCCAGACTCTGCACTATGCTAGATTTGCCCAGAAGCCAGGATAAATCTAACAGCATGGGAGGGGTGGCAGAGGGAAGAGGAGAAAGTACTATTTAAATTTCCAAGGTAAACACAAGTTTGCGGAAGAATTAAATAAAGCCATATAAGCTGAATACATATTATATTCAAACCACTGAGCTATTGTGAGCTGGAAACAACATGCCAATTTTTACAGTTACTCTCTAGACCAAAACCATGTTTTCACACATGTCCAAAGCCTTAATCTGAAACCTCTCATGCAAGTGAAGATAAAATCAGTCAGTCATCTAAGGACTGACTAGAAGGCAGAGTGAAGTCTGATAGATAAATTGTTCAAATGTTGCTTCAGCATGTAAAACACTTAAGAATAAGCTCTGAAAAATCTTTCACTCCATTAACTGACTTTCATGTCATTCTCTAGTAGATACTTTCAGGAAAACACAAGAGTATGGTAGGGCTAAATTTTCTTATTTAAGGTAGCTGTTGATCTGGGACATTAGAAGCTTGTAAGATAATCAGGCAGACTGCTTCAAAACTGCACCTACAAAAGCAGAAAGGGAAATGCAGGTCCTTTTCAAACTCACTCCAAAGAGATATTGCAGTGACAGTGGCTACAGACGGAAAAGGAGCAATCAGCAGCCAAACTTCACATCTGATAAGAACCACCGACTTTGAAAACATCTGTTAAGAAAAAGGCAATCCATTACCACAGGGCTGGAGGGCAGGCCGAGGGGAAGGCTCCAGAAAATACTCGTTAATTCTTCTCAGCCAACACTCAAAAGTATATTGCAATTATTGGGGATGATTTCTCTCCCATTCCCCCAACACCATTTGCTGCTGTGCAAGAGCCATTAACAAGCCACATTGGGAAGTTTGTTCTCCCTAGCCAGCTGAAGTAGAATCAGATAATACTGGGATCACACTGGCAATCAACGCCCATACCATAAATCAAAACACAAGACCATAAAACTAAGACCAGCCTGAGTCAAATTTCTGCCTTAGTATGTTCACGCAGTCACTTGAGTCAAAAGTATATGCATATAATAGGCAGCAGAACCCAGCAACTTGTTTTGCCATCCCTTTCTTCACATTTAGAAAATGGTCTTTACAAACAGAATCATCATACACGTTTTGGAAGAACTGCAGAAGAATTTACTAGCTTTGTTTCAGACATATTATTACAAGTAAGAATGCTGTTTATTGGAAGCTCCCCATCCACCTACAAGGCAGTGACGCACATTCCTGTGCTGGCTGAATCCTATTCTCTATCTCACTTGTGTGGTACTTCAGCAGAAGAAGAAAATTCTTTTTAGTTTAAATTAAAAAAATTCCATAAGGATAGTTAAACAGTATACCTCTGACATCAATATTTAAACACAAAATTTGCTCCAAAATAAGAGGCATAACCAACCATCTGCAGTTATGAAGGCACTAGAATCTGAATTATGTGCTTGAACCTAAACTGCTCTAAAATGCAACTCTTGCCTTCCCTTGTGCTGCTTTCAAATTGTTTTAGTGGAAATCAAAGTGATTAAAAGAGAAAATTGCATGCACATGAAATTATACTACGTGGTGAAAAAGCAAAACTCCACTGTACTACAATTGACAGCTCTGCACTAAAATGGAGAGCTCTCTCCTGAAGAGATTGTGTGCCTCATCAGCCACTAATAAATTGAGTCTAAGTAGCCAAGAAAAGAAGGGGGAAGAAGGAGAGAAAATAGAAAGAAAAAAAAAAAAAAAAAGCAATATATCCCATAGGTTATAAAAGTGTATAAATGTTCTTATGCTGCCAGAAAGAAACCTACAGACAACAAAGCATGCTAGTCCAGATAGCCAGTCATCACAATACCCATCTCGGTGCAATATCTAGGAAACTATGATCTGGAGGTAGTATTTAAAACTACCTGTGCTAGAGCTTAAAACAGTTCTGGCTAGGTGTATTGTGCTCTCTGTTAGGTCCCTCCATGTGCCTATTGATTTGCATGGAAGAGCATATGGTATAAATGCAAAATATGCATACAGTCACTTTTAACAACATCAACTTCTTCCCTGTTTGGGGTTTTTTTTGTTTTTTGGTTTTTTTTGAAGGACCACCAGTCAATGAGCAGCATTCTTTCTCTCACACTGCAAAACTACTAGAGTGCGCTAGAATTTAACTTGACAGATTCGGAACATCTGCTGCCACTGAGGCAAGGAACAAGGTTAAAAGGCAGCATAACACACCTGAGTGACAGAACCTGTAAACTGCAACCATAATCAAACTTAAGTCATGTACCACACTATTGCTTGGTAGAGTTGTGATGATTTGAATCATATCCCAAACTACAAGCCAGGAAAAGCACTGCAGTTTAAGGCATCGCAGGGTAAGGAATTCACAAGGCTGCCTGCACCAAAATAATATAATTGACAAACTCTGCCATCAAACTAATTAAACCAAGCAAGCAAAAAGCATTTTACCTTTTTAAGAAACAACTTCTGTAACTTCTTGTGAGGCAGCTTTATCATTTTTCTTCAGCACGCAGGAATGGGATGCAGGTCGGTCACAGGAAGCACCCAAGTCATTCTGCAGGGCTTCAACACCTTTCCTCTTCTCTATTAGCTCTCTGCCAGCTTCCCTCAGCACGTCACCAAACGCCAGCCCAACACAGCAACAGATGGAAAGGCCAGGGCTAGCCTGAATCTAATCTTAGACTGAAATCAAGGGGCTGTGTACAGGCATTTCAGTTGCAGCCTGGCAGCATGGAGAGAAAAGGAAACAGGTCTGAGGTCTGCATTGCTCCCTAGGAAATCTGCAAGGTTATAAAAGGTGCTTATCTAAAGGTGACGATTTACAGAAAAAAAATAAAGGAAGAGGATCTTAGAAGCTCAGCATCTTGCTGATCCTTTCATCCCACTGCTACAGCAGAAAGCAGCCTGGTATCCAGCACTGGGAAAGCTCCCGGCTCTGCCGGCTGCGTGCGTGTTGCCACAGCACACCTGTTAATTGTGTGCATCTCACGTGACGCAGCCAAGCACAGCGATGAGCCTGGCAGTCCTGCTGCCTTTCGAAATAACCCGGAGACCTATTTCCTTTGAAGAGTTAAAATATTAGGGGGAAGGGGGGTGGGGGTTGGTTTTAAAGTGCTATTGAGGAATTTTTAAAAAGACTACACACAGAAATTCTGCATACTGATACACACAGAGGTATTTCTTGAGTGTACAGACACCGAGTTTCGTTTGATGCCACAGGGACCAGCGATCTTATACATCGCTGCCTTTCAGGAAGCTGCTAGCAGAGGACAGCTCTAGGTCCTGAGGAATGAGCGCTCAGCAGCGTTAGAGAAGATGCTGCAACTTCACTGTGAAGTTCTGCTCCTAGAGAGGCCCATAGGCTTCCAGTTAATCATAAGCAGTACGGTATAAACCAGGAAAACCTGAGGCACATACTTAGCTGCAAAGGCTTGGACATATGGGAAAGCCAAGCTTGATAAGCAAGTCATCTCCAGTACAGCCACAACCAAGCACAGAGATCTGCGTATGCAGGGGGGTTGGACTAGATGATCTCTAGAGGTCCCTTCCAACCCTAAGCATTCTATGATTCTATGATCTGACACCACTGTGCGCCAGTGGGAAAGTCCAAGTCCTACTAGAAATGCACAGAAACCCATGTCATGAACCATAACGGGTGCCAAAACACAGGGCATCCAAGAACAACACAGACCTAGGAGAGCCACTAACATAAAACCAACAGCTGGACATAGGCAGTAGGTCTGGCAGAAGCAGCACTTGGATGATGTTCCAGCCATCAGATGTTCAGCCTGATGTTTGGGAACCATGTGCACAAGTTGAGAAACGCTGCCCCAGTAGATTATCAAGCACAAGAAGGCCAAAAATATGACTACAAGTCCCCCTCCAAGAAGTGTTTCTCACCCTAGCGATTGGGGAATGCGAGTAGTAAGACAGTGGCTACTCCTCTAGCGTGTCATGTGCTTGAAATCCTTGAGTACAATTTAGGTAAAAGGCAAAAGAACAATCCTTAAGAGAAGTGCCAATACATGTTGAAAATCGTGGAGAAGAGTACAAAACGCCTGTGAAATACTAGAGTGAAAGTAGCACAAAACTCACTCATCCACACACAAAACCTAAGTTGCAACCCTACCTCTGTAAATAGTTTTCCCCAAGAAATAGCCAGCTTGCTTTCAACAAATCAGTGCTTCAAGTTATAGAGTACAACAAAGTGACTGCAGTTATTGTGCATGGATTCCAAGAATTCTACTTCAAGATGAAACACATGCAATTATTACTCCAGTTCTCCAGAGCTTACGTGTATTAGTATTTTGACTTTTATCTGAAAGTTTATTAAGAATATCTAAATGTGACAGGACCTTAATGACCAGGAGTTTTCCTTATTAATGTTTCTACAAAGAGAATGTAAGAACAGTTATAACTAGAATTAGAGTCCCTCAGATACTAAAAAAAAAAGTACAAGTCACACAAAAGTTACTACCTGTTGATGTCCCCCCACCCCTTGTGTACCCACATGGACTACCAGCTTCTGAAAGAACGTACTACACTGAAAAAACACTTTTTTTGGATGAATTTTCAACAGCAATTTCATTGAGGCTTAGGTTAATTTAATTTTATTCTCTTCTGTATACATAAATAGCACTGAGTTCGAATTCTCAGTTTTTCATACTATGATCATTTGGCTACATTTTTATTTCTGCACTGGCACCAGTAAACACATATAAGTTTTTTTTAATATGTAAATTAGAGATCTTTGACAAAAATTGAAAGGCAGATATTTCCTTCTTTTGAAATAATGTCCCAACATCCAGGCCTCTATGATGAGCCAGTTCTTTAGAGATTATAGCTCAAATTAAACCATTAGATTTAACCTGGGATTATTATGGAGGTTTTCTTTCTAAATACCCGAAGTAGTTTGGGAAGACAGTTGGGTGAAAGCTAAAAATCTTATCTATAAGTCTGAATTTTTGCCCAAGAAATAAAAGACCTTTAAGGCTGAAGATATATCTTAAAATTTTTAAATATTGGTGTGTCTGAATATGCTTTTTTTTTTAATACAACAGTCAGACAACATACAATCTCAGCCTCAATCAAAATCATTTCAAGCAAATATATGATTTAAAAAGCAAACAAAAAAAATCCTCTAAATTTCATACACACACACAGCACAGCATCTTTACAATCAGGTACTGCTACATGTCCTTTGGAGTGAGTATGTTTGGTGCTATACAAGCTTGTTTGGGCAGTTTCAATAAAAACACTCTTCTGAGAGGAAGAAAGTCCTTTCCTTTATTGATGAATGCTTATCCCAACCTGAGCTAGTCAACACTAAAAGAATTAAAGGATCTTTTAATGAAATATTTTTGTCATTTAAGCAGTACACAGTTCTTTGCTTGTTAGCCACAAGCAGAGTTTGCAAGACCAAAGAAGGAATAAAGTGTTCTGTGGTTTGCTTTGCTTACCCATCCTTCTTTTGCATATACAGCAGCCTCACTATGCTTAATGTAAGCTATGGATAGCTCAGATCTTTCTTCATCTAGGTATAGTATCTAGGCATCTCTACTAAAGTCTATAAGAAATAAGGAACTTTTTTTTTTCAGAAGTAGTTTGTAAATGCTTGTGCTTAGAATCTCAAAATTTTAAAGAAAGGGGACAAGGAAATGACAGAAATCAGAACTTTAGAAGCAACAAGGTAGTTCCTGAGCACCTTGCAGAGACAGAGGACACCTTCTTCAGCTCCTCACTTTCTATTCATAGCACCTAAGCTGTCACACACATTAAGTCATGTGCCAGGATTGCACTATCACGCATCACCTTCTCCTCATTCACAATTTTTTACTGTACGTCTCCTTCAAATTTCTGAAGGAAGAAATATTTAAAGAGCAATCTTGTTAACTTCCAAAACAAGAGACCAGCTCATCAATGACCTGTGATCTCACAGAAAAATCTTGCAACCTCTTGCGACACTTTGCAAAATTAGAAAAGGAATTGAAAACAGAATTTTTCAAACTATGCTGGTCAAGAGCAAACATACATTAAGTTTGGATACAATAAGCAAAAGAGACATCTATATCTTGTATAATTACCCAAGTTGTAGGACACTTGCAAACCAATCAGCAGGAACCATCATAGCTTTGACTCAAACAGCAGGCACTCTGTTCTGGCTGAGGTCACTTAACTTCAGCAAAACCAAAACCTACTTCCAGCAACTCCATGCAACACAGCAGTACACCTTGATGGGACATGGTCGTACCGGGACAATAAAACCAAAGGGTAAAAGAGGAGGGATCATGTATTTTAATAGACAGTGATGCCAGTATTGGAGGAGATTCGAGCCATGAGTAATGCTGGAGTCCTGTGGTTTTCAGTGGCTTGAGAATTTCAAACTGTCCAGAGGTTCCTCCATTCATGGTGCAACAGAATGATCAGGAATGGAGAAGACTTGCTGCCTATTCGGATTGGAAAATAAAAGTTATGCCAAATGTTTTGTAAGTTAAAGATAGAAGAAACAGCTGTGAAACCGTCCACTCTGACGACTCCTGCCTATCACCAGCCATGTACCCTCATGCCCTTATGTCCATCCCAAACGTTGTACCTGGACGTGGTACTGCTAAAGCATATTTTCAGGACCTTTAGTCCTCACTTGGAGAAAGACAATCTATTCCTTTCTATTTGTAGTTTTTCCTAGTTTTCAGCCATCCAGAGTCCTAAAAAACAAACAACAACAACAAAAAACACACAGCTGTGGCTTCTAGCTTTTTTTCTTTATTTTCAATTGTTGGTGTTAGAGAGAGGGCATCACCTTAAACTTCCAGACTTACCAGTTCTTGCATCAGCTCTATAACCGGCAGCATTTCTTAAACTACTGGCAAACATAATACATTGAGCTGTAAGGCAGCTCTTTGAATGCTAATTTAAACATCTTTATGATGGTTACTACAAAAGTGACCCCCAAAAGAACCAAAATGACTGAAAAGAAACAGAGCCTCTCACAGCGATACATTCTCAACTGATTAAGAAACCTTGACTTTGCTTTTTCCTCAAGACAAGACAGACCTCTAGCGTTCAGCACAGTAGCTTATCTTTTGCTCCAGATGGTATCATTTCATTGCTCTAAACTGTGGGTAACAGCAAGAGTGTGGCAATACTCAAGCCATAGCTTGAAGGCAGAGGTAGTCATATACCAGGGTGAAGTATCCCCACCATTAAAGCATTTCTTCCCAAAGGGCCATCATCAAGTACAGCCAAATATACTCTGGACAGTACAATCAGCTTCTTTTTGTGTCACTAGTATTGCTGCTTAAGATAAGAAGATGCAGACCTAAGCAAAAGGCTTAAGAGATGGAGGAGCTGAAAGTCTCTCATGAAAATTGCAGAGAGCAACATGCCACATACCAAAATGTCAGCTCTGTTTTACAGTGACATGAATCATGCTCTATGACACTAGAACTAATTCATGTCATTCAAAAGGATTCAACACCACAAATAGTACCCCTAACTGCTAAAGTTAGGGACAACTGTACCCACATTAACTTATTCCAGTCTCACTATCAAATTTCTATATTCCACAATAGCTGCTACTGTGATCTGCAACACTGGGATATCCCAGTGCAGCGCTGGAGTTGACATGGTTATTTAGTGAAGAAACAACTGGAACTTCTTATCACCTTCTCGTTAAAGAATATACTGGTTTAAAAGGAAACACACCATAGATTTTAGCTCGTATAATCTTTACACCAGAGCAGGATGAAAACAGAAGCTGAAGTACTGATTCTTAGAATAAGTTAGGCTGGGAGGGCCCTCTAGAGGTCATTTAATCAAACCTCTTGCTCAAATCAGGGCCAACTCTGAAGTTAGATCAGGCTCAGTCTGTTCTATGAAAAAAAGTGTCATGATTACACAGCTACTTGCTAGAGTCAAGGAAGAAGTGCTAAAGATACTCCAATGTATTGGCAGTTGAGACTCCCTCAGTGCTGAACCAGAATATACTCCATAGCATTTCTTTTGACTCAGAAATGACCAGCTTCCTAGTTTAAAGAAAGAGCACAGAAAGCCCCATGACTTATCTCCCATTACTTGTTTAGCATAGCCCAGCAGCATGTCAGACTTGTTCATCTTTCTCCTGACACATGTTAAATATATAAGAAACCTACAAATATATAAGAAACCTACAAATAGATGCAGGATTCTCTTGAAAGGAATCTAACTAGCAGAAACACTAGCACAACTTCCCAGTTTTATTGCTCTTCTCCAGAATAAGACTTGCTCCCTTTGCAATATCTCGGGATACTTGACTCAAATTTTGAGCTCTTTAGCCAAACTCCAAAACCAGAAAATGACAACACACCATCCTTTGCCTACTCAGTTTCATAGAGGAAGTAGGAATGGTTGAACCTCAAGACATCCTTGCTTTTCAATCCCTAGTAATGCTGGATTCCTTTAGAGGATTTAGATTTTATCACTTTTGAAATGGCAAAAAGAAAACACTAACTGGATTGTGATGTCTCCATTTGTAAGAAGAATCAGCAAAATTGTATTGCTAGGTTTAGGGAGTGTGAGTCAAGGGAGAAGGGGGTTGCTTTTGTTTTTTCTTTTAATGTCTGGGGTAGGGAAATGCAATACAGTGAGTTAAAGTAAAATCTTGTTACAGTGATATAAGTACTAGCTATAACCATTTAAGAAGCACCTCGGTTATCTGCAGCAGATTTGTACTACATCCACTTTTTCAGCACAGGAGAATACAATGCACATATCACACAGTATTTTAAAACAGGAATATACAAAATCCATTTGGAAACTCGACATCTGAAATTCATGCAACAGTTTAAGTTCAAGACCAGAAATATATTGTTGCCATAGTTCACTTTAACCCCGTTTGAGGAATTTGTTTCAACTCCCAAGCCCAGCTTTCCCCTCTTCAAGTAACAGGCAACTCAGCAGCAACCACTCATCAAGGCACAGTATGGCATTAGTTTTAATAGCACTGTATCGTACCAATGCCTGAAGTCAGACTGTTAAATCGTTCAGGCAAATCCATCCATAGAAAACATCAGGAGGATGGATGCCTGCTTCATATAAGGTGGAAAGTTGTCTTTGATCCTTTGACTGCCTAAACTGAGCTATGCAGAGAAGAGAACCACCACAGGTCACAAGGGTCATCAGTTTCCTGAAAAGAATCATATCCCCATCGCATCACCACGCACAAGTTAAGAGACTAGATGCCACCTCTCTGCTCTGGAGCCTCCTGGAGATGAGTATTTTTGCAGCACCTCGCTTGATATTCCCCATCCTTAAAGGAAGAACAACAAATCTGCATTCATACTATCTTTGTCTGAAAGCTAATTTTTCCATAGTTATGAAAGGCTCAGATTCTACGTATGAGAAATAGCTAGTCCTCAGATATACAAACTTACTTAGGAGCTGAAGCACCAAATCAATGAAAACACTTCCTTCCATGTTAATGGAAAGGCTTTCCTGTGTTAATGGGGAGTGGAAATAACCACAGGCTATTAACTGCCCTTCTTTAGATTTTTGAGAATACTGCACCAGGTAACTTTTGAGCAGAATACAGAAGCGCTTTACCCACTTCCTTGAGAACATTGGGCAGTTTTCTGAAAGACTGGAAATCATTTAGTACTTGATGTCTGGATTCTACTCAATAAATGTCAGAAAGATTGGCACAGTAAAGGATAGGGGAAAGATGGAAAGGTATTACAATCAGTGTGTTAAGGAAATTCCTTAAGAAATGGATTTTAGAGGGGAGAGTCACAAAAGTCAACTTACACTAAGTCTTCCTAGTAGCTAAAAGCCTAGTAGCTAAATCTTCCTAGAACTACATCTAGAGTTGTAATAATAATAATAATCCTTCAAAATAGCAATTTTGTACACTTAACCTCCTGCTCTGTGAAAGCCCCCTGTAAAGTCATTTCCTCCACTGACTGAAGTCTCTAAATTTTCTCTTGAATCTCACTTGGCCAAAGTTGGACCATGACTGTTCTTATAGCATTTGCTTCATCTTGCCAATATTATCTCTTCATTCACCCTCTGATGGTCTCTTTCTCTTCCCCCACCATTTTCAACTCCAGCTTTCTTTATTTTTTTTTTCTTTCCATGCTTAAAAGATGTGTGACTTTTAAACAACTTCACTGCTGACCATCTCACTCCTGTTACACTACAGAACACTTTAACGCCATAACCAATAGAATGACCCAGCTCAGTTTGAGACAACTTCAAATCTCATAGTTAAATCAGAGGTGCTATCCCAACTGATAGGTGTTAAAATATCAAAGCCTTCAAGATATGCTAAAGTATATGTTTACATACTTTGTAAGAGCTTCAGTGGTTCACTTTTGCTTCAATTGCACTAGGTGTCAGTAGTGCCTGCAATATAGCATAGAGAAAACTAGTCACCCACAGAAGTGCTGCACAGGGAGGCTTCCCTCCTAAATGAATAAGGTTCATATTTGTATAGCACAGAGTTAGCAAGGACAGTCTGCTTTTTGTTGTTAATAAAAGATTGCTAAGAACGTGCTTTCTTTTAAAAGGCATTTTTTCTCAAAGCTGGTCTAGTCTTGCAGAGAGATCAAAGTGAAAGGGCATTGCAGGGAACAACATGTACACACAGCTGCAAAAAGACCCTGCACTTTGGTTCCTGAAAGGCTCAATGCTGGCAGACTTTCATGCTTCTGTTTGGGAAGCAGAGATTTCCCATTCATGATTACTGAAAGGAGGGGGCAGGGTAAAAGACAAATAAAAGTTCTTCTGCAAGAAACAGAACTAGCAAAGTCTGATTTATTTATTTATATTAAAACAAACAACCCCCCCATACACACACATATTTATGGCTATTGTACTTCACACTTCTTCCTTTGCCCTTCCTTTTTTGAAGAGTCACAGAGGTAGAAAAAGAAAATATATACAGTCTCATCAGTTATATATATGTATGTACCATGTGCTGGCTTGTTGCCAAGTGGAGTCTTGCCTTGGCCTTCCCTGGTTGGGCACTGTTTTAAGTCTCTCCCTTCTGCTCACCTGCTGATTTTCAGAAAATTTGGGAATAGGAATGGGAAAAATGGGAATCTGGAGTTGCCTACCCCACTTTCAGCTCATGTTGAAAATTTTGTTTTGGAAGCATATTGTCAGTGCAGTCACACAGGCCTCGTTCCATTAGTAAAATACAGTCCTAAAATTTACTGAGCAAAATCCTATTGCCTGCACAGATTAAGTTCAGAACATTTCAACCTTGACATCTTTTAACAACAACCTGCTGCGTAACTGCTTACAGAGCAGACAGAGTATGAAGCTCTTAAGTACAATTCTTTAACCAAGAACCGTCCCTGTCCCCATGGAAACAGCCTGTGGCCATGTCTAGCCGCAAGCAGCAGCCGGCGGCGAGGCCTGGCTGGCTCCAGCCGACACGGCCTCGCAGCGCAGTAGTGTCACCAGGCTCTGCGCAGGCCGAGTACGCGCCCGTTAGCCAACGCTTATGTTGTCCTCCCTTAGCTTCTCTTTGTACTCAGTTTATCCCAGCAGCCTCTTAAGACACATATGTTGTTCTCTCTGAAATTACTTCAGTGTTCGCTGTTCAAAAACCTAATGTAGTATTAGAATGACTTTAAAAGATACTTAAATGTTTATCAGTAATGTAAACATGCAACAGGAAAGCTGGGATTCCCCCTACCACAAATGGAAGTACCAAGCAGATTTTTCTGATTCAGTTGGTACTTCTTTCTATGGATGCTCCCAAATATCATGTTATACTAAAACATTCCTTGGTGAAAGTAAAAACATGCCTGAAGCCCTCTGATACTGGTAACAATCAAAATGTGAATTCAAGTCCTGTTTTAGCTTAAATACATATCAATCTAAGGCTAATCTATCATCTAATCATGTGAAATAATTGCTAAACACCATTAAAGTTCTTTTGCTCCCACAGGTGCCCAATCTCTGGATTCTAGGTTACTTTTATTAAGTATTTTACCCTGACTCAGACTCATTCTTCAAATTAGCCAGCAGATCAGGAAAAAAGTTCCAACGGATTGTTCAAAAAGACTGTATACAGCAAGCATCATCTTGAGTCACTGAATATTTGTGTGGCTTCGCGTAGCCTGATGAGCGCCCCAGCAGGAGAGAGCACCCAGTTCTCCTCAGACAGACAGTTCCCTGGGGAGCAAGTTCTGCCCATTCCACGTCTTCAAAGGACAAAGCTGACCCTGGTCTCCTTCTCTTCTGACAACTGCAGAAGCAGACACAGAATAGCTTCCTGTGTGACTCTCAAGCTCAATCCACTGCTCCTTTGTCATATAGGAAAGCAAAATCTCTCAAACAATGAAATCATTCATTTTGCTTTTAAATATTTTTGATACAGTAACGAAGCATATGCAATGCAACATCCACACAAATTGGATGCCCAAATCTACATTTCCTCAGTAATTATCTGATTCTCCAGCAACATTTTTACAAACTCTTAACTCTTTTCTTTTAAAACCTCTGAAAAGACAATCCTTCTCCTAACAGATCAGAGGAAATGGCTGTTTTTCTTCCAATCTGCATGCTACTTTGGTTCCTCAAGCAAGTCAACCTTCTTCATCCAGAGGACAGCACCATCTTTCCCCTGGTGATCTGCAGGACATAGACAGCCTTACAGAGTCCATTGCCAAAGAAAATCAGCTGTTCAGGTCCAGAGAGACTCTCCAGTTCAGACACTGAAAATGACAGGGCTTTGCAGCTAAACAAAATAGGAGAGAAGCCCTCATGCAGGAACATCTATACTCCCTATTTCCCACAAACGAGCCTTGTGCTCTATCTTCTCCCAAGCTGATTGCTGTACTGATGCCATTAGGTGAGGCTTCCGCTTGGGGGATTTTACTTTTGAACATTTCAACTTGTTTAGCTATGAAGAGCTTACTGTGACCAGCTAAAAATATATATACATAATTTATCATTATATAACCAATTAATTTATATATAAAGCTGACCAATGGCATCCTGGACTGCACTAGGAAGAGCACTGCCAACAGCTGTAAGGAAGCGATCCTTCCCTCTCCTCAGCACTGGCCCCCTGCATCTGGAGTGACGGGTACACACTGACCAGGCCATGGGCACAGGCCGAAACACAGGAACTTCCACCTGAACTGAGGGAGTAAATGAGGACTGGGACAGGTTGCCCAGAGAGGTTGTGCAGTCTCCATGCTTGGAGCTATTCAAAAGCCACCTGAACAAGCTCCTGGGCAGCCTGCTCTAAGTGACTCTTTGGAGCTGGACTGGACGAGATGATCTGCAGAGATCACTTCCAACTTGACTGTTCTGCAGTTCAGACACTGCACAGGTGTAATGGAAAGAGGAAAAAAAAAATGAGGGGCGGGAGGGAAGGAGGAAAAAAATGGAATTAAGACAAACAGCTTCTTCAAGTTACTTGGTTTTTTTCCCTCCTCCACAAGAATTCCACAGACTATCTCAGCAAACTGATAGCAGAACATCCTTTCTGCATCCTTTTCACTGGCAAAGGAAGACAAAGTTCGAGCTTCCTCTGTCAGCTTGTGACAGAAACTCACCCAACATTAGTCATGCTCTAACTGCTACAAGGGAGGCAGCCAGCATCTGTATTTCCCTCTTCAACAAAATGCGCAGGATTTCCAGGTGCTCTTCATCACCCAGAATGACTTCTCTTATAGTGAATGAACACACTAAGCTTCGCTAGATTTCCTCCTCAGAACGGCACAAGCCAGTACTTACAGACTGCCGGGGAAACCAGGAGTCCTACACTGCCCTGCAGGCAGCATCTGGCCTGTACGCTACTCACAGCATAGTTAGACGCTCTCCTCAGCTGTCAGCTAGGAACCAGGAACTGCTGCATCTAGTTCTCTAGAGAAGCTCTTCCAGTTGTTCACACAAGGTATGTCTACATTTGTTAAGATAAATAAAAGAAAAGGCAAGAGGAGCGAGCCAGGTAAAGAAGTATTTTAATGAACCTTTCTCTGCTGGAGCCTGCAACTGGTCTCTCTCCAGCTGTGCATGCAGGACACGGTGCCTCTGCTCAAGCTGGCCTGCAGAAGCGCTGCAGGCATTTGCACCACACACACACGCTTCCGACTAGACACTGACTTTGAGATAAGCAAATGCAGAGCTGGCCTTCTACCAATAAAGCTGCAGGCTAAGACTTTCCCCTTGGCAAGGACTATCATGTAACAGTTTGCCAGGCATAAATTACCATATCCAAGAGCAGGTTCAGTAGATTGAAGGTAGTAGCTACACAGCTGCCACAGTGCAACAAGCTCCCTCTTTTAGTATCAACAGCAAAGAAACATTAACATGGTTAATCCAGTTACCTTTACCTATTTCATAACTATGTGTCATAGAGTAAAAGTTAGAATGAAGACTCGCATGCATTCACCAGTATGCACATATTTTAAATCACAAGATGGTCACCTATTGTCTAAGTAGGTTTGCAACACGCTTGAAAAGGTCACTAAGATATCAATTTAAATTTCAGCAACTAGTTGTAATGCCCTGACCACAAACACAAGGAAAGAATTACATGAAAATATTAGAGAACAGATACTAGACACAGGCCACTACAAGGACAACATGACAACAGAGGGGCAGGGAAGGGGTTTGATTTTTAATCCTGTTTCACCTCATTCTGCAATAGCCAGAGGCATCTTTATCTCCAGCTATTGAAAACAAGCAAAACAAGCAGACAAACAAAAAAAATCCCAACTCAACATCCTACACTATTAAAAGGTCAAACAGTTCCTTAGGAAGCACCTTGTGGCTCACTGTCTCATTATCTCAGCTTTCAAGAAACACTATATTCTCTGCAACAACAACAACCAATAGCCAGCACTGTCCATTGATATAGGGATTCTTGAAAGTGAACTTCCCAGCCCAGATAATCCAATTCTCAGAAAAGAGAATAAAAACTCTGGGTCAACCAACCCACTTTGTATCTGTTACCAGAACCTAGTGTACCAGTACCAAACTAGCCTCTAAGGCACTGCAAAATTCAAAGATAAAAAACCTCAGGTCCTTACTGTAAGTATATGTTTGTTTAACAAAAAGTCTGAAATCTAGAATTAAATATATATTTCAAGATGTACAAAAAGAAAGTTGAATCATGTTTTCTAATTTTCTCCCAAAGCAACTTAAAGTGCTTAAAGAGAACTGTTCAAATAAATAAAAATATACTAGTCAGTCACAACAGAGAATCACCCACAACTTAATAAAGAGATGAGTAGTTATTCAAAAAATGAATGATGAACTTAAATAAATTTTCTCCCAGTACAGACATTCTAGCGATATTCTAGCTATTTTTCCCCTCCTTGCCACAGATAGAGCTTAGAACATTCGGTTTGTTAGAAGTCAGACTTCTAACTTCTTAGTTATTACAGAACTAGGGAGTCAGGGGAAATCAACCTGAGGCCCCAGGAAGTCACAGCATTAGAATAACTCCCAGCTGATCCCGTGATCTGAGTAAGAACTCCTACCTGTCCCAGAAAAAGGAAATAGTTTTTAAATTTCTCTTTCAAATTCAAGGAGGTTGCATAGCTTCAGGAACAGGAGCTGGATTCTGTCCTGCTTCTTCATCAGTATGATTCTGTAAGCTTCAGACAGACATCTAAGCCTATGCAGGATTTGAAACCCTATGATGAGCACTAAGGAAGCAAAAACAAATGTTTTTTATTTGTCCACAGAGTGCACTCCCTGCAATTTAAGTACTTTTTCTATGCAGTTACCCTGAGACTGACTATATGCCACACAGCTCTTCCCTCAAAAAATTATTTATTCAAAGCTGGCTCTGAGAACAGAAAAGTCTGCAAGTCTGCCAGCTATACACAGCATGACAAGCCACATTTCAGGAAAATGATTCAATAAATTTAGAATATTTAACACAGCTTTAATTAAGCCTTACACTAAGCCCAGTTAGCAATCAAGGACATGAATCACAGAAGCAGCCCTGAGCAAAATCTGAACTTAAGTGACTGCTCCTCGAGAAGAGCAGTGACTTAGTGCAGCACAGGTCTAGAAGGAAATATCTCATTCCATATGAAAGTAAACTATGGATGAGAAACTGGGAAAACTGCCACTCCACACCCAGATGCTACAGGGACCAAGCCTATTGCCATTAAACCCTCTTCATATCCTCAGTATGGTGTCAGGAGATCCTGCAATACTCATCCCTTGTCCTTGGCCTAGATATGCCATGGAGATGAAGAAGAGGCAGAGGCGTTGGTGTATCCAAGTTCGGGAGCTGGAAAGGTGCCAAGCAGCACTAGGCTGTGTCTTCATTTATGCTACAAATACAAACCAGCCCTTCTCCTATTACTCTTCTAAGCAGCCTCACAAAATGATTTGAAGGAAGATTAAGAGATCAAGCATTTTAAAGACATCTTTAGCTACAGGCATGGGAGGATGTCAACAATTCTTGCCTTATTCAGCCAAATTTCATGCTCAAGATCCCTCTAAGATCACAACTGCAGCCTTCCAAGCAGGGCCCTCTGCACCTCCAGCTACCAACACAGTAATCTAACACAGCCCCCTAACCCACACCACGGGACATGGAAAACAACAGGTCCACTTCTGTGCAAGCCAGAAAATTCCCAAGTGCCAGCCCCTCAGTAAACAGTCATTAACCTAAAACACTAGCTTCATTGCTTTGTATCAGCACCTTTGGTAGGAAGGGCGGTTCAGAAGCTTTAGTCTTCAAGAATAAAGCAAACCACATTAAAAGCTGAGGTAATTGTACAAGAGTATCTCTGAAAGATCTCTCTTCTTTGAAAAGACAAAGGAGAAACTCAAAATAAATTAAACATATCTACATATTAGTATATTACAGCAACAAACCACTCACACAAGCATGATACTACTGTAAATGAGACTGTACATAAATACTGTATTGCCCATTCTTCTGTTTGGAAGACTTTCTTCTGTAAGAGGTACTACGAAATATTTTAGGATTCCCTTCTTACTGCCACTGAAAAGTGTCTAAATATACTGATCAAACTTAGATTAGACACAAGCAAACAAACCAAAAAGTTACTTCTCCAGCAAAATTTTAGATTGGATAAATGTTGAAGATTCCCCAGCTCTTGATTATTTCAAGGAAGAACTGTGTTTGCTTCAGCACATTAAAGAACAAGGTTATTTAAAGAACAAGTGCCTACAGATGGATAAATATGGTCACGCAATTTCTTTAAAGCTCAGGGCATCACAAATAACTCATGGACCATTCTTCACTTTAATTACGTGTCATTGCTGATTAGTACACAGTTCATGTCTGTGTGCGTCCATCCATCTCTGCTGCGCCCACCAAGATTTAGTAGCAGAAAGAAAATTACTAGACACAACTGAAAAAACTTAGTAATCAGTTTAATAATTACCCATTTCACACAAACACAGTAATTAAGAAAGGAAGAAAACAGCTAAAAAAAGAGTCAAAAATCCAAACCCATTTTGGCAGGGTCAGAATTTGTTTACTAAACCAGAATGAAAATACTTACCAGAAAAGAGTTTTACCTCTTAGTAGTTATATGAAAATATTTGGATAACGATATCTAGCTTAAGCAACTTAGATGCACAAGAAGTTTTCTACATCTGCCAAACCAAAGTTTGAGCATGTGGGAATTGGCAATTAATTTTACATAACCAACACTGTACAAATACCTACCTACCCACAACTTCAGGTGCCACATCTTTTTCTTCAGGCACATCTCTCTGGTGCACGCACAGCCCTCCATCTTCCACTGAGGTGCTCATGCAGCATAGGTTTCTGCATCCTCCGAAAGTACCTAGAGAAAGGAGCTTCAGCCTCCCCTAGCTTTAAATGTCCAAGTGCTAAAAGGCAGGTAAAACATACTAAAAGCAGCAACAAAAAACTTTGCAGATTTCACATGCCCATGTAACTTCTACCATAGTTTAATTCTTGACTGAAAAGCCTGAAAGCAGTGAAGATTCACCAAGTAGCAGCGCTTTGATCAGAACTTCTGCTGTCCTCGGAATGATTTGCAGACTAGTTTTCCTAGGTTAAGCAGCAAGTCTTGACAAGTTGAGCTTTTTGATGCTTTGTCCTGAGACACGCCGGGATTAGTAGAAAGATAAGGTTTGCCTCTCATGATACTTGGGTTACATTTTCTCATTTACTACTATACACACAGTGTCATAGGGCCAGATGCTGCTCTCAGATGACAGAAAATGAACTGGAGACAGGTGATTCACTGTGGAACAAAGTTCTTCACAATAAGGAATACTCAAAGAGTAATCGACTGCAAGCAGCAAGAGGGTAGAAATCAAATTACTGCTCAGTTTGCAGAGAGCAAAACCACTGTCCACAGCCTCTGCTGAGGACAATATACCTTCAAAGGTGTTTACAGCACAAACTTGCAAAAATTCTGTGCCTGACTCATTTGGATCAACTGCAATCAGATGAATTATCACCCAAGGATCCCCTCAGTCAACAAGAAAGACTAGTTGGGTCTTGAATAAAATAGACTGTACTCCAAGCAAGTAAATACTCAGGAACAGAAGACTATTTCTTGACATCCACAATGAAGATGAATCCTGTGTGTTTAGATATGTCCATTAGATAACATATTTTAAGGTTGCTTTGGTCACAGTCTCCTGATTTTCCCCTATACTTTTAAAAGAAAAAAGACAAAGCAAAACGGCAGAGAAAGGTGTTGAGTACCTACCTCCCAGGAGTGTGCTTGTGGATCTTCATTCATTCTTTGCCACATCACCTTTTCTTTGGGGAAAATTATTTATAAACCTTTGAAATGCTGAAGCAATAGAAAAGTTGAGTGTAGAGGGAAAGAAAAGAGTGGCTGTTGAGGGAATCGTTCTTATTTCAGCCTGGAGAAATACTGCAGGTATGATTTCATGAAAGAACAAACTGAAGAGCAAGCAAGAAAATTAGAGTAGGTGGATAGTGAAGAAAGATATAATTTTCCAGCTCAGTGTAACAAAGCAGAATAAGGGGCTTTCTCACCATAGAACTGTAATCATTTGAGCATAAAATTGTAGTTTGTTTCCACTTAAAATAAACAAACAAATAGCTAGGCACCATGTAAGTATCTCATCACAGAAACAATTTATCCTTAACTTCAGGGACTGCCAAGTGACTCATCTCTCCTGATGACACCATTAGTTCATAGCCAGCAGTCTCTGGGGCACCAGCTGTCATTATGGAACGAGTCCATTTTCACAAGGGAACAGTTTTTCCACAAACCTTCTATCAGTCTTAAGCAATAATCCTTGCTCAAAAAATATCAAGCAGCCTAATTTTATTGTTTTGCAACTTGCAGAGAGCTTGTCAGGACTGTTTTCCCCACACACTCCTATACCCACCCTCATTCAGTCTAACAGTTGCTCAGTAATGACTGCTATAGTCCAGACTGCAGAATTCGTTTAAAAGTCTCTGAAAGCAAGTATTACTACATATCTGCCTGCCTCATTAGTTAAATCAGAGTTGGGCGTTTTGGTATACACTTAGTGAAATATATGGTCAGCTAGCTAGTTAGTCTATAGCTAAAATCTGTGACCTCGAGAAGAACAGAGACACATGAACACGAAGGCTCTTACTTGCTGGAATTCATGCGCCTTCCCTGAGCTCCGCAAACTGCTCTGTCCCACTGCGTCAGGGCTTCTTGGAGAGGAGGGGAAAAAGAAAAAAAAGCCAAGCACAGGGGAAGTTCTTGATGAGAGCATGGAAAGTGAGACCACTCACCCTGCAAATACTGATTTAATAAAGGGTTGAAAATATCATGGCAAAGCACTTAAGAGTGACACCTCAGTGAAAGTGAGTACCTGCTGTGATCTGAGGTAAGGAAAGCTCTGCCACCAAGCACATCTATCAGCTACCTTTGTTAATCTCCTCCTCATTTAGGGTGAGGAGTCCCACAGGAACTGGAAACGGAGTGCATTTTCGGTTCCCAAAGACCAAAGTTTCCAAGAAACAGTATCTGTCACCCTTTACTCGTTGGCAAGGAGAACAGTTTAGGTGCAGAACAAGCTAGGAAGAGACAAAGTAGCATATGTCTTTGGAAACTCAGTACAGGAATGAGCAGCAATCCCAGGTCAAGACATTTTCAGTTTTGTCACATAACTTCCACGACACACAACTTGCAGGACCTACCTAGTTCTGTGTCTGGATGGGTGCTTAGCACTTCCACAGCAGCTCTCCTACTTCGAGAGCCCCATAGGAGCTTCCAATTAGACCACACACAACCTCTTGAGAAAGTAAAACAGCTCAAGCAAGGAATTGCCACAATCCAGCCTCCCAATGTGCTTGATTTCAAAGGAGAAAAGCACCTTGTTCTATAAGCAGTGCTGCACATACTCAGTAAAAGAAGGTGCTGAAGAATATTGCTGCCAGCTGCGCCTCAAGCAGGATTTAGATAGAACGCTTAAATTGGACCCAGGCCAGACCAAAATGCATAGCATCCTTACGTACACGATCCAGCTGCTAATAATTACAGGCAAGAATGCATATTTCTCCTCTATGCAAAAGGCCATTTTTTTCCAAAGAGTCATATAATTGAAACACTGTTTTTCACAAATCTAAGCAAGAACTATTTCAAGACCTCTTCCAAGGAAATTCCTACCAGCCAAACCTACTTGCTCTTAAACAGGACAACCAGGGGCCATGGCTTTCGCAGGCCCTACGAGGAAAATGCCTTGGCAGGAACAACCCTAAGTAATCTAGGTTACCAAATTCTAGGGCAGCAAACAACACAGCTCTGGGGCTTCAGTGTGCCTCAGAAATGCTTGCTGCATCCAACAATCCCATGAATCATTTATGCCCTCCAAGACATTTAAAGAACTTGTCCATCAACAACAAGATCAGACCACAGGAAAACAGGAAGTGCAGTTTATAACCCATTTGTCACTTCGTCTCACTTGTGTGCACTACACACAGGAGAGAAATAAACAGGGAGAAGCCAGGATAGCCTAAAGTTATTTCCAAGAACACCCTTATCGCGGATGTGATGTCTTGCATTATATTATTTCAATTCACCCCTTAAGTTTTGCTTTAATGATAAAACTGGTTTGGGCACACACACACAAAAGAAAAAATAAATAAATAAAAATAAATAAAAACAACACAACATAAATGGCACAACACACATATACATCACTCCAAATACATCACTGTTCTTACCTACAGGACTGCTACAGCCAGAAACAAGTTTCATAGAAATAAAGTGGTGGTTAGTGCTGACTCAGGCAGACAAAAGCTGAAATACCACAACAGAGCAGAATAAGGATTAAAAAAAAAGTGGGGGGGGCTGTTTCTTATTGTATATGTCTGTTGAACCTCTGTAATTAAAGTACATCAGGGAAATCCGAGTGACAGGTCAGGGCACTTCTACACTGGACAGCAATACTTCACTCTCAGGGCAGGTTTCTTAGTGGTACACGCACTAAAATGGTCAGTCACAGCAGGTTACTGCTCAGCCAGACATAAGCACAGCCCTCCATGAGGGAACCAGGCCCTGAGGCGGCCCTGCTGAGGCAGCACCGGCAGAAAGACACACAGCTGAAGGTAACTGCAGGTACCAGATAGCCAACTGTAGCACTTACAGAACAGGAAACACACCCAAAGATGAGGAAATAGGACCGAAAAATCTAATAAGTAGTAATGATCATTACATACAACAACCTTTTTTGTAAAAATTAAAATTTCAGAATTCTATGAAATATCCTTAATGAAACCAATTAAATTAACCAGGTTAAATTAATTCAGAAAATGAAGGCTAATCTTTGCAAACAAAAATAGGGAAATTGACCTATGAAGTAAATTCTGATCATGAAACAAATTCTGACTTAGCAACATTCTCAAAGGATAAAGTGACTATTCTAGTGACGTGCACTTAATTTCAGCCCCAAGCCATTAGGGGTTAACATCTTTTCGAGCATGGAAATGAAGGAGAAGTTTGCAATTTGCAAGTTGTATTCATTTCAGAACTCAAGCCTAAGATTTTTTCCCCATTTTCCATCATTGAAGGGTTAAAACTTTTCCATTTAAGATAACACAAATAAATAAAAACTTATCCATCACTGAAAACCAAAAGTAAAGGTAAAACAGGAAATTTCAAGGAATAAGAGATACTGGGAACCTTAATGTGTTAAAAGGTGGCAATTTAGATAAAAATACATTTCTGTTGAAGCATTCTCCAAGCACATATTTTAATGATTGATAAGGCTTACCATTTCAAATCCTCTGTTGAAAAATAGTTATTTATGGATCAGAAGTACCACATCAGTTTGCAGCCAACCCTCAGTTCTTCACTTTTTGAGCAAAGTCAAAGCATCTTTCCACCATGCCAGCATTAGGAGAAGCCAGCACAATGATATTTTAACAGGCACCAGTGTAGTCTGGTCCCTCTTAATTAAGAGAAAAAAGGGTGACTCTGAAGCAGCTTCCCAAATCTCAGAAGTGAACACCTCAAATACGTATGAAACATTTCTTTTAGAAAATTAGAACAATCCTGAAATACTATAGTAATAATCAATTAGACTTACAAGGAAGTTAACTCAACCTAGTGACTGAACAGAAAAGATTTCAAAACTTTATAGTATTTAGTCATCAGGTTCAATCACTGCTACTTACGGAATAATTTTGATGACCACTCCTTCTTCTGAGACCACTACATGGCGGTCTTTGCATGAAATGTAAAGGCCTACAGAAGTTTTCTGTTTTATCTCAGAAAACTAGAAGAATAATATCTCCAAAATAAAGTTCAATAACCTCCAGCTAAGCAACTCCATCCTTCGTTTTTAACTTGCCAGAGTAATAAGAGACCGAAAAGGCAGGGTTTTTTTGCACCTTCAGGGCCTGAAGAGTGTGGAAAAGAAATCTAGAAATATTTTATTTTCATAAATGCAGGTGATTATATTATGATCACACAAATATTAGAAAGTGATTAACAAATATATAGATTATGCATAGATTTACCTCTTTTACGGGTTCTTCATCCAGGGTAGCATCTTCCGCCACAGGCTAGTGAACACAGAAAAAAGGGGAAAAAACATCTCATAAATACAGTTTATTAGGGCAAATAGACTTCTAAAGCCAAGTTCTAGCACACCATCTATGGATCTAGAATCCATTTACTTTTAATCAATAAAGTCGCTCCAGACTTGCACTACTGCAGCAGACATGCTTAATTATTCACATTTAATACAGGTAACCTTGGAATGTAGGAAGATCTGCTTTCTCTAACAGATATGAAGCTACGACAAAGCTATACACTATCTGCTCAATCAGTATATGACTTTCATTGAGTTGTTAGTGGCTTAAACTTGCATTTATCCTTTCATCTGCTGAAGGAGAGTTTCTTTAAAGAAAGAGCACATAGAAGAAAGCACTGTTACACACATCTGCTGATGAAAATTCAAAGCCACATTTGTTAATAAAAGACAATTGCACAAGAGAACAAATGAAAAAATGATATAAGATTATTCTTAAAATAAACTAAACAAAGAATTAGAGCAATATTTCTTTTTGAGAAAAAAAAAGAATGTATGTACACTTCAGGACAGATTTTTCAAACAGGCAACTCTCTCTTCAGCTACTGTAATTTTAATGGATGCTCTACTAAGGTAGGAACTCTTTGGGAATGGGGTAGAAAGATTCCTTCAAGATTGATCATGCCACCACTCCTTAGGGAAACATTTCCAAGACTGTAATTCACTACCCCATCCATATAAGAGAGGGCTCAACAACTATGCTGCCCCAGCATAGAGGAATTCCAGAGCCATTGTCAGGCACAATTAATGCCCTCCAGAGTCAACAAGTGAAGGATGTAGGATTTTGCTCCAATCTTTCCTCATGCACACATAATACAAAACATGCCCTCCCTTCACTCCTTCTTAGAGGAATTGATTTACTATAAATGTTGTCCTTAATATTTGCAAGTCATTCACCTGAGTCATGCACAGCCACTCATAAAAGCATCTATTTTAAAATGGTTTTTGGCATTAAAAGCAGGGAAGGAGGAGGTCCATATGCATAAGAGAAAGAAACCGGCTCCCTCCTTGTCTACTCATCTACTAACTGTGAAAAGCTTCAGTGAAAAAGAACAACTTGCAGACAAGCACCAAAACACTTTATCCCACACAGATTCAGAACCCATGACAGCTCCCTAGAAGTACTCCAGTCTCTAGTGTTTAACCTGCATTCTGCTTTGTTAAAACAAATGTCATCATTGTTTGAAAAGAAGAATGGTCTTTGCCGATAACAGGCTGCAAGAAATGAGGCTCATTTCAAATACCTCAACTAAAATAGAGCAAAGAGTGATTTAGGAATTATATTCTACATCATGATTTAAAGAATTATATTATGAACATGCTTAAAGATAGCAATAAATAAAAACAGTGAATGCTGCACCATAAACTGCTCCAGAATTTTATACCTATCATTCTTTAAACCCACTCTAAATTATTTGCAAGTGAAATCTTGCATCAAGAGTGACAGAACCAACTGTGTAGCTCGTAACTATAGTATTGTTTAAAGCAAGACAGAGCTGGGAAGTTTAGAAATCATCTGATTAAGCAGCATTGTAAAGGCTCAGTTAAACTTGGTAAGGAGAGCCACAGCCTTTCCTTCTCCAGTTTAATGGGAAGAAAGAACTAATTCTCCTCTACCACCAAGAGAGGTGACAAAGGAAAGCTCCAGGCTCAAGCAACCAACACCGGGATTCAGGGGAGAGCTGAAAGCATCACCAACAACCCAGGGAGAGTTCTCCCAGGGGCTGCCAGCAGACCATCCAATCTGAACACTAACTTACGTGGTTTCTATCTGGATCAGAAAGGAAAATACTGAACATGCACAGAAGGAAAACCTGGTGCGTGTTATACAAGTCCCTCTCATCAAGAAAGCAACCAAACACAAAATCAGCTAACTGCTTAAACGGTTAGAAGCAACCTGCAGTTACCTAGATAGAGTACATCTGTTAGCACAGGTTTCTTGCGTTACACAAATCAGAGCAGGTGACAGCATTTAAAAGTAAATTACACAACAGAGACCTGGCTAAGGTTGTGCTTTTTCCTGATATACCAGCCCAGAATAAGCTATGGAGATATAGTAAAGGATTGTGGAAATTTGATACAATAATGTATGTATTTAAGTTAGCAATATGAAATGGAAGCTTTTCCAGAGTTCAGCAACTCATTTTGAGATACGAGTTTGTGTTCCTTGTAACCTGGCTATTTAAGCTATACTTATATAACAGAAAAAAAAAATGTTTAACTGAACTCTGACCAAGTCAGAACAGCTTTAAGTGTAAATGAAAAAATACATTTATATTAAAACACACACACACAAAACCTCACTGATTTCCCTCATCTGTTTACATCATCTGTTACACAAATGTACCTTGTACGGGAAATAATTGACCAAAGTCCCACAGTTTTTACTGCATTACTCAAGAGCCCCAGAATTACTCCAGGACCTGCTGTGTCCCTATTCGCAGCAAGACAAGGTAACGACGCTCTTCCTGACACAAATGAGAGGATGTTAAATTGCAGGTAACGCGAGCCCATGCCGCACAGTGCCAGCCGCTTCTCCCGGCATCACGCGGTCCCCGTGAGACCCTGCGGGCACAGCCCTGGCCTCCGGCATCGCAGGAGAGGGTCCAACGTGCTCTAGCTGGGTGCAGGTGGTGAAAGCAAGTGCAAGGAAGCTGGGAATCAAAAGCTAGTCTAGGGTTATGATGGGTAGCGTTAAGTAAGAGAGGAAGCATAAAAAAAAGAGAGGGAGAGAGAGAGAATGGTGCTAGCCTCAGATTAGAGGCTACACAGGTTTATATTTAAACATGAAGCAAACACCACTTGTACGTCTCACGCACTCCCCGCAGGATCACCTCCAGCTTCAGGAGCAACAGGTGCCCAGCCTCGCTGCTCCCAACATTCACCAGAGGGGATGAGAGGCAGAAGTTACCCCCAATTCTGTGACACCCAGACAGCCCTGAGGGTACCTGTCCCCGCGGGCAGGGAGGCTGGCACCCCCTTGCCCTGCCGGCCCCGCTCACCTCCGTCTCCATGGGCTCCACCTCGATCCTCTTCCATAGCTCCAGGAGGTGGGCGATGGGCATGCTGGCGCCTTCGGGACAAGCTGAGGAGCGACACCGGAGAAGGAGCGCGCAGGTTGCAGCGAGGATCCTCGCGACGGGACCCTCCGCCCGCTCGGCAAAATGGCTCCTCGCGTGGCCGTGGCCGTGACCGTGGCCGCTGAGACCGGGGGAGCGGAGCGGAGCGGAGCGGAGCCGAGCCGAGCCGAGCCGAGCCGAGCCGAGCCGAGCCGAGCCGAGCCGAGCCGAGCCGAGCCGCCCTCGTTCGCTTGCGGCCGAAGCGCGCAAGTTGAGCGCGGGGATGCGGCGCGCGCTGCTATAGCAACGGCGGCGCAGGGCGGCGGCGGCGCCTTGGGCCCGGCCTGGCCGGACCGAGGCGGGGAGCGGAGCGCCCGTCCCGTCCCGTCCCGTCCGGTCCCAAATGTCCCCCCGGGAGCACGGGCAGGGCGGCCGCTCCCGAGGGAGCGGCGAGGGCGGGGCTGTCCCGCGGGGCCCGCCCCGGCGGCCGGTAGCGCGGCCCGGCGCGAGTGGGAAATAACTATAAAGTAATGCGGATTGGGTGCGCTTTTAAAAACGGGGTGTATTTCTATATATATATAAAAGTATATTATAGATGTAACTAAGCTTGACGGGTTTATTACCGTGTGGAGACTTGAGGCCAAGCCCGCCTCTCCACGGGATGCCATGTCCCCTCTCCCGCAGCGCTCGCGACCTGCGGTCCCTTCATCACAGCGCGACCACGCACCGCACCAGGTCCCGAGCCACGGAGGGAGGCCGTGGTGCGTGCGGCAAACACTAACCGGGCGCAGGATAAAACAAGCAAGCTTCCCTTCCCTGGTAACTTTGCAGTCGTGTGCTGAAAGGAATTACTGCCGTGTAAGTTACGGCTACGCAAAGAACCGTTTCAAAACAAGTAGTGTGAAAAGCGGAGTTTTCTTCTGTTTAAAAAAGCCACAGCTTACTTCCATAGCAGCAGTGTTGTACAAGTTCAGTGCAAAATTCAGTGAGCAATAAAAACCTCTCTGCCTGTCTCTAAAAGGAATGCCTAAGAGCTTCCCTCCACATCTGCTCCAGCTCCCTCCACTTCTATAACATGAATAAGCTTCCCTGCAAATCTCAGGGGCAAGCAGATTTGGGAGAGATGGTCAAAAAATTCAGTGACCGTTAAATAAATAAATAAATAGTAATCAGAAGCTAGCCACAGCCACAGAGTTGTGTGTTTGAATATTGCTGCAAGAATTACGTCTTTTAATCTGGAGCATGAATGCTTTTCTTGAGATCTGTGCCAATGCTGAACTAACAACTTGTAGCACCACTTACACAGCTTTATGTGCTTTGCAGATTGAGCAATTAGGTATCTAGAGTATTGACCTTACTCAACATTTGCTGAAAGGGGAAGGATAATTTAAAAAAAAAAAAAAAAAAAGGTAAAGAACACCATGGTGGGGGTGATGTAGAATCATACATCAGGCACATTCCTGAAACCAGAAGCTACAGTATCCAGCTCATACACATTCCCTGGCTGTTGTCTGTCCCTGCTTTTCCCCACGCAACATGTCACAACAGCAGAGATATTTACTGTCTTGTAGCCAGTGCCCAAAACTGCCAGTAGTTGGGAGGCCATAACCAATATCACCTGCAACATGGCTTTGGGGCACAAACCGTCCTTGCTCTGCAAAACCTCAGGGTGTTCACTGATCAGATGAATAAGTGTTCCCAAAAAAGTTATAGAAAGACTGTATTTGGCATATCAGATGTGTTACCTTGATTTTAAGAGTTCTCTCTATATACAGGATTGCATTTTAGCCCTTGGGACACAAGGCTTGGATGCCGTAAGCCAAGAGCAATAGCAAAGCATCTACCACAGCAAGAAATTGAGCAAGTGGGCTATGCCCAGATAATCCTAAAAAGTCAAAGGCAAATCAAGGCAATAAGCCTGAGACCTCTGGGTTTGCAGTCAAGTTAAAAACATGTGCCATGTAGAGCTAGTGCTTTTACACCTGTTGCTAGGTTATTCTAACTCTTCAGACCTGCAGTTACATCTTTTCATACATATTTAATCTATAACCAAATCAGAATGTTAGAACCAACACTTTTCCAGACCTGCTTAGTTAGTCTGAACATATATGAGTTAGAAAAATACAGAAAAGAATGAACAATGCAACCTTACTGTTCCTTTAGCATATGTGCTTTTTTTACAAGTGTAACATAATGCTGTAGTATCCAACAGTAGTTTCACTGAATCCAGTAGTACTGGAAGATGAACTGGAACAAACAGAAGTGTTAAAATTTACTCAACTAGCAAAACAGGTATATTGTATCCTACTCCTTTCCCCTCAACCAAAAGCAGGCTTTTCTGAAGATGAGGTTGAAAAAATATTTCAAGTAGTGTGGTTTTCCGTCCTGTCTTTCCCTTTATTTTGCTACATTTACACTGAACTCTCTGGAACTCCTCTGATTAAAGATTCTGTGATTACAGGGTATACTTCATTGAGAAGAATACCGATTTTCTTGGCGATTCCTGCTAGAATCCTTTTAAAAATGTTTTCTATGTTTATAAGTCCACAAGCTTAAAATTCCTAAGTATTTGACAAAAGATGTGCTTCCGTTTTAGAAAAGGATATTTGATGTAATTTAGAAGAACTTGAAATGGAGGTTAATCATGCAGTGCTACAAATAGTTGTCATGTTCTTTCCAGCAGAATCTGGAGGCACACAGAATATTGTGGAGACAACAAATATGCAGAAGATGGAAGTTTGAAGCAATTGGTCACTGAGGACCAGAGTATTCTAGCTGGAACAAGAAGTCACAATAAGTAGCAGTCACGGATGTTTTTTAAGGAAAGGATAATTAACCACATTCACAGTCTAGAAGCAGAAGTAATATTTGCAGATATGCTAACTAGGTCAAGAATTGAACAAGGATTATTTTAAAAATGCTTTTATATTCTTGAAAAAGTTCTCTCTTGTGTAACAAAGCACTGGATTACTTACCTGGTGATTTTTAATCTATTTTTACCTGTCTCATGAGTGCTAGCTAATGGCTGCTGCCAGACACAGAATTGGGGATTAGCACGTCAGTATCCCTCACTGGATATCACTCCTCGCCTCTCCCTTCCTCCCTTCCTTTTTTTTTTTTTTTTTTTTTAGGTTCAGTAACTAAAAAATCCTCAGCTGAAAGCCTCCTTTCCTGCATGCAACTTTCTAGGTCAAGGCTTACGCTTACCTGCCCGTTCAGCTGTAGGACCATGGCAACAAAACTCGGACTTCAGGCACACAGCAGCTGAGTGCAAACAGTGGAAAAGGTCTGAAGTGTCAATAGCATCATACAAGAAGAAGGAAAAACAAAACAAAACAAAACCCCGCAGATTTCTAGGTGCAAAGAAATAACAGTCCCTGTCTCTCAGATGATTCACTAAAGAGCATCCAGTCATTTAAAAGCATCATCTCTCTGATGGCATTCTTGGCCGCCCAAGCATCCAAGGACCCATAAAAAAATACCAAGAATGTTCAAATGCAACAGGCTCAACCATTGACCACTACATTAACCTCTAAAGCAACAAGACTACACACTGAAATGGGTGCTAAAATTTTTCCAAAGCATGCCTGAGATGTAAGTAAGAGCAAAGTAGGAGCAGAGTATAATCAAATTTTCTGCAGACTACTTAAGATCATTTCCTGAAGCAAGAAACAAAGATCTGCTTTGGTCTTTTCCGCTAACTGTTGCTACATACTGGAACCGCAAAGGATGAACCCTATGGGGTAGAAGGAACTTTGATCCCTACACAGTGTTCAAGCAAGAACCTAACAACCTTACTCTGTAGCTTATTTGTGCCTCTGGGTTTTGCACATATGTTGTTGTCTGTGGTATACAAGCACAGATTTAGGAGAAGCACAGAAAGATTGAAGCATACTTAAACAAGTCTTAAAAAAGCAGCAGCTGACAGTAAAGGGTTAGCAAAAGCTGTAGGAAAACAACATAGAAGCCCTTCTGATGCAGGCCCGTTGCTAAAGAATCAGCCACTGCCCAAAGGCAGCACTGCAGCCAGCACCCAGTGGCAAGGTAGAGTACCCAGAGCCAGGTCATGCACCAGAAGCAGCAGCACTGCAGGTGGAGATGTCTACAATGCCTGGGAGGTTTTTGAAGAACTAGCATAGCTCATCACATGTGGGTCCATCAAATGCCTCTCTGGCTCATCATAAAAGGCAACTTGGCAAGACCATAGTCCTGTATTAGCCCCACTCTGTCACTACACCATCCTGATTATGGCAGGCAAATGAGAGAGACACGCTGCATATGACTTGTTTTGTATGCAGCCCAACATGGCTCAGCTGTAATTAAACCTGCATTATACAGATAAAATCATGTACTGGATGAGTAAATGTCAAGTGCCAGAAGTAATCTAGGGAAAGTAGGGCGCGTTTTAGACATGCTCAGGAACATGCATCACTCTATAGACGAGGGAAGGTCTTAGTTGCCTGTGCCTTTTTGTTTTTACACCCAAGTCATCAGAAGATGCTCTTCCTGGTTGAAAGCAAGCAAGTAAACAAAATCCACCACATGATTTCTTCCCAGTGAGCAGATGTTGAAATGCTTTAGCTCATTACCAAAACAAGATGACTACACTGCTCAGCAGAAGCTGTCTTTGTTCAGTGCTGAAGCATTAACTGCTTCAGGCTCAGCACTTGGATGTTCATCATCACTCATGCTACACATGGAGAGAAGCACAAAGCAGAGCTTATGCATTATTGAGCAAACAAGGCAGAAGGGAAATGCTGCTTACTCCAATGCAAGAGGGATCCCTAGCATTGATGAAACAATTTATTATTGAATTGTAAAGTGGCAGCTCACAGTATGGTAGTGCAGAGACTCCTTAATCTCTGCACCAGTTACTGGCCTTGTCACATATGAGGGGCCCAAAAGGAATGAGTGGAAGATGCAGTTATACAGTATCTTCTCCACTGTATCTTCTTCTGAAATATGAAATGCTAGGTAACAGAGAGGTCTAGTTAATTCCTAACCTTTGCAATGCTCTAGCTTGACCCTTTATGTTTAATGAGGTCTGCTCTGAATATTAAAGTCTATTTTAGAGGGTGGCAGTGGTAAACTGTCTCCGGCAGTTGGAAGGGTACAAGAGACTCACATTACCAATCAACCTGGGGACCCTGCAGAATAGGTAACTAGGAGATGTGGAAATTAAAACACATTTCACATTTATCTAGTCTAATTATTGGCATTTAGACTGCGGGTACTTAGGACTTTGTGTATTTCTCAGTTCTAAGTATTACTGAATAGTTGAAAACTGGAAGAATTACCCTGGACAACAGAAAACCTGGAGCAGACCAACCCCTTCCCTACAAACATGGCTGAGCCACAAGTCCGAATGGCCTGGGCAGGCCAGCGGTGACCAGCTAGCCCAGCGGCCGTTGGGTTCCTGCCCCGCAGGAAGCAGTTGGCTCGAGCACAGTGTTGGGCCTGGCCACCTTGAGTCCATGCGGTTATGAGCCAGCGTAGATCGATGCGATAGGCAGAAACATCAGCGAAATGATAAATGACAAGACCGTATTTTGCCAGTGTCATTGAAGAACTGCTATATTGAAAGAAAATAAAACTGTAACTCCAGTATATGTAGAGAGAACTATGTCCAATAAATGCAGTTAGGTGTTAGTTAATCTTAACTAACAGAGGACACTACCCTTGCACAGCTCACCATTTTTGTCAGCAGTTACATATAGAGGTACAAGCAAATCAAGGTGCTTTTATTCAATCCTCACAAAATTAACACTAGCTATTTCAAATAGAGAAATATAATCTCATTCTGGTAACAGAATGCTCAGGAACTAATTTTCCTCTCCAAGTTTTCAAAATTGCAGAAGAAAAAATTACTGGAATTCATATCTAACCTTATATTACAGGAAAAAAAAAAAAGAGCAAGTAACCTTGGAAACATTATGATGGCAGAGAAGGTAAAATTGCCTAGGTGTATAATGAAATTCCAAGATAGAGCAAGCAATGCTACTCAAGCATAATCAACAGCAATGGCAATGTTAATGTGACAAAAGATTACACACTGAGTCATAGAAATCCACACAGCAATTTATCCAGTAATGTGACACAAACATTTTAGGCGAATAAAGACAAGAGCTCCAGTTCACTTTTGGAAAACTTTTCATTTAGATTCTGCTAAACGATTACAGAAAGTTACACTCCAAATAAGCACTGTCAACATTAAGTCATAACTGTAGATAAATCTAAATCTAGAAGTAGGTTCAATTTATAGTAAGTAGAAAAGGCTCAGGCAAAGGACTAATCTACATGAGGCTAAACATAAGGCTAACATGAAGCTTAAACATTGCATTTTACATACACTAACTGCCCACTTTCCCTTTAGTGTTTCTATATAAATGGACAAAAGAAAGTCTTTTAATGTTTAACACATGCACAATAAACTTGGCAAATATAGTAATATCTGCAGGAACAGCAGACAAGCAAAAAAATCATAATTATGTGGAGTCTAACAGGTCTCGGCAGATTTCAGGAAGCCAATTCCTTGAGTGCATGTAAGGATTAGGGTGCTGGATGATTCAGTTCTTGAGTTACTTAGGACTGATTTCTGCATGCTGGTCAATCTTTATAAATCATGCTCTCGCCCATTTAGCACAGGAGTAATTCTAATACTGAGGGAAGTCACTGCGACACACTTTATCTTCACAAATTCCTCTCTGAGAAATCTAATCTACAATCAGGAAACAAATAACATCTATTCAAACAATAATAATCCTCTTTTTCTATAGAGGCTTTGCAACATCAAGTGTCCTTAACTTCAAAGAGAATTATTACATCTCAATCAAATAGGAGTCATCACATTGAAGAATGCAGAAAGCATATACATAAAGGGAATAAGAAATCAAGAGCTTCTAACCCCAAAGAACATTCAATATGATTTCACCTCCTTCAAAGCTGACTTTAGCTTGAAAATGAAGTGCATAACAAAATTCGGATCCTATGCAGTACCCACTATAGCTTTTGATTATTTTAATAATTGGTACAGATGCTTGGTTCCTACAGGATCAGATCATTCAGAACAGCATTTTTATAAGCAATTTCTGTAGACTTTTTAAGTTAAACATGCAGACGAAATGCAAAACAGTATTTCAAAAAATATTTATCACATGATGTACTTTGATTAATTTCTTCAATAAATTCCTTAGTAACTGCTTATTTGGCACAGCAAGTATATAACATTATAGAGGTACAGCCTCAAATATCCAGGTTCAAGAAATAATGCATATTGTGTGTGTCACTGAAAGCTTTTAAGGTGCAGCCCAACCTGCAGCTGATAATTGTGCAGTTCCAGGCATGATTCCCCCTTATCACCACCACTGCTAGCAGGAGAAGCAACAGGGGATAGTGAAGGCGTAGAAAGCTATCGACCAGATACAAGATGTATCTTGTTAGGTTGTAAGAATGAGCAGAAAGCTCAGGCAACACAACCCAACTCTGTCCCACTCTCACATTCCAATTTTGTTAAAATGTATGCCAAAAAAGGCAAGCAGCTCAATGGCTAAAATAGAACTATACTGCACAAGGAAAAAAATATGGATCAGTTGCCCTCCCCACTGGCAGAGAAAGACAAGGCATTATAACTGACTCGTCTACAAAGGAAATATCTAAAAATCTACGTTACAAGGTAGGTTACGAGGAAAGTAAGTACTTCCCATGGCAAAAAGTTATACGGCCACCCTGGAAATCCTACGTCTTGTGAGGGCAGTAGCAAACCAGGTTAGGGCACGGTGGCTGCAGGTCATCCGGTCATGTCGCACAAGCCAGCCTCTGCCACGCTCCTGCCTGCCATGCCTTACAGCATGTGTAAGATAAAAGCAGCAAACCTGCTTGAGCTGAGCTCATACCGCACCCAACATGCTGGTTAAATCTTCTTGAGGTGAATAAACCAGGATGGCACCACATTCCTTCCTACCTCTGGTTTCCCTTCTTCTACTGCCTCAGGAGCAAGGAGGATATGGGGCTGCTCAGAGCCACTGTCTCACCTCCACACCTCAGAGCTCAAAAAGAGGCGAGCTCGAAGAGCACGTATTGACACACGCACAGGAAAATCTCCTGCCCCAAGCAGAGCATTGCCTCCACGCACAGACACAGCACCAGCCACATCAGGAGGAGCAGCGGAGCTCCCTGGTGCCCCATTCTGCCCCTTGTAGCTCCTCCATACTCCAGGGAGGGCCCCTGGGTGAGGAGCAGCCCCTAGCCAGCCTCGAGCTGCTCCAGGCCCCAGGGAGGAAGGGAAGCTCTTGTGCTGTTCTAGCAATTGCCTCCCTGCTGCTTCAGAAATGTCTGTGCCCTCAGAGAGCTCTTCTCTGCAAGCCGGCTGCACACTCTACAAGGAAGGAAAGGCCAAGGGCGTTTGTAGGGAAAGAAGCTCAGGCCTCTGTGGGGGTGCCAGTCAGATATGAACCAGGTTGCTGCTATTTTGATTCAGATGAATGTTAACATTTAGTAATAGTAACTTGTAGTGATGTTTGTTTTACTAGCTAGGAATTATTCTATTGTACCCTATTGCTCTTAACAACAGTTGGTAGCAAAAAAAAAAAAATCTGTATTCTGAGTTACTGATTTCCTTAGCTTTCTATATTATCCATTTGCTATATCTGAGTGTGAAAAGATCTGGTGCAAATATAGATTAATACATTTGATCTGATACTTATTTGTTTTTATTTGTTTTTCTTGACTGAAAATGAAGCCTACAGCATAATTTCATATTTGACTTATGTTTAATATCCCCCTGTAAATTATTGTTTCCTCTTCTACTGCAAGATATGTCACTAGCTCGCTGTCTTATTTCTCAAAACAGCCTTAGAGCATAAATTTTGAAGCTGGATGTGAAAAGCAAAAACCCACTGAAACTGCTGTGTGAGTACCGATCAATAGAAGCTTATTCTAGTAGAAAAGAAGCATAGTTGTTCTGGGATAAGAATGACAGAATTTATCATAATAATTTTTGAGGCTTAAGGCGTCCTCCATGAAAATTTCAAAGCCTTAGAAACAGGAGACCATATGACCTTACCATCCTGACCATTATCTAGGCAAGGACTTAAGGGGAAAAAAAAAAGAAGAAGAAAAAAAAGAAGAACAAGGAGTGGATCATCGATGAAGAAAGGCAGGTTGTTATACTTCAGCAGCAAGCAGTACTCAAGTACTCAGCCAGGGAACACAGGGTGATTGGTAAGGAGAGACAAGGTCTTAGCTTTGACTGCATAATTGAGGCATAATTTTTCTCTGCAAAGAGCAGAAGGCTGCAAGAGCAGTCATGCTTCTAGATTTCCAAACAAAGCTCCCCTGGCTTCATTAGAGCCATTCAGGCAGATCTGCAGACTATTTTGCAGGCTCTGAGCCACTATTACCCACTAGACCTGCAATTTGATTTTCAAGGTTCAGCTAGCATGTATAAAACAGAGGTTGCAGGAAAAGAAGTTAGAACAAAAAAGTTCAAATTTAGCTGGATTGCACAGGCTCTCAATCAATTTAAATCAGTAGCAGTTTGGTAAAAGTTCCTCATTGTATTTCTATCTACTTTCCACAAGCAATAAAACAAAATGCAACTCCTCCCTTATTTCCCAGCTTCATTTAATATAGCCACACTCCTGTTGATTACGCTCACAGGTCTAACATTCCCCTTTTTCAACTTCATTACGCCTACTCTGCTCGTGTCTTCTGGGCCTAATTAACTCCCACACAGAATGATTGCCTTCAGCTGATTTTTGAGGCTAATGTTGAGAATTAACACTAAATAGCTGTTCAGCTAACCTGGAATATCCTTAAGAATGTTACTGATAAGGATTTTAGGACCTTTATAACGTTGACAAAAGTTCTGTGTGCCTTCACCCAGGAATCCCACACTCATCATCTCTCTTCCCTTGTCCTACACCAGCAGCTGGCTGCACTGATCCATTTTCCATGCTGCTTTTGGCCCAAGTGAGCTCCTACTTTTCACCTCTGCTCCTACAAACTCTGCTCAGGGACCTGGCATTTTAAGAAACACCGTCTGAATCTTTCAACTTCATGCTTCCCACTGGTCATGGACTGTCTGTTACACCTATAAAAAATTTTTGTTCCCAGGGCTGTGGAACCTATTGTAATGGATTTTTCCAGCGAAAGATTTATTAAGTCTCTTTCCTTCCAACTGATACAAAGCATCTTTAAGTCTTCTTATGTCAGTCATGACAGTTCAATGCAGGGAAACTGCATTCTAAATTATTTCTATTACAGAGTGACAACCTTTATAAGACTGAAAAATAAAAGAAAGAAGAAAAGTACATGGAGAAATGAAAAATAATGTTTACCTATAATAAAATACCATTCATGAAAAGATGAGAGCCTCCAGATAAGCTGACATATACCTATTACTGTATTTACAATGCTAACTCCCAGCTTTTTTTAGCCTGTACCTTTTTCATTTATATGAAAATGTCTTCTGCGCAGCCAACAAAAAAAAAGAAAAAAAAAAGTGTATTGCGTGAATTGCCTTTCCTTTTCAGAACTACAAATCTTCAGCCAACTCTTTTCCCTAAAGATACTCTAACCTACACTTCTTACTCTCCATACACTGGAAAAATATACTTATTTGTTTTTCTCTGAGTGGAGGAATACTTGGTCTTTTTGAAAAGAGATGCTTAACCTGGCATAAAACAGCTAAAAATGCACTTAGAAGTTGGGAAGAGATCATTAATGATTATATTTAGTGTCTCAAACATTCAGCAGATGGATAGGAGTCTGGAGACCAAGATCTGTCATCAAGGAGTGTTGATGTAGTGCAAAGGGAAATAGCAATACTAACAGTCAAAACAGTCCAATCCAGACTGGCTTGCCAAGTGGGAGACTCTCAGGAGTTGTAGGAAATCTGGATCTTATTTGGCAAAAATAGGAGCTAAAAGACGGATGCCTACATTCTCAGTGAGTGTTTTAGCTCTTTAGTTGTTGAAAGGAAGGCAAAGACAGCCCTGATTCTGGCTGAGCGGCGAATGAGAGTGTCTATTAGAGTGTCTTTGTGAGTCCCACTCCTCAGAGCTATGCAGGGAGCTAAACTCTGAATTAGATGCCTAAGAATTAGGTAGGATAACAACTAAGGTGCTTTGTGAATCTGGACAAATGTTTAAGACCTTAAAGGCTAGACACATAACTCCTTTCCAATCGCATGAATGATAAAATATGCCCTTCTAGAGGGAGTTTTAAGACCAGGCTGAATCATAGGATCAGAGCATATCACAACTAAAAGACTGTAAAACTTGGTTAACTATGCAGATAGTAAGCAAGAATTTCAATCAAGTAAAGGACTCAAGTTTAACTGTTTAACCACAACCAAGTGAAATTGCTACATAAGCCATCTCTGTTCATGTGGAAATCAATGTCTTTTTTTTTTTTAGTTCTTGGACCAGCTTTATGCATACACACACTTTTGTAGTACTGTTGAATTCTGCTACTCATTGCAGTAAAATCAAGTACAATCAAGAAAAATGATGCTTGGAAATCCTCAAAAGATTTGAAGTATAATGACTCCATTGAGGACTCTATGAATAGGTCTCGACATTGAAAGAAAGGAGTTGCTTCAGCAGATGATTTAGCATTTTCAGCGTCTGCCAGAAGTACTGCAAGGCAAACAGTGAGTTTTATTGACTTGACTTTTATGTACCCTGACTTTTTTAAAAATTTTGCTTAGACAGTTTTTCTAAAATAACTTTAACGCTGCATGATTTACAGCAACGTGTATCGTCCATAATGGACTGAAATGCAGTAAAAGTTTGTCACTGAGTGAGAGAGATCATGGAACTGCTGAGCCACATATATGTATATGCAAGAGAATGGTTGTCCTACTCAAAAGAAAACATAGCACTTAGTTCCAGATTCGTATCGCCTTAATGATCTCTATTGATATTCGAGCTTCGACTTGGAAAGGAGGAAGTGCTATTAACATGATGAGAAACAATCGTTATTCTACTTCCTTCCTGTTGTATCTAATATTCTGTGTCAACTACTATTGAAAAAAAATATATTGTGTTCTTGCTGAGATGCTTTAATATTTAAACTATTGCTGAGATAGTAATTAGTTCTTATGGATAATCTCCTGAATTTGATGGCCTCATGATGAATACAAGTGACCTCCAGAGTCACCTGGACAGCCTGGACCGTAAGAGCTGGTTTCACCTCTTGCATTTAAGGGCAGAGGAAGAGAAGCCAAAGCTCTCTAGCAAGCCAGACTTGTTCTAACCATGTAGCGATCAAATTGTGCTTAACACAACTTAACAGAATTGCTTAGATGAATATATTTCAAGTGCTTTGGCAATTCATATACTTCTGTGAAACCAAGTAAAGAATTATGCTGACAAATACTTTATTCTGGCAACTAATTTCTACTACATACCTCATTTCTAGTCCATAAACCTATAGCAGAAGACAAAATCAAAGGGACCGGAATTACTCTGCAGGCAGTACAAAGCCAATTATAAAATCAGTGGGCACATTCTGTTCTGCTTGACTTGCATAGGCACAAGAGAGGGTAGACTCGAGCTCTTTTCCAAACAAAGACACAATTATTCTTTTTCAGAAGCTATTTTTGCCTCATTCCTCCTAAGATCCTTAAAAGGTGTTCCATGTAAGGTTTGTGTTTTTAAATTTTGAATAGGATAGGTTGTCTGGGATAGAAGTGGATGCAAATTAGGCAAAGAAGGAGAACTCCTTGCAGGGAGTTCAATATTGTCTGAAGTCACAAGTAATTTAGAAATAATTTAGAAATAACTTGTTCTGGTTATGCTTGTCTTTTTTTTCCTCTCATTCCACTGCATTTGTTATATTCGTGGGTTTTTTTTTTTTTTTTTTTTTTTGAACAATCAACCCAAGGTTGAATACCATGCAAATATTATTTAACAAAGGTCACCAGAGCAGTTCTGTAATGTTTAATATTCAGGTCTGTGTTGTTGGACACTTTTTTCAAAATAGCTCCTCCATGTATGATCGTCAAGTGTCTCTAATTTACCCCCATCTAATTTTCACACTATAATCATGGCTGACTTGTGTATTGCCTAACAGGAGAAAAGCTGTATTTGTTTTAGCTGCTATCACTGTGAATGTGAATATTTTTAACATTTAAATTATTCTTAAAATTTAGCTTTTTAAAATTCTTGGGTTCTTACATGACAGACTTATAGTGCTCTAAATATTTACTGTTACTACTAAAAGTACTTCCTCTGTTTAAATACCTAAAGTACCTTCTAGCTCATACCTAAAGCAACTGCTAACTTAAATGTTCCAGAAATAATTACACATATATCATTTCTTTAAGGATAATGACTCAAGAAGATCAATATTAAGTCCTGTATATATCCTTGAATCTTCATTCAGCTCAGTTAAATGTGATTTGGAAAATAATATCTTATGTCAGTATATTCTGATTTTAGTAGCTGCTGATGCAACTTCCACTGTAATACCACCAACCTCATCATAAGCAATAACAAAGTCTCACGGTGGCCTCTGTAAAAAAAAGGAAGAAATATTATCTTTAATGGGGAGCATATGAGAAGGAGGCACATAAGACATTATATTATTTTCAAATAGTGTCTTAATCACCTGTCTATTATCACTGGAGAAGTAAAGGCTTACCCGAATAAGTATGATAGCTCTGTATCACAAAAAATAGACAGTACTGTTGATGATTCAAGGATCATCTGTAGTCATTTGCAGAACATTTTAGAAATTTTGCTGCAGTTTGCCTTTGTGACACTACTGTGACATGATTGACTAGAGGTTTCTTACAGAAAGCAATTTAGATAATTTCTGTGATTGTATTATTTTTCAGTAACATACCAGATAACTGAAGGCGATGTAGCAGAAACCCCTCGAAGCAAGTCTGCCCTGTGTTAGATATATACTTAATTACTAGATCTCAGACAGCACTCTCTAAATAGCTTTAATTTTCCTCTCAGCTCCTGCTCTGCTTAGCTGCAACCAGGGAAATCTGCTCTTGATCAAAACATCTGGGCTCCATCACAGATTGCCAGTGCACCTACTTGAGGCTTGGCTAAGCCTATTCGTCATGCTCTTTGCTATTTCATTCAGCTGCAAAAAAAAACAAGCAAAAAGTTGTCACAGAGTTCTTCCATTCATCTACTTCTTTCTCTCTAAATATTATTGATCAGTTTAATCCTTGCTAATCTGCTGTTTTCAAACCTCTGACACTCAAAACCTTAGAATCAACACCAGAGCATCCTCTGGAAAGATGGATGCTTACCACAAATTGGCATTTGCTGTCAGCTGCAAAACAATCTTCTACCTCAGAGCAACTTTCAGAGTGTAGAATTTGTTTTAGAGAAAGCCTCAAATCTCTTGTGAAGCTTTCATAGAAATGGCTTTGCTGAAATTTGAGTTTTGGACAGATGGTGCAATCTCTACTGACATTTGGAGGAGGAGGGCTGTACATACATTCAACAGGTTTTGGGGCCTCTAGGTAGGATCTCAGATTTGAGAAGAGAATAAGGTACAAGACTTATTCTACGTGCTAAGAAAGAAAGCTTTCCATTCCTGAATATGCCAAATCAAGTAGAACAAAAATTTCTGTGGGAGCAGTGTCTCCATGAAAGTTAAGAACCTTTTCCAAGGATCTGTGGTGGTTCATAGGTGCACCATCAAGACACACCCTGCAAAATGCCTGGACAGCACAGTTTATTTGGATGGAATTTCTTTTAATTGCAAAACATTTCAACCAACCCCAGTTTACAAGGTTTTCAAGGATAGCACAAATTCTCCACATGGGCAATACACATCACCTGGGTAAAACACAAGAGCTAAAGTAAATGATCTAAAAATGTATGTTGACTTGCCTTGACGTTATAAATTACTACATTCTGAAATCAGATACTTTATTTTCAGAACACTGTATTTCTCCTACAGTCATTTTATATGTAAAGCAGCACCTGTAGGTACAAAACTTTATTTATAACCAGATCTCTGCCATACAACCAGCCTTCTGCCAAAAGCCTAACAATGGTGTGCAACAAAAGAGAGCAAATATTGCTGAAAACCTAATTTTACCTAATATATGTGACTAAACCTGATTCTGGTCATGACTGTTTTTTTTTGATTCTCTGTGTAAGTCACAGCAAATCACTTGTTTTCGCTTGTTTCTCATATCTATACAAACCAGGGTAAGAAGGCTTATGTAAACTCAACAGAAGTTCTGGTTAGAAGAACAAATAGACACAAAATTTCTGAATTGAGTTGTCTGAAATATAGCTGATGCTTTAATTCAACTAACAAAATAAAGCACAGCCCTAAACTGCAATACTCTTGGAATTGCAGGTATCTTGGCTACATTAGGAATACTTTCCAATGGTTGCCGAAGTCTAGGAGTTGCACTTGTAGACAGGCTCACACAAAATAAAGATTCTGACTTGCAGAAAGTGGTCTTGGCTTGGGAAGTGCTTCTTCCAAGACAGAAATGAAAATGTAGCCACCGACTACAATATGAGCAACTGAGATTCACAAGTGTTTTGAATTACTTTTTGGAACAAATTTGTTGTTGCCATCCTGGACAAGACTGATATGTCAGATGCTTCAAAGGTTTCTTATTCTGACCAATTCCCACTTTTCACCTGATAAACTAGAACAGGTTTCTTAAAAAAAGTCATAACTAGCAGGATGTAAAATGCCAAGAGAATGAACTGCTTAATGATACCAGGTACACATTTTTTTCTCTACTTTGAACTAGCTTCTGTGAGCAGTTCACATGGTAGCCAATATCTCTAAGTATATAAAACCCAGAAAAAAAATCTGGTAATAAAATGTCTAGTGCAATGAGACTACATCAAGGCTTTTATATGACAAAACTACTTTTTTTTTTTCCTCTCTCTGTCTCTCTGCAAAGTCTTCTCCTCTGATTCTTAAATACAAATTCAGATTATCTTGGAATACCCTCTTAACAAAAATGAAGTTGGGCATTCTTAGAGATTTCAGGGGGTGGTCACAGAAACAATATCTTCTTAAAGGATGAGTACAAAAAGAGCCCAACTCAGTGTAAATATGAATAGTGCCAACAAAGCTAGAAGAAAAGATTGCTGTTACTGAAAGCAGCGACTTGAAACTGGAACTTTACTGTAAGTTATTCATGACATAAAAGTTATTGATTAGCAAAGTTTGGCTGCAATTTGTTCAACCAGTAATAAAACTTTACCTTAAAGCAATAGAAGCCTCTAATGCTGTAACTGAAGTCAGTAGCACTGAGTTGCTGTGCTGTAAAGAATTTCAGAAAAAAAGAAATGCTAAACAAGTTTTTGAAAAGCAGCCCTAGAGTATGACTTTCTTTCTCGAAAGCCAGGCATGATGCTATTGAATTTTTCACGCTAAAATTCTTGGCGAAGTGGAAATAATTTAATTGCAATTTCTTGGCTGCAGTGTACTAGTATTACCCCGGCACTGGTAATTGGCTTTTGGATGACTTCCTGCATTGAAAAAAATATATCTTAAGACAGTACAAAACTTACAGAGAATGGGGAGTAGAACTGCAATCATAAAAAAGTGAATCTGTGTGTATTTAATTAAGTACATTCGGTATTCCTTATGTTACTGAGCTCTGTATTGCTGGAAGATTCCCAATGTTTTCCACATTAAGCAAATATAACAAATTAAGCATATCAAATATTACTTTTTCTTGCTTTTTTTGTCCTACCCAGTCTACAAGAAGTCACCAGCTGCCCAGTCCAGTCCTATTGCATTATCTAGAGTTAGACCTTCTCTCATTGAAATCATCACAAAGGCAAAAGCTTAAAATAGATTGATGAGTAATTGCCAGTATGGGATATATTGTCACAGTCCCTGTTTCATTTCACAGTGATGTATGATGACATAGTAGCCAGATTACCACAGACCACTAGGATTGAAAAGAGACCTCGTTAGAAATTCTTTCTGAAGAAGACAGTACCTTTACAGAATAATACGGAAGTTCTCAAAATATCTAATAAAATATTCATTCAAGAAACTGAGACAAATACCTGCAAATTAAGTTCAGGTAATTCTTTTTCTCTGATTGACTGTAATGTGTTCCCATATGCCTTCTAAACTGAGTATTATTCACTGTGTTCAAAATGACATCAGGTCATTACAGAGTTCAGCGTGTCTAAAATGAACAGCTATTAACTGCCTAATTTGCAAATCTGAAGGGACTTCAAAATTTCTATTAAATAATGCATCTTTTATATTTCAAGATTATGGAATTTGCTCCATCTGGCTCTCTGTGGCTTAAAAAACAAACTGTCAGTAATTAAAATTCCCACCACTGACCACTGGCGGCTCTCAGCAGAGTTCAGCTGGAGAAATGAAAAGTTCAGAATCACAGATTATTGAATTTGAAACATGGGATCCAAAAAAAAAATATGGGTGTCTCTTGTGAGGGAGTTGAGAGAATGTAGGTATTAAAAAAAAAGTCTTTGGGAAATGGTTACATCATCCTACGAGGTCCTCACTCCCAACACTGCGCTTGGACGTGCCCTGGGCATGCGGTGCTTTCCTGCTGCTGGCCGCCTGCCTCCCCTGCATCCCTCCTGCCTGGCCCGTTCATCCTTCGCCTACGGGTGCTCTGGAGCCTGTCCTAGCAGCCCATCTGACCATCTCACCTATGTGATGGGATGGAGCTCCTCCCTGAAGACAGCAGCCATCATTTTTAGTAAAGAGAGGAAGTGCAGGTGCTGGTGTAGGAGCTGCTGGAAGGTAGGAGATCGGTTCAAGCTGAGGGAGAGCTGCTGCTGCATTCTTCCTTCTGTAGGACAAAATAGGGAGAGAGCTGCTTTTTTTTTTTTTTTGTCCCTGTGAGCACTCAAAACACCAGGCTGGGGGCTGTGTTATAAGGAGACCCCTCTGAATCCCTCCTTGTGCTGCTGGGAAGGAAACCTGCCGCTATTGCTTGAAGCAGCAGGAAGTCCTGCGTTTCCATCTCTGTTTTAAAACCCGCTTCAGCACTTTCTCCGGCCGCACGACCCACCACATGGCTGGCGGGCAGCCTGCTCTCCGGCCAGCTGGCCCCCGAGCCGCAGGCCGGCCTGGGGCACCGCAGCCAGGATGCGGCAGAGGCCGGGCAGGACCAGCCTGGCAGCTTGTGCCCCCCTGCTCGGCCCGAGCCTCTTGCCTGCGCTTTGCAGGGGCACTTGTGGGCATCACGCCACACCATCCATGGGAACAGGGACGCAATCCCACTGCCCCTTTCTGAGGCAAAGGAAGGTGTCAGTCTGCACAGCTGCCGGGGGCACAACTGGGACACGTGGAGCTGGCCCTGCCCTCCGGGGCAGCCGATACAGAGGAACGGGCAGGACTGGGAGGCACCCGAGTGGGTTCCCGTGCCAGCCTGCACTCTCCTGGCCTGGTGGAGGAGAGGCCACAGGCTGGACCCACAGCGCTGAGGTAAGCCAGGCTTAGCTTGCTCTTCCTGGAGCAGGTCCTAAAGACACCCACGATGGCCATGCCGTGCACAGGAGGCTCAGCTGCTCGAGTCAGGGGTTTGATTCCATTGAAGGGCCTAAATGCCCCAATTGCCTTCAAAACCAAGCTATTTTTAAGCATTTAGACTCTAGTCACTTGCCTAGACCTAGGGAGAATGCCAATAGCAAGCTCATGAAAATCCTCTTAATTTGTGTGGGACTTCAAGTCACCAGACTTCGAGCTGAATTTCACTTACAAGGTGATATTCCCAGATATTCCAGTTTCCCAGTTTTCTCATCTGCTCAGATAGAAGTCACTGTCTAAGTAATCTTTCTGTTTAAGTAATGATGTAGGTCCCAGACTGTTAACTGATTTAGTGAATATCCACTTTGCCATCTTTTTCAATTGATTAATTTTTTGAGGCATGGTTGTTGGTCAGGTGCAAGTATGACAGCAGGCCTGTTAATCAGTCAGACTTGCCAAAAAAACAGATGCCTTCAGCCAGAACAGCTTAATTGTAGCTCTAGAATACAAAATATAACAAATAAATGATTAAAAACTATTGATGAGTACACCTACCTTCTTTCAGACATCCACTGATCCTAGCATTCAAAATCTCTCTAAACAGAAGGCTAATAGAAAGACTTCCAGAAAAACAAAACAAGTAGTTATTTCACATACTTTTGTCCAATGCCCGTTAAGAGATTTTTTTTATCCACTAGAGATATCTTCATCTCTAGTGGAGATACTCTGCACTGGAATCTCTTACAGGTTGGATTACTTTGAGAGATGTAACTCGAGAGATTACTTCATAATAACAGCATGAACAGCTATTGCTTAAAAATAAAAATGGTTATTTTAGTGAGACAGTGGCACCATAAGTTGAGAATATCTGAGTATCCCACTTTACCTAACAACCAGGCAGGCTCCTGGCTCCCAGCCCGCCACAGACGTGTGGCCCGGGCATCTGGCAAATGCCTGGATAATAGGGTTTACGAGGAGGTGAAGTCTAAAGGGGCACTGCCCTCCCAGCGTGGTTTTGGACACCTGCAGTAGTTGGCACCGAGGAACCGACAGCTCAAGACATCCAGCCACATGCGGTCTTTGCGGTCAGTTTAACCTATGAAATCTAGACAAGGGAAATGGGTCTATGAAAGACCGATGGGCCACAGGGAGAGCACACAAGCAATGTGGCTGGCTTTCCTGCCAAGTGAGAGCAGGAGGACGCAGAACTCCCTCCGTGCCGGCTGGGAGATTGGGAAACAGAAACACTCCTCGCTGCAGCTGGCAATGGCAATTTTTAAAGAACAGTCCTGTCCGGAAATGATTTAACACAAGGTCAAATCTAAATCTACTGGGAAGCATCAGACTTGTTTATAGTGGTTATCATTTTTATAGAGGAATTGCTGATTTTAGTTCTTGAAAATTTTGCTTTGGCTTGTCTTCTTGCAAGCGTGCATTTTTGATACGAACAATAACTGTGTTACAGGAATATCTTAGATGAACAGCTTATTTCCTAAAAAATAAGCTTCATCTCAGAAGAGTATTTCTTACAAACAGCATATAGTATTCTTTAGTCTGCTCAGGAATTCTCTTATCAAGTTTGATCATTTCAGCTTTTTTTTTTTTTAATAAAAGATTTTGGGACATCAGTTCTTCAAACTGAGAACTGCATTTGAACATGATTTTTGTGCTGAATGTGTTGATAGGGATCATACCATCAGTTTGGGTGCATTTCTGGGCTTAGTTGCTCTTGAGGTCTATCTAATCCTTGCCCTGTCTGTGACCATCCAGCCAATGTGGGAGGAAAGCAATAACAAACACCACAGCAGACCAATATAAAATAATATTCCCATCTCCCTCATCAGATTTTACTTATCCTGCATTTTGTATTTACCAAAACACTTAATCTCCAAAGGCCAAGAATTTGCCATCTTTCTGGAAATGTATGATTTCTATCATCTGCTCTGAGTGATCAATGTCCCAGTTCCTGCAGCAGGGAACTGTTACACCCGGGAAGACCTGAGATAAGCCTTGCCAAGGAAACTGCCAAAGCAGCAAAGCAGCCTGAATTCAGAAGACACTCAGGGTTGCTTGTCACTAACTGCTGCACTGCTGGGACACAGCCAGCAAGCTTGCAAAGCCCTGACTTTCTCCCCCTGCCTTGTCAGCTCCACCGATCAGCAGGAAAAGCTTTGCCGGCGGCAGCGCTGCCCATCCGCGCCCTGCGCTTGGTGGTGCTCGGAGCCGCATCCCAGCGGAGCCCCAGTGCCTATCGCAACCCCACAGCGCTGAGGTGCCAGATGCAAGAGTGCAGCCCCCAAAACCCACTGGGGCTGTACAAACGCCTTCCCTGTTGGGGTCTGGTTAATTTACTTTACGATGCAGAAAAGAATAAAGCTCCCATCTTCTTCAGGCTGTGCTGGATCTTCAAGGCTGATCGGTTTTATCTTGTGCTAAGGAGCAGCCACGTGCTTAAGGAGGCAAATGACACTTTGCAGAGTTGGAGCGATAGCTGAGGCTCCCAATACCCATCTTTTTTCCTTTAGTATTTAAATTGTGTTAGTACTACTTTTGAGTTTATATATACAGTCTGATGAAAAGCAATTGCCAAGATTGGTAACAGACCACGAGCTATTGTTAGAAGCAAATATAATAACCAAACGTCCCTTAGACCAGCACTTAAGAGGCTGTGAGGTTATTTTTCCACCCATTTTAGCTTATCATTCATTAATCATTTTTTACTCAGTAGCATGCTGTTGCTTAGCATGCAGGCTTTGCACATCCCTCCTTTCCTCTCTCTCATTTTGGATTATGCAGTTTCTCCTCCAAGTTTTAAAATCTATCACCTCCCTCACACTCGTTGCATTTGAAAATTCGGCTGAGATGTGCGTGGAAGTTGTGCTATCTACTCTGTCACGGAGGTTGGAAGTTTCTGACTTATATTTGCTGACTCTATTTCATAAGAGTTAGCTTTATCATGGAGCATCTCACTGCCAGGTCTGTTAGTGACTGTGTCACTTCCTTCTACAGTATGCATTTGCAATAGATTGCTTGGCTTAAATTAATATATTGCACTTGAGAACTGCAGAGAATTGCTGTACAGTAAATTTTGTCTCCCTAGGCATTATTTGACATTATAAAAGGATATATAATTTATACTGCAATTAAAGGAACCTTCAGGCTATTGATTCAAGCTTCCATTAAGCAAATAGATATTTGTTGGTATGAGAACCAATAACTCTATTATTGCTTCCAAGTTTGAGCTTTCCTTGCAACTGATAGGAAACTATGAAAAGGACTGAGAGATGAGAACACGACTAGAGAAATGCAGGCAAAACCAAATCACTTAGTTGCCTATAGAGTATGTGGCTGTGGATTTTAAGGGATTTTTTTTTCCTACAGCACTTGCTCACCCAAGATGGCAATATTTGCAGAGAGATTTTGAGACTGCTGTTATTCTATTTCAGAGCAGTGTTTTTAACAGTGCCTGGCAAGCACTGACCTGGGTGCTCATGAGAACATTTGATGCTTTTTATTAACCTCAGCTCCCACTTTGCTCCCTGATGATTAGCAAATGAGGCTACAGCCCAGCAGTGGGAGAACTTTGCAAGGAAAGGTGAACGAGGGATTTCAAAGGACAAATAAAAAATTCTGAACTATAAAAAACATGACTTTGAGAAACAGAGGAATTTGTTTCTTTAAAAAGCTTATGATGGGAGTTTTAATTTCATGTTCATAATGCGCTTTCACTCTATGTAGCTGGTTCAAGACCTATGTACCATTTAAGTACTACTGCTGAGTAGTACTTAAGTCTCAGAGACAGGACCTGAGCTTTCCAGAGGTCTTTCAGCATCGGGGAGCTGCCTTTCCGGAGCTCAGCCCAGCCGCAGCGCCTGCCTCCCTCCCGGGTCTCGGCTGTTAGAGCCGTATCGTGGCACACGGCCGTCTTCATAAAACAACAGAGTAAAGCTCTGTGTGGAATCCCAAGCGGTCTATGGGAAACCTGGAACTGCTCACACAGAAGCGGGAGAACTTCCTGTACCTGAATTCACTCCTCATGCACAAAGTCCAGTGACAGAGGGGGAAGAATTTCACCTGCTGTTTTCAGCTCTATGCGTTTAGCTTGTTGTTTAAATTTGGAGCCGCAACAGGCGATCAAAAAACTTCAACCATTCCCCCACCTTGTCTGATTAGAAAAGCATGGAATTAAAATATATTTTTCTGAATTTAACATTAATAAAAAGTTTAAATAGAACTCTAAAAGTAGCAGGCCATGTTTCTGTCTATATACATATTTTTTTATTAGCTTTTGAGCACTAACAATTTCTTAAACAATGCCAGCACTGCTCCTGAGTATAGAAATCCAGTATTACTACTCTCTGATGAAAACAGATGTGCTATTATACTCAATATACACACAAACATATATACACACTGAAATTTTAAAAAGGGTTGTCTGCAAACTTCCCCTCTTATTATTACACCTAATTTTTAAACCAACCCTTAAAAAATTGTTGAAGTATCACAATATTTCCAAAAGGCAAGATATTTTTCCAGGTACTATATATTCTCTTTCCCTTCAAAATTCTCCATTTGTGACCAGTCATCCTTAAATGAATGCTGCCACAGTGACAGCAGTAGTGGAAAATGAGAGTATATGAATATTTCTAAATCCAGGACAACACAGCAATTTTTTGTTCCTAACACTGCATTTCATGGTTTTCAAGTAATGTTTTTCTAACAGATGGTTCTTTGAGCCATGACTTCTTTGAAAGACAATTTGGGACACTTGCATCAACACAGCATGTTATCCAAATTTGTTCCCATTTGGAAACTTTTAGCTTTGTTGCACATAATTATTACTGGATGGAGAACTGCCAGCATTTGTATTTTTCAGTGAAAATCTTGTAGTATTTACTGTTTCTCCTAAATAAAAGCTGTTTCTTGGAACTAAGTGAGAAAACTCATGTTTTCAAATGAATTTCAGGCATTCACACCTGTGTAAAAGTGCTAAATGATCAAATTAGATGAAAAATATGAATAAATATCATATTTTTATGGCATAACATTATTTTTGTGTGCTAGCTGGTAGCTATTGTACAACTGGTGGTTCATCATGAGTGTATAGAATGACTGAGGCAAACCCAAGTCTGAGAAAAAAGGACAACCTGCAAGTAAAAAGCTTCAAAGCTTCGTGGCATCCTGAGAAAGGCACCCATAACCACAGATGCCAGAAGCTGGTGAATGTTATTTACTAAGAAGCTGTGCAAAAGTTGTTGGCTTTGGTCCTCAGTGACATAGGGGTAAGAAAAGGTTTAATGTTCCAGAGGATGTGGCCTTTGTTTTCTACGTCTGGAAAGCTGTGAGTATTCGGTTTGGAAAAGGACCCCCTGGCAGCTCTCAAAGTTCTTCTGCGTAACATTGTTTTTCCCAAGAAACTGTCATCTCACCTCAGAGAGATGAGCATCCTTTCAGAATAAAGGATGACTTAACCCCCCAGCACGCTGGCAAAAAGTAGAAAAAAGGGACTAATGTGGGAGACAACTGCAAATGAAATGAAGTCACGGTTCTCTTTTGAGCATTGAGTCAACTGTAAATGAGCCAAAACAAGAAACACACAACTGGAAATCAGATCCCAACTCCAACAACAATTCAAGACTTCAGCCTATTGCAGAGGACAATACACTGTGGGCCATTCTCCTTCACCAGAGAAATGAGCACATTCTCCTTCCAGCGGAAATCCCCACAGCATGCCATTAAAAATGCACAGGTTTGGAGAATATTGCCAAGCCAAGACTGCTTTCTAAGGTATAATGCTTAAAGGGTTTTTGTTTAAAAAGTTTTTCAAGCTCTTGTGGTTTTATTTGTGGCCTTGGACCTGTAAAGGGTAGTAGGTAGGGAGAGTATCATTGCAGACAGATAACTCCCCAGTTCCCAGCTGCAAGTCACTCTGCATCCCCTTGGATTCACCCTTCGGCTCTGCGCAGTTTCTCAGCTCCAGGCTTTTGGTGAAGCAGAACTCAATCTGGCCAATTGTTTGTGCTTCTTCACCCTGGAGACAGGAAGAATGAGATCAGCTTGTTGTGGAGAAGAAAATGGACTAATATTTCAGATATATTTGCCATAGTTACATTACACAGTAGTGCTCAGTTGTAGCTATGCCACTTAAAAAAAATGTGAGGGAGAGACAGATAACAGAGGTAACACCCTGAACAGCTTGTAGCAAACAGCCCTCTTTAAGGAGCAAGCACACAAGGAAACACATTTCACCGTCACGACTCAGGAACGTCTGGGGAGATCAGACTACTAAGTCTCACTATGAAATGCTGTGACACAGATTATCAAGTCATCTTAATGATGCGCTCTGGCTGAACGATGGGAATGTTAAAGGAAAAGTCTGATATGGAAGGTCTCCTTTCATCAACACTGCCATTACAGGATGGCAATTAAGGCAAAGAAAATTTTCCAAAAAGGAGAAAGGAGAAGCTTTACAAAAGGTTTTACTGAGAGGAACACAAAGCAGTCTGCGAAAAATAGCAGAGATGTCATTTTTGAACTGCAGGACAGATAGGGAGGAAAGATATTGGCCACAAAAAGAAGAAAGAAGGCCTGGAAGCCAAGTGCAGCAAAGGAGATTATGAGGAAAGCCTAAAGAATGGACAAGTATGATGAAGTGCACGTGAAAAAACACTGGTTTAGAAACTGCTAAGCAGGACAAAAAATTTTGTACAAAAGAAAAAGAGTGTGTCGTGTCTATTTGTTAATTTTTAAGAAACCTAAGAACACAGAAAATCTGTAATATACTTCAGGCATCAGAGCTCCCTGACAAGGAAGTCTGCCACCTCAGGCAACTACAAGGCTGGATTGCTGAAAAGGGCCATCTTTACTTAACCGGAGTATCCTTTTTCCTCTCCATCAACCATTAGTTTCAGCTATTAAGCACAGGAGACTCAAACTGTTAAATGTCTTTCACCTAATTTGAACTATACCCCTGATTACACTAAAAGCAAACGGTGGAACTACAATGAATATAATCAGAACTAAAATCTGGGCTTTGTGTTAGCTTTGTATTTCTTCAACATCTAGAGATGGGTGAGTTTGCAACTGACATTCAGCCCTTATTTTTTTGGTGCTTAACTAATATAAATATACATTTTGAATCAGTTTTAACTTGTAATTCTTCTTCATGGAAAGCAACATCTGAGCATGAAAGGCTCACAGCATTGCTAAAGCAAATGAACTAACAACACAAGAGCTATTAAACACCAACAGCAACTGTATCTTGGCAAATTGTCATAAAACTGACGTCTGTGTATTTGCAATAAATGTGTTTCACAGTAAACCACTTTATCAAATTCAAGGCCCTCTGTAAGAGGAAGAACTCTCTTGTCTCTCTCCTTTCCTCTGCCTTCCTTCTTTTTTAAAAAGGACAGGAAAGCGAGTAACACTTGTAACATCTGGAATCTTGTTTTGCTCCTTCAGAGGCACTTTGGCCTCAGGTGTGTGCCTGTATTCTTGACAGTGGCACACTGTCTCTGGGCACCACGTTTTCCAGTGCACTGTGGCTCTCAGCCCAGCCATTGCCAAGGAAAGGTAAAGGGAGATGGAAATTTTAGACAACATTCTTGTACAGAAAAGACTATGGCCATCTTGAGCTACACTGAAGCTCAACCTGCCTTTTTATATAGGTAGAGCCTTTTTGAAAGCAACCTGAGACAAGCTTCTGAATTGCTGTATTTCTGAGGGAGTCTGTTCAATCAGTCACATCTTCCTGCAAAACACCTGAGCCATGCCCAGCGAGGGAAGGACAAGCACCGCTTTCACGGGTAGTACGTTCGCCAAGGCCTGCAGTCACAGGCTCCTTTCTGATCACAGCCGTTAACCCTCGTAATTTCCTTTATGGGGACTAAGGTTTAGCAGGAGGAGCAGACAGGACTCAAGTGCAGCTTCACCTCTAGACTAATGGTTACAGCATTCCCTCATAAGCTGCAAAACAGATGCAGGTTCCAGTTCTTTGAGATGAAGGCAGCTTTCAAACCCAATGCTCCCATTTTCTGGTCAAGTATACTAGCAAAAAGGTTCACCATGGTATACCAAGGGTGAAGAGAGGGCATTTCCTTCATGAGCCGTATTTATGCAGCAACAAAAGGCTCCATCAATAGTAACCTAAGCTGAACTCAGTGATGCCACTGTGTAGGCAACATTTTTATGACTTAACTCTAAGAATTCAGCAATATCTAATTTGCAAAGGGCTATAACATAGCAGGGCCTAAACTTCCATATCTTGAATGTCTTTTTTTTTTTCTTTTGGTCTTTGACAAACAAGGTTAATTTTAAGAAAAGGGTTTTTGTTTGTTTGTTATTGTGTGGGGTTTTGTTTTTTTTTTTTTTACCTCTTCTGGAGGAAGACATTGGATCTTTGGTGTTACACCATAAACTTGTGTGAGATCTTCTTTTATGGTAGTCATCTGGAAAAAATAGAGAGCTCAGATAAATGAAGAACTCACTAGCAGTAACTTCTTCCAGCAGTTCTCATATTTGTAAGTTAACAAAAGCTCATAGATAAAGCACAACTCTAAAGAACTATACGGTTAAAAGATACTACTTCGTCTTTAGCAAACACTTGACTTCTGCTGAGAAAAGAACACTCAAATCATTTTATAAAAGACTCTTACCTTGTAATACGTACTGCCCGGCTTTATCCCAGCTTTCAGGAGAGAACTGAAACAAAGACAAAATACCTTCCATGACTCCTGAATGCCAATATAGCTTCGTAACCACAAGGAAAACGGAGAGACTTGAGGAGAACTTGGCAAGCACTACCACGAGGGAGAGCAAGGGAAGCTGTTTCCCACCCTCTCCCTTTTCCAGGAGGCCTCTTCACCACCCTGCCCAGCAGGGTGGCCCAGAGGTGACCCTACCTGTCCAGAAGAGCTGGAAGGAGCAAGTCTTAGGTGTAACTAGGGAGAGGAGAATACTGCTTTCACTTGTCGGCTCTTCCTAATGCTCTGTTGAGTGCCAGCTGGGGATACAGTTTAATCACTTCCTATTGCCCTGGGGCATTCCCTCGTGCTCTGGCCCTGGGGAAGGGATCAAGGAAGAGTCACGAGGTGCTCTGCGAGGTGCTCTGTGCATCCTCGTGCGCAGCCTCAGGGGAGGCTCGCTGGGTCGGGAGGCTCCCGGCGTGTGGGAAGAGGCCCGTGGCCTGCAGGCCTCCATCAGCACCATCAGCGCCCTGGCAGGGACGTTTCCATGGTCTCTTAGTAAGCAGGTTTTTGAAGAGAAATGTTGCTCACCTAAGGGAAGCAAAGTAACTCTCCAAAATCTGTAGCCTACCTTCCCACTTCTCTAGACGTGCACCTTGCACAAGGTTTAATATGCTGGCAAGACTTGGGACCCAACAGGTGCTGAGCCCAGCTTCTTCAGTAAGAACTGGGAATGTTCAGCACCTCTCAGGATTTAACCCCGTGAGTGCTAACAAAGTTCAGTCCTTCCAAAGGCAGGTCCTGAACAGCGGAGATTTAATGCAATTGACTAGAGCTCTGTGTGTTTGGCATCGTCATTTGTCACTGCACACAAGCAGGCCAGTAAATAAGACAGTGTTCTGTCATTCTTACAACTCCTGCTCGATATCTTCTATTTAATAAATTATTTTTGGAGGCAATCTTTTAATCACCATAGCACTACCTTTTCTCATTAAAAGATATAAATGAAGTACAATGAGAACATGAGAAGCCTTTACTCTGTTCACTGAAGATTAGATTAATATGTTCATTTTTACAACAAAGAAAGCGCTACAAACAATTAACTTCAAAATGTTTCCAGTCTCTATCATTTTTCAGTGTTGCATATGCTGATTAAAGGAGTCACATAGCTGGTCACTGCACCATCTGTAAAATTTTTTAGTCACACCATCACATACGCAAATGACTTACCAGACATTACTAATTTTATTAGTACATATGACTCTTAAGCACCGTGCCTAGAAAAATCTGATTAAGATACTACAAAAACATGGTGGGGGATGGAATAAAGACATATTTCCTTGCCACACACGAAAAATGAATAAGATTTTGGTAAGACATTCCTTGAAAAAGTGATAAAAAATGAGCTGGATTTTTTAAACATACACAGTTCTAGATAAATATGGAAAAACCACCTCAGTATGACTCAGAAGTTTATGAGTGTTGTCACTTAATTTTGAAGTGTACAGGTATCGCAGGTTTTTGTTAAATAGATATATCTGACAAGGACCTTTAAAATTCATTGGCACAGTGCCTCAAAAGACACTGTGAAGTATGTTGCTGGCTCCCCAGGCTCCAAAGTAGCCAGAGATGTGATCATCAGCCCCAGGCAGCCCTGTCTGTGAACTTTGGTATTAAAAATCATTTATGCTAGTGCTCGTTCTCCTCTGCTGTCAGCTATTTAGACTTTTTTTTCTTATTAGGTAGGAAACATTTAGAAGCCGTTTGAAATAGGAGGCAGACCAAGCAGTTCACTTACGTACCTGTTAAGATCCACCTGCTTATAGAGTTCCAGAGCTTTACCAAAATACTTCTTCTGAGAATTAAGGATCTGCAGTGTGGCTGCACAAGTTCCATGCTTATCCCACTCGTGTTTCCTGTAGATGGAAAGCAAATTTCACGTTTTAGAAAACACCATTTGCAGAGATAGAGCATGTGCAAGCTAGCCAATATGCTTCAGTGAAGTAACTGAAAGAACATAAAAAATACTGCACGTGCAAAAAGCAAAACCAAGAAAAACCCACTCCTACCATTTCAGTCATTTCAATACATTTATTTTTTTCTAGTAGAGTTATTTTCCAAAAGATTTTAGACCTACAAGGAGAGTTGGGAAGAAGCCTAAGTCATTCATCCTCATGATTTATAGCATCAGACTACAAGAATTCTTTCAAGAAAATACAAGTTGATCTTAAGTTTGACGGTTTCATGAAAAGAGACTTTTCAAATTACTGTAAGAATGGTGGAAGAGAAAGGGAAGGATAGTCCAATGGCTAGGAAATTATTAGGGGCCAGGAACATCCAGAATCAATAAGTTGTGCAAAAAGCCACATATTTATTGCGCAGGTGGATAACTTTCTTCCCCCTCTCTAACATATCTTAAAAAGATAGCTGAATTCTCAAGGCTGAAGACTGCAAGGTGAGGAGATAATGATGATTATGATTATTAAGATAATAATGATTATTAAGATAATAATAATTATTTCAGTCTTAAGATGACTAAGAGATCTCTACGACATAAGAGCATGACAAAACTTTATCAAGCCAACAGGATTGTTCTGGTGTTTCTTTCACACTAGCTTAGTCCAAAATATATCACTTTTTTGAGCTGTCTCCTTTTGAAGACTCTTAATAGCTAAATTAAGGAATTTATGAAATAAATATGTATCACATTCATGCATATGATACAAAGTTCTCTTCTTGTATTCCTAAGTGATATTTGGAGGTCAGAAGAGCAAGAATTTGCCCCCAAAGTGCATATTTCTCATCTTGTATAATTTCTAGTGGAACTTTAAAGCGAATTTCAAAGCACTGAAATTTTTTCACAAGTGAAAAATCTTATTTTGGGTGGATCATTGTAAATGCACAAGCTTCTTACACAGGACTGTTGCCTCAAGTTTCACTTTGTCCCCTTGCTGGATCTAGACATGTCTAGTGCAATCTTGCCTCTATTGCACTACCAACTGTCCTAATGCCAAGGAACAGACTGCAAAAGAAAACAATTCTTGCAATATTGTGATATAATCTCATATATAACAGAAAAAAAAAATGTGGCAAAGCTCCAAAGATATTCCTATGAATTCTAAGTCTACTGAAAGACTAAGCAGTATAAGCTATAATACGAACATCTGTTGTTTTGTTTCATGTTTTTTCCTTCAGATTTTCATGAGTCACTGGTGTTAAACAGGTGTCAGTTCAGCAGACACGCACAAAAAGTTATCATCTAATCACAGATGCCTGCTCCTACCAGCACATTCCCTGATGTGATGATGCCTTGATACTTAATGAGGAAGCAAAGAAGCAGAAGGTCCATTATTTTTCACCTGAAAGCGTGCTTTTGAGTTCTTCATTCCTAACAAAAACTAAAACAAAAACTAAAGATTCTTCTTAAGAAATTAAAGCACTTTAAAGACGTTATCCTTGGAACTAGAGAAATTGGAACACTACCTTTGAACAGAAAATGAAAAAAGAAACTGTATGTCCAAGAGATTTGACAAAGGGGAGAGGATGGGTTACTGAAAGATTTTCACTATGTGTTCACAAATTCAGCCTTAAAGTAGACATAAAACAGTTCTGATTGCAATAGGTACCTCATGGTCCTTTTAGCTTTTTGTTGAAGAGAACTAGCAAAACTATGCAGCAAGTTTTAACTGGAGCATGTCTGGTTTAAATGGAAGCATATATGTCCAGTGAATTGTCAGCTGCCTGAAAAACTCCACTTAAAGTTGGCCAAACAGCAGATTTTCTGAAAAGGTACTTGAAATGAGAAATGAGAAAAGAGACTACAATTTTACAGAAGATGGAAGCTCTTTTGGAGGCAAATCTGGCAAGAGATATGGGACAGTTAGTTTGGACCATAAGCAGACAACAGTCAAATCCAAAAGGCAACTAGAACAGCAAGAAGCTGGAAGAAAAGACTTGCATGCAGGATGCCAATATTTTTCAAAGATTATATTCACATAGATGTGCAATAGGATAAAATGTGGTGTCCCTCTTTTCTAGGTTTTCCACAGTACTTTTTTTTTTTTTCTGCTGTTTCTAGGAGGAAGGTGGACACGGAAGGCCGCGGATCTGACTATGCTCTGGGCGCACGTTACTGCTGACAGGCAACTGCTACTAGTCAGCTAGGCCTGACTGCCCCAGGCAATGGGACTGTGGGGTTCCCAAAAGAAAAAAAAAAAAAAACACAGGGATACCCAGAGACAGTGCCACTGCTTCACCAGTTGTGGAAAGCCATGAGCAGACACTGATCAGGTTTTCAAATCAGCACTGTGAGCTTCCATAGAAAAAGAGCTAATTTGGAGTCAGTTTAAAACAATTACAGCAACTGCAAGATGATGTTTCCTTTGACTGTGTGATTTGTTTTTTGCAGCAGAGCCACATGAAGAAACAGAGCAGTGAATATGCACCCAATTCCGACAATTAAGCACACGCATATGAAATTTCACCTTTACCTCTTCCACCTCTTCCACTGCAGCAAACTGAAGTGGTTAGGAAATGGAGGAGCTGCAGCTCTCAGGAAAGAAAAAGAATTTGTGTTCAGAAATCAAAAGAATTAATGCCTCAGTGTTCTTCACCGAGTCCTTCATGTGGGCCAGAATAAGACAAGGTCATTCCGCTGAAGCCACAGCTCATACCGGTGTGCAATGTGGATAGAGAACACAGCTTACTGTGTGTAGAAGGAGCACCAGCGCTTCTGTACTGCTCATATTCATGAGCAAGGCACTGGTGCTGAACACACACAGCAGTCAAGAATTTTGCTGCTCAGTTTGCTCCATGTAGGACACAAGTACATGGGCAGGCATGCAGGAGTGGGGCTTACCACATTCGATTGGGGTCTACTGTGTAGTTTGTCTAGCTCCATCATAGCTTCTCTCTAGAGTGTTGTTAAGAATAAATGCTAGGCTTGCACTGCGCAAGGCTGACTTCTACAAATGAACTATTAAGGGGCTGCAAAAAAAAAAAAAAAAGGCAAAGGAATGAAACTGGTACAGTTCAGCTCTGTGGAAATGAAGCTGAAACTCAAAGATACTTCGCTTCCTGATGTGTGCAGCAAGGACGGAGTTTCCCCAAGCAATCAGTCATGCAGATGTGGCAGACAGAAGCTCATCAGGTGGATCTGAGGAATCCAGAAACCACCCAGCTTGAAAACTGCCTTATACTCTTAACTGCCTTAAGAGTTTTCATTTACAGAAATTTCAATTAGGATTGCCAATTACAGTGAACTTTTTTCACCTCACTGAAAGGAATGCAGTCAATCAAAGTACTAGCTACAGTGTTATAATCTGGTTTGTATTGCTTTTATACTAATATTTCCAGGTGTTGAAATAAATGCTACTAGGTATCCTTGAAGTGAAAGGAAAAAGAGCTTGACTAGATTTGCTCACACCTGCTGCCAACCAAAATACATCCATTAGTAAAATAAGGACGGCTCTGCACCCATTTCAGCTGAAATCACTTATTTTCATGAACAGGTGGTCACAGCATGGGCTGCACTAGTTCCAGGAGACATTTTTCTTCTCTTCCAGAAACAATTTAAACTGGAGCAAGCTGAGAGAAGCAGTTGAGCTCTCCCTGGCACACAGGGATGACCCAGCACAAAAGTAAACGGGTGGATGGAGAAGCCTGCACAAGTGCCCTTAACAGGATTACAGATTTAGGCTGCCATAAGGCACTTGTGGAACTAGTTTAAGACTGAGGACCAGGACAACTTGTAGAGTGAAGACAAAACTAACAGACAGCCATTCCTTTCAAGGCTTTTCCCAGTGATATAGGGAGGAAATAGTCATCCAAAGGAAAGCTCCCCAGGCACAGAATTCACTGAATAGCTGGGATAGTTTTAGAAGTTACTGCCCCTAGCTATGTACTCTGCTTATTGCCTGATATCACTGCTTTCACACTAGGTCTGGAAGAACAAATTGCATATCCATACCTTAGCTGATGCCAGCTCACAAAGCAGCATATTAACTTGAACTACCACGTCTTTTAGTTTAAAATGATGCGCTCCAACTGAAGCTGGTGCAAACCCCACTACCTACTTCTCTTCAGTGCCAGTGTCCCATTACTCAGAAAGGAAGAGTAGCTTGGAGAAGGATGAAAACAGGACTGTAATCAGGAGAGATCAAAATCTCCTCCTTTCCCATGAGCTTGGCAAGCTGATGGCAAGCTAGTCAAGAGCCCACTTGATCTGGGTTTAGACTGCTAGAAAAATAAATAGTAAGAGAAGAAGCCTGCAGAAAAGTAGCCAGGACTGTCTAATCTATCTTATTTTTCCGTTCACGCCTTTGCAAGGAAGCCCAGAAAAAAAGTTTCCAAAGGCCAGCAGCACCATGGAGCTGGCTAGAGAGAGGCCAAAAAGCCGTTTTGCAGCTCTTCTGTGACATCCCAGGAGAGCTTCTGCCATTCAGATTTAAATGTGTCAACAACAGCTGCTTCTTCTCCCTGAGGGCAAAGAAAGCAGATTCTCTCCCTCCCTCCAAGTTCCACTTCTCAAAAAGCTCTGCAACAGCCCCCTCTTTAAGTGCTTTTTGCAAATGTTCTAGAAACAAATCTAGAAAGGTGTTGGGGTTTTTTTGTTGTTTTTTTTTGTTTGTTTGTTTGTTTGCTTTTAAATAAGACTGAGAAGTCAATAGGAACTGCTTCAGTGGTGTCCAGGACAGTGGCTACTTCTCAGGCTCATGCCCTCTCTGGGTACAGTACACACATCCCACCAGAAAAATTCCCAACTCATATGTACTTTTTGTAAAAAAACATCCAAAATACTGTGGAGTTTTGTTTGAACTCACCAGAACTGCGTGCGATTCTGGGATGAATGAAGCACATCAGGCCAATAGTGTCTCATGTCTGACATAAGATCCTAAAAAATAACAAAAATAAGGAAAAGCACCTGCAGAGCTCAAAAGCTATTTTCTAAAACAGAAGCCTGTCTTTCAGCATCTCTGACAAGCATTCACTGGCAGAAAAAGGAAAGAAGCCCTTTCCCCACAATATTCTGAAAATGTTGCTGTTGGAGGCGACAGGTAGGTGCAAATACCTAAATAGCTGAAACAATGTATTAAAATATAGATCCTCTGCCTCCTTCAATTGTCTTGCCAATTTGTGCAATCATGGAGCTTTTCACATTTGTAGGCTCAATCTCACATCTATGTTTATAAAACATATGAATAAAATTTAGAATTCTTCATTTTTAATATTACAAGACGACAATGCACTGCAGTTTTCATTCTTCTTCTCTTTCTTATCTGTGCCTACACTTGGAGATATTAGAGAAGATTTTCGTTTCTCTTAGCAGCCCCAGCAGAAGAAAAGGGTTTAAAAGAGCCGATGCTCAATAACAGCCCTGGGAGAGGCCACAGACAAAATGTACTCTGAACTATGTCCTATTTTATGAGTTCTGGCTTGGCAGCAGAAAATTATTTTTAAAAGAACATGAATTAACTGTAACCTCTTTTTCACAGGCACTTGTTATCATTGGAGAGTCACAACCTATATGCTCTACTTTTTTCCAGCAGAAAGTGCCTGAACACGTCAAACCACACATCTACAAAATTAAATGCAAAGGGCTGCTGATCATCATAGCACTACAGGCTTCAAATAATAACAGAAACACATACTGAATATTTGGAGTCTTTAAAAGAACATAGTTGTCAGTAAACTGCTCGAAGAGCAGACACATTCAGAGATACAGATTTTGCATACAGGATGTGCGCTCAGCCCTACGAGGTAAGACTGTTTTCATTTAAATAAATACCTTAATCTCGGTGACATTGAAGTGCCATGTCCTATTACAATCTTCACCTTTGTTAGGCCTAGGGAAGAAAATCAAAAGCGAAAAAAAAAAGATTTCTAACAACTCATGGTAGGCGGCAGTGTATCATTAGCCTAAATTTTAAACATGCAAGATTATAACTGGAAATCTGATCTAAAATACAAATGCAAGAAACCTATCTGCATCCACAGTGCTTTACAACTAAAAATTTAAGACATTAATCATGGCCAGAAAGTTCCCCAGAGAAAAAGGCTGATAGGCCCTCCAATCACTCACATCCTGTGCAACAGACATACAGGGGAGCGGAATGATATGGAACGGTCTTGCACATAAGGTCACTATTGAAGCCGACGTCTCCAACCACTGTATCCCGTGATGACTCTGTAGGTCACCACTGAAATCTAGGCACGATGCTGCTCACCCTCCCAGGGCACAGGGCCCACCAACCTCCTCTGCTGAGTTTCTCCCCTTATTTGTCATTATAAAAACCTTCAAAATGGTGCTGTTCACATCAGTTCCTGCAAGCTGACTTCTTGGAAGCAAATATATTTTTCCTAGGCCTTTACAATATTTATGCTGAGTTAAGACTCCTAGAGCCACAGGCAGTCATGAGACACTAACAGGGAGAGAGAGAAAGAGGGGAAAACTTTTTATGTTTGACATCAATGATTTTATGAAAAGATGTGTAAATAAAAAGCTTATGCAGCAGTAGGATTTTAGGAGCTCAGCGAGTCATGAGATAGATATACAAGAATGTATTTCAGTTTTACATCAAAATACAGGTTTTTGATTTCCAGCAAAATGAGGGTTTTTGTTTCAAGCAGTCATAAGATAAAATAGACTGATTGATTGAGTCCTTGACAGAAAAAGCATTAAACATACTAGTACAAAACTTTTTTTTTTTCCCCCCAAGTAGAAATAAAAGCAGTCTATCATCATACCATAGTCCGTGGATTGTCCAGTATTTCGGAGGGTCTTGACAGTCATTAGCACTCATCTGTGGAAAAGAAGAATACCGGGTACTTGTTGTGTGTGTTCAGAGGCAATGGCTTAATGAGAAAATAAGAGTTCAAAGTGCTAGGGAAAAATGAGAGCTCTGACTTGCCCCAGAACTGATGAACTCCAAATACCTGAAGCAGTCAGGGACTGCCCCGCTCACTCGAGATCAGCTGGCACAAAATTTTGAAGCACATGAAGTGAATACCAGAAAGCATTTTGAATGAGCAGGGTAAAAATAAAACAAAGGACAGGTTCTGAGTCAATAGAGGACAGTCTGATCCATGCTAAACGAATGGATTTAAGTATACCTTTATCTTGCAATATTCTGCCTGCCAGTGTTGAATATTTTTCTCAGTATCAGACCTTTCCAAGCAGTCCAGAGCTACCAAAATCAATGTATTTTAATAAGTCAAGAAACTGTAGTATTAGACAAGCACACAACCACCTGCAAAAGTCCAGGAGTATTTTGCTATTGGATTACAAAGAAAAAAATACAGAAGGAAAAAAAAAAAAAAAAAGATAGGTGCTACCAAACACATCAAATAGTTTGCTTACTCCAAGCAAAATGGTGAGAATGTAATTTTTAAAGTTTTTGGTTTGAGGGAGGAGAGCAGGGAGGGAGCAACACATACACTCCCACCAAAAAAGCCCCCACATAAAACTTTGGATAATGCAGGGAAAAGCAGCCTACACATCAACTGTCTTTTTAGATTACATTACTTATTCACGACTACACGAAAGGAGTTCTCTGCTCACGCATCAGAGAATACCATCACTGTTTCTTCCCTGATTATTCTGCTCAGCAATTATGGTTTTTAAAATCAACAGCTTTACCCATTAAATAAGATCCTCCTCAGGCTTTCTTCCCCTGAAACACCAGCTTCCCTTTTCAGCTCTGCACTTCACCTCCCGCCTCGGCTACATCTCCGTGCATTCCAGGCAAGCTCAGGGCGGAGAGGCCCCGCGTGCTGCCACGGCGCAGGCCCCGCGCAGCTCCCGGGGCTCTCCAGGCCCAACGGCGGCCCCCAGCAGCCAGCCAGGCCCCGCCAGCCGGGCGGCACAGCCGTTGGGCCGGGTGCTCCAGCACGGCGTCAGGCGCAGCCGTTGGGCCGGGTGCTCCCAGCACGGCGCTCCCTGCGCGCCGCGGGCCGACCTCCACGCACGTGAGGGCACGCGCGGCTGCCAGGGCTCAAGGACGACTGAGGCGCACGGGCAAGGCCAGAAAATGAGCACCGCCCCAGTCTGTCGGCACTGGAGAGACACTCAGAGTTACAGCACGCTTGGGATGCAGCACAAAACCCAACTGAACGCCCAAGAGCTGCGCAAAGACCTGAGCACCCCGATGGCTCGGCCTCGGGGAGACACGCGGCACCCCCGGGTTCCTCCACACCTTTTGCCACCTCACCCGTACGGCCCCATGTGCTGCCAGCTCTTAGATCAAGGCTGCCTGCCACACATGTGGGGCAGCTGCACTCACTCGGCTTCCTGCTTTCAAAACCTTAGCGCCGGTGTTTTCCAGCATTAACAAATAGATAGCTGGTAGAGGAGGAAAGCTAGAAAGTCTGGCTCAGCAACGTGGAGGAATGCAAAAAAACACTTATCATGAAACTAATCTCAGGTGTTTTGGTTGGTTGGTTTTTTTGTGTGTTTTTTTTTTTGTTTGTTTTCTCTCCATTCATTTGGAATGTTTCTGTCTATCTTCTACTACAAAATATCATACGGATTTAGCATAAAGTGTAAGAAAATCTACATTTTTTGATACTTGATAGGTTCACTCACGCAGTACCTTTTAAGGTCGTAAAGGTTATTTGTCAGCATTTCAGCAATTGCCAGCATTTATCAACAGCACCCCTCTGCAGTGAAGAGTAGTAGCCAGCACTAACATATAACATAAAAGGGTTTGGTTTTTTTTGATAGTTTGACTCTTTTATTCAGGTAAGCAGGGGTTTACTGCTGCTTTTGGCTCTGAATGCCCAATTAGAGTAAACAAAGCACCCACAACTCTGCCAGGTTGTAACAGTGATGTTTCCTCAACACAGAGTCAGACATAAAGGGCAATTCTCCCTTCCTCCCCTCAAAAATGAAACAAGACAGAACAGTGGCTGCTCCTTTGCCCCAAGTTGTCATTCACCTTGGAGTTTGCTCTTAAACCTACACACACATTTAACTAACCTAAGCATACATATTCTCCACAGAAATCTTTAGCAGTAGTTTTGTCATTACTGCTTCTAGGAACAGGAATCATAAGTACCTATAGCACAAAAGGAAAACTCTAATATTGTAAATATATAAGAAACCTAAATGTCCCAGAACTGGGATCTTTTGGCTGCAGGGATCAAGCATTTGCCCAAGAGCAAAATTTGTCTTTATTACCTACAGGATCCTTCATCCTTGTATCAGTAGATCTGGTCACATTTTCCTTTTTAATATATTGTATATTTTTAACTTAGCTGGTTTTAAGTATTTAAGGCTTTCAGGTATTTCCTGTATTAAAGTTCTACTTATCAGATGGTTATAGATATTTATTAGCAAAAGGACCATATGAATTGCATCCCTTAGCTGTGCTCGTCAGTACGTTGGGTTCATTTTCGTTCCCTGCCCCCAGACACGGAAGTGCTCAAAGATACCTGCCGGAACAGCTGCCAATCTCGTTTTCTTTTTTTCCTCCTGATTACATGCATATTTGACAAGCTTTCACTAAAACTCTGGTGCCAACACTATATGGCGCATCGAACTGTCTGTCAACTAGTCTGCTGTTTCAATCAAATAAGGCACACAGGTCTCCTTGCACAGTATGGTCAAGTCCAGGTCAAAGGAGACATCAGTAGAACATATACAAAGCAATTAAGGCTTATTACACAGTATGGCCTGCATTGACTACTATATCCATAACATGCCAAAACTCTGTGTTATTTATCGCTACTTTACAGAGTGTGGAGAAAGTCGCATAAAGTTGGATCAACCACTGCCTTTATAAATATACAGGGGCAAAACCAGGATTAAACACGTAAGGGTCTCTGTTGTTTTCCAACATATACTGTCCATTTTCCACAGCCTCCCTTTTCAGGATAAAGGAAAACAGAAGACAAAAATCTCACCTTGCATACAGTCACTGGCCAGTGATGAGCAAGATACAGTTTTTCCCATGTATGGGGATAAGGGTCACTAGAAAAAGAAAGAGAAATCTATTTTTCTCAAACATTTCAAAAAAGAACACCCCTGCCAGCTAGCAGCACAACACTGATTTCTGTATTACATTGGTTTTAGAGCCCATTACTGTTTATAATTTCTCTTGCGTTATTTGAGAATTACAAGCACAGCAGGAACAAACCAAAACAAATCACAGAAATGAGCAACATATTTAGAAACCTGTAAATACCCTCTTATTGTTAAACAAGTTTCCCATCTAGCATCCTATCTCCATATGTTTGCTGCTTCTCAAAATATGGAAAAAGTTTTGTTCTGTTTTATATATAGAAGAGTGCTAACTTGCAAGTTCTTATTGCAAAAAAAAAAAAAAAAAAGATGTCTTAGGCTACAAAGAATCTTGTATTTCTGCATGATGAGTATATCAGCTGAAAAGAAAGTAAGCAAGTAAACAGCATTCTTGGAGACTACAAACAAGCAAAAGCAATACAGCTGACATATGCAAGAGGTGCAGTTTGATCAGACTAGCGTCACCAGCCCCTCAGGCCAAAAAAAAAAAGCAAAATGCAGGGTGCTAAGCAAACACAAATCTCCAAAAAAACCCTCAATTTATGATTTCACATATAGCTACTGTCAACACTGCATTTTTAAAGCATTAACAATTCTAACTGACCTTTACTGCTGCCGTGGAAATCTGAATAGAAGAATTCCCTAATATTATATAGTTGTTGATTTCCTTGTTTAAAAATATGTCCTTGATTTAAAAAAAAATCAATTTTTCCTAGGACTCATTTTATTGGCTAAAGATACAACAATAAAAAGGATTCAGGTTACCAAAAGAAAGTAAGTTTTAGCATCTTAAGCTTGTAACTGCAGCCCAAGTAAAGCCATGTTGAGCCACCTGATCCAGGTTCAGGGATCCATGTCCATGTCCCTTTTTTGGACCTGACAGGCGTCTGCCCTGGGCAGTTTAGCTCAGTGGGGACAATTCCTGCTGAGGGTGGTAGTGGTGGTGGGGGTCCAGGTTTCTATCATTTCTGTCTGAATTATTTCTCAGATAAAAATAATTAAAATTAATTATTATTTTTGTCCAGTTACTACATCGTGTGTCTGCATCATTGTACCAAGAACATAAGATTGGTTTGTCTTTTTTCACGTGTTTTCTTAGGTATGAACACCTCCTCCCCTTCTCCAGCAAGGTGCACCATTTTACCGGCCTAAGGAAAAGATCAGACACGAAAAAAGACCGTAATAGAGCAGGGATTACTCTGATTAAAAATTCAGCTATGATGCAAAAATCTGTGCTGTGCACTTAAGAAGTAACCAAGATGCCAGAGACTTCTTTTGAATTCACAACTTACCTTAGAAGGGATGTATCTGCAGTACATCCACAGCACAGCACCATAGAGAAACAACCAAGAATCCAGTAGTGCAGATTAGCAGGCTCCATTTTGTTAGTCAAGTAAAAGGTGCTACAAAAACAAAAAAGAAAGAAGCCTTTAGTTATCCAGTTTACTAAACTGCAGATTTAAAAATCACTGAAGGACCAGAGTCCTCACAGAAGCAACAGGCACTGACAACTCTGTGGTGGATTTAAAACCATGAACTAAGTGAGGATCTCTCCCAGTGCTGCATCTGATTTGTGACTCATATATTTATTCCCATATTCCAGTAAATAGATATATGCATTTTCTATGTAACCCTACTTTATGTAAGAGAACACTCCACTTGTGATCAGCTCACATGCCCAAAGAGACTAAATGTTTATTTAATGACTCAAACACTGAATATTCATCTCAGATTCACCAAGGTTGATATCAGAAAACCGCTGGATAAGAAGTATCATGTCTACAAGTACAGTTCTCTATAAACTTAAGTCAACTTCCTGACAGGTCAAAAAAAATGCTGCTGGAAATGAATTAATTCCTGTTCTTGTCCTACACCTCTATAAAAGCATGTGACTGCCTGGCCTGTCTAACACCTTGTGAAGCCAAGAAGTCAAGTGGAGTCAAAACTTCACTTCAACCAACAGCATTTTTGCTTAGCTCAGGTCAAACCGCCACCCCCATCCTGTGCAGATTTACCACAGCACCTCAAAGGTTACTTCCCAGATGCAGAAATAGAAGCACATGCACATATTTACATATACTTGTTTATGCTTCGCCAAACCTGCTTTCCAACTTTCCCTTTTTGAGAGATATGCTCCATATGATTATGTCTCTACAATTTGTAAAAGATACATGATCAAGCCAAGATCTAATATCTCTAGATAGGCCTTAGCTGGTAACTTCTCATTTCTGATCGACTTTCTTCAACAAGCTCTGAAAAATATCCACTGAGCATGCAGGAAAAACACAGAAAAAAATCAAATAACTCAGAGAAGGCTATTTTGTATGCAGAACTGATCAACGATAAAAAACTAGTCCTTAGCAAAGACAGATAAAGCAAGATATGCACCATATGCTGAAGAAAGTGTTTTATTCCTATAATGGAGAAAACCTCACAGAGAACTGCAAGGTGCCCGATTTCCCTGGGCACTCTGCATTTACATGGCTGTTGAGTCCCATCACACGAGCAGTAGGGATTAACTAAGTGACACTGAGCTGCCCAGACCCTCCTTAGCATTTCATCAACTGCTACTTTCAACTGACAATCAATCAAGGAGAACTTATTTCTGCATGACACTCTATCTACCCAAGACAAAACGTTCAGAGATGCATGGAGTCTTTACATAAAATTCAGTATCAGACAGCACCGTTATCATGATGAGGTACCCAAATTAACCTTTGTCAATTACATCATTATTTAACATTTACTATTGTTTAAATTTTCATATGCCACCTTGAGTGCAATGTCAACCATAGCACATGCTTTTTTGGATGCTAGCAGTTAATCACCTTTTCATTATTCCTTCCGGCAAATTCTTTTTTTTTCCTTTTAATGACTAGTTTGAATAAAATAAAATAAAATAAAATAAAATAAAATAAAATAAAATAAAATAAAATAAAATAAAATAAAATAAAATCTCAATTTCCCTGTTTACAATTCACTTTGGGAGTACAGATTTGGAGAACAGATAAAAGGTTGCAGAAGACCAGCTCAGTACTTGTGAGAAGCCTGTATCGATAAGAGTACAACACAGTGCAGTTAAACTTCTCCACCAGCACTTAGAGGGGAGGTTTACAGCAGGCAGGTGGTTTGACAACTAAAGGCACAAAAATGAACTCTGAGGTCTCGATGCCATCTCCAACAAGGCAGCCTCCACCACACAAACCAGAAAGCCAAGTTAAACCCGTGTGTCTCAGGAAATCAGTTAGTTTGTATACCAAAGCTCTTTGCTCCAGCCACTTTAACCACCACAGCCCGCTCGAGGCTGGCCCCTCTTTCCAAGCGTGGGTGCTATTTAAATAACCAGAGAAAGTGTGAAAAAAAATTCAACAGGGCCACCAGGTTTTAGCAGATGTCTCTCCCCGCTGACTACAAGCCGAAGCAGGACTGCAGTAAGAGCGGCGTTGGCACAAGTCCGGCACAAGCCCTCGCTCCGACGTCTTGGGGAACTGTTGCGGGAGGCTGCGCCTTTCCTTCCGCAGGAACCATCTAGCTGACCATCCCACTTCTAGCCCAGTGGCGTAAGTTTTCATTTGCTGACACTGAAAAAGGCGCAGTCCAGAGTGATAATCACCATATTTCACTACAAAGATGTTTTGTAAGTTGTAAAGCTGCAGCACCACAGAGGTCGTCTCAAAGAGAAATGGGAACCAGAGAGAAAAGGACACCCAAACTGATGCCTTCACAACCCTCAAGCTTACTAACGAGAAAGCAGGGTGTTTTTCCAACTCTGAGATACACAATTTCCTTGAAAACCGAGGGAACAAAAAGACATTACACAGACCTTGAGGCAGGAAACGCACCGAGCTGCAGCCCCCCTCCTGCCCTGACTTTTGATCAGTCCCAGGGTAAGATAAGACACGAGAAACACAACAGCGCCAGGACAGGGGTGCCCTGACAGCACCACCACCAGAACCTGCACCCCCAGGACCAGCACCAGCACCAGGACCAGGACCAGCGCCAGCACCAGCACCAGCGCCAGCGCCAGCGCCAGCACCAGCACCAGCACCAGGCTTTACCTGCCCCGCCGGCTCCCGGGCCCGACCCGCTCGGCTCCGCTCGGCGCGGCCCTGCCCGGGTCGCCGGGGCCGGCAGGGGGCGGCCCTGGGCGGAGCAGCCGGCGGCCCCGCCGCTTCCGCCGCGGCCGCTCGCGTGTGGCGGGCGCGCGGGGAGGAGCGGGGCGCTTCGCCAGGCCCGCTGCCCGAGTCCGAGACTTTTCCGTGGGTTCCTGCGTCTCTTCATGTTTTCCTTGGTTCTACTCCATATTTTTAACTTTTAGGTAGCGGCCCCAGAGCGTGCTCTTGCATCAGGCGGCGCCGTCAAGAGGAACCGGGGATTGAGACACATTCCCCTGCGGTGCCTGTGCTTGGGCAGCCGCGCGAGGGAAGTTTTAGCTGGTCACATCCGTGTTTGGAAACAAGAGGAAGTTCCAAAGGAAGAAAGAAGCCAGCGGAATGAATCACAAATACCCCACGCGAGCCTGTTGGGATACTTTCTCAATACTGTGGTAAAACAGATTCCCACAGCAGCTTCTCCGTTGGTGCATGACTCAGAAAGTGTGATTATTAATTACTATTGTGTAGTTTTGAACTGTGAGAGATACATCAAAACCATCCTCCATTAATGCCCTTGTGAAATATGTGGGCAGATCTGCTTCCACGAGCAAAACAACATTTGTTTTCAACAAGTTAATTACAGTTCTTGAACGAAAGACTTTTTCCAAAGTTACGATATTATTCACAGGTGAGATTTCATAGCAATGTTTACACATTCACATAGCAAGGAGGAGGATGAAGCAACACTAACTCTTCCTGTTTTCCCATGGAAACGGGCAAACGCCGTGCTGAGTGTAGCGAGGGATCCATATGGTTTAGCATTGTCTCCAGTAGTGTCTGCAAGGTACCCGAAGGTTCAGAAACTTCATTAAAGTGTTAGATAAGTTCTCCGAAGCCGTGTAGTCATCCCTGTTCCTCCTCCTGTTGTGGAGGGCATCCCTACTTTGTCCGCTCTGCTTTTTGCTGCTGCCCATGTGGGGTCGGTGGACATGGGTGCTGAATGGTACTGGCTCACAAGTTCTGCAGACTGGGGGTGGAAAGAGTAGGCTGTGCTTCTGGTCTCATGTAGCTTGCAAGATGTTGTGCTTCACTGTTAGACCTGTGCTGAAGTGCCAGAGCCATTTGCCCTCTGAGGCTGTTGAATTAAGGCCTCTGCTCGTCTTGAGAAAAATAAGCCCGAAGTTAAGTTTTCCATTTAGCGGGTTTTAAAGTGAGAGCCAGAGCTGCCATGAAATCCTGTAGCCTATTAAGTTATTGAGAGAATGGTCAGACCTTTTATGTCATAGCATTATTACAAAATAGTGCATGTTAACAGAAACTGTTAGCTAATTTTTGATGAAAATGAAGATGGAGAGCTACTTTGAATAACTATCTCCTTAAGATTTTCAATTTAATGTTTATATATTGGTAGCACAGAGAAAGTTGTTAATAAATCAAAAATCTTAAATCAGACATTGTATCAGATCCAAATACTGATATCTCTAATGAGGAAGAAAGACAAGTTATACTTCCAGTGTTTATGGCTTTTTTTGTGTTAAGGCATAAGAAGGCCATTACTCAGTAATGTGAACAACTGTTGTAGCAACCTGTTTAAAAGACAAAAAATCATAAGACAACCTTCTCAAGTAATCTCTATGAGTAAAGAATGTCCATCTTCCATCAGTAGCTGGCAGTTACCCAGGCTCTCTTAATGCATCTCAGAATACCATGGAATGCTAACAAGCATATCCAAACCTCCAGGTTTGTAAAATGTAAACTGTTGCCAAGGCTTGGGTGAAATTTAATATTTCTGAAATTTGTTGTTTCTTCTAGGTTCTGACACTTGAATATAATAAGAGAGAAATTTGGGGGCTTGAGTCTGTGTGAGCAGTCCTTTATGCCACTGGTAGCCCTTGCTGATTTTATAAAAGACTATTCATTATGAGAAAGGCAGAAAGAGTTTACAGCGTAAGGAAGGAAGGAACAATAACCATAAATATTTACATAGAAGCTATGGAAGTTATTGGGACTTTTGGCTGTTCCTAAAGACTATCAATATCCACCCTTTAAGATCTGCCTTAACTGCTCACCTAATGAATAGACTGGCAATCCAATTTGCAGCTCAGTATCTGACAAATGTCCATATTCTACATTATGGGGCTGTTGCTCCACAGAATTACACACGCTTAAATCCTAGGACACAGGTACATACTAAGAAGCTCAGAATATCTTCAGCTGCTTTTCGGAATTTGTGTAAAAATTAGTAGCACCAAAGTGCTCTCCTAAACTACAGGCTTAATTACCAATTGAAATGAACTGGTAGTATTCTATATATATTCTATATATAGTATTCTATATAATTAAAGAAAAGTTGGACTTCAAAATTGGATAAGTATAGTAATGAAAAATAACTGATTTCATTTGAGGAATTTCTCATTATAAATAGTATGGTCGTTTATTTCTGTACTGACTTTTCACTCCACTGGTTATTAACACTCATGATGATATGATTATACCTGGTGAAAAATTGAGGGAGAGAATGCCAAAACAGTTGAAAAGTTTAATTTCCATTTCTACTGAATATATAATTTTATGTAAAAAATCTGAACATAAACTGTTTCTTAGATTAAAAAATCTACATCTAAAAAATCTTAGATTGAAAAAATCTGTTTATGTGCTGAAATTTGTTGCATGGAGGGAAAAAAAAGGCAATTTAAAAGTATGTTTTTTGAGACCCCAGCAGTGCACAGTGTTGGGATTTAGGAATTAAGAAAGAGCCTTTCTTACTTTGTCCCTGTGCCATAATGATTTTTATTTGATTATTCCCATTGCACAAATAGAACTCACAAATCTAGCTAGATTTTATTCTTTTTTTGTGTGTATGTTAACAAAACAAATCTACCAAATTCTGATGAGATACACAGATCTGGGGATGTACATACATTTCTGTGTCCTGATTTGAAATCAGTGAAATTGATCAGTGTATGGTATTTGAAGGCCATGCTGCCAATGCATTTTTTTTTGAATAATGCAATGTTAATTGCAGAGCTATATTGGTTTTCCCATTAAAAAATACATTTTCTTCTTACCATGGTAAAGTGTTCTTCACATTTAAATTCCCTAGAAATAAGGAACTTCTTTTGTGATGCAGTTTGATGATTTCAGTAGAGTTTGGAATATATAGATACAGTTATATTTTAAATGATAACATTTTCTTTAAAATGGGACACGAGACAGTTTGAGATTATTCATTGCCAGCCGAGTAGGAAGTTGGACTATTAAAATGCTTTGCTGCCCTCTGTCTTTGCTGTGGTAATTATTTAGCTACACAATTTTCTGTTACTCTGCAATGCTCAAAAGGGGTATGCATAGATTGAATTTGATATATTCTAAGTACATTTGAGAACAAGAAGCCAGTGTTTTAAAACTGGCTTTTAAAACTAGATTTTTTGAAAGATTAGAAGGAGTATATTGTTCTTCAAGTTAATGAAAGTACCATTTAATTTATCCTTCAGAAATCCCCAGTGCATACAGATGTACAGCTGTGTAGGGTGGTATGAGGATTGCTTTCTACATTACCCAGCCAAGCAATCGCTTTGCTTATTTTGATACAAACAGCATAGTTACAAGGTAGTTATTTACTTTCCTATTGATTTCCTTCCTTCCCTCCTATTCACAGTTTCATACATTTTTAAATCATTATCCTGATAATGGTTTAGGCCTGGATTGTCACTCACACAAGCAAAAGAGCAGTAGAATTTGAGGTGATACCATGAAGAGCTATGTGATAGTGTGGGAGGGAGAATAATCTCTGTGGAGTTCTGGGTCCCTGCTGTATGGATCTGCTTGGAAGGAAACATAGTATCTATCAACTGTAGAACTGGCATGGAAAACATTCCCTGGGGATCACTGACAAAAATAGATCATTTGTGATTACTGCAACAGGATATCAATCCACACCTGTAGAAGTGCTTTTGTATGATGGCCTGTTTCAAGGCTTTTAAGACTGATATAAAACAGTCAGCTTTCATTTGGCAAATTTAATTTGTTATTTTCCAACCCCTATTCTTCCCCTCCCTAGCCTAAAACTCATTTACCAGCTTAGACTCCTAATTGTAGTACTGATCCCTTTGATTATTTAATATTCCTGCTGTCAAAATAGGCATCCTAAAGTTTTGGTGAGTCAAAACCACTGTCATTTCATCTTTTGCCACACTTACAAAGAAGGGGGGAGGTGATCCTGCCCCTCTACTCAGCCCTGGTGAGGCCGCATCTGGAGTATTGTGTCCAGTTCTGGGCTCCACAGTACAAGAGGGATGTGGAGCTGCTGGAGAGAGTCCAGGGCAGGGCTACAAGGATGATCAGGGGCCTGGAACATCTGCCCTATGAGGAGAGGCTGAGGGAGCTGGGCCTGTTCAGCCTGGAGAAGAGAAGGCTGAGAGGGGATCTGATCTATAAGTACCTCAAGGGAGGCAGTGAGGAGGATGGTGCTGGCCTCTTTTCCCTGGTGGCCACTGACAGTACTAGAGGTAATGGCCACAAACTGAAGCACCAAAAGTTCCACAGGAACTTAAGGAAAAATTTCTTGACAGTGAGGGTGACAGAGCCCTGGAACAGGCTGCCCAGAGAGGTTGTGGAGTCTCCTTCTCTGGAGATCTTCAAAACCCGCTTGGACGCAGTCCTGTGCCACGTGCTCTAGGTGACCCTGCTTGTGCAGGGGGGTTGGACTAGATGACCTCTAGAGGTCCCTTCCAACCTTAAGCATTCTATAATACAATTAAAAGCTTAAATCCTGAGACAGTGTAGCTCTTTTGTTCATAAAAATATTGACAAGGCTCATAAGATTATTAGAAATGAGAATTTAACTCATAAATGCTTTTTTGAATCATACTTGGATCACTGGAACAGAAATTGAATTGTCCACCATCTTGTTTCAAGCTTAACATTACAGTTTATAGCTTATTTTTCCCTTTAATTCAATAATTAAATATTCTTATTAGTGACTTAGAAACCATTCAAAAAGAAAGCTCAAGTTTTCATATCTTTTGAGTCCGTATTTCTAAAATATATGTGTAATCTTATCAGATGGTATTTGTGACAATTCACAGATAATAGCATGTTTTCCCCAATATGCAAGTAGTGCTATATAACAGGCTAAAATAGATTGCTCCAAGATGTTTAAGTACAGTTTATGAAAGTGTTATTAGTTAGGTTTAATGTTTTATGAACTTCATTTTTTTCATATTTTTGTCAATGTATTTATTTTGATTAAGTAGTGTTAGGAATGAAAGCTCTATGAAAAGAGTATGCTGCAGTTTCAAGATGTTAAGAGATCTGTACTGCTTTATGTTAATCCAAATCCTATATTTCAGGGAAACAGCCAGTCACCTTTATATCAAGAGAAATGTAACTAAAAAAAGCCCAGATCAGTAGTCATCAAAATTGCATGATTTCATTATTTAGATTTATTTCTTGTTAGTCAAATTACTGTTTCAGCTTTGTTTTTACATAATTCACAAATAAACCAAAAAAAATCATAAATCCTAAGTTTTTCCATCCTTTTTTTTTTGCCAATAAAAGATGAATAAAGATCCTGAGTGTAGCAGGCATTATGTTTCTGCAGCAGTATTTTGCTTCTAGTGGGGTTCTGAAAAGCTAGCTCTAAACTTCATGTATTATTACTGTTTTGCTTAAAAAGTACACTGTGGCAATTTTCTTTAATTAAGTTCTACATTGAAGTGAGGGATTGCCAATGTTCCCATGGTTTGAGATTTTCATATGTAGCACTACATTATTTGTGCAGCAATGGAAATGGGCTTAGAGATCCTGCAGGCCTGCAGAAGATGTAGTGAAACAGGGCAGCACTAGTGACATCTGGCTTATCAGGACAGATCGATATTTTACATATCACTGATGAATTAGTGCCACCTACCGCGTGCTTTTGAAACCGTCAACTATACCCTTATCAAGCTTTATCTGCAAGGAACACTTGCACGCTTTGAATATTCATGACTTCTGAAATGCTTCATTGTATAACTGAGTTCTCTTCAAGGAAAATCGTAGAAAGCTCAGATCAGGTTCAATCTAAAAAAGGTAAAAACAACAACAAAAAAATACCTAAGGGATTTTCTCCAAAGCAACGTGCAGTACTGCAAATAGAGCACTGAATCCTATAAGGGTTTATATCATTTTTTAAAAAACGATAGTGTAGGAGCCTCCAGTTACCAAAGCACCGCCCGGCGCTCTTAACATACCAGTTATAAAATGAATATTGTTCATATATTTTAAATCCTTTTCTGTTCCCACTTTTCTCGTGCTGAGGAGAGCTCCCTCAACCCACTATCACCCTAGGGCAAATTGTCTTCCCCTCAGAGGACGGGAACTGCTTTTTCTTCTCTCCCGAAACGGAGAGGAGGAGGGTGCTGCGCTTCTTCAGGCGGCTGGGGCGCCCCGCTGCTCACACACGCGCACTCTTTTCGGGGGAGGCGGCGGGAAGAGCCGCTCCCGGCTCCGCCGTCGCGACATCAACGGCGCCGCTCGGCCGTTAGCGCCGCCGCGCGCTTCAAACCGCCCGCCCGCCGCCGGCCGCCGCGCTGCCTGTTCGCCGCCGCACTTTCCAGGCGCCGCGGCCGGAGGGGCGCTGCGTGGACGCGGTCTCTCGGCGTCCACCTTCGCGCTACTATCGGGGGCGAGCACCGGGCGGCCGCTCCTCGTTTCCTCGGCCCCGGGGCTGCGTCGGTGCCTCGCTCCGCCGCGGGGACGAATGTGCCGCGCTGGTGCTGCCACTAGCGCAGTTTGGGCGGTTGTCAGGGAGAACAAAGATGGCGGGCGCAGCGGCGGAGGAGGACACGGAGCTGCGGGACCTGCTGGTGCAGACGCTGGAGAGCACCGGGGTGCTCAATAAAATCAAGGTGGGCGGGAGCGAGGGGGACCTTGCCCTGGCGCGGGCACCTCGCGGAACAGGGAAGAGCCCTGGTCGGTGCCAGTGGCCGTTAACGGCCGCGCGCTGCGGGGAGGGGCCGGAGCTTCGTGCCTGCTGCTGCCGGCGGGGCCTGTGCCGGCACCGCGGCCTGGCGGGAGCCGGGGCCGCCTCCCGCCGGGCCGGGCGGAGCTGGAGGCCTTAGCGCCGCTGGAACCGTTCTGGGGCCGCAACGCGAGCGAAAGCGCCGCGGCGGAGGAGGGAGAGCGCAGGGGGCCCGCGGCCGCTGCACAGATCCTGGTGTCCTGGCTGCTTTGCTGCTGCTGGAGCCCCCGCAGGCGTCGAGCTGCCGGGTCGCGTTGCATGAAGTGGACTGGGTTTCCCTCTCATTCGTTTGAAAAGTCTTCACTGAAAAATTCAGCCGGGTATCCTGGAGGGTCGCTGCTTAAACACAGCTTTTTCTGTGTGTGAAGCTGAGCTTGAGCTGTCTTGGAAGGCCTTCTAATCCAGGGAAGTGCCTGCGGATGCTGCCTAGATGCAGGGCACAAATACTACTAAGTGTGTATGTTAAGAAGATTTGTAGTGGGGTGTTCTCTGGTTTTCTCTGTCGTAATTGGCCCTATGTCTATAGGGCAGCCTGTAGAAAGCATATGAAAGGTGCTTCTAAGGATTCTTGTTCAAGCAGTAACTGTTGTGCCTAGCAAAGACACATAAAAACAACGAGCAGTTGGACCAACTTCTGAGCTGGGAGAGAAATGACGTCTGAATTTCAAATTATGGATATCTTTTCCCCCTAAAATACAAAATACTTTATGAAGTATTTCAGGAGGTGGATTAAGATAGTCATAAAACTGTTCGTGAAATGCCAAAAACAGCTGACAAAAGTTAGAATATCTGTGTGTGTGTGTGCGCATACAAAGAAAATACAAAGTCACTCCCTTTTAAGTCCATTGGATATTAGGTTAGATTCTAGATTAGATACTAGCAAAAGTCAGTGAAAACGAAGGGCTGCATTGCTGGTGAGAGCCCTTGCCTAGTGAAGCTTCCAAAGGATGGAAGGGAATGAGTACTTTCCAAAGAATAAGAAAGAGGGCCACTCTTCTGGTGGATGCAAGAATGGTAGTACTCTGCTGTTTACACTGCCAGTGCATTTGTCCGTATCTGACTCTATCCGCAAAACCCTATTTGTTTTGAAAAAGACTGGAAAGGATATGCGAAGGGAATTGGAGACCAAGATTTGGCCTGCTTTACTGTTAGACTGTGAATAAAAGCCTTTAAAAAGTGTTTGCACTGTGCTGAAAACCATTAGTCAGAATGAGGCAGTGTGGAGCATGGTGATGGCCAAGAGCAGATCATAGTGCCGTGTAGCACAGATTGAGCTGGTGCCCAGTGGAACCAGGGCTAAGGCAAATGCAAACCCTAAACATGCATTAGAACCAACAAAGCAGGAGGGGTGAAAACACCAGGTAAATCGGGTAAATCTATGCAGTCATTTAACACCTCTATCTAGTGCTTCTGTGGGCAGGTTGCTTTGACTGTACCTGGTGATCTTGGTCTCAGTCTCCATTGGTGTTCAAGTTGTCTGTGACTTGTCTTAGTACCTGAGTTTGGCATTGCACATCCCAATATGTAGTAAGATTCAGCTTCTTATACTGGAGCAATCTTTCTTTTGGCCCTTTTTTTTTTTTTAACTTTTCTTATCAAGAACTTGAGAATTACTGCTTTAGCTTCACAGATTCAAGTGTATGGTTCTGCATCAAAAGCTTTTGTCAGATGATACTTTGTAATATCTCACTATGATTTGAGCGGTCCATAGCTCAAAGGTCAAAGGATGTTGGAATGTCTTTTTCTTACAGTACAGGAATGCTTAATTTTAAACCTATGATGATGCATACAGGGTTGAAGGACCAAGTGAAGAGCTGGTACACAGGGATAGGCTGCAGGGTGGTATTCTAGATGCCCCACTAGGTCTCTGTAGTGTTCTTTTCTGCTAATGAAGTCCTAACAAGAATACACATGCAGAGTGAATCCATTAATAAGGGAGAATGGCAACATCTGGGAAAAATTTTCACCCAGCCATCAGCAGATGAAAATGGCAAGGACTGTACTTGAGTCTGCATTTAAATTCCATGGAGTTGGGACCTGTAGGGGTGGAGGAGGCAGATGAGGCAAAACATCCCAACGAATGGCAATTATGATATTGCTCCAGAATCTCAAACAGGTCAGATTATGGATTGAATGATGGCAGCTACTCCTTGGTTTCATCTTCTTGCTCTCTTGCCTAAGTATAGTGAGCTTTGGTGGCATCAGTGGAGAAGTCAGTTTTGTAATCACTTCAAGTTTTTCTTAGTGAAATAAAACCCAATAAATCCAAGTTGTTATATGGTGGTAGGGAAGTTAACTGTAAATTAATTTTGTAAGAATAATATTAATAATATTTATATCAATAGTATATAAGGGGGTTTACTGATTGAGCAAAATTAAACTGCTGTGTAATTGTCTGCGACTGTAATAAAAAAATTACTTCCTCTGAGAAGTCTTTTTTTTTTTTTTTTTGCATTGCTTTATGTCTTTTAAAACGGTCTTCTAAGACAAGTCTTCTGTAAAACTAACTAACTAAATAAATAAATAAATCTTCTTTTTTCATTTCTTCCCTGAATAGTGTGTTAGTTACCTTTCCTAATATATGTGAAGAAATTCGGGTACTCTTCAAACTGTCTTTAATGCTTAGTTACGCATATTAGTCTTTCTATAAAAATGTTTTTCTTCCTTGCATAGTCTAGAGAAAACTAGTATGCCCAGTAGTGCTGGCTTTTATAGTTTACTGCCACAGTGTATCCACTGACCAGAATTTGTGTAATTCTTGTTTAAAGTGGCCGATTTATTCATCAAATAGTGTATGTTGTCCATTTGGAATGCTCAGTGAAAGATGTAGAGACACTGAAGCTTAAAAGGAGGATACAAGTCTTAATTTTAAATATTAAAAATGCCTTAGTAGAAATAGAATTCTTGAAATTAAGGTATACAAAACAGGTAAAACATCATCCAAAAAATATTTGAATTCTGCTATCTTTTCCTTGTGAAATCCTATTTCTTCAAGTATGATTTTTACAAGAAATTGTAATTCGTATATCTGAACATTTTTTAAAGCATTATCGTATGCTATTTGTATGTCTTTCCTGAAAGAATTGTAAATGAAGGCCGCTTTGAAACTCCTGCCCTTCAAGAACTGTATTTCCAGCTCTCAGAAACAAAAATGAGATAATACAGGTAGTTTGGTATCTTTTTGTGGGTGAAATAATAATGCAGTAAGTTTTATACACATTAGACTTTTTTTTCCCCCCATTTATTGCTTTTCAGGCTGAAAGCTCTTCTTTTTTCAGCCCCCAGGCGTGTTGTCCGTAGTCTTAAATGTCTTATTTGCTCTCCTGTAGAATACAATCAGTGCTATGTTGCTTGATGAGAAACGAGAGAAAGAAATGGCTGTTAAACTCCTTGCTGGCTGTTTGCATTCAACTTGAATAGTGAAAACTTGTGCTTGTAGAAATATTATTTCTTTTTATTTGGTAGGCAGAGCTGCGAGCAGCTGTTTTTTTGGCGCTAGAAGAGCAAGAAAAAGTAGAGGTAAGCAAGTAAAGTGTTTTTTCAATTTCAGCTTCTTGCCAGTGCTTTGTGTAAAAATAATAGTCTTGATATATTATTGCTATATAAGACAAAATGCTTTTTGTATCAAGGTTTCCTGATATTTAGAGTGATTAGAAATAAGAATTGAAAAGGCCTTTTAAAACTGTAGATCTAGGTAACTGTTTCTGTGCTGTTTATATATTTCTTCTATCCAATTGATTGGAATAATCAAATATATTTCTTTTCCCAAGAAATTTCTCTTAAAAGATTTCCAATTGATTGATCGAAATCTTACCAACCAAATTAAAGGATTTTGAAATAAAAAATATTACAGCCTCTTGTTTCAAGAAGCATATCCTTGGGGGAAGTGCTGAAAATGAGCATACTTGTCAAGTATGCTCATGCTTTTAGTATTTTTTTTTTTGCAAGTATATGGTAAGTTGTAGTGATAGCCTATGTATGGATATTGTGACAATATGCCAACTTTAAATATATATGGTACCATGATTGAATAACAGTACTGCTGTGCTATCGTGATGCTAATTTTGTGTCCCCCACCCCTGCTTCTCCCAGCTTCTCGATGTTTCTAGATAGATAGTTGCTTCTCGATAGATAGTTGTGCCTCTACAGGGAAAAGTGAGAGAATGGAAAACTGGCAAATCTAACAAGGAAGTAAAAACATTGACATACTATTGTGGAAGTTCTTTTAATCAATAGAAGATTAGTACTAATATGCAAGCTGTTGATTTGCATAGTCCACACTTTTCTCTAAATAAGTGTGGACAAACAAAGAGGATCAAGTTTTCTAAAATAAACTTGACAATAATTTAGGAGCAGTTGGCAAATTAACTGTGTAGTTTATTTTTCTTAATCCTGAATGCTGTTAAGAATTTGAGTAGAAATCTTCTAGCTCTGCAACTTTGACAATAGAAATACTGAGACAATTTTACTTTGTCCATATAAATATGTCAGTCCATAGCTTTTAATTATAGGTAGTAGAGTTAATACAAAGGTAAGTTTTAGTTGAGGTGAATTGCACATGTCAGGGATCAAATAGAATCCTGTGCAACATTTTTTAAAAAATTCTTTGTACTACAAGGATTTTGTTATCTGCCTTTTTTTCTTTTCATTTTTTACAGAATAAACACCTCTTGTGAATGAAAGTTTGAAAAACTTCTTAAGTACAAAGGATGGTAAATACTTTCTGTTTATCTCTCAAGAATAAAGAAAAAAAAGATGAAAGAATTAAACCTCTGAATATTGTATTAGCATTACAGTCCTTTTGACTTGAAGTGTGCTCCTGTTCCTGTCAAATAAGTGTTACATCTTTCAGAATAGAATGTGTTGTAGATGCTTGTAGGTGATACTGATGAAATTGCTGTTTGTAACTAAGGTGACTAGAGCAATGATAAGTTATGATTATGCTAACTCAGTAAACCCCTTCCAGTCCAATAAAAACAATAATCTGTGAAAAGAGATTGCAGGGGTGCAGGCCTAGGATAGATGTTGAAATATGTTAGAAGAGCTCAGTCATATTTTTTTTAAAAAAGCCTGAGTTTTGTGAGCAACCTCAGTTGATGCTCCTGCAGTATTTCTGACTTAAATAATTTACATTTGATAGCTTTAATTTATGTTTGGTAAGCTTACTGATCTCAGTTAGAAATGGTGCACAAATTGTTAACTAGATTAGTGAGATCTTGCAGCTGGAAAACTATGTGGTTGCAGCTTGCTAAACATCTCAGTGATGTTTGTAGGAATGTTGGTTCAGTGTAGATGTGCACACTGAAGCCAAAATAATGTTAGATCTTTGAAGAAAGAATTGATTTTGTCTAGTATATATTTACTTTTCCTATTTCCTTTCTAGGTCGCTTGGTAGCTGGTCTTGTTGCAGAATTTCTACATTATTTCAATCTTGATTTTACATTGGCTGTTTTTCAGCCTGAATCAAGCACAGTAAGAAAGATGCTGTTTTCACTGTATACTAGACTGATTGTTTGGAGTGGATGACAATGAATACAGAACTATTTTTGTTTTGTTTTTAAGCCACTTGCATTTAGTCTAAATGGTTTTTAATATTCAGTTTGTAATGGTACACATTGCAATAGAGACATTCTCCAGGAAAATGTGCCAGTATGAATGATTATTACCTTTTCAAAAATGAATTCTTAATAAACTGTCAATTTTGAATTAACAAACTTTTATATTTTGTGAAATCATAAAAGGGCTTTATAAGACATAAAAAAGGAACAAAAGATTGAGCGCAAGTACATATGAAAAATGCACTTTCTTTTAAGCTTATGATACTGATATTATTATATTAGCACTTTTTCATAAAAGGATGTGTGTTCTTTTCTCTTTTTACCATGTGAAGATTTTCCCATTAAGCTTTTGGTTAGAAAGAATCTGTTTCATTTAACTGAAAAACAAGTCTCTTTACCAGTTGAGTATTCATTTTTATTCTTGCAGTCAGTTTAAATATCTTAATTTGTTAAAAATCTGACTCTGTGCAATCAATTGACTGGTTTTTTGAACTGTGTATTTTTTTCATTTGATTTGGATATTGATTTTAGCGATTTTAAAAAATGACCAGGGAAATGCATTGAGCATGGATTAAAACATTTAAGAAATATGATTATATAAATGGACTTTACTGAGTACTTGTATATTTAAAAGAAGTTTGGATGGTTGTGATAAATTCATGTACATAGGACTAAATGATGCAAGAGGCTATTAATATTTTATTCCATGCACAAAGGAAATCATAATTACTGTTTAGTCACATTGTTGTTGTGTTAAATAAAACCAAAAAGCTTTAGAAATTTTATTACAAAATATATTGTGTTTTCTGATAGCTATTTCTGTGTTGTGTTTTTTTTCTTAGCTAAATGGCCTCGATGGTCGAGAAAACTTAGCTCGAGATTTGGGAATTATAGAAGCAGAAGGTACTGTGGGTGGTCCACTATTGTTGGAGCTTGTTAGAAAATGTCAACAGAAAAAGATTTCAAGCACTGGAGAAGTAAGTACTGTTAAGATGTGGAATTCCTTTCTTATTCGTATTTTTTCATTTTTTTTTTTCATAAATAAATGAATCCTTTTTTCTTTGACATCTCTTGCATTTCAGATTTTTTTTTGAGTAATAAGATACTCTAATATTAATAGAATATAAGACGGCTTTTGATGTAAAATAAATGGAGACTATGAACACTTGAACTATTGTATAAAATTGTTTCAAATCTTTGCAATAAAATTAAATTAGTATAATTGGAAAGCCTTTAGCATATCAAGATACAGGGTTGAAAGACTGACCACGACTGCTCTTATTTAACTACTATTCTACTACAACATACTAACACAAAGATAACCCAGATAACTGGAGCAAAACACTGTGCTAATATTCTAATTTCTAGAGAGGTCAGATGGCACTAGTTACTAGCATCTATTTTATCTTTAGAATATTTTTAATTTTAATAAAATCCGAAAATGCTGGTCCAGAGTTCATTTCATTAAAGCTTTAAAGCAGTTCTTTAGTTTTTAAAAATATATATCTATATTAAGAAGTATATATTTATATTAAGAAGTAACATTTGATTAACGTCTGTCATGACTAATTTTAAAGAAAATCCACCCCCTCGCAAGTTGTATTTGATACTTCAACCAAAATTTAATTTCAGAAGTAGTTCTTGTAGACTTCCTAACATAGCAGCACAATGTCACAGTTTGCATATGCGTGTGCAGGAATGATAATTTTGTTTTTTGTCAGATGGTGTTATGCTCCAATTTTATTCCGTATTTTTGTGAAACCTTTTAGGTGGCTCCAGTTCTAAGTGATAGTGTGTGCCCTTCATCAAGATCATCTGACGGAAGATCAAGTTCACACCCTGTACCGAGTAAGGTAAGGTTGCTTTCTAGAATGAGAAAGCTAGATAGTGTAGTTGGAAAGATACAGAAGGTACAGCTTTGAGGGAACTGCAGATATGACAGCATTTGTTTGGCAACAATCTCTTTCAGTCATTATTCTCAGCTGCTTTGAGGTACACACTTTTTAGTTACTTACTTTGATGTAAGTTACTGTTTTAAATGTGCGCACTTAGGCTCTAATGCTGCTTTACTGTAGCCGTGATGTATACATGATTAGTTAGTTTTTTTTTTAATTTATGGAAGTAGAAGCCTTTTGTGCAGTATTTTTTACACATGAAATTGTAGGCTGTCTTTTATAAACAGCTTGAACCTTATAAACATCTATAAACTAATAGGAATGTAGACTCATTTTCTATATGGTAAAATAAAGCTAATCTTAAACAGACAATAGTGCAGTGAATTCTGGGTCACAGCAGATTAAAGAAATGAGCAACTTCAAATGACAGGAAGGATTGAGATGCTCCTATAGTAGAAGTTGCTCAGTTGGAGCACCTTGGTTAACTCCACCATGACTTCAGCAAAACTTTATATTCAAACTCCATGTAGAAAAACACAGTGAATTTGAAGTTATTTTATTTGAAAAAGTTAATTGATAGGAGGCATTCTTTGTGCATGTGTCTATAGTGGCAATAATTGGACTGCTTTTCTAAATCAATGTTGGTAAAAAGTGTGTTCCTGGATTTTGGTTTTCTGTATTTTCTTTTCCCTTTCCTGTCTGTCAGTTAGATATAACAGAAAACACATTGACTTTCACTCTAATAAATGGGCTGCTATGAAAAATCCATCATAGTAATTGAGTATATACTACATCCAGATATCACCCTTTTAAAAGAGTTAAAAAAAAAAAAAAAGTCAGTTGTAGAGGATTGTCCTAATAACTTTCTTGGTTATTTGCATTTTATTAGCGTAGACTGAGTGTTGTCCTTCTAGTTAAATAGTGTAAAAAAGTCTGAGTAAAACTGATAAAAATGTTAGTGTATTGAATAAAAATGCTTCCCCAGGATTCAAATCCAGAAAGTAATTAGACATTTCCAGCAATCTGAAGTGTTGGGTTTTTTTTTTTTGTTTGTTTGTTTGTTTTTAGTGCATTTCTGACTGCACAAATTATAAAACAAGATTAGAAATTCTGTACTTGTTGAATAACATTTTTTTTTATGATAAAATGATATATTAAGATTTAGAATGCTTATCATTGCTCTTGCATATCAAGTACAATTATTACCTGCCAACTTTTTTTGTGTACTTGTGTATTTACGTAACTGTCTAGATGTTGTATGTTCAGGACCCAACAGGAGAGGATGCCAGAGAGGGGGATTATGCAACCACAAAATTATGTTCAGAAAAATAAGTTTTGATTTAAAGAAAAATAAAATGTGTGACTTTTCAATCATTTCCTGCTCACACGAAGTCTGTAGGAAGTAATATCTTCCAGGCCTCTAATGCCCTGTTACTTAGCCTGGAACTGATCAACAGGTTAAGAAGTTATTGGGACACAGAAAAGAACATAATGAGCCTCTTTTCTATAAGGTAGTAACTACTCACCACCTCCAGCAGAAATTGATTGGAGTTCTAAAGTTTGTTCAAATCGTTAATCTAATTTGACAACATCAAATGTTTTAATATCTTTTTTTTTTTTTTTTAGATTATTGGAAATGATCAGTCTCATCCAATGCTATTTTTCTCAGCTTCTATTAGTGATTTAGGAAGCTTTCAAGTTATTAGCTGGCCCTTTTGGGAGAGGGAGTCATAAGAATTAAAAAAAGTTTGTTTTTTACTCCACATTTTGGGCTAGATGATCTCTAGAGGTCTCTTCCAACCTCAACCGTTCTGTGATTCTGTGAATCGTGCAATTGGAAAAGGAAACTGAAATTGCTGAGCATGGTAATGTACCTTGGGCAGCTCATATTTCTGTAGCAATTGGCCTTTGAATGGAAATTCTAACCTCTTAAACTCTGCTTTAGGGAAAAACAATACTTGGTTGGCAACACCCTTCTAAAAACGTCTTAATGCTAAGTAGATCTGAATGTTGATTAAAGGTCAGTCTTAGTAATACTTTTGCTTGAATGGATGTAGCTGAGCTCATACTTCTCTCTTAACAGGGTTCTAGATTAGCTAAGTACCGTAAACTTTATAAGCTCCCTTGTATATACTGCCTTTCATGATCAGGTTTGAATAACTTAATTTGAAGTAGGTATGTTACGGAGAGAAGAAGTAAGTGTTTGCTACGTGGCTTTTCCTAAGAAGTAAGGACTTGGTTTAGGGATGGGAAAAAAAAAGTAGTTTCAAAGGCTCATGAATTCAGTGTAATTTGACTTTGTGTGTATGTGTGTGTGTGTGTGTCCCAAGCTGGGCAAACCTCTGATGTCTCCGAAGAATTTTGTTCTTGTATGTCTGTTTTTCATTAAGCATTTTTTTGCAATGCAGTTTAGGGAAAACTTCTACCCATTTGTCAGTGGTTGGACTTGGCCAGACAGTCTATAGGAAAGCGATTCGAAGGTTTGGATCTCTGCTTGAAATTGCTCAATAGAGAATATTTTCTGAGAAAGAAGTGCTGAGTATGGTGAGAGATCATTCATCATATTTCCTCTGTAAGGAGAATGTTGGACATAGAGCACCACCCTTAGGAGCTGAATTGCTGGCATGCAGCAGCAGCAGCTGATATGGTCATCAGAACATTTCCATTTATGTCCTGCTTCCCGTTAGGATTTTGTGATGAAGTTGTAAGTAGAATGCAATTTTCAGCGAGTAATGTATAAATTCCAGCTTAAGTCTTTATGCCCAGCAGACCTTAATTCCATTACAGTGATAAATAGATGAATACATTCTCAAAATTCATTTTCATAATATATATTCATGGAGGATTCAGTAAAATATTTCTGTCCATGTAATGGGCTTATGCTAAAAATAACAGAGAAGGAAATTACAGCTGGTCCTGACTGACATGAGTTATCTGAACAGTGTAGACTTTCTGAATGAAATTTGAGATTCTCTGGCATTTTTCCAGCAAGTTTGTGAGCTACACTGTCTTCTGCTGTGGCTCTGCAAGCAACACATGCAGTGTAGAAGGGAGCAGGCAGGAGAGACCAAGACCACAGCTCTTGCGAGCCACAGAGTTACATTTCCCTAAGTGCATGTGTGAAACCACACTTTCATTTGCCTTATTAACAGCACCAGGCTGAAACTCGGGGTAGGCAGGTTTTTCTTTGAACCTTTGGCCATGGTTAAGCAATACCAACAATTTGAAAGTAGACATTTTACATTTGCACAGCTTTAAGATTAACTGTTTTCAGTTTCTTCAAGGGGATAGCAGCAGCTTGCTGCTTCCTGGGCCCAGAACAGTGCAACAGTGTTCTGCAGTTCTGCACTACTCAGTGTATGAGCACATCTCTAAGCATTTGTGGACAACGGTTCTATTCCTGTAGGGTAGGGAATTTGAAATCTTGTTAAATATACAGCCTGTAAACACTTTCTTTCTCTGGAAGAACCGAGTTGCTGTCAGCAGTTAATAGGACTCTGTGGCTTGTGTCTGAGGTAAAATGACTGTGGGAGGCCTCTCTGAACTTTGATGGCCTATGGTTTGAAAATCTTACTTTGGTCTTTGGAACAAATGATGATGACTGATAAAGAAAAACATCAGTCAGTGCAGTGTTGGCTATCATTATATATAGCTGTATCAATTAATCAGTGCTATTGTTAGTTTTCTCAAAAATGCTGCTATTCTTGGTGCACAAAAATGAGTTTGTGAAATATTTTCATTGGCTTAGTTTTAGACAGTGAAGGAGAAGAAATTTTCTTCGTTAGCAATAAGGTACTGTTCAAAAAACAAAATTCCATTTTGTCACAACAATTTGTTTAGCTAAATGTTTTTACTAAGACCACAATATTTTATAAAGATATAACTTGTATAACTTGAGCTGTGTTACTTTATCATATGTTCAACATATAGAATTGTCCTTACAAGCATTTTATCTGTTGGACTGGGCCATCAGCATGTTGCAAAGACTGAAAGCTACCTACTTTTTAAAATATCCTGTTTGTAGGGTTTATTTTTAGTGTTTGGAGGGGAAAAAGTGTAACTAATTGCGGTCTTCTGATGCTCACCACTTAGAACCTTATGTTATATTGCAGGGTTTCCCATTGAGATGTGATTTTCATTCAGAGAAGCAACAAGTCTGACAAAAAACAAACAAAAAAAGCCAAACCACTGCATGATTCTGTGTAGCCAGAAGTGTAGCCAGACTGAGTACATTCTAAAACATCTCAAACGTGCAATTCGTAATTGCATTCTTACTGAAACTGGAATAGTGTTATTTTTTCACTTGACATTGAAGATATTTTTGAAAATACATTGAATATTTTAGTGGCTGTCTTAAGTGGCAACATTTCTTTATGGAGAAGTCACACTAATAAATAGTGTTGTTAATACATTCCACACATCGTGTAACTTTGGTTTATAGAATATATAGGAGGCAAGGATCAGTTTGTATGTGAATTCTTTGATCTACATCCTCCAACACTGACTGCTTTTATAATAGACATATCTATTGTAGCTATGCAGAGGATTGACAAAATAACTTTCAAAAAATGATAGCAGCAACAAATACTTCCTTTTTTCAAGTGACAAAATTATTTTCTGCTATGTAACTCCTCATTAGAAATGCTAACTTTTTAAAAATGGATTGTGTGTGTATGTATATATGCATATATGTGTGTAGATATATGCTATGTGTTTATACTACTGCTTACAATATTTTAAAAAACGGCAGTTTATATGAGTGTTATTCAAGGGAAATTACTTTGTTCTCAATTAGTGTTTTTCTGTAATTGTTTCAGATTGCTGAAACCACGGAAAGCGACACAAGTGTCTCATCGGGGGAAGCAACCAAAGGTAGCATCCATTTTCTGCCTAATGAAACAAAATTAGATCCTCAACTACAAAACAAAGACTTAAATACCAAAGAAAAAAGTGATCCAGGTGTGGATGAGGATGATGCAGAAGGAGATTCTTTTTTTGACGATCCCATACCCAAACCAGAAAGAACTTATGGCTGGTAAGTAACATGGATCCTGCAGTTAACATGTGCCATGAGTGACAAACCTGCATCTCTTCAGTGTTTCAGTTGAAATATTTCATGTCCCCAGCCTGTTCTTTGGTGGAAATAACATGTCTGAGGTGCACAGACCCCTGTGCTTCTTTCCACAGCAAAGCTGTAATTGTGGTCAGCACTAAAGGAAGAGGAAAAATGTGAGGAGAAGGAGCATTAGATCTATCTGTGGTTTTGTCAGAAGAACAAAAAAAAAAAACAGCTTGGCTGACATGTATGTACCGACCTCATAGACATGAGCACAAGGAAAGCTTTGCCTCATACATGAGGCACTTCTCATTGCAGCACCTTTTGTGGGCAGCTTTGCTTTTAGCAAAGTATTATTCTTTCTGCAAATGTCAATGTTGCAGACGTTCCTGAAGCGTTTGTTGTTGTTTTCTGTTTTGTTTTATTCCTGTTCTGTGAGGTGTGATGAAGACTGACGATTACCACTTGAAACAAGAAGCTGTGAGGTTGAGCTGCACCATAGCTGAATAACAGAACTGTGCAGTATAACAGTAGCAGCTGTTACACAAAATTTTGTTACACAAAATTCTCTTGGAGTTTATCCTGGATATCTCTGCTGAGAAAAGCTGAAAGATCATTTCGCAGTGTTCTTTTGCTGTGCTTAAGTGATATGAGGATTGCTCCAGTTTAGTATAGGTTACCACAAGAAGTTGCTGAAAAAAATCAAGTCAATCCAACAGTAGCTCCTCTCATGCTCTTTTTCTCTGCCAGCTACACGGATAGGCAGAGAAGTGTAAACTTGTTGTGACAGTGCTACACTAGGTGCTCACACTTAGAGTAGGATCGTTCTGATATAGCACTGAGCCATCGTACCTGATAAACTGGCCTTTTCTAATAAAGCAATAAATTGTTTGAGAAAAAGATTATTTGTAGCTCACTTGAGGTTAGATGTGTATAAAGAGTGAGGATTCGAATAATCTCGCATTATCCCGATGATATTGCCTATTACTTGTAGGAACACAATAACATAGAGTTCTGGTTGTGCATACTGACTGTGCAGATGATGGTCTGTTTTTTTTTTTTCTTTATTAATAATACTTCTTTTTAATAGTGCTTCTTCATCCTTTTTTTTTTCAAGTAATATTGGAGCTTGACATTTTAAATGTGTGAATGGAATAGATGGTAACCCAGTGAACCTTAATAGATGCTGATGAGATCCATCTTGCTGTAATTTTGAGAGGTATTTTCATTCCATGGACTGAAGGTTCTTAGGGTTAACAGGTTTGTCAGACAATCTTTTGGCTGCATTTACAAGTGTAGATAGTGAGGCCACTAATTTCAAAATAAATGTTGATGAGGAAGATGCAGCAGCCTTGTCTGAAAGAAGGTTGGCAGAAGTCTTTGCATACGTAAGTTTCTTACTGAATGTCTTGCTTCACACTTTTGCCAGCAAACCACCTGTTATTTTTTAGATTGCAGAATGAGTAGTCCTTTTCTTTTGCTTCTATTACTGAAAAAAAATGCTGTCTAGCTTCATGACAATCTTACAAATAATAAGGAAGAAAGTTATTCTATATTTTGAATATCTGAAAAGTATTATTTGTTGGTTTGTTTTAGGAAAACGGAATCCAGTAAAGCAGGAGGTTTAGCATCTCTTTCTGATGCACCACCTTTAAAAAGTGGCGTAAGCTCCCTGACCTCGCCTTTGCTAAAGGACTGTGATGGTGAGTTTACACAGATATTTTGTCAAATGCAGGGAATGAGTGACACGTTCAGATATAACTCTGATTAAGTAGGCTATATTGGGCCCCCTTATGGTTGATATGTGCTTTGCAATTGTGAAAAATGCACTAAGTGATGAAATAGTGATTTTTGATGCATTATGCAGGTGACCGGTGTATCTTATGTTTTGGAGTTTCAAATATTTATCTATACTTTTTTCTTTTTTTCCTGAGAAGCAAAAATTTTACTGTTTATTCTTTTAAATGAAATTAATTTAGTCTTTTTTATTATTAACCTGCATCTAGGTGACCCTGCATGTGCAGGGGGGTTGGACTAGGTGACCTCTAGAGGTCCCTTCCAACCTTAAGCATTCTATGATTCTATGATTTTTTGTGGAAGTTCTTCAGGGATGTTTACTTCTGTGTTATAAAATCTGATCCCGTATCCACTTATGTCTTTAAATACTTGCAGTATTAGCAAGTTTAGACCTGAAAATGGAATAAAATATTACCAGAGTATAACTAAAAAATTATGCAAGGTTATTATGAAAGAATATTTATTATAAATGGTTGATTGGTATGTTTAGGTAGATCTTACTTTCAATTAATCTCAAGCTAATTTTGCAGTGTAAATGCTTTTTGTTTTGTTACAGATTTGAATAGAAACTCTGTTTTGAAAGACCTGCGGTTAGTGAATGCAAAACTTGGATCTTTAGAACTAGGCAAGTAACTACTAGGCACAAATAAGCACCCGTATTTTTAACCCTTGTCTCCAAATACAGCTGCCAAGTGTTTAAACCTTGTCTTTAGCAATGGAACCAACCTACTAAAAGTGTATGTTGAATTTCAAAACAGTTTAAGTATGCAACAGAGATGGAAATGAACTAATATCAATGATAAATCCACTTTCCTAATCTAAACAAGTAATTTAATCTCCTGCCAGCTATTGCTGTCCATCAAACTCTGTATTTTGGTGCAAGAATAGATTCTAAAAAGTATACTTGTTTGATTTACCACCTTTTTTAAAATTATTTAGGAAATGGAGATGAAGATGAGTATGCTGATGACTTCAACAGGTAAGACAGGGATAATATTGCAATACTGTACTTATAGATTATAAGCATATACTGACATATGTCCAAGTTATTTCATAATATTTCAGCTAGTCACTGTTGCTGGATTCTGTATCTGTAGACTTCTTTAAACTTCGGGGGTTTTTTAGTTAGTATAGATAGTTACAATTAAAAAAAATAGAATGCTGTTGCGTAGGTGCTAACCAGTTTCTTGCAGCATCTTACAATTAATACTAGTTTAAAATTTTTGCCCTTTTAAGGAAGTTCTTTCTTCTGTGAAACATAGTTAACAGTGTTTAAATGTTTATTTAGTGGTGTTAGACAATAGATGTTGTCTGTGCTGGATTATTCAAAACAATAAATCAATAATAAAATATTGAGGAGCCTTATCCTTATAATGCCTTCATGCTGTAAACTTTAGTATTGATCTTAAGTATTGATCATGGCACTCTCTAGGTAAAAGGTCCTTGTTTGTGGTGGGCATTTTTTTAAAAAAAACTTCATGTTTAACTTACTAGATAGTCAAATCCAATGCCCAATATAGATACATGAAATATTCTTGTATTTTTGAAAATAAAGTCCTGTTTCTACCTTTATGCTTTTTCTTCCTCATTAGTGCTAGTCTTCGCTCAGAAAAAAGTGATATCAGTATTGGTGAAGAAATAGATGAAATTTCTGTGGAAACAGAAGACTTGAATGCCAGTGATAAAGTATGATTCTTAAAATTGTATTTATATTATGATCTTAACTTTTTGTAAACCTTCTGTATGCCATTGTCATAAGTTCCTTGGATACGTGTTATATTCTGCATCTTTACACTCAATATTCCAATTAAGTTGAATACTTTATTAATTGAAAGTACAAGAATTGCTCAATAAGACAGTCTGCCATGTGTTCCTAAGCATATAGAATGCATTGGAGAGTAGTTTAGTATTCAACGCATGAGTGTCTCATCCCTGCATCTCAAGATCTGTCTAATCATCTCCTGAAGGACCTGACATCCCTCTGAAAGATAGGCTTTAGGGCCAAAAGGATGGGTGGTTTTTTTAAGAGTCTGTGGAGCAATGCTTACTGTTTCAATGTATAACTTCTGAATTTGTAATTTCATTTATCTTCCAGCTTGAAGACATGACACAAGACCTTACCATTTCGCAGTTAAGTGATGCTGCAGATTACCTAGAAGATGTTGCATAGAGCTGGACGGCAACAATGTCTCATTGTGTTGGACTGGAAGACTCTTGTGGACTGTTCATTTCAGACAATCATTTTTTTGCTGGAATGTCCACTCCCTATTTGTGCCTTGTGTTTCAAAAAGACTGTCGGTGGAGAGGGCTTTCAAATATTCTTCACGAGACCTAAATGAAACCGTGTGTTCCTATTTGCGTCTAATATCAGAATTATTTTTTTCGTTTGAGTCAGCCGAACTTTTCACACCAGGAGTTGGATTTTCCCAGCAGAATGCCTGCTGCTGGCAGCGGGCATAATAATCCAGTCTATAAAAGAACATCTGCACAGAAGCATGTGACTTTGTAATAAACTTATGCTGTTATTGTTACAGTCTGCATTTTTTTTAAAGATAACCAAAGCAAGAACCTTCAGAGGTAGTGCTTCAACTTACACTTGTGTTAACTCCGTTTTGTTGGGACAGCGTGAATTACATAATTTATGGTAAATCTAGCCGGAGTACTTAATTGCTTCAGACATACTTGAAATTGCTGTTTTTCAAAATTTTCTGAAAGACTTTTTCTTTTTAAAGGCATATCAAGTTGAGAGCATCTAAACTCACAAATCTATTCAGAGGAGCTGAATTTTATACTAGTCTTAGCTCTGAATATTCTTGTTTAAATATGTTTGTTAGACCATTGATGTTAAGACCTAAACTGTTTTTATGTTTCATCATTTTGTCAAGGTTAACAGTTGGTAAATCATAAGACATAACTGTGTAAGGATCCACAAGTTATTAATGCACAGCATTGAAAACAGGACAAAGGCCCAAGATGATTTAGCTGATGGTTTGTGGAGCTTTTATTATTGAGAGCTCTTGGCTCACTTTCATTCTTTAAAATCCTTGTTATGTAAAAATGAGCACCAGAAAGTGCGAAACCACTAACCTTCTGGTTTTCAGACTGACTACAGATTTAAATCCAAATATTTAAAAATAGCCTACCGAAGACATTATGCACACTAAATTCTAGCTAAGAGCATTTTTTTCTATTTTCATTGCGCTCTTGAAAAACAGGGTCAGTAGTGGAAACATTGACAGCTCCTTAAAGATACCGCTGTGCATGGCGCTGCTGTAATATGTAGGTCATGGACATTTGTAATACTGAAACAAGACTTCAAAATAAGCACTTTCTGAAAATGGTGAACACATTTGTTGGAAAATACACATGTAAGTGAATATAAATGACTTAATCACTTTTTTTAGACTTTGTAATCTTGTTTCAAGAAAACTGTTAGCCTCCCACCATGTCCATCTCAGAAGCAGTATGCTAATCTAAAGCCATGGGTTAAGCATATCCAAGAGCTGCTGCTAGTGTTGGATGCAGACTTAAAGCTTTTTGCACTGGGCCAGCAGGCATGGAGCAGTGCTGGAAAGCTGTCTTGTACAGTATTAGATCATTTGCAAGGGGAGAGGAAAAGCGTGCCTTTTATTTATGTGCGCCCCAAATTAGCCAGCAAAAAGCAACGAAGTTTTAGTCATGGTGTTTGGGTTTGTTTGTTTGTTTGTTTTGTTTTTGTTGTTGTTGTTTTTTACTTTGTGCCATATTGTAGCAGCAGAACACAGAGGAGATTTTTTCCTCACCCCGAATGGATGTGCCCTAGACTTCAAATAGCAAAGATCTTGTAATGTGTGACACACCTGGTGTATAAATTCCTCTAAGTGTGGGAGAACTTGTGCCTCAAGATATGTGCAAGTTTGTTTTGATTTTTAAGAAAGGCAACAATGTGTCTGAAGAGGGCTTCCATACGAGCATTTGAGAACCATTGGGTTCATGACATTACATTTCTATGGTGGATGAAACAGTGAAGAGAGAGAGCCCTGTTTGCTTTTTACATGTCTCTGGGAAAACACACTGTTCCATTATCTGTTAGCTGTAGGGTCTGTGGCAGTTTATTATACCAAAAGAAGATTAAATGATTTTTAATCATTTATTAATGATTAAATGATACCTAATTGCATTTGAAGATGTGGCCTTTTAAATAACTGATGAGATATTTTAAGTGTTAACATAACTTTGGTTAACAACCTTGGGGGCTTAATTGGAGACCTTGCACTTAGGCTCTAATTTAAGCAAACACCAAAAAGTTGCAAGTGTCCATCCCGTTTATCCTGTGGGCTTTTACTCAGTTGTATATAGTAGTTCAAATGCTAAAATAAAGCTACTCTGATGGCTAAATGGTGTTTTTTGAGACTCCTTGAATTGAAAATGTTAAGGGCTAGTAAATGCAGGCAGTACTATGGGTTTTGAGGCTTTTCTTTAGGTGTGTGGATGCTGCTTTTCTTCTTCTTCCCTTTTTTTCTTCTCTTTGGTCGGTTGTTTTGTTTTGTTTGTCTCTGAGTTAGCCCAGATTGTGCTTGTTGGGGGTTGTTAAGCCCAAAGATTTGTATGATTCTTGATGATGATTCATTCAGTCTTGTCTTACCCTTTATAGGGTTCTAGGTATCAGTCTACGTTGCCAGAGAGTTTATGAGTTCGCAGAGAAAGAAAAACTGAATCCTCTCTTGATTGGCAGAATTTGGTTTTTGCTGTATTAGTTCAGCTCAGTTACTAAAACATGACTGAAAAGTTCAGCCTTCTTGAAAGTTTGACTTGCTGTACATTTCACACCGTGTTGCTTGGTATTTCTTAGATTAGACTCATCCCTGAAGGACCCAATGCATTGAAAACCACCAGCACTTCAGCTGTTAATGCATAGATGGGGATGTTCCTCTTTAGCTGTTTGTCTGTGTTGGTTCTTTCTTTTCCCAGGCCTCTTGTGGACAGAGAAGGAAGCAGGTGCGAGAGGCGTTTGTGCCTGGTCTGTGCAGTTTCGTAGCAGCGAGACCTGCCTAGAAACACAAGGACTTTGCAATTGGTGTTAACTTTTCTACTTCTGTTATTTTGGAGAGCTAAGCTATTGCTGACAGTTACATACTACTAACGTGGCTGAAGGCTGGTAAGGCTGAAGAATTATAAAAATGGTGCCTTTATGTGGTGGGATTTGGTTTTGTTTATTTTGTTTTTAGTGCAGTTACTTTTCCCACTCTTATCCGCAGCAACAGCTAGACATTTATACTGACTAAAATTCTAAAATAAGAACAGATTAACAAAAAAAAAAAAGTCTAGGAAGCCTTGCCAAACTGTAGCTGTTTCTGCTAGGTAGTTCTCCTACTTCTTCCCAAAGCAATGTAGATCATATTTAGACTATGTATATGCATATATATACACCTCTTCAGAAAGTTTAAAAAAGTCTTACAGCTGATAGGAAAGAATAAAGTGATGATGTCAGAAAGTAAAGGGTGTTTTTTTCTATGTATTGGTGTCTATTTTCCTTTTTGTTTTGTTTTAAGCACAGTTTTTCTCCTTGAAGCAATAATTTCAACAAGGCTCAGCCTTCTCTCTAGGGGAGAAAACATTCCTGACTATTTCTGCTCAGCTATAGATAGAACTAACTTCTATTTTTAGCCTTGTCTAAGCAGCAGGCTTAGCATCTTAACAAGATGACTGAAGTGCTTGATGTTCATTTCTGAAATGTCAGACATAGCTTGTGTCTTCCTTAGTGGCTCTTTCTCACATTTTCCTTGTAAGCTATGAGAAGTGGGAAATTTTAATTGAATTTCAAGCAAGAAATTTTATTGAGATGCAATTTTGGTTGACTTGCAAGTGATCCCTACATCTTGAAGCAAAATCCCCTACAGACTAACTATCATGCAATATTGCAGAAAAGTAATTGGAGGTGTGAATGTCCTTGATTTCCACCAAAAAAAAGGAACTTGCATATTCACGGTCAATGAGTTACCCAAAATTTGAACCTCTGCGAACTGCAGTGAACACTGAAAGTGCCAGTTCCTTAGTTCACATGTCGCGAGCAGTTCTAAATTCTCCTAATTAAAAATGAGGAGAAAAAAAAAAACTCCACTGTTGTTTATAGCTGCTGTTTTCACGAATGCTGAGATACTAAAAGTTGTTGCTGATGCAACTTTAATACAGAAGAAAAGAAAAAGTACATTTAGTTGTCCTTGCATGCACATGCATGGTTTAAACCGTGTATGGTTTAAGTATGTCTATAATGTGTTAAAGCTGGTCACAGCTTTAAACTCTTTGTATAGCTTTCTTCCTAATCACTTATTTTTAAGTGTATTTGAGAGGGCAAATAAGCACAAGATTTTCTGTTCAAAAAAGAGCTCAAGTCCTGGACCTTGAGATGCGTGACCTCAGGAGCAAAGTCATGTGTGGCTCTGTGAATCTTTCAGGAGTAGGATCCTCAAGTCCTTAAGTAGGGAAAGAAGACGGATACATTTTTTTTTTTTTCCCATAGTGCAATCCTCAAACATTGCAGAGTAGTTGGGGAGCAGTACAGAGCTCACCACAAACATAAACAGATAACCAGAAGGCTACTTCGGGGGGCATTTGCTACATTGAATGAACGGTGTTGACTGCCCTTAGCAGTGCGGTTTTTCGTCTTTCAAAGTGTGTGTGTTGTGCAGGTGAGGGGAACAAAAGTTTTTAAAAATTCATTAAAAAAAAAAATCCAAGCTTTGTAAGCAGAGTGCAGGAAAAAGGATGGTGACTTGATGCTCAAAAGGTGAGCGAACCACAGCTGGGACCCAAAAGGCAACGTGAGGAGTTACACGTTGAGCAGGAAATCTAATGGGGACAAGGCAGGTGAGTGAGGCTTCCGCTTGAGCACGGTGGGAGGAAGGAGCCTGCCTGCGGGGACCCAGCGTTCATGGCGTAGGAGAACCACGACCAAGGACCAAGAGCGTCTGAGAGGACGCCCACTGTGTGGCGGGGGAGCAGAGCCCTGCTGAGCTTCCTGTGTGACGCCTAGGAAGTGCACAGGGTGTCCCTGTCGGAATAAGGGGAAGGGGGGGAACAGGGAGGCCAGCGGCAGTGCTTGAAGTGGCACAGTGAGGGTGAGGGCCACAAGACACGATGGTGTCACCGCTCTGGACTGGCCAGAGCGACCACCTGGCATGTTGGAGACCTCAACCCAGACAAAACAGGGCAGGATATTGCTGTGCAGACCTTGGGCTGCAGGGAGGGCCTGTAGCTCCTCCTGGCTGCTGGTGGGGACGTGGTGCACTGGTCAGGTTACTGTGCTACCAGGAGAAGCAGACGGGGTAGTACTGGGAAGGGCCAACAGGAGGGCAAAGGCCCTTTGTGGACACCGCAGGAGCAAGAACCCAAGGCCAACCCTGCGTGGGAGCAGGGAGTGACCAGAGGCAATGCTTAAGCAGGGAGAGGGCTGGGATTCCCATGACAGGAGAGCTGGATCTTTATGACTGCTGGCAGCAAGAAAGCTTTTTCTCCAACTGCTGATGTTTCCTGGGAGAGCTGTAGGGTTCAGGCAACAGGATGGAGGGAGTAAGGTCTGTTGGACAGTGCGTCCAGGCAAGCTGTTAGAGCCAGTGCCACTGAAAGAAAGTAAATGGTAACAGTGAAGAACTTCCTTGTGCACGGGGTGAAGCCATCCATATGTCCATGAGACCTGCTGCTTGCCTAGAGCGTGTACCTAGCATGGTGCAGAGAGATGGCAGAGGCCTACTTCTCTGTCAGACTGCTACGCTTTGCTCACCTGCATGGGCACAAGTGGCAGAGGAGATCTGCAGTGGATCAAGGGTGACTTCCAGGATCTTGAGTCTCAGAATAAGCAGGAGGAGCAGGAAGTCTGAGCAATTGCAAAACTACTCAGTCACTGGGATGATGGAGGCATGGTGAAATGGCCTGCACTATTGAGAGCGCTACGATGCACAGATACAGGCTCCACAGGCAGGAAAGAAAAACTGGGGGTTCTCAATAAAAAGTAGTTTGAGTGAGCAGAACATAAATGGAACAGGGTAAGTGAGAATAAGGCCTTTCAAGAGTTTATGGTCAGGATTAAGGGGAAGCCTGCAAAGAGGATATTATGTTAAGCACCTGCCACAAACCATTTGATCAAGAAATGAAAAAGCATGAAGCTGCCTTTGAAAACTTTGAAAAGCCACCTGATTTCATTTTTCATGGTGACTTTCAACCATTCCAGATCTTCATGAAGAGCAACATGGCAGGACACAAGCCAGGAGGCTCCTGGAGTGCGCCAGGGACTATATAATTCATATATATAACTTGAATGCCAGACAGGGTGTTTTTTTCTTGGGGGAGGGGAGATACTGTTTCTTCTTTACCTTAGTCTTTACGTGCAAGGCTTGCTCTCAAACTTCTTTTAAATGTTTAACTAGGCAAACTAACTCCACTCAGGCTGGGTCCAACAGGGTAAAAAGCTGCTTTGCAGAACAGATGGTGAAGTCCTCTTGCAAGGTGATAGCACATGGGACTGCATTAGAAAGGCTGTAGCCAGCAGACTGAGGGGAGTAGTTATTTCCCTTACACCCTGCTTGCTTGTGGGACCATGGCTGGAGTACTGAGGTCAGTTTGGACTCCCCAGTACAAGAGTTTTCAACAAACTGGAAGGACCCAGGGGTGGCTTCTGGAGGACATATAAAGAAGGTTAAGCTGTGGTCTTCCAGGAGGTCTCAAAGGAACACAGACCTACACTCTTTTCAGAAGTGCCACATGAAAGGACAACTAGCCACAGGCAAATTGTACAAATAGAAATTCAGTATGTATATGGAGGAAAAAAAAATCACTAGGAAAGTATTTTTGGTTTGGAACAGGTGCCCAGAGAGGTGAATTCTGCATCCTTGGAAGCTTCCAAATCTTGACTGGACAATCTCCAAGCAACCTGATCTGGCTTTGAAGTCAGCCCTGTTTGAGTGCAAGGCTGGATTAGAGCTACAGGAGGCCCTTTCAACCAGAACTGCCCTACCATTCTACAGAAACAAACCTCCATATGGAAGATCAGTTACTGTGGGAATAGACAGACTCAGTTTGGTTGCCTTGTTGCGCATGCAGCCTATCTTATTTGCATATAGAAACTGTTCTGCTGCCTAGTTTATCTATGCAGATGTTCCTGTATATGCTAACTGTGCTGCTGAGAAAGGCCATCATTTTCAAAACCAGTAGTTTAATGTTAACCCTAGTATTACATTCTTAACCTTATAAAAGATTAAAGCACAGAATACTTGAACTTGGAGCATAGTTGCATGGTGTACTGTGCAGGTAACTGAAGCTGATCCCTACACTTACAGTTTGTTCTTAAGCAGATCTAGCATTTCTAAAAGTTATTTTTCAGTTACTTTAATTGGTTTTAATTGTTTTGTTTCAATTGCTCTATTTCTATTGGGAAACCACAACAAATAGTAGGTAGTAAAATCAGGTCATTTGCAGTTCCCCTGTGAAAGTATCACATGCTTCTTCATCACAAGAAGAGGTGCTTCAGTTTGTTTGAAGTGGAAAAATTTCTCCCTCCGCCTCACAGCACTGTGTTTCGGTTGACAAGTGTCCTTCCGGGCATGGCTGACAAGTGTCCTTCAGGGCATGCTGCAAGACATGTTATTGGGAAAAGTATGAAGTGTGGCAGAGCAGTGCTTGCAGTTACAGTTGTGGCATGGGTGATTGTGTCAGTCTTTTTTATACTGAAATTCATGCTATTTGTTTTGGGTATGTAATTTAGGTGGCTTGTGTTAGGTTATGTAATTAAAAGCTCATCTTCACAAACATGCAGAAGCACAGAGGATTAAGGTAATTCTCACAGGTACCTGGGGCTACACTGATCCCTTTACAGAAATGGGACTGTAAGACCCAGGAAACTGGATCCACACAGGCCTCCAAGTCCCTTGGAAAGTAGCTTGAAGATGCTGCAGTCCTTTCTGGCTTCACTTTGATGTGGGGAAATGTTGGGCTATGTGGCTAGAGACTCACCCTCACGAACACAAAGGCGTGCGGGTGGGCAGGGGAACCCCAAACGAAACTCCCAGAGCCCCCTGCCTTGGCACCTGAGGTGGGTGGCTGGCTAGAGGCATGCAGGACTCAGGACAAGAGCCTTGGGGAATTGTACAAGACTTGTCATAGGATGTTTAAAGGAAGGACCAAAACAAGGAGAAAAGGGAGGAATTAAAGTGATTTGGAGAGGAACAAGCATGGAAAAACAGAAGCAGCAGATGATAAGACAGATCGTGTGTAAATAGGCTGCTGGCTGACACTTGTCTGGCTGTGCCACCTGGTTGACCACCGCCTATCCCCCTTCATTAAACTCAGTTTCTGCTCTCGTGAGTGAAGGTGATCTCTGTTCTGTGCGTGTGCATGGAGCTCTATGGGCAGCAACTGGGGTCAGCCCACGAGTCACAGGGGCCACGTAGCAGGGGCTGCCAGCACCTGGTGAGACCGCAGTGTGTGTGTGTGTGCAGTGTGCGTGGGTGTCAGCAAGTAACTGCTAGTAAATACTGAATTTGATGAGCCACTAGTAGGATAAGAGACTTGGGAGCCAGGTATTGCAGTGGTCATTGGCCTGGGCCAGATTCTGGGGGGTGTGAGAGTTGGCTACTGGAGGGACCAGGAAGTCTGAGGGCTACTACTGGTAAGGCCGTAGGTCTGGACCAGTGAGGGGAGAAACCTGTTTGTGTGTGTGTTTCTGTGCATGAGGCAACCGAGAGTCCAGAGGCCGGCTACTGCACAGGAGGAAGGGTAACTGTGGCCAGTTACCCCACGGAGTGAGAATGGACACGATCTGTGCAGCAGCCACTGAGGCGGGCTGCAGGCCTCAGGGGCTCGTATGCCTGGGGGCCAGCAACAGGGAACATGAGGGGGAGGAAGGGGCCAGCTCCTGTCCAGAGCGATTGTCTAAGGAGGGATCCACGCTGTGTGTGTGTGTGTGTGTGCGTGTTTGTTCTGTGCTAATAAGTTTTCATCCAGGAAGGGAACGTGATCAGGAGCGGCTTGTGTTTGGGCGAGTGTTGTGTTCTGCCTGTTGATGTGTGTATGATCTCAGAAGGGAAAGGAGAAGCGTGTAGTAATGGATCTAGCTGGAGACTTTTGACTAGCATTTGTAGTCAGGTCCCTAAAGCGGATACAGTGAGTGCTTTCATCCTATCTCAGTTAGGATGAGCACAGCACCAAACCTTTCTAATTGCTTTAGAAATCTATTAAGTGATTTTTTAACCTCTTTCTAAATGTGAATAAAGTCCTTGATACTACTCTAAATGACTTGGGGTTCTGAATGAATTGAGAAGGTATCTAAACCAGATCTTGAGTCGTATCTTTCCTTGAAAATCCTTGTGGTAATCCATGCGATAATAAGAAATTAATGTGGAGTTCTACAGAACTAGCCTTCCACCTAAAATTGTTCTGGCAACAGTTGTGAGAAAAGGCTCCTGTACTGTTTAATGGCTCACATGAGTGACTGATAGGCTGACTGATGTTTGCTTCATCTTTCAACTGCAAAGTAGGCAAGCTCTGCTCTGTTTCTTAAAAGGAAACTGAAAAAAAATTGAAAAACAAATGGTTTGAAAAATTCTTAGCAGACTGAAGAGATATTACAACATGTTCTGACTTTCAAAGAAGAAAATCTGGAGATTATGTATAGTTAAATTTTAAATCTTAAAACATTAATGAGAGAAATATAAAATTTAGAAAATTTCTTTAGAGATTAAACTGTAGATTTATAAATAATGAATGTTACCATAAAAAAAAAAAATCCCCACCCACGTAGTTAATGTAAGTGTAGCCCCGCAAGGTTACTGTTTCTCTGTCACGGGCAGTTAGTGTACTTAATGTGACATTTTAAAGTAAGTACCTGAATTATAAACCGGTAAATAAAACTAGGGAAAAATGAGTTTTGAACAGGGTTTAGGGTAAGGTATGGTTGCAGATACCAGAAGTAAGATTTACATGATGACATCAGATATCCAAGGACCTTAGAAAAACATGCAAAGTCTTTTTATGAGATTTTCATGAAAGGAAATTTGAAGTTCATGAATACCTGCTCCCAGTTTCAGATTCTAATAAATGTATGTTTATTTGATATATTTGATGATATTTAATTTGAAGTGTTACAAGCACCAGTTAAAAAAAAATGCAGTGGGGAGGACAGCTATCATCTAACCTGAGAAGCTAACCCAGAATAAACTAGCATGATGCTAATGCACAGTAGCTCTTCTGCACTAATTTATTGCATGAATGCTCTTGTTTTGCATCGCATATCAAAGTGCATTAAGCTAAACTGTGAAAAGACATACAGAAAAAACAGAGATGTACTAAAAATATGGGTAAGAAGGAATGTCAAGCACTATTTTGAAAAAAAAAATCAAACTAATCCAGTTTATGCAAAGCAAAAAACAACAACAACAACAACAAAAAGCACATGCCCGTTATCTGGAAGAGACCAGTGTGGAGAACAGTGAAGGTGAAAAAGCAATGGGTGGTAGTAGAGAGCAAGTTATGTGGACTTCTTTAAAACAGCAAATACAGGAGAGACATGATTTGGTGTGGAAATTCCCTTTACATCACTGAGAGGTCAGCTGAAGCTCTGTGTTCATTTCTGGGTAGGACGCTGCCACGTTCTTGCCAGTTAATCATATACTGTCTTGGAAAACTTGAGCAGCAGATGCAGGGATTAATTTGAGTAAAAACAGAGAAAACAAATATGAAAAATCAATTAGCACTTTAGAGATTAACTGTGAGAAGTAATCTTATTTTTAAAGCAGGAGGTCAGGATCCTTTCTGGAAACAAAAATTTAGGAGATGGATTTTTGTATTGTGCTGTGCCCTGGCGTTGCAGGGAACATGCTGGAAAATGTACTGTTTGGAAAAAGATGAAGAATAGAGATGGATTGCAGGACCCCATAGCTTTGATCTATCATACATATCATATCATGTAACAGAAATAGTTGGTGACGCAACAGCTGCCGTGAGCGGGCAGAGGCTGAGCTGCAGCGCGAGCAGTTCTGCCTGTGAGACACGCTGTGTTAGGGGCAGCTACGCAAGTGGCACTTGCCCCCCTCTCCCTGGGGCTGCAGGACCTCGGCGGGCCTCTTCCTGTGCTGCGGGGTGCCCAGGGCGGCCCACGGCGTCCGCCGGCTCCACCGCGGCTCTGGCCTTCTGCTGCGTGGAGCACCTCGTGCTGGGCAGAGGCACCTGCAAGAGTGGGCTGCGCGCTTCCTTCCACACCTGGCCTTTTGCCAGGTGCCGTGAGGGAGCCTTGTCATTGAGGATAGTGTTTAGGGTTCAGTGCAGATCAAGGGCCAGGTGAAAGTTATAAAAGAAAACGCCTGCGAGGCATAACAGGGAGGAGAGTCCAACGTCTCACTCAACATTCCCTCTGTATCCAGCATTGATCGCTCCCCTCCTACACAGCGAGGGCTTCAGACCAAAGGGTGGGATCTCTGCAGTACAGCTGCAAACCTGGAAGTAAAAGGAGGTCACAAATATAGGGCAACTACCCGTGCCACACAGAACAGGAAGTCTTGCACAACAACCTCTCTCTCCTCGTTTGCTCATCTCCAAGTGTGGTTTGCTCTTGTGGTCTCTGAATAAAAAAGGACGCATCCCAACTCATGCGGTTGTATGACAACATGATCACTGATCACCATGGATCTGATGGTCACGGGAAGCAAAATGAAGACTAGATAGTAGCAGGATCTTCTGCAGTGCCTAGGGCCATTAATTTTGTTAATAATTCTATTAATTCTGTTGTCACTAATGTACTTTTGATCAAGTTGTTGGTTTTTGGTTTTATTTTTTGCTTTCCCTTCAGGGAGAGTGTGTTCTGCTAGGGAACCATTTTATTATTACTTGCTCCTCTCTCTGTGCTGCCTCCAAAGGGTTAGAGAAGTGGAATGAAATGGAACAGCATCAAGGGAGGAACATGACCAAGATCATGCATAGTCAGGTAAATCTCAACAGCTGGAGCAAATGTTTTCCCCACTTAGTTCTGAGGGTGTAGGAATTGAGAAACTGAACAGTAATAATAAGCTGAGCAGTGATGAGCCCACCACATAGTGCTTTCTTGGGTGGCACCTGTCTGAAACCCCAGTAACATACTGCTTGAGAGAGAGCAGTGTGTAGAATTTGCCTGAGCTTTGGGGAAACCAGAAGCTTTGTCATTCAAACCATTGTCTTTCTGTGTGACGTTCCTGGGGGAACTGTCCCCACCACACATCCTAGTGGTGAAGAACCAGTGCCTGCACTGCACACCAGGCTACACTGGCAAGCGTGATATTAAGCACAAATGAATAGATGCAGGACACTGACTTCTCTTAAAATCTTGTGCCAATGTCTGCCTGCAGTAAACTGCATGTTTAAACTGTGTAAGTACAAGTTTTTTACAGCTTTGGATGGAAACAAAACTGAGACGAATGAGAGGGAAAGGGCGTGGAGGATCCTCTGCTATATACTTGGCATCTGAATGATGGGTCGCGTGTGACGAGGGCTGAAGTGCCAGTGCCTTCCAGTACAACAGCAGTGAAAAGCCCCTAAAGGCAGGGACTGGGCAGTGCACAGTCTGCCTCACACTCAGGTTTGTGCAGAGGTGTGAGCAAGAGATTGGGGCTGCTGCTTCCTTCCCCTGAGTTTAATGGCGGGGGAAAATGTAGGCAACACTTCTCAGAAATGCCCTTTACATTAATAAGTCTTGTGGGCTGTTAGACTGGGAACTCAGCCCTGATAAGCACATCCTAGGCAGCCACAACACGATGACTTAAAAAGCCCCTTGACTGCTTGTTTCAAGCTCCTTCCCTTTGCACACAGCATGTTTCCTCTTCAAATTGCTTTCTGATTTTCTGTCTTCTGTTACCTTTCATTCTTCTTTTTGCCTCCTGCTGGCTTCTTCTCCCTCCATTGCCATCCCTGCCTTGCCTCTATTAATGCCTCCTCCTCTGCGATTCCTAGTTCAATCTTGTTTATGCAGAGTGCCCTGCAAACCTGATTGATTGGCAAAATTGTGCTCCCACCAGCTTCCTCTGCCCCTAGAACCCAGAGAAATGATCCCTGCCCACATGTGATCTGAGGAAGGGCAGTCTAGTAAATATGGCACCAGCATCTGTCTACCACCTCCCAAGGTAAATTCACAGCTCCATCTCAGGCTTCACGGTTGGGTCTGAGTATGTTGCTTAACACTTGTGTTTATCAAGTTCTCAATTGTAAAATATGCATGAATAGAATGGCTGCAAGTTGGCAGTTTGTAAGTCTGTACATTTTAAGAAGTATATTGCATCATTAAGCGCTTTTTTTTTTCATTGTGAAGTTCCTCCTGTATTGGCAGAGTCCCATCAGACCCATTCCTCCTCGTGCACCTGTCAGACCTGGAGCAGTGGTTGGTCATTAAAACTCAACAGCTCTCTGCTCAAAGCGAGAAAGTTTGAAGCTGGCCTGCCATCTTCTTCTGGAGTAGGTCATAGGAGGTGCATGCTTTTACCCAGAAGGAAGCTAAACCCGCTCTGGTGATGATTGTAGCCTTCGGGGAAAAAATGGAGAGGAAGAGGAAAGAGATGAGAGACTCTGGATAGGAGATAAAACAGTGGAATATACTTGTGTATATGGTGGGAGGTCTAATATATCTGCTAGTCTCTTCAAGGTTCTGGCAGAAAATTCTTGAATTGCCTCTACCCCCAGGAGATGCAACTTCCCCTGCAGTCCTTTGTCTCACATGACACAGCTAAGCGAAAAGAAGAGCTGTTACTCTTTAGACTCTATTTTTAATGAACTGCTTCTAGAGTCCCAACTCTGCAAAACCTGTAGATACCTGCTGCCTCTCATTTGCCACGTAGCTCTTGAAAAGTTACACTGGGAGAAAGGAGACCTGCATTTTGGTGGTACATTAAAACTGTTGTGAGGAGGGAGGAGACACAGAAATAAGGCAGACTGAGAGGTTATACTTTTAGGAAGGGCTGTTAGGCACAACTGCGCACCCTGAGAAGGTGCTTCAAACTCTAGTGGTTCAAATCACAGGGGGTTGGGCCATATGAAATCAGACTGACACATGTCCAGTGAAGAGGCCACCATCTACAAGAACTCCTCAGCCTTGACATGAGCATGAGGAGGAAGAGTACAGTCAAAAAAAAAAAAAAAAAGAATGAAAGATATTTAGTGCAGAATGTTGCCATCTCAGCTATAAGAAAAAGTTGGTTGGAGTGAGGTGTCTCTGCATTTATGACTTAATTCTAGTGTTTGCAGTGATTAGAATAATGATTAAAGATTTTAACTTTGTCAAAGATCAGATGAATCCTCTCACCCAGAGAGCCATTAGTACAGAACTTACAGCAAAGATGATTTCTTCTTTATTTGTATAGCACCTTTCTTTAACCTATGATCAGAGAGGAGATTTTTAAGAACAAAACCTTGTGCTGTCCTCAGAAAGGTCGCATCTTCTGCAACACAAAAGAACTTTTAACCACACATCGCTTGATGCTTTTTAAAATCTCCTTTCAGTCTCAAATAAAACATGTGTCACATTTTACTTTCTTTGTCATATTCAGCTATGATGGGAAAAGGAAATTAGTGTATACAAAAATTATTTCAAAGTCATAAATAAGCCCTCAGAGAAAACTACAAAAATATTGGCTTTTTCCACACACCTTTTGTTGCAAGTTGGAACAGCCTCACGCTTGCCTCACGCTATTTTTCATATAATGCTTCTTGAGCGTTTAGCCAAATTACTCTGTATTTATGCCAAAACTAGAATAAGAAGTATCAAAGGGCCACAGTGGCTTCAACTCTCCAAGTATTTAAAACAGAGCTCTCCAGATATCGGATACCATGTCTAGGATAGCATTGAACTCAAACAGTATATAAACTTACCTCAGCTGAAGATGTGCGTGCAAGACTGTGCAAGATTAACTAGACCCAAACTCCATTATGTTTTTGAGGGCTTCTCTCCAGCTGTTGGCATGGCATCCCAGTCACGCTGTCATAGGCAAGGTGACACAGCTGGATGGAGTAGTAGCGTCTTAGGTTCCGCCTTTCCCTTATCTAGCACTGTTTTGCACAGAGGAGTGTTTATCTGAATAATAAAATGCTGAGGCTGGTTCAGGTGATGATGCGCCAGGATTGGGATGTTCTGCGCTCACTGGTCCATGGATCAGGCGCTCATCAGGGTGCTGAGGGGTGAGGGGAGATGAGCAATGGACCTGTGCAAATTTTGGTGTCTGTCAGCCCTGGTCAACAAAATGGGAGGAAGGCGCAGTGAAGCAGGAACTGGTTAATATTGGCACACAATGTGTTTGTCTCATTCCTGTCTCTCAACAGGAGAGGTAGTCAAAACATCCTGAGGAGGAGGGAGCATGCAGTTACCAATTGCCAGCTTTCTGAATTGTGTTCTGGATGATGTCCTTCCTTTTCCCCTTAGCAAATGATGAAACTGCGCTACATAACAAAGTACTCTGAAGAAGAGTGTGAGGTAGGCCTGAAAGAGTGACACAGGCATCAAAAGGAGCATAACTTGAAGCAAGATAGATAAGACCCTTGGGGGCTGTATTGCTTCTAGTACCTATCTAAGATAGCGGTACACTGGGTGAGGAAGATAAACCACATCTGCTCTCTGTTCCTCTTGGTTTTGATGTAGGTGGAGATGATTCTTCGCCAAGGCCAAAAGCAGCAATCAAGTTCCAGGATTTCCAGCTCCGAGCTAGAGCAATGCCAGAACGCCTGTATAACTGAATTTGGCCCTTTGAGCTATCACTGTCACTTGACAAGAGAGTTACACTTATATATTTGGGGTAATGGTTTACTTCACGTTTTAGGGTGCCCTTCAGTAAGGTTTAAGAAGTTTTAACTGTCCTACACATTTCTTGCCCACAACTTTGTCAGGTACCTGCCTTTGCGTGGGTTGCACGTTTACAGAATGAAAGCCAGCACCAGGAATGGGCTGTAATGGAAAGTTTTCATCTCTGTAGAGCACAGTTATCATTCTGCTGCTCCTCTGAGGAAATTATCGAAATGTGGGGGCACCTTGTTGGGGCTTTTTTTTTTTTTTTCCTTTTACCACCTCTACAATCACAGTGGAAACATCAATTTTATCAGAGCACTAACCACCAGTATGTAACTGCATGCATCAAGATCTAGAGATCAAATCATAGCAGCAGTTCCTCACTCTTAGAAGGGAAGTGAAAGGTGAACAGTCTGTTGCAGCTTTAATTGAGCTGTGCTGGCTGTTAGCAGTAGAGTATCCTGCATCAGGACCTGCTTTCCCTGTCATCTGCTCAGAGCAACTCCCCTCTGCTGCTCCACACAGTAATTCCTAGCTATGCTCCAGTCTCTAAAGGGATCGAAGTCACTGACTTCTGTGCATTCCAGTGACAGTTAGGTGCCCAGCGCATTTAGCGATTATTAAGAGCATGATTTAAATCTGTGCTTGCATATCTTTGTGACTAATATCTGGGCATGGAGAAGCTGAACACAGGACTCGACCATCTTCCAACACCAGTCTGCAGAAGTAGTATCACAGTGTTCCTACTGTTTAGGAACAGTAACGCTCTGTATGCAGAAGATCTGGGAAGATTTTCTTCCTTGGAGAACAATCTTCTTGGGAGTTTTACTCTGAGTCTCCTCAAATCACTGGTGAGCTAAGTGCTTAGAGCCTTTATCTACAGCGCATAAGCAAAATGAGGGAGTGGCCTGCAGTCCAGCAGTGTCTTTGTCCCCTTTCTTCTTTCCCTCACCACCTAATGCCCCCTCTAAGCTCCGCGTTGGTGCCTTCCTCTCTCCTTGCAGCCCGTACACTCACTCCACATCTACACGCTCCGCTTTCCCTGCTCAGACAAAGCTAAGGTGCAGTGCTGCTCCACGTGGGTAGTGCACAAGCCAGAGATGGTGGATGCCAGGCTAACACCAACACATGCTGTTCCTGGCTAACTTGCATATGACGTTTCTGGCGTGTCTGCTGATTGACAGGTTTGTCTCGCTCAAGTTACAGGCAAACCTTCTGATTTGTCCTTATAACTGGAATAATCACAACCATGGGCCAAAAAAACATACACTGCATTTTGGTTCCCACAGGCTGGAAGCAATATTCAAAGTCTGTCCAGCTGACGCAGGGTCTGCATGTTGTGGTAAAGATCCAATCGCTCCACTTCAGCATTTTTAATTACAGATGGGAGCAATGATCACAGATGCCTTAAAATTTCCATAGCAAAAAAACAATTGCATCATTAGGTACATAAGCACCCTTGAAACCGTATCTTTTAGCTCCTACTTAGGCCAGGAAGGCTGCTGCTGTGAGAACGGAGGTGACTGGGACATTCCATAACAAGGGTATCTTGTAAATATAATCATACAAAGAAAGTACAATTCTAAAAAGAAATCAGGTCAATGAATTGGGCATACTCAGGTTGAAATGTCAGTGCTTGGGAGTGTAGACTGATGACAAGCTTTGAGAAACTACTTTAGTAGTTATTTCAATGAGACACGAAACAGAGAGAAGGAGTGAGAGAGCAAGCAAAAAACATTACCGCAAAGTCTGACTACAGCATCAAAAGCAGAGAAATTATGTCAGCGACTTAATATTTAACCCTGCTCCTCTCCTGCCTGTTTTCAGCATTTCTGATAAGGAAACTCATTTGCACTCTTCAGACTGTAAATTAGTCATACTTGGGCAGCTAATTCTGAAGAACTTTCTTGCAGTTATTTGGAAATGTTTTGAAATATTTTTTCTTCTTTGTAGTGATGTATTTCATTAAAAATACATATCCAAATGAGAAAAATTCTGGTTCTGAACCTTTCCACCCAGCTGCCCTGTTAAGCTAGGACTCACGATGATGTATTCTGTAAGCGTTGCAGCAATACGGACTTAGTTTCGTGTATCCTTTGACCTAGGTGGGACGGTCTTTTGTAATAGGACTTCCAATAACTAAATGACTACTGGGTAAGTAATTCCCTCCTGGGTAGACAGACATGTAGTCATTTCACTTTATGCAACATCAAAAGGGTTATGTACAATGAAAGTAATGTCTTTCCATGAGGAGAAGAATTGGCGCTGCCTGCAAAGCTGTGCCTGGGTTGTTGAGAATGGAGTTTTGATTTTCACATTAAATTCAATTCAATTTTCTACCTTCTCTGCTAATGAAACACAAGTGGTTTGGAAAATATGTTTTCTGCTGAAATTCCCAAAGCAAAGCTTTGGTTTGAAAATGTTGCTTTTATGCCTCATAGGAATTGATGTTCCTTATGAATCCCGTGGAGCCATGAAATGGGATTATTCATTGCTCACTTTCTCTTGTCAAAGCTGGAAAAAGTAGTGTGATTGATTGGTATATTATACAATACTACAGTAATTCACTTGAGCATATTTTTCTGAACTGGTGGTTTTTCTGAACTGGTATCTTTGATATTTAAGCTTCCATCAAAATCCTACTTTTTGTTTGTCTGTTTGTTTTTAAAAATTGTTTTCAATATTTTTGCTGGGAAAATCAGCTATTTTAAATCAGCTCTTCTGAAACCAGTGCCTATCAATGAGAAGACATGCCTACTGTTCTCCATGTTACTGTCTGAAAGCCAGACCAGCCAGCAAGTGCGCTGATTCCTAGAAGCAATGCTGCAGTGAAGCAGAAGAGTGCTCTGTCGATGACTCTGCTCTTCATTCAGAAAATCAGTGTTCTTTTGAGAAAAGATGTTCTTATGTTCTTATGAGTCTGATTCTTTACCATTTTCACATGATCAGCAACCTGTTTCCCCTTTTTTAAAAAATTATCCTTCTATTTTCACAAAAAATAACACTTGCCTTGCTGGAAGAAAAATGATGAGTTGCAAGGTTTTACGAATGCAGTCATGTGCTGAACTAAGGAGGAGAACTAAACACTGATTATGCAATTCCAAATGATTCCCAAACGTTCTCTTTGCAGCTACTACCCATTTAATCTCCTGAGTGGAGAGACTTGTGTTTTGAACAGGTTAATTCAGTCCCTGACTGAATGATTGGACTTGATCTTGAAGATCTTTTCCAACCAAAATGATTCTATGACACCAGGTAAGATGTGGGGTGGGCTGTTTCTTGCGCACAGGGATGGATGAGGTCATGTGGGAATGAGGCTGAAAAAGAGTGAAGGGGAAGCGAGTGAGTGGTGCTAAGAAAGGGACCCCAGAGAGAAACAATGAAAACAACAAGAGACAAAAGGAAGAGCCCAGCAATCTAGAAAAGCAGAACCTAGAAAGAGGAAGAAATAGGAAGAACAAACAACTAAATACAGAAATACTAAATACAGAAAAAGCGTGTTTGAGAGGGTATAAAAAGGCAGAGGTAAACAGAAGAAGGAAACTTTGAAAAAAAAAAGAGAAAAATGTATTGACAATGTGAGAGTAAGTAAGAACAAATAGGTAACATAAATAACTTGAATGTAAATAAATAGCTTATATTTTCTAGTCTAAAAGAATGAAGGAGGCATCAGAGTCTCAGCTGGCTGCTAGTTTTTTGAATCATACTAAGCTTATCTACATTCAAATGAGAGAACATTAAGGCAGGGCGTAACAGAGGGGATGTACACATTGCATTTGTTTTAGAATAGTGCAGATGGTCTGAGTCATTCCAGAAGAAGCATGTGGACTCTGGAATAAATCACATGATGGTTTTGTTTTCCTTATCTTTCAGTATTTTCTTACATTAATTAATGGTGGCAGAAAACTAACATGTGGTGAGATTTGAGAAACCACAATAACCATATTAGCTAAACAAGAGTAAATTTCCTTTCACAGCTTAAGCATATGAACAAAAACTAGCTGCATGTGGGGGCTTCATTTGCATAACATGCAGATTTTGAAATAGATGTCTTAAAAAGCAAAAAAACACCATTTTTGCATGCGGCTGTGTGAGGCGAAGCACAAAGCATCTGCAGGAGAGGCTGTCTGGGCTTCGTAAACTGGTGAAAAGAAAATGTGCTGCAAAGGTAAGCTGGATTAGCTATCATATAGTAACTTCGGCATTTACCTGAATTGATTTAATTGCCCGCCTTCTGAAAGACTTGTTTTTGCTAAACATCACCGAATGAATTGCAGACATGTTTAGTTTAGAAAACATCTGGATACAGAAGAGAATGGGCACTGCTTTTTTCATGGATAAGTTAAAATATCCCTTAGTCTTTTAATGAACAAAACCGGCTCATTACATTGATTAACTGGACAGGGAATAGAGGCAGAGCCTCTCATGGGGCTGTAGGAAAGCCAAAGTGCCTGAAACAACTCTCTTTCTGGGGAATAGTGCTGATAATACTTAGTTGCTTCACGGGCTTTCACAGGATAATATTCTAAATGTAGGCTGTTGTCTGAGAGATGCTGGAACCTCTTGCCAGTAGCACAAACCTTGGCTTCGGCACGTAGTACAATCCTTACGGACCCGTGAAGAACCATCATTACGGACTTGCTTGGTGATTTTATGTTGTGTCCATTTTTGTAATACAAGGGGAATTTCTGTGTACATTAATCATTATTTACTACTTACATGACTGCCAGGGGCTGTATTAGTCTTTATGTAAAGAAGCCGGCTATGTGAGATTCGTCTCTACAGCGCCAGTTACGAGAAAAAAAAATGTGCAGCCCCACAGTGAAGTCCATTTTGGCACAGAGCGTGCTCCTGTCTAAATGTGCTGCTTTTAACCATATTGCTGCTCTTGTTTCTAAATGTCAGGGGCCATGAGCAAGAAGCAGTGACCTGCTTCAGGCAGCATTTGGGCAGAAACGGAGTTCTCCCTGAGCAGGATCTTGCCTGGCATATATTGCATATGTGTTGTTGCAAAAAGCATACACAAATCACTTTATCAGCAGTAAGTGTGATATTCCTCACAGCACTTCAGAGACAAGAGAATTAGTTACAAATGAATCTTAAGTTTTCTATTCAAGAAAGTCCAGAAGAGTTCTTACGAGCCTGGTCTGAAACCTGAATTGAGTTAGGAGGTTTCCATTACTGCATTTTGAAATACAAATAACATCAAGAAGGCAAAATAGAGCAAACTTAGGTTTCTTTTTCTTCTTTTTTTTTAAGGTCCAGTGTTGCAACCTATTAGCTTAATTTATCAGAAAAAAAAAAAAAAAAAGGAGATAACTTCAGCCATCTGCAACTACCGTTTTTTTTGGCCTTCTCTCTTTACATCTTCTCTGCACTGAATCTCAACCATCTACTCTCATCCAAGGATTGGACTTGGCTAAGCCATAAATCAGCTTCTCAACTCCTTTATGGATTTAATCATAACCTTCCACAGAATATGTGATGACAGGCAATGATTTACTTCAAAAACAGTAAGAAGGCCAAATTATTTTCAATTTTAAAGAGAATCAATTGAAGTTTGTCAAGTCACAATCCAGATTGATGTCACACTTTTTTTGGCTCTATATGCATCAAAAATTGAGGATTCCTTTTCAGTGGCAGTAATCAAAATGTGGGTGTGTTTGTCAAGCAGGGAAAAGCAAGACCTTCATTGCAGGGTTCATAAGCCTATACATGTTACATTTGTGATTTGTGCAAGTGTTTGGATTTAATCACAGCTGTAGTCAAGGACTTGGATGTTACAAATACCCCTTTTACTGTCATATGCTCATTTTTGGAGAGAAAAAAAACACACTTGTGTGCCATCCAACATCTTGCATTGCTCAGGTTCAGCCTTCTATTAAGCGCAGTTTAGCTGGCTGCCTGTATTAGAGCAGTCTGGTGCCTCTTGACAAGTTGTAACTGAATGTTCATGTGCTCAATTTCTGAAATAAATATTGTCTGAAGGATTTCTACTGTTCTGTTATTGCAAATATATAGGTAATCACCAAAATCTAAACTAACAGTCTGGTAAAGAAACATTTATAACTTTTAAAATTAATGAGTGATAAAATCAAATATTCTCCTGTCTATTTCCAACCACTTTAACAACAGAACTGAACAGCACGTACATAAAGCACAAGTGTTTGTACCAAACAGTCCAATACGGTGGCATTTTTCTTCTTCACCTGGGCATTTGCACATTTTGTGTGAGCACTTCAGACAAACCATTTAGATAACATGCTCTTCAATATAAACCAGATTCTAATGCTAGGTAAATTATTTGAAAGCTAATATAGTTACACAGGAAGTCTAAGAAGTAAATGGCGTGCATCCAACTTGCATGGCTCCAGCATAGACAGGGTTAAATAATCTCCTTTACATAAAAATAGGTTATTATGATGGCATGTCAGGAGGAAGTGGTGATAATTTGAATTTAACTCTGCACCTTTAACTAATGCTGTTATTTCTTGTTTTTCTAATTAAAGTGTACTTCTATCGAGGTTGATGGTGAATGTGCTTCAGCAGCCACAACAGAATCACACATCCTCTTTGACTCAAGCTTCAGGCACAATTCTGATCTGGTAAGTGCTAAAATAAAAAAAGTAATCTAAAATATGTGACGAATGTATTAAACTACACATGTAAGTAGAACTTGTAAGTAGGATTGACTTAGGATGATCAGTAGTTCTTAGAGTATGCTTAGTGATTCTCTCTGGGTATTGGGAAGGTTTTACCTTGTAGAAATCTGTCTTTTTCCTGAGGTCTTTCTTTATCTGTTGTCTTTTGCTTGTAAAATTCCAAGTAATCTGTTTGCAGAAAAGATTGTAGTGTAGTCTTATTGCTGAGTATTGTCATATTGCTTCCACTATAAAATGAAATATACTGAAGTAAAGAGAAAAAATAGTAAGCTAAAGAATAGATTACAAGCCCTATACAACCTTTAATATTCAGAACGTGTGTTTGTGTATATATGCGTAGACTTCTGTTTGTGCATAATATACAAGCAATATTAGAACATACATCTATGTCTACATGGATTTTTTTTGATAATTACCTAATACATTAATGTTAAATAAAAGCCCAAATATGCAGATTATAAAGCTGCCTATTAAAAGACAACTGAAGAGATCTTAATCCTAAATGAAAGCAAAATTATATTTATAGGGGATCTGATTCAGCTCCTTTTGCAGCCTGTGCATCTTTCTAATAACTTCAGAGAATGCTGCTTCAAATTCATGAAAGCAAATCAGCTCAAGAGATCAGCTCAAGAGATTTAAATCAGGTCCTAAATCTGATCTTTGCAATTCTGGTTTCAATTTGAGTCTTTTTCTGATTCTCTTGTACCAACCAGCCTCAAGAAGTTTTTGCTGAAGAGTCCTTTTGTGAATAAATGCCTAACTAGCAGTGCCCTAGTCACACATTTATAAGTGTGACTGTGATGTGAGACTAGTTGTGGATGTCTGCAATATTAAGGAGAAAACGCAGCGCTCTGTGATGAGCACGAGTAATTCTTCTCCACGGGCTTCCCGCTGAGCTCTTCTGAAGAGCAGGGAACCACTCTTCAGAGCTACTGTGAGGAAATCTCTCTTCTTATACCTACTTATGGGCTTTAGGAAACATTTGAGCTCCCCCTCTTCTAAAGATCTTCACTATGCTTTCATCCTCTATTCATTATAATGAAATTTGAGAGTTATTTTGACTAAAAGTGCAACGAAGGGCTATAATTTCATAGAAAAAATACAGACCTGGGCTGTCTTTGTATCTTATAAACATGTATATCCTTGCAAGGTATCCATCATAGCATTTTTATTTTTATTTTCACAGTAAAATGATAATAGACAGGTACTCCTTTAGTGCTGTCTAGCTGCAGAGCTGCTGTATTGCAACCTAGTGCAAGGAGCTGCAAGGAAAGGCCAAGAAAAGGGACTTGTGTCTGGCGAAATGGGAGCAGAGGAGAGGAAAGCAGCGGATGAAAACTGGCTCAGGGTGCTTGAAGAACAGGGGCCAGGGACAGGCTCCAGCTGGGTTGTGGAGCTTCACTGCTCAGCCCATTAAGCTCCGTACACCCGTGAGACAACTCTAGCTGTTAAACCCTTGCTTCAGAAGGCGTTCGAGGGCTTTTGGGCTATTACACTGTGGCAGCTTCAGAAAATCACCTTTGAAAAGGCAGCAGAGGAAGTTGGAATGGTAGTTGAAGATTTATTTAAAGGGCAGGAAAGCCAGCGAAGCAGTGATGCTGATTAACATAACTTTGTGGGGGCTTTTACAAACCTGCAGCAAGCTATCATGAGCCTGCGTCCCTACTGGGGTCACACAGAGTCTGGTCCTCATTCCCTGCCTTCCAGAGAGCTCCACTCCTCTCTTTCCCCCAGTGTCCCAGTTATATTTGGTCTGCATCTGCCCTGCTTGTAACACCAAAACAGGAAGAATTTTTTAGATTAGACTTAAAATGGGATGTGCATGCACTTCCTCTTAGCAGCATAGGTAGTAAAAAGCAGAGATACTCTAAATAAAAATGACAGTCTCACCCTTAGAAAATACATCATTTGGTCCCTGCAGTTACTGCTTTGCTAGAACGCGTAAATAATAGAAAGAAGAGGAAGGCTGAATTCATGGTTACAGTAGGCGAACACTGAGGAACTAAATCTCCTGGCTACTGGTTCCTGTGTGAGGTTAGGCAAGTCAGATAATCCCAAGTTTGTACAGGTCGCCACTAATGACATGTTCCCCATTTTATCTGTAACTGTGACTTTAGATGTGAGGTCTGATTTGCAGAAGTCTGAGTCTCACTGCAACCAGAGTCAATGGATTCAGTCCTATATACAGCTGAAGTCCTAATGCTAAGCACTTAAAAGTGATGAGGGAAAGGGGCATCTCAATTGCATATTTACTGTAATGATTCCATGCTTGAGTTCCTTCTCTGCAAAATAAATGTAACAGGGCCTCCTCGTCATACAGGGCTCTGCAAATAAATCAAGTACTTTTTGTGAAATATTTGGATATTAGATACCACAGACATCCAGAAAGTTATTTTGTCCCAAGATTGGAATTTTCAATATTATGCTGTCTGTAAAAAAAGAGATCTCTGTACACGGTGCAGCGATACAAGTGAGCTAAACTCGCGCTCACTCCGTCCTTGCCCATGTTGAGTACTACCCTTTCCACTGTAATAAAGCAATAATCCATGTTAAAACATAGTAAAGTTGTTACGGAATGACATAAATAATGTGCTGCTGTTTTACTCTTTCATTTTCATCTTAATAGATACATCAATTTCCACTGCCATACAGTTTTTTTTAAAAAAATATTTTTTCTCTAGTTTCCTGTGATTCAAAGTCAATGTGAGACAAGTCACATATTCTCATATATTATTTATTAGCTGTACAAATAAGCATTCCATAGGTAAGCTGTTGCTCTTCAATTATATTGACACAAACTACATGCTTGCCATGACTGCACATTGTGCAGCAATGTGATTTGCTGAGGTGCTCGTGTGTATTATTGATATAGCTGAAGCAACATGATTCTTTGAATAAATGTTTTATTTTCAAATGTTTCTCTGCTACTTCACTTCTGTTGTGTTATTTTCCTAATCCAATCTTCTTTTTTTCCTCCTTCTTTTTAGAAATCTGTGGAAAAGTATTTTGAAGCCCTTCTCAGCACATTTCCTTCTCAGAAGTGTACTGCCAAAATGAGTGTAAGTGTTTAATTATTTAATTGATAAACAACCAATAAGCCAATAAATCATTTAATCTGGAAGTACATACTTTTTGTGGCTGCTAGTCCAAGAGTGCCTTCTTTTTGGAAGTAACTGGATAATAACAAGTATCTTAGAGCAGAGCTCATTGGCAAAGCACCCGGTTACTTAGGGTTGCACTCAATCTAACTGTAGGCCTAGTGCCTACAGTGTAAGGACCTGTTTTTCAGGCTGGCCACCCTCAATTACCTGTCTAGTTGGGAAGAGAGAAGTCATTTTGGGGGATTGACTCAGTCAACCTGAACCAGTTCTGGGCTCCCCAGTACAAGAGGGATGTGGAGAGAGTCCAGCGCAGGGCTATGAAGATGATCAGGGGCCTGGAACCCTACGCGGAAAGGCTGAGGGAGCTGGGCCTATTCGGCATGGAAAAGGGAAGGCTGAGAGGGGACCTGATCAGTGTCTATAAGTACCTCAAGGGAGGGAGTGAGGAGGATGGTGCTGGCCCCTTTTCAGTGGTGGCTACCAACAGAACTAGAGGAAATGGCCACAAACTGAAGCACCAAAAGTTCCACAGGAACTTAAGGAAAAATTTCTTAACAGTGAGGGTGACAGAGCGCTGGAACAGGCTGCCCAGAGAGGTTGTGGAGTCTCCTTCTCTGGAGATCTTCAAAACCCGCTTGGACACTACCCTGTGCCACGTGCTCTAGGTGACCCTGCATGTGCAGAGGGACTGGACTAGATGATCTCCAAAGGTATCTTACAACCTTAATGATTCTATGATTCTAACCTTTTTTTTTAGACTTCTATATTAGTATGAAATAAATAACATTCTAGACTGGTCTGTTCCTCCCCATTCTAAAAGAAGCCTAGACCAGTACCTCACAGACAGACCTTTACACTACAGACTGCCCCATGATGGCAAATAAATCTTTTTTGCATAGTGTATATAAAGATGCTATCCTTTGAGAAATCCCAAAAGATAACTTCCATGTGTATATTTTCCAATTCATTATTTAGTTCTTGTAAGACTTCTCCAGAGTATTAAGCACGTGTGTACTTTGGGAGGTGAGGGATGAAAGGACCTTCTCGTGTTTTATATCATGTGGTCCTGGAGAAGACAACAGTGCTGCAGACTGTCTGCGATGAGCCTGGTATAGGTTTGAAGTTCAGAGGTGGGAAAGACTGCACAGATGGATTATAGTTTCCATAAATGACGCTTGCATTGCAAATCAGCAAACTGTTTAGTGCTTGTATTTTTTCCAAAGCTACTAGTACCTTGTATTTGTACAACATTGTTACTTACTATTTTTCTACCATATAGGAATTGCAGAAAGGAATGCTAGTGATTAAGTAGTTAACTGGTGATCTTTTCTTTTACAGGCAGAGCCTAATATCTCATATTATTTTTATGAGGAAGACCTAATTGCAGAACCATGTTCTAAGGCGGAAGTCAGAGACTTCACAAAAGTATTTCTGCCAGTTGCATATTCATTGATTTGTGTCATCGGACTAGTTGGTAACATCTTTGTAGTGATGACTTTTACTTTATATGAAAGAACCAAGTCCATGACAGATGTATACCTCCTCAACATGGCAATTGCAGACATCCTGTTTGTTCTCACTCTCCCGCTGTGGGCAGTGAATTATGCTGTTGACACATGGATTTTCAGTGATTTTGTTTGCAAAATGAGCAGAGGTATCTACGCAATCAACTTCAACTGCGGCATGCTGCTTTTGACCTTCATCAGTGTGGACCGGTACATAGCTATTGTACAGGCAACAAAGTCATTTAAACTCAGGACAAGAATGCTGGCATACAGTAAACTGATTTGTTTGGTTGTATGGATAGCATCGGGTTTAATTTCCACTTCCTCTTTCCTGTACAGTAAAAGTTTCACCTTCTCTGTCAATGAAACCAAAGAGATTTGTGATCACAGGTATGACAAACCTCCCGACAGCCTTACACTGAAATTATTGCTGCTGATTCTACAATTTGGATTTGGCTTTTTTATTCCTTTTGTTGTCATGATTTTTTGCTACACATTCATTATCAAATCCTTGCAACAAACGCAAAATTCCAAAAGAAACAAAGCAATCCGTGTGATTGTATTAATTGTAGTCGTTTTCCTAGTTTGCCAGGTACCCCATAACGTCGTTCTTCTCATGACAGCCACAAATCTGGGCAAGATGGACAAATCTTGTGACAGTGAAAAGAAAATGGCTTATGCAAAATATACCACAGAAGCCATAGCATTCTTACACTGTTGCTTGAATCCCGTGCTCTATGCATTCATTGGAGTGAAGTTCAGAAGTTACTTTGTGAAGATAATGAAAGATCTACGGTGCATGAGATACAAGAAATACAGCAGCCGAAACTCAAGGACAAACTCTGATACTTACCATTCAAGACAGACTAGTGAAATTCTGAGCGAAAATGCATCTTCTTTTACTATATAAGGCAATTTAAACAATGTTATTATTGAAAGGCTCTGCTCACTGAGCAAGCCAGACCAGTCGCACAGCGCGTACCATAACCAGCCATTTGTTAACAGCTCCGCACCTCAACAGCGAGCTCCCGTGACCCACAGCGCCTTTCCACAAACTAACATAAACAAAAGGCTAACGCTGTCCTTGAGAAACTCAAATCTTATTTCCCGAACATTCCTGCTCTTCTAAGGTACAATCACTTAGAGCTGTCAGGAAGGTGAAGCTGATAAAGTAACACTCCTCGTTTTGAACAGAAACCACTACCTGCAAAGTATGAAATAAATGAATTGGGTTATTCCCAGGCTCATTCTACCTATATTTAGGTTGTTGCTGTTGATTGTTTATGCCTAATAATCCTATTTAAGTGGAAGACTCCATTCTGCTTGCATTATAGATACATTGTACTAACCTAAACAGATGACATTTTGGGCAAAGCATGGCAAGAAAAGCTAACACATAGAAAGATGAAGAAACTGGCATAGCTGGATTTAGATTTGGGGTCCCATAAATCTTTGCCCAGTCCTGTGCTCCAGCTGCTCATCAGTGCCTCAAAATGGAGCTGCACAAGCGTACACCTAGGCTGAGGCTGACCAAAATCAGTAGTGACTTGTCCACTAAGGAAAGATTATGAAAGGAAGAAAATTATGAAAATAAGCAAACACTGAAATATGCACAGGAAGATTTTCTGACAGCTACTCAGGTTATCTGCTGAACAAAAAACAAAGCTTTATTTGAGAGATTCTTCCTTTCATTTAGTGCTGAATTCAGATCCTGGAATTCACTGAAGCTGATCACTTTGTGAAAATATCCCTATGAGAAATTGACTCTTTCCAGCTGAAATTCACACCACTTCTTGAACAGAACTGTCCAATACATTTTCTTTGCAGCTAGATCAGTAACAAAATCTGATGCATTTTTTGGTATTTAGCGTATATTAAGGAGTGGATGTGCTAACACAAAAACACCTATATGAAATTTATTAACTTCAGAAATTGAGGACAATATCTAAAAATAAGAGCAAAGTGTAGCTTAATTTAGTCAGATTTTTACCAGACTTGTCAGCATTTGTTTCACAATTAACCTAGGAGTAAGAATTTTTTTAAAAACACACGCACAGGAACACCCTCAGAACAGGCTATGCAGAACCTGTTCTCCAGCAGAGATGGGAATAGCGACCTAGTTGACCACCACGCCTGTTCACTGAGGGAGCTTCACAGTCTTCTAACCAGGATGGAGGGAAGCAAACTGCACTACTGAGAAACTCAACCCCCCGCCACCTTGAAGAAGGTGTCAAGAACATCTCCAAAGATGTTCTAGACAGAAGGAGGAACAGATGCTCTTCCAAGAGCTGGAGGACACAGCACCAGGACAGAGTAGAGGATGAGAGCATCACTGCTACCATCTGCAGTCAGCCAAAGTGCCAGTCTTCCAGAGTTCCCCTGCAACAGGAGTGTGAGCCAAATGTCCAGACTTGCTGTTTTGCGGGATTCTTCACTTCAACAGCAGCGTAAACTAACACAGTTTTGCAGCTTGCAGTTTGCCTTGGAAGATTTTTTTTTTTTGAACTTGTGACTGACAGGAGAATGGACTTTGGACCAGAAAGCACTTCTTCCAGTGGCCAGGGAAAGGGCCAAAAACAGCAATGGCAGAGCTGAAGAACACTTTGGGATATGAAATGACATGAAACTTGTACTGTTTTTGCTAGTGCAATCCATCCTTATTTACAGTACAGTTTTTAATGTTAGTGCCAGGTGTGATAAAGATCATATATATATTTTTCATTAATGATAGTAACCTAGGCAAAAATACACACAATTACGTAAATACATGCACATGCATTTGCTGTACCTAGCACTGATGATTTTCTGGAAGAGAATTCATCAAATAAAAATATAATTGACTGAATAAAATGAAAAAAATGAGGTTTTCATTATATTGATATTAAGTATTTCAGGAAAGGGTTTCTTGCTACATGTATTACCTTGAAAATCTTGCTATGTGCATTGCCTTGCAAATTCTCTTGTCTGGTGCAAAATCTCCCTTACCCCAACTACTTTAGCATCCATCCCTGCAAAACTTGGGTGTGAGAGCTGATACCATGTACTGCTGTACATGGAGTGGGAAAAAATATCACTGGGGTAGAGAAAACTCTGTGTGCTTTGGTTAAAGAATTGATCCAGTATCAAGAGCTTGCTAAAAATCCTTGGGGCTTCCCCTTGAGGTGCCTCTGAAACCTCAGTCAGCCATAAATAACCTGCGTCAGAGAGAAATGAGGGTGAAAGGGTGGAAATAGCTCATGAAGAGCTGCTCAGGGAGGGGAGTTCATGCTCAGCAAGCAGCTTTCAGCAATGGGGTTGGTAGCCTTACAGTTTTTACTTGAGTTTCGCAGGCAGTTACCGTACGAAGGTGTGAGTTGTTAAATTTAATACAACGTTTTGCAATTTTTGTGAAATCTACTGCCAGATAAAAGAGATCCAGTTCAGTGTCACCCTTGAATCCGGCTGCTGGACACTTGGCAAAAGGTAACCACATGGGCAGGCCGGCTGGCCAGTGCTGCTGATAGGCCTCCCAACGTTTTGTCATTTACTCAGTGACCATGTCGGTGGAACCCAGATGAGCTAGGCTTCGTGCTGGGAGTTCAGGGAAATAAAATAACTCAAATTTATATGAAATCAGACATTGTTTTTACTGCTCTTGGAAGAGCTTTTGCGGGGGCTTGCTATGGATGCTGCTCTTAGGGAATGCATGGGATAATTTTCTTTCTTTGCTGCATTCATTTCATCAGTTATTTTTGAAGAACAAGCAAGTTGGTTTTAGATGGGTCTTCTTTTGCTTTGAGTTTGAAGAGACAAGCCGACCTACCTATGAGGTTGCGTCATTTAAGCTCTGACTTCAACACTCTTGGAATCGCTTAGCCATTCCTAAATATATATTTTAGTTAATACAAACTAATGTAAATAATACTTATTGAATCTGCAGCAATTGGAATTTATTTATTAACCTAGAGTTTGCTGGGGAGTAGGAGAAGTAGGGAACACTTAGCTCCCTCCATAAGAAACAATGATTGACAACTGGAGCAAGAGCTTAGCTAGGAAACAGAGAATATGTATGATATGATCTTGTTGATTTAAATCAATGGTGAATACTCTGTTGTTTTCAGCAGAAAGCATGGTAGTTTTCCTTTGAAGATTTTGTACTTAGTTTTATCTTCTGTTTATGAATTTTTACTAAGATAAAATGTATTGATTGTTAGGAGGTATAAATGAATGCTATCTAGTTGTTATAAATTGTCTGAAGTGAATTGTAGTTTAATCCTGTTTCAAAAAACTTTAACACAAAAATATAACGCCTTTCTATTTTTTTTTTCTTGTTTGGATTCCGTTCATAACAAGAGAGATAAAATTTAACACTATTTCAGAGAGGTTTCTTTCCAATTTATAGTATTTTCAGGCCACTGAGTATACATTAGTTTTACATCTCATCAGCAAACATTTTGTAATGAAGGACAACATCAGTAGGAATGTGGTAGTTAAAATATAGGTGGAAAACTCAATATACATGGGTTATACTGGTGTATGCTAATTACATTGTTGTTAATTTGATGTAAGCACAATATTTATTAATGAAAGTGTTATGTACTCTGGGAGTTTCAAAAGCACAGGATTTTGTTACAGACTTATCTATGCAGAAAAAAAAAAAACTGTTCTGCCTTCATCAACATTGTTTCTTGTTCTTGTCTTAGATTGCATATCAGACTTAAACTGTATTTGTTATAAAAAAATTCCTAACAGTTTTTGCTCTCAACAGAGTCTTCTACATTCAAAGAGTTCTGTATAAATGTCTATTTTTGTTGTAATTTCAATTTAAAATATTGTCTTGATGCAAAAACAAAACCAAAAAATCCTCAGCTGGCTTTACTGCTCTGACTACAGGCTGATGTTTTGTAGTAATCACGCCACATTGCAAAAAGTGTTAAATTGTACTATGCTGTCACTAAATTTTCAAAATATTGAACATACAAAATCATGACAGTTAGTTCCAGTTGTTTTTTTATTCCAAATAATCTAAACATTTCAAGGTTTTTGTGAAGTGTGATGGGTTTTTCCCCAGAAGAATAGAGCTGATTCTAATACTAAATCGGATACATTTGCACAAAAGAGAACTCAACCTGGTGAGAGAATGAATTAAAATATGAAGTTGCCAAGTAATTTGGAAACGAAGAATGACACATTTTATAAATGATGAAACCTACGAGTTTTGCAGGTGGCTTTGGAAAAAAAGGGTTTAATAAAAATTGTCTGGAATTAATTCAAATAAGAAAACCCTAGTGACACATGCAAACTGGTGCCAAGATTGAAAAACAGCTCTGTATTGTTTTTTAATGGAGGTATCTATTTGATGTAGTTGCAGATGAAAATTTCTTGAAGACTTAGATATTTCAATGAATTAAAATGTCCAAATGAAAGCGGGGCTGGACTAGAGAGAGATGTTTTTCAACCTTGACCATTCCATAGCCCTGTGATTTTACTGTAGAGATTAAAGTGAGCATTTCTTTGCATGTCTTCTGTTCGGAAAACAGAATACTGTGTTTAACTACCCATTTAACAATTTCCTCTCAGTATTTTATTACTGACAATCTGTACTTCCAGGTTCTGTCACATGTACCCATCCTCAATTGTCATTAACTTATTTAGCAAACGAGGTTATTGAAATCAAAGGGTCTTTGTCCACTAAATTCAGTCCCTATTCACCATGTGAAAGTTAATTCCTGGTATGAATCTATATGTTTTCAATTCAAACATTTATTTGTTTAATCATACTGTACAGACCTACAGAGAGTGAAAATAAGCATATAAAGTGCCAAATTTACTACATTAGTCTTGTCTGAAACATCTTCCTAATTTCTTCATTGATTGCAATATGGGATAATAAGAAGGACAATTTTTTGCATTTCAGAGTCACAGTAAGAATGATCTATAACTATTCACTAGGAGTGAAAATAACAGATTTAAGTGAAGATTTTGAGTTTTGATACAGCACAGATAGAACAAACAGGAAATATATAAAAAGTTCACAATTCTGTTGTTGTGATCTCTGATTAAGTAATTTTTGATGGGAAAAGCAGTGAATTTTCTTTTTGATATATTTGTCTTTTATGCAAATATGTATTTTTGTTTTAAAAATACTCCCAAATACTGTTTAACTGCAGAAATATTACATTTTTTTAAAAAAAATCATTAATAAAAAAAAAGTAACTGCAGTGAAATTAAAGGAAAAGAGAGGGAAAAAAAGGTAAATAAAGACCTAAATCTGGACTGACGCACAGAATCCAAGCTCCAGACCTTGCCTGAGTTTTGCAAAGGCCCTTATAGAAAACCTCAAACCTAGCAGAATTCTGCTTGTGAGCTTTCTATCTCTGATTGTCTTTAATTACTGCAGAAAAATAAACATTTATTGTTAGGACTATAAACCCAGGTTCATAGGAAAATAGATAGCTCTGTTTGCAGAGAACTAGCATATATAGTGCCAGATAGAGTTCTGCTTGCATTTGTGCTTCTACTTCTATCAGGTGCATCTTGTTTTGGAAGGCATACCTATACAAAAGATTGTGAACTAAAGGACTTTACAGTAAGATGTAAAACTAATGGCAGAGCCAAAGGCTCAAGTGTCAAAGTATTGCTGCCCATAGTAGCGTCTCTTGGGAAGGAAATAGGGATCAAAAAACAAGTTTTGTTGATGTATGTGGTATCGACATTACTGCTCCTATACCCTGCTGTAGCCAGCGCAGCTCTCCTAGCAAAGCGCTTTGTTATGGATTTGACTCAAGTGAACTCGTGATTCCAAACGCAAAGGTGGATGTCATGGTATGAACAGATTGTTTGAGGCAATCCTGTAAGATAACCTAGCGCAGAAATTTATCAGTGTTCCTTTCAAAAAATGTTTATAAATCATTTTTACTTCTTCACCTGAGTTCAGAGGCTTGAGTGTATCTGGCAGTTGCTTTGACTTCTGATCAGTTTGAATTAAGTAGCCAGTAAGGGATACCAAAATATCACTATTGAGACTTTTGAAATTTCACATTTAAGATCATGACGTGCTGTGAAACATTGCTACTATATTCAATGCCCCTAAAAGTTGCTGTTAGTCCATTAGAGATCACGATGTTTTAAGTGGAAAGTTACTTGTTACACTGATTTTCTGTGTGCTTCTGGTTTTTATGTTTGCTCAGTCAAAACAGTGTAAGGTTTCCCCCTACTGGATAGACCGTGCAAATTGTCTGAAAGCATAATGCAGTTATGCTTTCATATTCTGTAATTTACATTGTAAAAGATGCACAGGAATGTAAGATCTTAAATAGCTGGCATTACTTTGTAGATGTATATTCAGTTCCATTGCAGTCTCACTAGAGACAAGAGCTCTGTGCAGTCAAACCATTCAGGCTGTTCTCAAAAGCTATGTCTTTTTCCATGGTGGTGGGCTAGAGTTGTCTCCGTGTAATGTGTACCATATGTATCAGCGCATATTATCAATTACTTGCATTTTCTATCTCAGGGTGTCTGATCCACTTAATAGATTTTTTTTTCTTGCCTCAAGACTTTGCAGACATTGCAGTGCCTATAGAGAATTTAACTCTAATTCTCAATTAATCTACCTGTAAACCGTTCTTCTTCCAGAACGCAGTAAGATATAATACAAGGGGCAAGAAATCATACATTCATTTAGTGGTAACAATTGGTTGAATGAAATTAATGACAAGCACCATAAAATGTTTTAATTCCAGCCTTCCATAGGGAGACCTGCAAAAAGGCTGGACCATAATCTTGTTGTGACTCAACATCACCTATTCACAAGAAATCTCGTGCTTGTTTTATGTCCTTTCTTGCATCTCTGTCAATTCCCATCAGCTGCGGGGGAGGAGCAGGACTGGGGTGTCAGTACTCTTGCAGTTTGTGCAAGTCCTGCATGTTGTCTGTCTGTATTGATGACACTTCTTGCCTTGATCTGCCACTGCAGGAGTCAGAACAGCTTTCCCTGAAAGAACGCAGCCATCAGACCACATCTCCTTGGAAAAGATTCCAAGCTGCCCATGGAAAGGGTGGACTGCCTGAAGGTTAGCCCTGGGGTTAGGGTTGGGAGAGTGCCAAAACTTCTTCAGACAAAATGGGTAAGAAGGCACACAAAGCTAAAATAAAGGCATTGCTCTGGCATGAGGAGGGCCTCTGAGATGCTTTGTAAGACTTAACTTTTACTTGGCAACAGACTAAAGAAGGGTGAGGGAAAGATATGTATTAATTGCTCAGGGATGCTTTGAAAGATTTTTTGAATTCAGGCTCTCTGCAGCATTCAGTAACTGTGGTTATGTACCGTAGTTATGGCAAGTCCATTTTATAAATCCAATAAAATAACAAAAGCAAAATTTGATCTTTTTATGTGGAATATGCAAAACACCCAGTGACACTGTCTTTGTGCAATACCAGTTTAACAAGACCTTTCCAGTTCAGTGGAAAGTAATTGCCTTATGCCTGGCTTTTCCATTTCTTGTGGCATCCTTCTAATCTAGTTGCCACGATGCCAACCTTACCATGCTTTCCTGCTACTTTAATCCTTGTCCAGCTCCTGGGAGAAAATTCTTCACAAGTCCAGAGCCAAAACTGCTCCCAGACTTGATAATGCATTCTGCTCTGCCAAGAACATTAACCTGTTGATGACAGGTGACAGTATGGCAGAAAATTCAAGTGAGCACTAGAAACTTTCAGATTCAATTGGGTAAAAACCACTGGCCATCTGAGTGTGAGGCAAGTCCTTTTCTCCACACTAGGGCTGTCACTGATTATATTGCAGTACAGTGGGGAGACACAAAGATTAGGTTTTGTAAATATAAATGAAGCAGGAAGTTGTTAACATGGCAAAGTTAAGTCCTGTGAAGCAGGGAATATGTAACCTTCTAGGGAAGAAGCATTTCTTTAGCGAAGGAAGGCAGCTCTTTCTCAGCAATTTCAGTGTTTCCTACATTAGCCTGTAATGCCTTCTTTTGGAGGAAAAAAAGGTGTAAAGCTCTACTTGATTCCTCTCTTTGCTGGGATTGCCAAGTCTTATATTCCCTGAGAAGACTGTGAAGGACGAGAGAGACAAAAGAGGAATTTCAAAGAAATCAGAAGTATATAGCTGAGTTTTGTATTCACTTTTTCATTTTTAATTTGAAAATTGCAATGTAGGAGTATCAGTCCTACTAGGGAATTGATGTTGCCACTTTTGTAGTTCAGAGGCATGGAGCCCACCTGAAACAGTGCCAACAACAGAGTCACATATATGAGATCGTACACAGGGACAGGTGTCACACAGAATCTGATGACAAACAATAGAAAACGGGGATCATGACCAATATATGTAATAGATGCCTATTGATACATATAGATCTATGCTTAATTCTGCCCGTGTCTTCACATTGATACCTATTGTGAGGTATGAAAGTCACAAGACATCCATGCCTCCCAATATCAAAAGGTCTTGATGTTGCCAGGCCTCTGCAGGTCAGTAGTAACATCAGGCTTGGCACCAATAGCAACAGAGGCCTGTCACAATAAGAAGGTATTGATATCTAACAAAAGGAATGGCTATTGACAGTAATATGTGTCAATGGGTATCGATTGTGTCGACAGGTATGGAAATTGCTAGTAATCAGTGCCTCCCAGTATGGCTATTTCTTGCTGTTGGCAGGCCTCAATGCAGGCCAGGAGCAAATCTGGGCTCAAGGAGGATCGCTAGGCCTTGCTGTCCCCACAGCAGGAGGGAGGGGGCTGAGGGCCATCAGGACCCCAGTGTGCTTGTGCCGTCCTTTGCGTGACAGTTGCACGGGGTGCCTGCATAGACATAGCCACCATGGGATGCATTGCTTTTTAATGAGAACGACAACATGCTGTCCTCCAACGATCAGAATTAACATCCAAGACTGAAGACCATCGGCTCCATGGAGAGGCTCCACGGGAGTCCTGGTTGACAACAAGTTAACTATGAGGCAGTGAGGTGCACTCATGGCCAAGAAGGCCAATGGGATCCTGGCCTGCGTCAGAAGGAGCATTGCCAGCAGAACAAGGGAGGGGATCCTCCCCCTCTACTCAGCTGTGGTGTGACCACACCTGGAGTATAGGGTGCAGTTCTGGGCTCCCCAGTACAACAAGGACATTGAGCTTCTAGAGAGGGTCCAGTGTAGGGCAACAGAGATGATTAGGGGACTGGAGCATCTATCGTATGAGAAAAGGCTAAGTAAGTGAGCTGGGCCTGTTTAGCCTAGAGAAGAGGGGACTGAGAGGGAATCTGATCAATACATATAAATACTTGAGGAGAGAATGTAAGGAAGATGGGGCCAAACTCTTCTGTGGTGGCCAGCCATAGAACAAGGTGTAGTGGGTACAAGTTGAAACACAGGAAGTTCCATCTCCAGGTGAGGAAGAACTTCTTTCCTGTGAGGGTGACAGAGCCCTGGAACAGGCTGTGAGGGAGGTTGCACCATGCTGTGCCACATGCTCTAGGTGTCCCTGCATGAGCAGGAGGTTTGGACTAGTTGATCTCTAGAGGTCCCTTCCAACCTTAACCATTCTGTGAGTCTGTGATTCTGTGATTAAAGCTCCTGACTCCAACAGGAGCTGCAAGCTGCCTCAGGAGCACCTAGCACCTCTCTCCAGGTAGATGTCACTGAAGCACAGGGAACCTGAGGACATGAGACCCTCCAGGTTCACCATGGAGGACAGCAACTGCACCCTGTCAGGTTTGCAAATGCCCCATAGAGAGGAAGCCTGCCCTATTCAGTCCTCTGGTCCCTTGTATGATGTGCACTTTGCAGAGGTAAGAAAACCAGAAGTCATGATGTCTGACTGCCGCAAGCATAGTCATAACCTGCAGGCCAGCCAAGTTGAAGAGAGAGACCATGAAAACAAGAGCTACCTGCACGAAGAAAGAAAAAAGGTGTGTGGCACAATGAGGGTCAGGAAAGGGGAGGAAAGGACCAAAAAAAACATCCTGATGGTTACGCTGTGGGGGCCCATGGAGAGAAGCTCAGGAACCGGCTGTGTGGAGGAAGCTGGCCGCAGCACTTGTTTCTCCCTGCAGTGACTTTTTTCCTTCTCCATCACATGGCACCCCATTAACGAGCCAGGCCTGGCAGCTGTTCCTGTCCTCCACACCTCTTTCCTCTCCTTTTGTCCTGACTCCCTCCTCCTCCCTGCTCTTGCCTGATATTTCCTGAAGGAGCAAGGAGCAGAGATGCTGGGATGCTCTCTTCCCCTATCTGGGCCACGGCCACAGTGGTTGCATCTAATGAGCAGACAGTTGATTCCCAAAAAAAAAATATTATGAGACTTGATGCTATTGCTACTCTTGGCGGTCTAGTGAAGGGTAGTGTCATGTGGAAGCCCAAAAGCAGCAGTCTGCAGCCCAGGGGTGATGCATGAGCAGCGACATGTCCCAGGACTTTACTTTGCAACCCAAATATAATGTTCAGGAGCCTGACAATCCAGCACGCTCGGGAAAAGGTGCACCAGGCCTCGCTGGGTGGAAGCATTACTTGCCACTAGATGGTAGTGTACAACCACAGCTTTTGTTTTCTGGCCCTATGTGGTTGGAAAAGACCTTCAAGATCATCGAGTCCAATCATAAACCCATCACCATCATGCCTGCTAAACCATGTCCTCAAGTGCCTCCACCTGTTTCTTGAACACTGCCAGGGACGGTGATTCTAGCACTTCCCTGGGCAGCCTGTTCCAACACTTCACCACTCTTTCCATGTAGAAATTCCGTGCCAAACTTCTGCAGGTAGGGAACAGGCAGGTGTGCTTGGAAGAGGGAGAGGCTGGTCCAACTTTGGAGTTTTGGAGCTGCAGGACTTCTGCTGTGGGGCTTAAACTATAAAGGATTGAATTTCCCCACAAAACCTGTTGTGACTGAGCATTTTAAAGGTAAAGCCAGGAACTATTTAAGGTTCAGAAAGTAAAATGTCATCTAAGGGTCATTGAAGTATCTGAATATATGGAGTGATACAAATAAAGAAAATCAAAGGCAGTGCTTTCCCAGCGCTAATGCATCATCAGTTAGTTTTCTTTTTTCCATACAAAAGGCCTTTTATGTATAACACTTTAAATATTTTAAAGCCAAGACCTAAATTAAGCAAGGCCAAATACTTCACGGGAGTTTATTGGACTCTACAGAGCGGTGAGCAAGCGTTCACAGTACCAAAATTTGCTGCCATAATTGTCTGGGAGCTTGGCTCCCCGAGGTATCTTCCAAATCCTGGAGTCCGACTGTCTGCTGATGCTGGCAACCTCTTCCCATTAACCCTTCCACAGATTTATCAAGTGACATCTTAAAACTCATTAGACTTTGTTTGGAGCCACTGTTCCTGACAAGAGGCCTATTCCACAACATTATGTTGCTGATGGGTAGAAATAATCATATAATTCTAGTCTAAAATTGTACGTAGCTAGCTCACATGTCCCAGCACTATCCCCTTGCTTAAATTGTTCTTTCCCCTTCTCAGTGGTTGTTTCCAGTGTGTTTACAGAAAGAAATCATATGCCCTCTCAGACCTCATTTTGTTAGGCCAGACAAGCTTAGTTGTCATGGACTTCTCATAAGGTAGATTCCCAATATTTTTCATTGCATCCATTCTAGCATGAATTCATTTTTCCTGAACATAAGTGGCCAGTATGCTGACCTGGATCCAAGCAATGCCTCAGAAAGTGGCATTCATGTACAGAGCTCTTCTGCAAGATTTCTGCAAAGTATGCAAGCCTTTGGCAAGTGTTCCTATCATTTATCTTCCCAGACAGGCCCAGCCCAGCTCATCCGAGTGTCCTGTGTCCTTACATCCCTGCTGAGGAAGCAAGCCAGGGAAAGAAAGAAAAAAAAAAAAAAAGAAGAAGAACTGAAGAACTAGGACGAGAGCTCCAGACATCTTCCCTTAGACAGACCACATCAGGCAATCCTTCAAGCACTGTGAGCACGGGCTCTATAATTTGTGAGTTGGTCAAGCCATAATGAGAGGGTGTTTTTTCTTCATTAAATGTTGCCATATCCCTGTTCTATAAATGCAGTCATAAAATGCTAGGTGCGGCCATTACCGATAGGACTTGGAGTGCTTCCATTTTGGCCAGGTAATGTCTGATGTTGATGCTTTCCCAGGTAATTTTGAGGCACATGGTTTATGTAAACTGTGACAAATATAGCAAAGGGTCTGAGATTCCTGCTCTACCCAATGCAGAATGAAACTTCTGTTTTGTTCATTTGTTTGTTTGCTCGATTGTTTTTTGTTTGTTTGTTTTCAGACTAGAAAATTTTAGGTCTACTAACTTAAAGGAAATGGCTAGATCTGAGTGGTAGACTAACCTGCTCTATCCAGCAAGTTTCCTGGACCTGGGAAGATGCTTTGCTATATATGCTGGGTTTTGAGTCTGTGACAAAATGGAAAGAGAGTGGAACTGCAGCTCCCACCAGTGTTTGGAAGAACACCAAAGATTCCTCAACAAGCTGGACATTCTCTAAGGGAGGTACACAGCTATTCTTTATTCAACTTAATTCCAATTTTGCCTGTTACTCTGTTGCTTTCTTTGGAGTCATTTCTCATTTACACAAGTGCACAGTCAGAATATGGGGTGTAGGAAAGACTACAAAGAGAGTTTAAAAAAATAATAATGCTTTTTGTTCGGTTCAGTGCTTTTTCAAGCTAATATGGCTAAGTTTAAACCACTCATCAGTAAAAGTTAGTAGCCTCAATAACCCTAGCCTGTGTATTTTCTGTTTCATTTTTGTAGGAAGTTCCCATTTTTCTCCTTTTCTTGTATTGTATTACTACTACAGTATATGAGTCAATGAAGTGTTAAAAAAAAAACAGATAAGACTGTCCAGATGTTAAAGCTCATGACAGCTAAATAGAGCAGCATGATTTTTCTAATGGGTATTGAACCATCTGCCGTGTTGCCTTGCTGCAGTGAATGAGCACTGCTTTGCATGTGCAACCCAGCACGAGGCTGTGCTGCCTGACACGCAAGCTGTCCACAGCACACTTAAGCAGACCAGTCTTCCTCTGACTTATTTTGAGGAGAGGATGTATAAAAACAGAGGCTAGAAAAAACAAAACAAAACAAACAACAGAGCCTCTGAGAAACATTGTCAGCTGGCAAAAAATCACACGATCCTTGTTATCTTTTAGGATAGCGTGTTATTTATTCATGTTCCCTGCTTATGAGATAACAAATGTGTGCTAGTATTTATCACGACCACTTTTTTTTTTCTGTAGTACCGAGTGGGAATTTGATTGCCTCAGTGTATTACAGAGCATATGGAGATACACACTTTTGCATATAACACCTTTTCACTTCTCTGTCTAAGGAAAGTCCCTTATGAGATGGAATTTTTTTCATATGAGGCAAATAAATAACCACCAACCTAGATAACTTCTGCTGCCAATCCCACAGTTTTGTTTTGAGATTAGGTGTTCTGCCTGGAATTTCCCTGTTGTTTTCCATGTGTCTGATTTCTGAAGTGTTTTTCCTTTTGCCTCCAACCCTTCAAGCACTGGAATAAGAAAGTAGGAACAATCTGAACTGTGAGAGTTATTTATTTTTTTTTCATGGGTAAGAACAAAATCAGGCTCTTGGGGTTTGCTTGTTCTTTTGTCCTGTTCTTATCTGTAAAGTGACAGAAGAGATTATACCTAGTTCATGTTCTTATGGCGGATTGCAGATGAAATTAGCACACTCTTAAAAATACAGGCTTTATGTTAAACTAACTTTGAAACCAAGGATGTTGTCAGGACTTGTTCTTCACATTTTTATTTTCAGAGTTAATGGATACTATGTCGTTTATTCCAACACTTTTTCCTTTTCCAGAACTGGAGATAATGACATAGTGGCAGGTGTTTATAAACACCAATTATAACCGTTTTACGACGATACATACAATAATTAGCTCTCCTGGGGATTTCTTCTGTGCAGTCCGTACATGCAATCTGACTCATGTTGACTTTAGTGGGAGTTCCATGCAGGGACCTGAATCCTTTGATGTTATAGTAGGAACGAAATGCACAGTTGTTTTCACCTAGAGAAAGGAACTTGGATCCATAAGTAATGTGAGCTATTTTTACGTAATCCTTCCACTTTACTCCCCCCTTTTGAATTCTGCCTGGTCTTAATATTCTATCAGTGCTTCTTTTTTTCCACTTCTCCTTCTTTTTTTTCCACTTCTCCCCTTGCGTCTGATTTGCTCTGGCACTGTGGCCCTCACTTTCCTTGTAGACATGTAATTGCCACTGGTGCTAGTATCACCCTGGCGAGATGAGAACAGAACTGCTTCCTCTGGATCTGAAGGAGCCCCTTTTTCCCCCTCAAGTCATCCTGATGAGAAGTATCAGTTGAGATCTTTCTCCCTTTGTTTTGCCCACTCCTGCTGAACGTTTCTGCAGCTGTGCTGGTTTCAGCAGCTCGGTGAGAGAGCAGTGGCTGCTCTGTGTTGTGCTGAAGCCTTAGCTGCAGTGCGTACAGCGTGCAGGCCGTGAGCCTGGCGCGCGGCGCAGCGGATAAGCTGTGCTTGAGTCACAGCATCAAAGATGCACGGGAAGCTTTCCAGTAACTTCCGTGGGCTTTGACACGCTCCTCCGGTGCTCTTAACTGCAGAAACAGATGGTGGGCCTGCAGGAAAGCAGGGGCCTCGTGGACGTCGTGACGACTGTGCGATGTCATTGACACTGACTGACGCCAGCTGGTAGTGAAACAATAACCTCACACATGGGCAAAGCCTTTAAGAACAGCCCTGCCTATTGAATGGCTCCACTCCTGACAACGTCCAGCTCTGGGACTGTAGACAAAGAAGAAGAAGACGAATGGGTCCATGCAACTCCCCACCCTATCACTTTTCAGTACTTTTAGAGTCACCATCCATCACCTTTAAAAAGAGAGATGTTCAGAGATCCTGATGTACTTATAATATTTGAAATATAACTTTTATTCCTGCCAAATATGAATAAATTGCTTACTATTTTAGAAAGGAAAATAGTTAATGTTTTTTACTGACATATGATTTTTCACTATTTGGGAACAGCCTTTGCAACAAGGATCACAATTTTGCCTTTGTTTTGAACAAAACATTGCCGCTATTTTTGGAACAATATATTTATAACATGTCTATCTGCATGCACACTGTTAGATAATGTGATAATAACATACTGCATAAAGTTTCTTTCTGTCATCTGTCATTAGAGACTTGGCTTGGTACCCTATGAGAGAACTTCTTTCTTCAATACTACTGAATTTTGCCAGTTTCTGATTTTTTTTCTTTTCTTTTCTTTTCTTTTCTTTTCTTTTCTTTTCTTTTCTTTTCTTTTCTTTTCTTTTCTTTTCTTTTCTTTTCTTTTCTTTTCTTTTCTTTTCTTTTCTTTTCTTTTCTTTTTTTGTGCAGTGCTTCAAATTTGGTTTATTGCTTCTCATCTAAAACATGACATTTCCTATTATATTCATCCTAATTAATTTTAAAAGTGCTCTGCATGCAAAATTTATTTAGGAATGTTCAGGAAACACCACTGGTGTTTATGGAGCAGAGGGAGGGAGAGAAGAGATGCACTTTGTGAGCTCGCACCCCTTCATTTCAAAATGGCCATGGGAAATTTCTTCAGTAATGTGTTCTTGTCTCAAGGCAATTTGCTTATACTGGGTTGCCAAAGCTGGCTATATGTATGTTCACTATTCCTATTTTAGAAGCTAAAACCATTTCTCCTTCCTGTTGTGGCTCAAAGCAAGCTTGTTCACTGATAGCCCAACTCCACTTTCCCATTAGTAGAAAAAAAGAGTAAAAAAGTTATCCATTTCTTGTTCAATAACACAAAGTAATTTAGTGGTTAGTGTGTGCATGTGCACATCACAGAAATATTATGACCAACAACTTCTTACACAATAAATTCTGCTGAACTGTTAGAGGTCTGACACACTTGCCAGCAGAGCAGACCCTTGTCAGTTCCTGAAGGGAGCTCTACTTCTAGGCTCTCCTCTGAAGAGGTGCCCTGGAAGGTGCCCTACCATGCTGTGCTCACAGGTATCCCTGTCTCTATTTCTTGAGTCGAAAGACCTGCTTACTGAATTTGCACAGGGACAAAGCACTGTAATCTGGCAGTCCCTTTCCCTTTGGGAAAATCCATCTAGGACTTGGCAATTTAAGGTCTGCCTTGTGACCTGTCCAGATCCTTCAGACTTCTCCAGCTGGGTGCACCTTCTCCCAGGAGTTCCACTAGGTAAAAACTCCAGGGTTATTATTTTAAGTGCAACAAAAAATACACAAGAAAGGAATGTCCTCTGAACCTTTCAAGGCTTCTCCTGCATTATTTCAACATTTCATTGTAACCTATGGCAGGGAGGTTGAAGAAGCTTTCTCTTGTGCTTTTCTCAACCTATAGCCTATGTGTGCTTTCACCAGAATAGATAATCACTGTTTCTCTACTGCATTCATGTGGTTGAGGAGAAGGAAGACGTAACTCTCAAAGCTCGTGGTGGATTGCATTTATACTGAGACAGTAAGCTTGGTAATTTCAAGCACTGTTCACATGCAAGTCATGCATAGAAGCCATTCATTTTAGATGCAGCCAGAGTTCTTCTAATGCATGACAAGTTATATGTGGTGCTGTAGGTCATATATCACAGGACTTTCCTCTTTGGCAGCAATATGTATAATACTTTAATTTCAGCACAATTTTCAAAGAGATTCATGAAGCAGAAATACAAAGCTGCAACCACTTCATGCATAATGTAAATTGAGTGATTAGCTGAATTGGGTTATTATTCCACTTTTTAAATATTGCAACTACAAAACTCTATTCATAGGGATCCATCCATTCTTACATCCTATAGTTTATCTTCATCACTTACCATGAACATTTAGCCAGTTCTGTTTTCTAAGATCATTGTCATTAGATTAAAAAATGCCCACACTATTATGCATAACACATGAAAGATGTTTAATGGTATCATCTGGTGTGCAGTGAATAAAACCCATAGGGTTACAAGCCTTCAATAAACAAGAATAGAGCCTGAAGTATGCACACAGAGCAAATACTTTCCATCAAATAAGAGAAAAGAAAGAACTCTTGAGCTTTAATAACACCAGGAGTGAATTAAAAATTATTAATTGAGAACTCCAAGCAAATACGAAAGGCAGCAAAATCCTAATCAGCTACTTTCTGTTTCATAAAAACAGACCCATCAGGTCTCATACAGTATCACTGTAGATACCCAACACTGTTACCTACAGAGCAACAGAAGGTAACAGAGATGAAAGCAGAATAATAACACAGGTGTGTTAGACAAGCAATGTAAATCTATCATGAGTAGAATGTACAGCAGTCATCACAGGTATTTCTCTTGTCTCTTTGCAAAGAAACTGAAAGGTATGTTCAGTTTTTACAGTTTTATTCCGGGGTAATTTGGATTTTTTTTTTTATGCAGAAATCACTGCACTGTTTTTCAGCCTGTAAGAATGGGTAAATTACAACCAAGCATTTTAATAAAAAACAGATTGACAAAGTCTTTGAACCTATGATGTTAGTGTTTAACAAATCTGATGATATCAGGTAAAAGTAAACTCTTTCATAAGCTTGCTTATAAAAGACCAAGTTCCTTATTTTGCGGACTGATCATCATTATTTTAAAGGCCAAGGAATAGGTCTTTCCATCTTTTCTTTGGTGAATTAGGATGACTGGATGTGTCTGTTCATTGAAGCTGTCATGGAAGATAGGTCTGTGGTGAGGGAGCGATTTGGATATTTACTGGCTTCTCCAACACGTTTCCTGCAAGCCTGCTTGTTAGCTAGAGATGCTTGCAAAATAAGTGTTGAATCCTCCACTCTATGGGTCTGCCTGAGAAGTAGGGACTTGGGGGTTTTTGAGAGGGAGATCTCCTGTTGCTACTGAAGGACAACATGCAAAGGGTTTCCTGGAAAACCTTTCGGATCTTTCTGAGGCTGGTGGCAGATTTGGATCTTATTATACTGACTCATGTTTCCAATGAAACAGACATGAAACGTGGTCTACAAGGAACTGCCTCCTGCACCAGCTACAACATTAAAGCCAGTACAGCTTGAGTTGACCACTTTTTAAAAAGACATTAGGGCCTTTTATGATTCTCTGTAAAGGCAGTAGTGGCAAAACAGCTGACATCTTTGGCAAAGAGGGAAAGACCACAGTCAGCATTACTACTGGCCGTCTTTGGGAGCAGGGAGCAAGTTACAGGCTATTTTCCCATGCCTTTAACTTTTAACTAAGCTGAGCCCAAGATGGCTTCTTGAGTGTATCTTTTTACTATGGATGGGATTTTCTGATGCCACCGCTCACATCTCCTTGGAATCAATAATGTGGTTCCTTTGGCTCCAAAGGGAACAGAGTGCTGTCAAAGTTGCAACTCCTGCCTGATAAGTATAATTAAAGCAAAGATGTGCAGTAAAACCTCCCGTGGCTGTGGTTTAGGAGAGCGCTCGGTGTTCCTTGTCAGGGAAGTAAATCATGTAGCGGTGGGAAGTGTTCTCAATATTTTAGATGCTCCTCATCAGAAAAGAAAAACAAAATTTTGGCAGTGATGGTTTATGTACTCCACACCTTCACGGGATTTTTCCACCTTGGAGTTTTGTTCCATCGCAAAAACAAAATAGTTCTTTCTTCTGATATGTTCCCGTGCGCACTTTTTTCACAGCTGAGGATTGAAATACCAAGCTAAACTGATAGTTTAAAAAGAACTTGGGCTTTTTTTTCCCCTCTCTCCTTGTGACCTCAGTGTCAATGACACTGTTAATAAATTCTTAATGAAGAAGAAGAATATAGAAATGCACGGTAAACTGGGTCTTCCTTCAGTTTCAAAACATAGTGCAAGACTAAAATATACCACGCATAGAATCATAGCTTCATTTGGCTCATCCCAGCCCTCTCCACACCAAAGTGAATACATCCTGCTTTTTGTGTGGTGTGTTCCATCATGTAAAAGGCACCGTGATGATCCAAAAGTGACAAATTCTGTGGGTGTCCCTAGTAGAGCCAGACGCTGCCGTCTTGCAAGACGTGCCTCCGCATGGCTTCGTCAGCTGGAAGAATAAGAAATGAGTAAAATGATCTCACTTGTCCTTTCAAGTTTTTTTTTTTTAATTTCATTTTCTTGCATTTTCTTTGCATTGAAAGTATAAATTTCCCAAAGGAGTTGAGAATCTATTTACTCATTTTTCCCATAAAGGCCTGGCTTATTCATGGTATGGTCACAGTTAATCAGGGAGTAACTGTAATCTGTAAGGAGCTTTAAAATTAGCTAGAAATCATTGCTTTTCAAAGCTTCTCAACATTAATTTTGGAAGCATAATGGGTTTTTTTCAAGGCTTTCTCTCAACCTTATGTTTTAAGAATGTGATTTTTAAAGATGCAATGTTACAATCAAAAAATAATAACCAAAGCTTGAAATCTTCTGAAAACCTTCCTCTGATAATTTCTGCCAAGCAGTGCTGGAAAAAAATATTCCCAACAAAAAATTGAAACCCTGTGCACTTTTAGAGGACAAGTTTAATGTTTAACAGGGCAAGTTTAATGTTTAATATGAAACATAAACGAAAAAAACACAGAAATATTTTCTTCAATTATTTAAAACTTTTAAGGAAATCCACATTTACAATAAATCCCCATGTTTTGAAAAAAAAGAAGCTGATGTCATTAGTTGCCTTTCTGATGGCAGATCCCTGCTGCATTGAGCATAATGTTAACAAGCCTCAGAACAGAGAGCTGCTGTTTGCTACCAAGGACAAGCAGGATGCTTAAGCTTCTGTATGTAATGCCAGGACTCTGCAAGCCCTGAATCATTTTCAGACATTTGCTTAAAAACTTTTAGTATTTCTAAAAATATGCAATATTCTTTTCTTTTTTTAGTCTTCTATTTTCAGAGTTACAGAGACTTCAGGGCATTCATTTTCCATGCTTTGATCTGCAACTCTGAGGTTGTGAGTAATTTTTAAAAAGGATGTGGAGCTGCTTCATTGACTGCATAAATGCAAGAGCTGGTGTTTTAAGACAGATAATGTAGCAGTATGAGACTAGTGATGAACTCATCAAAACTGGCCTAGCTGGGAGGGTAGCCTTAGAGCAAGAAAAATACATGGACTAATGAACAGAATGGAGGGAAGCTAAACAATTCCAGCTCTGGTATTGTTTCCCAATATTCATGCACTTGCATCCAGCATTCAGACTAGCTGTTCCTCTTCCTTGCAGGCACAAAGCAAATGCTTTCCTAAATGCACCCTTTTAACCGTGATATACTTGAGTGTATATTGCTGGACAGCGATTTAGCTGATTTTCTTAGGAATCTCTCTTACAAATTCTATGCCCTTCCTGCATGCACCCTCCTCAAAACTACTCTTTTTATGCTCTTTTAGACAAAGATGTGGATGCTTACATATATATATATACACATATATATATATACATATATATATATACATATATATATATATGCACATATATATATAGCATTAGGTCTCTATTTTCTCTAAGTGTGCTTTTGGTGTAGTAACGCAAGGAGTATATGCAGAAACACTGGTGCAAGGGCTTCTGGCCTATATGCAGGAGTCAGAGCTGTGGCTCAGAATGGGAAAGACCTTTCCCTTTGCTCTGAAAGTGCTGTCCCAGCTGCTGTCATTGCAACTGCTGGCACAGTTCCTCTGCACTGAGCAGGTGAGCCCTGCCAGTGTATGAGCTAAGCTGTTTAGCATAGAGTTTGATCGGCTTTCACTCGTATTTAACTTTCTCTTGGAAACCTAGCTGGTTGCTTTTTGTTCTTGCTACAGTTGTGGCTGATGTCTTGAGATTTACATTACAAAAAAAAGAATACATAATTAATTGCATTAATATGGAATTTTGTTTGGCATCAGCAAGCTATATTCATGACTTTACCAACAGCTGAAGCAGCCAGATGTGTGTGTACGTGCATGGTTTTTCAACCACCAAGGCTTTTGCGCTGTAAATCCATTAGGGCTGATTGCTTCCCTCTCTCAAAAAGGCCCTGCTTTTTCACTTCATTTTGCCATCTCTAACTATAATTCAGCAAATAGCCTTTAGTAAAATCCAAAAGAGTAGGACATTAGTGAATTATATAATTTAATGCATTAGTCACAAAACAGCATACAAACTTGTTAACAGTGAGTCATCATTTTATTGCCTGCATCTTCAAGATCTAAAATGGATCTTTGGGGGGGGTGGTTTCCGCCTCCAACCTTCTTTATTCCTTTCTGATTCATATGAGAAATATGTGGTCTGTATTACAGTCAAGGAGACACACTGTATGAAAATGGGTGCATTTTTCATCGGTATCTGCTCATTTTACTACGTATGAAATCTTACCTTTTTTGCCTTTTATGAGCAAGCTGTAAATAGAGCCTCAATTCACACTGCATTGAAAGCACACAAAGTCTCGCTGGGAATTATTCACTGAGCCTCAGAGTTACCGTGCCCTCGTGCACACGCTGTAAAGCAGGAGCACCACTAGAAGGGGCAGGTTTGGCTGCTGCTGCCTGTGTGTCAAAGCGGAGCCAGGTCCTGGAGAGATGCATTGCACATTCCCGCAGTGGCAGAGCATCCACACAGAGCACAGGGATCTTTCAAAGGGATACATTTCAATTTCTTAATTATTCATCATTTTATGGTGGTTTCCCACCTTAGGCTTGAAATGGAAACCAACAGCTGAAAAGTCAAGCTTCTCTCATAACAGTTCACGTGCTGCTTTCAAGCCGAAAAGCAGCAAGAGGAAGAAGTCATTTTCCTGTGACTCAGATTATTTATTCTCTACATTTACCACGGCATTTCATACACTTTTCAGCACCCGGCGTGAAGCTAGCCAGCATGAGTAAGTTGTTACATACTCCCTGCTGCCAAAAGGAGAGGTCTTCCTTCCTCTCCCCATCCTTTCTCTGCCCCTCCTGCCCACCACCCACTCCCAGTTTTCCCTGTGTGCACAGCTACCCTTGGGACCCTTCCACAAGCCAGTGCAGCTTGGCATCATACTCGCTGCATTGGCTTTCTGCTGGCCTATCTCACTGAGGTGCAGCCGCATCAGAGGGGCCAGAGGCAAAGGAAGGAAGGAGAAGCAGAGCTGGAGAGAGAAGAGGCTGTCTGCTTTTGATGGCCCTGCAATCACCTCATGACAAAATCACAAGGCATCTAACTTTTCCCATCCCATGGCTGGTTAATTAATATTTCTTTCACATTGCCACAAAGCAGAAGAAAAAAATCTTTTATTGAAGACTAGGGAAATGCAATTGGTTGATGATGAAATTTGAAGGCATGTTACAGGTTTACACAACTCCTTCTCAAGACCCCCCTTAGCCTTTGTACAGTCACTCTGAATATACCTTAAAGCAAGAGACAATGTGGCCTCCTTATAGAGAAGGTCCCACACATTCTTCAAGATAAGGTCTCTGAGCTACAGCTTTTATTAATTTCTACAGATATGGCAAGAAGCCTTTGTTTCCTAGAGGGCACTTACCTTCCAGGCAAGTAGTGCCATCAGAAGTAGTTGTGGTGATGCTCCCTCTTCAAAACAAGCCAGCTTTTGTTAGTTCACTGGACATAGCTGGAATATGTCCCCCCTTGGGGGCCAAATCAAAATTCAGATCCTGGATAAAGACGCAGGAACAGCCACACAGCATGCTTTGCCTTTCCCAGGATCCAGCCTCTCTCTTTCTCTACCCTCTTCTGGGCCTCTTCATGTGCATCTTTACCTCTTATGCTATGTCCTTTTAAAGTTTTAGTGAATTTACTCTTTCCTCACTGGACATTGTTGTCTCCACCATCAATGTTCTCCTCAGAAAAACAGCCCATTTGGCTCCATCATTTCATGCCAGCCTGCCCCGTGTGCTGCGTGCTCACCTTTCACTTTCAGTAGTCAAGGCTAGAGATTAAGTATTTTCAACCTACCCATCTGTACAAAGGAAGATGGAGAAACAAAGGTACACACTTAATTCATAAAAACACCATCAAAACCCTTCATTCCTCACAGGGCGTTTATTCATGGATGTGGGAGTGTTGCCCAAAGATTCTTCAAGTTTTGCTTATAGCAATAAGATAAACAGTTCTAGTTTGTGTTTGCAAATAGAGCAGCATTTAGCAGTCTGCAACTTCAGTTAACTTGCACTCTTGAAGAACAGAGCCTCATTTAGTGAAGAGATACATGTTGCCTCTTGTGATAAATGCACTTTCTGGTCTTTGTGAGAGCTCTGTACAAAGGCTGATCCTATCAATGGTTAACCATGGCAATAACAAGACTGAGAAAATTGTTAACGATGTATTTCCTGTAGCATGCAGTTAGAGCAATTTGTAAAATGATGTGTGATGTGCACATGTACACACAAACCTATCGCAGGGAGCAGTAGGTAGGCTGTCCACAAAAACACACACAAAAAATACAGCTGGGAGCATCAATATCCCTTCACTTGGGGAGGTATTTCCTTCCAAAATCCAACATTATGTAAGGACCAAATTTCCTCTGGTTGTGCCAAGTTTGATTTCACCTTTGCCTTCCCAAATGAGGGATGACTGCGATAATGTGTGCTAGAGAATCTTTGGCTCTGGACCATCTCAGTTGCTGCATGTTATGCTGACTGGACCCTTTTGTTATGAAATTGCTGAATCAAGCTGATGGCAGGCAAAGAAAAGAGCTGTTTTGCACTGGGATGTGGCCCTGGGATGTTTGGACACCTCTGTTTCAGTCCCCTGTCTGAGACAGATCAACCAAAGCGTGCAGTGTCCATGCTAGCCTGTCACAGCCTGGAGACAGCCACAGCCTTTCTGCACAGCCCAACACCACCTGAGCAGCCCACGCTCTGGAGAGAGACCCCTGAAGTGCCGCGGGCTTCCTCCTGTGCTGGCCAGGGAAGCGCTGTCCCTGCCTCCCAGCGCTCACCGCTCGTCTGCCGGCCTCGCTCGGTAACGGCAGCCGATAATGCACACAGGAAGGAGCTTCACATCTGTCTGTAACCATGGTGACCAGCTCCATCCCAGGGCTCCGGGTTTCCAGGAGCTAGAAATGAACGTGTGTAATAATGTTCATCTTCCGTGGCAACTCTTCCCTTCCCCAAAACTGTTTGCACATTCTCCTCAGGCAATAATCACGGACTGTGGCAGGCTTGTGAAAAGGAGTTCCTGCTATGCTGTTTTCTGAATACTTTTACAACCTCGTTTTTAATTCCAAAAGAGGATCATCTGACTTCCAAAGCCTATCATTAATACAGTGTGACTGTTGTGACCATCATTTGTCCCCTAGACTTAAATAAAGAACTTCAGTAAAGAAATATGTGAATAGATCATTAATAAAATGAAAATCATCATCTCTAAAAAGCCCTTGTTTCTTCCTCCTTTTTTTGTTATAAACTACGTGGATTTTCTGGGTAGCCTCCCTTTGCATTAAGAACAGTCAATCCCACTGCTTGGCTTTCGGCCACTTTTCATTGCGCAGCTCTCTGGATAATTAGCAGCTCCTCTCTTTGTGAGGCTTCTATCAGCTTAATGAGGCATTTCCCCCGCGTGGTGCTTGATCTGTCTCCTTTGTGCAGCGCTCCTCACACTTAGTGACTAATTTCTCCTGTTCCCGCCATTCCCTTTAGAGGACAGACAGAGATATCGCAAGCATCGCAAGCCTGCAGTGTGCCACAGTCAGTGTCACCATTTGTAATTGTGCAGGGAAAGGCAATGTCCTAATTAGAGGTTACTCGACAGCCTCCTTGCTCCACATATGAGTCCACCTCACACCGTGGCTTCCATGCAGTTGAATGGGCATCCCAGCTGCAGGATCCCCTGGGGGCTTTGCAAACATACAAGGATCTCTAAGCACAAGAGCCCTTGTGAGAGCCACATTCCTTGGGAGAGACATAGACCTAAACATTTTGAAGATGACTTGTATAAAACTACTAACCTCTTTATACATGATTTGCATGTGAAGAATGCAACAGTGGCCAAAGGGCATGAAGTGAGACCAGCTATGGTGAGAGCACAGGGTGTAGAATTTGGTCTGCTAGTCTGGTTATTCTTAGTCCGTCAAGTACCCAGCTGCTATGCAAGTATATATATAAATTATTCGTTAAAATATATCAACTCTCATAAAAATGTCACTATTCAATGAACCTGATCAGCAAGCACCTAATCCTACATAAATTAAAAGGAGTGATAGCCAGGAGGAGTTGTTCCTTCTGTATGTATAGCAAATGCCAGTAAACCTGTGACCTTCGTCATTATATTAATCTCTATATCGCATGTGGACTATAGCCTAATACACTGCCAGGACAGGAGATGTGAGGAAAGAAGGTTTTTGTCAGGGCATCTGGTCTGAGAAGAGGAGGATTTAATCCTTAAATAAAACAGAGAGGCCTTGAGTTTAATCAGCAGTGCCCTAGAGGCTGGAGCTGCCTGGGTGCTTCATTTATCTGCCACAGAAGAAGAACAGGGCTGCATGAGTCATGGCCAGGAGCCGGGTTTGCAGAGCGGGCAGCTGCTGCTCACAGGCAAAGCTCCCACGGCCCAGGCTCTCCCCCGTCCTTCTTTGAGGTCCTCTTTCTCAGCATTACAAAGTGATAGAGCAACTCTGGCCACCTTGAAATCTCTTAGCTTCCATGGAAATTAATTGAAGTGGAAATTGCTAAGCTAACTTTCCAAGAGTTACTTGACACTCTGCAAGCTGAAGCTCTAACAGTTGGTCATTTACTTATCTTTCATTTGCATGCTGCCCATCCTGCTGAGTGGTGCTCCTGATGCTTGTTTATACTGAGTCTTCTGTGAACCACTTCAGCATTAAGATGACACCCCAGTCTAAAGGACAATGCACCTTTCTACTGCACATACGGTCTGCTAAGCTTAAGCTGTAGTTTATCATTCGGGGCAGGCAGGGCCAAACGCTGCTTCTCTGCTGGCAGCTGTCAAATAAATATGCTCACAGAAAAAACAAGCCATAACTTGCAAATAAGACCTGATCCTGATCCTGATCCTGATCCTGATCCTGATCAAACTAACCTAATTACCTATATACCCTAGTGGATCCCTGGCATTCTATGTTCCCTTTAGACAACTGAATCTTTTTAAAATAATAGATGTAAGGCTTATGATATCTGATGCTCACCGCAAACTGGAAAGTTTGGAAACTGAATCTTGGGACCTGCGCCTGCTGAGGTCTGACTAATGCTCTGTGTCTTTGTTACATTTACTTGATCCACAGTTCACGTTACAGCTCAGCAACTGACCATGCAATGCGATAAAAGAGAAGTTCATCCGTGTCAGATATAACCTTTGTTGTCCTTTGTTTCTATCTGGGTGAATTGGGCCAGCTTGACAGGATATGAATGGAAAAGAAAAGAAACTATTTCCAAATATTTTGACCATTCAAGATGAGTCTTTGCTGAAACTGATTTCTGCTTTCCTTCTATTTTCTACCAACATTTGCAAAAGGGGGTCCTTTTTACTCACATTTCATGGAACTTGTTCTCATATGTTTTAGATGAGCTTGCTAATGTGAGCTTCTGCATAGCAGAAATAATGCATATAATTAACTGACTAGTCACATGCAACGAGTAATGAATTATGGATAGCAGAAGTCAAAAGAGAACTAGCAAGACCTTATACTGCATTTAAATCTTGTTTATAACTTCAAATGAGGGTGCTTAGATTCAGCCCTTTGCATATTTGCCTACAGTCTTTTACATTCCCAGGAGCCAGAAACGAACGCCTTCAATTCCCTTCTGGCACTTTTAGTTGTCCACACCTTGCTCTCCAACTCCAACCTATTTAAAAAAAAAAAAAAAAAAGAGGGGGTGACATGAGAGACAAAGAATAAATGAATGAATATCTTTCAGCTGAAACATAAAAAAGATCAACCACTGGCAAATCCACACTCCAAAGTTGCCACAAGAGCTGCCAGGAATTGCCCCATTTGCTGAAAGACAAGAACAAGAAATCAAGAAATGCGTACGTGCGAGAGCCAAACTTCTGCATTGCCTCTACCCCACGTCTCTGGCAGTCCCTGTAGCTGAATGAGGTGCAGCAAAGCCTGCACTTAATGTTTGTCTTGTGGTTAAATGCACAGCTTTATTCTCCCAAAGTCTCACTTTTGGTATTTCTCACAAGTGTTACACATGCATTAAGTTCATATATGTAGAGGAGAGGAAATGGCCATGGGAAGAAGAAACAAAAGTCACATTTTGGCTGGTTGCAGAGGAGTCTGAGGCGTGTAGAAGTATCACCTCAGAGCAAGACACCTCCGCTTTGGGACCTGGGCTAACAAGAGGTGGCAGCGCAGCGGTTGCAAGCAAGAGGTCAGAATACATAGCTGTTCTCTGAGTACCTTTTGGTGCAGAAATTGGTGTGATTCCAATCTAACACACTGTTTCTCTTCATGCTCGTGCTGATCAGTATCGGCTCCACACAAAGCGCCTCTGTGCCTCACGCAGAGCGCGCTAACACATGGCATTCAGTTAGGTCCAACCCAGGGCCTTTTGGTGTTCCTTAAACATCCCATCCCCACGGATAAGGCAGTGTCCTTCCTCCACATGGATGTCAACGTGACTGGGCCTCTGCTACAGCAGACACTGTCCGCAAGGGCTTGTATGCAAGAGGTGCCCAAGGATGGAAACTTCCAGCATCTGCATCAAACACTACTCAACTTTGTGTCAACTCCTTCAAGTCTCCTCCTCTTTCTTTTTACCCCTGTCACTCCTCTCTTGCAGCTCCCTGGCTCTTCCACAAGAGCAAGTGGGGCAAAGCTCTCCCTGTCGCCTTGCTCCAGGCTGCAGGTGCCATTTCCACCCGCTGCTGGGACAGTGGTGGCCTGGCAGAAGCAGGGAAAAGCCACGCTGCTTCTCACAGGAGGGAGCAGAGCTGGGGCTCTGGCTGGTGGCCCAGGCCGGTGTCCCCTTTTTGCTGGGCTTGGTGAGGCCGGTGCCTGCGGCCTCCTCCCCTGCCAGAGGCGCTCGAGCCGCCTGCCTCCTCCAGCAGCCCCAGGTGGCCTGGCCTGTCCGAGCGGCGCCGGGTGGCCCCGGGCCAGCAGCGCTGAAGCAATCGCTGGGCACAGCCAGCACTGAGGGGGGCAGCGGGGAGCAGAGCGGCAAAGAGCAGCCCTTGAAATTCCTGGGTGACTGAGAAAAATCGGCCAAGATAACTACTTTTTTGACTGTAAAATACTTTGCTGGCATGCTGGGGGGAGGTGGGAGACCTATGGCAGGAGAAAATGCTGGAGGTGGGATTGCAAGAATTGGTCCCCGACATTTGATGCACACACAGAAAAGGAGAAGGGAGCGCCCTTCACTTGGAGCCTTTCAAAGTACCTCTAATTCTTCCCAGGGCATCCACACTGGCTTGTCCTCCTTGCCCTGCAAGCCGCTGTCCGGCTGCTTTGGCATCTGTCGCTGCCCCCAGCTCAGGGCAGGATGCCCGGGTTTCTCCAGGGGCTGCTGGCACCCACATTTTCTCTAGGAGCTCCCCTTGTCCTAGGATCACGTAGCAATAGCAGAGTTGTCCCCTTGCTGCTGTGAGGAGTAGTGCCACAAGCCCAGGGCCTCTGCCATGCGGCCGATTTCAACCATTTCTCACCTTTCTGGAGTGGCGAGGCTCTTCTCTGATCTGCCTATGCAATCAGATTTAATCCGCAGCTCAGAATAAGCAGCATTCATCAAGGTGGCTGCTTGCCTAAACGCCCCCGCAGAGTAAGGCTGGGTCACCACTGGGCCAGGCAGGCACTGCCCTTGCTCTCAGTGACCGTGCTCTGTACGGTGAGTGGTTTGCTTCCACTCACCACATCATGTCACTCAGCCCATGGCCTCACGGGGCGCGTTATGAAAACAGGTACTTTCAGTCAGGGCCAGCCAGCTGGTCCTTTCTTATTTGGAGGCAGGTTTCTTGCTGCGGATGCATGAGCGTAGTTAACTGACTGAAAGGAAACAAAGGCAAAACTCCCTGCTACACGGACTGATTTTGTTGTTAAAATGGATTCAGTTATAACGAGCCTGATGCATTAGCCCTCTTTTAAAAAATCATCCACCTTCAGAGAGAGCTATCTTTATATTTTAATTCCACTTGTAAAGGACTTGGTTTGTTTGACCTGTTTTGCTAGGAATAGTAATCCTGTTCATGAATACCATCTGCCCATTCAGACTGCTCGTGTACCAAATAATATCTCCAAGGCTGGAGCTTACAGCTTTAACTATCACATGACACACAGTCCCATGCCTCTTAATCAGAGCATCAAGTGATTTATTCAATGTGCTTTTTTATTTCCTGCCAGAGCCTGCCCTCTCAGAAGTTTCCAACAGCTTGAGGCAGCTCGAATTCACTCTTGGGACTGTCTTCTCTCTGACTAGCAGCACTTTAATGAGCAGCAGCCCCTTCTGCTTTGCCTTGCTGGGTTCATTTGTCTCCTTGCAAGCTCTTGGGGTGAGTTTCCCCACCAAGCAGCAAGCACTGTGAGATGGAGCACACGATTCCAGACAAGGAGGAATTCAGCAAGATTCCTCCCTCCTTGCCATCTCCAAGCATTAGGCGGTAACTTGCTTTAAGAAAGTAATTTATTTGTAACCACGCCTGATACAGTGGGACCAGGCAAAGCTGTAGGCACTGGCACAGCGTGAATGTTACTGGATTGACAAGACTGCATGAGTAAAACTACTTGATGTTTCTGCTTAACATTGCTACGCAAAAGCTCAGGCTGTACTATATAGGGGAATTGGTATTTTTGTATTTAAATGGCTATGATCTGCAAATGACAACTCAGGGATGAGTGGTGTGCCTGTTGGCATGCACTGAATGCTTATGTGAGCTCCCCTGCAAGGTAAGCTGCAATGGTTATTTAGATGTATACAGCACATTCATTTAACCAAAGTTTCTGCTGGAAGTGTAATTAGACCTAACTACCCAAATTCTAATGCAGTTACCACACTTTAAATGTGGTGTTTTTTACCTCAGAGATACCTCCCGAGCTTTTGCAGGTCTATTGAAAAAAACAATTCAAAAATCTATTCAAAGAACAGTTTGGCCCACAATGGTGAAATGTTGCAGAAGGCTAGTAAAAAAAAAATAGAGAGAGAGAGTTAATTGCAGGTCCCTGATTTGAAGTGTTTGCTCTGTGTATGACAGTCTGCACTGACTCATTTCATATAGACTTCATTTCATTACAGTTTATGCACCAGACAGAGTCCCTCTTTGCTTGGAGCTGCTGTTCAATAGCAGCCCAGGCTCACTGTGCTTATAGCAGGAGACCAGGCCAGGACGCACATGGAGGCTCCTACAAGCCAGGGTGTGTTTCATTACAGGTCTCTCTTCCAAACCTTGGAGGCCGATGGCTTGAAGCAAACTATAGTAATGGCATACAGTGAAAACAGCTCAATTTGACCTTCTCATTGGCATCAAGGACAGCTGTCATCCAGTGAAGAGGACTCAGGACCATGTGTCCATGGGACATGTGTCTCCAAACACATGGAAAGGTTTGTGATGACTCATCAGCATAATCCCAAGCTAGTGGCACTGCATCGGTTTGTCTCCAGAGGGCTTCTAGGTAGGCCTGCTACACAAACTACATTTCCCCAGCATTGATAAGAACTGGCCGTGTGTTCATAACCTGTATCACCAAATTTGATGGCAGAATCACACAGATAATATTTTCACAGGCAAACTATCCTGGAAAATCCGTTACACAGTCAAAGAACTACAGCCTTCCTCTTTTCTTTAAACCACTAACATACACATCTCTGCCTTTCATTTCTGTTTTATATGCCTGCCTTTTTAGACCAAAGTAGTTTATTCGTGAGAAGTTTGCCTGTGAAATCAAGGCCCTTGCCACATTAAAGACTTGATATTGTGGACAGAGACCTTGAAAGCATTTCTTGTATCTTGAAAGTTCTTACAGTCCCGTGAGATAAGGAAATGCCATTACCCACTTTTTTTTTTTTTTTTCCCCAGGGTGAACAGAGACCAAAGCTACAGAGAAAGATTTTGAAAAACTGAGCATTGATCTGCTGACTCCTAGCCTGCAACTATAATCACAAGACCGCCCTTCCTCCCATTTTAGAAAGCAAAAGCAGCAGCCAAAAACACAAAGCACACAAAGCTCTCTCTTTCATTGTAAAGTGCTTGAATATTAAGATTAGAGGCGGGGGGTGCAGTTTGCTCTGATTTAAGGTCAGGGTCAAAATAAGGAAGGGAACTTGCCCAGCATCCCCTTTTCAAATTCAACCCTCCCTGGACATGCATGCTTTTGGACATACAATTGAGAGGACAGCCTCCATCTGTGACTCTGTTGTGCTGTGCTGCTCTGCAGTCCTATGAAGAGAATGTAAGACCTGTTACAGGGTACATGGGGCCAGGGAGGAAGGCCAGAGCCATGGGGCAGACTGCCAAGGATACTGCACTCAGTCTTTGCTGACTCTTAAGTGCTGTTCTGCATTTACATGTTTTAGGTAGAAGATTACATCGACACTGAAGAAGCAGAGCCCCCCGGGATGAGTCATTTGTGTATCCTGTGATTGTGGTTTTGTGTATCAGCCTGCCAGGATAAAGATTAACATCCTTTGAAGAATGACTAAAAAATGTTATATGTTGCAGCTACAGCAACAGTCTACATTAGCATTAGCTGATCCTTATTTGTATTGTGTAGATTTTGTGTTAACAGAAGCAGACATCAGACTTTCTTATAGAGCCTAGCATTCCTATCGCTGACCAGGGCAGCACTGGTGTTATTGAGGTGACCCTTTTCTGTGACATCCAAAGCTCCAGAGCAGTACTTCCTAAATATGTTGAGTGTAAGTAGGATGTACTCAAACGGCTGGTAGGTAGGGTGCACTCCCCAGAGCAGAGCCTCTGCTCTCCAGGACTGCCTTGACCTGGCAGAAACAACTCTACAAATGGTACACCAGAGGGAAGTAGGTAGACAAGCTATCCCAGGAACCAAAACAGCAACTTAAGCTGTCTATCTTTTTCCCTAAGAAGCCCAGACAATAGTGTCTTAAAGAAATGTCAGTCTATGCTGGTGCAGACACTATGTCGCAAAGGGCTAAGACGAGAACATCACACAACCAGGCATGTTAAACTCTACTGCCGTATGTGCTCTTTTTTTTTCACTGAAATGCGCTTTATCTAAGTTGTTATCAATTAGTAACTAATGTTGCTATCTTAGCTGAGCATCTGACTGAGCTCATACACAACCAACAATAATGATAAAAAATACTTTTGATGTGTAACCACATATAATTTCATTTGTGTTTTCAACTAACTGTCTCTTATTAAGAGGTCAAATAGTAGAAAGTGCTGAAGTAAATGACTGCATGAATTTGTGCTAGCCAACAGCTGACATTAGAGTTTTCCTCAGAAAATGAGCTGGAATGTATGACCTAAGGAAAAGTCACTTAGAACTATCATCTCTGTTAACACAAAAAGTGTAATGCCGCAATCAGGCAAAGAGCAGAGAAAGAATCTAGCAGCTTGCCAGGTAATGGTAATTTTATAATGGGATACTTGAGGTGGGTGCAATTTTAAGGGTAAATATGAATGGACTTCTGTGATAACAGATCACCTAGATTTTTAATTCAAAGCATAGAGTTACAAAGCAGTGCACACCAAAACTATTTGAAAACCAAGCATTTGCATTACTAACAGTTTCCAATAAAATACCTAGTGGAATAGGTATGATGAGCCATGTGGCATTTTATACCCCATTGATATTTTGGTAGATAGTCATAGCTTCATTTGAATTTGAAATTAGTAAGATATACTTTCTTCCTATTTGTTGCCAGCATAAAGCAATTTTTAAAAAGAGGGGGGGGGGGGCTGGGCATTGTGCTGCCCTATGAGGCACACACAATTCTCAGCTGAGCTAATAAGAACATCCTGGAACCAAAAAAAGAAGGAACAGTCCCTCTCACATGAAGAAAAACAACAGCAGAGAGAGTTATGATCAGTCTATTATGCCATGCAGCCACTTACTAAGTGCTCATCAATAGAGACAGATTTAGCAACTCATGCAAGTCATTTCCAGTAACAGAAGTAGGCAGTGGGCTCAGAGACAGCACAGCAACAAAACTGCTCTGCCTGAAGGAAGGCATTTCCATCAGCCAGACTTCCTTGCTGTCAGCTGTGACACAAGCAGGCCATGCAAATAGCCCTCTTCCCTCTTGGTGTTGCGTGCATGCAGAACTTAGGCTTTTCTGTTCCCAAATTACATAGCCCTGCAATCTGGTCTGACCAGAAATGTCTGTCTAAAAGGATAAACATATTAAGATTTAGGTCCAGTCTGGGCTTGAGACAGGAACGACAATCTGACTTTATATAACACACAGGCAGATTTCCTCACTGGAAGAACATTTCCAAACTTCAGAGTATTGTGGGCTGTCCTGGTGCTGTTGCACACCCCTTGCTGAGCCTTGAGCTTGAGCACGGCTGTGGCTGTGCTCACATCTCAGCCTTGGACAGAGTGGGCAGGAGCTGAACTCTGAGCTGCCTTTGGGCCCTTGCGCTCCGCCTTGGCACACAGCTCCTCTGCCCGGTGCAGACCCTGGAGACAGATCTCCATCCCCAACCCAGTACCGCCACAGAGGCCCTGGGACTTCCCTCTAGCCCAGGTACAGAGCATCAGAACACTGTTTTCCCACTCTGCTGAAAAATGATAGCTAACGAGCATAGAAAAAATAGTCTGGACACGAGTTTCTGACAAAGCTTTAGATAGTTTAGAGAGCACCAGGCATACACAGCTCATGGTTATGCTCACAGCCCCCACATCCTCATGAATCTGGGTGGTCTTTGTCTCAAATCAGACCTTTAGTGAGACCAGGGGATTTCCTTTCCCTCTGCTGTGCATGGTTTCTTCTTCTCCTTAATATGAAGCTTACTTCAACAGTTGTTAACTTTCTGCAGCTGCCTGTCCTTTCTCTCTTACTCTGCATGAAGTGTCTTGAGCTAGATCGCTTCCACTGAGCTCATCAGTCCTTTTTATCATCCATCAATAAAATTCTTCCCTCGATCGCTGCAGTTTAGTTGCCAGCACCCCGGGCACTACACAGGTGGATTTCTCTCTGCTGGAGCCAGCTCGTGGTCCCAAGGTCAGTCAGTGTGAATGCAGGATCATCAAGGCTGAACAATTCTCCTCTGTCAGCCTGGTATCATAAGACTTCAGAGACTTTTTTTTTTTAATCAACATAGAAACAAAAAGGCAATGGGAAAGGCATTGGAAGCCAATATTCAAAGTGGGTTTGCTGTGCGACACAAATACAGACCCCAGCCCTTTCTATCAAACAGACTTGATAAACCATGGCTAAACACTCCCACAAGCATCATGCAGATCATCTCTCTTCTCTGCCTTCACACAGCTCTACGCCCCGTGACAAGACAGTGCGTGACATTGACACAGGCCAACGCACTTGGCCACGGTCAGGAGCGTCTCCGCGGGACGCGACGCTCGCGCCTGCCGGGTGCCGGTTCCCCCTGCGCTCCAGGTGCGCTCCTTCTAGTCACGGCCTCTCCCTCCATGCATGGCTCTCGTGCTGTTTTAGTAAGACTAAGCTTTCTACTGCTTTCATCCCTCAAGGTGACATTGCAATTTTGGAGCATGCCAAAGCAAATGGGAAGCCAAGGTTTTTGAAGAGCTGGCTGCTCTCTCTCCCTTGTGTCTGTAGGGACTCTCAAGGGCACACCAGGAGTGCTGCAGTCCAAGTGGCATGTGTGCACATCTACGGGGTTTATGTAAATCTGAAGGCAGCAAGGCTATGTTTTGAAAACTGTATTTCCTGCTTTCCTATAATATTTATGTTTTCGGTACACCTACTATGATGGGGCACTTTCTATTGTTAGAGCCTCCAGATGTTTATAACAGTGCAACTAATTGCCTTCTATTTGAACAGGAGTGCTTTTGCTACACTGATATAGCTCACAGAATAGGTGAATTCTGTGGGTGCTCTTGGAGTGGGAACTCTTTGTTCACTATAACTACGTGAAATAGGTACTTTTCTTTATCGTGCTGTCAGGGCCTGATTTTGGAAAGGTGCCTAAGCATGTACCTAAGCTGTCTTTTGCTGTGTATGCTTGCCTTGCACATAAACAGGCAACTGAAAACTGAGCACACAAGAATCAAAGGTAGGTTGCATCTATTCTCATTTGCCAGAGCCCCTTCTATACTCAATGGATGGGGGACATTTTCATGCCACTTAACCTGCTTAGCTGTCTTAAGGTGGAATTACTTGCCTTCTGGATGCTCCTGTCTCTCCCCACTGACTGTGGGAGAATTTTGGTTTAGACTGGACATCTAATTTAGAGAAGGACAAGGCTCAGAAAGCTGAACTCCCTGCCTAGGGATTATGCAGAAGTCCAATTTCTGAGAAAAACATTTTAGAGTCAGTAGAAGTTTCCTAAATGTACAAATTTCTCCTTTCTTTATGAAATGAAGACAGTATAGGAGCTGTGCAAGAATTGTTTTAGATTTTTGTGTCAGACAAAAAAAATCTCTTATGGTATTTCATAGCATCCTGTGCCAGGTTTTGCCTCATTGAAACTGAGAATGAGATTTCTCTTGATATAAGAATAAAAAGTATCTTCATGCATGGAGAATTTCCACTAGCTTTCCAAAACGGAGAAGTCAAATTAAACAGCGATTACTTGCTTTCCACAACATTACATTGGTGATCTCTTACACCAGTGGTTTCTTCTTCCTTCATATAAACTGATATAACTGAGACTGTCTGAGTTCCCCCTCAGACAAATAAAACTATGCAGTAACTCCTCTGAAGTTAAAGAAGTGATATAAGCCTAGAGTCTATAAATACAAAATCAAGCACAATACAAGTGCACTTAGTCAGTACTCGTGTCGTTCAAAGAGTGTATGGTGAGATTTGCCTTCATTGCAAGGCTCAAGCGGCTGAAGTACAAAGTGGAGCCAAAATGGATAGTGCTGCCCTTCATCCTGCAGAAGCAGACCCCCCCTCCTCCCCTGTGTTGGCACAGTGCTTGTGGCTCTACAGTCAAACAAGTCAGCAAGCTGATCTAGTTGAAAACTTGCCCTAGAAAAGTAGCAGATAGTTTTTCAGCTGGGTAGGTGGGCTGATCCAGCTGACTGCAAGATTATACAGGCACTAGCACGTCCTTTCCAGCACTTGGGTTTGCTGAAGCTGTACAGTGAGATGTAGGTGTAGAAAGTAAAAACAGGAACTTTTCCCAGCAAATGCTTCAGGCAAATCTCAAGACTGTTGTACTGAGAAGAGAACCCATAAAAGGTAATTCAATATATTAAAACTAATGGGTAAATTGGCATGGTGATATCTGGCAGTGGAGCTAAAGGAAGCACTTTGAAACATTAATTCTTCATGAGGAACACAAATATTACTTTGACAGTTCAGTGCTCAGGAAGGTGCATCAGGAGTTAGTGGCTGCTAGTGACTTCTTAGATCCTTCCATCCATGCTTTTGGCACCTACTTGCTGCCAGGATGTTCACAGTGCAAAGACAGAAGCACTGTCTTCAAGAGTTTGTGGCTTCTTCCCCTTTAGCTGAGAACAGGACACCAGCATTAGCCATGAGAGAGCTGGTGCCTATACAGTTGTGATCGGTCACTTTAAAACAGTATCGTTTTTTAGAACAAATATTTTCTTTCTTATGACTAGCATGAGGGGATCCTGGCCTTGTAGGTGTTATGGAAATGGAAATTCAAAAAGAGACTCCTAAAACCATACACTCAAAGATGTATGGGCAGATTTTGAATTTCATGGTTTGCTTTTTTTTTTTTTTTCCTTTTTCAGTGTGAGCAAAGAAAGTGAAGCCCAGCAACTTTTCTTTTTCTTTTTAGTTCAGCTCATGTTTGCCCATTGAAAGTTTTTTTGGCAAAAATAGACAGAATTTTGAGTTTTTCACACCGCCTTCTCAGCTCGTGAATTTTGCCTTAAGGCCAACCAGTCCCGTTTCTATACGCCTATGCACGAACCTCAGGCAAACACAGTAGGATGGCATATTGAAAAGCTTTTAGCCTCTTGCTACTTAGCACAATCTCTTCAGCTGTTTGCACTGTTTGCATATCCTCTTGCACCACTGGCAGTGAGAGCCTGCAGAAGTTTTCTTTTGCCTTTCCACACCCCCTCACACCCCCCCAGCAGTACTGCAAACACAGCAGCTTCAACATATTAAAAGAAAAGCGAAACCGAGTAGCCACTAAATTCCAAGTCTCCGCAAGAAAAGCTGTTTGTGTGAAACTGAAAAGGAGCCAGCGTATACCAGCAAGGAAGCTGTGATTTCATCTCACAGTCGAGGAGAAACTCTGAGGCTCCACTGCAGCAGCTTGTGCCGATGCAGCATCACTCGGATCAGCTCTATATCACACACTTGCAGAGGAGTCCCCAGCAGGAGGGTGCTCATGTCATTTTATGTCGCTACCCACTTGCTTTTTAGCTCCAGTTCTCTGAGGATATCAGGTATGCTCTGCAGGTTTTTTAAAAGCTTTTATTCCTTGGATGCTTCATTTTCAAGGGAAGAGGGGGCTGCGTGGAAATGGAGAAGACTGCTGAAAGAAAGAGAGTTTCCCCAAGGAGGATCCTTCCCCTCGCTGTGGAGTGGTGGCACTTGGGTTCCCCCTGGAAGGAGGCGCAGGACGAATAGCGTGAGAGGAGGTGCCTGGCACATTTGCTGGGGATGCAGGTTGGTGCAGAGGCTGGTGGAGAGCTCTGCAGCCTGGGGATGGGAGTCCTGAGAGGCTCCACGGCTGGCATCCGGACATAAGCATTCAGGGGTGAGCAACATTTGTTATGTGGGTTACGGTGCTTGTGTGGGGAGTCAGATCTGAGGAGCGATAATCGCGTTTTGATATTTGTGCATCACTTGGCAGGAGGGCGAGCAGCCAGGGGAATGCTGGTGGCTTGAAGGAGATGGAGAAGGTTCAGGAAGATATGTGCTGGGTTGGGGAAACACTGAAGATTATAGTAAACTCATTTACACCAGTGTGACTCCAGAGTGACTCTGCTGAAGCAGTAGAGTCATGCTGACAAAGCTGTGAACAGGATTTGGCCTTCTAAACAGAAAATGAGAATATTTGGCAGAGGGCCTGGAGGGGTGCTGGGAGCTACTCTCTGAATGTGTAAATGCATGTGTTCCTTAAAAAGCCTGTGCTGGTTACTGGATGTGTGTCTGAAGCACTCTGAGAAAGAATCACCTTTCATATGAAACAAAGAACAGTTGCATTTCAGACAGCCACTGGACTGAATTATTTAATGCAACTAAATAACTATAGGGCTCTACCGAATGGGTTACATAAAACTGCACAGCTGGCTTCCTTCCTTGCCTTGAATTGACATTTTTTTTTTCTGAAAGCGACATTACAGCCTCAAATCATTGACTTGAAGCAATGCTCAAGACATTTGGAAAAAGAGCAGAAAACATAATAAGGCAAGTGTTGAAAGGAACTTACATAATGCTATCAGAGTGGTTCAGACGGAAGCACGGGCTGCTGCTCTTTGTGGGGAAAAGAGAGAATCTGCAACACACTTGTAGCTCGCTTTGTGCCTGATTGTGCCTTCAGAGCTGGTGCTTGGCCAAGAATGCTAGTTTGGAGAAAGTACCTTCTCAAGGAAGCTAGAAAAGCACAAGGATGGCACGGTACTGTGTATACCTCATGTGCTGCATTTGCTCCGAGACACTCAGGGCAAACCATGTATATAATGTACACTGGCTCTCTCTTGTACCCCTTTGCTTTCTCTATATTATCACTCTTGTCAAATCCATCCCCTGTATACTGAGGCCAGTATAAATACCTACAAGGAACCAAATGCTTCTTAATATCATTACCCTGGGACTGCTGGGCTTTCTACAGGTTTGTCCTGTTGACCCCTGTAAGAACAGCCCTAGGAAAACACTCACATTTATCAGGCTAAGGCAGCTCCAAGAGTGAACTGTGACAAGCAGGGAACCATGCCTGAACCAGCGGGGCCTTTCCATGTCGGTAATCCAGCCCTTGTGATCTCTCCCGACACCATGTCTGTGTGTCCTACATGGGAGATATGCAGAGACGCAAGACTCCCATGCTGGAGGCATATTTCAGAGGAGCTCTCCCATCGCTTTGCATCCGCTTCTGCCGATGGATGCGGAGCACCTTGAGCGTTTCCTTCAGGAGCAAGTTACACCTACCTGCTCTTGTTGTGTCCCCACAACTGTCACTACTGCTCCATTGCGGTGGTGCCTCGTGGAGAGGTCGACTCTCAGTGTTGGCTGAACCGTAGGGGATTAGCAGCACTGCTGTGGCCAGGCACAGTTTGCTTTGCTGCTACTCGTGGAGATGGATTGCAGCTTCTGACGGTGGGGACAACCTGTGCTCTACTCAGAAAATGTTTGTAAACACTGAGCATCTACCTTTCCTTGGCTGCCTCTCCTTCTCCAGCAAAGACAGTTCGCTAAGAAATTCATGGCCCTCTTACGGACAATTTGTCATTTCACACTGCAGATCACAAAGGTTTGATTACTCCACTGGGGACTGGAAACAAAATGATGATTAGGCTGCAAATTAAAAATCACAGGGAGAAATACAGGCAGAGTCCTTTGCAACAGCAGAAAGGTTTTAAACAGATTGTTTTGTTTATAATTATGCTCTGTTAATATAGCTGTAAAAATCACAGTCAGATTGCCAGAAAATTATCACATTTATCTGATAGTTTATTCATAGTGTTATGATTTTAAATACTCTATTGTTTATCCAGATTATCTACTTTCTTAAAAAGACATTCACCAAAACTAATCAATACAGGGCAACAGCACTTTTTGTGGAAGACAGTGTTTTGCGGTTGAATCTCTCTGATGTTATTGTTAACTGTATTGAACTGAAATGTAGAAAAGTCCTGCTTTAAAAAGGCAGCAAAAGCTTTACGTTTTTGTTTTGTGGTCTGACCTGAAGTAATCACAGAGTACTAGAAATACAGGACAAATCAAATTGGTAGAAAAGATAAGACATAATGTAATCAGTAGATTCAGGATGTAATGAAGAAAAAAAGGCCTAGCTGTCGTGGAGAAAATAGTGTCTTACAGATCTTATGTATTTTTGTGAGGGAGGGGAAGGAGGAAGAGGAGAAGGGGGTAACCAGTCAAGTTTCACAGGAATCTGGAGCTAGGCTTGTGTTGTTTGGGAAATTCATAAAGTATCTGTCAAAGGAAGAGGAGTTTGAAGTGAGAGAATATGCTGATGATAAGTTATTCTGGTTTACACAGATGAAAATCAACTGTAAAAAAGGATTTCAAGATATGAGTTGTTGGGTTAAAAATGGCAGGGAAAAAAAAAAGATGAAATACTGAATTATTCTCTTGAAAAAGATATCCAAGTTATTATACATAGTTTTATAAAGTTATTAGCCCAGTGCTCAGTGGTGGAGGAAGGAGCATTAGGAATTTTTACAGGAAGAAGAAGAAACCATAACCATACCAGGCAGGAAACTCATGGTGAACTCGTAGTATCCTGCAAACTGTCTGTAGCTCCAGACCTCTCATGCCAAAAAAGACTAAGAAAAGGTACAAAGAAGGACAAGAAACATTAAAACAGCTTGAGTTTCTTACATACAAAGATTTGATAATGGGCCATAAAATCATGAGCATCACAGAGAAAGGGACTAGAGAGTAACCGTACATTGTTTCACGGAGCAGAAGAACCATTGGAAAACAAGATAAATTTGCACGTGACAGGTCTGAAACAAACAGAAAAAAAAGATGCTTTCTAAACAGATGAGTAAATGGACTTTGGAACGCTATGCAACCTTGTAAATGTCATGGGTCTAATGGGTTCAAACACCTACTGGACAAACTAATGGAAGAAAAGTTAATCAGAGTCTATCAAGCACAAAAATACCGTGTCTATCCCAGATTGCAGTGAGCTGGAGCACATACTAAGTGTCACACTTGTGCTTTTCTTGTAGTTGGGTCTAGGTGATTGCGGATGGTCTCAGCTGGACACATGTTGCTGGTCTGGGTGGCTCTTTGCTGTGACCCAATATGGCTGTTTTTAAGACATGACTAGAATACAGCAGCCATGGACATATTCACAGTGAAACAGAAAATGAAAGGTGTCCCCCTTTCCACAGAAGCAGCGATGACAAAAAGTTAGCTAATTATCATAAGAGTAATGAGCAGAATCAGAGTGCTTTGGTATTTTTGTTTTCTTGCAGAAAGGAAATGGAGAGATATAGCAGGAGTAGAAAGAGCTGGGTAAAATTAAGCAACACAAAAGCTTCACTAAGGCTTATCCAAATAAATATCCCCTATGTATAGTTTTTCATCTACTGCTCTGATAATATGGTCCTTTAAAAGACAGATTGTTATCATGACAAATACTTGGGGATAACCTTTATTATTACATACATGGATGGGTAAATCCATTTGAAAATAGCAAAGCAGGTATATGACAGCAAACCCACGTTCAGGGGGCTCTTCACGCCTCTACAGATTACCTAATTTTGGTTCTGCTTTTCCATTGTAAAATATCCACTCCATCCTAAACTTTTCATTCCAGTTTTCCTGCCAATATTTTAGGGAGCACAGGATGAAATCAGAAATTGTGCATAAGTGGTGTAAATAAGAAGCTACTATGACTTGTCCTCTGAAACAGTATTAATAATAAATAAATAAATAAATAAATAGTTCCTTCTCTGAGGTAGCCAACTTCATGGTGTTTATACGGATAAGTAAAGTTACTGTGAATTGCAGATTAGCTTTTCATAGTGGATTAGGGCTTGAAGTAAGGTTGTAGTGAAGATAAAGAAGTTTGTATTTCCACCTGAGTTAGTAGTTCCAACTACAGACAAAGACAAACCTAACGGGACATGTGAAAACTGCAGTCTTTATAGAGATGCCCCCTCAGTTTCAGCGATTCAAGTTAAGAGCACTTCTTTGCCTATTTATTTGCTATAGGACAAGGGCTAGGCCTTAGACTTTGTTACAGATACATGACAGTCTTTAATTCTAAAGAGATTATCATATGGTGTAATTCATATATTCAAGAGCTGCAAGAAGGTGCAAATTAAAGCTCATAGTGCGGTGTATATATATATTTATATTGTTACATTCTTTGCATTTCTCATTAGGCTTCTCTGCTTCTCTGGAGTGTGAGTTAGTCATTCCTATAGGAATTGATTTCAAGCAAGCTTTGTTCCACCATGCACTCACTGCCCTAAATTCTAGTTTAGTCTACACTGCAAACTAGTGATTTACCACAGCTTCAAGCTGGATAAATTATATCTAAACAGGAAAGCAAATGTTCATCTAAGAAGACCCACTGATTCAGATCTGGGATAGATGAGTGCACAGTGAGGTGGATTAGGAACTGGCTGGATGGCAGAGCTCAGAGGGTGCTGATCAGTGGTGCCGAGTCTAGCTGGAGGCCTGTAGCTCGCGGGGTCCCCCAGGGGTCAGTCCTTGGTCCAGTCCTGTTCAATTTATTCATCAATGACCTGGATGAAGGCACAGAGTGCTCCCTCAGCAAGTTTGCTGATGATACCAAACTGGGAGGAGTAGCTGATACCCCAGAGGGCTGCGCTGCCATCCAGAGGGACCTGGACAGACTGGACAGCTGGGCGGTGAAAAACCTCATGAAATTCAACAAGGCCAAGTGCAAAGTTCTGCACCTGGGGAGGAATAACCGCAGACACCAGGACAGGCTGGGAACCGACCTTCTGGAGAGCAGCTCTGCAGAGAAAGACTTGGGTGTCATGATGGAGGACAAGTTGACCATGAGGCAGCAGTGTGCCCTCGTGGCCAAGAAGGCCAATGGGATCCTGGGGTGCATTAAGAAGAGCGTCTCCAGCAGGTCGAAGGAGGTGATCCTGCCCCTCTACTCAGCCCTGGTGAGGCCACATCTGGAGTATTGTGTCCAGTTCTGGGCTCCACAGTACAAGAGGGATGTGGAGCTGCTGGAGAGAGTCCAGCGCAGGGCCACGAGGATGATCAGGGGCCTGGAACATCTGCCCTATGAGGAGAGGCTGAGGGAGTTGGGCCTGTTCAGCCTGGAGAAGAGAAGGCTGAGAGGGGATCTAATCAGTGTCTGTAAGTACCTCAAGGGAGGCAGTGAGGAGGATGGTGCTGGCCTCTTTTCACTGGTGGCCACTGACAGAACTAGAGGTAATGGCCACAACCTGAAGCACCAAAAGTTCCTCAGGAACTTAAGGAAAAATTTTTTAACAGTGAGGGTGACAGAGCACTGGAACAGGCTGCCCAGAGAGGTTGTGGAGTCTCCTTCTCTGGAGATCTTCAAAACCCGCTTGGATGCCGCCCTGTGCCACGTGCTCTAGGTGACCCTGCGTGTGCAGGGGGGTTGGACTAGATGATCTCTAGAGGTCCCTTCCAACCCTGAGCATTCTATGATTCTATGATCTGTAATTCTTTAAGTAATTTTGAATTCTTTCATATAGATGCTGGACAAATTCAGGGAGTGCTGTACAGTCAGGCTAGCTAGCTAGCTACCTAGCTCTTCTATTGTGGATACTGGACACAATCACATTAATAAATGCATCCTTAAGTTTACTATGTGCTGACCAGAAACTTCTGAAATGAAAAGCAAGGGTGCTTTGGCATCCAGCCCTGCTACAGTAGGCAAGCCTAAAAACGGATTACAAAGGCTGCTCAAGGTTAAACTCCATTTTGAACTGTATTTAATTTTAGCTCTGTACTCTCCTCACTGAATAATATTTCCTTTCTCTCTTCTTTGGTCTTTCTGTACCTCTATGGTCAAATAGTGAAACATGAACATCTCAGATATCAAATGTCTGGATTTGTGCATCCTTGAATTTGTTCAACAATTCTCTTCTCCGGCTTCGATCTGTAAGTGTATCTGCTCACAGACTGTTTATCCTCCTGACATATCCAGAGTACATTATCCACATCTAAACAAACATGTTATTTTAGTGGATCCCTCAAACCATTCACTGATTCCTCAAGTGCAAAACTATTTTGATATTTCACTTGCTCCCTCTGAGTTGTTTTACAGTAATATGGGGAAAATGAAGTATGTGCTTATTTAGGAAAACAGATCCTTTTTCATTGTCTTCTGAAAGACTGCTGATTTGAGCTAACTAAAGATGTCCTTCCAAAAACCTCTCTCTTTTAAAATGGTGGATTCAAGACTGTTCACATATTATATGTATAACTCCACAATCCTTATTGCTGATTTTATTATATTATTAAACCAGAGGTAAAATGCCCTAGATAGATAAATACACATTGGAAAGAACTTCTTTCCTGTGAGGGTGACAGAGCCCTGGAACAGGCTGCCCAGAGAGGTTGTGGAGTCTCCTTCTCTGGAGATCTTCAATACCTGCCTGGATGCCACCCTGTGCCACGTGCTCTGGGTGTCCATGTTGTATCAGAGGGGTTGGACTAGATGATCTCTGGAGGTCCCTTCCAACCTCAACCATTCTGTGATTCTGTGAAAGGAAAGATGAAGAATGACATTGTAGAAACAGCCCACAAAATCTGCACTTTATGTTATCTCTGTAATGTTTTCAGCTGAAACTTTGATGATGAAAAGCAGATAGATGGTGGTTTATAAAAAATGCATAGTGGATATAGAGGCAGCTCTGGGATTGGATAGTGGCCCACTAACTCTTGAAGTTTTTGAAATACTGATCTAAATCCACATTTAAAAAACATTATCACATAATGTTTTTCAGACATTAAAGAATTTGTGTGCTGATGCTTTCTTTGCAGGACTTAGTGCTATGGGCTGGCTTGCTTTATTGTCCAAGCGGACACCAGGGAAATACTGTTCATATTCCTGGGTTTTGCTCATTTTCCATAGCATTACCTCTTGCATGTATGTAGAGAGGAGAGACTTGAGAGTGCAAAGCTGCAATTCAGGAAGAATTCTACCAAAAAACACTTTATTGATTGTAAGTCAGATTCAGATACTATTTGTAGAATAGAGGGAGTTATAAGCGAACTATCATTGATACAATGAATCAGACATGATTTAAAGTTATTCTGGCAAGAACTAGGGTCATGCTACTCACTTTAGTAGAGCTGCTGGAAATTTATGTTGACATACATGAATACGGAATCCCTCATGCATAATATCTATGGTAAATCTCAGATTTAAAAACTGAACAGCAGGCATGATGTCATATCTGTACAGCAGGCTAAATTACTATAATTAAAGAAAATCCACATGATCTGAAAGGTTGCACTTTCAAGCATCAAAAAAGCACATTATGGTTCTGATAAAATCTTTAATTGCACTTATTTATCTTTCTCAAACAATTTTCTTTTTAGCCCAAAGAATTCATAATTTTATTTATTTATTTAGGAGTCACATAACTGCATTCATAATACATAATCCATTTCAGTTTAGGCTATGCGTCTTCCCTTCCAAAAACTGTAGTAGATGCCTTGCCTTGCAAAAAGATCACTCAGAATTTTTCATATTGCAGCCGACTGCCATCTGAAAACTCTTAATTTCAGTGACGTTTAAGTCAGCAGTCTGTCTATCATCTGCCAAGCGTCATGCTGGCTCTATACTAAACCTGGTCCTGGAGAAAACCCTGAGCAGGAGCAGCGGTACCAGCAAGAGACTTGGAGTTAATTCACAGGCAGGAGATTCATGTAGGAGAAAGGAGAAACCTCTGCTCTCCCTCTGCCGCCAGCAGGCAGGGTGGAGGGATGCCTACGTATATACATCCTTCAGCAGCTGGAAGATCCGAAAGAAAGATAAAATTGCCTTATCTCTTCTTTTTGGTAAACAGGAAACTCTGATTCAGAGCCAAAATAGACTTCTTCACTGCAGGAAGTGGAGAGGCTTCAAATGAACATTTGAGTTTCCTTCAGAGCAAGGATCCTTCAAGCCAGAAAGCACAGTGGGGATCTTGGCTCCCTGTCCTCTTCAGTAGCTCCTGTGAGTTAGCTCGTGTGCGAGCCTTCAGCCCACCAAATTCTCTGGGATTTGAGACTAAAAAGGGCAAAAGGTAGGATTTAATCTGCCTGAATTAGGCCTTGAGTGGGATAGTTTTCCTGAAGTCCCTAAATTCTCTGCGTGGAGAGAGCAAAGCTCAGTGCCCTGAAAGGCCTGTGATCCAGGATCTGTTTCCCCAAAAGTGGGCGCCAGGGTTGGGGCAATAGGTGCAACCAGGGTTAACTTTGCACGTGCAGCAAGGTGACAGGCCCATCTGGCTGCTTGCTGTTATTGCCTTCCGTGTTGAAGTGAAATAGTAGTATAACTTTATAGAACCTTTTTTTTTTTTTTTCCCAGAGATTTAAGGTATTTTCAAATATAAAAATGCTGTTTAGGTGCTTAACTTCCAGAGGAAGGTGCTGTCATCCTTCTGATCTGCCCTGCTGGAACTTGCAAGTAACTTGCCCTTCATATTTCTAAAACACTTAGCTGCAGTTACCCAGTAGTATATACAGTGTATACAGTGTGTGTAAGCCCCAAGGGTATATCTACACTCCCTACAGCCAGCAGGTCCTGGGATCCTGATGCCTGAAGCATCCCCTAGACCTGGCTCGTGCATCCATTTCATCCTGGTAGGCTTCAGTCCTACAGACACAGCGTGTCACCGAGGTAGCCAGCAGGCCCTGAGGTAGCCCTAAAATAACAAAATCTGCCCAGTGCAATTATGGAGCTGAAGCAAGTCCTTGCCCTGGCAGGGAACTGAAGGCAAGGCACCACAGCGTTCAAGACAGTGGCAGGTTCTGCCAAATGCATAGGATAAGAAAAGTCTTGTATGTGTATATAAAGCATATGCTCGTTAACACTCTGTAATGTGTTGCTGCTGCTTTTTAAAAAAATTAACACATGCTGCAGCCTTGCAAGCTGATTTCCCGAGGAGGGTGCAAACAGCAATGGGACGCCTCAGCTCACAGCTGGTTTATTCGACATGTGAACCTGTTCAGAAACAGAGCCGGTCAAGCAGTGCTCGGCAAATCCCTTCTCCCAAGGATCTCAGCCAAGTGCCAAAGCCTAAGTGTATGGCTGTAAATCTGCTTCCAGAATTTACTCAAAGCAAATACCAAAGCGGAGGGCAAATCCTTCTACTGCTTGTAGAGCTCTTTTCATCCAGGACCCGTCCTCACAGGACAAAAATCGCAGTAATGCAGGAGAGCTTGGAAAAAAATGGGGCTGCTGTGGCCTTGCAGCACTAGATGCAGCAGCATATGATGATGCGTGTGACTGTACGGAGAGATACAGAGATAACGCATATGTCTGTGCAGGTGCATTGATAATGCATAGGTCTGTGCAGCTACGCACAGACAGGTATAGGTGCAGGTATAGATGTATGATACACATTTTGAAGGCATTACAGCATTGACATTAGAGCTAGGTATCTGGCGGCGGTAAAGCCAAGTATTTCTGAAATTTACCAACGGAACATTATTTTTATGCAGTGAGGGCCAACAGGACACTGTGCCTTATGAGAACTAAAGCCAAACACCGTCTGGCTGTGCCCGCTGGGCACAAACGGGAAGCCGGGAACAAACATAGCAGCGCAACACGGGGGCTGCTCCCGCCGCGCGGCGCCCGCCCCGGCTCCCCGGGACCCGCCGGGAGGGCCCGGGAGCGGGAAGGAGCCGGGAGCGGGAAGCGCCCACGGGGCCACTGGGCGGCCCCGGGGGCGGGGCTTGGCGGCGGAGGGGCGGGGCGTTGGGTGGAGGGTGGGGCAGATGCTGCGCAGACGCAGAACGCGGCCTCGCCCTAGGACCCTCCCCCCGCCCCCGCCCCGCCAGGCGCCGCCGGCGCCCATTGGCTGACGGCGCCCGCGTGACTTCCCCGGCGCGCGCTCCGCCCCTCGCCCCCCCACCGGCGCGTGGCGGCGGCGGGAGGGCGGGGCGGGGCGGGCACTGCGTTGCCCCGGCGACGGGGGCGGGGCCGCCCCCCAGCGCCGCGGCCGCCGGGCGCTGTCAGCGGGACAAGAGCGGCGCGGGCGGGGGCGCCGGGCGCGCGGCCGGTAAGGGGCGGGAAGGGGGGGCGCCGCCATCACCGGGGGGCGGCGAGCGGCGCGGGGCCGCAGCGCGGGGCCGCAGCGCGCCGGGCCGGGGGCTTCTGCTTTCTGTTTCGCCGGGGAGCTGCCGCTGGGCGCGGGAGGAAGCGCCGCCCGGCGGAGCGGGCGCCCCTCGGCGCGGCCTTGGGGCGCCCCTCGGCCCCCGCTTGGGGCGGCGCGGCCTGCGGCGGGGAGGGCTCCCCGCTTGGGGCGGCGGGAGCAGCCGGGCCTGCTCGGTCCGTGCTGGGCGCCGATGCCCGCGTGAGGGTGCTAAGAGCGACTGCCGTGTGTTTTATTGTGATTGCTTATTTTACTGTAATTTAGCTTTTTGTTCCTGACGCTCCGCGCTGCTGCCGGAGGCGCCCCGCGTCCTCGGCGCTGCGGGCGGGCTCTGCTGCCGCCGTGCGCCCGGCCCAAGCGGGGCACGAGGCGCCTCTGTCCCCAGCGCTGCGACCGAGATGGGGGGTGGCAGTTGCAGAAGCCCCAGCGCAGCCGGCGGAGGAGCAAGACAGCAGTGCCGAGCGGGACATGCAACAGCCACAGCGCTCCGGCTCCTCCTCCAGCTCTTTTCTTTCCTTTTTTCCTCAACGTAGGAAAAAAGAGTGAGCCCAGGAGCCCTGCAAATTCTCGTGGGTATTCCCCTGTGTGCAGGTTAGTGTGGGCAGAGTGTGAGAAGGGATTTCTCTGAAACGTCCTAGAACTGGGTGCAAGCTGGTATCCCTGCATGGCCAGAGACCTGCCTTTGGTTGCTGTTCCAGTGAGGGTGAAGTTGGGGATAGGTGAAGAGCAGGAGCATCTCCGGAAGGCAGAATAAAATTATTTGTATAAAAGAAAAGGGAGGGGTTGAATAAATTCAGAGAGGCAGTCACATGGCCACACTGGTGCGCTCTGAGGAGTGTGTCATGGAGGTGTAGGTTGGGGCCAGCCAGAGAAAAGGTAGGAAGGATGAGACACTTTAACTGTAACTGTAATGCCAGGTGAATCAGTAGGACTTGCATATGAGGCTCTGGAGAAAGTTGGAGTTGAAGGGATGTGTGTGTTGTAGAACTGAGTTGCAATCAAAATGGTACCGTTGTCTGTGCGATCATGGGATAACCTGTGGCAGGAGAAGCAGCAACGAGATCGGTTCTGGCTATGTACTGCCTGATCTTGTATCGCATCTAGCTAGGTGTCAGCAAAGAGAGGTTGGGAGCATTTACCCCCTCGGGGAAGGGGGTGGCGGGGAGGGAAAGGTCTGGAGTAGAGGTGAATCTGAGTATGTTGCTTGAATTTGCTTGCAAATGGTACAGCTTGGGCAAGCAGAACATCTGTGTAGTGTCCTTGTTGTAGTAGGATAAGTTTTGCCTTTGAAGTATAGACCTGCGTCTGTCACAAATACTGTAAAGAGGAAAGCTTTCTCCTAGATACCTTAGAAAATCTGCAGTTTAGTGATGCTGTTGGGCATCTAGGAAGAGTGAGTAAAGAATGAGAATGTGTGGTAGATATTATTGTACATAAGAAATTAGCTTTTTTGTCATGTTTTAACTTCACTGTCCTTTCTCTCTTATACTCCCCTTGGGCTAGAGAGCCTTGCAAGCTAAGAGAAAATAGTTTTCAAAACTGTACTTCAACAAAACAGTGTTAAAAGTAAATGAGACCTCAGGAAGCCAGTACTTTTTTTCTTTTTAAAAGTGATATTCAGATTTCTTAATGAAAGAAACTTTTGAAATGTCACTCTCCTATGGCTCCCTCCTCTCCCTGATTAGTTTTTACTGTACTCAGGCAGCTTTGAGTTTAAAATGTTGAACTGATTATAAGAAGACTTTCTGTTAGGTTAGATTTAGATCAGCTTCAGGTTACGTGTAACTGCAATTCTTAGATGCTTCTTGTTTTCTCATATCTCTTAGAAAAATTCTTGCAGATTTTTCAGGTGTCTCTATATCGCCTTTCTATTGCAGTTTAAGGTATTAAGGAAAGAGATTACAGGCACCTCGAACAGTATTGTAAGATCTGTTGGAAAGTAAAATACCTGGCATATAAACATTGGAAAAGTAAATCTATACATTTTTAACTATTTCAATAAGTATAATGATGCTTGTATACAGCTTTGTGTAGAGCTCAAAGAGCATTCTCTATGAAGCACCAAAGCATTTCAGCAGCTGTATCATTATAGGCTTTGTCAGTGTTTTTGTTAATCAGTAACTGTAGCTTATGCAGAGATCTAGACATCTTTTGTATTTTGCCACTGCCTTGGTGATATATTTTCAAACACACAGAGGAAATCTGAGGCGAAGATGGTTTTGGTTGTCTTGTGTGAGGGAGAAAGGTGTAAGGTGAAATCGTGTCCTGTAAGAGGATTTGGTTGCACTAGGCAATGCTGTTGAGAATGAACTCACTTGTCCTCCAGAAACAAGTTTAAGGTCTTTGGAGCAAGCTGTAAATTTCAACACAACCTCACTCAGGTGTTTTATTCCTTTGAGTAAACGTCATACTCCACAGGCAGCAGCTTAGGGAATTGTCATAGCTGTTGCAGGGGATGGCACTTCTGCTACTGTGATATCTGTCTCGTTTTTTGGAAAATGGGATTATGATGTTGAAAAAGAATTATAATAAGCAGGGTGCAGCCTGTGTGTATGTAACTAGGCATCTTTGACTCGTCCTGCCCTCTTTTTCAGTTCAGAGATGGCAGTGAATAAGACTGGAATAAGAGCAGGTAGAAGTGTTTGCTGTCACTTGTAGTCTGTCACCATGACTGTGATTAGTCTGGGCCCTTTAAGCTGCTCTAACAGCTTGGTAATGCTGAAGGAGGAGATCTGCCTTTCACCTGCAGTGACTTGCCTGATGCCTTCGTGTGGCAATTCTGCTTTCAGTTGGATTGTTGTGTTGCTGTTTGCTGCAAACTTCTGGAAATGATACAGGTCAAGAAGGAGTGAAATGAGCAACAGTGCTGATAGAAGGAAATAGGAAGAGTTGCTGGGAAAGGAACATAAGTATCTTCTTGACAGCAGCGAGTGGTTATACAGGCTGGGCACCTTGTTTAACTGTAGCCCCCCTTCTCAGCAGGTGGGTGCTTTTGCTCAGACCCAACAGGGTGACTGCTTGAGCTGTAAAGATGCCGTCCTAAGTTATATTTGAGAAGAAGTAATAAACAGGAAGGATGTGTAGCATATTCAGCTTTTTCTTTCCTCATTTCTGGTTCAGAAATGTACAGAAACAGTACTGGAATGTGTGAAGGGGAAGGGAAAAGAAAGATGCCCTGTATTAATCTTGGGGGGACTTTTGTAACTGTCAGGTTTAGCCATTTATGGTTTATATTTGCCGCTTGTTCTGATTACAATCTCAGTTTTTCCTGGAGGTCAGTTTTGGTACTAATTGTTAGAGCAAAACTGCAGATCTTGGTGGTGTGTTTTTAGGTAAGTCCACTGTGCTCTTTGTAAAGATGCCTCTTAAATCTGGTGCTGAGGGTGGGAGCAAAGCACAAAAATTAATACGGTCATCTTCAGTTTCTTTAACTTTTATTACTGTCATCCAGACTTTATTCTGTGGGCTTCCTGTTGAGTCTAATATGCTGAGACTGACCTGTAAAGATCACTCTGATCTTTATTGGAAAGACTGTTCTGCTTTATTGTATTTCTTCTAGACAAGAAGGCCTCTGGGGTATTAGTACTCTATAGAATGTGATAACTCGTTATACCTTAACTGTGGCAATTGGAATTCTTTGAGGAGGAAATAATTACTCCTTTCCTTGATACAGATGCCATGTTTTTAATTTTGACATCAAATATAAAGGGTTCTGGAGGGGTCTTTGGGTCTTTTCCTTCTTAACAATTGCCACACTGCGCACATGCTTTGATTCATCCATTAACAGTGTACAAAGTTTTGTTTTTTTATCTTTAGTATCTGTTTCCTTAATATAAAGTATGCATATTTTGGGCATATTTCCAAGTCTAAGTAATTTTACTTATTTGTTTGGAATTTCCAGGGAATGTATTTAAATATGCAAGTGATAAACAGCAAGGAAAGAATTGTATTTTTTGTCATATTTTAATAGGGAGTTGTGTTAGTACTAGAAGTGAATAACGAGAATCTTTGAAGCCATGTGCTGTCAATATTCAAAGCTTGCCACTGTAGCAATGTAAAATAGTTGTAGAAAGAAAGAAGAATTTTTTTTTGAGAGGTTCCATGCTTCCTCTGAGTCTGCTGTCACTTTGATATGTTTTATATAAAGCACAGTAGTATATAAGTAAATAAAGTTTGAGGTTTGGGTAACCACTATGCTTCTGAAGCATTTCTGAAGCAAATATCCTTAATTGGCTCTTAATATACTTATTCTGCCAGCTTTGCATGGAAGTAGTTCTGGAAATGCAGTTTCTTATAGCATGCAACTTATTTGATATTTATTAATTCCTGCTTTGTATGGAAACCAGGTCCCATGTACTAAATTTAAAAAAAAAAAAAAAGTGAATGCCAATTATTGAAGGAATTGTCTAGTCAACACTAAAATAAGCTGCTGATATGTGTGTTCCAGTTATTGCAGTCTGTGGTAATTTGAGTTTTGTACCAATAGTCACTAATTAGCAAGCTGTCTAATGGAATTTAGTACAACAAGGAGTTCACTCTACCTAATTTATGAGTCACAGATTAACTCAATAATCAAATTGTCAATTAAATAAGCTAATATTTTTGCACTTGGGAGAGATGCCTGAATTACAATGTAAATATAAGTAAATGTTCATCTTGAATATTCAACTCCTGAAGATGGTCTCACACTTATTTATCACTCAGTGTTTTTTAAGAGGTTAATTTGCACAACTTTTGAACTGTAGAAACTCATAGCCTGTGTAAGAGGGAACCTCTCTGAATTAATGCTGATTGTGAATCTTTTTGATGGGGAGCGGGGAAAGAGATAACATTAGATTTTTTTTTTTTAATCATTATTGGAAACAAATGGTACGAGACCAGTGATCTTAAAACATTTTTTAAGTTAAAAACTATGTTGAACTGGTGGGTCTATAGTGCTATGATTCGTGTAGTGAGGTCCTGCAACAAAGCTGTTTCTTGTCACTTCTAAGTGCTGAAACTCCAGTTATATTTGTTTCTAGATATTTCCCCACAAAGATCCACTAGTTCTTTAGTCATCACTGCACATTTCATCATCCTGTGTGTTCTGTAACTGATGTCTTCTGTGGTTCTGGTGCCTTACAGAAGGAAGGACATTTACTCTTGTGGTGCTCTTTGGCTCGAGTCCTTAGCCCTCTGTTCCTCCATAAATCACTCGGGGCTCCCTGCTGCTGCTCTGCCTGTCACTTGCACTGGCCACCCAGTGAATAAGTCCTGTGACTTGTCTGCAGCGCTGCCGAACTCCTGCAGCTCGCTGCAGCTTTCCCGGGGTTATCCTGTAACTGTGTGGTGTTGGCTTCTTGCTTGCTTTGAGCCACGTGGGATTGAACCATGCTAAGCTATTTGCCAAAGAGCCTATCTGTACTTTGTGGATAATGTGGGAGTAGGGGTGGCTGGCAAGTAGAGGGCAAATGTGGAAGGTGGTGACGTGTGAAAGATCCAGCAGATGAGTGCCTGTTATGCCGTGTCCTTCTTGCAAGGCGCTGAGCAAGCACCTGATGGTCTCGGTTAGTCCCTATCTTTATTCCTGCTCTGCCTTTCCTCTCCAGCTGCAGAGGAGCTACCTGGCTTCACTGGAAAGCATCACTGTGCTCCAGAGGAGCATGTGCATGAAGTCCTAAGCGGCATGGGGCAGGAGAGCTCCTCCTGCCTAAAACCCTTCATGTAGGAGAAGAACCATTCTACTTTCCTGATAGAAAAGTTGGAAGTAGGAAGAAGAAATGGGAAAAGGAATTGACTGTCAATTGCAATGCTGAATGCAAGACTTCAGCAGCACTAAAACTGGTGTTACTTTGTCCTGTTTTATTTTGGCAAATACCTGACTCCAATATCAGGAAGACATTTACTGAAGGTTTGTATTCTTAAGGGAAATAAATAGCAATAAACAGGTAACCAGATCACTTAAGCTTGGGAATCAACAAGTTTGGTTAAATCTTGGTATACTGTTCTAATTGGATTAGGGCTGGATAGCAGAAATAGAAATGTGAGAGTTGAATTGTTGTCCGTGTCTTAATTCTGGGAATAATTGAATTAGTAAAGAAAAGTTTAAGATGGAAATATTTCTGATACTTCATAATTGCATTGGAGGAATTGATTTTTAAAAAAAAAAATCTAAGAATGCTTTATAATACTTCAAGAGTTAAGGTTTAAAGAATTGAGACAGTAAAGTGTTATGCAACAAAAATGTCAGTCTTTATCACATTGCTGTTCTTTTTCTATTGAAAGAATCCTAATTTCATAAACATAAGGAAAAAGCAGTCCTGTGACTTGTTCAAAGAAAATATGTGTATAATAACACACACAGGGCTTTATCTTTGTATTTCTTGGATTTTTTCAGCTTCTAAGAAGGGATTTGTGTGACTGTAATTTCACTCTTTGTATGTAGTTTAGTGCCAGATTAAACAGAGAAAAAAAATCTAAGGAGAAGAAGAATTTCCTTTGCTTCTGAGTGTTTAGAGGAGATGCAGTGTTCGGCTTTTCAAACTCCAGAAAGAATTTCTAAATAAACTAATCAAGTACTTAAAATAACCCTAAAGTACTTCATTTACAAAGTCGATTTCATTATAAGAAGTTTTGCAAACTCCCTTATGTTTATGGGGGGGAAAAAAAAAACATGATTTTTTTGTTTACTGAAAGTAGAAATATGGCTGTGTGTATTGAAGTGGCATCCTTTCCTTCATCTTAAATTGCCCTTCAGCAGTATAAAGTGTGCGTGTGAGAGAGTGCCCAAACTGTACACCTGTCTGAAACGTAACAAGGATTTTTTTGCGTTGTGGGTGTATTTAGGGTTGTGTCCAGTGTTTCAGAATATTTAAGTATTGAGGATTTACTAATAGGTATAATGAGCAGTTTCACATTCTTACTACTGGTGTGTGAAATCCTACATATAATCACTGAAATAGTTTCTCTGTTGAAGTTTATAATGTTGGAGTAATTTTGCTGAGTGCTTTTTGAACTCTAAGAATCAAAATCACAGTTATTCCTCCTGTCCTCTGCATTGGAGAGGAGACACCTGGGGGGAAAAAAAAAAAAAAAGCTGTTGTGCAAGTCCTTTTATCCCGGCTTTGTTTTGCCAAGGTGTTGTCAAAGCGGTCTGGTGCCCTTGGGATCAGCACAGCTGGAGCAAACAGCTTGCTGGAAAGCCTGGCAGAAGGACAGTATGAGCCCCCCGGAGGAAGCCACAGCTGTAGGAGGGTGCCAAGAAACTGGCACACTGAGCATGGAGGAGGAACTGAATGAAACAGTTTGATAGCTGTGAATAACTTGTTTCATGTTGCCTTTAAAAACGCTACCTGCTGTCTTGCCTTCATCTGATTAACACTAGAGAATAAGTTTTGCTGGCCATTTCAGACCTGCTTCTGGGATTTCAATTGTCTGCACTTTAATGACGTCTCGGAAATCTGATTATCAACCTTTCCCTTGTAGTTGCTTGTGGGGGAGCACATTAGAAGCAACACTGATGTTTATCTTAAGCACGTTCTCATTTTAATCTTCTGGCTATTTAGCTTTCTGTTTCTGGACTACCTTTTACTCATTGCTATCCTTTCAGCAAGAATGCTTCAAGATCCTGCTCAACTTTCTCACCTCTTCCATGTCTCTGAAAATATGCGCAGCCAAAATGTATAATCTTACAAAAAGTTCTGTGATCTGGAGGTACGTTCCTCCAGATCATGATTTGAGTGCAATGTTTCATGTCTAAGTCATCTTCAGGTAGAGGTGGTGCACTCTGCATACTTGTGGTGTGGTCATGAGTTCAGTATTTTGCCTGTCTGTATTTGAGACCACAGGATTTAACTGGAGAATAATGTAAGGGAATATTCAGTCTGGTTACAGGGCAGACCTGTGTAGGTGCTTGCAGGAGAGGCTCTGACCTTCTGATTTACTTGCTGTAGTAGACCATCTTCCTCTGTACAGAGGTTACCCTGTGGAGGTTCATATCAGTAATCTTTGAAGTTAGCCATTGCCAATGCTGCATCACCACAGCTTTCAGACAGTGTGCACAGAACACAGGCTTGAGCTCTAGTCTGAGATGTGTATCAAGCGTAAAGCTTGGAGGAAGATGTTTTACAGTATTTTGTGTTTGATTTGGAGAAGGAAGTAATGTGCTGAGAGTACTCATGCTGCAGAGCGAGGCTCTCTTGGGAACCAACCAGCTTCAGCCCTTTTGCTTTTCTTTTTTAATATATATTTTGTTTGGTTCTTTTTTTCAGGGACTTGCTGTTCTCTAATGATTTTTTTTGCAATATTACTTCTTTTTACATAGATTCTGTCTTGTGCTGGAATGTATGTTGGTTTCTTGCTCTAGTACCATCTGCGTCTTACAGGCATAGTCTGTTTCAGATCTCAGAGAAGATTTGAAACAGATCCTTGTCTGTCCAGACTTTGCTAAACAGAGCTTGTCTCTAGCTTTTCTGTGGTTCTGGTAACAGCCTGGCATTCTCTTCTGTGCATTTTAACCAGTCTCCATGAAAATAAGTGTATTTATCTTTACACACAGTTAATGTGACCATGATCATTTTTGGAGATTTTTTTTTTTAAACCATGCAGTGGAGTTTGAAGGAGTGCTTGTTCTCCTGGGACTGCTTGCACAGGGCTGAAACAACTGTATTTAAATGAACCAGAAGGCATGTATTCTGCTTCTCTACAGTACTGCAGTTCCTGTCTTTAGGAGGGCATAAAAGGACAAGCTCAGCGTCAACTTGAGCGTAGTATATGTGCAGAGTTAATGTTACTTGCCTCGTGTAGGTAGCTGTTTGAGAGAAGCTCTCTTTCATTAGTACTGTATTTTTATCATCTGTCCTCTTGACTTGATTTCAGGCTCTGTAAAAGTGCACTCCCTGGAATTTCATGTTGGTTTATGATTAAATAAAATTTTATATTGAGTTGATTGAAGGGCTGTCCCAAACCATTTGTATAATATGTGGCCAGCCCGTGAAATTCTCTGCCATTCACTCAATAGTATTTCATTAAGACTCAGAAGGATAAAAGTATTGATAATCTGTTTGTGTAAAGGGGATGCCAGTCATCACAGAACCTGGCAAGCAGCTGTTCAGTTTTAGCAAGAAGCATTGCTACCATTGATCACTTAATCTTTTCAATCTCCAGTGCTTTCTTCTCAGGATGAAATTATTATTGCATGCTATAAAAGAATACTAGACTAGAGCATTGCTCTGCTCCATTACAACAACTGGCACTTCACACTACTCAAGTGAACAGTTTTTAAATCTTTCACTAATGACTCTTTAAAATCTTAATCTGATCTGAAGTTTTTCCAAACAGGGATCAGATGTCAGACAGGTTTTAATATATAGAAACACTTATAGAACTTAAATATTTTAAAACATGTTTTTTTCCTTTCAATGATACTTTTTTATTCACCTTTTTTGCTTATATGATGCTACATGTAGTCAAATATTTGATGGTGTGTTATACAAACTGAGTAGTAGGGATCTGATATGTTTGACACTGAGAGATTCTGCACGTGATATCAGTCCCAAGATAGTAATAGTTACCAAAAGTTAAATATTAAGAAGTGCTGGTATTTCCTGGTGTGATATGTGTGAAGGTTGGCACATTTATTTTTTAAAGCATTTTGAAATTACAACAGCATGGCAAACTCCAAGTCCTGCTGTGAGTTAAGAAAATATTTTATGAATATGCTTTAAAATAATAAAGAACAAATTGTGCTGTGAATTGTGTATTCTACTCTGTCTCAAGTAGAACAAGAAATTGCACTTTCTAAAGTGTAATGGTAAGGTTACTTAAATGTCACGTGCGCTTCACTGCTGTGAAGATTGCAGTGTGTTTAAATGCCCCAAAGGTAACATCAACCCTCACTGAATTAACTTTAATGAGACTTTCTTCAAGATGATTCTCCTGACAATGTAGGACTGTTAACTACCTTAACTAAAGCTGCTCCACAGAATTATGCTGGGCTCTGTGGAAGATAGGACAACCTGTGGTCCATGTTTTGGAAAGGATTAGCTTGCAGACATGACATGAGTGAGGATGATGAAGACTTCACAGGGTCAGGCTTCTAACACAGCCCAGTGCAGCCTCCAACTTGTATTCCCTTCCAAGCTGGGAGGCCCTGCTAGGCCAGGACCACTGCCAAAATTTGAAGTTCTCCCACCAACTTTGTGATTGTTTTCAAAGTACAGGTTCATATGACCGCGATTTAACTGCTGGGTCTATAGACATCACAGACATACAAACCATCATACAGACTTGGTTTAATCTTGGTGTAATCTTGGTTTATTTGTGTTTCGCTGGTGCACTGCATACAGGTGGAGAAGACTGCAGTTAGTTTGCAGTTAGTTTGCGTCTCAGCAGGTTTCCGTTGTGGGTGCTCAGGGCCCTTATCACTTTCTCTTTCCTCACCAAAAGGCTTGGTCTTCCCTGCTTGGTCAATGTTACACAGCTTATTTCACCCTCAAGTATTTTTTGGTTTTCAGGCCCCCTAATTAGTGCCCCTAGTTATTTTTTTTCTATAGTCTCTGTTAACTAATTAGAAATATCTTGTTTTGAGCTGATAGTCTTGTAGGATAAGCTTGCACACCTCAGAACCGTTAATCTTTCCCCCCCGCCCCACCCCCTTTAGGGAACTGACATATCTGTCAGACAGGAAAAATGCAATGACAGTATGCAGTGAAAGCAGTAAAGGCATAAACCTGAGCTCATAAAATGGAAGTGAAGTTAAAGACCATACTTCAGAAACTGTTGGTCAGGCAAACTGGCTGTGGATAAGTGGTGTTTTTAAATTATAATTGTATGTAAACCAAGAATAGTGTGCTTATATGTTAATCTGTTGTAATTCAGTGTGCTTTAGTGCTTATACCATTCATTCATAGCTGCAGTTGCTGGTAATGAAGCTACAGACTTGAGAGATTCTAGAAATGGTTGCCCTGGCAGGAGTGGGCAGTTGTGCTTAGAGCTCAGAATAAATCGCAAGAGCCAGATGACAGTTCTCTAACTGCCAGCTTAGTTTGAAACAAACATTTTGTGTCCAAAGAAATTATTATTCACCAATCTATGCTTTCTAATGGTCAAAAATCACTAGGGCATGCAAATAGGTGGCAAATGATAACCTGGGGATAGGGGGGCACTTTTTATTTACTTCATAGAATCATAGAATGCTTAAGGTTGGAAGGGACCTCTAGAGATCATCTAGTCCAACCCCCCTGCACAAGCAGGGTCACCTAGAGCACGTGGCACAGGACTGCGTCCAAGCGGGTTTTGAAGATCTCCAGAGAAGGAGACTCCACAACCTCTCTGGGCAGCCTGTTCCAGGGCTCCGTCACCCTCACTGTTAAAAAAATTTTTCCTCAAGTTCATGTGGAACTTTTGGTGCTTCAGTTTGTGACCATTTCCTCTAGTTCTGTCAGTGGCCACCACTGAAAAGAGACCAGCACCATCATCCTCACTGCCTCCCTTGAGGTACTTATAGACACTGATCAGGTCCCCTCTCAGCCTTCTCTTCTCCAGGCTGAACAGGCCCAGCTCCCTCAGCCTCTCCTCACAGGGCAGATGTTCCAGGCCCCTGATCATCCTTGTGGCCCTGCGCTGGACTCTCTCCAGCAGCTCCACATCCCTCTTGTACTGTGGAGCCCAGAACTGGACACAATACTCCAGATGCGGCCTCACCAGGGCTGAGTAGAGGGGCAGGATCACCTCCCTCGACCTGCTGGAGACGCTCTTCTTAACGCACCCCAGGATCCCATTGGCCTTCTTGGCCACAAGGGCACACTGCTGCCTCATGGTCAACTTGTCCACCATGACACCCAGGTCTCTCTCTGCAGAGCTGCTCTCCACAAGGTCGGTCCCCAGCCTGTACTGGTGTCTGGGGTTATTTCTCCCCAGGTGCAGGACCTTGTACTTGGCCTTGTTGAATTTCATGAGGTTTTTCACCACCTAGTTGTCCAGTCTGTCCAGGTCCCTCTGGATGGCAGCGCAGCCCTCTGGGGTATCAGCTACTCCTCCCAGTTTGGTATCATCAGCAAACTTGCTGAGGGAGCACTGTGTGCCTTCATCCAGGTCATTGATGAATAAATTGAACAGGACTGGACCAAGGACTGACCCCTGGGGGACACCACATCCCTCTCCTTATGTTCAGCAATGCACACCAGATTTGGGTCTCTGCCAGAAATACAGCATCTCTGAAACTGTTTCACTTGCCTGCTCATCTAATGTCATTCTGTGTATCCCTAGGTACCTACAGTCTAAGTGTGCCTAATAATTATAGAGTTGTGTAGCAGTTTGATAGCTATTTTGGAAAGTTCCCATTTCTTTTTTTTTTTCCAGAAAGTACAGATATTAAAATATCTTAAAACTCATTTTATTCGTTACAAGATAAAAAGCAGAAATCTTCTTATTCTCGGTTCATAAATACTGAGCTGTGGTTCAATATCATTTTTAGCACCTGGGAACCAGACATAAATGAGACTAGATATTTCCAGGAAGCTAAAAATATGTGGGTAAGCAGGGCCCTCACACCTCATGTTGCGAGAGAAGCCTTGCAGGTGGGTGAGATGAAGATCTCAGCATGCTTTTTCAATCTTTGTTAATTTTTGTCTAGAATTTTATGAACTTAGCAAATGTTTTACCAATTAGCTAAGGCAGTGCATATGCTGTTTTTCCATGAGTACTAATCATTTATCTTTCACTTTTTTCTTTAGGCTGAGGGGAGACTAAGTGATTTGTTCAGAGGGAGCAATGGCATACTGGCTTACAAAGAAGACTAAAAGCTGATTACTCAACTCCTTCACAAAATAAAGGACTTAGGTCAGAAATAGCCTGCCCATAAAATGGGTACATACGTACAACTATGATAAACTCTGTCTATTAAGAAGTGGCTTTCTATGAGTATCTTAATGACTGAAGCAAGGTGGCCTTACTGCATATCAGCAGATTGTCTGCTTCTGTGCCCTCTCCACATCTCTCCCACAGCGTAGTTTAATCACAGCAAGGGAGAGCAGGATTTTTTTCAGGAAAATAAGCAGATTTGGACTAGTCTGAGGTCTTCTGCGTAACCAGAATGTTGTCTGGTACAGCTCTGCTGTCTTGGTTTTCCTTGGGTTTCCTCTTGTTTTTGAATGGTGGAGCATTTAGATGGTTAAGAATTGTCCACTCTGTAGACTGTTTTAAGCTATGCTCTTGGTACATTGCCTCATATGGTTAAATAAGGCATCAAAAATATCTGTAGCTTGCTGACGATCTGCTTGAATTGCAGGTGCATAGTTCCCTAGAGGATTCTGTTTTGCTGCAGTGTTAGCTATTCTCTCTTGGTGTTTGTTTCTGGCCTTCTAGAAAGTTTTGAGTGATGTCAAAAGGACAAAAAAGGAAGAATGCCCATGCATTCCTTCATTCTGAAACAAGTGTTTCTCTGCGAAAATACAGCCCTTAAGGCAACCCTGTAAGAAGTGCTCAGTTCTGCTACAGGCTGTGTCAGACCCATTTCCTTCCCTTTTTCATTTGCTCTCCTATTTTTTCCACTTTTTTCTTCAATTTGCGCAATGGAATTAATCATAATATTCCCTTAGGTTTTGTACTGTTAAGATTTCTTTAAACAGAAGGCAGCCTTATTTGGTGTCTGCTATTAACAACATGAACTTAGTTTCTTTCATAAACTTGGCAATCCATGCACTACAATTGCAGAAACTGATGATTGACTGTCTGTTCCTTGTGTTGAAATGTGCTCTTGTGTTCTTGATGATGCCTTTTGTCCTCTTTTAACAGAAACCTGAGCTTAAATGGAGGGTTTAACCCCAAAATAAGTGAAATAGAAATAACTGATTTGTGCGGTGGCTCGTATAAATGAAAACTTTGAAAAATAATCTGTGAGAAACACTGTAGGCAGAACAGATTATGTCCTAGGATTTAGATGTAGAAGGGTTTTAGCGAACTTGTCTGGAAAAACCAATAGGGAATTTGATGAAATAAAGCACTTCACATAGCTATGCACCCTCTGCTTCTGTTGCCCGATCTCTGAAGTGCCTTGTTACAAGTCTGTTATTTTCCATAGGAGTATGGAAACAGTACAACTTCTGTGATGCTGCAGACATGACTGCCTGCTTTTACTGAGGATAACATGACTGCAGGCAGCTGTGGCCTGCAAGGAGTCATGTGCGTCACGCACCGCAGCTTAGACCCAGCATAAAACATTGCGGCGTTCAGGCCCTCGCGCCCCATCGCGCCGCTGGCTAACGGCACCGTGCACTCGCTCGCAGAAAACTGCCTTTCACCTCGAGCTGCTCTTGTGCTTTCCTCATTGTAACGAGGTTAGAGATCGTGCACTTGAGCATTAGCAGTATGTATGGTTTGTATGTTTGTGATTCGGTGTTCAACACTTCTAGAATTGTTCTCAATACCGAAATTTAAAAATATTTAAAGAATGCTTTTAGGATTTTATTTTAATGATGGAAAACCCACTTATATAAGTGGCAAGGCATTTTCACGTTAGCTCAGCATTTTGAAGTATACAGATTCTTAAAAATGGAGGGAAAAAAAAAAGTCTGGAGAAGTGAGAGCTGCAAGTACAGGAAAGCAATTTATATCCGAACAGTAAATAGAAAATATGACTGTCAAGGCCTGGTACAGAAAGGGACCAGGTAGCAGAGGTTTTGTGGTTTGAATTATGTAGGTACAATAGAGATAAATGGAGAGATTATGTGAATGTCAGGTGCTATTTAAGTGAGTTACTCTTTTTAAAAAGCAGACTGTCAATACTAAGCTATATTTTTAAATGAAGTAATGTTCAGTGGGGTTGAATTACATTGAAGGATGTGTGCTTGCTTGATCTTTTTTGAGAGGTTGGTATATGAAGTCCTGACACACCGTGTGCATCCAGAGCTGTAATCTCTCATTAACATTAAGATTATCCAGAGCTCTGGTGAATCAGGACTCTCACAGGTAGCTTCCTGTTCTCTCGTGGCTGAAGTTCAGGTGTGACTGTCTAGGGCTTCCCACATAACCTGGTATCTGAATAAATTCCACAGACAGGTAATAAACATTCAGCCTCAGTGCTAGTCATCTTCTGTAGCCTCAGTTTCCCCTTTGCCTGGCGCCATAGCTACTAAAGATGTCATTTTTAAACACCCTCCACGCAGACATATACATTAGAGTAGTTACCGCTTGCACATTAGCTGGCCTCCTTCCTCAGCGCTGAAGGAAATGGGGGCTATGAAAGGTGCAGTATGAGTGCTCTAGAGTCTGCAATAGGAAGCCATGACCAGCAAGCCAGAATCTTAGGACGTGGGTGGACTGGAATTGAAAACTATGATGGCATCGGTGGGCTAGCTGTTCACCAGTGCTGGTTTGCAAAGCACTGCACTTCGGTGTTCATGCTGCTTTCTGACTACCAATTTAAAAGAGAGAAGGTTATGCCTGTGCAATGTATGCCTTTTCTGTTCTGTTTTTCGGGAACTTGGTAATTATTGCTCCTTGTTTTGATCTTCGTTGACACTGTCTTTGAGACAGCTGAAAAAAATGGGTTATATCTGAAACTATTACCTAAGACTCGTCTGTGCTCTCAAGTCTGTTGTGGGTCTTGATCACAGGGAAGGAAACAGGTACAATAAAGAAGGAGCAAGCACTTGTCTGAATGAGTCCTGCTAACCAGAAGTGCTGCACTATCTACCATGATACCTTTACATTTTCTTCACAGTGGAATAAAAACATCTGAATTAGTTCAGTTTTATGTGAAATTAATGTATTAAGAAGAAATGCTTGGTATCTTTTTGAATTAACATTATCAAAGTAGCACCATATCTTACTCAATTTGAGAATTTGCCCTCTTGCTAGAATATTGCAGTACCTGTAAAAACTTTGTGTATAAGTGCAAGCAATGTGGGAGACCTGGTGAGTGAATTTCCTTGAGGATAGGCACAAAAATATGATGGACTATGTATTGTTAAATCTAATAGCTGGGTACACCTGCAAAGGCGCGAGCTCCTTAAGCCACTCGGTTGCAGTGAGTTATGTACAGTAGCTGTGTGGGTAGGCTGGCTTTCCATGAGGCTTAGGGTGAAACGTGTTGCTCCGAAGCAGTCGGTGAGGCCAGTTCTTAGGAATTCACCTTGAGAAACCTACAGTGTTTCTTCCTTAATAAGGCCTTTCACCTAATGTTTATGCTCCATCACGACTGGAGGGTTAAAGCTGAAGATTTTTACTTAATTGCCACCTGAGAATACATCAGTAAATGGGTGTTTGGACAGTTCATGTAGGCATGTGTCTGCCCCACTCGTAGATCCAGCTGCTGAGAACGTGAAGGCTTCGTTAGAAACTGGTTTTGTTAAAATGTACTTGGCAACACCAAACAAATATCCTGTTGCTGTGTTAAATACTGGAATTAACTATGAGACCTGCTAGCATAGCATGGCCAAGTGATACTTGCTCAGAATTTTGAGAACAATAATGAAAAATGTTAAAAGATGGCAAAAATAATCACATAGATTCTGCCATAGTTAGTATCTTTTTAGGAAATTGCAGAGAGAGTATTTAACCATCCAGAGAAGGTAATATTTGGGGACTTAAAACATTTAAAGAGCTCTTCAGTCTTGCTTAAGTAAGAATGCTTCAGGAGGATTAAGATACGCTTGATTTCTTCTTTTGTTGTTGTTTTTTGTTTTCTTTTCCTTAGCCTGGATTCCCTCTAAAGATATGAGGGGAAAGTGTAAGTTAGAAGTGTTCATTTTCAAATGAAAAACTTAACAAACTCTAAGGCAATTCGGCCTGCCGAGAGGATTACTGACTTGCTGTGTGAGGCTCCCTGCCTTACACTTGAACACACGTTTTTGTGAATTGCTGTTGAGTGTCATGGGGGGATGTTGACCTGTTGTAGAGCCTGTGATGGGCCTTCCTGAACACATGCTTGCTGCAGCAAACCCCTCTGTGAGGTGTCAGTTACAGATTAAAAATAAGTTAGCACTTTGCAAAGACAAGGATGATGTGTGTATTTTGTTTCTCCTGCTAAAGCATATGCTTGAGCTCACAATATTTGGCTGTTTTGGGGCCATTTGGGAGATTACCATGAGCTCTGTACCATTATCTTCTCTCTATCAGCTCTGATGAAAATGGGGCCAGCTGAAAATGGGGGCAGATTTAATTACTTTTTCTGGAAAAAAGTGCAATACCTGTTCTGATCTCCTGGTAGGAGTATGGCAGGATAAGGGGTAGAAGGGTAAAATTAACTCTTAAACTGCTTTAGTGTGTTTTCATGAAGACAAAATGAGTAAAGTACCTAAGATGTGATTGTTTTCCAAACTTCTTGATCACAGCTTCACCTGTAAGAAAGATAATAAAAATTAAAGTATCAGACCAAAATAAAGAGTAAAAAAAGTTTATATCAACACCTGATTGCATGATTTAGTGTTTTATACTGCCCCACTACTTATATGCAGAGCTACAAGTGCTTGCAGTATGGATGCAGAGGGGTTTGCAAAATTTCGTGTTCCACAAGGAAATATGTGAGCTAATATAGCTAGTTGGTTTTACAATTAAAAAAGCCTAATGAGCTTAATTAAAACAACGTAGCTTTTGTGCAGAAGCATAGCCTAAAAAAAAAAAAAGTTGAATTTTAAAGCTCAAAGATTTAACTTAAAATTAATTTCAAAAATAAAAGAACTTCATCTTATGTTTATATTTTTCTGTTTTTTTTTTTTTTTTAAACAGGTCAATCAGGGGTGGCGTTTCCAGAATATATTTGTTTTTTCTTAGAAATAGAAGCTAGATGTGTTGAAACCTGGCCAAGTAATTCTGGTAAGAATCTTCCTGTTATCGTTACACTTGTGCATGTAAAAATAATGAACTTATTCCCTTACCCCAGCTTACAATGTTTTATCTATTGCACAGTGCCAAACATCTTGCTCTTATTTCTAGTTTGAATTTTGATCTTTCTGCACCGAAGATTACTTGAAGGCAGAATGTTGCTCCTTGAGAGGGATGTTCTGTTATGTTTGTGTATGTTGTACTTCTGTGTTTGAAATTGCTGAAGAACAAATAGACATGTTTTGCATTATGTGCCTATATTTACCCAAACTTTTTAAACCTTTCTAGCTTTCTCGTTTGCAAATACATGAAGAATACTTTTGATCTGGTGATTATGTGTGAATGTTTTCCCATCCAGCAGTATTATTCCACCTACTTTTTTAAATGAACTGTAACACATTTGGCTCTCTCCTCTCTTAGGTTTTCAAGATTTTTCTTAAGGTGTTCATACAGGGGAAAAACAAGTAGCTAAATAGTGCTGTATTCCTTTAAGGGGTTTTATGTATATGAAATCTTGGTCCTATAGTTGCTATCACTGATTCTTGCCTGTGTTATTTTGCCTTGCTTGGTGATCCACTGTTGACTGTTTCCTACAGCTGATTCTTGTATTTTGTTTCTTGCTTGTTTTAAGCTTTTCAGCATGTATTGTTGCTGACCAACACAAGAATGCTACTGTAATGGCACATGAGAAAATAAGTGTTTTATGAGATGCAATGAACAGTCAAAATGTATGAGTGCCTTGTGTGCATTATTTATAATCAAATTAGTCAGTTTGGAAAAATGTACCAGTGATTTTCTCCTGAATGTGTACAGTAGAATCATATCTTGAATTAAATACATAGCAGTAATGACTGCCACCCATTCAATTAATCTTGCTTGAAAGAAACACCGAGGGTTAGTAAATCTAAAGCAATGCATCTCTGAAACTCCCATGTTTACCTTAACTCGTTATTTTTTCTTTTTCCCTTGAAGGAATTCCCTGTTGGAATATATAACAGTGTAGAAGATAATATGCTCAAATGAAGAATGAGGAACATGTTTTCTGTACAATGCTGTGTAATAGCTACCTGTTTCCTCCATATGCTTCAAGTCAAGAAGCAGCTGAAGCTGCTTAGAAGCAGCTGAAGACTGAAGCTCACATGTAGATTACAAGGAAAAGCTGGAATTAAGTGATAAAATTTAGGCAGTAGGAAGGAACACTGTCACGTGTTTTCACCTGACAGGCTTATAAAGTTGGTTTTTGAGATCACCAACTATTAGCTAAAGTCTCACCAAAGACAGTGAAATCCCCAAACCTTGACCTTCCTTCTCCTCTTGATCCCACTCCACACTGGAATATTCATCCTTTAGGCCTACAAACTTGATGCTTTGGAGGAGAAGGGGAAGAAGCACTTGCCCTTCCCATCCTCAGGCTTCAAGTATTTTTCATAAGGAAGATATTTTCTGATGGGTTTCAATTTTGTGTTCTCCTTCCTCGTTTAGCTCAGACATGAGCAGTCGCAGTAACTCGCTGGCACGGGAGTTCTTGACGGACGTCAACAGGCTGTGCAATGCTGTGGTCCAGAGGGCAGAGGCCAAGGAAGATGAAGAGGAAGAAACGCACATGGCAGCACTGGGGCAATACCTGGTTCAAGGCCGTGGATTTATTTTGCTTACCACACTGAACTCTATTATTGATCAGGTAATAGGTTTTATCACTGATGGCTAATTTTTGTATTGAGCTTTGATCTATTAAAGGTATTTGTCTGGCTTGCATGCTTCTTGGTGCTTCTTGTCTTGTTTGTATTTTTGGGGGGAGACTGAGGAGTCTAATTGTCAATAATAGAAATTTAGAAGAACTTCCTTCACCAAGAACAGGAAACAAAACATGGCTAATTATATCTGTTTGCTAGGTGAAATTTATGGCTGCTAAACTGTTGACTTAAGCCACGTGGGAGGCTTTGGTGCAGCAGCTGGGTGGAAAAAAGAAGAAGTGTTTGCTGAACCTGCAGTGTAAACTGGCAGCCTTTACTTTGAAAAGACCCTTCTGGTTGATAGTATTTAAATTAAATTAAAGTATGCCCCTTCCTATTTTGCTATAGGCTGTGAGGTGTATTTTCACTGTGTATCAATTAGCAGTTCTTGAACATGAGAGCAATTTTTTTTTTGACCTCAGCTCCTGAAAGTACCTTTCAAGTAAGGTGCAGTCATTCTGTCTGTATTACTGAGTGTCTTTAACTGTTTAAAAGACAAGTGGAAAAAAATCTTGATGAATGAAAATTATTCCAAAAAGGGGATAGATCCTGTATGGGCCTATACACCCCTCTAAGTGCCCGCTAGGGATAGCTTGTGGCCAGCATACTGGCACACGGTTCTTTGTAGCATCTTGGTATTTCTCCTTGTTACATGTTCCTCTTACCCCATCCATCTCGCTTGCCCTCTGCTGAAATGGAAAACTGCTACACTGCTCTCCCCAGTTGTTACGTTGGTTACGTTGCTTATTCCCATTTCTAATCATTTTCTGTCTTGCTGAGAAGGTCTTCGGTAGCAAAAGTGAGTTGTGGGAAATGACTCTGAAAAGTTACTTCCCGGGTCTAATTGTATTGTATCAATAACTGAAACTGTTTTTATAACTCTAAAATTATGTTGATAATGTATAGTGCAACATTTTACCTTTTCTAGATGTTTCCTGTGTAGTAATAGATCTGTAATTGTGATTAATACTATATTTAGTACTTCTTGCATGTTATGTTTTCTTTTTGACTGATTGAAGCAGCTGGAAAATTAGTAGATAAGCCCTTCTGAAGAAGTTATAAAAAGGTAGGTGATGTAGCTTTCAGCAAAACTGTTTTATGTAGATAAATGTAAATCTGAGGACAATTTGTTCTTGCCTGTTGTGGTGTGAATGGATGACTGCTGTCTGACTTTGCCTATTTGGCTCTATCCTGTAATGAAAATGTAATGTTAAAAGTGATTTCCAGATACTTTCAGTCCTTTCCTAACCGCCTTCAGTGACAGAATTATGGCAAGAAAAGATTCTAAAATTGGCTAAATAAAACTGCTTTATTTCTTTAAAACAACAAGAAAGGGCAGTGGAGACCTGGAAAAGCTGATCTCATAATCAAAGGAGCCGTTAATCTGTCCTGAGGAAATGGAGAGCCATCATGTGTTCCTTCTTGTTCAACCTTTAGAACTGGTGGACTTGAACTTGGTGTATTTGTCTTAGTCCAGATGTTGAAAGGGAAATGCAAACTCTTATCTTCTGTGAGATATTAGTTGATTTATCAGTGTTGAAGTGATCATTGAACCAAGCTAAGTGAATAAACCATCAGGAAGAAATTTTTATCTGTGTATGCTGCTTTACCATCCCTAATCACGGTTTTACTGACGCTGCTAGTTCCATGTTTTAACAACTTTTTAAAAGATTTTAGCAGGAAAACTGTTATAATACCTCTATTTTTTAAATAAAATAAATCTCTAAGTTACAGTACTAACGTAGTTGGTGAAATGAATATTAGGCTTTTCACCTTTATCCAACCTCTTCAGTTTCAAATGTACTTTACAAACTCTGGTCTTATCTTTGTGGATACGGGTGTATGCAAACACTTAAAGGCACTCTTGTATTCAGTTCCAATTAAAAGCAGGCTGAGCAACCTTCTTACCAAAATGATCTAGCTTATTCAGGTTTATATTCACATATCTTTTTTTCATTACTTGGATTTTGGGGGAAAGACTCAGCTGCATAGCCCTGAATGATGCTAACTATCAAAAAGCTCAAACCAGCTTTCTGTCTGTGCCAAACTTAGGGGTTTTATTTTATTTTTTTGGGATGTTCAAGTCTACAGTAGTGCTTAGTGTCCAATAAAAGAATCATATTTGAATTTTCTGCCTTCTACTGTTTGCGTTTGCCCTAAGGTTCTGAGCTCTATTTTGATCCTCAGTAAGACTGAGAAGTTTTAATGTTTTTGAGGAATTTCCCCACTTTCTCTAAAACTTCTCCTTCACATTGTGAGATGCTGCTTATATCAATGAATGTAGACTTTCATTTGTTTAAAGGCATCACGGAAGGCTTTACAACATTCTTGAAAATTATATGCTTTTGTAACCATAGACACTTCAAACTTTTCTTGGGCTTCATTCTGTCTTTATTTAAATGAAGAGAAGTTATTTGCTTTTGACTTTTTGAGGTTTTGTCCTCCTGTAGGTGAAGTATTACTTAAACAAGGTTTGAAGAATCGTGTACAGAAACAGTTGCAAAGGTGTGATTAAATATTCCAGATGTTATCTGATTGATTCAAAATAATGATTATAACATTCTTTGCAGTTAGGTCACTTGTCCAGTGCGTAAGACAGCAGAATGACACAGGGAACTTATTATAAGAACAACAACTTATAGAAAAAGATCAGAGTAATGTTTAAATTATGAGTCATGGAATATAAAGCTCCTTCTTTTCTAACATAGGAGCTGACATGTCGGGAAGAACTTCTCACTCTCCTCCTGTCACTTCTACCACTGGTGTGGAAAATCCCCGTCAAAGAAGAAAAAGCAATAGGTAAGCTTCATCTGTTTTGCCACTTGAAAAGTTGGGGAAAATGGTGCATTGTATCTGTGTCATTACAGAGCATAGAAGTATCAGATAAAGAGTAGAAAACCATTGTACTACATGTCCTCTTTATGTAGAATATAGGCACTTAATTCTTAAATAAATACAGCTTTAAAAATCCCTGTGTTCTGTCATTATACAAGGAAAGTCAAGACTACAGAAAAGACAAAGGCCCATGGTCAGTATGAAGGAGAATGGTTACAACATACCATGTAACTGGAATTGGTGGTGGAGAGGTTTTATTTGGCTTTGCAGGTGATACAGGAAAAGTGGATTTGAAAGAGTATGTGATACTTTCACTAATGTGAAGCTGTTCATGGTGTGGGAGAGAGCACAAAAGTTCTTAAAAACCAGTGTAATACATATTAGCATTGTAGATTGATCAGCCATAGAGTAAGAAAAACAGTTTTCTGAAGTTGGAGAAGTGCTAAGTAGAGAATAGGCTTAAGTCAAACAGCAGAGAATGTAAAGAGTATGAAAAGAATGGTGATATCAAGGCAGTAGACTCTGAAAATGGACTACTGCTGGATGGTTATGAACAATCAGGCTGTTCAGACCCTCTACATGAGGATTTAAATGACGGGTCAAATGCCCACTGGACCTGTTTAGAGAAATGAAAGAGGTAATGCAGAATGAAGGCATGAAAGATGATTTAAAAAAAAAAAAGAAAAAGTTGTGCAAGAACCGAAACAGCAAATATGTGTTTTCTAGTCTTGTCTTTTATTAGAGGATAACATAAGCTGAAACAAATCCAGAGGCTGAAACTGTCAAAGCTCTTAAATATCAACTGAAGTTGTCTGAGTGGTCTTTGTTTTCAAAGTGCTTCAAGTGTAAGGTGCTGTTAGCATTTACAGATGGACAGTATTCCACTGTGTGAATTTCATAGTCCTTTAATGCAATTAATGGCCCTGCTTTCTCAGCTGCATCTCTTTTTCATTCTACTGTAAGCATGATTGAATGAAAAACACTTCAGTCAACTTATGGTATATTGACCCTTCCAGAATTAGTTTTAAATGATATTGTGTAAACAGGTAGAGATGTTTGATTTTTGTACTTTAACATGCATATTTTGTTACCTCAGATTACTAGCTAGTGATACTCATGCAATAATACCAATATATCCAGTTGTGCACCAAGAGTTCTGTTCTTTTGGACTGATTTATTTTATTCATACTCCTGCACCTGGTAGTTTTTTTTCTGTGCAAGGAATATCCTTATTTTGTTAAGTACTTTTGGTTCCTTTTCTCCTCCAAAGCAGATGCTTTCTTCAAGCATCATAGCCATGTCTCTGTGCTACAGTGAAAGTAATGCTTGCACATGAAGCCTCTCTTTCAGTATAATTAATGGTTGTATCTATGGGAATGTGCTGTCCTGATTTTGCTCGTTTGCGGGACTGTTAAATATCATATTTTCTAAATACTTGCAGTTGATATATGCTAGATTCTTACATTGCTCAGAGCACCCAGATACAGTTCCGACACTGAAAATGACAATGAAATTCATTCAAGAATAAATAACCTTTTTATTTCAAATACTTAAATGGAAAAATACTCAAATAGGAAAAAAGACTTATATATTATAATGCTCCTAAATGATTTATGTGTCTTTCTGTTGCAACAGATTTTAATCTACCCTTTACAGTTGATATATGCCTGACCAAAGAGAACACTTCAAGTTCTGTGAAATCTACTCACGATAAGTTAGAATTAGATGGAAAGAGTCGCTCTCCTCTTCAGGCTTCCGTAAAGCTAAATCCTCGGTCTCGAAAAAGCGGGCGTCTTCGCAAGACCACCCATCGTTACTCTGTGCGAGATGCCAGAAGGTCTCAGCTGTCCACTTCGGATTCAGAAGGCAATTCGGATGACAAGGCCACGGTCATGATGAAACACAGACGGGCCCAGTTCCTGCAGCCTTTTGTAACACGTCCTCCTAGGGACAACTGCCTTGTAGGGAGAAGTGACTGCCTACCAGCTGAAGCAGTATCAAATTCTAATCCTGATACCTCTAACCCAGAAAATTCCAGCCAAATTCCAGCACAGGAATTAAAACTGGATATTTTGGATGAGTCAGCTGCGGTGATTGTTGAGAACAACATGGACAACTCTCCATTTGACTTATGCCGTGTATTACTGTCACTCCTGGAAAAAGTGTGCAAATTTGATGTGGCTTTGAATCACAGTTCTGTTCTTACAGCTAGTGTGATACCCACCTTAACTGAGTTCTTATCAGGATTTGGAGACTCTTGCACTGTGGGTAGCAGTGCAGAAAATGAAGTAGTTTCTGCAGGGTGGACAGAAGAACCTGTGGCTTTGATTCAAAGGATGCTCTTTAGAACAGTGCTTCATCTTTTGTCTTTAGATATTAGCAATACAGAAACAATGCCTGACAACTTACGAAGAAATCTAACAGATCTACTTAAAGCAGCATTAAAAATCAGAATTTGCTTGGAAAAACAACCTGATTTTTTTGTTCCAGGGCACAAAAAAACGCTACAGCAGCAGGTGTGGGATGACTTAGTATTTTCTAGCTATCGTCACAGAGCCTTGCTTCTACCTGAGATACTGGAGGGTGTCTTGCAGATTTTGATCTGCTGCCTACAGAGTGCCGCCTCCAACCCATTCTACTTTAGTCAAGCTATAGATCTGGTTCATGAGTTCATACAGCACCAAGGATTTAAGCTATTTGAAGTAACAGTGCTTCAAATGGAATGGCTATGTATGAAGAATGAGGGAGTAACTGGGGAAGCCTCCGAGCACTTGAAAGCCCTAATCAACAACATCATGAAAATCATCAGCACTGTCAAAAAGGTGAAGTCAGAGCAGCTTCATCAATCCATGTGTACAAGAAAGCGGCACAGGCGATGTGAGTACTCTCACTTCATGCACCACCACAGAGATCTTTCCGGGCTTTCTGTATCTGCTTTTAAAAACCAAGCTTCCAAAAGCCCCTTTGAAACAGCTGAGGGAGAAGTTCACTATCCTGACCGCTGCTGTTGCATTGCTGTTTGTGCGCACCAGTGTCTGCACTTGTTGCAGCAAGTCTCTTTGAGCAGTACCTGTGTGCAGATTCTCTCGGGGGTACACAACGTAGGAATATGCTGTTGTATGGACCCAAAGTCTGTGATTATCCCATTGCTTCATGCTTCCAAGTTACCAATATTAAAAAACTTCCAGCAGCACATATTGAGCGTCCTTAACAAGTTTATATTGGATCAGCTGGGTGGAGCTGATGTTTCTCCAAAAATTATACAGGCGTCATGCAATATATGTACTATTGACTGTGATCAACTTGCTCTGCTGGAAGGTGCCTTGCAAGGCAACGCTGGTGACATTGGTCTTGCCTCTAGTCCCTCTTGCAGAGTTCAGGGGATTCTGCCTAGTAGTGGATCTGAAGATATGCTCTTGAGATGGGATGCGCTGGAGGCTTATCAGGACCTTGCTTTTGAAGAAGACAAACTACGTGGCATGCAGATTGCAAGCCATATATGCCACTTGATGCAAAAGGGAAATGCAGTGGTCCAATGGAAGCTCTATAACTGTATTTATAATCCAGTGCTCCAGAGAGGTGTTGAGCTAGCTTGCTATGCTCAACAAGTGGGAATAACTACAGCTGCTAAACACGTGTGTGGTTACCACAGCCAGGGTTTGCCTTATGAAGTACTTCAGATTTATTTGCAGACACTCCCCGTGTTGCTTAAATCCAGGTTAGTGAGTGTTATTTCTGCTTATTAATAGAGTATATGCTAATGATATAACCTAGAACACTGTATATGTTACTGATTACCACATAGATTTTGTTTTCATTGTATGCTGCACTTAAATTGCAGGGGTGTGAACAAGATACATGCTTGGATAACGTAGGATTCAGTCCACAGGATTCGGATTTGCCATTAGGGGTCCGTGCTGATGGGATACCAGCTTCAAGAAGTCAGTGTGTAGGAACAAATGCAGGCTTGGTCTAATGTGACACCCTCTTTGCCTCTTAATTCCTCATGCTAAAGTGACTCAGGAATGTTGAACAGATTCACATGTTACTTTTCTGTGAGAATTAAACTACTTTATCTGGTCTGTTTCTTTTTTCCTGCTAAAGTACTATTCCGTAGAAACTTAATATGAAAAATAAATTACACTTATTTGTAGTCCTGATGTAACTGTTTCTTAATTTACAAAGTCCTTCTCATATAAGCATAATTTTAAAAGCAAAACCAAACCAAAAGGCACATTTTTTTCTATTTATTGAAAAACTATTTCTATTATTGAAATTGACAAAATAGTTCTTTAGTAAAATTGCTGGAAGTTTTTGATTGTTTTTTCTTTTGGAATATGAATAAGAATGTATTTTCTCCCCAGAAAAACTGTTATTTTCATTTTTGAATCCTGAAAAACTGAAGCGAATTAGGGCTACTTGAAACAAAAATGAAGAATAGGCTAATATCCCAATTTTTGTAAAGAATTATCTCATGTTTTTAGCTTGCCTAAACTGTATCAGAGGCATCGACTTTTGATGGAGTGGAAACACCTCAGTAGTAAAGATATAAGTAGTAAAGTTGAGATTCAAAGAAGTTTACAGTTATCTATTTACTACTGATGTAAAGATAGAAATACACAAGTCAGTACATGATTCTTTTTTGTTGTTGTTAAGAGTATATGACTCAATTATAGTAGAAGCTGACTCTGCGGGAAAGTAATGGCAGGGTAGAAGAGATGAATCTCTGTGAGCAAACATGATACTCTAAGAAGCAGCTTAAAGAAATTGTGATAAGCATCTCTAACAACTAAATAGAATGGATGGGGAGTAGAAAGAAGGGAAAACCATTCTTGAAAACAGATATACCAAAGGGTGCTCACTTAACATTGCAGTTTCTATGCTAAAAAGCCTGCAAAAACATGTGCTTGAAGGGTATTTCATATAAAATTGCAGAGATTTTGTGTTCCTGCAAATACTAGTAAAATATGCTAGTAAAATAGGCAGAGCTAGTAAAATATGCTAAGGCTTCAATTTTATTTGAGGAGGAATCTACTTTCTGAAGTTGTAGAAGAGAGAATATTTAAGATCTCCAATTCCTAATAAAAGTTAGGGGGAAGGTACCATTAAAGAATAAGTATCATAGAATTAATTAAATACATTCTGTGCTTTGACTATCTTGTGGGGTGTTTTTTTTTTTGTATTTTAGAAGTTAATCGATATTCATCTCTTTATTTTTATAACTAGAAAGCTTATGACTTCTCTGTTACCATGTGGACAATATTTACTTGGTATTCTAGAAAGTCGCAGACAAATTCTCCTTTATCTTATCTCGCATTCCTGAGAATAGCAGGAGAATTACAACAATCACTATAAACTTAGTCTGTCTTTTCCTTTGTGCAAGTTGTGTGTAGAGCATTATTTTTGGTTAAGATGACTCCTCTAAAATACATGCATTTATGGTTAGTTGCTTTCTCTTGCAGGGTAATTAGAGACTCATTTTTGAGCTGTAATGGAGTAAACCAAATGATTGAATTAAATTACTTGGACACTGTAAGGAGCCATTCTCTGAAAGTATTAGAGACTTTGATCCTCTGCCTTGGAGACCAGCAGAAAGACCAAGCAGTGGCAGAACTAGAAGCCTTGACCAGTGACCAGAAGGAGGCTGCCTCTGACTTGCCTGCTTCTCTTTGCAGCCAACACACCATCTCAGAAGTTCCTCAAAGCCTCAGCAAGTTTTATGCTGGCCTCAAAGAGGCTTACCCGAAAAAGAAAAAGTTTGTGAGTCAAGACGCTCATGTAAACACAATAAACCTGTTCCTCTGTGTTGCTTTTTTGTGTGTAAGTAAAGAAGCAGACTGTGATCGGGATTCAGCTAATGACTCTGAAGACACTTCAGGATACGATAGCACAGCCAGTGAGCCACTAGGCCACAAGTTACCCTATGTGTCACTGGAAAGCCTTGCTTTGCCTTCCCTAGAATGTATTCACAGGGCTGCAGATATTTGGTCCATGTGTCGTTGGATCTATTTGTGTAGTCCAGTTTTCCAGAGACAGTTTCACAGACTTGGAGGGTTTGATGCATGCCACAGGTTACTAATCCTCATTATTCAGAAACTTGCTAAGAGCAAGGAAAAGGAGCAAGAAAAAAAGGAGAGGGTATTGAATCAAAGCAACAAAAGTTTGCATGGGAGCCCTCGTGCTGAACCTCTCACCAAGGATGACTCTGCTCAGTTGGCTGAAAACGGAGAGTTGGCACAATCAGAATATGACAGTTTTGATAAAAATACTGCTGATGCAGAACAGCTGGTGTCAGAATGTGTTTCCTGTGACAGCTCTTTGAGTAGGGAAGGCACTTCAGTTACTCCCGTTGCTAATCTTGAAGAGATGAAGCCTTCTGTGAGAGAAGAGGTTGAGTGGGCACTTCAGGGAATCAGACTCCTTGAAGCTCTGCTGACAATCTGTCTGCACAGTGTGAGCAGTATGCAGAAGACAGAAATGGAGTCGTTTCACCAGGTACTCTGTAATTTCCCTTTGCCTATTATGTGTATGAATGTCCAACACTTTTTTTTTTTTCTTAAATGGTGACTTAACTGAAAGTCATTTTGAGGATGAGAGGGTAGGTTATTCTCTTACGATACCATGTTCTCTGTGTGGTACATGCATGAGAGATGTAATGATTTGCTTAGTAAGGGGTAGTCAGTGCAAACTGCTTAACCTGCCAAATCCTTGTCATGACAAACCTGACAGATCTTTATTATTGTGAGACTATTGCAAGACTAGACAAAGTCTGATAATTTTAATTGGGAACTGATTCAATAATGTTGTAATTGGAGAGTTTTTAAGTGAAAGTATGAGACTGTTCCAGTTAGCCCAAATGGAATAACATGAATCAAAACACTTTTTTCTTCTAAAACACAGAACACTTGTGTGGATGATATTTTACTTGAAGTAAGAGACCAGCTTGCTCAATCAAAAGTGATAGAAAGCGACTTGGCAAAGCCTCTGTTGGATTCACTGCTTCGTGTCGCGTTGGGCACATATTCTGCTGATTTGGATCACTCTGAAGAAAAACTTGAAAAGGTGTGGAATGGACTGAGTAGTTTAATGTAAATGTTGTGTGTATATAAGGGTTTGCCAGGTCTCTTCATTTTCAGGTGTGTGCTCTTTAGTTAAGAGCGTGTGCTTAAATTGGGGTTTTAGTGGTGGTGAAGACTTGTTCTGTAGTGCTCATGAAAAGCACTTAAGTTGAATAAGCTCCTGACATTTGCTCCTCAGGAAAGCACAATGCATGCTCTCCCCCTGCCCAAGAGGGGTGGCAAGCTGTGCTGTTATTTATGGATACACCTGAAACATGAAGATCTGTTCACCCTCCCACCCCAGACGAACTGAAACTTTTGAACTGAGAGTTTCAAAGCAGGAGGGTTGACTGAGTGATGGCTACACCAATTTGTTACAGTGCTGTTAAGGTGCTTTGCTTATGGTGATAGCGATTTCTAGAAATATAACTTTCCTTAAAAGTATTGGCCAGTTGTTCTACTGAACTTAGGCCAGGTAGTTAGAAAAATTACATCTTTGTAGAATTCCTTTTTCTGTTTAGGAATAGAGTATCCATAAGATATCCTTTAAAAATTATTTTGCACTTGCTTGAAAGTATATGGTCAGATTGTGAGTTTGTTTTTCCAGTGGGGCGGAGGAAATGAGTATCTGGAAGTTCTAAACTCCATGGCTTTGAACAAAGCAGATAAACTTGTTGACACATGTTATGCAGCCCCATCACACTGACAAGGAGCCTGTTCCACAACCTGAAGACATTTCAGAAGAAGCTGAGGAGTCACAGTGCTGCAGTCTTAAACTTCTTGCCGAAGAGGAAGGATATGAAGCAGACAGTGAAAGTAACACTGATGATAATGAAACCGAGGGTGACGGTAAGTGTAGACTTGTTAAATACACTAAGCACTCTTTAGGGCATAGCTGACATGCTTGTCTTTTGAGATATGCAAAAATAAGATAGGTATCAGAAGCCTTTCATAGATGCAGATAGCTTATTTTTTTTTTTACTCGTAGTAGGATCTACCTGTACATGAAAAGATGACAACTGTTTCATCTTGAGTGTTATAGGAACTGCTTTGTCTTTTTTTCCTTTTTTTTTTTCTCTGTTGCATTAAGATCAAAATAATGTATTGCTGAAATATATTATTGATTGTGGTCAAGGCAATTTTCTCCAGAGATGCTTATCACTGCTTTGTTTACAAATCTGTGTTCAAACTTTTACATAACCCTGTAAGAATCAGGTTAAATTTAAGCAAGCTAGTTATAGCATGATACCTCCTGTTACGTTTTCATTCAGCCCCTAGTGTGTACATTCTGTATTATGCTGTATTTGTTTTGGTGCCTAATTTTGCCTTTTTTTCCATGTGTTGAACATCTGGACATTTATGCTCTTATGTAATATGAGGTCAGCATGAGCAGAAATGTACTTGAATGGAACTAAATTCTGTTATTGCTGTTTACTTGTATGGCTAGACTTCATCAGTAACAACATGTAGGAGTGTATATAGATATATTTGATGCTTGATAAATGTTTTTGAGTTGGAAGTGCTTCAGATTAAATTTTTTAAGTGACATAGTTTAAAGGTTTATCTAAATATAAGAAGGAATGCTTAAATATTTTGTCCTGTAGTTTAATTTTTCTGAAGATGATCTATTGTATGTTGGCATTTTGAATTAAGCAATTAAACTTCTTCCCCATATTATTAAACCAGTAATCCCCACTCACCCACACATCTGTTTTTTCCTTTCTTGACAAACTCAATCTTCTCTAAGGAAGTTTGGGCTCTCTTACAGTGATTTTAGTCAGATTTTACAAATTGCTTATCAATTAAGTGTGTCCACTTCCCAGGAAGTCAAGGAAGGGATAGAGTTTAAGATCATATAGTGGAAGAACCTGCTTCCTTGCATTTTCTGATTCACAGGGAAACGCGAAGAACCAATGCAGAACAGGAGGTTCACCTAATTTTTGAAAAGTAATTATAATTCAACCCTGTGCCACATGCTCTGGGTGTCCCTGCTTGAGCAGGAGGGTTGGACTGGAGACTCTCTAGAGGTCCCTACCAACTTCAACCATTCTGTGATTTAGTGACTCTTGCTTTGTACCTCTGAGGCATCTGGAGAAAGTACGTCCTCGGATGTCTTGTTTGAATCACGCAAACTATATTCACTTGGATAAGTTTGTCTAAGATGGTTTTCTCTTTCAGGAGCAGTCACAAAGGCAGAACCAGGATGCACTGGCCCTTCAGGTTATTTTAATGACTTAGTTGAAAATGTCAGTCAAGGAGAATTAATATATCCTGAAATCTGCATGCTAGAGCTAAACTTGCTCTCAGCTGGTAATGCAAGTCTGGATGTGCTTGCTCATGTATTCCAAAGCTGCCTGAAGATCATCAGTCAGAAGGAGAGAAATGCCACTTTACTTATAGAACAGGTAAAAACAAACAAACAGAAAAGTTCTTAAACAAAAACAAAGATGTAGCACTGCATATCTTATTTTCTTCAGTTTTATGGGAACATTATACCTGAGTGAACTCAGAAATATTCTAATGTGTTGTCAGGGCATTTGATGTGACCTGAAACAATGTAAATAAATGGTACCAGAGGTAGATGCTATACTGAATTTTAAAGTTACTAGAAGGGACAGTTGGCTACTGTTGAAAGATACTTGACCTACAAAGTTTTTGAATTTCACACTTGTCTTGTTTTTAGGGCCGTTCAATCACTGAAGTTTTAATAACTGGTAGGCTAATAAACAAAACTGTCTTCATATATTCAGTATTCTTCTCTTAAGCTGTGATATGGGTTACATATGTAGCATTATGAGGAAAGATTATTTCCCTCTAGTGTCTTTGTTTTTAATTCTTAATGAAGGTTAAGTGGTGACTCCTACCCAAGTGCTAGGTATTAAAAGGGATGTGGGTTATGCAGATGAGTATTTAGTCTTACTCTGATTTCCCACACATTGTTGTCAAGAAGCACTAAAATAAGTAGGAAGTCTTCTGTCCTATCTTTAAAAGTAGTTGTGCCTTTTTATATTCTTTTTTTTATTCCATTGTCTATAATTCTCTCAAACATTTTTAGCACTGTATGTTCTATTGTAATTATGGCTCCAGTGGTATATGACTCACTTAAGTGGAAAAGGAATACATCAAGACTGTTAATATTTTGTAAGCAGGTAATCTATGAAGGCCTCGGAGTTTTAAATATTTGAGAAATGTTTATCAGAAAATGTTTCTTACATGTATACACACTATTTGGCTTTTATAAACTTCCAGTGTGCAGGTTAATGTCCTCATGATCCTTTCCAGTTTCTGAAGGTTAGCTTGTACTTTTTGCCTTTTACTAACCAATTTTAGTGTGCCTTTTCTACAGAAGAAAATATGGCTAAGTAATCTAAAATTAAATTATTGAACTTTCAAATTTAGCTTTACAGCTGAAATCAAAAGCAGAAGTTAAAGTAAGTAGAAAATACTTTTATTTCCACACTATTTTTTTCTGTGAATTAGCTTTAAAACATTAGCATGGTTCATATTCTGAACCTCAATACTTGAAATGATTTTATAATTAAAAACTTCATTTAGTCTAATTAATACCTGTTTAGTATGCACAGATATGCTTATGATTTATTTCAGGAAAAAACGTCTTTATTAATTTAAATAGCCCTATAATAAAAGCAGACTTCAACAATCAGTCACACACTGTCTAGAAAAAGTCTTTGAGAGTGTATATTGCAAATATCAATTTCTTAGAAGGAGGCACTCAAGTAGCACTCAAACTGCAAGTTAGCTACATATTTTTAGGCTATTTTGATCTGAGGACATGAAAATGCTCCTTCCCAAATTTTGACACTATCAAATTTTTCTTCAGTGTATTTTGGGAAGAGCGATTATAAATCTCTGCTTTTGAAATGCTAATTTTGAATGCTAATGATCCATATCAGAGGTTGCCTTTATGAAGGATGTTCCTCTAATTCGGTGTATTTTAGGGAAGGGGCCAAGGAGAAGAGTTCTCAGAGTTCCTGAGGTGGTTGTAGCCCAGAGAGTTCTTTTTGAATCAGCTGGATTTCAAAGTCCCTCTGTTTGATATGATGTGATTGAACTGTGCAGATCATGCGAGTGTTTACTAGCAAATATCAAAGTATTTCTGTAATATGAAGTACTTTGATTTATTTTTTGCTTTAATTTCTCTTATAACCAAATTCTTGTCTAGGGTCGATCTTTGTTTATGTTGCTTAAACTGGTTTATGTTGTTCAGATATCAACCTTTTTTTTTTTTTTTTTTTTAAGGGAGCTGTTAAAAATCTTTTGGGAGGATTTCTAAACATATTGGCCCAGACGGAGTCTAGTTTTCATGGTGAGTTTAAATATATATACACCAGTGAGTTCATGGTGAGTTTATATATATATATATATATATAAATATATAACATTATAAATACCACTATTTATGCCTTCAATTTTCAGCCTCTTTTAACAAATGCATTATGTCAAGCAAACTCATTGACACATACGAAGCTTTGCAGTTGTGTGTTTATTTAACTTGTGACAAATGTCTGACTTATTTGTAAATATAGGATTATTTTTTGAGCTGTTGGGAATCTGTATTATTTAAAGACGTGCCAGCAGATCTGAACACACTGTCTTGAAATTGTAAACTTAAGATGACAGTGTTAACTGCTGTTTTCCCAAGTAATTTTCATCTTGCTGATTAAATCTGACTTGGCACATCATCAGTTTTTATTTCAAATCTCTGCATAACACAAGACTTACTGATGTTTTCAATTGTTTTTATTTCTATATAGAAAATAACTAGCTGCTCCAAGAATGTGGAGCCAAATTATATGCTTGCTGTAAGGTAGCTCACATAATGAGGTTCCTCTACAGCAGGAGTTGTTGTAAACCCATCCCAGGACTTTGATCTCTGGCTTTGTGGGGAGAGCCTACAAGCTAGATTCCCAGACTTTCAGACTCCCTTTTGTAAACCTGGGAGTCTGTAGTCTTCTAGATTCATTCTGTGAAATTTTGAATAATAATACTATCAGGAAATATGATCAACTCTAAAAATCGATCTCTGTATTATTCATCATGTGATCATCGCAGCATTCTGCATTCCAAGTTAATCCTTTCTCATACCTCATATGGTATGTAAGGCCTTAAATGTTTTTCAAAAATAGTATTCAAGGAATATGTTTAATCCCTCCTTACAGCTTGTCAGATGGTGTTGGTAGACCTGTTAGTCTCCTTGATGAGCTCACGGACTTGTTCAGAAGAGTTAACTCTTCTCCTGAGGATATTTTTGGAAAAGGCACCCTGTACGGTATGTATGCAGTTGTGAAAGACAAAATCCACAGACTTAACAAGAACAGTGAAGCACAAAGAAAATCCCTTTGTGTTCAAGATATTTTTGGAAATAAGCGTATTGGATAGCAACTTCATAACTGACCTGTGCAAATAAAGTTGATTCTTGGAATGATTCCTTTTCAAGAGATGAAACAGAAATGCATAAGAGAAAAAGGAAAAGGAATTTGAAGTTTCTTACTGAAGAAAGAACTCTAGTAACTTTTTCTCTAGAGGAATCATGAGGAGACTGCCATTATGGTAACAGTGAATACTGTAAAGCTCTCTAATCCATTTCTATAGTGCTATAAAGCATTTCAATATCAGGAATGGGTGCTGTTTTTTCAACAGGAAGTACTTTCCAAGTTGTCTTAAGTCAGTTTGCATAGTGCTGGAACCTGCTGCTTGTGAAATCTCTACTGCTGAAATACCTATCATTTGGTTTGCAGAGAAGTCCTGGGGAGTGTGGGAATAGAGGTAAATTCAAAAATACCTGAACAAACTGAAGACACACATCAATTTTACAAAAGTAGTTTGCCATAATTACTTACCTTGAGAAACTTTGGCTTAGGGGCTCAGATGACTTTGTTGCTGGTGAGGCAACAGCAAAATGACTGCGGTGTGGGCTGCTTTAACCTGTTCCAGATGTGAGGTGAAAGGTGTGGGCTTTAGAGGCGGCACAAGTTCAGCTGTTCACATATAACAAATCTTATGCGAGATAAGACAGCTCAATGACCACTTACTGTGGTTTAGCCAAATTCTAAGCGTGCTAATTTGAAGACTGGTCTGCAGGGACTTTATCCTCAAACCTGTTGAGGTGTAATCCTTTGAAGATGATATTTAATATTGTAAATATGTGACAGCTTGGATATGGAAGCCAATCTGTTTTAGGGAAGCATAAATCCAATTTTAATTGAGGAAGAAGATCCTGTTTAGTGAAGTGTTGAGACTTGGCTATATGGTGTAAACAGTTTGATTTATATTTTTGTCTGATATTTTTTCTTCTAGGAGATACTACTTAAGGGCTTATTGAAGATTGTAGAAACCAATATCTATATGAACCCATTACAGTACCTTGCCTTTCCTTTGCTTCATGGCACACATTTAAATAGTAGTTCGTCCCAAAAATCTGCTAGTATTCCCAACAACAAGGCTGCTGGACTACTAAAAAGAGCTAAGTTTTCACACAGTAAGAAAGAGGCAGATGGTGAAAACTTGACTCACCAGCTGCTTTCGTCTTGGTATGTAGCCCCAATTCACCTGCCTTTAGTTGGACAAAACTGTTGGCCACACATGTCTGAGGGCTTCAGTGTCTCTCTGTGGTTCCATCTGGAGTGTCGTCATGAAGCAGAAAATTTGACAGAAAAGGGGAAGAAGATCAAGAAAAGAGGCAAGCTGTTAACTACAAGAGAGAACAGCTTTGACAGCACAGGTGAAGGCTTAGTACTACTTGTTTCTATTTAGTTATGATTGGGAGTTCTGTTTACTAGTTTATCAGCCTTACAAAAAAGGTGCAGTTTATTCATCTATATACCTGACCCTTTAGGATTGTCTTTAAAAAAATATTAGGTGCAAGCTCATGTTTAACAGGTGTGTTTTTCTCCTCCAAATCAATCTGAAGAATTAAGACTTCCAAAGTATAACATTATATGACATGTCAAAGTCATGTCATACTTTCTATCTAATTTAAAGTTCAGTGGCATCACCTGATTACAAACAAAAATATGCAAAATGCAGTGTTAATGTGGAAGTTATGCTCCTCCATTTTAGTAGATTAAACCGAGCTATAAAAAAAACAAACCAAACCAAACAAAACAAAAAAAAAACACCCCCAAAACTTGTGCACCTTAGTAAGCTCCCTTTTTGTAAAAAACAAATTCAGTACCTGATCTATTTCTTTTTCCTACTTAGTAGCTGGTAGGATGTGTTGGTTTTATTTTATGATAATTGTGTATAAACACTTTTCTCTTTCCAGATGAAACAAAGTCTATCGGAATGGAATACCTAAGCTTGGGAGATAAACTTGTTGAAGATGGTTGTATTCATATAATTTCACTGGGCTCCAAAGCACTGATGATACAAGTCTGGGCAGATTTGAACACTAGAGCTTTCATATTTCGGTACTGGCTATTACCGTGTATTTGTTAAGTTTACAAGATCACTTTTGCATGTATATTCTGTTATCTCACTCGTAACAGCAGCTTGCAGAGAATGATGATGTAGAATAGAAAATTAATTTCTATAGAATGGCTATCTGGAACACTAATGGCAAGATCATTGATGTTAGTGTCAAGTTTATTCACAAATCTACAGCTATGCTGTTTGCTTAGGTCAGCCTCTGGTCTTGAATGTCTCATATATATTTATATATATATATATATATATATAATACACACACTCATGTATGTATATATATGTATATAATAAATACGCAAAGTAAATGGCAATATGAGTCAAAAGTGATGTAAGTTAACCATTAAAATGTTAATGGAGGTGACCCAGTAAATGTAATTTAAAGTCATAGTTTCAAAATAATTTTAAGGTGTTTGTAAGCTTAATTCTCACAAATAATGGATTTCAAAAGATGTCTGAAGTGCAATCTTAAAACATTGTTTCACAGGGTGTTTGCAATTTTTAATAAACTGAACTTTTCTCTAAAATCCGTTATCCGTATTTAAAATGTAAGCAGATTCACACAGTTAAATAACAAAGTTGAAGCCATAGTCTGAAGATTTCCCTGTTTTATGTTTGGTCTCTAAATACAGAGTTGTTACTGAAAAAATGAGAGAGTTAAACAGTGTAACTTAAACTACTATGAGCCTAAAAAGTGCAGAATTTGGTCTTAAGAATTCTTTTTTAAAGACAAATACTTGTTCTTCCTCTTCTGTTATTTTCATAGTATGTGCATGGATCCAAATGATGAGATGAAAGCAGGTCTACTGGCACAGGCTGAATCTCCAGAGAATATTTTCCTTGTGAGCAAGTGGCAACATTTGGCAATTACATACCAACAGCAGCCAGAGGGCAAGAAAAATATTCGTGGAAAGCTATTGCTTTGGATTTCTGGTCAGAGGTAAAGTATATGGCAGTTGCACCTAGATCTGTGTCCTCTTTTTAAGAGGATGTAAACTAGTAGGAAAATCTCTATGCTACTTCAGTGCAGGCTGAAGTAGCTTTTTGGGGTAGGAAAGGAATTACTAGCAAGATACCCCTCATGTCTAGAATCATGATTTCTTTAAATAAAAACAGATGTGTATTGGGCTGAGTTTGAAGCAAAGGTTTCAGATCAGGAATAAGTAAGGGAGGTAAGTACTACATAATTTTGAGAATGAAATCTCCTGAAAGCTATACCTTAAAGTTAGCAGAGGGCATGATCTTTTTGGTAATAGAATTCAAGAGGCATAGTATTCAAGTACTGGCAATATTGTTGAACAGAGAAATGAATAGGAGGTAGAGAGAAGACAATTTTCTCCTCTTTAAAAAAAAAAAAAAAAGCCTAAGATCTGAATTGGCTGCAGAAAGTACTTTTTCTACTAAAAGCTTAAGGACCATGCCCCTAACGAAAGTACCTGGTGTGCTAGGTTTGGGTCTGGGCCTGCAAGAATTATTCATTGGTTGGAAAAGGAATTTAAAATTGCAGTTTTTGTTCTGTATCTAAAACCTAAATTAGGAAAACTTTGTAATCCAAATAGGTGGTCAAAATGCAGTCTGTACATATAGACGTGCAAAAAAGTCCAAATATGGATATACTGGGAAAACTGAAAATACCGTTCTGCACATGTGTAATTAATGAGGCTTTTCTCTATGTGGTGCCCCGTTTGCTAATGCAAGCAGTGATAGACTCTTCCAGGAAACTTCAGCTGAACTTTACAGTTCAGTTGTTGTTCAGGTGTCCGTGTGAGCTCACATTAGGTTTATCGGGTGATTCCCGAGAGCTTTGTGCTTACTGCCTATGGCTATACAGCACTGAGGGGTTGCATAAACTGACAAGGTTTCCCTGCGTAAGAAAATTCTGGACCTAGTATCTCTCAGCCCATATTCTGAGCTGTGGTCATTGAATTAGTATGGCCAAAGGCCTCTGGTTCTTTAGGAGCATTTTTCTGGACAAACTGTGATATATTAAATTGTGTAAAATAACTCAGGTGTGCCTGCTTGTGTGTATTTTTTTCCTTCTTCACTGACGTCAGGGAAGGAAAACTGATTGCATGGCAACCCCACTTAGGACTCCATCCGTCTTTGACGCATTTTATGTAGCATTTATGTTTACACACACATAAGTTACATTAATGTAATTGATTTCTAAGGTTCCTGGAAGTTGTTAGTAGCTTTAGTAATTTAATTCTGGTAACTAAATATTAAAATGTGCGTAAGTCTAAGCTGAATACCTTAGGTAGCAATTTGATCAGTTCTCAATGTTTATATTTTTATATCTGTTTTTAGGAAATGTGAAATTAATTTGGATTATACACTACCCCGGAAAACAAGCTTATCATCTGACAGCAATAAAACCTTTTGTATGATTGGCCATTGCACGTCCTCTCAAGAAGACTTGCCTCGGTTGTCGGGTAGATGGGATCTTGGAAATCTGCTTCTCTTTAATGGTACTTCTAATTTTTTAAGTTTTTTTTTTTTTTTTAAACTTGCATATCTGTTAATTTCATCTCCCTCCTCCTCTCCATTAAAGTTTATTTTTATAGTTTTATAAGTTGGCATAAACATGCACTTACAAGTGCGCGCTGTGGAAAAGCTGTTTGTGGCAAAGGCAAGCTCCATCTACTGGATGTGCACAGACTGTCTGTGTCTGCCTAAAATGCTTCCAGGGAGCCCTGGATATACTGCTGTACTGTTGTCAGGCACCCACACATCGCCGAGCTGAGGGGAAGCATATGGCTCTTCAGCATAAGACTGCAAACTAATATCTAGGCATTTGGACAGTTATTTAACAGCAAAGCAGTTGACCCACTTGGAGCTCTTAACCAGCTAGGAGATGCTTCTTTTGAAGAAACAATCTCAAAACTAGATCACCTGGGAAATCCTTGCTTTCCTGCCTGGAAGGGGAAGTGAGGTCCATTTTGGTCTGTTTCCTACATAGTGGTTTGTTTGTTTGTGGTTTTTTTTTTCGTGGTGGTGGTGGTGGTTTTTTTTTTTTTTTTTTTTTTTTTTCTCTCCTTCCCTTGGTAAACTGAATTTACCATTTCCTTGAGTTTCCTTTAGTTGTGCTCTCTGACTCTCCATGATGCTATAGCATGTTCTTATCTGTAATCTTGCTGCCCTTTGAAAATTTTGGGGATGCTTGGATAGATTCTTTTCACTTGCAGGAAGAAACGCATTATAATGTATGCTGGCTTTCAGTTTGTCCAGATTACCTTCCTGGCTCTCACTTTCCTTTCAGTTGCTTCAGTTTCCCTCCCACTGAATTCATCTGTCCTGCAGCATGTGTCAGAAATCGCTGATCTACTGCAGTTAATGAGCATTAACCTGTACTAGTTTTCTGATGAGCAAGTCCTACACAAACTGGCTAGTTTCTTCCTTGTAAAGTCTCTCATATAGTCTACTACCTTTTTTTCTTTTCTTTTTCTTTTTTTTTTTTTTTTTGATTTACTGTATACTGAGAATTTAAATCCTCTTCTGGATGTTTTTTTTAGGTGCAAAGATTGGACCAGAGGAAGCATTCTATTTATATGCTTGTGGACCAGACTTCACATCTGTAATGCCTTGTAAATATGGAAAAACATTAACTGATTGCTCTAAGTACATAAGTAAAGATATTCTACAATGTGAACAAATTAAGGAGCTCTTAATGACAAAAAAGGAAGTGGATGTTGGACCTTTAGTTGTAAGTTTTGTCGTAAAAATGGTTCTTCCTCTCTTACAACTGATTAAGAGAATGGGAACACATTTCTTGTTGCCTCTCCCTTCCTCCCCCACCCTGCCAAAGTGCTTCATTGTCAAAGTGAGCAGAAGCAAATTCAGTTCTTAAAGTCACTGCTTGTTCTTCCTGTTTATTTCAAGGGGAGATTAAAAAAAATGACCTTATCAATAAGGCCTGTTTTGGAATACTATCAGTTAATTTCTGTTTTACAAACTGTCTCCACTGGAGTGATTTTTCTGATTTGGTTCTTCAGCAGTGTTATAGTTGTAAGCAAAAACTCATTCTGTCTGAATATGATCCTTATGGGCACTAAACTTTGAGTTAAGGGGATGAGTGGACTAGGTGAAAACCTAATTAAATTAGCATCATGCAATTCTTATGCTTACTTTGTTGCACAAAACTCGGAGTAAACAAAGTAGAACTACTCAGAGGTGAATTCATCTCTTGTACAGAAAGTAATAGACTTAAATCTTATCTCCTGTAGGTAAGTGCGTTCCAGGTATCATCACTTTACACCTTCCATCAAATGGTCAGTTGCCAGTGACAGGCATTTTGATTTTGATCCAAATATTTTTTTCCGTGAAGAAACCTCTGTAGTTCTACATATGTAATCATCTACTGCAATGCTCTGACAGCGTGGCTGATTGAAGAACAAATTTACAGTTAGACATTTTGAAAAACAGCAGCTATTTTCTATTTTGGACACTAAAGGAATCTGCCCACTCTTATAAAGGGATGCAAACTTTATCACAATACTTCCATGTAGTCTTTTAATTTTAACTTTGTCAGCAACTTTGTTTTTATATGAAATATTGTTGATGCTTTAGGTAATGAGAGGCAGGTTCTTTTTTTAGTTTTTTTTAACTTTCTCTAGTGTAGCTACCAAGAAGCTGTGCTAAAATTTGTGAGTACTTTAGTTTCTTTATGTGTCTTTGCTACTTACGTAACGATGAATGCACACCCATACAAAGCTTTGAGGAGAATGAGGGTAAAGTAGAAATGAACTGACAAATTTACTACTAATGGCTATTAGGTGAGTTCCCGCCCCCCCCATATTAAATAATCAGTTCAACTTTCTTGAAATCTGACTTATAAACTTCTCTTGTTTCAGGAAAGTCTTGCTGTTGTTTATACTACATGCTGCCCTGGTCAATACACCATATATGAACCTGTTATTCGACTAAAAAGTCAAGTGAAAACTGTACCTTCTCAGCGTCCTTTCAGTTCAAAAGAAGTTCAGAGTGGTGTGTTGGATTCTCATCATCTGAAATTACTTCAACCAGTTGAATATAAGACCCTTCAGGGCATACTACATGAAATTGGAGGAACTGGTGCATTTGTTTTCCTCTTTGCTAGGGTAAGGAGGCACAGGGGAGTTGTGCTCTGCCAAGTAAGATATTCCTTTAGTCTTGGTTAGCCAAACACTTGTTTCTGGCATCCTATTCTTGTAAGTACCCATGTTAGTCTTAGCAGATCATGATTTACTACAGTAGGAATTCTGTCGTTTTAGGTAGTATCTGAATGTGTATGTATGCAATACAAAAATGCAGGTTGTGTACATAATCTGAAAGTCTCTGAAAGTATGTGTTATAATATCCAGAAGATATGAGTTAGAAATGCAAGGAAGCATTTAGGGTTCTTTATTATTTAAACTGATCTATTAAACTTATTCTTCAGGTTGTAGAGATTAGCAGCTGTGAAGACACTCAAGCTCTAGCACTTCAACTTATACTGTCCTTAACAAAGTACAATCAGCAGAGAATACAGGAGATGGAAAACTGTAACGGCTATTCCATGGTTCATCGAGTGTTGGTCAAACCCAAGTGCATTGTTGGATTTTGCATGCTGAAGGTGAAGCTCTCTAAACTGTTTGTATAACAGCTGTTTATTGAAAGTGTCTTGACAAAGCTCTTCTAGAAAGTTTACCTGCAATGGGAAATATTCCTTGGTACTTCTCATGAAAACACCTATTAGGAAATATTTTGACGAACTACTGAGTCCCTCAGACTCAGGCTGGTATCTTCTGGTGGATAGAATTGCTAGGAATGCCCCTTTAATATAGTGAAACCTGAGTATTCTAAGTTTGAGTCGTGGCTTAAGGTTTTCAAGTGTTTTAGTTGAGGGCTCATCTTGGCACTTAACAGCTGCATTTTTTTAATTCTGTGCACTTGCCTTATGAGGCTTTTAAAATGCTTCCAGTTGTTACTAAGCTCTTTTCCAAGTTGGGCATGTAGACTGTGCTTTCCTTATCAAAAATATTGATATCCCTTTGAAGAATTTATTCATAAATCTGAGAGGACATCTATCCTGTTTTGTACTTGCAAACTTAATTGTTTTTTCCCTCTAAGACTCTCCTTGAAGGATGCTGCAGTGATGAAATTCTTTATGTAAGTGAAAATGGGCAATTCACGCTTGACATGGATTCTACTGCAGTAATCCAGGATGTTCAATTGTTGGAAAAGCTACTGCTTGACTGGAAGATCTGGTCTAAAGCAAAGGTAATTACTTTCTTTTTTAGAAAGAGATTTTATTTTTCCTTGGTTAAAAGCTAAATTAAACAACATGGTTATAAAGTGCTATGAAATCTGAAAGCAATTTCTTTGGTTAGATTTCAGTTCAGGTTTGGACTACTAAAATAGTCCAAAATTAATGGTCCTTTAATATCTTTGGATAGTTGGTAGTAATTTCAAGCTCTCAAGTGTCAATGCTGTGGCTTACCTTAGTGTGTTTCTCTAGTAAATGTGCAAAGTCCTAATTTTTAAGAGAAACCTGTTGAGTCTGAGGAAGACCACTTGCTTGTCCCTCCACTTATAAACCTGTAGAAAACATAAATAAAACAAAGAGTATACGAAACTCAGGATAGGTGAGAAATAATGTTTAGAATTTTTTAGCTTCAATCACTAAAATAAGCTAAATTCTATGCCTTTAATGAGCATGACTTTTGATGGCTTCTAATTCTGACTTGACACACTTGCACTTAATATATCTTCTCAGATGAGAAACTTGCTGTATGATTATCTTCCTAATTTGTTAGAAGTTCTCAGTTTAGACCTGAACAAAGTTTTGACTCTATTATCTTTTTTTGTTGTTGTTGTTTTGTTTTGTTTTTTAGGAAGGTGTTTGGGAAACTCTGTTAGCTGCTCTAGAAATCCTTATTAGAGCCAACCATCACCAACAGATGTTTAACATTAAACAGCTGTTGAAAGCTCAGGTGGTACATCACTTCTTGTTAACCTGCCAAGTTCTCCAGGTACTTTGTCTGAATCCTATTTTGTACTTGTCAAATACCTACTTTTATTTAAGGAGGAAAAAAAGATACTTTTGAAAAATCTGCTCCTACAGACTATACCTTGGCTTGTCCTCTGCTTCCAGCTACCCCTTTAGTCATGGTGGTAGAGCAAGCAGTGCTATTTTTTCTGATTCACAGAAGAGATGAGAAGTTTTAATTGTCTGGTTCTAACTGAAAGCATAAACAAATGTACTTTGTATGACTAAGAGCAGAAATAAGTTGCACCTTTGCAGGTTCAACATGTCTCACTAGTTTTACATTTGAGTCTTCATTACTGAGAAGCACAAATCATATAAGAATTGTGTGCTTTTCAGGAAGCAAAGGTTTTATGTTTTAGGGGTGATCAAATTTGTGTCACTTTCAAGAAAAGGTATGACATATTAGTATATTTTTGACATGGATTCCTGAGTATTGATGACCAAAAATGAAATGTAGGCAAAGTTTTTAAATGAATTTGTGTATGGAGGGAGGAGTTGCTTCACTTTGAAATTAAATACATTGTGAAATAGTAAATGTTATTTCAATCTTTTGAGAATTTTTAATAAATACTTTTTATAAACATGTAAAATCTTGAAAAAAACAAGTATTTCAAGAGTCACTCGTGTTTTAAGGCTCCAGTGTTTTAAATCAAAGGAGTATAGCATGCAGAAGGCAGGCATTTTGAAAATGAACTTGCATGTAACATATGCAGTATTCTTTTCATGTCTGAATTTTAAGTGTTAGGCTTAGGTAATAATTAATACATGCAATAACTTTTGGTTTAAAGCGTACAGATTTTGTTATTTGTCTGTTCTTTTGTTACAGCATGGTAATTGGCGGGGTAGGGGAATGACAAATTTATGGGAAAATGCAAATGCAAGTAACTTACAGCTGTACTATTCCTCCTTTGTAGGAACATAAAGAAGGTCATCTTGCATCTCTGCCTCGGGAGGTTTGTAGGTCATTTGTGAAAATAATTGAAGAAGTACTTGGATCTCCCCCTGACCTGGAGTTGCTGACACTGGTCTTCAATTTCCTCTTAGCAGTTCACCCTCCCACTAATACATATGTTTGTCACAACCCTACCAACTTCTACTTTTCCCTGCACATAGGTAGATACCTCATGCTTAAGTAGTAGTAGACAATAAGATACAATTTGGCTTCTAGACTAAAATTGAAAAAAATATTCCGTATTTGTAGAGTGATTATTTATATAGTAGTATCCAAAGATGATATTTATAGTAATTGTATGTACAGAATTAATGAGGTTTTAGAACTTGTTTTATGTTCTGCATTTAAAGACTTTGTGGTGTTGAATGGAGCGTGTAACATTAGCTGTGAGCATGGATACAATATTTCTTGGACATATAAAAATTTGGGAGCTACTAGATGCACTTGGTTCTGCAGCATCAGTTATTTAGGCTCAAGAGTATAATATATCAATGTCAATCATTTAAGGTTTTGAATATCTTTTACAGTGTTGATGGTATCCTCCTTATTTAGGAAACTGATTCTAGTGAAAAACTAGTGAGGATGATCTATTGGGTATATCCAGCTGTTTGAAATCGGTAAAGTTACAAGTAAAATTTTAAGATTAAAAAAAAATGTATGGACATGAATTGCAAATTAAAATTAATTTGGCAATGTTATTAATGTGCCTCAAATGACCTTCCATTGTGGGTTCTTGAATGCAAGGCCCAAGGAAAACTTTTAGCGAATGGTCAGCCACACTTGGAAAGGCCATGTCAGGCACCATTGTGAACAAGTCAGAGAAAGTACATGTTGTTGTTATGGCTACATCACAACCCTTGTAGATCTAGGATAGCTGGTCTTTTAATATATCTGTAACAGGTGAATGCTTTGGCAAGCGGTGATATTCTAGATTTTTTTTCTTTAAAAAATCAGTTTTTTATTAAATGAAAAACTAGTAGATGTCTAGTCCACACTTTAGTATGGTACTATCTTGTACAAGAATCTTAACTGTGTTCTATGTAAACACTGAATTTGAGCCAAGTTCAAAATGTTTTCTCCCTTAACAGATGGCCACATACTTCCAGTTTTAGTAACTGCTCTGTTTTCATGGCAGTATAATTTTAGTCTACATTTGTGCTCTGATGTTAGTAGATGTAGGAGTAGAACCTGATTTTTATGCTATACACTACATTAGATTAATGTTTTGGGGAACAAGGTGATCCTCTGATATTACAAGAAGTCAAAGTTGTTACTAGCAGTGTGCTGGGAAGGAACATCTTTAAGTAAGGCTTGTAAGTAAGCTTCTGAGTAGTTGTTTTCCCCCTTATCTTTTGTTTCCAGATGGTAAAATTTTTCAGGAGAAAGTCGAATCACTTATGTACCTGAGAAATTCCAGCAGCGGTGGGAAGTCAATAGACAGTTCTGCATTTGTCATTACGTCTCCAACTGGATTTACTGCCTCACCCCTGGAAGGTAATCAATTCTGGAAAAAAGCATATTCTCACAGATTTCTTACTAAGCCCTTATTAAAGCTTGACGCTTGATCAGCAGAATAAGGATTGAATTGAATACTCTCCCTCTATTCTTCTTTGGCAAGCTGAGATGAACAAGAAAGTGCACTGATTTAGATATATGGTCAATCTTGTATCCAAACTTATTTTGTTGAATTCACGAATGGTAGATTCAGGCAGTGAAGCAATCCAGATAGCTGAGAACAATCTCATTTATTAAACTGACTTGCTAGGCAAGTATGAGAATGCCTAACCAGTGAAAAGTTAGAATAATGAGCAATAAGCTGCTATCTATTCAGAAAGCATTAAGCTGATGCTTTTTTATTAGAGTATAATTGTTAAATGTCTATTTTAAAATACCGTCATTTGCTTATATTGTGGATGTTGCACTGTTCCTACATCAGAGAAAATACATAGAAAAACATAAAGAACAACTTGTATACAAACAGGTATATAAATTACAAGTGAGTAACTTGCTTGACAGTCTCACGTGGAATGCTAAACCATTTGAGGTCCAAAGATAGCTTCTTTGATCAGTTTTGAATTCCTCTGCTATGAATGCAAAGTATGTCATAGTTTAAAGAAAAAACATTGATTAGGGCTTAGATACAGGTTTTCATTACCTATTTTCCTCGCAGCTGCTCAGGTATATTATTTCAGCATTTAGAACATGGGTGCTATTAGTTTAGTCTGATAACTCTTTCAGATGGTGTGCTGCAATAAACTGTGATGCTTTAGACATCACTGTAAAATCATGTAGCTGAATTCTTTTTTTGGATTTTTAGATTTTCCTATTCAAATGACAAATATCACCTCTAAATCAAAAGCTAAAAGCTAAAAAAAGACTTAAGTCTTTTTTTAAAAACTGTTCTATGATGTTCCTGAGCATTGTGTTTCTGAATTGGAATTTCCAAATTTAGTCAAGCTGTGAACATGGCTTTTTAAAGGCAGGCATCCTGCCTGCATGTAGGTTTGCAGTTGGGAGCACTACCCGCACGCTGCGTGCAAGCCTGGCTATGAGATGACTGCAGCTATGTGGATCCTCCCTATTGGCTGCAAGGTGTTACTTGGTCTGGCAATGTATCTATGTGACTGTACCAATGAGAGGCACGTAGATATCTGACTCAGCAAACAGAAAACAGATAGCACTCGTAGAAGTATCCTGGTGCATCATCACTGCATTAGAATGAACTGGTGCACAGTTATCAAAATACTCTTGGCTGAGCAAAACCTCCTTTTCTTATAGTCAAAGGTAACAGGCTGGTATGCAAACTACTGCCCCTCTTACAATTATGTTTTCATGCAAGGGATTTGTACAAAGGCACCAAAAATCTGAGTGCTTGAGATGAACATGTATACTCATACAAGGAAGAATAAGTAAACAAGTCCATTAGTAAGAAGAGTAAGTAAAACAGTCCATTACAAGTTTAAAATATATGCAGTGCCTTAGTGCAAAAGGAGTAGAACTAGTTTGTGAGCTGTATGTTTTCTCATGTTACTAAAATACATAGGGATATGCATGTACAAGAAAACAGAGCAATCTTCTCTAACCCTTCTTTGAGCAAAGGGGTTGGATTAGATGACCTTGGAAGTCACTCCCACCATCAAGGTGTCTGTGATTCTATACAATTTCCTACTGAGGGTTAGTTGAGAACAGCAGAATATAAATCCAAGAATTCCAGCTTCTATACATTTCATTTTGCATTTTATTCATCTTCTAGATTTGTCAAGATAAGACTTGCAAAATGTATGCCTGCATAACATGCCAGATGTTGAATCTGTTATGCCACATAAAAGGAGTTTAGAAATCTGTTAAACGCATGTGAAAAGCAATTTTGAGGGGATAGAGTTGTTCTTGGTGCAAAAGAAATGCTAAAGATGCCTTTATTTCTTTAGGAATCACTTCCAAGGCAAGCATGCAGCAGAAAAGAGCTTGTCAAGCACCTAAAAGGCTCTGCAAAAGCTTGCCAGCATCTCCTACTTCCTCACCTCAAGTCCATCAAAAAAGACTAACTGAGAAGTTGGGCAGGAGCATTGATAGCCTTCAGGATATTGGCAAGAGTGACTATGGTGATTTCCAGGGTAAAGCTGGTTTTGTAGGAAGTAGTGAAACCTTAAAAAGAGTACAAGAGGAGCTCTTTCTTAGCAGTTGTGAGTCTGCAAAAACAGTTTGTGACTCGGAGTTAACGTCTGCTGAAACATTTGAAGACATTCCGAAAGAAGAATTATTGGAAAATGTATTTGAAAGTAAAGAAACAGATATGGAGATGAAATATAATGACAGCAGTGCTACATCTGAACCATCTCTGCGTCGTCCAGACAATCTGAAAGGCCTCCCTTCATATCAGAAAAGTCAGAGTAATTTTGCAGGGTTGGGCCTAGCATTTTCTGTTCATGGAGGATCGTCCATTATTGCCCGCTGGCCGAGCCTTGCTGACAAGAATGTAATCCCTGAAGACTGGGAGAGTCTTGCCTTTGCTTCAGCCAGTGAGAACACCCAAAAAATATCTGAAAGCCCTGATGACAGGTATGAAATAAACAAAAATTAATAGTTTACTACTCTACAAGAATAGCAAGTCTGAAAAATAATATTTTCAGTGGTTGTCATTAAACAAATTATTTTGGTAAGCAGAACTACTGCTATGTTTCAAACTTTAAACATTACCTAGGCAAAGAATGTAACATCAGGAGTTTTGATACTTTCTGGCATAATAGGAGTGGTAACTTGTGTTACAATATCTACCAAAAAAATCTCAAGCCAGTAATTCTGATCCCATTATCTGTGAGACCCAAAAATGAGTACTAAAAAAGTACTGGGAGTAGGAGAAGATATATCTGATTTCCTTCTCTCCACCTTCCTCTGTTGTTTCCTGTTGTAGACAAATTGTGGTAAAACATATTTCTTTGTCTTCAGATCAACAGAAGACTGTCTTGTGCTTATCTGTTGTGGATTATATGACCTCTTGCGTGGAGTTCTCCTAATCTTACCAGATATCATGCTAGAAGATGTGATGGACAAACTTATCCAACCTGATTATCTTATAGTACTTGTGAACCACCCATCTCCTCTCATACAACAAGGCGTCATTAAAGTAGGCCTATATGTAATGTGTGCAGCTAAAACGTTGTCAGCTTGTGAATCATGAAGTTTCCTTATTATTTTTTCATTTGTTCTTGGCTTTTGTAGTTTTACTCCTGATTTTTGCAGAGATAAAACTTTTACCTTTGAACTACTGATGTAAAGAAAAAACTAGGGAGTCATTCTGTAGATAAATATTCCATGATTTAAGCTAAGGCGCTTGGAAATATATCATAATACAACTGGGGTAAATAGAAGCACCCATATAGAAATAATTATTGACTATCTCCTTGGTATAAAGCGTATCAAACACTGTTCAAGTAGCATGCAAGCCAAAGATTGATTTCTTCAGACTAATTTTTTTTCAGTTCTTTTGGGAGCAACACCTCTATGGCCTGAGCATGGACCTGAGGTTTTAAAGCATATTCAAAGGCTTTTATACTATTAACAACAACAAAAAAATGTTCTTAGGCAGTAACATTATGTAGATGCAGGACTTGGCATAGATTTGTATTTTTAACTTGAAGACTGAGAAGGTTATGAGTCTTCATTAGCAGAATGATCTGAAAAAAAATGACAAGCACGTGCAGACACACGCAGGATTTGACAAGTATAAAACAAAGTGATATATTTATGTGAGCATTTCTTTTTAACTTCACTGAAAATCTAAGGTAATCCTCAAAAGGATTAATTTAACTGCTGGGTGTAGCAAGGGTAATGTAAATTATAGTTGCAGATAGACAAATTCAGATTTTTAATCTGAAATTTAAAATATTTTGAGACTTCCAATTCAGGCCATTCAAATTACAGGTTCAAGATTTTAACTTTCAAGCAACTTGTGAAAGGTTTAAATCTTATATCATAATTATACATTTATTTTTAGTTGTTGGATGCGTATTTCAACAGAGCAAGGAGGGAGCAGAAGGAAAAATTCTTAAAGAATCGCGGCTTCTCCTTGCTAGCCAACCAGCTGTACCTTCACCAGGGAACTCAGGAAGTTGTAGAATGCTTTTTGAAAATGCTCTTTGGCCATTCTGTAGGCCTGGATGAAGAGTAAGTACTGCTTTGTTTCTGCACCTGGTAATTAAATGTTTGAGCTAAAAGCAGCCTTTGGTTGTCAGCACCTATCTGCTGATGGCAAGGATGGGGATAGCTAATTCTCATTCTCTTCCTAGTAGTTAGCAACCATGAACACAGTTCCTCCAAAACTGGTTTGAAACATTTCATTGTAATTTTAAGAAATCTCCTTAAAGTATGATAAATTCTTATAGTACTGTATGGTCCTTAAGCTTTCTGTGGACTGCTTCATCCAACTGGAGCATGTTATGGAAGAGCTGGAGTTTTAAAATCTCAGGCCCTTGAAGTATCAAGATCCCTGAGAATCTCAGAACTTACTGTAGTCTATTAAACCTTTTCCTATTCTCTCTCATCCTGTGTCAAACTCTGATTTGTTTTCACAAAATTTCCACAAAAGTTTTCAGTGGTCACTAGACTACTCCTGTTAAATTTTAATAAGAGATTAAGGAAAAAGCTTGATGCCAGTTGCTTCCCTGACTTGGGCCCGAGTGTAAATGTCCGCATTTGCTTTACAGCTAATCTCACAGATGTACCACTTCCTTGAATAAAAACACCTCATACTGACAGGAAAAGAGGAATTACTGCCTTCAGGCAGGCAGTTTACCTTTCTAAGTAAATGATATTTGTAGAATTAGTCTGACTAGTTAATGACTGTGCAGTAGAGAGCATACACATAGTACAGTGTACACATAGTTAGCAGTACATAAATATTGCAAAAAGCTTCTGTCCACTTGCCTTTTAACCATCAGACTTCTGTCTTGTTGCCCTGATCTTCATCCAGTAGAATCATTCTTGTTTAACTGCAAGATTGAAACCTTCTGATTGCTTAACTGTTCCCCGGTAGAACTGATATTTCTTTGAAAAGGTTATGGGGTTGGAAAAGTCATCTTCATGACTGTTATTTGCAATCCTAAAACAATCTCAGGCATGTGGTAAACTGATAAGCTTTTAATAGTGATCCAATTTTCTTAATACATGGGAGTAATATAAAACCTGTAGCTGTGTTCAGAGTTTTACAATTTAAATAAACCAGAAGCTGACAAACATGATTAAAAATGACTTAAGCAGTAATATATGCAGTACATAAGCTTGCTGTTAGTCAGATATTACTTTATCGAGGCAAAACTCCATCTCATTTGTTAATCTGTGTGCCAGTTAAGATTATTACTGTAAAAATAATGCATTCTTGATATATTTATTAAAATGTTAATTTTGAGAAATCCATAATGTAGACCACTGATGGTAGTGCAATTGTCTATATACTTAAACACTTCCTTAAGATGTTGCTCTTTGAAATGCTATATGTTTTTCTTATTTCCATGATTAGACAGGCATTGCTACTGCAGTGAAAGGCAAGACACTGACACCTACATCTCTGTCAAATACTGTCATAAACTCCTGGCTTTCCAGCATTTAAAATACCACTTACCTGTTCCAGGATGCTATTTTAAGGGTCTATTAATCTTGCTTATATTTATTTCAATAGATTTGATCTGGAAGATGTCAAGAATGTTGGACTCTTTCAAAAGTGGTGTGTTGTTCCTGTTCTGGGTCTTATAGAGAACTCGCTATATGATAATATTCTGCTGCATAACTCCTTCTGTCTCCTGCTGCAAATCATAAATTCCTGCTCAAAAGTTGCAGACCTGCTGCTTGATAATGGTTTGCTCTACGTGCTGTGTAACACGCTAGCTGCTCTCAATGGACTGGAAACAAAGTGAGTATTTTGTCTGCTGCTATACGACAGTGCAGACTGTTGTAGCCTAGCATATGTATGCTAGAAGCCTAGCATAAACTCGTGTGTGTTGTATTCTTAATTTCTAAAATGATCAAAGGGTGCACACAAAGTTAGTCTCTTCTTGTGGTCTTTGTCTTGAACTATACCTTAAAGTGTAATTTGTTGTTATCTGTGGGTTTTTTTGTTGTTGTTGTTTTTTTTTTTTTAGTTCAAACAATGGAATACAATGGGTCTAAAATGTTCTTTCAATACCTTACATTTTCAATTAAAATGATGCTTTAAAATGTGAGTGTATTAACGCATGCATTTCAGATGCTTTTTCTACTATATCTTATTTGGACAGAAGGGTAGTGGCTCAGGAGATGCTAGAATTTTACTGCATCTGTAGCTGATGTCAAATCTGCAGTCTTATGCTTTCTGTGATTTCCATGTTAAAAATTCTGTGTATGACTAGACTTAATATAGACTTAATGTGTGAGGTAACATGACTTACTACATGCATTCAGCAATTAAGGAAGTGGTTGTTTACCAAATATTTCATTATTTAGTATGATGAAGAAATAAATAGTTTTCACTTTTAACCTGGTATAGTTTTAATTAATGCAGCAAAACTAGATGTTCCTTCATTTAAGAACTGTCTCTTGAGAAATCTAGGATTTCAGACTTATTTTTGGTTAGCCTGATCTGACAGTTGTCATTACTTTTCTAGTAGAGGTGTATTACGTTAATGTTAGAATGTCTTAAAAATTCAGAGGCATTTATTTTGCAAAAGAGCTTTCTTCGCCAATTAATTTTTTTCTAGTGTTCAGCAGTAATATTCTTATAAGAAGTACAATATAGTGTTTGGCATGACTGGCAGGAGCAGTGATTGGAAACTAGTAGGTCTTGCTACAGATTACAACCTACTAACATTTTCATGTTTCTAGTAATTACAACTTTGTTTACAGCATTCCTCTGAATGACTACAAGCTACTTGCATGTGATATACAACAGTTGATGGTGGCAGTTGCAATTCATGCCTGCAGCTCCTCAGGTTCTCAATATTTTCGTGTTATTGAAGACCTCATAGTGCTCTTGGGGCATCTTCAAAATAGTAAAAATGCAAGGATGAAAAGTAAGTTATTTTTGGAAATGTGGACCTAAAAAAATTAAATCTTTCCATTACTCTTTTAAACTTGATACAGAGGGAGAAGGAAGTTTTTTGGTGATGGATCTTCTTTCAACTTTTAAATGGTTCTTACAGTAGTCTGCCTAAGGAGGCTGTTTTGTGGTGATGAATTAGGTACTGCTAATAACGATTGAACAGATTTGCTTGTCTGCCGGGGTAGAAGTCCATTCAGAGTGTTCAAATGGAAATGTTCTCTGCCTTATTGAAGATGGACAAATCTTATGGCTTTTCCATGAGAACTTCCATTCTGTATCTCTCCGTGTAATAGTGAGGTGGCTACTTTCCTGCAGTCAAGAATTGTACAGTTCTGGAATTGCCCTTCTTTTTATACAGTCATCTTAAAAATTCTTAAAGACATATTGTAAAGACTTGGATTAATGTTCAGATGAGATACACGTGTAGCATAATTCCCAAATTTAAAAAAAAGAAAAATTACTGCTGTTGGGATAATTTTAATGTAAACTAGTAAAGAGAGCATGTTATGAGCCCTTTGTTCATACCTTTATCTAGATATGGCTGTTGTTCTGCAACTGAGAGTTCTTCAGGCAGCTATTGAATTAATAAAAACGACGGCAAACCAGGATTCTCAGGAGCAGGCCAGTTCTGTCCCATCAGCTGCACCTCATCACACGATGTTTCAGAAGCGGAAAGGCATCACTGGTGAGTGGCGAAAGTGTGGCACGCTTGTCAACTCTTCTGTATGTTATTAATCTGCTTTTTAATTCTGATGTCAATGATATAATAGTCCTTTTTTTATGGATTTGTAAATCAATCCAAGTGTTGGCGTAATACAATTTGTACCCGTTTTGAATTCAAGGGTGGTTTTCATTGGTAGGCTAGAATGAGGATACACTCAATGCAGTTGCTGAAGCTAAAAACACCATTTCTTTGCTTTTTAAGAAAAGCACATCAATGTGCAATTTGACTGTAGTAAAAAATGTCAGAATCAAGATATCTTATATAACTAGCTCAGTGATCATGTGTGATTTTTATTGTTGCACAGCTTTCGATTGACACCATCCTGAAGGGAATACCTGGTGCTCCAAACGAGTATGGTGGGGCCTGTGGATTCTGTTATGGTTCTTTGCTTATTAAAAATATCTGTGCTACTCTAGTTCTGGCAGTAATGTTTGGCTTGTGAAGCCTTTGGAGTCTTCTTAATGGAAATGGGTTTTGTGTAACTCTTGTATAAGTGAAGCTGCATTTAAGACTCTGTAAGAGGCATAATTGAAGTCTCTTTTTTTCTGATTTGTTGTTGTTTTTCTTAACCTAACCTGCAATAAAAGATTTTGTTATTCCTTGTCCATTCCTTGTCCATACCAGCAGCCTTTTTATTTATATAGCCATCTCATGAGACAACTTCCAGCAGCCTCTTAAATATAGTGCCCTGCTGGATCTGTGTGTGTTTGTGCATATACATGAAAATAAATGTAATTACTTCTTAAAGAAGAGAGTGCAGTCAAGGCCCACTGGTTCATTGCAAGAAAACATTAATCCCTGCCCCCTTCTCAAATATTTGTGCAGGATTATGTTATGAATAATGCTTCTATCAAAATTAGTGACAATGGGTACAATATAAGATGTGTTTGCTTATAAGCTGTTAATATAAATGACTTTGTATTTGTATTGACTTTGAATTTGTATTGGTCAAACTACTTTCTCATCTGGGGAAAAAAACAACACTGGTTATTCTAACCTTTGCTATAACTGCATAATATAAGTGGGCAATAAATAAAAGCGACCTTTTGAAATCAGTTTTATACAAAAATATGAAGTTGCACAACAAATCTAAACTTGAGAGCAACTCCTTTTGTAGTAACACTTTTTAAAATTTTATAAATTTGACCTTTAAATTTTAAATGGAAAATATCCTATTCTGCTCTTCAAGACATTTATGTTCCCTTTTATGCTAGTATATCTCAAACATTTTCTTTTCTAAAATGAGTGCTTTTTCAGTAAGATGTTGTTAATGCATCTCTGCTTAAAGTTTCCAGGAAATTTTCCCTTGCTCAGTCTGATGCTCTGCTGATGAAAATGCGTTCAGTAGCAAGTGAAGAATTCAACATGATGATGCAGCGGAGAATGAGCCAAGAAAATCCTGTCCGAGCCTCTGAGACTGAGTTTGTGCAAAGGTTGCAGAGACTCACTGTTCTGGCTGTTAACAGACTCATTTACTCAGGTAGCATTTCTTTGTACCCTGCTGCTTTGACAGGTCTAATGGAACTCTACATAAAAAATGCATTCTTGTTTTTGCAGTGTTTAAGAGAAAAGTAATGGTAGCTAGCTTAATGGATTTAACATTAAAACATGTATTTGTAATTTTTGTCTCTTAGCATTACATGACTGTATCCAAATTGGATTGTCAGTTTATCTGAATGAACTGAACAAGCTATTTTTATTCCAAGTTACTCAGTTCATTTAACTGCCTGAATTATGAAATGAAGATGTAGCTCTGACAAAGAGAGTGTTTTCTGTCTCTTCAAATACATTAGTTTACCTCTTTCTGGGAAGTGGATAGAATTATTAGCAAGACTTGATGTCTGGAGGCTAGTTCAAATTCTAAAGAAGCAACAGGAAGCTGAGCGTGTGCAGCAAACTTGAACTGCTCCACAACGAATGTGAAGTGTAATTCTCAATGAACTGGTTTGTAGAGGAATTAAAATAAGTACTAAATTAGGTTGGTTTGGGGGTGTTTTTTTAGGTATGGTCATAAAGGCAATATTCCTTTTACTGGCAACCAAGAGAATATTGGAACATCTTCGTAGAGATTACTGATCTATTTATGCCTCTTCAATTTTTAGCATCTACCGAGGAATGCCTTGATATATTGAGTATAACAGAAGCCACAAGCCAAAGTAGACTTTCAGCATCCCGACTGGAAGTTTCAGAAGAGGAAAGCCAGCAAGAACTGCCTAGAGGAATAAATCCTTTTCTGAAAGAAACCTTCAAAATGTTGGTAGAAGGGATCAAAGCATCTGTTGTGAGTAACTAATTTGGTGTCCATATTACAATATACTACTTAAGGTTCATTTATTGGGACTTTTTTTACATAGGTTTCCTGTTCATGGGAACAAGCCTTTCAAGTCAGCCAGCATGTTACTGAAAACTCTGTTCAGTTTCCCAGTTATTCTGCAGTTTGGAGAGGAGAGAGAAAAAAAAAAAAAAAAAAAACACGTGCTCTGAATTTTTAGTATAACAGTTGGTAAAATGCTACTGCTTGAGTGTGCACACAAAAGTTAACTATTTGTTGTGTAGACTATAAAAGAATCCCTTTTCCCTTTAAATTTTGAATTCTGCTATGCATCTGTAGGTGATGGATAAGAGGCTTGTTTATCTGAGCAATTTGTATACCAGTAATGTTTTAGAATTGGTCATATAGTTGGGGGACAGAAGGCAGTTTTCTCCCCTCCACCACCATTGTTGGTTTTTTCAGCATACAGCTGATAGCCTATCAATATCTCCAAGCTCATAAGGTTCCTCATGAGTCATTCAGAATGGATTTACTGGAAATAATAATTTACTGCTCCATTCTGCCTCTTTGCTTTTAAGTTTCTATAAGAAAAGGTAGTTCAACCTATTTTTTGTTAAAATTTGTGAGGTCTTTCTAACGTTATTGTTTTTTAGTATTTTCAAAAGGCTGCAGGCTTCCTTTTGAGTCCCAGCATCTGGATTAAAAACCTGGTTTCTGATCCTTTGAGATAATCCAATACTCAAACTAGTGATTAAGGGGAAAAGGACTGTTCATAACGAAAGAAATAATAATAAAAACCTTTAATTCTGCTTCACAGTTTTCACTTTTATTTTTCTCTTGCTGTTGTTGAATGGTTCATCTAATTAACTGAATATTTATTTTACCTAAGACCTGCGTTTCTAATAACCACAAAGCAAGGTGGAAAAATCTTATTATTCTTTCATCATTTAAACATCTTTTAATCTGTAGTATCAGTCTGTAAATTAAATTCAAATGCTCTAGAGAAGAGTACTTATTGCTTTCTGTTTTTATCATATTAAGTGAGTTTTATGTGAAAACTAAGCCTTTTGATAAGAGGGAGAAGTGTTTTATTTCTTTAGGGCAGCAGCAGAATGAATGCACCCAAGCAGCAGTGGAAGAGAATCCTATTCTCATGCAAGGACACGTTTCGTGCGCAACTTGGGAGACTTCTTGTGCACACCTTGTCTCCAGCAAGGCCACTGCAAGAAAGAAAGCAGGCTTTGGAGATGATGCATGAAGCAAATAATCAAGAGATTATACGGGATTGTCTTAGCCCAAATTTGCAAGTAAGCTCAGTGATTGAAAGAAGCCCACAGAACTTGTACTCAAAAATCCTGGTTTAAATTCTGAAGTTATTTAGAACTGTCTCTGGTTAAAATTGGCCTGAGGGATGGCCCTTGCATTTCTGGGTTTGTCAGAAAAAGCATTCTTGGTTGTGCACAGTGTCAATTCCTGTGTCGGCTTGAGAAGGCATTTTTTAGATTGTTTATGAGCAGGAATTGGGTGGGAATGTTGCTGCTGGAGTTCTTCAGGAGATGGAAGAATTTTTGATATAAAATAGCTAAGCTGTGCCACAGTCTGACCACAGTCTATACAGTGAAGAGTGAAAGTACTTCTTATTAGCTGATACTATGACCCTCCTACATTTCTGATCACATATGCATCTCAGCTAGTGACAGTTTCACTGGTAAGGAAAAAACAGATACACAGCAATGGCTTTTTAGGAGTGTCATATCGAGTGTCCTTGTCACCATGTCTACTTACCTTTATTAATATCGCTCAAAGCAAGTTTGGTTAAGTGAAAAAGGGACAAATATTTTAAGTAGGCAAAATTCAGGTCCTATAGCATATATTTCCTGAAGTGTAAGCCAAGTTGTAGAAGGAGCTGAGTTAATGGATTTGACAAGGAAACTTAATGTTGCCATAGGCCACAAAATTTTTATCGTGTGGAGGATTAAATTCGGCAGGCTCTCTCTTCTAGTTTTAGACAAGTTTATCTTGAGACTTCAGAGCATCTATTTCTATTTTTTTCTGCCATTTAAAGAAAGAAACGTGTCCAGGCTGGCTAGAAAAGACATTAAAGATTTGGAAGGGGGTGAGGAGTGTGGGAATGCTCAGTATTGTATTGCAGAAATGAATGACTAGACTTTTTCTTCTTTTTCCTTCTGTTCACCTTCTAGCATGGACCTAAATTAGTACTCTATTTATATGACTTAATGTATAATCACAGTGATGAAATGAACAAAGAAGAACAAAGAGCAGCAGGAGATTTTATGAATGTGTTAAAAAGTTGTGGCTACAAGTGCATCCCGCTCAGCCCACCACCAAAACCAGATCTAGTGAAAGCTTTGAAAGAGGTTTGTGAATAAAAATGTTGCTTCAAAAATCAGATATGCTTCAGACAATTGTATCTTGTATATGGGGAACGACATCCCCCTTGCTGCCACCCCTCCCCGAGACAGTAGCTGTGTTTGAACTTGAACATAGCTCATGCTTTTTGCAGTTCTTTTGGGGTTCAAAATGTTAAGCATGCTTAACACTTTGCAGCAAGCTCACGTGTTAATGCTCTTAAATACATGACTTTACCAAAGCCAAGTTGATAGTTCAGAATAAGTTTTTCAGTAACTTTTATTGACAGAACAAAAACTTTAATGGCTTCTTGCAAAAAAATATAAAGTGGCATCAAAATGTATTAGAGTAACTGAAATGATATTGGCGGATGATAGTTTTTTCACTTATTTTATAATTTCTGTAGCCTTTAGCCTCTGCTTTCTTCCAGCTTAACTTTCTTTTTTTTTTTAAGGATCAGAAGAAATATGAGATGGAAGAGGGTGTGAACAAAGCTGCTTGGGAGAAGACTATGGCCAATAATCAGCAAAAGTAAGTGCCTTCTTAAAGGTGCTTAAAGGAACTTTGAAAGCATGTTCAGCGTATCTCACTGCAAAGTTGGCTGTGTGAGTCTTAAACACTTCTTTCACATCACAGCAGTTTTTAGCTTTCAGATATTTATTATACCATTATTAAAATATCTTGATTGAAGGTATGGTCATTTTGACTTTACTATTTTGAATAGCTTAAATTTGAGCAGTACTAAATTACTGTTCTTCAGAGCTTTAATGTAAAGTGTGTACATTAATTATTAAGTACTAATGTTTCATCATCAATCTTTCGATCATGCTGACATTTCTTTGATAGTTGCGGTTAATAGTTTGGGTTTTTTGGAATATCACGAATGTGAATGTAGGTCAAGTTGCTGTGAATTTGCTGTAACAAGTGCTCTGGAGATCTACCGCCAAATTGGTGGAACTTTAAGGATTTTGGGGTGGCTTCCCTACCCGTGTCAGTATGCTGACTTGGCATTGTAAAATGCAGCTTTCTCCTTTCTCTCCCCCCTCCCATCTCCCCAGTCTCTTTCAACGTCTGGATACAAAATCAAAAGATATTTCCAAAATAGCTGGAGACATCACACAGGCTGTTTCACTGTCCCAAGGGATGGAAAGGAAGAAAGTGATCCAGCACATCAGGGGGATGTATAAGGCAGAGCTGAGTGCCAGCAGACACTGGCAGGAACTTGTTCAGCAGCTTACCCATGATCGGTAAGTTATTCATTGTAGACCTGTCCTGCAGCACAATGTGTGCTTATCTTTCAAGTTAGAAGCACTTGAAATGTAGATGATATTAAAATTAGAGTGACTTTTGCTAATCATCAGACCGCTCAACAGGTAAAATATTTAATTTATTCTCTGATTTTTCAGATGGGCAGCCAAGTGTTTTTTCTGTCTTTTAGACAAATACTTTTGTTAAAGGCTTTTGTCTTAATGCACATAACAGAATGAAGTGCATAGCATAAGAGATTTAATATCTTGCACTACACTGAATTACTACTTTTTTTCGATGTCATTCACTGTAATATTGCCTTGGAAATCATAGGTTCACTGCATTTCTGCATAATGCAAAAGATGATAAATGTCATCAAAAAAAAAAAATTGACCAGGAACTGGACAGTAGTTTTGCCACTGTGGAGCTTGCATATAAGTCACATTTACAATAGTTGAGCACTAGGTCATCTTTGAGCAGTTGATATACCTTACTATTGTATTGGATACCTTGCATTTCTGTCTTCATAGGAGTTAGCAACTTGAGTCTTACAGTAAAGTAGTTCGTAAGTACTTGGTCAGTGGGATAGTTCATGAAGGTAAAGGACTGCAGAATTCAGGTATGAGCTGTGTGTTGGTTTGTTTTTCCTCAAAAATAATTGCCCAGTGTAGTAGTGTGGAACTTCTGCCTTTCTACCATTTAAAGAAAAATGAAATAAGTAAGCATATATACTGTCTCTGTTGTCAAATTTAACATGATTTTTTTTTTTCAGAGCACTCTGGTATGACCCAGTGTATTACCCAACTTCTTGGCAATTGGATCCAACAGAGGGCCCAAATAGAGAGAGGCGACGATTGCAGAGGTGCTATTTAACTATACCAAATAAGTACCTTCTCCCAGATAGGCAGAAGCAGGAAGGTAACTATAGCAAGATTATTGTTCCTAAGTCTTGCAAGAGTTTTCATGAATAAGAGTTTCTTAATATTTAAGTGTTTGTTCTTTCTTTTTTTCCCCTCTTAACAGGCATGATCAAACCTCCCTTGTCTTACCTGTTTGAAGACAAAACATATTCTTCTCACTCATCTACTGTAAAGGACAAAGCAGCAAGTGAGCATATAAGGTAGGCTTTGGGTAAGATCAACCTCCCTTCTGCTTTCCCTGTTTGAAAGGAGAAGTCCTTGTTGGTGTAACCTTTTTCTTTAAGCATTTTAAGAGTGAGATAAAGGAGACAGATGTTAAACACTGAGGTTTTATTTACAACATTCACAGGAAAGGTTTAGTTTACAACGGTGTGGGTTTTCTGACTCTTATACAGTATCTGCGTATCTTCAAAACCAGTAGAAGCAACTATCTGGTGTGATATGGGATGGGCCTTCTGTGGGATAATCTGGTGGTGTTTTGTTACTTGTCACTTGTATGCAAGACATGCATTGCAACATGGTCTGGTCAAAAGCAAATTAATACCTTCATCCTTCAGGCTTTTTATAAATTATGCTAAACTTGACACACCAGTTATATCAATTGACCATCTAACTTTCCCTAAAATAACAGCAGAGAACATGGCAATAGACTAAATATAAGTACACTTGTGTGAAAGTTTAGAAGACTGAGGATCTATTTCCCTTCCCCTTTTTGAATTTGAACTCTTAAGCTTATGGTGTTCTGAGGTTTGTCTTGGAGATGGATAGTTTTAGCTAAGTGTGGAAATAATACATGAACCGGCAAGCAACACAACTTAAATATATTTCAGAGTTAATAGAAGATGTATCAGTGTGGCACCTTCTAGAGAAACTGCTGGTGAACTGTTGCTAGGTAAGTAGAATTTTCAGTCTTCACAACTATCTCTTCTGCACCAAACTTGTCTGTCTGTAGATGTTTTCCTTCTTTTTTTCCCAAAAGATAACTTAATTGTCAAGGACATGTTGGGAGGAAAGTTACTGCTAAATACTTACTGACTTATCAGGAATGATATCCTTCAGCTAACTTCTCCCTTTTTCTGTTGTTTGCATGTGTTCTCTTTGGCCTATAGTTAGGTTGAAAGTTTAAAATGTAGTCTAAAGTGGTGGAATAAAAACTCTATTTCTCTCAAGTACAGCCTTGTCTACCTACTGCTCATACAACTCCTAAAACCTCAACAGTGAATGCTTGTGTAAAGTTAAGATGCAATATGCAAACAACCTCATACAGCTCTGCCACTTTTTTCCCCTTAGGAAAGTGTGGCATGTATTTTGTTGAGGACAATGCCTCGGACACTATGGAGAATCCTGTGAGTATGCTGTGCAGGCTGAGCTCTTCCAGGGCCTTGCTGTTCTCTACTCCTAAGATTGTCATAGCACTGGGTAGAGAATCTCTGGACATGGTCAGCCAAGCTGATGAGTTTGGGTTTAATGTTGCCACTGTTAGACTGGCTGTGGAGTCGGTGATAGCTGCATGCACAGAAACAAGATGGGAAGATTCAGCCAAGTGGGCTGGGAAGGGGGGAGGAGCAAGTGATTTTGGGAGTCTTCTCGACATAGTTGTCTATCCCTCCAGAGTTCAGCTTGGATGGAATGTAATAGAAAATGCCTAGAACTCGCTCAGGTTGGTATCTGAAACAGCCTTCCTGGGAGCTTGGGCACTAAGAAGTACAGTGCAGAGACTCTCAAATACATAAATTCTGCTGTACTCTGCAGGATCACTGTTACCTGGATTTTCCATTATTTTGAAAGCTGTAAACTCCCCTCTTAACCTGTGGTGAGAGCTGTTTTATAAGGAAAACTGGAACCGTAACTGATTGGAGAATCACAGAATGGTTAAGGTTGGAAGGGACCCCTAGAGATCCTCTAGTTCAACTCCTCTGGTGTCCAGGCAGGTCTGGAAGATCTCCAGAGAAGGAGACTCCACAACCTCTCTCCATACAAAGAAGGTCACAGTAATACCTTAAAGCATTACAGAAAAATTATCCAAGTCTGCCTTAATATATAGCTATATAGCTATAAACTGGTCCTGTTGAGGAGGGGTTTCCTGTGTAGAAAAGTTGCTGCTGAAATATTCTTTTGAATTGTGCATTTCTTAGAGTTTTCATGGAGAAACTGAACCAGCATCCTTTTCTTGGACCTATGAGGAAATTAAGGAAGTTCATAAGAGATGGTGGCAGCTAAGAGACAATGCTGTGGAAATATTTTTAACAAACGGCAGAACCTTACTCTTGGCTTTTGATAACACAAAGGTAATGTGCATTGATTGCATAATAATGAAAACACTTTGCTATTTCTTCATAATATATGTTCATGTATTAGTTTTTAAGGAGATTTGTTGCATGGACTAATATTGAATTCTGCTTAATACCATTGACAACTGTGCTCAGCCAGGTCTCTAGACAAATGCAATTCCATTGAAAAATTCATCTCAGATGCATTAAGATAACTGAAAAACTTAGTAATACTGAGCATTGCTTCATTACAGGAGATCTCTGAAAATTTGTAAATGAGGAAAAACTTAATGAGTCTGAAGCTTTTTAAGTTATGATTAAATCTGTGGTATTTTCTTTTAGGTCCGTGATGATGTGTACCACAACATCTTAACTAACAATTTGCCTAACCTTTTGGAATATGGAAACATTACTGCTTTGACCCACCTCTGGTGCACAGGACAGATTACTAACTTTGAATACCTGACTCATTTAAACAAACATGCGGGCCGCTCCTTCAATGATCTTATGCAGTATCCAGTATTTCCCTTTATACTTTCTGACTACACCAATGAAACACTGGACCTAAATGATCCATCAGTATATAGGTAATATGAAAAATTTGGAACTGGTATAATTGAAGTGGTTGTTTCAGTATAGCTATTTAATTTTGTTGTACTAAATGGTGCACACAGGTGAATGCAACTACTGAGGAATGAGCCTCATCTTTAGGGTTTTCTGCAATGAGTCTGTGCTTTACCCATTTAAATGAAATGACAAGAAATGAGAATGTCACAGGATGTTTTGGGTTTGGCTTGTTGTCCACCATCTTGAACATCATGATAAACATAGTATACTGACTTAAATAGTGGCCACATGGTTAAATTCATGACTACAGAGTTCTGAGCAAATTAATGAAAACTAAACAGGAGTAGAAATAACATAGTAAATAATTTTGCCAGTTACATATTGCCTTGACTGTAAATAGTGCTAAGTGAGCTGTCCCATCCTAATAAATCCTTAAGGCAATTTAACCATGGTGGCACAAAGTCTCTATTTTTAAGTGGTGCCCCCGATTTGAAAAAGAAGCTCTTTGAGTGCACTGGCTTGTCTGTTACTTTTGCTGCGGGTAGCGTGTGGATCTGAGTTTGCTTTTAGCACTAACTGAATGTGGCCTTTACTCTTTCATAAACTCTTTCATAAAATACTACTTTTCAATTTTGCTGTTGTCTGTCCATGTTACAAAAGCCATTTTTCTAGGTAATGCTTTATTAAATGGTGTGCATCCACATCATTAGAAAAATGACAAGATATCAGTACTTTTTACATTACAGAAATCTGGTCAAGCCCATAGCTGTGCAGTCTAAGGAAAAGGAAGATCGTTATGTGGATACTTACAAGGTAATTAAGATAATTCTGGATTTAGTATTTTTCTGCTGTGTGTGTATATTTCTTACTATGCCCTGCCCTGTGTTGTATGTTTAAAAAAATAGGGGGGGGGGAGGGGGGCGCTTTGTTGTTTAACTTTGCTTAATTAAAAAAAAAAAAATCCAGTATTTACAATCTGTGGAATTCTGTTTTCCAGTGCATTATGTTTTCTGATAATTTTTACCTGTTCCTGTAAGAAATGACATATTGGGGCTGGAAAGTATCTAATTGGGCATTCAAATTTGCATCTATATTATGGCCTGCAGATTTCTCCTCAGAGAAATTGCCTCAGAGGCAAGAAATACATATTAAAGAAAGCATTTCCTCCATTTAGTATTGAAAGCCTGCGTAGTGACTCATTAGTGATAGAAAGCAAGAAAAATAATGCAAAAGTAATAACAACTGCAAAGATGATCATTTGAATTCACTTAAAGCATGCTTAGATGTCTAGCTTAAAGTCTCAAAGGACTGAGTGACCACTTCCTAATATTTGATGCTGAATCACTTTTGAACTTATCTTCCTTGAAAGATCAATTTTATTCCTAAACAGTTTAGGCAAGGTCTTACTTTCGTTGTTGCTGGCATGGAGAGACTAGGATTTTCTCTTATTTCTCTGATGTCAACTTAGAAGTGTCAAACTTTCTGTTTTGTGATATAAGTTGGCAGTCTAGCTGAATGCATGCAAAACTCAATTGAGCTTCAAATGGGATTTTTTAGATTTTTTTTTTTTGTTAGAAGAGCATGTTTAATAGTGTAAATGGGCTTTCAGAACAGTTGCCAGAATAGTATTTGAATGGCATATTTTAGGTGGCAGAATTGGATAGGTGCTTCAGAAAGTTGTATCTTGTCGCAGACTTGGAAGGTGGGAACCTTATTTAAATAAAGATGTGATAGTCTTGAGTATAGCTCAGTTTCTGAAAAGCGGAAGTATTGAAACGTCATGTAAGTGATCGGAGCATTTGGGCCTGATAACCAAGGTGTCCTCTGTGTTGAAATCTAAATAGATTGGAAATGTTTCTTCTACTGTTTTTATAGTATCTGGAAGAGGAATACCGTAAAGGCGCAAGAGAAGATGATCCAATGCCCCCTGTACAGCCTTATCACTATGGATCTCATTATTCCAACAGTGGAACTGTGCTTCATTTCCTGGTTAGGCTGCCACCTTTCACCAAAATGTTTTTGGCCTATCAAGGTGAGCTTGCTTTTGTTTGCACTTGCCTTTCATATCTGGATCTAGTTTCAGTGGCCCAGGAAAGCCCTGCCTTGCTTTGTTTCAGAATAGTTTATCAGATGCAAATTGCTGAGTGTGTTTTCACAATGGACACACTCTGAAATTGTCAAGCTAAGGCATAAGCCTGTACATTGCAGTGTATATTTAGGAACTGACCTTTATTTAAGTTTCAGTTTGTGTAACATCCAGTAATTGAAATAAAAGAATTCTAAATGTTCTCAGCTAACTGGTGAGCAGTTAATTTCTTGAAGTTGCAGATGTGCAACTGGTACCGTGTCTGTCATCAATGTAACAAATTCAGTTTGGATTTCTTTACAGATCAAAGTTTTGACATCCCAGACAGAACTTTTCATTCCACCAACACAACCTGGCGCCTCTCTTCCTATGAATCAATGACTGACGTAAAGGAGCTTATCCCAGAATTTTTCTACCTTCCAGACTTTCTAGTTAACAGAGAAGGTATACTAAGAGGATACCAAAACTGCATAACAAAAACAGCCTTAGCACTCAGACCATGGGTTGAAACTGAGAACATTTATGTCCCTTGATTGAATTGGCTTGGCAATAGATGTGTGGGGAAATATCTGGCATTAATTTCGGGGTTATGCTGCAAAAGCTGTTATGTAGGGCTTCAGATATTTTTGTGAAAACTTGCTATGTGGGTGATTCTGTGTTTTAATGAATGTGCAAGTGTGTGTGTGCGTGTGTGCGCGTGTGACTTGTTAACAGAACTACTTTGCTTAAGTAACCACTGAGACTAATTGTTAGCATTCATAGAACCCGATAAAGACCTTTCAGAAGTCACTGTAAACCAAAATGTTGAAGTGCTTATTCCCCTGTTTCTAGGTTTTGATTTTGGAGTGCGTCAGAATGGTGACAGAGTTAACCATGTCAACCTTCCACCTTGGGCTCGCAATGATCCTCGTCTCTTCATCTTGATTCATCGTCAGGCTTTGGAGTCTGACCATGTTTCCCAGACAATCTGTCACTGGATCGACTTGGTGTTTGGTTATAAGCAGAAAGGCAAGGCCTCTGTTCAGGCTATTAATGTCTTTCATCCTGCAGTAAGTACTTGTCGAAGAGCACGTTTGTTCATTGTATATTGTAGCTTAATGGTGGAAGAAGTGCAGCCTGATTAATTTGGAACATATTCAGCATAGTGCAGTTCCCTTGCTCCAGAAGTATTGAGGAGTAAGGAAAGGCTTTAAACACTTCAGGGCATTACTGGTGGTCTACTCGGTGAATCTTTCTTGCCTGTCTAGGCAGGGTATAACTGTGCTGCATTATTGGGGTTGTGTGCTTTTTGTTTCTGCTTTCAGAATAGCTAGCTTTTCTGTGATTGTAAGAACTTTGTATGTGTGTGTGTCTCTATACACCCCTATGTCCATATAGCTGCTGCTTCCTCATTCAAAAACAGTTTCATTTGGGAAGGTTCTGCTGCAGTTTCTGATGTCAAATAGTTCAGTTTAAATTCAGTATTTGTATTAATTTGTTCTATTTACCTGTCTATGTTCTGTCCAGCTAGTAAGAATTTTCTTTTTCAGTAAACTTAATTTAAGATTAGGGAAGTAGTTCTTCAATGTAAAGATTTTCCAGAACGTCACTCCTTACATAACTGTAGCATTTCAGATCTTGGATTATATTATTTAATAAACTAAATCCTTAGTATCACATGATCTGCTCAGCCAGGCAGTCTTATTTTCAAAAGCATATGTTTCCTGTAGCAAGCTCTGTGTATTAGCAAGGTAATGGGAGTGATGTTTGATAGTGGTGGCTTTTTTCTTTTCAAATAGTCACCGAACTGTATTCCTTTCCTTCCCCACCCACTTGTAAGTATTTATTAGATTACTATCTGGTACTTCAAATATTAAGTTATTGAGAATGTGTTCACAGTTTTTTGAAGTGGAAAGTCAAGGCCTTGTCAGTGTGACTGAGAAGGATGTGGTATGCAGTTAGAGAAGTGTAGTTAGCTTTCAGTATGAGAAGGGAGAAAGAAAATAATTTTAATTCCTGAAATAGGGAAGGTTTTACTTCTCCTTCCTCCAAGCTCAAGTCTTAATATAGTAATAAAAAAGGATTTACAGAAAAACTTTACCAGAAGCAAGCTTTTTGTGCAAGCTAAAGGTATACTAAAAAAAATCTGTGATAGAACTTACTCAAGAAATACATGTTGGAGCAGCTAAGGAAAGTTTTCAGTTGCTCTTTAATTGGTAGCCATTGCTGGATGGCTTCTGGCAAGCCTTAACAACAAAAAAAGTCTTGCTCCAAACTTGTATGTGTATGTTGAGAAATCTTTCTCAAAAATGAATTTCTAAAGCTTACTCTTCTTTCCCCTCTGCTGTCTAGACATATTTTGGGATGGATGTTTCTGCTGTTGAAGATCCTGTTCAGAGAAGAGCTCTTGAAACAATGATAAAAACATATGGACAAACGCCTCGCCAGCTGTTCCATGCAGCACATGTTAGCAGGCCTGGATCCAGGCTCATCATAGAAGGAGAACTTCCTGCTGCCATGGGATTATTAGTGCAGTTTGCTTTTAGAGAAACGAGAGAGCATACTAAAGAAATAGTATATCCAGTATGTCATGTCATTCTGCTTCACAAGATAGTTCAGTTAATATTCACATACTGTGATTGTTGTTTATGTTTACCTCTGAATAACTGAAAATACCATCTATCCTTTTTTTAAAAAAAAAAAAAACAAAAAAAACAAAAAAACTGAAATTGTGTCCTCTTTTGTTCCAAACTGTTTTCCCCATTACCTGGAGAGTGTGAACTTCTTAAAAGAACTGTCTAGCAGACTGTTTGTCCTTAGCACAGGGGGACAAGACTGGCTCATTGCTCCCTTCCTCTTACTCCAGCAAGAGAGAAATGTGTTTTTGCCCCTTCTCCCTGCTTACCTTCCTTACCCCAGCACCCAGGAGACTTATGTATAACTGTCTCCACAGATTTATACTCTTTTTGGGGAATGGTTATACAAAGTGTGTTACCACAGATGGGGTTTCAGAGGTTCTGCTTCCTGCTCTTGCAAAAGCTGTCTACAGAAGAATAGACTTTCTCATAATAGTCTATAATTTACCTGACACATGAGGATTTGTATGTGAGGCCCTAAGTATTAAGTTTAGTGCTTTCAGTACATCCTCACCAGCATTCTTACCACTAAACTGGAACAAATGATAGAAAATGAGTAATCTGAATTACAGGCACATCTACTAAGATGTGGATATTTTCTCATTCAGTTGAACAAAATGCCTCTAGTATCTTTAGTTCTAGCTTAGAGTGCGTGTCTATACACACACACACACACACACACACACACACACACACACATATATATATATATAAAAATGTCTCAATCAAGATTAATCTCCTAATTTCTCGGATCTAATAAAAAGTACCTAGTATTTCAGGATCCCTGAAAGTGCTGGTGACCCAGAGAACCTAGGAACTCTAATACCTAAATCAGTAGTTCACCTGATTTGCTGTTGTCATTGCTAGAACATTTCAGTGAATGTTTCTTCAACTGCAACTTACTGACAAAGCTGTACTATGAAGAAAATATTAAATTAGTGAAGCGCTAATGAAAATTTTTTATGTATTTTTGATATATTGGATGCCATAAAGTAGATCTGAATTCATCTTGTTTAAAGGAAGATCTGGAGAGCTCTTCACTTGGCTGGTTTTATGCTTTTGATGATGAATTCTATGTTCTATGTTTGATTGCTTACACCAACATCAGTGTCTGTAGGACAGTTCCACTTTATTTACCTCAGACTTTTTTATTTCTCCTAAAGTTCTCCTAAAGTGAGAAACAGAATTCTTGGATATGGAGAAATCAGAACTTATCGCTGCATTACCTACACTGTTAGCTTTCTATCACAGCCCTTAGATAAATGAGAACTCACTTAAAAATTAAGTTTAGCTGATTATACTGCGAAGTGTTTTGCCTGTTTTCCTTATGTTTCAGTACTTGAGTAATCCTTACCTGAACATTTTTGAGAATTAATATGAATAATTTGGCCTAATGAAAAGCTTTTACCTGCTTTTAATGTGAATGTTATTTTGTGTTTGTTTCAGAGTCCATTGCCATGGATAAAAGGCTTGAAGTGGGGAGAATATGTTGGTTCTCCGAGTGCTCCAGATCCTGTTGTATGCTTTAGCCAACCAAATGGAGAAAGATTTGGATCTCTTCAGGCCTTGCCAACCAAAGCTGTCTGTGCTTTGTCCCGCAAGTTTTGCCTGTTGATGATATATAGCAAGGAGCAAGGTATGAGTTTCTTTGCTTTCTATTCCCCTGAAAAGTTAGCCATAAAAAATGTAAATCTAATCCTACTGTTATTCTCCAACAACTCCCCCAGATTTATTCTGTTTAGCCAACAACTGTGAACAAGTCTTAAATGTGTAGTATCTTTCCTGGATGAGTGGATTTGATTTTTGAAGATTAGAGGCATCCAGTAATTAAGTTTTAAGTAATTTTTCTTTAAAATAACTTATAGTGCCAACAGTTTCAATTTGCCTACTTAAAGCTAACTTAAAGGTGACTTAAAGCTAACTGTTCCATTGAAGGCTTCACTTCTAGTTCTCAAAAATAAATTAATCTCCTTCAGAAATTATGAATAATCACCTCTCTAGCTGATAAAGTATTGTCAACCTCTTCCTCTTTTTCCTCTCCCTCAAGATGCAACATTTTGTTGTCCATATTATGAATTGTATAAACATTCAGAGATAGCGTTTTAGAGACCATTGAAATCTCTACTTGTTTTTGGCACCTACCTACTACTGGTTTGGAACCACAGCCTAACAGAAAATGTCACTTGGAATTCTTCCTGTCAGTGACACAGCTGCTGTCATGTGACAGTTTTTTTTATGCCTTTCCTCAGGCGTGAGGAGCATGCACAGCACGGATATTCAGTGGTCAGCGATCTTGAGCTGGGGATACGCTGATAACATTTTAAGACTGAAGAGCAAGCAAAGTGAGCCTCCAGTAAACTTCATACAGAGCTCTCAATTCCATCAGGTAAGAATCTTAGTCTTTTAGTTTTCAATTTAATATTGCTAGTTTAATCATATGGTGAACTGATTTGGTAGTAGTTATTTTTGTTTTCATTCTTGCGAGGCTTGTGGCCAGCAAATCTTATTCTGAGGGATGAGAATCCAAAGACAACTTTAGATTTAATGTACTAGATGACCCGATATTCTGCTTTACTCTCTTCGTTTGGAATGTGTCCCTCATATCACAATGATTCCTCTGGAGTGTGTTATTATGTTAAACAAAGCTCCCTTTTAAATGCATTTATGTGGGCTGTTTGTTTTGGGGTTTTTTGGTAGCTTTCCCTCCTGTGGAAAAAAATGGTGTGCATCTATAAAAACTAAGCAGTAATCTTAATTTTTAAGATTAATCTAAAAAAAGGGAGGGGAGGAGTAGTCTTTAAAAATCTAGGGAGTAAAGAATAAAATGGAAAAATTATGGATGTTTTGCTAGATGCAGAACTACATGAAAGGTTAGGCCTCTTTTGAAAGAGATTGCTTAAGCTGCTAGAGAACCTTCTGCCTTTACTATGTGAAGTGGCTGGTTAACTTGTCTACTAAAAAGATTCTGGCTTGCAGTGTGGCTGTAGGATTAGAGTTAGTCTGTAGCAATTCATCACCCTTTGGCTGCAGGTTCTGGATTGCAAAGAACTTCCCTCTCTGATTCTGAAATTATAGCAAGTGTGACTTACAGCAGGTCTTGGATTTCTTTTTTAGCTTAGGTATTTTAATGGGTTTTCTTAGGATAATCAGTGAAAAGCAACATGACCAAATGTTATACCATAATGAAAAACAGCAGTTAAAGAGCTTCCATTTTAACTCTTCTTTTCTGGCTTTTTGTTCTTTTTCAAGGTAACAAGTTGTGCATGGGTGCCAGACAGTTGCCAGCTTTTTACAGGCAGTAAATCTGGTGTCATCACAGCATATATGAACAGATTCACAAGTAATACAGTAAGTATCTTCAGAATTTATATTTAAGGTTTTAGAAATGTTCACTATTTTTGTTCTGTTTTTGACAGGGAAAGCAAGGGGGAATTTGTATTCATAGCTTTTCTTTAAAAGATGAAGTCCTTGTTTAGTATTTGTTTCTGAATGATGCTCTCTGTTATTGCTAGGTTTACCTCAGCATCTATACTTAGGTAGAAGTCTTATTTTTTTCACATACAACTAGCATTTACTTAGCTGTCATTTTCACACAGAACTGACCACACAGCCGTGTGCTCAGGCTAGGGTTTGGTGCTGAAGCTCTTTAGTAAAATAAAGCTCCCTATACAAAGGGAGCTCCTTCCTACAAAGGACATAGAGCCTTTCAACCTCTTAATTGAAATTGTGGAACACCTTTTTTTCAAAGTAAACAAAACTTGAAATACCACCTTCAAATACAGAAGTTCTGTGCTAGAGATTATGCATATTAATCACAAGGTCTTTTCACCATATGCCATACTCCTCAAGGGGAAAGGTAGAGAGGAGGGAAGTAACAGATGCAACTTGTCTCACTTAGTCTAGTGATGTTGCTGAGGTACTAACAGAAACTTCCCTGATGCTATGTGATAACTATGCTAGGAAAACAAACAAACAGTTTCAAAACTTGAAACTTTTGCCTCAGATTCTCAGAGCCTCTGAGTTCTTCCAGCACTAGCCTCTACTACTCCTCATCATTTCGTAATACTCATTTTGAGTAGTCATTTTAGGTAAATGTACAGGATTACCTACAGCAACAACTAAAGTAAGTGCTTTCTCAAGTTTAACTTGGACACCAGCAAACGTGCTTATGCTGTTGTGTACCCTTTAGCCATTACAATAGGCTGGACTAGAGGGAACTTTGATACAATCCATTACACTCAGTTTCCTGTTTTCTGCAACGGCAAATGATGCTCAGACTGAGAACAACAAACATGCAGTGATAACTTGATGATCTGCGGCTCAGCTTTTCTGAGCTTAGGAGCTTCGGGTTTAAAAACTAAAGTAGGATTTTAACCCTGCAAGCCTAAGCCAGTTGGCCCTTAAAGTATCTTAATTGCTGACTGATTGTTTAAAAATAGTGATTTTGTAAATAATATGCATTGAGATTTGGATTTCAGTTAAATCTTTTTGAAGTACTAAAATAGAAATTCACTATTCCTTTTTTCTACAGTGTTAAAGTCTGGAAATGTGAGCTTATGATCAAGTCTCTCATGTTTCCTAAAAGCAGTCTTTTGATTTAGAGTTTTCTTGCTGCACAGATTTTTTTTTTTTTTTAAAACGTCTCTGCTGAGCTCCTCAGCACTGACAGTTTTACATGCCCTGGGCAGACTGACCTTGCTGCCAATTTTGTAGCTCCTGTTAAGTCAGTTATCTGAGTCGAGGCAATAGGGAATGCAAATGTGCTTCCTAACATCTGTTCTGTATGCACCTAGTCAGCTGTGCGGTGATGGTAAACGATCTGTTATAATGAAGTACTTGAAACGTGAACGCTTTGGCCTAATTCATGTTTCTATAAATTTAATGCATAAGTAAAACTGGCATGTTCATGGGATACAAAGCCAAAGAGTCAGGCTGTCAGAAATCAAAAATAGTTCCCTGTTGTACTTCACATGGTCTGTTTTCTCTAGTTATTAGCTTAAAAAAACCTTGAAAAACTCAACCCATGGTCTCTGGTTTTGTCAAATGACTTATCCCAGCTTTTACTTTTTGACTGCTAGGATTGGCTTGTAAGCAGAAAGAGAAGCATTTAAATAATTTGTTTGAGAGTAAAACATCACAGTGACTATCTAAATTATCCTTTGAAGTGCTTTAATCATCTAGGTAAAACCACTAGAAAGAGCTACTGTTTAAAGATACATAAACGCATGCTTTTCCACATCTAGATACTATTTCAGTCAGCATCTAAAAGCAAGTTGGGAAGGGCGGACATGGCATTTTAGGCATGACTTATTAAGTTATGAATGTAGCTTGTGCTATAATTCAAGGTTGCCGTATTTTATATTACAATAACCAAGTAAAGGATCGGTGAACCATTGCAATCAGTGCTATAGTGACAACCTGCTGAAGGTGACTTCTCATTTTGATTCGGATGTTGAAATGAGTGACAGGCAACCACATAAAAGGGTTGGAAGCAACACAATAAGATACCAAAATCAGTTGTCCATGAGGGAATTGGGCATCTTGACTGTCGCTCATATAGTGAAAAAAGTTTGGTATGCTTTTTTCCAAAATGAGTAAGTGTTAAGAAAGGACCACACTGGTTCTAGAATGACAAGTGAATGCTATCATGTTTTACTGGAGAAGACGCACTGCAGAAAGGGACAAATGACAGATTTTCTTTGTTGTAATTTGGTTAAGATAGGCATCTGTCGTAAGTATTAAACATTAATCTTGTTTGCTCAGATACTGTTGCAGTACTACACAGATCATTTATTTTAGCACAAAAAATGTGAATTCTCTGTGAAGTAAGAGCAAAGTCTGTGGATATTTTCCTTTTTGTCTCCTTTCAAGTTTATAGACCTGTTATTTGTCCTATACCTTCATACAAATACAAGGGATTAGGTATTCTGCTGCATATGACAAAATACAGCAGAGCAATTTCCTTTTCATATATTTTGTTGCTGTACAGAGATTTTTAGGTGTGTATTTTATTTTATTTTATTTATTATTAAAGTCTTGCTGTTCTGATTAAGCAGCTCTGTCAATTTGCAGCCAGGTTTTGGGAAGTCTGAGTTGCTTCAAATGACAGGAATCGAACACCGTGCACAACTTGTGTTCAGTGTTCAATTTGCTGCTCTAACAATTTTCTAGCAATTTCAAGGTTTTTGATTTCTTGCATATTTTTCCAGCTTGAGGAATTTCCAGTAATTTATCATGCACACTGTGCATTACTTGCTGAGCTGTTCTTCTACTGCCTCTACTTTTCCAAGTGCATTCTCTGGATAACTAAAACATTGAGGACTATCTGTCATTTCTATGTCATGTAGAAAGAGCACAGTCTTGCAGAAAACGAATCAGCTAATTTCAAGGTCTGTAGCTGAGACAAAGTAGAGTACCTTTTCACAGGTCACACCTCACTTCATTGGACCATGTCAAAATATTTGCATAGACTGCAGCTCTAGAAGCAAAAAACATGAACATTAATGTTAATGATGTGTATGCTTATCACATATAAAGTATTAAACTAAGTGCTAACAGCAATGTTAGTGATCCTCTTAAAAGCAATGGGAATCATCTCTGGAAATCCAAGAATGAAACTTGTCCATTTTCAGAAAGCCTTTGACACTTCAGTCCTGAGTTCACGTTTTGTCTTGATGTTTTTCAGCCTTCTGAGATAGAAATGGAGTCACAAGTCCATCTGTACGGGCACACAGCAGAGATAACAAGCTTGTTTGTGTGCAAACCATACAGTATAATGATAAGTGTCAGCAAAGATGGAACCTGCATTATTTGGGATTTGAACAGGTACAAGTGTATACATATGCATTTTTCTATTGGTTCTCTTGTAAATTCTGTTTTTTCAGCTTCTTGGTATCTTTATCCTTTACTATTGACGGAACGTATTCTGTATATATCTTAACATAAACCAAAGCTTAACTGTTTTCTTTCCACAAAGTGTAGGGGAGTTCTAGAATGAATATGAGTAATGGAGTTATGTGAAACGTTGCTTGAAGTGAAGATAACTGAAATACTTTTTTTGAATAACCTTTTCTGTGTTTGAGTCTGAACTCTGGGCTTGTTCTGCTTTTGTTCAGGCTGTGCTATGTCCAGAGTCTGGCCGGACACAAGAGCCCTGTGACTGCAGTTTCAGCTAGTGAAACAACTGGTGATATCGCAACAGTCTGCGATTCAGGTACGTTTGAGGGTCAAAAATCATTTGTTTTGAGGTGAGGGTCTTTGTCCAGAAACATATGAGTTTTTGTTTTGAGGTGAGGGTCTTTGTCCAGAAACATATGAGTTTCTCCGGAAATGATTAGGCAGTGGTTTGAGTCAAGCGTAGATGTTCTATAGCTAACGCTTGAAATGTGAACAGATCTAACTTATGGTTCAACAACTAGCTGCTTAAAGTAGCTGATATGAATTCCCTCTTAGTGTTTCCATCTTAGTATGTTAAAAAAGGTCTTTAAAAATAAATTTGCATAGAATTTAAGTACTGTGTCCCACAACTCTGAAGTGACAGAGCTTTTAAACTATTTTATGGTGGCTTGGTGGTAGGCGCATTCATCATGACAAAAGCAGGAGGGCTCTGTGTGCTGCAGCATGTGGGACTAGAACCGCCTTAAACCTTCTGATCCCTTGAGAAGCTGATATTTTTTTTATGCTTCTGTTTCATAGCTCCAGGTGTAGTTTAGGTTTCTTCTAATATTGTCATTTTTGTTCTGTTGCAGTTGGAGGGGGTAGTGACTTGAGACTTTGGACAGTTAATGGTGATCTCGTGGGACATGTCCACTGCAGGGAAAGTATTTGCTCTGTTGCCTTCTCCAACCAGCCTGAAGGAATATCTGTCAACGTGATTGCAGGAGGGCTGGAAAATGGAGTTGTAAGGTAAGCATTTGAACTTCTGTATCTATTAAAATGCTTTGTAATTTGTTTCATATTTGGTGAGTATGTGGACTCAGTCACACTATTTGACTTGAAAATTTGGACAAACTGGTGTCCAGTTTCTCAACTTAACAGTTGCTAAAATTAGTTATATATAACATTAAAGTATTTTAAAGAAAATTTAATGTGAAGGAAAATTGTTTTCTTTCAGACTGTGGAGTACCTGGGACTTGAAGCCAGTGCGAGAAATAACATTTTCAAAGTCAGCCAAACCTATTGTAAGGTAAAAAATATTCTAAATTTACAGTAGACTTATTTTTCTTTGAAAATAAGACCAAAAACTGGCCTTGAGTATTGAACATGGAGTTGTCATGGAGACAGGGGATAAACAACCATTTCTGAAAGCAGGCATGCAGTTCTATTAATTAGTCATGGAAGTGAAAAGAGCACAAATGTACTCTATTTGTAATGGCATTAATAACTAGGTTTTTTGCTGCTATCAGGACAAGATGAATACAGATTGAAATTAGCAGGGTTCCCTTGTACTGAACAATAGTTACTCTTTATTCTTAAGTTTAGTGTTTTCCCCTAGGAGCTGTTTAATAATCAGGAGATAGCCCTTTAGCTTGAGCAGACTTGAGTAGCCATAAAAGGTTTTACTCCCTCAGAAACAAATTAAGATATTGCATTTCCCCCAGCTGCTTTTTCTGAGGCTGGAGGGAAACAGTGGAGAAAGGAGCAAATGAAATTTAAGGTAGGGCTGAAGCTGCCATTTTAGAGTGCTTGTGTAATTTTGACCATTAGAGTCCATTTGACCATTTATATAAGCAGAATTATTCTCATGTCAGTGTGCTCAGAACGCACAGCATCCAATTCTTCATATCCCCAGAGGGGCATCAGTCCCTTTTCAGAGTAATTCACTCAACAGATGACTTTGTTGTGACCATTGCTGGAACACCATTAAAAAAAACAAACCACTAATCACAGGGTTTTAGAAGCAAAAAGCCCTGTCTGATAGCAACTACTGTCATTCAATTACCTCCTTTAAGAAGCATTTCACAAAGCTTGTTGATAATGATTTAGTATCTACAGAATAACTTAAAGAAGCCTGCTTAAATGAGATGGAAAACAGATGATGATCTTCATGCTCTCTAACAATATTCATGGCATGACTGGAGAGTTTCACTGATGTTATAGCTTAGGAAATACCCAACTGAACAGAAGCCCTGTGCTGTGTCACGCAGCCGGGCAGCTTGAGTTTCGGAAGATGGAAGCAGCAGCACAGGGAGTACGATCAGTGCAGCTCACTTGCTTTGACGCTGCAAATAAATGGATGTACTAAACTGCATGACACGTTCAATTGCTGGGCAGAGCTGCAGTTCAGATGGGTTGCAAATCTAAGTATGTATTGGCAAACACTATGGAGCTGAAGTACTTGCTGGGACTCCCCTACTCAGGAGCTCGTTTATATTTGCTGTACTCTTGCAGTGTTTTTAATATTCTCTGCCACTTTTAAGTAGTCAAATGTGGTACAAATACAGGTTGTTTTCTTGTTTTTCAGCCTTACATTTTCCTGTGATGGTCATCACTTGTTCACAGCTAATAGTGATGGAAATGTCATAGGTTGGTGTCGCAAGGACCAGCAGCGCTTGAAGCTACCCATGTTCTACTCATTCCTTAGCAGCTATGCAGCTGGCTGATGAATATTTTTGCTGCTAACTCAAGTCTCTGATGCACTTTAAATCCAAAATAGGTTACAGAAACTTTTATTTAACTGGGTTTTTGAAATAAAATAAATAAAATGTCTTTAAAATGACTGAATAGATTGAAAGAAATTGGAGGGGGAGAAAAAAAAGGAAGAGCAGTCTAAGATCATTGTAAAATTGTGTATATTCGTGCACAAATTTGAAAAGTATTGAGGTCACAGGAAGCTCTGGTCATATATTCGAATACCAGCAAAGTGGCACATAAATGCTCTAACCTACAAGCCAAAATGCTGCAATATAAAATGTAATAGTATTTTTTAAATCACTTCATGGACACCAGAATTTTGACAATTGAATTGATAATAGCAACATCCCCCTCTTTTCTGTTGTAAAATATCAACAGTGTAAAGTTCTTTATTTATAAAAATGTCAGCATATATATACATGATTAGCTGAGTGTGGTACTACTGGCTCTGGGATAATTGACCCAAAACTTAAAAATCCAAGGTCACTCAAAATTGCTTTTTTGAGAAGCAAAGAACTCTGTAGGTGCTTTTTGCACCATCTTATGGTATTGTAATGATAAAATCTGTTACCTTTATATTTGTAATGTTTGCTGTCTTCTCTGTTGAGATAGGATAATAGTCTTTCCAGCAGACAAAAATAAAATACCTGTGTCTTAGTGATGGGCACACATCTCATGGCATCATGAAGCAATAGTTAAGTCAGGGTTTTGTGGGGGATGTTTTGTTTTGTTTTCCCCAGTGTAAACTCCACAGATTTGTAACACTAGCTATTTTGGTTCTGTGACAGGAAATACATATGTATAGCTTATCTTCAGAGCTCTAAAAAAAAAAAAAGGTATTAAGGAAGGCACAGGTGTGCTCCCGTTTGAGTGACATTGAACTTAAATACACTGTAAAATGTTTGAATCTAACTGCCTGACTAATACATGTTTGTAGGCATCAGATGATTTGGAAGAGTTTACATGAATACATTGTGCAAATATGCTATTTATTGCTAGGTGCTATTATTTTTGAGAGGAAAAATAATAAATCTCCAGTGTGAAAGTCTTGAAATTTGAAGTCTTGGGCCAGATCAAAAGTTACCATTTCAACAGATGGATTTTAAAGCCTGTAAACCTGATTCACACTGTACCTATGAGTAATCTGAAAGGTAAAACCCAAGAATGCTCCTTAAGCCTGATAAGCTACATTTTTTCTTTTGTTTTTATCATTTCCATATTCCACTATTGCCACACAGATGAACTGTTCTATCTCTTCATGTTTAAGGTTCATCTTAACCTTAAGGTTAAGGCTTAACAAACCTTGAGCTCTGTAATTGAGAATATCAAGTTGTTACGAAGCAAAAGTGCACACAAGAGATCTGTACTTTCAAAATTCCAAACAGTCTTTACAGAAACTTCCCAATTTGAAAAACTTTTTCAGCTGAGGAAACTTGATCTAAAAAGGTCTTCTCATAGTCTGTGACAAAGACTGATCCTTGATTTAATTAAGTGACTGCATACTGTATTAATTGAATTTAAATTACATATATTGTAGCAGCTTTGTATGGGATGGCTTTAATAATGTTTTTCATTATCCCAATGTTAATGTAAGGTCAAGCACAGACTGAAAAGCTTTTTGGCTCATGTTGAAGTGATGTGCATTATTTAAAAGAAAGAAAACACATTTTGTGGTTTTGGGGTGCTTTTGTGCTCCTTGGTCTGGGATGTTGCTCATAAAGGCTTATTTTTATAAAGCAGAATTCCACTTGTTCAAAGTAATATGCAAAATTGCTGGCCTTGTAAAGAGTGCAATATTATATTTTTATGTAAAAGTAAAATTGATTTTTTTGAAGCAGGGAATATTTATTCAGCTTAACATGTTCTGGAACAACTTCAGTAGTATATGTGCATGTCATAATGAAATTCCCTGTAAATGCCACATTCCACACTGTCTTGTATATATTGTCACATTGTTGGGTAATAAACAGATCTTTGTATCAAGTTGCTTATGAAATGGTTACAACCATGTTTTTGGCTTCATTTCTATTCTGTTCTGTTAGTGATCTTTGGCTCACTTTGTTCCCGTTTTACTCTGGCTGGCTCTCATGTCTTTGTTTTTATTTAAAAAAAAAAAAAAAAGTGACAAGGTTCTGCTTACAGGATACATCACCTGGCTCGCAAACCAGAGGAGAGGAGCCTGAAATTGGAAGGGGGAAGCTCCCAGAATTCTTCCAGTGCGTACATGCCCACATGGGCTCTTCCCATGGGCTGTGAGGCCACAGTTCAGGCCAAGTGTTGGCTGTCTAGGCAGGCAGATCTGCATGTGCACATCCTGCCTCATTTTGCTGGAAACCTGCTTTATCCAAGGAAAAGTGGAAAAGCACGTACTCTGGATTTGCTGGGGAGGGGATGGAAAGATGGAAACAGGAGCAGGAGCTCTCTGGGATGCAAGGATCTTCTTCTTGGAACCGAAGCCTGGGAGAAGGTCATATAACAGGGCCAGGGTTGGTAGCACTTGCAGAGTGTTGTCATGACTTAGATCATCATGCTCTGGCAGCAGAAGTGTATGGTGAGGGGAGGAAGGTTCAGGATAGAGCCACCAACCCACCTGCATGGAGGAGAAGAGGAATTCTCTAACAGTTGCAAGGAAAGGGAATCTTGATCTAAAATGTATCTACTCATTTAGGTGAACTCATGAAACAAAGCAAAATTATAGACAGAACTCTACTTGACCTGAATTAAATGCAGTGGAGTTAGGAATAGGATAGGAAAATAGTTTCCTTGGAGAAAAGGAAGTTTTCACCTTTGAGCCTGAAATATCAATTTTAAGGCTCCTTTTTGCATTTAAAACATCATCTGTCTTTGGAGAAAACTGATGAAAAGTCTCCTCCTGCATACTGAGCTAATGCCTTTTTCTTTCAGAATTTCTTTGAGCTATATATGACGGCATGGTACTCTACATATTTAGGGGCAGGAACCCTAGAGAGCAGGGGAGAAAAAATCATCTGGTTGGTCACTAACAGTCCTCAAGTTTACCATCAACTGGACAAGCTCAACTCTACTGTTTGTTTATGACAATATTCTGTGCCAAGCAACAGTTGGATAATATAAAGGGAAACTCCCTAGTATGTAAAGTAGAAAAGGGTCTATTTTTGTAAAAATATGCTCATAATAGAGTCCTAATAGGGCCAATATTCTTCGTACTTTTTGTTTAAAACCACATTAGCTTATTTCTTTTTTCCTCATAGAGAAGCCATTTCTATATGCTACTACCCTCTCGCAGTATTAAAAAACATGCTCTTAAAGGCCACTGCTTACCTTGAAAAATAGCCATTAGACTGGTTAGGCACCTAGGGGCACAGAGAGCTCTGTTTTTATCAGTATTTTAGGATGTTACAGACTCCTGACACACAGTAATGTACTCACTGCTAGTAAGGTATGTGGTGGAGGTTTACTTGTCTTCTGCTCTTCTGGAGTGGGATCAGAAAATGATTGCTTCTGCACCTGGTTTTCTAACAGGTTGGGCCATGTATTTCACAGTTCTTAACCCTGCCTTTCCCAAGTGATCCACCTAAATTGTCTGTGATTGTGATTATTCTTGCCCTCTCCTGGGCTGACACAAAGTAGACAAGCCAAAACATTAGCCTGTGCACTTTCTGATTTGCCAGCTAGTTTTCTGGAAATTATTTGGAAATCCTCGTTCTCTAAAAGCAATTGCATACTGTTCACACAGCCCTTGCTCGTGGCTATTTCACATAGAAGTAATCCCCCTTCATTTGGGTCAAGGAAGAGAAGCCAATGCAAGCAGTTAAAGGCATTATGTTCAAAGCCCGTAGCTAACCTCGGACTCTTATGTTAGAACGTTTTAATCTGCAAAAACTTAGAAGTATAGACTTGCATTCTTGTATATGAATACAGGAAACATTTTATTAAAGGATAAAAGCTGTTAGATTCCTGCAGTGGATAGATTGTGACTCACAACGCTGACAACACAGGTTACCTATCCATCTAACAGTGCTGTTTATCTAATACTGTGTACATCCTCCACGTGGTAAATAGAACCTTTGGTAGAAAGATCATCCCCATTAATTAAACGTGAATGAAAAAACAGCAACAAAAATAAGTTTCAGTTTTAGCAGCTCTAGTTAAGGTAAGATTGTGGACTTAAGTATATATTTATATTCAGTAATGTGTTCTGCCCTATTTCACTGCTTCATGTTGCTTCCTTCCTGCCTGTAATCATTCTAAAAGCCATGCAGTCGGTCTTTAAAGATGCTGTGTGCTTCAGAGCATCGTTAAAATGAGGATTCTTCTCTGCTCTCTCCAATATAGAAAATGAAGTGACCTGGAAAGGCTTAAGGTCTGCTCTGACGGAATGGGAGAGTGGGGAAATTGGGGAAGGGAGGCAGCAAATGCCTGAACATGTCTATACCTTCCCAGTTGGACTAACAGCCTTTTCAGGGGCACAAAATAAATGTGAGTGCTCTAATGGTACTCCTGCTAACATGCTAATTACTAGAGCAGACTAATTTTCAGCTAAAAAAACATTATTTGGCACTTTAACTACCACTGACCTTTCTGGTTGACTCTTGGTTTGTAATGGAAAAATGTACAAAATCAATATATAAAGCCAAATCAATTTGTTATGGCATATAAGTCATAATAATTGACAAGAGTGAGTCTTATGCTTCTATGAGTCTTAATGGTTCTGGCTTGTTTTTTTCTCCCCAGGGGCCTTTTAAAAATCATTCTTTCTATTCAGTGTGAGGAAAGGCTGTATGAGCTCCTAACCAAGAAAGGAAGTGCCTGTGTCATGCAAGGTTTCGGAATTTGGTGTTTTAAAAACATGTAGAAGGTTACTTGAGCAGATGGTAGAGATCGAATAATGTGATTTGTCTCATCCAGCTTCCTCCTTATCAAGGAAGGGGGGACATGTAGTGAGCGTAGTTAAGACACATGTTGGCTCATTAGTACGGACTGTTACTGTCCTCTGCTAAGGGGCTCTGAGCCGTTGTTGCCTGTGACCATAGGGCAACTCTTGCTTGCTGCAGTTGTTCCAAAAAGGAAACGGGCAGCTTGCTCTAAAACGCAAGCTGGCTGCCTATAGCCAAAGGCTTCGAAAAGAGGACGGGGCAGGGTTTTACGCTCTTTCCCCGGCGCTTTTGGCGTTAAAGGACTGAAAGGCCGCTCTCTGCGAATGGAGGGCGGCCGCACTCGGCCCCTGAGCCCCGCTTGGACGCGTCCAAGAACGGCTGACCCCAAGGAGCGCCTCGCTCCACCCGCGCGCGGCCCTCAACGGCCGCGCGGTGCCCAACGGCCGCGCGGTGCCCAACGGCCGCGCGGTGCCCAACGGCCGCCGCGTCACGTGGCGCGGCACCTCCTCCGCTGGGGCGGGGCGCGGGGGCGGCGGGCGCCGCTGCCGACGGCTGCCCCGGGGCCGCCCCGCTCGCGGCCGCGCCCGCCGCGCCATGTGCCGCCTCCGCCGCTGCCGCCTCCGCGCCCGCCGCGCCATGTGCCGCCTCTGAGCAGCGCGCCCCGCCGCGCGCCCCCGCACGGTGAGTGCCGCGGCGAGGGCTGCAGCGAGCGGGCGCTGGCCCTGCGCCGCCGTTAACGGCCTCTCCGCAGCCCCCGCCGGCGCGGGCGGCTCCTCCGGCTGCGCTTCGGCGGGGGCGTTTCTCGTTTCTCGTCGTCGATGGGCTAAGGGCGCGGGCGGCGGTGGCGGGGCCAGGGCCGGGGTCTGGGCGGGAGCGATTCCCTCCGGCCGCCTCTCGTGAGGCGGAGCGGGCGGCGCGGGTCTATCCGAGGGGCTTGTTGTGGCTGAAATGTGTGTTCTTAAAGGATTCCCGCTTCCGTAGATACTGGTAGCTGCTCTGGAGGGAATATTAAATTATCCCCGAAAATCGAAGTTTTGTCTTCTTTTTTTTTTAATAGGAGGTGGTTTTTATGTTTAAGAAAAAACGACTTTAATCTTCCGCGTGGGTTAATACAGGTACTAATCTTGGGGCTCTGTCCGAAGTGCTTAATTCTTCTCCCTCTAGGCAGTTGCTGTAAGAGACAAGAAAGCGGCTTCCCTTCCTCCTGACTACTTTGGGGTGATGGAGGCATAAATCTGACCGCCCAACTGCTGCTGGCAGTTGTTATTAATGTGCAGCGCTGTCAACTGATGCACAGCAAACCGATTAAGGTAGCTCAGTGAAACAGAAAACTCGGAATAACGACCTGGAAAACATTTCTGTCCTGTGGAAAATAAAGTGCTGAGCTTATTGGAGGTGGGTTTTTTTTTTCTACTTTACTTCTATCCATTACGATTCAGGTACATTTGAAGTAGTATTTAACTGGAATAATCATTTTTCTTGACATATTTCTTTAAAAGAATTGCACAACTATATTTTGAGCTTAGTGGAAGAAGACAAACAGTAAGTCATGTCCTATCTTCTTGTCTCAGACCTTCTGGATCTCTGATCTACTGGAGGCTAAAGCCATCTGCGTGCATACCCGGTATGTTGCTGGTAATAAATTACAGAAAAAGATTGTTGTTGTGAAATGCCACCTTAATTCAGTCTTTTTTAGCTTAGATTTTTGGATGTTGACAAGCAAAATGATGTTTTCTAATAAAAAAGTTCAGGCTTAGGGGAGAATGGTTTCTGGAGCTTGACAGTTGGACTGGGTATATTTTACTGTTTAAAAGCTATACTAGGCAAAAGAAAAAGAGCTGTTGAAATCTCCCTGTTTGCAGTTACACCATCAGCTTGAAAACTGATAAATATTTAATGTAATAAAATAGAAACTGTTCTTTGCTCACTTTAAAACAAATTTTTAGTGTGTTTTATGGATATTTCCACACAAAAAGTTCTTTTTTAGTATAAGTTGAAAATTAACTAGAAAAATGGTGCAGTGGCAGTATGGGAATACCGCCTTCAGAACAATGTTGGAGATGTCCAGCTGCAGGAGGTCTCATTTTGTTGCTTTTAGGATATAATCCTAAGAAAGCATGGGGCATTTTTCTATTAGCGTTTCCATCATCCCACTACCCTTGGGATCAGCCTGTCTGCAAGCATGAGCCCAAGAAATGCAGTTCTTCTGTAGCAGTTATTTTTGAAGACATCCACATTTATGGAATGCAAATGATCGTATTTCCTTATTGTGAACTGCATTGTCTTGGCGTTTATCTCAGTCCTTTCTGTTGTTACTAATAAGCTTCTCCTTAAGAGACGCAGTAGAAACCTGTAGCCGTTTTTTTTTTCCCATGCGGCCGTGGGTTGGAGATAGTAAAGGGGATTCCCTGGCCTCCTCTGCATTTGCAGAGCTCTATCAGATGGAGGAAATCTCAGAGTGAGATCCGACAAAACAGGAACAGTTGTTCCCATCCTACTCGTTCCCTGCAGAAGAAGGAGAAATTATATATCCTGTGGGCAGTGGTGCTACACAGAGCTGGCACTCAGTGCAATGCTGTTTTTAAAGTTTCTGTTGCCTGGTAGCGACTCTAGAGCACTTTTTTTTTTTTTTTTTTTCTTGAAGCTCCTCTGACATGTCAATTTGCCATGAAGCAGCTGTGAGGCTCTAAGGTTTGCTGTTGGTATGATTGGGCATTTGCAAGTGTTAGGGATCTTTTTATAATCTAGAGTCTGGTTTGCAGCTCCTCATTCATGGCTTGTTCCTCCTGATGTCGGTAGGACTTGTTATGTGGCTAAGAGTTTGCGTGCTTGGATTGACTTAGCTGTGCTGCAGCTACTCATGCTCTAGGGAAAGACCTTCTGTAGAAACCTGGATACTGGGTTTTCTAGGTCGTACAATAAAACTAGTAATTAGTAATTTCAATGCCATTGCCAAGGTTGCCAAAACAAAATAGAAAACAACAATCGGCCTTGAGGATTTGTACATTTAATTCTGCAGGATGCTCTTTCAGTGTGATGTTTTAAGATTATACTTGGAAGTGGAAAGTGGAAAACCTGCAGTGCGTCTTTTTATCCTTATTCTTTGTAGAAATCTAGTTGATTCTGCAAGAATCGATCAGAAATCTGTGCCGTGTATATGATAAGATACAAGCACTGAAGAACTTAAAAGCTATGCTTTGCTTCCCTGCTACATGTTTGGGTTTTTTTCAGGCCTTTTTTTTTTGCCAACCATTTTACTGCCAAGTGTTTATAGAGCTTGATAAATGTAGGTTGTACCCCTTACCTGTGCAAGGTCGAGCTATACTTGCAAGTATTTATGCAACTTCCTGTGTTATCGGGCCATACTTGACCTTTGAAGTGCTGGTGGGTGTAATTTAATCTATTCTAAAAACAAATAAAGAAAAGTTGTTCTTCACACACACTTTTATGAGCCCTGGAGATTATAATCTTTGGCACAGATAAGTTACCAGCACCCAGAAAAAAAGAAGGAAACTCATATGAGGTTAAAAAAAAGAAAAGGTATTTTCAGCTAGGAGGAGGAATATTGTTATGGAGCTCTCAAGAGCAATGCCTTGGAAAACAGCTGACAAACATGGTTTGCCAGCCAGCAGAAATTATTGGTCTGAAAAAGCCACATAGCTGAGTTGATGTCACTCGTCTTTGTTAATGGGATCTACATTCCCTCTAAAGAAAGGAGTCGCAGAGACCTCAACACGGAGACTGAACAACGAGCTCCTATGTATCCTAGAGCTACTAGCATGTAGCCCTTGTGTGCAGACTGCCTGTAGTCTGATCAGTAACATAATTACTGTAACTAACTAAGGTGATAATCAGATCCTGGGTACGTATAGATTGATCTAACTTAATAACGGTCTGCTGGAAAATCCAAGCAGGAGTCAATGTAGGGAACTCAGCTCAGTAATTTCTGATTCAGGGCTTGGTAAGTAATTTAAAAAATGGGCAAAAGTTCTTGCTTTTGAGGGTTTCTCTAGTTAGTCTCTAAATACGATAAATATTGTGCCATCCTGGGCACAATCAAAGCCTAAAGAATATGGGACTGTTTAAAAGGAGCTTTCAGGAGAGGAGGTGAGAGCCGTTTGTCAGGCTACAGGCTGAAATGAAGCACTGGGAGAGATCCCACAGCCGTGTGTGAAGACGGACTCTAGGCAAGGACTGTTCCAGAAAGGGTGTGCAATAGAGTGGCTTATTACTAAAATAATAATGTTATTTAATTAAAGAATAGTAGCGTTAAGAACACTAAAGAGTTCTGTAGACCCTAAGAGAACAGAACCAGGTCTGAACCAAAGTTATAAATGCTAAGAGGACATGTTCAGCCTACTGTAGCCCGTAGTTTGGTTTGAAAGTGGGAGCAATCTCACTGTCAGCATCGTTTAACACGTGATGGGGCCTTACCTGATGTGTAAATGCAGTTTGCAAAGAGCGAAAGGAGCTAGGGATACCTTTGGCTTGGTAAGTGAAATGTGAAGAGGAGATATTGTAAAGTCTACTAAGTCTGTAAAGTCATTGTAAACTAGAATGGTCTATATGAAAATAGAGAACAGATATCTAAATGGATATCGAACTCTCCCAGAAATATAGCAATTAAGTATGTAAATGTATGTAAAGGCTAGCGTAGGAGTAGGGTTTAGAAGAGAATAAATCTTTATGCTTCCAGGTATAAACAAACTTCTTACTACGGATAAATGGAAATGTTCTTTGGTGACCAAAATAGCTATTTTAGATCTCTTTTTATGGACTCTTTTATTCTGACTGCTTTCTGATACTATGAAACAGTTTGCCAGAGTAGTTGCATGGTTTTTTTTTGTTCCTTCTCTTGCTTCAGAATATAGGTAAGGATGTACTGTGTTTGTGGCATTGCTTACGAAATATGGTTTGGATTTTTAAATGCATTGTTATTCCTTTCCAACATTCCCCTGTGGTCTTAACCGAATCTCTTATTCGATAGAAACTTAAAAACTAGCTGAAAGTAGTAGAAAGTGGTGTTCTCTCCAACTGTGATCCAGCCTGTGGCTGTTGAGATTGTCTGGTGCAATGTTTATAACTTGCACTGTTTGAGATGAATTTCCAGAAAAGCAAGGGACAACTGGAATAATCTGGGCCATTTGTGGAGTTTCAGTTGCTTAGCTCAATTAATTTAAATGAGTTATACACAATTAAATTTCTGATTTGCCTCTGGACTTCAGCTGTGGCAAATGAATAAATGTCTCTCTCTCTTATTTGTCTTTGCTATTTTTTCTTTGGCTCTGAGGTCATTTGTCTAGTCATGGAGATAAAATTCAAGTCATTCTTACTTGTAGGAATATAATATTTTAAGCAGAGATAAATAGGTTGATTCTTATTTTTACAGGGAAAACAGAAAATAGTAGTGTGGGCCAAAGCAAAAGTCCAGAGATAGCTAGAATTCAGAACACTAATCTTGTGAATGACAGATATCCTTCCTGCTTGTCCATTGCATTTGGCAAAACAAATCTGAAAATTCGTTGGAGCTTGGTTGTACTGTACATTGGATTTAATGTAGAGCCAACTACTGCACGTGTATTTAGTTCTGTACTTTGTGATGAATATGAGCTAGAAGAATGTAAACAAAGGCAAAAAAAAGAAAAAAGAAAAAAAAAAAGATGATAGTGTGTTGTGACATGGTTTTAACTGGTGAAAAAGCACTTTAAGGAGAAACTTGGGTTCCGTTCTTTTAGTTAACACATATGTAGGAAACACATTCTTTGTACTGGCAAATATAAAGTTCTTGTTTAGTTTTCATACAACTGCTTTAACTTAAATTTATTTTTTTTACAAGTATTGAAATGTTATTTTGTTTTTACAAGATAGTGCTGAGCACGATTCACCATCCTATTTGTATTCTACCATTTCATTTTTTCAGCACAGATTATGTACATATCTTAAAAGGGAGAAGGAACGGCTATCTTGGCATTGTCTTTGTACATCTGTGCTTTGTGAGATGAAAGCAGTTTAAAAGTTATTCCTTTTGCTTTACTTCCTCTGGCCTATGCTTTGCAACTGTTTCATCTTTGACCCTTCTAGGAAAACAGAATGAAGGAGCTGATGTCCAACAGTACAACCAGCATATCCCAAGCAAGGAAAGCTGTGGAGCAATTAAAAATGGAAGCGTACATGGATAGGATGAAGGTAAACATAGACTTGTTGATATTTTGAATTCAGTCACTGCATTGTGGTTTGACTTCCCTTAAATACGGGAGAAAGACTTGATCAGCTGAAATCAAAATTTTGTTGAGATATAGAGCAATATGCAGCTCTTACGAATCTGTTATTTACTCACTCCTTGGTCCTAGTGAAGCAGTTTTCAAAGACTGGCTTCTAGTCTGTTTTCATGTGACGCCTCCCAGAAGCAGTGAAATTTGTTAAAATCAGCTAACTGGTGCACAGCTGCTCTCCTTTTCCCACTGCATCAGAATATAAGTGCTGTTCGGGTGTCTTGGTAGAAGGGTAAGTATCTCTCTAGAAATTTGAATAAGTCTTTAAGACATTATAATGCTTTTAAGTAATGACAAGCTGAATTACTTGGTTTGGTTTGTTTTAGCACATATGTCATCACACCAAATAGTGTAGGATGATTGCAATGTTCTGTTCTGATTTCTTCACACTGGATAGCCTGTTAATGTGTGGAGATTGGGTTTCATCACACCTCTAAATATACGTGGATTAAGCATTTTAGTTAAAGGCATTATTATACGGAAGTCCTTAATGTTTTCAACCCAAAAAGACCACAGAATCATCCCTCTCCATCATTCTGCCTTCCATTAAACCAAGATTTTGGCATTAAATTAGGCGCTCTAAACTAATAATGCCATAGAAAATTTTAAGAAAGCAGTGCTTGTCCTCTGCCTCTTCCTTGCTATGAAAATTGCGATTAATTATTTGGATGAAAAAGCCAGCCTTTAGCAAGTAAGAAGAGCTTAGAGATGGAAAGACTAGAAGGAGGAATGCACTTATGTAATCAGTTTTTTTTTGCAAAGTTGATAAGGATTTCCAGGGTGTGTACTGCTAATATCAACATTTTTACTGAATGTTAATTTTGAACTGTAACTTTTAAAGGGCACAGGAAGCATTTGACTAGATCTCTTTTTACAGCTAACTTGACAAATAAGTGCATTTTTTATTACATGGCATTATTTGGAAAGTCTTAATAAAATTGCACAGTTTCTTTTTAGTAATTTGATGTCCTTTAAAATAGAATGAAACCCCTTAGAAAAACAGGATACAAGTATCTCTTTTCAGAGACTTTAGTGACAATATTTCTTGTCTTCAGTTCTTATTAGTCTGTGGTTATAATGGAATATAAGAGTAAGAATCATGTGTTGGCAGTAAAAATACCGCTTTGAAATGAACAGTATTGCATTATGCCAGTGTTTCATGTGCCTTTCCAAGTGCTAGAGGTGGAGATCCAATAGCTCAAGAGCGATCTGTGAGACTCCTGAGTCGTGCCTGCAGTTCTGGAGCTGCTCTGGTAGCTGGTGTAGCCTCCGCAGAGGATTCGCAGCCTTAATTTCCAGCTATGGGGGAGCAGGGAAGCGCAGCCCTGCCCAGGCTCTGAGCAGCAGTGGGTTACCCGTGGCAGCTGCACTGAACCCCAGCTTGCAGTGGGATCTCAGAAGAGCTCCTATGGTTTCCCTTTTGGTCTCTGTGATAGCAGGGAAATGCTGCTTTTGCCAAGATTTGAAAGGATTATAGGAGTTTTATCTGTAATGCTGGAACTGGAGTGGACAGCTTGCTAGCAGCATGTAGGATACAAAGCAAGAAAGTGTCTGCTCTTCAGTACTGGGTGCAGTAGGCCCTGCTAACCCCAGAGCTATATAGCAGGCTTGTTGCAGGAGCAAACAGGAAAGGAAAGCTGCTGGAGAGTTCTTACTGCAAATAAGTCTTGTGATTATATCACATGTAGGTTGAGGTGGAACTTCATTTGGTAGGCATTAATGTTTTAATGCTAAAAATGCCAAACCAGCTTATAAGTGCACAGTCACTGTTGTGATCAGATATGAGTGCTAATGCTGAAATTATTAAAAAATTAAATACAGCTTCCCAGTGACAATATTCTTTAATACAATTATTTAGAGATTAATTTATTTAAAGCTTAATAATCTCTTGGGATGTGACTATAATTCCTGCAATCAATGTATAAAATATAGTTTAACATATTTATGTTGCAATTTTGGTAACATGATTTAAAAACATTATACTTTAAATTGCTTATATAGTCTTAATTCAGTCTGTCCTTCCTTCCTGTGGAAAATCGTGGATGTAGTCAATATGGGAGTAATGTTATATAATTATCCTTAAAAACAGTATCAGATCACAAACTCACTGATGAGACAGAAGTATTTTAATTCAAGAATATTATTCACATGAGTATTTACTCTTGATTATATGAAAATATGAATTTTAGCTGCACCTTTTTGCCTCAGTTTTTAGCAATGTCTTTTAAAGTTGGAGTTTGCATAACTGTGGTTTTGTTCTTGTGCGTTGTATCGTATCTTTACAAGTTCATCATGTGTTAGCCATGTGTTGGTAGGGGCAGTTGTTTCTATTTCCTTAACTATTAGCCCACCTTTTTATAGAATAACAGTACAGGTAAGTTTTCAGTCGGGTTAGTCATCTCACCTGATCCCATAACTCTCTTGGCAACAAATGCAGGATGTCTCCTTACATGTGTTTGCTCCTGACATCCTATCTGCTTCTTACACTATGTGGACTTTAATACTTTGAGAAATATGTTTTGGTTTCTAACACTCCATACACTCCATTAACCTTGCTTCCTGTGGTACCTGTGGCGTGCCAGGTACACAAGACTGTTTTCAAGTGCTTTTCCTGATCGCAACATCAGCACCACTAGCTAAACTTTTAAAATTGAATAACTAGTTTAGTCCAGGGCATATCTTGATTCTCTGGATTCTTTATTTTTTCCTTTCTTTCCATGAAGGTCTTAGCCCAGCTTCCAGTGATCCCGAAGGGGCAACTGCTACTGGTGCTGAACCAGCACCACATAACTGTGCCAGCACAAAGTCTCCTAACACGCAGACTGTCTTTTACTTCTTTTCAAGGTTGGAGTGTGATTGCCTGAATTAATTTGGCAGCAAAGTTGAGGATGGCAGGACAACAAGCTGACTTCCCTCACGGCCTAAGGGAGGAGCAGTGCAGCAGCATGACTCTGACACTGATATACCCTAATTAGGTGTCCCTTTACCCAGATCGTGCCACTGCAACTCATGTGGCACTCATCAGGCACTAATTCTATTAATCACTCTAAGTTTTGGTGAACCAAAGTGACTTTTCCTGAAATGCTGCTACTTTGGTACACTTAAGAGCAGAAAAAACAGCTTCAAGATAGCCATTAACTGAAGAGACTTTGGCACAGTCTCTCCTTCTCCATGTCACCCAGTTCTATGATCACAGCCTCAGTGATCCCTGAGCTTCCTCAGCAGCCTCTTTTATCAGTGATAATCCAGTCTTTTAGATTAAACCAGGGCCAGGTATCAAATTCTTAATTGAAATTCCTGTAGATTTAAGTGCCTAAAGATTTTTCCCTGAACCAGCTGTGAAGCATCTGCCTTGGCCTCATGGGCCTGCAATCAGAGCTGGGTAGAGGAGAGGTAGAATCAGAGCTGTAAAGGTAACATGGAAGAGAACTCCTTTTTTTTCCAATCATATATATTGTACTTAACTTTGATGCTTAACTATTCCTTAATGATTAATTCTGAACAATTAAATTCCCATACAAACTGGATTTGGGAGCTTGTCTCTGAATTTGTGCGTCACCAAAGGAGATACTAAGTAGTGAGGAAATAAGCACCATAGTCTATAGTCATTCTGCAAAATTTCCTTGTTTAAGATTTAGGTTAATTGTTTAACTTTCCAAAAGAGATACAGGCATCCATGCTGCATCCATATGTGGACAGGATGCTGTACTGGTTTTTTGGTCATCTTTTGCAGGTACTTTAGACCTCCTTAACTCTGACTGTGCTTTTTTATAGTGTAAAGTGGCAGGTTAGTTTTCAGCTGAGCTACTTCCCCTGACCCAGCTCATCCTGCATCTGTATGAACAGTGGAGCTGGCAAGAAGGAAAAGATGGGAATGGGTGGCAGAGGAAAAGGTCAGGAAAACATGGCCAAACTTGTTGTAAATTTAAATTGTCCATGCTTGGTAGATTGTCTTTAAATTACTTTTATATAGTAAAATCATGCCTTTCAAGTACCAAAGCATTTACTCAGTTATGTGGACAGCTTCATTTATTAAATTTGTAGTGTTCTTAATTACATATATAAAATATATGTTTTATATATATTTATATATATATGTAAATATATATATACATTTATATAGCTGTTAATTTAATGTTAAAAAGCAGCTATTAGCAGGTGTGGCAGATGTAGAATCTAGAAACCTGAAAGCTTAGAAGTACAATAGTTTCACCTTTCAAGACAGCTTGGGACAGAACAAATGTACCCCAAATCTACTGTGTTTCAGTATTTCAATGGTTCCTACACTAACATAGACTAAGTATGATTTGTAGAAGGTTCATACCTTGATTTCCAGAATTTTTCTAACAATATATGAGGGATTGTGAGAAACGATTGATTTGTTTCTTATTCCTTTCAGAACTGCTTTTCCTTTAATCTTGGGGATAGTATGTGTTTATTTCAGCATAGACCAGTTTGGCTTGCTGAGAGACTTTCCAGTGTTTTACACAGGGGATTTTGAGTTTTGGGATTTTAACTGTAAAGGTAGACAATTAACTCATTTCCTTTTTTTTCCCTCCCATTTTGCAGTTGCCTGAAGTAATTAGGCATTTAACAAAAGAACAAGACTTCCAAAATAATTTCATTAAACATTACTTTGCAAGCAGCTGTAACCAACTGATTATTTCCTTAGCAGAGAAGACCACATTGCTAACCTTAGGGAGCCCTCCTTCAATTCAGTAGGGAAATCAAAACTTCAAGCTCGCTATTCTACTCTAGGGGCAGTTTGTTTGCTGTGCAGAGTAGTTACTATAACCCGCAAGAGCTAGGTTCACTCAATTAAGGTTTTGTACTTACAATAGTTGCCCATTCCCCGCTATGTTTGGATTGCTCAGCTGGTGGAAAAATCAAGGCCTCCAGCCATTCAGAGCAGCCAGCAGCACCACAAAGAATATTCATGGCTGACGAGTGAAAGAAACAGGACAGCTTGAAGGTATTGGTATATTTATTGGTAGCTGAAATGAGTATTGCTGTAGTGGGGTTTTTGTTGGGTTTTTTTGTTTGTTTTTTTTTTCGGCAAGCCATAAGAATCCCAGAAGGATCATAAACTGACTCTGCCTTTCTTCTCCATAGAAGTACCAGCTAGAAATTATAATGCAGAAGTAAGTGAGTAGAAATCAGGAGGAGCAGATTCCATGCTAGAAGACACGCATCAAACAAAAGCAAACAATGGCCTCGTGACTAGTAGAATACTGCATCTCCCAGCAAAGTGGAGAAAGCCAAGATAATAATGGTGCTTCATCACAATTTTCCCATGGATAAAGCACTATTTAATCTTCTCCTCACAAGCAGGAAGGCGAGAAGGAATGTTCTGACATTTAAGATCCGTGGTGTATCAGCTACTATTCTTTATTTCCTAAGAAGGTAGAAAATAGTCCCAACTGGCTCTGAATAGTGATAAGAGATAAGTGGTTAGATTGCTGATAAATGTGTGAATCTCTTCATTTTAGATGTAAAGGATAAACAGAGTGGGTTTCATAGCCAGGATAGTAATTAGTCACAATCCATGACAAGACAGATGACATAGTAATTGCAGCATTTTCCCCTGTCACTGAAGCTTATAATTATTAGTGCAGCTAACAGAATTATGTTCTAACTTTGGCTGTTTTTATCACCTCTGTTACTCTGAAATGTAATGGTAAAATTCCACAGTTCTCCTGAGACTAATTCTTTAAAGCATCAGGGTCAGCTTTTTCTTCTTCTGATAATTTGACAGCCAGATGTATTTTTACACTACAGAGAATAAAAATTATTGTATAAAATGCGAGATTGGCTTGATTCATATGTATTCCAGCTCCTCTATCTATGCATTTTAAAATATAAGAAATATGGAATGGTAATTTTCTTTTAAAATTAATCTATCAGAGTCTGATTTTTCTTTTTTTAGCCACTTCCACAGTGTGTATAAATGACTTTGAATCAGTACGTCAAGCAGTATTGCGTAAGAGAGCAGAAGTAATTAATGCATGTTAGTTTAATTTGAATGTTCAAAGTATATATTTTTATTCTAATTCTTGGTAAAAGCCATTCTGAAACTGTCTGGCAACATTCACCTATAAAAAAAGCTAATGGTGAGTATGAGCTATGATGGACTAGTCTTCATGTAACTTCTTCCATGGCACAAGCAGGATGATTAAGACCTAATTTTATATAACAACAGATCACATGATTGGTCGTTAGGCATGCTCTGCATGCTGATATTTGCTAAAGAAGTTGTCTCTGCTATAGCCTTCCACTGCTGCTGTTTTGAATAATACTGAGTAGGAAACATGCCGGAGGCAACACTGTATTTTGTTCCTTTTTGGCCACAGTCCTGACTTCAGTTGCCATGTTTGTGAGAAATGTTTTCATTGCTGCTGGAACGTCATCAGCTGAATTAACTCTCTATAGAGAGTGGTCACCACCTGACTGCGTCAACCATCACCTATCCCAAGCTGAGTGAAGAAACAGCCATAACGGAGTTCTGTAACTACTGTAGTCCCATGTAGGAGAATTTCTTCTCCCCAGCCCTGCACCCTTTTTTTAAGCATGAAAATACATGACCTAATTGTGGCTGAGACGTACAGAACTCAGTCAGTGAATCTATGTACAGTGAAATATATGTTGCAGGTTTGTTTTCCTCTAAACTGTACTATATTTTGTCGAAGAGCAAACTCATTTGTTTGTGTCGTTTGAGCACTGCAGTGTTGAACAATCTGCTTGCTCTGCTTTGTGATGTTTCACATCCCTACCAGCATATCGGAGGACACGTTAGATATTCATGTTGTGCTTTTTGCTAGTGATAAACCCCTTTTAATTCTTACAGAATGTCAAGCATAGTAAAAAATGTAGAGAAACAAGTAATGATATTTATGGGGTTTATCCTTTCTAAAAATTATGGTTGAAATTGTACTTTCATCCAATGAAAAGCAATATACTTAGGCTGATGCTGCTTATCCTTACGTGGAGCGAGCGAGATAGCTATGGAAAGATCAGTCTGTTGAAGTTCATTGTTGATCCCCTGCGTTTACAGGATCCGTCTTCTTAAAAACATTTCTGGTCTCTTTAACAGAATAACTCATTCAGCAGCTTAATAATTGAAGATGGATGTCCCAGGCATCTTTAATAACCTCTCCTTATGAGGCCTTCAGGATTAATGTAGCTCTCCATTAGATTTTAGGGCAATAAAGTTGATTGTGACATAGCACTAAAAATGTCACTGAGCTTTTTGTGGGCAGCTGTGGCTCTGAGTTTGACTTGCTCAGTTTGAATGAGAGCTCAGGACCAGTAATAAATTAGAGCACAGAACTGTCTTTTCAAAGAGACAGCTGATCTGGAAGGACAAGAGAAAAGTGAAAATGTGTGTGTTAAATAAGCATGAATATAATTGGGATTCTTGTGGCTTGAAACTGCTTCTCCAAAAGCCTGTGGTATGCATTCCTCCTGAAGCTCTTGGGAACGTGTTAGTTTAGACTTTACTGAGATACAGCACAGATCATTAGCAAAGAGAAGGTAGTTTGGCTGCCTTTGATCTTTCTTGAGCTTGGCAAGAATTCTGCGCTGTGCCTATATTGTGCCTCTGTTTGGAGAATTCAACTTTTTAAAATTCTCTGATAAATTTAAATGACAATTATTAGTATAACATCAATCTCAATTATCTACTTTGCCATTACAGTTCTACCTCTCTGGCTCCAGACGGTGCCATCACACTGTAAAATCCATCCTTTTGTCTTTGCCTAGCAAGCAAAAAATTGAAGAATGTCTGAAAAAGTCAAAATCCTTTCTTTACACTTGAAGTCAGACTCTCCAGTTCATTTTTGTTTGAGGGCCTCTCTTCTCAGATGCCCTGGTCCTTCTGAGTCTCTGAACAGCTGATTTGCTCAGTTAAGTTTTCAGTCTTCTGCTTTGTATTGGCCCAGTAACATCTCTGCCCACCCTCTTGTACCACCATCTAATTCAAAGTCAAGCTGATTTTAAGTAATCTTACAGCTCTGCTTCCTAGAAACCTCCTGGTTTCTACCAGGATGCCAATCCGAAGTACTTTGTGGTTTTAAGAATTGCAGCAGGCCATATTTTAACATATGTTTCAAGTAGAGAAAATGGCTATGAATGCCTGTCCAACACCAACTGACTGCCCAGGTCTGATGTGAAGCCTCCTGCAAGCTGGAGTCCTGCCAAAGCAAGCCGGGTGTAAGAAAGCTACGTGAGAGCAGTGGCACACCTAATGATGGAGAAAGCAGATTTATTTTTGCTCTCTGCTGTAGTAAAACTACAGCTGTGCGAACATGCAAACCTCAGTGTCTGACTGAGGAGAATGTGACACAGTGTTCAGAGGAACACATTATTTTATAAAGACTCCCCATCTCAGTATCTTTTGTAATACTGAAAATGTAATAATTCAATGAAACAAAGAGATTCAGATTGTTATAAACATTGTCTTGCTAACAGAGAGAACAAAAATATTTTGTATATGACTTCTAAGTTTTTGTAAAAACTCACAAGAGCCACAATGAGCCGAATGTCACCAACATTTTAAAGGCACAAAGCTGCAAGATTTCAGCTGCAGCCAAGATGTTTTCATTTTTAATTTCATGCAAAATACCCTGACTGCCAACACACTGATCTTATGCATTGGCAGACTGCGACTGTATCTTGATAGGAATTATATTGAATTTGGCCACATGAAACAGGGAACATTGAATTAAAACTGCTCCACAAATTGGATAAAACACGTAATAGCATTCATAGACTTGGACAACAAGTCATAGATAATATAGGATAATATTAGATAATATAGGATAGGATGTTAGATAATATAGGATAATTCTCAAAATTTACAGAAAGGTTATCATGTTTTGTTATATTTCTGGGGGACTTCTTGGTAAAACTAAATAGAATTCTATCTTTGGAAACTTTAGAACTGTTTATTCAAGAAGTATAAAAAGCCTAAAGGCAATTTAAATCAAATTTAAATTGATGTGATAAAACATTACTTATAATAACTCACTAAACAGAAAATATTAGGCAGAATTCATTGAAAAGCACAGTATTTAGCTTAAATGGGAGCTATGACTCAAAATGATTAAGTTTTTCTCCTGATTCGTTACTGCTTCTTAATTTCATGTTAACATGCCTGAAGAACAAAGAACGTTTCAGTGGAAGATCTTCCAACTCTGCTTCTCTGACGGCTGGCAGGAAGAGCTGAGGCTGAAGGCCTCCACAAACTACCTACTTCGTTGTGGACCCGTGTGGCTCCCTGCCTACGAGCAGGGTGTGCTCCTGACCTTGTTGCTGGTGGAAGAGGAACAGCTAAACAGCCATCATATAAATCAATACCATTTTATGGCAGAGTATTAAATAAAATGCACATAATGGTTAGGCCTAATAAGAGCAAACTTGGAAAAGTGAACTCAAAAGCAATCTATTCCTATTCTATGAGAGCTCTCCCTATATTTTATGTTATGTGAAGGATATTTGTGTAATGCTGCTTGATTCAGAATTAAGTCTTACAGTGGTTCTCTCTTATCTTCTGTTAGGTATCCAAGGCTGCTGCTGATTTATTGGCATACTGTGATGCTCATATTGGAGAAGATCCCCTTATTATTCCAGTGCCTGCATCTGAAAATCCCTTTAGGGAGAAGAAACTCTTTTGTACGATCCTTTGAGTCAGTTTTCAGTTAACATGTCTTTTGTTAAAATTTGTTACCAGTGATGCATGCTCTAATTCTTTGTATTTTTTCTTCAATTATCAATAGGAAACCCATAATTACAGTATTTTAGGAGGTAGTGCATTTTATGATAAATAAAATTGACTCCTAACAAATTGAAGGCCAATTAACAAATTTAATTTCAGTGCTTCAGAAAGATTCTTTTGGCCTTAATGAAAGTATCGAGTATAATATCAAACTGTAGATTTCTTTGCCAGTCATAGATTTTTCTGAGACCTAAATGAGTCATACAGACTCCGAAGCTATTTTTAACATTCTCATTTTCTTTGGGAGGTGAATTTAATTTATTTGCTTCATTTTCCTTTACAAATTTATTTTACAAGAGTAGTGTGACCTTTCCTGAAGTAGCTCTCTTTAGAAAAAAAATGACAGCGATTTACGATGTTTGTAATAATCAGCACTCTGCAATATATGATATTTACAAATACGTTAGTGAATGCTATAATAAACTTGACTACAAAAACAGTCTTAGTAAGGCAACATTGTAACTGTAAACAAAATGAAGATGTATAGTTACCTACTAGCACTGCATCAATAAAGCCGTAGAAAAAATACGTGGCTGCTCGTAATTTATTTTGAGTAATGATTCAAATTACTTTAGAAGGTAAACTGAACTGCAATATATTGGCTGTTCTTGCAAGTCTCAGGGAAGGGCTTAAACTCCACCCTGATCAATGCAGGGAGGAGGGTTCCATTTTCTCAGCAGTTCTGTGTTTACGCCTTTGCCCAGGAGAGAGAGACTTTGTGAGGATGCCAGGCAATGGAAATGCAGCTTATTCTGGAACACACACTGAGAACACTGTGCCAGCAGCAGGAACACAGCCTTCCCCCTGCACCCCCATAAATACTTGGTTGTACAAATTGAAATATGTCCTTGGCCCAGTGGGGTGTTCAACTAAGTTTGCGGCTGTAGCTTTGCATGGTGGACCTTAATCTGAAATAGTGAAAGTTTGGATGTGCATCCCTGTTCCAAAGGGGTGGTGAGTATTGTGAGAATGTGGCTCTGAGCCAGACACATGAGGAGAGTTCCCTCACTGATGGATTTCGTATCGGTGTTCTGGAAGTTACACCTTTGGGTTCCTCAGTGCTGGGGTTCAGTCTGAGAAACACTCCTTGAAATTGGGCCATACACACCTCTGAAATTGGGCCATACACATCATGCTGAAGATAATTTCTCTGGAGAGTTCTACCAGTCTGAATGAGACCAGGCTCCGAGCAACCATCCATAACCATATTTCCTGTGCAGAGATGTGGATTTCATAAGTGCCATAAAAAACTGCAAAGCAAAGGATTGTCGAGGAACTGAGCATCTCGGGGAAACACCTAAATTTGGATGCTAAGGAAAGGTCAGGTTGATGAATTAAATCTTTCGGATTTAGCCCACAGTGCATATTCTTTCTCAGTGTATTTTTAGCAATTTCCATCAATGTTTGTTGCTCTGTTTTGTACAGCAGAAATACCGGACACCTTCACTGTGGAGGCAGCGCTTGCTTTCCCACTCAGCTTCGGTAACGCGGTGCAGGCAGCTATGTTCAGCCACCAGTCTGATCAGACAAGACAGATGGATTTGCCACAGGCCAGCCCACTCACCAGAGCTGTTATAAAATGAACCTCCCCGTTAATTTACTTCTTGTAATATTAAGAAATATATTCCTTGCAACCAGTCATTTTTTGTGGCATCTTTAATTTGAAGATTTGGTAACTGAGAACTTCAGTAGTCCAGTAGGCACAGAGCAGCTTCCCAGTAGCTATTCTGAGAAACATTCAAATGTCTTGCTTAACTAGGATTGTAGGATACAATATGTGTACTTAAGAAAGTAGAATTTTCTTGTCTAGGTTCTCTATGTTGGTTTGCATTTCAAACTTCTCAGTTTTAAATTCCTCTTCCTAACTTCTAACAGGAATATTTGTTAATGCCTGGTGTGTTCAGCTTTATTTTGGGGGTACAGAAATAGGCTTTAGTTGACCTAATAGCTATTTTTTTGACAGTGAAATAAAAACGGCGTTTTAAAATCATTTTTTACAGAGGAAGCAGCAAAATGCTAACGAGGCTCTTCGGGGAGCCCTCCCGACGCGCTCAGTGACGCCGTTACTGCTGCGGTCGCCATGGCAGCGTGTCCGTTAGCCCTCGCGCGGAGGGCCGAGGCCGTGGCCCGCCGTGGCGGCGGCAGCCGGGGCGCAGCCGGGCGGCCGCCCTCTCCGAGGCCCTGCAGGAGCCTCCCTGCGGCCCGTCCGCGATGCCAGACCCTCCACGGCGCGTTGCCAGGCTGCAGGCCGCTCGCTTTCCGCTTCCCTCAACAGCGGCACCCGAGGCCTTCAATGAACGTTTCACAGTGGCTTTGAGTATCACTCGTAATAAAAGCTCTACCTACAAAAATTCAGCTTTTTCAGTCTTAAGAAGCATGTTTTGTGCTTGAGGGTTTGTGGTTTGGAGCACGAGGTTTTTCTTCAAAGCTTTTCTTGAATTATTTGTGAAAGGATAGGATGTCAGACTTTAATAGCTGAATCTTATGTGTGGTTTCTTTCATTAGTCCACAACATAATCAAATAGTTCATTTTATATCTATTAAGATGTTTTTGTGCTTCTATCCTTTAAAAAAAGAAAGCAGCTAGAGTATAATATATTGTCTATTTTTATAGCAGATATCACCTTCATGGAAAACAGGACAGCCTTATTTACAGGGACCTTATTTACCACTTTTTTGATAGATATATACTGCTGACAAACTGCCAATTTGAAAAGGGGCATGGAAGATCACTAGTTCAAAATAATTATTATAGCTTTGGATCACATAGCAATATGTGCCTTTATTCAATAAAACAAGATTCTCTGGAGCAAATGGTAAGATTTGTTCTTATTTCATGCTAGCTTTATCCAGAAATCAACATTTTAAACACTGTCTCTTTGTCCATGCCCTCCAAACCATCACACGTCTTTGTTGTTATATTTCTTGCTGTTTTGACATTTGCAGTGGTTTGGATAGACTGCTCTTGTTACTCTAGTTTAATGCTCAAACACCTTCCTCCAACACTACTTGCAAATATCTGAAAGTTTTTGAACATTTTTCTAAAAATAAATACTTGTTCTATCATAAAGTACCACATATTAAAAAAAAAAAAAAACAGCATAATGGACTCTCCAAGAGTAAGCTATCTTCTGAAGCAATGACCTTTTATTTTCATCAAACCATCTGACTTGATTCCCACTGACTTCGGTGAAAAAAGAAAAAAAAAGAAAGAAAAGCAGCCGGGTTACCCAACCAGTCTCTTATTCGGTGCTGTCTGAGTTTTATTTCATGTACCGTTGGGCTTGTCGCTTTGTGTTTCAGGCCCAGCAAACAATGCCTGCTCACTGCTAGCAGCGCGAGGTGCGGCTGTCACCCCATGGAACGAGAACTTTAAGAAGAGAAGTTGGATTCGAGGTGACATGTTACTATCATCAACTCATTCTTCATATTATCCTAGTGTCTGCTGCAGTGATGGAGGAAGAGTTCCCAATGGTAAGTTAATGGTAAATTATAGTGTATCCGTAGTATTGGCGTAGTGTTTGTGGGCTGTTTTGCATTCCTTAGATTCATCTCCTTGGCTTATATTCATCATTTCAGTACAGAAAACTATTTCCCATTTCTCCATTACATGCCAAATCCTCCTTCCTACACAAGGTATTAAATTAGTAGCAGGCTGCTTAGCTAATGCTAATAGGCAAGTTTTTTAAGCAGCTTCTACAAAATTGTGGAGGAAGGAGGGGAAATACTGGAGGAAAGCTTAAATTAATCTGTAGGTCAGCCTACACATTAAAATAAATACAAACTTTGGTGTCAGTGACACAAAGGTAAACCCAGGAGGATTTCCCTACTGGTTCAGAGGGTCTCTGAGCAGAAGCGTTGAGTATCGTGTAGCAAGGGAGCTAATGGGACAGTGACTTTTAATGTAGCCATTAATACCAGAGTTAATACAGGAATGACTTTTCTGTTTGTTGAGAGGAAGAGGCTTGGTTGAGGTTATCAATCAAATACAGTTTCATCACTCAAATTTGTAAATAAACAACATGAGATTTAAACTGCTTTACCCTAAAATCGGGCATTTTCTTTCCTAAAATCCTATTATGAAGTAAAAATTGCACGGGGTCATCTATTACTGCCACCTACTGATAAAGTGACTGAAACAGAAAAATGTAAATAACAAGCCTCAACTAGAATGATATTAAAAATTGATTTTAAATGAGTACATGTACATACAGGAACAGAGTATTTTAATTTCCATGGTCTGCATTTTGTAAGGTATCATGTGTCCCCATGTCACATTTTGAGATGTGCTAGAACCTCACAGTTGACTTTCAAACTCCTCAGTTTACACAAACATGAAACTCAGATATAGGATTTAGTTAAATAAATCCAGTGTCTAGATGTAAATCATTACAGTATTTGGGGATCTCTGAGTTAATCTGCAGCAGAGCTGCCGTCCACTGCTTTCCTGTCATTTTATTTTATTTCTTTTCTTCCAGTTTCCAGACGTAATTCAGATGCCTTTCCCTCACTGGTGAAAGGCCTACAAGTTGTGCCACCACTCTGCCCTTTTTCTCCCTTCAGAAACTGATGTGATTGCAAACTGCAGAAAATCCTGGCTGTAGGGCTGAAATGGGTCCCTGTACAGTGAGCTAATAATAATCTATTCTGTTGAGTTGCTTTACTCCTTCACATTTAAACTTATCTCCTAGCTTCTGTCCTGGGTTTTTTGGTTTCTTTTTTTTTTTTTTTTCAGATGCTGGAATCTAGGTCAAGTATTTTCTCATATGCCACAGGGTGAGTATAAAAACAGAATTGAACATAGGCCTCAGCTTACATTTGGAGCAAAGTTTTACTGAAATTGCATCAAGCATGACATAAGTCTGTATTTCAAAAGCCCGCCCATTCCACCAAAACTTTTAGTTTTGTATCTTCTCACTGCACCGTATCGTGTTGAGCCTTTGAGTACGACAGTCCTGTGTGTTTTGTGCAGCCTGCTCTAAAGAGGAGCACTGCTTTTTTCGGAGGAAGCGGCCATCCAAACTTTCTGTCAAATTGGCATTTATAGAAAAGAACCATTTTAAAAACCATTCACATGGCATCAATTTAAAGATTTTTGGAATGTATCAAGCTGTCTCTGGGAAACGCAGCTCACATGACTTTTTGGCTGAAAAATTGTCCCTGATATTGTTTATCCAAAAAACTCTGTTTTGCCACCAAGGTTCTTGCACTGATTCTTGCCTGCGAGTTCCCCTGTAGAGCACAGAAGTCTCTATCCTGCTCCTCAGAATACTGACCTGAGATTTCCAACACCTGCAGTGTTGATATACCAATATGTTTGCCATCCCTTAAAATATCAGGTGATAAAAACTTCAGATGCCAAGAGTCTCATGAAGAAATACGTCAACAGAAACATTAAGAAAACATGGAATGTAATAATAGCTTTTTTGAGGTCTTTTCTTCTCTCTCAAACTGTGACCGTATGGTTTGTTCTGGTATGCTTGCTTCAGACTATGGAAAATATCTATAGAAAGCAGTCACAAAATATCTATTCATGAAAAAGTAGATACAGCTGTAAAACGGATTGTGTTACTTCATAGTTCTGCCCATATCAGCTAGACAAATACTTGCAACAAGGATATGAACATATTTATGAATATCTAAACAGTAGCCGAATAAACCTAAAACTACATTAAAAGATAGCTAAAGTAACTAACTTAAGTACTCTTTTAGGAAATGTCATGGTTAAATTTGCATCGTGCAGTTCAGCTAGGAATACTCAGCTTTTCGAACTGGAGGGACTTTTGCAAACCAAGCACGCAGAAACTGAGGGGAAAAGAATGAATGATGTGAAACGTTAGCTTCATTATTTTCCTGGTAGCACTCAGAGGCGATGCCAGTTGTCCCAAGGAGCACCGACCACCTTAGCCTTGTGGCACTCTTTGGTGGTCCCATCTTATTCATGTCACATCTTCTGCAGAAAATGAGCAGCTGCCCGACACGTCCTCCAGCAGAGCAGGGCCGTTTTGAAGCAGGGCAGATCCTCAGCTTGCAATGAGATATTTATTATTGTTGCGTCGATACATTTAGATTATTATGGTTTTCTCCAAGCTAGTTTTGCATGGTAGTTTTACAAACTGTTTTGGTACCAAGCTCTTGCAATGCCAGTAAAAAGAAGACCCTGGTCAGAATATTCTTGGACCTCAGAGAAGTCAGTTTAAATTGGGGTTTCTCAGAGCAATGTGCCAAACTGCTTAAAATGATGAATAGAAAATATCAGGAAAGAGGAAGGGGAAATTATAACCCTGTTGCAAAAGATGTACTACAGCAAAATTTCACGCCCGTGCTCCAAACAGACATGAGAGTGATTTAACTTCCCCCTCAAAAAGGTCAGCAAAATCAGACAAATAATTTTACACAAAACAAGTATTTTTTGTTAATATTCTTTTAGTTAACTTTTCAGAAATTACTAACTTGATTTTGCTTAAACATTTCAGTCAGAAACAAGTCATTGTTGCTGCAACTTTACGCCCTAACAGCTGCAGAGTAGTTTCAAGAAATAGAAAGGCAAATTCTTCAAGTGGGAAGCACAAGGCAGGTTTAACCAAAAAAAAAAAAAAAAAGTGCTATTTATGTCTTCCTACAGCGCTGCAGTTCTGATGCTTCTGACAGCCACCAGGTGCAGGCCATTTTGCTGTCAGCTGGTGTGAAGGGACTGCAAATTCGGTTCTCATGCAACCCAGTCTTGAGGCACGTTAGCTGCCGCTGTGGGAAGAGTCGCATCTCTGTGTGTCTGTGGAGGAGACACTGACGTCCTGACCTTTTCAGTTCCTTGAATCTCTCAGTAAGTGAGCACATAGAGCAGAACCAATAGTCATAAGGTATCTGGATTTTTTTAAAGCTTCTAGTCAGTCTCCCTTAGGACACCATTAAGGAAAGCAGCCACGGGCAAAACCTTGTTAGATTCCTGCCTCCACTGAGCGCACAACTGCGTGGGGCCTCGTGCTCCACCGCCGCACGGTGAGCACAGGCTGCTGCTCCCCAGGCCAGGGCAGCTCTCCATGCCAGCCCGGCGTGCTCCTCGGAGAGGGAGCTGGTCACAGCCTGCTGACTTTCCTTTGCCACTGCTAATTATATGAGCTGGCAGAGCCTCCAGACAGACAGACAGTTTTCTAGAGATCAGTTTTCAGAGGAGCTGTGCTTCATCATCATCAGAAGGAAGGCCAAAAGGAGAGGCAGGGAAACATCTCTTCCATTTGAGAAAATTAGCAAAATCCATTTCCCTGAACAATCCTAAAGGAGGAAAGAAAAGGACTGGTAATTCCCTACCTTCCTCAGTGCATACTGTGAATCTGTTTAGGTTATGAAGTCTGGGAAAAACTAAGAGTAACATTTCCCACACACCTAGGATGAAAACTTGCAACCCTTTAAATTAAAACCACTCTTCTCCTGACTTGTAATCTCTTTGAATGTGTTTTCTTTAAATAACTGAAGGTGCAATCACGTTGTGAAATATGATATATCAGCGTTATCGGAAGGTGTGGAAAAAACTTAGCTCCAGAGACAAGTAACTTTGCAAAGCACCTGTAACCTCAGGCTAACCTCCCCTGACCTTGCTTACACCCACAGCCCTGCACTGCGGTGAGCACTGTTTTGTGCAGGGTCACCCTCCTGCCTACTGAGAGCTGTGGCTGCAGGCGGGATGCACTATTAGCATGTCATAACACACTTTACCAAAAGCAAGAACGTTACCTTTTTTTTTTTTTGGCCATGTTTCAGTCATGACACTTCGATTTGCTAAAGTTCCCCCTGTAATTTCATTCAACATATTCCACTTTTTGGAATAACATATTGCACTCAGAAACACTTACGCTTCTGAGTGCTGTAATGCTGTTGCAGTTCTTTGCCAAAGTGAAGTGCTCTGTTAGTTTTATTGGATTAATAAAGCATTGTTCTGGGAAGCTTTCTTTTTATTACACAATGACTTTTTAAGAGGGTCAGTATTGCAGATAATTGTAGTGTTGCACAAATAAAAATTAACTAAGAAATTTTTTTGTTTTTTCCTTAGTCTTTCGGAGCTACAATGAGCACAAGAATGAAGGTCCCAAAGGAAAAAAGCTACTGCTGTGTCTCTTAGGTTCTCATAATCAAAAGAGTAAAATATTAAAATATGAAATAATATATAATAATAATATGCAGCATTATCCCTTGCAATCAAAATAAGTTATTTTCTGAGTTGAGCCTGGGCCCTCGAGGCAGCTTGGCCTTGCACTCAACAGCGACAGCTTGGGAAGCCCACCTGTGACGAGGGGGTGAGCACAGTACTAGGTACTCCAGCTAAAAGGGCCATCCTCGAGCACAGCGGCCCTGCCTTGGCTCGTTACCGCAGCCAGGAGTTTCTCTATCAGGTCTACATCTCGACGTGGTCTTCAAGGACAACTTCCATACAGCTGAGAGCCTTCTTCCTTTGCATGGCACTAAAAAGATCACAGAGCTGAGGACGGCACGTCCGTATTTGCCCTCCGGCTGCCTCGCAGTGCTGCGGGACACGTCACTTGACCTCTCTGCCTACTTACCCAGCTGAGTGGGGCAGCCGCCTCCCTGGCCCTCGTGATGGTAGCGCACGGCGGGCACCTCTCCACAGCACAGGGTGGCTGAGCGGCCTCCTGGGGACAGTCCCCCCCACACCATGCTATCCCCAAGGACAGCGTGTGCGATAGGCCAGGGCCAAAACCGCGTCGTGGATGTGGGTGGCACCTGGCAATTAAACACCAAGGATGGGGCCATGGGTAGCACCCAGCAGTTAAACACCAAGGATGACTCTGCTTGCATTGTGCCCTGGCCCTGTGCAGTTCACAGCTCTGAGCGTAGCCTCTGCGCCCCGGCTCCCCTCTCCATGGAAGGGGTAAAGGCTACTTGGCTTTCAAGGGTGCTGTAAAACATCGGCAGCAGCAGAGGGAGCTGCTAGCTCAGAGCAGCCGAGTGTTGGCGCTTCCATTTTGCCGCGCTATCGTGGACGTGTGAGGCATCGCTGTCCGGGATCCTAGGGTTTGATGTGATACTTGTTTGGCGTGTCCGTGCAGCTCCTAAGGATTTGAGGACACCTGGTCAGGAAAAGGGTTTAAAGGCGTGCACTTCAAATTCCTGACTAAAAGGGAGCCCGCGTAATAGCAGGACAAGCAACACTGCGAGGAACTGAAGCAGTAACATGTTTCTCCACGTGAGAGATGCGCGCAGAGGCAGCCCCGACGAGCCCTTCGGCGTCAGGCACAAACACGAGGCGCTCCTGGAGCAGCAGCACCAGGGCCGCGCGCCGCCCTCCGCGGCCGCCTCTCCTGCTCGCCGCTCACACGGCGCCCGGCCTCGCGCCGGGGCCTCCCTGCCCTCCCTCCCCGCGGCGCTGCCGCCTCGCCCGGCGCCCCCGGCTCGGCTCGGCCCGGCCCGGCCCGGCCCGGCGCCGCCCCGCGGCATTGTGGGGGCTGTAGGCGCCGCCGCCGCCGGGGCGGGACTGCAGCTCCCGGCGGCCGCGGGGCCGCGGAGCCCGCGCCGGGCCGCGCCAGCAGCGGCGGCGCGGGGAGGAGCTGCGGGCGGCCGAGCGGGCCCGGCGCGGAGCGGGACGGCGCTGGCCGCGGCCAATGCGAAATTGGCTGGTGCTGCTGGGCCCCTGTGCGCTCGGGGTCGCGCTGCACCTCTGGCTGCTGCTCGGCTGCCCCGGCTGGCAGGCGGCAGGTAGGGGGGGAGCTCGGCGGGTCCACCCGTAACGGGCGGCGCTGCGGCCGTTAAACGGCCGGCACCCCGCGGCGGGGGAGGGGCGCTGCCGGCGCGGGGAGCCCTCGCCGGGCGCTGCGCTGCGCTGCAGGGGCAGAGCGTGAGGGGAGAGTAAAATAAAAGGAAACGACACAAATCCAGCTCATGGAGGGCACGTTTTAAACGGGAGGTGCTGGCGGCAATCGCGCCAAGTGGCCGTGGGGAGCACGGTGGGACTTCAGCGGCGGTCCCGCCGTCCCGAGTGCCTTGGCACAGCCGGTGCTGTCCTGCGCCTGCCAGGGAAGAGAAATCTGCAGGTTTATTTGTGTGGGATCATGAATAGCTTTTTTTTTTTTTGGTGCATTGTTGTGTATTAAAAAATTCCTGGAGACATATCTTGTGCTCCTCATAAAATGAGCCGTGTTTTTTAGGTCCCAGGTCAGCTTAAGTGGTGGAAACGGGTATCCAATGGAGGTTTGCCTCTTAGCCCTCAGAAAGTGTTGTGTAAGGTACAAGCTGTGGGAATGGCTGGCTTGGCAGGGTAAAGAAGGGTAAGCTAAGGGACCTCTTCTCTTTCAGATGGTTCATGTGCTATTTATTATTATTATTCAGAGTGTTTTAGGAAGATTAATGTACAACAGTGTAAGAAATATCCCTGTTAAAATGCTTCTTGAACCTGAAACTGCTCAAGATAAAGCCAGCCTTGTTTCATTCAACCAACTTTTTTTTTTTTTTTTTCTTTTTTCTTTCTCGTTTGCTGCTTCTGCTGCTTCTTTACTATCTGCTACCTGGAATCACTGGCATGAATAAAAACTAAATTTAATCATGGGACAATGTTTTACAATAGCTATGACATAAAAATGTGTTATTGGTATAAAAATGGTATTTTGTTAGCCTACATAGTGCCTCAACAGTGGCAAAATTAGCGATCGGCAGAGGCCACAGGCAGAGCTATACAGTGGTCTGCACTGGCAGGGCTTTTTCTGCTGGGGTGTTGCTCGTGATGATTTTGCAGTTATAACTGAAATCTCTATCCATACGCTGTGTTAACTGGTACTCTTAGAAGTCTGTGGTTAGTTTTTTCCCACCATTAAAAATGTGGGAGTAGAACAAAGAAAAGTATTTGTAACTGTTTTTATCAAGCTAGAGCAAACATTTTTTTAATCAGATGTTACTTTGTGCTGTAAATGCAATGGGAAATTAAAAGCTTCAACTTATATGGTGTGTTTTTTGATTTTGTTGTTGTTGTTTTTTAGAAACTTGATTCCTCTCTCAATAATTATAGCACCAAAAAAAAAAAAAAAAAGAAATATCTATAAAAAAAGATGATGGCCTGTTTTAATGATTTAGTACCTACTTGTCATGACTGAGTTGTGAACACAGGACTAGAATGGACCTCTTGGGCCATTGAGTCTCTTTACTCTTTCTAATAAGCAGCTCTTGATCTTCCTCTTAAAATGGTGGCTGGACAGTTTATTTAGTGAATATTTAGTGAATTTATATTTATTTGGGGAAAGTTTGGGATATTTGTTTGGTTGGATTTCTAGCAGTCTTTTGAACAGGCTGCTTGAGAAGCTTATTGCTTAAATTAGAAATGTTTTCTTGCTTGTGACTTAAACTTGTTTGGAACTGGTTGATGCCCTTCTTGGGCCAGTTTTTATTCTTTCTGCTAAAAGGGTCTTCCCTTTCCTTCAGTAAACCTCTATCATGTAACTATTATAAAGAGCAAAGGGACCTGTTTTGGACCCTTTTTTTTCCCCCCAAAGTTGAGCAATTTTGGTATTTCTAATCTCCACTTGTGAAATAAGCTTCAGCATCACCCGTCTCTCCCTGTGTGGTATTCTGGCTTTCCTCGGGGTGTGTTACAGCTTTCACTTCGTTGTCACTCTCACCTCGGTGAAGTGTGGTGCTGCTTGGCAGCCGTACTTACAAGCTGAAAGAGAAAAATGGCATCTGTTCCAAGACCTGGAGGTCCTGGGCTTTGCCCTGGTGTCTTGGCTCTGGTCTTTGCTGCTTTCTTTCTGCTCTTCAGTAATTTATACTGTAATTTATACTTCTAATCAAGGTGTTGTGTTATTTTGTTGAAGTCCATATTTTACAGGTTACAAACAGTAGCTATCCAAAGGTGATTAGGTAGAAAGCTTTAGCTGATTTTTGTAAAAATTTTAGAAGACTGCTGATTGTAAAATTACTTCAGAAACTTAAGAAAAGAGCTGCTTTTGGCACCCCAGCTGAATTCAGTGCTTTGCTGACACTTGCGTGCTTTGATGGATAGCAGGAGTCCGGTGATGGCACCTCTTGAGTACGACCCTAGCCCTTTTGGGACCGTGGTTAGTGCACCTCGTCAGAGAACCCCACGCAGCACAATGCAGTGTGCTACTCATGCTACTTCTCTGCTGATGCCTTTTAAGACATTATTCCAGCTATGTTTCTGCATGGGGGGTAGCTGCTAAAATTCTTTTTTTTTTTTTTTTTTTTTTTAAGACTTATTCTCTTACTAGTGAATATTTATGCCCTAAATTTCAAAAAGCACCATTTTCTAGAATCAACTTGTATGCCATCTGCTCTCCTGTGGTTCAGCATTTTTTTTTTTGAGCATGGGTAAAATGGAATTTTATACAGGATTGGCTAGACTTGTGTTTGGTGATTTACCTTGGGTTACATTCTGCATAGACAAGCCTTGTGCCTGGCAGGTGATGGAGGAGAAGGGAGCTTTTAGCCTGTTTTTGACTTTTGAAAAGGAGCTCTGTGCTCCTGCAGCAACCTGAGGTGCTCATCATGGTATAAAATAACTCCTGCAGCAAGGCCATGTAGCTCTGCTTGCACAGAAACATTTAATGCAGATGAGCTACAGCAGATCAATCTAAGTGAAGAAGATTAGGAGGAGGAGAAGAGCTGCTTTTGCTCTTTGGTTTGTTCTTTTGGAGCATGTGTCAGCATTTTGTGAATAAAAACCTTCTTTATATTCCTTAATTCCTTCCTCTAGTTTGTCTGCATCTTTCACAATGCAGCTCTTGGAGGAAAAGGCATTTAAAAACAGGAATATGGTTACAAAGTCATAAGAATAGGCAGGGAAAGCAGGTGAAATATGTGTGTGTGTGTGTGTGTTCTTGTTTTGGTTGAAGTGAGGTTTCTCTTTTATTTTAGCCTTACTTTTGAAGTGAATTAGTTGAAAATATTTCTACTAACTTCCTCCTGGCATATCTAATTCAATTTACTTGTTATTGAAAGGCTGCGTGCGTAGCAGAAGATGCAAGTCCAGCTTTCTGTGGAGCTCTCTTAGACCAGCAGTTACCAGTGGGGATTCTCTGGTGCCTGATAGTGCCACTAAACCAGCCCTGCTACGTTTCTCAGCCCTGGCATTACAAGAAGTCTTGTGTCTGCCCAATCCAGTTGCACAAAATATGTAGGAACTTAATTACTTCGAGAGCCAGATTGTGTCAAACCTGACCGAAAATGACCAGTGAATTTAGAAGTTAATGGGAGATGGATCAATAGGCCCCTGCGCTGCAAGACCACACTTGCCTTGTTTAGTGACGGAATGAAGCTAAAATGATCTCTCGATCTTCTTATCTCCTTATAAGGACAGTAAATATAATTAGCAGCTTAACTGACATTTTCCTCACAGGCCTCACAGGAAGAGGTGTATGGTGGCTATTGCAGTTTGGGATTTGGAGAAGCCTGAGCTGCTTGCTGCTGCCGAGGTGGCTTTGGTCTGGCCAGGGCCAGCAGGAGCCCGTGAGCAGGGACCTCCTTGGGTGGCCAGCTCAGCAGCAGGGGCACCCCTGCGTCCTTAGTCTTGTGCGCTAGGGACGGGTGCTTGTGCCCTGCGTATGCTCCTGTTGGCCTCTTCTCCCCTCGCTCCCTCATTCCATCTGCTGGCAGTTTGCGGCCAAGCTTGGCAGGCGGTGGAGGTCTCGAAGACCAGAATTTTCCCTGAGCTTCATGCAAACTGGGGAGTTAAGGATACTTGGAAAGCTCAGGCTGAGGTGGGAGAAAGCAGGGCAAGAAATGGAGCAGTCGGGCACCGGAGAGCTGGGTGGGAACATGTCCTGGCATTGCACCAGTCCCAGAAGAGCTTCGGAACGAGCAGTTAGCCGGGTGGCACGAGCCCCCGGAGGACTTCATGGGTCCCAGGGCAGCAAAAGCACAGTCGCAGTTACTGTACAGAGCTGAACACGTCTGGGCAGCTGAGGCCTGGCCGCCTGCTGTTGTGTTAGTGCAGTCCTCGCTGTGGGCTGCAAGCCTATGCAGAGCAGCAGAATGAAAGGGATTTTGTGCCTGGAGCCTGCAAGCTGCAAAGTAGGAATTGCACGTTTGGCTGGTTACACTTGGGGCTGCTCAATGCATCTGAGGTGCAATTTCCAGATAGGAAGAATGCAAAAGGGAGGCCTTAGTGTTGGGAAGACTTCTCCTGCACCCCTTCAGCTAGCAGGGATTTGTTATGGAATATGATACATAGCTTTATATAAATGTGTGTATGTTTGTGTGTATATTTATACAGATATCTTTCACAATTGTTAACAAGCTGGTACCCACACTGCTTGTGAGGTGCCTTCGAGCAAATGGGATGGCTAAAGAAGAAAAGGAGACAATTCCACTGGATCATGCAAGAGCCCAAGGCGTAGTTTGGATTAGGACTGTGGTATCCGATTTGCTTCTCCTTTGCAAACTGCAGAATTTGCAGGTCTTTCTTTTTTGTAATTGGAAATTTTGAAGTCTTACTTAGCTTGCACAAACAATGTAAGGAAAGAGCAATATAATACATATTTTTAAGCCTGGTAAAATGGTGGCCTAAGAAAAGACAAAAATAGAACACATAAGGAAGTGAGTTTGGACCCCTGTGGCAAGTATCGATTGCATGTATAAATATTTCATTATTATTGACTTGGAGGTCAGCAGTGTTTTTTTTAACTTACTCTGCATCAGATTCTGATGCACACATCTGAATTATCCTTATAAATAAATAATAGCCTCATATTTTTTTTTCCTGTACCTTCATTCCCCAACCCCACTTTTTTTTAATAGTACTAGCTCAGAGAGACAGTTGATTCTCTTTTCCTGAAAGCTTAAGAAATGTTAATCCTGCTTTTCAGTAGGAAGTAGAAACCTTTGCTTACAAGCGGGGAGCTTATTCACTAGGTTTTTGCAAGAGTAAGCTTTCTTTTTTTTTTGCCTATTTTCAATGGCTTTAGAAATAAAATGGCATAACCCAAGGACTAAGCGAGCTGGGCCTGTTTAGTCTGGAAAAGAGAAGTCTGAGAGGAGATTTGATCAACATGTTCAAGTACCTGAGGAGTGATTGTAGGGAGGATGGGGCCAGGCTCTTCTTCGTGTTGGCCAGTGACAGGATGAGGGGTAACAGGTGTAAGTCGAGACACAGGAAGTTCCATCTCCATGTGAGGAAGAACTTCTTTCCTGTGAGGGTGACAGAGCCCTGGAACAGGCTGCCCAGAGAGGTTGTGGAGTCTCCTTCTCTGGAGATCTTCCAAACCTGCCTGGATGTCACCCTGTGCCACGTGCTCCAGGTGTCCCTGCTGGAGTAGGGGGTTGGACTAGAGGATCTCTAGAGGGCCCTTCCAACCTCAAGCACTCAGTGATTATGTGATCTTTCGAATACAGAGTGCTGTGGAGCCCCCTTCCAAGTTGCAGACCGCATAAAACAAGAGAAAGGGGCTGGCTGCTCTAAAAGCAAGAGGGTGTTACCTGGGAAGTGTATGCAACATTAACACTGTACCCGTGTGAATGATTCATAAGAAAAAGCTTCATTCATTTAAAAATATAAGCTAATTAAAAATACTTATTTTTGACTTGAAAAGGTTATTTTCAGGGTTTTAAAAAGTGGATTTAAGCCAGTTTACACTGTTCCAATTTGTTTGGCTCTATAGACTTCTGTTCTTGGTTTTGTCTTTCTTTAATTCTGGTATAACAAAATGGTCTGTTTTCAATCAGTAATGGTAAATCTATGCAAACACTGCGCAAACATGTTAGGAGGCTTTATGCTGGGGGCTGCAGAGCTTATAGAGTGAGCAAACGCTGGAGGGAGAGCCAGGAAGACAAAGGGCTCTCTCATGAGGGCTACTGAGGCTACAGAGAAATTTAGAGGAACCTTGTGCCTCTGCTGTCATAAAATGCTGGTGGAGTTTGGTTATAGCAAGGTCCCTGGCGACGTGCAGGAACTGCTTAGTATCTGCCAGCGCCCTGGAAAACCCAAGGTGTGCCCAGGTGGGCTGCCTGGTGCGTCTGGCAGAGCTCCCAGGGTGTTCTGTGTGGCTCGATGTTGGCACGTGGCTTGGTTGGCAAAGGATCGCGTTCCTGGCCCTCGCCGCCAGCTCCATGGCACGAGAGATGGAGCGCTTGGCTTCAGTGCAGGACTGATGCTGAAGGAGGGGAAGTAACGTGGCTCCTGCGCTTGGGTTTTTAAATCATTTTGATGCAAATCGACTTTATAACCTTCTCTTAGAACAGTAGGTTAGTGCTGTGCTGATATTAAAGATGAGTTTGTAGCTGGTGTTTCATTTGAATGGTTTGTGGAACTTTCTCTGTTTGTGCATGAGGCTGCAGTGCTGTCCGGTGCCCGATACGACCTGGGGTAGCAGCTCTGGGATGGGAGCTGCTCAAGGGCCACGTTAGGGAACAGCTCTCGCAGGGCTCCTCCATCTTCTCAGTTTCCAAGTGGAGGAAACAGGAGCTAGTGCAGAAGGTAGAATCTGGATCATAATTCAAGTCTTTCTAGTGGGAGGATGCAGTATGGACTTAGAGATGTTTTTGTTCTCTATACAGTTAGATTTGTTTGAAAAAAATCAGTTCTGTGCTGTGAGGAAGCACAGAAGGAGGAGTAGTTGAAGGGCAGTTGCATTTAGGTTTGTTTTCTTTATCTGCAGCCTAATTTAAAAAAAAAAAAAAAAACCTTAGTGAGAGGGGATGAAAGTGATCCTTTGCTATGGCTAAATATAAATCTCAGTTCTAGAACAGCTCCCAGACTCCTCAGTTCAGCTGTTTGCCTGGGTGTCTGCAGGCCTCCAAGTCACAGCTTCTCAGGTTTCTATCTAGTCAAAACTGGGCTTTAAAAGAAGTCTGACTTTCATGCTCTCTCAATTTAAACAGCAAAAGATAAACTGTAGGTTAGGGATTTTGGCTGTGACATCCAACTATGAAAAGGCCAGAGCACTCCTCCCTGTTAAGATCTAAAACTCTTTGTGAAGGCAGAGCTGTTTGCTCGTCTTTGGAGGGCAAAAAACGAGACAGGCTTTGACGTATCAAAGGGAAACCATGAGCCAAAGGTGCCCATTTTTTCCCCCATCTTTTAAAAACTGCTGGATATATTTCTGAATATGAGAGGCACTGTGTAAATAGTTTTTTTCCTTGGTAGAGAAGTGGTGAATTCTAATAGCAGAGGCCTGGTGCCAGAAATGACAAGGTGCCAAATTTTCGGGGGAATGGTGGTGGAGGAGAGCAATACTACTTCTGCATCTTGTTTTCATTGGATGCCCAGCACTCTTGCTTTTGAGTGCATCCTTGCACTTTAATTATTGTTCACAGCTGAGATAGGGGTAACACGTGCATGTAATAACCTTTGTCCCTGTGTATTTGCAGGTCCGCTCGCCCTCTTTCCTCAGTGGAAGTTGGGGCATTACGATGTCGTCGTAGGAGTGTTGTCAGCCCGGCACAACCATGAGCTGCGCAGCGTCATCAGGGACACGTGGTTCAAGCACTTGAAACAACATCCTGCGCTGAGCCAACGGTAACCTCAGTGTTTTGTATTTCTTGAACTGAGCGAGAAACAACATGATGAGTAAACATGTTTGTTTAATGCTTTTTTTATTTCTGGGGAAAAAAAAAGTCTCCTGTCTTCATTTATGAGTATCCTATACTGGGTCATTTTAAAAATCTTCTTAAGAATATATAAAATATATAAAAGTACTGCTTGTTCTGGGCTGGAAATTTTTAATATAAAGAATAAAATTGTTGTTTTGATTGCTTACTGCTGTTCTGGGAATTACACGGAACAATACTGGGCCCCTCTAGAATGGTAATATGTCAGAATAAAGTTGGTGGGAACATGAAAAAAGAAGAAACAAAAAAAGCTTTATGGTGTGTCTCTGCTGAGACAGCCCATCGCAGAGCCCTTTTTGACAAGTGGCTCTGCTGTTGGTGCAGGGTCCGGGTGTTCTTTCACATCCAGCCTGGGAGGTGGGTTGGCAGCGACGAGGAAGCTGGAGAGCTAAATTGCAATGTGAAGCTGCTGGGAATCACTGCAGATTAAGCTGTTATATTTCCATACAGTTTTGCCATCCTGAATCGCAGATGGAAGTGAGTCAGGTTCAGGTTTTGATACTGAGTTTTTGCAATTAGATGTCATTGTTCATTAATAACATACGAGAAACGGCGCACACCATGCATAATGACTTTCCCTCTTTTGCATTGCAATGCATGGCTTGCGTGATATGCGACTTGGATTGCTTATTAATCCAGCATACTTGAAAGCAAGCACGATCATACGGCGAGAGAACCACAGAATCTTCTTGGAGTAACTTCAGCCTTAAAGTTTAGGTTTATTCCAAGCTGAACCAATTATTTCAAACACCTGCAATGTGAGTGATGAGCAGAACCCTTCCTGGCTGCTTGATTAAGCCTGAGAGTCTGAAAACAGCCATGGTTTTGCTGGGAAAGTTCTGCAGTTCATCCCCGGAAACTTTGTAATTTTTACACCTCTCTTGTACCAAAAGCCATTTCCCATTCACAAATTTTGTCTTGCTGTGCAGTTTAGAGCTGCTACGCTCATGTAAAAACCTGTCCTTTCCCTGTTTTATATGGAGTTTTGGGGGATACATAAGTTGCTAGGGAGCCCGGGCTGAACCGGAAGCCGTTGCTGTTTTTTACTGGTTCTGTCTCCTGGCTGTGGCATTGCCAAGATCAGGGCCAAAAAGAGCAACCAGTCGATTGAACACAACGCAAAGCTGAGACACTTTACTGAGAGTCCTTGTCCCTCCTTTGATGCTATATATGCTTATCATTAATGTGTTCATTAGCTTTGCATTCAGAATATTTAAGCAGTCCTGACTTGGACAGGAGGAGGCCAGGTTGCAGGATCCTGCAGTGCCAGCTCACATCTGTTTCTGCTTAGCCTGCTGGCTGTCTTGAATCCCATTTCTGGTTGCTGATCATTTCCTCTGGCCTTCGTATGAAATGCAGAAAGCTCATATGGGTTTGGAACTGAGTGTCAATCCTCCATGCAGGGATTCACATAGTTACTCTGCATTGAGCCTGGTAGCTGATTTTTAAGAGGTTCAAAATGTTATTTCTGTGAAAAACAGGCTATTGTGGTTTACTGAAGGTGGAGAGAAGAGGGAAGAGAGCTGGTGTTAATAAAACCAAATTATTTTAGTGTCCTTGTGAAGTTTATAATAGGTGCGCACGGTTGTGCTGTGCCAGTGGAGGACAGAGAAGATCCCTACTCCTGCAAGCTCCTCAACATCAGTAACCCAGGTACAGAATTAACTTTTAAAAATTCTGTGGTGTGTGCTCGAAGTGAGTCAGCTTTAGGAGAACAGTTTGGAGTGCCATGGGCCAGCCATCTCTGAGGCTGCAAAGGGCTTCATGTGATTTTGCATTCCCCTTGGCGCCATGGGAGAGGCTGTTCCCTGGAATGCGCGCTTTTTACTCTACCCCCGTGTAACAGAGCTGGAAGAATGAGAGCTGATAGTGGGGCTGAGAAGGGGTTCCTGGGCGTAAGGCAGACTTCCCTCGGGGTGATGCCTTGGGAAGAACAGTTCCCAGGCATGTGTGGCTGGCAGGGTTTGTAGGGTATGTCCTACAGAGGGAACAACTAAGAAAAATAAAACTGCGAATAATGAAATGCTGCCATGTAAAAATACTTGGTTAAAATGTTTTTTTCTCTATTTAATTTTTGCTCTTTAATTCCAAATTAAGAAACTTAGGGACCTGTTTGGCTCTTAAGGTGATGTTTTGCCTTAAGAATGGCAGTGATTCCTTTAAGTATTCTCCCAAGAATAGAAGCTACAGGGCTCAAGGAGGGGAGCCCAATTAAGTGGAGGTGAATGCAGTTTTGATACATGACTAGGTATTTAATATATTAATATACAGATACTCATGCAGTCATAATAGTGTTTTTGTCTTCTCTCTGGCTGCATCGTTCTAGTCCTTCTTGGTGGATGTGCAGGCATCGCCTGGCAGCTGCTGAAGGCAGCAGACTGCTGCACCCTCTGAGGCTTGCCTTGCTGCAGCGTGCACTCCCCTGTCCTTCTCCAGGACTCAGTTTCCCTGTGCACTTGCCAGCCTAATTAAATGATGCACTTCGTTTGTATCCAGTGCCACAAGATCTTGTCACTTTACCCTCCTCCTTTCTTCTACAGTTTTAAATCAGGAAATAGAGGCGTTCAGCCTCCCGGCGGACAAACCTTCCGTGCTCTCTGAGGACAGGATTGTCAGTGTGAACTTCCGTGTGCTTTACCCCATTGTCATTACCAGCCTTGGGGTATTTTATGAGGCCGATGGTTTGGGATTCCAGCGGAACATCACTGTAAAACTGTACCAGACAGAGCATGAGGTAGAGTACTGTCATTAATCTTTTGCAACAGAACTAAATCTGATTTTCTCTTTGTTGTGGATTAAGTTATTTCAGAAAGTGCTATACTGTGATGATTTAGGAGAGAGCTGCTTAACTGGCAAGCATATGAATGATTTTTTTGCCTATTGCACTGTAAATTTTTCTTATTTCACAGCTTAAATACGCAACTGATTGTAAAAAAAAGGAAAATGAAATTCACAAGTGCCATGAATGCTTTTCAAAAGAACATTAATCTCTAATACCATGATACCATTGTGGTTGTGTCTGGGGTTCTAAATAAGTATTAAGGAATTAAACATATATAACATGTTAAAATATATGTTCAGGAGGACGCACTGAGTGCTTTGAGGCAAAGAAATGCAATACAGCTGTAATTTTTTCTTAACTGTCCTCCAGCAAGATGTTTTGAGATTTCTAGACGTTGGTATTTAGAGGTAATAGTCCAACCACCAGTGCTAACTTATCTCCCACCCCCCATCCAGTTCAGTTCTGGATTTGGTAGGAGAGCTTAGTGCTTATGTAAAGAAAACCTGGAAGAAAAAGATCATTGAGCATAACCATTGTGTTTTCTATATTTTATTTAACACCACTAGTAACTTGATGGGCCAATTTCAGGAGTTCTGGTTGTGCTATAGTAGAAGGAATTTAATGCTAAACTAAAAATAAAAGCTCGGTGCGGAAAGTACACTGAAGTGCACTGAACACTGCCCTGAAGTTGGTCAGGCTGCTAGCAAAACTTGCCCTCTCGCTCAATTATTGCTCACGTCTGCTGTGTCAATTTGAACCTTCAGCTCCGTGAAGTCTGTAAGACCATCTGGAGAAGAATTTTTCCAGTCAGTATTGTATTGAAATGAGAAGCCTATTGTTTCTATTGTAATTAGCCCAGATTGTTGAGGTTTGCATAGTGTCACAGCAGTTGCACTGATTTTGGTTGTCGTCCTTGTATGCAGGAAGCTCTCTTCAGCGCTCGCTTCAGCCCCCCGAGCTGTGGAGTGCAGGTGAACAGACTGTGGTACAAGCCAGTGGAGCAGTTCATTTTGCCTGAGGTATGTGCAGCAGCAGAGCTGGTCTTACGTTAGCTGGACAGACTCACTGATGAAGCCAGCCTTTACTCGAGGAGGCAAAAGAGAGCAAATAAAATCCTCTGGAACATTAGTTGGCAGGATACGCTGAAGTCCAGAACCTGTTTCTTTGTCACCAGTAGTTATAAAGGAAAGCCTGAAAAATTAATTGATTGATTAAAAAGTTTTCTTGGAGAGACAGCAATGATTTTGCTATTGTGGAAAGGTTTTCAACTTTTGAGAGAAAACTGCCTCATTTTAGATTCTCCCCAGAGAATGGGACACCCCTTTCCCTCCTGCTTTTTTAGAGATTAGTATAAAATATGGCGAGGGCATAAATTTCTAAAAGCAAAAAAAAAGAGCTTTCTGAGTCTGATGTTTTGAGCACAACAGAAAGATATTGCAACAACATTATTAGTTATAGCTACTGGCTAGTTACTGTCTGCTTACTGAGGGCTACAGAGTTCTGACTAATCCCCCTGGGGCAATGAGGACACTGTCAGCTACACTGTTTGCTCTTTGAACCATGCAAGGAAGCAAGAAATAGGACTTCAGGAAGGTTTTTAATAGGATCCATCTGTAAATTAGTGGAGGGAGTAAGTGGGACACAGAAGAGTGACACTCAGGTCTTTGAAATCAGCCACCATTCCACAGCAGTGCTGCTATTTTCTTTAAGCCCCTCGGAAACTTGGGAAAAGACCAGTGTGGGAAGTAATGATGCTGTTAAGCTTCCTGATGGTTTTGAGATAACAGTAGCAAAGCTATCAGAGCAGGGTCCAAAATGTTGTCATCTTCTCTGGAATGGGGTGCAGCCCAAAAGGAGGATCTGTGAAGGTCTAATGAGATACACAATGACCCAGAATGAGAACTGTGGTTCAGTAGAGACCCCCAAGATACAAGAAGCTGTTCCTGCTGTTCCTTCTCTAAATATGTTGGCTGTTGCTTTAGGCTCTTTCCCCTTCATTTACATATTTTTCTATACGACTAGCCCCTTGCTGCTATTTCTGTAAGTTATTTGTATGTGTGGGTTGCTTTGTTGTGGAAGAAATTATTTTTCTTTTTAATGAAAGCATGGGAGGAGAAAACAAAAAGGTCTGAGCAGAGTGCAAAAGACATTCGGGGTCAATGCAATCCCCAGATTATTCCACTGCCTCTGTAAGATGCATTTGGAAATCTGCTTCTTTTAAGAGGAATCTGCAGCTGATTGACTGGTCTGTCTTCTTACACAGTTTTTACTTAGACCGTTATGTTGTCAGGGGACCTTTCAAATAAGCAGAGTGCTTGCAGTAATCTATGTATATATTTTGACAGGTTTAATTTGGCATTAAACCAAATTAAAACCCACCTAGAACATTAGTTGTGTAATAGTTTGCTACTGTGATGCGTTAAGTCGTAGTCCTGCAAGTCTTTGAAGGCTTTGTTTTGAGACACGTTTTTGGTAGCTGTAATTTCTATAAATGCTTGCCTTTTTCTTGAAGGACAGATGAGAAGTGTTTAATTTAGCGAAGGGGTCTTAGTATTCTATATATTCTATATATTTATTTGTGTGGGCATCCCTAATCTGATACATGTCATGCTCTGAATGCCTGCAGGATAATGTGGTGTTTCTCGTGTAGATTAATGGGGTTTAAGCACAGAATGGAGTCTGCTGGGGCACCTAGGATGCTGGAGATGATTCAGGGGAGATGACGCCTGCGCATTCCTGTCACCTTGTTTGAGAGCAGTAAATTCAGTGAACAGTTTAACTGTCACAGGAGGGGCTCTGAGACGAGTCTCTGTTCTGCCCCTCAGCCTTCAGGAAGCAGTGGGTTGCAGGTATCAAGGAGCGGCTTCGTTCCCCTTGCGAGTGAAGCTCTGCCCTCTGTCCCCTCCTGGGAGCAGGAGGGCAGCACAGCCACTGTACGGCAGCGCAGGGAAAGGGAGGAGGCCACGGCGGCCCAGAGGGAGCCCGGGGCCATCGCTGGGCTCCGCGGGCGCAGGGCAGCGCAAGGAGCAGGTTGCTGCAGCCCCACGCGGGCTCTGGTGTCCGCGGGCGTTTATGGTGACAAAAGCCAGGGCCACCTGTGCAGGGAGGAGACTTTGTGCCATGTGTGCTCTGTATTGCTGAGGAGGAACTGGAGGAACAGAGCAGCCCAGTGCTGGGAAACTTCCTTGGGGAAGGACCCGACCGGGCTGCCTTATGTCCACGCACCTGCTCAGGCTCATTGGAAACACCACTGCACTCAGCAGCAGCAAGGCTGGCATTTAAACGGGGAGGAAAACACATGATGTGCTCTCAGCTGTGCCACTAATGTGCTGCTTTCAGCATTCTTCGGCCTCAGCTTCCATTAACCTGCTTAGAAAAGAATAGCTGGGGGCCAAAGTCATCACAAAATTTGCTTACAAGTCTGTCAGCACCTTGGGAGCACCTTGTGTTCAGGCTACCCTGGAAATACCTGAGCAGGACACACAGAGTATGGCTGAAGTCAGTGTCACTGATAGTCTGTCATAAGGATTCTCAGTTTGCTCCTTACTGAGGAGTGAAAGGGCTCCCAGACTCACTGAGCAGCTTTCCCAAGGTTGTGTCCCTATCCAAGTTACAAAAGTGGGATTAGAGCCAAGTCCCAAGCAGGAAAAAATGTTGGGAAGGGAGATGGCAAAATAGGGAAGCACAGAGTGTGCTTTTCACTGAGCATGTTCAGGGCTCCTGCCTTTCAAAGTGTTACCAAGGCTTCTTTGGTTTAGATAAATTCGGTAATGAAACAAGCAAAGGGAAGGTCCAGAGCATGCCAGTTTGCTGGAACAGACATTGGCTAGCTCCTCTATTAGACTGTAAAGCTGGAATTACAAATAATAGGCCACAGTATTCTGAAATATGCTGCTCTGACTTAAATATCGAGATCGCCACGGATGATGCAGTCTGCTCTTGGAGGAAAGCAAAGAATTTGAGCTGGGCTGAAAGCTGAGCTCGCTACTCTGTCAGTAATGGAGAGTTTCTGGAGAAGCTATCACTGTTTCTTATAAATAGTTCCAGAATATTAGCAGTGATACTACTTCCAGAAATTTCTGGAAATACTGTCACTGCTCTTACTGGTACAACATGCCACTTCTTGTTCTTTTGCACATTCTCAGGAGTTTTCAGGGGGAAACTATAAAATGTGCAGTGGTTGGTCTGTTAGGGAGAGTAGCTTAAAGTTTAAATGAAATGCTTTTAAATGCAAGATCTTATGCATTAACATGCACCGACATAACTTAAATTGACAATTAAAAAGTTCTAGAGATTCACTTGTCTTTCTCCTCCTACTTGCCACGATGTGAGGCCAGGGCTCTGACTCTCCTAGTGCAGCTCGTGACAGTTTTGCTGGAGTAAAGGTGGCTCTGGTTTCCTCTGGGTTTTGCTGATGGCACGATTGAGTCTCTGATCTCTGATTTTGGCACATAACTAAAAAGCAGCATTTGTTTCCAAATCTGTTTTAATGTATGCTCTTTGTAATGCAGGTTCTATAGTTGTTTTTTTTAAAAAAGCACTTCAGTTCACCTTTAAATGCCATCTTAATGAAGTTAAAAAGCCAAAGGCTTTTATGCTGGGCTTCTGTGAAAACTTTAATCATGTTCCTAATGCAGAGGCTCATGATTACTCTTAAAGGCATGATTACATGTTATGGAGTTTCACTGATGTCTTTCTTTTATCTGTAACTAATTTTTATTAAAGCTTTATAAGTAAATAATTAGTAAAAGATGTGTTTTTAAACTGTGCTTCACTTAAAGCTGGCCATTTTTAAATGAAAAAGGTTGATTTTCCTCTTTTGACATTTTTTAACATCTGTGTAACTGTGTTATGCTCTCCTAACAGAGTTTTGAAGGTACCATTGTGTGGGAAAGCCAGGATCTTCAGGGCCTTGTTTCGAGAAACCTTCAGAAAGTGATAGTGAATGATGGAGGAGGGGTATTCAGAGTCACCACAGTGAGTCACCTTAAAAATTTCCTTGATTAAAATGCTGTGCCATTGTAATTAAGCCAGATTAACTCCACATTTTCATCTCAAGCTCAAAACCAGCTTTCTAAAAGTTTCAGTGGATGGTGAAACAAAGGTATATTTCAAGTATTCAGAGCTGCTCTGGTTTTGAACTCACAGTGCCACTAGTTTGTGTGAAACTTTCAAACTGCCACAGAAATTTTCAGTGAAAACATCTTTCATTATGAAAGTACCAGAAGTGCTTTATTTTTGTTTTTAGTTACCATAAAACTTTACAACTTAAATTCTCAGAGAAAAGCATTTCACTAACAAGAGATGAACTAATTTCTTTCTTTCCATTGCTCTGTTCTGATCAGGCAGGGGAAGGGTCGTTGCCACATGAATTCACAGAAGGTGTGGAGGGAATAGCAGGTGGTTTCATCTACACTGTTCAGGGTAAGTCAGTAGGATGTAGCATCATACTTGCTGTTTTGATACAGTAAGGTCAGTAAAAATCATGAGGTAAAAATCATGAGATCTCTATGAGTTTAAGCAATTTAACATGTTTTATTTTAGTAGAAACAATTGATTTTTCTATTTTATTCTGCCTAATGACAATGTCCTGGTACGTTGTCTTTTTCTCTCCCTTTGTCAGCCACTCCATCTGACTTTTATTCCTTTGTCTTTTTGATAATAGAAGTAACATTTTTATCTGGACTTACTTCCCTGTCCTTGTGTTTTGTTACCAAACCCATGTTAAAAATATCACTTAGTAATGCTCTCGATAAATCTTTCCATTAAATTTTTCATGTTTGTCCAGTCCTTCTACTTTTAGAGTTAGAAATACTGTGCCATAATGTTCAGTAACTGTGTACAAGCAGTGGCTGCCTACAATAGCCTGTTTTTCCACCACTACTGTTGCTATTTTATACCTATTTCAACAGGTTGTCCAGAGACCTGATAGGAGTCCTATCAGGTGACAGGGTAGTCCTGTCATCTTGTCGTTTGTGTAGGAGCATAAATGAGGTGTGCTAAAGCCTTTCCTTCCTACTTTTAAAAAGCTCAGTGCCCACAGGCTACCTTCACTGCTACAGAACCTCTTTAGCTTTTACCTTCAGTCAGGTGAGTGATGCAGTTCAGCAGGGACCACCTATGCTTAATCAGAGCAATGTCAATTTGAGAATATGTAGCAAAGGTGCTTTCTTGTTGCTTTGGGCTGTATTTTCTTAATAAAAATACAAATACATATGCTTAGAACTCAGTGGAGTAATACAGAGCAGCCTCGCTAGTCTACCTGGGAGTGCAGCCCCAGACAACTCCTTATATTAAATAACCTTAAAAAGTTCAATGCTCTTGTTACTGAAAAGGAAGAAAATACTTTTTTTACTGTAAACATTATAAAAGTTCTATCAGACTTAATGCAAATGTGTAATGGCATGTGTGTGTATATACATGTATATATGTCTATATGTATATTTTCTTGCATTTTTAACTTTTGTTGATACAAGTTTGTAAACTAATTATTGGATTTTCTTTGCTGTATTGAGTGGGACACATTTTCAGATTCATTTTATCAGTATGTTGCATATGATCCAAGAGAAGCCTGTGAAGTACAACATTTTGTCTAACAGTCAGTGCTGCTTCTTTTCAGAGGGTGATGCTCTTCTAAAAAGCCTGCATACTCGCCCTGAAAGGTTTGCAAGTCATATAAAAAATCTTGAAAAAGAAGATGCTTTATTGAAAGAAGAAAGCAGTGTCTATGACGATATAGTTTTTGTAGATGTTATTGACACTTACAGAAATGTTCCAGCCAAACTGCTGAACTTCTACCGATGGTGAGTTGGAATGAGAGGGATTACTGTAGTAGGGATTACTCTTGTGGCTTGTAGTGCAAGATAATCCAGTGTGTTACATTATCTGGCAACTTGCGTAGGTTGTTGATAAACCAGGGAAAAATCTCTAGAATTTTGAGTTTCTTCAGTTATTTTGCAAGTGACAGCTATGGAAATATTTCAGACAGTTAAAAATTATGCGTTTCGTATTTAAAGGATACTTCACTAAGATAGAATAAGTACAAAGCTGTTGCCATGGATGTTCCTTGTGGCCTTTCCCTGTTGTACTGTCCTTATCCTGAAGACTAGACTGTTGACCCTTTATGTAGCCCTTGGCTTTGGACAGCTGTGCTGCAGTCATCAGCGGGAATTCATATCCTTGTGAGGTTAACACTGTTTAAGACAGATTCATTATGAGTAAATCCACCATCTGTCCTAGAGAACAAAACCCTTTCTTTGAGTTCTTTCCCTTCAGCTTGTGCACGAATCCCTACTGTATGGGATCATATTGTAGCAGCTGTATCTCCTCTCTATAGAACAGCCTTGGTCAATAGGGAAAACATTTAAAAGCTGATGGAAGGAGTGTCTGTCATTCCCTCTTCCTTTCAGCTTTGCTTCCCCCAAAGCCCCTGCAAAGGGGTCTCTTGCATAAGTGTAGTTTGTGCGCTACAATTCAGCATCTCGTCACTCTTCTTTTTGCTGCAGGACGGTTGAATCAACAAGCTTTGATTTGTTGCTGAAGACGGATGATGACTGTTACATTGATCTGGAGGCTGTTTTTAACAGGATAACGCAGAAAAACCTGGACAGGCCAAACATTTGGTGGGGAAAGTGAGTCAACTTGTCTTTAAAAGATTCTCTTTTGTTTGTTTGTTTTTTATTAATGTTCAGTGAGCAATTTACTTCAGGACTGTTTTTGTGGGGGTTCCCCTCTTCGGCCTATGGAAGCTGCTTATAAAAAGCTGACCTATTGTAAGTGTAGGACTTTGAATCTTCACATACTGAAGCTGATACTTTCCAGTAGCTTTCCAGAATATTTCTTTAAAGTAGGTTGAACTTGTCGTATATGCTTTGTGTAGTTTTAGAACATGTCTTTGTCATGGGGCTTTAACAAGTAAATAAAAACATTACAGAAGTAAGGTCAAGTTGCAAACTGAAGTACGTACTTACCTTGTGAATGTTACTTTTCTGAAGCCACTGTAGCTTTTCTGATAGGCTTGGGGAAATAGGCAAGCAGGAGAAACAGAACTGACTTGGTAGTTTGCCTAGTATTTTAAAGTGTGTGAATGACAGACATTGTTATTAATTTTGCTGCTGACTGAAATGGTGAGTCTGATTCCAAAATCCTAAAGTGGAGCTGCCAGGCCTGAGTTGTGCTTGTGAATAGCCAGGATGATGGAGACAGTGGCTTCTTCCCCTCCCTTAGCGCACGCAGAGCCGGGCTGCTCTAGTAGCTGTTACAGTGCGAGGGCACAGCGTGGCCTTCTGCTGCCATCTGCTCCCTCACAGAGCGCTGTGGAGCGTCGCACGCTCGTGACGTGGTTAACGAGCGGGGTGCAGGATCTCTCGATAGTCTCGAGGATCGGAGCAGTGGGCGCCTGTTGTGTGGCTGGGTAGGCCTTTGACGGGCACGTTGCTCAGTGCCCCTGCTCTGCCACCGCGCAAGGTGGCACTAAGACTGGTTCATCTGGCAAGGCAGGCGGCAAGACAGGAACCGACTTGCCACAGGCCAGGCTGCCCTATGTAGGAGCTGCTGGGCTGCTTTCCCGGTGCTCTAGGGAAAGCTCCTCCAGAGCAACTACAGCAGTGTAAGAGCAGAGAGGTTGCCCTCCTTCTCCGTGTTGTCCTTGCGTACGCAGCCCTTTGGGCTGCTCCTTACCGGGCGCTTGCTCCACAGTGAAAACCGTGCTTAGCTTGTCTGGACCATTGCAGGGCAGCAGGCTGGAAAAACAAATGGGCCAGGCGCCCCACTCCAGAGTTTGGGCTCATGTTGCAGGGCATAAGCTTAGCTTATTACTGTCTTTTTAAATTTGTAGTCAAAGACTTAGTCTGCCTCTGCCGTGACAGATAATTCTTTGCAGGGTCAGTGACCATGTCCGCGAATGACCAATTCGTGTCAGGGCGGGACGTGCTGCCCTTTCTAGGAGAGTCTGAATCTGAGGTGAATGTGAGTCGAGAAGGCAGTGCGGTGAAGCTCTCTCTCCTACAGCACTATAAAAAGCACTGGGAGTTCAGAATGGGGCTGTTTTTTGTCTGTGTAAAGTCCAAGAAGAAACTTATTGAAGTTTTCCATGAAGATCCGTTTAATTTGTAATATGAACTTCTTTTTTTCATGGGGTGCAGGATATCCTGGTATCTCCCTGTCCTAGTAACTGACTCCTAGCCTTGCCTTAGAACAGCCATTGTATGAACATGTAGGAGAATGGACAGCACTTCTTTCTTCAGACTGAAAAATGAGTTTGCTGGGTCTTTCCTTAGAAATGGTGTGCTTACATATCAAGTAATTTTCTTCCTGGTGTGTTACCAAGAAGAGGAAGAGAAGTTGTATGCAGGGAGGGAGGGGAAAAAAAGAACAAAACACATTTGCAGCTCTGCGTCTGGAGAACCTTGTGGTACTCGCGTTTCTGAGTGTAGATTCCCTCACGGTCCCGGTCTTCAGATACGACAAGTGTGAGATGCAGCGAACAACTGAGGCGGGAGTCACTGTAGGGAGCGCGGGTTGAGGAGCGCGGCCTCCGTCCGGAGGGGCCCTCCTGCTGTGGCTCCCTTGTGGGCACGATGCCTCAATCCACTGAACGCTCTGCTCCGTAGCAGATGCCGCCTTATCTGCTCGGTGCTTTCACTGTCAGCTCCAGCTGTGGATTCGGGGCTCGGAGCAGCCCTTCGGCAGTGCCCCCTCCCTGGCGCAGGGCTGCTGGCAGGGTGAGGCTGCTCACTGAAGTTTTAAGCTTCATGTGCTCAGGGCTGAGCTCATGCGGCTTTACCTGCTTGCAAACGAGGGAGACACTGCTGTGCTGGCAGGGTTATGGCAGTTGGCATCTCTCATGCGTGGGGAAGCTGAGAGGAAGGGGCCTCCTTTGCCTCAAGGAGGCTGAGAGGAATCTCACCAGTGCATACAAGTATTTTTGTCAAGAAATGGGGCCAGGCTGTTTGCAGTGAGGGGCGTGGGGGTCAGCACTAGGACAGGAGGCAGCAGCCACAAACTGAAACCCAGAAAGTTCTGCCTGAATTTGTAGAAAAACTTCCTGACCGTGAGGGTGACAGAGCACTGGACCAGGCTGCCCAGAGAGGTTGTGGAGGAAATGCTCCAATGTGCCCAGACACAACCCTGGGCCGCCTGTTCTAGGGGGCCCTGCCGGAGCCGGGGGTTGGACTAGGTGTCTGCAGGGGTGGCCTCCACCTCAACCCTTCCGTGGTTTTGGTGGTTGTGCCGTCGCTCAGTGTGCGTAAGGATCCCGTGCTTCACTGCAGCAGTGCAGACACGCTGCAGGTGTGTCAGACAGCGATGTATTTGCTTCTGTTTTTGAGAAGCTGCTCTTACTATCTGAGATGAAACGATATGTATTTTAAGCTATAGTGTTCGATTAAATGTGTGACCCTAGAGAAATAAGGCTCCATCTGAACTGTAATTAGGCTCCCCTTCTACTTTCTCCTCTCCATAGTGCTTGTTGGTGTTACTTCAGGTGCTAGCTGTGTTCATAGCTTTTGCAGTGGGCTTTGTATCAACACCTCTCCACTTAACACGGTCCTCAGTTTCAGACTAAACTGGGCAGTTGATCGAACTGGGAAGTGGCAAGAACTGGAGTACCCGAGTCCCGCGTATCCAGCCTTTGCCTGCGGGTCTGGCTACGTCATCTCCAAAGACATCGTCCAGTGGCTGGCCAGCAACTCCCAAAGGTTAAAGACGTACCAGGTACTGAAGCGTCGCTTCTGTTACTTTCGGGAGCGGTGTTTGTACTGGGGAAAAGGGAAAGCACTTTGCATGAGGGGATGTTAGTAGTCGGTTCCCCTGGTTGGTGCTTTGGCTTCTTAGAGCTCTTGTGGTCACTGTGCCTAGTGTCTCTGCTCTGTGTCAAAGCACAAGTGCTTTGGGGTAAGGACCCCTGGAGCTGTATTCTCAGATTTTGTTCATGGTTTCCTTGTGAAAACAACTGTTTTATGACAGGAAAATTGGGAGGATTAATGTAACATTGCTAAGATAAATGCTATATTGTAGCTTTCCATGTTTACTGCAGGTAGCTGAGCCATGTTTTTCTAGTGCCGTTGTTAGCTCAGTTTTCTCACATCTGTTGCCTCAGGGTGAAGATGTGAGCATGGGCATCTGGATGGCAGCTGTAGGACCCAAGCGATACCAAGTAAGTCTGCAGAAAGTCTCTGAGCTTATAGGAGAACATGACTATTGGTCTAAGTAGCACAAAGTATGAGAAATATTATACAAACAAACAAAAAGAAACCCTTAGCAGCCATTAGATAAAAATCCTGAAAACACTTATTAAAGTTTTTTTAAAAAAGGAATGGATGAGAAAAGAGAGAGGCAAGATAAGCACCTAGAATATGCTTCTGCACAGGGGATGTTCTGCTCTTCTGTGGTAACACTTGCTTTCTGGCTCAGGCCTTTCCAGAAGCTGGGGGACAGTGTCTTCCACTGCTTTATGACTCACACACAAGTGAGCTGAGGTTAAGCACCTAACTTTTCAGCCTCAACTCAATAGGTGCCTTCACAGTCACCAGTTAGTTAAATGGGGTGCCCCATAGAACTGAAATCTTTTTGGATCTATCCAGCTGCAGACTCAATTATATTCATATGTGGAAAATTAAAAGTCCAAGACCAAAAAATTTAGATTCATTAATGTTAACCACACCGGTCTGTAACCCTGATCCTCTACTGTAAATTCTGTGGGTTTTTTTGAGGAGTTCAGTGGAGTGGGGTTGGGGGGTCTCAGTACTAAGAGCAGCGTGGCTGGCAGTGCTGGCTTGCCCTCATGGATGCAGAGCTGCTTGTGCTAGCTGTGGTAGGAGGCAAAGTCTGGCACCACTGGAAAAGCTGCCGAGCTGAACCGACCTCAAATTCAGCTGCAGACTACCCAGTGCAGCCGCAATGGAGCCATGAAGCTCCACGAGCTTCCTGCTGTACAGAAGATAATTTAAAAACTGGAGGGGGAACAGGTTAATCATAGATAAGGATTTGCGCTGCCACCCCCCAGCCCCCCAAAGCGACGAGTAGCTTGGGTGGGGACTCTGCATGTGCCTCTTGCTGGTGCAGAGCCTGCTGCTGCGAGCAGCGCAGCCCTGCTGCGTGGCGGTGAGGTTTTCTTCAGGCCCTTTGCAAGCTGCTGCTGTCCCCGCAGGACGGCGCGTGGCTGTGCGAGAAGGCGTGCGAGAGCGGCATGCTCTCCTCCCCGCAGTACTCGCCCCGCGAGCTGCGCGAGCTCTGGAGAGCCAAGGAGCGCTGCGGAGACCCGTGCCGGTGCGAGGAGGGGACACACTCGACTCGGCAAGCGGGGTAGCACATCATAATGGTGCAGAAGTGCTATTTGGCTTCGTTTTTGGAAACAATAAGGAAGATTAAGGTATCATTTAATGTTGGGTTTCAACTAAGGTGTACCAAGTATTTGCACATCCCTTTTGATAATTACAAGCGGACTGATACTGTCAATTTTCTATAGCGTAGACATTGATCAGACAAAACCAAAATGTTTAAGATAAGCAATCTCCTTTTTATATAAAGTCAAAGAACTACTTGTAATTAATAAATGCACATAAGAATGGCACCTGGCCTGTCTTTTGTAAATGAAAATAACTACTGATTTAACTCTGTGTAGAGCTGTACCAGTGTCCAGCTAAGAGTTGTGCTCAGTACCAGGCAAGCCTTGCTGCAGCAGGGGCTCTGCTCTCCCCTGTTTCAGAGGCTGCTCTGAGAGGCTGGGACAGCTGGGGTTTATGATTTGTGTTTCCTTTGCTTCTACTGTTGTCATGTTAGAGAGAACGGTATCAAAGTTTGCTTATACCAAATCCTGAAGTATTGCAAACTTAGCCTGACTCGGAGGGATTTCTGATAGCATAATGTATTGTTAGATATGAAGGTGAAGGTAGACAGTTGAAAGTAAAATAAGTTTGAGCAGCAGAACACTAAGGAATGTAAAATAACTAGTAATTCCCTTCAGGATGCTGAGAACTTATTTGCACTGCAGGATGCTAATGCTGGAGGTACAATAAATGTCTGTCCTTAAGTAGTCTAAGGTGCATAGGTACTTCCACAGTTACTGCTGTTCAATTCTGTTTGCTTTAAGGTCTTTGGAAAAAGGTGAAAACAAAAAGACAAGTAGCCTCTTTAGCCTCTCAGTGCAGCACTGATTTGGTCCTAGAAATACTGTAAGAAAAGATATTGCACCTAAAGCATATACTGCGTTCAGCGTGAAAAAACAAAGCAAACTCACCACTGCAGCAGCAATGTAGCATAAACCCTTCTGCCAATAGTTTATTTAATTGATGGATACAAGCACTGGCTGTTCAGTATCTTTCCCAGGAGACTCCTCACCCCAAAGCAAATGCTTTCATGAAGAGTCGTGACTAATTTGCGAGTGGGCAGCAGCGCGCAGCGCCCTGGGGCTGTGCCTGAAGTCCACGTTCATCATCGGCACAGCACAAGCTGTTGGTGCTCCCTGCAGGCAGCCCCCGGCTCCTCTGCCCTCCAGCACTGGCTTTTCCCTCAGTCTGTCACGAGAGGCCCTTCTCACCACCTCACGAGCACGGAGTCTCCATTTTCTATCGAGTAAAACTGCAGGGGCTTTAGGTCATTGTCCAGCTCAACTTCTTTTCCTTCCAGCTGGAGTAAGGAGAGAGAGGAAAGAGAAGAGAGGGAAAAAAAAAAAAAAAAAAAAAAAAAAAAAAAAAAAAAGGAAGACCAGATTTAAACTGAATCTCTTCATGTAAACCAAAATTAAACCAGGCAGTTGCAGTCACGGAGGATCTGTCCTATATCACCAGAACCAAATCAGCTCTCAAATCACAGCACACAGACCCTCCTGAAGCAAACCCTGCTCCCTGGTTTAGCACTGAGAACTCAACCCCCCGAGCCCCAGCAGCATCAGGTGCTTTACTGTTGAATTACTGAATTTTAACTCACTTTAGAACTTTCATAGGACAGTTTCAGTTCCGAACCAGGTATTTTGAGTAGGCGAAACAGCAACCCTTTGACACGCTGAATAGTCATAGAATCTGTCAAAGAAAAACAGAATGCTAGAAAAATGCTGCTATCTCTGAGCTGTAGCAACGTACTAGTGTTTCGAGTATACTTGTTGATAGCATCTGAAAGGCTGTACTGCTGCTTCAGTTCTAACACTGCAATAATGTCTTTTATATCTGAAATAACTGCTAATATCAAGTTGAAATCAGTTTAATCTCTGGTGGAACAGACAGCATATGCTACTGCTGTTTAAGTGCTTTGATTCCCATATGCCAAATTCACCTTTTTGGAGTTGGTATTTGCAATGCAGTAAACGGAGGGACCTTTGGGGCACAAACTGCTCAGCTCCTGCCTGTGGGCAGTTCTCGCGCCAGGGAAGGGCTCTGCCAGGGGGACGAAGCCAGCGCCCTCCTCAGAAACGCCCCTGTGTTCCTCAGTCCCAAACAAATGGTCAGCAGAGCTGCAGGGCGGTCGGTGTCAGCTACACAATGGGGTTTTTTGGCAATGGATCTGGAATGGGTGTCATTTGTGCCAGAGGCGATACCTACATTTTCAACAGATACAGTGGGTATTTTGGTTAAACTTTCACTTCCTTTGAAGCTTTACCTAAAGGCACAGCAATAGTGAGTTATTCCTGCACATTGTACTGAGACAAATATTTTTCTATCAAACATTTTTGTAAAAGCTGTATCTGATTTTATGAAACTTGTGATAATAAATGTGATTTTTTATTTTAGAATAAAGCTTGAGTAAGTCTTCTGTTTTCTCAAGATTCTGAAACATCTTTTTGAAACTTCAGCTTTATTTGACACAGAATCTGTTCATTCTAGTTGCCCCTCCAGACACTATAGCTTAACTTGGAAATATGTAAATACAAAGTGGGTGAAGGTTAGAATCACACTTCTCTTTCCAGGTATAAAATAGGAGCTGTAAATATTGGGAATTGCAGACCAGATAGTTGGCTGTTAAACCTTCAGGTTCGTGCTGTGCACAGCCTGCACATTTCATGCCAGTTAATAAGCCTTTGATTGCTCATCTTTGCACATTAATTCTGTGACCAGCAGCAGCAGGAGTCACACAAGGATCAACCTTCTGATTTTGCAACTGGATTGGAAGTAATGTGTAAAAGGGTTGGAAAAATGGCTTTGTCAAGCAAGTTCTACCTTCATCTATTCCTTTATAGGCCAGAATCATCAAGGGAGTAATTAGCTGACAGAGCTAGAGGCAGCTGCCAAGCCTTTAATATAAACTGCTTTGAAAAGAAGTTACTGTCGGCAAGAGAAATGGCTCCTTACCTGGTAGCTTTTTCTCTAGTGGCTTCTGCTCAGGTTTATCAGGACACTTAATTGTCAAAGCTGAAAAAGGAACAGGCAGCATCACTGACTCAGCGGCTCGGTCAGAAGCTCAGAGTTTGTTGTGGACTCTGCACAGTTTGCTCCAAACACTCGGCACAATCTTCTCTTCAGAAAAGCAGAGGGTAGCCTGTATCTGAGCAGCTACGATTTAACAGTGGCTCTTATTTTTTCAGAAAACTATTGAAGTAAGTAAGTAAATTTTCATTTGTGTTATTGATAAATTAAGGAAAAACAGCTAAGTAGTGCTTTAAAAATGAATATTTACATAAAATTTCTGGTTATTTTTCAAAATAACATGCAGTGAAGAGCCTCCCAGTTTAAAACAGGTTTTGGTATTCATATCACAGAAGCTCAGGACAAATACCTTATGAGGAACAGTTGTTAGGTTTCTATTTTTTTTTTTTATTCAGAGATTAAGACTTTTAAAGTCTTTAAAATGTTTTTCTATTATATTTAGTCAAGCAAGTTTCTTGTTTTAGTTGCTCATCCATCTAAACATGTTATTAGAAGAAACTGCCTTAAAATACTATTTTGCCCATGGAGTTAGGAAAAAATGAGTTCTTGTATCACAAAAGAACCAATGGCCTGTGAATTTGTACATTGGGGATGTAACCTGGGTTAACATACGTAAACGGGCCCAATACCAAAGCTACCTTTATCCTCCCTCACTCTCCTGAGGTTAAGAAACGTTAAAAAAAAGTATCACAAAATAGTGTTGCTATTAACCTTTAAATCTCAAACCTGTACTGAAGAGGAGACATTCACAGCAGCAGAAGGGACTGCTGCACACCTCTATCCCCCACTAAGTCTTAATGAAGAGTGTTATCCTAGAGAGAGGGATGCCACAGAGACTTTGAACTCCATGATACATATGATTCAGAGCAGCAAAATTACAAGTTACAATCCTGTGAGCTTGGAAAGGCTTTTCTACCCTTTATTCCCCATATGCGTCCTGGGAAAGCCAACTGCCTAACATATGTTAAACAGAGAAGCACTAATTTTGGCTGTTTCTGGACTTACTCAGAAGTTGATTCTTCAGAGTCAGAGGTTGTTGTCCTTTCAGTTCTCCTTCTTCTGGTGCCCCGTACTCTGTTGGAGAAGGATGAAGTGTACGTGGCCGTGAGCCGAGAGTTCAGAGACGGAGCAAGCGAGGGGGAGCCCTCAGAGGCGCGAGGCGCCGCGTCCGCCCGGCTCCGCAGCGGGGAGCTCCGGGAGGGAGGCAGCGCTAGTGGGGAACGCGGCTCCGGGGCGGCTCCGGGGCTGCCTCCCGCCTCACAGGGGCTCCCTCGGGCAGCAGGAGCACTCGGCCGAGCACCGCGGGGAAGGGAAGGGAAGGGAATGGCGGAGAGCAGCAGCACAACCACGGTGCTGGAAGCAGGGAGGAAGGGGCTGTCTTGCTGCAATGTCACTTACGGAGGCAAAGTGAGGGGTATCTGGGATGGGCTGCAAGAAATTCTTCACTTGGCTTGTTTTTCTCTGGGTTCCAGTGTCCACCAGCTGCTATCCAGTCCCTTCCAAATATTTTGCGGTAATCAAGCTCTGCTCCTTTTCTTTCAGCAGGAAGGATCTGTACTGACACGGGGATGGCCCAGAGTGTAATTATGTTGTCTTTCCCAAGGAGAAAATCCAATTCACTGTACTGACTCCTTGCTATTACTTACTGAGGTGTTCAGTACTTTTTAAAGCTATCCAGAACTTTACAAACTCCATCTCTAGGTACTGAGGCATATGTGAGTATGCATGGCAACACTGTTACTTTTTGATGCAAGAGGGTTTTAGCACTATTTCTTGTAACTACAGAACAGGTGCCACTGCTGCTTCCTTTTACAATAAACACTTGCCAGAAGTTTTGTTTGGTTCAGATGACACTATCTTCCTATTATTGAAGATAAATGGAATATTTTTAAAACAAACTGAGCACAAGTCCTCACTCAATGACTGAAAAGGTCCCCCCGGCCGCACTGCTATGCAATTTGCTGAAGAAAAAAAAAAAAAAAAAAAAACCCACATACCTCAGACTTGTTCAAAACCTCCAGTTGACCTATCTTGGCAATGATCAGTTGTCTCAAGGTCTCTTGGTTCTTCTCTGTGTGCATCAAAGGGTTATTGCGACACTGCAGCGACCGCAAACTTGGCAGTTTATCAAGCTCATTGATAGATGACCACTGAAATGGAGGGGCAGAGTCTTTTGAATAAACAAGAAACATACTTAATTTCAGACGAATACACAATAACACGGGCTTCTCCTGTACAATGACCATGATGGAAACTATTCTTTTGGTCAACAGAACTGAGAGCTTTCATCTTGTTCATTTAGGTAAGAGTAGAACTGCATTACACTTAACCAAGTGAAAATTTAGAGCCGAAGTCCTCTATATTTGAGATCATTAGTATTCTCTGAGCTCCTAGGACCTGGGGTGCATGATAGGTTAGGCATAACGCTGATTTAGTTGCACCACTTGAAGTGCTTGACTCATGCTCTCTGCTGCAATGACCAGCTGTAAAAATCCAGTAAGGAGAGGAGACAAGAAAGGGTGGTGGTTCTGTGGCAGTAAGAGCTTCTTTTTCTGTGCTACCAAATGGAACAGGGAGGAAACGTGCTGCAGGATCAGTAGAAAAAGGGTATGAAGAAATTAAAAATATGCCCTGTTCTCTCCCACTCCTTAAGTTACTTTTACTATAAAAGAAAACTGCCAAGATCTTTGGAAGCAAAAGTCTACCAAGAGAGTATCTATCTTAACAGATACTCGCTTCAGGGCAGAAGGGCTGAGGCCAGAAACAGCAACACTCCTACTAGGGAAAAGTGGCCTCACGTTGGTGTTCGTGGTGCAGAGCCAGAGCACACGGCTCCATGGGCTGCGCTGAGCACCCTGATGCCCACGGCTGCCACGGGGAAGAAGGGCTTCGCCCAGCCCTGCTCCTCCCCGTGCCCCACGGCCACTGATGGGCTCCTTGTGGCACCCGGGGCCCCCAGCAAAAACTGCACAGGGGTGTTACCTGCCAAGCAGAGGAGGTCACAGACAGACCTAATGGGCAATGGGGATGCGAGGGAAGGGTGAGACTGCAGGTACAGGGAGAGGAGGGAAGAGGAGGGAAAGGAGAAAGAAGGAGGAAGGAGAAGGAGGAGGGAGACGGAGGGAGCGGAATTATAAGGTACCAGGGGGATAGAACTAGTTACTATAAACACTTTTAACTGTGAGTCCAAAAAACTTTAAACTTTTTTTTTAAACCCATCAGCAAAGAACTACCAAAAAAAAAGTAGTTGCCTCAAGATCTTACACATATAATCAAAGAAATTTAAAAAGATGCAAGTTATTCCTAACCAAAGGTATACATATTATTATAATGTAGAACTACCACAATCTAACCTACCTGCGATATTTTATTGTCCTTTATTTCAAGGTGTTTTAATGAAGGAAACATTTCAGTCTTGCATCCTAGGAAAAAAGAGTAAAAGTTTACCGGTCAATAATGAAAACTACAAATAAAAGAGCACGATAAAGCTATAAACAAACTGCTTCTTTTACATACCAACTCCAGCATCAGGAAAGTGTATAGAAGATATTCCAGTGTTTCTCAGCATTAGCTGTTCTAGACTGCAATTTAATAGATACAGTGATTACTCTATCTGGTATATAAAGCTTTTTGTTAAAAAAAAGAAAAAGCACAAGACTCTAGCAAACTTTTGATATGACACATTATGACTGACAAGCTAGTAGCAGCTTCACAGCCGATAGCCAGGCTTCACGAAGGCGTTCGGGGAACACACCTCTCAGGAAAGGACTGCATGAGTTTCAAGTGTTCAGAATGAGTCCTGAACTTAAAAGGAGTGATTTTCCAAATGATTTTTTTAAATAACGTTTTGATGCCTCATGGTTGCTACTTTGGCTTGAAGCCCAAGATAAGAACTCTTCCAAAGACCAAGTACTCTGAAAAGGAAGGAAGAAACAACCACCTTGCCTCAAAGTCAAAATATCATAAAGACATAGCCAGTGAGAACACAGCACAGGAATGTGAGTGAGGGATAACACCACAGAAGACGTTTTAAGAAAGTGAAAATACGTTCAACTGAGGCAATACTTTTTTTTAAAAAAATGTTGAGGGCGCATCTCAAACTACCCAAACTATTTCAAACTATTGTGTTTTTTAAACTACCCCCAGAAAGCACTGAAAAATCAAAAAAAAAAAGAGAGTTTCCAGGAGGACACAAAGATATAAACATACTGCCACCCCGCTGCCAGAATAGTGCCACCAGGAACCTTCCCTGGAGTGTTAGAACCGAGATGAGATGATGGAGAAGAGGGAAGGGTCATCCTTGCTGCACTCCTTTGCCTCCCTCTCATGTTTCGGGTTTGTTTTGCAAGACAAAAAGGGAAGAGAAGCGTGGCTGGGAGGTGCTGCTGGGAACCACCCACGAACTGGGAGCCATCCCCACGGCTCCTCTGCCTGGGCACTCCGCACAAACTCCACAGCCTGGGATAAAACCCTGTGCGGGCACATGTGCAATGACCTTAATAATGCCACGAGTCACTGCAGTGTCGCCAGCACACAGTGAAGTGCAGAAAGGGTCTCACTAGACAACAAAAATAAGATTAGGCTTTAGCAGTTCAATTAAATACACTGGTTCTATCCTCAAGAGGAAAAAATGCCTGTACTTCAAGATTCCCATAGGCCTTCTATACAACATCAATATTGATCATACTTTGGTCAAAAAAAACATGGAGATGAATGAATATCTAGGACAAGATAAGACAGAACAAGTTTCCAGGAACCTTGTTTAGGGACTACCTGGGAAGATGTGCTATTTGATGGAGTTGATTTCCATCCAGCAACGGGTTGTCTGAAAGGTCTAACAATTTCAAGGTCTGCAGAACATTTTCAGGCCTGCAACATCAAGAAACAAAACAAAACAAAAAAGCAGAACATTTGGATTTATTTTCTAATGAAAGCAATGACTTTCTAAATACCTGATTGCATGCAAATCAATACGTATGTATATAAATGTGAAATTCCCACCATTTATTTTACAACTATCACGTGACATAAACGTTACAGGAATCTAGTTTGAGGTTCACCTGCTACGTCATTTTTACAAAAGACTGACTCATGCTTGTGTTACCCTTCTTACCTTTCCAAAACTGTAATATTATTAGAAGTAATGTACAATTCTTCAAGTGCTGGCCATCCTGGAGCACAAAGAAGAACCTAAGAGCAAAACTTCATTTAATATAACCGATGTTGGTAAAAATTATTCCAGAAATTATAATTTATAAAGATTTATTTAGAATGTGTTCAGAACAAGCCACAGTTCTCAAAAGCAGAAATAAACATTGCAAAATACCCAGCCCTCTTTTTCTTCCAACTGTCTCTTTCCTGTGTTTGGATCTGCTGGCAGAGATGAAGCCAGAAGGGTTCTCTGCAGCACAGGACTTACTGATGCAGGCCTGAGGCAGCAGGCAGGAACTTCACACTATCACGACACGGGAGTTTTCTTTTTGAAGCCCCTTTGAAATTTCCCTTTTGGTTCCCAAATTAAGAATTTAGGGGAAGAAGTACTAGTGTTAACTGGGCAATGCTTTTTACATAGAGGATTCTGAAAGTGTTCCAGTATTATCTGAAAAGCTACATTAAATTATGCTGATCTTGAAATTGAGTTTATTTTACTCAGTAGTCTTGAAGAGATAGACACACCTTGTTACAAGGTAACTGGCCATATAACCTGCCACTAGTGGCTGGGGAAATGCACACATCTCATCATCACTGGCAGACTTTAAATCAGAGCCTCAAGGCTCCTCTGTCATGGGACTATAGCAGCACAGAAACCACTAAAATCCAGCAAATTGCAGGAAATCAGCATATAATGTGCTTTCAAATGCGCTCAAGAACATAAATTAGTTCAACGAGGCTACAAATTCAACCAAGATACATTGTTCCAAATTTCTTGTCCTGAAACTACTATGCAAAAATGATAATTTTACTGAAAGTAGGATAAGTAAATAAAGTAAAAGAAGCTCCAAGGCTTTGGGGGCACAGACTTATACATGCACAGAAGCATCTGAGCCACTTGCACATGAGACTAAGTTACAAAGACAGTGCAGTTCAGTGTTGAAATTCAACTTGCTATGGATACAGCTAACCGATTCTCTACTCTCTCTGCCCTCAGAAGTCCTCTTCTTGTCAATTCTTCTTCATTCTCAAGCTACATTTTGTTCTATATAGCAAATATCAAGACTGAGACCTTTTTAGCTGCAGCTGGCACAGAAACATCAATATTCTATCGCTTTCAAATTGCACACCGTGAATGCCAGTGTCAACAAGATAGATAACCTTTGTTTGGTCTATCCCCCCAAAACATATGCCAGAGATAAAGAAGATTGAGGCACACCAAGGAGAGCTCGAAGATTAAGGCAACAGCAGAAAAAGTGAACAAATTATTTGCGTGTTTCTCTATATAGGATCTTTGCAGGATTCCCACACAAAAATCTCACTTTGTGATGGGCAAAATCAATAAACTGCATCAAGTGGACACAGTAGAAGGTTTTTCAATAGACTGACCAAATGACTAGTAAATTGCCAAGACCATAATAGACACATTGCAATTTCAAGAAACTCAGATTGCTGAATTTTCCACTATTGCGTAAAACTCTCTATATACAGGAACAGAGGTTCACAAATCTGATATCAAATTAATATCCAGGAAAGATTAGGAGCTATGGATAATGTGGTGGGGAATTTAGGAGGAAGAGGCCATGGAATAGGCACTGCCGACCAAGAAAGCAAAATGTAAACCCAGGATTTAGTGTAAAAGAAATAAGTTGCCACCACGTAAGTCCATGATGTTCTTGTGTGTTTAGTCTTTTCATCCCAGGAAACATACAGCATAAATGGGAAAAGTACAAAGAAACGTAACTGGAACCACCAAGGCTATGAAACACAGCACTGCCATTCTCAGGTTGGTACCTGCCAGTAAGCAGGTCCTTATACTGTGATAATTACTTCAAAACAGAAGAACAAGAGAAAATATAAACCTTCTCTTGCTTCTTGTACTAGCCCTACACAGCATATACAACAGACATATGGCAATAAGCTACTTTAGGCTATTTTCACTTTAATTAAAATATTTCTAGGATTTTCAGACTTTGTTCATATTCCCATTGACAGTTACTATATTTCTCCATTACCTGGATCATCATTTTCAATTTTTATTAAAAGAGTTGAATTTTCAAAGTAACTCCTGATATAGTACACTCCTTTTCAGGAGTACTAGAGTAACTCCTGAGAAGTGGTTTGTTGGCAGAGTATCAGCGGCAGGTAGGCCTGTTTATTTTTGCTCTTTGATTGGCTGCTCAGATACACAACTGTTAAGCAATGACCATCCTCTTGCCTTGTTGCTACAGAGAACAGAATAAGAACATTGCTAACTTCTACCCAAGCATCAGTTTTTGCAAGTGCTCTACTTCTGTATAGTGACTGACAGTAAAAAATTGAAAATTCAGCTGATTTCACAGTGCAGTAAAAACTTTTCTCTGTGAAATCATTGTAAGTAAGTGGGAGATGTGCTATCCAGGCCTCGGCTCTGGAAGGCCCATTGCTGACACCTTGGCCAAGATTGGATACAGTGTTAGGGGAAAGTCATTTAAATACTGGTGTGTTTCAGTCCCAGAAACATCTCAGAGCTCTGTTTATTCGGTGCTATATCTGTGTTACACATAACTGGGTACGTGTATTTCAAGCATCCTCAGTAGGTGCAAAGAAATTAAGCTCATCTCCTCCTGAGGCAAGGGATGTCAAAGAGGTATTTCATGTCAAATATTCCTCCTGTTGTTTCCCATTGTTCTATCATATGGCTTAGAATGCAGATAAATCCTTAATAACTACAAGGAAACCTTATCACTAACCTTTGGGACATGAAGCTGTATTACTCTTCAAGTGAGTTATCTTGACTAAGCAATTTACAAATGTAAATGAAGTTAAATGTTTCTCATTAGGCTCACATGCCAATATAACTAACTGTATTACCAGCTAACACAGAGCATCTTTTCTAAGGATGATGGATCAAATTTTAGAAGAATTATATAATGCATAAATATTTCCTGTACTGTGCTTGTCTCTAAAACCTAATGATATAAACAAGTAAGAACAAGGAAAGGTTATTACCTCTGTCCAAGTTATCTCGGTTTGATTAAGTGCCAGAATCCTCAGCTTTAAAAACGCACTGGATACTGAAATTGATGTTGCTGGAAATTTCATTTTGTTTTCACTGTGTGAAGAGAGTAATTCTTAGCACATATTAAAATTACTGCAATTATTCCTTAGATTACTAATTTGAAATTAAGCATGATGGACAAAAATCATTTATACATGATTTAAAAAAAATCATTGCCGAGACTTTGCATATTGAAACATGATATAAGAAGTCCTACAAGTTCTTTTCAAACCTACTCCTTCCTAATTTTACTATTCTTCACTTTGAATGTATACTTACTCCTCATCTGTGGCCTCCCCCTGTTTTTCTTCTATAAATTCTGAATATGAAAAGAATTATTGTCAGTAATATTAAATTCTTGGTGCAGATTGAAATTTAAGAGTCTAAATGACTACCCAAGCACAGTAAAACAAAAGGATATAAAATCCACTCTCAGTAACAAAATATCACTGCTCAAACAGCCAGATTACATCCATTAGATTTCATTTTTCTTCACAAAAAAAAAGTTATTTCTTTCCTAGATCTTTTCCATCTGAATATTCTGACAAAAATCTCTCAGTGTAGTCGTATACTTACAGCATAAAATTTCCTTCAGATTCAAGTTCTCAGATAGCTGGTGGAAGAGTTTTATTCTCTTTTCAACATTTGTTCCACAAAAAACACAGCAGGACACTATCCTGCTTCCCTCTTCCTTCCTTTTTAAGTAAACTAACTATTCTTAGCAGGAAGTCAAGATAATAATAGCTAAATTCAAGCTCTTTTCATTTGTAGTCATAAGGTTCCGATTCCAGCAGTCAGAACCCACTCTCCCATTTTGCATCCCAATATTATCACAAATAACTTTTAACCCTCCCCTCAGTCTAGGCACACTCCTCAGCAGTGAAAAAATGGAAAAAAAAAAAAAAAACCTCCAGATGAATTTATGCAAATACTTTGTAATCTCATACATGCTGATAAAAAAAAAATGTGACTAGATATGCTCCAGGCAAAGTTTTATCTGAATTGTACAAATAGCATCCAGATTGTAACATCGTTTCAACTCAATACTGAAGAAAATGGGAAGTTTACAAGTATTTAAAATAAATATTTCTGTCCTAATCACTAAAGAGCAGTTATTAAAAAAAAAAAAAAGCTTACCATTTTTTCTAGATCTATATAGATCTATATAGATCCAGATGTATATCTATATCTACATCTACATCTATATTTTTCTATATCTATTTGATATTTATTTCCAGGTATCTTACATGACCCTCTAATTGTTTTAGCCATGTTGTGTGAACTGCTGGAAACTGCTAACAGGACAGACCTCTGAGACTCGAAGTAAAAATAAAAACTGGTATTTTATGTCTCTGCCCTCAATCCTGTTGTCCTGCTGCTCTTCCCAATGACTAGTACTACCTTCAAAACAGCTGAACACTTTTGCTTGAACAGTCAGCAGTCAAGGTGCTAACCTTGACATAAATGTCCAAAATAAATGTCCAAAAGTTGCAACAACAACACTTTTCAGAATGAGTGTTTTAGGCCATTGCCTACTTAAAAGCTTTGTGTCAATTCACACCACAAGATTAGCTGGCCTGTGCCAGGTAGACTGTACAGGTGTGCACTACAAATTTTATTTTTAAGATTATTATGTGATTTTTTTCTTGTTCTAATGGAAGCACAATCTGCTGAACAACCATCTCTCTCCTTTTTCACATCACTACTGTAGATGAGATTTTTACCACAGATCTGTCACTATGATTCACAGTTTTATTCAGCAGAGTGAACTAGGTATAGGTTTAAGCATTAGGGATATTACAGCTTGCTGCCAGATGTTGTAGGCAAAACACCTTCCTTAGAGAAAAGCAACCTCCTCAATAAACACTTACCAGAGCCATTAAACTAAATCATCAATAACAAAATAAGAAACAAAGTCTTAAGAAATTTGACAAGACTTAAAATGAAGATAAAAACACATTTATCTTCTTTACCATTTTTCTATATAGAAAACAAAAATTCTGGCCTCAGGGAAAAAAAAAAAAAAAAAAAAAAGAGTTTGCCCTGTGCCACATGGGCACTCAGCGCCCCAGACCCCTGCGCACGCTGGTTCCCAGCTGCGGGCTGCACACCAAGCTTGACAATGAAAAGTATTCTGTGGTCTTTGATGTCTTAGAGGCGCAGGACATCTGAGACAATGCCACGTTTTGCATTTTGAAATTCTTCTCATCTACTAACACTAATGAGTGGCCACAAACCATCTAGCAGGACAAATTATAAAAGAAAAAAAAATGTCTGTATGAATTTCTATACTCCCCATTTCCTCATTTTTTATAAAAGCATTCCAAAAATATTTATTTTTATCTATTAGGCAACTGATTAAAAGACATTACTATTAAAATCTGTAAATTTTAGTCTGCAGCCTACCCCCACCCAAGGAGCAAATTTGCATGAATTTGAAGACTGAAATCTGTATTCTAACACTTTTCAGATAACTGTGATTTCACTGGTTTTATGGCACTCAGGTTAGCAACCATCTATTCCAAGACCTTCTCCAGAATTTAGTTTTACATAGATGCTAAATTCTTAGGGGCCAAGCTCTTTCCCCTTAAGAGGTTGCTTGGAAAGAAGCTTGGAAAGAGGTTGCTTGGAAAAAAGCTTGAAGAGCTTGGTTGCTTAAGAGGTTGCTTGGAAAAATGTTAAGGAACTTAACTCCTATTAAAATGAGTATCAAGACATCCTGTTACTCTTTGAAAGCTGATCCCGTAGCTTGAAGCGCTGCTTCTTTCTTATCTCTATCCCCAAAGGAAGAAAAACCCAAATATTAATATTTATACCTGATATTAAGCATTTCCAGATTTTGAACTTGAGAAGCAATATCTGTTACTGTCTCCCACGATGATATCAGATTTTTCGATAGATCTATACGCCTGATATCTGAAATTTTGTATTAAGAAAACGAAACATATCTCATATCTTGATTTTCCAGAAATTAGAACTAGGTTTTGTACCAAAACAGAACAGGCATTCACTTTTCTGAGCTAATGGAAGAAACCACCTCTTCTTTACTTTACAAATCTATTCTTCTCTCTATAAGAATCTTCTGCTCAATTATTGTAAATTGTATCTCAAGTTTTGCTATGGAAATAGCTGATGGTTGTTATAAAAGACCTTATCTTTACAGCTTCCGAAGTAGACTAATTTCTGCATGAACATAGGAATTTTTGTGCATTCCTGATAAATGAACGAATAACGCCTGCTGTATATTTTGGTTTCATCACTATAACACGCAGTATTTTGAAAATGTAATTTATTATGTATTCATAACCTCCACAGAACATTTCAGTTGTGCTTTTATGGGATTTCTATTCTATAGTAAAAAAGAAATTGCTGGATACTCCTGAAGTTGCTGTAATAGTAGCGACTTATGACAACATTTCCATTTTTACCCACAATCAGTACTGAAAAAAGGGCAGGGGGGAGGGCTTCTATTTCCTAACTCAGTTTCTATTTCCCAACTCAGTAAACACAAAATAAGCTTCCAAATACAAATAATTCTAAAAATATATTCTTGATAGAAAGATACAAACACAGCTCCCCATTCTTTGAAGAGAAGAACTTGGAATGCTAAAGTATGTACTTATCTGTGGCATCACATAACACAGCACCTTCACAAAAGGATACTAGCACATGTTCTGCCGATTTCCTCTTTCTGACCAGCATGGCTCACAGCACATTCACGAACTGAGATATCTACCAGTTGGTTCAGGCGGCTAAATGAAAAAGAACATTCATTACCTTAACCCAAAATAGAAATGTATTACATAAGCTCTTGGTTTTACAACTAAATAATACTCTTTTGACAAATAGAAGCTTTTTTAGAATTAACACCACCAAATTGCCGCAGTGTGGCATCTTTCTTACTTGAAAAAAGACCCATCTCACTCACTTTCTGTCTTGACATTGCTACCACTAAATAGGTCTGGATTAGCTAAAAAAAGACACTAACAAAACAGACAAAATGCAGCTATACAAGCTGGAATTTCATTAGGACTTCCAAGTTAATTAGATTTCCTACAGTATTTTTTTACAAGAGGTTCCAAGTTATTTAGCATTTTTTTATGTCACTGTAAAAAGAAAAAATACAAAAACAAAAAAGGTATTTTCAACCACTTAGTCCCTTCTGGGAGATGCAGCAAGAACCTGGCTGCCACCTGAGCTCAGACCTCTCTGGTGCTGGAGATGATGGCATCTGCAACCTATTCCCATCGTTACTTTGCTTCTTTCTTCTCTCTCATCCCCCCATAAATAAGCAAAAACGTGATAAATGGACATGACATGAAGTGATTGCAAAACTTCCTCACTACAACAATTTTTCCTTCCCTCTCAATTATATAGTTATTACTCATGAGTAGAAAAGAATAATGAATAAAATAATCAAAAAATATTAAAATCCATTTATTCAAAAAGGATAATGATTGCATAAAATTGTCATGATATTGGCGGTCACCAATTCATTCTTTCCACAAATATTAATACTTTGTATTTTATAAAAATAAATTAAGGATTGTGAGCACTTATAATCCCTGTTCCTATGCATAAAACATGGAAAGTATGAAGCTGCAATACTGAGATTTCTGGAGTGTCTTCCACCACAGGGCAATTGTGCTTAGTTTTTGAGATAGGACAAGATGACATGCAAGGCAGCAGGCTAACTTAAGTTATAGCCCTTCCTAACACCACCATTTCCTCTCAGGAAAAATATAAATCAGCTGTATTAATAGAAGTTACATGGAAGAAATGCTAAATATGACAGTGCTATTTACACATCAAAAGCTTTTAAAGAAGCAAAATCTTCATGTACCTGAGATAATTTAGAACATATTTAATGTCTTTACAAAATGTCACTTACATAAACTACTAACAAGAAATGCAAAATACAAGGATGCAACAAAGTTACATTTCAACTGCTACTTTTATTTTTACAGAAGTTTTGGAGAGCGATATTATCAAGTTAGCTGCAGAAACTCCTCTAGTGTGTAACTAAGATATTATTTTACCCTGAAAACTTTCACAAGTCTAACCTAGTTTTGCTCATGTATTAACTTTAATTAATTTGAATGCCTTCCTCCAACAAAATGACTTCTAGTGCTTGGAATTCAACACATTGTTTAAATTAGATTCACATCATGACAAGTAAAAGGACTTAAAAAATAATAATTCAAGAACAGTAGATAAATATTTCATACTGTAGGCCCCTCCAAACCGCACAGAAAGACTATCTGTGTTCTTATGTGCCAATGAATATTTAAAAGCAGAAGCAAACTTAAAATCTCAAATTAAAAAGAAATGTTGAAATAAAATTAATGGTAAAAATATCAATGAGTAGTTGAAGTGGGCTATTAAGCCAACGCTGGGTATTATAAACCTGTGAGTATTATAAACATGGAACGTGTTTGAGGAATCTGCATCATCGTAGCTCTGTGCTATCGGGATCTTCAGTTTATCGTTTATTCACTGAAATTTCATGATTAAGTCATATATCTGAACAGTCTGTAGTATTGTCTCTTCTCCACCAATCTCAGTAACGTAATATTTATCCCAGCAGAAACCCCTCTTCTCTCCTGTAGTAATGCCATGTTAACATAAAATGAATACCAACATAATTAGGCACTGCAATTATTTGTCGACCCAAAGTTACTTGAATGCAGTTTGTGCACAAGATTTTGACTAACTTAGCAAGAAATTAGCAAGAAAATTTAGCAAGAAATTTAAGAGTAACTGCTGCTCTGCTACCACATTATTAGGGGCAAGAAAGCCTGATGTTTCACCTACCCCAGTCTAACTGCAGGCTGCTGCCCAGAGAGAAGCAAGCATCCTGTTTTCCCAGACAAATTCTCCCAATGCTTTCTAACCCTGCAACTGTGTGGCTACTAGGCAACTTCCATCAATTCACTAATGCAATGGAAAACTAACCCATCAGAGAAAGAATGGCTTTACCCCAGCTCACCCGACTCACTCGGCTCACCTTCAGTTCTACAAGCACCAGATCTGGTGCCACACTAACAGCAGAAACAGAGAGAGACGGGGCCAAGCAAGGCTGTCTCTTCTGGCAGCAGCTCACTATCATATCAGATTAAATATTATGTGAAATCAGAATCCGTGTGAGAATTCTTAAGTGACCTACTTCTTCAAAAAAAAATTTATTTATAACTTCTTAGGGAAAACAATAATCCAGTATCCACAGAATAATTACCTAGGACATTTGAGGGCAATGTGATTTTCCTTCCTTTCCTACACAGGGAGTGCCTACCTACGCAATCCCTAGCAGCATACCTCCGATGTTCAAATATTGTACTTGCCTTTGTTGTTCTATAATAGAATCCATACCAACAAATTCCACGGTCCTTCCAAAAAATAATGTACTTTCCTTCCCAGGGTGGGCATTATCTTCATCATTCAGTCCATATCGGTCCTTTACTGCAGATAGAAAATCTACTCCAAAATTTGCCTTGTTTGGACGGATAAAGGATCCTCCTTTAGGATGTCTAGGAAAGAGCACCCAGGAAAATAAGAAACATGAAAAGTTATCATAAGACTGATTACTTTTAAAAGTACAAATTAAAATTTTATCAAAACAACATGAATTGAAGCACTCAAAGGAGAATTCCATGGGTTAATTCTAGACATCACTGTTCCTAATCAGTGAGAGCAGATAAGGTTTACAAAATATTGCTGATAATATCTGACCCAACACATTGACAGTGTGAGATGCCAGGAAAATTGAAGTGCCAGATCTCCAAATGCATTTACACATCAAAACTACGATTTCGGTACACATTGTCGTACATAATTGCTCAGTTATCTCCAAACTCTAAATCTCCCAGAAAATTAGGTTCGTACCTAGAAACAGATACAAAGCTACCTAAACCATATGACAAATCAGTGCTCAGCCTAAGGCCTATATGAATACTCGAATACACATTCCCTCGTATTTTATTTGAATAATTAATTTGTAACTCAGACAACACAGCCTTGTCCAGTGCACCCATACAGATGGCCTATAAGTTTTATTATTTGAAATTCTAATACTAATTAAAAAAAATCTAATTCTAATTAATGCTAATTAAATACTAACTAAATACTAGCAATTTCAAAACCAATCTTTCAACAGAATTATCCAGCTAATGCACTTTCTTCACAGCCCTACAAAATTTCTTAGTCTTTCTTGAGCACTAAAAATCTTTCCTGCTTGACGATCTGCTTTTACAACTTCTTTTAGAGCTAGCAGAAAATACAGTACCTAGGAAGAAAAGACAATTTGTGGGAATGGTATGGCAGAACAGATAAGAGGATCAGCTGTAAAACAGCAGGAAGAAAATGGGTAGTTATGATTACCCGCCTGCCTTCTAGCTGAGAAGAGTACAGACTAGGAAAAAGAAATCACCTGTGTAAATAAAACTCCTCTTTTCATGTGTGCAAACATCAGGTGGCTAATTAGCAAACTGTAACATTAATCTTTAACTCCAGAGAACTCAAGACCATCTCTCAGAAATAACAGTAGCTAGAGACCTGAATCCTATGGACCTATTTACAAGTAGAGGGAACAGCTTAGGCACCACATATTCACACGTTTATTAAAAAATTAGTACTGGCATGTGCCAGTTTCACTCATTAGCATTTCAAATACTTATTTAAGGACTCTTAAGGTCTCTTGGGGAAGCTGGTTCTACCTCCAGGAAAACATAAAAAGAAAACTAGCTATCTTGTTTCTTGCTTTCTCAGACTTGAGTCTTTTGAAGCTACAGAAAAACTATTGAGCATTTCTCACGCCCCTCTTTTATTATTATTATTTTGACTACAGCAAGATCACAGTGTTTCTCTCCCTTGTTCTTACTACTGCCAAGCACTCTCTCCCTGTCAGAGCTGGGTTATCTATTTTATACTCAAATCTATTGCAGAGCATAAGTTCCTTTTTCAGTTGCATTCTAGTAATTTGATCTCCTTTTTTTTCACAAACTGCCGCAGAGAAGGACAGAAAAGTAGAATATGCAAGAGGAAGCTATTTTCAAGCAAAATGATTTGAGCATTCAAGCATGCTTACCTGTAACCAGCTTTCCTCAAGATGCACTGTCCGTATTAACTCTCACACAGTGAGAAATGAGCTACACAAGCTAGGTATGTTTACAGTACTGCTACCCAGAAAGTACTGATCCACAGCTACATAAGCCATAAAAATGCCATTTCTCTATATGCTACGCACCTGAGCACAAGTAATGTTAAAACACAACAGAAATACAAAATACAACAATACTTTTTGTAACCTCTATATTCTGAAAAGAATAATCTTGCTAAAAAATTTAAAACAAAAATAAAATCAGCCGGATAGCATTTGGTCAGCTCTAAGCTGGAGCAGTGTAGCTACAGGGAGATCACTTGTACGGCTCAGGCTTCTATACAGTAAACCCTATTAAGTCACAATTAGTTCCCTATTTCTGGTTTCACATCACTTCCAACCACACTAGTAAATAACTATATATAACTCTCTCTATATATGTGTGTGTGTGTATATATATATATATATATATATAATGTATATGTGTGTATATATATATATATATATGTATGTATAAAATCACTAAATTCACCAAGAAGCCTCTGCAGTGTAAAAATAACCTGCCTAAAGTCTAGGGTAAATCCTACAGAATGCTGCAGAAAGTTTAGCAGAATGACATCTGCCACGAGGACTTGATTCCTCTATTCCTGTCACTCTCCAGATGGAGACAACTACCCTTGAGACTCTCCTCATCAGAAGACGAACAAGGGAAAAAAAGAAACTTGCTGTGTCAGAAAAGAATCTCACAGAAGATAAAACAAAACGGAAACACTTAGAGCTGAGCTTTAAGGTCTTATCTGATAGATGGAAGTCATCTTTGAAAAACACCTCAAATAAGCAGATGTAAAAACCAAGCAGACCTTCAGTAGGAGATGATGGAAGTGGACAAGCAACCTCCAGCAAACAATGAGGAACAAGACAGTAGCTCTCCTTCAGGATGAGGATAAGAGGATAACAATTTACATGTACACCAAACAACTACTTATAGCTGCTCATCTCATGAAAAATCACAGCTACTACCAATCAATCTTCCTAACTGGTAACAGGCTCATAAACAAAGGAGCCATCTAGTATCTATACTGTTAGATGAAAGGACGTGAGGACTAGTCATCAACCCAACTTTGCACTGCAGGTCTGAACATACACCTTGCTCTGCTGAATGTGGAAGGTCCTACAGCTAGGACGATACACAGAAGATGCACCCTGATTTCCTTAAGCAGAAAATCTGGAATTATCCCAACCAGAGTTCATCTTGTAGGACACAATCCATTCATGATTCAGTAGCCTGACACAATACAGCCCATCTGCTAGAAAGCACAAGGGCCTAGAAAGGTACTCATTGAGGTTTACATCAGCTATCAGTTTCCCCTGTTTAACTGTTTCCCAAAATAGAGATGAAATCTGACATCATCCTTCTTTGCTAATGAAAAACAAAGTGATGGAATTACTCATGATTATGGCTCTTCATACACTAGTGGAATGGCTCACTTCTCAGTACCTGAGGTAACACACATTTGTACACAAGCTGTGCTCCAACAGTGACACCCTTCAGCTGTTTGACTGCAGAAGCTGGTTAGCCAAGGAGAGAGCTCTCAACATTACCAGTCACAAGAGTAGAGGAACATGTAAGGGTCTCTCCTCAGCACTTGCCTTTGCAACGATCATCTGAAGGCTCATTATGGCCAGGGGACACCCACTGCGAAGCTCACAGGGTTTATCACAGATTCTAGCGATTTGAACTCATGCACACCTTGTCAGTGAAGACACAAAACAAACCTTTCTCTTTAAGTGGAAGGCCCTCAGTCTCAAACTGGATACACTGAGAAACAATCAAAACTTCCTATCTGAGATCATCTGAGGCCATAAGGAATCTTGGGAATACCTTCTCCCCTTGTTAAACAGAAACTTCCTTTCCTTGGACACTAAAATGAGTCTGCCCTCTTACTGTCTTTGAAAAGTTTGTGCTCTAAGTAGATATTATTGGAAATGAATCTTTCATTTTGAAGGACAGACTTTACATAAACAGATCTTCTCTATTGCAGGAACATAAATTTCATACAAACAGCAACATCTGATAGTAACAACTGTTGCCTGCAAACTCAAAAAGAAAAAAGAAAAAAAAAACCCACATTCCTACACAATTTATGAATTTCACTGAAAGAGAAAAAAAAATTAAAAAGCCTTTTTAAGGATAGCTTGGCATTTAAGGGGTATAAAAATTACAAAAGAGTCAAAGTTCCCACCAAAAAGGACTGAATAATACAAAGCAAAAAACACAAACAAAAAAACACCCAAGAGGTTACAAAGAATTGAGGAGCAGATGCACTTCTGTCACATTGACCATATCACAGAATCAAGTTTGACAACTATTATATTTTTCCCCTCTATTCTCTGGCTTGTTCACTACCTCTAGCAAAACAAGTTGTAATTTAATAGGTTTGATACTTCTTGCAACAATATCTGCTGAAAATCAAACCAGGATTCTTTTGGAAAGTAGTTAGGGAAGAATAGAACTACTCTTTAACAAGAGAAAACATGTTCATTTTGGAACCAAAGTAATTTGAATACGTAAGACTACATCAAATCAACCCCCCTTTATAAGAAAAGAGGCAAGCAGAGTGCCATTTAGTGCAAGGGAAATTAATAAAAAAAACAGCAAAATAGTCTAGATTAAAATAGCTTATAAAATAGGAATGCAAGTGTAAACAGTGTGTGCAAAAGGAAACGCAAACATCCTCTCAGAGTGTTTTTGGTAAAAAAAACAAATAAACAAAAACCCATAATAGGGCTAAGAAGGAAGGTGAGATCTTCAGTTACTTTGAAGTGGTAATCACAGGGTCACCACAGAATTTTTTTAAAAAAGGAAAAGTGTAAAAGTAACATGAACATCACTAACAGTGAGAAGAAGGGTAGTAGAACAGCACTCAAAACTCAGTTTCATGCTGCCAGAATTTGCTTTCCCAGCGCAACTTCTGCGTATGCCAGACAGAGCAGCCTCCTGTTCAGGTACCATGCGCAGGAGCATCAACAGGGGATGGGCAGCATGGGGAGCAAGAGCCCCACACTGGGCTGCACGTGTGGGCCTTGCAGGCTCTATTTGACCAGCATGGGCATTAGCAGGTCGCAGGAGGCAATGAAGGCACCCCAAAAAATGGAGCACCCATATCTCCCCCCAGAGGTTATGTGCAAATAATGGACCTGTACTCCCCTTGGAAAAGATATGTTCTCATAATCCACCTTTTGTGGGAGAGGGAGAGGACACCACAGGCATGAGCCCCCACAGAGAAGCATGGGAATTGTTTATGTGGGATAAGAACTTTGGGAGATTAAAAAAAAGCAAAAGCACATAGAGGTTTGTGTTAACATCTTGTATGTATTTAGTATGGTAGCTGTATTGCTTGTATTAATCCTGAACGTACAGTTGCCTGGTTAGTAGTTAAGTACATGTCATAAATAGACAAAGGGCTTAAATCCCACTTTGATTTAGCCCATGGAACAGAGCGCTTTCCTCTGTAAATCTATATGCCCAAACATGATCTTTAAGCATTTCATATACATTCTGTTTCCCTACAATTTCTTGTGCAGCTGTAGAACACATGCTTTAATTTCTAGAAGAACCGAGTACGCTTCCTTCAGGACAGGCTATGTCGTTTTAAAATGTAAATACATATGTTGATTTAATATATTTTTTATCTTTGAATTTAGAAAGTTTACAATACAACAAGATCTTTATATTTATTTGAAAATTTTGTGTTTCAAAAGCTGTAGATGATTGATACCACTATGCTAAGGCTTTGTTACTCACTGCTAATTTCTCATTTCTTTTGAAGACCTGTAAAACACAGGTAATCCTATTATATGACGCACTACTGAAATAGCTAGTTAAAAATAATAGCTGTCTCAGAGGAAACAAAACTATCAACAGAAAGAAAATTCACAAAAATGCCACTAGAGTGTGCATTGTCATTTTGAACAAATCCAAATTAGCTATGTAACATGCTTATCCTGTCAGCATTATTTTGAAGTAGTGCTTACCATTCTTTGATTCTTATATTCTTAATAAGATGAATTAGTATCTCATAATATAATGATACGAGATAAATCTACTGCCAGGAATCACACAAGTTCAGGCCGTGTTTCTACAAAATCTAAGGCAACCACACATAGCTGTTAGCAGACCTACTGATTTATCCAAATAACAATGGCTAAAAAGATCTTCTAGTAAGCACACTCTTACATTTGGCTTTTTTTCCCCTCGTCTTCTAAGCCAATTTTGAATATCATTCTGTAAAAAAAAATTTAGAAGAATCTTTTTCAAGTTGCCTTAAAATATGAAGAAAAATATCTGTCTTTTCGTTGCACTTGTTTACAGTGCTAACTCTTCTATTTGAGCTGCTCCTGGTTACTAGAATTGAAGAATTAAAGAAATGGATTTTCACTACAGTTAAGGTTTGTTTGGGGGGGGGGGCGCGAAGGAATAGTTTTAGGTAGTCTTCCAGCCAAATTAAGAATAAATAGGTGAGACTTGGGTTTTTAGTTGTATGAAGTGCATGAAAAACAAACCAGAGTACACACAGAAAGTTATGGCTGAGTCATGCTTGACAGCTCTAACTATTGTTTACTCCTTTAGTCTTCAAAAAGACTTTCTTTAATTGGAACAGAGTACAAAGAAGAGGTATTGTAAGGACAACATGTTTAAAGATGACTACATTCAAAACTGTTATGAATAGGAGCAGCCTCATTCAAGAGTTGCTTCTTGTGACAAGAGCTGAGATCATTCTCGGAGGTCTCATTTCCTGGGATTACAGTAATGGCTGCTGCAAAAACAAAAGCTGTATATGCATATATACAAATACTACACTCACACAAACGTAAATCACTTTTCAGTTTCTAGAATATCTATACAACTTGTTCAATTGTTTCTTCCATCTACAGAGCTTGCACACGGCCAGTCCATTACTTTTATTACTTCCTTCCCAGCAGAATGTAACTGGGATTAGCTTGGAAATCACTTGAATTCAAAGCATTTAAGACAACTTCTAATAATAAAAAAAAAAGTGAGGTTGTCTTAAGACTATAAACTTGAGTTCTTTAGCTAAGGAGAATCCAGCAATTTTGAATTTCCTTTCTTCCATTAAGAACACCCTAATTTTACTCAAGCCTTATTTTTTTATTAGATACAAGGCAAGATATATCAATCCTTCACAGACTTTTTTTTTTTTTTTTTTTTTTTACTTTTCTCTGAAGAATAGACTTTATTTTAATCACCTCATTTTCTGATAATGAAGTCTCTAGGGTTCCCACCACACACAGGAATGTAGAACTTAAGATGATATAGACCAGGAAGTCTGTTTTGCACTTTCAACGTAATCTAGCCCCTCCAATTTATGCCTGTTTGGTAAGTGTAAGAGATAAAATTCCAAGAAAGGATTTCAAATTAGCTACTTTTTATTCGAATTATTAAATATGCAGATTCCCCTGTTGATTCAATCTGAGACCAAGCAGCTTAACTCCCTGCTTCAGGAAGACTTTGCTCTGAATTGATAATGAAGTATTATCTTTCTTTGTACAAATACAGAAGTCTTCTTTACCACCCAGGGGCATTCTATTGGACTTCAGAAGATCTTTTGGCAGATAAAAGACTAAACTTCCTTTCTCCACAATGCAGAAATGCTCATTTTATCTCTCTTATCTTGCCTTTTTTTATCCCTCTCTTCTGTTACGCAACATTTTGGTCACTTCCATATCAAATTCCTAAATTTCAATAGGAAAAAGCGGTAAAACTCATCAACTCACTTGTGCATAGAAATGGGAGCGACCACAATTCCCACAAGCTGAAAGCACATGTCCAAGATTTAAGCCAAGGCTACATGCTATGTACCTTGTACGGAGAGAGAAAAGTACTTCAAGTACACAACTTCATTTGCTAAAATAAAAATAAGACACTATTACTCCCTATTTTTATTTCTTTCAGAAGATATTCTCATAGTGAATTTTCTCTGTTGAATCATCCACTAGGAGCATAAGAGAGCACGTGTGCAGACACACCACCTGCGGCTCGCAAAAATCCCTGCATCATTGCTAGGGATAGCCAGTGAAACCCTGCAGAAGCATCACTAAACGCTCGCTGTGTTCTTTCACTCTTTTCCAGACATCTACTAGTAGGCCACATTGAAAACTCCAAAGTGCCTTTTCGGAGTTATTAGCTGCATTGGAATTTTAAGGTTAAAGCAAAACTAGAAATCTCCTTACTTCATCTCATTAAGATAAGACCAGTACTGATGCCATAGTCTATCCATGAACCACCCCACTTTTTCCTTCCAGAGTTGTCACCAAATGGCTATTAAAAAAAAAAAAAAGGAAAACAGGGCAAGTATTTCAATGATGTAGCCACAGAATGTTCTCTCATTCTTTATCATCTCACAGCTAATGAATTTCTAAGGGCTGCTGGTCCTTAAGCAGTAGTGATAGATTTTTCTATCTATGTATTCGCTCAGTGTTCTTTTTTCTTTAAAAAAAAAATCACGTAAACTTTTACAAACTGCAGATGCTCTAATATGAAAAAGCAACATTTCTTGCTATTACCCCTAGAGTTTGGATTTTTCACTTTTGAACATGTAAGCATTCAAGTCTTAAGCTTTAAAAAAAATACAAATATTCAGACTGTATTCAGGAACTTGATGCTTTCCCTTAGCAAGATGCATGCAAATTATCTTAAAATCAAATCTAAGATATACTTAAGACTACTAATAAGGACCAATACTTCAGCTCAGAATTAAACAGAAAGGTCAGTAAGATACACTAACTTTCTTACTAAAATAGGTCTAAGTCTACTAAGTAGTAATACTGAAGCTAGCAACATCCAGAAGTCATTTTGTTACATACCTCTGAAAATACCACTTGTATTTTCTAATTATTCACCATACTAAAATCTGTATACTTGGACTGTTACGAACAAACAGTCTTTCTAGCAAAGCCAGTCAAAGACTAGGATTTATCGCTGAATATCAGCCAACTGATAACGAAGTTTTGCTCTAAAACTGGACAGGACCAATACAGAGGACATATCAGCACTGGGAATCAACTCACCTGCATTTGAAATACTGTGTTCCTTCATGGGTACCATTATGTTTCCCTCTCTGAGGATCATCCCATTCCACTCCAAGCCAAATTCCTGAAAAATACAGTGGACACATTCAGAGTTCCAGCATCACTGCTGTAGAGCTGGTGGCTGGAAGGAGCCTCTGAAGAATCCAAGCCTCCTCCGCAAAGCAGGGGATTATCTCCACATACTACATTAGCTTGTGGAAATCTTTACTTGGCCAAGTCTTGAAAACCTTTAAGGACTGAGATTTCACAACCCTCTGGACAGCCTATTCCAATAACACATCACTTTCATAGCAAAAAAAAGTTTTTCCTAATTTCCAACCTGAACTTCCAAACCACAATTTTTAACAACTGCCCTCTTGTTACATAATCTAGTAATAGCAAGGAGAGCTTTGCTCTGCCATCTTTACAACCACCCTTCAAACAGTTGTAGGCAGACTGTCAGTCAGCCTCCTCTTCAGCACACTACACAAGCACAACTCCCCCAACCACCTTCCCAGGATATGTGACCTATGCCCTTGACTGCTCTGGTAACCTTCCACCGGACTCTCTCCAGATTATCCACATCCCTAAGAAACCGCAATGGCCCAAAACTAGATGTTTTATGCCAAGCACAACCTCACCAGCACCAAGTGGGAGACAATAGCATCCCTTAATGTGACGGCCTTGTGTGCTTGGAAATGGATTACAAGACACAACTCTTCCAGAGACTGAGGAGAGGCTGGTGAGACCAGGTTCCCTCACTTCCCTTCCTGCCTCTTCCAGAGCTGAGCACCACAGGAGTCTCCTTCGGAGCACCAGGGATTCTCCTCCCTCCCTTGTCACCATCATTTTTCAAAGGTGACATATAGGGGCCTCCCATTTGGACTGGTCAGGCTGGAGTGAATCTTCTTTGGCCCTATACACTTGAAAGGGCTATCAGAGAAGTTCCTAGCCTGTTAACTCTGTCATTGCTGGCTGCCTCTTTCCTTCCCAAACCGTGCCAGTACACAGAGCAAGAAATGGACTGCACATGAAGACCCATGGAAAAAGAAAGATAGTAAGAGTATTCTGTTGTAAAAGAATGCAATCAGTGTAAACCAAATTTCCCTTTCACAACTCTTCTGCTAGCCTTAACTGAAACAAAACAAAAAACACCACACAACTCTGGAGTAAGAGTTTCCAAGGCTTACTCAATAATAATAAGGAAAAAAAATATCACTTTTAACTTGCAATTTTTTTCCAACTGACATTGCTAACACTGAAGTGATACAGAAAAGCCTCATAAAATGAAACTGATTTTTCAAAATGAGTAGAGAAGCAGAAGAACTAGATGGTGCCCAATCGTACAGAAAAGCAGAGAGAGGCTATGTCTTTTCCTCAAAGACTTTAAAAATAAATCACTGAGAAACACCAATGAACAGAGTCTTAGCAAACAAACAAACAACAAACAAACAAAACAAACAAAAAATGTGATTTGAACAACAGAGGCACAAGTCTTTGGCCTCGAGAGGATTTCTTTCTAAGCCTAAATTATTATTGTCTCATAAGCAGGCTCAAAATTACTACAGTTACATTAAGAGATATAGCAAGTCCAGGAAATTGCACACTTCAATCTTCCTTATAGCAAAGCACACAAAAAGTCTGTATCAAAGCCTCTGTTTATTGTTTGTGTAAATCAAGACAACAACAAAAAAGTGCAATGTTTATGTTTACAATAAGTAATCACTAGTTCATCCTCAGCAATACTTTTGGTCTTCACCCTTGGTATTCCTCAGCTACCTCCTCCAACAAAAGTTGTTAGAACATTGTACAAGAGATTAACAAACTTTTTCCCCAAGAACTCCCTTTGCAGGAATGTTATTATGCAGGCAGTAGAAACAGCATTTTTTCACACATCAACATGTGCTAAAGCAGAAGCAGCACTTTGCATATTTCACTTAAATTCACTTTATATTTCAACTAAAGTAAAAAAAAAAAATCAACAAATGAACGGTTTTCTTACGACATTGAGGCTATCCATTATTGCTGGCATCCCATCTCACTTCAACACACACAAAACTTTATTAGAGTTTAAAAACTGACCTTTATCACGTTATTAGATTTACCTGCTGTAGGAGGCACAGTGCCAACATACCGCACAGTTGCATATTCGGTGCCACACAGGATCCTTCGGCCCAGCGCATCTGGAGGCACGGAGGCAGCCATGGTGGGAAAACCGGAGCGCGAGGTACTCAGGCACCTGCAGAGGCAGAAGCAGCGTTCCTGACAGACACAAAGCAGCACCTTGGCAAAGAGAACCCACGCTTTGGTTTCTCACTGCCCGGCCGCACTTTGAAGGCACGTAGCGTGCTGTCCTGCCGGCCTCGCTCCTTGCAAATGCCTGGCAAACGCCCAGCACACTCTTAGCATCCCTACAAACGGTGCAGGAGCGACCGTTGCTCCCGAGGGGCTCTTCTGCTCTGCCAGACGCGGCTCCCCTCCGAGCCGCACACGGCCGACGCGCGGCACAGCCTCCGCCCTGCCAGCCTGGCGAGGCGCCGCGGGGCCCTTCGGCGGCTCCCCAAAGGCCCCACCCGTGGCCGCAGGACACGCAGCGGGACGCCTCCAACCACGGGCGGGCGCCGACGCGACCGTTACACCCGTTAAACGAAGCCGCCCCGCCGCTACCTGCGATCCTGCGAGCAGCCCCTCCACCGGCGCAGGCCGATAGGCGTCGCTCCGCCCCTTCCCGCCTGCCGCGCGCTCCCATTGGTCCCGAGCCTTCCGAGCTCAGCCGCTATTGGCCTTCGTGCCGCACCCGCTCCGTCGGCTCATGCTCGGGCGGCGGCGCCTCGGGGGTTTCTGGGTAGCGCAGTTCATCAAGGGCATGCGCGCCGGGGAGCCTAGCGGTCTCCGAACTACACCTCCCAGCATGCCGCGGGCGAGGGCGCGCCCAACACCCTGATTGGGCAAGCGGTCCCCGCGACCGTTGTGGCTTAGAGGAGGGGCATGCGGGGGGACGCGGCCCGGTCGTGCCGGCCTCGGGAAGCGCCGCGGCCCGCCCGCGAGGAGACACCCGGGCTGCCGCCCAGCCGCTTCCGTGAAGCCCTGCTTCACGTTGTGGGGGAAAGAGCAACGTGTCCAGTGACGACCACTGCTTCCCACTCAGCACCTCCGAAAAATTCATTACTTACTTTCTCTCTCATTTATTTACTTATTTAAAACAGTGGGTAGGAAGCATTCTGCATTACAGCCTAAGGTTTTCAATTTTGGAAAGTGCAGGTCTTCATAAGAATGGTCAGGGAAAAAAATCCCCCAGCCATCTTTGCTATTATTATTTTAAAAATATATACGGGAGAAGTCATACAGTTGCATAAAGCTGCCAGCCTCAAAATGATTCTGGGCAAGTTGTAGTTGTAAGTGATTCTGCATGTGGTTAATGAAGAATTAAAATAACAGATGGAGTGCCAGATAACACATTTTTACTCATCAAATCTTATCAAACTAGGCTGGGTGCCTTTTGGACAAAACCTCAAGTTGTTTTGATCGGAATAATGCTGTCAGTGAACTCTTGACTCACTTAAGGAGGGGAGAAGGCACAGACAACATACCTTTTTTGTGCAAAACTTCAAGATCCACACTGAAGAACAAAGGGCACATGGAGAGAATGGGATGCCCTCCTGGCAGACCAAGGGAAGACAGGACTCCAAGGGAAACACGGGAGTTCTGCTGAGGAACGGCGAGTTCGTGTGGCACAGACCGCCCACCCAGAGGAACTAGTATCATGCTTGGTTTCATGTAAGGCAGCATAGAGAGCAGAGAAATTGTATTTCCCCATTATTTCACACTGCTACATCTGCTTCTGCATCCAGCTTCACTGTCCATTGTTTGGATACAGTGGATACTCTGATACAGTTGTTATTTTAAAGCCTCATGAAGACTTAATTCCAACAATATAAAAGACCAACACTGAATCAATCATGATAGTAACTAATGAATTCGCTGGTTTAGTGCTGTCCCTCTGCTTCTTTAACCTTATATTAAGTAATTCTGTAAGTCTGTTCTAGCAGACAGGAGAACTTCTGAGTTGACCTTAAAAAAATCTTACATCAAAATTTTCAGTAGAAGTTACTACTCTCTTTCACACACACACACAAATATATCACACTTCTTTCCCCTCTTGTAGTTCAAAGCTACATGTCAACTCTAGTAACAGTCCAAAATCCCAAAAGTCACAGCATAGTAAGTGTTCCTATAAAGGGAATTTTCCCTGTGCTTTACTTTTTCCTTCACCCCCCAGCTTCTCTTGATGTTCCTAGTATGCTTCCAGCTCTGACAATATGGTACTTTTTGGATCTTTTTGACCTCAGCAACATATTTGATAAATACTTCAACAGATTAGAGAGAATTTTCACTGATCATAGTTCCGTAGTAGAAGCTCTCTCTTCACATTCAGTTAGTTTTCCATACAAGTTCTTGTGAGGTTTTGTTATGCTTTTCCTGAAAAACGTGAGTTTTGTCCTTCTAGGGGTATCTCCCGTGGTTCTTTATGCTGTAGTAAAGGAAGGTGCCCATAAGCACCTCGAGTATTTGTTCCATAGGCACACGGGTGTCAGGATTCAATGCAGTCTAACCTGCAGCTTCACTACAAATCTTGCGGGTTGCATGTCTGAGCTAAGACTAATTCAATGACTGGAGGATTATTCCTAACCACACTATATGAATCCAATAAGCACCAGTGACAAGTGTGAATCCATACATAAATATAGTAGAATATAGGAAAATATGTACGAGTTTAGGCTTACTCTATAGTACAAGAAATGCCCAAATGAATACACCTCTGCAAGTTCTGTGTTTTTCAGCTATAAAACATTGACAATCATTAAAGCAGGAAGACAGCATCAAAATAACGATTTGCTTCAATTGTGTCCCCTCCTCACAACATTGCCCTCTAACTCATTTAAAAAAACAATTTGCTTCCGAAGAGTTTTAGGACTGCCAAGTTTAGGACTGCCACACTGGTGCTCCGATCTACTAGAAATTATCCCAGGAGGATGCTGATGTGAAATAACAAGTCAAGTCAGCATGTAACTGATTATGTTCTCCTAGCATCAAGAAAAACCATTATTAAAGATAAATACAATAATGCAACTAACCACTGTTTAACTTGTACTTTTTAAGATTAAAACCAAACACGACTGAGGGATGCAGCTATCAAAATAAATAACTTAAATATCTCTTCTGTTCCAACACTGTTTGGAAAGCAAGAAGGGAACTTCAAGGCAATTAAGCACTTTAGCTTTCCCTAACAAATGGAGAGAGATCCTATGAAAACAGGTGAAATTGCACCAGGTAGCCACGGGAGCCTAAAACAAGTGTTCTTATTCTCCCAAGCCAGTTCCTGGCTATGTTCTTGCCACTATCCACTTGCCAGCTCTAGCATTCATTAGGGTAATGATGGGTGGAATAATTTATTAACCCAGACAAAAATTGATTCCTCTCTTCTTTCCCCCAGGTTAGTGAGTTAAGACACTTCACAAAAAGGCCTAATGACTATACTGCCAAAACAAGGTAAGTGTTGAAAGCAGTTGTCTAGCAGAGGGGTAAAGAGTTCAAGCTACAAGTTCAAGAGACAAAAATATTTTATGGCAATACAAAATTAGAGGTTTTATCTTCTTAGGAAAAAAAAAAATCTTTCTGGCACTTCGAGATGACAGAAAAGCTTGGATTACCTTCATGAAGGTGCAGGAAATTCCAAGATTTAAAGTTTCAGAAACAGCCCAAGCCTATGCTGTTTGTCTAACATTAAAAAGAGGTTTGATGATATAATGTCTGCTACAGTATTAGTAGCAAAATAAAAAGATAATAGCTGAGAAAGGGAAAGAACAAAAATGAGAGTATTGCACAAATAACACAAAGAATGTCATAAATATCAAACCTGAAACAAAATAATGAGATTAAGCTAGAACAGAGATGAGCACCAGGTAGTCATATAGTTCTTGTGTGTGAAAAGCCTGATCCAATGCAGTGCTAAAGATGTATTTAACCGGTTTAACATAAAAAGGTCAAAAAAAAAAAAACACAGAAATGTCATGTTCTCTACCATAATGCTAGCATTTTACAAGTACCTGAGAAAGAAGGCATTAGCACAGGAAATTCCCTATCAACTAAAGGCACTTAATTTATTAGCTAAGGCAGCCATATAGGAGAAGGCATACACTAACTCCTCTCCCACTGACCTGAACAGTTTTAGAAACACTGACATCTATTTCACATGCCAAATTCAAGCTTTTTTGTGTTTGTGGAAGGTAAAATACACAAAATTAAGGATGTGTATAAACATAAAGAACAAACTTGGAAGAGACAGAATATAGTTTAACAAATATTCTAATGCAAGGCTTTGCATCACTAGCTTTAAAAAGCTCATACCCACACATATCAGCTGTGAATCAGTTTAGTAATAACTATCACATCTCAAATTACAGGCTTACTTAGCAATATTAAGTATCAGATTTGATAGTTATCAGGTCCTGACCTCTCCCATTTTCAAATTAATTTCTCATGCCATCTCATTTTTTCCACTCTGTTTTACATAAATTCAAATCTGCTTTGCAGATTAAGCTTTGCCCAGAAACATCTCAATAATAAGAATATTAGAGGTAGGCTGAGAGGAACAGATTTATATAAGGGGAGCACTACTCATTAGTAGAAAAATAATGTTTCAATCCTGATTGTAAGAACTAAGGATCGGATATAGAAATGCCAAGTGTCAGATTGATAGGAAAATATTAATAAACCAAATTAATTTTGATTTAACCAAATAGAGAAAATGCCTGTTTTCTACATAAGTAGACCTACTAAAAAGAAGATTTTAAAATACTCACTCTATAATGAATGTCAGCTTAGGAGTTCTGAAGTTTATATGTCTACTACTTACACAGAAACAGGAACAAGAGTCCGTGCTGAAGTATGAAGGCAGGAGGAGCTGCATGAGTGCAGCAGAGCATGAGTGAGTTTTTGGCAGAAGTTCACCTGAATACACTCTCTATGTGCCTGCACAACAGAGTAGGTCAATCTACACACACCATATGGGCTTAAGAGTTTGAACTCAGGCACATGCATTGGAAAGGAGAGAAAAAGGGCTTCTCAGATGGAAAAGGGACAACTTGGGTTTTCAGCTTTACATGGCCTTTTATTGGAAGTCTTGTTTAAATCTGTGAACACCATAAATGTAGGAAATGCTACAGAATTTTTGGCCAGTTGCAGACTATGAAGTTTATTCACAAGAAGAAGTTAGGAGGCTAAGAGAAGGAAAAAAAGAAGAGGATAGCTAACTGATTAAGAAGTGAAGAAGTGCAGAAGTAAAATGTGAGAGACACAGCTCATAGAAGCTATTGTAAAAAAGAACCATTTTTATAGTCTGGAATACGCTTTTTTTCTTTTTACACTAAACCAAATATGTAAATGACCAACTCTTTTGCTATAGAATACATATTGTGCTGAAATGGGCATTAAATGTTAACAGAAACAAGTAAACTAAGAGGAAGCCACATGATAAAGGGTTTTGATAATAAATTATTAGAGATATGTAGGCAACACCTACACTTATATGATGAATATATAGAAGTTTTACTTACCTGGAGACACTTTCACCTCTGCAGTGTTCACAGGCTTATGCCTGGCCTCCTTTTCATTTCACGAGCTGGAACAGGTACAATGCCAGTCTTACACACAAAAGCAGAATCCTTAATATATTCCTGTGAGTTTCTGAAGGAGAGGGGAAATAATCATACAAACTGCATGTTTCTAAGATTTTTTCTGTCTCTGAGTAAAGAGTTCAGAGACTAACACTCACATATTTACCTAGAAGTCTTAAGAGCCTTTCACACAAACAGTAATTACAGAATTGTTTTACTAAGAGTTGCATTAGCTCCAGGCATCTCCAGAGCAGTGTAGTGTAGAGGGAGAGTCAGTGGCCACACTGCAGCTGTTAGCAGAGGCATTTCTCTGCAAGGCCACTGATACAAGCTGAGCTTACAAGCAGCAGCTCTGCCAGGGCAGCCTCAGCAGGCATGAGCCAGATCGAGGGCACTGTGCTGAAGTCACCGTTTGTGCCAGGGCTTGCTAATAAGATCACTGTAGTTGCTAGTGGGTGCATGAACAGCCTGAGTTCAGAGAGATGTGTAAGACAACAAACCACCACCACCTCAGGCAGGTCCTGAAATGGTGCAGTTTTCATTATAACCTTTGAAGCAGCAGAGATGTCCCATTCAATGGTTGGACACTCAGATGACAGCACTCATTTACATCCAAGCACATGAAAAAAACAGCTTGAGGTAGGAGAAAATGGAGACTAATGAGCACCCTTATTTATCTAGATAGGCTCACTGCAAAAGCTAAACCTTAAAAATGCACATGTAACTTGATCAAAGTAGGAACTGTTGCTAGTGGTTGAAGACAGCAAAGGCACAGCTCTGGCTCAAAGGGACTGTCATGAAAACACACAACCTCCCTTCTTCCCCATGGGCATTTCTACTTACAACTTAGATCACTCAGTCCAAACCAATGCCTCGCCTGTGAAGGCCAGGAAAAACACTATTGTTTGTATTGGAGGCAGCATGGGAAGATCTCATGCTGCTTTAAGAATGTGATTTTCCTAACATGCTTTCACAAGAGCCTGTACCAAGGCTAACACTGGAGAATATTGATGAGGATACATCCTCTCTTCTGGCACCAAACACAAAATCTGCCTTGACTACGGTGTGTCATATAGTGCTAATGCCTTAATGATATTCTACCTGTTTAACAAATGAAAAGATGCCAACTTCTCCCAACTCTTGAACACGTTGAGAAAAACTTGACATCTCAGTTCCTTCTAGTCAAGGGGAAGAACACTGATATCATCCTTCTGGGCTTTTTGAGATGCACCTTCAGGGCACGCTTTGAATGCTAATATCAAAAGCCTTAAGGGTGGAGTAGCAACACAGGTTGTAGAGTTTCTCGCTAATCCAGCTGCCCTTTTCAAGGAATACTTTTCCCTTCTTACCTATTTGGACACTAAAGGGCCTGCAGCTGGAAAACTTTCAATATATCTACTCCTTAGTTAATGGAGGCATGATCTACAAAGTAGATTATTGAAAAAAGTACTAGGACATGTTACTCCAAAAGCCATAGTAAATCAAAATAAGTGATTATATAACACAAATCCCAAATGGTAGAGAAAATTTTTTAAAAAAAGTAAAAAGAGTTACCTCCTCAGAAAACTTTGATTATAAAAAACTGCTTACAGAAAACTGAGGAGAACTGAAATGACATTAAGTGCACTTTGCACTGTGTATATCAGGGATAATATTCTAATAGCTGTAAGTATGTCTTTTACAGTAAAGTTTATATACCCTTTCCCCAACTGAACATCAGCTGCAATAGCAGTTAAAAATCTCCAAGACAGGCTATCAAATAACACAAATTAGACATTGTATTTGGCTACAGAGAACATTCTTCCAGACCAGTTTAAAAACATACAGACTTATCATTAAGCACCACAAGTTAAGAAAAGAAAAAGGAAATATTCACTATCGTTAACATCAAAGAAAATATAGCTTTTGCCAACTATAAACCATTCAATACCAGAAACCAGGTACATTCAGTGAAAGGCTATTATTCTGAGCCCAATCACAGTATTCCATTTTAGAGACAAAGATCTCTCTCAGCATACAGATAAAGGGAACAGTCTATCATTGAGTTACATGATGTCTCTACAAGTACCATCCTGAATTCTTCCACAGTAGTTAAATGCTTTTGGAAGATTCCTGAGCTTTCCCAGGGACAAGCCTTTCCCAAATAGACTCTGCAGTGGGCTGCAAAAGTGACTATGCCACTTCTCTCATACATGTGAAACTATCCAGCAGCTGGCCGAATCCAAGCACCTCTGGACACTATTTTTAATCAGTATACGCAAGCAGACATCAGCAGAAATAGCACCAATCCCACCTCTTGTCTCAGCTATTACCTTTTCTATACACAAACAAGATTAAGTGGCTACAAAGAAAGGGAACTACTTAAAGTCAGTACAGCCAAGAAGAAAAAAAGCATCCTTTTGGCCTATGTTTTGCTCAGCTTCACATATAGATTTCCTTTTTTTCTTCCCCCAGAAAAACAGAGGCTTTGAATCAGGTCCACTCCAAAACCAGAAACCCAATTCCCTGTTCCACTCTTTTTGGGATACTTCCTTGTTAAGCAATAAGCAACACTACCAAAGTAGTAGTACCACCTGCAAACAACATACAGCACCTTGTTTTAGACAAAAGTTAGAAACCCTCCCTTTGTACAGAAACCAGAGAACAATTCAAAACAGGAATGTAGTATCAATTATGAATCAACTATGGGAAAACATGCTCTCACTTGCAAGCAGAGGGAAGAGACTTGCCTCAATTACACTGCCTTGAAGTTATGTAGCATAAATCCCACCCCTAGTGGCATTTTACTATGTTAGCTGCAATTATGTATACTGCATCATCCACAGGTGTAGATTTAAATCCTGTGCTATATAAGTAACAAACATATTTCAGTTTAAAAATATGAAACCACACAATCTAAGGGCAGAGCTAATTAATGGCAAGTTTGTTTTGTTGATGTAATAGATCTTCCCCAAGATACCTGGAAGTCTTCATGTAGCTACTTCAAACTAAAAATTAGTTTTATTTGGATTTTTATAATATGTATGCCCCTGGGACTATTCACAGAAGCTGGATGCTGTATTCCCACTAGAACTTAGTAAGACTGATCCATGTGTTCTTCACAGCTCTAATTTTTCATTATCAGGCAACATTTGCGCAGGCAATACGGTCGCAAGTACCTTTGTTAGTCATGTAAGTTACCTATATCTCATTGTCAAAAAAACACACAAGCCACTTGTGTCAGACAGATTTAGTTTAATAGGGAATTTCAGTCAGAAGCCTAGAATAGCCCAGTTAAAGTGCTATAACCTGCGGGCAGGTCAGGGCTGAAATAACACCAGTGATTGCGTAAAGGAGGGCACAGTTAGATTCAAGACTTGGTTCAGTTTGAGCAGATCTGCTTTAACAAAGCTATCCATAAGCCGTTACAGTTAAGGCTGTAGAGATAGAAGGATGTATTTCAGTACTTGGTGGCAAAATGTTTCCAAGGGTAATTCCCCACAATACAACAATGAGAAATAAGACTGATTTCACTTTTCACATCTAAGAACAGTTGGGTTCATTTCCTTATTTAAAACCATCTGTCTCCAGGAGTTAAATAAATGCTAGTTTTCATCTTCTTTGAACATTCTGCTCAAGTATTCAACTAGTGCTACAAGCTCAGGATTTCCCCCAAGTGATTCAATTTGTTTGTAGGCTTCAGATTCAAGCTCTTTCAGTGTATTCCGAGTGTACTCAAATGAACCCACATTTTCAAGATAATGTACACAGTATTTTTTTATGTCTACGTTTTCTGTCCTTTGACGTAAAATGTTTTGCACCTGAGTACTTTCAGGTCTTGACCAAATTGCATGAATAGTTGGGAATGAGAACTTGCCCTCAGTTAAGTCTTCACAAAAACTCTTGTTTTCACTATATTCTTTGGAGTGCAAGTTGGCATAGTCATCCCTTATTTGGAAGAATAGACCAAGTGTGTTAAGTAGTGGTTTTAAGTCTTTTTTGTAGTCTGAAAATAGCTGCATGAGGCCTACAGCTAATCCAAACAGACCACCTGTCTTTTGTAGCACCATAGATTTATATTCGTCTTCTGTAGGACATGTGTAAGTATCTCTCCAGTAAATATCCAGGCCTTGACCTTGATGGAGTTCCAGTAGCTGACGAGTAAAAACTTTAACAGCATCTGGGTGATCAAGGGTTAAAACCTTTTCTAAGCCAAGGAAATACACATAATTAGCACAGTTGATTACTGATGGAATCCCATAGATACTGTGTGCCACTGGAAAGCCTCGTCGGAGCTTTGAGTTATCTTCAATATCATCCACAAGTAGGCTTGCATTGTGCAACATCTCTGTCACTTCAATGATAACCTATTACAAGAAAAGAAAATAATTAAATCTCACCATAACTTAACCTCTAATTTTGCAAGACATCTAAAATTAGTAAGGATGTCAAGTGTGGAAGTTCTAGTGATAGGGAATACCGTTTATATCAATTGTTCTTCTCACCGTCGGTACAGATGTACGATTCTCTTCACCAGCCAGCTTGCTGCAAGTCCTGGATAACATTGCTCATCTTTAGTAATGTTCAAACTGAACTCTTGTTTCTAATCATCAGTTTCTTCTCATTGTTGCCACAATCCTTCTAAAATGGGACACTGTCTAGCCTAGCTGTCTATTTAAGCTGTAACTGCTGATCTTAGAAAGAAGCTGAACAAGCAAAGGAGCAACACAACATTGCTGTGAGTTTGGCTTCACTAACCTGGAATCTTCCAAAGTCAGTTTTGAGCATCAGGTATCAGCCACAAACATCCGACAAAGTTTCGAGAAAGAAGGAAGAAGTCTATTTTTAGCAGTGAGCTCTTAAAACATTGACTATTCTCTCTGAAAGATCTGGAAAATTCTTGGCAAAACTGCAACAGCTACGGTTTCTTTGGAAAGGGTCCTAAACCCTTACATTTTTTTACCAATAAGCCAATATCAAAGACTGAGATGCTCAAAATGCACTGCCACTCTGGAGCTGATGACATTTCACTAAAAGCAGTGAGCTATTCTGAAGCAGGACAGTTCAATAAGTAGTTTGATCATCAACATACGATCTAATTGTACAGCTCTTACTCAAGAAACAGGTATTTTCAGTACCGGTGTAAAGGGAAACAAGCTTACAGATGTAGAGCCATATACTGCATGAGCTCTCTGCAAAACACATTTCATTCATATACTTTTAAAGCCAACCTGTAATTATACTTGGTAGCTACAATCTTTGCTCTCAAATGAGTCATTCATCTAAACAACTGCTTCTGAAAAAATAAACTAAGATCACTGTTTAAACAGAGGCAAGTACCTAGCACAGCCCTTTTTGCTTGATGCTGTAAATTAGTAGAGGGACATGGCTGTTGCGAGCTTTTTCTTAAGCAGCAAAACACATTTAGTAGTAAGTGACTATTGTCCCAAAGGTTTAAAAAAAAAAAACAACAAAAAAAGAGTTTTTTGCTGGAGATGCACATGACAGAGTTACAGACTGCACTAATGGCCATTTACCAGTTAGCGAGCAAGACCTTCTTTGAACTGTAAAAAATAATTACTGCTCACTGACTTTATCAAAAAGAAAAAAGCAACTTCATAACAGACAGTGAGTATTCAAGTAATATTATGTCATTATCAGTGGAATAAGAGTCCATTGTGTTTTCTTTATTCATCCTGAAAATTTTTGTGCAAGCCTACTACAGTATTTTTGTCAACTTATTTCATTTTACTCTTGAGGTTTTGTGAAATTTTGCAGCTAATGACACTTAGGACATGATTAAAATAAGCAGTACTTCATGACTGTTTAAGTTTTCCTGTGAACTTCCATAAAAAGGCACTGTAAGAAATACTTCAAAGTTGAAAGCAGAAGATGCTCATCGGAACACCCTGATACCTAGCAGCAAAAGCTTATTTTCTAGAAGATACCAAGTAGTCCTCTGAGGAATCAGGAGACTGGTCTTTATAAGAGCTGAAGAACCAGTGCAGAGTACAATACTTATTTATACCCCATCTAATCAGTGGCTGTTGCAGTCTCACACTGAGACAGCTTTCTACCTTGACTGCAATAGCTTAGAAATTTGCTCGACCCTTGCTGTCATTTCAGCACATTACTTGGTAGAAGAAAGTTAACCTGACAAACCTGATTCTCTCCAACTCAGCAAGGTGAAGTGTCTCAGTGCAGTATAAGATGAACACTAGAGATGCAGCAAGTGGAAAAGACCACTTGTCTGGAAACAGTGTGAAACTGTAGCAGCCAATAGTAAAAGTGCCTTGACTGCTAAGGAACAGTAGCCTCAATTATACTTTATCTAGGCAAGCTACATAAAGACAGAATGATCAAAGACAAAATAAGCTACCCATGGAGGATTTAATTATGAGTCTTATTCCAGCACATTAAGGCATAGGAAACTTTCTGTTCTGAACTCTGCTAACCATGGAATCAAACAGTAAGAACATTGGAACAAGTCCTAATAAGGTTGGGATATGTTAAATAAATGACTAGAGGCAGTCCTCTAAACTTCTACAACCTAAAGTTATTGAAATTAGTACAGTTACAAAAAAAATAACAATTGTGACAGGATAAAGATTAGAAGATACAGGATCTTATTTTTTCTTCTGATGACCTGAATAATTATTGAGCTGCACCACAAACAGCATACACAGCAAAGGAAACATTACAGTATCCATTTGATTTGTAAAGATAATTAAACAAGGATAAAGTTCTCGGAAAATGTTAATATGACCAGTTTAAAGAGACAGGCCAAACTGCTAGGCTTCCAGTCACGTAGAAGCACTGCAGCGTTAACTATAGTGCATGACAAGCCTGAGCTCTATTCTCACAGGTGCTAAGCAAAAGGGCAAATCCAGATGGACATCAGAAAAAAACCTTAAAGCAGGAAAAAAGGTTTCAGCATTAGAAAAGGTACCTAGAAATGCTGTGAAATCTCCATCTTCAGAAACTTTCAAAGCTGCAGTCCCTGAGAAACCTGAAGTGAGAGGCTATCTGGATAACCTCCAAACACCCTGCAATACTAGAATAATTCCATATGCAGTGTATATACATGGTATATATGTGGAAATAGCCACTTTTAGCTAATGTAACTAAGCAGCAAGGTTAACAGGAAGCCAGGTGAAAATTTTTTGTCAAATTCTATGGCCTATGTTAAAAATACAAATATCAAGGAAATGTATGTAACCTTCTTCCACTACTTAAATATATGGAACCACTTTACACTTGAAGACTTGAAGTGCCCCTCAAGCTACCCTAACATTGCCTCCCTCACACACACAGACACACACACAGAGAATAACTCAGCTTAACCATTAGTGCAATTAACACAAGACCAGCTGGATAAAACTGTCAAAAACACCCCTTTGGCTATTTGTGTTGAGTATGGAGAATCTTTTGCACCCTAGAAATAAGCTAGACTACAATTCTGTCAAGCTGTAAGAAGACTGTTTCATTTGACAAAGTCATGATGTGTAAATACACTGCCATGTATCTTGCACAGGGATGTCCAAGAGAAAAGGGAAGGGGAGATCCTGCTCTGATGCTTTTCATCAGGGAATAAGGAGCCTAGACTATGATCAAAATTCCACAGTTAGGCTCAGAATAATAAATGTTGGCTTTGATCTTTTTGTATTAAGCCTTAAGAGATGAACTTCAACTACTACATTCAGGCATTTTATAAGATCACTGGCTTATTTTATAAATCATAGCTCAGTATTAACAGAAGTGGGTTACAATGGCAATTGCTCATCAACAGCTTAACAGGCTGAGCACTTCATTTGAAGTAGTTATTCTGCATGAGAAATCACAGCAATCTTTTAGTGTTACACCAAAGTCAAAGCTCCACAGTAAAATTGTTTTCCTGAAAGCTTAACATATTCAACGTATTCAACAATTAGTGCTTTTAAGATTTCTGATGATTTATACTATATTTAAAAAATCCATTATCTATAGTCTTCCAAGAAAGATAACAGCCTTTTAAAAATAATTAGTGAATACCTGTATTTTATCTTCTGGAACATTCAGCCAGTGATTAAAGGCCTGTGACAATTTGGTTCTCACTTGCTTACCTATAATGAAAATATTGTTATAGGCAATTGTAAAAATCAGATATAGTGCATTATGAGGTAAAACAATTTCTCCATCTCAGCTACCACCAATTTAAGACCAATAAGCTAATTAGTTTGATCTCTTCAACTGAGATTTCACTTGAAAGGAGAAATAAAGCATTACAGTAAGTACAGCTTGTTTCCTCATCACATACAAGCATTTCATTTGTTAGCTGCTTCCATTTCAAACATTTCATAGTAGTAAGTAGAAACACTGAAAACACACATTATGTATTTTCATGATACTGTGTTTAGCTCCGGCACTTCTAGTAACAGATTTTCAGCCTCTTGGTAACCTGTACAGATCACCTTACCATGAATTAAACTGTGGTTTGCTAGGCACATTGAGTTTGTCCATTCAAACTTGATTCATTGGTAGTTGTTGACCGAATATCTACTCTTTGTTTTCATATACCTTTCCCATAGTGCTATTCAATCCCTTCCCCACCATTACTGACATCTGCAATACAGAAAAGTGACATTTGTCATTCTTCTCTTTATGAGCTGTACAAAATATCTTACTCTGGGCAGAAAGGGAGGGGAGGACTTTCCATGGATTCAGCCATTTATCTTGAACCCCAGAAGTCTACCTATGGATAACAGGATTTGTTCTACTTTGATTCTCAGCAATTAGCCAATTGCCTATCTTGAAGGCGGACAACACCAAAAATCCAATTTTAGTGTTTGAATAACTGTTTCCACTTATGCTCTACTTGAAGGTGTTTTTTAAATAAAATTTAACCCATGTGACTATAAACTCATGACACTTAATAAATTGCAATAGCCTATTGACAGATATTTATTCAGGCTATCGTCACTGAAGTTCAATATGAAATCAAGCATTAAGCAATCAATCACTACCCACACTAAGGCACATCACTGCTCTAAGGTTTAAGCAGCTCAGCTATCTTTAAGATCTGTGAATAACTGCAGGACAAGTTTAGGCAGACACCCCTGCACATACAGCTCGCATCAACAAAGTCAAGAGAAACAGCCATAAGCCTTGAAGCAGTGCCACCTAGATAGTGAGGTTTTAATTATTCCTCTCAAATCCTACAAGGATAACTTAAGAATGATTCTCCAAAATTAGTACTCACATTAAAAAAAGCATCCTGCCCCAAGCAGTAAGGATTTTAATATTTTACTTTTATCCTTTATTTATTGCTGGTATGATCTGCACATGCAGAACTATACAATAAAGGGCAGATTTCACTTGCAGCTATAGACCCTGAAGATACTAAACTGTGGATTTTTCACTTTTAATTAAACCATCAGTGGGTAAACTATAGTTTTGTTGTTTAGGATTATGTAGTAGGCACACTAACCTTCCTCCCTCACTGAAAGGGCCTCAATTATGGTCTCTCTCAGATTTCCACTACTGTCACCTTTTGTTAGGAAGGCTGGCGAAAGGTGTTTCTTTCCCAACAACATCTTGCCCCCTGTGGCTCTGCCCTGTCAGTCTTGCTTGCATTCTATTAACTACTTTTAGTTCTCACTTGATGTGCTCAGTTTTAAACACTGAGCAATAGCTTGTCACAGGAAAAACGGATTGCTTTGTCTTCTTAACAGTACAATGCCTTCCTAAGTCTCCCTTCGCAAGCTTGTTCTCTACCAGGACAGCAAATACACAGGTCAAATTTCAGAATCAGGTATTTAGAAGTTTGGGCTCCCACTTTAAACAGAGGCAGTCTGAGTTCAAATTAGTTGAAATTTAAGTGCAAATTACAGCATTATCCAAGAGTTTAAATCTGATGTTAACAAAGCACCAATACCAGTTCAAGTTTCAGACCTGTTTTGACAACAGTGCTTCCCCCACAAGCTAAGATTTTAAACTAACATTTATGCTCCTCCTTTTCCCACCTTGTATCAGATTTAATGTTTTATTAAAAAAGTATGAGCTATGATTGAGAACATAAACTGCTCTAGAGTATTGAATACAGCTTTCAATTATGAACATCTGCTAAACTGCATGGCTTGCCAGATTCAGTGTTAACAGCGTCAGTACATCCATAAAGAAAACTACTCAGATAAGGTATGACTCCTTAGTCTGTTATTATCTACCATTTATTCACATCAAAATTACATTGACAGAGAACACCTACTTTTTAAAAACACATTAGGCAGCTATTTTTTTTAAAATGTATTTCCTAGCAAGTAAGCTTATAGAGTGCTTGATATTTGCCAACAAGTGTTATGCCATTGGGAGGCGGGTAACACTACTAGTACGCACTCTAGATGTACTATTGATATGCACAATTCATTTAGCATTTTAGTTCCTTAGCACAGACAGCATAACAAGTCTGTCTAGACAGTGACTACTGAAAGAAAAGCATACTGACTGAAAGGTGAAGTACTCATCTTTCCCTTCATATGCACAAGTAGTTTGCACAAGTTTTATTCTGTTTCTCCTTTCATCACTGTTACATGTCACTACTCTGCTGGTCAATCTGAGTGCGCTGTTGTAAAACTGGGGAGTACATTAGTCTAACTTCCAAAGACAGAAGCTCTACCTAGTGCACAGAGCTAATGACAGACATCATTAACAAGCTTTTATCAAGGTTAAATGCATTTTGCTTAATCTGCTGAAAACCACTACTACTGCCCAAATCTAACTATGGATAATTTTTCTTTAGTGAGGCTGGGTAGAAAAGAGAGTTAGGAAAAATACTCCGAATGTAAAATGGCGTTTTCATCCTTATAATAGATTTGGTCAGAGTAGGAAACCCTTCCCTAGTTAGACAGGCAAGATGGCCTAGCTAGGCTAGCCAGGCTATCATCCTGAGGACAACTTCTCCCACCTGTTTAGAGAAATAAGACCTGTTTCTCTGAAACCAGCATAAATATATAGGTGTTCTGAAAGGGTGCAGACCAAAGCCCCAAAATCACCTTGTTTGGGGAGGCAGATCCCTAACTTTCATTCATGCTGCATTAAACTGATTTCAGGCTCCGCATCCTTAGGCCGGCACCTCACTTGCTGGGGATACATAAAAGAGAAAGTTCTTGGTCTCTTTCCCATGTGTTTCTATTAAACCAGCCCTCATTAGCACCTCACTAAACTATCTCAACCTACTAACCAGCAAAAAAACCTGTCCACTTTCTGCTGGATTAGCTTTTTGTCAACTTCACATGATGAATTGCCAGAGTTAGCACAGAGTTAGCAGCAGAGGAAAGAGAACAGTGTCCTTTTGGCACAGCAAGCTGTCTAGTATCTCATCTACTCTTCATGTTTAGTTCTGTCCTCCGATAGATTAGGGCAAAATGGAACAACTCCCTGATGCAGCCTCCCTGCAAAATTACAGGAACACCACAGCAGGCATTTGTTAACTGTTGGAACACTAGCAAAGGGCAGGACTGTACCTTTAAATGGGCTGCTGCTTGCAACAGTTTAACATCACAGTGGGAATACAACTCAACTTCATTTATCAAACTCTTTTAAAACTCATTAATGGCTTATTGAGCTCTTTGAGAGGGTTAGGCTAGACCTGCTGTTGTAATGACAGGAGATTAGATAAGATTCTCCTACTTAGAAATAGTGTTGAGAAAGCATTTGGAAACACTATGCAAGATACCAGTTCTGAAAGATCTTTCTTCCTAACTTCTAACAACTCACAGAATCAGCAAGGTTGAAAGAGAACTCTAGAAATAGTCTAACTGCCCTGTCCAAAGAGTCAAGTTCAGCTGCTCAGGCCCATACACAGTCAGGTTTTGTGACTCTTCAAAGATAAAGGCTTTACAACCTGTCTGGGCACCTTGTTTCAGTGTTCAATCATCCTTAGAGTTAGTGTTTAATGTTTAAATAGAATGTGTTGTATTTTAGCTTGTGTGAATTGTGTCTCATTCTGTCACTGGGCACCATATACTGCCCGCTCCTCCTTCACTACAGTTGAGGTTCAAGCTCTTGTATCCACAGGGTCTTGCAGGAGACCCTGTCTATCTCCTTTGCTATCACTCACTCAAAGGGGAATCTGAGGGGGATCTAACCCCCTTTGCTTAGTCACGCCGATATTCCACGAGGACACAGCTTCCACAGGCAGGAGCCACTACTTTCCTCCTGCCCAGTGAGGGGGTCGGGTATCCTAAGATCTGTGGAGCTACAACCACCTCCTGCTCAGGAGGTCAGCTTGAGCCAAGGCCTCTTATGTGCCAGGGGCAATTACTCCATTTGTGAGGATCATGCCCTAAAAGGGGCATGAGCACCACTGCTAAGTTACCATACACTGTCCTCAGGAGTTTCTGTCCCTCTTCTGTACCAACTGCAGCATAGACAGCTGCATCAGTGGTTTCCACTCTCTCCTAGAGAATGCATCAGAATAGTGAGCAAACAGTGGCTATTGAGATGAACAATACATTTCAGTAAGTACAGTCATTCAGAGAGAAGCATCAACTCAACCTTGCTACTGCTCTCAACTCCTTCAGTGAGCTGGTTCAGTTCATCAACACATTGTGAAGAGCTGAAAAGGGAAAACCCATCTTTCATTTAAGCTGCTAAACATGCCCAGCAAAGGGCATAACCGAGATTGGAGCAGTGAACAGCAAAGGGCAGGAGCAGATTTGGATCAGGAGCTATCCCCTTCCACAGGGAGCTGTTGATCACTTCAGTTTCAGTGCAGCTCCTTATAATTCTTTAGTGCTGCTTAACCAGCTGCCATTGTAGATTCAACCACTCTAAGAGAAAGGGTTCTTCATTCACCACCTACACAAATGAGTAAGGCTATTCAAGATGGACCAAGGTATTGGTATTGTGGAAGTTAGGCATGTTTTGTGCACTTCATTGACTGTCTAAGGGACATTTCTATAAGCTGGTATGAGAATTTTGTTTCACCACAAATAGATTCTACAAGAAAGTAAGTTTGAAATGTATGCTCTCCTAAGCATTATACTGTTAATAAACATTAGTTACCCTACTAGTAGTTAATATGGCTTAGTTGTGGTCTTATGTTGTGATCAATATACTCTTGAAGTTAAAATCAAAGGAAAAACAAATAAGCTTACAGTTCAAGTATCAGCACAAACTGCTACATTAAGTCTGATACCATTAACGTGAAGAAAAGTAACTAGCTTCCTCTTGTACTGAGGTATAATTCCTTAATATTTTTATATTAAAATTGCATTCTTATACTAACAAGTATTAGAAGACACTTGTTTTCCAACCATGCTTGCCAATTAACAATTCATTTTTTTTTTAAATAAAGCTAATCTGACATGTATCACAATCTGGAAGTTGTTACAGGCTGAGCCATTTGGAGAGTTTCTTTTTCAAGGGCCTCACAAGATAAGCCACTGCACTGTTCTAGGACCACAGATCCACATGGCTTGGACTCTCAGCCAAGCTTTCTCCAGAAGCCCCTCACAGCTCTGATGCACAGTTAAGGTTGACGTTAGACAAGCTAACAAGCTCATCTAACACAGGAATAGCTTTGCCCCCACCCTTGTATCAGGTCACTACAGGAACAGAAGATGATTAACCTTTTACTGTACTAGATTTTTTTAAAAACAGGTTAGGTTATTGATACTACCTAATCATTAGGTTAGTGAGCTGAAAACCTGCACCTGTTCAGAAGTGGGAAGATAGTGCAAGAGCATAAGGAGGAGAGAACAAAACTGCTTCTTTCAGACAGAGTGGAGCTCAGGTGAGATGCCAGAGCTTATCTAACATGGCCCTAATTACAAACAGCTAGTATATTCCCTACTTTTTACTCCAAAGACTGGTGTTAATACTGACAGCCATTTATATAAGTAATTGACATCTAATTCTGTACTTGGCACAGCCAATTTGGGGACAAAGCCAATGTTTGAAACAGTAAAATTTAGTGCTGTGTATAGTTTCACATACCCTTAATAGTTTCACAAACGCTTACTGCTTACACTGTTACTCAGAACAAGCTTACTGCATGCACATGACTTACCTGCTTAGCTTAGAAGTTTCCCCTTTTGGATTGTCATCAATTTGGCACAAAAAGAAACAGATACCCTTTCACACTTTTCGAAAATATGCACACAATGATCTGAAGTTAATTTAGTTCAAAGTGGACAATCATACTTACAACACTTTAGTAGGATAGAAGATTATTTCACTGCCACTGAGCAAAGCGCTGTATTGTATAACATGAGACACCTGCATGCACTAGCCCAGCACAGATACAAATTCTGATGGAAGTTAGTAAAACCATCAGTTTAACAAGGATTGAATTCAAATTACAGGGAGTTTAATACAGAAGTTACACAAATATCCCAAACACATTTAAAGTGAAAGACTTCACTTTAAAGAGCTTTTAGTCAGGCGCTTAAGCCAATGGAAGCTTTTTGTCTTAATACTATTGCTTATTTTCTACTGGGAAGCTGAGCTTCTTTCCTTCCCCACCAGTAGTTGTAAGACCTTAAAAAACAGTAGATAAAGAGGACATTATACCAAAAGGTATTTGTTATAACACAGAATCTAACCAAACACTCAAAGTTTGTATTACAAAGTGGTATTAGCTTTTCCTCAGGTCTAGCCCTTCCAAAGCTATCTAGAATAGCTCACATTCATTCTGAAGGAATTATTCTAGCAAAATCACCACCCAGTTTAAAATAACCACATGGAAAGTACTTCAAGAAAACAAGCAGCAAGCTTTCTGGCATTCAGAAGGAGTGTTATTGTTCTGGTCTTTCCTTCTATTTCTAAACTCAAGTAGTGCCAAATACCAACTCAACTTTGATCTCTAGTGTGGACAAGAATCCACTATATTTGTGGAAGCAAATAATGAAATTGACCATAAGTGGGTTAGAGACCTACCCTGCACAACTTGTTACAGAAGTGCAAGAGCCACTTATTACTGTAACTATTTCTTTATGCTACTTGTTCAGATAGGAGGGCTAACCACCTCCCCCCCCCCAATTATTAAAGAAAATAATTCTTATCAAAATAGTATTCACTGTTTTCTACCTTCCTGAATTCCACTAATGTAAGACAAATCAGTAATGCAACACTCCAATGACACAAAATAGTTCCACTATTATTTCTACAAAATTTAATCCATTTGATAGCTTGTATGATCTTTCTTATTCAAGGGCACAAATAAAAGCCACAGCATACATTTACTTAACGAGTCTGAGCTGCATACCTATGCACTAGTTTTCTATCAGCCTGGCTCCTGAACACTACTCAAACTGCAACTGTCAGACAGAACACTTCATTTGAAAATGTTTCTAATTGTCCAGTACCACACAGGGACAGTGAAGCAATCCAACAGCTGAAAGAGGCCATAAGAAGCCTGGCCTCTGCAGCAAGGAAGTAGGCACTTTTAAAAAAAAAAAAAAAAAAAGTCCACAACACACAGCATGAAGCACAGCAAACAGATCATCTTAGCAGTGACTATGTTTCATTCTTCAAGAATGGTACCAAATCTTCAGTGCTTGTTCTTATTAGTTTTAAGTAGTAGTTGGTCAACTGCTCTAAACAGATTGCTGAGTAACTGGAGGACCATCTGCTCCAAAACAGTCACACCTGGGAGCTGCTGAAACAATTCAAAAGGCTGGGTTTCCAAGAGGAACAGAATACATAATGAAGCATGTTGCTTTCAATTACTCTTAAACCCACCTTAAGCTTCTTGGCTTACATTTCTCAACACAAACATGCTATAAAAACAATTTTGATATTTAAAACCAATTCAGTATCAGGAAGCTTGCCTGGTAGTTGAAGTAAATACTGGTATGGCTCTAAAAGGATTCTTTTAGAGGTCTCATCCATTGCATCCATTTCTTTATTTCATAAGAGGTAGCTCACTGTTAAAAGAAAAGAAAGTGTTATTAACATTGCTGAGATCAATGAATCAGGAGTAATAGAATAGATCACTAAATTCAGAAAAACTAAGCTGTTAGACTAGGTATAAGTACTCCATTGAACATTATATCTTTGGCAATTACTATCTTCACAACACAAGATTTTTCTTAAGGTCATTTAGATAAGAACTAACCACATGTTCTAAATATAGAATTTAGAGGTTTTTAGAAATAATTCTCACCAACTCCTAGAACTTGTAGGGTTTACTTACCTCTACTAGAGGTCAGAAGCATTTAAAAAGGGGCATTTACAACAATTAAACCTCACTATATCTTGGCATATACAAAAAATTCATAAGTGCTCTAATTGAAGTTCTCCAAATGCTTTCCCTAAACAAAAGTTTATGTTACCTTCGTGTAAGGTACATTATCTCAGGCATACATGCGAGCTGAACATTGGCTTGATTTTTCAAAGAGATTTTCAATCCTGTTTTAAAAGTCAGAACAGAAATACACTACTTTCTTGCCTTTATTAGGCACCCAGACATCTTTACACACATCTTATACTCTTACAAATCTTTACCATATGCTCTTATGAATTTTTAGGATTCATTCCCATTCCCTTCATACTTCATCAATTATCTTTTACAGGTCACATACCCTTTAATCATCTATATTTGACTCCCCCCCCCCCCTCCTCCAGGCTATTTTCTATAATAGATTTTTCTGTCCTTTCACCTCTAGCCTTCCTTGCTGCACTGCAGATGCAGCAGCTCAAAACAGTTCTTCTAATGTCATTTTAAGACACAAACTGCAGCAGTAGCACAAACTGATCACGCTCTCATGCTACTTTAGCATCATTTCTCAGCTATTTAGCAAGCATCTTTGAAAGCACATACCCCTTCCCCAACTCCTTCCCCCCTCATCCCCCTGGAAAATTGAATAGTATAAGTCATTGATACAAGAACTGCTTTAAAGTGACATTTTTAAGTATTGATGGATACATTTCTAATCTAGTTAGAGAGAATGATCAGCATCTGTGCAATAAGCTATGTTCAACGACTGCCCAAAATAATTCAGCAGCGTAGCTTCTCAGCAATTCAGGGAATCAGTATCAAGATCACTGCTTCCTCTTAAGATGCCTGGACCAGATGGAATTCCTCAGAATTTCAGCAGCTCATTCAGTTCCTCCCATTCCCACCCTCCTACCCTTAAATATTTCTAACAGCCAAACTGGGGAAAACAATCCATGTGAACAATGACTTTCCAACTTTAAAGTCGAGATTAATTCATACATTTGGTTCACCTCATGTATTTACATAACCTGTCATAACTTCAGAAGCAAGACAGGCTGTTTAAGCAAGCATAATTGCTGGAGAAACATTCATAAGACTGCACCTTTTGGAAAAGCTTCACTTGGTTTTTAAATCAGTAATGTCACCATAAGAGATATGGCCCTTCCATCTTATGCCTTGGTGAATCAACACAACTGGCTGTTAGGCCACACCATAATCTAAGCCAGGTTTACTTAACACCCAGCTCTCCATTTTTGTCCACTTACTGGTATAACTGAAGGGATAGGCACTGCTTTGGAGCCAGCACTCACTGACAGTCAGCAGTGAAACTGCATTCCCATGTTTCCAGGGTAGGCATAAGGAGCCTTCAGTGAGGAAGCACAATCAAAAAGATTATCAAAACCCACGGCCAGATATTTTGAACAGGAAGAGAAACTGTAGAGAAAGACATAGGAAGGCATTACCAAGACAGCACCTCTCCTGTGACAGTTATCTGCCAAAAGACCACACAACAGATAGGCCAAAAGACAGCCCTCGAGAGCAAGATGCTAAGGGTGCAGTTCCTCCTATAAAGGCCTCCCAGAGCTAGACAGGCAGTCTACAGCAAGCATATGTGGCAGTACCACTAAACAGAGCACTCAAAATCCAAGGCTTTCCCAACAAACTGTTTAAAAGCAAACCTTAAAATTCTTCCTCTCTCATCAGGGACTGAGAAGATTTCTCTTGCCTGTCAAGGAAAAATCCCCACTCTTTTAGCACTGAAAAAGAGTTTCCTGTATTAATTTCTGAAACATTGCTTATCCACGAGGCAGAAAGAAATGTAGTCACTTAAGCAAAAAACTTTTTCAAGGAGAGCTTAAATCACCACAGTTAAGCTTTTCTAGGCCGCTTATGGCAGGTAGCTTCTGCTAACAGAAAGACAACAGTCTAGTCATTTAGAAGAATGATTAGATGTCTAACACACAGCAAGAAGAGTGACCAGAACAGCATCCAGAATCTATCCCAAAATTACACAAGGGATGCCTGATAAAGAAATATGGAGATGCTTAAAAGCCAATCAGCAGAAAACACCAGGAAGTATGAGCAAGACAGAGAGCAGTAATATTGCTGCTCTTGGTATAAAATTCCAATATTGAACACGCTGCAGGAAATTCTTAATATTGAGAGCCTTCTGCTGAGGCAGCTGATCAAGATACTACAGAAGTCACAGTATTACAAAAAGCCCTCTGGTTTAAGAAATTGAGACAAGATCTCAGTTGATGCATCTTAAAAAGATGCAAGAACTTGAACAATAGGTGAAAGGAAATGTAAAGCCTTTCACTAGTGGAAGTGCAATCCTGCATGTATATTTATTCAGAAGATTATGGCAGCTAAGGTGATTTTGCTCAGTTCAGTTTTAAGTCCTACACATCCTCTGCATGACAGTTAACACATAGCTTTTTTTCCCCCCCCTCCTCAGCTACTTCTCAGCAGCACCACATAAACCCACTAGAACCACTATTATGAGCTTTGTCTGAGCAATGCCAGCCTACAGAATTGTCTTTTGAACCGCAACATCATGAAAGTGTTCCAGGTCACACACACACATATAGGAGGAAAAAAAAAATTAAGCTGTTTAAATCGAGCCATCCCAATGGCTCCATTTACAGCAAAACTGCCTTGAAAATAAGACAGTCAAATAGAACAGGAGTAGTGAACTGCACTGCAAAAATCGACCAGCCAGAAAATTCTTGAGCGCGCCTCATGACAGGATGTAGTTCACCAGGACGCTGGTCTCACTGCAAGCAAGGCAAGAAGCCCCAGCATGGGGATGTGGCAAGCGAGAGGAGATCTGTTTTGGATGGGACACAGGGGTTCTGCTGGGAGTGAACGCGGTATCAAAGGCACCATCGAAGTGCCCATCCAACGGTAACTTGGACGGGCTGCTTGTCATCCCGGCCCACATCCTCAGGGTAATTAGAGGAGCTCTTTTTATGCCCGCTCCCAGACTGATAACGAGCGAAAACCGCCTTCCGCTTCAAGCGGGCAGCACGGCACAGCTGAAGCGAGGGCCCGCTGCGAGGGCTGCAGGCGCGCGGGAGGCTGCCCCAGCGCGCGGGAGCGGCCCGCCGCCGCCAGCGCCATTTTAGAGACGAGCGGGAGCGGCAGCGGCGGCGCCGCGGACTCCCCGCGCCCCCCTGCCCGCCCCCACTTTCTGCCTCGCGCCGCCCGCCGCGAGCCCCGGCGCCGCCCAGTGCTACCGGCGGCCGCCCCGCCCGCTCCGGGCCCCTTCCCGGCCAGGCGCCAGCGCCGCCCGGGGAGGGCAGAGAAGAGCGGCTCCTCCGATGTGCACCTCCCCGTCGTGAACCGCCAACAGCCGGCGAAGGCGCCTCCCACCAGCAACGATCCGCGAAGAGAGGGGACAGGGCAGCTCCGACAGCGGCCCGCATCCCGCCCCGGCGGCGGCCGCCGCCGCTCACCTCGTTGCTGCCACCAGCCGCGCTCCGCTCCGCTAGCGGCCTCCGCCCGGAGTGGCGGCCGCGGCACTGGACAGAGCCGAGAGCGCCACCCCCTTCCGCTCCGCCAGGCGCCACCTTCCCCTCTTGGGGGAAAATGCGCCACCAGGGCGGCGCTGCGCACGCGCCGGCCCCGCCCCCGCCGCGATTAGCATGCGGCGCGGGTCCCGCCCCCTCGCCGCGCCCGCCCGCGGGGCACCCTGGGAAGTGTAGTTCGGGCTGCTCCGCGCGCGCCGGGAACGGCGAGGCAGGAACTACAGCGCCCATGAGCCCTCGCGGCGCCGAGCCTCAGTTTCCATAAAACCGGGGAAAAATGACGTCAGTGCTTCCGACGCGGCAGCCAATGGAGCAGCGCGTGGGGCGGGCTTTGCCGGCTGGGGCCCAATGGAGGAGGCGGGGAAGGGGGCGTGCCCCTGCGCCGCCGTCCGCCCGTCACTCAGGCAGTGCGGGAGGGGGGCCGAGCGGCTCGGAGCGGAGCCGAGCGGAGCAGCAGCCGCCACCGCCGCTGCCGCCGCCGCGTCCGGGCCGGGCCAGGCGGATCGGCCCCGGCGCACGTCGCGCGGAGCAGCCGCTGCCAGGAGCCGTTGCCGGAGCGTCGAGCGGGGGCTGAGGCCGGGCGAGGGGCTCCGGAGCTCGGGGGAAGCTTCGCCCCGCTCGCCGTCCCCGTCCGTCCCCCCCCGCCGCGGGGCCGGGGCGGCCGCGGAACAAAAGGTAACGGCGGTGGCGCGGGCGGGGGGAGCGCGGGGCCCGGCGCGGGGGCCGGGCCGCGGCGGCGGGCGGGCGTGCAGGGGGGAGGGGGCCGCTTGTTTTTCTCCTCGGAGCGAGACTGCGGCGGGACTCGCGGAGCCGCCTCCTCCCCCCGCCCGCCGCGGCGCGGAGTGGGGTCGGGAGCCGCCTGCGGGCGGGAGGCCCCGGCGGCGCCGCCAGCGCCCTCCGCCCGCGGGCAGGGGCCGGTGCCCCCCCCCGCTCCGCTCCGTGTCCCCGCTGAGCGGGTCGGGCCCCTTTCTCCCCGCCCCCTCCCGCCTCCCTCGTTCCCTCCCGCTCCCGTCTTTTCTTCTGCTTCTTCTTCCCTTTCTCCCCTCCGCCGCCTCCCTCCCTCCCGCCCGCTGCCGTCGGGCAGCGGCGGCTGTTGCTGCCGAAACTCGAGTCGCATTTGGGGAGGGGGCCGCGATCCGGAGCCGCTGCCGGAGCGTAAGGGCGCGAGGCCCGACGCGAGCCCCCCTCCCGCCCCGCGCCGCTCCGCTCCCTTGGGCTCGTACGAGGGAGGGAGAGCGGAGCCCCCCGCGGCCCCCCGGCGCGGGGCCCGCAGCCGCGCGGGGCCGGGGCGCCCGCCGGGCCCGGGGGCGGGTTGTTGTTGTGGCAAGTTTCTCCTCCTCTCGCAGAAATGGCGTCAGCGGCGGCGAGCGGGGGAAGCGGCGGCGGTGGGGGGGCTCCGGGACGGGCCGGGGGCTCCGGACCGGAGGGGAGGGCTCCAGGACAGGGCGGGGGGGCCCAGCGGGAGCCGCCCCTGCCGCTCGGTGCGGGGCCTCAGCGCTTTGTTTTCCACTGCAGGTCCGGCCGGGGCCGCGCAGCCCCGAGCGAGGCGTTTCCCGCAGCCGGAGCTCGCCATGAAGGTAACGCTGCCCCGCTCGGTCCGTGTGTCCGCGCGGGGCCCGTGGCGGCGCGCGGCGCCTTCGCTGCCGCCCGCGGCGGGGAGGAGGAGGCGGTGGGGACGGGGGCCGCTTTGGCTCGGGCGCGTTCCGCAAGTTGGGCCGCGGGAGGGCTGCCCTCCTCCCGCAGCGCTGCCGGCAGCAGAGCGAGGACATGGCCGCCCGGGCCGGGCCGCCCGCGAAGTCGCGTCGCGGCCCGAGCGCTGCCGCCGATCCGCCGATCCGCCTCCCGCTGCCCGGCGAGCGGCGCTGCCGCCGAGCGGCCCGCGCGGGGCCCGCCGGGAGGGCGCGGGGCTCCGCGGCGGAGCGGAGCGGCTGCTGCGCGGGGCGGGCGGCGTTTGCAGGCGGCTTTAACGGCCCTCGCGGTGCGGCGGTCGGCACCAAGCGGCAGCACTTTGCTGCTTTTGGGCCTTTCTAGGCCCCCTGACACATGGGGCAAGTTTTATAGAAAAAGATCTCAGTGGAATAGAATCACTTGTTCTACACGTGGCAAAGAGACGTGCCCCTAAAAGTAGTTTTTAAGACCTGGGATTATTAGTTCTGTTGTATTTTTTGGTACCGATTTCTTGCTTGAGCTGCTCTTTATGTTACCCAGACCCCCAGGCTCTGTAATCCAGATCCTGGCTGTGCTGGGCTGCAGTAAATCTGAGCCTGATTGAAAATAATTGTTATAAACCTATGGTTGATCAGTTCACTGGTGCTCTTCAGTTAAGAGAGTAGTCTGGAAGGGGGGTCTTGCGCTGTTGGTGTTGTGGTATTGTGTGTACCTGTGTGTATTATGTAAAACATGTACTTCGTACTGTATTCGCTGCTGGAAACTGTAGACAATATGGGCTGTTTAATCAGTAGATTGATTTGATATTATTAAAAGCAGCAAACTGAGTCTTTTTGTATAGCTATTAAAGGTTCAGCATGTTTTGCTTACTTTGGTGACTGAATGACAATATCTTAAAAAAATCTTGCTTTAGTTGGCTTCTGTTTTTTTTTTTTTTTCTTTTTTTCAGTAAGTGTTAAGATCTAAAATGCTGCACGCATCTTTTCTATTAGAAGAAAACTGTTTATGTATTTACAAATAGGCTGTCAATGTAGTGTGATATGGAGCTTCCCAGATGTGGCCCAGTGCCTAGTGGGGATGGAGGAGATGGAAGTAAGGGAAATAGGAGCTTTTTCTTTTTTTTTTTTTTTTTCCCCTCACAAGCAAAACCACTTATTTAAATGACAGTTAAATTTGCATACATTTCTAATATTCTTTTTCCATGTAAACAAATCCTACAGTTACCATAGAGATTAGGTTCAGATACTCTGATTATAGAGACGTATAAATGTGTAGATAGACAGTTGGGAGGATGAGGAGGTCGGATCACAAGCGGGAATACAAAGTGTTCTGTGAAATAGTGATGGAGCCCCTCTTCAGGCTGAACTGAACGTACAGCAAGTACTTAAATTTAATGTAACAAAGAAAAAAAACTGTTAATACGGTCGTGCTTGAACAAAAGCTCCCATCTTATTTATTCTTCGATAGGATTTGTGATACTGTTGCATTTTTACTTATTTATTTATTTTTAATCTGGATAAATTCTGCCAGTTTGCAATTTTTGCAGTATGTTTGTGTTGCACGTATAGCCCCATGTAAGCTCTATGCAGTTTATTTGCTTTGCCCTCTTGCATTACGTGAGGTTGATCTGTGAGTCATTACACTGGAAGTTTATTTAGTTATTACAATGAATCTTTTAACAGATTTTAGCTCAACTAAGGAGCTTGTTAAGATTTTAGGAATAATACCGTGCATCGTGTCTTTCTACCTGCCTTAAATTTCGTAGTTCACTTTCTAAGCTTGCAGGGATACAAATTAGTCTAATCAGACGGGATGAGGGAGAGTGCTCGGGATAATTAATATCACTGCAAAGTAACATTACAGAGATCAAGATACTGTTTAAATACGACGGTTTTTGCGTGCCTTTATTGTGTAAGTTATTGGGAGAGTATGCTCAAGGACATTTCGGAAGTGTTGGGAGGCCTGAATGCTTTAAGGCCTGGTCTTACTTTGAGTCTGCTGCCGTGGTACTGGCTGCAGGATGGAGGCTCCGTCGTTCCGCCAGTGCACTGCAGCGCTCGCAGCGCTAGGTCTGGATCCCTTGCCTCTGCCTTTGTCTCTCTGGGTGAACTTGAACAACTCATTGAGCTTTACTGCCCTTTTTTTTTTTTTCTCCCTTACCCATGTGGTATGAGTAATATGTTGTATCAACCTTTGTAAAGCACTGTCAGATATATTTGGGAAGAGTGTCAAGTTTTATTGATAGGCAGCTAAAAGTCACTCGTGCTCTTCTTGCCTTTTGGAGCCCTCAGAGACAACAGAGCCATGCTGCCTCCCAACAGCACCTTCCCCCTCCATAGCTGGTGGCATAGTGGTCCTCCCCACTGCTGCCCAACTTCATCCAAGTAAATAAACTCCCCTGTGTAAACTACTAATTTTAGCTTACTAAGTGCTCCTTGCATGAACTACAAAGACTACAGTCTTGAAATATGTCTTAAAAGTAAGTATGCAAATCTTGGAATAATTCTGATTATTACTATGATGTTCCCCCAATCCAGCTTTTCTTTCACCCCTGCTGAACCACCTCTGATAGTGGTCTGTACTGGAGAACTTCATATGTTGTAGCTGGATTTTTTTTTTTTTTAACTTAAGCCCTTTCCACATAAGAGCTTTCCACATTAAGTATACTTTAGAGGCTTGTGTAACCTGATTACTTAGAAAGTAATTCTAGGTAGTTATATGTATGTTATATATACATACATACACACAAATACTCTTGCAGTTTGTTTTTATTTTTTTTCCAAGTCAGTGAATAAACCCTGGAAAGAGCAAAGTTTCTGCTGTTTCATTGATGATTTGCTCTGTAAACTTGCTGTAGATGCTCCTTTTTAACATCTATCATTGTATTTGCTTTATATTTAAATATGTGAATGAAGGTAGTATGCCCACTATAGTTTAAAAGTTCACTTGCTGCCAAATGAACGCAAGTCATGAGCGACCCAGAAGCTTGAGCAATGCTATATGAATTAAGTGACCTTAATTGTTTGTTTGAATGTTTTAATGCTTATTTACATGTTTAAATGTTTTAATGCTTATTTACATGTTCATGTTTTTAGTCCATTAAATACAAAATATTGAATGCTGTGGGTATTTGAGTTTGGCAGCCCTAGATGTCGCTGAGTCCTTACATAAAGTTGCTAAACTAACATATAAAGGAAGTAATGCGTACAAGTTGTGGGGATTTTGTTTTTAATTAATCTTAAATTTACATTATGGTTTCAGTAGCTTTTCCTAGCAACCTCCCTAGCTCTCTATAGAGACCACGGGTACACACTGATGTTGCAACTGCTTTCCCTTGAAGCCAGCCCAGTCTGCTGTTCTTGTCCTCTGACAGCATTCAGAGGACAAAAGTGAAATGTCCAGTAAATTTTTCAGTTGCTAATTTCCAACTTCCAGCACAAGTCAGCTGAAAGTGCTATTGCTCTTATGCAGGCTGGAAACTAGTCGAGGAATGTAGTGACCTTTCACTTTCTGGTTAACTATTTGAACCGCAGCAGTACGGGTCCTTGCAGAGGAGTACTGCCACCAGGGTGGTTTTTCTGTTAGAGGCAGCAGAGCAGGTAGGTCTTCAGGGGTGGTTTTCCCCTGCTCTTTGTTTCTGCATTGTGAAAACTGATTTTCTTAAATTCCGTCCTGATGTTCCAGTTTGAACAAGTGATCAGAGGCAGTTGGTGACTTCCTCATGCTTGCATAATTAGGTAGAAAGGAAAGCAAACACCACTTGCACCAAGCAATTACAAGTCAGGTTGGAATAATCTAAGCTGTTCTGAGATGTGTTATTAGCACTTTTGAAGTACTGATCTTAGTATATTTTATAGCAGCTAGACAATATGGAAGTATTGAACTCCAAGATGCATCTTTAGTGTGTAACTGTGCAGTAGACAAGTACATTGATAAGGACGCAAACTTGTGAAATCAGACCACTTGGCGGGGAAAAAGCCACCTTAGGCTGAAAAGAGTGAACTATAAGAACTAGAAAAGCAAATTGCAGTGTGTACCTTCCAACTTGGGGAAGGAAGTTTCATCAGCCCTCTCACAACAGTGTAACTATTGTGTTGGGATGCTAAGAAAAATACTAGCAGAGTAATGAATATGTAAATCTTCGTTAGAGCACTTTAAGCTGGTTATTGAGTTACCTTTGTAATGCGATGCAGCGAGTACTGTGGACATGCAGTGCCCAAGTGTGCTGAGTGATACACATTGTACTTTTTAAGAAACTCTTCTGCTTGTAGTTAGAACTCTTTCAAAAGAAAATGTAGTTTTTTTTCCAAGATGGAGCTTCATAATTACTATTGAATACATAGAGTGATTCTCCTTTTCTTTTCTTTTCTTTTCTTTTCTTTTCTTTTCTTTTCTTTTCTTTTCTTTTCTTTTCTTTTCTTTTCTTTTCTTTTCTTTTCTTTTCTTTTCTTTTCTTTTCTTTTCTTTTCTTTTCTTTTCTTTTCTTTTCTTTTCTTTTCTTTTCTTTTCTTTTCTTTTCTTTTCTTTTCTTTTCTTTTCTTTTCTTTTCTTTTCTTTTCTTTTCTTTTCTTTTCTTTTCTTTTCTTTTCTTTTCTTTTCCCAGAAATGATACACTGTTCACAAACTAGCTGCATTTTGTTTGTTTGTTTAAATCTTACAGGTTTATCCTCTTCCATGAAAAAGTATGCTTTTATAGTAGACTGCATAGTGAAAATGCTACAGTCAAATCAAAAATAAATTTTTGAGATTTGCTCATTTGGAAAAGATAGCAGTTAAATTTTATAGGAAAATACAGAGCTTAAATTTACTTGGCACAGTTATGGGATACAGAGCCTTCCAACTGTTAGATTATTTATCAGTTCAGTACTTACCTGAAAGCAGTTAGCCTCTTGTGAAATGCAATAATAGGCTCTATACAGTTGTGCTTACTAAATAGGCACTTCAGCTATTTTTACAGAAATGTGCGAGTCTGAATAAACATGGACTTTGAACTGTTCTTAAATATGATACAGGTCAGAGTTGAGAAATGTTGGTAAGTCAGGGCATGTTGTGCTGCTTGTTTTTCAGTAGGTATGCTTTGGTATTAAGTACTTTGCTTCTGCCTTTCCCACTTGGCACTTTCAGTTTATCCAGCAACAGCGCAAACTGTGGCTTATGGATATTTGTTGTTGTGTATGCGGAATGAATCCACATTCACTATGGGGTGATTTCTAAAGGCCTTCTGGAAAGTAAGGAAGATTGTTGTGCCCTATCTATAAAGTAAATTTTAGTGATTTGATAAAGTTTAGAATCATTATTTAAAAAGGTTTTGATGGAAATTCATCCATTCCTTTTTCTGTTTGTTTGTTTTTTGTTTTGTATTTGTTAACATGGGGTGACTGAATGAGAGGATATTTCAATGGATTCAAATATGGAAAAGACTTCAAGCCACTGTGGTACATTCTTTATGGGAATATTCTTTGTGATTATTCTTTGTTTTCCGTATAAGGGATAGTTTGAACCAGGGAAGAAATCCAATAAAGCACCTTTAGAGAAAAAAAACAAAAAACAAACAAACAAACAAAAAAAACCAGAACAAAACTTGGAGACAAGCATGTAAAGCAATCACGAGCTGTTCAGCAAGTGTTATACGCAGGCTCTGGCAAAGCAGCTGTGAGGCTGTCAGAGAAGGGCAGTGGGGAGAGCTGCAGAGTTACCTGCAGAAAATGAGAGCTGAGGTGGTGACCGGTCTGCCGGCGACTTCCCGACCGGCTGCACGTTAGCAGGGCTGGTCGGTGGAGTCCTGTTCCGGGCTTCCCCATGGCTGAGGGGGATGCCTCTGAGGATGTTTTTTCTTATGGGCAAGGCAGGGTGGCTGTAGTGCCCCTCGGGAGGATTTGTTTGCCTCCGGTGAATGAAAGGCTTGGTCATCTCCAGCAACCTGAGCCACCGTTTCCCCCCATTGCTTCTGTTTTGGAGTGATGATCACTGTGAGGCACGAGGAAGGCAGTGTGCCCGAGAAGAGCTTTGGGGCTCTGGAATTTCCAGATGATGCGGAGTCCTTACGGAGACCTCTGCAGACCGCTTTGGAGAGTGCCCTATTTAGAGTGTTCATCACTTGTGATTCAAGCAAAAGGCGAATGCAAAAGTATCACGAGTCCAGACATCCCGATCGCAGAGCAGATCACACAGGTTGAACTGAGCAGTGAATAGACTTGTTCTTGGGCAGGATAGTAGCTTGGCTGCTTTTTTTGTTGTTTAAAATGTTGGCTCGTCCCCCGACAACTTGCAGCAAGGATTTGGTTCCTTAAGTGATATGCCAAATGAAGCTTGTACGGTCGTAGAAGAAAGAGGGTCTTACCTTCCTCTTCCACTCCTAGCTGCTTATTGCAGTAGCCGGCTCTGTGATCTTGTGTGGTGCCAGGATGGACCGATCAAACCAAAGTGAACTCCACAATTAAATATATGTATAGACACGCTTGTCAGTTAAGTCCCCGACCTGGCTAGCCCCTAGCATGAGGTCAGAGGAAGGAGAGGAAAGGACACCTAGGCTGATCTAGGTAGTATTTTTTTTTCAGGAAAAAATATATATACTCAATTCCTACTCTGTAAAGGCAACAGTCTTTAACATACTTATGTTAAAGTGTTCTGACGGTAGGGTTTTTTTTTTTTTTTTTACCTATGAGTGAAAGAGTTAAGTGATTGTGCTAGCCTTACTCCAAACCAAAACAAGAGTTTTAGGCTATAATTTGAGGAGAAATTATGTTATTCTTACCTTGATGAGGAAATCAGAGGGAATAGCAATCAAGCATTTGATTCTTTTTGTGTTAAGGAGGTCCTTATTATTTGTGTGTAGATTAGTGGGGATCCACTGACAGTTAAGAGCGCTAGGCCAGTTGGAAAGCACACAAGAAAAAGGAGTATGAAGTTTCCTTAAATTATTACCGGAAACCTGATGCAAAAGTTTGGATGACGTAGTATTTCTGCAGAACTTTTGCCCGGCATCCTTCGCCTGTGCTTTCTTAGACACCCTTTCAGTTTCCTGTTGTTCACTGTTTGTATCAGTCTTCCTAAGAGCAAGAAATTGAATTTGACTTCATCAAAACTCAGAATTAAATGTATCTGTATAAGCTTTCAGCTGGTAATAAATAACACAGTAAGGTTTTGCTGTTGTGGTGGTGTTGTTTTAAACATATGCAAATCTAATATGAAAAAGTGAAAAAAGTGTTTCAGTTTCTAGCCGGGCAACTTGATCCACTTGTGATAACTTTTTTCCTTCAGATTTTCAACTTTTTTCCTTCAGATTTTCAGCTGTCTGGAAAGGGCTAAATCTCCTTTTGTGTATGTGTGAGTGTTTGTGTGCATTTAAAATAGTCCACTTCCTATTTTCCTTAAGATAACTGTACATTGCATTTTTTTCTAAGATCACAAAGAATGCTTTAGGTTAATTCACAGTGGTGCAAATAGACCTTACCAGTCTATGAGTGTATGAGTGAAAGTGTATTAGGTGAATCTTTTTGTTAATGTTGTGACGCTTAGTTTAGTATTAACTTCTCATCCTTAGAGCAGAAATAAAGGGTTGAGACATGTTGGAAATCAGTACATGTTTCACTAGCATTTCAGAATTTAGGATTTCTTATGGAGTATACGTTTTCGCTTTGTAACTTATTTTGTTGCAATGCTAATGTTACCCTAGTTCACTAGAAATAATGCGTAATTGTTAATTTTTGTGCTTTTAAAAATCTGAAAGGGCTTTTTAAAACCTAGCTATATCTTTATAAATTTCCACTGTAGTTGTCATGGTAAGTGTGCATCAATTGAGATTGTGGTGTGTTTTAATGCCATTGAGACTGTTTTACAGTTTAAAAATAAGGGTGCGATACACACCAGTATATTGCTGCCTGGAACAGGAGAAAAATGGAGTAAATAATTAAACTTCAGGTCATTCCCATTTTGAGAATGCAGAGTCAGGCTGAGGTGTTCTTGCAGAACTTTAAAATGATGAGCCACATGCGCTCTTGTCTTAGGACATGATCAATTTACTTTGCTTAATAGTAGCCAAAATGCGTGGACTGATGGGTTAAAAGCATATCACTGCATTGAAATAAAGCTGTTATTGCATACATTGATTTTTGTCTAGTAATATGAGGTGTATATTTATATATGTACTTACTAATGTAGGCTGATTCAGGTTTCACAGAGGCAAGCAAATTGAATGACTTATATTCCATATAATAAGAAGAGTTTTCTTTTGATGACAGTATAATAGTCTATTGTTGATAGAGAAATATGTGTTTATCCCACTGTGACAGACTCTCATTTTCATTAGTAATGTATGCAGCATTAGTAACATCTTGGTAGCAGTTCAAGTGGTAGCAGGTCAGGTTTAAATGAGATGAAGGCTGTTTTGGCTGGAGAGTAATGTTTTCTGTGTCTCCGCAGAGCTGCTGATTTAGTTCTGCAAAATTTTACTTATGCTATTTTGCTTTAAAATAGAGAACAGCCCTACCTATTTCTGTCTGGAAAAAATTTGTGTAACAGCACTTAATTGAATATTTGAAATGATACAATAAAATTTTAATTATGGTCTGACAGTAAGTGTATCAAACATAGCATCTGTTTTGTGGTATAAAAATCATTCATGATACTTGATCTAGCTTGATTAAGTTCTTGTAGATATGTGTAGTGTATTTAGTTAGCTGGAATTTTGAGGAAACAAATTAGTTTTTCTTATCTTCATACAAGCAACATAAGGTGGTGAACTCCGAGTGCCTTATTCCATGCCCACCCAGGTGCTGTCTTGTTGCTGTCACTGGCTATCTTTGCTATGGGAGAGAAAAAACTTGGGAATGTTCTGTGCTGTCTGCAAGTGGGACTTCCCTGTGCTTGTAGGAAAACGGCTTCGTCTGCAGGGAATCACCGCGCGCCTTTTCCTGTGTGCGGAGGTCTCCCTTCGCAGAGCTTTTGTGCCCCCGCCGGGACGTGGCAGCCCAGCTCGGGCACCTGCCGCGTGGGCACGGGGCAGCGGCTCCCGGGGCTCGCGGGGGCTGTGCAGCCAGATGCTCCGCTTCCAGGAGCCGTGGTAAACAGTGCTTCTAGGAAAGCAAGCATAGCAGTGGGCTGATTAGTCATACAGCCGTCCTGTAAGATTTAGTTTGTTTCTTGGGTTGTTTGAGAAGGTGATGTCATCAGTTACCATCTTAGGCTTGAGAAAACTGCAGTCGGATCGTGAAAATAATTAATTAAAATACCACTGACAAATGCAGCCGATGCTGTAGCGTGCTGCAGTGGCAGCGATATACTGGTGTTTTACCGATGCCGGCTGCCAAAAAGCTGCCTCGTGCCGGCTGGGGGAGGCCTCTCGGCGATGCCTCTTGCCCAACTTCAGAGAATTCGACTTTATGTGCAGAATTACAGGAGACCACACGATGTACAGAAGACTAGCAAGTAAAACTTGGCCAGAATTTTTCTTTCACTTCAGTAATCCTCAGTGTTACTTTTTGAAAAGAGGCTGAAAATGAAGGCTTTAGTATAAGAGGCTTAAAGACTTTTAAGAAGTAACCAGCCTTTTTTACAGAATAGCTTCAGCACACTTGAAAGCAGTGTGTAAAATGTAATACCACCTACACAACTTCTTTTTTTTTTTTTACTCTCTGTTCTTCAGTATGACAAAGAGTTCTGCTGAATCGTAGCAAGGATCTTTCCTTAAATAGCCCCTCCCTGGAAATGGCTGCCAGTAGGCACAGGCCCAGCCAGCTGAAGGGGGTTGGAAACAGGTGCCGCCATCGGCAGCCAAAGGAACCGGAGCCGCCTGGGTAGTTAAATGGGATAAAAGGTATGAAACCTGCACTTTGGGTTCTCTAATTCATTATTGTTTTTTCTTTATTTTTTTGTGGAGGGAGGAGAGTGTAACCTACTTGAGTTCTAGCTGCTGGTGTATGCAATTTTTGTTTCCTGTAGCTGTAAGGTGAGACTTTTTCTTTTCTGAAGTACTTTTACATTTAAAGTGTGTTAAAGTATGCAGAGTTATATGCAGCACTTGACAGTTTCCTTTTTAAGCATGTCTTTTTTTTTTTATATCAACATTGTTTCTAATGGATGCATTCTTGGTTTACTACAGATGTGTTATTGATTTAAAAAAAATCTTACAAGAATTTTCAAAGAACTTGAACAGATAAAGCTTGTATCTCTAACTTTGATATTGTTGTGTAAAAACCCAAGCTTTATTTGACAAACCTACAGCTTGAATCCTGAACTTTTGCATGTGGGTGGAGAAGAGCTTTGCCTGATAGATGAATACTGCTGTGGAGATGTGCCTGTATGTCATGTTATATGTGTCTGTGTGTATATATATATATATATATATATACACACACACGTATACATATATATATGTATATTAATGTTAAGCAGGGCTGCTTGGTCAGGGGTATTTCCAGAAATGTGTTGATAGAAGTTTTATGTGTGCTTGTTTTTGTTAGAGATCTATGAGTTAGGAATCGTGGAAAACTGGGAATATTCTATTGGCTAATTTTATAAAGCATAACTGAAGTTTTTACAAGGGCAGAAAAAATTATAGACTTGAAATTTGAGTTGGTTCTTCTTTACCTATCTAAAATCGTAGCATCTACTGGGTTATGCATATCCTCCTCCAGAAGACATTTCCAGCATACTTGAAAGAAATGCCAGCACTAAGTGGGATACGCAGATAATTTGTGTGGCCTTTCACTTCTAGAAGCCTTGTTGCAGAGCTTGGTAATCTGATTAGAAAGAACATCTTGCTTTTCTAGTAGAAAGCTTTTCTAAGCACAGATTCTACCAGTCTATATGCCAATTTTCTTTGCAAGGAAAATAACATTTAAAACAGTGCTTCTGATGCCATGGTATACTAGTAGGTGTTTACAGAAAAATTAAAACTATTTTTTTTTATTTTTATTATTATTTTTTTTTGGTATAGAGCATCTGAATTTTTATTCATTGGATTCCATTCATCCTATGGAATACGCATAGGACAGGTTGAGTTTATTCAGCACCTTTACCTGGAGTTGAGGGATCTCTTACTTCCCTGTATGCTCTCAGCTAATGGAGGTGCTGAAATAGATTGTGATTCCATTACACTTAAGCAGCTGTGTCAGTGCTCGTGCTAATCTGTGAGGTGGTTCCCGTGTAGTTTTTGCTTTAACTTGGTGCACTTGCACAACTAACTAACAGTAGAGCAAATGTTACTGAGAGGTGCACAAAGCCAGTGTCTGCATTCATGGTGCTGGAAGACTGCACTAATTCAATATGATATTTTCCGCAGGCAGGGCTTTTAAAATCCAGCTTTACCAATAGTAGGTTAGCTAGAAGCAACTCCGAAGTACAGGGTGCCCTGTGCTGCAGTACCTGGGGAAAGAGGCAGGAAACTGGCTTTACTTCTTTAAATGCTCTTACTTGCTTCTTTTCTTGGTGTGTTTGTAGTGAGCGTTGTGCAGAAGTACCTGTGCCAACATGGAAGGAGCCTAGACACTAGAGTGTGAAGCTCAACCTAGGTCATTGTTACTATTATTATTATTCCTAGTGAATTACTTACTGTACTAATTTTGATGCTGTCCTAGCTAAGCTATCTCCAGTGTCCAGTTTAGTTCAGGCTATCTGTATTTTGCATGGTTGCAGACATATCCTGATACAACAGCAGACTACTATTTTTTTTTCCCTTCCTCTTCCTAATCCCAGATACCCGATTATGTGGCATACACAGTATGTGCTTAACCTTTTGCTCTGTTCTTGTTTGTGAGGTTTCTCTAGCCTTAGCCATTCTAAAATGCAGGCTAAAGCTAATTTGCACCCGTGTTGCTGCTGGCTGGAGGCTCCTGCGCAGTGCACGTGGCCTTCTTGATCTGCCTGCGGCTGTGCTGCTTCCCTTCTCCGGCCCTGCTTCAGTCTGTCCTCCAGTGCTGACTTGTGGGCATCGTAATGCAGAGCTCTTCAGCGCGTGGCCTGCAGGTGCCTTAGGTTGTGTAGGCTGCTTCGAAGCAGATCTTTGAAAACACAGCTAAGTGAAGCAAGCTTGTTACTGGCAGGTCTGCTCTTTATTCAGAGGCCGCTACCTCTGCTCGAATTTTTTCTGCATGTCTGTACATCAAAAAGATGGATAACACTTTATTCTAGTGCAGCTGTTCTTATGTAGTTGCCCTCCTTCCCGCAATCCACCATCACCACTTTTCTTTGCTTAATAACATAAGATATCTTGAACGTCTGGGCATTTCTTGTTTTGCTTTGTTTTTCCCTGGAAGATGGAGCCGAGTAATTATTTGCCCATTTGGAAGATACAATATCTTACCTTACGGACACAGATGTTAATTTAGTTTTGCAGAAGTGCTTACGGGCAGCTGATGAAGGATGGTAGACTGTACTTGCATCATAAAAAGACGGTCTCTGCTGCACTAAACATTAACACCCAAAACCTCTACTAACTAAATAAAGATGTAAATATTAGGTATCGGTGATGTCTTCTGTGTGTAGTTAGTGTTTGATTTTGGCTGTTTATTTTTTTATGAAATGATTATTTACTGGAAAAAAGCCCTCTCTGTAGGAAGCTTGGAGAGAAAAAGAAATGAATATTGGATAAGAGTAAGAGGCCAGAAGAATATATGTAGAATGTATTATGCCATATATATGGAGTCATTAGAACAGTGAAGGAACATTTCTGAAGTACACACTGCATCGCTAACTCTGAGACTCTGCAGAAGCCTTTCTACTGCAGAGCATTTGTGAAACTGAAAGTGTCTTGTAAGAATCTACTGAACCTGACATAGAAATATCTAGAGCAGTGCTTGTTTGGACAGCAGGAATATGCCATAGGCACGTAATCGTCTAGTGAGGGGAATGTTTTCCCCTCCAGCTATATTGGGGGAAGAAGAGACAGGCACTTTGTTACTTGGACAGTCTCTCACATTCCATATCTTGACAGATCACGGTTCCTGGGCGTCCATGGGATATAAAAATAAATGTATTTGGGGAAAGTGGGTGTTGAAGTGCCTCCTTTGGGGCAAGGGGGGCAGGAGGTATCTTTAACTTTTAAAGAGAGCAGTACAGGCAAACCTACAGAGCACAGTACTTTTAATCTCCACTTTGTAATAGTTGCACTGTAAAAAAATATTTCTTGTAAGTGATTATGGTGGGATTTTTATGCATGTATATCTAAATGTGTGTGTGTATATATATATATATAATATATATAAACCATCCAATGCTATTCTTTAAAAGGTTCTAGCTGTTGGGTAATTTAGCTTTGAATTTCTTTCCAGCTTTTTATTATGGAGCATTAGCTGCTTCAAGTGTGTAATTGGGGCATAGGGAATTCCAGGAAAGCCAAAATAAGGACTGTTTCTAAACCAGTGTGTTTAAGTCTTATGGATTGTTTAAATAAATAAATAAAACAAATTAGGCAAATTTAGACCTGGAGTGAAGATATGCTAAAATGCCTTTTTTTTAAAAAAAAAAAAAAAAAAAAAAAAGGATTCAGTTGAATTGAAACTTAAGGAAAAGTCTAAGGGTTGGTATATGCCTAGTTAAATTTGAAGTTCTCCTAAAACCAAAACCAAATGAATAATGCTTGAGTCTGGGTGGCTTGTAAATTGAGAATCTCAAAAGTTACTACTGGCAATGTGACAGAAGGGAAGAAAGGCTCCTGGTAGGTATACGCGAACTGTACTGAAGCCAGTGCAGAAGTCTGAGGTCTGCTCTGCAGAGCAAGTCACTGGAAAGCGAAGGAGAGATTGATTTGACGGTTTCCAAGCACAGCATCAGATGCTGTAGCGCAGTGTGGTGGAAGGAGCCTTATAATTCATCCAAGATGAACTCCACCTATTTGGAAAAGCAGGACAAAAGCAAAAAGCAAGTTGTTGGGGAAAGTAATTGCTTTATTCTTTATAGCTATTACTGTAGGCAATGCATCTCTGTGCTTTGGATTTAATATAGCCTGCAGTGGGGACTTGGAGGAGCATGTCTCCACCAAGTCCAAACCCTGCAGAAGAGGCTGCGTGAAGGAGGTGTAATGGACAGCAGTAGCATCCAGAGCACAATTTATTTTTCCTTCCCCAGGCTAATTTGTATTATAGCAGTGTCAGACATGCGGTGCTGCCCTGTGAAGGGGAGGGAAAGCGTCTGTGCAGCCGTGTCCCTGACACCCTGGTGCTAACAGGATCCTCAGGTTAGATCCAGAAAGACCTAGGAGGCTCTTAGAAGAACCTGTCTGCTCCTGTTTTGAACACTTTGCTATTACGATGTGATTTGGAAATCCTGCTTTCTGAATCCAATGTACACTAGTGTCCGCCAGGCAGTGGCTTGTTCTGAGGCACCTTCTTTGCTCACTTGTCTGGCTCTGGAAATCTCTACAGTTTGCTGTAAATCTCTGCTCCTTGGGTGCCCTTTAAAGATTGTCCCTGCAAACAGTGATCTTCATCTTGGTAGTGGGTCTCTGTAGTCCGGTCATATTTCCGCTCTGGGATGTCAGACTGCGTACTGACACTTTCAAAGGACTCATCCCACTTAGAAAAATCACTGTAAATTTAATTTCTGTTTTGTGGGAATTTAAAAATTCATCTTTCCTCTGAAGCTGAGAGAATTATCTTGTCCCCCCCCACTCCCTTCACATTTTGCAAAACTCTTTAAAAACAAAATAAAAAACACACTCTTTTGTTAGTGGTGCTTTGATTTCTTATCAAAATCAACAATCAATGTATTTCCACAGAATTCTCAGGGGGATCAATATTTTTCTGTCTGAAGTGTATTTCATTGGAAAAGCTAATACCTGCCTTGTTTGCAAATAGTGTTGAATGGCTGTAAAACTTAAACTGCTTTTGAGTGCTATCCAAGTAGATTAGGCTTTGAATGCAAACTTGCATTTGACCTTGCGCATACTCTAATATTGGAGTGCTTTCAGCCAGTTTAAAGCCACTTCAGGGATTTAGTTGAGATGATGGTCTGAAAGCTGCTTGTTAGATGCTGAGGTCTCTGCCTTGCATGCAGGACTAAAATGCAGTTTCATTTGAAGAAGAGGAAATTAGCTGGATTATTTAGTTATTAAAAAATCTAGCAATGCAGTAAATGTTGTCACCTTGCTCTACCAGCTTGTTCCTTTACACATTTGCCCTTCTACCTTTAGACAAGATCTACCCTTCGTTACTCCTGTAACTCTTGTTTTTAATTCAGTTCATGATAGAATAGGAAAAGACAAGTTTTCTTCCCTTCAACTTTTGTTGGTGCTCTTGTAACCACCCCCTAAAATGAGTCTTGCCTCAGGAGTAAAGAAATTAGAGCTACTGTTGGCAGAAGATAGTGTCACCTGCTTTGCTTGTTTAAAGCCATCTTATTATGTTTAGTTTTGATCTTCCGCAGGTAGGCGAAGATATTAAACTATTTACTCTTGCGCTCCTGGGGTCTGTTTTAACAGGACTGAATTGGCTTAACCCTTTTTACTAGGCTCTTTACCTAACTTTTCATAATGATCAGAACTGTATAATGATAAGTGTTCAAAGATTTTTGGGAACAACAAGAATACAAACAAGACTTTCATGCAGAATAGTCTTGATGCACTAGATTTCTAGAAAAGCAAGCCTTATGCTTATTTTGATATTATTTATGTAGTATTTATTTTACACTTTTAGAAGCTTCCTATCAGTTCTGTAATATTCAGGAGTACTGTGATGCTTTCTTTGCCATTTGTTCTTTTATTTCATATGGCTCTACATAAAGCAGCATGTATTTTTGGTGCTTATATAGGCAGTTGTATGCGTTAAGTTGCAAACACAGTAGTAACAGTGTGTGCTGATCACTTCGGACTTTTTAGCAGGTTCCTTTTAACAGATTAAGCATTATGTATATTGTTACTTCAGAAATCTAATAAGCAGCTGCATTAAGTATGTTACTAATTTGTTGTAAGTACTAAGAAAAATGCATTGTGAAATTGAATCCTATGTAATAGGATGCATTTGAGAGCAGAAAAACACAGCTGTAATAGCCACAAGCTTGCAGGATTTCAATACTACGAATATGAGGAAAAGACAGCTAGTTTTGGCCTAGATCATTTTTGCATATGTCTGATGATAGGAAGTGGAAACTGACTGCAACAGTTCAGCTTTTAAAACTAAAGCAGTGAACAGATTGTTGCTGAGCAAAATTGTGTATAGTGCATTTTTAAAATTAGTATTGTGATAAATAAGCTCGGTCTAAACAGAGCCGAAACCACATGTATACTTCCTGCCTGTCTGAGGCATTGCACAAAACCCTGGGGGTGGAAGAATTAATTTTGACACATCAGAAGTGATAAAGCTGGTGTTTCTTTTGCTAGAAAAGGATTTTTTTTTCCTTGATTACTCTGGTTATCTAGTAAGTAACTCGCATGATCTTTAGATAATTCAGAAGTATTTTCTTTTCTGTAGCTACCTTTGTATCAGTACTTTTTTCTAATTAGGGGCTTTCTTGTTGTTTTGGGACTTGAGTGTGAATACATATAACCAGATTATGCTTGGCTGAACGACAGTTTGTAACATTACTTGATCATTCCTTTATCCAATTCAGTTAAAGGTAAGTTAATATGTATTTTAGTAAACTTATTGACTTAAAACCTCAAAGAGATGGAATATTTACTCTATCCTTGAAGAGCCATTCAAATAACTAGTTACACACAGTATTAATATCCTTTTTAAAGCTTAGGAGCTCCGTTTGTCCAGAAGTCATGGTATTTCTTTATGCCCTAGACAGCTCCATCAGACAGCCTCCAGTACTGCATTTTTCCTGTGGGGTGCAAAAGCAGCCAGGCACTGCAGCAGGCCTGAGCAGAGCAGAGCTGTATTTGGCCAAACCGTGGGTGTTTGTGGTGCTCGGCAGTGGGGGCTCCACAAGCCTCCTCGGCGCTGGCTGCTCTCTGCTAGCAGAGAGGAGAGCAGCCAGCTACGAGCGACTTCATGAGGAAGCTCAGAAACTACCTGGCAGCCAGACCAGGCCTGTTAAGCACCTGCAACTCTCTCGGACACCCCCTTTCCTTTAGCACGTTGCTATCCAGAATCTCGGTCCTGCGGAGGCCCAGGGTGGATGTTCGGTGGGTCAAGCGGGATTCCCGCCGCGTGGCGCCCGGGCAGGGGCACCGGGCATGGAGCTGGCTGGGCCGGAGGGGCCCGCACGCGCAGGCAGGAGCCCCGGGCGGCTGCCCGTGCGCTGCGGGCTCCGGGCTGGCACGGGCCGCAGCAGCACTCCGGCCGCCGCTCCGAGGGGAACGTGCGGCCTCCGGATTCCTCCGCCCCTAGGGGGCACTTCTGGGGAAGAAAACTCTGTAAAATAAACAAGAGTATGAGTCAGTGCCGTAGTCTTGCCAAAAAAGTGAATGTCATGCTAGAATGCGTTGTTTTTTCAGTTTCGCACGTTTTACATACAATTTAACTGCTTGTTTCTCTTAATATCAGTTGGGTCTTATCTGGAATACAGTGTTTGACTTTGGGGTACTGGGCTTCAGGAAAGCTTCCCCCTAATGAAGGAGACTCCAGAAGAAAGCAATTAGAAATATTGGAGTGGGCTAAAAATGTCTTGAAAGTAAAAGAGATTTTTTTTTCCTCCCTTGTAGCGATGAGATTACTGTAAAGAAGTGTATCTTTTTAAATACGAGAGCTGCAAAGGAAACAGAAGCTGGTCCCCATGTACAGTGTTGATAAATATCAGCAACAGAAAGATTCGGATGAGTTATTCTGGAAAGATCTGTAAGCTCTGGAATAGAGTGCCTAGAGAGGGCAGAGGGGGGTTCACGCCGGGGTTGGAGAACAGGTCAGAGGCATCCGTTAGGGATAATAAAGTTGAAATGATCCTACCAAGAGGGGTGGCTTTGATAACCTGTTATGTTAATATACGTACTTTTTCTTCTTCCCAAGATTCTCATCCATCCTAATCTAGTCTTCAGTAAATTGGCTAGATTAAGTTATTTCATTGCCATTGTATGAGATGTTTTCTAAACTAATTTTCATTGTCCTTGGCCAGCAGTTTTACCTGGACTGAGTAGGCAGCATTTGACAGTGTGTGGAAGCTTTAAAATCCTCTCTCCTGCTTAAAATTATTAAATTTTTCAAAATATTCTGTATTTATTGTATTTTTGGTACGTTCTTGTGTTCAGTTGGCTAATTGCTATGAACACAATTCCCTTTGGAATGTGAATGTATCTTCTCAGTTCCCAAGTGCTTGAATTCATGTGTGTCTTTAATGCATTCATTGGTTGTGCTTAACTCACTAAATAATCTGTTTTCAGAGGGTTTTGTTTTTCCTTTCTTCCTTATCAATAGGCAAGAAATGCTTCTTTCAACATTTTACTTTGAATTTACACTTTTTTAGCTTCATGCCGGCTGACTGCTGATTTCACATAGTTCTATGATTGATTCATTATTTTGCTCAGTAACTGCTTGGACCAAATTTGTTTGACCAATAAAAACTATCAAAAAATCTTTTTTTTTTTTTTTTCCCCCCCAATACTGCTTGGAACACAAGCGTATCATTAATGTCTTCACAGTTCTTTGAAGCCTCGTAAATTTTCCAAAATTTAAGTATCATCTCTAGAAAGAATTCTGGCAAACTTTTAAAAGTGAAGGAAGTTATTCAAACCTAGTAGTTCAAGCAGTGCTGCTAAGCAGTCTCTGTAGCTTTTTACTGATAGCTGGAAAAACTATTAACAGAAAGATTTCACTTAACTTGGCTTTTACATACAGAACTGGTATTAATGACTTTTTATATTATTCCTGTCATCTAATGACAAACATTTTTATTGTAACTTATTCAAATATTAAGATTTTTTTGCACTAACACATGAAATCTGAAAGAAGTCAAATATGTATGTGCAAGAAACTTCCTTGAGAAGCTCCTCATTTCAAGTTAATTATTACTGTTTTCCCCTGTAAATATGAAAAAAATGTTTAGATTTCACAAGGAACATACCACTGTTAGATACAGAAAAGGCATGTCTGATCAAAATTAATGAAGGTGCACTGTTCTCATTACTGAAAGGTAATGCTAAATAGCTTCAAAATTTAGTTAAACCTCGCACACAATTACAGTCAGGTAGCTATGGCAATAACGGGCGGTAAACAATTTTAGATTCAGGGGATATACTGCAGGAGCGGGCATTCAAGATATCGTGCTTTCTTGTGGTCTTTCAGCAATGCAGAAAAAGAGGAGATGTACCTGAGGGATAATAAAGGAGTAGGATTATTTGGGAAGAAAACAAGCATCAATTCTGGATTGTTTGATTAAACAAAATACTGTTTTATAGAGTTGCATGCCCTATTGATTGAAAGAATACAGATTTGTATTCTTAGATCACAAAGTACTGCATAAACACCAAATCCCTGCTCCCCTTTGAGCTGACTGGTCTGCAGGTCTGAGACTGCTGAGTTGTGTGGCTGCACAAGGAGGCCGAGGCCAAATGAGAAACAGCATCAAAATCCAGTGGTCTTCATTCTGTGCCATAGGGGAGAAGCTTGAAATGCTGTTGCTTGTTTGCTTTCCTAAGGGTAGTCACTGTTTGGGGTTTGCACAGATGGGGCAAGTACAGTTTGGATGTTTTTAAATAATTCTAGTAAGTTCCTGTGTGGAGAGTCTAGTTGCTCTGTGCCCATGACTAGGATAGACTGGGTTTTTAACTTCTTTTATTTTTCCTTTTTTAGAAATTATTTAATTTTCCTAGTTTTTTAAAAAAAGTAAAGTTAAAATAATCTTATTTCTGTATCTACTGCTGTAGTGTAGTTTAAATTTTTTTAATGTAATTACAGCTTCCATACAAGCTCAACATTGGATAACTAAAAATAATGAAAATATGTTTTGTATTTAAAACAGTTAGATACAAAATATACTTTCTTTATTTAAAACAGCTAGATAAATAAAGTTTTATCTGTGGATACTGAATTTAACCTTTTATTTTGGATCACTTAGGTCCTCCATGACCGTAAAATCTGTACATTCTATCCGTATAGTTTAAAGAGGAAAACAAACTTTTGTGCCTTTTCAAGTTTTAGATCAGTTTACTGACTGGCTTATTCACAGTTCAAAATGGACTAACTAACTACCTAAAAATAAATAAAATAAAAGATAGCCACCTTGCATCTGTAGATATTAAAATTTTTCTCAGAAATTGGTTTAGTACGTCCAGATGTCTTGTCGCTAACTTCCAATGTAAAAGGTAGGGGAAAGGCTTTTGTTTTTGCCATGAATATGCTGAATACTTACTTACAAGACTGGAGAAGTTTCATTTTTAAGGACCTAAACTTCCTGTATTGAACTGAAACTTAAAATAGATTTTTCGTTAGAAAAAGTTACACACGCATACCCCTTTACATTTAAAAATTGTTGAGTTTTATTATTATGTACCTACCCTGGCATTGATTTGGGGCAAAATACTGATAACACTGAACCCTACAGCCCCTACCCTACATAATACTGATAATACTGAACACTGAACAATTTTCTTTAGAAATTTCTAAATGATTAAATTTGCCTTTCTCTAAATTATGTAACAGTAGCAAAAATAAAATTAGGCTACATTTGCTGTAGTTACATTGTACTTTCAAGAAAATATCCTCCTATTACTTGTTGTAGTATTTTACCATTTCTGGGATGCAGAAGATGAACTAGTGTACTTTTTTAATGATTTTTTTCTTCAACCTCCAGGCTTCTATTTTTGTTCATTTCAGATGCATGCATAAGTTGTTGCATGCTTCAGTACCACTAAGTCTTTAGAAATAAGTTTATCTTCCTTGTTCCAAAATAAACAAGAAATGGATTTGAAATCAACTATATGTATGTTATCAGCCAAATTGATTAAGCACATGCACGGTAGTGAATTTAGTGTCCTCCTGATAATAAGTTTTCCACAACAGGTTGAGCTGTAAGCAAAAGCTTGCACACCTTGTTGTATTTTGTATTTTTGTTTATTAAGAGACTAATTCTGCAGTATGTTGCCAGATCTGTGCTTTTGGGTGGAATTAGGTTTCTGCAGGTTGAATATACTTAAGTTAAAAAAAAATTAAGATTATTTTTTATCTTTGCGTTGTGGCTTTACTGCCCTTTTCCTTCCTCCCGGTTTTTATTCATTCTTGAAAAATGAGTATTTTTAAGCTTCCCAAAAGCTGATGAAACTTTCTTGAGGGATTTTGGGATAGCTGCTAATTTTGTAGAATAGAATAGGGGAGTGAAAACAGAAATAATAAAGTATGTGATGGTTCTCCTTGCGAACTGGGCACTTTGATATTTAATTGTGAAAGATGTGCAAACCATGAGAAAACTTAGCACTTGCTTCTGAAAGGTAACTTTAAAATACTGTAGTGGGGAAGAAAACAGTTTTGACATTATTTCTCCCACTTAATATGTATAAGGAAAAACTGAGATGTTGAGCCCTATAATGTTTCTTTTAAACCAAAAAAAAAATGATTTGGATGCCTTAGGGAAAAGGGAATAATAGGGTGCTGAATCTTTAACAAGCTTTTTCTAAACCTTGGTTACTGAAATTAAACAGATGTTAAATTTCCATGTAAAAGCTAAAAACAGCCCTTTCTTTATAGTAGTCCAGTTTTTTTGGCTTTAATGAAAATGTTTCACTTGAGTCAACATAGTGTTGAAGACTAGGTAGAGCCTGAATTTTGAATGTTTAACAAAAGCTGAAATCGTGGCTTTTCAAACTTTTATCTACATGAGCGACCAAGGGAAGGTACAGACCTAGTTTTCTCTTTGCATATTAATCTGAAAGCTGTCCTGCAGGCTTTCCTACTAAGCATGTCTGCTATGTGTGTAGATTGAATGCTTAATCTTGTTTTCATGTGGTTTACTTGGAACATCCTGTGCATGGTGCAGGGGAATACAGATTAGGAGATGGAAATAACATATTCATGCACACTGTATTAGAAATGCTGATCGGCAAAGGACAGTGTAAAGAAATTTCTGCGTGCTGCAGAAATGCTGCATGACATGACAGACTTTACAAAGCAGTTTGGATATAGTAATGCAGCACAACTCAGAGGAGGTGTGAGGATGATTTCATCCCACAGATGGAAAATATCTAAACATCTAGGAAAAACTGGAGAACTGACCTCTTTAACAGCCTTAAAAGGTATGTAAAAACATGATAGCACTGTTTAAAAGAGGAAAAAATGCATTTTTAAATGTTTATTCCAAAGTATTCTGGAGGGATCTGTATTTCCTCCTTCACACTTGGAAGATCAGAACTATAAAATGGACATAAATGCCTGAATCCAGAAGATGCAGGTTCTCTTATGATGTGGGCACCCAGCCACTTATCTGCTCTTCCAAGTATAATTGGCTCCAGGGCTGGAGAGGGATCGCTCCAGAAGTCTGTGCTGCCTGCCAAAGAAAATCCAGCCACTGAATTGGTGGAAATTGCTGACTGGTCACCTAGAGACTGCTCCTTATTTAAGTGGTAAACCAGCTTTTCAGCTGCTGCAGCCTGTGCTACACACAGAAAAATCCTGCCGGTACGTAAATGTGCCGAGCAATTGTGAATTGAGATAGCAAAGGAACAGTTCTTCCCTTTTCCATTAATAAAATGGAATTAAGCAGCAGTGAAGTGGCTGTCCATTAGCCTGGGTTTCCTAATGGGAACTGCAAACTGCACAAGTTCATTTCTCTTTATCCCTTCTTCCCCTTCCAAGAGCGCGTCAGAATTCATCATTAAAAGCTGGTTTTGGCCATTGATTTAGGGTGTGCAGCATACTGTGCATTTCAATACTGTTCCCCAGGAATTAAACCCACTGTGATTGTATGCAGGCTGTAGGGTATTGTTTTTCAGCTTTTGCTGCCAGGAAAGCTAGTTTTAATGGTAAAAACAAGATTTGCTTTGTTAAAGGCCCCTGCAGTCACTTGTTTCTACCCTTTGTGTTAAAATATATATATAGTGGGGTGTGTTCTTAGGGCACCCACAGAGATTTTACGACTTTACTAAGGAAGTTTTTGAGGGGCAAGGATGCCTTCAGCCCGGCCGAGGGCAGAGGTGTGACCGTTACGGCTAAGGTGAGCCGCAGCCCCCGGGGCGCGGCTTTGCCCGGCAATCGCCTTAAGGGGCCAAATTTAGTTTAAGCGCAATCCGCGTTAATCGCGGGGCGGCGCTGCGCGCGGGCGGGCGGGCGCGCGCCTGGAAACTTCTGGCAGCTTCCAGGCCGTGGCCCCGCCCCCGTGGGCGCCCGCCCTTAAAGCGGCCGCGGCCGCGCGATGCGGGCCTACGTGCCGGTCGCGGGCGGGGGGCGCCCGCAACTCGCTTTTCGGCAGTAAAAATCGGCCAGGGCCTGCTGTCCGCTTCTCCTGCCCCACAGCGAAGGGGAGGCGGGAGGAGAGCTGGGACAGCTTGTCTGGCTGCACTGAGGGGCATCCCTGACCTCGCTGCAGATGCAGGGTGGTCTGTGTCCCTGCTGGGGATGAGCAGGCCTTCAGTTCAGTGCAACTTGCCTGGCAGTTTTAGCTGCAAATTGCAAAGTGTGTGAGATGATGCTTGGGTGTAAAGTGTAAAAGGAAATTAAGAAAGCAAAAGCTGCAACTGCAGCCTGGGCATTTGGAGGCAGTAACGTATGATGTGGCTAGTAGTGCTGTCCCAAACTTGAGTCTCTTACAGTTCTTAAGAAATTCAGGATTACTTGAGTCTAGGATAGTGCTGGATTTCCCCCCTTTGCCTTAAAGCACACTTCATGTTAATATAATTTCAGAGTGTTGATAGTGCCTTTTTTCAATAGCACCGGAATTCTCAGATGGTAACCCAGTTTTTCACATCACCAGCATCTGGTAATGTGACTATTTGGTAACTTTTTTGGTAACAAAGAATAAAAAGCAACCCCCACTAAAATATGTTAAGTAGACAAAGATGCATTCAGAGTAAGGATGTTTAATAAATGGTATAAACAGAGCAGAGAAGGGGTAGCAGATAAAAAAAAAAAAAAAAAAAAAAAAAGCTGTTCGCTTTTAATTTGTGCAGTTTGGGTGGAATTGAATAAAATGTTTTGTTTGCAAAGAGGTGACTCACTTAGAATTTGTGAAAATAAAGGCACAATAAGAATTATCTAAAATTCATACCAGACTTTGATTGCTAATGTTTGTTTTTGTAATCTGCATTGTCTGCAAGGGGCCGCATGCTGCTTGTTGTTTCAACTTGCTGCTTTCAGCTGAAGCAGTTGCAATTGTAAAGCTCAGTTAAGTGATACGGGGGAAAAATACTTAATTTGTGTTTCAGTGAAATGATAAAACTTCAGGAAAAGCCTATCCCAAAGGTATCGGTTGAAATCATATAGTTATTGAATAGTTCAAAATGTATTCATAGTGATTAATTAGTGTACTCTATTGATATAATTTTTCCTTAGAAAAGTTCCTCCACTTTTATATGTTTAGCCAAAACACCTACAGTGCTGGCAAATGGTCCATGTGTTTGGCATTCTTGGAAATTACTGTAATTACAATAATATTAACTAATTTCAGTCAAATAAGTTACCTGCTGTAAATAATAATTTCAAATCTTGACCTAGAACTCTCTTTTTAAAAATTATTAACTTGTGTGATAGTAGGAAAAAATATTCTTACAGATGTTCATTCTGTAAGAATAGAATTCCATGTGTGAGTATTCTTTCATAAGAATATTCTTTTGTTGCTGTTGTTTTTAAGCCAAAATAGTGATAAATTAATCACTAAATTTAAAAAGTTTATAGTTAAAACTTCAATAGAAATTTAAAGTTGTAATTTTAAAGTTTTAAAGTTGGTGATTGTGGAATTGCCTGCTCCTCTATTCGTAGCAGCTGAACTGTGATAGTATTATTAGTGTTCTGTAAAGGAGTTGCCTTCCAAACAAATACCAGACTTTCAGATTGTCTTTCTTCCTAGTGCTGTAGATTCTTTTTAAGTAAGATCTGGCAGTAGTGAAGAAAGTGTTCTCTACTTTCCATAAATTAAACTTAATACCGTGGCTCCTATTCTCAAGATCATGTTCTGGGCTATACAGGGAGGTATAGACCGATACTGACACAATCGGGTCTTGCAGTGTGTATTCCCAGGAGACATCCAGCGATGCGCATCTCTGTCGACCCAGATGGGATCTGTATATCTTCATAAACCAATCTCAGTAATGTAATGTAATTTTCTTTTAATTTGAGAAACTCTAAGGGCATGAAAGGCTATCAAGACTATATTCTTTGAGAGTTTGGTTACTGAAGAATTGGGGAAGGCAGGAAGATGGTCTCCTTCCAAAACCTGACTAGCTCCACAAGAACATCTATTGCTGCTTTTCCCCCTTCAGATCTAGGTTGTAGGACATGGTCAGACCTACCAAGGCCACTAAGCAAAATCAAGTTAATCACCAATTGAGTTTCTGTTTCAGCATCCTTCCAAATGGAGTGAGAGAAAAAGCCTTGCAGCCTTCCTTGAAGGCAAATATGCTTGGGCTCGTTTGTGAGGAAGTGTATGTCAGCACACCAATGGTGTTAATGGACTTTTATTTTTTTAAAAAATTCACTTCAGTTTTATTGTTGCAGAACCTATAATAGGAATGGGTATCTGCTCATGAATATAGTATTGCCTGTTGGCCCCTCCAGTTCAGTCAGGCGTGCATGCAAGAAAGAATCATTAGCACATTTATGTTGTTGATTGTTGGAGTAAGCCTAGATAACATTTTTTTTTCCAGTAATATGGAATAGATTCTGTTTCATGAGAATGAGAGGTAGACTGGAACAAAGAGTCGAGGTAAAACTTCATTAATACAGGGTTACTGTTGTTATCTGAGACTGATCACATGTCTCTGGATTTTCAAGTTCTGCAGAATTTCTGAAAAATCATGCATGGAAGAACTCGTGTATAACTGCGTGTCTTTATCTGTGTCCTGCTAGAGCTGGCAACAGCCATGGGGCACTGAGTGCAAACACTGCAGCGAGACGCAGGATCTCAACAAGTAGCTCCTAGGCACTATGGATGACTCCATTATCTCCATGTTCTTCCCAGGAAGAATAAGAACATACCAGACTTGCCTGTGAGCTTTGTTTGAACCCTTTGAGGTGCACAAACATAATGTGGGCTTAGATGGGGCTTTTCAGTTCTTGTTTGGGGCTGTATGGAGAACCCTTGGGAATTTCTTGCTATCACTTGCTATCCCCGGCTGCCCTTCCGACTCAGCTTGTATGAAGTAATGGGGAAGCTGGTTCAGATATCCAGAATTGCCTATCCGGATTACACCATGCCAGTCCCCCTTGGAAGGAAGGGAGCCCCCATGGGCACCCCTGCAAGTTAATTGGGCTGATTCCCCAACCCGCCCTAAACCCCCACTCATGTGAAACTTTCCTCTCCCTGCTCCCCCTTCCCTGTTTCTCTATTCAGGTGTCACCTCTTCCTGTGTTGCTTTTCATAGGACTTTGCTTTCTCTGGTCCCTTTGTTGTCTTTGTCCATTCATATCACTTATTTCTTCAAAAATAAAATAACAGAAAGCAAAAGTCAGAGTAGTTTTGCTTCTTTAATAGTTTTTTTTTTTTTTTTTAAACTGGAGAGTTTAATGTCTTCATGCGATGTGCCACATTTGAGGGCCCTTGGAGGAGAAGGTGGAACGGCTGGTTTGCCATCTCTATTGCAGCAGAACTGGCCACCTACCATGTGTTCAGGTGGTGTGGAGGTTGGAGGCTTATGCAGCAACTTCTGGCAGATAACTCTGGTACCAGTTTGCAGTGCCATTGCATCAGCTGTGGCTGTAGTCTGTGTTGCTACTGCCGTACTGTACTTGTGCTTTGAGGTCACGCTTTATTGGGCTGTGTTAGGATAATCTGTCCTTGCTTAGGAGGACAGTGGTAGTTACGTTGCCAATGGTCCTGTGTTTGTGAGGATGAGGTGGAAGTGTTGGAGTAATTAAGAACCGGTTGTGTTCCTCTTTGTTGCAGGCCATCGATGAGCCTCCCTATCTCACCGTGGGCACTGATGTAAGTGCCAAGTATAGAGGCGCCTTCTGCGAAGCCAAGATCAAGACAGCAAAAAGGCTTGTCAAAGTCAAGGTATGTGATTTTCCTCCTAACCAAAGAAAACCTCCAATGAAAAAAGCATTGGTATTTTGAAATGGAACATGCAGCTTCTTAGTGTGAAGACAAATAAGGGGCTATCTGTTCCTTGAAGACTGGCAGTGCAGTATTTGAAAGAAGAGTATGCCTGTTGGGGGCTTATGCACCCATTTCCTCTTCCCCCTCCCCTGCTGAATAAATACATTGTGTCTCTTCCTGCTTTGCTGTTTATCTGAATCCCAAATCTCTGCACCTCAATGCCATGGGCCTGAGCTTTAAAATAACTGATAAAAATGTGACAAATGTTAAGTTTATGTACAGGAGAAGGCTATTATGAATTATCTAAGACTCCTCAAAGTAGGCTTAAGATACTATTTTAGGAGCACAGGTCCCTGTCATTTAGTAGTTGCAGCTAGATAATATTTCAGGAATAAGATGAAACCTTGCTGTTTTCCAATAAAGACAGGACAATACTATAGAATAGGAAGTAGGAGATTTTACCTAATCTTTATGGTGAGTAACTATTCTTACAGTCAATATAAGCCACATGGAGTATGAGTAAAAATGTAGAATCTGAATAGAAGATACATATTTTAATATCCCTTAGAAATTTAATGCATCATTAATAGAAATAAAAAAGAATAATTTGGAGTTTGTTTGCAAGTAAGTGTGTATAAGTACATCTGCTTGCATTTAGTAACACTGCACTGTCAAATGACCTTGCATTTCTATTTGAATGGTACTACCCTAAGAGCTTCTAATCTGTGAGCAAGCACTGTTTTTTCTCTTCTGCCTCTTAACCTCATACAGCAGTGTAATAGGATAGGTTCAAAAACCCTTTTGAAGAGGAAGTTGGTGGTAATATACTGCAGAGTTAAGATATAAGATTATTTCTTGTATCTACTGTAAAAAGTGTGTAGTGTGAAACATGAGCCATCATTATGGCTCATGCACTTCTGGAACCTGCTGTCATGCTGTGTCTGACTTTTGTCCAGCCCTTGGCCTGCTTTCTGACCCAGTCTGGGTGAAGTAACAGGGAGAACAAGGTTTGGGTAACCAGAACCACCTCTTCCAGATTACACCCCCAACTGATGATTTGTGCCTGTAGCCTCTCTCTCTCTCCCTTACACATGCTATCTCCAAAACCATTAGGGGAAGGACTGTTGTCACTTATTTGATGGTTAACATTAAGGACAATGAAAAGATATCAGTCTTAAATCTGACACCTTTGTCTTTAGAGGAAATTAGTGGTCTTTTCATTAGACATAACTATTAACTGCACCATTGAGTTTAAGCTATTAAGTACCTATATTTAAACTGTTAAGCAATGGTATTTAAGTACAGGAGTTGTGTTGTGCCTAAATTAATTAAGTCTTAATTCCTTTCAGCTCCTTTAGAAGCCTTTTAACCTTCCTTCTTAGATGGCTCTTTGCACTTGAGAGCGTTTTCCATTGAGTAGTTTCATACAGATTTATTGCTGCCAGGTTACTGCAGTGTTTTGCAGAAGGATCTTGAAATGGGGTAGTGACTCCACTACGAATGGTTTCTGGAGGCTGTGTCTAAAGCTTTGTGGTTTTAAGGTCTTGGGAGATGCACGTGTGCCTATTTTTATCTGTGCTACTTGTCACTGTGTAACTTAGGGCAGTAAGGTCTGCAATACTTCTACTCCTTTGTAAACTATCGTGGTTTATTTATTTAAGATGTGGTAACAAAACCAATGTACACTGCCTTTTTCAACCAAGGGTGTAGGTTCCCTAAGCACAAATTCATTCCCATGATTTTTCTCAAAAAGCCTTTCAAAAAGTTTGTTTCATGTATAGAGTTCCTAAATATTACTTTTTGGCAAGATTCTTACCATTAAGTTCACTTTGACTGGATTCTTGGTCATGCATGCCCCGTATTTATTTTCCATGTGTTTAATTCCATGTTTCTTATGCCTGAGTCATCTTTGCATTAGTTTGTTCTTCCTTCCTTGTCAGGAATGTCAGTTTGCTTCATAATAGCAATTTTAGCTTGAAGATTCCATTTAAGTTTCATAACTAGATGCACTATTAAGAAAAGAGGAGGATGGCAACCATATTTTTGTGGTATAAACGAAGTAATTTTCAGGCAAATAAAATACTTTTTATCATTTCTGTCTTTACCCACTTTTTCTCAGCTTAATTTCATGTTTTAAAATACTTTGAGGTGTGCCTTAAGATACTCTTCCCCCCCGCCCCCCATCATCAGCCTAATTCCATAACCTTATTCAATTTTAATCGTGCAATACATTTTTTTTTTTTATTGGTATCAATAGATACCATATTTCAGAGTTTAGTGGACACTGGCAAATTCTGTGTATGCTGCAGAATTCCATGTTTACAATGCAGATGTGTTATACAAATTGTCATGGAAAGGAGTGTAATTAATAAGATTGCCGGCACTTCTGAAAGCAGTTAGATTTGACTAAAGAATTTTGACATTAGGGCAATGATGGTCCACTCCGCCTTTGTAGAATCTGTTGCACTTTTTTTAGAGAGATGCTTAAGCCAGTTAATATATAGTTTCTCTGGAGGCACAACGAGGAGCATGATCTTCATCATTCTGTATTTTTCTGAAACTTCTGAGGACTAGGCAAAACTGTTTTCGGTGCTTAGCTTCGTTAAGTGGAATCTACTGAAGCATCTTCTTTACAGAGCCTACCAGGAGTGTCTTTCAGAAGAAAAGGGAAACTGCAACTGAAGCTATAAAGAAATTGACCTGCTTGATGTCTTAATCTTTTACCTGAGACAGAAGATACTTTGAAACCTACACTGACAAATATCATTATCGCTGCCATCAGCTTCAAGAAAGGCCAGTAGTGCCACATTGCATTTGGAGTTTGAATATTTCTTTTAATACTCTTTTATTAATCATATGCATTTTCTCAAGAAGCTAAAGTGACTGGTATCAAAATCTTCTCCAGAAAAAGAGGCAAAGGCCACAAGGCCTCTTTAAAAGAAAACAGCCATTTTGGAATACAAAATAGCAAGTTATTGTGTTTTCCTTTCATCTTAGTACATCATGACTGGCACATGGTTTTGGATGGAGTTCCTCTTTTTTTTCCTGTAAAATAAATTTAAGGGAATTACAGAAAGTCAATTAAAACAGATGTCTCTTAAGTCCGGATTGATTTACTGGATATTCCATCTGAGTGACTAGTGGCTACTGTTTGTCACTAGTATTGGATATTGTGCATCCTAGCTATGAACTTTTGTTTTCTAGATAAATGCCAAAGAGAGGAATATATATCTATATCTGTCAGGCTAAATTTAAAACAGTGTACTAGCTGTATTAATTCCTGCCCTTAATCTTTTATTTGGCTTCTGATTCATAGAATGATTTGCTCCTATCCAGCAGACAGGAAGCATTTGTTAGTGAGATGGTGGAGCTCTGAAAAGAACCTGCTTTCACTGTGTAATGCCATGGTTTTGACAAGCGACAGGCTAGTTCACTAAAAGTAGCACCTTCAAGTCATTGAAGCATATGAGTGCATTTATTTTCTAGTCAGTCAAGGTAGGCTCTCCTCAGTTCTAGTTACAGGTGTTATTTTCAGTTGTTAGCTGCTTTCAAGGTCTACTGAATCTCCTAAACTGTCCTCCTGAAGGGACTCAGTAGGGAAACTGGTGGCAAAGAACACTGCTCTGAAGCAAATTCTGTGCTGCTGTGTTCTACAGAGAAACCAACTTCGGGCACATTTGTGAGCTAAGCCCTCATATTTAATGTAGGATTGCTATAGCTTAATTACCATTAGGCAGCTGAATCTCGTGTACATGTTCAATTATTGTGAATACTAGATAAAAATATCATAACCTTGGGGCAAACAAGTGTGTCCTGGTGAACTTAGGATATTAGGCGTGTGTATAAAAATGTACAGATAGGTAATGATAGAATGTTCTTGGTTTCCCTGAACTTTTAAAAGCAGAGCAGAATTAAAACTTTTGGTCCAACTGATTGGGTGAGCCTGTGACTTCAGTTATGACCATGTTAGTTTTCAGTGAAATTGGAAGTGTCTGAAATAATCATAATCTTGAATTTCCAGGCGCTTTATCTGAGGACAGAGGATGTAGGATTAGAGATGTTGCCAGTGACACAGGAAAATACCCCAGAAATTAATTATTGTGTTTTCAAAAGCCCAAAAGACAGCAACCCGGACACTTAAGTCCTGTTACTAGCAACACATAAGCTTAGGCTGATGTGAACTGAAAGGCCACAGAAATCCGTTCTGGTTTGTTACTGACCGCAGTGTCCTCTACTGTTTTCTGTGGATCTTTCAGATGTGAGTGAGGGAAATGCTTTTTAACCTTCAAAAGCAGTAATAAAAAAAAATCTGGGATTAGGTGCAGGTTTGAACTCTACTTGATTTCAGAGTGTTGAAATACAAATATTTCTTAAAGGCTGTTTATGCACAGGGCTCTGAAGTTTCTCTTCTAGTTCAATAGTAGAGCAGAATAAAATCACTGAGAGACCTGAAGAGACGTTAAACTTGTTGATAGACTGTTGTTTGTCACTTCATTTAGAGTTCTGCTGCAAAATGTTGAAAGTATTTGAAAAGATTCAGTAGCAACTAGGAAATTATCTCCCTGTATTTCTGAGATATATGAATGAAAGTTTCAACAAGCTAAATGATTATGGTGACTAATTGCAATACGAGAATAACAGACTGTCTACTGACATCTGCATGTGTTTATGCTGTATCAAGCTGTATCAAGTGATTGTCAGTTGAATTATATTTTTTAGGTAACATTCAGACATGATTCTTCGACAGTGGAAGTACAGGATGACCACATAAAGGGTCCCTTAAAGGTAATACATTTGATTCATATTTGGAAACAATTTGAAAAGCATCCTTTTTCAGCATTTAGTATAAATGTGTATGGGCAGAGATATGTATGAGTTGGAAGTGGAAGGCTAATGTTTTTACATAGGCCAAATTGTGTTTTGAAAGGCAAAGCTGCAAAGCCATAGTATACTCTTTCTGTTATCTTTTTCCCCTATAGTTAAAGGGGATGCAGCATATAAGCTGATTGTAAACCTCTCTGTTCCTCTCAGCCTTAAAGCTAAGAAGTTTGACTGGCTCTTTTTATTTTTTTAAGTCACTGTTGCTTTGAAAAACTCAGCTGGAGGATTTGATGGGCAAGCTCTTATACAAGAGAATGACATCACTCAAATTGGTTCTTGTTCCCCACCTGCTGGCAGGAAAGAATCAGCTCAGTTAGTTAGATTATTTTGTAAGAAAGAAGTTTTATGGGATACGAACAGTTTAAAGGGAAACTGGAAGAAGTATGGTGTATATTTAACAAAGTCTTTAGAAATGCACTCTACTTGCTCAAATACAAAAGTTCAACTTTGCCTGTTTCAGAAGCCCTCAAATGCTAAGTGCCGTTTGTGTTTTAGGTGGGAACTGTGGTAGAAGTGAAGAATCCGGATGGAACTTACCAGGAAGCAGTTATCAACAAGTTAACAGATGCGAGCTGGTACACTGTAGGTAAGAAGACAAGTTATGTGTTTGGGTAAAATCTCTTTATTTAAAAATTAGACTACTGACGTGTGGTTGTGGGTTTTTTGTTTTGTTCTCTCTCTCTCTCTCTCTCTCTTTCTATTTGTTTATTTTTAAGGATGGTGCAAGGTATATATCTTAGAGCTGCACATGTTTTCATGGTTTTTGTTCATAAAATATATGCGTATGTGTCACACAAATATATTTATTGATGCACACTTGCACACATGTACAGAACTGAATCAAAAGCCACCATGGAAATGTTTTTCCTGAGGAAGTAATTTAAAAATGATCCTTTTCGAGAACAGTTTCTTACTTATTTTGGGATCTGCAGATGCATTTTGTTAAAATGTACCTTTGCATTTTGTGTGCTTTTTGTGTTCTTAAATAATAACTTTCACTCCAGCTAGCAGAGGGTTTATGGGTAGTCTAGCAAAACCTTCAGTTCACGAACTCCAGGCTATAGGAAGACTCCATGCTTTCCAACTGCAGTCAGCCAGTTTCTCATGAATATCATGCGTACTTTTGCTTCTCCTTTATATTGTTGCTCTGGAGCTCTCCGGACCCCTGTTTGGCTAGGAAGTCACTCGGGGAGATGCTTAGGTGCTTTCTTACTGACTTTCTAGTAGCTCTCTATCTGGTGGGCAAGAAAGGTGAATAAGTAATTTCAGGGACTACGTTTTGCACTAGGTCTATACAGTGTGTACTTTTTGAAGTACTACGAAAACAGTTTTCAGTTATTTTTTTTAAATAATAAATCACGTGACCATACAGATACCAGATATAGGGACAGCAGATAATTATGGAGGAATTCATTGGGTTTTAGGCAACTGTTTCTTAGGCATTAAATATATTATTATTAAATATTCTGAAGTAAAGAATGGTCATATTTCCTTTAGAGAAGTAGTGCTGTTTTAAAATGGAACACTAATACCTATTTTCTGCTAATTTTAGATTTAGCTCTCCTAAGAGCTGCTATTAAAAAGAAAAAAAAAAAAAGTTTTTCTCTAGTCTCTGATGTGACATTTTGGACTTCTTATTAATCCATGTGGCCATAGGCAAATTTTTATTTCCATAAGTTTTAAACACATGGATATTCTTTCTGATGCTGTGTACCTGTAGACCAGTCTGTCTTAACAAAACTGGTGAACTATAGAACAATAACTTGTTTTCTATCTGTATTATAGTCTTAAAGACATTACAGAAAAATGTGTTAGTACTTAAGAAGTTATATGTTCCCCTACTTGGCAAACAGCTGGGGAATGGAAAGATGTAAACAAGTTCATAAAACAAAAATCTTGTTAGGGTTCTTTTGAGATGCTAAGGCTTGATGCTGGTAAAGTGATGTTGAACAACCCAGGAGAGACTAACTGCTCAACAAATTCTGACTAAAGTCACAGTTCTTAGAAGAATATAGAATTGTGAGTTTAGATGTAGCCTTCTATATAAGCAGAAGTTGAAGGCTTTAAGGCAAGAATTTGAATTGTAACTACTGTCTTGGTAATTAAAATAGAGGTGGACCAGATACAAGAGAACTTACAAAAAAATGGGAGAGATGGTGTTGATTGTTGTCTGCATATGTGTATGTTTCTGAGAGCTCAAGTTAGTAACTCAGCAAAAGAATACGAGAAGATAGGAGTTTATACAGGCTAGATTTTGAAGGCAGTTGGCGTGAAGTTGCAGTTTTGAATCAAAGTAGGATGTGCCTGTCGTAAAACAGCAGCTTAAGAAAGAGGAAGCAGAGATGCGAGAGCTGAAACTGAAAACCTCATTTAGTAGATAAAAGCATGTCCACCTTTGAGAATTATTAGAAGTGTCATAGCTGATGACTGTATAATTGCTCTTAAAGAAGTGACGGTAGCAGTGGATGATTAAAATAATCTTTGTCAGGAAGGTGAATTGAATGCTTCTGAAATTATCTGTATAGGCCATGATGACTTTGCAGATCTGACTAAGTTCTGTTTCAAGGGATAGTTGTCACTAGCAAGTTTGAGAATTGGCACACTTTTCCAGCAGAGCTGTCCTAGCACTTGGCTGAGAAGTGCCTAATTACTTAGATCTTCAGTGGTTTTCTGAATAAAATTGCCGTGACTCAGTCAAACTTAGTGAAGGCACAGACAGTTCTGAAGTAGCTGTCATTGAAGTAGCATGTCATATAAGTCATTGCCCGATAACATTTATTTCACTTCAGAGGTAGCTTATAACATTTAGAGAAATGGTTGCATTTTGGAAATCCATGAAACTATTTTAGCGCCAAAGCATGGGGAAGACTGCTTTAGGAGCATCTCTGTATTTCTTGGGTTTGTCAGAACTGATTTAAGAGCAAAATTGTGTGTAAGTTTGTTTATATGCCCCCCCTCTTTTTTTTTTTTTTTTGGTAAGTCATACTTTTTCCTACCTGAAGTTGGCAGTGATTTATTATTACATTAATTAGTCTTTTAACGAATCGGTGTAACGTGTAACATAGGCATTGTGGTATTAATAGATTGTGTCTTTAGCTTGCTTACTTCTCCTATAAAAATTTTTCTAAATCCAGTCCCACTAACTGGATGCTACTTGGACATTAATGTAAACATCGTTTTAGGAAAGTTAAGTGATATTTTTAAAATATGGCTCATCAGTATTCAATGTGAAAACAAATTTAATGTCATTATCTATTAAATACACATAATTCTATATGCTACTTTTTCTCCTTTTTGCATCAGTGCATTGCTTTTTTTTCAATTATTTTGTAAGAAATACTTTTATTGACTTGAATATTTTTCTTTCATTTACACTTAAGTCTCTCCCCCTTTTTCCCCCCTTTTTCCCCTCTCCTTGCAGTTTCAGGGTAGGTATTTTAGATGCAGTATACTCTGGTGCTTCTGCTCAGTAGACTATTTCGAGGGTGTTTCCTTAGCTTAAATGTCATATGTGTTAATGTCATATGTGCTATGCTGGCCATACAAGTGGGCTGGGCAGATGAAGCTTTGAGTATAGCCTTGGAGTATATCCGTGTTATGGAGCATAATTAAGATTCCCTGGGATGGAAAAGAGACTGCAAGCAAATTATCCCATGGGTAGGTAGCTAGGTTAGGCATCCTAGCTCTGAATAGGTTTACCCTTGTTGCAGCCAGCTTATCCTTTGAAGAGGATAGGCTCTTTTAAATCCCTCATTATATAAGGGGACTCAGTTGCGTTAATTAACACAAGCTCAATTAGAAACCTGCTGCCTTCAACTTAGCGAAGGGAGGGTTTAATTACATGTTGACCACTTGAGATGCAGCTCCGCAATCCATGTATTCCCAGATAGAGTTGTTGTCCTTGATAGTTTTTCAACAAGTTTTCAAGTGAGAGGACTGCATCTGTAATTGATATTTTATACTATAATAATTGTTGAGTACTAGTTAATGATAAGGCATGCACTAGGGAACGGAGGTAGGAAATGATAGAGGCCTTTTGTTCATCAGTAGTAGTGGATTTTGTGCAGGGATGAAAAATTCTTAAAGCTGGGCAAAAGACATTTAATGAAAACACTGGTCAGGATTTTTCCTGTGCCTTTTTGCTTTCTGTATATTTCCTTAACTAGCAAATGTTAAAAATGCAGCACAGCATTCAGAGTTCACACAAAGCTAGTTGACTGCAAACTAAACCGATGCAAACTAGCATTGTGGTTTTGTAAGGTGTTTCTGCTGGTTGATACCCTTTTTTTTTAACCCTATTATTTTGGTCCTTGTTTGTCAAAGGGTTGCATGCGCTTGAATTTTAGTGAGACTGCCTGAAGCAGGCCCAGCAGTGATGCTGGTTGGCAGAAGGGAAGGCCTGACTGGTGGTGAAAGGTACACAAAGCCCCTACTGAAACTTTTATGCTAATATCAGGTGCACTTGATGCCTTCAAACGAGGAAGCTCTTAAAGCTCCCTTAATGTTGGGACATTATTAGGGACAAAGATTATTTTTTGTTTGTTTGCTTTCCTTTACATAAAGGATAACATATGCAGCTGAAGCCAGCTGTTACAAACGTCTTTCCTATTGACCTGGTTCATTTTCCAGGGGCAACGGAGCTTGATTGTAAGAGAGGTAACAAAGTCCAGAAGCTCCACAGTTGTTCTCTCATCATAGCCATCTTGCTATACTGTCTTAATTTTAACCACTATTCAGTAAAATCTGCCTTGAGCTGATAGTGCTGACATTTTATAGATCTGCTAAATGAAGTGAACAGATAAAGGCTAATTTTTGAGATGGCATCAGGCTGTGGTTTTTTTTTTTTTCTCTCTGTTTTTCTTTCTGTCTAGACATCCATCTATATTTCTCCACAGAAAGCATAGGTTCTACTTAAAAATCATAGGAGTTTGGGGTTTGGAATAGTTGTATAACTATTGGAAGGGTCTTTTATATAAATTTATTTCGCAGTTCTGACCTGCATGCCTTTTCGTTGCTGTATCCTGATCCATGAGTTGCGCGTACTCACTCATTAGTTGGGACTCCATTTACCATATACGCAAGCATGGAGTAGCTGCAGGGAGGCAGGAGCTTGTGTGTTCAGTGGTTCTGTGCAGCTGTGACTGGATGTGTGGTACTGTGCAGGTGCAGCTTTAAGGACTGGCTGCAGGCAGGTGTTTTTGCACTTCTTTCTGAGCAGTTTCTAGAGCAATTTCTTACCAAATGTCCTGATTTTTAAAAAAAAGTTCTCTTTTCTTCCCTCCACTCCTATCTGGTGACAGTATTTGATGATGGTGATGAGAAGACCCTTAGACGCTCTTCCCTGTGTTTAAAAGGAGAAAGACATTTTGCTGAAAGCGAGGTAACTGGACAATTTTAATACCATTACATTTAATTTAGACTCAAAAAATCAATGTTGTTATTATCTTAGTCTTCAAGATGTTACTATCCATGGTAGTAAAAGCAGTGGTTATGCAAAATGCAGTCTGTAGTGTCTAGCTTATTCTTTCTTAAAGCAAGAAATATGATTTGGCTTCTCCAAACTCTGCAAAGTTGATATTTTGTATTTTACATTTTCCTTTTGTTTATGGTCTGTAGACTGTACACTTAAATACTTAGGTGATTACTGATGTTTATGCTGTATGTAAAACTTATCTGTAAGAAATTGGGAGAAAATGTCAGTACCATACATAATCAAAGTTAGTTTGTATCTTTAAACATAATTATATTCTCTTGAATTTTAAGTAAATTGGTCAAGTTTAACTTGTAAATGTTTTGTAATAGCTGATAAACTTAAAGCCAACACTTTCTAAAGGCAAACTTTTAGTTGCTGGTACCTGTCATTTGAACACATTTATCATTATTTGGAAACCAATTTAGTTTCTTAAAAATGATTTGCATATTAAAATAGGCAAATATTTATAGCAAGTTTAAAGTAGTTGAATTTGGGAGTAATATTTATTCCTCATTAGGTAGGATGATCTGGACTGATGGAAGGAGTTGAATAAACATGCTACTTTAATGGCAAACTAATGAAGTTTTCTGCTTTCTGATTCACTTATTATAGTCAGATACATTATTGTAGTTCAGAATTATACCTTATTATAGTTCAGATATCTTCTGAAATGGGTGTGTGTGCGTATGTGTGTGTATATATATATATATATATATACACAAAGTCCAAAACTGAAGAAGGCCTGAATTTTAAGTCTAAATTTGGTTTGAAATTCAGATATTCTAATTATAAAAGATTGTACTGTTCTTGATTAGCTGTTTGTTGCTAATGATCCTCAGTGTGTGAAAATTAGACTGCTTCTGTTCTTTAATATTTTAATTTGGTTCATGAGTGTTACTCTAGTAAGCATTGTTGAAAACTTTAATCAAAATCGTTATGTGTATTGATCTACTTCCCGTTTGGCTGAACAAGGGCCAGACCAGATTACTCTGTTAGATCCAAAAGAAACCTTAAATTCAGGTGACACCTACTTTTCATTTTATCATTGCTCTTTTCATCTTAGTTTTTGATATCTTGCCAAAAGTCACTGATAGACAAATCGTGTCACTAATGCTCAGACATGCATGTTCTGTATTTCTAGTGGTTAACTCCTGCTGGATAGCTACTCAGCAGGGGGAATTGCATCTCCTGTTTGTTTTGCGATTAGAGCTATGCCACATTATAGCTGTCTTGTTCCAGTGCTGCTTTAATTTCACTTCTGCCTCTTCATGTTTGTGTTATCGTGTTCTGTGGTGTCCAAAGCACTTACAAACATTTATATATTTACTTCAAAGTATAAAAGGATGGTTTTATTATCTGTATCAAGTTCAATTCTACCTGATGCAGAATTTTTTTGAGACTCTAGTTGCTGATTCATTCCTAAATATTCTCAGAGTCCTGAAAATAGCCACTCTGAGAACTGTAATTAGAATAGATGTGTTTGTTTTGGAAGCCTGCGTGTCCCCTCTCAAAGAACAAGCGGTGCTTGTACAGAAACCTCTGTGTCCCAGAAGCGTTGAAATTTAGAATGATGATATTTTAAATACGTTATGGCAGTCTTATAGAAAGATGATAACGGAGGCCCGTAAAGTCCTTCTGTTGATGTTGCAGCACCTTTGATGTTTATATAGAAGTTGTCTGTCTTTCTCTCCCTTTATCTTATTTTGTTGATAATAGCCACTGTAGTACTCTCTTTAAAATTTTTTTGAAGCACTCTCTTCTTCTTATCTAATTAATAATTCATAGTAATTTATAATTTGTCTTGTTTGCTGATTCTAGCATATCTTGTTGATCCACTTCGCAGGGAATCTTTGTTCATTTTTTATAAGTGGGTGTTTGGTTAGTCCAATGGTAGGAAGGGGAGAAAATTCATCGTGTAAAGACAAAACGTTGCAGCACAGCAGAACACCCGATTCTTGGTTTTCTACCCTTGGATAGCCCAAAAGCAGCAATTCTGGGAGCGTTTTCTGTGTGTGATCTGTGGAAGTTAATTGTTTGGAAGAGGTGGAAGGGAAGTCGTTACCTTTTAAAAAAATAAAGCAGTCAGGTCTGTGCTATAATTGTGATACAATGAGAAAATCTCACCTTTGACAAAAAAATAAGCAAATTAGACTTTTACATTATTAAAATAACTTATACCAATGCTTTTATATCTAAATGTGTGCATACGTGTATACCTATAAATAAAATATGCATATATTTTATTTTAACAGACATTAGACCAACTTCCACTCACCAATCCTGAACATTTTGGGACGCCTGTTATAGGAAAGAAAACAAACAGGGGAAGGAGATCCAATCATATGTAAGCTTAATATCTTTGTGCCTTCTGTATTGATTTCTAAGGATTTCAGTATGATCACATTTAATTGCTGTATATTCATGTTTTTAGTTTTTTTTTTGTTGTTGTTTTTTTGATAAAACAACATGAAGGGTTGTGTAGTACTTAGGTTGAAAGCCCAGTTTTCATGTACCACTGCATGCAAGAATCAAGTCCTCATCTGTAGTTAAAACGATAGTAACTGTTGACAAGAGGTTTTTCTTGTTTATGTGTGGCTTTATTTATTTTTGTTTTCTTTTCAAAAAAACAACATGCCAAGAGGAAATCGTATTGATACTGTACTACTGAGAAGTTTCTGAGTATATCCGTTGTATTTGTGTTGGACTCAACTAAATCAATCTTTATCTAGCTGATATGAGGTCTCTGTAGTAGGTACTATGATCCTGGAGTAGGCTCTTACATTTATTTACAAGGTCTCTGAAGAGCTTTTAGAAACAGATGAACAATATTATGGTTTGCAGCAAATCTTATTGATTAGAAAAATGAACTCTGCGTGTAGTGACTTGATTTTCTAGGTGCCTAAACTCTTGATTGTTATGATTTGGAAAAATCTGTATTAAATATAAATACTCTGATTAATTCTGCTGTATCATGAGCATAAATTATATAATTTATCAGAGTAAGATGACTTTAATCAAGTTTCTATACATGTAGTATTGTAAATATTATACAAAATCATCCAGGAAATGTTAATTACTTTGTTGCTAGTGCTTGTAATGTCATGCTGAGAAATATTTGCTGAGAAAATTACGAGAGCCAGAAAAGCAACATGAAGTATAGTGTTTTTCTGTAGCCTTTTTTATATAAAACCTTTCAGAAGCGGATAGGGTAAAAAGAGGTTACTGAGGAATATCTGGTTATTTTGAACTTCAGGACTGAGATGGCTCTATTAAAATGCTGTTGCCTTGGAAGGCAGATAAAATAACTTCCGTCATATTGGAAGAGAATAAGCACAGTAGAAATAAATTCATATCTAAAACTTGAAATGATGTTATAATCCCTTTTTTATTCCTCATTCTGTATATATGTTTTCTGAATTAGTAATACTGCTAATCCCTGAAATGCTAAGAAATGATCTTAGTTCTTCAGAAATAGTTCATGGGAATGAACTAGAGATAATCTTCATTTTGTATATAAGGGGGCACTTAATTGTATGTGTTGGGTGTGTGGGCGCTGCTTTATTTAAGCAATATACATACTTGTCTTATTTTTGAAGTTCTGAGGTGGGAAGGCTCTTGCCACACTCAGACCTACCCTTTCCTGCTCTATCTTTTGCAGCTTGAAATAAACATTCTGAATAAAGCATAGAGGCAGCATAAATTCACTTAAATATTGGTTTGCTGACTTGTGATGTATTGTAGGAAAAAGATGACTGTATATAAGCAAGACTATGCTGGCTTATAGCATAGAGAGTGTGATTGCAGCTTCCTTGGTGTCTCGGGCAGCGTTGTTTTCTCCTGTTTCCCTAAGCATACAGGACATCACTATGGCAAACCAGCACACTGTTGTTTTCTTATTGCGTGATTCCTGCTGACTAAATTGAATAAAAATGACAAACTGCACGTATGCTGCAAGGCTAAGACAAGTTGTAGCCCCTCTTGAGAGTCCTCTATTTCTATCTAGTCCCCGACCTCTTCCTCTTTCTGTAGGAAATGCAGGCTGCATCCTGGGGTTTGAGAGACTTTCATACTATATTTTAAAAGAAAATGTTATTAAAAGAAAAAAAAAGGGGGGGGGGTTAAAGAAAAATAATTCTTTTAGGAATAATGTAAATAATCTTGTAAAATTGAGGAGGGTAAAATGAAAAAAAAAAAAAAAAAAAAAAAGACCTTAAGCCATAAATTAGCTGTTTTCTGTTACACGAGTGCTAATTGTGAGTCCTCAACTGGCATTGAGTTTCGTACTCAAAAGGAACTATATGGAAAATGGAGGATGACTTTTAAAATTCTGAATTGTGTCCTCACTAAGCATACTGTGTACTTTCTAGGAGCTAACCAGCAAAGGCACTAGCTGCGGCCCTCCCCCCCACCCCCCCCAAAAAAAAAAATCCATGAATGCTGAGCTTTGTTTTTAAAAAAAAAAAAAAAAAAAAAAAAAAATCTGTTTTAAAACCACCTGTAACAGATTTTTTTTTTTTTAATTTGCAGTGGTATTGTGCATTTAGACTCCCAGTGTAGTGAAATCCAGATGTAACACTGTGCTAGACTGGAACAGCCAAAACAATGAGCTAGAGCCTTTATTAGTTGAGATATGTGCACTTTTGCCTCTGTGCTTACATTCCAGCCCTTTGTGCAAAGTTAAGTTAAAACTGAGTCATTGGAGTGTTTCACTGGCTGTTTTTAAATAGCCGTTCCAGGTTTAATAGACTTTATTTTTTATATATATATTTTTTTTCCTCTCTGTCTCTCTGTCTTCCCCGCAATTCACCTCTCCCCCCACCCATAGGAGCTGTTTCTCTTTCAGGGATTTTGCTGTTTCTCAAAATGGTTTTGTATTCTGTATGATAAGTGACAGCAGACTTGTAGAATAGAATATGACTGTTAGAATAACACAAAGATTGAGGAGAAAAATAGGTCAGTTAAGCTTATTGTGGTCCAAAAGTGACTGGAGCAGTTAATTTTTCGTTATTAACAATTAGCTTTGGATCACCTGCAATTCTACAAATTAATAGCTATAAACAGTGGAATTTTAAGTTTTCTTCTGTTGTTTAGTCCTGAAGAAGAATCTTCATCCTCTTCCAGCGATGAAGATGAAGACGATAGGAAACAAAGTGATGAGTTATTAGGAAAAGTTGTATGTGTGGACTGCCTCAGTGTGGATAAAAAGAAAGCCCTGTGGTTCCCAGCCCTGGTAAGAGTTTTATATTTATTTCTTCATATATATTTATATATATGTATTTAGACAGCTCCTTTCTTTCTAGGCACCAAGGAAGTGCTTTGTGTGTTTTACATTTTTCTTTGCCTTTTTGATCTATCCATTTACCATTAATAGACATAATAGATTTCAACAGTATCATAGTAGTCAAACCATTTTATGTATGAATATTTATCAGAAGTCTTTGCTAACATGCCTTTAACTTTTTCCAAATGGTTAGAGCTTAATGACTTATTGTAGCTCAGTAGTGTGCCAAGAGGTGTTACCTAGTGAATGTTTAGGACCCTTTTTTTTAATGCTATGTAATTTTTCTGAAGTACTAAAGCTCATTGAGGGAGAAAATATAAGAAGTGCAAATAGAAAACTTAAGTGTTTTTTTTCCAGTTTCAATATAAGCATACTTGATAAATCAAATGGTAGGAAGTAGAGCTAGCAATAAATTTCCCTTAGAATAACACTGTACGCTCTTAGTACAGGTGTTCTTTATCTTCCTTTGCTTTTGTTTAGAGAAAAAAATAACAATAAGCTTCATTTAGTGAAACAACAGTAGTAATGTAAGGGATGTATAAGTATTATGTATTTTGAAATCAAAGTATTTTCATATTTCATACCTACAATACTGTAGATTTTTTGCTAAAATGGAATTCTTTCTACCTGGCTTTGAATTTTGCAATACTGAAAGCATTTTCTATTAATTTCAGCAAGGCACTTTTTAGAAGATACTATACTGTAACATTTAGCAATTTTTAGTGTTATGCGGTCGGCGCTCAGTCCAGAGTTGCTACTTGCCACCTCCTGTGCCTTGCCAGCAGGACTTCTGGAAAAATGGGTGGAAGAGAACAAGTCCTTGAAGTCTCTTGTACAGCACAGGAGAGGACAGTGCAATCAGCAAGGAGGCGTTTGTGCTAGGTACTGCTAGGAAAACGTGTTGGCTCAAGCGGGTGGATCTAAGCCATGTGTTTTGGTTGGGCTTGCTGGACTTGCGCAGCAGCCTCTAGGCAGTGTTCGGCTCTGGGCAGCCGCGTCGCGCTGCTCGGGATAGCTGCGGGCAGGACCTAGGGCTGACCGGGTTGTTGTTCACTCTCCTCAGGTGCAGCAAGGACATGTGCTTGTTTTTCTTTAGCTTTCACTGGGCAATTGGAATAGCTTGTTCCTCAAGCAAAGTTTTCTGCAAATGAATGGGAAGCAACTGGGGGAGAAAATCACTCTGAGCATGGAACTTGTTAACTCTGAAAATAGCTTATCCTGGGCTAAGCATTATTTCAGTAATCAGATTTATAGTTCTGCAAATCAAAATGTCGTATTGCATGCAGCTCGAGAGATTGTGCCAAGGAGTAGATTTATGCTGCAAATAGCTCTTTCTTTTTATTTTTTTCGTGTCATTTGCCCTTCATTCTATAGGTAGTAACTCTTTACCCTGTAAGCAGGGATCAATCTCTATTTTTATCAAAAAAGTGATTTTGTTTTGTTGCTGAGAAATCTTGGTTTAATGCTATTTATATTATGGTTGACTGTAATTATGTGAATGCCAAAATGAAAATAAAGGCTTAATATGCTGAAGAACATTCATCCCAGATCTACTTTTATTTGGTGTTATTAATGATACAGTACAGGTACACTAGGTGTGTAGGCATATGCTTATACAGGACACTGTATAAAGACACTTTGCAAGTTTGAGAAGTTCAGACATTATTCTAAACCTTTATTAGGGAGGAGTATTCAAGATGAGAAGTGGGAACTGAGAACTCTAGATATCAGTCCTGTAACCAGACATGCTAAATCCTGTATTTAGAACTGTAGCAGCTGAAGTTTTGTAAAAATTGTGCTTAGGACTGACTGTGAATGAATGCTTTGTTTTTGTTCTGAAAAACCGTGCATGCAGGATTATAGTTAATTGTAATAATGGAGAAACAACTGCCAGATACCAGTATATATCAGAGAATCTGGTTTCATAAGCTTCATGGTATTGCTTAATTTTAATATGTACTTAAGGCTTTTTGAAACTTGTGGTAAAGAAGCATGTTTGCAGCATTTTCAGAAAATTGAGCTTATCTGGAATCATATCTCTCGTTCTCCTGTGATTTCAGAGATTCCTATTTTGCACAATTGGTATCTGTAATATTTTGGAGGATGGAGAATGGTTGCCTAGGGGAAACTTGATTCGGACAAAATGGAGGTGATACTGTGTGATGTAGGGTACTACAAGAGACTGTGAAAAGCTCTTTTTTCCAACCTCTGATTGTTTTTCTGATTTCTACAATCTTAATGCTGCCAGTAGCTAAAGCCAAAAAGGCCCTTTTTTCTACCTTAGAGAGCTAGGAGATTGCACCTGTTCCAAATGGAGGTGATCATCCATGTCTCTCACCTTGAAATTAAAGTACATCAGGCTATGTGTTTTACTTGGGAAGTTTTATCTTTGCAAGATTATTTCTTAGGAAGTTGTGTAATGCACGGAATTTGGAGTCTTAGGCTGTTAAGGCTTATTTTTATAGAGAAGCAAATATAGCCTGTGCTGTGTGGTATCTAACAGAGCTGTTGAATGCTTAAAATCCTGAATGGCTGGTGACTCCTACAAGGAGAAAGCAAACACCAAGCTGTCGCGTGGTGTGCTTGGTGGAAAATGTGGCTTTGGAAGCAGCTGGTGTAGGAAAGGAAAGCTGTTTGACTAGATGTTCTTAGGGCTGCAGTTGTGGGCAACTCTGGTGCCTTGGGAATTTATAACAGCTGGAAGTTTAACTTTCAGGGACTTATTTCTCCTCACTCAAGACTTACATGAATGATGATGGCGGCTGTTTTTCTGTCCTAAAACTTTAGGAGTACTGTAAATTTTTTTAACTTTCATTTCCTTTTTTTAATTAAATCCCCAAAGCTTTAATATTTTTTCGTAAAACTAGTTTATGTGTGTGTGTATATATATATATATATATATATATATATATATATATATATATATACAGTGTCTTGTCTTAGTGTTAGATTTGATTATCTTTGAATTTAAGAGTCTATCCTAATACGTTTAAATGCATTTTTAAAAAGTGGGATTCATAAATTAAATCCTGTGTCCTTGTTTCTGAAATAGTGGGTTATGGCATCCTTGCAGTTTCTGGAAGTTTTGAGAAGAGGCAGCTACCTCTTAGGTGGCAGCATTTTGTGGAGGTTGAGTTCTTTTCAGGATGAGGAATAGAGTAAGCTATTAGAACTTGGCAGGTATTTAATATTTGTCAGGAGGCTGTTCATTCTTATGTTGCTGACAAGAGCTCAGTTCCTCCTGGACTGGGGGTAAATTCCTACATTCTGTAACTCTGTATTTTGAAGGAACTCAAGTGCTCTCATTTCAGTGAGCGAAAAGAGCCCAAATGAGCCCAGAAGGCTGTTGAGAAGCAGTATTATGTACTCTGTGTTGTTGTTTCCTTCTCTCGCTAAACTTTGCCTTTGTAATATTTTTACAGGTGGTTTGTCCAGATTGTAGTGATGATATTGCAGTGAAAAAAGACAATATTCTCGTTCGCTCTTTCAAGGATGGCAAATTGTGAGTAGGAACGTAGAGGTTGCTAATTAAACCAAGTGTATTCCAGTCAAGTGGAAGTTAGTAAGAGATACGGTGAATAAAGTACTTGTCACATAGTCCAACAGGCTCCTGTCAAGGGTTTTCTAACGTTCAGAAAACTGCCAGGAGGCTACGCTGTGACAAAATCACCCTTGGCCTTTCCCTGTCCTAGTAACAGGATGTATAAATCTGTCTTGGCTTTAATTTAATTACAGTAACTCTGACGGACGAATATATTTTTTTTAACTTTGAGCACAGTTTCCTTTCCTATGCCCTGCTTTGGTTAGAGTGCACCACTTTTCAGAGATATTGCCATAGGTTTATTCATCCACAGAAATGAGTACATATATGTAATACTGGAGGAAACAGATAACGTTTTTCAAAGTTAAGATGTGTGCCTGTCTCAAGTTGTTAAGCTAGATTACAGCTGCATGCAATCATTTTTCAGAGAAGTGCTGCAATCTTTCTTTTCACCACATAAAATAGGAAACAAAATAAGTAAACGTAGGAACATCAGACTGACATTCACAGTAGAACAAGGAACTTTGTGTTCTTAAATACATGTCAGAAAGGGAGGGGCCTGACAGATGGCAACAGACTTTTTTATTCGTCCAGTTTTCAGTCTTCCTTCAAAAAGCTGGAACTGTGTATTCTGCGTGGTTCAGTTTAGCGGAATGCTTTTGCCAAAGGGATGTTGAAATATCTAACAATTCCATTGTAATTTAGCTCCTTCCTAACTCTAGGATATTACTTTGCTAAAGATGTCAGTGAGGAACTATGCCCACCCTAGCACTGCTGTAGTTTATAGACAAAGGAAAAAGGGATTTGTCTTTTAATTGAGATCTATCATGCTGGTATTTTTTACATCTGTGTGTGTATATAATATATATTTTAAAATATTTATTGATTGATTTTAATCCGAGATCGGCTTTTATTGGTTGGGATGAGTTGGTGCTAGCTACCTTAACATGTGGGCTTTTTTTTTTTTTTTTTTTTTTTTTTAAATTAAGGAATATATTTTTGGGAGATGTCAAAAATTATTAGTTAGAAGGAGGAGAATGTTAGCAAAAGTCAGTTAATGAATGGAAATGTATGGTCTTCCAAAACTTTTTTAAAAGCTGTGTTTTTAATCCATTAACTGACTAATGCTCTACTGGACTGTAAGATTATAAGTGTCAAAGTATTCTTCATGGGCTTCTTGTTGTTAGTGCTGTCACATTCTTAATGATAAGCTCTGTATGGTGATATCAATTAAAATCTTTTAAAGTAGTATTTTGTTTTCATAATTTTCTTTTCTAAATTTCCTAGTGTTTCTGTGCCAAGAAAAGATGTTCGCGAAATCAGTGAAACTTCACCAAAACCTGATGCTTTGTTAAAGCAAGGTAAAAATAACATTTCATGGGAAAATAATAGTGCTTGTGCATGTGTGGATTTGAACTTTTATACATAGACTCTGCCAGATGTTTTCATAGGTATTTGTGTGTCGTTTTTATGACACAAAGCCATAGGGGGTTTTCTGTAATGTAATATCTTGAAAGTAAACATTTCTGAAAATCTAGAGGTTCTTTTTGAATAACCTTTTTATTTATTTTTTTAATTTGGACATGCTAAGCATGGATATAATCGCGTGCCGGCTTTATAGATTAGTTAGTATTTGGCCATCTGCATTAGACCTTCATAGAGTGGTTTGCAAAAACACTTCATAGAGTGGTTTTTGCCTGTAGACACTAACATAATAATAATTCTAATAATACCTCTGAATAATAAAATATTCAGTGCAGAGAATGCCAGGCTCGTGTGGCTTGGCGAGGCACGTAAGCAAGGGCAGCACAGGGATGTTGCTGAAGTTCTTTAAATTTGGGGTAGAATGGTTGATAACAGTCTTTTCTTTCTCCCTATCCCCTCTACTTTTTTGATTAGAAGATTTGGTCAAACGGATTTTTCCTGCCACGTTAACAAATGCTGGTGGTTTTTACAGCTTTTGACCAAGCTCTGGAATTCCGTAAAAACAGAACCGTTCCTAATAACTGGAAAACAGAACTGAAAGAAGACAGCTCCAGCAGTGAAGCTGAAGAGGAGGAGGAAGATGAAAAAGAAAAAGAGGACAACAGCAGTGAAGAAGAGGCAAGTTAGCAAACTGCGCAGATGCACAGCTCATTATAAATCAGCAAGACTAATGTTTAATTAGGTCTCAGTAGAAATACTTTTGTCCCTTAGCTTTTAAAGTCTTTACTGAATAAAGATATTGTATGCTAATGTGAGAATATCAATATGAAAATCTACAATATCTTTGAGTGCACTAAGCAAAAATTGTATATATTCAAAAGGCTGAGTCAGTGGGAACTAATGGGAGGTAGGTAGAAATTAGAAGATCAATAGAAATTAAGATTCAAAGGTAGATCCCACTTTAAAATCTTAACCCATACTCATCCTAATACAGCAGCAGCCGGTGTCCCTCCCTGCTGGGGGCTGAGTAGGGTGCAAAAGGGTAGAGGTTGGTGTGTAACATTAATAATTTTTTTTTTCTTTTAACTAAAAGAATAGAAAGGGCCCTTTGTTGGTATGTGCTTCTGACTGGAACTTGTCTGCTAGCTGTTAAAGGGCTAAGTGTCTTCTAATTGATACCTGTGGTTAGAAAATATATGTTGTCTCTAAAAAGCTGTTCCTCATAAAGGATGTACAGTGCTTAAAGCAGTTTTGACAGTTTAAAACAAAGCACACACTGATATCTTTAAAAAGTTGAGTAAAACTTGCAACTTTATGCAAATCTAGAGTGGCTGTTTCCTGCATGTAGTGTTTCAGTGTTGGAGGGAGGGCAAAGGGGATTTTTTCAATTGGTGTAGAACATCAGGTTTGAAATGGAGATACTAAGTGCTTGGCTATTATGTCAGTCATGACCTAGATGGAGTTTCCAGTGTGTAGGTCACACTCTCGCCAAATAAACAGTTGGCTGCCTTTCTGTGGTAGTGGTTGCTGCTGCTCAGTGCTTTGTAGTGTACAAAGGGAGTAGTTTCGCTTCCTGGTTCATCTTCATCTGCTCTACTGCATGTTATAACAGTGTTGATATACTCTCTCCTCTGTGGCCACAGAGTGAGTTCTATGCATGCTGAACTCATGCTGCTGTAAATAGATTTAACATTATCTATATCAGCACTTATTTTCTCTTGGCTGCCCCACTATGTGCCTGTGACTTAACCACAGATTCCAATCCACAGGGAAGTCTTCTGCCTTTTGCATGTGAGGAAGCAGCTCTAAGCTGCTACTGACCTGTGTTCTTGACATCCTTGAGAAGTAAACTGAGCTAGGCTGGCATGGCCCTGCTGTTCTGTCCTCTTCTCTCATGCCTCTGTCCCTCTTTTCTCTCTCTCCAACCTTTCCCACTCCCAAGTCACTATGCCAGGCTATAGGTCCCCTTGTAAAGAAGAAATTACAGGTAGCTTGTACAGTGGTATTTCCCTTCTCCTCCTCTCTTTAACTTCAAAAAATGGAGTTTGCTGGTTTTATAGTGGTTAAAAGGGAAAAGTGAGAGAACTTTGAAACCTTTAAGGAAATGCCAAGAAGACTAAGTTGTTGAACCTCTCTTTTTATCCTGCTGTATTTCAGAATTGTTTTGTCACGTGATACCTCTCTGCCTGCCCTGGTGTAGAGAAGCAGAAGAGCATCAAGGCATGAGCTCATGCACTCCTCCTCCAACAATTTTTCTTTTGTATTCGAACTATGGAGTGCTCTTCATGCTTGGTTTTCTAATTATATGTTCTTTCCTCCCAGCCACCTGTCCAGGAAAAACGAAGACAAGAGGAAAGAAGAAAATTAGTGGATAAAACTTTATTCCTCACCTGGCCATGAGGCTGGAAGAGGGCCTTTGGAATCTTACTTCCTTTTGTACCTCCTGGTGGTACTCAAGATTCTCTCTGTCCATGATCACTTTTTCTCTCGCTAGGGTTTGAGGGCTCTTTCTGTGATTTATATTGTGACTGACTGACTATGATGCAATTGACAAAAGCTGCCTTCTGTAGTGAAGCTGTAAAAGAGCCGCTGAACTATTTTGGGCCTTATGTCATTGTTATGGTCTTTCCTCAAACCCGACCTTTTACTCATTTCTTTCAGTGTTTTAAGGTTTGGGTGGCTGCACAGATGTAACAACTTGGCATCTCTCTGTGCTCATGTGTTGGTGGTTTTTTTTTTTTTTTTTTTTTTTTTTTTTTTTTGGTATTTTTATATTTTACTTTTTTCCCCTGTCTGTCCTTTAAGCTCAGAGGTCCTTATCCAACTCTGACCAAAAGCTACATAGCCAACCTTGCAAAGGGATATGTTCTGTTGAGTATCGTGGAAGCAAGGGGTAGCTTCTTTGTCTCAACATGGCTCTTCTGCTTCTAGAGCAGGTCATGTCCAGCCATAGTGATGATGAATATGAGTCAGTTTGTAGCTATGCAGATTGACATACAATCTATTTCTAGTGCTCATTCTCTCACTAGTTCTTAGTTGAAAAAATTACAGCCTTTAGCAATACAATTTGTAAATCTTTGGCCTTGTACCCTTTGTGCTTGGAGAGAGAGCTTCAGCACGTTCTCTCTCCAGCTTCTCCCAGCTGCCTGCGATGTTTTATGAGGCGCCGTCTCTGTGTGTGCTGGACATGAAGATTTCATCCTAGTCAAATCTTTAGGGATTTACTGTGGCATCTCCTGTGATATTTACCCCTCCAGTTTCTAATGTTCTGCTTCCTGCTGAGCTAGGAAGCTTTTAAAACAGGCAAATTGATAATTTTTGAGGGGGGAGGCTTTGTTTGTTTGTTAGTTTTCCTGAATGATCAACATAATGTGTACCCTCCCTCCCTTCACTTTCTTCAGTGAGCGTTCTGTTCCTGCTGTGGCCTTTCCTTTTTTGTAGTTTGTGTCTATAACCTGGTGGTTATCAAAGAAGCATTCCTTTGGGAAATCATTGTACACCTGCAGATTGTCCTGGCTGTCTCCAGAACACAAACAGTTCTTACTGCTTGCCATAAAGCCACCTATTGGGCCCTAGTCCCTATGAACCAGGACAAAGAGTGAACAACTCTTCAATTCATCACCTTACACTTAATGTATAGATGCTCTCACAGACTTTGATGTGTAAATCTGCTGTCCTTTAAGAATGGTGTCCGTCTTTCCCTTTTTTTTTTTTTTTTTTTTTCAAATGGAAGATAATGGAAAGCAGCTTCTCTCCTATCTTTCTCATACAAAATCTGCTGATGGTCAAACATAGAAGGATCAAGGATTATTTATTTAGCAGAGAATTGTATGAATTTTCAAGGCATATTGCTGTTTTTCTAGGTTTTATTATCAGACAGATTTTCCCATTTCTTTTACTTTTGTGACATGGACAGATATATTGGTGGCTTCTGAGTGATCCTACTAGCATTATTTAGAAATAAGCCAAGATGGCAGAGTATGACATGCTTTCTTCAAACCATCACCTGGGAAACCTTGTCATCTTCAGTGCTCTAATTATTTAGGAGGTTCTTAAAGAACTGGGGTTCATTACTGGATGCTGTTGTATAGCCCGCACTGGATTTGCAGAGATTTCGAGAAAGTAAGAACACTTTGCAGTGGCGCAGAGTTTCTTAGAGTGCTTTTAGTGCAGTTTCTAAGAAAGATGATGTTGCTTCTGTTGGGAAAACTAATAAGAAGCATCCAGTTGCCATTCTGACACCTCTGTGGATTATCATATTGATTCTTATAACCACTCTTCAGGCATTGCATCTTTCAGTGAGCAAAGAACACAGCACTCCTGTCTCTTCATCAGCTTTATTTTAGTCTCATATTTTTAAAAAGCTGAAGTTGCTGCTTATACTTAGTTGGATTTCCTGAGATTCAGCTGTCTTTTCTATCCCCTAAGTGCTGTGTTGGGACCACCTTGTTAAGGCTAGTGTTTTCTTGCTTGTGAGCAATGTGGGAAAAGGCTTGCATAGGTGTTTCTTAACTGAGCCTCATGATCCAGGCTGCTTGAACCTGCTTACTAGCAGTGTTTATTTTGCCACCTTTGCCTGTTAAGAAATCTCGCATTTAACCAGGCATTTGTCTGCACTGTGGGCAGAGCCTGCATCGACATTCCTCAATGCTAGTGAATGATAATGTTCATTTTCCTTCTTCCTTCGTGATGAGCGTGTGCTTGGTACAAAGAGCTGCAGTTCTCAACTTATGATTTTTTCCCGCTGGAGCAGGTTGCTCCATGGTATGCTGCAGCCATACTAGGTCTTGGGTAGATGCTCATTATTTAATGTCCCTCACAGAGACCTTCCTCCTCTGTTGCCTCTGCAATGGTCCTGACTGGGGGGTATTTTCATTGTTATTCTTTTATTAAGTGCAGCTAAATGAGAATTATTTCGGCATATTGAGAATATTCTTGACTTTTGCCTGCTTGCTTTGATGTGTCATCTAAGTGCATTTAATGGAAGAAGTCTAGAACTAAGAAAAAACTAATTGCTGGTAGTAGTTACAGGCTTTCTTGCTCTTACTTTCAGTTATCTATATCTTCGTTGAGTAGTTTCAACAGGCACCTCTCTTTTTTTCCTGTTGTGTTTAATAATAGCATTCTATTTCTACTGATCTTTTTCAAATGTTTTGGTATATAACTTTTGCAGTACCTTGTCTCTTTGCTTCTGGGTAGGTGAAACTTTAGTGTAAGGAGACTGCCATAGGGATGGAAAAGATGAGCACAATATGATACACCAAAGAAAATGTTTCCTATAGATTTACTGAATAACTTCTATTAGTTGTGTTTTTAGAAACTTTATAGGTAGTTACTATTAAAGCAGTATGCAGAGAATTAATCAACTTGCAGTCAGCATGTTGTTTTGAAATAGCTTAGTCATACGAATTTTTAGAAATCCTGATTATACTGGAAATAAAATGATGATGGTATCAAAATTACAATATTAACTGCTACTGGTTGTGGCAAGTGGCATTTCCTAAAGAAAATTATAAGGTATTATAAAGTAACCATAGTGTTTTGCCATGAAACTCTACTGCTTATTTTTCTGAGTAGATCTAATGCAAAGACTTATTACTGTAATGAACTGAATACAAAATATTTGTTGTTATTTCAGTTCTGGGATTGATCCTGCTCATCCGGCATTCAGCTGGTACCTCATGGCAGTATGCATGCAGTGTCTGGCTGTGGTTTGTCAGTACTGTGGATTAGAGCTCCTACAAAAAAAGTGCAAGCCCAGTTTTATCTTCCCCTTTGTCCCTGAAAGTGACATAGTACATACAGATATTAAGGAATTGCTTAACTACAGGAGAATTGGATTTGATCTGATAAAATCTCTTGACCATTAAACAGATGTCTCCTAGAGTACTTTTTGCCTAAATAGATAAAATCGAGAATGCGTCTGGATTTATGACATTCCTTATGACACTTCAGAGATCTGCTGAAAATCCTGTTTGGATGTGCCTTTACATTTTTATATAAAAATCTACATTTCTATAAAAAGTCTTTCTGAACATAGCTTTTAAAACGTACTTCCATGTAGCATAATACCAAAACCATATATGTCTTAGCAACTGGATGCTACAGAGTAAGACGAGTTTCAACATTTGAACGTAAATCAATCACTACACTTCTTTGCTTAATGAAACCCTATAGTTCATAATGGTAAGTGATATTTTTCTTGTGTGCGTTATTTAAAACAGGAGGAGATAGAGCCTTTTCCAGAAGAAAGAGAAAGCTTTCTTCAGCAATTATACAAGTTTATGGAAGACAGAGGTAATTATGATCTTTGACTTATATCTGGAGATAAATACATTACATAACAATACATTAGGATTTGAGTCTGTGATTTATTAGTGCTTTGCAGTTCATTTTTGGAAACAATGAGGTGGTATTTCTTGCTTCTGGCTTTTCCTGTATACTTGCAACTATGTAATCAAGCATTTAATGTCTTAAGTAATATTAATGTGTATACTCAATAACTTTAATAAGCTAAACAAATACATTCTTACATGATCATAAAAAGCTAGTTTTATTTTGTCAATCCTAGTAATTTAAATGCTTGTATCTTATGGATAAAAGTTGGAGAGGAGAAAAAAAAAGACATTTAACAGTTAATGCAGTTAAAAAAAAAAAAAAAAAAAAAAAAGTTAATGCAGTAAACCAAGCTTTTATACGTTGAAAGAAAAATACAATTTCTTTTTTTCTTTTTTGGAGGTATGTTGCCTGTATTTACATGTGTAGCTACATTAGTACTGTAATTGCATGCAAAGATGAGCTAAGAGGAATTCTACTTTGCTTGCAAGAGATAATAACGTGGCAGCTAGTACTGCTGGTGTGCTGCTGGTACACCAGCACAGGAGGTTGCAACTCTTTGAAGCATTATGGGATTTATTTCTTGGGAGATGTGTTTTACATTCTAGTGAAAAGATTACACTGATACTATTATGTGTAGTATTTTTATTGGCTAAAACGAAATTATATGTAACACGTAGCAAGAAAAGCTGAATAATTTGTGCATATTATATTGTGCTACCAGGAAGAATGCTTATATAGGAGTTAAATGACATCACTGAACTGTGGGGAAAAGGATGTAATAAAGCTGGGTTTGTTCCCTTTTATGGAGAGAACGTAGCAGAGGCACAAGGTGATGTGTTTAATTGTGCAGAATAGTATAGGATATGAATTTTGTGTTGTTCTGAAAAAGGAAATTTCAAAATATTTGTTACTGTCTTTGTTCACAGGGACTCCTATTAATAAACGACCTGTACTAGGATACAGAAATCTGAATCTCTTCAAATTATTTAGACTCGTACACAAGCTTGGAGGATTTGATAATGTAAGTATTAGTGTGTGATCCATAGAATCTAAGGGTGCTGATTATTTTGATTTAAGTAATGATAAAAGAGACTTGTACAGCATTAGGGAGCTGCAAGATGAAAATTAAAGATGTCTAAAACTTATTGTAGCTTTTACACATATATTTGGACAGGAACCAGAAACTGTAGGAAATTACACATATACTCAGAGTGTTGAATTCCTGCTGCATAAAATCAGCCAGCATTTTTGTTTTTGACACACAAATATCTGTGTGATAAAGTTATCTCAGCCAGTGAGAAAACTCACTACTTGGATCACTTACCTCTGAGGCTTCATTAAGTTGTGGTTTCTGTGGGGACCTTAATTCCTATCTGTTGTGGATAGCATGTAGTGTGCTGGCTGGGATTAGTGGAATTTTTCTTGGGGCAGTAATTGAAATAGTTGGAATTCTTGGCCAAGCATTTGCTGCTTTGAACTTCTTGCGATGAAGTCAGTTTGTCAGTTGAGCAGTATACTTATGTGCTGTCATCGTTCTGATACCCGAGGTGATGAGAGGAGAGGATGGTGTATTAGGGTATTGCAGCACATTCACTTTACCTTCCCGGGTAGTTAGAAATGAACGTGTGGTACTGCCTACAAAACTTGGACACCAAGAGGCATGTTAAAGACATAATGGAGGGCTTGAGTGTTGCTAATGCTTTGGATCCTTTTTTTTTTTCTTTTAGATTAAAATTCCAGTTCTGATAGTTAAAGTTTATTTTAAATATAAAACAAAAATGATGTACTTTTTTTTTTTCCTGTTCTTTGTGTTGTTTTATTTGCTTTGCTTTATTACCTCCTGCAGAGGAAACCTGCTGTGGTTTACTAAAATAAAAAATGCTAACTTGCTTGAAAATACTTAGTGGACTGCACTTTGCATTACAGCAAAATACTGTGTGATAAGAAGAAATTTTATAGATCAGAGGAAATGAATTATAACTATTTTTCAAGGTTATAAAATGTTATTGACTTATTTGCGCGTTAGTGAGTTAACTTGGCAAACATGCTGTAATTTTTTCTTTCATAGATTGAAAGCGGAGCAGTGTGGAAGCAAGTTTATCAAGATCTTGGAATTCCAGTGTTGAATTCAGCTGCAGGGTACAATGTTAAGTGTGCATACAAAAAGTAAGCAAAAAAGCTGTGAAATTCTTGCTAAAACAGCCCTAATTTCACTAGTTCTGTTCACTAGATTTTTCTGTGTGTGTGTGTGTGTGTGGTGGTAGCAATAAAAGTAAAATCCATACTTTTTGGTGAAATTGATTTTTTTTAAAAAAACTTTAGGCTAATTGCTTATGTCTTGCCTCTGTTAGTGTGCTCTTTCTTGAAAGCAACTAGGTAATCACTGTAATAAATTGGTATTTTGGAGTAGCGTTTCCTGTTTTATGTACAACATTTAAAATATATAGATACTTTTGTATTTTTTAACTTTCCTTTTCACTGAGAAAGAAGAGGGAAAGGAAATGCAAAGTCTACTCAGTGAAGTATACAGTCTTCTACTATGTATTTGGTATAGGCAAGCAAACCCTGGTGCTGATGTTAATGCATCAATGCTGATCCATGAAGTCTGGAAACAAAAAGAAAAAAAAATCCAAGGCTACATTTCAATTGCTGTTTTCCTTAGTTAAATATTTAGGGTTGGTGTTAATGATGTTTTAGAAGTTTTCAGAAGTCAAATATGAATTCAAAGCTTTTCTGACATTCTATTTTATTCATTGCCAGAATTATTTGGTTTGTCAGTCTGTCATGCAAGTATATTAACACTAGAGTAGAGGACAGAAAATGATGCCAATCTCACTTCAACCAAGCAGAAAGTGCTCTACACTGTGAAGTCACTATATATTGGTATATTTCAAGCAGACAACTTTTGCTGTATATTTTTGTTTTTTTTTCTTGTGTTGAGAGTTTTTTTTACTATGATTTCTGACTGAAATAAGTTATACAAGCATTATAACATGAATCCTATGTCAAAATTAATAAAAAATTAAGAATCTAATAGTTTATAAAATCTAGTATAATAATTTAATCTTTTTAGGACACCTGGAAAAATGTCATTTGTAATTACAAATTTATTTTTTAAGTTGATTTGAAAATTTATTCAGAATTAGAGGTGCTTATTATAGGACTTGTTCATTATCCATGTAATTTGAATTTCACTTTTCTTTTGTCTTTTTTACATATTTTATTTCTTTTCCATAGTTTTCTTTACAAATATATATATTTTGTATTCTATTTTACTACTAAAAAGCTATTTTTTTACATTTTAGTACAGGAAAAAAAAAGCAAAGAGCTTGTAAGTAGTGAAGTCTTTTTTGCTAAAGTCAAAACTTTTTCACAGAATGCAACTTTTCTTCCTTCAGGTATCTCTATGGCTTTGAAGAATATTGTACATCAGCGAATATTGAATTTCAGATGGCATTGCCAGAAAAATTGACAAGCAAGCCTTGCAAAGATTGTGAAAAAGAAAAAGAAGCAAAGATGCGTGAAGATCAAGAGCAGGATGTAAAAGAAATAAAAGCAGATAGGGAGGAGCACAAGCAGGAAGAAGTAGCAATAGGACAAGAGGAAGAAAAAAAGCTATCTGAGAATGATAATGAATGTAAAGAGAGTGATAAGACCACCATTCTGGTAAAATATTTACATTTCAAAACATTTATATATTAAAAACATTTATATCGTGTTATATCTCTGATAAATTGAGGCAATATGATAATCCTGACACTGTGATGGAAATCTATGTCGTGGTTTTTAAACAGCTCAAAAGCTGCTGTAAGTAATAATTTAGAACTAGCTTTATCTCCGGGTGCCTGTTTCAGAGGATCATGGTGTCAGAATGTGTGACCTGTGAGGAGGCAACTGCTACACTCCATCTCTTTGGGGCCTCCCGGATCAGACGGGGACCAATTTATGTGCTGCTTTATCCTGACCTGGGTAGCACATGCTCACAGCTACCTGCAGTGCTTAGGCTCTTATTTTGCATTTGGCCTCACTTGTGAGTCTTGCAGTGTAAATCTTGCGTTTATTTCTCCAGTCCTGCTGTGTGAAACACACACATGGGGGTCATATACTGTAAACAGTGCCTTAATGAGAGTTGTAGTAATCTGGAGAGGCAAATGGTTGTATCTTTGCCCAAACGCCTGAGTGAACAGCGGGTTTTGGAATCCAAGCTGATAAGCCAAAGTGCACACAATTTGCACAGCGGAGCTGCAGCCATTTGTGCTGGCACGCGGCGGTGCCATGGGGCTTCTGTGGGCCAGAGGCGACGAGCCCTGGCCCTTCTGCTGGTACCGGCTCTGGGCAGAAGCGCAGCTGGGCCAGTGCTGCAGCTGGCGTGCCGGTGTGCCCTCTGGAGCATTCGCTGTAGGGATTGCTCTGCAAGCCACGTTTGAGAGCCGCCTGCCTGTGTCATCATGAAAAAAACTACCTTGGAGAGTGGCTGAGGCTTTGTTCAAAGTTTGTTATGTTTAGGGTGAGATTCTTCAGTGGGAAAAAGAGTAAGGGGAAGGGAAGAGCTGTCATTTTAGAAAAAGTCCTACTTTTTTTTTGGGGGGGGTTGGGTCTGTCTTTTTCCTAAATCCTTTATGTTTTTATTTAATCTTGTAAATTGATTAAAATATTTTATTATCCTAGGGAAACAAAAAAAATCTGCCAGATTCTGCATATACTCAACCTGAGCAGGAAAAAGACTTAAAAGTAATCAAAACTGAAGATGAAACCAAACTGGAAGATAAGGATGAGGAAAAGGTTAAAGCAATGGAGTTTCCTAACAGAAATTTAGATGCTGAAGAAAAAGAAAAATCAGGGTAAGATACTCTGTTTAAAATCAGTTAAGGCATCTGTTGTCTGATCATTGAGTTTTACTGTCTTATAATTTGAACTTCAGATCTAACATCCCTATGATGAATTAAGCTTCTGTCTTCCAGAGATCTATGTGAATTCCTAGCTTTACATGTCATAGATAGTCTTACTGAAGTTTGTAGGGCTAACTAAAAACAAATAGAAAGTGAAAAACTCTGTGTTTTTTGCAGTATCTAATTCTAAATATTTATAAACTGTATGAGCAAGATAAAGGTATAAAGCATAGGTAACTTCATCTGGTTTAAACGGGGGATAGGGGCAGGAGAGGGGATGCAGCCGTTACTAGTAGTCTGTCTAACTGATTTTGCTATGTGCGTATCCCAAACTGGTGGTTTCCAGCTTTTGCTGTTGGGCAGGGTAATGTTGCAGACAGCATGGGAAGGGACAGACACAGTAACAGCTTCTAGTAACGGCTTCGCCATTGAGTGCGAGTGCTATTGACGGGAGAGTCCTGTGCAGTCCTTTAAATAGGAGGCTTAAGGAAAAGAAGATTGAGGTAATAGGGATTGTCAGGGCCATGTAATCAATGGATGAAGCCTGCAAGTGATCTCTCAATTTATGAAATGAGCCAGTTTTTGTGCTTCAGCCCAAGAAAGTAAAAGTGCGTTAGTTATGGCAGACAGAAAAAAATAAAAAATTTAAAAAGAGACTAATAATTTTCATTAGTCACCAACATAACAGCTAATATGTTTACAATTAGACTTGTTGAGCATGACTTTGAGTAAATGAACAAGAACACAAAAAATGGCCATTATGGGTCAGATCGAAGGTCTATCTTAGCCCAGTGTCTTGTCTCCAAAGGAAGACAGCACTAGATACTTAAGAGAGGCTGTTATAATAGGGAAAGTAGATAGTTGAAGGAACTTCAACTTTTGTACTTTTCACTTAAACTTCTCAGTCTGTATGTTTTTATATTTAATACCAGCTGTTGCCTCATTAATTCCCTTGCCATTCCAATGGTCTTTGCTACTTAGTGATTTTAATAAAAGTAAATGATATTTAGACATAAGATTGTTCTTTCTTAATAGCGAAAAATCTATAATTAAATATCTTAGTTTGGTGTGTTGATTTTTGAGTTCACTTTTATTTTGTTGTTAATCTTAAGGGCTTTGATTTTGATATAATAGGTTTTGTGAGTGTCCTTCTGTAAATGTTTGTCTTCCTATAAATTTTCAGAGAGCCCCAGCTGGAAACATTTTGTAACTCATAAATGTAGAGTACAGGAAAAAATGGGTTTATTTGAACTCAAAAGAACACACTTCTTGTGTATGTGTTCTCACTTGTATTGTATTCTATGTGAATATTTCTTACTTGAGATAGAAACCAAAATTTGTTAACATACCATTTTTAAGATTAACTAGGTTATTTGTACTATAAACAGTTTGCTGAACTTTCAAAATTCTTAAAGACACAAAACATCACATTTAAGTAGGTGGAAATCTTTGTGCTGCTTAGAAAATAGCAGTTTTCTAATTATTGTATATTTATATATGTCCACACCAATGATGTTATTTTCGGTGTCTATTATATACTTGGAAAGTAGGGCATCTTATAACTGGCCATGGTACTGCAGAAAAAGATATTTATAATTATAAATTCAGTAGTCATGTTCTTTTTTATTATTATTATTTGTTTTTAAATTCTGATTTGGGTCTATTTAGGGTATTTATGACATTATAGTGTTTTGGGTTTTCTTATATTTTCACTTTTTAAAAAAAACAATCCAGGAAAAATGACTTTTTCCTTTGTTTTTCAAAATTCATCCGATTGCCTTTCAATAAATTATCTTCTCTTTCTTTCTTTTTACTTACACAGTGCAATCACTTCTAACTAGTATTTTGCCATAGGGATTCATGAAGTTTATAAGATACTGCTTTACATAGAAAGGAAAGCAAGTAGTCCAATAGTAAAGTAGGAGCTAGGGAGTTTAGTTAGGATGGGCATTGTTATGTGGTAGAGTTCACTAGGGTTTTGGTGGCTTACCTGCTATGCTTGTGTTCATGAGGGATTTAATTTGTACAAAAGTTGTATTTTCTAGAAACACTTGATAGGTATTTCCCAAAAGCAACTTGCAGCAAGGTTATGTGATAGTCAGAAGCTCTGTTTTGCATGGGGGAGATAACAGCTCGTTAGAGGCAACATTGTCTTTAGTTCCTTGTGTGTCAACATGTGCGGTGGTGAATCTAGATGGCAGCAGGAAGGCTCAAATGCTCAGGAGAGAGGGAGGGTTGAGACAAATAACATGTCCCTTAGCTCCTGGATCTGTATTAACTACATTATAGAGATTTCTTTCTGCAGTCTGATTTAAGTTTTGTGTGGCACTGATCATTTGGGTTGTGAGAAGGGAGGGAAGTGCATCTTGCTCATCGCGCAGTTAGACTCAAAACAGATGTCTGTGCCTAGACCGTGGGTATGAGTGCAAGAAGGACATGTTTGTAAAACTTGCATAGGTTCAGTCACACAACATGTCTTTATGCCTAATTGTGGTGTATGTCGTGCTAGTGCCTTCCTGCTGCCTTTGTGTTGAAAAGAAGCTTTTTTACTTTTTTATAGTCGCATTTTCAGATACTGTCCCTAATTGCCTTTTTTTTTTTTTTTGGGAGAATAAATATACATGGGAAATGTATTGTTGCTTTTGCTGTGGCAGTAAAGCCCTAATGAAAGGGTAACAGTGTGTCAGTGTCAATGTACCTGTGGGGCATACCAGTTCTTTGCCTTGAGTAGCCTGCAGTCACTGCAGAGTTATTAACTGTGGTAGTAGATGTTTTCAAGCTGAGTGCAAATGAGTACCGTCAAAATGAGAAGCTTCATTCTCCTCAGTGAAATTTCTAAGCCACCCATCACCCATGTGAAGAATGTTTCAGAATATTTAAGAAATGTGGTTGAATGCTTAGGAGCCGTAACATGAGACCCTTTCACTTATCTTGTAGATAACTGTGTGTTCAGGCAGATTTTCTGTGGATGTAGGCAGAAGTCCTTGGATCAATAACATGGAGTTCTAGGCTTTCCTTTGTGAGTTTTGAGAGAAAATAAATATTGATATGTTTATTTTTGTTTTTTTAAAAAAGGTTTAAAGTGAGACTCTAGTATCATGGCATGATACCAGCTCTTAGTGGTCTCTTCATGGTTTAGAAAATACCTCTATCTTAATTCAGCTGTGATTAATAAAACCACAGAGGATGAAGGAGACCCAAAACTTTCTAACTCTATTACATGAGATAGAGGTTAAATAATGCTTTAGGATGAAAGGAAAGGAAAAGGGGTCAGAAACAAAAATAGAAGCTAATCGCTCAACTTGAAGTGTCGATTACACTGGAATTTTTTTCTGCTAGTGGTGCAATTAACTGTAATAGCTTAATTGAAGCAATAATTGAAATAATGTTGCTTCCTCAAGTTTTAGAATAACCCTTGAAAAATTACCTTGCATTTGCTAACTCATCTGCCAGGTGTGTGTCAGCGTGGCTTGTCGGGGAAATGTGTTGGAGCACGTAGAGGTTTGCTGCCAGGCAGGGATTCTGGGAGGCTGATGGAATGATGAGAATCGCACCTTGTCTTGGAGGCCGTGTGGGCTTCGAGACAGCTCCGTGGCTGCTGCCGGAGACTGTGGGCTGAAACAAGTTTGTGTGTTACTGGAGCTCCTTTCAGTGGTGTGATAGCATGCACTATTTAGTTTGTTAATATGCATTTGATAGTATGCCTAACTGTTGTTTTTTACTTTTTTTTTTTTCTTTTTTTTTGTGGTCTGCCATATGTATTTTTTTGAATGCTTTAAGCATTTTGAACCTTTAGACTATTTTGCAGTGTTCTTTGAATTTGATGATCTGCCATGCTTGTGTGATCTAAACCCTTTAGTAATTTTGCTTTGTTATTAACAAATGTTTTTTGAGTTCTAATTCATTCATTGCCTGCTGGTGAAGATACATGCTCTCATTCTGGGGGCGTGCGGTGGGGGTGTTCTCTAACCCGTGGTTGTAATTGAAAATGCTACCAAGTCCTAATGAGCTTTGTGGCGTTTTCTGGTTTGGGCGAATGATGACACCTCTGTTTCTGTGTCTCTTGCTCAGTTTGCATGTACGGTGCTGCCGTCCTGTTGCATCCGCTGTTGCCTGCGCCGTTCAAGTTGTTGCAGCCTTGGGGTGTTCTGTTTATGTATTTTTAGTTGTCAATGTTTGCTGCCAAGATGATTGTTTCTTGCCTTTTTACTGGGGTTTTACCTAAGCGACGTTACGAGAAGTATGACGTGTGTATATGCGTGGTCATGATTACTGTGCATGCTGGATGGCTACACTCACAATTTTCTCTTACAAACTTCTGTTTCATGGCAGTCACGACTTCTCCTTCATCTGCATGGCCAGGCTTGAGCTTTTTATGGCCTTGTAAACCAGATACCTTTCTCTTGGCAACCATTGGAATGCATTTTTCTCTTCCAGGAGCTTTGTGAGTGCCACAGATTTTTCTGCTCCCCAAACGAGGAATATTCTTCACTCTTTGTTTGGTTTCCTAGTCTCCAGCTTGCAAGTCACTCCTCAGAAAACTCTCTTTAATTGCAATCATCTCTGCTTCCATTTTACTTTTGCTTCCTGACATTTCTCTTCACCTGTGCTCAGTTTGCTCTCTACATACCTACTTGACCATCCAAGTTACTCAAGTTCACAATGAGAACTTCACACATCTCTTTCAGAGGGGTCCTGATATTGGTGTGAAGCCGTTCTAGAAACCCACCAAAGAAGTCATAGTGTGTGTTTATGGCGAGAGGCTGTAAACTTGCTGGACTTCTAAATAGCCGCAGGCACCATTCACAGATTGTGGAAAATCCAGTATCTCTTTTATAGGCGGATATTTCTTCTTTACAGATATCGTTCAAGGATTCTGCCACTAATTCCTGAATTTTTTTTCCTGACACGGTTTGGTCTGTTGCATTTTTGAAAATCTTTGCAGTAACAGGAAGTCATGGGCTCATCTTTTTCCACAGCAGTGATTGCTCCTGATGCTGTGTAATTTCTTCTTGCCTTGTGAATGTCAGTGACTGCAGAGTTCAAATTAGCTAGGGTTGTTGCTTTAGTATGTTAACTTAAGAACATTTAAACTCCCACATGATACAAGTTGTGTTTTTCATAGAATTCTGTTCCGAAAACTTTCAGCTTAGTTTTGGGGAGTCTTATTAGTGATTTCCTTAGGGAGTGGATTTTGCCATATAGCATGCAGTGGAGATGCGCTTGCGAAACTCAGTCGTTTATATTATAGTTTATTAGCTGTGGTGGTCTTAACTTCAGTAGTGAAGTGCACGTGGCAAGCATATTATATAATCATTTTAAGATCCTAGCCATATAAAACAGAGTTGTCTGGTCTGTGCAACATAGAACTTAATAGAGGTATTTTCTATTGTTTGGTTTAATTAAGACATTGGAATTGGGAATTTCAGTATTTGTCTTATTGTGTATGCCTAGAAAGGACAACATTCATTCTTGACATAATTTTATTAAATTATTGTGGTTGTACTAGGGTTGAATTTAGCTCCTTGTTTTGAATTCTCTTTTGGCAGCTTGCTAGATAATAATACTGCAATTTGCAATGAAAAGAAAGAAGTATTTAAATAATTAAAATGTTTGATCTTTTTACAGAAAGAAAGCTTGGTCCAAATGAGACTTCTTTTATGGAATATGTCATGAAAGTTTTAGATATTTAATATGAACTTTTGTGTTTGAGGTTCACTTCAAATGAGTGTGTATTGGACTTGGAGCAGCAGTCATCTCTTCTTATGCAGCTTGTAATGCATCCAAGTGTATCTGTTCCAAGTCTCAGGTTTTAAATGATTAGTGGCCTGTGGTTATTGTGAGTTTAGCAAGCAGTCAATAGTGCAAGGGCCAGTAATAACATACTGCAAAACTATTTAAGATTGAAAAGTGTTTCTTCCCTCTTCCATAACTGCTGCTGTTTTGCCTGCCTCTAAGCTGGTTGCAGATACCTTCTGGAACTGCTGAGCAGCCCCTGGCTGTGCTTAGTGCCTCTGAAAACTGTTCCCAGTAGATGCCTTTAGTTATTGTATAAATGCACCAAGCAGGTATTGACAGTTTTCAAACAAAGCTAATTTTGACTACAAGCTTCATTTATATTTAGAAGACTCTTAGCATAATTGGCAAGAAATGGCAAGGTCATAAATTATTAATGATTGCTCAGTTTGCTAAACAATCTTCTATAGGGTTTTTCCCTAAAATCTGCCTTTCTTTGCAGTCATTTCGAAGTGTAGGGATTATAAAAGAGCATGGATCTTTTGGGGGAAGCAAGTTTCTAGAAGCAGTTGTAGAACTTGTGTGTCAGAAAAGGGAGCATAGGAAGTTTCTGTATTGAGAAGGAGGATCAGTTAGAAAAATTGTATTTAAGCAAAGGGATTGCATGATTGTGCATCATATAAAGATGAGTTTGAACAACTTCTGCTCATACAGATTCTGATGGAGTATTTTTCATTAAGCTGAAGCACTTTTGCACCTTAGAGTCACTGGATTTTGTGTATATTGCTATAGCCTATTTTGCTGCTATTATTCGCACATGGGGCATTCTCACATATTTGGAGCCTGCGGTTTCCCAGTCTCTAATGCATCCACAATATTTAACAATATATGTGGTTTGGAACTGAAAAGCTTATCAAGTATCTCATATTAACTCTACAATTTTTTAAACCTTTCAAGAGATGACACGAATAAGGAAGAAGAAGAAGATGAAGAAGAACCAGAGGAGGAGGAAGAGGAGGAGGAGGAGGAAGATGACAGCAATAACAATGAGGAAGAAGAGTTTGAATGCTATCCACCAGGCATGAAAGTCCAAGTGCGGTATGGAAGAGGGAAAAATCAAAAAATGTATGAAGCTAGTATTAAAGATTCTGACATCGAAGGTGGAGAAGTCCTTTACTTGGTGCACTACTGTGGATGGAATGTGAGGTAACTTGAGTTTTAGCTAGCGATTACTTCTTGAATGACTTCTAAAATACCCTTGTGTATTTTAAAAGCTAAATGAATACAGAGGTCTGGAGTCCTAAGCTTTCAGTATTAATGTTCTGTGAAGGTCATTGTACTGTATAAAACAATTAGATTTTTAACATACATAAATGCAGTACTTTAGTTACATAGAAAGCCATCCTAAAAAGCCTTGATCAAAGAAGTCTTCCTTTGTTCTCTATCTTATTTTAAATCTCTCCAAATAACAAATGATAGAATCCTCCTTTGGCTCTCTTAAGCCAGTTTTATCTCATACAATATTTGAATAGTGTTCTGAACTGAGTCTGTGTGCACAGTCTTCTCAGGACAACGGTGTATGCTAGCAGTTTGACATTTACCAAGAGAAAGAAGTATGAGGAAGACATCAGTTTTTGGGTGGGAGAGAGAGTTTTTTCTTTCTCATTTTTCTTGTTGGGCATCCACACTTAACAGGCAAACAAAATCTTACTTTACCTCTACCCTCAGACTTCCTCAGGTTTCTTAATGGCAAATTAGTTTGCAGCAAATAACTATCATTCAGATCTGGTCTCTGCTGCCCTGCCCTGTACCTTGGTTGCCTTGGACTTGCAGACAAGACTCTTAGCCCAGTATCCTCTTATGCTATTCTTAATATATTTAGGAGAATATAATGTGTTCAGCATGTTTTTGTTAATGCTATATTAAAATGTTAATATATTTTTTTATCACTTAAGACTTATAGAAAACTTAAAAAAACTTAAACAGTACAGGAAAGTAAAGCTTTTGAGTGAATTTTAAGCCGATTACTAAGGTTGTTATTCTCTCCTTCTCTCACACACACGCATGCACGCACCCTGCCCCTTTTTATCTTTTTTTCCTTGGTTTCCTCTCATTGCTCTGTTTTGAACTTTGTATTACTGAATTAGTACATCTTTTTAAAAAGTCTGAAGCAAATCTTTTTCTCCTGAAAAATCTGAGGCTCTTACGATCTTCATCATCTGGACTTTGATTACCATCCTACCTCTGACAAGGAGGGCAGTGCAGGTCCTTATGCAGTGCTATCAGGATCGACTGGCAGAGATCACAGCTGCAAAAACATGACACTTCTCTCCCTCCCTCGAATATACCACTTTGCATCTAGGTCTACTGATTTTCAGGATCATCCAAGCCACTCCTGAGGCATAACATCTCAATACTGATGGCTTTGATACCAGTTTTGTGCAGAACTTTGCATATATCAATCTGTAGAATACAATCTGTCACATAAACTATCTTCAGGCAAGATTGGCAAGCACAGTGGGCTCTGAAGCCTGGTACCTAGTCAGGGCACCAGTGGTGCTGCAGCCCTGCCTGGCTGGGGTTTGGAGTCTGTGTGGGATTTCCATCGCCATCGGGGCAGTTTGGCCGAGGGAGAGCATGCCGTAAAACCGGCGCCCTTCCTCTGCAGGGTCACTGTGTCAATCAAAGGAGGCTCTTGCTTTTATTCTCTTGTTTTGGAATTTGTATGTAAACATAACTATTTTCAAGTTAATATTATTAAATATATGCTGAGGATCAGAGTTTTATCTGTGCAGTACAGCTTCTAAGAACTAAAGTCAAAAACGAGCCTTTATCTTGGAGATTCAAGCACCCTCCTTGTTAAGGGAGAAATCAAGAGTCTTTTTTCTTTTTTTTTTTTTTTTTTCCTTTTTTTTCTTCCCCCCCCCCTTTTTTTTTTTCAATTCTGTTTTAAATAAGAATGTAGATTGATATCAGGAACACTGCTTTCTGTCACTAGGTTATACTTTTTTAAAGCATTTTTCACACTCATTTTACCTGCACTCATTTGAGAGGTAGGAGTTGTTTGGTCTAGCTAGCAGCAGGACTAGTATTTTATATTCTTAACTGTGGGGTGCAGAAAGAGCCCTCTGGAGGGTGCTGACAGATAAGGATTCTTCGCCAAAATAAGGTAGCAGTAATGGAGATTTAGCTTTGGAAATACACCTGGACTCTGCAAACAATGAGGCCAATTTTATTTAATTCAGGTTAGGTGATTTAAAGTTTTGGATTTGACGGTAAGTGTGGGCAGCTCTGAGGCAGCATCCAAGCACTTTGACATTTTAACGTAGTGAAGATGAATCTTGTATGAGGTATATGATCTGGCTTCGAGTCGCTTGGGATAGGTAGTAGTTCCCTTCCCTCTCCCCTATTAACTTTCACTGCATTCTTTACTTTTGCGTTCTATTTAGGAGGAACAGTTAATGTTAGGTTATGGAGCGTGCTGGGCTCATAATCCAAGGCATTTTTAATTGTCATCCCCCACACCTTAAAGTCAGCTTTCATATTTCTCCTTTAGGTCAGTATAACATGTATGACCTGTGCTTTAAGACCATAAGCCTGAGCTGGAATCCTTAAAAAACTACTAGATTTTTTTCTCATCACGAGGTGACTTAAGTATTGGTGTGAGATTCAGAATAAATGTGTGCACTGGGGTATTCAGAATTATTTAGCTTTGCTGCCTTTTTTTTATTAACTCTTCAAGACTAGTGATACTAACCACTGTGAAACATCTTTTTTTTTAATAGTAACTAGAAAATACAGAAGTAGATTGGAGTTCAAAAGCACTGTACATTTGCACTACTTTATCTTAAAAGACCTCATTAGCTCCTGTGATTCAAGTGATAAGTGTTTCTGGTAAAGGTCAAGAACTGTGATATGGGATGGAGTCTACCTTGCAATGAAAGGGAATGTTAATATTTCCCTTACTAGAAAAAACTGTTTATGTTATCATACGTTAACCAGAAGCATCTCTAGAGGGGAATTATATTTCTTCCTTCCAAATAAATGACTCAATTGCATTCTGAGTTTTGTATGCTGTGTCTGTACGTAAAACTTCCCTGGGAGCTACAATGCCAGTTACATCTGTCATAATTTTATTTTTCAGCTGCCAAGGCGGCTTTAAGGAAAAGCTTGCTGTGTAGGTTTTTCAAGGTGAATTTATTCTGCAGTACATTCCAAGGAACTAGAATCAGAGGGTGAATATTCAGGATTTTATATAATTTTCTTTCCTTCAGAAACCTGAATGAGGAAAAATACTAGGTTTTATCCCAGTATGATCATTAACAATTTACAAGTTCTGTACTTAAGTCAGCCTCTGAAATGAAAGGAACTTAGGTGGTCAAGTTTCAGGTGCCCTGAGTAATGGAGGAAGAATTATGAAAAGTCATCTTCTGCTGTTCCAGTACTTAAGTTCAGAATTCTCCACAATTCTGCACATTTGGAAAAAAAAATTTTGCCAAAACCTGGAATTTTCCTTTTGGCTATATATGCTGGACGTATTTATAGTTTCTTATCTGCCAGTAAGCAAGTGTGGAAGCTAAGGGCTTGGCAGAGATGGTGCTGTAGTATAAACAAGCCAAGTCTGTTGGAATTGTGTGTTTGTTGTAATGTTTTCTTTCGCTTTGTGAACATACTATCTAAAGGATCATTAGTTATGAAGTGAGAAAGACTTCCATTTTACTTTTCTAATCAGGTGCAGTCCTGTAAAGGAGAGGACTCAGTCTCACATGTGATTCAGATGCTGCTTGACACCTGATATGCTCTCTAGATTGCAGGGTATTTCTGCACTATCCAGTAGAGCAGGGTCACTTTTGGTTAGGTTGGTAGATGTGGGTTACTGGATGTATGTTGTCTTGCAGGCTCTATTTGGGCATGGGGCTGCAGAGATTCAGAGACTAGGCAAGATGTATGTATCTGGGAGTGATGAAGCTGTGCCGTACGAAGGTATCCTCATACATTTGAGATTTCCATGATGCCAGAACTGCTGTCAGGATGTGGCTGCTGCTTTAGGCACAGTGAGGAAAGGAATAGGACATACTGCTGTGAGGAACTGTGACTTTTGGGTACATAGGTTTTCAATTTATGTTTCTTAAGAGGAATTGTGACTACTGGTGAATGTTTGTTTATAATTACACCTAAACACACCTAGATCCACAGATGTCTGTGTATCTAGAGATGTTCTGTGTTTCTGCTCTTGCTCTCTCTGTGACCTCAGCGAGGCCCACAGTCCTGCGCGCCATCACCTGAACGGACCGTGCAGTTACCCTGAGTCGCTGCCAGCACGTGCAGCGTGCAGGCTTGGTCTGCAAGTGTGGAACATTGTCTTGTTGTGGGAAATGAGCAGAATCAGTGAATACTTGATTCTTGTGGCAGCATAGTTGAAACAGGATATCAAGAATAAGCTCTTTTCCTCACACATGTATCTAATTCTTCTGCTCTTCTCTTGCATGTATTGAGGTCTAAGGAAAGCATCTTATGTTTTTCTAAACTGAAAAGTCCATTTGGCATTCTACAAAGCAGTATTCCTTCTTAAAAACAGGGCTTTGATTTGAAGACAGATTACTTGAAATGGATTGTCAGGAGTTCCCAAACACATGTTTTTTCCCTACCAAATCCAATGCCTTTTAAAATAACAGGGAACATTCAGTCCATCTAGATATTCTTTGTGCTTTGTGTGAAAATGGATACCACGTTTGCGTTCCAGGTATTTAAAATCCAAATGTTCCACATCATCCCTCCTCTATCTGCTCATATCACGGGAACCTGAGGACACTCCAGTCTTTGGGAAGTAACTGTGATCTGGGCAGAAATGCAGCTTTTCCTAGCCTTATTCCCGAGTCGGTATCAGGCAGGCTGGCTCTTTCACATACTTCGTTCTAGTGGCGTGATGTAACAGGAAACTCAGGGTGGGAGTCTTGCAGATCTTGGCTACTTCACCAGTAATGGCATCACCTGCAGCTTGGGTTGTGTTTCTGAGATTCTCCACCTCATCTTCCCCCACTTGTCCCTTTTGCAGCAAGCTCGTGACTGCTCTTATGTGCCTCAGGCTGGTTGCTGGGAGGCTCCGTGCTTCAGGGTGTGCGAGGCCTCCTGCTTTCTAAAGGTAGCCCTGCATAAAGAGGGGTGCTGCAGACTGCACAGTTCATGGCCTGACAGCCCTGGGTTGTGTTTATGAATCTCTCCTAGCACTGAAGAGAGCCCTTCAACTGTTAGGGAGAAATCTGAGCCTCTCACCAGTCAGCTGGTAAGAGCACAATAAAAACCATCTGCAGCAATGCAGCTACTCTCAGGGCGCTGCATTCTGCCAGGTTAGGTGGCTGTAAGATTTTTGCGGTTGGCTTATTGTTGTAGCATGAGTTGGGGGGAAATTATTATGAAAAATTGCATTTTCCAAAGACTACAGCTGGACTGAGGAGATCGCTTTGACTCCTCCTGTCTATGTTGTGTTCTGAGGTATGCATTTTATGCTGTATTATTACGTGAATTATGCTGTATTTTAATGTGAATTATTATTATGTAAAACTCAGAATTTGGCTTCAGGAATTCTGTGTATAGATCTTGCCTTAGAGAGTTAAACAGGTTGTAACCTTACAGCTGTTTTTGTTTTGGTTTTTGATTGCTTGTTTTGTTTTTTTCCTTGAATAATCATTTTAAATTTATTAGTTAGTGTTATAAATACAATTGGCAATAATTGTGAAGAAACAGAATTAGGAAGATGTCAGCAGCCACTATTTTACAATCAGGTCTTCAGTCCATCTTTGAAGGCTCACATGGCCATGGGAACGTTATTCAGATTAGCTATCTAATCTCACTTGATTACCTAGTGAGTTCACAATTCATATGTGCCTGCACCTTGAAGCACAAGCTAGTGTGTGCTGATTTTTAACATACCTGCTTCCTATTCAGGCAGTTATTTAAATTCATAGTTTAAACAGGAGAGCAAATTACGCTTACCAAAAAAAAATAAAAAAGTTTATTCTTGAATTTTTCAGAAATGTACAGTGAAATTAGTAAGTACAGTTTAATAGTTAAAAGAGTATTCTTAGTAAGAATATAACTCTGGGAAATAAAAAAAAAATGGGAAATGGTCACTTTTCAAAATGTTAGTGACTCGAAAGATCCCTTTACAGGCAATTGAACAGGAGTTTCTGGTTAGCAAGTCACATTTCATGTAGCTGTTTTTTTTTTTTTTTTTTTTTTTTTTTTTTTTTTTTTTAAAGTGATCTCATTTTGAAGTGTATGTACAAAGTACACCTCTTAGACATCCATACAGAATTATCTATTTTATGTATGTGGATTTCACATTGTTTGATCCAGACTGGCACAAGTCAAAGCTGATATTTTCTATTATTTAAGAGTATTTTGTCCTATATATCTAGGCATGCGAAGAACTGAATATTAGCCTGTAACTTCTCATAATGAAAGGTGTATTAATTACTTAAATTTTGAATCTTTAATGTTTAGTGGTTTTGAATTCACTATTATTTTATGATATTTTGAATGTTTGCTTGAAAACATTAAATGTGTATAATTTTTTTGCTTTTAGGTATGATGAATGGATAAAGGCAGACAAGATAGTGAGACCAGCTGATAAAAATGTGCCAAAAATTAAGCATCGAAAGAAAATAAAGGTAGTTTCTGTCTCTCTTTTTTTTTTCTCTCTCTCTTTTTTCGTTCCCCTTCTGGACTCCTCCCTCCTCCATCAACTTTAGTTTATTCTTACCTACTACCACATATGCACTTCTAGCCTTTTGATAGACCTATGAACACATAACAAGAAAAATGACCGCCTCTCTCCACCTCTTCTTATCTGTTTTTTTTTTTTTTATTTTAAAAGCTTTTCTTTTCCTCCTGCGTGTACTTCTTGTGGGATTTAAGTATGCAGGAGCAGGGAACAAGTTACATGGATCCTCTTCAGCAGCATTTGGAGGCGGGCAACTCCTGGCAACAGCATTTGTGAGCTCAGCAGGTTCCAGAGAATGAACCAATGACTAACCCTTGTGTCTGATTGTATATATATATATTTTTATCCCTTCCATGCCCTTCCTTGTAAAAGTCATTTTTATAGGAATCTCATATTTAGGGTCAGATTAGGATGCATGCTTTGGGCTGCAGGCTTCAAGGAGGCTTTCCTCGCTGCTGCTTGCGCTGCCGGAGCTCTCCCCCACATGTGGTGGAGCCTCTGGCCGGTGCCAGGCAGCGGTTCCGGAGCCCTGGTCGCCCTGGAGCAGGGGTAACGGACCCTGTCCTGCCTGTTGCCACTTGGCCTTTGCTTCTTAGCCTTGGCAGTCTCCCCTTTCAGACTTGTGTTGAGGTAATTCCTATCGCTGGTGCAAGAACCTCAGCATAGGCTCAGAAAGGTATTTGTGGACTCTTGAGTGAAGAGGAAAGCTTTCCTTTTCAGATTCCATGATGAAGGTAACTATCACCATTGCTCAGCTGTAATACATGTTAACTTGTATGCTCCAATGACAAGAGCTTTTTTTTTTTTTTTTTTTTTTTCCTCTCTTTAATGTAGAATAAAACTGACAAAGAGAAGGAAGAGAAGTACTCTCCTAAAAACTGTAAGTTGCGACGTTTGTCAAAACCACCCTTTCACACTAGCACATCACCGGAGACTGGGTCCAAACTTGATAGTACTGAAGCCAAAAATTCTGAACAAGCTACAGTTAAATCTATAGAAATTACTTCCATCCTTAATGGGCTACAAGGTATTGTACATACAACTTTTTGGAACTCTGTGAATAGTCTTTCACCCGTAGTAAGTGTCCATGTAGAGCAATTGATGCAATTGTACAACTGAAAACTTTCGTGTCTGCTTATTTGTCCGTTTAATTTTATTACACCATTTTCAAAAACCTTTATATCTACTCTTATCTTTTTGTGTATGTATAATGTAATACTTAACAGTTTCTGAAAATAGGTATTAAAGATTCATGATACAGTATTAAAATATATATATTTTACTAGTTACACTTTTATTTTGTTGCCATGACTTGCTTTCGTGCCCAGCAAGCCATTTTTGCTTCCTCTGTAAATTTTGAATTTTTGACCTCTGTGATCTTGTCTATCACATGGTTAAATATATATATAATATAATAGTTATTATATATTATATATATATGTACATATACATATATATAAAGTGTGTATATATATATTTATATATGTATATATATTTTGTAGTCTGATGAAGCTATCCCTGTTATAAATAATGAAACTAATACAACTAGGTTCCATAACTTGTTACTAACCTCATTTTCCCTCTCCCACATTTTGATATCTGCACTATAGTAACTGCATGCCTCTCATCTTCTTACATGTCCCCAGAAAAAGAAACTTTAAGGTATAGATTGTCTGGATAGCCACCCATTTTTGCGAAAGCTGTATGAACTCAGTACTCCTCCAGACATTATTTTAAACTTGGACAGTGGATTCTAAACTTGCAAGTGGAAAAAGGAAAGAAAAAAAAAAAAGAAGAAGAAGAAAAAGGAAAAACCCATAATCTCATGAACTTTGTTCTCTTAGGAAACCAGAAACTGAAAAATAAAATGATAATGACACTATTATTACTGCTATGATTAATCTGACATTAATTTCTGTTTACAAAAGCAATTTGGCCTATACTCTTCAATGTTTTGGAAAGCTGAATATTTTCCATGTTATGTAATTAGTTTCCAGAAATATTTTTAGTTCTGTGCCATGCTTTTATCATTTAAGTCCATATATTCATGCCATTGATCTAAAAATATGCTCGCTCTCTTTCTTTCTGTTTCTCTTCCCCACCACTTTTTTCTCTTATTTTTTTTCTTTTAAATAAGAAAAAAAATTGTGTCCTTCGCACTCCAATTTTAGAGCTATTTGCTCAAAACTTTTTAAATGTCTTTTTTTTTTTCCTACACTGGGATGATTGATGCTATTTTATGTTATATAAACATTATTTTTTAAAGGTCACAGTAAAATAAATAGGCTTTGAGTGAAAATTAAGATTTGCATTCTGGTTACACTACTGACACTACTGTAACAGGGAGTTCTTGGTTTTCATTTCAAATGGCAAATTTCGATACTTTATTATATAGTGGTATAATTATGATGCTCTGAGCTCATGAGAAAGACAAGTGTTGGAAGCCCATTTAAAGTGGCAAACTTCTTGGAAGTTTAGGCCATAATATGTCTCATGATTGTTTCAGAAGAAAAGCATATACTGAAAGAGAGCTACAAAATCTGCTTTCTGATGGAGTCTCATAGCAGAAATTCAGATCCTGCCTACCTTAAACAATGAACAAGAGCATCTGAGGCAGCATTTCCCAAGTTGTTCTGACCTGTAACTCACTCGCTTATTAGGCTGCTTGTCTCTAAGTTTGTTGACTTCAGTAGACTTTTGGGGGGGGGAAAAAATATAACTTAGGCAAAATTTTCAACTGAGACGATCATTCTTCTCTCCCATTGGTTATGTTATAATCCTTAAGGGGGTGGTAAGCTTTAGTAAGGAATTGAGAATGAGAGTAAGTGACATGAAACAAAAACGGCATATAAACTGAATATAACTCTCTGTGTTGTATTCACTTTTTACTACTCCTTGTGTCCATTTCCTTTCCCATGGGATGGGCCTATTCTTTCTCCCTCATATCTCTGGTCGTCTTAGTTTCTTCATTTCTCAACTTGAATTTTCGTACTGTAATCCTCACTCTTACTATTCACACATTACTCCAAGTGCCTTTGTTTATTACTTTTTTTTTTTTTTTTCCAAGGCCCATCACCAGGCTGGTTTATTTGGCTCACTGTTGTGTGTATCTTTTTTATTCTGACCTCCTGCATTGTGAATTCTTTAGGGAAATTATTGCCTTAGTCTGTTTTGAGCTTTGAAGCAAAGGGCAGGTAATACTTGTATTTTGTAACTCATAAGAAACATGAGTTTTTATATTAAATGCATCTTTAAACTTCTATTTTGGTTTCTGTTATGAAGGAAGTTCTTATTTGTATGGGTTAATAACAAATGGCACCTTAAAAGCTATTGCTTTATGTATTCTGTGCTTGGGAAACTCCTTGGAAGAATTTCCTAGAGATGGCCTTTCTAAAACATTTCAGAGACAGTGACACTGTTCCCCATCTAGTTGTTATACCTCTTACTAGAATGGAAAATAACCTTTGGAGCCTTTATAGGAAACAATTTAATATATGTATATGTTATTGGAAAGCCCAGTAGCATTGATTCTTATCTTTGCAGTTTTCTTCAGCTGTTTTTTATTATTTCTTGTAACCAGAATCTAAAACTACTTATTTTTTTCTTACTAGCTTCTGAAAGTTCTGATGATAGTGAGCAGGAAGACGACCAAAGTGCCCAGAATGTACATGCTGATGGCAAAGAGGAATCTCAAGATGAAGCTGCAAGTCAAGATAAAAATGAACTCTGTCTGAAAGAACAACAGAGCAATTCATCCCTCCCAGAGGAAACTAAAGCTCTGACAGATGTAGCAGTGTCCAAGTCAGGATCCAAGTCTCCAGAAAGATTGCGAAAAGGGCTGGAAGAATTGTCTGAAGATACTGACTCTGATGGAGAAGATGAAACTACAAAGAAAAGAAAAGAGGTAAAAAAGGAAGTAGTTGATAAAACAGCAAAACCACAGGTGAAACGTGGTAAACGAAGATACTGTGTTGCAGAGGATTCTTTAAAGACTCTGTCACCTAACAGAAAGGATGAGAAGTCCAAAGGCAAAGACTCCCTTAGTTTAGAAAATAGCAGTAACAGCTCCTCAGACGAAGACGAGGAGGACAAATCTAAAGTGAAAATCAGTCCCACTAAAAAGTACAATGGATTAGAGGAGAAAAGGAAGTCTTTACGGACAAGTACTTTCTACCCAGGATTTTCTGAAGTAGCAGAGAAAAGGATAAAGCTTCTAAATAACTCTGATGAAAGACTTCAGAATACTAGGGCCAAGGATCGAAAAGATGTTTGGTCAAGTATTCAGGGACAGTGGCCGAAGAAGACCCTGAAGGAACTGTTCTCTGACTCTGACACTGAAGCTGCTGCCTCCCCTCCACACGCTGCTCCTGAGGATGCTGCAGCAGAGGAGCAGCTTCAGGCTCTTGCAGAAGAAGATGCATCTTTGCCTAGCTCTGGACTTGAGAAACCTTTGCCAGCTAGTGTAGACGTTAAACCTGTTGAGGAGAAGCCAATTGAAATCGGTGAAAAGAAAGTTGAATTTCCAAGCAGTGGGAGTAATTCAGTGCTAAATACACCTCCCACAACACCTGAATCACCTTCGTCTGTAACTGTAACAGAATCCAGCAGACATCAATCCAGTGTCACTGTCTCTGAAATGTTGCCACCAAATCAAGAGGAGATACGAAGCATTAAAAGTGAAACCGATAGCACAATAGAAGTGGATAGTGTTGCAGGGGAGCTACAGGATCTCCAGTCAGAGGGAAATATTTCTCCAACAGGTTTTGATGCCAGCGTCAGCTCCAGTAGTAGTAATCAGCCAGAGCCAGAGCATACTGAAAAAGGTAAAGGAAGTGGGGAAACAGAGCTGCTTTCAACCTAGACCTAGCTCTTGTTTACTGTGTTGCTGATGTATTTGCATTCTGTTGTCACTGGGCTACTGACAAGTCAGTTAATACTCTTGGCAAAAGTAGTAACCTGCTGTCCACCTAAAATCTGTGGAGACAACATAACCGTCAAAGGAATAAAAGATAGTCTAGGAAGCTGTCTGTAACCTTTTCCTAACAATTCGAGTGCTTTTAACGAAGAATGAAACATACAAGAATAACGTTTATATTGGGAATGACAATGAAAAACCAGGGCAAGCAGTACTGCATTGTACAGGGAATGTGTGTTGTTAGTAAATATCTTGCTAGTACTTTAAAATACTTTGCTGCAAGTAGAAGACGGTTTCCTCGGAATATTTTGATTCTGTCTATGCTGATGATTTGGAAAAAATCAGTCGCAATCCAAGGACCCTTAAAATGTGTTACCCTCCTCATGCTGTCTTTGTTACATTCTTTCAAAAGAACAGCTCAGTGCTTTTGTTTAAAAAGAGGAGGTAATCACAAGAGAAGTGGCAGTTCCGTAAGTTAAGCCTGTGCTGCTTCCCGCAGTTCATATATGAGAAGGTGCAGAACTTAATTTGGTTGGTTTTTGTCTCAAAGGCAGTTACTGCCACATGAAATGAAGAAGGGAGATTTTTTTTCCTCATTTTAAGTTGTGTTTTTGCTTTCAGTAGAGCAGTATTGATCTTGCATGTCTCCCTCTCTTATTGTCACCATTTGTCTTCTAGAAAACTGGCAGATCCCTCTGTTTCTTAATTTACAAGGTTTTCTTACAGCTTTCATCTGTAAATCAGGAGGTTGTGTGAATGTAAACTTGAACGATTTCTACTTGAAAGCACTAATTTCTTTTTTTTCTACTCTTCGTATGGGAAAGAGTAGAATCTTCCTCTTTTGTTTTTTTTTTCCCATGTAGTCACAAAAAAAAAAAAAAGGAGACTCAGATGATTCTTTTCTTTCTTTCTTTCTTTCCTTCTTTTTATTTTCTTCATAGTTATCTCTGTTCTAGATTTTTTGGCATTCAGTTAGTATAACTACTGATAATAAACAATAGTTCAGGGAGTATTTTGTTGTTTTATTTTTATTTTTTTCCACAGCTTCCAAGTGTGGCAAAGGCTTTATTTTCAACATTCAGTTCTAATGGTTCTTTAAATTTTTCAAATAAATATAATTTACAATATAAAATATATTTTTAATCCATGTGGTGAGGGAAATTCTGTTGATGCATATGAGGAGGTTATTAGCAATTATTTTACGTATGCACTTGAGCCAACTAGCTGTCTACTTACCATCCTCCATTCCTTCTGGCCAATACAAATAGAAAACTGAAACCTCTAGGACAGATAGGGACAATTTCATTGTTGTCAACAAACTTAAGCTCTGAGGGGTGTTTTTTTGTTTTGTTTTTTTGAGACTTTATTGTTGAGAAAGTTGTGCAGAAGTGCAAGTATTTATTTTTGTTTGTGTGTTTCTTTCAATTATAGTCTGTACAGGCCAAAAAAGACTTAAAGATGCTCAGGGAGGAGGCAGCTCTGCAAAAAAACAGAAAAGAAGCCACAAAACTTCTTCTGTGAACAACAAAAAGAAGAGTAAAACTAGTAAGTAAGGCAACTTATTGTGAAGTGATTTGTATGAAAGTATTGTTTCACCTGTTGAATGACAGCAGACATGAAGTCTGGGAATAAATATATTAGGATAGAATATGCTGAATGGGGAATTCTTCATGCTGTTTAAATGAATAAGCTATTTTAAGTGAATGATGAAGTATTTTTAAAATGTCTTGTGTTATTTCTGGGCCTCTCTTAGAAATGCTTAATATTTTGTAATTCAGGAAGACTAAGAGGAGTGCCCACTTCATGCTTAGTTGGTTTGGGACCTCTGTTACCACAGGAAAAACGACAGGAATCTGACACTGGGGCTATGTGTTTAAGAGGGGAGGCTGGGATTTAGCTTAAACTACACTTCATGTTTTCTGCAATGCATGGTTTTTGAAGGATAATATCTCTTCTGGTGGCAAATACATAAATAATTCCAGAAGACGACCAGCTCTTCTTTCTCTATCATTTGTTGCATTTTGAGTAAATAATGCAGGCTTTTAAAAGCATTTTTTGTTGAATTAACTTGTAGAGGCTAATTGGAATAGGAACCATGGTACTAGGGCAGAGAGGCTTAGTAAAAGTAGAGCAGTATGAGATGAGAGAGAGACAAGCACACGTGTATTGAAGAGAGAGCAGGATCAATCACTGGATCTTTTCACTGTTATTGTGAACAAGAAATGTCAGGGGCTGGTCAGCCAGGATAGCTATAAAAAGCACTTAAGCAAGGATTGAAAACATATAGTATGTCTGTCTCTATCAGCTTTTGTTAAAATTCTGCCCCTTCTGATCTGGTATGTGCTTCCACTGCAGTCATACCTCATGTACTTCATGTTCATGGAAATCCTTTTCACATTCTCTCATCCTCTTTTTCATTCCATTTCACTGATCTCCTCCTAACAAAATATCCTTCCTCCTCCCTCACCCTACAAATTAAAGTAACAAAACAAACCGAATTAGCAGAAGTAATGCACAATTTTTAGCTTTAGCCTTTGATTTTGTGGATTTATCTCTCTTTCTCAGACTGTGTCTTTGTCAGGATGTAGGCATTTCAGGACTAGAGTTGTTTCTTACCCTGTGTACGTTGCTTGGCAGATATGGCCTGTTTTTTCTTAGGCTTTAACCGCTGCTGTTGTAAAGGCAATAAATAGATAAAATGTGGAATCAGTTGCGAGCAAAGGAAGGTGGTTTTGTTTGTTGTTTTTGTTTGTTTATTTGTTTTGCAAAATTCAGATGTATTGGTTAAAGCTGCTTATGTTGCAGCTGCAGCTTTTGTCTTTTCGTTAAGAGAGAAGACAGCTGCAGCTTCCTTGAAAGTCCATGCAGGGATGGCTTCTGATCAGCTTTGGTTTGGGGATGATGGTTATTGGTTTTATAATAATGTATTTTCTTGTTTCTTCAGCAAACAGCAGTGATAGTGAAGAACTATCTGCTGGTGAAAGTGTGTCCAAGTCTCAGCCAGCAAAATCAGTTTCAACTGGCATGAAATCTCACCAAACCAAATCCCCTGCGAGAACACAATCTCCAGGGAAATGTGGGAAAAATGGAGAGAAGGAGTCTGATGTCAAAGAACAGAATAATCGTTTGCCCAAAGTTTACAAATGGAGTTTTCAAATGTGTAAGTAACGTCTTCAAAGCAAGCCCTGAGTGTCCCAAGAGTAACCTATAAGAAGTTTTTTTGATTTTTGTTTAGTTTGTTCTTTTTCCTCCTAGAATTATTCCATTGTGAGTTTGTTTATTTTTGTGATAAATCCACCAGTAGTACATGGGAGGGTGCAGATTGTGTGTGTGTGTATATATACATATATGTAAGTTCTGTGGGTTTTTTTTTCTGTTTGTTATGTGCAATTGCAGTGCAGGTGACCACCTATATTCCACTCTTGATTCTGGTTTTCACTTAAGCTACTTTGTGGACTTGCCATCCTGAGCTGACCTGCCATTCTGGCATGAATGTTATCCACTAGGCACATTTCTTGTCTCGATGCACCTTTTTTTTTTTTTTTTTCCTGTTTTCCTTCTGTAGAAGTCTTTTTAGACTCAAGGTTTTCTAGAAACACTGCAGTTCAGCAACTAACAGACATTGTTTAACTTGCAGCTGACTTGGAAAATCTGACAAGTGCAGAGCGTATAACAGTTCTTCAAGAAAAATTGCAGGAAATCAGGAAACACTACCTGTCTTTAAAATCAGAGGTTGCTTCCATTGATAGAAGAAGAAAGCGCTTAAAGAAAAAGGAACGGGAAAGTAAGTGCTGGGAGATACACTTCTTTCTGAAAGCTACATCACATGTTGTTGGCTGGTGCTAGTGAGGTTTGGGTAACTTTGAGGAAGATGTGCGCCATAAGGAGACCTTTTAAAAACAGAAGTTGTGTACAGATATTTTTTTTCATCTTTAAAAGCTGCAGTTCAGGTGTCCAGTGACTTTTAATTAATCCTATGCAAAGAGAAAAAAATATGAAAGGCAAGGAGTATTCTTCTGGTGTTTTGTTTTGTTTTCTGCTTAGGTGGAGCTACTTTAAATAGAAAAAAAAATTAGTAAAGTTTTCTAAGCAATGAATGATGCATCCAAGGTTATGAATAGCTTATTTTTTTTTCTTCCAGGTTGTATTATAATTTGCAGTAATACTGCTTGTGTATCTAGTTAATGCTCTCTCATTAACCTTGTTTATGCCTTGTTTCTTGAATCTAAATGAGATCATCGAGCCATTTCCTTGAAGTTGCTTTACTTAGTGCTATAGCCAATATCCTGGTGTGCCTCCTTCTAACAGTATTAAAAGGTTTATTCTCTCCATGTCTTGCTGGATGTGCACTTTTAAGAGTACACAGATTCTAAGGAGAAAGGCTGAAATGGGCCATACATAGTAAGTTTTTTGTGGCCCCAGTAGGAACTGCGGTTCTTGCACAGTTTCCAGAGCAGGTTGTAAGTGTAGAATCAGTACCGGGGCATGATCTACCTATGGCTTTTTTGTGCTCAGGATTGAGCATTGGCTACTCTGGCAACGTGCTTGATCAGCAATCTGGGGCTGCAAGGTGACATGTTATGTTGTCTTAGATATAGCCCAAGGTACCTTTCAAAGTATTTCCCAAGAAAGCTCATGAGAGGAGGCTTTTTTCTTTTTAATTATCAGGTGTTCTTACTGGATCACTATATACTAATCCTTGTTCTTAGATCAAATAGTGTTTTTCTAGCTCTTTTGTTGATTTTTAATTTGTATCTTTTCTTCTTCCCGTGTAGGTGCTGCTACTACATCATCTTCCTCTTCATCACCTTCTTCTAGTTCCATTACAGCTGCGGTTATGTTAACTTTAGCAGAGCCATCCATGTCAAGTTCATCACAGAACGGAATGTCAGTTGAGTGCAGGTGACAGCAGGACTTGGCAAAGCACTTTGCACTTAATGGCTGCTGAGGGCCACTTTTTTTTTTTTTCTTCTTTTTTTTTTTCTTTTTTTTTATACTGCACAGTGGCACAAAATTCAGACAAGCACTATTTTGTATTTAAAGTTGTTTCTTGACAAGCTAACTTTGCACTTAAGTGCACTTTTATGAAGAAAAAGTACAACAAACTGCTTTTCCTCAAGCAATAATTGTTTCCAACTTGTCTGGGAATTGTAAGTCTAGTGACTTGGAGGCCTTCCACTGTGGCAAATGGAGGCTGTTCACTGCCTGTAGAGACAGTACAGTAAGCCTACAGTTGCTGGGTTGGCCTAATTAAATGTGGTAGGGCTTACTGTACATGTATTCCCTGGTATTTTGTTAAAGCTGGAACATTTGATATTTTTCCATTTATTTATGACAAATATTGAACCTATTTTCATTTGTACAAGCTAATTGTTTTTTAACTGCTAAGCCACCTGATAGTGGCTTTAATTGTATAAGTCAAGCACATGTATTCAATTCAAAACCTGCAATTAGTAGGATGTTTGACATCAGTCCTGATAACCAAATATGAGGATTCCTTTAAAAAAAAAAAAAAAAAGACTGACTAATGTTTACAGGTTTGAATTAGGCTTAAATAGGTTATTCTGGGTTTTAAATAACCCATTAATTGGAATGAAACTACTGTACTTTGCCATTTTTCTATAAATCAGTATTTTTTTTTAATTTTGATAAAATACATTATGAAAAAGGAAGAAAATGGCTAACAAACTGTATTAAATCTTAAACAATGTATAAAGATTGTATTTAGCCAGTTTAAAGTGTATATTTATTCATAATGGATTATAACAGTTATATTTTTGTGTTTTCTTGTAAATGTTTCTTTTCCCTTAAAGCAACAAATATTTCATTTGTAATGCTTATTTTATTACGAGCTTCAACTGAGAGGACTTCAAGGAGGAGTAAGGTGTGTGGTTATAAGTTGTGGTTGCTGATGTGAACACTGCCACAAAGGATAGTTGTTTTTAAAGAAATAGCTAGCTGAGTGGTAGACATTTAATTTTTTTAAATGCCTTGTACAAATTCCAAAACCAACTCCGAACTGTTTTCACTTGTATTGATTTTATGTTGTATGAATCCTGAGCGCTCTCTCCTGTTAATTATATACCTTTGTAAGACATTTGTATATTGCGGAAGTGTTCATTCAAGCTATTTAATACCTGGCACTGTTAATACACAGTACTTTATTGTACAGATTGTTTTACTGTTTTAATTGTAGTTCTGTGTACTTCTTTTGGCTGGGGAAATAGGGGCTGGCATGTTTTTTGTTTTCTGGCAATACGACATGTAAGAATTCAAAGCATTTTGTTTGTAGATGCTAGAGTGTCAGAATCCTTTACATTTGACTTTTCTAAGAAAAGCATTTTCAGTCTTCGTAGTGTGTGCTTAAGGTTAACTGATTTTATTGAAAATGGTTTCAAAGTATTCAGAATTGTACAGGACTGTAAAAATTTGTTGACAAATATTGAAGGAAAAGCTTATAGAAAAAAGCTATAAAATATATATTAGGTTCTGCAGAAAATGGAGAATTATGTAATATATTGTACAAATGTAAGCAAAGGCCTCTGAAATAAAATGCCATAGTTTGTGAATCCCTGATTTTGTTTCTAACAGTTTAATTAAGCAACCTTAGTGTGTTAATTTAAATGACACCGAACTGTAGAATCAATCAAGTTCAGATTTGGTATAAGTTGGAATACTTACAACTGCTTATTCTATGTCTGGCTTTAGTTCAGCTGACCAAAATGCTGTTGCACATGCAAAATGGTTTTGCTTGCTTGTTTGTTTTAAATTGACTTTGTTAATAACTAGCCATAATTTGAGACAATATGAAGTAATTTTAATGACTTCAGTGGGACTGCTCAAAAGAAAACCACGTGCATATGTTTAAATATAGCAGGGACAGCATTTTTGCGTGGAAAGGGCATGTGCTAACCCTTGGTCCATGAGATGGTTGGTTTGTTTGCTCATTTAGAGTGAGGAATATTAGAGAATTAAATTATTCATTAGCCACGTCCCCAGTCCTCCAATATTAAGGTGAAAAATTTCACATAAATGGGGATTTTTTGCTATTCTTTAAGGATCGTTTCATTTTTTGCTGAATTTCTCATGCAGTTTAATGATTTAAATTATTTCTCCTGGATATCTTCTGTTGCACTTCTGTGAGGTGTGACTCGAATTGGGGTTCTCCAGCCTTCATGTCCATCACGGAATGGACAGATGAATATGTCTTTGGCAAACTGTGAGTCGGGAAGACTTATTCCAAGTTGCAGTAAGTCAAACTTGATGTTTTTCCAGGTTACATATTACAATGTCGCTTTAGGCACAATTCTGCTACCTGCTGCCCCTCATTCAGGCTTTACACTTTGGCCAATTTTCTCTCCCATGTGTGAGACTCACCCTTTATCTGTGAGTAGGGACCATCAGCAAATGCTTTTTTAAATTTTAAAGCCTTCTATGAGAAGGCGAACGTTGCTTGGAGCCTGTCTGCATCATCCTTGTCTCCCTTTCTATTTGCAGTTGCCACCAGTGCTTGTACTTTATACTCTGTGCTGTGCCTCCGCTGCTTGTACTTGCTGCATCATGCTAGGAAACCTCCGTTCTCTGTCTTAGAGCTCAAACTCACTTATTGGTGTAGTCCTTGGACACCATAAGCCTTTAGCTCAATTAGGAGTCTGAGAACCATCTCTGAACCACTTAAAAGCTTTTCCCCATTGTAATCTCCAGTGGTCCAGCCTATTCTATATTATTTGGTGATATTATTGGGAATGCCAATGTGTGAGTGGCATAGCAGAGACTTTAATGTTAAAGATGCCTGTATTTCCTTGGGCTGTCACAGTCAGCGAGGGTCTGCTTGAGTTCATGTGACTGAAGCAGCAGGAGTGGGTATCTGCTTTTCCCGGCGCCGATGAAGGCAGACGCTGGATGCTTGTGTGTATGTCAACACTAAAGCTTTACCTTTATGGCAGCAGGGCTGCTTGGTGCACACCCAGCTGGCATGAGTGCCAGCACAACTGCTGTCCCTCGCAGCTGGGGGAAAAAAATAAGCGGGGGTGGCTTGAAGAGCCTAAGAGCTTGCAAAGGAAGAACTGTTCCTTTTTAAGTTCTTGGTAATTCTACACCCTTTGCTAACTCTTACCACAAGGACCAGTATTTAAAATTACATTCTGTCCAGGCAGCTTTAGAGAGAGAGTAAATTACTGATTTCAGAGGTGGCTAGTAACAGATCAAACTTCCTTAAGCATCAGCTGGATGGAGAGCTGTGTTGGACAATGATCTCTGAGTGACAGAGAGGGTCTTTTCCAGATGGATTGGTTGTCCAGTCCCATTTATGTAGCTGAACGAACGGAATGTTCCAGAGCATTTAACCCATGGCTGCTTCCTGCTTTCCCTGACTCCTGGTTACTATCTTATACTCTCATAGACTTTTTTCCATCAAAACCGTGATTGATGTCATATATACATCAAAGGCCTGCTCCTCACAGGCCAGGTGCAGATGGGACAATCCAGAAGCTTGACTGCTGCAGCAGTATTTTGGGTTGATCTTTCTTGATGACCTTGTAGCCTATTGCTCTATGCTGTCACTCAGTTTTGCTTGTACTAAGTATTTCTTCAGACCACCAAGTCATGGAAATTATTCCATTTCAGGTGTTCTTTGACTCCCCTTCACAATACCTAATCCTTTCTCGTACTTACCTTAAGATGAATTGTAAAAGGGACCAGCCTGTCAGGAAAATGTTTGGGGTTTTTTTGTTCGTGATTTGTGTGGAGTTGTTGTTTTAATGTGCAATTTCCATTGCTGCTGTCTTGCATGGTTTTAGACTGTCAGAGCTATAGCAAAACTTGCTGAACAGGTACAAGAACTGGAATATTACACCCTATCTCAGAAAAGGTTGCATCTACCAGAAATGGCTTACTGTGATGGTAGTGGGGGGATTGCTAGGGAAGTCAGCTTTGCCTGAGCCGAATTTTTCTGATGAAGGGGGACAGTTGTATAATGAACGATGGGAGAGTACATCAATCTTAGATCTACTAGTAGTAGAGCTACATTGTGTTTCTACATAGTCGCATAGTTTCTACACAGTTCCTGCCGGGGAGCCCGCCGTCACTGTTGCTGTTTGCCCTTCCAGAGCCGCCCGCAGCGCCCGCGCCGAGCGCCGCCCGCGCCGCGCAGCCTCCCGCCCGCCCCGCGCCGCGCCGCCGCGGACGTCACCGCGCAGCCGCCGCGCCGCGCCGCGGGAGGCGCCGCCCCGCGCCGGATGTGAGCCGGGCCCGGCCGCCTGCGCGCGGGCCGCCATGAGGGCGCGGCGCGGGGCCGCCGCGGGGCCGGAGCCGCCGCCGCCGCCGGGGTGCGTCAGCGCGCGCTCCCCGCACCCTCCTCCCCCTCCCCTCCCCGCCCCGCGGCGGCCGTTGGCGGCCGTTGCGCTGACGCTGTTCTCCCGTGCAGGGCGCCGAGCGGGGAGTACGTGGTGGGGCAGGTGGTGAACAGCCTGTTCCCCGGCGAGGCGGCAGCGCGGCCGCTCGCGCGGCTCTTCAGCGGCGCCGCGGCGCCGCCCGTGCTCGTGGCCGTGCCCAGGGTAAGTGTCCCCCGGAGGCGAGGCGGGAACGGCCGCCGCCGGAGCCCTTGGGAAGCAGCAGGTCTGTTGGAGGACACGTGCTGCCCTGTGGTCAGGCCCTTTGCGGGGGTTTGGAGAACACAGCCGCTCCTTTCTCTTCTGTAGAAGAAGTGTCGGGCTCAAAGACCTCACCACTGTTTTCTCCAAGAGCCTTCTGTAAACCTGCCCTCACTTCTCTCCACAGTGTGTGAAAGGAGGCAGGTAATGGTCCCCAAAAGCACATGCTCATCATACCATGCTTAGGAGGGGACGGTACCTTTCAGAAAATAATTGTTACCCCTTTTCCAGGCTATGAAACCAGGGTCAGGGCTAAGCAAGTGTTCCCCTCAGAAAGCTCACACATACTGGTATGGTGTGTGGTTGTGCTGAGGGTGCCTGTTTCATGCAGCAGACATTTAACAGACCTTTTAAACTGGTTTAAAGTCTTCTCTGACCGAGCAGTTCTGGTTTTGAAAGCATAAATAGCTCTTACTGGGAGGAGTAGGACAGATGATTTTCCCAGGGATAGAGTTATATAGTTTCTCTGACAGTCAGACTATAGTCATTTCTGTGTATTGACTCTTAGTAGCCCCCTGGAACGTAAGTTTTTAGCACTGATTTGTTTTCAGAAACTGCTACTGTTATGGTGCCTACGTTAAGAGTAGAAATATTGATGGGTGGGTGCTGGGATGGATGCACCAATGACCAACAAGATCCAGGTGCAGGAAATACTTCTTCCTGCAGAGTTAGTGGCTTCTCTCAGGGGCATTCCAAATGAACTGCAATATATAAAATAATTGTAGAATGTTTGGAGAAGCTTGTTTATCAAGTTAATGTCTTTCAATTTTTTTTTTTAACAGGAAAATAAGAAGAGAAAGCACACAGAAGAAGCTGAGAAGAAATCAGAAGATCATAAATCATCTACCAGTCAAGAACCTCCTGTAAAACTGAAGAAGGCCAAAAAGAAGGAACTTTCAGAAGCAGAGAAAAGACTGGCAAACAGGTGAGTAAATTATAGTTTTATGATAAGATCAAAAAACATATAATCCCAGATAGATTAATTGTAAGATTATGACCTTAGAGGAGCAATAAAGTTCAATTCTACTATTCACTTTAACTTTGTGTTTTAGGAGGGGGGTTGTTCTATTGGTAGCTTCCTATAATTTGCCTTAACAGGTAGTAAATAACTACTTGAGAGAGATAGGTTCATGAAATAATAAAATCTCTGTTAAAGACATAATATATGGTTTATTCTGAATTCTTTCTTTATTATACCTGCCAAAACCAAATGTAAGGGCACTAAGATAGCAAATAATTGTCTTTTTCTATTGCAGAATGATCAAATTTGTTTGTTTAATATATAGTGATCAGGGAAAAATAATGTTTGAAATTTTTTTCTTGAATATCTTCATTTAAGATGTAAATTAAAATATTTATCTTGCAGGCTTTATTTCTTTGACTTCAAAAGCCCTCTTTTTTTCCCCCCATTCAATTGTAACTTGTATATATTTTTCTGAAAAGGGAGTGTGCTTTGGAGCAGGCAGATGAAGAAGAGGAGCTAAAAAAGTTCCAAAGCAAAGAGAAGCAAAAAACTCGAACTTCTCGTATCACCACCAGAAATGTTGTTAATTCAGATACAGGTATTACAGTAAAACAAAAAAAGAAAAGAAATGAGGCTGAGGAAACAATAAAAAACAGAAGGACATTGTTTGTCGGAAATTTACCTGTCAACTGTACTGCTCAGGTATGTGAGTGAATGCTGTCAGCCAAAGAAATGAAAACAATTATGGCAATCCTTTGTTTAAAGAGACATCTCCAGTTGAAAAATCACGTAGATGTGAATAAAATTGCTTTCTGTGAAAGCAGGAAATAATGTTCATTGTAGGAAACGGTTAGAGGCAATCTCTATTTTTTCTTTTAATTTGAGGTTGGTTGTTTACAGCAGTGGATGTAGTTGCTCTTTCTTCAGTAAAATTGGTTAAAGACAAGTAGTAGTACAAAGCTGGAATCTGCATTTGATTTTGAATCCAAATGCTACTTCATTTTTTTTCATAAACTAATTTAAGTTTATTATATCTTTTGCATAGGATTTATATAGGTTTATATAGTTTTTTATATTGAGTTCAGGTGTCTGAATTCAATTGTAGCAATCAACAGGATAAGAAGCATAAATATCATTATAAATTGCTTGTGTATGTGTTAATAGTCCTTTCAACATTATAAGTTATTGTCAAAGACATGTAAAAGTTAGCGTCCTACTTCCTATGAGTAGAATGAAAGTTATAGAAAGCTTACTAGTAGTTCGACAGTAACAGTTCTTATTTACAGGATGAAAAAAAGTATTCATTATCTCAAATCTTTTCTGCTTAGATGCTGAAGTCTCTTTTTAAAGAGTACGGACAAATAGAATCCATTCGATTCCGTTCTGTGGTATGTTCTTTCCTTTAATGAAATGTGTTTTCTCACCTTAAAATGTAGTTTTCAGAAAGCTTGTATCTTTATCTGTTCATAAACGGATTTCGTTGGTTGTTTATCCCCCCTTATTCCCAACACTCCCCTTTAGTCTTGGAGAATTTATCAACGATGGCAGATACATCTTTCCTTTCATTACACTTTTTTTCTGTAATAGCAGTTTGTATACTCAAAAGTTGTATTTTCTCTGTGCGAAGAATGCCTTTATTGCGGCTTTTTTTTTACTTACGCTATTATTCAGCTGGTTTAAAATAACAGTAGCAAGGACATACTATTTGCAAATCAGTGAAATGTGTTAAATAGCCAAAAAAAATCTTAGAATTCAAGAAACAGAAGAGTAAGCCAAAGCAACCTAGCGAATTTTGTGGTCTTCCTAGGTCGTACATAGGAATAGCTATTTACTCGGTGCATTGGCTGTGTTATTCTGATTGGGAACAGTACTTGTTTGAATGCCTCTCAATTTGTCTTCAAGAACAAATAATATGAGCTAGATGGACCTAAGAACCTGTTAACGAAAGCTCTGTTTATCTTATAGGTTCCAGCCGAAGATACTTTATCCAAAAAGTTAGCAGCAATAAAGTAGGTTCCACTTGTGACTTTCATGCTTTATTTTTCAAGGCAAAAATAATCTTAAGTGTTTATCGTTATGCATTTGACCATATCCTTTCTTTTTTTTCCCTTTTTGCCCTCTTTCCTCCACCCACTCTTCCCTCCTCTTCCCTCCTCTTTTTTTTTTTTTTCTCTTTTTACTTTTGTAATTATTTTTGTTTGTAGGTGTTTTTTTCATGACAGGAAAAAAAGAATAATGTTTATTATAGTAGTAAGAAATTAGATAAGTAAGTTACATCTGTTATATTTTAGGAAAGAGAAAGAAAGTGCTAAAAATTCTTGAATTCTTTTGGTTGTGTATATGGGCTGGAGAAACTTGATCAGGATGCATATACAGATGGCGTAAGACGTACAAGTAAAACTGTTAGATATGGGAGACTAATTCTGCCTTTTAGGAAGTGAAATTGTTACTATGTGTGAAATATAGGAGACATAAATGTGTGTAATAAGAAGTGTGTGTGCACTGTGCGTGCTTTGTCTGTGAATTATTTAAAAAATAAGCATATTTTCCCTCTCTTCCAGGCGCAAAGTACACCCTAACATGAAGTACATCAATGCTTATGTTGTTTTTAAGGAAGAATGCGATGCCATTAAGGCTCTAAAAAAGTAAATTTTGGTTTTATTCTTTAACGTCTGGTAAACAGAAGGATTTACAAATGTGTTAAAAGATAGATTTAAATTGCCTCCCTTTTTTTTTTTCCTTTTGCTACAAAAGAAATGGAACAGAAATTGCTAGTGGATTTCACATCAGAGTTGACCTTGCATCAGAAAACAGTTCAGTAAGTAACATACTTGACTTGAAAAATACCTTTTTTTTTTCCTGTAACAACTTACTGTTTTGTATTTCTTCTTTGTTTTGTTTAGCATGACAATAAGCGATCTATATTCTTGGGAAATCTCTCATATGGTAAGTCTAAAATGGATAATTACATGTGCCATATCCCTCTTTGAATAGGGTTAACATTAGGACTTTTTTTCAATCTGTTGTTTATAGAACATGTTTAGGTAGCTAAACATCTTTTGTATTAGGAATTGCAGGAATTAAATTTTAAAATAGCTCATCTAGTTTCAAAATGAAAACCTGAAGGAGTTACAAGTTTCTGACAAATTCTGCAGGTGAATTGTTTTCTTGAGCTATTATTGCTAGAAAAACAAGCATATTTTTTTTTTACTTGATTTTTTTTTTAAATAAAGGTGACTAAACTGTTTAGGCCATAGATTTCCCCAACTGGCAAACGTACACTGGTATTTGTGTGTGAACCACTTCTTTGTGATACACAGTGGCAGCTTCTGATTTTGAGCCACAGAGCGAGCAACTCTGTGCAGGCAATAGGTCGTAACTGTGTGTAGGTGCTTCCCACTGTGCAGTTGAGAGCAGTGCTCCATGAACATTCAGCTCCCTTCGGAGTGCAGCGTACGTGAAGGGATCGCTGTCAGGTGGAGTCCGTATGAAAGGTGCTAATGGAGTCAGGTTGTTTGAGATGAACATACAGAATATACAGATGAGAGAATAACCTGTATTTTGGTATTGGTACCTCATGTTTGTCTTTCTGAGAGCATAAAGGCCTCACACGTGGCCTTTATCAAGATAGAGGTATAGCACCTGTGAGTAAAAGCTGTAAATCTCTTCTCCCCCATTCAGCTAAAAATCACATTTCAGTTAGTGAGCTGTAGACCTTAAGAAATGCCGGCTCAGTCTTGTCCTTGTCAGTGTTGATTCCCGGAAATAGGTTCTGGTGTAAGAAGGAGCTATAAAAATGTAGCACAAATATTAATTTCTGCCCTGTTCAAATGATAAATTATTTGAAAAAATATCAGTCTCCTTTGTGATTTGGTTTTATTATACTCTTCAGAACTTGGAGAATCAGTAACTGTCAAAATAAATAGAATTAAGTCTACATTGACGACTTAATGGTATTTTGCTGAAAGACTAGATATATTTGTGTATCTATAATGCATAAATATAAAGTGTTTGGTAAGGCAAACGATTTTGGTCATACTTCTGATTGAAGAATCATCTGTTTTATTGCTCTTGCCTTTAGACATCAGCGACGACTCTGTGCGAGAACACTTTGCTGACTGTGGAGATATCGTAGCAGTGCGAATTGTGAGAGACAGACAGACAGGCATGGGCAAAGGGTTTGGCTACATTCTCTTTGAGGTACGGGTAAATGCCTTGTTTCAGAACACTGGTCGTTTTCTGCAAGCTGCATTGAGATTTTCCTTCATGTCTTGTTTATTTTTTGCCTTTATATATGGCACTAAACAGTAAATTTTTTTGTATAAGTAGCTTGGAAGACCAGCTTTGTGGAAGCAGATAACAAGTAAACTATTTTAGGCTGTGTGCAAGGAGAAGCTGCAAAATGTTGGAAATGAAATAAACACATTTTATTAGAGATTTAATGGAGGGAAAGATGATGAATTCAGTTGGCATAGTTTTTATCTGTTTCTGTATAACAGGAATTCTTTTCAATAGCCAGTTATTTTATTAGCTCACCCTGAATCAGATGCAGTATAACTTGCTTTCCCTCGGTAGTCTTCCCAGTGTGATCCTCCTGAGCGTTTTCTCCAGCCAAATATCATTCTTCCAGCCCCTGTTTTTTCTCTCTCATCTCTCTGCCTCTTTCTGTGACGCTCTGTGTAGGCTGTTTGAGAACTTTCAAGTATGTGTGCGTCAGATGCCCGAGGTGTGAATTATATAGGTTTGATCATATTCCTGAGCATAGCAGAGATGTGTCATTCAATAAAGCAAGCAGTCTGGTGCTATTGTAAAATTCTCTTTGCGCAAAAAAAAAAAAAGACAATTTTATTTGAAACTCAGCAATTGGAAATGCAATACCTTTAAACTGAATGTCTGTTTTTGCAGAATACAGATGCTGTACATCTTGCTCTGAAACTCAACAACTCTGATCTTATGGGAAGAAAGGTGCGAGTGAAGCGCTGTGTCGAGAAGGGGAAAGCACAGCAACAAAATCCAAATCAGTCTCGTGGACATAAGGACAAAGTTGATACCCCGTCAAAACCCAAAAGATACTCCAGTGATTCATTTGTAGGTGAGAAAGCAACTCCACTGAAAAAGAACACGAAAACAAAGAGACTAAGAAGCATTACTAAAAAGAAAACTGGGAAAAACAAATAGCTTTTGACAGGACTAACTGAAATATGTAAAAATGTTGGTTATTTTTAATAAAATGTTTGAATACAAGTGTGTTCTGTCATAAATTTTTCCTTGCTACTATAGTTGTAATTGTCCTTAGTGTTCACGATAGCTGTTGTCTTTGGGGTGTCTCTTTAGTGGTTCATTTCTCTCAGAAAGCATTGCAATACAATGTGTAAGTCTGTATCCCAATCATAGTATAGAGATTGCATGATTTTAATACTATGTTCCAGGACTGCATTTCCATCTGGTATCTCACAGCAGAGGTTAATAGGATTATTTTCTTTGGGATTTTGGGGGTAAAATAACTCAAAATTAATACTGAAGTAGTCATAACATTAATTTTGGACTGTGAAAACTAAAAAGGAATTTTTGATTTATGAGTGGAAAATATAAAGTTGCTAAATGTATTAATAGAAGTTTAATGGATTAATATCTGGTTGCCCTTTTGTAGCTATGTTTAAAAAGTGAATTCTTTATTTGGTATTTTTTTACTAAAGTTTTAAATGGTATTTCTTCTCATAGTAGGAAATTTTAGAATAACAGAACTGGTTTTATTGCTATGCATAATGTGGTTTTAGTACCTGATTACATTTCTGTAACAGACCAGTCACTGGGAATTCAGAAAGACCTTTAAGGAATTAATATTTGTGCTTTAAGTGCTAGTGTAATCTAGCTCAGGTTCTGTCACTCTGCAGCATAAATCAACTCTGACCTTGTTAAACCGGTACTAATGCCTGATGTCTGGAATGTGAGCTGTCACCTGCTTTGTATCGTAAGAGAGATTGTTGACAGATCTGGGCCCCTTTTTACTACTTGTTTTGAAGGTTCTGTGGCCCTGATCTGCCTCATCTTTGTGAGCTGGGGAATTAGTGTAACTGCACAAACACTTAGGGCTGGACCTAAAACATACAACTAAATTAAATGAGATGAACAAAGGGTCAAAGTTTTCCCTCAGATAAGCTGTATCTGAGTAGCAACAAAATAAAAGAGAGGGAACAACCTTCTATGGAAAGGTTTCTGTTCAATCTGACTTTCTACACTGTTGGAAATCCCACCACTGGGGGTTTTGTACTGAGCTAAGCTGTTAATGTGACAGAAAACAGTTACAATAGCCAATTTATGATTTTTCTTCCTCTTAAAGCACTAAAGCTTTGTTCTGACATTTTTTTAGAAATTAAGTTAACATCTTTAAATTTTAAGCATGTTCTCATTAATCCTTCCAATACAGTGTATGGCCATGTCTGAACACTACACTGCCTTGCTTATAAATCCTCCTGGGCCAGGGTCCATCCTAGGGTGAATGTTTACGAGAATTATGGGGCCAGGGAAAGATGAGAGAAGTGATCTAAAGTATAAATTCACACTAGTTCACTGTTACTATTTAAATACAAGTATCTGGGGCCCTCTCAATCCCCTATAGCGAACTAAACAAAACCACATCAGTCTGAGGGGAAAAAAATGTCAGACTATGGTGTGAAGTTATGAAAATCATTACCTATGCAGTTTTTAACTGTTAACCTTTGGTTTAGATGTGCTACATGGTGGCAGGGAGAGCACTTACACTGCTTATATATTGACCTTGTAGCAGGAGAATCTCTTAGATCAGATTCTCTTTGGCTTGCTTGCTTTTTTTTTTTTTTTTCTTCCTCTCCAATTTTTAGGGCAGGCAGAGCTAAAGATGGGAGCTAAGCACTGAGACAGGGTCACTGGGTTTCCTTTCCCTGCCTGCCCTGCACCCAGGCGTTGCCAGCTGGGCTGTGCGGTGTGTTTCAGCCCTACGCTTACTCAGCTGGCTTTAAGGGGAGGGAAGCCGCTTTAAAGCTGCTTCGGGCGCTGCGTTGTGGCGCAGTTCGGAGGCCGCGGGAGCACTCAACGTTATCCCCAACCTTCCGCCTTCCTCACGGGTGCCAAGATGGTGGCGGCAGGACGCCCTTCCGGGGCAGCGGCGCCCGCGCATGCGCCGCACGGAGGGCGCCCCCGGTCTCCGCAGGCAGCGCGGCGGGCGGCCGCGGCGGGCGCTGCGCGATGACGTCGCCGGAAGCGGGGCGGGGTCCTTTCTCGCGCGGCGCTCGGCCCAAGGTGCGTGCGGGGCCGCGCGCGGGCGCGGCGGGAGCGGAGCTGCCGCGCTCGGCGCCGGTCGCCATGATGGTGGGCAAGACCAGCGCCATCGCCGCGGGCCTCTGCGGCGCCCTCTTCATCGGCTACTGCATCTATTTCGACCGCAAGCGCCGCAGCGACCCCAATTTCAAGAACCGGCTGCGGGAGCGTGAGTGTCCCGCTGCCCTCTACGCGACGGTCGCCCTCCCCCCCCCCCAGCCGTCTCCTCGGCGGTGCCGGAGCTCCCGCGCAGAGCGGGCCGGGAGCGGGGCCGGCCAAGGCCTGGGACCCTCCCATGTCCTCCTGCCTCCTGGGGCTCTCTCTGCACGTGGGAACGCGGCCCTTTCCATGCCGTGGGGGATTCTGCCTTCCAAGTGCTGGAGACCCTTAGATTTCCTCGCTGGAAGCCTGGAAATAATTAACCTCCCCCCCACCTTAAAAGAAAAAAAAAATCCTCTCCTACACACTTAGCCTGTTCTATCACTCCTGTATTTTACATGATGTTTATGTGATTTTATTTTGCTTTCTAGATTTCAGAGAAGACACTTGTATAAAACTGAGTAGTCTGTTATTGCAGAGCTTTAACTGCGGTTGGGTGAGGGAAAAATGTCAGCACTGCAGCACTCCGGCATTTATCTAGGGCATTCTTAACCCTCCTGGCTGCTTTGCTCTTAGCATCCAGGATAAGAATGAATGCCAGAGAAAATGTTGATTTATCCAAAATGTTGAGCTGTTATCCCGTGGCTCTTCATTATTTCACATCTTCAACATTAGTTTAAATATTTCAATGATTGATGGAAGTCTTAAATCTAGCTAAGCTAAACTTCCGTGGCAAGTAAACATTAAGGAATCAGTACTTTGATTAATGAAACAGTCCAAAACAAATTACTTGAAAATGAGTATCTGCCTGATGATGTTAAAATATAGCTTAAATATTTTGGTTTTCTCCTGATAGGCTGACATTGGGAATGACCAGTTTTGATGCTACCAGCCATTTTTTTCCCATTTTCTACAAGCAGTTTCACAGCACATTATGTTCTTCAAATTCTGCATTTTCATCCATTGCTTTTTTATGTAGGATTATGGAAGCATATTTTTGTGTCTATTTTCTAAGTATTTTTACCCTGCAGTGCAAGTCATTCAGTGACAGTTTGAAAGTAATTTGACACGTTTTGTTTTACAGAATAAAACTTATTACTGACAGTTTGATCAACAATGTTTTTATTCTGATGTTGCTAAATATAGGAAGAGTCTTAGGTGGAGACAATATCGGACTGTTTTTTTTTTTTGTAGAAAAACTCAAAGCAATTTTTTGCATCCTGTAAAAATATTATTTGATAGTAATTCTTTTCATTATCTGAGCTTCTACCAAGTAGTCTTTTGATCAGACTTCAGACTTGCACTGCACTGGAAGCCCTGAAGGGGATCTCTGGGATTAACTAGTCTGGACCTGGGATTAATCATTTGCCATTTGCTGTTGGGTCATGCTGTACAAATATCATCTGTAATATTTGCCAAAAATGACTTGAAATGCAGTAGTCAGTTGAGCACTAGAGCTGCTAGTAGGTCCTTAGAGGAAGATTTATTGCTTGTCAGATCATAGTAATAGTGTTTTGTGGAAGACTTTTAGACTTTTCCATAACAGCAAATCTTTGCAACTGACGTTTTTAGGATGGGGTGATAATGTAGTGTAACTACAATTCCTAAAGGACAGTGAATCTCACACATCAGCGTATTGCTCATCTCATGAAGTCAAACAGAGACTGAAAAATGAAAAAGCAATTTAGCTGTCCCAGTTATATTTTGCATTGTTTTGGGGGGAGTGTATCAGGACAACAGTTTGATTTACAAAGACCTTAGTCAAAATAGGTTGGCCAGACTCAGGTTTCAGGGGGAGAAGTTGTTGTTTCCTGGGAATTTTTGAAAAAAAACTTTGAGCTTTGGGTTTTTGGTTGTCTTCATCTTATTTATTTGCAGGTTTGGTGTTCTTTGAGTCTTTCAGTGTTCCTAGTCTTGGTGCTTACCCATAATTTAATCTGGGAGCCAGCAGAGAGCAAAGCTGTAAACATCTGGAGCTGCTTGGTCTCAAAAGCTCCGTTTTAAGATGACTGGATTTTAGATGTATTTCCATAGCCAGAATGTCGGTCTCTTCCATTGACTTCCAAGCACGTTGTGATGCTCTGGAGAGCTGCATGAGAGGAGAGCTCTAGGTGGGCTTCCCCGCAGGGCAAGATGCAAGTGGCTTTTTGGTTCTGCCCCTGTGTGGGGCTGGATGTGAAGCTGCTGGGGCACCCAAGGACTTGTACGCCCAATGTCCGTTCCGCCTTGACACTTCCCTCCCAACATGACAGTTCCTTCTATAAAAGAATATTTGTTAGCTCCCTCTCCTTTCTTTAGGTTGATACTGTCTTTAGAAAGAATAGAATCTTCTAATTTTCTCTGTAGGGGAGGACTTCCTGAATGTCTGTTAGAGCTGTGTTGTTGTTTGTTTGTTTGGGAGGGGGGTTATTATTTTAGTGAGCGATCTTATAAAGAGGTCTGTAAAAATACCATTTAAAAAAAAAACTAAATAGGAAAATTTTGTAGTCGTTCTTGAAAGGTTCTTTAGATCAATGTGCAGTTTTAAAATCTCGATGTCACTTTGAATTCCATCATTGGGCTTAGATTAAAATGTCTGATCTCACCCACGTGCAGTCAGTGGTCAAAAGCTTTTCTTAAAAGATTGTAGTTACCTGCATTTACTTTATTTCTTATCATTACTTTTTAAAATCTCTGAGTGTCTAGACTGGTGACTAGTATCTAGTGTAAAGTTTTAGAAGATGCCATAGTACATGTGAAGAAGGCAGGACTTTCTCTTTAGACTGATGTGAACGTGCTAAGCTGTAGCACCTTGTACTTCCAATTGATTGACGTTTTCAGTGAATGCAGTGCAGTTGCAGTGGGGCTTATTTTTAGTTGGGAGATATTTCAAATAGTTTTTATTGTTTATTATTTCATCTTTAAGATCTAATGTATAGTGGAAATAGGCTTGTATAATAGTGCAGTTTAAAGTTTTGTGCAAAAAAAAAAAGAAAAGAAAACTTCTGAAAACTTGCGCTGGCCTGATGAAAAGCACCAACTTACAGAAGATGAATTTGTTTTCAATACTGAAAATAACCAAAATGATAAAATGATACAAACCTACAGTTCTATATGATATGTATATATATTTTTCCGTGTATGATGTTGCAAAATTTTGCACACAGGCCAATAAGTTGTCGAATTCAAGCATTAAGGATTAATAGGGTCTCACAGAAGATAAAAAGGGTGATCGCATAGTTACAATGTGAACTCTTTGAACTCTTTTTATATAAGAACACTTGATCTTGTCTACAATTTTCACATGTTAGATTATCAAAACTATGAGATAGTATTTCTGAGTGTCTTCATCACATGGACAGTCTCCAATTCTTAGCTCATTTTCATTAAAATTGCTAGCTTTTTTTCTGTGCTAGTATAAAATATCTTTACACCCCCCTAAAGGCATTAAAGCAGAGCTTTATATCATTTTAATTACACTGATGCTGTTGTAGAGTTACAGTTTCCTATTGTAGACAGGCTTTATGTCTTTGCTGGATGACTAAATCTGTGAGCACTTCTTCCCCTCATTTTTTTTTGTTTTCCTTTGGCATTTTATTTTAAAAATGTTTGATCCGATCTTGCTTTTGCTGAGGGATGATGGGAGGCTATACCTTTTTAACTAGTTCCCAAGGCTTTTTTATTTGTTAGAAAGCAGCTGGAAAAGTATGCTAGATGCAGAGTGGCCTGCATTTTCTGCTGGTCTTTCAAAATGGTTGTGGCTTAAAGTTAGATATCGTTGTAGTGTTGCTTATCTTTGTTAGAAATTAGTGTAAAGAGATTCTGTGCTGCTTCCTCTGGTCCTGTTCCTTCTCCCTGCCTCTGCTGTGCATGCAGGTATGACACCCTTCGGGCTCGGCACCGTTGGTGTTCGCTGTAGCCAGCAGGAGAGTTGCCAGTTTGAGCAGTGTCCCACTGGTAGCCCTCATTAGCCCTCTAAATGGTATCTCCTGCAGAGAGTGGGTTGCAGTCCTGTGCTCAGTCCTCAATGTTTAGAGCATATTTCTTCTTATTTCAAAAATAAGACTGTTCACATTTTTGTACTGAAATCTAAAGACTGTTTTTAAAATGCAGAATTGCAAATTAAAAATGTGCAATGTTTTTATCCTTACAGGAAGGAAGAAACAGAAACTTGCCAAAGAGAGAGCTGGGCTTTCCAAGGTAATACTGTCTTTGTAATGCAGTGCTGTATTTAAAGGTGTCTCATTTGTACCAGGGTTATTTGGGAGATTTATTTAAAGGCTGAGTTCTCAGTTGTTGCTTCCAGCATTTCAAGCCTTTCTGTAAATATCCAGTCTTTATTTTCAACTTTCACAGAAAACCATACGAAAGGATTATTCCTTCTTTGTGTCAGATAAAGGCCTTGTAAGAGACTGTGGCATTTCAGATGTGGCTTAGTAGTGTTTTTCCTTTGTCCATAAGGACTTTTTAAATATAAAAACCATTGGAGGGATACATCTGTGACTGAACTTAGAATTCTTTTGCTAGAAGCATTTGATTTGCTTCATGTTTTCCCATGTTGCCAAGGGATCATGTAGGAGGGGCTGCGTCTCTCTGTCCTGCACATGAGAAATACAGACGTGATAAACATAACACACCATTGAATTTATGTTTGCTTCAGTTATCTGCTTAAGCAATTGATTTTCAAGCTCCATCTCCATATGTGATGCAATGGTTTAATTTGCAACACTTGCATATATTTAATGTATAATATACACTTAGTTTACTTTTTTGCTGATTTCATCACGAATATATAGTTCTCAGGTTTTGATTTAAGTTGGGGATGTTTTCTGCCAACTTGTTTTTTAAGCAATGTTTGTGGGCTAATGCAAGTTTTATTGTGTGTATGTGTGTGTATAGCTGCCTGATCTGAAAGATGCTGAAGCAGTTCAGAAGTTTTTCCTTGAGGAGATTCAACTTGGAGAGGAACTACTAGCTCAAGGTAATTGCATAGTTCTTTTTAAAGGGTAAGCTGTAAAACCATTATTCTTCACATTTGCTGAAAGATGATTTCTGAGTACTGAGATGTTTTTGGAAGTTAAATTTGTCTTAAAAATCAGTTGCTTGTTTTTAAGCTCCACTCAGAAGATTCAACAGGGAGAAGTGATGAAATGCGTGCTTTGATTCTCAGCATATTAATCCATTTCTGATGGTTGCCTTCACACTGCCTAAGAAGTCTGATTTCAGAATACTGCCTTTTGTCCTGCAGGTGAATATGAGAAGGGCGTTGATCACTTGACCAATGCTATTGCTGTGTGTGGGCAGCCACAGCAGCTCCTGCAAGTTCTACAGCAGACTCTTCCTCCACCAGTGTTTCAAATGCTTCTAACTAAGCTCCCTACAATAAGCCAGGTATGTGCAACTTTTCCTGTTGTTGAGGTTTGAAAGTAGTTGAACTCTTTGTGTTATTCACTAGGTAAGTCTTGAGTATTGCATAAGTTTTTGTAATAGGGCAGTATTTACTCTGAAACTTAAACTTGCATGGTATTCTTCATATCATTTTTAATAGCAAACAGTATACAATAGAAATACAAAACTTCTCATGCTTGGATCTTTACTAAGCTCTTCTAAAGCCGAGTCATTTGATTCCAGCTCTGATGCCTGTCTGTAAGCAGGTCCACTATTTCCCAGATGCAAGTTGTGGGTCAGAACAAGGATAACTTTCTTGTATTGGATCTTGATTTTTATTTTTATAATTAAGTATCTGTGGTGTTACACAACTCCATCAGAATTAGTCTGTTGGTTTTGCTAGCCTAGTGCTTGTGGGCCTGCTATAAACACAGTGTTAATTAACAGCAGAACACATCACTGTTTTGAAATCTTGGGGAGTTTCCTGATAACAAAAGTGCTGGTAACTCTGTGTAAAATGACCTTCGTTTTTACACTGAGTGCAATGCAGGTAATTTGGTAATGCGCTAAGAGGTGAGTCTGCTCTAATTAAATAATAAAAGTTCTACTTTCTTGAAACTGTAAGGCTGTGCCCTAATGGTGTTACCTTACAAAGAGCAGAGACTCAGTACTGTGTTTCAGTCAGCTCTCTCTTTACAGCTCAGGCTTGGTTACATTTCAGTTTGTGGTCCATTTAGTGAGTAAAAACACTGAAAAGCACCAGGTGCAAAAGAGGTAATGGTCTGGGAAAGCAATGGAGCAAAAATATTTCAGTAGAGAACAGTGCCAAAATAACATGGAGGTCATCATTTAAGGCTGTCAGAATATTATTTATCTGACTTTGACTTTGTTAGGTTTTGCACAAAGTATAGTTTTTGGAGAACTGGCTTCAAAAATCATGTCAAATAGATTATTTTTTTTAACACTTTAATCAAATTTAATTCAGTAATTACACTGCTTGATGTTCAGTGTAAAGTTACATTGCTTGATAATCAGTTGCCTACTGTCAATTTTATGTGAATGAGTTTTTCTCCTTCTTACAGAGAATTGTAAGTGCACAGTGCTTGGCTGAAGATGATGTTGAATGAGGTCACACCACAACAGGGGGGAAAATTGTTTTCTTACCCCAGAAGATGAGCATCAGTAGGGGGTATAAAGGGGCAAACATAATAGTTAAATGGACTGTGTACCACACTGGGTTCTACCAGAGTTAAAATTAACTTTGTGTAGGTGGGTTTCGCAGGATTTTATTTATTATCCCAGTGAAAAGTGTATTTTGATAAGAATTCATTTTATAAATACACTGTGTTGAGTTATCAAAGTATCACTAATTTCATTATTATTAAAATATGCAGTTGTAATGTTGTACATATAAAGACATAAAACTACGACCTATTGAAAACCCAATGCTCATTTTTGAAAAAACAAAGTTATGGCAATAAAGATTTATCTGCACTTGTGTGTCCCTATAGTGCTACTTTAAACCTCCAAACCTTGGGGTGTGAGAGCAAACAATCTAAAAAGGAGTTAACATTAAAAAGTATTTTTAATGTTATGGCTGGTCTTCCAGTGGTTTTAGTACCTTAAGTTTAAAACCTTGTGTAATTTTCTGACAAAATAGACATGATCATTTAAACAGTGACTGTTCACTCTAAAAAGCTGCAAAAACAGAATGGTGATAGGTGACTGCCTGCAGGAAGAATGACAAACCTATTTCTGTCAGGAACAATGACATCTGTGCTGCAAGTCAAACCTGTATCTGTCAAACATGAAAGCTTTACTAATGCAGATATTTTTGAAATAAAGGTGTTTGGAATAGAACCTTGGACAGCTTTTAAAATAGAGAGTGTTTTCCCTGAAGCTTGAAACCTTTTTTAAGGTAGACAGATAACATTTCAGTCTCTAATCTTCAGAGCCATAGAAAATAATTGCTAACAATTTTGACATTTGCCTTAAAAATTTCTGTGCTGATGCAAGTTACGAAGGCAAGACAATGATACCCTCAGAGTAAGTTTGTTAGTAATAATAGATTTAGAAAGGCGTCATAAAATTTCAGTGCAGAGTGATACTGTAAACGTGAATTAAGTAAGTTTACCAGTGAAAGGGAGGCAAGTAATGTAGCAACTCTTGTTTCTTGTGGAAGTATTCTTTTAAAAACAAGTTTTCCATGGGTAGAATGTCCTGAATTTCCTGAATTAAAGCAGATTGTTTCCTGCTGTTTTCAGGGTTTGGGTTTTCGTTTGTTTGTTTGTTTTTGCTGTTGCCATGCAGGTAGCAGAGGAAGCAATTAAAAATGCAGCTTTGTGTTTTTGACATGTATTAAGTTAAGAAGAACAAAGGAAGAGAATGCTTCAACATATCTCTCTGACAAGTGGTAATTTTGCTAATGATTCACGTACATTAATAGTAAGATACTGTGTGGAATTAATCCAAACAGAAGTGACGTTCTCTGAGAGAGCATTAGCCAACGTTCCCATCTCTGTCTCATTTCAGCCTAGTAAAGGTTTCTACAAAGGCAGATTCTTTCAAAGCGTAGATATCAATGTTTCAGAAATTGCCTCGCACAGGATATTTGGGAGGTTAAGTGGATAGATAGTTCATGGTTACCTAGCAATCAAACACTTGAATTGGAAGTACAAATAGCTCTGAGCCAATCTGCTTAGACCATTAGATTTGCTGTAGAATGGTTATTTACCCCTTAACCTCTTCAAGATGCCATTTCCCAAGATTTTGAAGTATTATTGAATCTTTATATAATGGGATAAATGCAGAAGTTAGAGGTTGGTATAAGCAAAAAATTCTTGAAGAGCTGGCTATAATCTAGTGTTTTTGTTGCGTTTGGATTGCAGTAGTCATAATCTTCAAGTGACAATAGCCGGTTTGCTCTTTTCCTTTTAACTTGCTTCAATTATTCAGAAGTTACTCTGCACCTAGAATTTTGAGTTAAAATTACTCTGAAGACTGTTATGTTTAAGAGGTGCAGTTTGGTCTTTTTTCAGTGCCTTTTACTTTTTAATCTTTGCAGTTTTCTTAGAAATAGTCACAAATTAAGTTCATAGAACTGTTCCTGTCCCTTGTGCTGTTACTCTTTTCAGTTAACATCTCTTTAGTTCAACTTGAACCCCCTTTTTAAGCATAAGGTAAATCAAACCCTCTTTCTCCCTCCATGCCTCTAAAAAATAAACCAAAACAACACAAGTGAAAAATAGCACCCTTCCGTTGTGCAGGGGTTTGTAAGCTTTCCTTTGTATAAGGATGCTGGTTTGAGTTCATAATAAAAGGTCCTTTGCAGTAAGTATTTTTTGGAAACCAAAATTCTTAAATCCTTCTGCTTTTGTTGGTGATCTTGGCGATAGTCTGACAAATGTCCATTTCTTTAATTAAACTTGTAGCCGTCTGTTAACCTAACTTTAGTTACATTTCTTTTTCTCAAGGTTAAATGCAAACAAGTTTTTAGATAGCATAGGTTTAAATGAAGTCTTTAAAAGTGCAAATTTGTCCTTGTCTTTGATAATCTATTTAAATAGTGCTTAGCTCTTATGCTAGTGCAAACACTGATAGCTGTTTTGTCTTCAGCTTATAGGGTGGGAATGTTGAATCTTTGTAAGAATATTTAGATTTTTTTTCCCCAAAATCTGATTAAATGAATACGTTTCAATTTCTGAATTTTGAAGATGCTGTTTAGAATTGGAATTTGCTTTCAGTCCAAGAATGGCAACCAGTTTCAGACATAAGAACAGTGCAGGTCACCAGAAGTGCAGGGATAATGATTGACACTGCAGCATCAGTAGCTGTGCTTATGACCTTATTTGTACTTGTGCAAATTAAAAAATGGTGAAAGTGAGCCATACCGGTGTTGGTTTAGCTGCTTGTGAGCTCACAGCTACTGGTCCATTATATCTGCAGTCTTACTTTACTGCAGGTAAAACTGTTCTTCCTTCCCCCAGAAAGAGCCGTTGTCCATTTTTGACGCTGCGTTCCCCTTCCAGGAACGAGGCCCTGATTTTTGGTGTGTATGGCCACTGAGAGGATTTCTCATAAAGGAAATCGGAAGCCTATGGACACAAATTGAGGAGTGTTCTCATCAGGTTTGAGCTTTTCAGGCAGCTATTCAAATTAAGCAACAGGTGATTTCTTAGTCCTGCAGGACTACCTTTTGGTTAGGTTCTCACCACTGAGTTTTTTAGGTAATGGGTTCTAATCCAAAACCAGTAGGTGAGCAGGCACTTAAGGAATTGCCTGGCATTTATTTCCTTACCTTGGGAAGGAATGAGAGAATATTGCCCTTAAGTTGAAAAATGCTAAAGTCTCAGCCCACGTGTTTGAGGCCAACTAGCATGTACGTGTAGCTCAAGTTATTTATGCACCCAAAAGTACCTAAAGCTTGATGAGTACACGGGTGGATGGCTTGTTGAAAGGCCCTTAGGTTGAGAAAGGCCCTTACATGGAGTTAAACTTCAGGTGGATCTTTGAAGTGGTCACTAGGTGCTTTCAATGAGTGTTTAAGGGTGTATGTCCTATGCACCTGTTCCTCTATTTTTTTTAAGGGATTTAGGGAAAAAAAAAAAGATAATTTCTCAAGGTTTTTGTTATACCCAAATCTTGCTTTGGTTTTAAGAGTATGTGTTTACATTGACTGATATGGTCTGCTTAACAGAGTGAACAAAAAAGTCTGCATACAGCAGTCAGATCCGACCCAAAGTCTTTCATCCAAAGAGCTGAAACTTGCACTTACCTCCTAAGCACTGAGCTGGCTTTCATTGCGGGCACTCGGAAACTTCTGCTCTCAGAAAGCAGAACTTGCCATGCCTCGACTGTTGAAATGTGTGTGTGGAGTCGCAGCAAACAGCTGCCTCTTGAGTGATGCTTCTGTGTCAATCTGGAAGTGGATGGTTAGGGTTGTTTTTTTTTTTTTTTTTTTTTTTTCTCCAAAGTCCATTAGTTTCTGTATGTACTGAGAAGAAAATGGAGATTCTCACTTCCCTGCAGTGGGTGCTTGACTTTGTTATAGAGCTTACAAGCACTAGCTTTACAGCACTGTTTAGTGGATGTCTTTCTGTGAGGTCACTGCTTCCTGGGTTTTCTGGTTCCTGCCACAACGCAGTAGTCATGCAATCTAAAAATCCTGTATTTTATGAGCTTTTGACTGGACATGCATAGTTCAGTTGGTCTTGTGTAAAGGTCTGGCCTTGATTTAATGGGTTGATAGGTGTGTGTCTTCCTGCAGCCCTCACAAATACCATCATTTCCCTTCTACCCTGGCGATGTTCTTGGCTGATTCTCTTTGATGGGTAGAGTACATCTGCCCAGGCTTCTTTGTGGTAGGTGCTGCATGGGGGAGTTTTGCTGGGACTAGTTCAGTATTAGAGCCTTTAAATCTATCTAGCTGCTCTGTGCTGTAACACAATTATGTGTGGCTTTTAAGTGTGAAATTTCTACCATGCATGGAAACAGAAAACAGCTGAGGCCTCATAGTCTGCCTCTTTCCACATCTTGGGCCCTTGCAACTGCGAAAACAGATTTAGTCACCCTAGCAAGTATCGTTTGTTTACAGAGCAGGTTTCAGTCTGAACAGCAGAGGGCACTTTTGTACGTTTGTTCTGTGCAAGCTCATCCTGCAGAATCCTGATTTTTAGGATGTTGTCTGGGGGGAGATGTAATGCAGCATTTTGTCCAGGCAAATTTGGTGCAGTACATGAGACAAGACAGGAAGCGGGAACAGTGCAGCATGTGGCTCTGCTGATGCCGATGCTCTGGCTTTTCAAATCCTATGTTCTTAGTTCATTGTCATGACACAACGAAAAAGGTTTCTCTCTTCTTCCCCTCCATCTTCAGCAGAAAATCCTCAGCCCAAATAAGATACATACATAGGCCAGCTGCGTTGTACAGCTTTAACACTGCTAGAAAATGCAACTGAAATCTCATTCCCAGTGTGCACAAGGGGAGAAAAGTGCCCTGTGCCCACATCAGGTTTTTCTGAATGAAGGTTCCCAGCCTGAGCGAGGAGAGGGCTCCTTATTATCTGCAGCGTGGAGGATGTGATGTCTGCACTTTAAGCCCTTGCCTGGGATTGAACTCTGGCCTTGATGGGTTGTCTGTGTGAGAAAAAACAGCCCCCCAGAAGGGAAGGATGTTGTTATAGGTTGCTAATAGGTTACAGGTGCAGTATGGTTGCTGGTTTAGATTCAGCTTAAAGTGGCTAGATCTGTTCACGCCACTGCCGTCCCACAGGTGATGCAAAGTGAGCTGGTGGAGTCTCTCTGGTGCTTGGGAGGCAGAAGCCTGTGGGGGCACCCTGACGTGGGACCAAATATTCACTACTCCCACACACACTTCGTAAGTCCAGTTGTCACAATAATGTAATCTCTTGTGACAGTCAGTCACAGAACTCTGCTTCTTGGGGTGTGTTTTCTGGGGAAAAACATATGTTAATCCTGTACGTGTAAATAGAAGTTTTCTGTCCCTGGAGTTGTAAATCAGCATTTTTTCCAAGCATTGAACTTTCAAAAGTACTTGGGAGTGTGCTTGAAATACAGAAAGTATCTAGAGAAAGAGAGCTGTTTAATAAAAGATACTGTCTCTGCAAACCATGCTTTATCATCCATCCTCAGGTCACTCTGGACATGTCACACACTGTAAGATGGCCTGGAAGATAAAGAAATTTGCTGTAACAAACTCATCTTTGCCTCTTTTGGCATATGTGTAAAAGAGCGTTTTCCAGAGCTCTGGAACAACCCGGTTAGCATATTTTATTGTATTTAATATTGTTTAATTAGAAGGATTGTACTTTCAGCTGTGATAATTAAAACAACAATAATTATTGCATGGATTTGTTACTTATAATGCAATGGATAATTAAACGGAGAAATGGAGAAAAGGGATTCATGAGCAAGCTTGTTCTTTGAGAAACTCTCCTCTGGTGTTTTTAAATTGATGGTTCATGCCTAATCAATTCATAGCAGTGTCTCATTATTGGTGGAAACAATGTTTGGTTTTGCTGGAAATTTACTTTCACCACACAGCAGCCTCATGTTATTTAATTACTTGGTTCGGTAAGTTACTGCAGTGAAGAATACATACTGCTGGAACGAAGGAGATGAAAGTTTTTGCATATATAAAGGAAAGAAGCCCCATCTGCCCTCAGGTTGCAGCCCCCTGTGTTTATTGAGTTGTTCTGGTTGGGGCTCAGCTATAATGACACTCCAGGAACAGAATTTGTGGAACCATTTGTGGGTTGGTACTTGATTTACATTTTCTTGCTTTTATCCCTCCCTCCTAAGTTTTCAGCTTTATCATCAGACCCCTTTGCTTGTATTAGAAATTGTCTGCCAAAACTAAGGGCCCTTTTTTACTTCTCTGTAGGGATGTCATCTACTGGCCGTTGGCACTGGCAGAATTCTTAGCATCAAAATATTATTATTACTTCTGTATCAGCAGAGATGTGTGTGGCACGCTGAAGAACCTGTCCAGAAGAAGTCCATGCTTCTGCAAGCTCACAGTCTGCGGTTGTGATCCTGTAACTTACTCTGCATGGCCCTTTTCTCATGGAAACCTAAGCAGTCAAGAACAGGACATTGGGACAGTGACACGGGAAGGGAGAAGGTAAGGTTTAGGACAGTCTGATTGCTTCGATAGTTACTGGGTGGGTGTTTTGTTTATCTGAATTGTGTATAAACAGTTGGCTCCTTTTCTACATCATGTTATTTTTAGACTGGTTATTTTAGACATACCATCAAAAAAGTCAGACCTCAACCATCAGTGTGGTTGTAGATGAAAAACCTACCAAAAGAGAAAAAATATTGAAGATGCGTTTTATGATTGAAAAGGTTTGAAACACAAATTTTCAAAACTGAAATCAAATATGAATTGTCACCACTGGGTTAATCATTCTGCTGGACATCTTGCAGTTGACAGGAACTTGTGAACTGTGCTTGTACATTGCGAATGTAAGAAGCTTTCAAAAACCTGGCTTGCTGTTTTATAGCAACTTTAAAAGGAACTCTGACTGCTCTATTCAAACTTACTGATCAGACAGCATCATTGTGCCTAAAATTCAATGAGTCCATCATGTAAATAGGGAAGTTGGGACACAGGGATATATAAAGTAGCCAGCTTAGAAAGCAATACAGTGAGTCAGATCCATCCTGTGTGTTGAACTGCCAAGTGTGAACACACAAGGACCTAATAATAATGGTTAAAAACTCAAGAGGTGCCCACAGCACCTTACTGTGAGGGAGTCATAGCCCAATCTTAAAAACAACGCAGCCCTCTAAAGCTTTCTTCTGATATGAAAAGACTTAGTGGTTAGAGTAGAAGTTACCTGTTGAGCAGATCGGGTAATTTTCCCTTTTTTTTTTTTTTTTTCCTACTTTCAAGCTGATACCTGGCAAGGAGAGGAGAGTGGGTCTCCGTGTTGGCTCTCTAGTAGTGATATATACAGAGGAGCAGATGAGCAGACTGTTGGGGCCTGCCACCTTCCTGAACCAACAGTGTGGCTCTTAATAAGAGCTTGGACTAACCCCTTGAGTGTCTTGGCTGCTCTGGGCAAGCATGGAAGTAAGGGTTCGTAATTTAAAGTGTCTTTCTAAAGTGAATAGAGACCCTGGGATGGAATATTTGATATTAGAGTATTCTCTATGTATAATATCGTTGGCTTCTGTCTAGCCTTTTTATTTCTTTCTGAGATGGTATCTTAGGAGATTGCAAAGGTCAGTGGTAGTGTTTTCTGCACTGGGTTGCCCTCAGAATTTTTCATCAGGCCTGATAATATCTTTGATCAGAGTGTAGATGGTGCAGCCTTTCACGGATCAATGTCTCCTGCCTTGGGCAGTGCATTTTCAATAAAACCAGTGACAGCATCCCTTGTCTGGAGCTTATTAGTGTTCCTATGTTTGCTCTGTGGCTCTTCCTCTCAGAACTCAACGTCTTCCCTTGTTTTTAAAGAAAAGCTTTAAGAAAAAAATGTTACAGTGTGTTAGAAGCAGCAGCCTTGGACTTGGACTTTTCATGGACTTGCCCTGGTTCTCAAATTTCTATTCAAATTCTGCTTTCCCAACCCCTGGTAATATTCTAGGTGTTGTGTGGCTGGTCTCTGGGCAGCAGAAACTTTGTTGTTGACTGATGCATCGGGGGAATTTGTAAGTGACGCTGGAACAGCATAGAACATTTTCACATTTGGGAACTTAACCACTGCATTTCTTCCTGGAGGACCAAGTTATTTTTTGCTACTATCAAAGGCTATCACCCTCCTTGACAGAGCATGTGCAGAACAGTTGTGCTCTTGTGAAACCTCATGGGACCCAGGGATCACAGATGAGGGAAGGCTGGGATGGGACTAATGATTATCTAGGCACAGGATCCATGCCATTCTTTGCACCAGAGCCAAGTGCAATCTACTGCTAGTCTTCCTTCCTTGTCCATAAACTGTCAAGCGTGGTCATGTATTTCTACTGGCAAATATGGGAACGAATAGCACCGTGACATGAGGCAGAGCTTTGTGGGCAGTGAGTAAGGATGCTTGATGCAAACTTTCTTCGTTCGCTTCCAGTGTTGAAGCTTCCCAATCGTGGCCTTTCCTGGCAGTTCTCAGGCACCAGGACTGCTTTTTGATTTTGTTCGTTTTTGACTAACTGGAGTCTTCCAAATTTAGCTGCTTTCTATAAGCATCAGAATTCACCTATAGAATTCACCAGTTCTTCTCTTCTCTTTAATTCACCACGTAAAGATCCTACAAAAGGATCGTTTCATTGCCTTTGCTTGATATTTTCCAGAATGCGGTACCTTCCTTTTGCTGTCTGAAGGGCTTAGTATTTTGACTTTTTGTTTTTCTTTCAGTATTGAAAGGTTAACACCGACATTCTTTTACAAAATGCAGAGGAAACATGTCAGCACAGAGGCACATAATGGAGTTACATTTTAGAGGGCAAGTCCTGGTGCATTTGGTCCGACATGATTTGGAACAGGGCATCAGCTCTTGATTCGTGCCTGTCACCTTCACGCACAGCAGCGCCTGCTGTTCCTGCCAGCCCCTCTCTTTGCTTTAGGCACCAGGTGATGCTCACAGAACACGATAGGGCTGGTGGAGCTCTCTGGGCAGCTGCAATGACAGACAACAGTCTTCAGGCCTCACAACGCCAGGTCCTCACAACACAAAGACAGACTGGGCTATAAGAGCATGTCTCAGAGCTTTTCAGTGGATGTTTTTCTGTTTCCCTTTTCCTTCCTGCACCTATAATTTATGGACTAAGTGGTTTAACAGCTGGCAAAGCACTGAGAGGAAACCCAGCCCTGTTTTCGGGGTACGTACAGCAGACGCAGAGAGGCAGCAAGAGCTTGGAGGACCCTGCTTAGCCTGTTTTTCCGGAGCCTGTGCCACTAGATGGCAATGTGGTTCTCTTGGAGTTGAGAAGTCCCCTTTTTCTTTCCTGTAAAATTCTTGCTTTTTCTGTATTCATCTCTGCCAAACTGATGATTGCAGCCACCACTCCGGCAAGAGAACAGAACAAAATCATTTCATAGAACATTACAGCTGTTGTGCCTTTTCCTTTCTTTTTTGTCCCCCCCCGCTTTTTTTTTTCTTCCATTTCTTTGTCCCACAGCAGGGTGCAGAGGTTTAAAAACCTTATTTCTTAATTGCTCTCCTTCTAAAAACAGAGAAAACACAGTCTCTTGGGAGCAATTAGCTGTGAGAAAAGCTTTTCTCAAACAATTGCCAGGAAATATTGTCTTGACCGATATTCCTGATGTAACACTGTCATTCTCAGTACTGTTATTCTAAGACATTCGCCTGCAAAAACAGCAGGCTACAGAACTGTAATGTACAATCTGCAGTTTACCACCTACCTCACCTTTTTATGTACATTTACTTTCAGTTTGTCTTCCCACCATGTTTCCTGTAGCTATTTTGTTTAGGAGAGTGAGGAGTTATTTGTGCCTCTTCTCTTGTGATTCCAGCATATCAGGCCAAGGCTCTGACAAAACAGGGCTGAAAATTGAGGTTGCACCTCTGCTCTCCAGGTTCCTGATTGAAATTCAGTGTCTGTGTGCAATGGAGGAGGTCAGACTGCATGATTATAATGATCCCTAGCCTTAAAATATGGCAGTTTTGGAATACGTGAGACTGGTGAAGCCTGAATTTTGCTGGGAGTGATGAGGGAGCAACCATATGTGAAGCGGGCTGCAGAGGCACCTTAAGCCAGGGCCTTGACCCTGAAAACCCTCTCCCCGTCACCTGGGGTGAAGGGGTGAAGGGTGGGCAGAGATCAGAGGAAGAGGTGGTAAACCTCCAGCACTAAAAGCCAAAATTATCGGTGGCCAGGAACTGCTGATAGATAGATTACATACCTACATGCCCATTTGCGCGCACAGACATGTTTGTTTGTATGGGGAACTTCAAATTTTGTCCCTTTCTACATAAATTCATGGAGGTTTGAGAAATAAGCCTTATTTTGTGGGACAGGGTGTGAACTGAAGCACCTTCTGGAAGACAGACAGCAGTGTAATCCTTTCATTCAACCCTGTCTGCAGCTGCTTTTTATAAACTTGGCATAAATATGTGCTCAGTGAGGCCAGGCCTGTGTAGCTGGAAAATATTTTCCACCATCCAAAAAAACAGAAGACTGGAAAAAGAGCCCAGAAATTGTGCATAACATGGAATGGCCTCGCTTGTGGTTTTTTTCCATGACTTCCTCGGCTCATTTTTCTGCTGCCAATTTTAGAAGCCCATAAGTCATACTTGTTAAACTTTCTCAGTTAAAATGTAACTCTAAGAACAAAGTCATATGATACGTTGCAGCCAAATAATCCTTGCAGAGCCTCTGACTCGGGAAAAGTGGCGCTGACTTGGCCGGCTCGCGGCCCCGCGCGGGCTCCCGTCCCGGGACAGGGAGCGCCGGGGTAGCTCGGCAGAGTGGGGCCCGGCTCCGCGGCCCTCCCGGGGGAAGAGCTCCCCACTGACTGCAGTGAGGATTTCTCCCTGCCCTTGCTAGGGTAATCATGTCCCCGGAGGGTTATATTACAGAACAGTCAGCTCAGAAGGGCAGAAATACCAACTTCTCTTCTAGAAGCACTTCACATAGGAAAGGAGAAAAGGAAATGAGAAGAGGCAGCACAGAGACTGGCTGGTCTGGCAGCAAAGCGCTGAGGCTGTTGTAGGTAGGTGCTGTTGCCATCAGAGTGAACTAGCTGAGGAGTGAGGAGAGAGTTGCCAAGAGTGAAAGTGAACTTGCTGGAGGGTTTGAAGAAAGGGCATCCTCACTTCAGCGCATTTTTAAGCGCTGAATCAATATGGAAGTGCTCACATGCCAGGAACAACTTCCCCCCCCCGCACACACATGCACCAGTGTGACTCTCTTTTATAAGGTGATTTTGTTTACACCTGAGCCCTGCCTGGCTCTCCTGAAGCCCCATCTCTGTCCAGACTCTGTTCTGTTCCCTCCCACAGAATGAATCCTGGGTGGCTGCTGCGGAGGGGAGTCACTCCAAGCTTACACTTGGGCAATAGCCGAGAGAGGAATTTGGCCATCAGCTCTGCCAGTAGTACTGCTGCAGCCAGCGTTGTCCTAGGTGCAGCACGTGCACCCCTGCTGTCGTCCGTCCGCCTGTGCCCCCGAGAGCTGGTGGCTTGGGAAGGCAGGAAGTGCCGGTCTCCCATCAGGAGAAGCCCCTTGTCTACGAGAAGCCACTTGTGCCAAGTGAGTGCGAGCCTGGCAGTTCACAAGGGAGCAGAGCAGGCAGAAAAGAGGCAGAGAAAGGAGTGAGTGAAATCATGAGGGGCTTCTTAGTCAACTCACTTTCTCCAGCTCTGGCTCTCTCTTTTCTTGTACTGGGGAAGGAATAGCATGGAGAATCACCCTTTGGAAAAAGAATATATGTGTAGCTATGGGTTCTTTTTTTTTTTTTTCTTTAAACATCCATTTATGAAGTGGATTCTGTCCCCTGGTGTAAGCTGGGAAAGAGACTTGAGAAAGTCAGTGGAATTGCTCCAGTGCAAAGCAACTGCCAGCAGAGAGGCAGGCCCCAGAGACTGCCTGGCTGTAGCAAGGTAAAATTGCCTTTCAAAATCTGTGTGGCCTTTATGGGAAGGGAGGAACTGAACAAACCCACTGGAACTCAGCAAGGGTGTTGCAATGCCTTTTGGAAAGCCAGTTTCAAAACCAGTTGCTGCCTCTCTCTGCTGGCAGCTGCTTCCTGTGCCCTGACATTTGGGGAGGCGGTGGTGAGTGACTGATGTAACCCTGGCTGGGGAGCCGCTTGCCCAAGGTGCCGGGCTGCCAGGCGGGCAGGGACGTTGACTAAAGCCGGGCTTTCTCACAACAGCTTCGCTCTCCCTGCGCACGTACCTATCCCTAGGTCAGGTGTTTGGCACAGCCCTGTTCCAAGATGAGTAAACGGGGCGGTGGAATTGCCCAAGACAAAAAATAAATTAAAAAAAAAAAAGGAGAAAAGGAAGAAAAAGGAAGGAGGTTTTGTTCTTGTCTCACATGAATGCAGATCTGATACATCTCTTGGCTTGCTTTGTTTTTATAACAATATTGTAATTAATAATGATGTCGGTTCGTTAAAGCCATCTGTTCTTTGTATTAATGGTGGGAAGCATTGAGGAGAGGGTGAGGAGAGGCCTGGCTTTTCTTTTTCCTTTTTTTTTTTTTTTTTGCTAGATCACCACCTTTAAGTTATTGTGACAGACTTCTAAAAGGATCTCTTTGTATGAATTGGAATATAATGCTCAGTTGGGCTCTTAAATTCTGGCTCTGTTGAGAGGAGAGATTCTTTCATATTGATTGTCATTTTGTATGCAGTTCAGGCACTGACTTGTAGAAAATCTGGGCCAGAAGAGATATCATTAGGTATTTATGGGGGTTTGGTTGGCTCAGCAGTCAGTTTTTCCATTGTCATGCCGTGACAGTAGTGCATTACACACACCCTCAGGAGACATCCTTCTGCTTCCGCAACAATAAAGGACCTTTTTTTTTTCCTGACTCATCTTCAGTTAAAAAAAAACAGTAAATATAATTAGCAACAGTCAGATATACTGTGCTTAATTCTCAGAGCCCACTGGAATAGTTCTTATTAAAATATATGCTGATGGCTGCTCACCTTATGGCTAAATGTCCTAAAGATTTCCTCCATCTGCATTCCAGGTTATACTTAGATGTTTTAACATAATCTAGTGATGTTGTAGGCAGTTTCTAGCTTGAGCCATTCCTAGTTTGGATTAAAAGGAGGAATATATTTAATGCTGGGGTTATGTTTCCTGCATGCAGCGGAGCCCTGGCCAAGCTCTGAGGACTGCGCAATAGGAATGGCTCTGCTGTGGCAGATCCAAGGCCCACTTAGCTCCTCATCCTGCCTCTGACAGTGGCCAGCAGCAGACGCTGGGGGAAGGAGCATGAGAAACGGAGCAAGTCCAGACCGATCCTGGCCCTGAATGCCCTCCTGGCTCTGCTGCACAGTAGCCCTCGTTGCTTTTGCTTCCCTTGGCTCTGCATGAGAGCAGCAGCAGACCCTGGCCCGCTCCGTTCGCTGTGAGGACATACGCTCGCATGAGGATTGCTAGGTTAAATGTGCCCTGGCCCCCCTGGGCCCTTCCCTTATGTAAGTGTGATGGGGCTGGGAGCAGGTGGTGTGCATCTGGGCCCTGCTCTCTGCCAGGGGGTGTTCCCTTGTGCCGCAAGGGATAGTCCATGCTGGCCTAGTTAGGGGCTGTCTCGCCTCCCGCGTGTGTTATTGGAGCGCCGCGAAGCCAGGACACGGCCTCTGGATCCATATTTCACGTCAGGGCAAAGGCTGGCACTAGTCACATGGCTACGAGCAAGCCAACTGCAAGATTAGCATGGGTTTGTTTATTTATTTATTTATTTTAACCTGTGACTAAGATGGGGGAGAATTTGGAGGCGAGCTGCTCCTCCCAGAAAAGTAATGTTTATGTTTCAGTCTCCTGAGTAGAGTCAGTTAGATCCGAAGTGCTCATAACCTTGCGATGGCACGTGGGCCCTGTTGGCATGTCCTCACGTAACCTCCCGTTCGCGCTGCTGGACGGAGTGTGGGCTGGTTGTTTGCTCATCCCAAGCTTAGATGGTCAGAAATTTTCCTCTGTATTCCTGATTGCTGAGCTCAGAGGGGCGGAGGAGAGGATGAGCGAGCCCTGTTCTGAAAGGGGCAAGGCACTGCAGAGGGCTGTGCCTGGGGTTGCGCTCAGGAACAACGTGACACCGTGGGTGGACTGATGGCTCCGTATCCACAGACAGGGTTGCAGGGCTCACCTGTCTTTAGCATGTGTTTAGCATAGTCACTAGTGACACAAGAGTGTGTAAGCAAGTCAGCACTTGCTGCCACGTGACCAGAAGGAGAGATGCTTTTAGAAACTTGCGAGGGTGGCATGAAAGGGCAAGTCAGCTGGAGTATCCATCCGTGGCTTGCAGGGCACCTGTGAGCTAGCAGGCATGAGCGACGTAGCACATAAAAACTGCTCAAGTACTGGGTGGGAATATGTTTTCCTGACCTCTACCTAATTTAACCTGCGTAAGCTACTCATTTCTTTGTGTTACTCATGACCCTGGCTGTGGAGACGCACAAGCTTTGGGGAAGAGCAGAACAAGCTCAGCCAACTTTAATGAAAAGTCATCGTTTCCCAAAGTTAGTGACTTGTACCCTCCAGGAGGGCAGGGGACAACGCAAAGAACTATCAGAGAAGGAGATACAGAAGGCCTAGGGTTTTAAATCACACTTGCCTAGATTGAGCAACGGTGGCTGCAGAACTAATGACCTATGTGGACATATGATTTCATATTCTTGAAGAAATTTGGAGAATCCTATCCTCATATGTCATCAGTTGCTAAAACAACTCTCCTGGAAATGTAGAAAGTCTGTCCATCTCTCCTCCATGTCCTGCAACAGTAAAAGTAGCATGACCTCATCTGAATTTTTGTGATAAATAAATGAGTAATCCTGCCTCCAAGGCTGTGTGGGACTTCTGCACTATATCCTTGCTCCAGGCTTGTGCACAGGGAAAACTGGGCATTTTCCTCCCTAGCACTTTCTACATCTTCAGTGAATGGTCTGGCTAGCCAATGGTCAGGATCAGCCCTGTTGGCCTCCCATCAGCACACTGAAAGCTGTGAGATTTTCCGAGCTGATTTATCAGCAACATGTAACTGAAAGCTTTTTTTTTGCAGTTGTGGCGTGGACTAAAAAGTATGATGACCCCAATGCCAGCTCAAGCGTGGCACATGCTAAGAGCAGTGCTTATGGTATTACCCCATTTCCACTGGGGCTCTGCAGGCTCCAAGCCCTCTATGCCCTCCTGTCTTGCACTTTTTAAACTGGATCTTGAGTGGGAACTAACCAAGGGAGAGGAAAAACAACTACGTAACTGTGTTGAGAGTGGCATTTTGTTGGTGAAGAAAGACCTAGGCCTTGGTAGTTCTCAGAGCTGCTGACTGAGCCTGGGTCAATCTCAGGTACAGCGGTGGGGGTATCTCCAAAGGAGATACACATCTCCTGTGTAAAATCAGCCTGGCTGAGATTAGACTCAGGGGGTTCTGTTCTGTAAACACACAATTGTGCTTTGTGTTGAGTTCAGTGGGAGGCAGAGGTGTGTCACTCTCCGGGTGAGTGGCTTTTTTGCTGCTGCTTTAGCACAACGAGGGAGCCTTCCTGAATGCGTGGAATATATCTGCACCTTGACTGATTTACCTCCTGCTGGCTTGTGCTGACATACAGCTGGAATCTGCAAGCTTTCTTCCTGTCTGGATTGCTGTTTTCATTTGGTTAAAATGTGCAAAGTATCCTTCAGAGAGAAGGAAGGCGTTAGGAAGAGGAAACTGTGCAATCCTGAATTCTAACTGTCTGGGCTGGGTGATTTGCTCTCTCAAGGCCCACAGTCTCAGTGGCTTCAGGTTTCAGCCCAGTGCAGCATCAGTAAGTTCATTCTTCCAGAGTTGCTTTCACTCCATCCCTCCCCTTCTCTCCAGGAAAGTGAAGTTAACAGCAACATGAGCCAAGGCTGCAGTCTTACCAGGCAAGAGAACCTTTACTTCTCCTTGTCCTTCAGTGCAAGAATACAGGAACAGCTGTTTCTGTTCCCCAACAGGCACTTTGAGCTGGTTGGAGACACCCAGTTTTGAAGGGTCCAGCCTGCCCTTACGGGGCTTTGGCTGCCTGCGCCTCAGAGGGGGATCCGAGGCGGTTGCAAGTGCTCAGCACGTCACAGGACTGGCTCTGGCCCCAGCAGCTTGGGAGGAGCCCTGTTCCGTTGTGATAGATTTGGAGGACGTGCTTTTGCTGACAATGCCAAAGGAAAATGTGAAGTGTCTGATGAGTGTTTGTGTCTTAAAGCTGCTCTGTGGTACTGAATAACAATTATTGAAATGAATAAATGAATGGCCTGAAATAAAATCCAGGAAAGAAAACAGTTTAACAGGGCAAGCTATGAGCATAGCTGTCATCTTGGTTTGGTTCATCCTGGGTGAGTACCACAATGTCAGAATTCAGTGACATTCAAAGGCTTTTTTCTGAGGATAAAGGAACATAAAATGAGATCTAATTTGTTCTTCATGGAGCACCACTTTCTGCCATTCCTTATTTTTTGGCAAGAAGCTGCGGGTAATTTATGTCAGCGTTGTCAAAGACACATTCATGTTACTTTCACAACTGTGACCTTGTACCCAGCTAAAAGTGTTGGAGTGGGTGACCAGTACGGCGCTCAGCTTACGTCCACAGGGCAGATTTTCCAAGCAGCAGCTATGCTGGCAGAACTACCTGCCATGCTGTCTGGCTACGTCTGTGCCAAGTAATTCTGGGAAAATCTGGGATGTGACAGAGCGGTAACAACGGAGGTGAATTCCTGGAAGACGTGTACCAAGAGCAGCAGCCCGCAGCGTGGTGCGCCATGGGATGTGCTCCCGTAGGGACAACCAGAGTGTGGGAGGATGCGTTAAACCAGTCACACCGGCATGCGGCAGTGGCCTGTCCACACAGCAGGCAGCTACCTTGCTGATCCAGTCTTGGAAAATTGGCTGCCTTGGCTGGGAGGAAACAGCTTAGCTGTGACAGCTTTCACTCAGAATTAGCAATGAGCTGGCCAGGGCCAGGCATAAGTTGCAGCTAAAGCTACTCCTGCCAGCTGCATAACCAACAAGGCAATAATTGTCACAAGGACAAGGCTCAGGTTCACACAGTTAAGCCCTACCTGAAATAAGGATGCTCACTTTTCCCTAAGGACAGTACTACAGCATTTACTGTGTCAGCATGTTGGCTTTTCCACTTGGCTGTTGCATGATCATATTATAACATGGTCTTGTCTTGCTACTGTTGACAGGACTGAAGTTGGATCAGACTGTGTAAAGAGATAACTGTAGCCTTGGTCACTGTAGAGTGAGACCAAAGTAAATTACCGGATGCCAAATGAATTATTCCATATTTATTTCAGAGTAACAAGATTAGAACCTGGCCTTCAAATTATGTTATTCCTCTAATCAACAGGCTCATGTTTATAAATTCATGCCCTGGTCAAAATGATCAGGCATGTTTATGCCAGAACACAATCCCAGCCCTTTGAAAGCAACAAATGTATGTGTTGGCACTTTTCATATTTGCTAACTGCAAGGCAAATAAGTTTCATGTTGGGACATCAAAATCTGTTGCAGCAATGGATGTATGACAAAGCCATGTTATAATCTGGGTACTGATCACTGCATTGAAACGTGTTGGTTCTGCCTGTGGTAGATTTGGACGCGTAGTTAGATAAACTTTTTAGTGGCCAGTGGCCTGATTTCAGCATGGAGAAGGTTTCAGCATATTTACACTAACTAAGAAAATAACCCAGGGAACTCTTCTACGTTGTAGATACCACAAGAGCTCTGAGAATGTCATGGTTCCTCAGTGCTTCTTAGAACAGGTAGTTTATCTTGGAGTAGAGATGCAGGGGTTGGACTAGATGATCCCTGGAGGTCCCGTCCAACCTTAAGGATTCTATGACTCAACTGCATCTCTAAGCAGCTGAAGCTTGTTCAGATCTTGTCCAAACCCTGTGGTTTTTTTTGTTTGTTTGTTTGTTTTTGTTTTTTTAACCTGTTTCTTGGGGGTGGGTTGAACAAAATTATGTCACAGATACTTGAACATTTTATTTGTTTTGGGGGGTGGCAGCACAAGGTCAGGTTCTCTGACTTGACTGTATATATTTGTAGTATGGACAGGAACTGAACACCCACAAAGAAACAGAAGCCTGTGTTCATGCTTGGCTAGCAGAACTTTCATGGTAGTCAAAATAACACTTTTGTCCTACAGTAATTTTTTTTATTATTCAGGTAGTATTTTGGATATATAATGCTGCTTTTAATGTATTTCCATATTCAGCTTCTTGAGAAGGTTGAAATGTTGCTAACTCTGTTAAATCTTTCCTGTTACACTGAGCCAGCTGTGATGATTTTACCTTTGCTCTTTGTCAAAGCCAGGTATTCCATCATTCTTGTATTACATTGTTACCTTTTTGTTCCTTTTTTGAACATAAGACACTGCAAAACAAGTTTTTCCTCTGTGTGCTTACATTTTTTCCTATTATAAGGACAAAAAGTGCACGTTATTATTAATGACACAGCTACACCTTGAAGCCCTTGATGTTCTCCAAAGGGATTCACTGCCCAAACATAAGTGACAAACAAAAATGAGAGAAATTATGTACCTTTATTTGCATTTTATGCATGAGGAGCTGAGGTATCCACAATTAAATAGGTAGTTAATTCTTGCTTAAAGACAATACAAAGAAGTCTTCAGCAAGGCTAAAAGTAGACCCAGGATGAGCAGCACTGTGTTCTCCAGTCAGCTCAGGACACGATTCTCTCAACCAGCCCCAGCAGTGCCCAGTCCAGGGCTGCCCTGTCTCTACATGCCGCTCGCTGCCCCTCCACCTCTCTGCACTCAGAGCAGCAGCCCAGGGCTTTCCCAGTGCCACCTCTGTTCTCCTGTTCCTTATGTGAGGTGCTCCCAGAGCAGGTGGCCTTTGGCCTCTTTACTAAAGGGAGAAAGAATTCCTGCTAAATTAACACCTGCAGTGGGGAACTTGTGGCAGCTGCTTCCTTTGGCTAGTGAAAAGTGTGAGCTCTCCTGACCGGAACAGGGGCTGCTGCGAAACAACTCCCATACACAGGAGATCTTTGCAGGCCAGCCCTGAGCGCCAGTCTTGTGCTCTGGGAAGAGTCTTGCAATCTTACAGGTTCTAGGTGGAGTCAGTTATAACCTCACTTACCTTCCTGAGCATTTTGAAGTCTGGTAAAACATGATGCATAATGACATGACTCTGCCTTTGCAAGTGGGAGACAGCTTTTGTGCAAAAGTGTCTCACCTGTGAGACTCACCTCAGTGCACAGTGCTTATTTAGATTTAACCACGAAAATGAGGATCCAGTTGAGAGGATCCACTGAAGCTCATTTTAATGACCTTAATGACTTCCAATTTAGCTGTGTCTGTGATACCAGAGTGCAGCGTTAATTATGGAAGTGCTAAATACTATTATTATCTGATCATTTGCAACAGGGTGGGAGTGAGACCTGGTGAGTCCTTTCCCCATCTGGCCTGGACAAGAATGAGGGTTGTCCCCCTTCCCTCCACCCCTCTCAGGGGCTCGGTAAGGAAAGGCTGTGCAGGCAGAGTGGAGCTCGGATTCTGTTCTGTCTTCCAGCTGGGGCAACCTTGGTTGCTCCTTTGCTTCAGCAATATCACGAGGTGGCTCCTATGTGAACAGGAGCTTAGGTGCATGTGCAGCAGACTGGGAGAAAGGTCCACACTCCACCCTTCCAGCCTCCATCTTATCTATAGAGCAAACAAACATGCTATCTCTCCCTCCTTGATTTGCTATTCTTTGCCTCACTTTATTCTCTCTCTTGCCTTTCTTATTTCTTTTGGTTGTTTTTTTCCCCTCTCTTCTCTCTCTTTACTTGTTTGTTCTCAGCTGAGCTCCACAAGCAAAAGTGCTGCCTTTGCTTGTATAGGATTTCCTGTTCTCTTGTGCTGCACAAGGAGTGGGGCCCAGTCAAAGCCTTGCTTTCAGTGGGGTCTTGGACCAGATGATCTGAGGTCCCTTCCAATCTCAATTAGTCCATGATTTGCGGGCTGGCATACCAGCAACATTCTTCTAACTTGGGAAAGTACCAGCCCTTTTATCCATGGGGAGTTTTTGAAGGAACAGTGATAACTTAAGAAGTCAGCAGTTTGCTGCCTGACTTTTGGCTGGGGTCTAGCAGACCACGTCATCTGCTGGAGCTCTCTGTGCTGCCAGTGACCATATGGCAAAGCTGCAACTACCAACCCTCGCAGGCCGCCCGTATCGCGGCTAAAGGGGAGCACGTTCTATTAACCTGACTGACACAGAGCCTGCAAACAGCTCTGCTCACTGCCTGTGCCAGCCTCTGCTAAGAGAAACCTGTGCAGGGGTGATTCATCCTCAGATGATTACTTGACCCAAAGGAGGGCTTGGTGTTGCACTGAGGCTGGGACACAGCAGCAGTGATTATAAAGTGATTCACTGCCGGGGCTCTGCCATTCAAAACATCCTCTGTGCTGCACAGGCAGGGCCACTCACGGAGACAGCAATAAGGAAGTGATATCTGCACCTTTGGCTGCCACGTTCCTGCCCTACCTTTCAGCCGCTGCCTGTGGCGTGGCGTTCGTCTCCTGTGGTGACACTGGAAAGGTTTGTTGGCAGGGCAGCTCCCTGCCACGTGACGAGAACTAAGCACCTCCTGCTGATAACGTCCCTCTTCATCCCGTGGGCTCGGCAGAAAGTGGAACGCATCCCGGTGCCCACCACCATCCAACGCAGTTTGTGCGCTGTCGCACACGAGCGCTAAACTGAGGGACAGCTGGGAACTCAGGGTCAAAGTCCTTTAATTCTCTGTCTTCCAGCCTGTAATTTGCACATCATTTTTCAAAGTCCTCATAAGTTCCTTGCACTAATGTTCCCACTTCCATTTATCCTGCTGTCGGAAACCTGGATCGCGCGCAGTCTGAGTACTTTCGTGTTTCCTTTAGGGAGGGGCCCACGGGCCTGCTGTCTCTCCTCATTCCCCACGCTGCTCTTTGTACTTTCTTTCTTCCTGTTCCTCCCACCTCTTTGTCCTTCACCCTTCCTCTCCTCTCCTGCAGAATTTCCCCTGCCAGATAGTCATGCTCAAGTGGTTTCGCCAAAGCGGTCCAAGCACCCTGAGTACACTTCTCCAGCCAAATGCTTCCCAAAGTGCTGATATTGCTGCACACAGAAAGCAGGGAAGTCCTCGACACCTGGGGAGTACCATTCCTCCTGATCCAGGAGCTGATATACTGTTTGTGGCAGTTTGCTGCAGGCACTGGTAAGAGCTGAGACATGGAAAGTTTACTCATGTTGGCTGGGGCTCACAAACGTGTTGGGGCTAATAACGCACATGGTAGGTGTTGTGCTTTCCCTGAAGCCAAGTTGAGCAACGTGTTAGTTAACAAGTTAGTCATAACTCACAGCTCCTAAGCCCAATGTTTTGCCAGTGACAAAGTTGCAGACTTGTAGTACAACACTCTCAACATTTTCTATGTAGGGCAATGGCCGAGTTCCAACAGAGGGGAATTGTGCGCCATCCACTGAGGCTTCTCCTTGCACTTCTACCTGGATTTTATTCAATTTTAAGTCTTCAGCTGCCATGCACTGTTACCACCTCTCCTATATGTCTAAGTAACCAGGTGGACTATCTCTGAAAGGTAATCTATGCAACGGATTTAGCCTTTTTTAAAAAAAATCTGTGTGTGAATTTCCTTCAAACGTATTTTATATACAGTGTTCTTATTTGTGCTTTGTCTAAACATGTGCTAGCCTATGGATTCTCTGTGTGTTCTTGAATATAACTGTGGTTTTAGGTACCTACCATTGGTTATTCATAGTGCACATTTAGTCATTTAACAAACATGGTATTAGCTCTGCTCTCTAAGTGGATGACTAATACTCTTATAAATAGGAGGAATGCGATCTGAAAGGTCACGTGAATATTCCCAGTGTGAACATATCCACAAACTATGAGACTTCTCATTCCAGGAGTGTGCTTGCAGGAGAATAAAAAGCTCATTATTAGGAAAAAGAAAAGGAGTTCAGAACCTATTCAAGCCATTTCTTTGCTCTAATTCAAACAAATATTGGAAACAGATTTTTGCAATGTTTGCTTTTGTCTGCAATCTCTCCTGACCTATTTGCGAATGTAGAAATTGACTTTTGGGAACAGCCCTGATATATCTCCCATGGCAGTGCCCTCCCTTAGAATGTAACAGGACATAACTGTTTCACAAGTAAATAAAAGACACATTTGTTAAATTTCTTTCCAATCACTTACACATCCCAGTGAAAAGCAGGACCATCCCTAGCACTGGAATCCAAATAAATTAAGCAGAAGGCATGATGCAGGTTTCTCCACCATGTGTAAAACTGTGGCTGTCCGTAACTTAGTGCTGTGAAGAGAAGCTGCTGTGATGTTTAGGCTATAGAGGAGAAATGGGGAGTGTTTCCTTGTGGAGGGGATCAAGCTCAGAGCAGCAGCCACAGTGCTGTGTCACACCAATGGGCGCTCACACAGGAAAGGTTTCTGCAGCTGCTCCACAGGCTGCGTCGCTAACACGACTTTCCAGAAGGTCAGATTTCTCCATCAGAGAACACAGTAGATAAGCTGTGCAGGCACCCTTGCCTTTTCATTTTTATCAAGTGAAAACAAAATAACCGAATGTTGCTGCTGTTTGCCATCGAAAGTTTTGGTTTATATTCACAGAAGAAAGGAAGGGTGGACTGGTGGTTAAGATTCTGGCCTGGGTTTCAGGAAATTGAGCTTCATTTCCTGGCTGTGCCACAGACTCACTTGAGGTATGTCTCTGTTGCATGTTTAGCCTGGGTCTGAGCCCAGTCTGTCTTCATGTGCTGCCCACTTGGGCAATTAAAGTCCTCAGCCGCCCCTGGCATCCTCTTGGTCATGTTAGAAACCTTCCTTGGTCTCTGAAGAGTGGGCTGGCAGGCTGGGGACACAAGGCCTTGTGTGGTGTCCACACGATGAAAGGTTTGACTGTCTGATGCTAACACTGAAATGTCAGCTCTGTGAGGCTCCTCTTCTGCTTCTGTGGTGGGAGGTCAAAATAAAGCCTTCCAGCTGGGGAAACAGGCACCTATTGCACCATTTCCTCTCCTTACTAAGACTCTAGTATGTCCAGATGATATCAGAGGGTTAAACTAACCCAACAGGAGCAAAGCAGAGGTGAAACACTCCTGTGGACAAGCACAGTGCTCAGCTGGGACATGGTGCTGACTCCTCTGGTCCTGCTCAAAGTCAGAAATGTTAGTTTAAGCCATCTGTAGCTGAAGTCTTGCTTGACTTACCATTGAAGCAAAGTGGAGGAAAGGTCTTACGAGACTGCATCTGGTCACAGCACAAATATGTCCTAATTTGATCCAAACAGAGGCAGCTTGCTTGTTTTACCAGGCCAAAGCCCAAGGCACAGGCCTAGGTCACATATGGATATAATGGCCACATTTGTGCTAATAAACCTCTCTGGCCCTGTGGCTGAATAATACTGCCTGAACATGGCTATGCAGATGAAATCTCTTGTTTCCAAAACCATGTGGCTACATACAAACTACCTATTGGAAATGATCTCTGGCCCCTGCTAACTCCTGAACTGTGCTAGGAGCTATTTAGGAGAGCACTAGTTGACCTGGATCAAAACAGTCAGGGACTGTGCTAACAGTTCAAAGTACGGATGGTAGAGTTGTTTTGTTTGTGCCCCAGTTTTTACCAGTTTGATCTACTAGTGTAGATGCAGCCAGTCTTTTGGGTGCTTGGCAAGTTACCTGGAGTCTGATAAAAGAATATGAAGACTCTTCTAACTTCATTCCTGGTCTTTGATCCTCAATGCCCTCTCTAACGTGGGGATAATACTGTCTTCTTATCTACATAGGAGTGAGACACCAACAGAAAGCATAGATTGAAAAAGTGCAGAATGGCACTGGTGAAAGTCCAGATTCACTTGGGTGACTGATAGAAATTTGACTTAGTGAGGAGGTGGGCCTATTGTGTACACTTCCCATAAAGATGGTGTTTTTAGTCTTACAGAGCTATGATAATCTTGTCTATGACTACTATACAGTTACAGAAATGCATTTGCATTAAAATATATGGACCAAAAGTAGCCAGTTGTATTTCATATCTCCTCCTGTCAAGCTTTATCTTGACATTAGGTTACAGATTATTCTTTGTATGATTAGAAAGGACAGTTAAGGTTGTGTGTCTTCCCAAGCAGTGTATACACAGTCGGGGAGCCCCAGAGATTTGATGACCATACATGTTGTTTGTTTCTGAGCACGTGGCACTCAGCGCTCTCCAGGGGTTGATTTCAGTGGAAGAGGGCATGTATAAATGGTACTTGGCTGAGAAGTACATATGCATGGCTTATAAAATAGTGTGCATGCTTGTGTATGAGCGCAAAAACAAAACAGAGTAAAGATAGCTACAGTGTATTTTTACCTACTAGCTGAGAGTTTTCTGCCTGCTTTGAAGGCTCCTGGCTCTTGTCTCCCTAACTTTGCTCTTGGAGAAAATACTGGGGGAAGAATTTTGTTTGAAGGTGCTCTCCTATGGCTAGGAACAAGGGACCAAGTGGTAAATTATTTTGGGTGCACTAAGATTTGTTTGTGGGTGTACCTGGATTTCTTTGCTTCCTGGGCTGATAGGAGGAACATTTTTCTTACTAATGATAAGCAGGTGGCTTATCATTAAACCAGGCCAGGCAGAGGCAGGCTCTGGTCTTGTTTGTGGCTACTGGCCAACTGACAACGGACAGGGATTTAAACAGTGATTTATACATTGCGAATTTGAAATTGATATACATGCAAGCATAAAAAGTTGTCAAGATGTGGAATCAGGTTCTTCCACAGAGCCACAAACGCAATTGCATAAATAAGTGAAATAAGATTTTGTATTGTGTGGTGCAGAGAGTCAGAGCCTCCTTTTTGGCTGCGTATGGGAGAAGGGCATGTTAAGCTTGAGAAGCATAAATGCTCTGTTCATAACTCAGGTGGCAGATACCTTGGTAGCACCTCACTGCAGCACCTTCCCACACCGGCCGAGTCAAAAAAAAAACTCCGAGTTGTGATAGATCCTAGGCATGGTCTTCAGAGCTGATGACTAGGGAACTGCATCTGAATATCCCAGATAGATCCCTTTTCAGTGCTGTTCAAATCTAACTCTGTGCTCGGACAAACACAAGCCTGGTTCTGCCTGTTGCAGAGCAGCTTCATTTCTAAAATAGGAACCATTTTGCAAAGGAGAAAGAGCAGCACCTACCATACTCCTGGCCACCTCTCTCCAGGGGTCTGAGAAAAATGGAAGAAAGTCTGAAAAGCTTTCTCCTTTTCCAAAGAACAAAGCAGGATTTCCTTTAAAATTAGAAATAGGACAAACTTTGCAGCATTCTTAAAATGGTGAGTTGAAATGGCAGACAGTAGAATTTCCAGACGCATTTCTCTTTCTACACCTTTCTTGTTCATCTTCTTCATAAATCTGTGTCAATTTTTAAAGAACTTATTTTAGGGGGAGGGAAAGGTGATAGAACAAGTGATGAGCTATTCAGTGCTAAAGGAAGATATTCATGCTGCCAGAGATAAGGCTGTAGAAAAATGTGTCAGTGTAGCAGATGATAGCTCTCCTCTCGGAACGCCCCTCGTGAGGCTTCGAGGTGCCTGTGTTCCTCGGAGGGGCTGCGCGTCTCGGACGCGCTCCGCGGACGGCGCGCTGAAGCAGTTGCCATGGCAGTGACGGAGCCTAAGTTAAAGGCGCCATTAGACAGAATTGGCCTAAATAGCTGAAGGGAAGGGGAAAAAAAAAAGGATAAAAAAGGCCAAGGACTCTCTGTTATCATTTCAAGGCAGACCTGTCAGCTTTTGGCCGTGCCACAAGGAGGAAGCTCACGGAGGGACTCACCAGCGCCCTGCGCCTTGGTCCTAGGCCGGGTGGAAATGGTTGACAGCGCAGGGGACATGGCTCAGGAACCTGGAGGGGGCATTCACAGCACCCTGCCTGCTAACAAGTGCCACAACAGCATTGCAGAGAGGCGGAAAGGAGCACAGCAAGGCTGAAAGGCTTGCCCAAAGTGACACAGTGAAGGGCTGGCCTCAGGAGCTCCCTATCTCTAGAGCTATGCCAGTTCTTTTAGCCCAGGAACCTGTGTCTGCCTAAAGCACAGCCCTACAGCCCGTCCTCACTGGGAGCCTGGAGCTGGAGAACTCAGAATCCCTGGGTTAGTTCACTGCTGTGCTTAATCATGCTTACTTGTTTTTTTAAAAATGGCACCTTATATCTAATTTAAGTGTGGCTAGTATTAGCTTTCAGGCTCTGGTATATGCTCTGATGTTCTCAGCTATGTTTAAATTCTTGTGTTTTTAAATCACATTTTGAAGTTTTGTTGTTGTTTTTGTGAAGGTTTCTTAGGCACTTGAGCTTGTTTTGAAAAGCACTGAAGAAGCAGAACTCTTTCTGTCTAAGGGTTTTCTTTTAGCTCTTAGTGGGAAAGATTTCTCCGTAACAGTCTGGATGGAAGAACATCCTTTCTAGGAGCTGCAGAATGCTACATTAGGGGCCAGATATTTAGACAGTGTAAAAATCAATAGAAGAGATGCAATCTGGGAGTATGCAGATAGGTGTTTGCAGGATCAGAACCTGTTAGCCTGATTCTCTCCGCTTGTAGATTTTTGAAATGGAGAATTTGATTTACATTAGCCTTGAGGGGGATTAGATACAAATCTACTCACACCAGTCCAGAACATTAGGCCAGTTATAAAGGATGTTTTTCTCTTCTCGTGTCCTAAGGGATTGGTAGGTTCCTTCTTTAAAAGGAATATAAATCTTACCTACTGTGGCTAATGGGAGTCTGGTTGGGCTGGCAAATGTGGGGTGAGAGAACTCATGTAGCCTGCACATTAAGGGGGGAAAGGAAAATAAAAACACATGTACAAGGCAGCCACTAGGCATAGAGTGCTTTTTTTTTTTTTTTTTTTTTTTTGCTGTTATTTGCCAGAGTCTCTTCCACTTCTTGCACCTCCTAAATCCTTGTCATCCAGGTTTGAGAACTGGGCCTGTCCTCTCTGGTACAAAGCCAACAATAGTTTTTTTTAGCACCAGCAGTCATTCATATTTTACATTAGTGTTCTGCTCTGTTCCTTTCAAGCAATAATCATAAATATCAGTTTTCATTCCTAGAGCACCTGTCATTCCAGGGGCTCCCAAAGCACTTACCACGCTTAGCAAGCTTGTTGTAGAGTACTCCCTTAGAAACAGCAAAACTTGCTTCCCATTAAACCTGGTTTGGGAAGGAAATCCCTCAAATTGTAATGTCCTCAAACACTAGGGAGTCTTTACAACTATTTATTGCACATGCTCCCTTATGAAAAAGGATTGCTCCTCTTGCTCCTCCATCACCCTCCTCCCCCAGTTTAACACAACAGTGCTGAGCTACTCGGGGGCAGAGGAGCATGACCCTCCTCTTTGAGCTGAGCAAGCTCTTTTTTTGCTGGAATCCTATTCCTACCCCAACAGCTTTATTATTATTATTTTCCTGCCAACTCCATTTCCATCCAGTCTATTTTCTCTTTAGTAGAGGCAAATAGTAGAACATCCTCTTGTGACTTTAACCAGAGCAGTCACCATCTACAGCTAGACCATGCTAAGGATCATGTGAGAAACACTAATCCTCTTCAGCACAAAGTCAGCCAGCCTAATTTAAATCACATTCCTCTGTAATCAAAGCAAAGTTGACTGCTTTGCATTGAAATGAGTAATGACCTTTCAAATGGTCTTTTATTTGGTTCATCTGTGGAAGCAGTAAGCCCAGAAAAGAAGATTGGTGCTGGTAATTTTTGAACTGTATAATTTGTTTCCTAATGAATCATATGATTAATTTTAGGGCAGCTTGGGTCTGACTAGTGTCGATTTGTATTCATTGGTTTCAGGAGGGCTCATTATTGTGAGACCTGTCCGTGTCAAAATGAATAGAGTGTCCTTTCATGCCAGCCATGCAGGGAAGTTGTCTCTCCCCACTTTGTTTACAGGTGCCCAGGTAAGGCACGAGAAACCCAGCAGTTTGCCCAAGGACACACTCAAGAGTCTGTGGCAGGACCGAGAACAAAAGCCCTATCTCTGGTTCAGTGCTTCAACCACAGGAACATAATTTATCAATATGGTGTTTAGATAGCCTTAGATTAAAGATACTGTGCCACTTCAAAGCATATTTTTGGCACTGCTGCTTTCTTGGGGGTATGCAAGTAGCCAGATATGATCCAGATATCAAAATGCCCTATCATCTTACTGTCCTCTCTCACATCCGTCTCATCCACAGGGAAGCCTTTTGTAGGCGCTGGTACCTCATCTACTACCATCAGCAGATCTTGGTTCTTCATTTTGTAGAAATGCATTGTCATCCCTTCCCAATAAAACACTTCCAATTTCAACATTGATTTTGAAGCTTTGTAAATTGGCAAACGATCCAAAAATAATTATGAACCAGCAGTGCCAATATTAGCATTTCTGAAGAGATTCATTCATCATTGAATAAAGGTTTGTACCTGTGAATAAGAGCTTGCTTAGCTTTCTCTGTGGGCCTCCTGACAACAAGGCTTTCAAATGTTGAGGCATGATTTCACAATGGAAGCTACTGCCCATATCTATAATTTCAAAATAAGAATGAGCCACTGAAAAATATCCCATGCCTATTTCTGATAGTGTAATAAAAGCAGCTGCACATTTAAAGACAACCTTTATTTATTTTCATGTGTTTTATTTATTTATTTTTGAGTCATGGATATATATAAAAAGTGCTTCTCATCTTTTTTTAAAAAAAAACTGAAATCCTGCGATTCAAACTCAAGCCCAGTAATTAGTTCTCATGTCATGGAAAAGCAAGTAACACAAGAGAGAACAACAGGTGTTGAAAACATTTTGCTTTTTCCAAACCGTGATCTCTTCTGAGGATATCAGGGAAAGAAACGTGCTTTTATAAAATACTTAACTCTTCCTTTCCTCCTCACGTTTGTCACATTAACCGCAATTTGTCTTAAACTACATGACTTCATGTCAAGGTCAATGATGCAGTTTTGCTTAAATAAAGAAGTCTGTATGTTCTGCAGTGGCACAATGCGAGCCATGGATCAGGAATTGGAATGGGTCCTCTGCACAGCCAGCTCTGCCAGTGCTTGTCCCCTTCTTCATACTGCAGGTCATGGATCTATCAGCAATGAATAACACATGGCAATGGTATTTATTTGGGAGATAAAAAGTCTGAGTAAAATGTTTGGTCTCTTTGGGATGCCTAGATTTTGTCTGGAACTCCATAGGAATCTGTAGGATAAAGATTAAGCTCTTTTATATATATATATACACATGCATATATATATATATATATGTATTTAAATATTATAACCTGTAATGAAATAATTTTTCCTTTAACTTTTTAACTGCTTCACTTTTCGGCTAGAGGCAGGTAAAGGCCTTTCCTGGCTATTTGCACAGCTTCTGACACAGTGTGGCTTCAAATCTGATAGGAACCTTTGACCATTGCCACAAACCAAATGCACATCTTAAAAAATGCTAACTGTTTGAGAGCTAACCTCCTTGGGAGCTAACTTCCTTGGAAGTGCTCCTTTCACGTAAAGAGAAGATGGCTGTGTGAGCACTGTCATTCACCCATCATTTCTAAAGCAGAAGAAAGAAAGAAAGTATGAATGGAGTGAAAGAACAAGGGCCATCCTAGGCTATTCTGGGGGAAGCCCCTTCCAAAAAGCATTAATGGAAGGGACACTCTGTGAGATTTTCCTTGCAGAGTTTCTCCTGAATCCTTTAAATTATTGAAAAGATGAAGTTGGCCTGATGGCGGAATAAAAATGGTAAGGGTTTTCTGCCAAACCAAGCAGTAACACTTTCCATCTCTCAGTGGCCTGGATTTCAGCAGGCAGTTTTGTTGGTTGTTGAAGGAAGAGGAACTAGAAATTTCTAGATGAGTCAATGGAAGATAATATATAAAAATCCAGTGGCATGCATAAAGGATTTCATCTTAAGAGTCTGAGAAGAGACACCTTCTCTGGAAGAGACAAACATTTCTCTGTGTAGAATCAGGATGTTTTTTCTTCAAGCTGGGGCAGTTTGCCAGCAGTCTCAGATGTGATCCTCATTTCCAAAGATGAAAGGGGGGTATTACGGGTGCCACTGAGGCAAGTAATCTCTAAATGTAGCTGCAAATTGCCTTTCTTGATCTAACAAACCCTAATGGTGAAAGAGAGAAGACAGGTAGCAGTACCAGTACAGCATAATATAATGTGATAGCTGATACAAACATGACTCATTCTAGCCAGAGGCTTTAGTACAGGAAGTTGGATAAAAGACATAAAAACAAACCAGATTTTTTTTCCTTCCCAGTGAAGGTCAGTGCCAGGAATAGCATGGGAAACAATTAATGGAGGAAGAAATGTTTCTCCTCGAATCAGAAGTATCGTCTCGCTTCACGGTTTTATTCTCTTATTTGCGTTCCTGCGACAAAGGCCAGCAAACACGCAGGCCCCTTCTCACTTAGGCTGCTGGCAGATGCCCCAGACGGGCTGTCGCTGACTCGGGGCCTGGGTACTTGCCGGGCCGCTAACGGGCGCCGCGCTGCTGGCAGTGCAGCCACCGGCAGCGCTGCATGGGCCCATGTGGCTCCATGGTGCTTCTGCGGCCACCGTGGCCACCTTTCCCTGTCAGCGCTGGGGCACGGGGCCAAGGCCACATGCGAGAGCTCGTGCAGCATGCAGAGAGTGGGGCTCACACCTCTCCCTCCATGCCTGGGCCCCAGAGGAGTCTTCTCTGCAGCTGGGCAGCACAGATCTTGCTCAGTCCGTCCCTGCTCTTAGCTCAGGAGGTCTTTGATCCAGAGAGCCTAGTGGCTGTTGCGCTCGCGATGACACTGCCTGTTCTGCGCTTGTCCTGTGGAGATCCAAGCGGCTCGGGGCAGTTCATTTGTGACTGCCGTGTACTGTGCAGGCAGCACTACCAGGAACAGGAGCGGACCCTGATGCAACCCATACACTGGGCAAGAATGTAATGTTGTAATTTAATTCCCTCCCCTCTGGAGTCTTTGAGTGGGGATGGGCAAGGAAAGAAGCAAGTCCCCCTGCTTCATGCCACAGCCCTCCAGGCTTGAAACTGGGGCTGCAACAAGGGGTCCAAGGGGCTGCTGTTCTCCCCAGAGGGCTGGTTTGTCTTTTCTCAGGCAATTGAAGCCTAAAGGAGGTCTCGGTGGGTAGGTCCGAGCTTTATGTTCCCTAAGGGCTAGGGACTTCTTCCAAACTTGGATCCATTTGGCAGCTAACTCCTTTGAACAGCCAGGTTATCTGTGCACAAAACACACACTTTCCCCACCTTTTAGCTCTTGATGCTCACCAAACCTTTATTGCTGCGTGCAAGGGCCCTAAGGCAATAAGCAGGGTGTTGGATTCTTTCCTCTGGGAGCCAAGGAAGGGAGAATTCAGATCCTCCTTCCCTTAGTATATTCCTGACTCAGCAGTGAACCTTCAGAGAGGGCCCTGGTGGGAGAAATGCAGGACTCCCTGACACCCTAAGTTCACCCATATAGCACAGGAAAAACCTACTAAGGAAAAGCTACTAATAACAGAGGTAAGTGCTTACCTGCATTTTCCACTGGTGTCACAGTCTCTGGAGAATCAGCCTGTTTGGGCCAGGTTCCCAAACTACTTTTTGGGTGTCTATCCAAAACAAGCCTGTGCATTCAACTTTCCTACCCCAAAACTTGCTAACCAAATGAGAGAAATAGCCTCAATTGCACCGATATAGAGTGAGGCTAAAGCACACAGGCCCCTCCTTTCCTCTGAAGGAATCGTTTGAGAAGGTTTGAATCTTAGTGCAGATCTGACTTTCAGAGTTGACCCACCTGTACAGAAATTGAAAGCCTAATGCAGGAGGCTTTAAGACATTTCAGAACTGTGGCCATGCCTATATGTTGTGGATATGGCTGGTAGTGCTCATAATGGCATTTAATTTAGGGTACTTGGAGAATGAATACCAACCAACTCACATGCTTTTCATTTTGACATATAGTTTGGTCCTTTAGTTCTGCTGCTTTCTCACTTTCCCACATGTGTGTGTTGCTCTTTGAACCTTTGTATGGTCATGAAATTTGGGATGACGCATTGTCATATCTGAGAGGCTTTCCCAGATAGTGCTTCCTGAATTGGCTGCAAGGGATTTTGATTTGGATGAGATTACCTGTTGCTCCCAGATTTATTTCTTTATAGTATCTCTGCCCCAAATGGCCATAGACAGACATCATTCACATACATTGGGATTACCAAAGCTGTCAAACTCAAATGTCATTCACTTCTTGTGAACATGAGGATTATGAGTTCTTTTATCACAGCTTTTCTTCTCTTTCTGGTGAAAAAATGAAATTACTTGTTTAATTCAAGCTTCTCCTCTTTTTTTTTTTTGCATTTAAATTTTAATGAATATGCAGACAAGCTGTGTCTATGTTAGTAAGAAATGTGGTGCTCTGGAAGCAGATCTATAGAGGTAGACATTTGGTGCTAGGGACTTGATATTTCAGATTTACAGGGACTTGATATTTCAGATTTACATCAAGCTAACTCTAGCCTGGTACCTGGGGACTGGATGCTCATTAGTGGTTGGAGTGCAATACGTGCACTCCTGCAGTACATCTTTTGGCGTAGTTTCATTTGAAAGGAATCCAGTTCACGAGTCTGCTCCCTGATGTAAATGAAAGCATGGCAAGTGGGGACAACCAGGAGAGTAGCTTCATAAACGCACTCCTGATCCAAATAATAATGTGCACACAGAGGCGCCCATAAGGAACCAGGGTCAAGTAACAGCGCACAGTCATCTCTTTACCCTGAGGTTCCACATTCTTCAAATGTGAGGCAAAAAAGAGCAGCAATGGGCTGATGAGGCAGCTGCTCAGCTGGCTGAGCAGCACTCTTTTGCGTTCTTGCAGATAGCTACTAACCTAGTCTTCCACACTATTACACTTCTCCAGCCTTCCCATTTCTCAAACGCTTATTAAATATATATATATATGTATGTAGGCAGTCACATATATATATATATATATATGTGCGTAGGCAGTCATGTCTGCTGCAGGGATTTCCTCCCAAACAATACCTGTTGTGCTAGCCACAGCGGTTCTCTTGGTTCCCATGCTTAGAGCGGTTTGAGTTTCCTGCTGGCTCAGCAGCAAGACGTTCAGTGCTTTTTATACTTATTCTTCAGGAGCCAAGTGGAGGAGCACAAGTTTGCCTATGAATAGCGAGCTGACTGGGCAGGCGGCAGGAAGCTTGCATGGTAAACGGCGTGAACTTTGACGGAGGGGAGGAAGGGGGCCGCTGGATGGGGTGTTCAGGGCGTTTGCTGCAGTCCTCTGTCTTGTAAATTCATCATCTATAAAAGCCCCAAAGCACCACTGATATTCCCTGCTCCGCCTCCTTCGCAGAAGGAATAAAAATATATGTTAGACGAGAGGTGAAAAGAAGCAAGAGAGTTAAAAATGGAGTTACAGAAGAAAGAGGGAGTGGGGTTAGAGGGCAGGAATGAGTGAGCAGACTTGGTTTTTAATTATTCATGAGGAATGTTATGCACGCGCTGCCTGTGCAGGCTGCTGCCACAGCACCTGGTGCTGCGTCACTGGCCTCGCGGGCCCACGTACTTGTATCACCTGCCTGCTCCTGCAGGAGTGACTGCACAGTCCTCTGCGGCTACGGGCAGCTTTTCTGCATTTCCCAGGCAAAATTAAAAGCACAGAAACGAAAGCACCCTTCTTTCTTCCAAGCTCCCCCCCCCCCCCGCCCCCGCCTTTCAGTTGTCAGCAAATTTAATAAAAAAAAACAGTTCCTGTTTGCGAGGACCAGGCATCACAGTGCTCTTATGTAAGAGGGTTTGAGGATGGTGCTGTGAAAAGCTGGTACCTGCTGATCAGTCCCGGGTAGCGCTGTCCTCCGCCTGTGCTGCAGGGAGAAGAACCAACCATTTGGCCAGTGCCGCGTGGCTCTCCTTGGTACGCAGGGGCTGCCCAGCCCCACGGGCCTGTTCTGAACAAGGAGCTGGATGAAAGGAAGGAAGGAAGGACGAGCCGAGCTCATCTGCCTGCAGAAGAGCTCCCTGCCTCTCATTTGTGTCCAAACAAACAAGAAAGAGCTTTGGCCCATGCTTCGCAATGAGGTGGCAGAGGATCACAGCTCAGCTAAAGATGCTTCCTGACCCAGACAGGCCTGGCGTGTGCGAGACGCCGCAGGCAGCTCTTCCTGGGAAGGCTCCGTGAATGGAGAGCTCCTGCTCCGTGAGCAGGCCGGGGGGCCAGGCCGCTCTCCTGGAGCGGGCGGGAGCAAGGCAGGGGCCATGGGGCAGGCACCAGGCTCTATTTTTAGGGACGTGGGATGACGGGGGAAGCCTGTGGGAGGTAGAAATGCTTCAGCACCTGGGAGGTGGGGTGCAGCGCAGTGCAGTTAGTCACGTCGTGGGATCATTGCAAAGCAATGAGAGGTGTCTGTTCCAAAACACTAACTGCTCTGTGCTTTCTCTCTGCTCGATAGCACCGTTTTCTTAGGATTTTCTAAGGCTCTAAATAATCCACAAGTGCACAAGTTCATAATAAATTGGAAAAGGTTGCATGTGCCTCTGCAGCCAGGTCTGCCCCAGGGTGGTGCAGGCATGTGTGTGGTCTCTGCCCAGGCCAAGTCTCCTTGCAAAGTGAGGAGATACTGCCTGGGTCCCAGAGCAGGGTCACCTGGAGCCGGCACAGGTGTCTCTGCTTTGCTGGGCCTGACTCCCCAATACAGGGTTTGCTATGGCAATGGATTTGGATCATCTAGAGCCTAAGCCAACAGCTTCTGTCAAAACAGCTCATGGCAGACTACAGTCACTTCAGAAGGGACGGGGTTCATACACCATTATTTTCCTAGAGAATACAAAGACAGTCCCAAATTTGGGGAATTTACCACTGGATGCATTCATTTTTTGTTCTTCTCCACTGCTGATTGGCAGAAATTCAGTTTAAATTACACCTAAGCGATGATATTGGTGGCCTTAGTTTTTTTAAGGCTGTCCAATGCTTCTTATTATAAGACCAAAATTTTAGCTGCTTATAACCCTCGCAAACTTCAATCACCACTTAGCTGAATTTTTCCACCCGGGGTGTCTGTCTTAGGCTGAATGTGTTTGAGAAGTTTCAGTAAAAATGCTTTTGCTTGCTTACAAGAAAGAGACACATACATTTTTTTCCTTATATTCAAACATGTTCTCAAAATTGCCTGTTGGGAAACTCTAACACCTTTTGCCTTTGGAGCAGAGACTTGAAAATAGGCAGATATCAAGAATGTGACTTTGGTTGTTCTTCAGGAGGAAAAAAAATAGTTGAACTCGGAAACCTTAGGAAAGAAAAAAAGCTTCAGATCTCAGGCACTCACCAGAAACTTCTTAGAGATAGAAACTGAATTCTCTGAAGGCACATGCTCACTAGAGACTTGTTCAAGTCTGGTGGCTAAATCGTTGATGAGTGTGCAGTGGGCATATTCCAGCCTTGGGTTGCAGGTGCAGAGCAGCAATTATTTGAAGCTGTTTTTCCATTCTGGCAGGGATGCTGTGCTGCTGGGCACCAGACATAAGAGCCAGGAGATTCCCTGGGCTGCTGCTTAGGCAGTGCGTGAGTGTTGGTACTGACAGGCCAAGAAGGGTAGGAGGTGGCCAAGGGAGGCAGGCAGCTCTAATGCAGTCAAAGACTGAGGACTCCCAGCCTGGGGAAGGGGACTGATGTTAGTAGAGCTGGTCTAAGGCAGAAGACAAGTTGGTAGGATTATGAGCAGGAAGAATCAGGTTTGAGAATGTCTACGCCAGCAAGATTGTACTTCTTACAAAGGCTGGGATAGAACAGGTTCAAGTATTTCTGCCTCACAGTTTTCTATTGTCAGCAACTATTTGGGAAACCCGCTGGCAAAGGCTGTGACTCACTCCAGGCTGCTCCCTCAGCAGAGACTGATGGTCTGTTAATGCTCCCAGTTATTCTGCTTTTCAAGCACTATAGATTTAACATTTGAAAATAACATTTGAAAATATGCTGATGAATCACATGGTTGCCACTATAAAGCCACATGAAGGAATTCCCACATTTTTGTTTCGGTTTGCCTTGCAAACCAAGGAAATGACATATATCCAACATAGACGAAAAGCATGTGAAGTACGCAGGGTCAAGCACCTAGAAACTAGAAAATGCTTGATTTAACATTGCCCTTGCCATCTCAGCAGTTCAACTCCCATCTGTGTAAGCAAAACTTTTAGCTACGGAATCAAATATAGATGTAAATATTTTTTCCCACAACACCACAACCTCTTTTAATACCCAGGATGGATAGTCCTCCGAGGGTTAATCAAGGCTTGTGTTGAAGAGCTCTAGCGCTGCTACATTTTTTTTGAAGCTGTGCTTGATATGAGGACTCAGCTCTAAATTCATGTGTCTACTGCCACAAGAGATTCCAGCAACTGGGCAACTGCAATGAAAGCCTTTCCATGCTCTGTATCTGTGGGCTAGAGAAAGACAAAAACAGATGGAGTCCTCAGATAAACTATCTGCCACACTTGAACAAGTGTCCAATGACCATGTGCAGTTTTGTCGAGGACTTGAAACTTGACCACAGGTTGGAAGAGTTTTATGAGAACACCAAAGGCACATTCCCCTTCCCTAGCTAAGTGCCAGTCTCAAAAGTCAGAGGCACTCAGTCTCTTTATTTGAACAGAGCAAGCTAACATATATCTTGCTAATAGTACTCTCTGAGACAGTTGAATTACTTTTGCTAAAAATTACCAAAAGATTCAGCCTGAGGCAGACATCCAGCACAGAGTATTTCAACCCAAGCAGCTGAACTTTGGCAAAGCTGTAAGTAACAAAACAGTCATTAATGGGAAGTGTTAAGCAACTCTACAGACAGTGCTCACAGCGATGAAATTACAATCTTCAGCTCTGCGGATGGCTCCAACAGAAAAGATGTTTATATTCATGATATCCTGCCTCCATGTATTTAGCAAGCTGATTTATACAAGCTAATATCAACCTGTGTTTGTAAATACAGCATTCGAAGGCTCCATGGAAGAACTATAGGCTTACCAATTACCTTATGGTTTTCTAGTGAATCAAATGCTAAGAAGAAATTATATTTAACAATGGTAAAGCATGAAGGGAAACACTTGGGGCTTGTCTTTCGCTCGTTGTTAAGAGAAAGATAAAGGAAAAGACATGAAATGTGATCCTAAACTATTGCTGTGAGTTTGGCCAGTGTCTGACTACATATGCATGAGCTATACGCAGAATAAATAACAAGCACAGCTGTGAATTATGCAGTTCTAGCGTTCCGTTGACAATTATGTTGATGTCAAAAACCACAAGAGGGAAGGCAGCATCGCTGGAGCTAAAGCTGGAGCTGTAGGCACATTATGGGCAGCATACTTAAAATGCTAATCAGACTAATCCTTTTCCGTAGAGATCTGACATGGAGCATCTGGTGGCTTCTTCTAGAAAACTGGCCTCTGAGCGGGCGGCTGATATCAAAGACGAAACCCTTGGATGGCCACCCACAGCTGTCTGACCCCTTTGGTAAGCCGTTCTCACAGATATAAGTCATTTCCACTCACTGCAGCATCCAGATGTTTGCAATAGAGGGGCTGTCGTGGCCTTTGCTCCTCTTTGCTGCCTCTCCAATGATGCACAGTCATCATTCACAAAAGGACATTTGCAAGTGCTTGTTAGCTTTAAATTGCCGGATGGAGCTGGAGCCAGGAGCAAGAGCTCCCGCAGCTCTCACACGGGCAAGGGCAGCTCCCCGCTCGGGTGGTATCTGGGCTGCCTGGTCAGGGCCTGCTGTGTGACCTGGCTTTCCACCTGTGGAAGGAAGAAATGCAGCCGGGATGGCTGAGCTGGCCACGACCCCGCGCCGTGCTTGGCGCTGGTCTGCTCCACGGCACAGCACGACGCTTTCTGTCATTGCAGTTGTGAAGCATGCTGGAAACCTCTCTCTGCTTGTCTTGCGGCTCCTACGCAGATGAAGGTTTTGGTGTGAGCCTCACAGGGCCGCGGAGGTTAACGACTGCTGGGCCAGCAGCACTCACTGCCAGCCTGCACTTTCTTTTGCTGCCGGAAGAAATATTTTCCTTTCTTGTTGCACCTCATTTAGAGCAGTGTAAACAACACTTTCTCCTCGATGCTGACACCTTCAAATGACTTTTATCTTTCCTTAGTGATTTATTTACAAAAAACTATAAGATTTAATTATTTAATCTTTCCTTTAGTTATTCAATTCTTGTTCTTTACTTCCTGCTTTCCAATATGCCAGCATTTCTTTGGCATACAAGTGCCTGTGTTTGCTTTCTCTACTCAATATGCTGGAAAGAAGAACTATGTTACTTCTGCTTTAAAATATGATGCCTCTTTGCCTCATTGCACTTAAAAGTCGCTCCATCTCATTTTATAAACTAGCATCTAGTTTGCTATGTACTCTTACCTCTGTGTTAGGCGTTTTTCAGCATCAGCTGCTGCAGATCATGTTTCCAAATACGTTTCCATGTATTACTCATCTTCCAGGCGGGAGTTGTTAGGTGCAGTTTTCCTTCCCACTCCCCTCATCTCAGAAAGGATTTTTTTAACATGACAATAAACCAAAGTGTATGCACTTTTCCTTCATATCTAAATCCAAAATGAACCTTTCAAAATATATATATTAGAAAAAAAGCTTTATAAAAGCTTTATAGCTTCATAGTTCCATAGCTGGGAATCAATTTCTGTCCATACCATGCAATTCCTGCGGAATGCAGTCAGCATGCTCCAGGTGTTTTCCAGCTGCACGGGAAGGAAGCGGCATTAACATGGTGATCAAGGCTATCTGAGGAAGGATTGGCAAGGGGTGTCTCAGGCCAGCCCTTAAGTTATTCTGGACACTAGAGCATTCTAGCTGAAGCTGGGTAGAGGTTTTTAAGAGCTGACTGTTAAAAGCTGTGCAATGATGGGTGTACTTTGTGTGTGCAGGCAATGTTTCATTTTTATATTTTAAGAAGTGCATTAGGACATGAAGGAAGCCGATTTCAAGTTAGCTTGCAGATGACACTTAAGCCTGTAAAACATACACTGCTTCAAGAGCTTCACAAAGATGCTTATGCAGATTTTCTTCTCCTTAAGAAACCTTTTTGACTATTATACTTCCTGCAGGCATTAGAGGTAGAAATAGTTTAGGTTTTGGACCTAACCCCCGAGTCAGGGAAAGGAAAAAGGCATTGGGCTTTCTCCATGTGGATTCCCAGTAACATTGCATTAAAAAAGGCAGTGAGTTGGAGGCTTCGCCAAAGTTAGAGGAGCCAAATGCTCCACTTCGTTTGTCTGTAGCTGCCATATTAATTTTTCTTCATTTGAGGTCTGAATCCTTTCAAGCTTTGTTTTGAATAGGTAAAGAAAACTGGCTAGAGCTTATGCAGAGACCTGGAAACCAGTTGGTGCAGAAAGATCACAGAACCCTGAGAACGAAGGGAAACTTTTTTTTAACCAAAAAAAAAAAGTATATTTAAAGACCAGAACATGCAAATTGCAAATATATTCCTAATGGTCACTATCTGGAGCTGCTGGCAGTTTCTGTGAACATTAAAACCCTCATCTTGCAGATTCCTGCTACTGTTCAGGCATCTGTCCATTTCTAGGTGGTTACTTCTAGTATTCAAGCCCCATTAAGTTTAAGGACATAAATTTTCTTTGACTGTTTAATCTCAGCCACTTTTGAAAGAAACTGTCCAGAATCCCTGAACCTAAAATAATAAAATGTCTTTCCCTTCATGAAAAAGGATACCATTTATCTGATAGAATAGGTAGCTCACTACAGGCATTCTCTGAGAAACCTGTTGCTACAAAAGCAAGTGGCTTGCTCATAGGTAGATAAGGTACCTTTACCAATACTCAGGTTGTGGCATTGCATGCCAGTATATTGGATTTCATAATGTGTTACTTTTATCATCAGCCTCTTGGTTTCTACCACTCTCTTTAGAAATACACCAGTCACAACTTGTAACCTTAACAGGCTTGTCCAAGGAGCATGGATTTCCGGACCCTCCTTTCACCAATATTTGTGTGTTCCAAGAGAGGATGTCTTTGTTTCAGGATCATTCTGGGCATGAGAATTAAAACTTAAAATGAAGATGGCGGCCAGCACAAAGAATGAAACAAAGTTAGTTTAATGAATTTCTTTGCATACCTGCCAATCCACCCTCCCCTGCAGGAAAAACAACTCTCAGATGAATAAAGCACATGGCATGGAAGATAGAGGGTCAATGCCAAGTTTGGCTTTGCCTAAGCAGAACTCACCATAAGATGCTGCATCTGCAGATCTTCTCCTGGAACATGCTCTTAGACAAAGGGAAATGGGAAAGGCAAGTTTCCATGGCCTTTTTAGCTTTACTTGTGTCATCTCACTGTTCAAATCCTTCATGTGTCTGACATTATTGTGGCTGCTGTGCTGGGCAGACATGTAGTACTAAGTTCATATTAGCTGCCTTGGTTGTCAGTGTATATGGCAGCATCAAAAAAGACTCATCAATGAAATGGGCTCAATATTTGAGAAGGATCTGAAGGCCATGCTAAGCTCCCTTCTGCCTGCACATGATCTAACTGCTGTGAGGATTGCAGTGCAGGCCCAGAGCCATACCTGCTGCTGTAGTTGGACACTAGGCATGCTTTGTTACCCATTTGGTGTCTATGTCACTGGGAATATTTGGGATGGTAGCACTCTTTAGGGAAGGGGGTTGTGCCATGTTTTAGCTGGCTAGAAGTGAGACACTGAGTGTAAGTCCCTCCATCATGACTTTGCTTTCCAGATAGCAGAGATAGCCACCTTCACAGGATTATTCATCCTGTCCTAAAATAGGTAGAGTGAACTGCTGTGAAAGACTGCCTCTTTCTCCATCAACTCAGAGGAAACCCTAAAAGCCAGCTTAGTCTTTGGCCAGCCCTAATATGTCTGACTATCTGTGTATTACTGAGTGCCTTAATGTACATGAAAATGTACTGAAAATCCCCAAACGCCACCAGGCAAAATAATCAAATAATAGTAAATCAGTTTGCCAAGCCAGCATTACTGTGAAGAGGTGAAATCCATATTTCAGAGGAGCACATACATATTTCTACAAAGGGCTTTCAGATCGATATCCTCCAGCAGATTAGGGCATTACATGGCATTGCAGGATTGAAGCTCAGCCCCAACAGGTGAGGTGCCTGAGGAAACATGTTGTTTGTGGGTCCCAATAGATATACTGAGAATTTGCCACCAACCTGCTCAGCTCTGTCATTGATGGACGTGTTCTGAAGGACGTAAGATGTCGGAGGAGTTTTAAGTGGCCCTCGGCAGCATGCATCTCCAGGGTTAGGCGACAGCTAAAGAGGAGAATTGAGTACCTAATTTTAGTCCTTAGGCATCTAAGACCTTTACAGGACCTAACTGTGATGACTGGAGCTGAGCAGGTTTATACAAAAGGAACAAATCCCCTTGCTGAATTACTTTAACCTTCCAGACAGCTATGTGTATGTTTGCATCATGTGCCCTTTGAGAAGTGTTTCTTCTATAAATGCTCTCAGGCCTAAGAGATCAGCCGATCATTTTCCCTGGTTAAATGTCTTGGGGAGACACCATGGCTGAAGCAAGGAGTTCTGCTGTTCGGGACCTTTTGCAGCACTTTGGCCAGGACTTGTTTTCTAAGGCACCTTTGGAATCACATGTTCGGAAAAACCTTTCACTGTGGGTAAGTGATGTCTCTACTTCCAGAGAGCAAAAGATACCTGGCAGGGTAATGAAATGAATGAGCTGGGAGCTCCTTTGTTTAAATGAACAGTGGGAGAGGTGGGGGCAAGAGGGTTTATTTTTCATATGCTTAATGTTCCCAGACTTCTCATGGCAACCTGTGTACTTTGCAATTCAAAGTCACATGAATCTCTACTCAGCTGAAATGTAAATGTTTTGATAAAACTGTTCTTAACACGTTTGAGTCATTTAATCAGCTTGATTAACTGCAGAGCTTTATAGTCTGTCATCAGGAAGGATTTACTATAAATTAGTGGATTTTCTTCGAATTTTCTAAAGAACATCATGGTGTGCAGGATCTTGCTGCCTTCCTTTCACGGGAGATACCTGCCTCAAGCACCCAGCCAGTCCCATGCCGCTTCACATATTTCAGATCCCTCTAGACCTTCAAGTACTAAGCAGGCAGCCTGCTAGGCCCAGTAGATGCTGAGCTAAAGACAAAATGGATATTCAAGTGGAAGCTTCTCTGTAGACCTTCCTTTGCTTGTGTTTGCATCTGCTAGGTGCATTTTTCCAGTAGAAATGCTGAACGCATCTCCTGGTGAGTCCCACAAGGACGGCAGCTTGGTGTTCCAGAACAGCTCCTCTGTTTTGTTTCATGTGTTTCATGACTAGCTGCATCCTGCAATGGATTTTCAAAGGCTGGCTGAAAAAAGCAAACTCCCAGGTTTACCTGTAGAAAAGGAAAAAGAGGTTTGATGAGAAAAATCTCAGCTTGGATGCACATCATAACTGTTTTTTTTTTTTTCTCTCTCTCTTCCATTTAGTATGGGCTGACAGGCTGTAAAATAAGTCCAGCTGGAAAGAGGATCATTTCATTGTATTCTGCCCAGCCTCATTTTTCAGAGCTGAACGTCCAGCTGTATACCTGTATTAAACCTCCAAGCCCCTGGAGGCTTCATGCAGTGATAAGTTTGTTATTTTTTAAATAGGCTATTTGTTTTCCACATTACATTCTTCTGTGCCTTTTAGTCAATATCCCAGAAAAAAATGAAAAAGAAATTTAAAACAAGTGAACTCTCCCCTTAAATTTAGAATCTACCCAAAGCACTGGAGCAACTGGAGCTCTTAGAAAGTCTCTGTGGCGGTCGGTTTGCTCTTTGCTCAGCAAACACTGCTTCCTCACCACATTACCGTAGGGCAGATCTTCGTCTCTACAGTATCACATGGGCTTCATGATCAAAATCCAGGGTTCTAGCCATATTCAGATCATTTTGCACTTTAAATTCCACCCATCTCTAAAATGGAATTGCCCTCAGAAAGTGATCTGTTTAGTAGGAAAGGAGTGTTTTCATAATCTCCTAGCATCTCCATGGATAGGCCTCACCTGGTATCCGTAAGACTTTGCACCCCCATAATCCAACCAATCCTTTCTAAAAATGGATTCCCCTTGTTGGGTTTCCCCATGGACCCTCTGCTAAGAGGAGGTTAGCTGGCTGACTTGGCTTCTTGAAGATCATATCAGTCAGATCCAAAAGCACTTTGGTATGGTAAAAGAAGATGCACAAGGGCCCTTTGCTTAGCAGGCCTCAGAGTGTCCTGCTGCAATTCCGTTACTGTAAGAAGTTTCTCATGGGTGGGATCCAGATCCCATGGCAGACTATCAAAGAGTGGGTAACTTGGAAAAGCTGTGTGAGACCCTTCATCTGCTGTATGGATCTTCACTGCACAGGGAAACCACGTGGTTGCTGGCCAGGCTGAGCATCATGTACTTGCTCAGCGGAGGTGTGTGGGTTATTTTGGCACCTCTGTTTATATGTGTTGCTTGAAGAGGGCTCATGTCCAGACCCGAGGCTGGCCGAGTCTCCTCACCCTTGCTGCTGGGTCCCACGAGAGCCTCCACCTGGAAGGGGCAGCCCCCAGCTCAGATGCAGCAGGGAATAAAAATGCCCCACAGAGGAAAGTGCCCACGGGAAGCTCTGCACTGGTGCAAACCCAAGCGGCCTGGTTGCCACTCTTGACTTTGCTCTTCAACACACCATACAATTATTTACAGCTAACAGCAGGTTTAAGAGCCAGTTCCTTTCCTCCTCACAGCTGTCCATCCCTGTCTCAGCTGGAGTTTCTGCTATCCCCACCGCGCTGCCGGTGCAGGGCCCTGCAGCGTGTCTGGGCCGGCCTCGGAGCCGAGCCGGGACTGACGTGGAGCGGGCATGGACGCGGCCGGCTGGCCGGGGCCTGGGACGCCGGCTTGGCCCGACCAAGCGCTGATCTGGCTGCAGAGACGCCGCTCGGCCAAGGGCTCTGCAGCCCAGACTGCGTCCTCATCTACCTCCAGCACGGGCTGCAGTGGTTCACCGAGAGATATTTCTAGCAGAAAAAAAAAACGCCTGTTCCTCTTTCACCTTTGGCATTTCTACATGATACGAAAAGCTCTCAGCCATTCACCAAAAGTTAGGATATGACTCTCTTTGCTCATTTTTGCCTTTTTTTTTTTTTTTTTTTTTGGAAACAGACTAAACATTCCCCTGTCATATCCTGTCCAAGTAGCTGTTTTAATAGATGCCCTGCTTATGGAGACATTTGGGTTGATCCTTTGCAAGCGTTAACTGCTTTTAATAAAAAATTATGTCTTCATAGCACCAAAATGTTCCTTATCCAGCTTTCTCTTTTGAAACATTGCAAATGTTTTTGGATAGGATATGAAATGTTGTGCAATTTCTGTAATACCAAGGTAGAAAATCTGCCCTTGCCTTTTTAATGCACTAACTATCAAAACAGAGTTTAGAGACTGAGTGGTTTCATAGAATATGAATTCATCAGAGTTTTACATCTCCAGCAAGGGGAATATTTAAATATTTTTAAATAGAGGAAATTTGTAAAAATAAACTGAATATGAAACTGAAGAAACTTCTTTTTTTTAATAGAATTAGCTTTTCTCTGGAATTGTTTTCATGCGATTTGTTTGCATTTCAGGGCCGTGCATTCTGTCTTCCTGAAGTGATCTGACATGAGCAGGTCAAGACACTACAGACGCAAATGAGATCAGTGGATCCTCCACCAAGGCAGAGCCTCGGAGCTTTCCTTCAAAATAATTTCAGTTTATGCCTCAAACGCCGCTGCATGTGTTTGAGGTTGAGGAGGCCACAGCTTACTGTGCAGTCAGAGGAAACAGTGAAATGCTTGATCAGTGTTCAGGATACAGGATGGGCTGTTTAGGCGTCTTTGAAAAAGAAATTGTCTTATCACTGATTACTGGATCCAAGCAGAAAGCAGTTACATGTTGCTGATTACCTCCTGGGAGAAGTAACAGATGACTGATTACTTTTAAATTGCTCTTTCATCATGCCGTATGAACTGCATATGGGGCCTGTATCTGCACAGGAGGCTGTTGCATCACAGATCATACTTTCAGCAGAGCTTTAGAGAAAAAAAAAAAACGAAAGTAAATTGTGTTATTTTCATGCTGAACAGCAAGCAAATTCTCAGTATCTAAATGAGAGCCTTTAAAGTAAGCCCCAGGTGTTGCAGGAAGTGGTAGAGGTGACTCAGAAATGTCACACTTCCCTCCAAGTCAGTTCTGAAGTGGTGTCCAAAAATAACATTTAATGGGCATCTGGCTGTTGGAAATGGCCCTGCTTTACTCATGAAACTCAAAACAAGTACTGCCTGGCATCTTCCTTATTTTACACCATATGTCTTGCCACAAGTGCTTGCCATCATCTTCCTGTCTTTCCTTTTTTCCTATAAAGTCAAAGATATGACTAGTTAAGTTCTGCAGATCTCTAAGAACAAGCACTAGCCCTTTTTCTCTTCATTCCATTGCTGTGATGCATTTTCTTAAATATTTATAATATAGCTACCCCTTGCCTGACCAATAGTTCCTCCACTATTTTAGTCCAACGTGGATTTCTTTGCAACTGCCCTATTCAAGAATTGCTGGGGGTCACTAAGCAGATGCCAGGTTTAAGCAGATAGAGAGGGTTGTGCAGTAGAAAAAGAAAACCCTTTCGTGTCTAACAGTGTGGTCCTTCACGTGCCAGTGTGTATAATGCTCTCTATGGGAACACTTTATAAACTTCTGTAACTGCGATCTATTTTGGGTGCTGTAAATTAACACTTTGGTTGTTTTTATCTGAGCCTCACTTGAGTGATTTTGTTGCAGCTATCTAGCCACGGGGAATACGTTTCTGCAGCTACAGCAGTGCTTTAGAGCAGGACAGTGGCACCTCCTTGCAGCAAACCACAAGGCACCGCTACGAGGAGGTGCCTGAGCCTCATCCTCACAGGGGATGGCCTGCAGCAGTGCATCGGGTGCCCAGTGCAATCACACCAGAACCCCCTGCCATCACCTCCAGCCTTCCAAATGACAAGGTTTCATATCCTTCTTAGAGCAACTCGTTTCTAGAACTGCTCAGGGTGCACGGTAGCTGCTCCTTGCGGAGGACAGGGCTCAAGTGCATCTCCCTGCCACACGAGCCGTGTCTTGCAGGAAGGTGACGTTAGCCCTGCGCTACACTGTGTGCTCTCTGCTCTCTCATCATATCTAAAGCAGATGAAGGAAGTGAATTAATCACGTTACTGTGCAGGGAGTGCTACAGCTTGAGGCTTGCCTTCCTCCTGCTGTGCTGAGGCCTGCAGGAATGCAGTGTGGGCTGGGAATGGAGGAGGTGACGGGCGGATAGGGAAAAGCCCTGTCCTGTTTATTGGTACGCAGGCAGGGACTGTCCCTCTGCATTTATATCCTCTGCAGCATTGGCAAGCGCATTGTCTTGCATACACATTGTCTTGAACACGCTGTGCTGTTGTCCGCCTCCATCCGTGACATCCAGGGCTGTTCATCGCAGCAGAGGAGGAGGGAGGATGGTCAGTCTTACTGCAAGGCACCACATATTACCCAGGCGTTACCTGGCCTCTGCCACCAGCCAAACACTCTGTTCTGCCTGTGATGCTTGTGGAGGAATCTGGTATATCCACATTCCCGCTCCTTTCTCTCCTTGTGCCTGTGCTTATGTTGTGTGGCGAGGAGCTCGGGTCCAGCTGGGCTTGCCATAAAAGCTGAAGAGCAGCTGGTCACCAGTGGTGCCCAGGGCTCTGCCGGCCACTTGCCACTTCCACCCCGTTCTGTGCCCAGGGCAGGAGGACGAGGCTGGGTCCCTCCATGCTGTCAGCTCAGTTCAGGCTGGCAACGCTCTTTGGAACAAACTGGACGGGAGCTACCGCAGTTGTCCCTTAGAGACCTTTTAGGGTGTTTGTCTTAATTCCTCTGCTGTAAATGAAGAATCATAATATTTCTGTACACCATGGAGATGTGATGGAGATGAGAAATTGCAGAAATTCCTAGGCAACAGTGAGGAACCTCCAACCTTGTATCAATCCCATGTCTGCAGTTTCCAGACAGGATACAAGACGCCTTGGTTTGAGGAAGGAGTTGATCTGGTGGAGGGAGCAAAGGCACAGAGGCCAAGGAATTGATCTTTTTTTTCCCCCTGAAAGCTAATAAATCACAGGCTTTGGAGTTTTTGTCAGTGGTTCAGGCAGGTTTATTCTAACCCTTAAGTACAGAAAACAGAGCGTGTATTGCTTCTCACTTATACTGTGAATACAATGCAAATCTCCATTTCACATTCTACACGTAGAGCAGGTTTTCAGGGCTTCTGTTGTTAAACATTAAAAATACTTATCTTTTGGTTAACATTGATAAGACAGCTTTTGGAGAATGATGTCACCTATGCTCAGATAATCAACAGTATTTGATCTTGGGTTTCACATGACTTCAGGACCAGATTTGCTGCTTTGCAAAGCTTATATGCATGCTTTTCAAAACTTGTAAAATACGGAAGTAATTTGTGTATGGCTGGGAGAGCTGCTCACGTGCCTAAAGTTCTTGTTTTTTTGCTGCGTCTTGATGACTTCTGAGACTCTAGGATTTTTCACTCTTTCTTTCCACCAGACCCAACTAGCTTACCAGGAACATAAGAGTTTGGCCCTATGAATGCAGGATTAATTAGCTTTGAGAGGCATCCAGCCTTAAAAGGCGGCTTCTCATAGATCCTCCTTAGTGTGCTGTGGAGAGGAGACTGCACAGCGCATTCAGTGCGCCTTTCAGAGCAGCATCTGGGACCACAGCATTACAATCTCAAAATTGTTACGTTAATAGGATTACATTTGTACCATTTTCAAGTCGTAATTGCGGCCATTGTCATGGGAAGACGATAGCCGAGTTCTCATGCCTGGCAGCCCTCTGAAAGACAGTGGCACACTGTGCCTCCCTGACCTTTAACGTGGAGTCTATTTCGATGAGCCGGTCAGGCCGGCTCTCTCTTGAGGCCGAGCTATAAAGAGGGGAGAGCCGCAACGTCCAGGCACATCTCTGTGAAAAGGTCAGAGTGGCAGAGCTCAGTGCTGCCTGCGAAAGACCGCGGCGCAGGGGATTACGGGGCTCATTCCTGGGGGAGCAGCAGGGAGGCCAGGGCGCCCGGCTCGCTGCGCTCCTGCCCCGGGCTCCCGGCTGCCCCGGCTCCTGGCTGCCCAAGGCCGCGCGTTACCACCTGGAGCTCGAGCAAGGCCGTGGTGCCGCGGCTCGCTCGAGATCGGGCACCCTGCGGTTTCCTGTGCAGGGGGCCGTTGTGCACGATGATTCAGAGCCTCTGCGAAGGGCAGCAGCTTTCTTACGGGGAAGTGCAAACGGCACTATGGAGCCAGGGGAAGTGTAGCAGGATTCAAACTGACGTTGCAGTGCAAGTGAAAACTCACACCTCACTGCTATTTATGTCCTTGCTCGACATGATGCCCAGAGGTGCTCCAGGACGCGGTGCTGGTACCACAGGGCTGCATCTTCTCCTGCTGAGTCAGAATTTAAATCGGGCTCCACAAAGCTGCTCAAACCACAGGTTCTGCCTGGTCGATGTGATCTTTCTTCTCAAGGTTGTTAAAGATCCCTGAGCATTTCTACCAGCAGTGAGCAGAGTGGTAGCCCAGAGTGTTTGCTTTTGTCTCTCCCTATGTATCAGCTGAGCATTCAATTGGCAGAACAAAGTTTTGTGCCATCCTGTGGACCCCTGTGCAGTTTTTGGGTTGCTATTTAGCCTCAGCCTGCACGCAGCTCACACAGCGTGGAGAGGCCCGAGTTTGCAGTACAGCTTGGAGGGCTGCCCAGTGCCCAGCGTTGCTGTTCGAGCATGCTGTGCTTGTGGCAGTTTTGGTGTTGCTTATCAGAACTATGCAAAATCCTTCAAGGGTAGGATGTGACAAGACAGAAAAGATGAAAATGCATATTTTTTCTCTATTTTTAATTTTTTTTGGCAGGGAAGTCAGATATTTATGAAGTCACCATTCATTTTAGCAGCAAACACAGCTGCAATATAGAAGACTCAGTGACCGGAAGTTGTGGTCCAGTTGGTGTGTAGTCAATGCAAAACTTGGAAAACAAAAAAAAACACAAGCACACTGGGGCAGGGTAGGTCCGTTATTGCGTGCACTCTGTAATTCAGGAACTAACAGATGTCTGAGCTTCATGCCTAGGCTGAAAGAGGTACAAGAGGGGAACTAATTCAGGGTTTGTGCACAGCTGCACGGATCAGATGACTCTGTCAGCTGAACCTTCCCTCTAACCAGCTCTGATTTATCAAAGCAGGAACTCTGACCTTTACTTGGTCGCAAAAATACCATCTTGGAAAGCTCTTTGAATGCTCTGTAAAGAAGCAGAGCAACAATAATAATAATTCAGTGACGTCTCTGTAAAGAGACATCTTGATTACACATTGTGGTATGCAGCCCTCCGCCATTCTATTCACATCTCACTGTAGTTGGGGCAATATCACGCACACACACACACACACACACACACACAAAAACATGTTCAAGTGCACAACATTTTCACCCTCATTTAGCCAGGTGGTGAAGGAGCCATTGCTCTTGTTCCTGCCCATGGTGTGGGTCCTAGCCAGCAGGTACGAAGTCCAGTCTTGCCCAGACTGCTGGCGACTCAGACCTGTGACCAGCTGGTGGCTGTTTGGTGGCCAGCGCAAAATGAGTTGGCAGCTTTCATCTGAATTTATGTCACAAAACCACTGAATGTTGGCAACTTTACACCAAACTGGAACCCGGGCTATTTTTTCTCATTTTTAGGCCCACCTTACTTGGAACTTAAAGCCTGGGCTTCAGCTCTGCCATAGTGTGGTGGCCAAATGCTGTCTGAAGAGACCTTTACAGAGCGCGGCCAGCACTTGACCGTATTTCCAAACATAGCTGTAAAAGAGAACTGGAGAAGCCCTGTGGATTTCCTTTCAACCTCTCTACTGTGCAGGGCAAGTCACATCGCAGAGCGTTACAGCCACAGCTGAGTTTTGAAAAAGATGTTAAATTAGAATACCTCAAAAAGTATAGACAGGGCTCTCACACACTTTGCAGAGATAGTAGAAGAAAGTAGGCTCTAGTCTAGGCCTTGTCTATTTTACAAGAAAACTGAAGCATTTTCATTTAAATGAAAGTATTGCTTAGAAGAGTAGTATATTCATCAAATGCTCCTTTTTTTTTTCTATTAACAGGCTGGCACTGCTGATTCATAACTATGGCTAGATCTCAATTCCCTACATTTTTCCCCCTAAAAATCTCTTAAAACCTGCAAGTGAACACTGAAAGACAATGTTGTCAAAAGGATCTCAGCAGAAATGGGACCTTTGCAGAAAAGAGTAATATTGTGCAACATTGATCTATGAAGATATGTGACTAGTTCCCCGAAGGTGGGAGCACGAGGAGGTGCAGAGTTTACAGCAAAGCCCAGTCAGTAACAGTGGCCTAAAGGGAATCATGGCAACTCCTCCCTTTATAGCAGCATCCATACCATGAAATTTCAGTTTCACAGTATAATTTTAAAAAGTAACAGAAAATGTCCATCTAAACAGAAGGCAGAGTGCCACTGAGTTGCATAGATGCCCATAAGCAAATGAGTGGATGAGCATATGAAAGAAAGGGGAAATGTGGCAGAGTCAGAGATCCTACAGTTTACTTGTAGTTAGTCAGGCATTTCCACTATCACACATTTCCCTCATTCTTCTATATGTTGATCTGTCTGTCTTTGTGGTGTTTTGTGAAATGACCAGGTATCTCAGTTTTCCTTGGACATTCCTCTTTTCCATTGCTTGTCTTAGTAATCCTGGGACTTGGCAAGGCCTGCAGTATCATTTCATTAACACATCTCATTTTTTATAGTTCAAAGGTATTTACTCAAGTCCTGTGGCCACAATGAGGGGAAAAAATGCTTTTACTAAGAAAAGCCTAGTGTAAAGGGTAGGAAAGCAACAAAGATTTGGAATGAGGGAAAAAGTCAAGTGTGTGCAAACACTGGTTGAGGCTGTGCTCTTGCTCAGAATGAGTACTAAGAAAACTTGCTCAGTGGGTCAAAATGAGCTCATTCAGTCCACCAGTTTAGTGGAAAAATCTTCCACTTTGAGAAGTATGCATGTGTCTCTGTTGAGTCAGAAACCAGCATGGTAGCTTCAACACACATTTTTGTTATAAAAAAGTCTACTTCGTCTTGTACAACTCTAAAAACAACTTTGGTCCCAATATTCTCTCTGTTTTATATACACACACACACACATATGTGTTTATATATATATTTTTTTTTGTAGAAATTGTAGACACTGTAAGGTTGTGTTTTGCTTGGAATGTGATATCTTTGGACCTGGAATGGGTCCATTTTCCTACCTGCAACACTTTTGTTTGGTATTGTGCATCGTTCCATTTGCTGTCCAACTGGTTTTTATTTAGTACACAGATAACAGCACTTGAAAAAGTTGCAGGTGCACACCTGCACATGCCCATACTGAGAGATCACATTTTGAAATGCCTGCTGAAAGCATAACAAAATTTTCTGTTGTATTTCCTGGTTTATTTTCTGTGTAGAGCTATGGTAAAATGAATTCAGCCTACAGTTTGGAGGCCTCAGAGAAAATAACAGAGTCTACGAAAGTGAGAAAACAGTCTCAGACACCACAGGGTTATGCTGGGATGGACATGGTAGTTGTGGAGAGACGTCATGGTCAAATATGCTATTTCAAGCAAAATCTGAGATGAGGATGTGTTCGTAGCCACCAAAGAGTGTTGTATTAGTCAGAGCTGTTAATCATGCAGCATGAAGAGAAACATGTACAGTAAGTCCACATGATTTCTGTTTCCAACAGATTTTTTTCCTCCTGTGAAGTGACTCGCATATATTTTTGTACTGCTGATTTACAGTGTGGCAGAGTCTATGCTCTGGCTTTGCTGATGGAAAGCTGGAGGTTTTCTAAACTCTGAGACATAGCTCCGTCACAGAGTTAACCTCCATGTGCTTCTTTCAGAGACAGACAGACAGAAGAGAGAAAGAAATGTCCTGCTGACGTCAATAAAGACCACACTCTACTGGATGATATTACTGTGTATCTCAACCACCCACTCCCTTTAATTTACTAGAAACTAAGCAAGCTGTTTTGAAACCCATAGCTTCCAGCATGTTTGCACTGTTCTCCCTCCACCAAAGGCTATTAATTGTCAGGAGCTTGAAAGCTACCTGATTCCTTGTTCAAAGGACTGAAACAGAGGGGATTTCCATGAGTAATAATTTCAGTCTGTGCCTGTGCAGTGCACCGTAGGCTAGAGTAAATTGATCCAGCTGCTTGCAAGACTAGATGGAAAAGTGCCCGGGGGGGCCAGGAACAAATCCACAGATGGGTCTGGATTCTGTTGTCATCACGTGGTGCCTCCGTCTGCCGGGCATGCTCGAGCTCGATTTCCTCCCTGAGCGGGGAGCCCTCAGCCTTCCTGTCTGTGCTGACTTGCAGTGTGAGGCAAATTCTCCAGCACATGTTGCAACGTCTTCTCTTGTAATAAAAAGGGTAATTTTAGACTAGCCAGAAGTGACTTGTTCTTTTTATTTTTTTCCTTTTCTTCTCTCCTTCCTCAATGGCCTCACCACACTGGCCCAAGTGCTTTGTGCATTTGTTTTGCTCTGCAGCAATCTTCTCTGTGACAGAGACTATAAAAGCTTCTGAGAGCTCAACGAACTCCACAAATAATCAGAATTGGCAGGATTAACCTGTAACCCGAGGCAGCAAAAATACAGATTCCACTAGCCAGATGGCAGAGTTCAAAGATCCAGTCACTTCCTGGCTGAGGTTGCACAAGTTAATTTTTATCCTTGTTAAAAAGAAATAAGAAGTGAAAACACAGCAATAAAATGTGTGTTGGTTGTTATCTCTGGTTTTAATCACATTATTTTATTCCTTTGTGTTCTGTTATTAAGTAAGTTTTGGAGATGTTGTGAAAGTGCATTCTTTTCTGGAGATGTTTAAATCCTACTTGACTTCTTTGTTATTTTGCTAGGATATTTGTACGATCAATTCAGTTTTGTCCTTTGGAAAAGAAGTAAAATAGCTGGAACACCATGCATTTATTTTTTTAAATGAGCAATTCAGCTGAAATCACTGGAAAAATTGCACACAGAGTGGCGGAGCTCTGTATTCGGGGGCCAGTTTCCTGAGGGAGGTCCCATGGCTGATGGGACGGCCAGGGCCTTCCTGTTGGGATCCACCAGTTGTGCTCAGAGGTTCCTGCCAGCTCCTGAAGTGAAGCCCCTGAGCCAGCGATCTGGCCAGTGCAGAGAGGGCAAGAACTTTTCACAGGCTTTGCCGTCTCCTTGGTCTGCTTACCTTTTATGTTAAGCTTAACAAAAAACATGTACTTGGACAGTGTTGCGCACAGGACATTATCACATCTTTGGTGAATCAGTGCTAATAGGTTTATTGGAACAAGAGCATCGGGATATGTGAGTCTGAAAGCGATTCTAGGTTGTTCTTGTTTGAGCCCCCAATGTCTGTTTTTCTTTATAAGCTAAGTGCTAATTGTGAGAAGAAAAGCTGTAAGGCGTGAGGTTTAGATTAAGTGCCTCTGAGCGTTACTATCATGTGCCTGTCATGAAGTGTATATAAAGGTTTAGCTAAGCGATTGCAGAAGCAGGAGCTGAAGAATAAAGTTCACGAGTTGTTTTTGTGACGGTTTGTCCTCGCGGGCTGGGCCATCGATGAAAACAGAAGTGGAGCTGTTGGCTGCGCTTCGGGGCGGGCTGCAGGTACACTTCAGGAGAGCAGCGCTGGGACTTCCAAGCAGGGAGTTTATGATTAATTTTGCAGGCATTTATTGTGCAATATGAAATGGCGACTGGCCAGCTCAGAAGTTAAGCCAAAAGATGACTGTCAAGTGAAACTGTTACGTTTGGCAGATCTTTCCAAAGCTGCTGTACAAAACAGACCTATTGAAGCTGATTTCTGGATTTTCCAGACCCTCTCTGCGGCAGAGTCCTATACTGCAGCCTTCTTTGTTTTCACCTCCTCAGGAAAAGAATTAGTTTTGACTTGTATGCTGAACAAATCTTAGGTCAGGATTTTTACTACAGGCAAGCTACTCCATGCCTTACATTTACTAGTAAAATTTCTCTCCTTTTTTTTTTTTTTCTTTCTGCTAATTCCTTCTTGAATAATCTTACAAGGAACTTGCTCTGCTTCATTCTGTTTTCTGAAAACAAAACCACAGTTGTGGTTTGTGTTTTCTAAAAAGCTTTGAAAAGCTTTTTTAGCCTAGCTGAAGGTGAGGCAGTTTAAATGGCGGCAAGGAGAAGGCAGCCCTGCCTCGGCAAGCAGGCTGCGTGTGAAGTTCTCCTCTTGTGCGGCTTACCCCAAGTTAAGGTCAGCCAGTTAACAGTGTTTGGACACTGTCTGGCATGAATACTTCAACGATAAAGCTTAATGTGTAACCAAGGCTTTTTTCTTCTGTGTCAGCAGTTGGCAAGAAGATACTGTAAATAAGGATCCCTGTGAGTAAATAGATATGTGTGGAGAGGGGAGGGGAGTGCTGGAGTAAGCAGTTTTGAAATTCGTGCCAGTGTTGCTTCGAGTGATAAGGTTATTTGAGTAACCTGCAAACCATACGGATGCACAGGTTTCAAAAACAGGAAAGCGTCTTGTTTAACAACCTTCTAAGGCAACATGAGGGCTCAGAAAAGAAACTGGCTCTGTGGTTAAGTGATTGTACTTCCTTATTGATATGATGGTCGGGCCAGTGCAAAGCCTCACGGGACGGTGATGCTGCGAACCGCAAAGCCAGCGGTTGTGATGACAAAGTTCTGCAACCGGCCGCGGGGCTTTCTGGAGAGATGAGAAATCTCAAAGTTTCCCTTTTCATTTCCTCTTGTGTGAAGCTGAATTATTATTATTATTTTTTCCCCTCCTCACTCGCTTTTGCAGTAATGCAGTAAAAATAAGTAAATAACAGGAGTGGGCTGATGGCCTCTGCAGAAGCAGTGTTTTCAGGGTTTGCCCTCTCCCAGATTCCTGCTGGATGCTGCCCCTGCCGCCAGTGGCCCCTCTGGCGGGACGCGCCGGGCAGGCTCGCTGGCATGTGCTGTTCTGAATGCTGCATTCCATGCCCTGCCAAGGCAGTGCCGTAAAGGGGTGTTGCTGGGAGGGCAGAGTGCAGCTTTCTACAAATAACAGTTTTCCAAAGGGTTTAAACTCACCCACCTCTCAGCCTCACGTTTGCTGATGCCTCTGGAAATTCATATTTCCCCACAGCTAAAACAAAGCCACATACCTTCTGTGTGACCTTTGTTTGGGATGAAGAAAGCCAGTTCGTTTTCCACAGGAGAAATGGTGCATCTGCATGGGCGCACGTGACGGGGCGCACGTGCACAAGCGCGACTGAACACAGCGTGACCTCTGCTCGTGCTGGCACCCAGCTGCGCGGGGATTTACAGAGCAGGTACCTAGAAAACAGAAGTCTTTTTGTTACCCGAAATGACATAGATGAAACAGATCCAAAATGCAGAGGCACTGGTTAATAAATGTGGGTAAAAGTGCAAAGCTGGGAGCTGGGGTTTATCCCCCGCACCGTGTATGCTTTCCAGCTCAGGCTGAGCTTGCTCCTGTTGGCTTTGGCTGCCTGTGAGGTGGAAAGGGGACGGGGCAGCCCCTTCCACACAGAGAGTTCCTCTGCCCAGGGACAGAGATGGCCTCACACCGATGTCCCCTCACCCCCTTTCTTCACAGGATGTGCATTTCCTTGGTTTTCCTCACACTCCATGTGCCGGCCACAGTGGACTTTTGACAGGGACAGACTGAGCCCACAAGGTCCTTGAGTGCTGACTTTCAATTAGTGTTCAGCATTTGTCAGTGGCTTCTCGGTCAGCTTACCAAACTCGAGGAAATTAGCTTGACTAGAGTTGAAGCAAATTTTTGCAAATATTTTGGCTAGAAATTCGGGCTCCAACAAACAGGACAGACTTGCCAGCTTGTTGCCTTGGTCCTAGAAGCCAGCAATGAAAAGTGAGTGTGAAAAAAAAAAAAAAGCCTCCATTGTCGATTAGATTTAATTGTGCTTTTTTTTGTAAGCCTCATAAATCCTGCCCAAATCACGTCATCAGGCCACAGGGAAACTGAAACCTTGGCCAAGGCCGGAGCCAGCAGAGCTGCTGGGACCGGAAGGGTTATACTCAGGGGCAAGTTCAATGCACTGCGATATTGAATGGGAGTTTGCTTTGGTGCGTGCGAGAGACACCTCCGTGTGGGGTTGTGCAGCATGGGGAGGCTTCAGCCGCAGAACTGACGGCAAGTTATGCTTCTGTTCCTCTTCGTGTATCAGAAGAGCGAAAAGAGGAGGTCTGGCCTGAGTGTAGGCATTCCCCGCCACCCCGCAGAGGCCTTTGAAGCGCTTTTCCTCTTGAGCTCCGGATAAGGAGAGCAGGAAGGGAGGAACATGGATTCGCACCAGAAAGGGCCCTTTTAAGCATTTTGTTTTTTCCTTTGAGCATCAGATAGATGGAGGGAGGAGGATTAGAAAAAGAAAGACATCTCAACTGAACTCTTGAGGGCTTCTTCCCCTTCTCTGTTATGGTGATTTATTACTTTTTTCTTTCTTTTCTTTCTTTCTTTTTTTTTAAAAAAAAACATTTAATTACTAGGCAGGAAGGGCAAAAAAGACTTTAAGCTCCAAGGAAGGGCCTCTTTCCTGCCCCTTCCCACTCCCGAAGCCCCCGCGGGCTCCAGACTCTCCTGAGCGCAGGGCACAGGGTTCTGCCTGGAGGCACCAGGCGCTGCCATGGCGGAAGCTGGGGCATCCCACACCCTGGCTTGGCCACCACCAGCCGTGTTTGAGGGAGAGGAACCATTGCCCGGCCATGGGCTGCCCAGAAATGGCTGCCGCTGCGCTCTCCATGCAAAAGGGAAGTACACAGGAAGGGCAGCGGGTCACCCGCTCGCTCGCTCTCAGGGACAGGCAACGTGAGCAGCATGTGCCGCCTGCTCTCCTCGCTGCCAGGGCTCTGCAGAGCCCTCCTCGCGGGGCAGAGCCGCGCTTGCCGGGCGCTCGGGGCTGCAAGCTTCGCTGTTCACTTGCAGTGAGGCCCGGAGCCCGCTGGCAGGGCGGCCCCTTGGCTGGAAGCTGCTGACAAAGACGTGATCGGCCCCGCCAGCGTGGGAGCTCTCACGTGGGAGACCAGGGCTTTAGAAAAGCTTGGACAAAATGTGCTCAAATCTGTATTTGGACCGGAACCAGCCATTTGAGCAATGCCTCTCTGTCAGGTACGGTTTCAGTAAGCACAGACTCACTTCCCACGCAGAGCCAAGCTTCCCTCTCAGTAACATTAGTATGAAGCTGGATATTTCTGCAAGCATATTTTCCTGGCTTTTCACCAGTAGGGCTGAGAGCAGCGTTTGGCCCATATTTACTTTTCTGTGAAGGATCAGTGTCGCTGCATGTCTTGCTGTGCACCGGCCTTTGCCTCTGTGCAACCTTCTCCACAGCAGCTGTGTTTCCCCCTGGCTCTCAGGGAAAGATAAAGCACCACTAGGAAGTTTTCATGGGTGCTGAGCTAAAACAAGCTCTGTTTATTCTCTCATTTTAAGACAGTAGCAGCAGCTGATAATTTTTGCTTATTTTTGTCAGTCTCTCTTTTCACCCTGTGCAGTAAAATATGTTTAAGAGCCTAAGGGAATAAGGTACCCTCCTGCCAAGTGTCCAGTGGAGCCCGCTCAGCTTTGCAAAGTGCCAGAACTCTGCCTGACCTCTGTGTTCAGTTGAGCTTTTTTTGGAGACCTCTTGTTGATGGCTGCCTTGCTGCTGCAGAGTAATGCAGGTGTTTCCTGTGCTCCCACCGTACACTGATTTCTGAATTGCTGTGGAGGTTGTTCATATGTGTCATGTCATGCTCAAGGAGGCGTTTGAGGAAAATGTGGATGCAGTTCAGGCAAATGACCATAGAAACAGTGAATTTGCATGCTTTTGCATATAAGTGTAATTTAGGCAGGCAACGTGCCGAGGTTTCTAGAAAATCTGGACCATTTTTTTCCTCCCTTTTTTTTTTAAGTTACAAAAAGGTAAACAACTTGTTCCTTCATTTGATCTATAGTAGCCTGAACTGGTTCTCTTGGAAAACTTCTTTATTCTCCTTGGCTGCTGAAGGGGCTGCAGAATTTCGAGCATCCTGAGCAGTGTTGGTGTGCACATCAGATTCTTGGTTGATGAAGCTATTATTGGACAATTAGGAAACTCATTTATATAGCTGTTTATATGTTAAAATTCCTGAGTTGCCTGAAGCTATGGATAAGCACTTCTTCTTTGACATATCTCTAAATAAATATAGAGACGCGTTATTAATTGGTACAGCTTTAAAAGAAAACACACAGAGATGTACTTACAATAAGGAGAAAAAAAACAACAGAGTTGCATCATCTTGCTAGACGCTAATTGCTTTCTTTTCTAAAATGTGTCTTGGTAGGACACAGATGAGTTTGACTCATTGAGTATTTGAGTATCCAAGAAGTCTCATGGTTGTTCCAAAATTCTTTCAACGGCATCCCAAATGGCATAAACAGTTACAGTATGTTACTGTCCAGCATATCCTTTTGCCCAGATGGACTCACATTTGATAGGGAGGTTTGGGAATGAGTATATTTGTGCTTTTGGTGAGCTGTGTCCCTGGTGAGGGAGGAGTCAGCCTTTTGGGGGCTTCTCAGTGTACGTTGCTTTGCAATCCCAAGAAGGGTGTTAGGTCCTCATCTTGTCCTCTTGTTTGAGTGCAAGTGTATGTGTGGGTGAACACCCTGAGTCAGCAGCAGAAGACTGAAACCTGCTACTCCCCATGTCATACCGTTAACCCTTTAGGTCACTGCGCACCCTTTTTCTAGACAGTGTTTTTTTCTTTGCTATGCCTCCTCTTCCTCCTCCTTTCCCAGTCTGGTAAGCTTGGAGCCAGAGTCTCCACCACAGCCTTGCTTACAGCCATGCTCCTCACTTGAGTTAACCTCTGCTGCATGGGGAACTAGTTGTTACTTATTTTGAACCTGCAGGCCCCAGAGTCAAGCAGGGCAGTGGTGTAGGAGAGCCTGTTGTCCTGCCTCTGCGCAGTAGCTGAGACAGGTTTCTGCCCCTCACGGTTCTGCAACTGAGACTAATACTGGGCAGCTCAGGCCCATCTGCTCTTGATGCAGGAAGGATGACGCTCTTTTTTGCCACAGATCATCCCTCAAGCCAACAACCTGCAATTTCCGATGTAAGAACCACCGCCAGCTGCCTCTTTTAGGAAGGCAGCGACCTCTGCACTATGATTATTATGCTCAGCAAAAATAGTGTGATGGCGTTTGGGATGCGGGACTGGAAAGTTCCTGCCTGTCCTCCTTACAGAGCCGAAGCTTTGAAACCCGACCGCTCACTGCTAGGGCTGCTGATGGGAGGCTGCCAAACGTGTGGCTGGGGGAGGCCCAGTGAGGAGCAGAGCGCCATGTTGGAGGAGGAGCTGTGGAGCAGCCATCTTCACATGGGTTTTTGCAGGATGCCTTAGAGGTGCTCAACGCAGTTTTGTGCTTTCCCTTCTGTTGCTGTGTTTAATGCAATTGCAGTTAACCATCGCCCTTGCCAGGGAGAACAGCACTGTCTCCAAATGACTCTGCCTTTTCCAGCACATCCAGTGACCCAAGATCTCATCCAGTAGCAATTTGGTTCCTATGCTAGACTCCTGTGTCAAAGGGAAGTGAGAAAAAGTCTGCTGCTGAGAAGGTGTTTTTTCTTGCCTTCAAGCAAGAAAACTGACAGACTACCGTAGGGATCTACCTTACCTTTTGCAGGGGTGGGAAAGTGAATCTTCCGTAGGCTCAAAGTGGATGGAAAACTGTGCTGTGCAGGATTACTAATTGGCCAGCAGCCCTTGCTTTTTCTTGTTTTCTCGAATTAGATGGTAGTAACCTTACACACACCTGAATGACATGGTTGTGTCAGCAGAAGTCTGTAATGAGAACTTGGCTTGAGGCTGCAGTTTTTGTGCGCATGGACTAGTGAGCACCTACTGCATTTCAGTGGGTATCCTGATCTGCAGCCCTGATCAGTCTAGAGGCACTTGCAGCGATACATAAAGCCAACTCTTAAGGCTTGTTTTGATACCCCTGTTCAAGAGGCAATGGATAATACATCTGTTCACTCACCACAACAGCTGGACCCAGCACTTTGGGTCTTGGATGGAGGGAGGCAGCAGGCCTGCAATTTCCTGCTCCGTTGGAGCTGAAGTCCACAGCCTTGCTGAAAAGGCTAGTTTCACCACCATGCTCCCTTTCCTGCCTGCTCTGCCTCCTCACTGACCAACCCAAAACTTCATGGTCAGTGAGGTTAAACTTCACTGAATACAAATGTTAGTTGATTTTATTTTTGTCAGAGTAATTTTCAACTGATTCCAGCCCTTTATATACCTTGTTGCATGGGTGTTAGTGCAGGCACAATGGGAATGTGTAGCCAAGGAGAGCGTGGTTTGCCAAGATGCTCTCTTCTGGTAGTAGCCCAGACTCAGATTGGCTTCAGCACCCTGTGAAACTCAGTCCTTAAGACACCAGGCAGGCAGAGTCCAGTAGTGTTGGCCTCAGCTACTTGTCTTTTGAGCAGGATGCTGCAGTAGATCTGTTGCAGGCTCCATGGAGGCTGTTGGATACTGCAGGACACAAAAAGGAGTTACTTTTTTGGGAAGTGCCTTCTAAGCCCTGGTCCTTGTAGCTACAGGTAGCTCCTATAAAGCAGAGTCAAAGCAGACTGAGGGAAGAGAAATATGTTCCATCCATGTTATCTCATGAGGACTTTGCTTTGGTTCTTATAATCTACAGTAGCCCACTTGAGTGAAGCTTCCCTCTTGCTCAAAGTCTACGGAAAATGTAAGAATCTCCTGACTTTCTTGTTGCAATTAGTAATGCTTGTGGCAGAAATTATTATTTTTACAACAAGAGCAAGTGTGAAAAGAAATACTCTCAGAGATTAGTCTTGCGTTTTGCAAACTTGAAATGGAAGCATTACTTTCTGAAGAAACACAGGCTTCTGAAGATGTTTTTTTTTTCCGTACTCTGAAGTACTAAGTGATTGCACACTTGTACTATTCATCCTATAAAAATGAATACTTTCTGCTTAGAAAACAATTGCAAAAGCAGTTTGGCCATGTGAAGCAGTGAGACCTTTTGGAGCAGGCCCATTAGAAGGAGTGCTAGCTATTTTAACCGTTGAATTAGACAGGGAGAGTCTTCGTAGCTCTTCTGGCTCCCTTCCTGGGATTCATGAGCCCACACACGGGAGTGCTGGCTTGTCTCCTGAGGGTGGAAGTAAGGCAGGCCTCATTATTTCTTGCCCTTCAAGTGGCTAGCCTTTTTCCTATGTGGTTGTTTTTAAAGCGATCTCATCTGTAGGTGGGTGAATTGTTCCTTTCCTAGCTTGGCTTTTCTTCTCTAGTTTAGGAATGTTTTGACTGAGGTGTTTCTGTTTGTTTGCTTTAGAAAAGTGGCATGAACCTACCATAGCAAGGGTGGAGATGAGGCAGCAGACATACCTTTGACCCATGAAGCAGTCGCTTCTGGAGCCAAACGCTTTTAAGAGCTCCTCAAATTGCTGCTGTCTTCTGAAAACATGGCCCTCAGCATTGCCAGGAAGCTGCTCATCAGGGACCATTTCTGGCCCTTTTCTCTGTACATAAGCATGCATCTTCCAGAGAGACACCCTCCAACGTGCAACCCCGTGCTCTCTTTAGTCATGGAATGGAGGTTGTTTTGGTGATACCTCGAACCCTTCAGTGGAGGAGAGACACTGCACAGGGTGGCCCAGTGCCTGCTGGAGCTGGGCTGCAGTGAGGAACATGCTGAGTGGTGTTGGCTAAGGATAGTTTTGTTGGCCAGAGGTGTTGGACAGGGGACAGCCAACCACCCAACCAGGCTCAGGCCTTCCGTGGAAGCATCCTGACCGCCCTGTGTCCCTGTTGCTCTGTGAAGCTCTCTATCCCCTCCTGCCACAAACAGAGGCAGCATGTCCTGGCAGTGACGTCTCCCTGCCAGGTACCATGATGGGAACGAGGCTGGGGCAGCACCTTGGTGCCAAGGTGCCAGCCCGGCTGGATGCCGGTGGCTGAGGGGAAAACGGCTTTGTGGCGTGCTGGTGCCCATGGTTCAGGCTCAGCTCCCCAGCGCAGCAAGGGGAGACCTCGGTGTATCCTTGGTGGTCTGACAAGCACAGCCCTTCTCGGAGGCTTTGCAGACTGCACGCGGTTCCGGGACTATTTCAGCTTCCCTGGATGGGAGGACTGTAAACTTCTCTGGTTCAGAGAACTTCCCTGGTTGCTGGGAACCACGTGGAGAGTTTGGCTTGACCGGCTTAGCTTGTGGCTGCCATTGAACAAGAAGAGGAAATATAAGCTGTCTTTAGTGGCCTTGGGCAGCTTGGAGAGAGGGACACTCAAAGGGGTAGGAATGTGCCATGGGGAGAGGAAGAGGATTGGAGAGGAAGGGAGAGTGTTAGTGATTGGAAACATATGTTGGAAAAGAGAAGAGTGCCTTGCAGCAAGGAAACCATGTGCAGAGGGGCAACATGTGGGAGAAGGGAAAGCAGTAAAGAGTAAAGGAAGATGTTTAGTGAAAAGCAAAGCTCAGTTATGATACTAGATGTAGCAATATCACTCCAAAGGCTTCCTTCGTTTCACTTTCCTATGCTCTAGCATTGCCACAGGGATTTTTAAGATTGCAAATAGGGGTAGTGCAGGCACTTGTGCTCCCGACAGGACAGGTGTGTGGGTCAACCTTTGCTCAGATGTAACTCTGACTCCAGAAGAATGCAAGAATGGCAGCACTGTGTGAAATCTCGAGCAGCATCCTTAATACCATGATGGAAGCTCCCCTGGCACCTCTAATGAAATTCATTGCAGCAGCATCTCCAGTGCCAGGCTTACCTGGGATTACATCCCCCAACTTCAACCATCCAGAAATCAGTTGTTCTTGCTATTCCACCTTCCTCCAGGGGTCAGCCAGTGGGATTCTCTCTTGAATAAAGGGCACAGAGCTTGCTTTTATGTGCCTGCTGTTGAATGTTACCTGCATCCCTCTCAGCAGATGGACACTTTCCACCTTCTAAACTGCATGGATTGACACATGCTCTGGGGTGCTTTGCAACAGGAGATGCTCTCTTGGGATATCCTCCAAACAGGCATGCAAAGTTGTGCAGTAGCAAAAGAAGTATATGTAGCTTTTGTTGCTTTGGTAACTTGCAGGCTTATAATGCGTGGAGAGGCTTTGGGAAGTGGTGAAGGAGACAGAAGCGCTGGAAAATATTGAGACAGGGTATAAAATGGCAGGCCGGGTGGTGGAGATTCCAGCCCAAAAAATCTCCAAAGCAGCAAAACAGAGATGGGTAGAGAATTGCCAATGAGTCAGGGGGAAGGAATGGCAGCAATTGTCTCTTGTTTGAGCAAAGAATCTGTAATGGAAGAAGACAAAGTGCCAGGGAACTAATATTCCTCTGCAGCAATTGTTTGATCCTTCCCATTCCTTCCAAAAAAGCAAGTTGCTGCTGGCTAGCTAGCAAGTCAAAAATCCAGTCCAAAAAATAATCCAGTCTCTTGTGCCAATACACACATCTGTCGGTGTGTCAGTGTTGATCCGCCTTCAGTACATGCCACATGCTCATTTCTTTACACAAGATGGGCTGGAAGGGCCATTAACTAGATTAGAATTTCTAAGGCACAATTAAAAAACATGCTGCTTCTCTGCTTTAATCTTCCCTGCTTTAGCTTCCACTTTTTTTTTTTCTTTTTTCTTTTTTTTTCTGGCCTGACACAACACTGAATTGTTGGTGATGTTAGGATATCGTTACACAACTGTGTCTGATTTCCAAGACTGTGTAACATCATGCATTACCTTGGCAGCAACATGCAAGTCCATGGTGCTCTCCAAAAAAGGAGTAACACCATCAACTGGCAAAACAATAGCTGCCTTTACCACCTGTGCGTGACGAGATTGGAGCATCCAAAGTGTGCAACTGAGAGGCAAAATGATGGCTCTCTGTGCAGCTTACCCAGGGTATTTTTAAAGTAGATGCCTGTCGAAGAAGCATTTTATTGACTGGAGTGAATGTGTAAAAAAGCAGCCAGAGAACTTTACTCCCAATATTATCCATTAGTGCCAGAATTAACAGAAAAGAAAAAAAGAAAGAATTTGATACATGTATTCAGAGTGCACCTATACATCTATAAACCTATGGCGCATTTGGAAAGCTAGGCTAGAGATACGTGGGAAAGAGGTTGAGTGAAAGACAGTGCTGCAAGAAATGCCGTGGTGCAGGAGGGGTCGTGCTGGGAGCCCGTGTGCCCTCCCTGCCCAGCGAGGGCAGGGGCTGGAGCCCTGTGAGCAAGGGGCTTTTAGGGCAACGCAGGCTGCCCATGTGCTCCGTGCCCTGCATCCACAAAGGAGGGCAGCCCTCGCACACCGGGTGTGAGCAAGGAGGTGCACCAGTATTTGGAGCACCTTTGATGTCCTAAGCCACGTTTGATCGCATAGGTTGGATTCTAGCTTGTTGTTGAAGAGCAGGGTCCTTAAATGCTGAACAAATGCAGTGGGAATTTTTAGGATGCAGCATACTCTAAAATGGCTTTTTTTATTCCTTGGGTAAATGTCCTCATGCAGAACAGCATTTATTGCCATTACTAATGTCCTCACAAGTTCTTATGCTAGCTGTGAGGCTTTATGGTTACTGTCATTACAGAATTCTGAAGGTACACATCAAATCCCTGGCTACCTCTATTAAAAAACATGGTTTAGGGATTTGATATTTCTCAAGTTTGGGCTTCAAGAGGTTTCTGCATTCTCTTCCATGTTTTCTGTGCTGAAAAGCCCTCATCATCACTGCCTATAGGATAGCGCAGGAAAACATTTCCCTGATGTAGAGAATCAAAGGCATTTTAATACCCTATTAATCCCAGTGGGATTTTAGAAGTGAATTCTATACCATCATAGTAGTTCTATGGAACCCTGTTTGCTTATCCTTTTTAAACTCTATAGCATTTTTTCCATATGGTTATGTTTAGGATGCAGTATGGAGGCCTTTCATCTTCCTCTGAAGCATAGGATGAAATACAGGTCACTGCTAGAATAAAGGAGTAAGACTTTGTGATCCTATGGTCTGTTGCATCTGATATGGCAAGTCCTATGTTGCTGTGAAAGTCATGATCCTTTTTTTGAACTAAATTACTTGGTGGGGTTTCTTTAAAATTGGAGCTGCACCTATATGATACCTTTTTTTTTGGATGAAAGAACAAGATCTTTCACCCTCCTTACTGTGAAGAGCCAGCAAGGTTTAAAATTAGTATCAACCAATGTTAAAGAGGGAAGGAAATGAAAGAAACATTTCTCCCTCAGAAACAGCCTTGCTTTGCTGTCTTTTTTTCATAAGTGTATTAATGTCTGTCATATTTGGCACCAAAAATATTAAAAATAATAAAAAAATAAGTACCAGGCATTCTTCTATGTCTTTAAGTGTAGACCAACAAAAATGTGCATGCCGTAAAGAGAGCAAAAGAGCATTGACCCAATCAAACAGTTAATTTGATTCTGTGTGAAACACTTACTTGTGCTTAATAAAACATATAAAATATCACATCTGTGGGTGGAAAAGACTAGTTCAATATAAAATACACTGAGTCTTGCAGACTGCATCTTGCAATTGGATAAGCTTGGCACCAAGGAACATGGGTTCAGTTTCCAACTTTCCCAAATTCACCGCAGATTATTAGCACATTCCAGTAGTGTGGGATAGCCGAACTGAGATGCTTATGGTCTTATATATATAGAAATACTTAGTACCTATCATATTCACTGACTTTAAGCACAATAAATTGTGGTAAATCAGACTCTTGGCACTGAGAATACAGGCATCTGAAGTGAGCAGAGACTCTCTCAAGAGATATTCTTCCCAGCTATAAAATGGGGGAATAGCTTCATTGCAGAAGGGGTGTGAAGGTTAAATCATTGAGTTTTTTTTTTTTTTCTGTAGACTGCTTTGAAGCTTTGAAAAGGGAGCCATTATAGGAGTACAAATTAGTCTTTCTTTTTTATTTCATTTTATTTATTGCCTCATTTTCAAATAATGAAATTCTGAACATACCTCCTTACTAGTTGCTGAAAATAAGGAAATGCGAGAGGATTCTTAATGACACTAATAAACCTGCTTGAACACTTTGCCAAAGAATGTTTCATCATTGTAAAAATACCATTTTATTAATACAAACAGTCTTTATGGGATTGCATTGGTTGTGATACAGATTTGCTTATAAAAATATATGAACCAAATTATTTTGTTTGAAATGTTCCCCTTTTATCTAGTTGAAATGGAGCACTCCATTTCCACATTTCATTGTGATGACTTTTCATTTTGGATTTTTTAGTTCTTATTGTGCAATAAAAATGTAAAGAATTAAAGTGATGTGATTTTAATCAAAGGGGGTTGTACTGACATAGAATGTGATTTTATGTGTGTGGAAACTTCAATTAGGAGGAAATTTAAAAATATTTTGGTGGTCTACTCCATATCCTTGCTGCCCCTCTCTATTAAGGGAGAAATTGAGAATGTGCTGAAGCATCCAAAAGAGCTGCCTTCGTTTCTTCCATTCAGTCCCACTCATTCTTGATTTCTTTCTTGGCTGAAATGTAGCATGATTTGAGCCTCGGTTACTTTCTTCAGGCTGAAATGGAATAATTTGGAGCTCTGAGCCGTGCATGGATTTTCTTACTCGTCTCGAACATTTGGAGATTACGGCTGTGTGTGACCGGGGGGATCATTCATTCATTCATTCAGCCAGTAATGGTGCGTGGGTGAAAATCAATCTCGTTCCCCTCGCTCTGTCGTTTGCCTCCATCTGTCCTGCACCGCTGAGCCCGATGGCTTCGTTTCCCCGCCGAGGCCCATCCCGGGCTGCGGGATTTTGCCGCCTGCGGTGCCTCCTCGCGTGTGTGATGGGAAGGGGCCGTCGCGGGCGAGGGCAAGGAGCGCGCCTTGCTGCCTTCACACTGGGCACGTCACGGAGCTCAAAATCCACCGTGGTGCCTGGTGCTATGAATTTCAATTTCCACGTCCCGTTGGGTCCGGTGGGCACCCACCTGTCACCTCCTCCCGAGCCCCGTCCCGGTGCGAGTGCAGTGCCGGCCGGATGAACGGATTGCTGGGCTCCCTGGAAATGTTTCCCTGCTGGTGCGATGATGCCACTGGGGTTTAGATGGTTTCTGTCCCGCCAATGAAGGATGCTAACTGTTACGTGCAGCAAGTCTCAAGGCCTTAATTTTGGGAAGAGGGAAGTGGAAACATCCAGACTTGGCAGCTCCATAGATGAGAGTGGGAAATGAGATGAGATAAAACAGAACCCAAATTCTGTTAATCTACAAAATCTAGAGGCAATGGGAAGCTCTTACGTGGGCCAGAGCCCAGGCAAAGCCCTCACACAGTGTATAGGACACACAGTGTACTCGTGGCTGGAATGACCACAGCTCTGCTGCTTTTCCAGGAAAAACAGAATATATGAGTCTTCTCAAAGTATGCATTTAATTAGGAATTATCTGGCTTGGAGTGACTTTCCAGGGGAGTGAGGGAGCTCTCTGTACATCAGCTGGAGCAACTCCTCTGCTCCCTCGCGCCACTGCAGAAATTCCTTCAAACCGCTCCCTCCTATGTAATCCTTAACACTTTGAGCCTTCATAACATTTATATAACTTAGCGAGCTTATCCTCACAGGACCTCTGTGAGATGGATGGAAGGATGGATAAATCCTTAGCTTACTGATTGGGAAAGTGAAAAATAATCACAAAAGCAGCTGGTATCTGCAGTGAGGGCTTCGGTATATCAGGTAGCGCTGCAGCATGCCAGACCACACTGCAGTCACGTGTGCGTGTGTAGAGGAGCAAACACATACGTCTAGGGGTCTGTACGCTTACAGCTGTACAGTTATACCTTAGTTAAGCTACTTGGGTGCTGCAGATTCAAGCATGATTTGTTTCAGGCTTTCCTCACTTAATGCCCAACTAGTTTACACCGCCAGTATCACAGTATCAGAGTGTAATAGAAGGGGTCTGTAAAAGATCTATCTGTGTGGATTGATCAGCGAGATGCAGGGACGTGCTGCGGGCAGTGACGTTCGTAGAAGCACATATGTGGACACAGCAACACGTAACCCACTGATGGCACTAGGCAGAAGCGCCGACATGTGCAGCTAACCACGGGTGCATACCGCAGCGTGCACAGAGCCAGTGGTGCTGCCTGCGCCGAGCACGCGGGGAGGCAGCTGCTCTAGCTGAGCTGCTTGCTTGCTTTTCCTGGAATTGAGCTAGAACCCCCAGAGGATGTTGTATGAAACTTGTAAACCAAAGAAGTAAGGCCTTTTCGTCTTGTGGTGCTTGTTTTAGTTTAACTATGGGTTGTCAGGAAAATAATTTGTGATTAAAATTGAAAGGTCCCTTGCAGCAGCTGCCAGGCTGGGGGGTTGTTGGTGGGGATTCCTGTGGGGTTAGCAAACTCCAAGTCCTTGGTGCTTGGTATTTTCCCATTCAGACCTATGTGGAAAGCCAGTCCCAGGTCCAACCAGGGTAGCCTGAACCCATGAGGAGAATTCAGCCCCCGTGTGAGCTGCCTGTGTGCAGCTGCAGGCATCTGCCATCGCTTTTAGTGAAGGTAAGTCTGATTTAACCAATTGCCAGACTTCACAGGCTTGTGGTGCAAGGTCAGTGGCACAGCAGCTCTTTGTGCACTGTGGTTTGGCAGCATGTAAGTTAGCATGCTGATTGTAGCAGGTATTAAGAGGAGCTAGCCAATTTTTAGAAAAGAAAAGACCTTTGCAGGGTGATTTATTTGGGTTATTTCACACGTGCTTGTGTGAAATGTGTTTCTAGATCCTCTGCCTCCCTCCCCCACAAGCATGATAGTAAGGACCATGAGGAGCATTAAAAGTAGGCTAACCCACACTTCCTCCCCAGGCTGAGCAGCAGCAGCCCCAGATCATTAAACAAGGAGGGAGAAGATGCCTCTTGGCTGTGCCTGAGCCCTCGTGTCAGGGCCTCTGCAATCTCTGCAGTGCCAAGTGGCTGCATTTTACTTTTGCGAGCTTGGTACTCGGTGCCGGTTTCCTGCCTTCCTGGTAGCACCTCCTCCTACCCCAGTGCCTGATGCTTCAGACATCCCCAGCAACTATTTTCTACCCCAGCTCTTTTAGCAGAGGTTTTGCACTTTGCTGGGAGAGCTGACTAAGCAGCGAGCCTGCAAAGGGAAGGAGTTGATGCTGGGCGTTGGGATTTGGCTAGCTGGCACCTAGGGCCTTTGGGGCGCTTACCCAGCCAGCCTCCTAGGCGATGGGCTGGCCCGCGGCCGCGCTCCTGGAGCGTGGAGGCGAAGCCGCGCCGTGGCCCACGGGTGACATGAAAAGGCACGTGGGCCTTTCGAGCACGGCTCCTCCCAGAGACCCGCGCGTGCAGGAAATTTGCATAGCGAAGCAGCTACAGGAATTTATGCTGAATGTGCGACTTGGGGAGCTTTGGAAACAGTGTCGTATGCAAAAGCAATTAGTAAATAGGAGAAATGTTACAGAGAAGGACTCTGCAGATCACAAGTATGAAACTACAAAGTGATTTTTCATATCAGAAATCCTGTCATTTCTAAATCATAGAATCATAGAATCATAGAATGCTTAGGGTTGGAAGGGACCTCTAGAGATTATCTAGTCCAACCCCCCTGCACACACAGGGTCACCTATGTCCCAGAATGGTGCATTCTGACCTCAAAGAAGTTAATCAATCAGCTATGAACTGACTTTTATCTATATATATATGTGCAGATATTTATATAGATACATATATATATATACACACATATATATGCATATATGTGTGTCTATTTCTATATATAGAGAGAATTTTTTGTAGAGAGATATTATATGCAGAGAGATTTCTATATATATATATATACCCATGCAAATACATGCACACATATATATATATATATATATACATATATATATACATGCACACACAGATATATGTATATATATACATGTATTCATGTGGTGAATTTCCTCTGCAGCCTGGTTAGTGCAGCCAGCGTACATCTCCATAGTACTTTCGGTTCTCCTGCCCATTTTTGCAGGTTACTTCTAGTTAAGCTCAAAGAATAATCCAGCCTGTTTCCAGGTGGTAATAGATGTGCCTTTAAAATATTCAGAGTACTTGAACTGTTTTAATGTATTTGGTTTGATTTGTTGCCATACTATGTCCAGCCTTATTTGAATCTTTGTTTTATTTAGACCCTAGTGGCAAAAGCAACTGTAAATTTCAATTTCAGCATTGTTACTCTACAGTGATCTACCATAAACAATTCTTCAATTTTACCAAGCTGAGCAAGTGGGAAAAAGAACTGGAACATGATTTTTGCAGGTGTTATAATCTGGGGAAATTTATGTAGACTATTGAAAATGTGTATTCCATAGCTGTGGAATCCAGTGGCCACTGTGGAAATTTTCTCCTGATGTGCATCCTTTCCTTGGCTGGCTCCTTTCTCTGGAGGAAGAGAGGTCGGGCACCAGCAGACCTTATCCGCTGCCTGCTGGCGATGATGCATTGCAGGACAGAGGCTGCTGGAACAGGGAGAGTCTCCTCTGGTCTAAAGAAAAGTGAGAAAGATAAGAGGAATGGAAAATTATTAACAAGACAGAAAAAAAAATAAGGTACTAAATGAGGTTAATGAAGGGAGTCTGGGAAGGAAAGCTGAGGAGATGCTCCTGGGAACCACTGATGACAAGAGAAGATGAAGTGGATGGGCTTTGGAGTAGGATGGGGACTGGCTCAGCAGCAGGGCTAAGCAGGATCTAAAAAGGCAGTATAGGGACAAACTGTGTGTCTGAAAAGAGATGGACCTGAAGGGAAAGGCTTAGGAAGGTGGTTGTTTTTAAGAGTTCTTGTGATTTATCTTTTTAGCATAGCTGTGGCACATTCTATGTCTATATGCATCTGTCTTCACACTTGCATGTATGCCATTGATGCTGAACAATTAAAGTATAGAACAAAAAGGCTTAAATGTTCCTTGGTAAGGGATGATGTTGGTATTACTTGGGAGAAACCTCAGTGGTGAGTTTTATGCCTGTGAGAAATACTGGGAAGATAACTCTGGAAAATCAAAACATTTTTTCTTCATACTCGGTGTCTTGCACATGGCAGGGTAGAAGATTCACCATCAGAGTGTGGAGATGGATGCTGAGTCCCACAGCTTCTTCTGCATCTGGTCTGTCTACTAAATTTGTCAATAAACCTACCGACAGTGGTGGTGCCTTTCCAGGCACGCCTGGAAATAACAGTTGAATTTAGTGTAACGTTGACACTTGAGTGAATCGATTTCTCTAAAGGCCACGCTGAGCAGATGAGAAGTCTTGTCAGCCAGTTGGGGTCAAGTCAGTCATCTGATCCCTGACTTTCAGCTTGCGGGAGTCGTGTACAACAAATGAAGTCATCAGAAAAGCACAGAGGTCTTGCGCCCTTGAGGAGGTAGGTGGAGGTGTAAGAGGAGCAATGTACTCAAAATCAATCAATAAATCAAGCATTCGGTCCTGGGCCGAAGTGTTTCTGTGCCGATTCTGTGAGAACGCAGCAGAGCAAGGTTGGACTTGGTGCTTGTGGGGACTTTTATGCCCTAGGTCTGAAATGTGCAGATGCTGCTGGAGCATTGGAGTAGAGTTAGCATGCAGTACTGCTTGCCTTTGCTACCCTAGCCCAGAGGGCAAAAGCCTGCAGGCTGAGAAGGCTTTCAGTGTGGCAGGCAAGCAGGAAAATGAAGAGTATCTTGTGGGGTTACAGCTGTTTGCTGTGTGCAGGCTTCTCCTCTGTTGCTGTGTTCAGGTTCCATTTTGCCTTCCTCAGATTTCTTCAATCCCAGCGTATGTGTTTTGGGCTCCTTTGTATGTTCAAGGGGAATATCTCCATGACTGGATCTGAGCAAAATTTCTTCAGTCAAATAGGGCAGCTTGTCCACTCCAGTAAGAGGCGATCACTGCTTCTACAAATGTGGGGTCCTGATGATGGTTTTTCTAGGCAGCATGTTTTTTCTCTTTCCACTTCTCCATCTCCACGTAGGTTACAAGATTTGTGAGATGATTCAAGTGTCTCTGCAGGTTGGACAAGAGAAGGAACAGGCCTCATCAGGCTCAGAAACTGGGGATGTTAATGACATGCTGCTAGGCTACCCAACCAGGGCATGGCTGCATGTACCAAAATACTTTTGGTTGCTTTTTTTGGCATGACATTTCAGCTCTGTGCCATAGCATGTTTGCATGGTAAGTGAGACAGGGCATCATTTTGTAAAAAGAGAATGCAGAGGAATGCAGAGATCATTAGTTTGAAAGCTTGCTTGAAGAGTCGCAGGATTAAAAGGAGGGGAGTGTGCTGAAAGTAAGAAGAGTGATTTAGCAGTGTAAAGGCAGCAAGATGCCAAGGCTATGGACAGATAAATGGAGCATCAGCTTGGAGTAAATTCCACTGTAACAGTTCTTGCACATACACATTATTGCATTCGAAAGCCAGGTAAGTTTAGCCCTTATTCCTCAGGGCTAAATGTGTCACTGTTGTGGCGGGACTGAATGACTTTTACAGGTTGCAGTGCGTTTGTGGCTTTTTAAAGATGGAACAGTTCTAAATCTTGCCACAAGTTAATCTAATTAGAGCTCCTTGATTCTTGTGTGGTAAGAGAAGTAACGAAGTGAGGAGCCCAAGAAGGGTCTAGGGAGGGAGAAACTGTCTGGGAGCAGTCAGTGGGTGTAGGAGGTAGGTAGGCAGGTCTGCAGACCTTGGAGGGTGGTGGATGGTGGTGAGCAGTTCAGGTTCAGTGAGAAGGGAGCTGTAAGGCCATGGAAAGAGGACATCATGTCCAGGGCTAGTCTAGAAAAGCCATGGCTGAGCCCAGCACCTGCCCCAGCATCAGGTCATGGTGCCTGTTGGAAGCTGTGTTGTTGGCCTGGCCCATGCTGTGCTGGCTGCGGCATGGCCTGTCAACGGCCAGTGTGTGGCTGGGCTATCCCACCACTTCCCCCACCTGGGCCAGGTCTTTGTGGGTCACCCTTCTGTCGGACGGGGCTTCAGCCTGCTCTGCTTACAAGGATGCTCCCTGCATTTGGACCTCTCCTTGATGGCTGTCAGGTTTCCCAGGTTTGGACTATTCGCTGTAGCAATCGTAGTTCTTCTGGTGTGCCTGGCTAACCCCAGATGTTTCCTAGATTAAGCCTTTTTCACCTTTAATCTCAATGGCTTTAAGTCTACTGGTTCAGTCATGAGCTGGGTGACATGGCAGAGACTCTTTACCTACCACTCCTGGCTCCCTTTGATGCTCCATGTGGTCCACAAAAGCACTGCTAGGCTGTTGTGGAAACCCAAGGATATCCGCTGGGAGATAGAAACCCTGCACCTCTGGATGTTTCCTGGAGAGCAAACTCATGGCTGTCTCACATGGGAAATGCCTCTGGAGATCTGCATGGCTGATGCTAAATCAGGAGAACATGCAGGTGGGCGACTGGGTCTTGAACTTCTTTTGGGACAGGTTTGTATAGTCAGGTGACTTGGTAGTGATCAGGTCTGATACTACTACACTTTGCTACCCAGTAAATAACACTTGCAACAATAACCTGTGAGATCTGTGAGGCACAGGTCCTCTCATTTTGCTTCCTCACAGGAAGCAAAAGATTAGTCTCGAAGACTGTCTCCAACCCAGTGCAATAGGAGAATCACCTTCTTTGCAGTGACTTAGATTCAGTTCAGGGTCACTGAAATGAACCCATAAACCTGGGTATCACCTTCCCCTTCCCACAAACTGTGAGAGCACTGCTGATCTTCTCTAATTGTGTGGAAGACCTTGGTGAGACTGTGAATACACAACAGCGCTCCTTGGCCTGAAGACTCCTCTCCATCTCCTGTATTCTCAAGGAACATGTCTGTCCATGGAGAAGGGAATTGGCCCATACTCTGTGTGGATGTGCTGGCCACAGAAATTGCCATTCTCCCTTTCTGCATTGCAAAGCCTTGATGAGTTTGAGAAAGGGATGCAACCTGGAGTCCTCTTGTATGTGGAGAGGGAGCTGCTCGTTCAGGATTCACTTCCCCATGGCCTTCAGCAGCCTGGATTCATTACCTTTCTGGCCATGCCTTAAGGCCCCGTGTCACTCTGAAGGAGGTTGCCTAAGATGTTTCCTAGGGAGGGATCTTCTTAATTTCATTTGAAATTTCAATTGTCATTGGGAGCACTGTGGGAGCAAGGGAGTTGTAGTGGTATAAGCCATTGCCAATTCTTGCTATTAATACCAATGACATTGTAATTTTAATTGCTGTAAAGAAGCCTGGAGCATAGGGTGGGCCTCTTGGAATTAATAGCATTTTTTTTTTTAACGACTGAAGCAAACAAAAAGGGGACTGCAGCAAATGACCTTTGCTGCTCTCACTGTACTCTGTCCTTCTACCTGGTAAGAACCTGCCTCAGAAAGATTTGGCAGCCCTGCAGAGTGGGAAGGGCTGCTCACAAAAGAGAAAAAAAAAAAAGTGAAAAGCAGCTGCTAGAAGCAAGAGCTAGACTAATATGGAGATGAAAGCATTTATGCAGAGCAGAGGTGGAGAATATTGGATCTGTGGAGTAGGCGGCAGTGTCTTAATGAATGAACAGAGTGATGCTGGGCTGTCTAGAATAACAAAAAGGAAAGGAGGGCGTTAGGATTTGATAGTACAGACCTGAGAAAAAATGAGAAGCTGAGAAGAGAGGAAATCATGGCTAATTTAAAACTGCCTTGGAGAAGCACGTGGGAGGAAGACCTTGAACATTCGCTGTGCTATGATTTGAAAGTAAGGAAATGGAAAAACAAGGGTTAGAAGGCTCCTCTCTCTCTCTTGCTGCCTCTTCTATTTCTTGTCTTTAGTATGAACAATACCAATTCTTATAGGAAATGTTAGTGATTTTCTGAGAAAATGCAGAGCTCCTGGAGTGAACTGTCCTAAGGGAAGGGCTGAGGAAAGAAAAGGAAGCCAGTGGCTTCCAGAAAAATTATGGTGAGATGATGAGTCAGAGACACTTTCAGTTGCAGTGGAATATTTACTCTTTGTCTGCCTGTCTTCTCAAAGCCCACACCAAGAAATGAAGGAGGGCAGCCCCTCTTTAACAGTTGTCTTATCAGGTGGCATGTCTAGGGGATAAACAACAGCAGCAAAAGCAGCTTTATCAGCTCTTCCTGCTGTTACTTTTTTTGGACCAAATTCCTACTGACTTGGTTGGGTGTGCTCTGGGATAACTCTGCAAGACTGTGTAGACACCTCTGGCTGGTGTGCCTGTATTTCCTTTTATTGCTGGCTTAACATGACGGAGATGACAAGTCCATTATGTAAATTGCATGTGACAGCAGCATCGTGCCCCTCTTGAAAAGCTGCCCGGGTCTGTATCTGACATTTTATACACGGGAGAGGAGGCCATCCAGAGAAAATAGGCACCAGCAGCCAATACAATCAGTTTCGATATATTCTCCTCTTCTTAAAAAAGTGAACATCTTTCCAAAGTAATCAGAGCTGCCTGTTAAATAACACTTATTCTGCTCGGAGGAAGTAAGGCATGATGGGGCCACGGGCTGATTCCAACGAAAACAGTTGGGCTTGTTTGGCTCCACACAATAGACTAAACCTCAGGAAATCAGGCAGTGCAGTTCCTACGTGCAGCGCTGTTGGGAGCTGGAGGGTGGGGGTACCATGGTGGGGTGCATGCCTCTCCTGTCACTGCCCGTGTTGTGGCTGAGCACTCGCGCAGTCACTTTGCTGTGGACTTTGGGCAAGCGTCTCCTGGCGGCCACGTGCGGCCCAGATCTAGTAAGTAGAGCACCATGACCATTAAGCACATTCAGCCAAAGCCAGCGGTAATGAAATCCAAGTGATTTCAGCGAGGGGGGAATTTTGATTCTATTTGCAAGAACAAATAAATCTCCTTCCTGTTTTTATTCTTCTTCCTTTTTTTTTTTTCTCCCCTTTCCTCCCCCTCCCCGCCCCCCCCCCCCCCCCCCCCCCCCCGTCTACTGTACCAATACTACTTGCTGGTTGGGGAAACTAGTCATTATTTCTGAAACATCATTCATGATCCCAACACCAGCACTGAGTAAAGACAAAGCACTGCATACTTCAAAATCTGGGCTACAAGGATGACCTGCCCAAGTTTCTTCAAGGACTCTAACTGCTCTGTCCCATGTTCAGCCTCCACCTTCCCAGAGCAGTATTAGCACGTCCAGGCTCTTGTTGTTCCTGCTCCTAGCCCTTCAGGCACATCCCAGCCCCAGGGCGTAGACCTCCTCGGACATGCTGCGGAGTCTGCTCAGCAGCAGTGGTACTGAGCAGCCCCAAGCAGACGCTGGCTTGGCCCGAGGCAGGCAGAAAGGCCTGCCATCTGCTTACCACAGTGCTGGAAGGGCAGAGGAGGCCGCACAGTGCTAGATTACATCCTCGGCTGTGATGATGCAGCTCTGCGGAAGTCATGCAGGGAGCCATCAAAAATATGTGGCCCATGGAACAGTATCTACCGCTGCTGTGAAGTGGAATTGGTTTGAAATAGAGCAGTCTTTGGCCTATATACTTTATTCTAGCTGTACATATTAGCTGGTGGGAGGGGAGGGCTTCAAATGTATCGGAAATTTTGCATGCAAAGAGATTTAGTGACGACTTGAAAGCTCATTCTCATTTTCTGTAGGTGAAGAATGTAAACTGCGTTAGTGCTGCTGGAACTATTTACAGGAAAGACAATTTTGCTATGCCTTCCCAATCCCAAACCAGCAGACTTTTCCGCTCCTGTCTTCCTTCTCCCTTCCTGCACACAGAACAGACCCTTCTATCCCATGGGTCAGTTGGCTGAGGTGTTTCCAGTTGATAGCGAGGTGTCCTTGGCTGGCCCCCTGGGACGCGAGCAGCTGCTCTATGTCCATGGCTCCCTCCAGCACTGCTGCTGCCTGCAGCACACGGGATACTTGGGAGGCAACAGGAGCCCTGGGGAGGCATCGCGGCTCCTGTGGGGTCCTGGTGTCCGGAAGCTCCCGGTGCCTTCAGCAGAAGAGCCGCTGCTGCTCACCCAAGGCAATGCTGGTTATGAGCATGGGTCTGGCTTCCCAACAGAGTGCCGACAGCCTCGTCCGGCTTGGGATCCTACTGCAGTGGATGGGCTGTCACTTGAGGAAAAGTTGGATAAGGAGGTGGGGGTTTGGTAGAGCGTGCGGGTCTCCCCTCCTGCCTGGAGTCGGGATTGGCTGATTGTGGCTTTGTGATTGCGCTAATGATGTCGTTCGCGAGGGACTCCGACTTCAGGTGGGAAATAAGCAGCAGGAGCAGATGAATCCTTTAATAAACAAATCCTGTTTTCATGCAAATGTCTTCTGAAAGGAGAGTGGGGAGTGAGGAAGGCAGAAATTTATGGTATAGAAGCAACGCTGTTTGGAAACAGACTTTTTATGAGTTTTCCAAGAGGCGCCAGCTGCTCTTTAATGTTTCCATTTAAGAGTTTTATGTATGAAAGCTCAAGCCTGTGTAAACAGAAAGGCTGAGAAAGTTGCAGGGTCTGTTGTTAACTGTGACCCAAACGGGCTGGGGATCTGGCTCAGGAAAGACTGCGAGCGCCTGCAGAGCTGGGGCCTCTCAGCTTGCTTCCTCGAAGGAAGGAGCAGTGCTCTGGGAGAACCCCACGTCGCCACTTCTCCCCATCCTCCCAGGCCTCCTCGCACACCAGCACAGCCTGGACACAGTCCCTGGTGCTGAGATGCAAGCCAGAACTGTCCACCTCTTCCTCATATGCTGTCATGCTGCCGGCTTCTGCGGCATGCGTCGCTGAGCTAGACTCAGGAATCTGCTATTTTAAGTAGTGCTATTGTGCGCTCCAATTAACGTTAATTGCATTATTTTACTGGAGAGATTTTGAGGGCCCCTGCCACAAATAGCTTTGCATGCGTTCCCGTGGTGCAACCTTTGCCTGGCAATCAGTAATCCATGGCTGGAGCGCATGGCACTGTGTTAAAAAAAGAGGAAATAAAAGGGTCACTTAGGCGAGGGAGACGTGCACAGGCCTTTTCTCCATACAGGCCTGAGTAACAATCCTTGGCTTCTGCTGGCCCCCGTTATGCTCTCATGTTTTTATGCAGAGCTTTCTGTTTGCTCATCTACAGGAATATTCTGCATCTAGCCTGGCTGTTTTTGAAAAGGTGACTGTCGATGACAGCTAAGATAACAAGAGGTTTTTTTTTTTTTTCTCTCTCTCTCTCTTTCTTCATGAGAACGCCTACGGTTCTATTAATAAAATCCTGAATCTGACTAGTCCTTCTGAGAACTCCTGGCCTCCCTTCACCCATTCAAAAGTGTATTTTTAAGCTGTTGTAGGTGGGCTGTCGACAATGGTTGTTATGCAAACTCTGAGTGCTGGCCTCAGAGGGAGGTTCTTGGAAGCCTGCAATGAGTAATTTTGTGTTTCTGACAGGTCTACTAGGAGGGAGCGGGGTGCAGTTTTACCGAAGATAGGTTGACAAAATAAGTGTCAATTCATGGCAAACTAACTGCCAAAAATATTCATGTCAAGAATTGGAAACAATGAGAGAACATTGTGACAGAACATCTCTGAGATTGGAGATTCAACTGACTACAGAGCCCCTCACTGATATTTTAAACATTAAACTTTTCTTTCTACTTTGGGTCAGGAGAAACAATCAAGTTCTTTGTTCTCCAATGTTATTTTGTACGTTTGTTTGGGTTTTTCCACTCGCAGCCTGTGGTTGTGCTTGAAATCCAAGAAAGCTAAGTTCAAATCCTCAGCTCATTGTGTAAAGTAGGCATTGACCACAGATAAACTTGGCAAAGATCACACAAGATATGAGATGGCCATCAAAATTTGAGGAGTTCTGTTCAGCACTAATCTGAATGGTGAAGACTTCTGAATTTGAAGTTTAAAAAAACAATAATAATGCTAGCAGTTTCTTTATATTCCCACTCTTCCTAGAAATGAGAAGACTTCTAAGCATGCATCATGTTTCTTGGCTAAAGGATGGGTCCTTGCTGGCGTCCTGTTGCTGTTTATGACAGGTAGGCCTGGAGAGGTGTTCTCTAGCCTTCTTGTCCTGCCTGGGTTGGGACTAAAACGAGAGGATTTTCACCACCAAGAGAGCTCCATGCACTGTTAGGGCAAGCAGAACATGGAGCTAAAGCCAGTATGCCATGTTATGCTTTGAGATTGTGCCAAGAAAGGCCTTTAAGACCATGAACTGTCTGAGGTGATGAAGATTAGTTCCGGAACAGTATATGTGGTTGTGCAGTTGTCAGGCTGGTTTTAGAGCAGGCTAAGAAGTGGCTACTAATTTCTGATGCTAGATCCTCTATTGATGTACCAGTAGGTTGATAAGGAAAGAATAAAGATCTTCCTGAGTTAGAGAATCAGCTGTTAATAGATGGTAGATGCTTTTGCATATGGTCCATGTCAAAAGTCTTTCTCAGAAGTGCAATGCTTCAGATTCTGCGCTGAGCAAAATAGGGATAAAAGGCATTCTTCAGGAAGGGACCCGCAGCAATATGAACCCTCTTCCCAGGTCGCTCTGCGTTTGGGTGGATCACCATATGGTGCAATTTGCTGTTTGACCCAGAACTGTCGCCTTCTATACTCACTGGAATTAGGAAGTTTGGCTTTGCGATACCTATTTCCTGACTATGATGAGCGGTTGCGATGGCTGGATAACATGCTTGCAGCAGATGAGTCAGAGGAGGTAGTGCAGCCCAACGTGCTCAGCTCTGGAAGCCAGCACAGCTGATTTCTGGTTTTGCTTCTCATGCATGTGGCAGTTTGGGGCTAGTCACACAGGAGTTTATAGCAGCATAAACCAAAGTGACATTGGCTCGTTTCAGTTGACTTTCCAAGGCTCATATATTTTGAGGCACATAGGGTTATATTCAGACATTCTACTACAGGTATCCTGCCCAGGAATGGCAAAGATGTCAGGAGCTTTGTTGAAGCCAGTGAGAAGCCACTTGAGCCACCAGGAGCCAGGACTGGAGATGGGCCCGTGGACAAGAGGCAAGAAGTAGCAGCAGAGCTGCAGGGAGCAGAATGGCCCCAGGACAGCTTGCACAAGGTCTCACAACCTCTTCTCCCGAATGGCTCTGAGAAGAGGCAGCCAGCAACACAGAGCAGCTCGGATGCCTAAGACAAGCACTTCGTGTGGGCAGCCTGACTACAGTCCTTAGTCACTTCAACATGCTTAGCTTTTCTGCACCTGTAGTAGATGGCGTTTTTCCTCCCATGTAAGTTGCTTTGAGATTTACAAAGGAAAAGTGTTACGGAATTATAGTCAACTCTCATACTGCTCTCAAGCTGTGCTTTTTAACAGGGAGCAGCTCTTATGGAAATTTAGCATAGTTTTAACTTGCTTGGCTCATGCTTCCAAGACAAGGAGCCAATTTTATCCTAAGTCTTCAGTCCAGCAGGAGACACTTAGCAACACCTCATTCCTCTCTTCAGAAGGAGAGGTAAGATCATTTCGGCCTGACATTTGGCATGTGAGTTTCTAGCAGACGCAGCACAGTGTGCCTTAATATTGCCTTGTGGGCTAGGACACCTGCAGCTCAGTGCTCTGGTGGCACTGCCCTGGGCCATACATGACGTGACGGGGACACTGCACACCGGCACCCTGCTGTGAAGACACCATACTCCTTCCAGTATTTAGCAAATGGCTTTGCCCTGCTGCATGCAATGTCATTGCGAGGAAGGACATCAGCTGTGGCTGGAGTCTGATGAGCAAAACTTACCATTACCCTGGTGGGGATGCCATCAAGGCAGTCACGAATCAGAGGGAGGAGCTATGGAGCAACACGGACTGGCTCTGCATCATGCACAGCCCTGTATCCCCCTCACCTCGTCCTGCCCCCGCCAAACCTTCATGGGTGCCATGTCCCATGTCAAATGATGCCTTATGCTGCGGTTCTCTGTAAAGTAACCCCGTGTTACCGTCAAGTGTTACACCCAAGTACCCATAACGAGTCACATCTGTTCATCACATTGGTAGTCACAAGTGGATAATACCCAAAAGTCCACCAGCTGGAAAGCCCCATCTATGTGCACAGTATTGCTTATTGCCAGACTGTAGCTCATAGATCTTTATCAGGCAATCCACTGAATCTGTGTTTTCTAATACTAAAAGTCTTTATGCTCTTGCCAGTCGGGTAGTTCCATCTTTCCTGTCTCAAGTGAGTCAACAGCCATCTGTGCATGCTGAAAATCAAACAACTTGTGGTTTAAGAGGGTTTTTGTCATTTATAATGAATCCCTCTGTGTCACTCTATGTGGTACCTAGTGATGTCCAAGATTAAATCAAGAGAGCATAGTATGATCTGAAGCCACCCAGAGCAGCCTGGTATCACCTTTCCATCTCAGTTGCACTTCAGCAAGCCAATCAAAACAATGCAGTTTTCTCTGTGCTCGGTGCCAAACATTATTCTCGCTGAAGCAGAGAGAAGTTTTGTTTTTCCCTAAATAGGAATGATTTGGCCTCTGGTGGTGTGCCACTGGAAAGAATCCAGCACTTTTCTGATCTTGTCAGAATGGTTGAAATGGTCATAAATCAGAAGGGCTCCTCCAGAAATATTTTCCCCCGGTCTGGTTCTCCATCCTACCATACTGGTATAATGAAAAGAAAAACTGGGCCCAGCCCTGGTTTAATTTTACAGCTTTCTGATAACCACTCTTTCCAGGCAAGACTTCTGATTATTCTTTCTCACAGTCTGTCTTTTTTGTTTGTTTGCTTCATAGAGCTGTTCAGTTTTTCCCCCTCCTCTCCCCTTCCATATGGGGAAGAATAAAAGGAAGAAACATTTTCAGAGAAGAAAGACTTGGAAAGAGGTGCTGTTTTCTGGGAGTCTGCTACAGCTGTTAATTTGTGGAAAACCTCAGTGGAAAGTAAGCAATATGGCAGCATCACTTTACACGGGAATTCAGAAATGGCCTTGTTCCAAACCGTGGCTGATTTAGGTCTTGGCTTGCGCAGCCAAAGCTTCATGTAGTGTCATGCTTTTTTAAAGATAATGTTGATGCAGCTGTGGAAGGCTCTGATGTTCATTTTTTCAACGTGGAATTGTCGTCATTCGATCAAGCTTAAGTGTTGTGGAGCTGTGATGTTGTTTGTCTTTGCTTGTTAGATGTTGGCGGGTGAGTTTGAGACAGGCTGAGATGTTGTTTGGGAAAGAAGAAAAGACACCCTCCCTTCCTGCTTGCCTTCTTTACAGCAGTGCACCAGACCAAAACTCCCATCCAAGCAGTCAGGAACTCTGAGAAAATTCAGAGCTGGACTTTGTGGGCTGGGACCCCTCTGCCTCTCCAAAGCACGCACGCTCTTCTGTTCCTGTAAACTTCATTCCTTGCCAGCATTTTTCATTCATATTTGACAGCATATCAAGATTTTAAATACTGTATCGAATGCAGTAACCTCTTTTTCTTGGATGGACATTTTGTTTGCAGAGAATGCAGCATGGTGCTCAGTTGTCTGGGCAGAAATGAACGTCGAGTAAAATTTCAACTATGTGACATCCATTAGATCAGAGATAAACTTTCCAGTAGAAATGTCCAATTATTTAACTTCTGCAATAGAGAAAAGATCTTTTTGACAACCTATTTTGCTGAAAAATACTGCAATTCATTTGAGATAAATTAGATGACCTATTAGAAATTAGAAAAGGAGGAAAATTTCTACTCAGTGTTAGTATAGCAGTTAACTTGGGGAACGTCAGTGAGTGGTCACACAAGAAAACTGCTTCAGGTATTTCTGTGACTGTGATTAAACATTTATATTGCAATGTGTACCTGTGGCCTTCTGTCAGGCAGGAGGCTGTGTACAGAGTATTGCAGAAATACTGAGTTGCACTTGGTCACCTGGACAAGAAACTTAAACTCCCTATTCTTAGGGCATCTTTTCCCATTTTTTTTTGGGACTGGGTAAGCCCCACTTTTTATCCAGTACTATCATGTCACATACTGACCGCCTTATCTCTGGGCCATATGACTTTCTTTGCTTGCAAACTTGGCTCAGTATCTTGTTTTTTTTCGCAAGGGTGGATTAGGGCAGAATCCTTGGAGTTTCCTGTAGCATCTGGAAAGAAGAGGAAAACCGGAGATGGGCCAGAAGGAGGCAGGCAGAGAAAGATGAAAGAATTCGGAGGCGGGAAGAATGCGCTTTTGGAATGAAGCTTCCTCATGCCTGGCCTAAGGCAGAGCAATTTACACTTTCCTGCAACATGCAGAATGGCCCAGCCTCTGCTCTTAGGAGCAAAAATTTCAGGGGTGCCTGAGGGCCCCCTATTTATATTTTTATAAGCTGCTTAGTTTCCTTTGAATCTCAAGCTATATCCCCATTGCCAATACCTGAGCCAGCTTGAAGTGAGGTAGTGTCTTGTGGTGAGACCTGAGCTAGCTTCAGAAAGTTTAGCTGCTAGAAGTTTACTCACAGCAGCACATATGTCAGAGTACCTGTATGCCTCAATACCTTAGCTTCTGCCAAGTCCTGTTCAAAGCTGTCTCATAGCTGCTAATCAACCCTCAGCAGTGTCTGCGCAGCAGCCTGTGATGCAGACGCACCACAGGCTTCACTGGAGACCTTTGCTGAAAACCAGGTCTCTCCACAGTCACCTGCTGAGGTTTGAGAACATAAATGCTAGATGTCACTGTAGAGCATGGGGTGTAGGAGCTCAAATCACTTAGGTGCTTTCGAAAACCTTATATGGCTGAACCTACATTCCCTATTAGCACTGTTAAATGCTTTCCTGTTTTTCTCTTTCCCCTTGAACTCACGCTGCAGTCCTAACCAACTGTTTGTTTTTAATGACACAGCGAAGGTGCCAAAATATTTCAGTAGCTCCCCTAGGAACATCTGCAACTTCTTTCGCTAATATTTTCACAGCTGGCCATAACTTCATTTTATTTTTGAATGTTAATAGTACAAAATCTGGGATCCTGAAGGAGAACAATGGCTAATTTCCCTTGTATCAGAATTTAGAAGTTACAAAAAAGCTACACCAACTCCTTTGAATAAATGCCTAAGAACCATGGGGGAGACTGTCATTTGAAAGACAATGTTGCTCAAATCAGGAAGGACCGGGTTAGTTTTTCACTCCTTTTTCTTAAAAATAAACTTGATCTGGATCCAGATGGAGCTTGGAGCAACCTTCACATGAAGGATAAAATTTGTGCCTGTAGCCACTGAGAGCAAAATGCCTACACAATTCAAATGATAGAGCTGCTGCTGATGAGATTCATGCTACCAGTGTTGCAGAAGCTTGATCTGCTCACTGCTTCCAGCACAATTTTTATCATCTCTGATGAAGACAAGAGGGTAAAATGTCATAGATCTAATCTGCTGCCAAATTCTTGGAACAGGGATTAAGTCTAGGAGTTTGAACTTCATCCCAAGAAAAAATTCAGAGGACCATTAATTACAACTCTGACTTATAACCTGATAAATATATTTAATTGGTCAAAAAAGTGAAAATAAGCTGAAGATTGACTAAGTAGTCAATCAATTGATTGACTGATATGATTCAACTGATCATTTGCTCACATTCTTTGTGCTACATCTCCCCGTTCCCCATACTTGAATTATCAAAATATATAAAAAAAAAGAAAAAGAAAAAAGGGAAAAAAAAGAAAAAGAAGTGAAATGAATGCTGGAAACATGCTGATTTTAGTTAACCCCTTGCAAACCTATTAAAATCATGGCTAAAGAAGTTTTAGGTTGAACTGTTTATACAAGTTTTTATTCCAGTGGCGACATAATCTTCAATTTATACTCAGAGTCCTTACATCCTCTTGCACTCAGAACTGCAGATGCCAGATGCCATGTCTGTAAGCAGCACTCACCCACCCATAGCACCAGCAGCAGCCTATGATGTATAGCTGCTATCATTAAAGGTTGCATCCTGTTTTCTGAGGGCAATATGAGGGTTGGCAGACAGATCTGCAGCCATGAATTGAACAAATGTCGAAGTGAGCAATGCTCACCAGCAGCACTTGAGGACTGAGGAACAAAAAAACATCGCAGGTTGTGCCTTCCCTGAGGATGTCTCATCTCACCAGTGGTGTCTTCTGCAGAAGACAGAAGACAGGGCAGGTTGCAAAGTGGCATTGTCTGCATCACCTTTTGGATGAATCCTCAACGTTTTACATTTTGGAGGAGAAATGGTCAGGCTGTTCAGATCTGCAATGTAAAGGGTAGGGGTAGTGGGGGATGGTGTTACGTGCTGCTTCCTGAAAGCGGAAGTCACTGTTTCCCAAAGACGTTGCTTCCCAAATGCAGTATCTGCAGATGGCACCATGCCAGCATATTTGAAGACCGATTAGATCTGCATGTGAGATTTCCCACAATTCAAGGGAATCGGTGAGGCGGAGTAGGTTTTGGGGGTTCCTGTTCATTCCCAACATATGAGTGTATCTTGACTAGGCTATTTCTGTGCTTTGCTAATGGTAAAAGGCCCAATATGCCTCTCACTTGCACAGAGACCATGGCGACTTAACTGTCTCTCATGCAGTGGGGCTTTTCTTGACGCACCTGAAGCAAGAGGAGAATTTAGCTTTTTCATGTTCTCATGCCAATTTCAGTGCAGCATGATGGACCTGCTCCGTCAAACTCAGTGGGAATTTTGTCTTTAATTACAACTGGAGCAGGCACATTGCTGAGTGTGATAAAGTTCAATGGAAATCTTTAAAACTCCGCAGTTTACCTCCATCACCACAGTTAATATTTTGTTCATGACCACTGTACAAAACCAGATATGACTAAAACATGCAATTCAATAAGCCTTTGTGCCTTGACCTAAGTGCTAAGGTATTGTATGAGCTGGCTGCCACATACCATAGCCCCCACTGTTAGAGACAGATAATTAGGTCACCACTTGTGAATTGTTGACACATAAACTTATGGCCTGATATCACAAATGCCCTTAAGTAAGTCAGGGCAATTCAGCTATCATTATGAATCTGAAAAGCATGAAACTTCAAATATTCATTTAGAATAAAATGACTTTAGTCCTCTATTTTATTTAATGCTACCTGAAGGCACAGAGTTTGGCTGCATAGATGTCTTCTCAGAGATGCCAAAAAGAGCTGAGTCAGCTGGTCTACCTGTGTGGTACCATGTTGAGACAATAGCGTGGGTCCAATGGGGACATCTGTGCAGTGTCTACTTTGGGAGTATACACACACACACAGAGTAGAATGATGTGCTTTAACACTTCAGTATCCTAGCAGGACATACTGGTATCCCTCTCTGTGCCAATAAGCCCTCTAAGGCGATGCAAATTCACTACAGAAGAGCATGGCTAAAGACCAAGCCTTGTGGCATGGGGTTTCCAGGTGTCTGTCTGTGGGACGGATGAGGTCCTAAAAATGCTTTTCCTCAAATTTCATGAATGGAAAATGCGGGGTTTGGTCAAGTCATCTCCCTTTCTCCTTGCTTTATTTGTGTGTTCTGCATTTTTTCCTTATGCTCCATCTTAAGACATTTTCCCATCGGCTCATGCTGTTATGTCACTCTCCAGTGGGTGAACTCAGTACAACCAGGAAACACTGAAGGAAAATCAGATGCAGATGTGGTAACTGCATTAATATTCCCTTGAATTCAGTTACTGTTGGAGAGCTCGGACTGTTACTTTGACTTTGTTCCTCAGTGGAGCGTACTTACATCAAAGTGTCAATCTTATCTGCATTTCAATTTAGTGTGCCTGCCCCTATGGAACAGATTGTTCAATGCACTTATATCCTTTCCAATCGTCCTCCAAGGGAATGACTCAGTCTATAATGTAACACATCTGGTTGTGACTACAGAGGACACTGGAACCTAATAAGGACTTGGATCTGGAATTCAGTTATGTCATGTCTGAATATTGCTTGTTTGTGTATTTTTTTTTGAAAATCCAGATAAAAGAATATTAAAAGAGTAAAAGAGGTTTTCTCCATAAATTAATAGTGACCTCAAAGCTCTCATGGTGGAGAAACTGCTCTGTGATGCAATGCCAGTAAAAGAGAAGCAACTGTAACCTCAAAGAAAAAAAAAAGCAGTGATATTTGTGATTAATTACCGTGTTTTTGAGGTTTCAGTAAAAATGGCTGCTGATTATTTCTGAAAGTTACGCTGACTGTCTTAGTGCATAACCCCTTCTTAACATCAATTTGGCAAGCAGAAAAGGAAATATATCATATGATATTCCACTGGTAGGGCCAAGTTCTGTCATCTGTGCCTGCAAAGCCTCTGTTGACTGCCTTGGGATTTCTTCTTGCAGAATGATGGCAGGACATGATCCAGACCCAACATAAAGGTAACATGTGAACCAGTGTATCTTTAGATGGAAAAAACGTGTGTGGAATTTCCCTGTACTATCATGTGCATACTTTATATGGCATCTACATCCACAGTTATTGAAAAGAAGCATAGTCTGTGGTTAGACATCAATGACTATTATGGGAGGGAAAAGAGGGAAATTGGAAGACTTAGGATTTGTACTTGATTGTTTTACTTAGAAATACAAGGCAAGAGAAATGAAAACACTTTGGAGTAGAACTGTAAGGAGGGGAAATTGGCACTGCTGGCAAAACTGATGAAATATAATGTCCTTGCCAGATGAGTATAAACTATGGGTTTCCTGATAGAAAATGATGAGGCCAGTAGGTGGGAGAGTCTGAGGAAAATGTACGCATGTGAAAACTGATTTTTATTTTGGTGATGACTGAAAATAGCCATGAAGCCTGGAGCCTGTAAACCTGGGAATCCTGAAATTAATAATTTTAAGAGTTAACTTTTGGAGAGTGACAGCCTCAAGAGGACCATCTGTTTTTCAGATTTTGCTTATTCTTTCCTGTTTTAAGCCTACAGACTCATTGCTGGCCATGCAACATCTTGCAAAATAGTGGCTATCTGAGATAGCAGGTTTTATTTAAAAGCAATCATGGAGGCTGCAAGAAGTGCTGATGGCAACAGGAGGTTTGGTTATCGGCTCTTCTCTGTATAGATTTGATACTGTGCCCATCTCTGCTCTATCTGATGCTTTCCTTAGGTGTGTTATGTGCCACCGTTCTCTATTCCGTGCTGTTCGTAGTCATTTTTCTGCAGGGAGAAGTGGGTATCCTAGTGCACTATGTTTTAGCAGAGTTTCTTGCTTAAATCTACATTATAGAACACACTGAAAATAGCAATTGTACCTTTATTTTTCTGTGAAGGAGAGTCACAAAACAATAGATTAACATAGGTCCTCTGGAGGTCTCTTGTCCAAACCCCTGCTCAAAGCAAGGCTAGTTTTAAAGTGAGATCAGGTCACTCAGGGCCTTCTCCAGCCACATTTTTAATACCTCCGAAGATGGATAATTCACAGTCTCCTTGGACTGTTGGCCTGCTTCATCAGGTAGGATGATCCTTCTTTTTAACATCTGATGCTTGGTGCTGATCCAGATTTTAGGCCTTTACACCAGAGGATGCTATTTATCACCTTTGGTACAGGCTTCAGCTGCTGGAGTGGAAGCAGGCGGTGGAAGGTTTTCTTGGCCTAACAACAAATCTCAGTATCAGCCCCAAGGTACTCAGTCTGAAGAGGTTTCTATAGAGGCAAACCTTAGGCCGGCTGGAAGAGAAAACAATTTGAGTGCAATGGCAAGGCACAGAGTTCCACAGAGTGCTTCATTCTGTGTGCGACTGGCCTTGGCTCTTTGCTCTGTGCTGTGATTTGATGTTGCAATGAAAAATCACAGGGTGCTGTTACTTTCCTGGAAAATGTTGCAAGCCAAAGGAAGTTAGTGCGATTCGGGTCATCCTTAAAAAAAATTGTGCATGCCCACAACTTGTGGGATGGCTGCTGAGCCTCTTCCAGATGGCCTGGGCGGCACTGCCCCTCTTGCTATAGCTTTCCACTTCCATTTGCACTTTTTGCCTGGCTTCTTCGGAAAGCCAGGCTTGTGGGGTCTTGCTCTGCAGGCAAGCTAAAGTCCTTAACAAGCGCCTTTCAGCTCCTGGCAGATTTCAATCAAATTTGCCAGCAGGGTGGAGATGTCAGCAATTTTGCGTTCGTACAACTTTTGTGAAAATAAACAGCCCCGTAAAGGGGAAACCAGTCCCCACTGGTATTCCTATTGTGGGAAAAGCTAAAGTAGGAACGTCTATCTCATCATAGCATCTGGACAGGAGACACAAAACTCCAGGGATTTCCCTGGCTATGGCTCCCTTTGTTTATTCCCCCAGTCCAAGTCAAGGCAAAGCACCGCATAGTAAGATGTGAGGATGGGTCTGGTTTCACATCTGTGCTAAAGATGGCTGTGTTGGAAATGCTGCATCTAGAGCTCAGCCAGCATCCTGCCTCCTTCCAAGGTACCTCTGGATTTATTCACTGTCCACTGTGGCAAAGGCCTATTCTTGAAGTGTGCGCATGTCTCCGCTCTGGCTTCTGACAAACATGGAATTTTTTAAAAATGAAGCACAAATGATTACCCAGAGTCAACCGTCTCTGGCCTCCTGTCTGCAAAATCTCTTTTATGAAGTAAATGTTTATGCTTTCAGACTCCCTCTAGGCCTGTATAATCATTCAGCGCATGGCTACAGGATAAATCTGTTCTTGCAGTTAGCAAAGGACTAAATGCATTCTCCAAAATCCTCAACGAAACCACGAGAATTGGAGGGACACCAAACCAAAACATTCTTTTCATTTAGACTCTTAAAGCTGCTGGGAAACTGGATATTTTGCAGAAAAATTGGCTTTTTTTCCCCTTCACTGCTTTTTTTCCTTGAAGTCTGCAGCAGTGGAATGAGTGAATTATTTCCTGGGGCAGCTGCTATGTAACATCCAATACTTTATTCTTTGAGCTCATAAAAATAAGGACATTCAAAAGAAGAAAGTGGCAAGTGGCTCGCAGTTCCAGAGGATCCGGCAGCTCTGGAGACTTCATGTTTATTTTCTTGGCATGTGCTAGATATGTCCATCTTTTAATTCAGCTTCTGCGGGCACCACCTGCCCTTTGTTCTTTGCCAAAAAGAGATGAAGTAAGTCTGAGACACAGGGCCTCAGGGGAATGCCTGGGGAAGGAACGGAATAGAAAACAGGAGGGAGAGAGAGAGTCTTATATTTCTTCAAGGGATTGGAGACGATAGATTTAAAAAAAAAGCTTTACGCATCTGAATAGCTGGATAAAACTGTAAGTCACCAGGGCCGATCTGCAACACACAGCTCCATAGGCAGGTTTCAGTCCACAAGCTAAAGAAACAGGCTTTATATAAATTTCCAATCTCAGTCCCTTTTATAGCCCCATTTTGGCTGTCAGAGAGGTCGAGAGGCTTTTTCTCTGAGCTGTGCAAAGCATGTCAACCTCACAGCGATTGCCCATGTTGTGGCAACCAGCTGGCTTTGAAAAACTGCTTTGCCTATCTTACAGGATTCCAGATGCAAGCTTTTAGGGATGGAAAATCCAGTGTTTCCACTGAAAATGAAATTTGAGAAGGCACTAGCTACAAGTTTTTGCTGCAGTACCTGAGACATCTAGGTTCACCGTGAAGCGGAAACCTCTCTCTCATTTTCACAAGCTGGAGTGGAGGCGAAGGTGCACGCAGGCTGGGAAGAGTAGTGCTAAAATGCAGAGCAAAGGAAACATTAGAAGTTGTGAATTGTACCTCACCGGCCTCTCTGCTTACCAAATGGAGCAGGATGTAGACGAGGGTGTCCCTTTCCTCGTGGCACGCTTCATGCAGCTTGCCTATCACAAACTGCATTATAGCATGCCTGCCACAACAGGAAGCCCTGCAAAGAGCATCCACTCTGGCATGCTCACTCTGCCTCTCCAGCTGGTCTCCAGAATAATGGTATTTTAGGGCATCCATGAAAGAGAAGCAGCTATGTGCTACAGCTAATTGCTCTTCACAGGAGCCTTTGCAGTCCGCACCTCTCTATCCCGCAAAGAACTGGAGAGGGCTCCTCTATTTCACCTATGTAATGGGAAGACTGTTTTTCTCTCCTGCTTAATCTTAGGCATAGATGTGGTACAGTACATGCTTGTGACTATCTCTTGGGCTTTGAGGGAGTGAAAAATGGTATCCCGGGAGGCCTTTCATCCATCCTGTGCTGGCTTAGGCCTTTTTGAGTATGGAGAAAGGTGAGTGCCTGGCCCCACCAGCAATCCTGGGTGAGTGTGTGATCCCATGGGCAGCGTATGCAGTACACTCCCTCCCATGGTGTATGAATTACAGCCCATCACCTAATCTTCCAGCTCTTCATCTTCCCCACCTGTGAAATGAGACTTTTCTTTATCTCTGGAGGAGGCTTTGAGATATTTGGAGGAGCAATGCTTTCTTCATCAGTAAACATTTGTTTCTGGCTGATTTCTGGTTTTACTGGCAGTATTTATCCAATGGCATTTAGTATTTAATATTTTTTCTAGTTACCTGTGAAAAGTGCAAAAAATATTATTTTATCCAAAACCAATCCTATGTATGGCTTTCTAGAGTCATCTTGCAGAGTATGTTAGGAAAATGTAGAGAAACTTCCTTGCCAATATATTTACTTCCTTATAACAATATAAAAGTGAAGCTTTTTGAATAAGGAAGCAAATACAGAAATTAAAAAAAAGATGAAATCAATTAATTAATATCATATTAATAAATAATCTCTTCCTCTACAGAAGGAAGGTTTAAAAAAAAATTAAGTGGAAAGAAGTAGCCTGGGAGGAAAAGTAATGCTGGAATTAACTGTAACCAGATGAAAAGAACAATTATCTCACTGAACAATGTGCTTATATCTTAAGCAATAGTCCAAAGCACTATCACTTACTGTAATGCTGGCACAATTGCAGAGGACTATGCTTTGGCAAACTACAGGCTTTTTCAATTATAAAAGGGCAAATTATTATATTATGGAAAAAGTATGCAACAAGACATATACATTTCTTAAATTAAGAAAGGCCTTTTTTTCTCCTGATGTGGGTAGAACTGAGAAGAGGTCAAAAAGACAGGCAAGGAAACTGGAGGTTTCTATACAAATTTCTGACAAGCCATGTAGAAGAATTCAAAATGAACTAGTACTTTGCCACAGATCTGCCACAGTTTTGTGTATGACCTTGGAGAAGTCACTTACTGTTGCAGTCCTTTTATCTCCTCTGTAAATGAGATAAATTATTCAATGATGCCAGAAAGTGTGCTAAAAGCAGTCTCTAGGACTGTCTATGGCAATGAGTGCCATATTATTTTAAGCAGGTGATCTTCTCAAGAACAGAAGCATTATGGTGATGATCCTTGTAATGAAGAAGATGTTAAATAATGAAAAAGAGTCCACAGGTCAAGGGAGTGAGAGGAAGACCAAAACCTTACCAAGAGCACTGTCAGGGGAATTAGCGTAGGCAGCTATGAACTGTGGTTTTGGGATCAAGTCTACTGGCTTAGCATCCTGACCTGAGTGGGCTTCCCATGTGCACCGGCAAGACTCCTCGTGCTGTTCAGACATCCTTCACAAGATGTCTCATGGAAAGCACTACTGCTTCTGAAGTACAGCACTGCTCCAGATGAGCAGCGTGGTAGGAATCTCATCCTAAATCAATCTTCAGAAGAGAGAGAGCATGCTCAAGACCCAAGTGTATTCACCAAAAATAATAGTTTTCAAATGTTTCCATAAACTGCCACAGCTGGAGTTCAAAAAGGCATTTTATGGCATTTTATGGTTTTATGTTTTGCTTTGTGAGTACAGAGCAGGAATAAATATGTGCTGTGTGTGGATGTGTTTATAAGAGTGCAGAGAGCTGGGTGTGTAGACTGTGAGCTGTATGGAAGTGCATAAAGCAAACGAAATTTGTCCTTGGGAATTAAAATAAAAACAACCCACGGCCTTTCCCCAGGGAAGTGTGCGAAAGGTTGGTAGTGGTGGTCAATAGACTGCCGTTGCCGTAACAGCATCTAGTATGCCAGTCCACAACAGGGCTCGCAGCAGGAGTTCACTAGTCCTGATTTCTCCATCCATTTCCCACAGAGCATTCAAGCTTTTCTATCTGTCCTTTCACAACACACCCATCATCGTGACTACAAATTGCTTTTTGTGATATGTGAGTGCTTCTCAGGCACCTTTTCTCTTTGTATATAGTGTATCCTATCTGATACACATTTTTTTTCCCTTGCACTTCACATGGTTAACCTGAGATTTACAATTCCAGCACCACATACAGAGAGCTTCATGTGCCTTCGTGATTTTTCTGTGTTTGCCGCAGTTAACTATGTACTGCCAGAGAGTTAGGAGGTTGGAGCTTTAGGAGATGAGTGGTTATCCAGTAACTGAGACTTGCAGTAATAAATGAATACTGCGAACCTTCTTTTGCAGAGAGATCTGTATTCAACTAGTGTGAATAATATAGGCTAGATATGAGTATTTGACCCACTTCTACGTGTTAGGCAAATCATCTCCAGTACTTCAAGGAAGAGTGAATAAAGTCCATACTTAGTCCTTAAGAGGCTAATATGCTGGCACACTGTCATTAATAACAACGTTTTTACCTGAACTGCCAATGTTTACTTGATTTTCATCCTTGGTAATCATTTTTTCTCTCTCTCCTCTCAATGGTGGCAGTATTTTTTAACACTGAGAACTCCAGTAGCTGTGGGGCCTCTGACTCGAAAGGAAATGCTTTCCTCAGTGGGGAAATGCCCTCCAGTTCTTCACAGAGCATGTACACTAAATTGAAAAGCAACACGAACACTCATCAGAGCTTCCTGCAAAAATTTGGGAACTTAGGTTCTTTTTGTTTTCCCTCTTGTTTGTTTCTTTTTAAAGACCAAGGAGGTTCAGCGTGGAGAAAATAGCCAGAGCAGGGGTTTTTGTTGTTTGCTCAATGTGCATGTGGGAGTGAGAAGAGGAAGGAACAGCCAGCCTGGCATTAGTGCAGAGCATGAACTTGACTCGATCCATTGGGGGTGGATCTTGTGTTTATGGTCAGATGAAAACAGGATGGTGGTTTCAGCATCTCCAGGAAGACTTCTGCTGATGGCATTAGCAATCTTTAACCAACCTTAGCAAATCCACTTGTCAGAGGAAAAGTGTCTCTTTTGCTATGTAAGGGGCTGTGGTCCACTCGTGTCTCTTTGCTTAGGTGTATTTGCACAAGTGTTGTCTAAAACTCTGTTGGACTTGCTGAGAGCTGAGGGGCTGTGCAGAGAGTCCTTGGGGTCTTTGGGGTTGTGTCTTTTCCTCCAGCCCCCCTGCCACCTCACTGGAAGTGTGTTGTTCCTCCCTGGGCCATGGGGGCTTGCTCCAGCCGAATTCCTTGGACTCTGCTGGCCTGTCTGCCTCTCTGCTGGCCAAAAACATACCTAATAAAGCAGAGTTTGTTGCTGGAAATCAAAGCTAGATCATACGGAAAGTGTAGCTTGTCCTAGGTTTTCTAAAACTAGGCCCAAGCCTTGGAGGGTGGAGGCTGTCCGGTGCCCCAGAAGAGTTTCAGGTCTTGGGTGTTTCAGCTTCATGTCCATAGCTTAGTCCCTGGTGAGCAGAGACCCACCTCCTCCACATCTCTGCATCCCTGTCCACATAGGCCTGCCAGGCTGAGCTCTGACTTCTGCTGTCCACAAAGTACCTGTGTTCAACCAACATGATCAATGTGTTGGTCAGTCAATGTAGCCAAGGTTCCTATTCAGTCAATGATTTCGGTGGCGGAGCAGGGGCCATGTCTAGACAACCAGTTACTCTTGCTCTCCTCTCTCTTAGGAAACCTCAATGCAAATATCTTCTTTGACCTTGCATGTACAAGTGCGTGTCTTCCCCTAAATAATGGATTTCTTTTTTGCTGATGCTGATTTCTTAGTAGTGTGTTACCTCTTTAATTAAAAAAAAAAAATCATCTTCCTAGTACATTCTTGTACCAAAATGTTATTCCTTTGCATACTTGCTAGATTTTTTCCCTCAACTGGTATTTCCAAAATTTCAGTAATCCCATTTACCTTAGCTGTAGATCTTCAGCTGGCAATATCCATGTTCCCCAAACTTCTTTGTTCACGAAAAATCGGATCTTTTACAGGGTTTCCCACTTCTCATTTAAACAGACTTAGAGCATCTCCTTTCATGTGGATCTCAAACCCAGAAATCATCCTTACAAACCACTTGTAAGGAAGGAGGAAAAACACTATGGGGAATTGTAAGGTGGGATCAAACCTTGAGAATATGTAGCTCACATGATACAGAGTATTTTCTCAAGACCTCAAGTAGAAAGGGCCTTAGAAAGCAAAACCTGAATGGATCTGATGAGCATGTGGAGGTTAAATTCCTAGAAGGGTTGCAATAATACTAGTTTTGCTTTCCAACTGGTAGCTGGCAGTCATAGTTCTTTAATTTACCCCTTTGAAAACTAACTTGAGTCACATTAGTACTAACCTCTCTCATAACCTCTTGGAGTACATGTACACTTCTAGGGGCAGAAGCAGCATCACACAACACTTGGCACAACTAACGCCAGCTTGGTTAAGACCCCCTCAGGCATGCCTCTAATTACAACAGTTAGTACAGATAATTAGCAAGGACACTAATTGTCCATTTTTAAGATCTCATCTTTCTCACACTGCAGATTCATTGGTGCATAGAAGAAAAGGTGTAGGAATTGCCAGGATCTTGCTGCACTTAAGGAAATAGCATTGGAAAAGTGCAGCAAATTCTGCCCAAAGGCACTAGAGTGAAGTCAGCATGCTGTGAAAATGATAGCAACCTGTAACTTTTGTACACAGAACATGAATTTGTAGTATGTTTGCAGAGAGGAGCTACAAAGGGCCATATCTTTGGTACAGGGCAAAAGGATGCAATAAGACTGCCAAGGAACAGAGAAAGCAAGTAGGGCACTTTGCTCTCAGCTTCCTATTTTGAGAGTTTAGAAAGAGCCCCAGATTTTTTATAATGCCTCTTCCTAGTGAGGGGAGTGAGGTCTGAGACTCAAATTCTGCTTTGGGCCTTCAGTGGCATCCCACTCCCCATATCCATGAAGAGCTATGTGAATCTCTGAGTGGTGGACATGAAATCACCCAAACACCTGGGCCACCATTCGGTGGTGAACCATCATGAGGGGAGCTCCCCAGGTCCCGGGAAAGCAGCTCCTGTGGTGATCCATCAGCTGCAGATGCCTTTTAGACCATACTTGGGGCTGTGCCTTTCAATGGATGTTCTCCAGTTGATGGAGTATTGCAAAACCACGGAGCACCACACTGCCCTGCTCTCCTGGAACTTAAAAGGGGCTAATTTTTGTTGTTGTTGTTGTTGTTGCCTTCACTGGGATCAGCAGGAGTCCTGTATACCCGGCACTGGGAATGTCTCCCCTGTGATGCCAATGAGGTCAGGCCATCCTGAGCTGCTTCCCGCCTGGCAGGTGTTTCAGCGGCAGGCAGCCCTGCTGGCTTCATCCTGCGGTGCTCCTCCTGCGGACAGCCTGCCTCTCATGTCTTCAGCCACCTGGTCTGAACAGCTCGAGCCAGGACTGATGAGCAGGACACTGCAAATGAGCTGCTGAAGTTAACTGAGTCCTTAATCCCAACTGCTGGACAAAAAAATACTCTTTAAACATTTGAATTATTTTAAACCCTTGATTTTCATCATCCTCTTTGCCTGCTTGTCACATACATCCTAAAAAAAATGACCTGTCTGCAAGCCCTGCCTACCCCTTTTTTTACCTGTAGTATGAATTCAGCACCTTTTCTCTGCATTTGCCTCCCCTCTCTTTCTCCTGGGAAGTGAAAGAAAGACAAGATGGAGAGGCTCAGCAGGGACCATGGCACCAGCACTGACCCGTGAGGGAGCTGAGAAGTGCCTAAGGCTCTGCACTGCCAAGGTGGTAGCTGTCTCCCACACTGTGTGCAGGTCTCATCCTGCAAGTCATCCAGCCGCCCATGGCAAGACCTGCTCGGCAATGCTGAAAGTAACAGCCAAGGAAGCTGCAAATACTTGGAACTGAATATTGCTCAGTGCATTCGTATCTCATGCTGCTGATGGCCTCGTGTTCTTCACAGGTGATGCAAACAGATCAGTTATTTCTGCTTTTCTTTACGTTGAGAGACGGGTTGATGATCTGAGTGGTGCAGCCACCTTCAGCTTGACGTGAGGCCTGTAAGAGGAGGACTGCAACTGTACCTGCTGCCAGCTGCGTGGCAGACCAGCCTGGGAAATGTTCTTCATATTGCATCTGCAGCTGGCTGGTCTGGAATGCTGATGTTTCTGTTATAATGGAAGGCCCTGGCTGCACACTTCAATTTCCCCAGGTTTGGGAGATGTTGGATCTGTGACTATGTTTGTGTCCTGTTGTTCAGAGGCAGGGACTGGGTCTTTCGCAAGCAGATGTGAGTTTGCATTATAAATCCCTTTCCCACAATATTTGGAGGTAGCTGTATTCATCTAGCATTTTTACCTCGTTTAGGATATGAAACATATAGATCTTAGAAGCAGTTTTTTTTCCATGCATTACAAAATCAACCAGCCTGATTTCTTACAGATTTGTGTCCTTCACTTTGTGCACTCTTGCTGAAATATCCCTAGTTCATCCACCCTTATGCTCCCTCCCATGACTTGATCTTCAGCTTCTTTCCAAGTCTCTGGTTTCATCTTACTTTCAGTCCTCTTCCATCATACTGCCATAATACCTCAGCTCTTGTTGACCCATTGCCTCAGTCCCAACATCCCCATCACTCTCATGTCCTTTCCCCCCAGGAAATCTGGCTGAAGAGTAAAATCAAAACTAAACATTTTAATCATAACAAAATTATATTTTTATTTTATTTTCTTGGACAACTTAAAAATTATTTTGAAATTTTGATTTAAAACTGATCATACTTCAAGGATATTTGCAGAGAGCTGTGCCCAGCCCCAGGAGTGGGCAGAGCATCCCCTGCCCTGTCTGAGCAGCTTCTGACTGCCATGTCATGCTCTCGCCAAGCTCAACTCAAATGATGCTGCTATACCTGAAGGTTGTTCCTATCTTTTCCCCAGACCATATGCCCCTGTGTACTGTGTAAGCAGTCCTGGGACTGAACAGTGTTTTGAATCAGCTTCCTGATCCATCTGGATATAAATAATCTTGGTGGAAGGTACTTGCTTTCAGGAGAGTTCACAGGCTGAGACAGGTCCCCCAAAGCTTTCTGAGCTCCACAATGCTGTGTCCCAACACAGCCTTCATATCAGCAGAAGTGGAAATGAGCAATGCTGGGTGCACCAGGCTGACGTGTGCTCCATCCCTTGGGAGGAAGAGAGGAAGTACATCCCTTTGGGGTTCCGTGCAGGAGTGATGTTCAGGCAGCAAAATTTCCTCCCCAGAACAGCCTGGGAGGCAAGCCCACCCTTAGTAAATAAGCCACCATATGCTACAAGAGCCTCAGATCCATGCAGTGCCAGGAGATATCAGCCCTTCTCTGTTAATACTTTGTTTGCTCTAGAGCAGTTTTCATCGGTGCCATTGGATGCCTCTTGCCTCTTTCAACAGATGACACTCAAGCTAGCCCAGGCCCCCATGACTTCTAGTAAACAATGCTATCATATGAGAAGAAAACAAACTAGTGAAAAATATCCTAGTTGTGGCAATTTGTATTGAGATATGAAAACAGATTTCCAGACAGTTGTGTGCATAGGGGCTGTGGAGTGCTGTCAAAGTGGGAGGCAGCAGCGCTGATGATGGGAGTTGTGCTCACATAATGGAGCAAATCCTTCTTTGGTGCAAGTCCAGGTATCTCAGAAATGTACTCAGCATATACCTCTCCTTCTTCTTTGGACTGACTTGTTTTTTCCATTCTGCTTTGTGAAGAGCTTCTATAAGCCAGTGCAGGCTCATCCAAAAAGCTATCATCTCTTTTAACAAAAGGGTGAAATAAACATCCCAGCATCACCCTCGGCAACCTGCCACAAAGAAACTGCAGCAAGATATGACAAAACAAATACTGTCTTTAAATGTTATAGCAAGAAGAAGTGAATGACACCCACTTGGAGCATAAAAGCACTGGGGCCCTGCTCTGCAGATGTCTTCTGACCTTGGCCTTCGTGGCTACACCTCAAAGGAGCAGCAGAAGACAGGGGAAAGCTGGGTGATGTTGACCTTTCCTGGACAGCTGTGGCAGCTGTTTGCAGCTGTTTCTCTCTCTGTGTTCTCCCTGGCAAGCAACATGTGACTCCAAAGGGCACTCTGCCAGTCACGTGGAGGGACCTTTCTCAGCTGTCTTTACCCACCAGGATGCCTTTCTGACTGTGTGGGCAGCTTGCACCCAAAGGGACTCTTCCAAGTGCCACATGGACAGTGACAGAGTAGCTGCACTCTGTTTCTGAAAATGCTTATAGAAAGGGCAATGCCAAAAGGCCTGCTGTCTCTTTCTAGGTGGAGGTTTCTTTCTGTGCTTACAAACTTTTAAGCCTGTCTAAGTGCAGGTAGATGTGCTTTGCAAACAGGGCTGGGGACCCCCAGGATGCAAAGTGTGTAGTGCTTGCGATATGGTGAGGAAACTGAAGCAGCGCTCGTGCCAGATCCCTTGGTATGGAGGCGTTGATTGTACCTGGGCATGAGCCAGGTGCCTCTGGCTCCTGGGAAGGTTGCTTAGAGGCTGATCTGATGGCTGAATTCTCTGCCACATTAGTCCGCTTGGGTCTTCCTGCTCTGTATCTCCCTGCTCTGTATCTCCCAGCTGGGCTTGCAACAAGTAGCTTGTTAGAAGGCAACAGCACAGAGAGGGCAGAGCATGTGAATGCACTGAAATTCTGCAATTTAAAGATGATAAATGGCTTGTCCTTCTCGCACTTTGCTTTTAAAGAATCTTGCTGCCAGGGATCCTCCATAAAATACAAAATACAAAAGGGTAGCATGCTCCTCTAAGAGACACTTGAGTTATTTCAACATGATGTCTCTAATCCCATAGGCACATCAGAGAAATGTATAAAGGATGCTCTGGAGATGTAATCTTGGTATAGATAAAGCATAACAAAAAGATGACATAATAGGAGACTAGAGGAAAAGACAGTGAGCAGTTATACTGATGTATATTCTATTGTGGTCTTTGCTAAGTTTATGAAGACTTCCTGGTGATTTTGTCTTAGTGTGTGTCTATGCACATATGCACATATGTCCATTTGTATATATACAGTCACTATCTTAGCTTTAGTCAATAGAAATACACTTATAAATTATTTAAAATGAAAAAGTCTTTAAGGAGATGCTTGATGGTTCAAAGGGAATGAAGAGGAAGAGGATGGAACAGTAAGAATTTCCATGACTCTCCTCTTCTGCTCTGAGGGAGGACCCTCAGAGTCCTCCAAGCGCTTAGCTGCAAAAGTGCATCTCAGCTGTGGATGTGCATCTCAGCTGTGGATACTGAATTGGCTGGTCAAGGCAGGTTTTACATGTCTTCCATGGACTTGAGACCCTTTCTCTACCAGTTCCTTATTTTTTAGGGCATTAACTGCACTGAATGGTGACAATGCTGTGTAGAATATGTTCGCTGGCTCACAAGGAACCTTGGGTAGTTCTTACAAGCATATCTTGTTATATTTACACTGTCTAGAACATGATAATCTTTGGTTATCTATCTGCCAGAAGTTCTGAGAATTAATTATTTAATCTTTATGAAGCACTTAGATATTTGGATATCTTTTGATAAAATGATACACTATCTTTCTGTCAAACCACAATAGCACTTTTTCATCCCTACTGGTGATGCAGCACGAGATAGTAAAACATCATTACTGCCTGAAAAGGTGGAATGACTGTCAACTTTTATCAAAGTAAACCACAACAGGTTTCACTATTTGAATGAAATAAACCCTGAAAGAAGCTATGAAAAACACAGTGCAGCTATTACTGCAAGGCTTGATGGAAGACTTCCTGACTTCTTGCTCTTGCCCAGAAAGTCTCTTGAAAAGACATTAGTGGCTTGTATCCACATGTTGGTACTGTAACTTCACCCAGTGTAGATGTTCTGCATGCCCTTTGTCCTTCCTAAGGTTTTGAATGATTTCTATGTTCTTGTGTAGACTGGCTTGCCCGGCCTCCTGGGTGGCTGTGAGGGTGGACTCATCTGCAGTGTGCTGCAGAGGTAGCCCAGGGTGAAGGGAGTGGACTGTTAATGCTAAAATATCGCCTACTGTCAGGATGGGTGCATGGCCATGGGAAGGCTTATAGCCTGGATGTGATCTGTGGTACTTGGAAATCCAGCTGAGTGACACCAAGCGACCTCCACGTGGGCACTGCTGCTGTGAGTACTTTGGCAGCTCGTTTCAGCAGGAGGTCAGACCAGGTGGCTGAAGCAGCCAATTGAAGTCACTTGCTCAATCATCTCTCTGGTCTTTGTTACCAAATGGTGGTGAGGAAATGTTCATTGCTCCTGGCTTCCATGAGAAGACCTTGGTTTTGTGCTGCCATAGGATGCCATACGAGAGCAAGGCAGACTTGCCCTTTCAGAACAGATACAAAATCGCATTTTGGACCAAAGTTGGATTTTAGGGCAAGTCAGGCATCTTTAACTTCAGTAGACATTGCAGCAACACAGAATTGTCACATCTGAGTTTGGTTTGGTATCTTAAATTCCAGGGTGGCTCTTTTCTGGACTTTATGAACATTTTCTGTTTCATCTTTTCTCTTTGAATGGATTGGATAAACTGAGATCATCCTGTTTTGATCACTAAAAAGCAGCACAAAATCTGGAGCTTTTCACTCAGATCATACAGAACAGACTTTGATGTCTTCAGATACATTGAAACTCAGCTTTAATCTGTCTCTGATTTTGCAGAATTATAGCCCACCTGAGCTTTCACAAACCCAATACCCAAACTCTTCATCTCATCTTGGCTTTCATTACCTATCTTAAAAGTGTTTTTTTTTAGTCTCATTAAAGTACAGCTTCTATTACATCCTGTTAATAAATAATCATTTAATTATGACTTAGTGTGAGATCCCACCCCACCAAAGATTGGCATTTGAAGGATTATGCCTGCAGGGGTGAGGACAGTTTAGTTTCAGAGCTGCATCACCTTGGTGTGACTGTTCCTGATGGACTGTGAGTAAAACTGTATTGTGAAATATATGTCCTTATTGGAATTGCTGTTAACTTCATAATTGCTCTGTAATTACTAAAGAGAGTATCTTACAGTTCTGACAGCCAGGTGCAGGTATTGCTTAATCGGTCTCCATTATTGACTTGGCTCCGTTCCTGTGGGTGCTTTCCTATTTTCTTTCAGTTGTGCAATACCAAAACTGACTAAATGGTGTGTCTGCTGTTATGTTCCTGCTAGGAGCTAACAACAAGAACAAACATAGGCGAACTTCAGAGAAACTGAACAGACTGCCTTCTGTCATGGGTTGGCCTTGAGTTGGCAACAAGGCCTGCTGCTCCCATAAGTTACACCTTCTCTGGCCGTGAGACTTCGGCCTCTCCTTGTTACTGGGATTCAAGCAGGCCAGATGTGAACAGAGTTTGGTCAGGCTCTTCACTCCTTCTACCTGACAAACATGAAAAACACTGCAGCATCTTGTTAGACCATGACTAGTGACTGTGAAGGCTGCCAGAGGAGAGAGAGGTCAAGGGTCTTACTTGTGAGCATCTTTAGATTGGAATTCAGGTTTTAAAAAAGTTTCTTCTTAAATTATGATTAAGAATGGGACAGCAATAAGATACCAATCATTCCTGTTACAAAACAGTGAGTTGTCAGCAACTTCAGCAGCAATTCCTGCCCTGGGGGAAGTGCCATTCATCTGTTTCACAGTATACTGGGTCAGAGCTTATGCTAAAATCTCGCAGATTGTCAGCCTTTTCTGTGGCTTTGGGAATATTTCAATGGCCCTTGCTGCATGCATTGGCATTCTAATACAGCTTTATGAAAGGGCATTTTAGTGTAATCAGTCAACAGATAAGCCTAGGAAGAAAGAGAATGAGAAACCAGAGTATCTCCCAGGAGAAGCAGCGATGAAAATGCATGTATTAATCACCCTTCTCTTCTTCTGTAACACCCAGGATAGCGGGCAATTGCCTTCAAGAATCTTTTCAAGTGCAGTGCTAGCTGAAAGGCTGCCTTGCCTGATAAAAGCTTTTCTTAACAATGTTTTCACTTATATGTAAAGAATAAAGTTCCTCCTGTCTCTGCCTATATTTTTTCAGAAGAACAAATGTTTTTGGAATGTGTGTAACCAAGGAACAACAGTCTTATGGGGATATTGTCATTTTGTTTTGACTTTCCAGAGCAGTAATCAGTGTGACAGTAACTTGCTTTATGTGCATGTATCAAATGTAACTTGTTTTATATGCAGGTACCAGTCATGAAAAGCTCTGCTCAGATAATCATTTCTTCAAGGACCAATTATGACTTCAAGGCCACCACCAATGTTCAACTCCTACATAGCAATTCTGCTCCAGTAATCCAGTCAGATCCCATGGCAGGGTGCAAAATGCTCTAGTCCTTCCGTGACTCCCTCTTCTAACCACTCCATATGTTTGCAGTACTCAGAGGACACTTTTACTAGCACCTACTAATGAAGTTTCCCCCATGGAGTCTGTGGAGGCTTCCCATGCCATGTGTGAGGCCCTTGGAAATGAAGAAGAATTTTGCTTTTCAGTGAAATTTACCAGGAATTTACCCCAAGAACATGAGTTCCTGAGCACAGCGCTCACTTTGGCCTTGCAACCCATCACATAATAGGGCTATTCTGAGTCCTGACTGGGTTTTCGAGTGCTTTCAATTTCCTCTCCAGCTACGAACTTCTGCTGCCGAGGGGCTGTACATGGTTCATCCCTTTCTTCCGCTCAGCTGAGATCCTGCGTGGCCTATTTTCTCTACTCATTACTGGAAACTCCTGAATCTAAGGCTGATAAACTGCCTGCGCACTCTCCTCCGCTAGGGAGATGGAGTCCCTCTTGGGCGGCAGAGACAAAAATCGCTTCCTTTTGAAGATGTTTCAGTGTCACCTCTTCTCTTCAGTCACTCTTTCAAGGTCAGGTGGTGCCGGTATATTCTTCTGCTCCCTTATCCTCAGCGGATTGGAAGCGTATGAAGCATCTGGCTTCCCTCGCTTTTTTTATCAATTTTCTGCTTATCCGTGTTGAGTAGAAGAGACAGGCGACTCTCTGTGAGAGCAACGAGTTTACTTTGTATTATAATAGGAGAGCTTCTGAGTTGCTGCAGCTCCTCTTTTCCCATTTTCTCTCTTGTTGGTACCTATTTTCCACTGAGAAGCTTTTTAAACATGAGGGGCATAGTAAAATACATACATGAATCAAAAGGAGCTGCCAAAGAATAGAACAGGGAATATTTTTTTCTATGTTTGGTAAATAGCTGAATCTTTAAGGCCTCCAAGTCGGTGCAGTTTTAGGAAACATTTTTAACTGGGGACAGATGGGGAATATTTTTAAGTGACTCATGACTTTTAGAGATTGCTAGTTTTGCAGCCTTGGAGACTGATAAGGCCGTCCACAGAGCAGGTGCAGCAAGCTCTGCACAGAAGCCTTGCTGAGGATCCAGGTAGTTTGCATGGCTATTGCTCTGCGGAGACGTGTGCTTATGTGTGTGGCTACGTGACTCCTTGTAATGTGGCTCTATGAATTAACAGGGGGGCTCGCTGCAGTGGCTCGTAGACTTTTGTCTAAATGAAAAGAGGGAGAGATTTCAGAGAAGGATTGCCTACTTCTCTATGTAAAACTGTACTCTTGGTGGGAGTGAGGAAAGGAACACAAAACTGGGGGAATTCTGGAGGCCATAGGAGAACCTATGCAGAACCATCTGCATGCTGTGACTTGGGAAAATGAGTTTCATGTACCCACAAGTGCCTTAGTGGAGGGAATTGAGCGTGCCTGTTGGAGGCATGGAGTTGCTCAGCTCAGCAAGCCAGGATCCAAACCAAAGTGTGAGGAGCCCATTTTGTGTGCAGTGTATTATTATTGCTATTGTATCTTCCCTTCCAGCAAATGCTTTTCATTATTTTTTTTCAAGACTTGTACATAGAATTGGAGAGGATGGGAAACTGAGGAAGGATGTAAATGCAGCATGACTGTGCTTTATTAGATACAGTCACTAGACAGCTATTGGTTCAGCTTTGGGCTAATACCTGAATTTAATGTGACTTCACAATAATTCACAACATACTCATTTTTGCAGTGAGCTGCAGTGCTCACTCTATTTTATTTTATTTTTCCCTAGCTGTGGCATGACTCTCCTTCACATGCAATGTCCAGGCCTCTTCCTCACATCTGCAGTGCAAATGTTGGGCCTGGTTCTTCTCCAAGAAAATGGCTTGGACTTTTGGTTCTGTCATCAGCCAGAACAGAGCTAGTTCCTTTATACCTGTTACTATTTCTAGCCCTTTTTTTGAGTGATTTTTTCCCCCACATTCTCAATCTTCACTGGGAATGAATCTCACCTAGGTACTTTTGTCTGTTTTATTTGGGGGTGGATCATGATAAAATGTGGTCCCAGAGCTCGGTTTGATGCTGGCATGAGGTGTCACTCTCACTGAGTACCGTGCCCAGCTCCTGCTGGACCATGGGGTGCTGGTGGCCAAACAGCAGATCCCCCTGAGGTACTGGGAGGCTGGAGCTGATGCTGGATGCCTTAGTGTCGGCAAACAGAGCATAGCTGCTGATATGAAAGTCTCATCTCGCAGATCACAGGTAACTCTTTGTAAGCGTCCAGTGCAGTGCATGGAGGCTGGGGTTGTGTGGGTGCAGGAGGGCAGTGTCCGTTCACTGCCACCCCTTGACTGCCTCAAGGCGAGTTAGCCAGGTTGTAGATTAACTGTGCACACTAAAGCCCTGCAATTACAGAGCCATTATAGATATGCCCTTACGCATGGGTTTATGACTTCACTCTTTGTCCTAAATCCGTTTGTCAAAGGCAAATATACTGAATACACCCTGCATTTGTAGCCCAGGTGGACGCAGGCTTTGCAGCACCTGCGTCACTCCTCTTCCCTCTTCCAATCCCTCCTCACTACCTCTGCACTGGCTGCAGATTTAAACAGGACAGCGGGACCTCAGAGAGCCTAGGGAGATGCCAGGCCATCAACAGTAGGTCAGGGAGCAGAGGAAACATTGCCTCAAAACTACTTGGTGCCAAAGTTGGAGAAAGCAAGGGAAGTGAGAGCGAAAGGAGAGGTGGAGGCTGAATCACGCCACTCAACTTTGACCTTGCATTTCGTCCCCCCTAACGCTCTCCAGATGAAAGGCACATGAGATGCTGTGCCAGGGGGTCAGCAGGAGTCCTGCAAAGATTTTGTGTTTGCCTGCAAGCCGGCTGCTTCCGCCTGTGCGATACAGCTGGGTTTATTCTTTTTTCTCCTTCCTTCTTATTTGGTGCCTTTCTGTGCCAGGTAACTCAAGTGATGGGTGAGCTGTGCCTGTGCCCATGCTCCTCTTCAGCAAGGAAGGGTACCCTCCTTCTCTGACTAGGTGACCACCTCAATTCCCCTGCCTCCCGGAGGGGGTTGCAGAGTGGCCCCAGACTCTTACCACCACCCCGTCAACATCACTTGCCTATCGAGTTACTTCAGGGTTTTGCTAAAAATGCACCCTACTGCGTGGGTAACACTGTGAGACACTGCCCCTGGGGATGCTTTGGGCGAAGGCAGGAACAAGGCTGTGGACATGCCCTGTTGCAGTGAGGCAGGAGCAGGAACCAGCCCGGGAGTGTGTCAGTGGCTCTTGTGTGTGGCATTGCGTCCCTTGGCTGCTTGAGAAAGTTGAGCATCCTCAGCTCTGCTGCACTGTTTGGCTTGCAGAGCCTGCCAAAGCAGCAAGGCACGTAGACCATCACCTGGAAAGCACTGCAGCTAAAATAATCAGCACATTTTGAAAATGGCCAAAAGCAGTATGGAAGGGAAGAAGAAATGTGATTCTCTTCTTGTAAAAACTTTATTCTAGTGTTTTCTCCTGAGCTGGCTAGTTTCTCTTTTAATGCACACATTACATTGGCATGACTGTTGGATGAATGCAGAAAGCATTGGGAAATGTGTGTTGACTTTCAGACAGCTGGAGGTTTAGTACAGTTCACAGAAACACCCATCGCTGAGAAAGTATCTGTAAAAACAACGAGCCTTTTACAATAGCTCAACACTTCCACTTCTGGCTAGGACAAGGTAGTACTGACTCCTAGGGAAAATAAGTGTAAAGGCTCACTCAGGTATATCTGAACTGTAGGAGGAATTTGGCTTAGAAATGGTTCTGACTCATTCTTAGAAATGAAATCCATTCATTCAGCTCTCATGCTAGCTGCAGGGCAGTCCAGATCAAAACTCCCAGTGTGAGCAGGAAAAGGATTTCTGAAGGGCTTGGAGAGGGGGGAAGAAGAAAAGGGGAAAACTAATCCAGACTCAGATTTTGCAGCCTACTTCAGTTTCTGTTCTGGCAGAAATCAAAACCCACAGCCAACATCACGGAGCTGTGGGATACTCCAAATACAAAGTCTGCCTCTCAGGCCTATCTCTGCTGCCCTCCTTTTCTTCTGAAGGTTTGCCACCAAAATTGCAAATGGAAAATATACTTGCTGGCACTGACAGGGCAAGGAGGGAAAGCACTGGTGGGCTAGGGGCACGGCGGCTGTGTGTGGCACAGAGCTCAAAGCCCATCTGCAGAGAGAGACATGGCTGGCGCAAGGCAAGCGGGGAGTTAGAGAGGCACAGCTCTATGAAATCCTCCTTTCTCCCCCCCTGGAGCTCTGCGCTGTGGTGGGTGTTGGCTGGAAAAAGTTTCACTGATGTAGCGGCCTTTCATGCTGGTGAATTACCAAGTTCAGCCCTTCTTTCTTCCTGTGACGCTTTGCAACTTAAAAAAATCCAGCTGCTCCCTGGCCTTCTTCCCTCCCCATATGCAGAGAAATTGCTAAATTTAGAGATTTGGGGGAGGTGCAGCATTAACAAGGTGGGGTTTGAAATAGATGCTGTGTGGTCTGAACTTGAAAGGAGGAAAATAACAGCACCAAACACAGCCTTCTAGTAGCACATCCTCACCTGCGCCGGGGCAGCCTGCTGTCAGAAGGAAACACTCCCGCCCAAAGCACACACTGACACCCTCTCCCTTTCAAGGCAGAAATTAATCATACTTATGTGCCATATTCCATTTTAATTTTTATTGCACAGTCCAAGATTAATGGTTAATGCAGTACGTCTCTCCATCCCCACTCCCATTACAATGGAGTGCTTTGAATAACTATTAACTTCGCGGTTAACTGAAAGAAAATTGTTAATCATCTACGAGCTTATGTGGCATAAAAATCATTCCCTGTAACCTTCTCCCAACTGTGGGAGAGCCCTTTCCTCAACGCTGACCTTCAACAACACCTGGTACCTGCAGCTTGCAAAACACAGGGCTCGAAAATCATATTACATGGGCTTATCTGCGAGCCAAGGTCATAAACTATGTGAACCAATGGAGCGCGGTTTATGTTTTGCCAGGTTGATGTTTTTCCAACATCCAGCTCTCCTTCCAGCGGAGATACCCTTCTCCAGCTCCTCCGAAAACAGCTAATGAGCTTTTTCTTTCTTTTTCTTTTTTTTTAAGGTACTAAGTGAAGGCTAATCGGTGGCGTGCTCGTGGTTGCTGGGAGACATGATGTGGCAGTACAGCCTGTTCCTCCTCACGCGCAAGGCTCCCGGCGCGTGCAGAACAAACTGTGTGCGCCCTGCAGCGCAGCTGCAAGGTTAGGGCTACCTGCTGGAAACCGGGGCAAGGTCCGCTCAGGTGCTGTAGCGTAAGGGCGCAGCGCCCATGGGGGAAGAGGGGAATAATCCCCTGGTGAAATACGTCCTGCGAGCACAAGATGGTTGCTTCTGCTGCCTTCTGCCTTCTGGTGCAGCCCTTTGACAGCAGAGACGTCACGAGCGGCTGATTTTGGCTGTAAAGCTGCAGTCTCCGTATTGAGCAATTGCATCCTGCGCGTTTGCATTCAGCTATTCGGGAAATAAATCACTGATTATTTGTGAAGTGGGAGGGAAGCACTCGGGACTAGGAAAGATTAGGACGTAAGCTTCACAAAACTCCCCTTCTGGCTGCAAAGATGGGCTGCGGATGTTATGTTTCTTAGCTCTTTAAATGATTATTTCTGTGCCAGACTTATTAGGAAAGGTATTGTTGGGATTTTTGGCAAAGATATAAATATGACTACAGGCTTTGCAGCCATTTCTCTCTGAATCTGGTCACTGTCAGGCATTGAGCTAATAGGTCTAGGACTGTGTGCTACAGTAAACAGCCTCTGCAGCTGCTAATGGCTCAATGTAACTATATATTGCTCCAAATACAAACATTTCCACATAAGGCACTGTGTGCCCTCCCCCTGCGCTGTGCTCCAGCCATTGACCTTGGGAGTCTGCTCTGCATCAGCTCTCCCAGGCCCTGGTTCCTCCTCAGCTAGAAAATCCATTTTCTTTTCATGACTGTGGGCTCACAAAACCAAGAGCTTGGCTCATGCTGAAGGCTGGCCAGGCACTGTGCAAGCCCCTGTGGCTGGTGTGTGGACCCGTGGTGCCCACAGTGTTTGATAGAGCATCGCTTGTACCCTAGCAGCATCTGCAAGCAGAAGGTGAAGGCTGCCTTGAACAACCCCGAGGTGTGTGATGGGGGGTTAGACTCGGGGCATTCCACCTATGGTGAATTTTGGAGTAGTATGGCCTTTTCCCAAATACCTGCGGTATTGTTTCACATTTGAGAGGTAGACAACAGGTCTCCAGGGTGGGGGCACTGTCACCCCCAACACAGCAATGAGGTTTCTGAAAGCAAAATCTCTTCAAGGAGGCTTTTCTAAGACCTGTCATCTGACTTGGCAGGTGTCGCAGGCAGTGCTTTCCCCCGGTTGGAAATTCGGCGCACCATGCTGACCGGGCACTGATTAAATATGTTCTGATTAATTATGTGTGAGCCTGTTTGCATCAGCTCCCCAGCCTGTTTGTCCGCTGAGCAACAAACCGCCTCGCTGCGGCAGCAGGAAAGAAAGACGCCTTTTGCTGTTTGGCCGAATTCAAGCTGGATCAGCTGGCCAGGTGCACAGCCAATTTCCACTGCTGCTTTGAAGCTGAGGAGTATTTTGAAAATAACAGAGCCTTTAGCCCTGTAAGTAAAAGCCATTTATCTTAGGATGAAAAAGTGCTGGCATGGAAAAATTCCAATGCTATGAAATTCTCTTTTCCTGAATGTCTTGGATACTTGCTGGATTAAGCTCACTGCTAAGGAGCTCAGAGCTATGAATGTCTCTTTTGCAGGAAAGATTGCTGTAGGAGAAAAAGACAACCGCTGGCAAGCTTGTAAGTGGGACAGCATGAGTCCCCCAGGACCAGCCATTTCCATGAGTTTGCTTTTAAAGATACGGCCAGTATCACCGCAGTGAGTCTACACGGTAGCAAATATCCCATCCTCACCATTACTGTTACGGTTTCCCAAGGGCATAGTATCAGCAGAATACCTCCTATAAACAAAAGTGAAGCACTACTGGCTTCGCTCTGCCCGTCTTTTGTTACACTCTTGGCTGGAGCTGTTTAATAATGGGGCTCTGTACCAGAGGGTGCCAGGGCGTTTTAGACGCACTCGTGACATTAGCCCAGCGACACTCTGGTGGGAGGAGCGCAGCCCTTTCCCTGGGCTGAGCACGCCTGTGGGGCAAGGCTGCCCACCACGCAGCCTGTGGTGGCGGGGAGGCGGCTGGGCAGCACAGGGTCTTTGGCAGCGCCAAACTGCCATGTTTCTACGGCCATGGTCTCAGAGATCCTTCCCCCGGGCCAGAGAAACCTTCCACAGCCCAGGTCCGATAAGGGAGATGAGCAGACCAGACCCACGCCTCAGGTTGCTCTGGGTGTCCCTACTGAATTACAGCTTGCTGGAGTGAAGTTCCAAGACTTTCCTTGAGTGGTGGCTGACTCTAAACAGCCTGGTGGCTACGGGGGCCGCTGGAACTGACCTGAGCCTGCTTGAGTGGTGCAATGCCAGATGCCGACTGCTTCAGTCTATGAATCCCCTGCACCGTTTGGGGTCTGGATCTCCTCTCAGCGATGGCAGCAAAGCAAGTGTCAATGGCTCGCAGCAAGTTTCACTTTTTCTTGATAGATCGCTTCTCTTTGCTGGCTCCCACATCCTGCTGGGCTGTGTAGCCTGGGGCTTGCCAGCCCAAGGGAGGGATGTTTCGGAAAGCGGCATGTGGAATTTGGCCAGGCCAGGCTGTTTTCTGAGGATTTCATTTTCCTTTTTACTTGTGTGTGTCTGTGGAGAAATGGTACTTGTTTTGCAAACGTCTTACACCACACTGAAGTGCTGAAGCTTTATCTGTTTGGATCCAACCCTTTCTGAAGTATTTGCTTCATCCAACAGGTATTCTGACCTTTTTGGGTGAAAGAAGAAAGTGAATTAGTGTGAGAATTAGCTGGTATGTTCACTGTTCACTGCAGTTGTTCGATGGTCCTGCCCTCCTTGCACACGGTAGCCCCATTTTTGTCACAACATCAGTGTTGGCCCTGCACTTGTTATTGGAACTGCCACTAATGGTTTACTTTAAATAGATCCTCAGCAAACCTCTCTGTTTGTTTTTCTTGACATGGTACTGACTGGTGCTTTCCAAGAAATGGAAAAAAAGCTGAATTCACAGTGGTGACTTTGACTCCATCTGGCAGCTCCATCTCCTAAATGAGATCAGGCACAGCCATGAAGAGGAAAAGTAAATGGGTCATTGCAAGAAGCAGCCTTTTCCTTATGACCCAGTGTCTGCAAGTAATAATATCTCACAGATACTTGGTTAGGAAGCCTCTCTGTTTTAGGGTTTTCTGTAGACCTTTGTCATAACAATAGCTTAGGGCTTTCCAAATAAATGATACATACACATGAAATTTCACAGTGGATCTGATAAAATTTATTGCTTGTTATCCCACTCTGCTAGGTAAATATTTTGTTCCCAAATCATCATTTGCCTTTCTGGCTTGTTTGGCCAGTGGCATTGGTAAATTCATGCCTCTCTGGTCTTGAAAACAAAGCCACAGCAATGAATTGTCAACAGAAGCGGCTTGGGGACCCATGGGTGCTGGAGGATCAGGGCACGACACCTGGCATCCTTCCCTGCAGCTCTCAGCATATCCACGCTGTGCATCTGCAGGGTCAGGCAAGGCCCTTTTTTGACACTTACCCATTGCTAGGCCTGGACGTAAGGATGAGCCAGGATGGTGTTCTGGACCTTCATGTCACTTTGACTAGAGAGGGAAATTATTGTCTTTCCTTGGGGAAGAACTCTTCAAAGAATTTCTCTCTTCCTCTAAGTGAAATTTTGTCACTGTTGTACCCCTAGGAGTGTATGACTTTTAAATATCCTGACATCCTGGTGATGGAGCTGGTTTCAGCCAGCGTTTAGAAATATGGCAATCCAGTGCTTTTCCATTAACAAATCCACAGAGGAGTCCTTCGTTATCTGCTTTATGCCTCCATGCTGCTCTCCTCACCAAGGCATGTGGGTGGTGCAGGTTTCGGTCACTCAGCTGGCCTGAATCTTTATCGCTGCCTTGCAGGCCTGAGGCAGCTTGGTAATGTCAGCAGTGACGGCACAACCTCTGGAAAGTCAGTGCCTCGGGCTGCCTCAGCATCTGACGAGCTGTCACCGTGCCTCACCGGAGCAGCTCTGCGCTCTCCGTGCTGCCAGCCAGCAGACACTGAAACTGCCCCGCTGTATGGATAGCGGTGCATGGGTTATTGAAAATGGGCCCAGTGATTCAACGGGGTGGAGAAACGCCATGCTCAGGCTAGAGCCTGTGTTATAAAATGAAGGGACAAAAATAGACCTTTTTTTTTTAGCATTGTTCCCATAATCCTACTCCTCCGTATTCTCCTAATGCTTGCTTGGCTGGCGTCTATCTCTAATGCTGTCTGGGCTCCGCAGGGGCTGATGGGCCCACTGTGTGGGTGTCCCGGGTCAGCGTTTGGCTGTCAGGGTAAAGCCCTTGGAGCGAGAGGCAAATTCCTGAGCTCAGAGCTTCAGCACTGATGAGTCACCAGCATTTGGCTGGAGGTGAGCTCAGGCTACGGCTTTTGGATGCACATTTCTGAGTCTCTCCCTCCAATGGCCTATGGGTGTTTGGAGAGGTGATCTGAGGCTGAGGATTCAAACTAGGGAAAAGCTTTGTGCTACCAGTCATATCTGCTCAGGCTTAGATCAGAGATCTGGGTGGGGTTTACTACTGTGGCAAGCCAGGGTAGGCCATGGCACCCAAGAAGGTAGTGAGGGCTCCAGGTGATGCTTTGCTGTTCCTCAGACAGAGTAAGAGTCAGGCTGAGAGTTAACTCATCTAGACTGGCCTCTACATCCCCTCTTTACATGTAAGCTACTCAGCCGCTCTGACTAGCTTACATGTAAATTCATGAGTTTGCTTAAGGAAGAAGTTGAAATCTAGTCTTGGTAGAATGCTGCGTTTTGGAGGTAATTATTTTTATAGTGGGTAGAAAGAAACCACATATTGCAACACATGTTGAAACGTGGATGCATTTGAAAGCTTCATCAGATCCAGATCTGAATTATGTGACTGGCTCTGTCTTAATGACGATCCTGAAATATAAACTGCTCCTGCAAATCAGCTTCACCTCTGAAGAAAAGTCACCAATGACCATACCTGTATGCAGGACGTCAGGTGGGCTTTTCTTTGCATGTGGAAATCACAGTTTAGTTTTATTTTAGAGTTGTGTTCATGCCTTCTGTTAAGAAAATAGGGATTGCGAGTGAAGGTTCAGGTTGAGTTTCACTGTCCATCTCTGGCAGTGACCTGTGGAAGGAGCTGGAGTCCCACCAACGTGCTCAGCCCTGTTGGTCTTCCCTTTCCATAGCCACTGATAATTAAAGACTGGCTTAAGTCATGAAACATGGGGTTTAGGGTCACTGCTACAAACTCTCTCTTATCATGACTTGTAGCATTATGCAGTCATGATGGGCATAGGTAAAAATCCCATGCGTGTGTGAGCTGACTGCTGGCCTTTGTAACACTGCTAACAATTTGGACTTCTTGTCATCTAAATGATAAACCTGTGGTACTTCTTGCTTGGGTTTTTTCTCCTACTCAGTGTAGTGCCTGTAATAGGTGTTAGCAGTGTATTGATGGAAATGATAATTAGAGGATTTGTCATGAGAGATGTGCCTGAACTTTTAAAGCTGTCATTCAAAAAGGAATTTTTACAGTCAACTCTTGATTATCTGTGGGTGCTTTATCTGAGTTGCAGATTAAATGTGCCATGTTAAAAAAAAGTGATAAAAAAGTCTTTCAGAGCCATTATAGGTAACCATAATGGTTTTTTTTCTTTCTTTCTTTTTATTTATAACCTCATAGTGTGTCTTACATTTGCTTTTTTCAAAGGTAAAGTTATTAAAGCAGTGCATTCCTGGAGCCTGATTTACATGTTTTTTCTATTATTTGTGTTTTACTTTTCCTTCTTTGTCTTTGTTACCCAATACTGGGAACCAATCGTATCAGATTATAGCATGTGTGGAGGAGGGCATGTGAGATGGTAACCTGTCCCCAGCTGTTTGCTTTTTTTGGTACTGTGTAAGAATTCTGCAATGTGGTGCTGCATAGCCAGATGGGCTGGAGAGAAAGCAGGAGTGCTCTGCTGCGGAGAAAAAAGAAAAAAAAAAAAAGGTCTATATCTAAAGAAACATGAGAGAGTGACAAACAGCTGAGAAAGAAGGGAGGTCTTAAGGTCTTAGATACCATTTGTTAGGTTGGAGAAGTGGCGGCTTGTTAGAAGCGTATCTGTATGTCTATTTAGTTGAAAGTGTGGATTGACAGAAGATGACTTAGTGCGAATTCAGCTGCCATGACTTCAAGAGACCTCACAGCTGAATCAGCAAATTTCTTTTTCCATATATAATGGATGCAGCCAGCATGCCAATATGATGCCCACAACAATACTTATGCTAGGCTTCTTAAGGTAGACCAATATGACTTTTACACTGTACAGATATAGTTTGTTTTTTGTTTTCTTGGACCTCTTTCTTCTCTCTTGTATTTTTGTTCTGTATCACAGAATCACAGAATGGCTGAGGTTGGAAGGGACCCTTAGAGATCATCTAGTCCAACCCCCTGCTCCAGCAGGGACACCTGGAGCACGTGGCACAGGGCGGCATCCAGGTGGGTTTTGAAGATCTCCAGAGAAGGAGACTCCACAACCTCTCTGGGCAGCCTGTTCCAGGGCTCTGTCACGCTCACAGTAAAGAAGTTCTTTCTCATATGCAGATGAAACCTCCTATGTTTCAATTTGTATCCATTACCCCTTGTTCTGCCACTGGCTGCCATTGAGAAGAGTTTGGCCCCATCCTCTTTAGAACTGCCCTAACAGCGATTTTGGGAGAGAGGAGAGGAGGAAGTGGTACTTCCTCTGCTGAGGTGCCCTGCCTTGCACCCCCACTTTGGCCTATGTACCATGTGTAAATCGCACTGACCCGTGCTGGTGCTGGCGCTCCTGTCGCTCCATCCTCAACTCGGGAGGAACCCATTCCCCACCGGCTCCAGCTACTGTGGAGTGCTGGTCCTGGTCCAAGCTCCACCACCCTACAGCCCCACCATGGACCCAAATCATCCCCCAGACTTTGGCAATGTTTAAGTCCAGATCCCTGATTTGATTAAAAAGTTCTCTAAAAGAGGTTTACATTTGAACCGTGTGAAATTTGCTCAGGGTTTTGACAAAAGCGAAAAATGTTGAGGAAAGTATTACTGAATGATTATCAACATTATATCACAGCCTACTGTCCTATAAGTAATAGGGCTTTTTTTTCTTTCTTTCTTGAGTTGGAGGAGTGCAGAAAAAATAGGAACAGTCAAAGAAATCAGACATTTTCTGTAGAGAAAAAAAAAAGTTGATAAACTTGGCACTTTTAAATTCTACCAGAAGGTTTTCAAAAGGCAACTTTTGGCTGGAAAAAAATTTTGAAAGTGTTGGCTGAGAAATGTCAACCAGTTCTAATATCTTATGAAAGATATTACACTTCATAAAACTGTAGGCAGGCAAGCAGGAACAATATACCTATTCATTTATGGGGAGTCCGGCTTCCCTTTTCCTCATCCATTGCTTGCTCCAAGAGGTCCAAGCAGTATCTAATTACATGAGAACTTCCATTGACTTTGGTGGGATTTCTTAGGTGCCTAAGAATTCATTTCATGAGTAATGGTTGCAGGACAGTAACTCACAGCAGCTCATGGAGTTCACCTCTCAGCATGCATTGGGATGAATGGCGTCTCTGCCACCTCTAGTGAATATGTTCTTGAGGCCAATAAAACACAGCCAAATAAGCAGCTGTGCCAACTAATCCCTGTTTCCTTAAAGTTCTCAAATATACTTTTTTCCCCTCCCTTTCTTGACATGAAAGCTGGCTGTGTTGCAGGCACAGTACAGCCTGGTGCCCTGAAAGCTAGAGGAGGGAAAGAAGGAGCAGTGAGAGCTTTGCCTGGAAATGATGGTCCCTCCATGGCAAAGGGCTGGGGCATGCTGAGGAGCTTCACCATCCCTGTGAACAGAGGTGGGACCCTGGGGATGGCAAAGTGGTGACAGGCTGCAGAGCGCATGTAAGGTCTCTGTTTGCTGTGCTATTTTGGGGAATTTTCATAAGGTAAACAAGGGCCCACTCTTGAAATCACTGAGGTCATTAGTAAACTGTAGGATGATATTTACATTTCAAAGGTATTCGTGCAAGCTCTCTCCCAGACTGCAAGTTCACCAGGGAGGAGGTGACTTTCAATGTTTTTTGTTTCGCCCTGCATCTGGCGTGCTGGGGGCCTGGTTGTTTGACTGGAGTGTCTAGGTACCGTAATCAAAATAAATCCTCCTTATCGTCAGGCTGGAATGCTGCAGTGGAAATGGGAGCTGGCGCCTGCCCTGCTCTCTGCAAAAATGATGTAAGTGGGACTGAAAGGTGGGCTGCAAGGGCAGGGATGAGCTGCAGCCACTGCCGGGTCCAGGAACAAGGCTCTTGTTGCCGAGAGTCTGCCTCACTGGGGAAGTCAGCGAAGCGGGAGCACTTGCCATGTCTTGGGAGGGCTTCTTGTGGTAGTTGCATGTTTGAAGTACCTGGAGCTTTGCAATGATAACTTTTTATTGTCAAAATCAAAGCTAAATACTAAATAGAAAGTATTTCTAATGGGGAAAAAAAAGAAAGTGTTATGATGATCTGATTTAGTCTATAGCACTTTTTGTAGCAGTATATATTAAAATTCACAAAAATAAAGGAAAAGTCTCCACCTCTTCATGCCCAAGACAAAACAGAACATCAAGCTTTTCATTTCGGTTGTCTGGTCTGTGTTGGAGGAAAAAATACCATTCAGTGAATACTGGAACTATTTAAGACTGATTTCTGCCCCTCTGCCTAACAGAGTTATACTGCCCTGTGGCACTGAAGGCTGACTTGACTTGAACTATTATAATGCTGAAGAGTATGAGCACATCTTACTGGGCCTTAGAAAATCCAGTCATACTAAGACTCTTGTGGATATCATAATCATAGAAAAAAACCCTTCAGTGTCACAGGCATTAAAACCCAGTGGACCCAGTAGATCCATACCTGGGAGTGACATTGGCTGAAGACAGGATTCTTCTTTTCCTCAGAAGGAGCATTTGTGAAGATCCTATCCAGTCGCTTATTTCCATGAAAATTATAGCCACAATTTCCTATGTCTGAAGCTGGAATGTTTTTAGAGGATTTTTCTGGTCGATGTCGGGAAAAACAGATGGAGGAAAGTTGAAGGCATGGCCAGGAAAGAAAGGATGTGTGCTTGAAGACAAGCTGGGAGAAGGAGGCTCTGCCTCTGACCTTGAGCAAGTCCTCCATACTACCCATGCCTTGGCTTCCTGGTCGTAAGCCGGGGATGAATGTGAGTGATCTGCAGAGAAGTTGTTTGCAGAGCACACTGACTCCTTGGGTTTCTTTTGGTGCTCCAAGCCCTGGCTGCAGGTGCCTCCTTACCGCTGCTGGCTAAGCTGCTGTGCCATTCTCTGCATTCTGAGGAGAAGATGGTTGGTCACCAATCACCGGGATTGGTCCTGCCCCTCAATGGGGCTCCTGGCTGCCACAGTGGTGCGAGGGAGTCTGCCTGGGTGCCATCAGGCAGTTGCGGCGGAGGATGGCTCTCAATGCTCTTAGTGTCCCAGAGCAATGCTCCACACTGGTAGTGCTAGGCAAAGGGCTTCAAGATGAATTATTTCATCACTCCTGCACTCCTCCTTTTCTTCCTGTCTCAAAGAAACAAACCTTAGCTTTGAAACCTTTGAAATGACATCAAAGGATGTGATTTCTAAAGGAGCTTAGGTGCCAGCATCCCATTGATGGTCAACAGGAGATGTGAGCTTAATGCCTGGAGATGCTTTTGAAAATCTTGTCCTACATGTACGCCCTTGTTGGGGAGGAAGTGAGAAGCAGTTGGCAGGTCTTTGGCTTTGTAAAATTCACACTGCCTTTTTTCTGAAGATAAAACATGATGGAGTTGAAGATGATGTCCAAAACTCTCTGGTCTGCTGTGAAATTTGCCAGCTGCTTTTTAAAGGAGAAGTACTTAAAAATAGCCTGTGATTTTGCTCCATGCAAAAGATTTTGGATAGCTCAGATGTTACCAGATGTTCTTTCTTACTTGTCATTACACCTGCCATGACAGGTGTAATGTAACTTTGTTGGAAATCTGGAAACCCTCAACTCGAAGGCTTTTATCGATGGAGACAAGACAGCTTCTGTGAGTTTTTTTTTTTCTGTTGTTTTTCACCAGAACTTTATATAGCCTTTATACTTTTTCTTTACTTTTTTTTTTTTTTTGCGGTCATATCACAACGCATTGTTTCTGCTGGCTACTATTAAATGAGGGTAGTTTGACTCTACAGCCCTGGAGGGGATGACCACAAGGTCAATGCACACCAGGCAGGATTGCCGCTGCTATCGGCAGTATCAGGACCATCAAGTGCACACAGATAAGGTCTGCTGAGAACGGTGAGTGTTGTTTCATCCAAGACTGCCCAGCATGATGTGCAATCTGTCAAACATGCAACGGGTGGGGGCTGCTGCTGGCATCTGTTCCCCAGGGCTGCTGCTGACCTTAGTGGGGCTGGAGTGGTGCTGGCCCCAGGGAGCAGCAGCAGGAGAAAACTGTCCCTGGGGCTGGAGGCTGCCGTGCAGGGGAGCTGGAGTGGGGTGCTGGCTTTGATGGGCTCCTGCAGAAAGGCAAAGTAAACTTGGCTGCAGCTTTGCTGTTGTGCTATTTTTGTTCAAGGTAATAGCAGGAACTACACTGTAAATAAAAATAGACAAGTGAAGAATTTCCTGAGTCTGTCTCCACTCATTTCTTCCCTCGTGAAGAATTATCCTGCTCCAGAAGAACAAATCCTCCCTGTCTACTCCTTGGAAACTGGAACAACAACACTATCAGGGAATGAGGAGATTACAGAGTACTCACAAAGGGTGACAGCAACGTATTGTACAACGGTTGCCAAAAAAAAGGCATCCTTTAAAGAAAATAGCAGCCTCATTCTTTCTGCAGGGCTTGTCCTGATACCATGATATCGGGCAGAGGCCTGGACTGGCTGCCCCGCAGGACTGTGCCACTCACTCTTTGGTTGGCCCTGTCACCAGCCTTCCCTCCTGCCTGTCAACCAAACCTCAGTGACACCCAAATTCCAGCTGTGTGCCGGCACAGTGGAGCATTCCCACCCTTATTAGCTGCAGCTCTCCATCCCTTGCCTCTGGATGTGTCTGCTACTTAGCGATCAGAAGGCTGTAATAGCCATGCCCTTCCCACAAGATTAAGAGACCCTGATGCCTTGCTGCAGCCTGTTTGCTCCTCTGAGGGTGTTAAAGTGTGCTCACTTGCTCCTTTTTCAAGCATTCATAGTGCTCAAGGAAATCCCACATTGCCAGGAAGTGCAAAGACATTTCTGCAAGCAGCCCAACCAGAGACTTTGAGGAACCTGCAGATGCGTGACGGACCGCAGTGGGGATGGGATGTGGCAGTGTTAGAGGGAGTGCCGTATAAGCTGAATTGAAAACTTCTCACTGCCACCAGGTTTTATATATAGCGTGTGCCCACACTTCCTGCTCTTGTCAGGGGTATGTGCAGACTGCTAGTGACTCACTAGTGGTGGGATTTTTTCAGTGCTGTCATAACGAGGTAGCATCAAAAGCTTACCCTGTTTCAGATGTTGTTTTTTTCCATTCTCAGCTACTCATGTCTACAGCAATGAAATGGCTAAAGCCACTGTTATTATCTGTGCAGAAAGTGAAGAACAAGTGAGGTCTGCTCTTACAAGCAAATTCAGTAATGATTTTCTTTTTTTTCAGATTTTAAGCAATAGGATTGTATTTCCAAACCCTTTATTTTTGGAAAGTTTATTTCTGCTTTAACTAAAATCAGGGTGCCAACCCATAGGAGGCAATCTGTCTTCTTCGAAAGGGCCTTACCCATTTTTTATAAAAGCAATGTAATGTAGTTGATATTGGGGATGAAACTGAGGCTTTGAAGTGAGATTGATGGGTAGGTTCTTGTTTTTGCCCCCAAATCCCTGCTGCTTTAGGATGAAAGTTTTGATCAAGGTTTACAAAGTTTGAAACTGCAGAGTAAAGAGAAATGCTAAACAGCTTGTGACTGCGGAGGGTGTGAAACTGAGGGTGTGAAACAGCAGATCTGATCTGTCAGGTCAGCTTTCTTTATCTACCAAGATGTAACACACAAAAGATCAGGAAACACAGCCTTACAGCATTTGGACTACAGGAAATCTTAAAGGGATCTGGATAAGTGTAGTCATTAGTACCATGGGAATTGAATATACAGACAGATTTGAGGTAATTGTATGAAACTTTGACAACAGAGATACCTACCTCTAAAAAGCTGAATAAGCTCTGAGAGGTCCAGGTTCTATTCTTATTTAAGGACACAGTTTTCATGGATGGCTATGGATATTTGATGGATAAAGTGCATGGATGATCTTGCTTCCTTTCCACCTCTTGCTGTGTGCACAACTGACGTTGTTTGCCTGATATTAAAGTCATCAGAACTACTGTGAAGCTTATCCATGCTGGTTTTCCAGGTTGTGTTTTTGAGGAGCGAAAGGAGATCAACAGCAAACGCTGCTGGAGAAAAAGTGTGTGGTGGTTCTAACTGAGGGTTCACTGGTTGGACAAAATTTACTACAAACAATACAGAAAGCTACTGTGTCCATCTGTTGTCTTGTTGAAGCCCAGACTCCCAAAGCAGCCTCCTCCTAGCACTTGTGGGGAGCAGCAGATTTACAGAGTTAATTTTTTGCTTGTCAAGCATTTCCAGAAGACATTCTTTGTATCTATTTGTATTTTTGAAGTTTATGAACTAAAATTTTCTCAGTTCTAAGCTTGCTCCTTTGATATATTAGCCTTTTTTTCATCATGGCATCAGTCCGGCAAAGCACTTAAATCCATGCTTAAGTTTAAGTGCATGCTTAATAGAGTTAAAAAGTACTTTAGGAATGTCCTTTATTGCCCTACTGAACAAGGATAGGCTTAAATGTAGATGAAGCTGTCTTGCTGAATCAGGACTAAGTGATAATATGCTCACACTAGCTGAGACTGAGTTGGTGAATTGCATGTGTTAACAAGGTGAAATTTCAGAGTGAAGGAGAAACTGGATGACAAGAAAACCACATTCATTAACATTTGCTGCACCCTGACCACAGCTGTAAGACAGGAGTCTGAATTGATAGACAACGAAATGGACTTTTTGCATTCTGGACCTTTTGCATCTACATTAGCCTTCCGTGTAGGCCTGTGACAAGGGGGGTTTCTTCTAGTCTCATGTGTGTAGTCACATACCTTACTTTCCCATTGTAGGACAAATAGGCCACCAAGATCAGAAAGTAGGACATTTGGCCTCTCTGCTCTCTGGGACATGCAGTGCAGATTGGCTCCCTGAGAACTAGGACAGTACCACGGAAAGTAGAACAACTGGTCACCCCTTTCACGTGTGTCTTGCCTTACAAGTGTATCCTCTAAAGCTTGAGCTTTGAGAGACAATTTTGGCCTACTTAGGGAAATGTTTTCTGAAAATAGGGATGGATACACTGGAATAGACCAAAACTTTTGCTTTCCATCTGGAGCACAGATCAAAGCCAGCAGTCAGAGAAGCTGAACACTGTGATTCTCTGGACAAATAATCCTGATCAGTTCCCTGCACCACTTCTTTCATACTGAGCAAACCTGTCGTGACAAAACTGCCCTCGTCAGCCAGGAGGTATCCACCTTTCAATAGCAGAACATGGATGGATGATGTTGCACTGCAGTGCAAGATGATGCTTCCCTGCAATAGAGAACTGTTACTAAATCAAACTTCTGTGTGTGTTTGTGTGTGTACACACTTAAAACTACGTCTCTATACATATGCCTAGAAATAAAAAACTTACTTTCAGTTAAGTAAAATACATAGAAAGAGACCACAGAGGGTTTCATCACTCTGCATTAGGGTCCTTTTCTAAGTGTTATAAGGGCAATAAAGTCTGCAACCTTGTTTGAATGCTAATTAGTGATGCTGGTGGGACTATAGCATGTTGTCATAGGTCACTAGGACCTGTCTGCTTCTACTAGTCCATCGTTATGCATCATTCCGTCTGGGCAGAAGAGAACGTGATGCACCAGGTCAGCTAGCATGGTTGTTAGAAAGACACTGCTGTCAGCCTTGGCTTGGGGAAACCACCCCCGATGACAGCCACTGTTTCCATCTGGTTGCAGCTCGCTCTAATCCTATGTGAGCTTTTCACCTTGAACCACAGGTTGTGCAGTCTGGATGTGTTGATCTAAAGTCTAGATTCAGTCTTTTGATACTTGTCACTAGTGAGGCCAGGTATGAGGTTGAATCTTAATAGTTAAGAGGGAGAGGCTAATAAAAATTTCTTTTCTCCAACAAGTGTGTTATGGCAATGAATGTAAAATCTAGTGGCTCTGGTGTAGTGGAAAGCTCAGTGACTTGAGAATAGATCTTTAATCCTCATGAATAGGTGTTTCATAAGCCATATGTGATGCCCTACTTTGCATATTAATACCCAGAATGCTTATTCAGCTCACAACCTTTTCATAGAAATGCTGTGTCTCTATGAGGCCAGACTGAGCCCTTGGGTGCTCCAATGTTTTTACAAAGACAGTGTCAGGCTGTTCTGTGCTCTAATTCAACAATCTTATTTAGATTAGAACTCCCTGAGGCCATTTTTAACATATAATATTAAATGGTTTTAGGTTTAATGAAAATGTAACAGAGACCATAGGACAGTGGGTTTGGTCAACTTAGCCAAATGACCTGACAGTTATACACTTCATAAAGCTATTTAATCCTTTACAGGGCAACCCATTCCAAAATAAAGTAATGCAAGGAGGCAGTGACTGTTGCAGTGGAAGGTCATGTTTTTAAAGGCCTTTAGCAAAAACTGGGAAGTGATTACGCAGAGTGAATTGAGATGCATTCTAGCAGTGCCAATCTTTTTTTTTTAATGTATATTTGGGGATAGAGCTAGGGAAATTGCAGTAACAGAGCTGCTGTTGTAGCACTCACTTCCAACGAATGCTTATTAGGCTTTATCCAGAGCTGAGGGCACCGTATTGTACTGTAGTAGGGGCAGGCGCACTGTGAGATCATGGTGGAGGTCCTGGAAGAAGATGTGGAGAGTCCTAAGTATTAGAGTATGCCCACGGTAATGTCTGGGGAAGACAGTGTGGGATGCTAATGCTGGGCCTTGGCCACACTCCAACCCCAAGTATGATATGGACCTCGCCAGCAACCTTTTGGGGGAGGATCCTTTTCACAAAACCAGACATAATGAGCAATAAGTGAACTGTCACTTTTGTATAAGAACAATTGCAATTGATTCGCTTTCCTCAGCAGTGGAAAAGGATGGAGCAGGTAGGTTTTTTTTCTTTTCTTTTTTTCTTTTTTTCCCCTGGATGATTGCTGTATATGCATATGTTGCCAATCAAAAAGTACCATTATTATTTCTTAGTTAGGACTATGCAGTCCTGTAGCTCTGTTATGACCAGTAAGACACAGTGAATACATGCAATGCAGAATCCTGCTCCACGGCAGTGAGGAAGCAAGGCAGATTTCTATGTGTGTGTGGTGGGGATAGTAGCTAATTTATGTCACACATAGGTGCCCAGTGTTTGGATTATAAGTACTTGCCTCTGTATTTGTTCCTACACTTTTCCTTGTCTCAAGGGAGTTGTTTGGAAGAGACAATTAAGTCGAATCTAAGCTTCTGGTGGTATATAAATTCCTGGCTAGTGCAAAATTTAGGAGATGGCTCAAACCAGGGATACTTTCTTGATAAGAATGTCTCTGGGAGGCACATGAAACAGAAAAACAAAGCTAAGAAAAATGCATTAAAATCTTTGAGACGTGTCTCTGAGTCCTCCAGTATGGTAAAACAGGCAGCAGTGAGTTGAAACCCTTACTGAGTATGCTGCAAACATTTGATTTATTCTTCTGTTCTGTCACTTTCCATACTTGTCTGCTTAGTCACATGTTGCATCCTGCCTGAAACTCAGGCTGCAACTCCTATGTAGGGAGTGCTGTTTTCCTACCTGCACCAGGTAGACCTGACCCTCTGAGGTCCTCAACCTGGACCATTAGCATTATAGTTCAAACACATAAAGGCCTCACTGAAATCAGTGGAAACCTGACTGCCTTTGTATCTCTATGCACTGCTAAGCTGCTCGGACAGTATATTCAGAGGTGTACTTCAAGGTCCTCCTCCACCAGGCTTCTTGCCAGACTCCCTCAAACTGGAAAACCGGCTGTAGCATAGCTGTTTCTTGCTAGTCAGGACAGTGGTGGGTCCTATCATGGGACCAGAGCATGCCCCTTGCTTGCATAAACTTATCATAGTGGGTAATTATAACAATGGCTATAGTAATGATTAAAAAGCAGTGAAAAAAAGAGATGGGAACATCTGTGTAGCGAAGGCCAGATGCACAGTGCTTGGAAACTGCGCGCATGAGCAAAACCATTGTTACTACATTTATACAGATATGAGGTAAGAGCCTTTTAAACTTCTTCGGATCAAACTGTTCTGGATTTCAGCTGTGCAACCTATGATAGAAACAGCGTTTGCAGAATCAAAGCATCTAGACACCCTTATGGTGACTCTTCCAGGTGTCAAGGAAGAGCATGGCCCCACCAATAGCCAGAAGGACTTCAGCAGAGATGCTTGGGTGAATGAGAAGCATGCACAGAGATAGGTGCCCCAAGACCCAGCTCCTGCTTGAGTGACTGAGATGGCAGCACGCTACTCTGCTGACACCATCACAGAGGGGATCCCCGCAGGGGATGAGGACAGCAGCATAAGGAGCAGAAGTGGAGCTAGTCAAATAACTTCCAGATGTTCCTGGGTACTTAATGAGGAGCTGCGTTGAGTGCATCTTCTAAGCAAGCTGAAGGTGTGACATGCAAAAGCCTCTGTGGAATGGCAGAAAATAAATAATGAAACTAACTACCAGAATCATCACTGTCCACTAATGAATTCAAGCAGCCATCCTGAATTTTAATAGCACGTCAGATCACCCACCCTGAATTTTAATAGGAGGTCGAGTTGCGTGCAGCCAACTAAGGAATGAAAATGCAATGGGTGTTGCAGGCAGAGGGGGGAAGGGGAGGAAATAGGGGTGAATCATTCTTGAGAGTAATAAGAATCTGTTTCAACTCCTCTTATTAGAAAAGCAGCACTGGGAAACTTAAGTAGGTGCTGCATGTAATTAGCTTTTTGAAGACTATCTCCTCTCTCTTTTACTATCATGGCTGTGTAGGGTGTGTATGTGCGTGCATGAATGTGTGCACATGCCAGAGCTGTGTTCCTCAGCACAGTGTTTTGAAGTATTGCAGTTTTGGGTGCCCATCTGCAGCTAGCAATGGCATGGTGCTGAGTGTGCTGGGTATGTACCAGCTTAAAACTCAGCCAGACTTTGGCGCCTGTATTCTCCTCACCTCTGAAAACAGAGGCACACATTACGTGGGGAATATGCACACAGAGAGCTTGCAAGGGGTTAAGCACGAAGCTGGAGAGATGTTAAATACCTGCTGCAAGAAAGAAGCCAGAAAGGTCCCAAGGAGGGCCAGTGTTTTAGGGCTAGATGCCAATTAAGGGCTGGAATTTTTTGTAACGGAACGGAATTTTGATCAAAGGAAGGCTGATGGAGGTATTTATGGTTTTCAGACGGTCGCTATTTCAACTCGCCCGTCACGGTGTTCAAGAGGCCTGGAGAGAGCCCGGTGCTTCCATGACGAGATGCACATGCTGCGTGGGGCACACGGGTAGCTCTGCCAGCCTAAGCATCCGTGCAGGAGGAGCTGCCCCCTGAACTCTGCCTTTCTAAGAGCCATTTTTTTATTTTATTTTCTTATTTTCTTGCCAGCTGGCTTGCCTTTCAAGGTCACTGCTGGCCTTACTGTAGGGTGGCAAAGGTACTGGAGGGAAGCACAAGGTAAGATTGGTGGCTGTGGTTGCTGCTGTGGCTTTGCAGGAGGATTATGCAGAGCTATCGCACCTCCCTGGCACTGGTGGGGCCCGTGGAGACACAAGGATGGCAGTGCTTACTGCACTGGCAATGACCAACTCACCAGAAACACAGAGGCTACTTTTTCTCCTGGCGCAGGGCTGGTCTTTCATCAGGACAGGAGCACTTGTGTGCCCAGTCCTAGGGTGCTTGAACACGTTGTTGCAATTGAGAGGCAGCACGCTGCCCCTTGGCCTGCAGGGAGCCCTCTGCAAACGCCAGGCAAAACATGGCTATGCAACCTCGCTGCACTGCTGCTAAGCATGAGAGGCATTTCCCTGTGCGCGGGGAAGAGTGGAGAGGCCTCAGTCACGTGTCTGCATGCTTTTGCTGCCAGGTTTTGCAATGATTGAGTTTGGTGAAATTTATTCCCTCTCCTTTGGCTTTGCATAAGCTGGTTTCTAATCACATTAAGATAAAGCAAAAGGAGCTTTGCGCTGCACAGCCTTTGGCTCCAGGGTGCACACACGGATGTCCCTTCCCGTAGCCCGTTGCACAGGGGGTGGTTGCCTCAGCCCATAGGAGCAGCCCCAGGTGCAAGTGCAGGGCCCATATGCATGGTGGGTAAAGAGGGACAAATACCTCTTCTGCTGAGCATCTCCCCAAAGATGAAACGTGAACTCTCAGCCTCCCTTGAGCTCACCCAGGGTTCCACAACTATAACTGAGACCTCAAGCAAACTGGAGAGCAGCTTTTCACTACTAATGCTGTGAAAGGAGCATGTTCTCCAGGGACATTTTTTTTTCTGCTACATTGAGAGGGCAAACTCTGTTTCCCTTTGCAGACCTGGGTGGTTGCCTGTTTCTGGGAGCTTTTTCTGGACTCCAAAGGATTTTCCCAGTACTGAGAGTTCAGTTCTTAGGAAGAGATTGCTGAGAAAAACCTGCCCAACCATGAGCAGAAGTCTGTATCAAAAGTGCCTGGCAAGGATTGCGCTTTGGGAGGCACTGAGGCTGGAGAGGACAGTTTAGGTCTCTTTTCCCTCTTTGCTTCCTCAGTGGGATTTGGGCCCCAGGTGGGATGGGACTGACGGTGGAAACACTGCGCTTGGTCAGCGAGTCACCTGCTTTTGTAAAAGCAGTGTTGGAACTGCTGTATCTTGCCACCAGCAAAGGCCGCACTCTCGGTGGCTCTGCCATGAACCAGGAAGCTACGGAATCATACGAGAACCAACAAATCCAAGGAGAGGGATTTGTTTTCCATCCTCAAAGTAGGCACAGAAAGTTGTATGAGGGTGATTTACATACTTAAGTAGGGTTTTGGCATTTGTGCCCAGCCTTGTGGTTCATTTCCTCATTCATTCAAACATACAAAGAGCGAACAAATGTTTGGTAAACAGGAACCTAAGGTTTCAGTGATGAAAAGCTTTAACTCTTGCCCACAAACCTGTTTGCAGCATTGGCTTGGAAATGTTTTTCCGAAGATTGTGGTTTGTCCCCTCCCCAATATCGTGGGCCGTGCAGGCCCAGCCACCACCTCACACATCGCGCTGCCATTGCGTGCCCCTCACCAAGCGCAGACTCGTGCCTGGTGGCTTGGCCGGCGGACCCTGCCGCTCTGCCAAGGTTTTCAATGAGCGCGGAAAGCTGACAGCGAGCTGGGCCCCTTCGGGTCGAGCTCAATGAGTGCTGGCAGGGGGGAGCTGGGAAACTTGCACAGCTGCTGCCCAGGCCAGTTCTGAGCTATGAATAACTGGGGAACTTTCCATCGCCAAGACCGTGGGTCCAGGTATTTGCAAGTACTTTATTTGGTGGTTGCTTTTTAGTGGGTTTGTTGGGCAGAGAGGACAGGATGAAGAGAGGGACCTTTCATGCTTCAGCGTTCTGCAGCATCCGGCGTTTTCATGAAACCACAAAGGACGTTAAAGAAAAAAAAGAACAAGTACCCTGTTTATAGGCATTTATACAGCCAAAACAAAGAGGGGGCTGTGTTGTTCAATGATCGCTCAGGGCCAAGGAGTCCAAAGCTGTAGGTTCACAAGATGTGAGTTTCGATGCTGGAGCCCATCCTACATTCCCACCCTCCCTGGGCCACCGTTTGCTGCTCCTCTCTTGTGTCACTGGAAGGGTTTGCAGAGCTGGGCACCACACAGGACTCAGTGTGCAGCTCAACACTTCCATGCATATTAAAAAGTGTCTCAGGAAGACAACCTCCAACCTTCTGCAGCTGTCCAGGAATTTAACTTGTGCATTGCCTTTTCCACTTGGAGCCTACTGCAGAACGTTAGACACAAAGGAAAAGCATAAAGCACAACAAACAGCACGAGAAAGAGTATTCTCTAATCAGGCAGTCTGTAGTCCATGCACCATCAGCTGGTGCTGTAGCATTTGAGAGCAAATGTTCCCTTCCACCAACTGGGATGCAGATTTTTATGCAAGTATGCAGATTTTTATGCAAGTATATAGTGGGAGGTAGCACATCAAAAGCAGGTGTGATGGCAGTAGCAGAAAGACTGCTGGTCCCAAAGGTAGTCCCAATGCTTTTTAGAGAGTGTTGCACCAGAAAAATGGAGCTAGGAGGGAAAGAGTGATGACAATGAGATTCTTTACCGCTCTCACTCCTCTCTTTTCTTTGTCCAAGCTGACTGAAATGCAAAATGCAAGCACTCATGCAGCAAAGATTAGATCCTTTTAATGATCTAGATCCAGTGTCCCCAGCGCCTGGGCTCTGTGTTGACAGGGAGAGCAGAGTGAGAATTTGCCCCAGCCCTCCACTTGCTGGCAGTGCTTCATCCATCAAGTGAACGACCTGTAAAACAAGAAGCTTCCTGTAAGCTTTCCAAACTACCACGTGGCAGAAAGCTCCCTGTTATTCTCTGACCCACGTATGTATTTCCGCCACTCGCAGTGGGGTGCGACGCAAGGGGCCACTGTGAGTCAGGCCGAAGGTCTGCCCAGAGCCGGGTCTGGGCCACAGCAGCAGCCACAAGGAGCTGCTTAAAGGAAAAATATAAGAAGCAGGGCAAGTGATCCCTCAGCTTGGCTCTGTGTTCCTGGCAATAAACAACCTGGATAAGGGATGGGGAGAGTATAGGGTAGTGTAACTCCATGTGCCCATGGGCACCTGGGACTGAGCAACAGGCGACCCGCAGCACCCACCCTCTTCCACCTCAGTACCTTGAAATATGCCATCTTCCGGCTGATTAAAAGCTTCTCTGCGTCTTACAAAAATGCTCCTGGCTATTGCTTAAATTCCTGATTTCTTCACTCTGTTGGACTTCTGGTATCTTTTAGGAGAAAGAGCTTGAGCGGACAAAATCCCAAAGTTAAGTTTTTATCCATATTTTCTCACCACCCATTGCACACCTCATATAAGTATATTATTAGCAACTGAGATATTTCAAACATAAATAGCAGGTTTATATGTGTGCTGCCTCTGGACACTGCTGATGCATGTTTCTGCCATGGGAGCTCAGTGCTTCCTGAAAGCGGGTCCTCTGAGTCCACTGATACCTGCATGGTGGGATGGCACTGAAAGGTGCCAAAGGGTTGCAGAGAACATGTGGATTTCTGGACATTTCAGGGATTTAGCCCTATGCCAAAATTCAGACCCTCCTGAGTTAAAAGGGTTGACTGTCTGCAGGGCTCTCGCTGTCTGAAGTGAAATATGTCCAAATCATCTCCTGTTAACCTGCAAGGAAAATATTAGGCTAGAATATTTTAGAAGTTTTTGGAAAGGTGAAGAGTGAATCAAGTGCTAATGTTTGATTATCCAACTTTCCTTAACAAACTCTCCATTCACAGAGCCCCAGTAAAATTTTGAAGTCATATTTAGGGTGTGGAAGAGACCTGATAAATTCTAGTACTTACAGAATCTGTGAAAATGATTTTCTCTGTGGGTTTAAATAAAAACATGCTCAGAGAAGAGCATTTGAGGATTTTCTAGGGAGAGGTTGTGAAGATGTATTCTAAGGAGTTGCAACAGTTTTCATCAGATTAGTGGAGAAAGAGTCACATGTTGTACAGGATTTTTTTTTCCCAAAAAAAAAGACTCCATCAAGAGTTTCCACATTACATGAGTGGCTTAATACTCAACACTCAAGAAACTTAAGCATGTTTTTGGTGTGCCACACCACCGAGGCAGAAACCTGCCGGCTAGTCCTGAGTGACGTGACCCCAGCTCCCACAGAGCGAGAGGAGAGGGAAGGGCTGCACATGGGGAGCTCCATGGTGCTCACATCAGAGGAAGTCTTTGCAAATCCCAGCCTTAGATGCTTCAGTCATTTGGGCCCATTTTTCTGCTCTTTTATCTCCTACATTTTTTTTCTCCTGTTTTCTGAGCTGAGAGCCCCTGAGCCTACAGTCTTCTTTAACCTCAGGACACATGCACAACCTTCCCTGTTTCCGACTGTCACAGCATGGCCACAGAGCCCCAGCTTGCTTCGTCATCCAGCATCAGAGGAGGGGAGACTTGGCTGCTAATTTGGGCCATTTGGTCACACATTTTTTCAGCTAATCAATAGATCTGTGACCTTTGTGTACTATTCAATATTCTTCCCATATAATGTTAGATATATGAATTCTCTTCAGCACTAAGTTTGTGAAAAGTTTAAACTTGTTCCTAGAGGTGTCTCATGTCACTCACAGATGTTCGTGCTCATCTGTAACATTTTTGTGGAATCAACAGGGAGCGCGTGCAAGTGAGTTTTGGGTAGGTATGCATATTTCTATTTGTATTGACCCAAAGTATGACCTGTAAAACATAAACAAAACCAAAATCCTTACTTTAGGCTCCATCTGGTTAAATTTCTGTAACAAATGCCAGACATTCCTATCCACCAGTAGCATGTAACAAATTATCAGCCAAAGGACTTCCTACTAGACGGTGGGATTGTCTGTGGGGTGAACAGAAGGTCAGTGTGGTATCCCAGGTTAGCACAAGCTTAGCAGGGATAACTTCGAGTTCAGGAGCATTATCCCAGATTTATGTGCTTTAACTGGCGACTCCCATCAAACTAAGTAATACTTCCCATGTGCTGTCCTGTGCACTGTAGGGTTTGTGTGGACTTTGAGACTGACTGTTTTAGAGCTCATGCTTGTTTGAAAGCCCTGGTCAGAAAGCAGATTAATTTTCTAGACCTCCCAGTCATTATTTGTGAAAGCTGAGTTTCTGTGGCTCACATCTTTGGTGTTAGCCTAAAATATATTCTTTTGACATGGAAATGTGCTATCACTCAAAGACAACACAAAGTGCCTCAGACAACAGAGTGCCAAGCCTGTCCTTGGGTGAATATTTGCAGTTCCTCTTGACTCTCTGGTATCTGAAGGTCAAGTCAGACCACAGTCTTCTGCAGAGCAAAAGAGATAACTGTGCTCAAGAAGTTTCAGGAGGGCAAAAGTAGTTATGATAGTTCCCAGTTGATTTGTTCTGATGACGGGGAGGTAAAAATGTGTATGAGAAGAGGTAAGCTGAACATACTGAATGTGGCAATTCTTTGGGACATGGCTGCTTGAGTACAAGGTACTTCATTATCTGCAATTATAAGCAGTTCTGAGCTCCCGTCTAGCCTTTTTTTTTTTTTTTTTTTTGGCTAATTCTGAGCACGATTACTCCTTTGGCTGAGTGTATGTCGCTTGCTAATTCTCCTGTCTTTGGCAGCTGGGTCCGTATCGCAGGCTAGCACTTCTGTGCAAGGAGAGTGGTGCTTTGCAAGAGACGCTCAGCTGGGCCCACCTACTCTCTGCCACACAGTTTCAGGAAGACCTCTCCATATGCGGTCCCATATGCAGGCACCAGTGAGTCAGCAGTGCTAAATATTGTCTGCTAAACACTCACATTGTGCTTGGCCAGCATCTTATGAAACTCAATGCCTTGCACAGAGATTACAAATCAGGTTGGAGGCAAACCCTTTGGGCACAGCACCTAGCATAACCAGGGGACTGATCTGTTAGAAAGCATTGGTTTTTATTTTGGGAGATGAGTTGCCACTCATGTCACAGGTAATGTGACAGGGTTGGCAGCCTTGTGTTTTCTGCATGCAGAGAGGTGAGGATATTTGCAGCTCTGTGACTTGTACCGTGCCGTTGGGAGGAACAGCCAAAGACACCAAGCGAGCGGAAGGCTTGGCAGGAAAGCAGGCTTTCAGCTGAAGCTCTTCCATCGTGAATCCCCTCACAGACCTATTCCTGCCACTAGCGGGACTGAGTTTACCCAACCCTCTCTGCCTGGGCTTCTATGAAACTGCTCCCAAACTGGAAGCGAATGCGGTATTTTCATCTCTGTTACTGTGCCTCTCTAATCTTTCGCCTGCACTCCTATGCCTGGGAGGACTCTGTAGTCCTTGCAGTGAGATCAGAGCACTCTGTTACATGGCCAAGGCACGCTGCGAGTGCTCGCAGAGGCTCTACTGCCCTCGTTGTTTTATTGTTCTTGCTCTATTGGGTTCATTGGCTCTAACAGGATACAGTTGCCCTTGCTCTCTAAAGGAAAAAAAAAAGGCTGAATTCACATGTTTATCATCTCTTTGCACTCTTTTTTCTTCCTTAGCAGACAGCCCCTTTTGCATCAGATAGAGCTCAGTGTAATCTGCAGTGCCAAGATGAAAAGGAGCCTGGAGCAACAGGCATCAGCCCCCATCAAAGAGTGGAGCGTGGTTTGATATTAGACTGAAATGTGGAACGAGTGCTGTGCTCTGGGAAGAAATAGACTTGAAGCCCTGTCCTGAGGGAAGCTTTGCAGAGATTTAAACAGCAACGGAGCCAATAGCGCTCAAAAGAAATGTCTAGAAAAACCTGTAATATTTAATAAAAATTAAAAACTTTTTGTGAGAGTTTTTGGGCTAACAATAATTTCCTATTAAATTGGATAGCGTGATGTAGTAAACCTGTAGGAAAGGTTATAATTCTCTAGGAAACCTCAGAAGGCTTCCATGAGACTGGAGACTGCAGCCCTCTCGGGCACGGCGGCAGTGCACGTGTTTCCCGCAAAGCCCAGGGACGAGCTGCAGCCCAGACCTGGGGCTGTCCTGGGAGCGGGCGCCTCACTGCCCCTCGGCGGCTCAGCCTGCATCCACAACCCCACAGAGTGCCCTCCTTGCTCGTCTTTTCTCACCGTGTAAATCCCTCCCCGCTAGGTGCTGGACTGAGGCCATTGGCTTATTTCTTGCAGGCCTCTAAGCAGGCTTCAAAAGCCAATGACTTCCCTGAAATTTCTCTGTTAAATGAATTTGCTCTTTACAGGCAACTGATTCTTTTTGGGTGCCAGAATATTGCTTTGCGGTTGCCAATAACCTGGGCCAGAACTGAGCTTGTGATTTATACGGGAAAGGCTCTGTAGCTGCTTGCTTAAGTACCTGTTTTCCAGCTTTCCCATCCTCCATGCTCGGAAGTAATGGCTAAAAACTCTCTGCACCATCTACATGCATTGGTTGGGGAACAATTTTTCATTTCATACATCATTTGGTATTTCAGCATGTGGCAATTCTGCAAAATGAGGAAGGAGAATTAGAGAGTTGAGGAGCCCACCCTTTGCTCCTGCTGCTCCGAGCACTTTTGAACACTGGCACACAGTGACTGCGTGCACTTACTGACCTGAGACACACTTGGATTAGCTCATGGGAGCCCTGTGCTGAACCCATGTTAGTTGTTCTGTGCATTTTTGTTCTGTCTTGCTGTGCCTCTGTTTTGCTCAGTTGTAACACATTCACATAGTCTTAATCTACTTCTCACCCACCCCTAAACTTCCACCTCACTGTAGTCTATGCTTTTCAGTATAATTGGTCTCAGTGTATAAAGCACAACTACCAGCCCTTTCCCCTAACTGCTATAACAACTCAGATGCCAGTGAAGTAATCTCCACCTGGGATGCCCCTGTGGTTTCCTATCACTTAATCCTCCCCTGTGAGCTGAGGAAGAGTTTAAGGTAACATCTGGTCTGCTTTCTATGAGTTGTGTTTGCATTGAAGGCCCCATGGTTCTCATTGCCGTACAAGTAAAAGAAACTTCTTTGTGAGTTTTGCACATTTTCTGGAAGTTAACAAATTCTACCAGGCTAACCCTGCTATTAGAGGCCCCATTAAAATCAAGGGTGTCGGTTCAGTAAATTTACCCTTCCAATCTGCTGTGCTTATTCCTCTTGCCTATTTTTCCCTCGAGTTTCTCCATGAATTCATTTCCTCGCCGCTCCCTCTGTTTCAGCGGCTGGCTGTGGGCTGGGAGGTGGATCGCCCTCCTCTCAGCACGCCGCTGGCTCGCGCTTCCATGACCCTCGCTGCACAAGCACCACTCAAGCTCTGCTCGGCGGCGTTCGCGCATCGGCCCCGCTGCTGAGGCTCACGGCAGCTATCGCCTACGCAGGGCTCCGGGCGCCTGCTGGTTCCCGGAGTATGTCCCAAGGTTGCGATACAGCGGGGAACGAGGGGTGTCTTGCTGAAGGTCTCTCCTCTTTGTGGTGCCTCATGCCATGCAAAGTTCACCCATTGCCGCATCATGCTCCTTGAAGTGAGCCATCGTTTCATTTTCAGTGACTTCCTAATGCGCTTGTTCCTTTTTTCTCAGCACCAGCACAAGCATCGCTGCATTTGGCAAGAGAACAAAGTCTTATTGTTCAAAGCCTGCGCACTCCAGTATCGGCTGGGACAAACACACGATTGCACTCCTAGACCTCAATCTCAAAAGCCAGCTGGACAAAGAGTGAAAAGGCTCAAAATCACAACCTAGCAAAAACCCTCACCTTTATCTCATCTCTAAAGGACTCTGTCAAGTGCAGCTTTATAGCTGTTCTTTCTTTTTTCAGTAACGCCTTTTCAGAAACCTGAAAATAGCATCGTATTTCCTATTGTCCATCCGAGAAACACTGATTTCCTCCCAGCTTAAAGGACACAGCTCATTTTGCTGATTTGCTTATGCAACTCTAGTATCAATGAATGTCAGCATGGCTCTGGAAACTGTGCTTGCTGGCTACGTCCTGTTTGCGAACACCAGCAGGGAGGACTCGAGGTCACGCAGCATTGCTTTTGGAGAGGTCACACAAAATGAATCTGTTTCCAATTTCTTTGCAACTGCGTGGCAGAAATAAAAAGCATTCCTGAGGACTCTCTTCCATCAGGTTGTAAATTTGGAGGCGCTGTGGGGGTGATGTCTTAGCAGTCACACAGTGCAGTCCTCGTATGTGTCCCAGCAGTCAGAGATGGAAAAGGCCCAAGAGGCTCTCATGAGCTGTCTTGCTGCAGTATTATTTTCTGTGGTTTGTTTCCTTCTATTCTCTCTATTCTAGTTTTAACTGCAAGGCGCCTGCTGCCTTGGGAAATTGTTCTGCAACTTGCTGCAAAGCCTTCTTGGGAAATCTGCCTTGACTTTTATCCCCATATTTACTTTTCTTATTTTTACCTGTTACTTTTAATTATACTTTTTGCACATTAAAACAAGCTTATTTATCCTAGCATGCTTGGGATGTTTTGGACTGTAATATTTTCTTGATGGCTGGTACAGCTAAAGCTGATGTATAGAGAGGAATATCAGGTTGAAACTAGTATTTAACCAAGCAAAGCAATCAATGCTGATATAAAACACCTTATACCAATACCATGGCTGATTTTCCTGCCTGGAAAAAGATGACGCCTTTTCTGAAATGCTTTTAATTGTTCTTGCTGCCCCTCCCTGCCCCTCCCTGTACCTCCTTCTGTCACTTTGGTCGGGACATATTCAGAAGGACAGATTGCACAAGAACAACTGAAACGGTTGCTCTTCTTTGTGTCCTGCGATATACCATGCAGCCCAAAATGGTACAGAGACTTTTTCTGTTGGTGTAACAGATTGCAAGCTCACATCCAATTTCCTGTATGCTAATCCTGCAAAGAATTTCACTGCATTTGGGTCTCCTCCTCCCATAGGGTATCTTAATTTTGGAATATTTCCTTTCTAGACATATCAGTCTATGTGTTCTTCAAGCGAGGTCATTTTCTCCCCATGGTCCATATCTTTTTTGTCCTTTTTGTGTTATATTTCAGTCCCTGCTGGTAATTGTATCTCCCCAATGTAGCATCAATTGCAGATTTAATAAACATGCTGCCTAATGCTTTTTCTAGATCATTAATGAAGATGGTAAATAAAACTTGAGCTAATACTAGCTTCTAGTAATAACCCTACTGGATGCCTCCCAGGAATTTGATAGTTTGTCATCGATCACTATTCATCACTGAGCCTGAATGTCAGTATCCCTGTGTGAGATAATTTATATTCATTTAACATTATTCATCACAGAAACAGAGAAAAACAGGTCCGGAAAGGATCTCAAGGGTATGATACCAGATTGTCTTGAGTTGGATAAAGATCTTAGCAGTGCTGAATAAAGCAGAAGGATCAAGCATGTATTTTACAGGCAGAGCTCTTCTTCCTCTTCATATGACCTAATATGGTGACTGGCATTTTTCATTCTTTTCAGATTTCTGAGTTGCTGTCCTCCCTCCACATATTCCTAATCATCTGTCCCTCATTTTGTTCCTGTGCAGCTGATCATACCTGCCTCTGTGCACAGATTTGCTTTTGTCCTTACTGAATTGCATCCTGCTTTTCAGAACTTCTCCAATATGATAGGATCATTTCTAATTCTAGTCCTTTCTTTGGAGCTCCTCTCAGCTTGGTGTCATCTACATATCTAATAAGGATGCTTACGATTCCATTGGTCAGTGGATAATAAACATATTGAGTAAAACTAGAGCAGTCCAGACCCCTGCTGAACCCTAATCAATCCGTCCTTATATTTTGACAAAGATATCTTCTTTCTGAGTACATGTTTCCAAATGGTTTCCCCCCCCTCCCTTACAGTAATTTATCATGTTTCCTTAGCTTACCTCTAGTATGGTGAAGTGAGACAGTACCAAAAGCCTTATCAAAGTTAAGATATAAGGCTGCTACTGCTATCCATAAGGCCTGTTGCAGGATGAAATTAGGTCAGTTTGACATGATTTGCTTCTGGCTAGTCATCAGAGCCTGTTCCTCTTCTCTGTTGTTTCCTAGGTGCTGTTGATTAGTTTGTTCAATTATTTGTTCCAGCGCATTTCCAGGAACTGAAATTGAGCTGACTAGTCATAGCTCCCTCTTCCCTCTTGTTTCTCCTTTTTGAAGCCAGGCACAGTGCTGTTCTGCTAGGAGCCCGTACACCTCACCCATGTTCTGTGAGAGCTGCCAAGGGGCCCTGTGGGCCAGCCCCTTCTCTTTGCCTTCCTCTGACTACTGGTTCTCATTTAGAATATGGTTTTGCTCACCTTATGGTCCTGTGCCAGTTATGTCTCCTTTTCCAGTCTTTTGGATTTTTTCTGTCCTTGTTTTATAACCTTTTATACCAATCTTGAGCCATTTGCCCTTATTTCTGTTTTTCTGCTTGTCTTCGAGGTCACAGAGAACTTAGTGAGTTGGCCTGTTGATCTCTCACCATGCTTCTCAGCTTTCCTTTGCATTGGCATAATTTCTGTTTGTGCTGTTGATAGTGTTTCTTCAGACAATGCTGACTGTCATAATATGCTTCATCCTTGAATTTGTTTCCATGCATTCTTGCTTGCTTCTTACGACTCCTCAAGTTATATGTGAACACTGATGATGCTCATCACATCTTATAAATGGGAAAATGCAAAACAAGATTTTTCAATGGAATTGCATACTGTGCCCACTTCCAAGTGGACTTTACTGACCTATATGTACTTCATGTTTTCAATCTCTTTGTCTCATAACAAAATTAAGCATAGTGAACCAAATTCTGACTTCATTTATGCCAGTAAAATCTGGATCAACTCCAGGAAACCACTAAAGTTGTTTTGGGCTTACAGTGATGAAAATGAGAGCTGAATCTGCCTCATTAATTCTCCCAATCCACAGAAAGTAAATGATTCCAAGAGGAAATAGCTCCACAGAAGGGAGCCCTGGAAAGAATTAGAGACTGATTTAATGGGATTAAGGGGAAAAAATGTTTTAGCGAATCCAAATCAATCCTCTTTTGAAAACATGCAAGGTGCCAAAATAAACAAAAACACTGTTTTGGGAAGGAAAAGGTTAAAAAGCTATAAAAACAAAATATCTCGACCCAGTCTAATGATGTTCTGTAGCAGAATGAACACAACCCAGAAAGGCCGAGTCAGCAGTACTTTACTGGACGTACGATGTTTATCCATGGGACTCAGAGGATGGAAACGCTAGTTTCCTGCTTTAGCTACAGGGTTCATTTTGCATTTTCAGGTTTGATAAGAGATATGTGGAAAACACACAGTATAACAATCAAGGATGGGTGAACACGTCTAGCAAACAGAAACCTCACTCTCCTCCCATGCCTGGCTAGCCTGACATCCAGCCTTTAGAGCCATTCTTCCAATCTTTGCTTTGGCTTTTTGTTCTCCTGCTAACTATTATTTTTGCATGTTTCTTCACCCACTCCACAATGTGCATGGAACCAGAATCAGATGTGCCAAAAGTAAATAAATGCACATAAAAGAGCCTGCTCCTGAAGTTTTGCTGGCTGGACAGGATGTACTGGGAACTGCATGTACATAGTTTTGTGCAGTCAGGTGAAAAGGGGAAATGTTTTAAGCACCCAGCATGAGCCAGGACCATTCAGGCAGGCAAGTGCACCTGCCCGCTGGCATTGAGGAGAGCGTAAAGGAGCGTAAGGAACGCTCTGGACCTATTAGTAATAGCTTGAGGCAAGCGACCTGCATCTCCTACCTTGTTCCACCTCCTGCCAGTGAGGTGGCTGGCCACATTCAACCAGCCATCCTGATTTGCCCAGCAGAAGAGCTAGGGTAAAGTAATCAGAAGTTGGCCAGATCTCTGTGTGTTGTGGACATTTCTTCTCTGTTTATACATATAAGCACATCACTACAGAGGTCAATCATACATTAAGGACACTGGCTTTCTAGTCAGATGCTCTGGTGACCTTTGAGGAAGAAATAGGTTTTCTTCTCATTGCAAAGACCATCTCCAAGGAGAGGATTTAGAGGGGAGCTGGAAGAACAAGGTCTACAAAACACTCCCTGTGGTGAGAGACTACCTCATCTAGTTCACAAAATTTAGAGGAGGCTATAAGACAGCTTGCTAACAGCATTGAAGCACTGCAGTAGGAAAGGGATGTCTGACAAGATATTTTAATTTAGAAAAAGAAAAAAAAAAGCATTATGAAATCTAGTGGCTAGAAGCAGCAGCAAGCCAAATGCAGACAAGAGGAAAAAAAGACACATTATACAAGAGGGGTTAACCATAAAAATGTCTTTGCTACCATGATGGTAACCTCTCTAGAACTTGCAGTCTAGGTGACTTTCTAAAAGTATCAGTTTAAAGTTCTGGCCTTGCTACAGAAATTCCTGGAGGAGGTTCCTTGGTTCTCTTAGACAATAGCTTACACTTGATGATCATGATGGTCTCCTCCGACCTTAAACAATGAATCCCTGACATTCAGCTGTGCTCAAGTGTGGCACTTCATTGTATGGCAGTTTTGGATCAAAACCCAGCTGCTTTCATTGAATTAAACAGGAAAATTAGCCACATAGTTGCTCCAGTGCCCCTCATTCTTTAGTTTGATATTTCTTTATTTTGTGTTTTCCTTAAATTTTCAATTTTTAGTGTGTTGCAGAACCACGTACTAGATTGCAGAACCACATTATAGGGGTAATTAGGAGGCAGCTGTAGGGTTTTGGCAGCTGAGGAGGGGAGGGCAAGCACTCTTGGCTTTTTCAGAGGCAATGTGTATTTCTGGGAGAAGTACTTTAGCTGAATGCTAAGATTGTCAGTAGGGAGAGTCAAAGAGGTTGACAATAGTATTTACATCATTTCAGAGTTAACCGCTTCCAGAAGAGAACAGCAGTCTGCAGCAAAATGGGAGCTATTGTTCAGCCTGCAGACCAGTAATCTCTGGAGTCTTGCAGCAAAGGCTTTCTACAATGCAGTGTGACTGGTTTAAATTTAACGTATAGCTCCTTTTTGCAGTAATAGTGTTTGCAGAGGCATGAAGCCAAGTGCTTGAGGAAAGCCCCACTGGTGCAAGGCACAACGCCCTAGGCTCTGTCTCCTGTAGGGGTTTGCTCTGGTCAAGAACCAGGGACCACATCCACGGTAATGCAAGGATGCTTCACTTCAAAGGCATTGCTTCACTGCACCAAGATGAGGCACGGTTTGGGGTGTCCATTCTACTCTGTAAACAGTTTGGGGTGCCCATTCTACTCTGTAAACATTAGAAGTTGCTACTCTGCTTCCTCACTATCCAGAAGAGCTCAGATCTAGTAGCCAGAGAAGAGCATTTCACTTAGGAGCCTGTTTTAAGGAGGGATAGGAATGAAGCTGGGCCTGGGAAGGCAGGACAGGGTTGTTTTTCAGACATTGCTAAGGCGATGGGGCTCACGCATGTAAGGTGCCTCTACATTGGCATAGTTTGGATACAGGCTATTCTTAGAAGCAAATCTTAGAAGAAAATGGCAGTTTGATTCACACCATATAACAAGCTTGGAGCACACGAGCTGGGCTGGAAGATGAGATCCCGGAGTGCACCTGATGTGCTTTAAATGTGAATGAGTGTTAAGGCCACGGCTCCAGCCTAGCATCAGTCTGGACTAAACCCACTGAAAATATACCAGCTTCTGTTTTTGTGCTGTTCTGATTGCTAACATAGACATAGCCTACACCCTCTGTGCCTCTGCCACAATCAAAACACTCTAATGTCACTTGTTTCTCAAGATCACAAGTGGTTAAATTAATTTAGAATTTAGAAGGCTCATCAAAGAAATGGTCTTGATTATGATGTGATTATCTGGACAGTTAGAGTCTTTAGTCTCTGCCTCATGACTTATTGAAGATATGAGGTTGCGTTTTTGATGATACTAGTTCCTGTTCTCTCAAGTTTTCTTATGTAATATCCCTGCCCTTAGCCCAGACTGTGCTAATTTGTCACTAATGACCAAGGATTAATTTGGGGGAAATATAAAGCAAATAAGTTACATCATGTTGCTGGGCTTGGTTGTCAGAAGCCACAGTAATTCTTTCCTTTCCCTGCTCTATATCAGCACAGCCCAATTTTCAGTGTGAGCCATGAACTTCCAGGAGCTCTGAGGCTTCAGTACTATCCAGAAAGACCTGCAGTTCCTATGTAGTGTACTGCAGATCCCACAATTACAGTATTTAGTCACATTTTGTTATATTAAATCTTGCTTTCTTCTTGTTAGCTCGGTTTTAATTATCCTTTCTGTCTTCCCTTGCCTCTGGCTTGCAGAAGGGACTCAGGGAGCATATCCAGCAGGCAGGGCCAAGTATTTCTGGCACCGGCCTGGTCTTCTCTACTGGCTGGTGTGAATTATACTGCATGCCACCTTGAACATCAAGTGGGGGTGATGGACTAGCATGGGATGATTGCCTTTTTCCCAAAGATGGATACTGATGCTGTCATAAGGGATTTTCTTTACAAATACACTTGCAGCAATGCCCTAGATCCTAAAGCACTTTTCACATTATTAGTACCGCTAGCTTAACTTATTTTAGCCAAATTCTCTTTAAGGAGAATACCTTTAAATACCTTTCATTTCCCAAACGTAAAATTCCCCTTTGATTTTATGTGGATAAACTGTTATTTGAGCTGCTGAATATCATTAGAGGCTGATCCTTCCAGCCCATGCCAATGATGGGCAAACTGAATCCTATTTCATGTGTAACTTCTCAATCAGAGAACAAAGTTTTTTGGCAATCTGGATCAAAGGCACTATGTAAAAATCATTATTATTGTTGCTGTAGTGAAATGAGCTCCAGGAAAAATCATGTTGACTTCTCCTTTGTAGGATGCCTACACTATAGTGCCTTTGATGTCTTAACGGTCTGGCATCATGTCTTGTATAGGTATAGCCTGTAAACAGAAATTTATAACAAAGAAGTAGATTATTATTTATTACATTTAAGACCTCAGACCAGAGCTCACAAATCCCATATGCATTGTGTAATGCATATACAGGGCCACAAGATGTTAGAAACAGAATAATAGGTGGGGCCTTCGGTTTGATCTAGACATTTTTTACATAACCCTCTGCCCTATTCCTTCTGGACAGGAAGATGAGATGTTAATTCTGACTCGACATCTTCAAAATTGCAGATCTTTACAAAGCAAAACAAGCAAAAAGGATCATCTCTGTGAACTCCATAAAGTGACTAGGGAAAATGAGGGGAGGAAGAATGAGGCTTACTCAGACTTCAGCCAGCTCTTGACATTATTCCTCCAAGAGAGAGGAAGAAAGGCCATCAAGTCCCCTTGCTTATATTTCCAAATCCTCCTCCAGCTAAAAGATAAGGAAGGGCAAGGACTTTTAGAATGTATTGCCATTTGCAGTGATTCATCTATCTCAGGTCCCCAGTGCAGCACTTCTGCCCCTGCAGTGGCTGAGAAGCTACCGCCAGTTTGGGGTGACCATGGTGAGGTGCCACCAAATGCCATCCAGCAGCCGACCATACACAGCTCTCAGGCAGGACTGGAAAACCCCTGAAACTCTCTTCAGCCTTCCCATTTGTCAGGCTACCTGGCTTGTGGCTATCACAGTATTATCACATCCCAGCGTCTTTCTATATTTCATTTCCTATACCTTGGTGCTCCCCAAACTCCCCCAAAGCAGTAAGTTCATTCCTATGGCAACAGAAACATAGAAGCTCAGTAAGGTTCCTCTTCTGAAGACACCCAGCCCCATGTCTCTGTGCATCTCTCCATGCTGGAGCAGGTAGCAGCTTGTGAAGAGGATTGTTTTGGGGCCAATTTTCTTGCAGGAAGCAAAATGCGCAGTTCTAATGAGGCATTTCTCATTAACTTTCTAATTTGCTAAGTCTTCTCCATCCTGTAAAATGGATAGGAGGATGGGGGAAGACATCTGCTGCAGTTACATGTGCATGGGACAAAAACCCTGCACGCTGGATCAGGAAGGCATCAGTGCTCTGTCCTGGTTGCAAAGGGCGAAACCAGCCTCACCCTGCACCACCGGCCAGCAGTGCCAAAGCACCAGCAGAAAACACTAAATAAAAGAGAAAGCCAGTAGCAGTGTGGGATATCTACAGATAAAAGCACGTGGGCTTCATGGGGCCCATTAGCCTTGGGAGATAACTTATGTTGGATTTCACTTCTCATTTGTTTGTTCACAGAGATCAAGAAATGCAAATTCTCCAGTATTCCCTGGAAAATATTGCCTGTGCTGTGGAGGCATCTGGAAACCCACCTGTCGAGGCATGTTGGGACAAAAGTCTGCAGTTGTGGAAAGGTGTAGTCCTCCAAATCCTACCTTATTGCCTCAGTTGATAGTTACATATGAAACAGCTTCCGTCAACTCTGCTCCGCTGCCATTTTATTCTGGAAGCATCTGAAGATGTTGTTAGGATGCTGATAGGCCCCAGAGTCTAAAATTCAGACTTGGGGTATGCCCAGGAGAGTGGTGACCTTGCCCACTCTGAACTCTGCTGCCCCTGTTCCTGCACGGTGGCTCCAAGCTGGCATGCACCAGGGAGAGGAGAAGTTAGCAGGGAAAATATCACAAAACTTTTGGAGATGCTAATTAAGTAACTCTAAGTTATAAACATTTTTAATTGGACTAATTTTTGGTGTCACATACTATCTCTTGATGAGATGAGTCCTAAAATTAAAGCTGTTTTAATCCTCTCTCTCTCTCCGGCTCTCCTTCTCTCTCCTGTTTGTCTTTGTGGTTATGAAGTAGAAGAGAAATCATTGAGCCTTCCTTTGCTGAACACTGCTATTTTTAAGGTCTCGCCTTTGATTTACTTTAAATCTGATCAGAAACTTCACCTTGGGACCAGACCTCCTTTATCAATGTTGCAACTAGCACTCCAATTTTGTGTGTGGATTTTTAAGGAGGAAAGACAAAACTGGGGCTTGCAACAGATGCTAGCTTACCACCTTAATTACAGTAGTACCAACATCTAATGTAACCTTTGCCCAGGGATATTGCGGCATATCACTGTCCTCTTGTGAATTGAATTACGAGATCCAAACACCATCAGGTTTTCCTGTCTGCTGCTTTATCACTGTCATGGGTTAAGCAAAACTCTTTAGGCTTTAAGGATGTAGGGATGGCGATCCAGGCTGTGTGGGTCATGCCCTGTTCTTCTCTGGGAACAGCTACAGACATCAGATTTCAGCATTCCCTTTATGAGCTGATTACTGCACGTGTGTCTAGCTTCACATCTATTGTGCAAGACCAGTTTTAGCCCAAGGACTCAAAATTAATGGCTCTCTGATGATGCAGCGCTACAACGGCTTCTCTCAAGGGGCTGCGGAGGGGGAGGCCAGGGAGATGGCAGGAGCCGACGCTCTCACTCTCACCTTGTCGCCTCTGTGAGCCTCCTGCTGCCAAGCGCACGCGGAGCAAGGTGCTCCGTCTGGCAGCTGGGCTGTTCTGGCCGAGGTGCACACATATATATGCGTGTTTGCATTTCTAAAACTGTATGCCAACAGCAGCTTCCTATTAAATTCAAGGGTTTAGGAGGTTTTAAAGGCAATAATGAGGTATGAGCGGATTTCTGGACTCTGTGAAAGGAAACCAACCAACCAACTCAAACTGTGGCCAACCTTGCAGCCTCTGCCTCTCTCTTCTTGCTCTCTGAGGCTTTCACCATGTTTTTTTGTCTCACATCTGATCTTCCACATCTCCTTACTGGCCTCCCAGCCAGTGCAGGGACACTCAAGTCCAAGGGTTACATGGGGCTCAGGAGGGATGGTGAGACCCGTACCAGCCAGCAGCTATCCTGTGTTCACCAAGCACTGTGCTCCTCTCTCTCTCAGGAGGTTCCCTTTCTTCAGGAGAGGTGGGAGGAAGGGATGGGGCTGCGTCCCCTGGGGCAAGGATTTTTGCCAGACCCCTGCCTGCTCCATAGGCTTCAGCCCAGCAAGGTCAGTGGGAGTTGGCCTTCTGGCTCCTTCTTGTTCTTTTTACCTCCCTGCCACTGGGGTCCATGCATTAAACTTTAGCAGATTTATAACCTGCCTGCCAAGATGAGCTGGATAGTTTTGGAAGCAGCAAGACATGGTCCTGGCAGCTTACTCCATTCAGGGCTGGTACTGGGTATTTCACAGCTTGCATAACCCTAATTTGCTTGAAGGATCTTGCTGAAGGGGTATAATGCCAAGGGTTGAACTGTAGAGGTTTTATTTCACTTCCAGGAGGCTGCTTGCCATTTTTGTATTATCTCACACAGTCATGAAGCACTGCAGGTAATAAAAACCTTTAGTTTTCATTGATTATTCATGGCACAGTTTGCTTTGCTAGTCATGCACACAGGCCACAGAGCCGGCTGCCTCCCAAAATGTTTAAGGGGGCTCATTTTTTCGCAACAGGCAACTTGGCTTGACATTTTTCCTGAAGCGTTCCAGCATTGCACAGTGCTGCAGATAACGCGCACTTAGGTGGCTTTGAATCAGATCTACTTTTCACCAACCAGTTTTGCTACTTTGAGCCTCCTTGGATGCCACCCAGCTTGGCTGCTGCAGCGAGGCAGGTTTGCTAGTCCCTTCCCACACTAGACCCGTGCCATCATGTGCAGTGTGTGAGCTGGCGCTGGCACTTTCAGAAAATCCCTCCCCAGCTGCTGCTGCTGTGCATGCTCAGACAGCACTTCTGGCAGGAGGCAATTCCCACACTCCACCTGTCCCCGATACGCGTAGGCAGTGACAGAGGAGCATAGTGGCCTGTCACTGAGCTGCAGGAGGGAGGAAAAGGCGACCATTTTGCCAGGAAGCCGTTCCAAAACACCCTCTTCCCTAAATCCAGCTGTGAAACCCACTCTGCCAGGCCCCTGATATCTGCACTCACAGAAATTTGCTTTGTCCCCAGACAGCTTGAAGTGGGACCTCGCAAAGCATGCAAGGAAATGCTGAAACTCAGAAAACTCAATTTCACCCCAATTTGAAGAAAAATCCTGAAAAGCTCTTTATGGAGATCCCAATTCTGCAACAGTCTGTTTCTTCCTCCCTCTCCTTCTTCCCTTTCCTCACCTTTATCTTCTAAATAAAACAACCTATATTTTTGACCTGAATTACTTTAAGTGTCCCTTAATGCATACAAAACTCCAGGGACTGTAGAAGGCTTTTCTTCTTTGGTAAGGTTAAATATCATCATTAGAGGCGAATATAAAGCTGGATCCCCCCCTCAGTCTGAATACTGCATTTGAATTTTGGAGTACAAGTAATACCCTTTGCATTTCTGCAGCACGTCTATCAGAGGGAAGCTTGGGCTGCTTCAGAAAGAGGCAGGCATTAATCCTGTGAGGAAAATATCTCCCCATTTTTGCAGGTGAGAAACAGGGAAGTTAAATAATTGCCAGTTTTATAAAGCAAGGACACGATCTGGCAGCATCTGTACTCATCTGTATCACAGATAACTCCACTGCTGGAAGACTTAGCAACAGACTAAATCCAGAACCCAAATCTGTATCCGAAACAGGAGCAGGAGTCATAGAGTCTCTGGGTATGGCCAGCCTTGCTCTGCCCTGCTAGGACACCTGGCCTGCAGAATTACCAAACTCCCCACTGATTCAGTGCAAGTCAGACCTCACTTAGATATTAATTGCCATAAGTCAGGTGTATCCCCCACATCACTGGGAAACAGTCCTGGGATAAACAGTGGAGTCTGCACCCCGAATTTTGTAGGTATTGTACCAGGTAGAATTTGACTTTCATTTCACTGTGCTGGAGGGGCAGAGAGCAAGTGTTTTTAAAAACTAAGGTAGTAACATGGATTTATGATGATTAGGCAGCAGAATATATTTGCTTGTAGGAAATCCCCTCCTTGAGAGTCATATCTTTTCTGCTGCTGCTGAAGGGTCTCCGTGAGAAGCAGATCTCGGCAAGCCATAGGTCAGAGGTCTGTCACATCAGGCAGGGAAGTCTCTAAGAGCGGTACCCGCCAGGCCGGTCCTGGGCTGTCATAAGGCAGCAGTCTCAGGACCCGAGATAAGGAGGCATCTGGCAGAGAGATGCTGCGCCATCCCCCAAACGCTCCCGAGGGCATGTGAAGCGCATGTGCCCTTCGAGGGGCATCAGCAGGCCGGGGAGCATCACGTCTCTGCCTCTTCCCCCAGGCAGACCTCACCCGTCTGTTATTGGAGTTGAAAGGACAGTTAAACCCTGCATGGTTCCTATAAAGGCTGCTCGTCAGGTTTTAGCAAATCCTTGCTCAAATTGTATGTTCCAAATGACAGACTTCTGAAAGGACAATGAAATTGCTCATTCTGGTCTGTTTTAACACTTGCTCCTATAACATGCATGGCAGACCTGGCTGTATTAAACTAGCCATACTAATTTCTCTTTTTTATAACAGTCCTGTATAACACAAAAAAATGCTTGGCTGTAGAAGATGATATTATAAAGAAGGACACTGTAATTTAGTGGCTCATTTAATGTGAACCGAGAGAAATATGAGGCATGCCAGTGCTGCACTGGGGCTCTATTTATATCCTTTTTGGTGTACAGTATGATTTATAATAAAGGATCATTTTTATATAGTATTAGCCTGGTAATGGAACTTACTAGGTTACTATGTCTGAAGTTAGGAAATACTGTATTAGAAAAAGGTTTGCTAAGACAGTGTAAGAACAGGCTGCTCTTCTTCCAAGTTTCTTAAAATAAATATTAATGTACTATATTTACCTAGGAATCTGAGCTTTTATTAATGCCACACAGGGATCTTCACTGCTAAGCTCAGAACGTGTTGTGTGGAATCTTGTGACGTTCAGTTCGTAGCTACAACCCGGGAGGTTGGGAGTCTGTCCCTCGGCATCGCTCTGCTGCTTCGCTTGCCCAGAGCCCTTGGATTTGTATGTGCCAAGCTGAGAAGGGAGCCTGGGTGTAGGACAAGAGGCAGAATGCTCAAAAGCTGCATTCTGCTGAGGAGTGTGATATCAAAGATTGCAGGAAACGTTTCCTTCCTCTATCCCCAAGTGCGAGAAATCCCCTGCAAGGCCAGCGCTGTGGCCAGCGTGGCCTCTCTGGGTTAGCAGGCAGCAGCGGTGCTGAGCAGGCTCTGCAGCACCAGCCAAGGAAGAGGAGGCTGCCCTACAGCTCGCTGCATGTCCCTCTCTGCAGAATAGCTGCAGCCATGCTGCGCTGGGGGGGCTTGCAAGGGGGAATGAGGAAGGAACAGGATTTACCCCCTCAGAGCTGTTCTGAAGGCCACACAGTGAGTAAGCAGTAGAGCCAGGATTGGAGCCGAGCTGTTCCTGGCATCTTGCCCTGTGCATGATTCAGAGCTTGTTTCCAAAGCGAGAAAACTGGTTAAAGTTTCATTTGTCTATCTAGAAAGCAGCGCGTTCTGTTTCCCATTTAAAGCTCTGGAGTCTCATGATGATTCAGAGTGCAAACAGGAATGCGCCTGTACATTGATTTTTAGTGCCAGCCAGTGTAACGCCTATGAGTGATTAGTTCTGCCATGCAGGTGGGTAAAGGAATAGAATTGGGCTTAGAAATGAGGGGGGAAATAATGAGCTGTAGGCTCTCAGGGACAATGCGGAAGCTTGCATAGGCACAGCGAGGTGTTTGCAAATGTCATTTTCACTGAAGCTCAAGTGCAAGGTGGTGAAATGCGCCGGGTTTTCTTCAAAGCAGCTGTCTGCGTAGGGCACGGGAAGGTCACTGCAGGTAGATGTTGCTGCTCACCTTTTGAGGACGCCCCTCCCAGTCCTTCCGTGCTTCCCTATGGCTCTCTGAGCTACCAGAGCTGCAGGGCAGCTGCAATATCCCTGCTGGAGCCCTGCATGGCAGAGCAGCTCCCCACCCACGCCTTCGGTTTTAGGGCACAGGGTGACAATTTGATGGCTTTCAGTGACAAACACTGTGACCATACTTGCAGACCTAATCTTTTCGTCCCTTCCTGTCCCCTCCACCACTCTCCTTTTTTTTTTTTTTTTTTTTTTTTTTTTTTGGCAATGGAGCTGCTTATGGCTATGGGACTGCTTGCTGCCCTGGCCTTGCTATGACCCTATGAGCTGGCAAGTGATTTTAATCCTTACAAGTTTTGGGCTAAGCCAAAGCACACAGAGATTGTAGTGTCTACCCTCTTCCCATATGATGGCTGAAGGAATTCCCTGGTTCTTTAAGGGAGGCAGGACTGACCTGCAGAAGCAAGTGGCTGTGATAAGACCACCTTTGCTGCATGTCTGTAGTTACACCACCCAGGAGCCTGAGTGAGAAGGTTTCATCCAGGGTTTGGACAAAGATGAATCTTTTCGCAGGGTCCTCAGCACATGCTGCCTCTCCAGGGGAGGGCCCCTCTTCCTCCCTGCTGTCCAGCTCTTCCGAGGAATGGCTGGGAAACACGGCCATGGTCACCAGCCAGGAAGGTGACATGCAAGAGCTGACAAAGCTGGAGCTGATTCTGCTCCCAGCTGAGCCAACTTTGGTGGATTTACCCAGCCTCTTCGTGTAAAAATGAATTAAGTGGCCTGGCATTAATTCAGACCATATTTTATGAACTTGGCCAGGCATATGCAGCATTAAACTCAACCCTCCCCTACTCCACATCCCCCTCCCGCCAAAATTCTTTTTTATAGTCAAGATGTAATATATGAAAGCATGCTGGCGAAGTGTTCCTCGGGTTACAGCCCACCAGTTGCTAACAAACATGTAGCGCGGTGATCCCTCCCACAGGTGCTGAGTGGCACTTTGAGCTTCGCCCAGTTTCTGTGGAGTCTCCGCAACCTGTTAGAGCATCGCGGACGCTGGTGACCACTGATCAGCTCCTTATCCTGCCTGATTTTGTATGAACCTGAGGCCCACTCGCACTAAGGCCCCTCCATAGTCACCGAGTGACTGGCAGAGAACCATTTGGACCTTGTGTCCTCTAGCTGCTCACATGCCTTTGAGGGAAGAACTGGGTTTCTGAGGCCTAAAGAAATGCAAAAGTTGCCATCCGTGCATGTTGCCACTTCTGGGGCACAATTGAAAGAGATGCAGGAAAAGGCTCCCCAGGAGCATGAGGTACCCCAGAGCTATCCTGCAGACAATGGAGAAGAGGCCACCGTTGTGAATCTGCAAAGGGGTGGTGGGGTAAATAAGTGTTCCTGTACCCTGCATGTTCTCGCGCTCTGCTTAAGCCCTAGCAAGAAATAAAATCGCCCTGCTTTTCCTGTTTATTAGCAATAATAATCCTAATAATACTTCGCACATCAGCAAGAGCTTCCATTCGAGGAAACTAAAGCACTTTACAGACATTAATGATTTAAGACGCTTAGCCTGTCTATGAGATAAGTAAGGAAAATCATCCTCTATTTTACAAATGGGAAGCTAAAGTAAACCATAGTTAAGTGACTTATGGCCACACAGGAAGTCAGCAACTGAGCCGGGGTGGGCGTCCAGCTTCCTCCATGGCTGTGTGGGGGGCCAGGAGCAAGTGCAGCTCCTCGAGGCTATTTCTCAGCCCAGGGAGGCCCAGGGATGTGCAATGGTGGTGAACAACCCCCATCCTTTGGGTGGGCAGGCGAGGGGCCCATCGCTATCACAGTGGCCCAGGTACCGGCCGGGTTGGGGATGTGATGCACAGGTTAGGGGACCCTGCAACCTCATCGGTGCCTCTCGACGTCACCTTGAATTCAAGAACGTCCCGGCTGCATCTGCTGTCCTGCTTCCCCGCAGATCAGGCGCAGGAGAAGAAACCCAGTTATAAATAGCTCGCTGGGCAGCAGATTTTTTGTATATAGCTTCTCTGTAAAATGAAACTACCCTCTGCCTCACCGGGTGGAAAAAGCAAGCGCTCTCGGACCACACCTCTGCTATTATGTGTGTAAATCTGCCCACTGGGTCCTGGCTGCATGGGCCCATTTAAATAAAATACTCATTACAGACATGAGGCTTCTGGGCAATTGCTTGTTAACTGTTTGGAGCGCAACTGCAAATAACACAGTTTGACCCAGGCCCTGGCTTTGAAACAGAATTCCCCCCTCCCAGAACCACCCAATCTCAGTTGCCTGGTTGCCACTGCTACACAGTGCTTATAAATAACCCCCTTCTCATTTTCAAAACAGCCTTTAAAAAAAAAAAAACTTGGAGAAAAAAAATTAAAAAAAAGAATCTCAGCAATAGTGAAAGTGCCACCATGTTGTGCTATTTTAAATCCTGCTTCCCTGAAATTTCAAACACTCGCAGAGGAGGAAACTGCTAGGTCACCCCATCTCTGCCTTCCCCAGGCCATTTTTGCATATGCCTGTGTGCACTTATTGTTTTATCCTCACATCACCTCTCAGCCTGCACTGCTCTCACTCCCTCTGTCTCTGAAATCTTTGATTAATAGGTTTGCTTGCTTTTTATGTATCTGCACATGTGGCGCATCTGGAGCGAGGCACGTCTCTGCTTTGTTGTCGTCGCTTCCCCCCCGCCCCAATCGCCCTATCTATCGATACGTCTGTGTTATTATTATTATTATTTTTACATATTTTTTTCACTTTACTTTCCACTGCCATGGCAACGGCTGCATGTTTGGCAGAGAGCTGGGAGAGAAGAAAAGGGGCTCAGAGAGCTCAGCTGGCAGATGTCCAGTGTAATCATGCCGTAGAGCCGAAATGAGGCCCCGGGCAGGCGGCCAAGCACCGGAGAACAAAGATGTCAGTTCCCAGTGTTGGCGGCGGGGCGCGCCTGGCACCCTTATATGGCTTCCCAGAACTCCTCGCCTTGGCCGCTTTCCATCCCCTTTAGGGCAGCAAACAGGATTAGCACACACAGACTTGTTTTTCTCTTTTCTCCTCCAACTGTTCCAATGACATCATCCCTGCTGCATTCATTTGCCAGCAGGGTGACTTTGTTGTTTCTTTTCTCCCCCTCCCCGCTTTAAAAAAAGAAAGAAACAACAAAAAGCACAATGTTTTAGGTAATGCTTGCACACCTTTCTCACTAAATTAAAACCTCCAAAGTGCGGTGAGCGGAGGCGAACGATGCCAGACGGCCTGTGCACCACGTTCTGCATTTTTTTTTTTTTGTAATTGAATTCCTGCAAGATAAAAATCTCATTTTCCTCAGCAGGCTGTAATCAGCGCTCGCAGCGCTGTGGTTTCCAACTGCCCTCGTCATGTGCTTCCTTATGAAACTCCGCGTGGAGACATGGCCTCGGCGCGGGGTGCCCCTTTAACGGGCCCTCAAGCCCCCACCATGTCCCCGCGATGCCTCTAGCCCCTTTGGGGGCCCCACCGCCCGGTCCAGGCCCAGGCAAGGCCACGTCCGCCTGGCCCCTTCCCCACGGGGGTCCCAGCATTGCATAGCCGGCGGCCGATGAAGCCTGGCTGGGCTTTGCTGACTGCAGATATCCCTTCTCCTCCTGCTCCTCCTTCCCCGCGTGCTGGATGCGGACGCAGTGTGCAGCCCTGCAAAGCGCCGGCGAGGGAGGCAGCACTGCACAGGGGCGGCCTTCAGCGGCTTCTGGTGCTCCTCCACGCTCGCTCCCCTTCCTCCCAGCCTCCTCCACGTTAAACTGACTCTGCTGACACAGTACCGGGTGCCTGGCTGTTGCAAAAGGCTAACAACAACAACAACAAACAGCCTGACAGGGTGGCTCATTTCATAGATGTGAAGGTCTTTTGGTGGTCGTGGAGGTAGGAGTCTGAACTGTGCAGCTCTGATCAGACGTAGAGCACAAATTGGGGCCTCCAGGGTGCCTCGGTCCTGGCAGGCAGTGTGTCTTTCCTTCGTGTCTGTCTTCTCTGTGCTTTCCCCCACTCGTTTTCAAGGATTTTATTTAGGGAGGTTTTCCTTGCTGCTGGCCACAGAGGGTCAGTGGGGGGAAAGAGCACAGGGAACCGCTGCGTTTCCTGTCTCCCCGCCTTAAAGTCTGAAGCAGTTCCCTGCTTCCAAAGGTCTGCTAGCTCCTATGTGTTTTCGTCTCTCCATCTACCTTCTTGGCTACTTGTATAACTTATATAACACCCTCGAGGGGTATTGTCCTTGGGGGTTTGGGCAACAACCAAGAAATAGCCCATCCCGCTCCCTCCTCCCACCTTGCGGCAACCCTTTGTGGGGAGGTCAGAGCCAGTCTGCGCAGGAGGGCTGCCTCTCTGCTCTGCACATACGCTTCCTTCACGGGAGCGCGCTTGTTTTCCTTGGCAGGGACTGCAGGATGTGGTGTTTGCTTCCTTTTATCACTGCGCCCAAGGAACCCGTGGAAGAGGCCTGAAGGGGATTGTGTGCTTTAAATGAGCGATTAGTCAGTGGTGAAAAAGCTGCCCATCTAGGATTTGTGCTCCTGTGCGTCTCTGCTAGTTATCTTTATAGACACAGCTACCCGCATCAGTGTGTATCTCAGCTACATACCACGCTGCACATACACGGCACAGCACATAGGATTTTTCGTTTGTTTGCTTTTACTTTCTGCCTTGGAAAAGCACCGAATGTTTGTCAGCGCTGAACAAATGGGAAGAGCTGGCCGGCCCAGTTCTTCACTGGGTCACTCAGTTTTTCCACCGCGCACACACACACGGATGGATGGACAGACCCACACACACATACACGGTAAACACGGGTTGCTAGGAAAGCTTTATGTAAGAGCCACTCAGTCGATGGCTTACAGTGCAGCAAGTGTTCTGTTTCCAGAGCTCCACATAAAAATTGGCAGCACATCAAAACCTCTGTTTCATAACAGACTAGAAATAGGATTTTCTAATAGCAGAGTCAGAGAACTCTGCTTATTGTGCAGAGACCTGAAATTTTATGCACTGCTAATGGTTAACTAGACAATGTCCTGCGACTGAGTAGCTGCTTGCACCATGATGAGGTTGACGCTTGTACTAGGCAGCGTGTCTGGCTGCAGCCATGCCAGTCCAGTCCACCTGTTAATAACAGAAGTCCTAACAATTAATTAGTAATTAATGGCAAGCAAATAATTACACAGTCAGCTGTCAGCAGAGAGGCTATGATGCTGTGAGTGGCTTTCTCGTAGTGGGCACTGGCCTCTGCCCTCCTCACAGACGAAGCCCCACATTCCGTGAAGGGAATGAGGCCCCATTTCCATGAGATGTCTGAGGGTGCCCTGGAGAGAGAGGTGGGCAGGCAAGGTGGGTGTGCTTACCCAGAGGTAAAGTTATGAGAGATGCCTTGACTTCATGTGAAGAACATGGCCCCAAGAAGTCAAATTGCTGGACACTGGCTCCGTTACCCTCAACGGGTTCCCGTGTGCATAGACAAGAAAAGGAGCCAAGGGAGAAAAGCATCACAACCACGATGTCTCAGCAAAGGACGTGGTGTCATGTTCTGTGCCGAATCCTGCAGCAATACTCATCTTCCAGCTCTACATTAAAAAAAAAAAAAAGGTGTACAAGAGCCAGGGCTTAATCATAAATGGATCGATGAGCTCACTACCATAAAAGTGCCTTCCCCTGGCAGCTCATCGCGATGCAGTTTGCTTCAGTTCTTCTGGAGTGGATGGCTGGCTCACTGTGTAACCCTTACCTGCTCTCCTCCTCTGACTCTGATGCTGAGTGGCTCTCTGGTGCCTGCTCTGGCCCAAACATGCCAAAGGAGACAAGATGAATGTCAGCCTTTTTCAAAGGTTTTTCACACATGCAAGACATAGCTCAGGAAGTACTTTGCAAAGCTGAGCAGAGGCTGCTCTAGTCTCATGCTGCCTGTAAGACCTTGGGTCAGACCTGGCCGCAGGGTTATGGCTTGGCTCAGTGCTTCGGGGCAGCAATACCACAGTGCTGCTCCTGCCTGCAGGGTCAGCAAAGTCAGGCTGCCCCTCTGTGAGGAGATGGCAAGAGCCTCTCACCTGCTGTGCTCCAGGGCACCAACAGCGATGGCACCGTGCCCTCTGTCCCGGGCTTCCAGCCAGCCTGACTCTGTGCGTCAAATGTGCCGATGGCAAAGGAAAGGCACTTACTCCATTCTTTTTTCCAGACGCTGAAAGAAAATAAGTGCATTAGATAGATTCATGGAGATGGAAAAGGCCCAGGTATTCATCTTATTCATTTCTCTCTCTTTGCTGATGAAGAGTTATCCCCCTTGGACATTATCCAGCATTTTGTCCAGCCTAGTTTCCAATGATTCAAGTGATGAGGCTTCCTGTGGGAAACTCCATCACTGTCTAATGCTCTGTACAGCTAGGGAGTGCATTTCACCTGAATTTGGTTTCAGACGTTTGTCTCTTGGCCTGTTTCTGAACACACCTGCTGCTTGTGGGCTTATGTCTTCACTAGCCATCATCTTTTAGCTGAACTATATGTGTTTAGCTCTTACGACTTTCTCCATCGGCCTGCCTTAATCCTCTAATCATTTACTGGCTGCCCTGCAACTCCCCCCATCTCTGCTGCTGTCTGTCTCCGATTAGCCTGAGTCTGCCAGACATGGTCTAACTAGCTCTGGGTGGAGAGAGCCTACCGGTGTGGGGATGAGGATCTGTGTGTTATGCAGCTCAGACTCTCATGTGCCCGGTTTTGCCGAGCAGTGGATGGTGCTCAGCCTGGAGATCAGCAGAGGCGGCTCTCTGACAGCTCTGAGCTTCTCCAGCTCTGGGCCAGTGAGTGTGAGCTCAGTGGCTGGCACCAGAGAGAGCATCTGGAAGGATGCTCTATTTTACATCGACTACTAATGGCCCAAAGGGACTGTTCTGGCCAAGTAGGACTGCTGAGCCATAGAAATACCCTGGCCGCACAGAGCCTTTTCCTTGGCCATACTCCCTGTGGAGGAGCTAACAAGAGGCTTGGGTGCAGAGACAGCTCTGTGCAGCTCCAAAAGGGTGAAGTGCAGGGTCAGTGCAAGTAGGACTGTGTTGGCCTTGTCCCCCCAGTGCCCATCACCCGTGCATGTGAAGTCTGTTTAGTAGCTAGATCTCCTCAATGTGTTTCCCTTTTTGTGTGTCTCTCTGTGCTTGCAGCTCCTCAGCACCAAGCACTCTGCGCGATCCAGCTGTTAGCATCTCCACCCTGTGCTCCCACTGACAACACAGGGAGTCCCAGACACCAGGTCCCCGACAGACGGTCGTTACAGCGTTGAACACCGCTTCGCCTAGGTCAGATGCCTGTGTTCCTCTGCAGGCCAAACCCTGCACAGTGGGACGCAGCGCTAGCTCGCTCTTTTTGTTTCCCTTTGTTTATAGTACTCGATCCAGCTCTCAGGCCATGTGCAAATGCTCTGCTCCCAGCCAACTTGAATTCATTTCAAGGAAGATTGCACAAGAATTCAACTCTCCTGCTCCGAGCCAGGCCTGCTGGGCTGGCTGTTTTGTTCTCCCGGGCCCCAGCCCTGCTGAAGGACCTGCTGGCACAAACCCCTGGTAAGTGAAGTCAGTAGGATGCCTCATGAGCCTCCAACAGAGCCAGAGGAGCAAGGTCCAACAAAGGTCAGGGACAGGCTTTGCAATATTATTAAAAAAAAAAAAAAAGAGAGAGAGAGAGTGCAACAGAAGTTTCTCTGGGATGCTTTGCTCTCTATTAAAGCCATGCTGATTGATGGTAACTCCACGTATAAATAGCTTTTATTCTCGTAACATCACTCCCAGTCTCATACTGGGGCTGGGCAGTAAATGATTTGCTCTTGGTCTTTGCGGAGGAGTCCGATCTGAGCACTGGGGAGTGGCTGGCAGGCTCACAGCTTATGTAAGCTGAAATATTGCTGCTGAAGTCAAAGGGGAAGAGCGGGAGCCATCTGACAGCTTGCTGCAGACACGTCCAGGAGCCGGAGCTACCCTCTCCCATTGACAGAGCTGAGATATCCTGCAGAAGTAGCTCATCACTGGGTTGCTGTTCACAGTCTGCCTGGCCTTTGGCTAGAGAAAGCACTTCTTATCCCTTGTTTCACAAGCATGGTGTGTATTTCAAGTGACAAGAAAGCTTTGATTTCCATCCACATGTTTAAAATGCTGCAGGCAAGTAAAAAACACATTCATGTGTAAAAAACACATTCAGTTTTGTAATGGTTCCTAACTTTTTCAAAAGAATGTTTGTTATGTTTGGTTGGTTGGTCTGTCTTTTGACTGACCTTGTCAGCAAAGATATCAGTAAAAAGCTGATAGGGGAATACTTGGAAAAATCAGACCTATCTGCACAAGCACACTGTGTTGGGGTGGGCCCTGAGAGAATTAGCTGACCTTCTGAGTCTCTGTCAATTATTTTTGAAAAATCATGGGGAATGTGAAATTTCAGAGCACAGAAGATTCCTCAGCAGTCTGTGGCTGAGATATTAAAGTGCCTTAAGACTCCTATTGCCATTATAAGTAAGAAACTTGGTTTACCTGCCTGATACAGGAGCATCCCTACTTTGAAGTAATTTACAGTGACTTAAAATCCCTTGAGAAAACCCTGTCTTTCTCAGAGGTAGGATTCCTCTCAGCTATCCGCAGAAGCCTGAAAATTACATGAGCAATGCGAGTTAATCACTCGCATTCTTCTGATGGGAGATGAAGAGGAGGAAGCATCCGCGCAAAGCGTGACTTGGGTAAGTGGAACAAATCTCCTGCTGGAAGTGTCCATCTCTTTCCATAGAATATAGCACCCTAGAAGATTTGTTTGGTCTTAACCTGCCTACCTTAGAGAAGACTAGTGCTAAGTGGTATGGCAACTGACAACAGGACAACTGACTTGGGAGCAGCAGAGAAGGTGTCTTAGGATCTACAGTGACAAGTGAGGACTTGTGCATGAACCTTCCCGCTGTTTTCCCCCTCTCCTCACAGAGTATATCCTGTAGGGTAGACACACAGACTAAGGTCTGCAGGGCTTCTGTGCCGCCTGTTCTCATCTCTAAAATGCAGCCTGTTACGTACATTTCATCCATTCTCTTGCCCTCTTCAACCGAGGGTTTTGCATTTGGATGCTATAACTGTTCCTTTTGCTCTAGGCTTCAGTTACAGGTTCTTTGTTGCTGGCAGTTCCATTATAAATCCTTATGGATGCAAAGATGCAACCCTCCAAATTGTTCTTTCTTCTGTGATATTTGCTGAGTGTTTTCATTTGAATCACAATATTTTCCCCATACTTTCTAGTTTAACATAATGCTGATAAATGATATGACACTGATAAATTTTCGTTTTATTTAAAGCTGTTTATCATCCATATCTATTATGGAAAGTCATCAATTATGCAAAAAGTGTGAATGTTTAACGAGCCTCTAAAGTGTCTCTATTTATGGATTACGTGTTGCATCTTCTGTGCTCCTTGCTTGTATGCACACTAGAGAGGCTCCTCCATTAAGTATCTTTCCTGCACAAAGAGCCTGAAAAATGGAACTTGACAGGAGGATCTTAGACAAGCTGGAAGCTTGTCACAAAATGTGGTTTAGCTATAAAAATTTCACCTTATGAGAGAATCCCTCACTTCGCTAAACCAGATGAAGACCAGTAAACCAGGTGGGTACAGTGTGCCTTTAGCCAAAAAACCACCCACTATCATTCCTGAAGTCATCGTCCACAGCTTATTCAAGGCCTTTCAGTAAATGTGAAATATTGCTGCCTGTCTCTGGGTCCTTCATGAGCTTCTGCCCACATCCCAGGCAGCAGTAAAGGTCCAGGCTGCACGGACCTCCCACCATAGCTGTTGCTACAGCTCAAGCTAGTCCCCCGACCTAAGCCCCCTGACCCCACAGATGGTGGGAGAACCACCTGCAAGAGCATCATTTTACAGGGCTGAGGTAAAGGTGACTTGGCAGGACTATAACTAGCCCAAGGAGAGGTTGATGGTGTGCTCCTCAACCCTGCCTCTGCCAGCATTGGTTCTGCCCCCAGGCACGAAAGGGACCAGAGTCCCTCAGAGAGGATTTCTGCAGCCTTGAATCACCCTAGTAAAGCCCTTAATTACGGAGGCAGGTGCGGACCTCGCCACAGAAATGCATGGTTGGCCAACCGCTGTTTGCTGGCTACCCCTGCTGAGTTCATGTGCAGGTCGCCCCTTTCTGCAGCTAGGGATCAAACACTCAAAATGGCTGAGGTGCCTTAGGCCACGCGGCTGCTGCTTGGCTCAGCACTGATGCAGCAGCCTCTTCACTAGGGAGGGCCAGGTTCTGCTCTCAAGGCAACCTCGACCCTCTTATCATTAACACCAGTGTAATTGGCAGCTTGGTTCGGCCCACACATTAAATCACTGTATTGGAGAGATTTTCCAGTGAGGAAGGCAGGTTAGGGAGCAAACGTGAAACAAAGATCCTTTAAAGGAGTCGGAGACACTGGCATCTCAGCCCATTTCTTTTTTTCCTTTCAAGAGGCTGTGGGAGAAAAGAAGAGTTAAAGTAAGGAAATTAGATCATAAAAAACAAGTGGACTAAGAAGGGCTGTGATGGCCCGATTCTGATTTCACACAGGATTTGCCATTAAATCCGGCATAGCTCCGCATACATCTGGATTTTCGGCAGCGTTTCTGTGACAGCAGTGTCTGCCTCCGTCTATTCACATCAGCTGCGGTGCCGGAGGGGGCCCGCAGCTGCAGGCGGCTCTCCGTTGCCCATGGTAATGTGCCACAGGAAAGGCAGAGTTTTCTCACACATCCTACACAAAAAATGGATTGTCAGGTTTCTTGGCTGGTCACCTTTTTTGTGCTGCCTTTGCCACTGGTTCCTGGACGCAGACCCCTCTCTCCGCAGCCAGGTACTTATTAAACAGAGGCCATCCACACCACAGACCATGAAGTATTCTCCTCACGTGCGTTTTCACCCTTTTTCCTGTGTGGCAGGAGGCATCCTCTGAATTACTCCTGTGTTTGAAAGCCCTGTCACAACACCGTTATTTTCATCTTGTCTTTCCATATTGCCTCATGGCTCCTGAGAAACGGTGCCTGGGCTGTATGGTGTATTCTGACTCACTATTCAAGCATTAAAGGACTATGTAGCTGCTGTTTCTTGCTGAGTGATCCCATGCGAGGGAGTGGGGCGCAGGTTATGCAGAGGAAGCAGTCGGCTACAGTAGCTTATGGGGATTTCTGGTGCCTCAAAACCAGCCTGCTGAGGGATGCGGTGCCCCATGGCTGAGCCTTAATTCAGCCCTGGGTGTCCCTGGCCCAACCAGCCGGGAGAGCCTCAGTGCCAGTGTTGGGGTGACAGACTTGATCTCTTCAGTGGGGAGGCAAGGCAGCCAGCATGGCACTCTTGGGGAGTGCCAAATCGCTCCCCGGCAGCTCCTCTGAGGAAGCAAGCCAAAAATATTTTCAGTTTCTGTCCCCTTGCAAAGCCCTCTGGGCAGCCAAATAATCTTGCAGGTGTTCTCTGTGGAGGGACTATTTCTGCTTTGCTCCTCCATAAATCCCTTCGGCACATGAAACATTTACAAGGATAAGCTGTGTAGGAAAGGCCTGCCACTTTCATTTATCAGGCAGCTGAGGCAGAGACCCACTTGCTGTTGTTCAGAGACAGTGTTTTGTGCAAGAGGCTCTTGCCCTAAGAACCCCGGGCTCCAGGGACCCTGGCAATATGAATACTAAATGCTAAGAGTCCCACCGGCAATTCCCATTGAACTGGCTCCCCCAGCACCAGCGGCATGGGGACCTGTGGGGAGATGTTCTGCTCTTGAATTACATCTTAATATGCCTTCAGCACTGATAAGCATCCTGTGGCTACTGAAGATTTGGGTACTTACACATCTCTCCAAAGCAATTAGTTGTATTTTTAAATTACTTTCAATTTATGTAGTGCTGTAGGGTATATGTCAAGTTGTGACAAAGGATAGAGCGTGAGTCCCACAGGACAGGGAGCATAGTGACATCTATTACTTTAAACATGTCATGTAAGGTCATCTTTAAGTTCTCTTTGCACCAAGCATCAATGTTTCCTGTCTGCCTGTCCTTCACGGCGTTTGGTAGTCTTTGCCATGAAATCATTCATTTCCTTTCACTCCTCTTTTCCCCTTGTAACCATCAGGAGATGTCCTTGACAGCACTACGTGCCTTTAAGCCAAGTAAGCAATAATATAAGAGAGGATTTGCAGCTATCGTGTCTTTTATTGAGTGCATTAAAAGCATGAGATCAAAGGCTGGCTACTTCCAGTGCTAGAAGAGTTCCAGTAGCATCTAAGATGGAGTTTTTTCTTTTTTTTTTTTTTTTTCTTTTTAACCAGATCAAATGGCTGCACAATTTTTCCGTTTAGCTTCTATTTTTTCCACAGGCTCACCAAATCAAGCAGGATGTCCTTTGAATCCTGGCTTCTCCTATCATAGACACGCACTGCCTCAGACTGCCCTTGTCCTGATGCCGGCCAGCTGACACAAAGCTAGCCTTTCACAGCATCGCTGTTCTGCCGGGTAGAAACTTTTCACACTGTATCCATAAGCAAATCCAGTTTCTCCTGTGGCATATGGAGATTTTTTTTTCAGTTTAGGAAGCGCCCACCCTTTTGCAGTGTTGATGATCACAGATAGCTGCAGCATCAGAGATGATCACTGTCAGACTTTGGTGATGAAGCTTCTGTCTGCTCTTGGTGGAAGACTCCCTTCCACCCATCACCATCAGCAGCCTGGCACTTTCCTCTGCGCAAGAGCAGCTCTGAGGCGACCTTCCTGGGGACAGCTCACACGTCACACAGGTTGCGTTCCTGCTGTTGTTGTGCCATGTGACCCGCATGGTGGCTTTGGGATTTCACTGGCTATGCCAGGCATGCTCTCCTGGGAGTGTGCTTGTCTTTCTGTACCCACATCCCATTGGTGCCCCAAATCATTAACTAGCAGGGTGCCCTTTTCGCCTTCACTCAGTTCTAGACAATGAGTTCCCAGGTCATAGCGTTATTTCTTGTCGTTAATCCATAAGCTATAACTTTTACATTTGGTATTGTTCAACACAATCAGATTTCTATTACATGATGTTCTTTCCTGTAGTTAAACAAGACTTGCTTTACTTAAGCAGCTAGCCTCAGGCTAGGTTTAATTGTAACCTTCGGGTTAAAGCTTTGCTGCCTGCATACCATTCCCTTGAATCCTCCGGTCCACCAAACCATTACCTGTATTTATCTCAGCATGTTAGCAATCCTCTATAGCTTCTGGCCATGAAATCCAGTCTTGCCTTAGAGGGCTGAGCAGAGCATGTGCAGGCAGATGGCTTGTTCACCTGTAGCACGGGGCAGCCCTCTGCCTGAGAGTGGACTTCAGCCCTCTGCAAAGGACATGCACTTTCCATTAAGAGAAGAATAAGACCAGCATGGCTAGAAGTCAGGTCACCCCGACTGCAGAGTAAACATAGTACCTGCTCTGGTGCAAACTGTGGTGGAAAACAAAGGCACAATAGATCAAACAGGGTCATTACACACTGTTTGATACAATTATACATCTAAACCTACGTCTCTTTGTGCTAAGATTTTGATGTAGTGCTGAGAGACAGGGGAGGCAGTATATAATGGAAGAGCACTGGGTACAGAATTGCATCTCATCTCTAAGGAAGCAGCTGTAATACCTGCTAAGTCCACCTGTACCTCAGCTGACAGTGCACTCACCATGCACTTGTGGCTTGTATTCCCTGCGGTTAAAAAATGTTGGTATGCAGGAAGAGTGTTCTCTGGCAGTGCACAGGCTGCAACTGCTCCCCTTCCCCACGTCCAGTGAATCCTTTTGATGCAACAAGAGCATGACAGTAAGAGAAATGCCTGGGGAAGTGAATAAACGCTCGCAGGCTAGCCAGCTGCAGGGTAAGGATGGGGTAAATTGCTGGAAGAAACTTTCCCAGCCACCAGACAAGTTCAGAGAACAATACAAAGAACAGGATATGAGGCACTTCCTGCCAATTGCGAGGTCTATGCCAAGGAGCATTTCAGCTTCCAGTTCTATCTTTATACCCCTATAATCTGAAGTTATTTTTTGCTATTTTCTGATGATTCGTAAACTGTTTTTGAAATTGTTGTGTCTTTTAGCTTGCTCAAAGAGACCTAGTACTTGCTGTAAAAAGTGGGACTGTGTCTGGGCTTTTCAGCCCTACATCTGCCCAGTCCATCCGAGGCTGCTTTCTGGGTGAGACTGAGAACATTCTGGTTCTTTCTCTAGGATCCAGCTGATAGAGCAACGCTGATGCTTTTTTTTTTTTTTTTTTTTTCCATCCCTCTCTCCCTCCTCCCAGCTCTGAGAGATGGAGATAGTGGGTTTCTTGTTTGCTCTGCTTTCCCATAATCTCCTTCTGTTACCAGATAGTCTAATCTCTCTATCTAGGTCCTGTAGAGGTACTTCTGTCTGTAATATTTGAATGCCTTTTGCAACTGCAAAAACAAAAACAAAAAAAAAACAAAAAAACACCCAAACAACAACAACAAAAACCCTGAGATCTTTCTCCCTGCTATCTTTGCTATCAGGAAACAGGTTTGTTTGTTTTTTAATGAATGCAAAAGAATGCACATGCTGGTGAGGAAAAGCTTGGGCAATGAGTTTTGCATTTCTTTATTTAGGCTCCTCTATGTATATCAGTTAAGCCCAGCAGGCGGCAAAGCAAGAGATCAATGTTATTTCAGGAAAAGCCAAGTCGTTTGTGCTTGAGACAAAGTAGAGGCCCAGGCTGCAGTCTCCTGAGGGGAACTCTTGGCTCCTGTTGCCCAGAGGTGATTTGGGCGGAAGAGGGAAAGGAATTCCAGTAATGACGCTTTTCTCCCCTGCCTTCAAGGCTTTGAATAGCAGGTGTCCCTGAGGCAGTCGGTATCCGCTGAGACAAGTTGAAGGGCGTTCACTTGAGCAGCTCTGCGATCATGTATGCAGGGCTGGCACGGAGCCGGCTGCTGCGGGACCGTGGATCCAGACCTGCTCCTGCTCCATAGGCATTTTGGCACTTGGCTCCTCCACCTTCTCCTCTGAGAACTGGAGCAGCCATCGTGGCTGGCTGAAGGGTCCTCCCAACATTTGCACCAAGGGAGAATGCCCCATGTCCTGGTCTTCTGCTCAGTGGTCCCAACCCCTCTGCAGTGCAGAGCTGGCCACAGTTCTTGGCTTGGGACTTCCCATGTGGGCACAGAATTCCACACCCTCATGCAGCTTTGTCCGCAATGCTAACATGGCATCAGTTTGGAGGAGGTCTCTCCTATGGTTTTTGTGGATTCACCTATCTCTTGTCATGGTTGGAGATGGTGGTCAGAGAATATTTCTTTTTCCTGGTCTTCTTATTAAAAAGAGAGAAGAAAGTGCTGATCCAAGACAAAAGAGGATTTATTTTTCTCAGAAAAAAAAAGCCAAACAAAATAACACGGCATATTAGACACAACATTTCTCTTGACTCACTGCTAAATACTTCATGAAAATTTTGATCGTTTTTACCTTACTGAAGTTCAAATTTTAGTCTCAAAACATCATTCCAGCAAGAAAAGTAGAAGTACATTGCATAGTACTAGCTACTCCAACCATTAATTTTATTCAAATATATGTATTTTGGCAACAAGCTCTTCACTGAATTCAGCAAAAAATCAGGTGTGATCAGCCTGAAACTGCACTTTTCACTGCATTAAATATTCATCACCCTTTTTGCCTGGGCATTGTATGATCTACTTCTTTCCTATAGATAGGTAGAGTACATCTGTTCTTTGGGATCTGAGTAACTCCAAGATAGGTGGCCTTTGGTTTCAAAACTGTTGCTTATTTGTACTTTGTACGTGTATTTCTCCAAAGTGATACAGGACTTTTGCGATTTTAAAATGTAGCAGATTTACGGATTAAGATTTTTGTGCAAAAACTTTTTACTAGGTTGATTTTTATCGATGCAGAGAAATCTTTCATGCAATTTGCATGCCATTAGCAGCTTCGTAAGAGATGATCCTGATCCTAATGGCTCTGCACAATAAGCCAATAAAACCAAATATGGAAGTGATTGTGGAGAGCAATGCAGTTACACACACAAAATGTCTCAGACTTTCAGGATAGAGCTACTGACTACTTTGATACCTAGGGTTCCTAGTCCTAAGAGATACTATCTGATGTTTTTCAGCAGTGATTTGGTTGTCTTTTATCTTCTCTCTCTCTTTTTTTTTTTCCCCAGTAATAGTAGAGACCACAAAGCCAGAGGGAGGCCCCAGCCTTCAGGGACTGTTGCATTGCAAATGGGTGTCAAATGTAGCATTCTAGCATTTGAGGTGGAAAATACAGTTGGATTCCAGTACTGCAATAAAAATGATGTTATTATTTCACTGCTGTAGCAATAGAATAATAGCAGATGCTGCCTTAAGGCACGTTTATTTGCTAGCCGCTGTCCCTGTCACAGTTACCTTCCTGTAGGCATATTTACACCATATGCTACAAGTCTTTAGCACCTGTAGGAAAGGCCAGGTGTCTGCGCTGAGCCTTTCAGCTCTGCTGTGTGTCTTTGATGCTGTTGACACGGAGCAGCATAGTCTGATGGGCAGAATTACCAGCTGTGGAAGATGAATAACTCCCTCCCCGGTGTCAGAGTTTCAATCCATTGCCTCGGGGTTTTCTTATAAGGTTTCGTAAACAAAGGGTTGAAACGAAGGAGAAACATCAGAACCGGCCTCCCATTGCCGAGATCCTACGGCTCTGCAGGCAGAGGTAAGGGGGAGTCTGTGTGCAGAAACCCACTGCTGTTTGGGAAGCCTCCTGCAGCCCAGGCCCTCCTGCAGGAGGGACCAGAGCTATGTAAGAGCAGTTCTGCAACAAAAAGCACCCTAAATCAATTCAGCACCGGCCCACTGCAATGGTTATGTGGGGTGTGTGTGGTCATTTATGGATGTGATGGAAGAGCAGAGACTGCTGTGAGAGCAGCAAGAGAGCTGAAGGCCACAGGCGATGGCTCTGCTGCAAAGCAGGGTTGCAGGTCAGATCATACTGTTGTGCTAGGCCTGGTCTAGCTGCAGACTGCGGCGCTGATGTGGCATTACGGGGCTCCTCAAGGCAACGGGCCTGGATTGCGGTGGGGTGGTTTCGCTGCTGCTAGTCTAGCTGGCTGCCATCACACCTCTGCCCCTTGTGCCACTCACTCCCATGATTTTCTGCTCTTGGGTCAAAGGTGTGATGCTAAGTCCTGTGTAATCCAACCAGCCAGGCCATCCAAAGACCTTGCCCAGGCCTCTAACCAAAGGGAGAGTGATGTGGCACGGGGGTTTCCAGTGTGCCAGGAGGTTGGAGTGGGAGAGGGGAGAAATTACAGGCAGGAACTGGGGATATTGCATTGCATCTCGCGTCGTGGTGCAGCTTGGGGTACCGGCACTCTACCTTCTAGTCTTCTTCCAGGTGGAGACACAGTATCTTTCTTACCTCTATCTTTTTCTCTGCAGTGGTACCTAAAGGTCTGAGGCTAAGACCTCATTATGCAAAGGATTGTATACATTAAAGCAGACTCTCAGCTGAAAAGCTTATATTTTTCAGTGGTGGGAGAGGGAAAGCAGATATCCAGAATATGGAGTGACCTACCTACGACTGACTTTTCCCTGCCTCCACCAGACCTGCTCCTACAGCCTCTGGAAACAGCAGTCATGGGTCAGCCTAGCCATCTGGCTCCCTTGTGCCCTCTGCTTTCCTACAGAACAGTCTGAAGTTCTCATACAAATTCAAATAGTTGTGCAGGCTTCTGGGAAATACATAAAAGGGCACTTGCTCGAATGGTGTTGATGCCCAGACCACACTCCCTCCAGTGTATATGTAATGTTGTGCACATTGCTAACTTGTTCATGGTTTTCGCATGCTCTGTTGCCTAACAGAGCATTTCTTCAATCCGCAGAAACAACACTCCAAAAAGTTTTTTACCGTCCTTGGTCACGTTCATACACGTTCCTTTTCTATTTCAATTGCTCAGCCATTATGTGGCTTAAGTGCATTTGAACTGGTTGAATATTTTGGCCTGTACTTTAGGCTTCATGATTATCTTTTTTTTTTCTATTCCTTCATTTAATTTAAAGATATCTTATAGATGCAACACGTAAATGGAGCCAGCAGCTGCCAAGCACACTGTGGGAGGCATTCAGAAATGCAGCACTGATGAGCTAGAGATGGTGCTGAAGGAGCTGAGCTACCTTCACTAGCACAGGGGTCCTTCCTTGCCTCCAGGTCCATGGCAGAGATGTCCCTTGGGTGCTGGTACCCGTATCTCCAGCGTGGCAGCGGGGTGCTTGGCCCTCCCCAGCTCATCTTTGTGATCTTCTCTATACACTCAGTCATTCCCACCATGCAATTTGTCTGTGCAAAACTCTGTGAATGGCCTGGCCTCCTCTTTCATGCCTCTATCAGTCCTTGAGCCGGGAGTGCTGCTGCCCTGTCTATGTGGGTGTATAGCATGAGAGGAGGGGAAGGACATTTCAGTCTTTTTCTGTACATATCCATGTGTGCGCACGCACCAGCAAACAGTTTTTAGAACCAAAGGTAGATGGTGGGAACGTTTTTTTGTTGTTGTTTTTTTTTTTGTGGCAGAGTTTTCAGAGCCATGGCATCTTCACACATGGCCTTTAAACTTTCAGTTCACTAAGCAGCTGTTGCTGCTGCCACCACTCTGCAGGTCAGTAGCAACATTAGCAGACTTGAGGATTTTTCCACTTATTGCAAAACACTGAGCAGACATCGCTCACATTTCCTGAATCCACAGGGTGCACTGATTAGGCTTGGCAATGGCAGGTGCTGCAACCTCGCTGCAGAGCTGTACTGGGGACTGAGCTGGCCCAGCTGTGCTGTCTTCAGATTTCAAGGCCCTCTGCCTCTGCAGGGCACTGTCTCCATGCACTGCACTGCAGGCTGGATTTGACTAGGTCTGGCAAAGCCTCAGGAGGGTGGCCAGCCATGGGGCAACCTGTGCCACCCAGGGAGGTGGGACTGTGCCACCAGGCTCAGTCACCTCCCCTTAGAAGGAAGCAAGCCAAGTGTCAGAGTCTCCTGTTGCTGGTCTGCCCCATGCCTGCTACTTGGACTGCAGTGGCTTAGAGCAAAGCAATAGCTTGGATGAGATTTTACATGCTCTTTCATCACTCCAAGCATTGCTTGTCACATAGGGCCCTTGTTCTGCTGCATGACTGCCATCAGCAATGGACCCTTCTTTGGTGCACGCCCTGTTTTTTTGTCCAAATGTCCTGTGGTGGTTACACCGGAGCCTGCTGAGGGTGCTGAGTGCCTTGTAGATGGGAGACAGATGTTTCAGGTGAGCCTGATAAAGTTCCTGGCAAACGCTACAAAAAGATGGGTGTGCCACGCTAAAGCCATGCACAGCACCCCTCCGAGGGGTCTCATGAACCACATCTGCTCCCTCAAAATAGTTTTCATTTCCACAGGATTTTAAACTAATTCAAGCATTTGTGCCTCTTAAATTTTTAGCATCTGTAGGGTGTAACTTTATCAAACACTAGAAAAGACAGTTCAGCCAGCTTCAAAATGCCCCTCCCTTGTTTTCCTTTCCTTCTCTCTCTGCCTGTTAATTTTCCTTTCTTCTGGTTTGTATATCATTTTTACCCCTTACCTTTTTCTTGTACAACTCTATTATGGCTGGGTCTAGCAATGACTAGGACCCAATTAGGCACAACTAATAAAAAAAATGGTTAATTCTGTAAATAGCTCATCTCTGAAGTGCCTGTTTTGCCAGTTTTACATTCAGGTGCTTTCTGTCTCCCCTTTTCCCCTTCTCTTTTTTTTCTAGGTATTCCTTTCCTTCTTTCCCCCATGTTTTTATTTGCCTGTTTCTTCACATTTTTTGTAGCCTCTTGGCTTTTACCTTCTTAGTTTCTTCCCCACTTGGAAACTTCCCCACTTCTTCCCCCCTAAAGCCTTGGCTTTCATTTTCTTTTCTTTACACTACCTGTCTCCCCCGTGGCCTCTAAAACCATCTCTTCTCCCTTGGCATCTGCCTCTGCCATGGACATCTGTGCTCTGCCACTGGCTCTGCTATCATCCCCATGCCCCAGGGATGGGATGTGCAGAAGAGAGCGTGACACTTCATTTCTTCTCTTTAGCCTTCATGGCAGAGACAAGGCATATTTTAGTATTATCCCCCAAAGTCAGGGGTACAAAAGTCCCCCTGATTCTCCTGCCTCAGCACCCTGGAGGAGGCGCTCATGGGAGCTACTCCCGGCCTCCCTCACGGCGGCAGGTGTGACCTGTCCAGGGGTCTGCCGCGCTCTGACACTTTGGAACTGCGGGGCGGAAAGGAGCGGCATCGCTAAAATATTTCTTTCTTCCCCACCTTCCCCTCCATTGGTGGCTAGAAAGGATTACAAAAGCTGCTCCTGGGAAGCTTTTGGCAGAGCAGCCCAAAGTTAGTTAAGAGTTAGCGGAAGCTCTGGCTGACCTGGCTTGAGGCCTCCTCACTGCTGGGCCGTGGAGGTGCTGGTGCCTCCTCAAGCTGCAACGCAGCAAGCAGCCCATGTGGGAGGTGTACTGTGTCTCAGGACCCCTACATGCTGCTCCTGTACTGGCCAGGCTTTGCTCCCCGAGAGGTCATTGTGGAAGAGGACACGTGTGGTGGCCATGTTCAGCCCTGCAGGCTTAGCCACCTCCAATGCCAAGCTAGTAGGCACAGAGCCAGCGTTCATCCTTAGAAGCCCTTCCAGTGCTGGGCCAGCATCCATGGGTTTTGCCTTAATCAACGCATGTCTTTGAGTGTTGCCCTTGGTAAAGAATACCTTAGCAAAATGATTATTCTCATTACTGCTGGCATACAATTTTTCAAATACTTGGTACTGTTTTGGTTTATGCTTCAGACCACAATACTTGTAAGTGAAATACTGTGCTCCTTGGTATTATTTCCTGTAGCTCTGAATTCATTTCTTCAGGGGCTTCTGGTAATCCACCGTAACATTTTCCCCCGTGGCACTGCAGTGTCTGCTCAGGCACCAAAGGCTTTCATATTTCAAATACATGGTCCTGCTTACTATAATTATGGCCTGACATGCACACACAGAGATGCCTGGCAAAGGGTGGAAGCTGTCTCTTGGCCTCACTCACATGACAGGGCAGGAGCTCCAGAGGTGGGTTACTTGTTTTTTTTTCAGGACGTATTATGCAGCCATTACTGTTCAGGACAATATTCAGCACTTCCCTGGACATCCTCAGGAGAAAGGACTGGCGTCCTAGATTGTGCCCAGATGCTTTCAGGTTTTGGGGGACAACCTGAGAAAGTCAACGCTCTTCTGGAGAATGACGACAGAGACTTGTGGAACTGATACTGTCTAAATCTCATGAGGCCAAGCATAACGCTGTGGCCTTGACAGCTTACATTTCTGTTTGCACTGTCACTTCCTATCACACTTGCAACGGAGGTAACTGTTTGTACTGTCATAACATTTCTTCTGCTCGAGCTTCCTGACCTGGGACTCTGCAGTAATTGCCACACGGCCCATTACCCTGCTTTCCAGAAGCTTGCGGGAGGCCAATGCTTAGACTTTCCCCTTCCGCTCATGAGTCCCAGCAGCATATACGCCATGCCGCACACAGAGGCTCTGAGGGTGCCAAGCCCTTCTCTCTCTTTGAACTGCTTCCAGGTTGCAACCTTTCTGCTTGAGTCCTTGGCCATGCACAGTATTGTGCTCCAGATACTGTTGGTCATGCTGGAGGTTGGAGCACTATAGACCTGAGTGCAATCTGCTGGGACAGCCGATGAAGCAGGCCCAAACCCAAGTCTTTCTATGAAGCCCTAAAAATATATGAAATCTAATAGGAATGGTAGTTGTCAATATTTAAAAAAAAAAAAAGCCTTATTTTAGATTTAGTCCAGAAAGCTGCCTGGACTGTGCCACTGAAGTTGATGTAAATTTTGTCAGTTTTTGAAGGAGGGACTAGTTCCCTGGATGCTGATGAGAAACAAGCTGCGGTCTAATATTGCCCCAAATGCACAGAAGGAATTACTGGCATTACTGATTTGAGTTATCCTTTCTTAATATTGAAAATTTGAGCATGTACTTTGTACAATATGGAACATTCTTCTGATAATCTGTGCAATCTGTAACCAGGGTCCATTTGTGTTGCCTTTGCAGCTATTTCCCTGCCTTGTCATTTCTATCATAATATTTAGAGAATTAGGTGTTGTGTATTTTACTTGCAAGGTCATCTAGGGCAGTTCTGGTTTGAAATATTTGTACTGCACTCACTTACTTGCCTGTGAGCTTTCCCCAAACATGTGATAGTTTCTACTGGCTGCTCCTTTTATTTCTTTAGGCCTTTGGGGGAAGTGGAAGAGCTGGGAGGAGAGGGGGAAGGTGCTTCAAGTGTGTCTATAGAGACATGTGCTATTGGCTTCATGCAGTGACCAGATCAACCTTTACATCTGCAGGTCTATGCTCTGCACCACAGCCCGCGCTCCACAAATACGAAAGCACACTTGAGTGTCTTTAACATAGTGCATGTAAAAACCTGCAGCTTTTATTTAAAAACGTAGTATGCTTTTACTTGTGTCCCAAGCCCTCATTCTTAGGTAACTTCTAGATGTTTAAAGTCAGGAGGCACCATTTTGACCATCAATTCTGCCTTAAAAGCAGAAGGCTGGGTCATAGAAGAGAGAGATGATGTAATCTAGTTAGGGGAGAAGGGAAATGCCTCAAAGGAAGTGGATTAGAGATAGGATTTAAGTGGGATTGCTGAGGACTGCCAGAGTTACTTCTTTGCATCTTGACTTCAACTGAAATGAAGTTTCCTTTTCCTGTGTCAAACGCTAGGCTTTGTGGGCGGCCACGGAAATGGCAAGCACAGATTAGTGTGATGAGGTGTGAGTCTGACATGGCAGATGGAAAGTTTTGGGAAGAAAAGAGGGCTAGAGTTGAAGAGATTGATAAGCAGAGAGGGCCATGATACTGCACGACATAAAAGCATGGAGGACTTTAAGGCGAGGGCTAACATGAACAGGAGGGCGAAAGAGCTGCGTTTCAAGGCAGGAAACTACACCTGTTGGGAATCTCATAACCAAGAGAGGCCTCTGGGACACCTGCAAGGATTTCTACTGAAAGTAGCAAACAGGCAGGGTTTCCCAAAGCAGAACAGTCCATAAATGAGATTAAAGAGTAGGTTACTGCACAAGGTAAAAGAGGAGGAGGGGGGAAGTTTGAGGATATTTCTTCAGAGCTTTGGTGCTGTGCTGCAGGGTGCAAGAGGAAACCCCATAGCAACAAGTTTCCAGAGAGTTGCAATGAAATGCCAGTTCTGTTGGTGGGACAACCCCGAGTAGGCTGCAGGCAAATAATGTCACCCCATTGTATTATGCTGGCTTGATTCATGCTGTCTAATGCTTTCCTGACTTTTTTTTTTTCCTGGTCAAAGCTATTTCATTAGCTAAAGTTGCAACTGATCTGTTTGGTTTAGTTGTCCTCCCTGAGGAATGCACTCTGGCCTTTGCGACATTCAGCTGCAGGCTGTGAGTTGAATCCTCAGTCCTGGAAATTGTGGGAGGTGGGGCTGGAGGGATCATGGGCAGACCACCTACTCCTCCCTGAGCCCCAGGCAGGATCAACTGACTAATGCTTTTTCCAGGCTGTTCTTAAAAACCTCTTGTGCGGGATTCTCTACAACTTCCCAGGCAACTCATTCCAGTGCTTCCCTGTCCTTGCTCTTAAAAGAGTTTTTAGTGTAATTCCTTTGCTCTAATCTAAGACTATTATTCTTGTGCCCCAAATGGACTTGGAAATGAGATTACTCCCTTCCAGTTTTATATACTAGATGACCACTATCATATCTTTACTGCCCACACACTTCTTTGGTCCAGATCATCTTATCAATACAATTTTGCATTTTTATACTACGCAGCCTTTCCTACTTAACACCATTCTTAATGCTCTTCTTAGCATTTTCACAGTCTCCCTGAACTGTAGTGGGCCAGACTGCACATATGACATTTCAAATGAAGTCTTCACAGCATGGAGAACAGGGGGGAAAAGATTCTGTATGTCACAGACAGTACTTCTGTTTATACACCTCATTATAATACTTTAATTTCTCACTGCAGCGTGCCTGTGTTCATTCATGTTGAGCTGTCATCCCTAGATCTTTTTCTGCAGAACTTCTGCTGTGCTGGTTGTTCCCCAGCTTGTCTTTTAGTACTTGATTACGCCTACCTAAATGCAGAGCTCCACTTTGTCCCTACTGAATGGTGCTTCTTTTCTCATACATTTCTCCAATTTGTCAAGATTGTTTTGCGTTCTCATCCTGTTCTCCAAAGTGCTTGTTCTTTGTGGTGTCCTATGCTAATTTAATAAGTGTTCTCTACTCTTATTTCTTCAAAGATATTAATGAAAATACTGAATGCTGCCAGACATAAAACAGATGGCTTCAGAACTTCATTTGATACATACTGCTGGTTTGACAGTGAAGCATTTATAACTGCTTTTAGTCTGCTTTTCCAACCATCCATACACCCATCTAATATCAGTTTCTTCTAAACCGTATTTCTTTACCTTGTTTATGAAAGTGTTTATGAAAGTTGTCAATGGCAAAAGCTGTATTAAAATCAAGATGTAAGACCTACTATGGAAGAAAATTAGATTGAATTGATGTGATTTGTTCTTGTCAAATCAACGCTCACTGCTCCTCATCTCTTTGTTGCCTTCTAGGTGCTGGAAAGTAGTTTATCTAATTATCACTTCTAGTATTTTTCCAGGAATTGAAATTACGTTGCCTGGTCTCTTATTCCTGGCTCTTCCTGTTCCCCCTCCCCACTTTAAAGGTAGGTGTAAGTTTGCCTTTCCCAGTCTGTGAGAAACAAACACTGCTTCTGAGCTCTCTGCTGATGGTTTGAATAGCTTCAGCCAGTTTTCCCAGTATGGTAAAATGATTTTCATCAGTCTTTGGCAGTTTGAAATTTTCTGACTTACTTAGACGCTTTCTGATGTGCTCTTTCTCTCTTGTGTTTTTACCCTTTGACTGTTTGTGCTAGTTGTGTTAAACGTACAGAAGGGGCAACTTTGAGTAAAGACGGGAGGAAAAAAGTCTCAAACACTTCTATGTACCGAGCATTATCAGTCAGTAACTGCTTCTCGCTCTTTCTTTGGCCTTCCTTCTGCTACTAATAAACACACTGATGCCTACTGCATGTTGCATCACTTAAAACTTTTTCATTTTGTTCCTCCATATTTATGCTATTCTTTTATACTTAGTAACATGACCCAGTTCCACTTTCTGTGTACTTCCTCTGTACTTCTTCACTGCATGTGCTTAGGAGTACACTGAGCAGTTCACAAGTAGTTTTGCTTGTGTTCTCCCTGCAACTTCTCTTGTGCACTGTCAACTTTCCCAAAGTCCTTTATGACTTGGATTTGTTCCCCTGAACAAATCTTATGAAGTGACATCCTCAGTTATCTCAAGTCTGTCTTGAAGTCACCTGTTTTATCTTTTTTTTTTCCCCTGCCTACTTTCCTAGAAATCATGAATGCTACCACGTCAAGGTCATTCTCACCCCAATAACTTTCCACTGTCACCTCCAGAATCAAGTTAGGCAGTGTATTTAGTCAGAGAAAGTTAAAGAGGTGATAGCTGTACTAAGTTCAGGGAAGAGCACAAAAGGAGTCCTGGAATAAGCTGAACGAATATGCCCCTGCATATTTATCACTCACTTATGTCAGGAAAAATTAGTATTACCTTTCAGAATTATCTGCCCCTGTCCATGAACTTGTCATTAAATTCCAGGACATCTCGCTAATAGTTGTGGAAATGTTTGTGTTATTTGTGTAAATCATGAACAGTACAAGCATGTTATTGAAATCCTTATTTTCTTTGTCTGCTTCAGGATTCTTTTATGGTACCTATTATGTCTATGTACAATGAGAGGGCTTAAACTTTATAAAACATTTAGAAATTCTATGTGTAATAAACAGATAATTAGATTCTTCTTTATTCAATTAAGCATTGACATTAAAGAGTGTTTTTAATCATGGAGGCTCAAGCCAGTCAGAGATGTTTCATCATCACTGTCACAGCATCAAGGAGTCCTTGCTAGGAGGCAGAGCGCACTGCGCTTCGTGCTCTGGAAGCGCTGTTGAACACGGCTCCAGCTTCTAAATGGACAACCAAGATGCATCTGGCCTTCAAGTCCAGATTAATCTTTCCCAGCCTGCACTGTGTGCATTGTTCCTGGTAATATCTCACCCTAGATGGATTAATACTAGAATAGCTTTACCTAAATGTAGCGTCCAACTCAAAAGTTCCAGCAAAAAGCTTGACTGTGGAGCTGCTGCTTCTATATTTTCTGCTGTCATCCCACCCAAGCTGACTCTCCTTGAGCCCAGGACTTTCTCCCAAGTGCAGGAGGTCTTAGGTGCTAAGTGAGGGGTGGCTGCTGATTGCTCAGCCCCTGTGCTCTTCTGGGAAAGTTCTCTTGAAGGCAAGTTTGCTTTCAGCTGTCATTAGTGGTTTTGATGTGTTCTTGCTGAAGAGCCTTTAAACACCAAGTTATTCGCTTGCAAGCATTGTTGGCAGGGTGGCCATTAACTCTTCTGCAAGTTATTTTAATAGCATTATTGATTCTATTACTTCACTATAGTTTAGATGCACTACATTGAGTCTTGTCATTAGGGTCAAGCAGCAGCTACCTAACTGAGTACAACTGATGTTTCTTTATGGGGTACCCAGAACCAAAGAGAACTCCTGGAGTTCTCATGGTTGCTTGCCTAAAATTTGGGATGGTTGCTAAGGGATTTGTTGCCGTTATTCTAACATCCCAATCAACCATATGAACACAATTTCGTAACTGACTCCTTTACATGCACTCATTAGAACTGTATAAAAAGAAAACATTTTTCAGCAACTATGGAAGAGCTGTGACCATCCACTGATCTCTGATATTCTTGAAACAAGTCTGATTTCATGTCTTAATCTAGCAGTTGTTGATATGATGCATCAACCGATGATTGCTCTGAGTTGCTGGAGGCTCCTTTGGAAAGTGTGGAGACTTTCAAACATCAAAGAGAGTAAACTAAACACAGGTAGTTGACTGGGTGAGCCACAATGCTAAATGTTGCATATTCTGTTACGCAGTTGGGTCTCAGAAAGCTGATTCCTCTGAAAAACAAAAATTTACAAACTGCTGTGTGTTCTTTTATGGTCTAATCCAGAATCCACTGACATCAGTTGGAGAACTCTGCTGGTTATGCTTTCGGACTTTATAATGCTTCAAAAAGAACTGTGAAAAGCTGGGGGAAGATTTGAGAGGCTTCCCATAAAGACATGGATGGGTAATTTATTTATCATTTTTAAACATATACCTAGAGGCATAGACAACTGGCGTATTTACATTAAGCAAATGGTATTTAGGTTAAAAGAAATCGTAACGCTGGCAAGCAAAGAGCCCCGTGATACCACAGCTCATCTTTCCTAAAGTAAAATCAAAGTGGTAATGCCAGCTCAGCATTTACAGCTTCCGAAAACAAAACATCTATTAAAAATAATACACCTCAGGCAAGAGCAAGCTGCAACAGAAAGACTTTCTACTGTGTTCTGAGGTGGCAACATAGTTAATCCTGGTGGATTAAAATTGACTGGTAACGGTCAGCAGTGAAAATGTCCTTCTGAGAAGACCTGGCTGCCCCAAACCTGGGACCTGGCACTTGCTGCAGCTCAGTTCAAGCCTCTTGCTGGCTTCTGTGAGACAGCATAGAAAGCCACCCATCAGCCCCATGACTATTCATGCTGTTAGCATTTATGCAGAAATATTTGGAAAGACAATTTACTCTAACTTGTGTCTCAGCAAAGTGAGGAAAAAGTGTGCACCTGCAAGAGGAGCTGCAGATGGAAAGTCAGTGCCAACAGCCTCCGAGCACATAAAGTGGGCATGTCTAGATTTCACTGACTATTTAGGAATCATGTAATAATTAATATGGAGTTATTCCTGTTCAGCATACTCTGTCCATCCTACTTTTTGTTCTTTCCTATATATGGTTATTCTTTAGTCTGGATGTGTTGAGTTCTCTGAACTGGTTGGCTTTTCCTTCCCTCTTCCTTTCCCAACCCATACTCTCTCTATCTCTATTCCAGTATGTCTTAACACAGAGATAATTTCATCCAAAGAAAGATTTCATTTTGTATGTCATTATATATCATTTATGTTATATCGATATCCTTGTGACTATCCTATGTGCCATGAGGTATGCCGCTCTGGGGAGGAAGAGTTGACAGAAACAGCCAGCCATGAGGTTGGTAATTTGGTAGAGATCAGTTTTGGGTGGCTCCGAGGTGGGGAAGAGTGGTTATTAACCTACTGCTTTTCACCACCAGGAAAGTAGGGGCCATCAGGTAGAAGGATCAGGTCACATAAAGCAGAGACGAGAAAGTGTCTTCCCACACAGGGAAGTGATGGAGTGAGTGCCTTCCACGGGGTGCTGTGCATGTCAACGTAAAGCCAGAGTTAAAATGCGACTGGACAAATGTGTGTCTAAAACGTCTTCCAAGGCCATCAACAATGAAGATCTGGGCCAGGATTGCTGGTCACCTACTCTTACAGGCATTTTTCCTAGGCACTCACTGTTTTCCCCTCTTGCAGATGTGGCTTTGATGTGTCTTCACACCTGACTTCCCATCACTCTTGTCTTTGCTCTTCTCCTTGCCTCTAGTGTGGGCATTTCCATTGAGCCTTGACTAAGGGATGTGGCAGAGCTGCCTGACTGAATAAATAACTCCAGAATGAATTTTTTTCTCACAGCGACATGGTAGCAAACTCTCTGGTGGCATAAATTGTCATGAATCATTCACTTTTAATGGAATGATGACAGTTGATGCGATGAAGAATATGTCCTATAATTTTTCTTCTACTCTCTTGTGAGTTGGAAGGAGTTAGCTCGTTACTAATTTTGTCAAAATGGCAGGGGGGGACTTTTCCTACTGATCTTTTATCTTAGGAATTCAATTCCTGTCTGTGCTGAAGAGTTAATTCATCAGAGACAGAGCTGACCTTGTAGGAGATGGAAGCATGATGGAGAGAAAATAATTCCTAGTTTAAAATAAATAAACAGTTCCATCTCTTGTGTAAGGTGTAATAAGAGTTCCAAATGTGCATGTAAAACCTGCCAAAACTAAAGTATGAACAAGTAGACACATTTTTCCTCTCTGGAGTGAAAAACAAGCATAGAAAAGCTAACTGAAAGCTCATTTGAAAATGCCTGCTTAAAAATAGGAATCATAAAGAAGGAAACTGAAATATAAACTCAATTTTGCAATAGTATTTTGCAAATTGTCTTGAGTTCAGAAGGGTGCAGAGCATGTTAGGATCAGTTGCTTGCATAGACTATTTTATAGTAAATCACATCACATTTTTCATCCTCAGAACAATCTCCAGCACTACAGTACATTTATTCATTACTAAAGTGTTCAGCAGCCATGAGAGTTGAAGCACGGGGAGGAAATGTCTTCAAGAATATGGCTAGAATCCCTTAAAGTTAGGCGAATTGAATGGGGAAAGTTACTTTAAAGGTACAGGTGGTCGTTGTAAATTACTGAACACTTGAAATGTTTTCTCTTGATGATTTTAATCACATTGTGAAATCAGTCATTCATGCCTTTGTAAACACTTGATTTATTGGAAGCTTTAATCTTTTAGTTGCAGTGCAGAAGCCAACCGTGCACTCAGCTTCATGGGCACAGCTAGATGGTCCCCAGCAGTGCTCCAAGCTTGCAACTGATCAAAATGCATCATTGTAAAATTAACAGTGACCATCCCAAACAGGAAGCTGCTTCCCATGAGTGTTGAAGTCTCCTCTTGAATTCTACTTGAACTCAAGAGAGAGCATCCCCAAAGCCTTTCTTGTCCATGGAAGAAAGGTGTCCACCTGCAGAGCTCTACTGAGCGGGTGCTGTGGGTTAGTGGGGAGCAGCCTGATTCATCCCTCTTTGCTCACACTTGTGAGATGAGATGAGCACTTCTTCGTATATGAGGTGTCTTTGAGTCGTCTTAGAGACACTCAGATGCTGACTGTGCTGCCTGTCTTTAGGCACTGCAATCAGATCTCAGCTCCTTAGGGCACCAAGACACAGGGGATATGGTCCATAAATGAATTTGGGTTGAAGCCTCCTGGGGAAGAGGAACTTCTTCAGCAACCAAGCAGAAACACACAGCAACTTTCAGACTCTTACTCAAGAAACCGTCTGATGATAATGACACTCTGCCTAACAACCACTCAGAGTTGCTCTTTTCAAAAAGAACTGTCAAGGAGGCTGTGGAAAACTGAGCCCAACAACAGTGCAGATCCTTTATAGCTGGTCATTCTGATTTAATACCTGGGTTGCCAGTCAATACAGCGTGTGTCAAGCTGGTCTCGCAGACTCTCCTGAACCTGGGGTATATTAGATACCACTGCTATTCCTTTTTAGCATGGCAGCTGCTTTGTAGATGCTCTGGCAGAAATTATGCCTTTGGTGAGCTGAGAGGACACCATCATTTTAGCATGCTAGGGTGGTTTGCACAAGATGGGTTTTGTGAAATATATAACTACACTTTGCAACTTTGATCACACTTTCTTCCCCATAGGTTCATCCTCTTCCTATTCTTGAAGTGCTGACTTATTTTTCCATTATACTTGGAGATTCCTCTTGTCTTCATTAATAAGAATAACTCAATTACTGTGCATGATGCCTTTTTTTTTGCCAAAACATTTTTGTGCAGTAGTAACACCAGCTGATGTTGGCTCAACTCTTCTATAATTAACAAATGCAATCAAATCTCATCCATAGCATACACAGTGAATGTGATGGCAATTTAGGTAAACAAGGGTGGGATAAGCAGGCAATATTTCAGTGTATTTAATGCATTTGGCATGTTTAATATTCATCAGATGATTTGACCTCATTTCTGATAAGTGAGCATTTAATAAGCAAGTTTGGCTGCCGCGACGTTGTGCAAAGGTCTTTGCAAGACCTTTGAGGCAAACTGCCATTGTCTTTATGACTGCACAACACTTTGCACAATGGAGTGTGAGCTGGGTGTGAGAGAAAAGCATGACAAGGCTTCATGTCTGCAGGCTGTCTAAAAGCTAAGGAGACATAGCAGAAACGCAGGATCCCCATTCTACCTGCTGCTGCCAGCTGTCATAACCAATTGCAACATTTTGCTCATCTATTTCTTTTCAGTTTTTATTGACTTTGTTGGATTGCCTAGGGATTTTCCAGAAACTAAGCTTGTTTGCTGGGAATTTTGTCTTTGGCATTAATGATGATAGGCGCTCATCTGTAATGTTTGCTACTTGAACTAATCAGGCTGCCTGAATCACCCGTTCAGCTGAAACAGTGGTTTATAGCAAACATAAACACAGTGGGCTTGTTGGGGCAGCTTTATGTTTTTTTTCCTGGAACAAATTTGGCAGTTCCACAGACTGAAGGATTTCCCCTTTGTCTGTCATCATCCTATGTATTTGGAAATCCTTCCGTGGACTGTCCAGGGTTGCCAGTTCTCTTCTTTCAAGGCCCTGAGAAATGGTGACAGGAGTAAGGCGATGAAAAGTGAACGCAGCTGGGCACACCTTGAGCCCAATTTAAGCTACATGCACACGCTGAATTCCCCTTGATGGCAGTTGGTGCAGCTCAGCACAACCCAAAGCCTGCCCTAGAAGCCACTGACCACCCGAATGGTGCCGAAGGAGCCTTTGCTCCTTCGCAGTCCTCTTCCGCCGCCCCAGTGCATGTTGCATTTGCATAGGCGATACTCTGCAGCACCATGTTACCACTCAGAGGAGGACCTGCCTTTTTTAAACTTAGCAGTAGCTGCACACTTCTCACAGACATTTAGAAACTGTGTGACTTTCCCTAATTGTCTGTAATAGTTTCAAGATAAGTCATTTTTAAAAGAATTACTTTAAACAGAAACTACTTTAAAACAGACTTTTAAACTTCTTGTTTTTCCTTTCATCTTAGCACAAATGCTTAGCTTCCCTCTATCATCTTTGTGGAGTTAATTATGCAAAGGCAAAGAAGCTACACTAACGTTGTAATTTTGTTTGGCAAGGTGAGCCGCACAACGTATGCTGTGTCATGCCTTTTTATTACTATGCAAGAATTGCCAAAGAAGCCTGAAGGAGGAATCAAGGGCATAATCACCGTGAGGAAAAGAGGAAACAGTCCAGTTTTACAACACCAAGGCTTGTAACCACTTGTGGTAGATAGTTTCAGAACTGGTTTAATTTTAAATTATTTTCTTACCAACCGACAACTTCAAAGTGACTTTTGTTTAACTCCGCTGCTTTCTGATCCACACTGAGTCATTTTGCAATGCCCTGGCAATCAAAGTCCAACTGATGCCGTAGCTGCCACATGGGCAGCGACTCTGCACGGTGAAAGTGTGCAGCAAGGTGTCACAGGCAGGGACCTTCGGGAAGGTGCAGGCATCTGCTCCCCGCTGTGCCGAGGGCTGCACGCTGCATGTGATCCTGCATGAGAAAACCTGTGTTTCTGCACCTAGGCTGTAGTGGAGCAAGAGGGAGCACAGGCGCAGGAGACCATCATGGGGGACATTCTCCCTGCGCTCTGCAGTGTGGGGAGCATACAGCTCCCTCCCTGCCCCCTTCCCACACTGCCCTCCCAGCTCATTGGGGTTGAAAGTCATGTAGCAGAAAGAGAAAAGTGTTTTTAACTCGCATCTCTTCCCCGATTTGATCTGCAGCTCAGCCCTGTCGTCGCCTCCTCTGTGCTGCAGACCCAGGCCTCGTCTCCGGGCTGGCGCGAGTCTCCGGAGAGGCTCGCAAGGCGCGGGAGAAATGTGCTTTTGGCTTTGTGGCAGCAAGGCCCCTTGCGAAATCTCCCGGTTGCGTTTGTTGCAATGCCTCCGAGCCCGTTGGAAACCTTCGGAAGCGACCTCAGAAAACCAGCTGAATGGAAACAGGCCTGGCCCCTGAAGAGGAAGTAAATACTGGAGTAATGCGGCATGTCCATGCTCCCCCGCCACGGGGCTGTGCAGCGCCGCGCCGCGCCGCACCGCACCAGCCGGGCAGCCACAGGAGCTGCAGGAGGAGCAGGAGGAAGGCTGCGCCTGCTGGCTACCCAGCCGGGGCTATCGGCAGCGAACCTGTGGCCGGAGAAGGCCGCGGGACGGGGAATGAGGAAGGGCCACGTGTCATGGGGAGCTGTGCGACTCCCTGCATTAGTCATCTCCAGATTTGCTAACGTTGGGGCAGAAGAGGAAGGGACATATATTTGAAAGTGTAGAAAATGTGTAACGAAAGTGTAACGAAGTTGGCTGTTAGCTGAATGGCACTGAAACACACCGTTAGTTTCATCCTTTTTTTTTTTTTTTAACCCAGGGGATTTTTGTGTGTGCAAAGAGGGAGAAAGGACCTTTTCTGTCTCCTGCATTGATACCAGCTGCAAAGCTCCCACGGCCTCCCACGGCTGCGGGAGCAGTGTGGGGAGAAGCAATGGGATGCACTTCTGGGTGTCATCATTGACCTGTGATCAAGGAGGGGCTCAGGCACAAGGAGTTTTTTTTTTTTTAATGGGCTGGGAAAACACTGAAAAAGAAGAACCAGAAAGGTTTCTCTCTTACACTGGTCAGCTTGCCATTAACATTTTCCTACCTGTTCTAAGAAAATGCACTTTCTAGGTGTAAGAATTCAAAGAATTGATAAGCAGCTTTGTATGGATGCCTGTAGGAAAGGGACAAGACAAGAATGCCTTTAAAACAGCCTCCACATCAGGTTTCCTCACACATCCTTGAAGGAAAGCCTTCTTTTCAGAGTCTGAGAAGCCAGAGGCTTATTAAAGATAATGATACTTGTAAAGAGTAGAAATGCAGAAAGTGATGGAGAGGTTTGTAAGTAGGAGCTTGGCAAGGGAGAGTTACAACATCAGTGCAATAGGAATAAAAGGAAAATTTTCTCAAAAGACACAAACTAAACCTCGCCGTCCCATTTAGCGCTGCTTTCAACCCAGCATATGACAGAATCCAAAACAATGTGGTGACACTGAACATGTCCTTCCAAAGGATGAAATGCAGAAGAAACTTTTCAACCCTCGCCTTGTGATACTGCAGACAACACCTGCCCACCCGAGCTCGCACGAGTGGGAAGCGTGAGCCCACGCGAGCTCCACGGGGCAGCACGCCACTTGCAACCGATGCGCAGCAGTGAGAAAGATGCCGGCTTCTCCCACCTGCATCCTGGCAAACAAAAAAAAAGAAAAAGGAGATTAATAATGTAACTGCAGGGAAGAATGGCAAGGCAGTCAGGCACAGTGAAACTGGGAGCTTTGTGCTTTATTTCTGAGCGAGGGAAGGGAATTATGCTGTGAAAACTCCTCTCTACCTGGGCTCAGTCCCCTTCTTGGGCTTGTCCCAAATACCAAATCCTGGCCTCTGGGAGCAGCAAACACCAGCAGTTGGGCTCTGCCGATTCACCCTCCCAGACGCTCGTAATGCAAATGCAAGGCGAGCAAACGCCTTTGACCTCCCTCCTGGCCGCTGGGCCCTGACGACTTGAGATACGGCAGTGGCAGAGATTTTGGACCAAGCAACTACCACGGATGTCTGTTACTTAAATTTAATACTTTGATGTCTATGGCAGTTCAGCCCTTTTGGGAAACTCAGTCCTGCTGGTTAAAAATAAATCGGTAATGTGGAAACAGTGAGAGGAGCAGTGCTTGTCCCAGGACACACCTCAAGTCCTCGAAGGCACAGGCCGGCTCCAGAAACCATGCTTCTGGCCTTGTCCATAGCTGGAGCATTACTAGCACGCGAGTGCAGCCCAACTACCGTGGCTGCTGCAGAGCATCTCTCAAATCATCGCTGTGATGCTGGGAAGTGCGTTGGGCCGTTTAACTTCATTCTTTTAACTTATGATGGCAATAGCATTAAGACCGTAGAAACTCAGTTCCCTATGGGAAAGCTGTGCTGGCAACTGTGTCTAAGTGCATCCCAGCACAGCAGTATTAGCTGTAGCATCTAGCCACAGTTGATCTGTGGTTACAGCTGATATGACATGAGATTTCCCTGTGGATGCTCTAGGCCATTTTAACTTTGAGGAAAGCACGAGACATGGGACAATATACGTCGATCATGTAAGAAAACTTCTTCCTTATTAATATTCAAGCCTTGGGACTGGCCTAAACAGAAGAGTTTTTTGGAGAAGTGTGTGGCACAGAACACACTGGAACTGCATACTCTGCTAATGCTTGAAATGCTCATGCTAGAACTGATGCAGTCAAAACTAGTCCTTCACAGGAACCCCATTTCCTTTGAGCTGCCCTTGTAACCAACAGACTTACCTTGTAGGGGTGGAAATATTCTTGATCTCCAGTGATCAAAGGCTAATCTAAAGTCTCTCTCTCTCTCTCTAACAGAAAAAAAGAGCAAAACCTCAAGAGCTGCAGGATGTGTGAGGCTTAATTTTCACCATTTAAATGCTTCTTCGCTCCAACCCAGAAGTGCAAAAATTGGATATCCTCCTTTTGCACTGGAAACAGTCTCAAGGGCACCTGGGGGTGACAACGTGTGCAGTTAGCAGGGGGACAAAGGCTAAAGAGCCCGCATGCCTCGTGCTGCCTGCAGTGCTCAGGGTGCCCCTGGCCAGGGTAGGTGCCCTGGCTTTCAGCAGCTTGTTTGAGTGCAAATGCTGCGGGCTACGACGCAGCGCTGACGGTGCTGGTGCCTGAGCAGGGGTGATGCAGAAGCCGTGCACCAGCTCGCATCCACGCGGCGAGGCAGGGCACGCAGCTGGAGCGGCCGCTTCAACCCCGTCACGCTAATTTGTCTCTGCTTGTGAGTCAGGGCCCTGACTCACGAGCTGGTGCAGATTTAGCTGCAATTTAGTTGCCGCCTACATCTGGCCGCGCTGCTCCTCGCCTGGAGGTGGCAGGAGCGAACGCACGCTCAGTCATCCGAAATATTCAGCCAGACACGCTAGCTGAAGCCACGGAGGAGGGTAGGCCGGGGTGAGCGCGCAGGCAAACACACGCCCTGCAGTAATAAAGCTGCCGGAGGAGGTTTCCACGCGCACTCACTGGCCGGGGGTTGCCTGCTGCTCCTGTGTGCCGGCCAGGCCGGCCTTGCCAGCCGTGCTCACCGGCTGGCCTGGACTCCCAGCAAAGGTCTCTGCTAGCCCAGGGCTGAGGCTGCTGCAAGTCACTGCAGCGCTCCAACGCCTCACACCAGGGTAGGTGTTTGCTCTGTGTGTCTGTGCCCCAAGGGTCACAAGCATCCTTTCTCTTGGCGCTTGCACTGCTTTGGGGAAAGGAGATATAGATGCTAAAGATGCTGAAGAACTAGGAACACTTGCATGGACATATATTTAATCATAAATAGAAACAGCCTTGGTATTAGAGGAAATAAGACAGTGGCCGTACCCAGGGTAAGACTGTTCAGGATTATTTGTGTATTCTCCCCCGCAAGCCTCCTGGCATATTTTTTGGAGGAACCAAAACTGTGTAGCGTGTGCTTATTCTGGCTCTCGATCGTTTTATTGATTTTATTTTTTCCTGCATGAAACCCCATGTTGGAAGACAGCCCATGCCTGATCCAGCTTCAAGACAGCCCGGACAGTGTTCATTCAGCAATGAACACATGGGCGCGTGCATGTGCACAGGATCAGCCCTTGCATCAGGGGCCTGTGGTGTTTGTGATCCATTACTGGAAGCTGGGAAGTCAAGTTTTTCCTATCAGCAGCCCACATGTCCACCGGTTTAACTGAAGTGGTTTCGTGTCAGCCCTTTGATTACATCGGCACAGCCCCTTTCTATAGCTAGTCCCTAGCTTAGTCATGGCTTTTGGTTTACACATAGGAATCCTGTTTGACGCAGGAGCTGATAAGTGATGTGTCTGCTCCGTCACATTCCCCTAACGTCTCTCCCTCTGTTCTTTTTGCCTTTTATCCGAGGGGGTTTGCTTTGCAGAGCACTCACTCCTTCACCCGGGCGCCTTCCTCCTCTTCACCCTCCTCCTCTTCTGCCCTTTATTCTTTCTTCCTGCCGCTGCTTCTACAGCAGATGCACACAAGCTGCTATTATTTAGTGATGCTTTTATTATTTAGCAACGTTAATTCCCTTGCTCTGCATTAATTTCCTCTTTGTTTGTGTGCAGAGAGGCCTGCAAAATCCGCAGCGACGCCGCAGAGACGGGACCTGTTGGTGGCGGCAGTGCCAGCGCTCCCGGCTCCCATCGGCAGCATGTGCAGGCTGCAGGGCCAAGCCCCAGGGCACCGCTGCCTCCCTGGCCCTGGGGCAGCCCCAGGCTTCCCTGTGCGCCAGCCGGGTGCCCAGAACATTAGTTCAGCAGGAAGGGAGTGTAGAAGCACGGCCCTCCAGGCCAGCCTGGCTTTCCTTTTAAACCCGAGCATGGCAAAAGCATCCCCAGGGCCAGCCTGTTGTGTCTCTGCCTGTTAGCCAGGCTTAGGGCATGTGGAGCTCTCCCTGGAGCTGGGACGGGCAAGGGGATCCTGTGCCGTGGACTTCCCGGGTCCTCAGCTGCTGCTGGAGGGTCACTTCATCATCCGGTCCTGACCGCGATGCACAGGGCAAATCCCACCTCGTGACACCTGTCTGGCAGCCTGCAAGCGTGGGCAGATGTCAGAGACTGCCCTGGGCTCCCACCTCAGCAGCTTCCTCTGCAAACCTAACAGAAACTTGCCATAAAGAAACAGAAACCAAACCAGAGTGGAAAAGTCAGAAGGCGGCATGAAAGCGTTTCAGTGGGCTGCACTGCTGAGAACCAGCTGGCTTTGCTGCAGCTCTGGTTCATGTCGGGATCTCCTTTTGCTGCTGTTTATCATCTCCTCAAGCCGCCTCTGCAGCACAAAAGCAAGCAGCGACCGCTGGGGATATTAATGCATTATGGGAAGGGTAACTAAAATAGCAGCCCTCCTTGATGCCGAAGAAGTCATCTTCCTGCATGCCCCCTAGTGCAAACACTCTTAACGGAAAATGAACCAGCTTTCCTTGGGCTTTGCTCCAGGGGCCCCTCTGACTAATTCTGCCCCAGACTGGCAGGGCTGACCCTGCATAGTGGTGCAATCAGGGCAGACAGGACTTGGTCACGTTTGGGTGGAGGCAAGGAAAAACTGTTTTGCAGGCCTGCCCAAAAATCCTCGTGCTGACTGCCAAAACCACACCAAACATATGGTAAATTAAATAGCTGGCATGGAGTTGCTTTGGACTGTGGGAGCATTTCAGCACTGTGGACTGCTCTTTAGCTGTCTTGAATTTTATATGCACTCTTTAAAGTATCTCCATATTTAAGGAAGAGTTAAGAGCAGCAATGGCATTGCAGAGGGTTTCACCTCTTCATACAGCGATCAACTCACAGAGGAGCATACTGGAGTATTTTCTGTCTTGAACTGCCTATTACAGACCCAGGCCTGTACCTCTTTGGGGCAGCTGTGGAGATGTTCTTGCCCCCAGGTGCCATGTGCCACCTGCCCAGGAAGGAAAACACTGGAAATCGGAGACTTGGAGTCGTAGGAATAAATACTCCTCTCTTCACATGGCGTCATTCATGTGGAGTCAAGTGCCCTGAACCATTTTCAAGTTCTGTCAGATGGTGTGGAAGAAACATTAGAGAGAGGCAAAAAAAAGAGTGGCCAGAGTTGCCAGATGTGTCCGGTGATTTGGGAGGCAGCCACCGGAACATCTGTGGTGGATGCAACCACAGAGGGAGGATGAAAGCAGAACAGCCAGACAGGGGTGATCACGGTAAAAGATGCTTTTCTTGGGATTTGGGTGTTACTTTTCCTCCCGGAGCATCAGTGGCAGCGTGCCAGGAGGAGAGCGCACCTTCGCGTGCAACAGCCCTTGCTGTTTGGCAGCTTGCCACCACGGTCTGAAGCTGCTCCCCAGCCCTATCCCCGCTCCTTCCTTCTCTCACTTGTCTGTAGGCCACGGCCTCTGTACCTGACGCTGCATTGTGAAGGGTTTTTATAGGAGAGGACAAGCAAGCAAATTCTGCATAGTTGCTGTCCTGTTCTTGCTACAAGCCCTGGCTCCATTAGCACATCTCAGGGCTGAGCCATTGCATAAGGGGACAAGATGACCAACCACAAATAATTTATTTATCTAGCAACCTGATCTAAGCAAGAATTATGGAAGACTGATCAAACAAACTTTTTGGCAGCAAGCATCAATAAACTCTTTTTTCCCCCTGCCTTTTTTTTTTTGGTCACACATTCAGTTCAGTGCTCAGTCAGTAATTTCTTAGAAACATCTCACTAAGCTCGTAAGGAGAACAGCAACAAAAACAAAAGGAAATATAGAGAGATGACTTAAGTGAGTTTGGAAATCACTTCTCATATGAAGCACTCTTTTACTCACATACACGAAAAGCATCAAAATTCCCTACCTCTGATGTAAACAGCAGAAAGAAAAAGTCATCTGGAAGGACAGCATGATTCATACTGAGGACCTGACTAGTAATATTCATCAGTGTTGAAATTCACTCTGCAAGATGACTACATGTGAAAGCAGCACCAGTGAAATCCCAGCTTTGGCTATGAGAAGTATCATTAACTGCGAAGCTGTGTGGTTAGGCTCCACTGCCACAACCCTTGCTCCTGTGAGTAATCTTATGTCATCCAACCAGTCTCAGCTAAAACAACAGCACGATCCAGGTATGGCTGCTTTGCATAAGGGCAGCAGCAGCATACCAGAGCATGCTCAGCTTTCGCAGTCCTCTTTTCTTTCAGAAGGTGCATCTGAATAGAAATGAAAGTTACACAGCAAAACAGAAGATTTCCTCCTCAGTCTTGTAGAAAATCCTCCCTAGGGTTTCCTTTGTTGCCTGATTTGAACTCTTCCAGAAACCTGGAAAATTCAGACAATCTTTCCCTGTATGGTAATTGCACTGACCCAAATGGTAACAGGGCACAAAAGGCCTCGCTGGCTTTATGCATTGTTACGAGATACTTTCCCCTGCATATTTGAATCTGTTTACCTAATCTTCCAGGCCTTCAGCCATGAATATTAAATTCCTTGATCACTATGCATTAGGAGTCATCTTTGCACCATCTGTTTGTATTTGTCATCTAAACCTTGTAAATAATAAAATGTACTTTGTTCTCAAGTTCACGGTTCCTAGCAGGAGCGCAATTACCATGGAGGACAAGTCCTGCGTGAAACTCTTGGCAGCGCCAGGGTGCGGGTGAGCTCCCTATCTCCTGCCTGTCCTCTGGGAGACTAGCCTATCAGCCACAGGTTTCCTATTGTTCTCTCTGTTACTGTATTTGTGCCGCCGGTGGATTTGCCATTACACAGTAATTAATCTAAAGCCAGAACCTCCCATGAGAAGCAGTTGTCAGCCTCCTTGAACTCCCCAGAAGAGATGATTTTAGGGTCCACATCTCTGAGAAATAATGCAGAAGGGCATGCCTGTGCTTTTAATACAGGGTAATAGTAATAAAAATATAAGGCAAGCTGCATTTTGGGGGCACTTCCTTTATGAATGCAAGGTACAGCCACTAGAGGCAGCTGCCCTGCCCTGGGCAGGTGGGGTATAAACATCCAGGCAAACAAAAATGTGAGTTGGCCTATGCAGAAGGGCAGTGGCTGTTCAGCAGCGTGGTCCTCCTTGCCTGGGGCTGGTCAACCCAGGGCTCAGACTGAGCAAGGTGAGACCTTCCTAAGCCCAGGGGAGTGATTTTTCTGCGGGGTCATTGCTTTTGCACAGTGCCCGGTGCGCTTGCAGGGCTACACTCACCTCCTGAAGAGAGACTGGCGCGTGCAAGGTTCACCCCTGCTAATGCCACCAGCCTGGGAAAGGCTCTAATGGATAGTGACAGGGAGGAAACAGCCAAGGGAAAAAATGGGTAAAATGAACAGATACACAGAGTTGCTAGCAGGACTGGGAATTCCATTAAGGCAGTAAAACTGTAACCCATCAGCTGAGCGGGAAAGTTCACTGAAAACTAGGCAAATTTCAAGGGAAAAATAGATGAAGTGCGGTTGTTATGATATAAAATTAATCCTTAGAGAGACCTCTGGCTGAGGATTTTATTGGATCATGCAACAAGGACAGCCTTGGCCGCATATTACTGCAGTCCAATTTCAGTTTTATCAACATAGATAAATGTGTGTTTTAACACAACGAGTGCGCCGGTGAGTAGAAAGGAGAAGGCTGCAACAACTGAAGGTCTCCGTGGAAAATAAAACCCGGCTGGTGAGCAGAGCTCACATGCAAGGAACCTTTCTGAAGCAGATCGGGGCATCACCTTGAAGCAGACTTGCGGTGATGTACATCGCCTGAGGACTTGCCTCCATGTGCTCTTTAAATCAAGCTGCATGTCAGTCAGCTATCAATAACCGCTCAGATGATTATAGCCAATTCACTGCGTGATGTAGCTGCTTAAAGAAGGGATAGCTTAGGAGACAAACGGAATATTACTATTTCTCTCAGATGTACTGGTAGCAACAAAGCTTCAGCAAATACATGGTTGCCAAAAATTTGTTTGACTGGAAGACTTGCCCGGGCTTGGACAAGATACCACTTGCCATTCTGTTCAGCATTCCCAACATCCTGCAGAAGGAGGTTACCTATGAAGAGATAGACAATATATCTTGTTCGTTGTTAGAATGCTGTGACCTTAGACTTTGCCCAAGTATTTAATAACACCATCTGCTGTCTTGTTCTGCAATACTATTATTTTTACATGAGGACTACTCTTCTTGCTTCGCAAACAATGCTGTAATAACAGCGCTAAATGAGAGCCGAACAGCGTGGTATTTAAATTCTGCTGTCCAAGTAAAACACAGAGGAGGTTCAGCTCACCCAATGCACTCCAGGAGTGTTGCCTTAAATCTAAAAATCTTAACGTGCTGAAGGCCCAGGAGCTGAGATCCAGACTTGCGGCCTGTGCTCAGGAAAAGCTCCCCTGTGTTTCCTGAGAAGGGCAGGAGTGAGACCCATCCTTGCGCCACTTCCCTCTGATGCCGGTTGTTGCGGCTGTTTTCTTCCCCTAAGCAACACCAGCAAGGGCCAGAAGTCAGCAATCATTTTGTCTTTGGATCTTTTTCTCATGAATAACATGCAGTCAGCTCCAGATAATCGTATGTATCTGGTTTTATATCTCTATCTATAAAAGGTTTGATCCTACTCTCACTGACAGTGATGGGAACCTTGGTTTTATTCGGTTTTAGTTTGGAGACTTCAGTGTAGCATGTGTTTAGTTTAGTGGTGTCTTCTCTGCAGCGTGACCACAGTCTCATACAGGCTGGTGTTTCATTTAAAGCCATCAGCAGTAGCTGCAAGCCTGAGACTACCAGATTCCATGGCAAAGGTCCTCCCAGCTGAGATAAGTGGTCCTGTGCTCTGCAGTGATGCAGCTTTCGTGAAAACAGTTTTCTAACAAAGAGAAGCTGAATCTCCTGGCTCACCTGGCTGCAGAGGAAAGGTTAGAGATGTGAGCTCCAAGCCCTTGAAAAACGAGGCAAAGAGCCCAGGTAGTGCTTCAAATTAAAAAGTGCATATTCACACTGAGCATTCTGTAAATGTATTTATTTTGCTGTGAATTGCTGGCTGTTGCTCCAGTGTGTGTGCGTATGTGAACACAGTGATCGTGAATCCCACATACTCCCCAGTTGGATTTATTTGCACACCAGTCCTAGGAAGAGGAGCACAGTATTTGGCAATCTATTGAAACGGAAGGGTCAAATATGAAACCCAACACATGATTGTAATTAGAGGGGTAGGTAAAATATGGGGGCTGGATGTCTTAAGAGTGTCCAAAACAGGCATGTCTTGACGTGCCTCTGGTTACAGAGGATTTTAAGTATTACAGCTCTGTATTACAGAACAGTCTGTCATGTGGTGCATATCTGGTTACCTCTGAGAAGAGTTTCTTAGTCTTTTGGCCATATTATTTTTCTCGTGTTTCAGGTGTATAGGTTTGATGCTGAAACCAGAGCGCATAGAAACACTGACTCCTTTTGAAGTATGCAAAACATGTTTTCGTTACTGCTGCTAGTTTTAGAAGATCATGTGAAAAAGTCCACATGCTTCATATATTTGTCCTGCACCAATTCAAAGACAATTTTACGTGTATTTATATATGTTATCTGGATGCAAATATAACAGATTTTGATGGTTTTTTTACCATTTGTAAACAGCAAAACTGCTATTTTCATAACTTACAAAGTCCAGTGGGTCTTTTTTCTTGTTGTTTAGCGAATGACAACAGAATGTCTAAGACCTGTGCCAAATGTATTTACAAAAAAAAATATCTCTGCCCTTGGCTTAGAGTTTGCATTTTCTCTTAAACCTTTCCAAGGGAGGTAACAGGCAGTACCCTCAGCAACTAAAAGCATGTGCAAGGATGCAGAAAGCTTCAGCATACATTTCCACACCCTGCTGACCTCTTCATCAAAGTCTGCCACAACACGTAACTCTTGTTATAAAATAAAATTCAGAAGACAGACCCGTGATTGTATTAACCTACTTCTCTTCAGGTTGCGTGCCACGGTGGGCTCTTCCAGCGCAAGAGGAGCTTAGTCCATTAGGCGATTTTCTGCACTTCACAGGAGTTTTCAAAGCTGCTGGGGGCGAATAACCTCCTTCCTCAGCATGCAGGGCCACACACCCCAGGCTGGGACCCCGAGGCTCCATATCCTCCAACTACTGGCCGTATGACCTCAAGGGGGCTCCTTGCAGTGGAGCTACCCCAGGCAGGAATGATGCCCGGTGTGGCCACCAGCTCCAACAGGCCAGAGGCGCCAAGTGACAGTAGGTTTAGCCCAGCTCTCTCCATTTAAAGCACAGTACTGCTTTGGCAGTGGTGTGCAAACTGAGACTGAAATTACTATGATTCCCTTGGTGTTGGCGTAGGTATAAATGTGACAGTAGTCGCTTAAAATGAAACACAGTCCTCATAAACTGAAATATTCAGGGGAGTATCTTCCTTGCCTCATACCTGCATCTCGTGTACAAATTTTCCGAATTTTAAATGGGAACCTCCACTTTCTATTTTGCACACACACATAGTGTGTGTTTTACGCCAGTTGGAACCCAGGCCAAATAGGGGCAGTATAAAAACATCAGGCTCTTAATAATTTTTTTATAAGACTGTGGAGCCACAAGGACTCCCTTCTGCAGCGAAGAGCAACAGGAGCTCTGGGCAGAGGTTTCCCCATGCTATTCCCTAGAGAAGCCATGTCATCATCCCAATCTGGATGAGGCTGGGCTCAGCTCTCAACCTCTACAGATCCTGGTAGGAGATGGCTCAGCTCTTGTCTCCAGCAGGGTTCTCCTGGGTGGTGATTTGGCCTGGTGTTATGTAAGATTTGACAAAAGCAGTAGAACAAAGCTATTCTAAGTAAGAATGTTAATTGAAGGCTGAGTCAGGCTGCAGCTAGTACAGAGATGTTTTTGAGAAGCTCGTACCCTTTTTCATTTGGTCTGTATTTTTTCCCCTTAATTATAATGTACGGAATTGCAGCTAGCAATAATACTAACTGGCAGGGGGAAAATGGAAGATGAAGGTGATTGTCCTTTTGCCTCTGGATCAGCAGTTCAAACCCATCCCAGATCTTTAATATCCAGAAGTTATTAACATCTGAGAGCTGTATGGCGACCTATGGGAAGTGAAGCAGATGGCTTTAATTCAATTTTTAGGCTACGTCTATGCTGAGGCCGAGGTGACTGGAGGGACCTTGGTGAGCACTAAAGGATGCTCCTGTGCGCAGCCGTCCTTCGGCAGCACCCGGATCTGCAGGCCCTGAGCCGGCACCGGCTGGTCCCCCAGGCCTTTCGGAAGACTAAGTGATATGTAAGGTTCAGCCTTTGGCACATTGTTTTAATGAGCGATATGTGGAAAATGAGGCTGAAGGTAATTGCCAGTTCCAGCATAGTCCTACCGCTTATTAATTTTGCAGGTGTACTTTTCATGAAATATGAATTTAATTTGACTTCATAGAAGGCACCTCCTTCTGGAGCTCAGCAGGGGCATTTGAGCAAGAGGGACACAGCTGCATGGAAATGGGATGGATTTGATCTTTTTGCCTGAAAGTAAAGGTGGATGGGATGCAGTAATGTTTAAGAGTTTCCAACATATCATTAGAGCCCCCATTTGCAAATATTTCTCCTTAGCATTGCTACACAGCAGGATGCTACACGGGACAGAATATGCATGACAAAAATACCTGCTTTTACTTCTTTTTACCTGGCATGTTAGACAGCATTGAGCAAACAGGTAAGCCAAGGGGCTGCAGCACAGAGGAGAGCTCCGGTGAGGAGCTACCTGGTTTGAGGGCTGCAACATGGGCATCTGGTAAAGAGAAAGGGAGAGGAATGAAAAGGAGCAAAGTGAGGGCAGGCACAAGTTTCACTTGCCTCTCATGCATTTTTTTTTTTCATGTTTGGGCTGTCCTGTTGTAAAGCAGGAATAATGCAGTGTAATACCATTCAGAAGTGCGGGCAGCCCAGCCGTACTGAGATGTGCCTGGGGTGCTGGCTGCAACCAGACACAGCAGCTCACAGCCCTGGGGTGCAAACATCCTACGTTTCTCCTCAACAAAGAGAAGAATGCAGGAACTCCCACACTGGAAACAGTCCTTGAGGAGGCCTGGCCCTCGCTTTCCGCTTTTCGGAGCTGGAAGGACCTCGCCACCACCTGCCCAGGAACTGCGCAAAGCGTTGCTGAGCCCAAATTCCCCAAATGGCCTCAGAAATACTTTGGCGTGTATTTCCTGCGGGTCCTGTTCTTGTTTTGCTCCAGCATACCAGATTCCAATGTATGCAGAAAGGAAAGCTCTGCCCTTTCTTTGCAGTGAGTCAGTGCTTTGCGCGTGGCGTCGGCGCGGGTTTGAGAGGATGAAACACAGGCGAGGAGTACGACTGCTTGGAGGCTCAAGCTGAAGGAGTTTTTAAAACTGCACAATATTTTTCAGCAGGTAATCGTCCGAATCCCTATGTTTCTGCTCCCATTTTGTGCTGTTTCCTGTGGCTGTCCCCATCCGATTTTCGGAGGGGCGCTGGGAAATCTATTGAACTGGTGTGCAGCAAGCAGAGGGGTCACGGCTCCCAGGGCTTCCTGTTTATTTTGGGAAGGGGTCAGTGGGCCGCCCTGCTCTCCCGTGCCCCGGGAAGCCACGGCCACAGCATTCCCATCCCCTTTGCTTATAGCCCCAGACAATTGCCCATTGTGGCCCGGCAGCAGGATGGGATGTGCCTGCTGCAAAGGGGACAGTTCGACCTGCCCCTCCACCCTCTCGGAGGGTAACGGGTGGAAACTTGTCCATATCCACTGCTCTTTTCTCTGGCATCTGTGAGGATCTCGCTGAAGTGTTTTTCTCTTCAGGCCTCTGAATTTCTCAACATTTTCCCCAACCTTTTCCTTGCTGTTTTTTTTTTCCAGACTGCTATTAGAAAAGGCAGGGGGTAAAGTTAATGGCTCAGTCAAAAGTAGAATTGTTTCCTTCTCTGAAAGATCCAAATTGCCTAGGGTAGTGCCCACCGATCTAGCAGAAGCTGTGGGATCCAGGCGCTCACTCTCTTTGTGAATCTTTGGCAACTAGAACACATACATGTCCCTTAAAATTTCTAGCATGAAAAGCCTATCAAAATAAAAGCAGATGTAGCATTTCACATTTCAGGATTTATCTGTGACATAATGGCATGTTAGCTTATCAGCGTCCTTCTGCAGCTTCCCTTCTCCGAGTGCTTCTGCTTACACAGTGTCTCACAGCTACTGAGAAATTAAAACCAGAAAGCAGAGTCCAGCCCAGCTGCCTTCGAGGAGTTAATAAAAGGCCTCTTTGCAAGGCCAAAGGCAGACGCTGAAGCGCTGCTCCGAGTGTCCCGGTCCTCTGGCACGTTTTCCCCGCAGGGGAGCCGGTGTGCGGTGACCTCCCGCTGCTCTCCACGGCGTGTTTTGCTGCCAGTGTCTCTGCTAGCTCCTGCCACCATCAGTCAGCTCCGCGGCGAGCCGTGGCCATGCTGCACACAGGTGCAGGCAAGGTGCTGCGGGGCAGCAGCTTCCAGGGAAATACACCCCGGTCCTGCAAGCACCTACGTGCGCGTGGCTCGAAATTCGTAGTGATGCTCGTGGGCATAAAGCTGCAAGTGTTTATAAGGAGACCAGCGTCTTAGCACGAGCGGACACCAAAGCCCATTTATGTCAACAGGTTGCTCCCAACCATAGTGTCCTTTGTACCATTATCTGTTTTTATTTTTTCCTACGGCATTATAAAAGACAGTTAGATGGGGTTCACTGAAAGGATAATGCCACTTGCCTTCCTCAAGCAAATCATTCTTGTTACACATATTTGTGCTATATGCTATTTTCTGGAATCCTAACAATTCTAAATAATTTCTAAAAGCCTCATGGAACAAGAAAAGCAAATCTGCTTTGCCTTCCTGCAGATTTACTGGGCTTTTGGCGTGATGCTTTTAACTTTCGCTCGGGCTTGGTTCTTGGGTTGGACAGCTCAGTTTCCCCTGAGTTTTCAAGCTGGCTGGCATCGCTCTTGTGCCAGAAGATTTTTCTTTTTTCCTGGAACAGCATGCTGCAGGCTTGGCTTTCTAACCAGCATCAACACGAAAGCAGTACATGATACACACGTGTACATTTGATTAGTAAATTGCAAAATCCCTATGTAAAAGGCCACCTCTCCCCACCCTTCAGAGGAATGGACCATTTTAAATGAAAACCCAAATTTTCAGTGTTCCTAAAATGGCTACTGCTAATTTACTCTTCCAGGCAAAACCGAGCAGCTGTCTACAAGCAAGATCCTGCCGTTGCTTTAGGGGATTTTGGGCTGTTTGGCAAATACCACATGATCCTTACCGAGGCAGGCAGCCTGCTGCAACCTAATTGCATTCCCCTCTCAGGAGCAACCTGCCATCTGCAGTGGCAATGAGAGCGGCAGAAACACCGCAAAACCAGGAGGCGCCGGTGGGGCGGAGGACATCGCTTACTACCCAGACTCACTGGCCTCTGAGCAGAGGCCCTGCAAACGTTATGACAAATCTTTAATGAGGGGACTCCCTCGGCGCATTGGCCAAGGCTATAATTTGATGCCGGGTTTTAGCAGGTTAAGCTTGCGCAGCCGCACTCCCCGGCCACGATGGCACTCCTGCAGCTGACCCTTGGGGCCGATCCAGGGCACCTCTGGCTGTTTCCAAAACTGCCAGGGCCATCCCCAGCCTCTTCCCTGTCAAGCCTGGGAAAGGAGAAGCATGCTCTGCAACCCGCTGTGGATGGAGAAGGGGAGCTGGGGGCCTCTTCCAGCAGAATCACATTTCCCATTTTGCTAACACCCTGCACAGCGTCTCGCGCCTGACGTAAGAGCCTGGAGGAAGCAGTGCCCATCTCTGGCCCGAGAACCAAAGGTTGCCCCATGGGCAAACTTAGCTGGGGGCTGGTAGCTGGGGTGGCCCCCAGGTTCCAAAGGGACAGGGAGCAACGAGTGCCTGGATCCATCCATGCCGGGATGGCGCCCCATGTGCAGCACCTGCCCCACGACCCATCAGGTGTCCTGCAGCGCTCGTGGTTCCTGTACATAGCACTGCGGTGCCGCGGCACGGGGCGTTGCGCAGAATGCAGGCACTAGACGCTGGTTTCTGTTTCCAAAAAGAAAAAAAAAAAAGGAACAAGAAACACAAGAAACAAATGCATTATCTGTCTGATTATTGTGCAGTTAGTGCTGTAACAGTCAGCAGCTTTGAGGACTCTTTTTGTGTGTGATTTGATACGTAAACCACATTTCCTATGCAGTACAGTGCTGCCACATTTTTTTTTTAAATCAGCTTTTCAACATTGAGCTCCATAACAGTCTCTTTTCTCCCTTATCCACCAGCACAGATTCAAAGGTAGTAAATGCAGCGAAAATGTTACGCTGCTCATTTTGCCTTTTCCAACCATCTAGTTTTCATTAGAAATAGAGTAAAATAAACACAGACCCCATTTTCTGTGCCGCAGTTAAAAGCTTGCCGCCCCTGAAAGCTCTTTCTTCTCCCTCCCCTGCAGCCTCGGCTCGCACTCGAGCTCCGCTCATGATCTGAAATGTGCAAGCACGCCGTTTCTTGGCTTTCCACCAGTATATATAAATATATGTAATTTTTTCCTTTGGAGAACCTGGAGGCTAAAAGCAAGAGGGCAAAAGGAGTACGTGACTAAAACATCCGAACTTCCTCTTTCATAAGCCATCACATGATGGAGCGCAATTACAATTCCTGCCTTGTCGCTGCCAATTGCAGGCGCATTGCCTCACCCGAGAAACCCTGCTCCTTCCGTGTGCGTCTCTGTGTGTGTGTGTAGGCAGCGCTCGCTGCAGCCGCCTTGGCAACCCTCCAAGCTCCGCGCTGGAGAAAGAGGGCAGTGGGTGGAAGAGGAAAACAAAGATGTGTTTACTTGGCCTGCCTGGATAAAGCGCCTCTCCAGCGGCGGGGGGGCGCGCGGCGGGAGGAACAGCTTGGAGGGACTTTGATGCAACGCGAGGGGCGGCTGCTCCGCGCGCGGCGCCGTTAACCCCCGCCGCGCCGGGGCTGCCCCGCGGGGCTGCCCGTGCGCGGGGGGGACGCGGCAAAGCGCCCCGCGCCGGGCCGGGGGCTCTGCCCTGCGCGAAACGGGGGCAGGGGGGCGCCCCGCGGCTTTGGGGGCGCCCCCGGGCTCCCCGGAATAGCGGCGGGAGGCGGCGCCGAGCGGCCCCGCGGCAGCGCCCCCCGGCCCGGCAGCGCCGCGGGGCAGGGGGTCCCCCGACCCGCTGGGGATGCGGGCGGCAGACGAGGTCGTCGGAGCGTGGAAGCGGGAGGGGAAAAAAAAAAAAAAAAAAAAAAAAACGATTTTGGGGGTGAGGGGGAGGTGGGTACGGGAGAAGGACTGCGCGGCGCTTATGTATTCTGTGTGCGTTTTCTGCCAGTCTGTATTAGAGAACCGATGGTTTGTGGTTGAAAATGACAGGAAATCTAGAATGTCCTATTTCCTGTGCAAAATAACAACAGCTTGAAAAAAAAAATAGCGACTGGGGTAATCGTGTTACTTCTTATGGCCTCGGAGCGCGCAGCCGGCCCCAGCCCCGAGGGGGCGAAGCGGCTCCTGCCCCGGCCCCCGGGGAGAGGGGGGAGCTGCAGAGGGTCACGGCCAGGGAGGGCAGCAAGGGTGGGAGCGGAGCGGGGCGGGCCCCGCATTGCAGGGGGGCATCCCTGCGAGTGACGCGTTCCAAGAAAGCCCCGAAGACCCGTCGTTGGTGCAGGAAAAAAAAAAAAAAAAAAAAAAAGGAGGAAAAAAAAATAAATGAAAAATAGCCACCGCTCGCGGCCCCTCCCCCGCGCGGCGCGTGCCCGCCGCGCCCCGCTGCCCCCGCGCGCGGGGCGGCCCCGCGGGAGGGATCCCCGCGCGGCCGGGCAGGGCGGCCGCGCGGCCCCGGCGGCGGCGGCGGGGCGGGCGCAGCGCGCAGGCGCGGCGCGGCTCGCCCGGGGGCGCGCGGCGCGCAGAGCACAGGCGGCCGTGGCCGCGGGAGCCCCGCGCCGCTCGTCACGGCGCCGCCGCCAGCGCCGGCCCCGGCCCCAGCCCCAGCCCCAGCGGCGGCCCCGCCCCGCGCCGGCCCCCGCCGCCCCGCGCCGCCCCGTAGTAGCCAGCGAGCGGGGGAGCCGTGCGGGCGGCAGCGGCCGCAGCCCTGCGCGAGCCGAGCGGCGGCGATGAGCGCCCGCTGAGCCAGGCAAGGGGCTTCCCCGCGCCGCGCCGTCCTGCCCGCTGTCGCCGGAGGAAGGAGGAGCGGCGTGGGAGGGGAGCCGGCGGACGATCCTGCTGCGGCTGCGGAGCGCGAGCCTCCCCGTCGGGACTCCGGGGGCCAGGGGCGGAGGCGGCGGAGGCCGGAGCCGGAGCGGGGGGCGCTCGCCGCTGCCCCCGGGCCGGGACATGTCGTCGGCGGCGGTGGCGGCTGCTTCCCGCAGGCAGTCGTGCTACCTGTGCGACCTGCCCCGCATGCCGTGGGCCATGATCTGGGACTTCACGGAGCCCGTGTGCCGGGGCTGCGTCAACTACGAGGGCGCCGACCGCGTGGAGTTCGTCATCGACACGGCGCGGCAGCTCAAGCGGGCGCACGGCTTCCAGGAGGGCCGCCCGCCGCCGCCGCCGCCGCACGCCAAGCAGCCGCCGCTCACGGCCAAGGAGATCCTGGCGCAGCAGCAGCAGCAGCAGCTGGGCCACGGCGCCGAGGCGGCGGCGGCGCGGGCCCCGCCGCAGCCCCTGGAGCGCTACCCGCTGGCCGCCGCCGAGCGGCCGCCGCCGCGCCTGGGCGCCGAGTACGGCGGCGGCCGCCAGGTCAACGGCATCCTCGTGCCCAACGGCTTCCCGAAGCCCGAGGAGCCGCCCGAGCTCAACCGGCAGAGCCCCAACCCGCGGCGGACGCACGCCGTGCCGCCCACCCTCGTGCCGCTCGTCAACGGCGCCGGGCTGCCCGCCGCCATCGGCGGCCTCAGCAGCCGCGCCGCGGCCGCCGCCGCCGCCTCGCTGGCCGCCATCTCGGCGGCGCCCGCCCCCATCGCCGTGCCCGTCCCCCAGCAGCCGCCCGCGCCGGCGGCGCAGGCGGCGGGGCAGCCCGGCGAGCTGGCCCACAAGCGCCCCGGCTCCGTGTCGTCCTCGTCGTCCTCGTCGGGCGGCGGCGCGGCGGGCGAGCACGAGGGCGGCAAGGAGAAGCGCGGCTCGGCCGACAGCCTCCCGGCGGCGGCGGCGGAGCTGGGCGCCGAGGGCAAGGGCCGCGCGGGCGGCGAGCAGGAGTGGCTGGCCAAGCCCAAGACGGTGCGGGACACGCTGCTGGCCCTGCACCAGCACGGCGGCCACGCCGTGCCCCCCTTCGACAGCAAGTTCAAGAAGGAGCCGGGCATGGCCGGCGGACGCCTGCTGGGCTACGAGAGCAACGGTGCCGTGGCCAAGCCAGGTGAGACGGGCGTGCGGGGCGGCCTGGGGGCGCTGACCGGGCGAGGGTCCTGCTCCTGCACTGGGCTGGGGGTCGCGATGGGCCCCACGCACCTGCTGCGGCCGTGTTCGGGCCGCGCGGGCTTGCAGGCACGCTGTGGAGACGGCCGTGCCACTCTTTGGGAATGGCCGTGCCAGCCCTGGGGGCCTCTGCAGCAGGCACCCCTTGGGGACGGCTGTGCCACCAGAGGGGTATAGCCACGGTGCCTTTGGGATGGCCGTGCCACCCTTCAGGGAGTCGCATGGCGGCAGCTCCCTTTAGGGCCATGGCATGCAGCGGAGTGTCGTTGCTGGATTTCCTCCTCAGCCTTTTCCCTCCCCTTCTCTGTTGTTTCTAGGGGCGCGCGCAGCCCGGAAAAGGAAGCCCTCGCCCGAGCCGGAGGGTGAAGCGGGACCCCCCAAGATCAACGGAGAGGCGCAGCCGTGGCTGCCCACTTCGTCAGACGGGATGAAGATGCCTATGACCGCCAGCTCCTTCATGTCGCCCCCGCCACCCACCGCTTCACCTCACTCCAACCGGACCACGCCGCCGGAGGCGGCTCAGAACGGCCAGTCCCCCATGGCCGCGCTCATTTTAGTCGCGGACAATGCTGGGGGCAACCACGCCTCCAAAGATGCCAACCAAGTCCACTCAACCACTCGGAGGAACAGCAGCAGCCCCCCTTCACCGTCCGCCGTGAACCAAAGGAGGCTGGGCCCCAGCAGGGAGGTGGCGAGCCAGGGGGCCAACGCGGCGGGCGGCCTGGAGCCCGTGCACCCCGCCAGCCTGCCGGACTCATCCCTCGCCGCCAGCGTGCCCTTGTGTTGCACCCTGTGCCACGAGCGCCTGGAAGACACCCACTTTGTGCAGTGCCCCTCGGTCCCCTCTCACAAGTTCTGCTTCCCCTGCTCCAGACAAAGTATCAAACAGCAGGGCGCCAGCGGGGAGGTGTATTGCCCCAGCGGCGAGAAGTGCCCCCTGGTCGGCTCCAACGTGCCCTGGGCCTTCATGCAGGGGGAGATCGCCACCATTCTCGCGGGAGACGTGAAAGTGAAAAAGGAGAGGGACTCGTGACTCTGCCCGTTTCACGACCCGACGACACCTTTAACTAAAACTGCTTGAATTGTGTATATATCTATAAATATATATATATAAATATATATATATCTCCAAGACAAGGGAAATGTAGACTTCATAAACATGGCTGTATAATTTTGATTTTTTTGAATACATTGTGTTTCTATATTTTTTGAAGACAAAAGGTATGTACTTATTATAAAGGCATTTCTTCTAATTCTCTTTTTTTTTTTTTCCTTTTTTTTCCCCTTTTGTTATAGCAACTGTTTGTTGTGCTTCCCTGGTGACAGTTACTGTTCAATGTAGGCTGTGACTTGCGCTGCTTTTTTTAGAGAGCACTTGGCAAACCAGAAATGCTTCTAGCTGTATTTGTATGCACTTGTTTCTTTTGTTCCCCCCCCCCTTTTTTTTTTAAATGCCAAATACACGTTCTGACATTGTAAAGATTGCCTTACTGTCTGTGATTCCTTATTCTTGGCCCCTGTTGTATAGAGCTGGTCGCATGCAGGCTTGGTGTGAGATGCCTGGGGAGGAGAGCTGATAGCTGATGCGGGGATGCTGTCGTTGCGCCCTGTGGACAAGGCGAGCTTAAGGAGCAGAGCAGGAGGGGTTTCTCTTGGAAACGTTCGTCTCGTGTTGCAATAGCGAATCTGCCAGATGGAGTCCAAAATGCCGCTGTGTTTCTCAAAGGAAGTTGCCTTCAGAGTAGGATGTGGAGAAATGTCTGTCTGACTGAGAGGCGCTGTTGAGTTAGCAATTTCTGGGTTTGTTTTTGTTTTGTTTTGTTTAAGGCAAAGTAGACTGCAGTTCACGTGGTCAGTTGTAAGATTACAGAACTGCGTTTATTCACCGGTTATGCACCCGCTATAACGCAGAATTTTGATAACAGACTTAATTCTATTCCTGGTGGATACACCAGTAGAGCACTGCCATCTCTGAAGGTCTTCAGCGTCACTTAATGTTTTTTCGTTTGCCTGAACTATGCTGGGGATATGGGGGAGAGACTGAATTTTTTACTTTATTTTAATTTTCAGATAGTGCAGGTGGACTTTGAGTTTGCTTATCAGTCACCTAGAGTACTGTTGCTATTGTTACTATCGCTTTCATCGTACTTCCAAGTAGTGGCAGGTACAGTGTGGTACAATGACAGCAGTGACTGAGGTTCTGCCAGATCGCCTTTGGGCATATCAGTGACAGCCCAAATGTGGGTGGAGGAAACCTGTTATTTCCTTATTACGTGTGCTTGAGACAAACCTAATACTATTCTTTGAAAATGAAAATATAAACTGGTTGAAATGAAAGCAATTTAGGGCTTCACATAATGGCCATGGCCCTGCCTTTTAAGCTACTTTGGAGAACGCTTTTGTAAAGCCACTTCTTTTGATCCTGCTTCTGCATCACCAAGCAGATTTCTAAAATCAATAAATCATTGGTTACTAGAAATAGTTGAGTCTTACAGTGATGTTTTTGTGCTGTTTATAGTTTGTTGGCAATGCTGCAGCTGTACGAGCCCTTATGTTTAGGTGTTTATAACATGGTTATGAGCAGTTGTTTCTGAGCAAAGGGTGGCTAGGTTGTCCCCTCCTTTCCCCGGGACAAACTAATAAATGCTTTCACTTATTTGAGGAGGAAAAATCTGTTCAGCTAACTATGATCTGAAGAATTTTGGATGCTTTTTAGTCCACTGTTCTTATTGTGATAATGTTCAGACTACAATTTAATGCAGAGTAGATCTTCTTTGGAAGTCTTTTTTTTTTTTTTTAAGAAATGGTCATTATTAATATTTGAAAATCAGAACTGCACATGCACAGTAATTTTTATGAAGTGTTTAATGAGCACACCCACTACATTGTGTTCCATATTACAGAACAATGTAATATTAGATAAGACTTGCATGATAAACAAATTCATTGAGTCAATATTACGCTTTAAAACTTATACCTATAGTCAAGATTGGTGTCTTATGTAAACACAGTTAGCCAATTTGAAGAAAACGCACATTATATATATATACCTATATATATACATATATATATATATAAAATGTAAAGGATTCTTTGGAACCACTATGATCTGTGTAAATGTGTATTTAGGCACTTTATTAAAAAAATGGATTTTTGAGCTGATAGATGGTAACACGTTCTTCAAAGTTGCTTGGTATAATACCTCATGTAGTATGGAGCTCGTGTTTATGATTAAGGCGGTATCCCTGCTAAAACATCAACAAAAACAACCTACATGAAAAGGATACCCTCATGTGTTATCGAATGGTCCAGCTTTGAGCCTCTTGAGGGGTGTGAGAGCGAGAGAAGGGCAGCTTGTCCTGCTACTGAAAAGCTGATTCTTGTGTTGGGGCTGATGTTGGCGTGACTCTCCGGAGAGGCCCTCAACTTCTCCTGGTGTCTGAAGGAAATGTGCCGATACATTGCAAGCTCAGCCTTTTTTTTTACAATGTGCTCTTTGAAGTAGTTCAAATGATGAAAACTCTCAGGCCTGTGGTACTAGGTGGTGGCACAGAAACAACATAGCTGGAAAAGAAGTATCTATAGTGGCTATATTTGCTCAGCTGACTCCCAGTCCTGATATCTCAGTTAATTCTCACCCACACCATCAATCTTCGTAATTGCAAAAGAAAACAAACAAAAAAAGGTTAAAAACAGTGGGCTTTTTTTATACATACCTCATTTTTTGTTGAATTCTTGCTTTTTTTTTTCCTTTTGTTGTTTTGCTGACCTAGAATAACACACTCCAGTGGATTCTCCATTTATACCAGTTTGCTGTTTTCTGGACTAAAATTTTTTTTTCTTTTTAGTGCCTCAGCTGCAACAGTGCTACTGTTAATATTACTTTTTAAAAGGTGATATTGTAATTTGTGTAGCATTAAAGTGTTTTAATGGAGAATGTGTGATTTTTCTTCAAATCTCACTTTTATTCTTTTATTATTATTATTATATTTAGAGTTACTTTTTACTGGAATATCACCTGCACTATTGCTTTCCTTTCTAGCTGCTAAACTAACACGTTGCTATTTTTTACCTATTTTTTACTTCTGGCGTTAAATAAAACAACACTAGGAGCTTTAAACACTTGTGATTTTCTGTTAAGAAGGAAAGAAAGCAAGCAAGCTCTTTGTGCAAGTGCAGTTCTACATTTTTTTTTTCATTTTTTTTCCTCCAGCTTCTCCCTGGCGTAGCTGGGAATAGGCCAATGCTGGGGGCAAGCGCAGGGGCGAGGAGGCCGAGGCACGGGCGAGGGGGTGGTGGTGGGTGCCCTGCTCCCATGCTGAGGGGCAGGAGTGGGGCCGAAGGCAGCGGCTGCCCTTCCTCCTCTCCTTGCTATGGTCCATGGGCGCTACACGGGTGGGAAAGACGCAGCACAAGGGTGGCTTTGACAGCCTTTGTGGTGGCCTCAGAAAACCTGGTATGTTTTGGATCTCTCTTTTTAGATGTGCTGTAAACCAGGCCATGGCAACCGTGTGTTTTTACGAACTGGCACTGGGAAAGGGGTATAAATACATTTGCAAGTGCTCTCTAGTGGTTTATTATGTCAACAGATCCTCTGGATCCCTTCCTCCTGCGCCGGGGCCAAGGCTCGTCCCGCTTCCCGGGCAGCTGCCATCTGCAGCACGGCTCGTGGGGACTGTGCTGCTGGGCCGTGCCGGCCTCAGCGGCGCCTCACCGGAGCGCCAGCCCGCAGGCAGCGGCACGCGCTGCCCTCGCTGCGGCCGCTCCACCTCTCTAACGCGCTACCACGGCGTCCCGCCCCAGCCTGAGAACTTGCTGGCTCTTGAAGAATCGCTGCAGTTGCCACCTGGTTACAGCGCCTGCGAAAACAGAGAGGAAACATTGGGCACTTCGTAAGTTAATGGCACCGACAGTAAAGGAGCTTGTCACAAACACATCCATAGTCCGAATTCCTACAACTGAAGCGTCTTCAGAGAGAAATGCGCCAGAACCAGACCTCCTTGTGGGAGAAGTTTGATCACGAGGATCGGAAAGGTTTCACCCTGAGCATTCCATACTTCTCCTCCCAAAGCTTTCTTATTTAGATAGCTACATGCAGAGCTATTGAAAAATAACTAGAAGAAGCCTTCCCCGCAGCGGGCCCTTGTTTGTTTAGGCACAGCTATCCGATCCAGGCCAGGCTGCAGCTTCAAGTCTGCGCTCCGAAAGATAAGGGGGCCTGGTGAAAAGGATTCCCTCAAAACCCTTCTGTTTTCCTTTTGAGCGTGGCTGCTAAAAGGAAAGCGTATCTGAGCAGTGTATAGATTAATTTTATGTGGTTAGCGAATTACAGAGGGCTCCACTTCCTGATTCCCGGCCCAGGCCACGTGATCATTCGGAAACGTCCCATCCATCACATGTAGGCCACCAGGACTCCTGAGTCACCCTCCTTCGCGTGTCTTTTGTTCGCAGGAGCGGGGACCGCCTTTCCTCTGCCGGCTCAAGGTCAGGCTGTGCGGCACATGAATGGAGAACATATTTATCCACCGCCTCACGCCGCCGCGCTTGCTGGGCTGGGGCTACAGAGGTAACTCTTTCACTGCCTTCAGGCAGGCTCCCAAGCACACCCGGGGCTTTTACGATTAAGCCTGTGGTTCCATGTTTCACCATTTTCACCCCCCTAAAAGACTGAACACCCATGGGAGCCTTTCTTCTGGGAAAGAAGAAATATAGGCACCTCGAGCACGATGCTTAAAAAACACTAGATGCATGTTTGCTGCCATATGAGTCTTAGGTGGTTTGCACAGAGCCCCCCAACAGGGTGATAGCTGCGCAGTTATCTTCGTACCAGCTTCATTTAACTTTGCTTTTCTCTCTGGTGCCGGAGAGACACTTTTGTGGAGATTGGTGATGCAGAATAAATTCTAACGCCCAAAGTACTATACAGACACAAAACCAGCCCATGGAAAATAATCGTGAAAGCATGACAGTTCAGTGGTTGTTTCTTCTTCCCATCACTCTTAACTCAGCAAGCATGGTGACAAGCACTGCTGCCCCTCAGTGCTGCCTCCGCCGGGGCTGCAGCGAGGGACCAGGCCACACGCGCCGGGCTGCAGCGCTCGTCCACCGTGGCCGGCAGGGACTCCCGGTGCCACCCTGCCCGCGGGAAGACGCTGCCTTGGGGGGCACCATGCTTCCCGCAGGCCCTCCGAAAAAATAAAGGGAGATGGGGTGGAGGGAGGTGGGGGTGGGCCTAGGCAGGACCAGGGCCTGCCATGGGGCCGGCGCTGTGTCTGGGGCTCCACGCAAGCTGTGGCTTCCCTTGGAAAACACTCCCAAGCTTCTGATTTTTGCTGAAACATCATGCTGGAGACAAAGATATTCACCCTTTCTGCTCTTAATGCACTCTCTGGAAAATATGAAGTAGGCATTTTTTTACCCTTTTCCGCTAAAAAATACTTTTTCCCTCCCCCAAGAGTTGCCTCATGCCTTTTTTCTTTTCTTTTGGCAACCGTTTAAAAACAAACAAAAGATGAGCAAACAGAGATGAAAGGGGTTATTGGTTCACCAGGTCTGTTTCCTTGCAGCAGCAGAAAAACACTCCAGTTCCCGCACAGCAGGGCCCAGGGAGCTGCTGGCGGCTGGGAAGTGGGCAGGCTGGGTCACCCCCCCGCAGGGCCACAGCTCACCAGCCTCCTGAACATGCCACCTACGCAGCTAGGGACACAGCAAAGAAAGCTGGATTTTCCCCGCTTCTTTCATTGCTTTTTTCTTTTTTTGGTCAGAACAAATAATTTCCTTTTTCCCAGCAGAAATTCAAATCCTCTCCAACCCTTTTATACAGGAGTCCCATATTCTCCAACTCTTTACTAGGAAGAGAACATACAGATATTAAGCAATAACTGCTTAATGGAAAGCGGCATTTAATTTTGTCCAGACTATTTACAACTGTTTTTATTTTTATTGACTTGCTTAATTCAGCTGCCACTAAGCAGTAGAAACAAATTATTTTCTTTTTCAAGATGCACCAACCTTTCAGCTAATAGTTAAGGAACTCAAAAACAAAGATATTCTATGAAAGGCATTCAGCCAGAGCAGGGAGAGAGAATACTCAATATCACCTTTATTTCGCTTCGGAAAAATCAGGAAATAAATCAGCAATTCCATATTGACTCATGCATTTACAGATCCCACTTCATGCATTGTTACGAAGCCAAACCAGCATAAGTGCCACTTTTTCCATTGCACTTTTAGGACCTATTTGGATTCTTACAGTTAAAAAAATATATACAGTTGCCTGTGATTTGGTGGTGGTGCTTGTCTATGGCTCACAAATACAACAGATTCTTCCTATAAAAATACAGTTAGGGTAAATGTCCTTTCAGAAATCACCAAGTGGAGGAGTTCTTTTCTTACAGAAAGCACCACGTTATCTTTATTGACTCTGGACAACAAAAATACTTTATGCAGTAACTGCGATGGGTATCAGCTTTCACATGTCTTGGATGAAGAGGGCTGAATGGGCCCTGCTGGGGTTTTAACTTGTAATTCTAGGAAGTCTAATTAGTTCAGAATTTCTGCTTAGACATCTAAGCTGTGCCTTCTGGCTTTCCAATAAGAAACAAATCATGATGAACAGCATGGAACAATGATTTTTAGCATTGCTTTTTAGTGGCTGTTTTGATGATTACTTTCACATTGGGAGAGCCTGTATCCTTGTGTAAGTCCTTTCCTTTTCTCTGCAGAGACAAATAACCTGTGTCCATAACTGAACTGACTATTTTATCTCCACCCTCCTCCCCCACTATTTTTATTATCTAGGCAGTTATTAAATCTCGTCAGTTCTGTTCAGTTCTTCTGTGGACTACTGTGGCTTTCTGCCCAGTTTTCTTTGTCTGACCGTGTCAACAGTAACTTGTGAATGTGGAACTCTCACTTTGGTTCCTCTGCTCTCCTCTCAGATTCAGTTGTTTCCCCAAAGCCACATCCTTACAGCCATGCTTTCCAGGTAGAGCCTTTCTGGGAATGGGAGTGCTTGCGGGGTGGTTAGTCATTTGGACTTGGGCCACCTCTTGGGGAGCACTAACAGTGATGGGTCTGCAGGTTTTGTGCAGTCCTTGCACTGAGGGAGGTGTGGGACTGGCAGCCTTGCCACTGACACTGTCTGTTTGTTATCTTCCAAGCAGGAACATTTTGAACTGCAAGAGCAGCATGTGTTTCTTCATCCTGTGTCACAAAAGTTTCCTGACATTTAGTGTTTTGGGGCGGATCCCTTCCTTTTCTACAAAGAGTGCCAATTTTAGTGCTGGTTTTGATGGGTAACAGCCCACTAAGCATTGGAGCAACACCAATAAATCCGTTTTGTGCAGGCTACCAGACAGCAATCATCTCGGTTCCCTTTTTAGCAACTGAATGCCGAGGCGACTCTGACCCCATGCTGCCAATAGGCTCCATCCCACTACAGCTTCCCTGGGAGCTGGTCCATTTTAAAGAGTCGAAGCCCTGTTGACTTAGGGCGCTTGGCACTCTCACTCCGCACAACAGAGGCATTTGGCCTATCAAATGTTTTTACCTTTTTTCTGCAAGAAGGTTTTCTCTTCCTTTATTAAGCCTAACTAAGGATTACAGTAGTAAGAATGGCAAAAAGAAGGTGTTTTTTCCCCATTGCTGGAGAGGTGTCAATGCCTTAGACCTTGTGGGTGTATAGATGCATTTAAACGGGAAAAGAAATGGCAGAAATACGCTTTTTAAGGCTTCACCAGAAATAGGGAGTAGAATCTCACTCCCTGTGTCATTCCAGGATCTATCCATCCCAGGATCCTTCAGTAAGCAGCATTAGTGGAATGCAGAGTCTGTAAGGTGGGGTGTGTGAGGTGGGCATGAGGCTGTTTTTGGTGGAGCTAGGCTGGAGTTCAAGCTGAAAAATGTGGGGTTTTTCCATCTTACCTTGAACTCCACACCCGAGCAAAACTCTGCTTAGGTCTGTGAATGCAGGACTATGAGATCTGTTCCCCTTTCATTTTGTCCCCTTTCAAAAAGGTGATAGTAACAAAGCATCCTTTCTATTTACCTGTCACAGTCAGACAAAACCCGACCCTTCCTTCTACAAAGCAGTTTGCACCCAATCAGAGTTAAAAAACAGTCTGATTTCACAGCAGAGATAAAGGACTGCATTGAGGCTGTCTACTCAAGAAAGGCTAAATCAGGTGCAAGCCCTACTTCTGTCTGCTGATTGTGGGAGCTGCAAACTAGCTCTCTGAATTGCTCATCATATTTTTGAACTGAGGTTCATCTGCCAACAGCGGTAGACCAGGGAGGGCAGTTTGACTTTAATCCCTTTTGTGCAGAATGGTGCCTGGCAAGCTCCTACAGATACACCTCTCTCACCCCCTTTCAGTAATCAAACTTCTGCTGCTGTCAGAGTGCCTACATGAGTATCAATTAGGACCCAGATCAGGAGAGTCCTCGTACAGCATCAGACAAGAGCGGTTGAGGCTACCCGCTGCAGGGGATAAGGTAAAGAATACATACGACATAGTGTCATATGGGTTCCTTTTCTTTCAAGATGGGCTTAAGGAAGGTACAACCAGGTGAATTTACCCTCTGGGTGAAAAGCAAAGCTGATCTTTTAGGGACTGAATGGCTGGCCCTTAGTTGTTTTAAAAAGAGTCACAGTAGAAGACACCTTTTCTTTGTAATCAGTTCTCTTTATAACTGACCTAAATTAGATATCAATCTGCAAATAGCTTTGTCACCAACTTTACTGGTTTCAGGGGACTGTTCTCACAGGTATAATTACTTATCCCAGAAATGCTGGAAGAATCAGACCCTAAATGTAAATCATGAGTTACAACACACAGTTTTGCTCTATTTATAAAAAATAATTTCATTATAAATAGTTTTCATTTAAATTTATTGCTAACATTAGCTTATTACTTATTCATAATTAATTAAATCGCAGTAGATTTATATGTTATTATCATTTCCATATATTATAAATTATTCAGAAGAAATCCTGCTACTGGGTATATACAAACAAGATGAAGCAGCAATCTGCCCTGAGCAGGAAGAAGTTGCTCCATCCAGGGCTTTTTAACAAGAGCATGTTTAAAAAAATGAGAAAGAAGAGGTGCAGGTGAATGATCAACGAATGAGAGAATATGCTGACTCATGCCATTACTCCTGATGCTCACCTTGCTCTGCTCAGGGGTATTTCACCGCCCAGCTGCTTTTCAGACTAAACAGAAAGAAGTGCAGAGCTTTGTGAGTGAAGCATTTAACACTGTTACTGATTCATTGGTCTATCTTTTCCACACAATGCTCACTTGCGCCTTGAAGTAATATGAAGGTTTTTTCTGTTTTGTTTTGTTTCTTCTGCTCCTGTTCTTGCTGCAAACTTGATTGCCCCTTCACAAAAATCAGCAAGAAATGGTGCTGGAGAATTCACATTTAAACTAAATTTCAAAATATACATTTAAGGAGCTATAATGATTTGTTGAAAATGAATTTTCCTGGAAAATACAACCCTCCTTCACAAATAACATGACAGAAAGTTGTGTTTCCAAGCAGAATTTCAAATGTATTTTAATATACTGCTCACTGGGACTGGCATCTCACTGATTTATGATAAATAGGAAGGGATGGAAGAGTTTCTTGAAGTAATTTGTTACTGTTGCAGTATTCTTAGTAGCATCCTAACGGGAAGGAGATTTGTTAGCCCTAGAATGCCAGACCCATCTGGACGGTGGTGAGAGATGACTCAGGGTGAGCCCTCTTGCTGACAGAGCCGCTGTCGCAAATGTGCATCTGTGTCAGACACCTGGAAGGTGCCAGAAAGGGCATCAGCAGGAAAATAAAAGAACAAACCTAACACCTGGGCTGAGGCAGTGAGCTCCACTGGAATCACACATTATGTTCCTCAGGTGATTTTCTTGCTGCTAGGATGTGTGTATTGCACGTGTGCATTTGCACATCTGCAAATATCAGTGTATTGGCAGAGTCAGGAAATCCCTTAGGAATAAGATTGGCCACCTAGCTGCGGCTGACTGGAATTTGGCTCTGTTGAATGAAGAAACCTTGTGCCTGGTTTTCTTCTTCTCCTAATTTCTTTTCACATGCCTTTTTGCATTGGCACTACTACACTGCTTTCAGTTGATTTCAATCTTGGCTATTGTATAAACACAACACAGGCTTTTAAATGTTGCTTTTTAAGCATGTCAGAAGCCTAGTGCTCAGCTGCATCGGGGTGATGCAGCATCTGGAGCGGGGCTGTAGGGTGGCCCTGATGTTGGGGCAAGCAGAGGAAGGCCCTCACCCATGGGGGCAGCCTGGGGAAGCATCCGATGGCTGCCCCCAAGCCAGGGGAGAGCATCTCCCTGGGCACTGTGCAGGGCAGGAGCTGCAAGGGGAAAGCGCTCTGTAAATAGAGATAGAGGGAGGTACTGCCTCACCAGCGATAAGAGGGTCTCACCAGGGAAGTGAAGGCTTTGCAACAGCCCCAATGTCAGAGAGATGCGCTGCCCTCTGGCCCCTAGGAAGTGCCAAGCGGGCCTGCACTCTCTTCTGCTCGCTCTGGCTTGCATTTGCTGGAGGAAAAGAAAATGGAGGTGATACAAACAGAGAAAAAAGTGTACGAAATGGATCCTCTCTTGCAATGCGTTTTAACTGTAGAAAACAGTTATGTTGCCTCTGCAGTTGGCTCAGCCATATAATATGTGCAGTTATGTGCAACATAACTGGTGTGCAGATGTTTGACTTTCACTTGGCGAGCCACCCAACAGCGGGTAGATTTCTTATATATTTTTAATAGAGCTATCCTCTTTTATTGCCCACAGAGGGAGGTTTGTTGGATTTAATCCTCTGCAGCAGTCTGTTGGATGCTGGAGACATATCCTCTCCCACTGTCCCCTTGCTAACACTGAGCCAAGATCATGTTTGCTCCCCTTCCCTGGGGCATAACTGGAATTTCTGCTGACCCTGCGTCTCCCTGGGCATCAGCTACTCCCTCTATAGCTCCTACTAAATGAGTAGCAACTTGCTGTGGTTGACTCTGGTCCTAATTCTGCTGGCGTAAACCTGGGGCAGTGCTGTCGTTGGTTGCGATGGTGGAGATTCGCTGTAGATTTACAGCAGTGTAACACAGATGAGGTTCTGGCTTCTGTGAATTTGCAAGAGCTTTATTCAGTTTTGCAGGAGGAAGCAGGGGGCCTCCTTATGAAAGAGCATGATTGGTTTTCTCGGTTTGGCAGACGGCACTGAAACTATGTTGTTCTTTTTCTGGAGAGTTCCCCAGTGACGCTGGATAGAGTGGCATAAGGGAAGTAGCTGCAACATGATGCCTCTCAAACAGAGTGGAGTGGGGGAGAGTAAGGCTTATAGTAGCAGCTGTGGCCATTAACTCTCTAATCTCCCGGTTTTCATTATGTCTGAGTCTCAGCTGAGCTTTGCGCTACACCAATCGCCTGTGGCAGTTTCCTGAAGAGATGAGACTCCAAGTGAGATTATTAAAAAAAAAAAAAAAAAGGAATTATTTGTTTGAAAACTAATGGCTCTGACAAGAAGATTTGTGTGTGTGTGTGTGTGTAGGAGATGTCACTGCTTGATGTTGTGCAGTGTACCAGAGACTCACTGCGAAACCCAAGGCTCCCGTGTATGCACCATGTGCTGCCAGCACAGCGTCCGCCTGCTGTCACACTTGCTGAATTGGTGCAACTCCATCCAACCTACCCTGAGGAAAGGGAGATCTGCCTCTCACTTTCTGCTACGACCACTACCTGACGCAGGCTGGGCATTTTTTGCTTTGCTGGTGTCATCAAAAGAGCAAAGGGCCTAGCTGTGGAAAAGCAGCCTCAGCCGAAAGATCCATGTACCTAAGGCTTTCCAAGGCCGGGGAAGGTGTCTGTGCTGAGGGGCTGCCCCAGTCAGGCGAGGAAGAGCTTGGAGAGCTTGTTTCAGAGGCGCTTATTCAGTGCGAAGGAGAGCTGGCGCCCTGCCGCAAGGCCACTGCGTGCCTCCCCGTGCGCTGGGTCAGGCCGGCGTGCTCAGGGCCGTGCCTGAGGTGACTGTGGAGCTGCGTGTGGGAGAGCGCAGCCCACGAGCCATCCTCAGCGGCTGTGGGCAGCACAACCCCAGCAGAGGGGACCTGCCCACCCCCCGAACTGTGTTAACACTGCTGATCACGCAGCCCACAGTACCGAGGGAAAGCCTGTGTGTGCACGTGTGTGTGCATGTATGCGTGTGCGCGCACGCATGGGTGCTGTGGCGGCGCAAGGGGAGGCACAGGAAAGTCAGACCGAGGGGGAGCGACACTGTCTCTGTCAGCAGCAGCGTGGCGTTGGGGCTGGCTTCAGCCTGCTGTGAAACGTGCCTTGCTTTTGTCTCCTGCTCCCATTTTTTATTAGGAAGCACTCTCTGTGCAGAAGGGGGACTTGCCAAGCCCCTCATCTGCTGGAGCTCAGAAGGGCTCAGCAGCGAAACAGGATTTCCCTGTCTTTTCCTTCACCCTTTTTGTCTGTGAACTCATATTTAATAACTTCTGCCTTTTAGAAAGGATGGAAAAAAATGGGCCTACAGGTCAGTAAGCCAGCTGCATCCATAGATGACATTGGTCAGAGCCGGGAATGGAAGCAGTCTCTTCCCCAAGCCCCAGGGAGTCCTGGCTCCCCTCTGGGCACAGCACTGCAGGCAGGAGTAAGCAAACAAGAAGAAATTGCCCTGACTTAGCAAGAGGTCATGCAGAAAGATCCATGCTGGCAGACAAGACACTGTGCTAAAGATAACTGTTTGACAAACTATATTTACTCTCCCTTTCTGGGAGGACTTACAAGGGATTTGAAGCATTGTGCTAATATAAGCCATGCACTGCCTGTGGTGGAGGAAGTGACTACTCTAGGCTTCTTAGCATTTGTTTCTTTACAAGCCAGGAGAGGGGACACCACTGAAAATAGTCATGTCTCCTAACTGTATTCTTAGTAACGCTAATCATTGTGCTTGCTCTTCCCTACCTGCAACAACTGTGCAGAGCTGCCCTGGGATCAAATACAGATGTTTTCCCTCCCCAGTTTTCTCATCAAGAGGCAGCACTTGTTGTCCCTCCTCATGTTCCTCTTCTAAGTTGCAGGGGAATTGACCCTTTTCAGTAGATTTCACAGCTGGGGGAAACCAAATTGCCTATGTTTTTTGGGAGAAACTTCAAAGCTGAAGCTAGCTGTCTGCCTCCAAGAGCTCACAACGTGAACGGAGACAGCGAGGGAGCAGCAATGAACAAAGGGACAGGAGTACGAAGGAGAGAATTCTTCTCTACTATCATGATTTTTCAACTGATATTTGTAAGCTTTCCACCGTAGAGGAAAAGAGGCACTTGAGATTTTGAGTATGCAGTAACCATGCGAAATACAGAAGTACAAAAACAGCTCTAGGCAGCTAGAAAGAACAATACTGAAAAAACAAATTAGCCATCTGTACCATCTCTAACTCCTAAAAGTAAACATAAACATAGACCCAAACTGAAAAGGGCTGCAATAGTAATAAATCAGTTAGCTCTTCCAGCCCTCAGAGGCAGCAGGGGGTGAAGGGCAAGAACCAGAGAAGCAAACTTCCCTCCAACTCTGTTCAGGTTGGCTCTCTGAGCTTTTGAAATGTCTTTCTGCAGGCTCAGGAGTGAGGATCAGCCGACGAGAGCACTTCCGCTGCAAGTGTCAGTGGGAGTGACAGCATGGAAAATGTTGACCCCAGAGGGGATGTCCAGTGTTCACATTTCGTGACTTCCTTTCCCAAGACCTCGTCAGTGAGGGTCTTGTGATCCTTTGTTGCTCCTTTTCGGGCCCAGCAGGGTGGGGGGAAGGTTCTCTCTAATCCTTCTCTGCCCATGGGAATTAGTAGTGCACCAAGCCCTTCTTTCCTCAGTCCCAATCTACCTCTGACTGGCTTGCCCATTCCACAGCCACCATAACACTCATAACCCGCTGCTGGTTGCCTTTCTTACTGCCAAATATCCACCAAAAGTTGCCTTTAAAAAACAGTCCTCCTGAGATGAAGTAACAACAGTTGGGATGGGGTAGCAGAGCAGCCATTTGAGGAGCTTCATTAAGCCTTGCACTGAGATGGGTATCTTGTTCCAGAGAAGAGCAAATGAAAATGTCCAGGTGGGAATAGTAACAAACTGCCTCTGTGTCTAGGGAGCTTAAATCTTATGCAGTGTGTGGAGACCTGGAGCCAGGCAGTGCCCCTGAAGAGGATCTCCACTGTGTATCTAACAAAAGAAGCAATATCCTCTGTGTTGCAGACATTGGCCATTTTCCCCAAAGCCACTGCAAAGGTTAGCATGTGGTGCTGGATCCAGCCAGCTGAGAAAGGACAGTGATGGGACAGATCTCCATGGATGCCTCAGCTGTCCTCCAGTGCTGAGCTCAGGCCTGAGCTCTAGCTGGTTGCTGACTACCACACGAGAGTCAACTTTTGAGTCCTGCGCTGCTATCCCTGGCCTCTTGCATCTGGTGCAAGTGCTCCATATGGATTGGCTGCATGTGAACTGCTCCACTGGGTATCATCACCAGAGGGTACTCAGGGCATGTTTAAAAAATAAAATTGCCATCTCATTGCTGTTCGAATCTGTAGTCAGGAACAACATTGCTGTTGTTGTAAAAATCTGCACTATCTACACTTTACTGCATCTTTTGGAGGAGGGCAAAAGTAGGTGAAACTTGGTTTGGGGGCAAAGATTAGGAGAGTAATGCAGAGAGGAGGAGCAAACAAATGTCTGTGAAAGGGTGGCATACGTGGCATACGATAAAATCTGTCACTGTCAGAGAAAGAGCAGCAACAGCGTCTGTCTAATAGCACATACCAATCGGGTAGGAACTCTTTCTGGGCTTGTGACCTTGAGTTTAGCTTCAAGTCATTGCCAGAAATAGATTTTGGCTCCAATTTCAGCCCTAAGTAAAGCACCTTCTCCTGTCATGATTTCAAAGCTGAGGTATTTAAGTTTCCAGAAACAAACAGAGCTTGCAAGAGGCAGCCTTGTGGCCTTGGCAGTGTTGCAGAGAGCTGCACGATACCAGCACATAAAACAGCAAGGCTCTGCACTTCGTGAATGGCACAGGGACGAGGGGCTTGGTTGGCTTCACCCTGCTGTGCCTTGTCAGTCGTTCAGTGTCTAGATAGTGTGCACTATCTAGCACTAGCTAAGAGTGAGGCAGTATCTTTTCTTGTAATCAGTAAGAAGCAACTACATTTTTTTTTTCAGGTCTTCCAAAGAGCTGTATTTTTAATGGAATAATGCACTTTTTTTCCCAAGCTCTTGCAGCTGGTTTCCATACCATTTCTTTTCAAATCTCCTGAAGTCCCCAGCCAAAGGGAAGCATAAGTTCTGACCTGAGGAAAACAGCCTTCTGTTCAAGTTAGCAGAGATGCAAGATGGGACCCAGGGGCCAAACGGCCATCTATTTTGCATGGCAGCTGTTACTCTCAAATCAAATTAATCAAGCTTCCCATTTTGACACCCTGTCCCCAGTCTATTTTACAAAGGTGGCTAAGAAATATGGAGCACTCTGCCCTTAATGGAAAGAGGCAGCCTAGTGAATGGAGCATGGCATTGGGAATTGAGAGGCACAAATTCTGTTCCAGATGTTGCTTGGCTCTGCCACTGATGTGTTGCGTTTGCCTTGGTGCTGCAGTGAGCTTCCTTGTGCTCCTAATGCTCTCCAGGACTGTATGCTGCTTACACACTGTTTTCTGCGATCTCCATGCTTAAATGAAAAAAAAAAAAAAAAAAAGAAAGAAAAATGCTGACAAAGGAGAAGGCCAGACTCACTCCACACCTTTGATATGGGTTTCAACAATATGTAGACATGGACTCCCGACTCTCCCACCTAAACTGAGATCTGGGTGCACCTCTCCAGATTGAATGGTCCACTACAGGTTGGAACAAAATAGTCATGGTTATGCACATCCTGTGCAGCAATCTCCACAGGTAGAGACAGTGTGTGCGCATGTCTGTGGTGTGGGACCATATACACTCTGCCTGTTCTCTCACAACCTGAACATTCCTCAGCCACCTCTGGCAGAAGATAGTTTGCTAAACATTCAAAACAAGAGGTTCTGGCTCGCTGCAATGCCATAGCTGATCTGCCTCTGAAGTGCACGTTGCTGAAATTAAAATCAGGACAAGCTCTTGAGAACAAGCACTCGCTGTGAGAGAGAGGCAGTCACTTTTACCTCTAGTACTTAAATCTCTGTAACTTCAGTAACATTTCCTCTGCTTATTTGAAATGTCACTTCAGCAGTCACAGAAGAGAACACAAGCCTTTTGTTACTGACTGTGTACTGTCTGCTTGCCTTGCTAAGTGAACTTGTAAGGGATATTACCCCTAACAGAAGTAGGAAGTCTGTCTGGCAGCATTTCAGAAATGGAGGAATAGGCTTAAAGTGGAGAAATATTTACCATGACTGTTAAACTTGCACAAGTCTAGCACCATTAGTGATCTTCATGCAGGAATAGCATGAGCAAATGTCAGAACCATACTGCTGCGTCATGGACCAGTCTGGTTGCCTCGCTAGTCAGTCCTATCAGTGGAAACTGGAAAGGAAGATATTGTGATAAAAGGGAAGGTTTTATATTCACTTTGTGCCACTGTAAAAGAGTACAAGGTAAACAACAGAAGTGCACTGTGTCTCGCGTAAGAAACCTGGAAGAAGCCCTGTTTCGTCAAAGCCCTTAAGAGGAAGTCAGGCAAGCAAAGCTGTGTGATATTGTCCAAAGGAAACTGGGACCTGTAATTTTCCACCAGTGGAAGGCATAGTGGAGACAGGATGTTGTCATTTGTAGCTCCTTGTCTTCTATTGTTGTTAGTATGTTTAGCCAATTCTGGAACCCAATTTTCTTCCTGCAGGCAAAGTGTTAGCATGCCAGTAAAATCCTACATAACTAGAATGGGATAGTAGACGCCCTCTGCACACATCCGGTGTCTGGTATGAAGTATAGAGACATTTAAAATCTGTAAGGAGTTGTCAAAGATGTTTTTTTCCATCGGATGCCAAGATAGTTGTACCAAAAGGCAAATAAAGCCTTAAGAGGTATCTGTTTTGGGATGAACATTCTACATATGCACACTAATGACTGTGGCATTTCCAATCCATCCCAAAACGTTGCATGCTATCTCCTGATTCGTAGCGGACTGGCCAAGAGCTGCAGAGGGGGTAGGGTGGATGGGGCTTCGCTGCTTGATTTCTTACTTTTTTTCTTTTTTCTTTTTGTTTTGAACTAGAAACCACAGCACGGCTCTGCAGTATGGAGGAAAACACTCAAAACCAACACAGAAACTGCAGCAGAAAACATAATTCTGCTCCCTGTGTCTTAGGTACCCGAGTCTTTCATATACGCCTGCTGAGAAATTAAAATCCACAGCAAAAAACCCCAATGTGCTTACTCTTCTATTAGTGATCACCTTCCAGAACCACAGGGAGCAATTCTGCACCAGGCAATTATAAAACATACAGGTTTAGTTTTATTACAACACCAAACAGACATGGAAGATACTATACAGACCAGTGGGAGCAATTACCAGCCTTTAACGCTTTCCTCAGCTCTTGCTCCATCATGGTCCAGATGTGTAAGTTTGGGTGGACGATACCTGTGCTGTGATGGTTTCCAAAACTCGCAGCACCTTGGTAGTCCTGCACACACACTCAGCCAGGGTGAGCTCACTCACCTCCTCCTGCTCCCTCTTCCCCTTCCTACCAGACTGCCTGTCATCCACCCTGTGCTTAGTGAAGTTTCACTGCTCCTAACTGCCCCTGCAGAAGGTCTCTCTGCCCCAGCAGCAAGGTCAGACTCCATGCGTTGCTGGCAGAAAGTCCTGGCCCAGTTTCCCTAAGCAGCATGGAGAAAAGGGGCTTTGAGAAGGTCTCGGGGAGCAGGAGCAGCCCTGCGCCGTGGTTGCCAGAGGGTTCGTCGTGAGGAGGCCAGAGCAGCAGAGCGGCTGCGAGGCCGCCCGTTGTGCAGCTGACGTGGAGGCAGGGCCACAAGGACGCCAAAAACTCTGTTTTACAGACCCTCACAAAGCCGCTGAAAATTAAACTATTTTTCACGTATAATGAACTGTGCGTGTCCTGCGCCTCAATAAAAACATCGAAAGCAATACTAACAACTAATGCAGGCCATAAATACTCGCTCATAGCCATATTTTTCACATGACCACTGCGACTAAAATATAAATGGAGTTTTCATTTTAAACATTTAATATTAATCAAATGGTTATGAAACAGACAATGGGCGATGCTGCCTAAATAATAAAAACAAAATGGGTGATGAATTCCTGTGAAAATTTAATCTGCAAAAATAAAGAGCGCAATGTTAATAAGGCATAATTATATCATCAAATATTTACTGTTATTGGTCTGAAATCCCCTTTTATTTTTTATTTTAAGCTATAACACAGTAGGCATGTGAAGGAGCAGGCAGGCCTGTATCCTAAGCTCCCTTTGCACCCCTGGATCTGAGGCGGCAGATGCACGACCCGCGTTTTGCCCTTTTCTTCCCCCTTTCTGCTCAGCGTGGAAGCTTCTGGCAGGTGAGGGGTCATCAGCCTCCAAGGGTGGCCATTACCTGCTCCATGCATCAGGTCAAAGCGCCAGGAGGGGGAATTGTCAGTTTTCTGGGTTGTCAGGTTTTGGGGTTGGTTTTTTTTTTTTTTTTTTTTTTAGGTTTATTTGGCAAACTTCCCTGATTATGCATCTGGCGGTCTAATTTTCACCTCTGAGGATTGGGCTGATTAGAGAATCAGCGAGAATGATTAATTTTATTCAGGGAGGGCGAGGCTGTGAGCGTGCTGCAACCGAAGCCGGCTCCTGGGCTGGTGCTTCCTCTAATGGTTCAGCTGGGGCCTGGCATGGCGAATCTGCCTCTGCCTCTCTGGGAAACCACAAAACCTGCACAAGTCCTGCCCTAGGTGGTCCTGCCTTTGTGTGTGTACTGCCCGTTTGGAGATACCTGAAGTCCAAAAGGCCTTTTTTTCCCCAGAAGTGTAGGGGAAAGACCCCTTCTTTGGGGAAGGCGACACTTCAGCTCCAGTCTGAGGCATGAATGCATTGGACATCAGGCTCTGTGCCCGCTGCTGGCACCAGCTGAGCTGCTGTGCCTGAGACATCGCGCTTTCGCCCTTGTCTGTGGGGCCTGGGGTAAACCGGCTGCCTCCTGCGGCTCGCAGGCCAGGGGACTCATGGCCTGATACCAAGGGGAGTTCAGAGGGATGGAAGAGACAGCAACAAGCACACTGGAGGAGCTGGATTGTGCTGCTGTTATTTCTGTCGTTACTGAAAGGGATAATGGAATAGAAAGTGCGCTTATAAAATCTGTGGGTAATGCCATGTGGGGGGGGGGCACCTTCTGCAAGCACTTTGGAGGGCTGGTGTTCAAAGCGGCCTTGACAAATGGGAGAAATGGTCGGAGATCAATAGAATAAAATGCAACACAGGAGAGTGCAAAGTACACACTTAGGAAGGAGAAAACAAACGCATACACACAACATGGAGAAGGTCCAGGCTGACAGTGATGGAGCAGGAAAAGATTTGGGTGAGCAGATCACATGCTGAATATGAATCAGCAGTGTGCCACTGTTTTAGAAAGGAGAAGGGGGAGGCCAAGCAGGCATGCCAGATGTGGGGCCTGGGAAGTCAGCATTCCTTGTTTCTCAGGACTGAGACAAGTGGAGGACTGTGTCCAGCTGTGGGCATCACACTCCAGAGACAACATAGGCAAATAAGAGCCAGCTGAGGGGAAAGCAGGGGAATGATTGTAGTCTAGAAGGCATAGCTTACAAGGAAAGGTTAAAAGAACTGGTTTGTCTGGTCTGGAAAAGAGGAGGATAAGGAAAGGCATGGCAAGATGTCAAATATGTAAAGATTGCCGTGAGACCAACTAGTCATCGGGTAGATAGAGAAGAAGGTGAGGTGTTTTTCAGTGAGAGCAACCAATGTAAGATCTAAAGGAAAAAGCATGTTCCTACTAGCAGGAGCCCTATGAAAGGGCTGTCCCTGTTGCTAAAGATATTTAAGAAAGGTTAAACAAGTATCAGGAAAGACAGGGAGAATGGAAAGGGGAGAGGAAGAAGGGTTGGATTATCTGTGCAGGTCCTTCTGGCCATACGTGTCTGTGACACAGTGATTTAGAGTGGGGCAGTACCCAAAATGTGTCTGGTAAATTCCAAACATGAAAGCAACTCCTTGTCTCAAGGCATTTGTTGTCCTAAAATGGTCTTTGATTTTTGCAAAGAAGTTGTATTTCTTCTAAAGTGTTATATTTAGCACATGGACAGCACCTGTATCCCGAAAGTCATAACCAGTTGTTAAATATTTTAAATTATTATCTGCAACCATACTTTAAGTCTGGCTGAGTTTTGCATCCATTCAGATCAAAGTTTCTTTACTGGCATGATTACAATGCCTGCACTGCCAAAGCTAACATATAATACAAATTAAATGATAAATTACATGAAACATTGTTTCATCCATATCCAACACTAATATTGTAAGATGTAGAAACCTAACCTCCTTCTTCAAAAATAAAATAAAATGACGAGAGCCAAAAAAGAGCAGTGAGAAGAAAACGGGAACAGTTATTCAACATTGTTCCGGGCATTATCCTAACTAGGAAAAGCAGTTGATGTTAAGCTGAATGTAGTCAATGCACAGAATAGATCGATTTAGCTGATCAAAACATAACAAAGGCTGCTGCCTCCATCGTGGCCTAGCTGAGTCAGGATATTTATATACAACGTAGGCAGAGATGTCAGACCTAAAAGACTGCGTTTACACTGGGAAAAAAATATGTTCTTATGTTTTCTTAGCTCAGCTAAACTCACTCACCTTTTCTGGTCCTGCTGCACAGAATTCATCTGTGGGGCTCTTGGTAGCCCAAGTGATACTATGTGGGGTAATGTTCACCTACACTCCCCTGATGGTGGATCGGAAGTAGCACCCATACATCTGCATGCTTTACTTTTTATTATATACTTAAGGAGCCAGATCTTTTGTGAAGAGGGAGAACTCAGTGAGAGCAGTTGCGCATTATGAAAGCACGGGGGACGGGGGGAGGGAAAAATCAGGTTTTGCTACCTGTTGTCTTTTGTTTTAAGCAGTCTTTGTCTACAGCTGAATGGTAACTTTCTGGCCTGTTTGTATTTCTGCTCATCCACCCGTCCACCATCAGGCTCTGAGCTATTTCTTGCGCTGTTGCCCCACTTGGTTTGTGCTTCTGTCAGGCCGTGCGTGAGTGCCTTTTATGGCACAGCTGGCTAGGCCGCGCGTGAGGACCTACAGCCCTGACACATCCTTCTGCCTGTGCTCCGGGCCCACCCTCGGGTGGGCGGCACATGCAGCAGGGAGGATGAAAGGGGGAAAGCGAGAAAGGGTATTTTTAGCTCACCTAGGAGGAGCACTGCAAAATGACGTCAGCGTAGCTCACTGTGCGGCAGGGCCCCATGACACTGCGCGTGCCCATGTCTGCGCCGCTGGCTCAGGCTGCGGTGCGGCTCTGGTTACTCGGCTCCTGCTCATGCCTGCTGACACAGGGCTTAGTCCTAAGTGTGAAAACAAATGGCTGAGGACCCACGTGTTTTACTTTGCACAGGGCAAAAGCTAGGGCAAGCCCTGTCACTCACCCAGAAATATTTTGGCAGTGTCCATGGATATCTGCACGACTTGGGAATTTCAGTCCCTGCCCATCTCCAATGACAGGCTCCAGTGGCCCTGACAGCTCCCATATACTCTCTAGCCGAGCATGGCATTTACTGATCATTATTCTAGCGCAGTGAGCAGGCTCCAAGTTTTGCAGTCACAAGAAACACATTCCTCTGGGTTTACCCTTCTAACTTTACTGCTCGTGGTGTGACCAGAATAATGATTCGACTCCCTCAAGCGCAGCAGGCTCCAGGCACCCGCATTCTGATGCAAGGCAGACAAGTCGCTGCCTGTTTCACCTCTAAAGTTTGGAGGTTTTTTTTTCTGTTTTTCAGTCAGGATCAGTGTCTGAAAGACACAGACCTGTCAGGTTTGTGTACGTGTTGGGAGCTGATTCTGTGAATTGCTGGGGCTAACATTTGGGAATAGGCACACATGAATGCTGCTGCATCTGTATATATGTGTGTGTATACATATGTGTGTGTGTGTATATATGCATATATTTAGGGGAATGTGCTTAGCTAGCTAATCTGATTCATTTCAGACATGCTCATCACTCTCCCACGCTCCCTTTAAAGGACCTCCTGATTCAGGGAAGCTAATGCAAATCTGTCAGAACTGTTCTGATTTTGTTGTTGTTGTTTATTTGTTTATTTTGTTTGGGGATTTTCTTTTTCTTTCTTTTTTTTTTTTTTCTGAATCAAGGCTATACTGAGGAGATGCCTATGGTATCACTGTGTGCTGAACTCTAAATGGAGTCTAGCCCTACCCAACAAGCTAAATTCAGCTAATGAAATGTACACTTGGTATTAGTGAAATTGAGGAGGCTTTCACATGTGAAATGGATGGTAGAATTTTTGGCAGTCCTGAAGATTTATGGCTACCTCCACATTTGCTTGGAGCACGTTAGCATGCAGCACCCTGTAAAATTAGGTCATGTTTCTCTGGTGCAAAAGGCTTGCTGATATGTGGGATATCAAATGTGTAAAATTATTTGCACTTTACCTCTTAATAACAATGAAAGGATGAGTCATAATTACTTTCTGGGAATATTAAAATCCTAGACATAATGTTTCTTGCATCCTACCGTGAATCCATGCAGCACAGTGCTGTATTAAATGTTCTTTTTTATTACAGAATAGTGATGTCTAATAACTTCCGAGCTCAAGTTTTACCGCAGTATTTATAATTCACAAACACAATAACATTTCTCCATTTAACAGCCTGGGGCAGACACCACAATGTGTTGTATAGCACCAGAGCAAATAATGAGATAGGATGATGTCACTTTGTAGCGTTCCTCCTAAGTGATCTAAAAATATTCTCTCTCACTTTTCCACCTTTCATTATAGCCTTCTCCCTTCTGCCTCACGCTTTTGCACCAGTTTCCATAGTAACAACTTCTATTGTATCCAAGACTGCAAAGAAAAGAATTCATGCAGATGTTGTCATTGATCCAACACCTTGCGGCAGCTTTTATGATGCATTGTCTTCTTATTTCCTGCTCTAATTTCTCCATTCTTCCAAAGTAAAATGGGTTCAGACTCTTCCTCCTACTTAGTGCCTTTGATCTGAAGGAAAAGAAGGGGGAAAAAAAAGTATTTTATTATGAATCCTAGTCTTTCTTTGGATGCTTCTTGAGACCTAATATATTTTACTGTAGAGCCAGCTACAGGTTTGCTCGTCTGGTTATAATGTGTACCTTAACTAAAAATACTAAAGGAATCAAGAATGATTAGCACTGGGAGACCCTAATTAAAACCTCTCTCTGAAAGGGCATGGAAAACTTCTGTTTCATACTGAGATGCTATTTACTGTTTGCATAGTCTCACCAGAGCTCGCTTGCCTTTTTTTTTTTTTTTTTTTCCTTCTCTTTTTTCCCCCCTGCTAAGCGCCTAGGGAAGTTTCCACATTTTGGCTGTGTTCATTGTTTGGTTTCTCCCCACCCAGTCTTGTCGTTACAGCTTGGCTTTGAGGAAAAGGGAGGGACACAGCAGTGCTGTGTTGGAAAAGCTTTAACATGGTTTACTGCAGAAACAAAATGTAGCTGTACGAAAAAACAGAGAACAAGGAAATCTGCTTAATCACCTATTGTCTGCTTTTTTTTTTGTTTTGCATTCTTCACCTATCACTCCTTGCTGCAGCTGGATGTTATTCTTTAGATTGTAAGAATGTGACAGTCTGATCATAATAAATATGTGACTGAAGACCTGTGCTTTGGCATCTGCATTATTTATTCACCTAAAGCAGGAGCTGTTCTATATTTAGCGTATGATGTCAGTGGGTTGTTTGGATCCTTAGAAATTGGCAGGAAGCCACGTCTCACATGATATATGAAATCACTGATAAATGCTTCTTTTCACCCAAAGAAAAACAGCTTAATAAATGCAGCTCTTTCCTGCTTTCATCTTTCCTCTCCCCACCATGCTGCCTTCCACTTCTGGGATTTGTCTCTCTGTGGCGCAGCGCAGCCCCATCTGTGAAGTGGAAATGAGCACGCAGCATCTCAGATCAAAATGAGGCTCTTGGTATGCACAGGAAGTCACTTCCCTCCCAAGCCCCCCTCCTCTTCCCCTCCTCCCCCCCGAAATCCTGTAGTGCTGCCAGAGGCCTGGTGAATCCAAGGGAAGGGAAAAAAGGGAGAGAGGGAGAGCCTCCATACAGCAGAGGCTTTGTGGGAACGCTGGTATTTCTGGTATGTAATTAGTTTCAGTTGCTTTGTAGCAGGCAAGGAACAGGGGGACAGAGCGTGATCCCACGCTGTTTGTTCAGGGTAAAAATGGCACCGTGACAGATAATAGCCGTTATCTATCTCAAACACTTCTTTGATGCAAGTGTCCAGCAGAAGCTCTTGCGTTCACACGTTCATGGGGGGAATGCAGCCTGGATGCTTTGCTGGCATTGCTGTGAAAGCAAAGGTCGTGCAAAGCAGCGAGTTTTACATATAAAAATAGATTCTGCTGCCAGCTCTTCAGCTGCTGCAAACTGGCAGGACTGCACTGAATTTACAAGAGCCAGTTCAAGCCAGCTGTGGGTTTGATCCTTATTTCGACTGTGGGAGGAGGCAGGGGAGTAAACAAAGCCCAGCAGAGCTCCTGAACCCACAGGGGCATTCCCAAGCCTGGCACATGCCATGGGCTCAGGGCATGCCTCAGCTCTCCAGGGCAGCAGGCAGGCCTCTGGGGAGCTGCAACTGTACCAGCAGCAGATCCCAAGGCTGGAGGTTGGGCTTGAGGTTGGTTGTTGCTCACAGAAAAGAGCACAGCTGCCCCAGGGCTGGTCTTCCCAGCAGGGCCAAGTAGGATGAAAAATATCCTTAAAATAAGGTTCACTTTTGTCTGCCTGGTTTCCCCAGACCATTAATCCACCTAAGAGGCTCTCAACAAGGTCAACAAGGGTTTCTTGCACTGGGTGAAGGCAGTCAGCATGACGCTGGAGATTTAACCATGCCAGCATTTCCCTGCGGTGGTTTAATATAACTCTTGCCAAAGCAGTCCCAGTAAACAGATCAACCATGAGGGTGCTGGTGTAGGCAGAACTTGGGTACCAAACTTGAAACAAGGTTAATATAACCAAGGTTAGCAATGCTACGTAATGTTAAACAACAGCTTTGTACAAACAACAGTCACAGTTGCTTTGGACTGTCTGTTATGCCTCAAAGAGGGGAAATTCAAGCAAATTCAAGGTATTTTCATGAAAAAGAACAGCACAGGGAAGATACAACCTTACTGCAGGATTGCTACACTGCAGATAGATTATTTAGCTTGCTTTTGCCTGTTTATTATAAACAAGCACACTCAGGCTTCCACTGCATTCCTATTTGCTTGATGGGTTTGAACAGTAATGTACTGGGATAAAAAACCTGCCCCTGAGAAATCCAGACTGCTCCAGCAAATAGGATCAAATAAAGTTGGTTGCATCATGTGGCCCACTAATGTTCAAAAGTGACATCTGTGTATCCTGAGCTTATTCAAACCAGCATTTTGCTTTGTTTTGGTGAATATGATGACCTGCAGGTTAAGCATCAGAGAGACATTTGGCAAGAATTAAACAGAGAAAGGTGGGGACAGAGCACAAAAGGAAATTCTTTCAAGAGCTTTAGCATAAAACAACCTTCTATAAAGGAATATGTGAGACAAGGTTTTAAATGAGACAGTTGTCCTCCCAGGAAAAACATCATGAAGTTGTTACACAAAAACTCATTAAAAATAAAGTTAGCCAATACCACAAGATGATATCTCAGTAGTCCCAGATGTTTGCTGTTCTGGGAAAAGGGAGGAAAGATTAGTCTCAGAAATTCACCCTTGTGTCAGCAGGGTACTCAAGGAAACTTGAATTGAGTTTGTAAAATAAAGAAAGATGCTGCTTATTGGAGTAAGATAGGCAATGCCACTAAAAGCTAGTTGCCATTTCGAAAGGCAAAATGGATCCTGATAGCCAGTACCGAGCAGGAACCAGTGCAACGACTGCTGTGGAACTGGGAATGAAGAAATTTGGGGTTGTTCCAAACATGTTTCTTATGTGATACTGGGAGATTCCAGTAGCCTTCTGCCTCAGTAACCCCTAAGTGACATGGGAAGAAAATTATTTCATCTTCTTCCCATGTCATAATTCTTTAAATGTTCAACTTTGAGAGATGGGATGATTTCTTAGTGTGCTTTTGTTAGCAGGCGGTCTGCCCTCAGTTTGGGCTTAGTCGTGCTAAGAACAATTGATTATGCTTGGGCCAAATCTTGTAGAATCGTCCATAACTGTTATTGCTCCGGTGAGTTGCAAGAGCTTCTCTCTCAGGTGTTTGAACACCATTTTTTGCAAATGTTTCATAGCTGTCAAAACTTAGCTGAAAAGTGGGGAAGGGAGGGAGAGCCTCCATGGATGGGAGCAAACAGATGAGGCTCCTGATCATTTCCCAATGTGATGCTGAAGAGAGCTGACTTGAGCCTGTTGTTCCTATCTAGTCCTAGCAGAGCGGCATGTTACTGGCTTCGTCTGTACGGCAGCATTCAAGGGGGAAGCACAGTGAAATTCCTGGTGGAGCTGCCGTAAGAACACCTGTGTCCCAGCAGCCGTCATGATGAGTCGCAGCCAGCTCAAACCTTGCTCCAGGCAGGGCAGGTGATGCGAACAAGCACAGTCAGCCACAGCAATCCCAGGGTGAGCCTGTGAAACAGCTTTCTGAATGCATCACCCCGAACCAGCCTGATGTAATCAGCCCACAGCCACCGTGAGTGTAGCTTACACGCGTAGCTGGGCCACAGACTTGACGGGGTAGGACTCTGGGCTCTCCTAGCCATGCCCTGCAGCATGTGGCCAGGCCGGTGGTTGCTCCTGGTTCTTTTCAAGTCTCTGTGTGCAAGGGAAAAATACAAACATGTCTGGTATACCCACAGATGTGCACTGGTTAACTAAACATAGACACCTAGGCTGGGAGAATTTCTTACAGAGGGCATCTGAACTTGATTTAGTAGCGTGCATGGGTGAGTTTACCACTGCCAGCTTTAAGTCAGCATCACAGTTACGTGACACACAGACCCAGTGCCTACACTAGTTGTATTTCACACATTTTTTCAATTTGAGAGGTGTACTCATAGAGGTCTTGTTTCAGAGTAGAAGTCCCCTATTTCACTGTGGCTTAAGTTATTTACTATCATTTAAAACCTGAGAAAAACAAGAGAAGGCTGAATTTGCAAAGGGTGAGGCTGACATAGACACTCATGGATGGCCATAAGTAGTGGGAAGTCCAACAAGGAGACACTAAATTAGGAAAGTTGTGTTTCCCCTCTCCCCCAGTGAAATCTTGGAGATAGCCTATAAAGCTTTACACAGGAGCAGAACTTACTCAAAGGCTGTTTAGAAGAAGCAGCCTTTATATCTTTTTAGCATTTCCTTTCAGGGTTCCTATGGAGTGAGAAACTGGTGTCTCCAGGCTGAACGGAAGGAAAGCCAAGTAGAGCTGAGTCTCCTTTGCAGAGGTAGAGACACATTATGCCTGCTATTTTTGATAGGATTTAAGAGACATTCGGGGGTGTATCTAATTGTAAACACAGAAATAATCAGTTCATATCTGTGCTCTCAAATACTCTGCTCTATAGAAACAATAGAGATAAAATGTTAGGATGTAAAATACAGAGCCCCAGATATACTTAGTCCCACACTAGATATACTTAGTCTCTTTCCAGGGTCTCGTCAAAATGCCTAATTTCCTTTTTGTCCTAGAGCAGTTAAATTGTAGGGCCTGTTAACCTAGATTAGTAATGGAGTCATTCTGTTCTAGGGGGCCAAAAATACTTTTCACGTATTTTCTTAACACAGAAATAACCTGATTCTTTACTACTAAAACAAAAGACAAGCTGCTCTGTTATTTATCTTCACATAATGTTTTGCTTCATGTGAATCTGCAAATAAGAAAAATATCTACATATGTTCAAAGCCCCTAAATTTGAAGCATTTAATAAGACATTAGTGACCCAACATTCTCACTTATCCAGAACAATTTCCAGCTGAAACCTTGACAACAATGGAGTGATTCAAAGTTCACAGATGTTTCTTGAAGATTTTCTCAGAACATCTAGACAGATGGATTTCACAAAGGGTCTCTGTTTACCATCAGACAAATATGATATATACTAGATTCACCTTTACCCATAAACCACTCGACTGAGACTTCATCAAAGAAAACATGCTTTTCATCATACCTTTTACTGGCAACTGAGCTGTGCCCAGAAGCACTTTGCACTAAGCCATTTTCTTGTAAATACTTACAGGCTTACTGCTCAGCCTCCGTCCTTCAGGAGACAGTGGGAATTCATGAAGGAGAATGACACTTCCACATGGTTGTTTGTGTGGCCAGAAGACAGCTTTTTTTTTTCTTTTTTTTTTTTTTTATGCAGGGCTGGTGAAGAGAAACAGCTCATTTTCTTCATTAGCGTGCTTTTGGAGTTCACCCTTAATTGCAGATATGATGTCCTTCAGTGTAATTGGCTATTCCCTTGTTTTGAGCTCTTTTAAGGGCCTGATTAACCTTTACTGTCCCTCAAGCTTTTCGTCATGACGGGCAACAGATAAGATAAAACCTGTTGATGTGTTTGAGAGCTCTAGCAGATCTTTCCTATGCACATTAGTCTGGAGTTGTTTCCTGACATTTTGTTGCCCACTCTTCTAGCTTTGGCTTTGATGGAAGCTAGCGGAACTTGCTTAAATAGATAGTGAAACCCAAAGGCGAGGAGGAAGATGGGGTCAGCTGAGGCTCACCAGCTAAGTGAAGTGATGAAGCAGTGACTCCCTGAATCACTGCGGAGTTTGTATGGACTCCCTTTTGTGCCCCTTGAAGCTCTATGCTCTTTGGCTACTGGGAAATAGAAGAAGATACACTGGGACCTGTCCATGTTGTCTTCCTCTTTCTCCCAGTTTCCTCTCATCTGCTGTCCCTGCTCCTTCCTTCCTATGACCTCCTCATAGCTTTTCCCCAGGTATGCCCTAATAATACTTTCACATCATCAGAAATAATGCCCTCTTTTCACATTGATCATTGCACTAAGACAGTACTTGCAAACTAATTTTCTGTCCTCTCTGCTTTCTTGTTTAATTCCCTTTTTATTTCATACTGCTGGAGTTAGCTCCTTGTGTCAAGGACTGCCCCATGTTTTAGACGTGTATGATGCCTTACAAAATGGAGATCTACTAAAGCCTGGCCTCTATACACTGCCACAGTAGAACAGAAAAACCTTTTATTTATCCAGTTCCACCATAAAACTCAGTAAACTTCAGTAGTGCTCTGTATCAAATTTGCCTATGATATTTCTATCATGTGGACTGGGCTGGTTCCATGTGTTTTTGGGATCCTGTGGTTCTAGAGTGGCAACCTTGAATACGAAGCGTAGCAAGAAAGAGATTATAATGACAGACAATATGTCAGTATTAAATAAATTTAGTGACAGCACTAAATGCAAGAAGAGAGGCCTTCACCAAAATCTTGAGCAGCAAGAACTTGACCTTGCATGAATTTGAGCCTATGGGAATTGCAGCCAGAGGAAACAGAATGGGGTTTCCTATTGGAATTGGACTTTGTTTCCTGGTGGAGAGGTGAAATTTGTGGAGTACCTCCTGAGTGCTTGGCAGGAGTCCAAACTTCTAGTTGCCAACTAGGCATGGAGTTAGGTGTTCACTTTCAGGACCATGGGATGGATCCCTCTTCAAAACAGACAAAAAAACCAAACTCCAAAGAACAGTAAAACCACTGGGCTCCTGGAAGTGTCTGTAGGAAAAGCGTCTTTTTGGTGGTTCAGCTGCAAACTGAACGCAATGGCCTATGCAAGGCCATGCAGTGTGGCAGGGAGATTTGACAGGGTGTTTATAGGGGCAGCATCTGGATCCTTGTAGCCCATGCGATACAGTGTCTGTGTTCCTTCTCAGCCTCCCAGAGGAAGCCAAGATGGAGGCAGCTGCGTGGAGATGGCTGCTAGGGGAAAGGCTGGCAGGGGACCTGAGCGTCTAAGCAGCAGGGAGAGGAGGGAAGGAGCGCCTTTCTACAGTTGCATGAATTGTTCTCCTGTGCTATTTCTTGACTCTTTCAGAAGATCCTTAAAGCCTGAAGTGGAAAAAAAATGATGCAGTGTTGAGGAGCCAGAACCTGATTTCCTTGTGGCTGTATTACATACCGTCTATTGTCGGTGGGGTGAGGCTCCCATCTACTGATACCAAATCATTTGGATCACAGGGAGTGGGACATGGGAGCCAAGGGAATAAACTGCTGGATATTTCACTACTGTCACAGGGTTTTAAGTGGGGAAAGCTGGTCATTCTGTGCTTTTGCTGTGGGTGTAGCAGGCTTGTTCTCTGTTGCTCTGAGTGACTCTGGCTTTCAGGTAACACACAGCTCTCCTTGCTCTCCAGGGGTGCCCTGAGTCCCATCTGAAACCCATCACCATAGCTAGCAGTGTTTGGTGCTGCAGGGAGGCAGTCAGAGTCGCTGGGGACACTTGGGCTTGGCCAGTCTGAGACATGAAGTCCTGACGGCTGAGAGCCACTCCAGCTGTGGGAAAGGGGAGGACAGGAGAAAGGATAGAGCTGGAAGGGAGTGACTTTGGGGAGGACCCAGGAAATGGATCTGTTGTGAGGGAAGCTCCACTTCCCCACAGATGAGCTCTCCTCAGTCCAGCCTCGCAAGGGTGGCTGCAGCACACCCAGGCCTCCAGCACCATGGTGTAGGCAAAGCAGGCAGTGGAGACACAGCTGTTTTGCTGCCCTGAATAGTCTGCTGCCCTAAGGCTCCGATGCCGGTGACTAAGGGCCAGCCTGGCAATATTTGTATCAGGCAAAATCCTGAAGCCAGCAGAAGCAGCTGCTTGCTCTCTCCTGCCGTGCAGCTGGCTCCTGTAGGGTAGCGGAGGATTACGCCGTCTCCTTGGCCTCAGGGCAACACAGAGCGGCAGTGCGACTCGTGTTACTTTGCCTCAGCCTTTAACACGAGCACTGCTGAATTTGTGAGGTGAAATGGGCCAGACTTTGCAAAACGCATACAACAAATGGATCTAAGCGGGAAAGGCACGGGCTGCTGATTTCCTAAGCAGGATCAGGTCTGTCATGCTATCCTGACCAGCCAGCTTTTCTCTTTCTGCAGGCAGAAGACAGCCTTTAGTGAGCCCTGGGGTTAAGCCACACTGAGAGCTGTGAACGCTGCAGGTGGCTGCCCTGTGACCTCCTCACCCATTGCTTTGGCCAGGCTCCTGGGATCAGATATGTCACCTTTGCATAGCTGTGACTCCCACTGATGTGGGTCACAGTTTTCCTTTAGGGACTAGAGTGACGGCACCGTTGTGGATATTGCATCATGAGGATGACTCACGGCTCCCCAGCTTTGTGTACACAATAAGCAAGATCTGGGCTTCTCCCTGTTCCCATCCCCAGTCACCACTGTTTCCTGGTGCTCAGGGCAAGCAGATAAGTGAGGCAGGGCCAGCCTTGGGAGGATCCTGGTAATGCATGTTTGCCAGGCTTCTCTTCCATCTGGTTAGCGGTGGACACTAATATAAAGCTACAAACTATTTTTCTATTCATTTAACTCCATTCCTGTATGTCAACTGCAGAAATATCTGCGGGAGAAACTGGCTTGTTCCGCCGCATCTCGTTTCCCCCATCTGCATGGGGTGACTCACAGCTCTTCCAGGCTCTGAGTTGAATCACAACAGGCCTCTGCTTTGAGGGCTTGCACAGGGGCTATAAAAGCTGCAGTGTGTTTGCATCACTCCTTCTTTTAAGAGCCTGTCCCAGCGGAATTCAGTTGCCATTGCCATGACTTAACTGTTTTCCTCGAGGGTCTGGTCAGCATCAGATATGCACATGTGCAACATCCATTTAAACCCATAATAAATGTGCGCACACATTTTGTGTGATGACTAGGCCCCAGACGCACACAAAAATGTGTTTTAAACTGGCACGGAGGATTTGGGTTGTCATTAAACCTCAAGGAACAAGGCCCACTTCTGCATTCTTGTGCATCAGGGATTTGGGGATGTGCAGGTCATGAAGGACCAAACTCATGCTGCTGCTGTTATTTCTTTTCCCGTAGCCGGCTCCGCGGGATAAAGAAATATGACTCCAGCACTTTCTCACTCTGCATAGACTTCCTGCTGCAATTTTCCCCTCCCTCTCGGCTCTTGTGCTGAGTGCAAAGGAAATCTGCTTAGCCTTTACTTTCTCACATATGTTTCAGATGTGCAGGGGTGTGATTGTAAACAATGTCATCAGCCATGCCAGAGCTGTCTACTCCTACCGCGCTCTGTTCCCAGCACCCTAGGGGTTCCAGTAATAGGGTGTAAAGCAAACAAAGCAAAACAGTAATCTGGTGTTCCAATTGCATTTTTGTTTTTAGAAAATGTTAATGATAGGTTATGTGATTACCCTAGGTTTGGCTCCACTTACTCTTTATTAAGCACATCTGGTATTTAGTAACAGTATAAGTAGCAGGAGTTTTTCTGGCGCACAAATAAGATTATCCAATGTTGCCATGCAGTATGGAAACTCCTCAGGGAAGCCAGTGAACTGTGTGGAGATACAAGACTTTCTTGTCGGCTGGGCATCCAGCCAGAATAGCTCAAAAATGTGCATTGGCACAGAGCTGTTGCCACGCAAACACTTCTGGAAATTTCTGTGTTCAGGCCTGCCAAATCCTTTATATGTAACATGAATTTCTGTCTTCCTCAGCAGCCTGGCTTAAGCCTGAGCTCTCCTGTACACTTTAAAAAGGAAAAAAATCCGACACTAACTTTCAGTCCTGTTTCCAGTGCACCACTGCCAAGCTAACAATTTCACTGAATTAGGGGGAATTTCCTAAAACATTTGTTTGAGTTACATTAAGTGTAACATGTGGGAGACAACTGTGTTTCCTGGAGGATTCTGAAAGGAAAGCTGTCTCACTTCATGGAGACTGCCTAACGTCTAGCAAGAGAAAAACAACCAGCCATGACAAGAAAATGTTTTTTAAAACTTGGCAGAAGAAGGGGGCTTTATTTACTTTGAATGCCTTTTCCAGTCTGGTCAATGTAGCGTATGAACAGAGGGCTGGAGAGGGGGAATGGTGTTTTTGTTAGGGCCCACGACGTGGAGTCAGAAGGTCTGGGCTCTAGTTTGGGCTCTCCCATAACCTTCCTGTGAGACCTGGGTGAAGTACTTCACCCAAGAGAAGTGAGTTGTTTCGACATCTGAGCTTCTCTCTGGGTTTAGTGGAGGTATTGCTTGCCTCTTGCATGCATGTTTGTGTGAATCTGGGCTCTGCATCCATAAGAGATGGATATTAATACTCCACACTACTTAAGGAAAGGCCTGGGAAAGACATGAAGCTGAAGAGCACATGTTCATCAGCTGCTTGACAGAGCCTGGCTTCTGCTCTTGCAAGTCAATGGCTTTTGGAGCGTTCAGCCTGACCGCCCAGTATCTAGGGATCTTTGTGGCTGTCCCTTAAACATGCCTGTCACATTTGGCTCTCCCATCCTTAACAATGGGATAAATGTATTTCCACCACAACTTTGTTGACTTAGTGATGTTGTGCCTGGTAGTTTCCAGACTTTTTTTTTTTTTTTTTTCTGTGAAGAGAGCATGGAAGATGACTATTAGCAGAGGAGACATATAGTTGCTTAAGAACATATTGGGCATAATTTTTATCTGGCCAATAAGCAGCCCCAATACTTGGGTACTTTGGAGCTCTCCCATTTTTGAATTAGCTCTCAGAATGGCAGGGAACTCTCTGGGTAAAATTAGTGGAAGGACAGCACAAGCACCCTGCCAGTTGCTAGCTGGCTGATGGCTGGTAGCTCAGCTGTCCTGCGGTGAGCTTCTGATGCAACCCCCAACCACAGGAAAGAGCATCTCATCCAAAGTGCTGACGCGGCTTCAAGCTGCATGCCAGCATAAGAGGAGGAGAGGATCTGACTCTAGACTGCATGCCTTTGACCGCAGCAACCATCCCCACCTCTGAGAGAGGCAAAGGAAGGGGGAACCAGCATCCCGTAGCTTGTGTAGCATCAGTGATGTTTTTTGGGAAAGGGGGAGAGCATTAATAACAGTGATGTAACAGCTGTCTGAAAGAAAAACAGAGAAGTTTGAGATTTTCCTGTCTGCTGACCCACCTTTTGCTCTCAGAAAAACCATACGAAACTGATAAGTGCAATTAATAACCTCCCCATGAATTCACTCGTTTACAACAAGAGCTTCTCTTCAGCCTAGTCTCTTCTCTGGAGATGTCGCTCCCCTGACTATGGCACCTGCAGCATCCCTGGCTTCTGGGAGACATTTTGCCAATTAGCCCAAAGGGAAAGATGGGGGGACGTGAGGTGAGAGGGCATGAGAATAACAAAGTGTAACCAAGGGAAAGACTACAAGAATGGGGAACAGGAAAATACGAGTGTTGGTCTGAGAGAGCTGCATTTCCCCAGAGAAACCGAATCTGAAACTGAAGGAAAAGAAAGAAAGAAAAAAAAAGCAGGCAGGAAAGTCTCAGCAAGAGAGAACTGGCAAGCAAAAGCAAAGAAACTGAGGAGGATGGTGGCCAGGAATGAATGGGAACAACAAGGGGAAAAAGAGAGAAGTAGGTAATACCACATGAAAAGAAAAGGAGTACATGAAAAGCAAGACAAATAAAGTATTTTTATATGATGGAATAAAAAGCAAGAGAAGAAAAAATGACACGGAGAAGACAAAAATATCAGCAGTGGAAGGAGGAAAAATGAGAGAGGTATATGGGAGAAAACAAGTGAAAAAGAGAGACTCGCACTGCTTTTGTGTTAGTTGAGTTTCTTTTTACTGGTCCCACATTGTACTGCAAAGTCCCAAGGGCCATTTTGTTTCTGTGTGTGACCCGTTATGGCTGATTATTCAGGATTCCATGACTAAGTAATTAGAAGAAAAGGAAGAGAAAATAGCCTAAAATTCACCAGAATGTGTCACAACGTTTTGCCTGAAGGGCTGCTCTCTTCAGAGGGAATTGTTGCTAGAAAATGTCTCAGATGCTGAGATCCTAGTGCCTGTGTGGCTGGCCTCGCTGTCGCCTGGGCAAGCTGTGGGGGCTCACAGATTTCTGCAGCTCCCACCCACTCTGCAGTACTGCTGTGTTCTGCTTGGGAGGGATGTCGGAGAAGGGAGGATCCCAGGGAGTTTTCCTGCCAGCATGCATCAGTATCCCAAAGCTGGCTCTGATCTTCCAAGATTTGACCAATGTTTGTTGAAAGTGGAGTAACTCACAGTGCAGGGTGGCTTGGCTCTTCACAGGCCTTAATGAGAAGTCAGAAAAACAGGAGTGGACAGTAGATTTCTGTTCTGATCTGAGTCTACTTTCTATGCCTTGCTTATTTTAACTTGGTGTCTTTTATTTATGTACTCAAATGAGACAGAAACATTTTAAATCCAGGAGGCACATGGACCTCCTTACTGCATCACCGAGAAACCTGGAGCCCTGGACGCACACATCAAAGAAGAGCTTTTTTCTCTGGAATTATATAATGCCTGCTATGCATATGGGAACTAAGCAGTATCTTACATTGAGGGGGCACACACACTAATGTAAGCATTGAGGGGGCACACACACTAATGTAAGCAAGACATGTTAACTGCACTGTATGTCTTAAACTATGGTTCCATGGGACAGTAAATCTAGTATAAAGTACCTTGTGCTGCAGCAGAATATCACAGCCATGTGCTGCAAAGCACTGAACTAGCACAAATTTAATATGCTGCTTCAAGTATGTTCTGGCAGACATCATACTGAATCAGGTAACCTCTATCCTCCAGTCAGCAAAAAAAATGGCATAAATACCATATTGGGTGCTCTGGCAAAATCAGCAGAAACACATTGTGTGCTTAGACCAGATCTTGATCCAATATGTACATGAGGTGCTCCTGTAGTGCCAAAATCTCACATTAATGAAGTCAGAAGCACAGGCATATACATTAGCTGCGTGCTCGGAATTCTTAGGGATGGCAGCACTTCATGGCAGGGGGCCTTTTCAGATCAATCATTAAAGGCCCTTTTTTACATTGGGACAAAAACATTTCCTTTGTTTCCAATAACCTTAGCATTTGCAAATATTGAACTGGTCCTTTTGCTTATTGTACTTACGTACTGCAGTTTGTACTCACAGCACAGCTACTGTGAGAATGACCGGTTCTTCTGTTCTCCATCGTTGTCATATTGTCAAACATGGTTGTGTGGGTGTGTTTAAAGATTGCTGACCAAGCATTATATTGACTGCATGGCCATAAATGCAGTTTGCCATGCTGGAACTGTCACTTAAAATCTAACATTTAATTCGTTTGAGATAGAAGGAAATAATTTGCTCAAACAAAGCATTCCCCTTGGTTTGTCTTAATGTACATATTCTAGTGATGTGCCAGAAGGGGCCCTCAGTATTTTCTTGTTAAAGTTTCATGACTAAGTTGAAAAAAAGCTTGGAATGATTTCTCTACCTCTGGGGAAAATCCGACTCTCCACATTGTGCTTAACCATCCCTGCTAGAGCTGATTTATTCCTGGGGCTCATAAAACATTCCTGAAAGAGTAAAATTTTTTGCCTTGTGACTGCAGCAGATTGCACCAAGTGTTGGGCACTTTCAAATCAATTTCCAGTGAGGAATTGAAAGGTACGTTGGGGGACATATTTTTTTCCCCATTTCACTCATACTCCCGAGTCTCCCCTCCCAGTTTTGTACGAAATGCAGTGCAGAACACTAATTTTGGTAGACTAAAAGGAATACTTTCCCTCACTTTAAAAATGAAAGCAGTTCTTAAAAACTGAAGTTAATACTGGGTAACTGTAATGACACTTGGCAGTTACATGAAAGTTTTCATCTTCTAGCCATTTTACATTAAGTAATGAATCCTCTGAACTCTGCTGTGGAATAGGTGGGTGAGTATTGTTAGCTGCCTTTCTCAAATGGGAAAACTGAGGCAGAGATGTTAAGTACCTTTCCTGAAACCATGAAGAGAGTCTGTTTTAGAGACAGGATCAGAGGTTAAGAGTTTTGTGCTTTGATTTCCTACATCTTGTTTAAGTCTGGAGTCATAATTGCATCGTGTACTGACCTGGGGTAGAGTGGCTCCAACTAGTCAGATCCGTGCACGGCTCCTCTGGTGGCCAGGGACTTAGCAGGGCAGTCATGCGCAGCAGACCAGAGCAAGAATGTATAATAGGTAGGATAAGGAATTGTTGTTTTCTTTAGCTTCCTTGAACATTGTTTGCTAGGCTGGTTCTTGGTGCAGCTCTCTAGCAAGCCATGCTTTCGCTTCACAGCACAGGGCCAAGTGGTTTCCTTGATGGGTGTTTGGACAGTAAGAAATGCACCTTTGATGCAGGCACTGCCGTTAAAACCAAGATTAGTGTTCATTTACTTTTGCATGAATTTTGTTGCAAGAGAATGAGCAACTCCCTCTCTAGCGAATTTATGCTTGTGCAGGAGTGTGAAATAAAACCCAGACGTAAAAGCTGGTTTCTTCCTAGCTATAGAAACAGGACTTTTATGTTGTGTGGTTCTCCTGTTCCAATTTGGAAAAGTCTTGTTCTGCATCCAGTAGAACATGTGGGGATGCATCCATCCCTGAATCCATACATCCAGCCCTGGTCTGAAAGACATGAGCTTAAAAGGGTGGGGAGTTTGCCCAGACCATGGTCACGGCACCTAGTTGGGAGCACAGGTAGTGCTTTTGGCAAAGTGCACAGGAGAATCTGAATATCTCAGCCATGCCCACAAAAACCGTATGTCTGGAACAGGGAACCACATGCCCCAAAGGAGAGCATAACATGAAAATCAGTGAGGAAAACTATCACCATTTGCCACACAGCTGTTATCAGGACTAAAAGGAGACACAGTCCCATGAAGTCCTGAAAGGATGCTCACATTTCAGTGTTCTTCAGGATAAAAAAGCTTGTTTTTCATTTGCTAAATGCCTATTTCCATCAACATATTTCCTGCATGCTGTCAAACCATGCTGTTGTCATATCAAGATGTCATCAGGCATTAAAGTATGGCTTGTATCATTCACAAGCTGGCCATACATATTCATGTGGCATAGAATGATACATCCTAAAAGGAAGGTCTACATAACACTGTAGTATTTTCTTTCTGCTCCTTGTATTAATACGAAGCCAACGTGAATCCTTCCACCTACCCACTGACTCAGCCTCTGCACGTAGTGCACATATTAATCTAGTTGGGAAGTGGAGTTTATTTTGCCCCTGTTGGGCCTTCATTTTGGAACAGAATCAGAGGGTTTGGAACAGGAGACCAATTCACACCCCAGATTTATTTTGTTTATACATAGGAAAAATGTGGAAATCCCCAGCTGCTGTATTGAGTGGCCTGAGTAAAGATGATTCCTGCATTGAAAACACAGGACCATTTTTGCTTTGAGAATGAAAACCTGCCATTTTCTCACTCCTCTGAAGCTTGCCTAAGGACTTTGCCTTGCATAACGCTGAGTTTTACTAACTGTCCACTAGAAATTATGAATACCAGCCTTGAATGAACATTAAAAAAAGAAAAGACCCTACATGATGATCTTGTTTTCATTCTTTGAATAACTCCAGGACACCACTGAAGTGGTATGATTTGAGTAAGAAAGATTGCGTAGTCACATCTGAGTCACAGTAATGGGATTGTCAGAGATTATCGGACCACACCGTAAGTGCAAGAGAGTCTGAGAAGACAATGAACCTTCCAGGGCACTGACACTAACAGATATGTATCTTGTGTTTTAAAAACTAAGAATACAACTCCACCTAGACCTATTAACTTGTTTGGATTCTCCTCAGGTGGACTTTGCGCCTTGCCTGGAGAGGAGACTCCACCACTCTGAGTAATGCATCTGCGCTGCATGTGCATCCAGAACTGATCCCTTGGCCACGCACGATTCCCTGATGATCACCTTTTACCACCAGAACGTAGACCATTAACTGCAAAGGCAGTTCTCTGCATTTTGTTGATGGCAATCAGATTTTTTGCTGCTAATATGTTACATGCTAAACATGAATGTTTCCAACTGTGCAAAGTATTTATAAAGCACACAACACATGTCTGACTGAACAGAATATGGTTCTAATATAATGTAGTATGGACATGTGGAAAAAATAATGGAAACTGCTCTCCATTCAGAATTCAAGCACAACAAACTAAAATTACATCAACATTTTCAAAATATGTTTGTTCTTTAAGCATTCCACAAAAACTATTAAGGAAATATAAACACATATGTTAAAAGTTGTGCAAATGTCCTATAGATTGCACAGGAAGCACTTTGGTTTGATTTGCACATTGGCATTGTATCATGATTCCATGAGGTCATCTCTGACTGCCAGTGAGGAGGACTGGGCCTGCAGTTCCCTCACTGTCATGTGTGCATGTGATACAAACTGAAGGCATGCCTGGATCACTGGCGTGCATATGGCGTGCTAAGATAGATCTTCTCTTGCTTGAAAGATTCTAGACTCTTTGCCTATTTCTTACTTATTTTGAAAGGAAATATACTCTGGCTCTACCTTTGCTTTTGTGTAAGCAAAGCCAGCTAAGTTATCTGTTTAAAAGTAAGGACTCTTTGGTCATCAAACATTTTGCCTCTTCACAAATCAGAGAGAAGGTAATGTGATTATATTAATGTTCTCCAGTTGTCTGTCTTATGAGGCTGTTGCAGCAAGACTATCGATTCATTTAAAGGGTATTCATTTTTGAAAACTAAAGGTAATTGCTTGATTATTAAAAAAGTATTGCACTACTGCAGAAGCCACTTTTTGTTCATTTTGAAACTCAGATATTTCTTACAGCAAAGGGCTGGTTTGGGTACACACTGTCAGGAATGCTGCTGACACAACGTGGAAGGAACCAGGGAATGGCTAAATGCTGCAGATCATCTTCAGAGGCACGTCAATGGGTACACATCTGATCTCATTCTTCTGGGAAACCCCACTGAGAAGATGTAGTAGGCCTACAGGTACTGTTGCTGGCTCCCCTCATCCTCCCAGAAGTGTGTGTCCTCACCCTGGCTCAGCCTCCTTCAAGTAGACCAGAACCAGGCTTGAATTTTGTGCAGCAATATGAAACCCATCTCTGATCAGAGAGAAAATGCTATTTCTACCTAAAAAGAGTTCTTTCCCTGTGCAGTGGTTAAAGAAGTCGCAGGAGGATGAATGTAGGTGCATGTCAAATACAGATGGAGGTGTGGAAGTCGAAGGAGACAGAATGGTAAACAGGAGTTGTGCCAATGATGGAAAGAGGACTGGGTGTGCAAGGGAGAAGACATGGTGGAGACAGTGTGAACGCAAGGTTTTGTGGCTTTTGAGGAGTGAAGGAGCACATGTCAAGTAGTGTGTTACAAGTCTCAACACTGTCCTGCCTTTCCCTCCTCACATCTGCCCTGCCCTTATCGGTACCTTGTGCCCAGCTCTTCTCTCCTGAGCCTTTCTGCCTGTTAGAGGGACCCCAAACATCCTCTGCACGCCCCAGCCTCCCACCCGCCGCCCGCAAGTACTGCTGTGGCCAGTGCCCAGCTATTAGAGGATAATGCAGCCAGAAACAGTATTGTGCCAAGGCAGCTCCCAGCTAAAGGGAGTCAGAAGTGCGTGGAGATGCCTGGCGGATGTGTGAGATGGCAGCAGGGTGCTGGTAAGCATGTCAAGGGAGCTTGACACCATGTTGCAGCTTTGAATTGTGGGCTAATATAGCAGGATGCCGAATCTCTCCATTTTTTGTGCCAGTGAAATGCAAGGGCAACTACTAGGTCAGATAGATCCTGTCTGCTATGGAAAAGTTGCCCTGAGTGGCATGGGAAAGGATGTGGCTGACCATGTTGCCCTTTCAGTCTCCATAGCGGGATTTGCCTGTAAGCAGCACAATACCACTGCAGCTAGCTGGCTGTTCTGTGAAGCAGACCTCCTCAGGAAACCCTGATGAGGAAGCTAATATTATTTTCATGCCTGCCAGGAGTTAATTCAAGCATTGATATTACTGGAACCTTAGCTTCTATTTTAACATACTGTTTTCCTAGAATTCACCTTAAATTTTACCCAGTAAAAGAGTAGTAGAAGGAAGCAATGCTCTGGCCTGTAAAGGTGCACATTACGCCAAGTGTTGGATCCTGGAACTCGTCTACTTTGTTACCTATAGGTTATTTCAAAAATTTCTGCGAGGCAAAAAGACCCTTTAGAAATGAGAAGTGTCCTGTGAGATAAATTGGTGTGGAACTATTGCTTACAGGAGGTAGGTTGATGATCCAGTAAGATGCGCTATCAGTTAGTCCAAGTTAGTTAGTAGCAAGTCAGTGGTGCTTTTAGTGTGCAACTAAGGACTGCAAGGACTTTTCTTTGTATGAGATGTAAAGCTTGGACAGTATTCACTAGAGGTTACTGAAGATTTCATCATTCTTCTCTTATGAGCAAGCCAAATTACTCCTCAGACAATTACATGGTAGTTCAGGATCCCTGAATTCCTCAGCTGAATATTCCCCTGCTCAATTCTTGTCTTAAAGTACTGGTGCTAGCGACAGTTAACAAAGAAATTGTCACATTGACTTGGAAGTTGATGGGTCGTGAGTGCTGAATGAAGTGATTTGCTGCAAGTCCTCCTCTTAGGCTCTGTGAGCTGTACCTTGGCTCTACTGTCCACTCTCCATAATAGCCAGGAGGCCTTGTTAATATCCACGGAGCCCTTAGGTATTCACGGAAGGGCAAAATATTGTCATAATTACATGTAAGAACATTTTTCTCAATGCTGTAACTGACAGCACGTTTTATTTTCCAGGCCTATTTCGTATGTTTTCTTCTGCTTTAGTAAAGCAATTGTATAGCATTTGCTTGTTATATGTGACGAACAGCCCTCTCCCCGCCTCCCAGCAATGTGTGGCCCTCACTTAGACTGCCATCGCTCACCATGTATTTGGGGTCTGTGCACACACATGTACGCTTACAAAAGCACATGCTGGGTGAGTTCTAGGTTAGCCATTAGATTTCCCCTGCTGTTACTCTACTGTATATATTCCTAGTATATTAGAGCAGAATTTTTTATAGGCTGTTCTATAAAAAGTGTGCTATATTGATTACAGCAGAGTGAGCTGCTATGCTTGATATCTGAGCGCTAACCCAGAGAGGGATTAGCATTACATCAGGCATCAGGCGAGAGAACCTGGCGAGCTGCCAGCCTGTAAAAATGGAACACATTTGCGTCACTGTTCCCTTGGTAATGCTTCTTGGAGCCATGTCAGCTGTCCCCCGAGGTTGTTTCCTTAATATGTCAACAGACATTCCTGAATCTTTAATGCTGAATAGCTCTTTTTCCTCTTCCAAAAACACTTCAGTGACAGGGTATCTAGTGTCTCCTGTTGCCTTATGCATTAAAAAAGTATATATCTTTGTAGATCACGCTTAATACATTCTGGGGGAAGGTCACAGTCTTTACATTCAGATTTGGATGAAGCAAAAAGCCTGTCTGCAGTGTGATTGCTGTTTGCATGAACCAAGAAAGCAACAGTCTTGCGTGAAACCACTCCTTTTTTGCCTGTGAAACGTCTCACTGTAGAGAATGAAAGCATCTGTGTTAGTCTAGTTGTTAGAATTTGCTAACATTCGGGATAAGCTATCTGACCTTGCTTTAGGAATTCAAGTTAAATACAATAACTTCAGGTTAATGCCTGAAAGCTCTAGGACTGTGTGTGCAGTGACCTCTAGCTTCCGGATAACATTTGTTAGTGCCAATTTTGAGAAATAGCTGGAGTTTTTGTCCAATGACATTTTCACCTTTCTGCTTCTCCATGTTGCCAGCAGCTATTTTCTACTTGAAAAATCAAAATGCGAGTACAGTTTACCACATTAGAACATGTGCCCTTTTAGCTGAAAGTAAACATTTCCTATTTTAAAGACCTTTTGTTCTCAAGTAACAATTTTAAGTTTGCAGCGCAGTTGTTGTTGTAATTAATCACACACTTGTAATTCAATAGTTTGGGAAGAACAAGCTGAAGAAGTCATTCGAAGAAATCACTTGGTGAGTAACTTAATTTTGGTCAAGAAGTATCACTAAGCGTTTGTGTTAATTTATCACTGTCATATGCATTTCACACGATCCACTGGAGAGTCAGATCAGAAAGCAGCTCTGCTGGCTAAAGTTCACTTCTGCCAGGAAGACTATGAGCTGTTATTTTGCAGTTTTTATCCAATACTGAAGGACTTCCAAATGCTTTGCTCAAGGAATTTGACCTCAGTGGTGGAATGTGCCTCTTGCGTAGTACCCCACAGAGAGCTGTTTCCTTAAGCTGCATGGGATATCAGTATGCCTGAAATGGTCAGGCAGCAGCAGGAGGGAGGAACTCGCAGGGGATCGAGCAACCCCAGGTCTCTGCCTGCAGTTATGTCGGAGTTGCAGGGTGGAAGAGGGTTTCCTGTGCAACCTGATTTAGCAGCAAGCAAACAACCCTGTTCTTCAGACTGGGAGCCAAGATTTCGCATGTGCCCATGTACATATATCTCCAGAGACCAGTGTTCCTGTCTAAGCCATGTGCTTCGTTGTGCTTCTGATCGCCACATGGCTGGTTTCCAACAGACATGCCTGCTTTTACTCTACACAGACCTGGTGACTCCGTTCAATCTGCCCATTCCTTACCTGGGACAACATGAAACCCTCACTACAGGGCTGCAGCGGGAGGCAAGCAGCCCCAGGGAATATGGGCAAAGCTGCTCTCCAGAGGAGGTTGGAGAACTGGCACTCCTGCGGGCTCAGTGACGCCTGGATGCCACACAGCAATAAACACCGCTCAGCGGCTCGATCCTCGTCCCAGCATCACTGCAGATCTGCTCCTGCTCAGTGTCAAAGACAGCTACTGGTGGGCATTTGCTGTACCCTTGTCCTTATGCTACCTCTGGCAGTAGCACCGCTCTTCTGGGGAGGGCGGAGAGGGAGGTGGAAAAAAACATGGCTCACAGGAGTAATCCAAAACTGAGACAGGGTCATATGCTGGAGGCAGGTGGACACTGCTGACTTCCAAGTTGAGGGGCATTTGGCTGTAGGTTACCCACCTGGCAAGAGAGAGGAGCAGGGCCACAGCTGAGCAGCTGCGCTCAACACAGTGCACGAAGATGCTGGAGGCAGGACTGACCCTCGCTGTAGCTGCTTTTGCCTTATTTGGCTACTGTGGAGGCCACTGTGGGCAGGAGATACTGAAGGGCTCTGGTCCCTTGCTGTGCAGGTCCCCCTGTCCCGTGAACCCACCTGTACGAGGGGAAGCACCTGCGACAGGGCTAGAGGCATGCAGCAGGCAGGGAAAACTGAAATGGTTCCTTCTCTGAGACAGAGCTCATAATCCATCTCCCCAGGACTGCCTCCTTCCTTCTTTCATCTGCTTTGAACCTCAGATTTCTCTCAGAGTAAGACAAATCTTTTTTTCAAAGCCTCAGCCCTTCCCTACTGGCAGCCCTGTGGCTCCTGTCTGTCTCTTGCTACCATGCACTTCTATATATAACACAAGAATCCCACCTTCTGCAGAGGGCATTTTTGAGGTAAAGTTAAATACTTGGCAAAACCTTCAGAAATAGAGCCCTGAAAACACAATTGCTCTATCCTAATTGCTTGTGTCATTATTAAGATGGGGAGTTGAGTGAAGGTCAGCTTTTGAATAGGTTTGAATTTTTATGGTGCTCCAAATGAACGATCTCCTACTGCCAGAAATCTGCAAGTTGAGGTCTTTTGCACCATTGAAAGTGAGGCTTTGAAAATCCCAGTGATATTTGAGTCCCTGAAATTTCTGCTACACAAGAGTACTGCTCATTGAGTAGCTACAGCAGCAGCAGGTCAGTGCCAGATTGTTTCTGAGTTGTGCTCGCTCCTTGCCTCTGCATGCAGCTCAACACTCATCGCCTGTGCTACCACAGAAGTCAGTGGGAACCTTGCCACTGACCTCAGTGGACGTAGGAGTAGGCCTCCCAGCATCGATAGCAATCTACAAAGCCCTGTATAATCTGTGTGTTTTATCTTCTTTTTCCCTGTGTGATGCCAGGATGGCTGGGAAAGGCTTCAGGGCCTATGGTGACCAGGTTTTAAATATGACTGTCTGAATCAGGCTGTCCTCAGAGCTTGGCATGTATTTGTCACATCATGTTCTTTCCCCTGGTCCAAATATACCAACATAACCTGAGTTGTTCTGTTCCAAGATGGTCTGAATTGGCTCACTGAAACCGGTCATTGGAAAACTAGACAATGTCCCAGCCTCTATTTGTGTTGCAGCAATATTCCATAAAATTAGCACTGGAAGCTATGTACCTCCATGCCAATTCAATAGCGTCTGCAGAGGTTTAATGGCTGTGTTTCCCTGTGACTCTCTGCTTTTTAAGCCAAACGCTCAGTATTCTGGGCAGGTATCATAAGGCATGACTTTCTTCTCCTAATAAACAGATAAGGTCAAAAGCAGCCCAAGGAAATGCCAAGTAGGAAGGAATGGCTTTCTGCTGGTTAGCACAAGTGCTCAGGCTGGAATGTGAAGGACAGAGTTGCCTTGGGGTCACCTCTCTCTCCCTCTGGTAGAAGAGGAAATGATAGCACTGGAGGCAACTTGTATACTAGTGAGCTCAGTATTCGTGTCCCTTGAAACTGGTCCTCTGCAGATGGGTCAGCTCATACGTTTCACACAGAGGGCAACATGCACCATCGCAGCACAGGTAGGGTGGCAGGCCTCAACACAAGGGATAACCTGTAGGCCTTTCATGACACCATGTTCATTCAAATCTCAAATCTGTTTTTTGGGGTGGCTGTTCAGCCAAATGTCTTCATACGAAGAAAAGATCATCAGCAAACAGTGTTTGTTCACAAGGAACAGTGGTCTGTGTCCAGCTGTTTCTCCTAACACAGAGAAGAAGCCTGGTTCACCTCAGCCACGCAGCTCAGTTAAGAGTTAAGTGCAGGTGAAAATCCATGAATATCACAGAACTTGGGCTAAAATGTTGCATCTAGAGATTTACTTGAGATTCCAGATGTTTTAAATAGTCCTTATAAAAATAAAATATTTTTAATACTTCATCAACATTAAAAAAAGGTCTTATTTGCTTTTAACCAAAACTTGTATTTGCCCTGGATGTTTTATAGATGTGTGCTAATAGATATAAACAGTGCTATGATTCTTTTTGCCGTTCTCAAAAATCCAGCTAGTTCTCCTGTGCCCTGACTTAGGAAAATTCCTGCTGGCTACTTGGGCCAGAGAAAGGAGCAAATTAATATTCCCTTGTGTGGCTGAAGAATGTGGGTATCGTGAATTCTTGGAAGACCAAAGAGTAGATAGCCATGCCTAATGGAAATACTAGTTATTTCCAGCAAGTACATGCCTCGTGAGAAGTGTGTGCAGTATTTTGGGACACCTCTGAGGGCAAGGGAGTGCTCCTGAGGACATGCCTGGGAGCAGGACACAGAGAGACTTTCTGACACCTAAGGACATTCACAAAGGATGTCTATGAAAATGCCTTGACAGGTAAAGGAAGCAGAGCCAGGGAGGTATTAAGAGGCTTCGTGTTTGTTGTGGGTACTGAATGTGTCATGAACAAGATAATATTTCTATTTGATTTCATTTAAAAAACACAATGTGAGCTGGGTGCTGTAAGTCATACTAAGAGGTGCTCTGCCACAGCCATTTTCTTGTGCTCTGTCCGTGCTGGGGTTCTGGGAAGCAGCCTTACTCATCTTTGCCTTCACAGGCCATTCTGGGGTGAATTTCCCCAAACGAATACTACCGTCTTCCTTTTGTGTGTGTGTTTTTTTTTCTTTTTTTCTTGTGTTTTGTCAAAAAATTAAACATTGCTGGTTCTTCTTTTTTTTTGTGGTCTTTCATTTTACAGCTGCCAGTGGAAATAAGACCACCCTGTGCCTCCAACTTAGTTTTTTTATGGGATCCCATCTCTGTATCAATTAAGATAAATCCCTCCATGCATTTTATTCCGATTTTACTTTTCCATTCTGGGATTTCTTCAATAGAGTAATATATTTTCACATAATTTCCCCCTTTGGTTCATATACTTTTAGCAAGTCTGATGTTCAGATATCTGTGTGGGCTTTGGATGGATGATGGATTTTGGGATGGGTAGAGGAATGAACAGCCGTGCTGGTTTTAGGCTATGGGTTGGGTGAGTGACAGACAGAGGCAGGGCAGTGGTTGCCCATGTTCAGGATGTTACCTGAAGCTGGTTCCCACAAGATGCAGGGCAGGAGTCATCTGACCAAATGTAAATGCCTGTATCTGAGTATTCATCTTGACTCCCTTTATAGTCAATTGAGAAAAATAAGCACTTCTAGGGTGTGATTCATCTTAGTCTAAAGGAAATGTATAAAGTAAATCAGATGATTCATACCTCAGACATGCTTATGTCTCCTCCTTAAATATAAAGGCAGGCTGGCTCAGATGAAGCTATCTAAAGTAGAATAGCTATCTAAAATAGGATTTGTAAAGATACAAATCCCAGTAAAAGCATTATGTTTGAAATGGCATCCCAGGAAAATATGCAGGGGTTGTGTCTTCCCAGGCAGCCAGTACTGAGATCATGCCTCATGCCCTTTTTCTACTACTTTTCCTTGCACCTGCCATTACGAAAAACATATGAATTGTGCAAGACATTCCACATTTTTCTATAATTAATCCCCGTTTTGCTGACTTCTTGAAGAAGGAGATTAGGAGATTGCTGTGGGTATGTAACGTGAAGCGGAGAAGCATGGTGCAGAAGTGGCAAGCATGGCCAGTAGTTCAAGATTTAATACTGTGGGAAAGCATGTTAAAGCTTGAAGTTGTCGGGTTGCATGTGTGTTGCACCTCACAGAGTGGGTTGGGGAGTGTTACCTGGCAGGGCAAGCAGAGCTGCGTTCTGCAGCAGCTTGAGGCTGACTGCTGGTAATGCCATATTCCGTGCCGATTTCTGGCTGTCCACGGGCAGAAAGGAGTCCTTAAGGTGCAACCGTGCTGAGTCATTCAGCTTTTGGCTGCCCAGGTCGGTCTTCCTGTAAGTGTGGTAAGCTATTGCAATAAGCACAACAGGAATAACTAGGCCTGAAGTCAAGGTAGCGAGGAGACAGGCTCATCCATTTGTCTTCGCCCACTAATGTCCTTAAGATGCCTCCATTTAGGAGAGTGTTCTTCAAGTGGGAATTTCCATCTGGGCAGAGCATTTCTGAGAGAGCATTGAAGCCAGGGCCCTGCTGGGGAAAGGTGATGGCTCATCAGTTTCTTCTCTTGGAAAGGTGCCATTCTGGCAACTCACCAGCAGCTGGGCAGAGGCAGGGCAGCATCCTATCAAGGTGATCCCTCAGCAGAGAAGGGCACGCACGGAGAAGACTGTGGCGATTCAGATGTGCAGTGACACCGTGTCTGACAGACGCGGGAGAGCAGCCTTGCAGCCGCATGAACTTTAAAAGGATTGTGTTCCCTGAGACACAGTTATTCTCAGTCGCAGGGGATGGGGAGTTTATTATGGTCTAAGTTATCAAATAATTAAAGGGAAGAAAAAAATGGTGCATGGAAGCAAGGCACTCTGAGACTCGCTTTATGAGTCTTTGTAATATTATACCTCCAAAACTGCCAGACATCGGTGGTTGACCTCGCGCTTGCTTCCAAATATGCTGACTTTCAGAGTGTGATGCCAAGCTCTGTGTTGTCTCAGGCTCTGCTCAGAAAGGACGCTTCTGGCGGTCTTGTACTGTTTAACTCTATAGTATAGTGAGTGTGCAGGCCTGTGCTGTGCATTTTATTAATTGTTATATCAGGGAGGTATGTTGTAATAGGACCTTTATCAATACCTAAAAATAAAATGTTTGCATTTCACTTTCTGATGATTAACAGCTGAAGACGGCGCTGGAGAGCTGCAGTGTGGAATGCTGAGGGGCTTGAGAGGTTAACAGAAAGTGTGAGTACAAGGCCAGCAGTGTGGTTACACAAAAGATCAGAGCAGTGGCTTTTGCCTCAGCACCAAGTCCCCAAGAGGCCAAGAGCTGGAATACTGGAAAAACAGGACTGTTCCCTTCTGTTTCCCAATCAATTCTGTGTAGCAATTGCAGTGAAAGGTTGGCATGTGAGACTCTAAACTGCCGGCCTAAGCTACTGCACTAGTGTCTTATAAGGGGACTTCTAGTGGTGTCGCAAGGCTTGTACCTCTCCCCTGGAAAATCCACAACTCTGATGATTTTTATTGCTTATGTGGCACAGAAGAAAAAAAGATATCCAACATATAGGTGCACATCTTCCATCTTGAATGTGCTGCTAGTGACAGAGGATGTTGTGTTTCTTCTGCTCAACTCTGACAACTCTTTGGGAAGGTGGCCCCATGAACTGTTAGAATTTAGATACTCCTGATCTCTGTAAAGACTTGCTGTTGCTTTGCTGAGCATGTTCTGTTAAAAAAAATTCCCCGGTGTCTAGATGTGCCAGATGAGGTTGTTCACGGAACAGTACTCAGTGACTGGAGTTACACAACTGGTTAAGTGTGTGTGATTGACATAATACGGCATGCGGGAACCCTCAAAGATCTCCATGAGCCTGGATCAGGATGTTCTTCTTCACCCCCTCACTCAAAACAAAATAGGACACTGGGAAATAAAAAAAACTTCCATGTTGAAGCCAAAATATAAAGAGCAGATTAGTGCAATCCTTGCATAAAAAAGAATTTAAAAAGGAAAAAAATGTACCAGTAAGCATATTTTTAATATAGCTGCTTTGGTTTTTGTGTACGTGCACACACACACACAAAAAGGAAAAAAAAAAAAGACCATGACTGAGGTAATCTGAGTTGCAGACCAATGCCATGGGGTTTCAACGCTTTAAAATTGATTTTTTAATATAGTTTTGCTCTTTGCCCATCATTACCTGAGCCTTATTTTTTTTTTTTTCATATAGCACTTCCTTCTGGGACAGCTGTGACAATTGCAAATGTATCAGAAAGAAATGGATGGAAAGTCAAAGCAATGCAGGTAAATGAAGTTGCTGCTGAAGAGGGTGTGTTGGGGAAGAATATTTCGTTGCAATGCTCCACACTGGTATGTGGCTGTTCTCCTGAGAAATGATTACTTCATGTGATGAAGGCTTGGGCAAACGGGGGCTGACTGTATGTTTACTTAACTAAATGAGCACTAGGGTTACACTTTGGAACATCTTGCTAACCCCTTGAGTAATGTTGACTTGTTCTCAATCCCTACCCTTTGGCTATTACCTGCTGTTCAGTGTCTCTTATTTAATCTAACTGGCTAATGGGTCATCTTTTAGCGTTACATGACTTAGTGACATTGTTAAAGGCCTGCAGAGTATGTTGATACAAGCAGAACAGAAATGGGGGGCCAGCAGGATTATAGAGGATGAACCGGTTACAAAGACAGCCAAGTAGATCAGATAGCAAACTGCCCAGGTGCCTTTCAGCTCTCTTCTAAGGGGTGTTTTATTTGTTTATCTTGATTATTTTTTAACCTCCGCCCATGACATCCCATTGCTTTGGTCAGCAGGCGCTGGTGAAAACTGCTGCTGGATCAGATACACTTTTGGGTGTATGACTTAGTCCCTCCAGAAGTATTGACTGATTGGATGTGCCTCCATTTTTGAGCATTGTGCTTGAGCCACTTGAAAGGAATTTGAGAGGAACTGGCCCCAGCCCCCCAGACTGGCTCCCTCAGTGCTTAACAAGAAGTGTAGACAGTCGGTTCCTTGTGCTTGCAATATAACTTGGCAAAACTTGCTCCTTAGTCTCACTGCATTCCTGACTTCTCCCATCTCCAGTGGCATATATGTTACCTTCCCATGGAAGTCAAGAAGTTTCATTCATTAATGCTTGTAGTAGTAGGAAGTCCAGACACGACGAGCAGCACTAAAATGAAAAACATTAGCTGCCTTAAATACCACTTTTTTGTTTCTTTTTTTTTTTTTCCAGAGAAGTGGCTCAGAAAACCCTCTCTGATTTTCAGTTGGAATTAGAATTCCATATGCACTATATAAAGTGGGCTAATTATGTCATTCATTTTACAGCTCTCCTCTGAATGACTTGATTGAAATGAACGGATTTTAATCTCAGGGGGAAAAATGAAGGAATACATGCTTAAAACTTTGTTCTGTTTGAACGCTTGCATCTTGAAATGTAAGTTGCATGTTTAAAGCAAACATGGAACATCTTTTCCTGGAATTATAAATTGGCACATCAGGATGTGGTAATTGTCTATGTGATTGATGGGTAGTTTAGAAGGGGCAGTTCTATTTCAAGGGAAGCAAAAGGCAGTGGGGGTGCAGGAGGAAAGTGTGAAGGAAAGTGTTCTAACTTGTGATCTTATTAGTTTAGCCATTAAAATGCACTCAGTCATTCATTAAAGCTTATTCATAAAATTCATTATTCATTAAGGCACTTTAGGGGGAAAAAAGAGCTGAATAGCAACAGTCATTATTTACACTAGCAATTTCATCATGGAATTAGATCATGGAGCCAGATTCTCCTCTGCATTTCGCAGTTCAGTTTCACTGACATCATGGAATAACTACTGACTGAGACCGATCTGTGGTAGAACAGAATCCAGCCCATACTGCTTCTCAGAGAGGGTGCCTTGGGCAATTTCTTTGCTGTTTTATTGCTGGCTAGGTTTTGGGATGCTTTACAAATGGATAAAAAATTAAAGAAGTATGACAAATGGATCTTCTCACAAAGCGATGTTCAACTGAATCATTCCATTGAGATAGTTCGTAGGAGATGGATGTGAAAAGCATTCACATTAATAATTAGTGGCTCATTTTTAAGACTTTTTTCTCTGCTATCTAGACAATTTTTAAACAAGCAGTTTAGAATTTCAGCCCTCACATAAAAAGGCTCAGGGTGACAGTAGGGGGTGGGGAAGGATCACACCAAAGCTCTTGTTTTGTTAATATGATATACAGCGTACAAAATCACAGTAGTTAGTAGTAGGAAGGAACTAGTAAATCACTGAATTCGTGCCTTTGCAAAGAGAGATGTATTAGGTAATCATAATTCTTCTTCATAGTAGCACTGACATTCTTCCTAGCTATGATTTTTAGCTGAATCTCACTGATGGAGCAGCCCACATGAGGCTGAATGGGTGACTTAACACCTATTAATTGATGCACAGAAGTGTCTGTAGGCTGTCTGCCCAGGGGTGAATGTCATGCTTTGGGGATTTCAGGCAGCCTTTCTAAAATTCATTTCTGTTAGCATTATTCCTTAGAAACCCTACATATTATTTTATGACTCGGGTTCTCACCTTAAGGCTGAGATATAGAATACACCTTTCTATATTAATGAACCAGGCCAGAAGACAAGGATAAGGAAAAAAAATGCTTTTAAGTCATTCTTTATGAGCACCCTGCTTCTGTGAGTGTTGCTTTGTAGTTGGGATGATGGGGAGATGGCTGGCAGCAAAGATTACGGCACAGCTGCTCTGTGGGGCCCCCACTTCTGGAGTGAGTTAAAGGCTCAGCACCGAGATCCTGCACCAATCACATGGGGTCTGTGGGAAGATATTCCTCCCAGAGTTTACTAAACCAGGTGGTGTAGTGGAGGCACAGCGTGAACCTGGGCTTTTATTGGGTCTCTTGCTTTGCTTCCTTTAAAGTCCTCCTACACTGGGACCTTGGACTCCCCTTGCTGTGCAGAGGGATGATGCAAGCCCCAAGGAAATAGCCATGTGGAAAATCTACAGCTCACAGTCATGGGGCCAGATTCCCTGATGACAGGGGGAGCAGCTCCCTTGAAGTCAGTGGATTTATTCTAGCTGATGATCTGACCGGTTCAGTTTCCAGTTCTTTCTGTGGGAATAACTCAGCGAATGATTTGATCTGAATTTCAGGGGCAGGGCAAGCCAGGAAGATTTCAGGCTTCTAATTGGTATAAGAATGTCTTTAAAAATTCAGCCTTTGCCATTTTATCTTCTGATCATCTTTCAGACTGCACAGCTGCCTCTTGCTTTGACTCCTGCACAAAATCCACAGTCCCCATTATAGCAACCCTTCCCCCTTGCTTTGTTAGTGTCTGCCCTAACCTCCTGGAGCTCCATAAAGGAACAGCAGCAGTTTCTTTCTGGGATGGGTTGTGGGAGCTCTAGATGGAGAGAAGATGGCTCTGCTTTTAAGCAGGGGAGCAGAGAAGGTACCTCGAGACATACGTAGATCAGGATGCACCTGACCCTACTTGAGACACAGAAATGAACCTGCTGTTTCATTAGTAGGCATCTTTCTCCCACTCTGCACCAGCTGTGCTGTTGATGGACACTGGCATTACCCAGGCCAGTGACTACTCGAAGTGGGCTCTCTATCTCCTAGCATGCAAGATAAGAAGTTCAAGTAGGTCGGACTTCTTGGATGCACAGGTGCATGAGCAGTGACCTGGAGACAGGTCACTGCTGCCTCCTGCAGCATGAGGGCCAGCTGAGGTGGGGACTTTATGCTTATACATAATGGAGTGGACAGGCATGAAGGTACACCTCACACCCAGAGTGCTTGAGAAAAGATGGTGGTAAATGCAGGGGGAAGGAGGCAAGAATAAAGCCAAAACACTGCAGCGTTGGCTCTCTCTTCTGTCTGGACATTTAATATGATGGCAGAAGAGATTAATCTGGCATGTGCCACCATAGGCAGCTATGAAGACTGAAAAAAAAAAAAAAGATAATCTCATAGTCGCACAAAACATAGAGATACAGAGAAGACCTCATGGGTCTGCATGAGATTCCTATCTCAAAGCTGCAGAAAATGAAAAAGGAAATATTAGCAATAGCTCAGCTAGCCATTCTTTAAAGTCCCAGGGGAAATCTAAGGCATTGCCGTGGGGCTGGGTAAACAGGAAGCCAAAATAAGCTCATTCACACTGCTGGCTGTAATGGGCGATGGCTCCCACGTGCTCCGGCTGCATCTGGGTATATATCAACTGCAAACTGGAAGAAGCCCACGTAAAATCCTAGCAATGTCTCAGAAGCATTTCCAGTCTTCAGAAAAATGACACATACAAAAGGTATCTGTCCCTCAACTGTGTAATCAGGGATCTGGGGAAACAATAGCCTGGTGTGCTGCCAAACTGTGCAGAAAATGGCTGACTCATGTGAGTGTGAGATCTCAAAACCTGAAGTAATTAGTGGTGGATTCATAAGTGGGGGAAAAAAGGAGGCTGCAGAGAGAATGCTGAAAGAAAAGCTGTCCTCACTACTACTGAAATACTGGTGTGGCTAAAACTGCTGCAAAAGCAGCCATCCAGAAGCAGAGTTTAAGCGAGGTGGACTTAACCAGCTCAGAAGGTAAAACTCAGATGCATAAAATAACATCAAAAGCGAACGCATAAATCTGAAGCAGAGAATGTAAGGGAAGACCTTGGGTGCTGTGAGAAAAATGTGCACAGGATAGGAAAGTTTGCAGAGTGATGACGTTAATATGGTGCAAAAGGGCAAAAATAAAGCTCTCAGCTGTGTGCCAAGAGAGCAGCAGCAGCAGCAGCAGCAGCAGCACTCCAACACTCAGGAAGGAGAGTGAGTGCTGGGGAGACAGGAGGACATTACTAAATGTGCTCGGCTGCAAAGGCTTCCTGAGAACTTCGCTAGAGAGGGAAAGGGAATTAAAACCGCAAAAAGCTGAATTAAAGCAATGTAATGTCCGCATGCCATTAGGCAGAGTAAATTGCAACCCAAATTCCTTGGAAGTGGTGATATTTCAGTGTTGCAAGAAAGATCAAATCCTCTGTTTTCAGCTACACCCAGTGAATTCATCAACACACAGCGGTGCTCAGTCTCAGGCAAACAATTCACACAGTCAATGCAAGCAGAACAAATTAAAAATAAAATGCTGAGCTGGCAATATGCACTAGCATCCCTGCAATGAATCTATTCGGAGGCATATGAAGAGGTGTTTAAAGGGGAGGATGTCTTCCAGGCGTATAAGCACCTTCATCTATTTCCATCTTTACAACTCCTGCCTCTAGGAGTAACTACAGCATTAAAGGAAAAAATAATTGGAGCAGTAGAGGGAATGGGAAAGGAAGGCATCTGTGCTAATGTTGTGGGGCTGCCACAAGTCACATAAGTAGTATGTCTGCTGCTGAGAAGCCAGACAGGCTACCCCTTTTCAAAGGCTGAGGTAGCTTTAACAAGCACTAAAAAACATGTTCAGCTGAATTCCTATAGCTGAGGAAATACCCAGCTTGGCAAGAACAAATATATTCATGGCACATGGGATAACTGTTGCATACAGAAAGTAAATACTTCACCACATCCCAAAAGCCCAGACGCAGATGGCTGAGAATGCCACCGGGTCAGCCCTGAGGAGGGAGAGCATCAACACTGTCAGCAAGATGTATTAAAAGGACGCTGAGGGATCAGTGTAATGGCTGCTGATGTTCGGGGGGATGGAGGAAGAGATCCTGTGGCAGAAGCTGTGATATATCTTGCTCCCATCCTCATCTGTCATTTAAAAAGAGTCAGGGAATAGATCTAAAGTTGAATAAAACCCTAATAGTATTGGAATAGTTGGCAGTGCCTTGCACGAGACATCTGTTGGTCTCCCAAAGGCTGGGACTGACCTCAGCAAAACAGAGCAATACAGCAGATTCCTACTCTTAAATACACGCAGTGCATTCAGAGTCTACTGGGATTTGTGACTTGCCTGACAAAATTTCTTCCACGTTTTTCACATACGTGCAGATCATTGATATAGCTACTGGACAAAGATGCAGTGTAAACATTTGGTATCTTCATAGGATGCAGCTATCACACACGTAGAAGAGCAGTTCATGAATTATCCCACCTTTAACAAAAAGGCAGACATGTTGCTAATGAAGAAGGTTACCCCTTGGAAAAAAGGCAAGTTCCACTTATTAATCTTAGTTTTAGTATCTCCAACAGAAGAGAGCTACATCCCAACTGAAAAGCTGTATCTTTCAATAGTCTTTACAAATGGAGCAGGTAATGAATAGGAAACAACTTTTTAAATTGCTGGTGGCAGGCCCACATCATGTTCAGCACATGCTTCTGAAGCATCCACACTATATTTTGAGTATTCAAAACCAAGAAAAAGACTGACATGGACCCTGCCACATGGACCCAGCACCCCACCCAGAAATACGGCAGCTGAATGTGAATCTGACAGAAATTATGTTAAGACACAGAAAGTCTCAGCCAAGCCAAGGTCACTTCTTCAGGGATTTGAAGATATCTGTGAGTAAATGATGCGTTCACCTCGATTTTTTATATTGGAATGAACAGAAAGCAAGGGAGAAATGTCCCCACTGCCTTTCAAGAGTACTGCAACTATCGTGGCAGGTTGAGAGTACAGGAAAACACAATACCCAGCTTCCAGGGAATGGAAACTCTAGGGAACTGCAGTGTGGATACAGAAAGCCAGTGATACCCTATCTTGACCTAATGTAACTGAGAGTATCCAACATCTGATGGTCAGTTGTGCAATGTGTGGGCCAACCAGCAAAAGAAGTGGTGGGAACACACAGCATCCCCACGGTCTGTGGGGAGAATGGAAATGCCACCTCCCCAAATCTGGTTACTGTTGGCTGCTGTTCAATCTTCTGGGCAGTGAAGGAGTTTAAAGCAGTGAAACATTTTAGCAGGCAGAATATTCTGTGCTGTGGGAACACAGATCTGTTTGCTTGTAATTCATCCCCAAATTCATTCACTTCAATTATCGCTATAGTATCGCCACCAAACGGCAAAGCCAAATTGGCACTTAAAATTCCTAAAATTTCACTAATGCCAAAGAACATTTGGAAAATACACAATGTAACTGTTCTTGAATGGAGAAATGATCTCACACAAAGCCCATCTCTATCTGCTCACATTTCTTGATGCCTAGACAAGTGGTATCATTAATATGACTAGTAGCAATGAACAGAATCACAGACAACCAGAAGAAATGTATAAAAGCCAAAGCCTCCTGTGAGTGATGAAATAAATACTTCCCATAACTACCACCAGGAGAAGGTATTTATATCAAAACTATGTCCTCTGGGCAGATCATTTTCTTGAACAGATGAGTTCTTGCTCTTGTAGTGTAGCATTTGTAAATATGTATTTCAGTGCAACCTTGTATACATTAACCTGCTATGAATAGAAGACGCAAAGATAGCAGTGAATTATGCACTCTGCTGAGAGATGATTGGCAGGGCACAGATCGAAGCAGAAGAAAAAGAGCAGTGAATACAGGAACAGAAAACACACTGCTGAAAAACCCAACCGGAAGCCAGTTGTCTGTGCTCCCTCCAACACCTAGCCCCTTCCAGAGAATACCATACTTGGGCATGAAAGAACAATCCCTACAGGCACAGAGGAATGTGTCTTTGCTCCCAAAAGAAGTTAAGATTCAGAATAAAAAAAAAAGTGGCACATTATCTATGTAATGAGGTAGATGTGAAGGGTATGAAATGGCTCATTGTGGGTATAAACGGGTTATGATGTTCATGTTTAATTCTGCTTTCTTGAATGCCACAGAAGCAAAGTTACAAAAGTGAGGTGCCCAGCTGGGACTTGTCATGGACATGGACACTTAGGTACATGATAATGTCACTTTGTGAAGTGTTTGGTGAGAAAGACATGAGGCACTGAGGAACGGCTCCGACATTAAAGCCTTGCTGTCAGGGAGGCTGCAGGCTGGAGCGGGCAGCAGCGTGGCCCCGTGACCATGCTGCACTGTGGTCGCTCCAGTTTCCCCTGCCAACCGCATTTGGCAGAAGGAATGACGGACGTGTCAGTAGCATGTTTTGGGAGCCCTTGGAAGAGCACCTTATAAATATATCCTTTTATGGGTATATATTTATATATATATGGGTAGGGATATATATTTGTTTTGGAAGTCTGTAGAAGACAGTGTCGCAATGCCAAGCTTTCCAGGATGGAGTGGCAGGAGCCCTCCGGCTGTTTCCACCAGTCTGCGAAAGGGAGCAACCACCACGAGCCACTTCGGGCCACACAGCAAGAGGTGCAGGCCTCATGTGGAGGGATGCTAGGAGGTCCAACCAACCAAAAGAGGGCCTACACTCCCATCTGTTTTATTTTCAGCCTGCTGTAGTTAGATAATTTCAGTTGTTTGAAAGCTGTGTGTTTTTATGGGCCTTTGCTAAGGCCAAGGAGTGCTCAAGGTGTCTGTGGGCTGGCCAACCCTGGGGTCGACCACGGGGAGGAATAGGTGAGATGTATGGACACCTCAGACAAAACTCGTCACCAAGTGCTTTCCCAGAGCAGAGCACAGAGGGGTTCACCTGCCTACATTCTGATCTTGGTATTTCTGACGTCCATTCTGATTGCTGAAAGTGCCACCAAAATTAAAGTAGTGCTCTGCACTGATATTTTCTATAGTAGTTCATCTTTTACACAGAAGGATCTAGGTGCTTCTATTCTGGGTTGTCTCTAAGATGTTTAACGTCTGTCTTTACATGACGTAAACAAGAAATGGAAATTAGAAATGATATTTAAAGAACAAATCAGATAAAACAAAATGTCAGTCATCCTTAAATGCAGATTTCTTAGGATTACAGTAGACACATTCCTGGATTTTAGGTCTTTACCAGTCACAACAGAAGGCTGCTGGAGAGGGTGCAGCTCTGCAGGGTCTTGTCACTCAGCACAGAAATACGAACTAGAAAGTGTAATGTCTTTCCTTGTTGTAACATCTTTGGGTCGTGCGGATAGGATCTTCAGCCACTCACCTTAACCATAATGCCAAATGCAAAGCAAGAAGGAAGCAGGAAGAAGACAGAATATACTCCTTCTCCAGCAACCATCAAACACAAAATAAAAGCAACCACCATCATTTTTATTAGTTTAAGAGATTTCTTACTATTCTTACTATTATTCTTACTATTTCTTACTATTATGATGTCAGTTAGCTTTAAAATGAAGTTTAAGCTCCACACTTAAAATATTTGCAACGTTAGTCAAAATCAGTCTTACACTTTTTCACCTAGTTTTTAAGTACAAAATGCATCGTCTAAACAATTCTAGTCCTATATTTGTTTAAAATGTTTACAGTGAATTATGGATACTGAATCAATAATTTGTTTTAAGGGCTAATGGTTTTAACTGGAACAAAATATTGAGCGCTCCTCTCAACATTGTAGTCTCCTTCTGCCATCTGCTGGTTTTTCTTTGTTATTTCAGTAATCAAAATTTAGAGTTTTTTTTAATATGTTTTTTTTTTCAATCTTCTCTCTTTCTCTTATTTCTTAAGGATACTTAGGATGTCTTGAATGAATGGCAGAATTAATAAATATATTGCTGATCCTTAATGAAATGATGTCCTTTACCAAAATTATTGCCAGATATGAGGTGATCTTTTTAAGAAAAAGATTTGATCTGTTGTTATGACAACAGATAAAAATGACATTTATGGTTATTTTTCTTTCTAAAGTAAAAGCATATTGTACTGATAAAAAAACAAGTTTTGTATCACCTCTAATTTACTTTTTCTTATCTCCTTATTTCTCTAACTGGTCATGTAAGGACATCTTATCAGAAAGGTAAAGCAGGAATGTGCACTTTGGCCTGATAATGACATTGAAATTCTAGCTCATCTTACAACTTCCTTGCAGAACTAACTAAAAGTTGGGAGATTTCTCTATGGCTTTTGTTTTCAACATGTTTTTATGAAGAATAATCGGCACCAAGATCTGTAAATCTTTTTTTTTTTTTAAGTCCAAATGGTAGAGAATCATCAAACATCTCTAGAGTGGGCTTCCAAATGTAACTCCAGTGTGATCATGTATTATATGTTAAAAAAGACTGCAAGGACTCCAGACACAGCTTTGCTCAACATGTATTTATACATTAATTTTGGTGAAGACTAGGATGGCACTAGGTTAAGGTTAAATGCTTCAGAGAAAAAAAAAAGCATTTTTCTTTTTTTTTTTTTAAAGAATATGATGTTATGCTCTATCATGGGAAGTTTCAAGAATTTTGATACACTGAATAAAAAGCAGTACTCATTAGAGGTAGTGGTGGGGTGTAGAAGAAACATCTTAAGGTAAAAATTCTCAGAAATGCATAGCTATTTTGGATGCCTCCATTTCTGGACAGCTCCTGGGAGTTCCATACTTTCAGAAAATGATGCGGCTTCTGATAGTGGGTTCCACCAAAGTGTTTCTATGGATGACTAGTTATTTTGGTCTTCAAGTTGCGTGATTCTTTTAGCACATTCCCCTAAGTGTAAAGTGTAATAATACATGCCTCAGCAGGGTGTTTTGAGGCTTTATGTGCTATTGTCAACTTCAACACTATTGTGTACTTCAAATGGACTCTAATGGAGCACTTCATAGATGTGTAAAGTACTATTAGCATTTTTACAGATTTAAAGGTTGAAACAAAGGAGAAATGCTCTGCAAATGTAACAGATACCTGTTGCTTACTATTCCTCTACAAGGGCAGGAAAAGGACCCATAGTGGATATACAAGGTAAAGTTTATAAATAAATAAAAATAAAAAGCTCTCTTTACTATGAAGTAAAAGCAATGTGTTAAAAGTGATGTGTTTCTAAAATGAACTGATCTGGGGTTTGTCCATTAAAGATAATGATCCCATTATCTTTAAAATAAATTACAAAAAATAAAGACATTGTAACTTCCTAGAAAGCCTTTTACAATATCAAAGAAGAGCCCTCCCCTGACTTTGAAGATATTCTGCAATCAATTAAGAAGACCCTGAATGATATTGGAATGAGTCAGGAGTTTTGCAGCATATTTGGCAAGCTTCCATTTTGAGAAAATCACTGGGAGAATGAGAAAACAGGGAGGATGAGCTGTCCCCATTAAAGAAAAAGAACAGCATTACAGGCTGTTTTCAAAATACTTGATTTCCTTGCCTATTGCTTTCAAAACTGCCATTCTCAGATAAACCAAAGAGCCATTTTGTGTCTTTATTTTTAGTATGGAAAATCCAAAATAAACTTGTATTTTCTCAAGTCAAATGTACATAACAAAATGCAAAAATTACATGTTGACACAAATGACTATTACTCTATAGCATGAAATATTAGTTAAATCAGTGCCAGGTAAACTTAAAGTACTATGGACCATAATGGGGAAAAAATTCTTAACAGTGAGGGTGACAGAGCGCTGGAACAGGCTGCCCAGAGAGGTTGTGGAGTCTCCTTCTCTGGAGATCTTCAAAACCCGCTTGGATGCAGTCCTGTGCCACGTGCTCTAAGTGACCCTGAGTGTGCAGGGGGTTTGTTCTAGATGACCTCTAGACCCTTCAAACCTTAAGCATTCTATGATTCTAAACATGTTTTTTCCTTGTTTTATTTTAACATAAATGACTGTTGAAGATGGAGAGCAGAAATGGACTATGGCCTTCATTTGCCAACTTCAGACTAAGGAAATGACCTTGCGCTCAGCCAGTGCTAGGCCAATTTCTCCACTCATCTAAAGATGAATTTTTGATGAAGATTTTGATGAAGATTTGCAAAGAAAAATAGCTAGGAAATAAAGTAGAGCCTTCCTTCCTTCCTTCCTTCCTTCCTTCCTTCCTTCCTTCCTTCCTTCCTTCCTTCCTTCCTTCCTTCCTTCCTTCCTTCCTTCCTTCCTTCCTTCCTTCCTTCCTTCCTTCCTTCCTTCCTTCCTTCCTTCCTTCCTTCCTTCCTTCCTTCCTTCCTTCCTTCCTTCCTTCCTTCCTTCCTTCCTTCCTTCCTTCCTTCCTTCCTTCCTTCTTTCCTCCCTTCCTCCCTTCCTCCCTTCCTTCCTCCCTCCCTCCCTTCCTTCCTCCCTTCCTCCCTTCCCTCCCTTCCTGTCTTTCCTTTTTTTTTTTCCAAAATAAGGTGGAAATCTGATCTATTCCCCCTGAAATAAGTGAGAACTGAATTTCTCCTGAAGTGAAGAAATGATGTTGTGTTTTTTTTTTTGGGGGGGTGGGGGGGATCTTTTATCAGCCTCCCTGTAGTAAGGCTGCACTCCCTGTATTATCATCAAGCTTTTAAAAAGACTAAGGACTCCTGGGGTTGCAGCTGGTAAATTTGTATGCAGAAGGTATGGAGTATTTTCCCCACTACAGTAGATCCTCTTATCTGGTTCATTACCAGTAGAATCCTCTGTACACAAAAATCCAGAGGCAGCAAAATACTTAGGCATGTGCTTAGAGTTAAGCTCCTGTTTACATGATTTGCTGGATAAAGACCTATAGACAAAGGCTGTTCTAATGGAGAAATTATGTGATACAACATGGACATTTTCTCAGCTGCTTTTCAGCTAGCATTTCTTCTAGACCTAAATAAGCTTTTCAGACTGAGAGCTGGAGAACATGGATTTTATACATTTTAAAGACTCCAGTAAAAATACCCAAGTAAAATCTATTTAAGCTTTACCACCTGGCTTAGAGTCCCAGAGAAGGGGAGGGGTCAAAAATGATTCAGGTAAACCATGGCTGAATGGAAATGTGTCTGTTTGTTTTTGAATAAAACAAAGGTAACGAAAAGTAAGGTCAACCAGTGGGAAAGCAGGCTGTTAATGGGAAGCATTTTATTTCCGATCAGTATGGCAACTGCTCTTCAGCTACATGAAGCAGATAAAAAAGACTGCAGATTTCAGGAGCATCCTGTCAGGTAGGTTAGCAAAGTAAAGACAGATGGTCAGGGATTATATCTAATTCTTTCTTCTAATTCATCCTTTCCAGACCATTCTGCTGCACTCATTCTAACTCAAGATTTATCAGCTTAACTTCCCCTTTATAGCTTATGCGCTAAAACCACACAGTACAGATTTGCAGCTTCCTATTCACTACAAATGTTTAACTGAACACAAATGCTTTCCATTCACTGCCTTTAAATTCTGCTGAAGAACAGAAGATGTTGAAAGTGTCGGAATTGTAGAACTCTGGCTTCATTATCAAAATGAACATCCTCAAGGGTGCATGCACAGGAGGGTGTTTCTGATGAGTGTAGCTGTGTTACTCTACCAAAAGAAGAATTTCTCACTTGAAATTCTTGCCTGGATGTGGGTAACATCACAGTCCAATGTTATCAGTATGATCTAAGTATCTCACTGTTTCTTTCCTCTGCAGTTCTTATTTTGCATTATCTGCTTTATCAGGTATTTCCTGACTGCGCTTCCTTCATGTACCATTTCTTGCTAGAGCAAATAAAGGAAGGAAGCCATGCACTGTGGTCCTGATAATGCTGCAAGCATGAACAGGCCATGGCTTAATGCACAGTTGTACAGTCACTTCTGCTCATTAGTTGACTGATTCTGGTCTTCCCCCTCACCTGTCTCCAAGTATTTTAAGTGATTTTTTGGAAAGTTGCATGTGATTTTTTGTTGTCTCCATTTTCAAATGGAGCTTGAGACACACTGTGCCTGATCTTTGCAGGTGTTAATGATTAATAATAGCTCATCTTGAAGTAAGTGGGGAACTGACAGTATTTGGCACCTTCCTAAACCTAATTGAGAGTATCTTGAGAGAAACGGGTAAGACAGCATCCAAAAATAAGGTCTGTGCTGCCTTTCTGTTTTTTAATTGATTTTGTACCTCCCTCTCTGCTAACACCTCTTGAAAACTGCAGATTAGAGCTATCAAACATTGCATCTGCATCTTGTTTTCTGAAATTCTTGAGTTTATTAACTTCTCATGTTAAATATAAGGTAAATGGCAGTTACCTTTCTTCCTGTATCTTTCCTTTCTCCCCTTTTTCTCCACTACAACTTGCCTTTTCAACAGAAACAGAAAAAGGAAGGCAAATGCCAATGACAACAGCACCATCTTCTGTTCTGCAGAGATAATGAAGGCTCCACTTGGATGTTTTTCTAAGGAGTCCTACAGAGATGGTCTAGTTGAAAAGTTCTGATGTAGAGTTGGATCAGAACTAGCTCTTCATGGATTGCAAGTCAGCATGTATGTGGGGAAGTGCAGATGCATAAAAGCTTGCAAAAAAATTAGCTCTTGCAGCATTTATCTCCATGAGGCACCTTTTCATTTTCCTTTTACTCTCTTCCTATAAAAAGTTCAGCTACAAGACTTAGCCTAATTTTTATTTCTGTTTCTGTGACTTGGCACAACACCAGTTTCTTTCTCTCTCTCTCTTTTTTCTTTCTTTCGTTACTATTTTTCTTACCTGTCATTTCCATCAGGGATACTGCCACCAGGCAATAGCCAGTGCTTTTGGCTTTAGGAAATATATAATCTAAACAGATGACAAGATATACACAGATAGGGGATCAGCTTATTGTTCCACACAGAAGGCTGTAGTCACAGACCATAAACTGCCTACCCACTGTCAAAATTTGGTTGGTGTCACAACAAAGTAATGTCTGGCAGATAGAAAACGAGGTGAGACTTAGAATGAGGTGGGGAATATTGTCACCAAGGATGAGGATAAGGCTAGGGTATTTAGTGCTTGCTTTGCGTCAGTCTTTAACACCCAGATCAGTTCTCGTCAAGGTACTTGGCCCCCTGAGCTGGAAGACACCTAAGGAGAAGAGGAGAACCCCCCCATAATCCCAGGGGAAACAGTCAGTGATCTACTACACTTGGACATCCACAAGTCTGTGGGGCCAGATGGGATCCACCTGAGGGTTCTGAGGGAGCTTGTGGAAGTACTCGCCAAGCCACTGTTCATCCTCTATCAGCTGCCCTGGCCAACAGGGGAGGACTCAGACAACTAGAGACTTGCCAGTGTGACACCCATCTTCAAGAAGGGTTAGATGGAAGATCCGGGGAACTACAGGCCTGCGGGCCTGACCTCAGTATTGGGGAAAATTAGGGAGCAGATCATCTTGAGGGCGATCACACAGCGTGTGTGTGACAATCAGGGGATCAGGCCCAGCCAACATGGGTTCATGAAAGGCAGATCCTGCCTAACCAACCTGATTTACTTCTATGAGCAGGTGGCCCGCCTAGTGGATGAGGGAAAGGCTGTGGATGTGGCCTACTCAGACTTCAGTAAGGCCTTTGAGGCCTTCTCCCGGAGAAGCTGGTAGCTCATGGCTTAGGTAGGTGTACTCTTCGCTGGGTGAAGAACTGACTGGATGGCTGGGCCCAGAGAGTGGTGGTGAATGGAGTTAAATCCAGTTGGTGACTGGTCACGAGCTGTGTTTCCCAGGTGTCAGTGCTGGGTCCCATCCTCTTTAATATCTTTATCGATGATCTGGATGAGGGGATCGAGTGAATCCTCAACAAAGTTGTAAGCAACACCAAGCTGGGAGGAAGAGTTGATCTGCTTGAGGTTAGGAGGGCTCTGCAGAGGGATCTGGACAGGTTGGATTGATGGCCTGAGACCAACCATATGAGATTCAACAAGGACAAGTTGGGTCCTGCACTTTGGTCACAATCACTCCATGCAGCACTACAGGCTTGGGGCAGAGTGGCTGGAGAGCTGCGTAGCAGAAAAGGATCTGGGGCTGCTGGTCATAGAATCATAGAATGCTTAAGGTTGGAAGAGACCTCTAGAGATCATCTAGTCCAACCCCCCTGCACACTCAGGGTCACCTAGAGCATGTGGCACAGGACTGCATCCAAGCGGGTTTTGAAGATCTCCAGAGAAGGAGACTCCACAAACTCTCTGGGCAGCCTGTTCCAGTGCTCCGTCACCCTCACTGTTAAGAAATTTTTCCTTAAGTTCCTGTGGAACTTTTGATGCTTCAGTTTCCGGCCGTTTCCTCTAGTTCTGTCAGTAGCCACCAGTGAAAAGAGGCCAGCACCATCCTCCTCACTGTCTCCCTTGAGGTACTTATAGACACTGATTAGATCCCCTCTCAGGCTGCTCTTCTCCAGGCTGAACAGGCCCAGCTCCCTCAGCCTCTCCTCGTAGGGCAGATGTTCCAGGCCCCTGATCATCCTTGTAGCCCTCCGCTGGACTCTCTCCAGCAGCTCCACATCCCTCTTGTACTGTGGAGCCCAGAACTGGACACAGTACTCTAGATGTGGCCTCACCAGGGCTAAGTAGAGGGGCAGGATCACCTCCCTCGACCTACTGGAGACGCTCTCTTAACGCACTCCAGGATCCCATTGGCCTTCTTGGCCACGAGGGCACACTGCTGCCTCATGGTCAACTTGTCATTCACCATGACACCCTGGTCTTTCTCTGCAGAGCTGCTCTCCAGAAGGTCAGTCCCCAGCCTGTACTGGTGCCTGCGGTTATTCCTCCGCAGGTGCAGGACCTTACACTTGGCCTTATTGAATTTCATGAGATTTCTCAGCGCCCAGTTGACCAGTCTGTCCAGGTCCCTCTGGATGGCAGGGCAACCCTCTGGGGTATCAGCTACTCCTCCCAGTTTTGTATCATCAGCAAACTTGCTGAGGGAGCACTCTGTGCCCTCATCCAGGTCATTGATGAATAAATTGAACAGGACTGGGCTGAGGACTGACTCCTGTGGGACACCGCTAGCTACAGGCCTCCAACTAGACTCTGCACTGCTGATAACCACCCTCTGAGCTCTGCCTTCCAGCCAATTCCTAATCCACCTCACTGTCCACTCATCTATCCCACACTTCCGGAGCTTGCCCAGGAGGATGTTGTGAGGGATGGTGTCAAAAGCCTTGGTGAAGTCGAGATAGATGACATCCACCGCTCTCCCCTCATCTATCCAGCCGGTCATTTCATCATAGAAGGCTATCGGGTTAGTCAAGCATGATTTCCCCTTGGTGAATCCATGCTGACTACTCTTGAGCACCTTCTTGTCCTCCATGTGCCTAGAGAGAACAGCCATTATGAGCTGTTCCATCACTTTTCTGGGGACGGAGGTGAGGCCGACTGACTGTAGTTGCCTGGGTCCTACTTCTTGCCTTTTTTGAAGACTGGTGTGACATTGCCTTTCTTCCAGTCCTCCGGCACCTCCTCCAGGATCTTTCAAAGATGATGGAGAGCGGCTTAGCTATGACATCCACCAGCTCACGCAGAACTCTGGGGTGCATCCCATCAGGGCCCATGGATTTGTGGGTATGGAGGTTCCTTAGGTGCTCTCTGACCCAATCTTCCTCTACCCAGGGCAAGTCTTCCTCTCTTCAGGCTTCTTCTCTTGTCCCTAGGGCCTGGGACTCTAAAGGGCTGCCATTAGTAAACACTGAAGCAAAGAAGGCATTCAGCAACTCTGCTTTTTCTGTGTTATTCATAACCAGGGTGCCCACCTCGTTCACCAGCGGGCCCACATTTTCCCTGATCTTCCTTTTGCTGTTAATATATTTGAAGAAGTTTTTCTTGTTATTTTTAACATCCCTTGCCAGATTGCGTTCCAAACGTGCCTTAACTTTCCTTGTCACATCTCTGCAATCCCTGACTACATTCCTGTATTTCTCCCAGGGGACCTGTCCTTTTTCCACATTCTGTATACCACCTTCTGCTTGAGCATTGCCACAAGCTCCCTGCTCATCCACGCAGGTCTCCTGCCCCCTCTGCCTGACTTCTTACACACAGGGATGCACTGTTGCTGGGCGTGGAGGAAGGGCTGCTTGAAAACTAACCAGCTCTCTTGGGCCCTCCTTCCTTCTAGAGCTCTAGCCCATGAGATTCTTCCGCGGAGGTCTCTGAAGAGGCTAAAGTTGGCCCTCCTGAAGTCCATGGCTGCAAGGCTACTTACAGCCTTGCCACCTTCTTGTTGGATCTTGAACTCCACCAACTCATGATCACTGCAGCCGAGGCTGCCCCCCACCTTCACATCTCCTACAAGTTCCTCTATTCGTTAACACGAGGTCCAGTAGCCCACCTCTCCTCGTTGGCTCCTCCACAACCTGCGTCAAAAAGTTATCATCAATGCACTTCAGGAACCTCCAGAACTGTTTGTGCCTGGCTGTGTTGTCCTTCCAGTTGATGTTGGGGTAGCTGAACTCCCCCATGAGAACCAGGGCCTGTGACCGTGAGGCAACATCCAGCTGACTATAAAAGGCCTTATCAACTTCCTCATCCTGGTCAGGTGACCTGTAGCAGACACCCACACAGTGTCTCCCACATTAGCCTGCCCTTTAGCCCTTACCCACAAGCTCTCAACTCACTCATCCTCCACTCCCAGGTTGAGCTCCATGCATTCCAGTTGCTCTCTCACATAAAGAGCAATTCCACCATCTCGCCTTCCCAGCCTGTCCTTCCTAAAGAGCACATAGCCTTCCATGGCAGTGTTCCAGATGTGTGAGCTATCCCACCATGTCTCTGTGATTCCAATGAGATCATGATGCTGGGACCGCACGCAGATCTCCAGTTCGTCCTGCTTATTCCCCTTGCTTCGCGCATTGGTGTATAGGCATTTCAGGGAAGAATCGAGTCTGCAGGTTTCCCAGGAGGGGTGAAAGAGGACCGTCTATAATAATGTCCTATCCTCACTTGCCCACTGCCATACTCCCGCTGGATGCCATCTGACTTTGGCTGTGTGGTACTGATTGCCCTGTCTGTGTGACACTCCCCTTCCCCCCTTCTCACCTAGTTTAAAGCCCTCCTTAAAGTCCTAGTCGACTGAACATGAGCCAGCAGTGTGCCCAGGTGGCCAAGAAAGCCAAGGGCCTCCTGGCTTGTGTCAGGAACAGTGAAGCCAGTAGGACCAGGGAAGCGCTCGTTCCCCTGTATCCAGCGCTGGTGAGGCAGCACCTTGAATACTGTGTTCAGTTTTGGGCCTCTCACTACAAGATAGACACGAAGGTGCTGGAGCGTGTCCAAAGAAGGGCAACGAAGCTGGTGAAGGGGCTGGGGCACAGACCTTACGAGGAGTGGCCGAGAGAACTGGAGTTATTTAGTCTGGAGAAGAGAAGGCTCAGGGGAGATCTTATCACTCTCTACAACTACCTGAAAGGAGGTTGTAGTGAGGTAGGGGTTGATCTCTTCCCCAAAAATCTAGTGATAGGACAAAAGGAAATGGTCTCAAGTTGCATCAGGGGAGGTTCAGGTTAAATATTAGGAAGAATTTCTACATGCATAGAGTAGTCAAGCATTGAAACAGGTTGCCCAAGGAAGTGGTGGAGTCACAGTCCCTGGCAGTGGCAGTATTCAAGAAACGTGTAGATGAGATGCTTAGGGACATGGTTTTAACAGGTGGCGTGTTGAAGGGCTTACGGTTGGACTCAGTGATTGCAAAGGTCTTTTCCAGACACAATGATTCTGTTATTCTAAGGACTGCAGCAGGCTGCACAGCAGAAGGCACAAGAGGTACTGGAGGAGGGGAAACAACAAAACAAGAAGACAAGGAGATAATGTAACTTTTATTGAGATTGACCAACAAGACCAAGGGAGCTTCTTTCACGTGCTCCTATTGCAGATAAGCACTGTCCTTACCAGCAACACTGCATTGCCTCCGTTGGCCAGGGAAGGAATGCTGTGCCTGTAGCTACAGGAAAGGGAGAGAAGAAAGACAAGAAGAAAGAGGAATCTTTTAGTAGCCAGGAAGGGCAGGATGGGGGAGTTGCTTCTCCCTTGCTGCCCTCCAAGGGCAGGCTCCAGGGAGGCACACAGCAGTGCTGTAGAGGAAGCCATGCCGAGCATGTGCAGCTCACACCAGCTCCTGCTCTTCTCTGAGAGCAGGCCCCATCCCTGATCTGCCCAAAGGCCTCGGAGCCTCTGACTAAAGAGTTCCCGCTTAGCCTTGTTTCCCAGGCCTTGCTCTTTGCTCTCACTGAGACCGAGGGTGACCTTGCCAGAACCGCACATTCCTGATTCTCCCCTTGCAGCTCCGCTCTCTCCTGGGGGTGCTCTTCTGAAGGCAGCTCTGGAAAGCAAAGCCAGAGGTTGCACGCTGTTTGGCTTCAAGTCCTCATTTGAAGCCTGACACTTCTCTAGGGAGAACAAGAGCCAAGGAATGGGCAGGAAAGAGACTTCAGGGAAGGACAACACCAAACGCTCCAAGGCAGCTGAGAGCAGCCCCTAGGCTACCCGCTCTGATGGGGCTGGCTCCTCTGAGCTCACTGATGTCTGCGGTGCTTTTGGGGCAGCGGCTCCCAGAAGGCCATTCCCTGCAGTGCGTTTAACAGCCAGGGCTACCCCAGGAGCTTTCAGCAAGCCCACCTTGAGGGAGAAACCCCACCCCGGCAAACCGCCATGAGGCCAACTTGGCAAGTGGCCTTTAGGCAAGGGCACAGAACACACGGAGAGCCAAGCTACCAGGCATCTCCCACGGCAGAAGGCAGCTGCACAGGGTCTTTCGCAAACTCACCTGTCGAGTTGCCAACTGTTGTTTCCTGTAGAAAGTCCGGGAGCCGGACCTGGTATTGCTTGGCCTCGGCCTGCGAGAAACGGGCCCAGGTTACAGAGGCGCCCTCAGCAGCACAGGGGCCCTGAGCAAGGTGCTTCAGCCAGGCCCCGTGTGCAAGCAGGGAGAAGCCAGAGCTGCTCAGAGAGCTGCCCTTGGAGGAGGCCCTTGGTGTGGAGAGGACAGCGCCTCTGTGCCCCACGGTGCTGCTCCCGGCCAAGGCCTTGGCTGCAGCCGTGGCCAGCGCGGCAGCTCCCACGCACGGCACCTGCGGGGCCCCCCTGCACTCCCAGAGCCCCCCCAGCCTGCAATGACACCTCCGTCCCTCCCTGCCTCCCTCCTTGCCGCCAGGAGCCGGCCAGGGCCGGCGGGAAGGAGCCTCTGCTCACATCCGCCACGACCAGCTTCTTCACCGCCTCGGCAGGCAGCCCCTAGGCAAGAGAACAGAGAGGCGCCGTGAGCAGCTCGGCCCAGGGGCTCTCGGCAGGGCCAGGGGCTCTCTTGGCAGGGTGCAGAGCCCGGCCGCACTTACAGCACTCGAGAAGCGGACGGCCGTCATGAGGAAGTGCAGGGAGGGCAGGCGCGTCACCCTGGGCCCCTCGTCTCCTCGGCTGGGCACGGCGGGCATAATAAAGGAATTGCTCTGTGAGCCTCAGGCCTCCCTGCTCCCTCCCTGCTGCCCATCCAGTGACTCCCGCCACCCTGGTGCAGGAGAGCGACCCCCTCACGCCGCTCCTGCCTCCTCCAGACGTCTTCCACGCGGGAATGCGGAGCGGCAGCTCAGGCTGCCCGTCCATGGCCGCACAGAGCTCTGGGGATGGCTCCGTGCCCTTGGAGCTCCTTCCCCAGCACTGAGCCCGACACCGCTCTGCCCGGGAGCTCGGAGCTCGGCTCTGCTCTGGCTGGCCCCTTCCCCAGCCCACGGCCTCATTTCTGGGGGCAGCTGCCCCTGGAGCCTCCAGCACCCCCAGGCCCTGGTGCCGCCCACGGGCAGCTGCATCCCCTGGCAGGGCTCACCTGAGCATGGCCTGCAGCCAGCGCTCCTTCACCTCGTGCGACCTGCAGAGCACGGGAGAAACAGCCTCAGGCCCGGCTGGGGCTCCCCCTTTGCACACACGCAGTCCCCAGCACGTCTGGCCCGTGGGGCACCGCTCCCAAGGGCTGAGATACCCCCAAGGCCCCCGCTCTGCCCCCAGCAGTGTCCCTGGGCTGAGCAGAGCCACAGGCTGTGCAGGGTGCAGGAGCCTGGCCTGGGTGCCCTGCGCGGGGCTCGGGCGCCCTTCCCTGCCCAGCTCCCCATGAGCAGGCGCCTCCGCTCGGCTGCAGACAGGGGCTCGCTCACACAGCCGGGAGGACGCGCGAGGCGCCCTGGGCTCCCGGGGGCTTGTGGCTGAGCTCTGCCCTTCCTCCTGCGCAGGAGGCTGCCTCCCTGCCTCCCTGCCTCTGTCCCGCACAGGCTGTGCCTTCAGCGCAGGGCAGGGCCCAGCACTCACCAGAAGGTGACCACGCGCGCGCCGCCCGGCCACACGAGCAGCAGGGTGTTCTGGTGGGAGAGGCTGAACGGCTCGGCCTCCTGCCACTCCTCATCCTCCTGCCTCCTCGGCGGCCTCTTGCCCTGGGGCTCGCTGGGCGCCTCGTCCTCGCCGCACAGCAGCCACAGCTGGCTCAGCAGCACCGTGTGCTGGAGCCACAAGGCAGCGCGGCACCTGCCGGGAGCAAGAGCAGGGGCTGCCATGGAGGGGGCTGTGGCGGGGGTGGCCACGGCAGTCTCCAGGGCAGAGCCATGGCAGGGTCAGAGCCTGGGGCAGGAGAAAGGAGCCTCCTGCATGCCCAGGAGCCCCAGGAGTCCCGGCATGGTGCTGGGCAGCGAGGCAGCGACGCTGGCTCAGGCCCTGCGCCCCAGGGCGCTGGGGGAGCAGGCTGTGGCGGGGAGGGAGCACGGCAGGGGCTGCTGCTCTTACTTGGCGCTGGCCACAGCGACGGCCTCCGGGAAGAGCAGCAGGTGCCTGGGCTTTGCCCGCCGGTGCCGCATCACCCACGCGTGGTCGCTGCGCAGGAGCCGGGGGTCCCTGCGCGACACGCAGCGGCTCAGCGGCGACGGGGGCCCAGAGGCTCTCCTGCTGCGTGGCCCGTGGCGGGCGCCTGGCGCCCTGGGCTCTGGCTGTGGGTTGGGAGCGGGGCCATGAGTGGCCCTCCTGCTGCAGCATTTTGCCTGCCCCATGATGACTCGGGCAGGCAGGAACAAACTGGTGAAACCATCGATGTTCGGTACCAAAAAGTGCCACAAAGCCGGGAGCCTGTGTCTCCCCACGCTGGCACAGCACCGAACTGAGGGACGAGCACCACTGGCCGTGGCTGAAGTAACAGCGGGAGCCCCCAGGGTGCACTGTGATGCGGTGGCTGGGTCGATGACAGCCCGGGGGGTCCCCATCTGAAGGCAACTTTGGAGGGGTTCTGATCCAGGGACTGTGGGAAGGGAAAGGGGAGCCCCTCCAGCCACCCTGGACCCCCAGCACCTCTGGATTTCCATGGGTTGCTGTGGGAGGGCAGTTGGTGGGGCTGGGACCCTGCTCAAGAGGCTCTTCCACAAGCTGCTTTGGAGAGCTTCCAAAATCCGGAGGAAGCCTCTCAGTTGCCATGTGTTTGCTTTAACCCAGGGCTGCTGGGTTAAACCTTTAACCCAGGGCTGGATTTGCCCTCATTGTGCACAGACTCTGAGGACCCTTCTCCTCTTGAGGCATGGGGTGGCTGCCCCAAGGCTCTGCCACAGGCAATGGGGCTGCCCCCTCAACACCACCTTCAAGGTGCTGTCTGCTCTTCCTCCCTGCAGGTGTGCTGGCTCCTTCCTGCTGAAGCACTGAGTGCACTTCAGCCACCTCTGGGCACTGTGCGGGGACAAGGAGGCAACATGCAGGCGGGAAGATGAGGAGGAAGTTTTTGGCCTCAAATGTGCTAACAGCCTCCTCCTCATGTAGCCAAGCAACAGCTGCATGGTCACTTTCTAGCGAGCCTGAGGGCCTGGAGACCCCAGAGCTGCAGAAGAGCCCCAAGGCTCTGAGGCTTGTTTCTCCTCCACACTGCAGGTCACAGGAGGTGGAGCTGTGGCTCAGCGCAATGATGAGGTGAGGCCTGCTCAACAATGCTGATGCTGGGCATCCAGGCTGCTGGTGCTGGAGAGCTGCTGAGGGAGCTGCCCTTGTGTGCATTGAGCTCCTTGGCAGAGCTGCCAGGGGACCTGTGCCCAAGGGGGCCGGGGGCCGTGCAGAGAGGTGCTGTTCATGAGCCAGCGCTGTGGGCAGGTCTGCAGGGGGAGGGTGGTGGAGGAGCTGTGATGCTGTCAGGGCTGTGAGCAAAGAGCCTGGCAGTAACTAAGCCCTGCCCTTGTGCCTGCCCTGTGCCCAGCAGGAGCCTGGGAGACCAGGGGACCCGCATCACCCGCCTGGCCTCATTTGGGCAGCTCGTTGTCAAGGCATTGGCATCTATGGCCCTGTAAGTGTCCTGGGCTTCTTGCTGCGCCCCAAGTGCCCAGGCCTTTGGGGAAGAGCCCCATGCCCAGCTGCTCATGCCAAGCCTTTGCTCTCTTGCCCAGTCAGTGTCGCTGAATGCCTGGACCGTGTAGGCGCTGATTTTGGCAGAGGTGAGCGGCTGCTCCTGCTGCCCCGGCCCTTGTGCATGCTGCCATCTGGTATATGTGTTTCAGGAGAGGAGGGTCAAAGGCCTGGGGACCGCAGCCGCTGCCCAATGGGGCAGCCTGGAAGGAGCTGCCCACGCTAGAGGCAGCCCACGAGGGCAGCGCTGCCCTGGGCCACGTTTGGGCACCTTGTGCAAGGCTGAGCTTTCTTGGCATGTAGCAGCCCCCAAAGTACCCGGGGTCTGTGGCCTACAGGGCTGGCTTGTGTGTGGCCCCCATTGCAGCCCTTGCTGCTGCAGGGTCGGTCTGTGACCTGGGGTCATTTCTTGCAGACTGGTTGCATGCAAAGGGCTGCCCTGGTCCCAGCAGCAACTCAGGAGGGACCCTGCCATGCAGTCAGTTTGTGAGCTGGGAAGAGCTGCGGGGCAGCTGCCCTCTCCCTTAGCGCTGGATACAGAGCCCTGCTCTGCAGGTGGCAGCGCACACAGCTCTGCTCCCACTATTGAAGCGGACTATTGCTTTCCTCTTGGTAGCAGCTTGCAGGCCTACCGAAAGGAGGAGGTCCATCCCACGGCCATTTGCTCGAAGACACAGCTCGGCCAATGGGAACCGCCCAGAGGAAGTGGAGTCTGTCCTCTGGAGTCCTCTCTTTGGGCAGCTTCTGGACAGGGTTTGCAGGGAAGAGGGGAGCTGGGGTAGCCAGTCCAAGTACGGCAGCCACGCCACTGGGGACTTGGCTTCCACACGCACTTCTCTGCAGCAAAGCCTGAAGCTCAGCTCCCATCACCAGTGGCCTTTCTGCACCCCAGGAACCCTCCACTTCCCCTGGCAGGACCTTCTGGCCATATTGTACAGGGAGGGACCTGCCACTGGGGGCGTTTTCCACATCGAGGATGGACAGGAGCTAAAGGAAGCCCTCAACGCAGGACGCAGTGTGGAGCTGGAGAGCAAGCCAGGGTGCCTCTTGGCTTCACCTAAAGGTGAACTCTTCTGCCTTGCAGCTCATTCCTCTTCCTCGTCCCCTCCCCTCCTCAGGGAGGAAGGCTGCAATGCTGGCGTGGAAGGGAGGCTGACAGGCACGAGGTGCGTGTCTGCACTCAGCCAAGCCTGTGCCAATGGAGCAGGGACTCGCACAGCTTGTGTCGGGGTCATGCTCACTTTGGAGAGCAGGGAGCTGAAAGCCAGCTGCCTCCTGGGGAGCCCAAGTGCCGTGGATGTCCCTCTGGGCTCAGGGCTGACGCGCAAGGCCTCATCTCCATACGCTGGCCTTGCAGGATTTCCTGCGCTATATCCCCTCCACGCTCCTGTCGACAGCCCTGTATGAGGGGTAGATGCTGCCTCTGGAGAAGGCAAGCAAGGAGCAGCAGACTGAAGTGCTGAAGGAGTAAGTGTTGCAGGCAGTGCCAGTGCTCTGGAGTGCCGAGGAGTGCTCGGGGCTTTCTCTGGCCATGGGCTGGTTCCCGCAAAGGGCCATCATGCTGATACTGCACAACACAGCCCCGGGCTTCAGGGGCTTTGCAAAGCCTGCCAGCAGGTCTTCTGACAAGCTCCCCTTTGCCATGCTGTCCATGTCCTGTAAAGCAGGCACTGTGCTGAGACATCTGCCTTTTAGTCAAGATCTTGCCCTTCCACATCTTGCACTTGAGCCTCTAATGGCAGCTGAGCTGTTGAACATGTGTAAAGCAGTGACAGAAAGCCGGGCCCTGCTCTCTGTGGAGGATGCACCATCTGTGGGAGTTTACCTGGGACTTCTTGCTCACAGCCAGAAGCAGCGGCCACTGCCTCCTGAATCAGGGCGCGCTGTGTTTGTGTTCACGTAGGGTGGCTGACCAGCTGCCCCAGGCAAAGCGCCTCTTGCTCAAGACCTTGCTTGCCTCACTCCACCACATCAGCCAGAGTGCAACCACCAACAAAAGGACCTCCAGGAACGTTGCCATCTGTCCAGGCCTGGACAGCACGTTGCCACTGCAGCTACAGGTGCAGATCAGCAACAAGGTGTGTGGAAGTTGCCAGGTACCTTCCCACTTTGGGCCATAGCTGAGCCAGGCCCATGTGTCCCACAGCCATTGCAAAAGTGAACTGCAACAGCAGCAGTATCTGGGAGTGTGGGGGCCCTCTGCTTGGAAATCTGCATCCTGACAGGCAGGGCTCTTACTGCAGCCGCAGCTACTTTCTGTGTTTTCAGCGCCAGTCAGAGCAAAGAGCATTCATTTTTATGATCGCCATTATGCCTTTTCTTTCCCTTTACTCCATAGTCACCCATTATGCCTTTTCTTTCCCTTTACTCCATAGTCACTTTTCTGCTTTTTTTGTTTTGTTCGCCGCTTTATCTTTCCAGGCAGGAGCTCCCCTGCCCAATCTCCCGCTGGCTTAAGTTATCACCCATTTCTGCTTTTTGTCTGCTAAGACAATCAGCAGTAAAATGGTTCAAATTTAACTGCTGATGTCTAACTTCACATAATAGGGCTTTCGAGTTGGCACCTCCTTGTGATAAAGATAAAAACAAGGAAGAATTCACACAACAATGCAGAAGAGTAAAGCACCTGCTTTTCTACTGAGTTTCAATTATTTGTGTGGATTTTTAAAGCTTCGTTTAGTTAAGCACCAGGTAAGCCTGAAGAGTAGACTAACATTGTAATAAAGAAGGGATGGCCTCCTTGGGAGTTTTTCAAGCCTGATAAAAGAAAAAACGCACAAATCATCGGGGTTGAATGCCACAAGTAAGAAATGGAAAGATTACTAAATAAAGTCATGACAGCAAATGAAAAAGCAAAGAAAATGGATAATGGTATGAAAGAGATTTCAACTGCAAGCATCCTATTTACTATTTTTATGCATCCTGCTCATTTCTCCTCTCATAAATGCTTTCATGTGTATGAAATGAAGTGCTATGGTCTACATTTAAGTAAATGGATCAGTTTGGACTATGTTTGTTTTCTTTTTTTTTTTTTCTAGATTATGTATATTTAACTGAACACATAGAAAAGGCTAACGCATATCCAAATCATGCTAGTTAGCTAACTGGTTTAAAGTAAATCCTTTCTTTTCCTATAATACATAATGTATACAGTCACGGTAGAGGCCCACTTTTAATAAGAAGCTTCAGACATTTTGCAGTTGGTAGACTTGAAGATATTGAATTTCTAAACATTAGAAATTTTCTGGGTAGACAGAAAAGGAAAGAAGTATGTATACACTGGAGGGAAAGATCAAATGTATCTTAATCTGAAAATCTTCAATTATTCCTTCTTCATTAGATACTTAAGAGGCCACAGTCTTGCCAAAGTAATCCCCATGTGCTGCTGCTCTGGGAACTTCCTATCCACTGCTTTGACAGGACCAGGTTGGCCGTTTTATTAAGGCCATGTCTTCCAGACTATTTCTGGTATGATGATTCCTAAAGTGTTTTCATGGGAACGGCATAATCTGTACAGTGAATAAGCAATCACAGATGCTACACTTGATCTTAGCCTAAAGGCTAAGAATCAATGCTTAGTGGGAACAAGTTTGTTCCACTAAGTTACCCTTTGGCTAAACTACTGGCTATTAATAGCAAATTAAACTGCATCGGAGCATCTTCTGGCTCTGATGCCACCTGTACGCATGCAAGAGACTGTGGGGACCAGCACTGGTCCAGTGCCCAGAACATGTCCCACTGTCATTTGAGACAGACATAGGGTCTGCAGAGACCAACGTTGTTTCTCCAACAACGGAGAAGAGCAGGTGCTGGCCATTTTATTCAGTTTTGCAGGTATATCTATGCAAGCGTATGGCGTGTGAGCTTGTCACATAACACAATCACGACGCCAGAACTTTCCGGCTCCTTCTCCTTCCAAAGCTTGAGTGACGGCCACATAACCCCTGCAGCTTTTTCCACAGGAGCTGCCCGCCCTCCCTTCACCCCTGACGGGCCCGGGAGCTCCGCTCAGCCCCACCGTCCTCAACCGCTCAACGGCCGCGCGGCCAAACCCCAACGGCCGCCAACGGTCGCCGCGCCGCGCGCCGCGCCAGGGCGGCGCCAGCGCCCGGCGGCGCCTGCGCAGTGGCGCGCCGCGGCCGCAGCATGGAGGTGGTTCTGGCGGACGCGCTGCTGGCGCGCTGCGCCGACCCCTGCGCGCTGCTGCGCGCCGTGAGCGCGCCGCTCTCCGCGGAGCGCGCCGAGGCGCTGCGCCTGCTCCTGCAGCGGCTGGCGGCGGGCGGCGCGGGCGAGGCGGAGGCGGAGGCGCTGCGCCGCGCCGCCTGGGAGGTGGCGCTGGAGCGGTGCCGGCCGCTGCTGCGCGGCGGCGGGGAGGCGGCGGCGGGGGGCGCGGAGCGGCTGCGGGTGGCGCGGGCGGCGCGGGGCGCGCTGCGGCACTGCGTGCAGCTGTGCGGGGCGCCGCTGGCGGCGCGCCTGGCCCGCGACGCGCTGGCCGAGCTGGCGGCGGGCGGCGGCGCCGAGGCGGCCGTGGAGGCGCTGGCGGCGGCGGCGCCGCGGCTGGAGGAGGCGGCGCTGCTGGAGCAGAGCGTGGCGGCGGCGCTGGCGCTGCTGCGCGAGGAGGGCGCGGGCGAGGCGGCGGCGCTCGCGGCGGCGCGGCTGCTGCCCGCGCTGGGCGCCAACGGCGCGGCGCTGCGGCGCCTCTGCGACGGGCTGCTGTGCGGGCGCGGCGGCGGCGGGGCGGCGCGGGCGCTGCTGGCGCTGAGCGCGCTGGGCGAGGCGCTGTTCGGCGCGGCGCTGGACGCGCGGCGCTGCCCGCGCTTCTGGCGCCTCGTGCAGCGCGGCCTGGCGGAGCGCGACGGGCTGTGCCGCAAGAGGGGCCGCTACCTGCTGCAGCGCGCCGTGGACGCGGCCGCCGGGCAGCGCGCCGAGCTGCGCTGCGGTACGGCGCGGGGCGGGAGCCTGCCTGCTTCTCCCCATCCTTAGGCCTTTTCCCCTATTATTGTTATTATTTTCCCTCTTATTGCACTCGTAGGGGGGTGTGGGGAGGCCTGACTTGGCCCTCAGTGGGCAATGAGAGTTTTTTCTCTTTTGCCTTAAAGCATTTTTTCTTAGGAACATCTGGGGTGGTGCAGGGGTTGCGTGCACACTGGCATGGGTGCATTGCCTTCTCTCAGGAGCATGCCTTGGCTATGGGAAAGCTTAGCATGCCTTGTGCACTCAGAGTGCTGTTGTGCATGAATCTTCTGAGCCTTTTTTTATGACAAACATGGCCAGGCAGGAGCATTCTGCTCAGAGATCCAGTATAACAAAAAATGTTCGACAAGAAATCTTAGCATATGACAGACACCCCTGATGGATTTGCAGTTGGACTTACTGATCCTTAAGGTCCTTTCCAACCGTAATGATTCAGTGATTCTGTAAAAGTTAGTGTTGGCTCCTGCCAGGCCTGAGCACAAGTTTTGCGCCCGGCCAGTTTCATTCTCCCTGTTTTGAGGGGTGGGTGAGAGGGGAGCCGCAGTAGGGTGAGTCCTGAGCTCTGTTGTAACGTTTTGCTTTCTAACCAAATGAGCTGACTCAGAAAACACAAGGGCAATGGAGTATGTTCCAGCAGTTGCTATATATTGGACTTGCTGAAGCAAAGTTTGTTTTTATTTCTGTAGCAATGAGGCAGGGAATAAAACAAGGCTCGCTCACTGCTTTAGTCAGGATTTTGCACGTAATCTGTTGCCTAAATGGTGCTACAGGAACTGTGTTTAAATAACCTTTTTTTTTTTCTTTTCAATTAGAATCAAGTCTGTTTTGGTGGTCTGTTGAGAAGAATGAAACACTTCTGGAGTTTTGGGAAACTTACATTTTGATAATGGAAACTTTGGAAGGAAACCAGGTAAGGACATCTTAAAATCTATGCTTATGATACTTATGTGATTCATTATTTCTACACCGTAAGTATTTATTTAGATAAAGTCTGTTTGTTTATAACATTTAAGGGTGTTTACATACATTAAGGGTATTTTTTTAATTTAAAATAAAGTTTGTAACATGGAGCATGTGTCATTTGTTTGGAATAAATTTACAACTTTCATCTGTCTGAAACTATTTGTTTAAAACAGTGGATGGAATTAAGAAAGGAAAACCGGGATTTTGACTTGTTTTAAGGCTGTGGGTACCTTGCATCTTCAGGTTGTTGGGGAAAACTGGGCTATTGTGCTCATTGAATTCTTTCAGTAGAGGGCACTATATCCTTAGAGTAAAACACTGTGAAAATGATGTGGCTTGGCTGAAAATCTGGTGCTTTTGGCAAAGAGTTTTATTTTTTGTTTGAAAGCCCCATGTTGCAGTTTCTATGAATAAATTCATTAGCTGTTAGGAATTTGTATTCCTGTGTAACAGTAGCATAAAGGACGCAAAGGTAAATATATATGTTTTTTTAATTTAGTGCTGAACTAACATCTTAACACGCAAGTGCTGTGTACCAAGTCCTAGGATCAGTTGAACAGACATTGGGTCAGAAAATACATATGTATTTAAATGTGATTACAGTGCCAGTTAATTTATTAATGCTCTTGATAGTAAATTCTAGCCCATGATTAAATGTTCAAGGTTAGGCTTGAGATGTAAACTGATGATGTAACATCTGATTTACGTTTCAGATTCATGTCATAAAGCCAGTGTTACCAAAGTTAAACCGTTTGTATGAGCTTGCCATATCAGAGAAAAAAGGTAAGGCACAACTCTTCTCAAATGTATTCTGAACATTAGACTGCGAAGTTTGGCTATTTACTTTCTCTCTAGTTTTAGTGGCAGCTCTTGGTTTTGTTTTGTTTCTCAAATCAGCAGTTTTCTGGATGATCATGCCATCATTTGGGAGTCTGTTCTGTGCGTAAGTAGCTTGGCAAACATGCACTGGAAGGACATTCTGCTCAGGGATCCAATGTAACAAAAAATGCACAACAAGAAAACATATGACAGAATTACTTCCTGTAATGAAATCATATATCATGAAGTATTTTTCTGTCAACTGAGACAAACAAAACGGTCTCTGTCCACTGTGTTTTTTTTTCTAGTTAAGTTAATGTGAAAGCAACAGAAGCCAGCGATTCGTGGGCTAGGTTTTCTGATGAAGTTATCTGGACAACTCAGAGAAAGAAAAAGGAGAAAAACAGAAAAAAAACCCAAAACTTGGGAGTAGAGGGAAGGAATAAAATGAGTGCTGAGGCAGCACAGTGAAGAATATAATACAATCTTCTATAGAGCAAAATGAAGCACATCTAACTAGATAGTACAAGTTGTTAAAAGTTCAGAGATTTGTAGAGTAGAAAGGTGATTAACTGAGTGTTGGAGGTAAATAAATGATTGGGGAAAGAGCAGTTGTAGAAGAGGACACGTTTTTCGTATTAGTTAATAGTTTTACATTACAATTACTGAAATAAGTTAAAAAAAAACAAATATTTGTCGTATTAGAGATATTTTAGGATATTTTTATAAATCAAATGCTTTTAGTCATTCTGAAAAGTGTCATGAGCTGTCATGTTAACTAGGATTATCAGTAGGCTGGGTGTTGGTTCAATGCATTTCCTTCAGGTTTACTGCTACAAAAAACAGCGTGCTACTGTGTCACTTGTTTCTCTGCTGGTTTAGAAGAATTTGCTTGTGTTGCAGGTTGCTGGTTGTTTCATCCATCTTGGCACATGTGCATCTATAAAAGAATGTTTGAGAGCGAGAATAAAACATTGATGAAGGAAGGCATTCTTCATTTGCTGGAGCTTTTTGAAACAAAGTATCTTCCAAATCCACTTGAATTTTCAGAGGTAAGGATGCCTTTCCTGTCACTGGCCAGAACAAAGATATTTTAACTTGTGGTATCTATTACATTATTACCTCAATAGTGCTGATAGGAGACAAATTCTTTTAAAATGCCCTTACATTTAGCTGTGTGGAAGTGAAAGTAATACTTGAAAGTGGCGTCAAATATAAAATTATTTGGAAAAATGGCAGCCCTTGTAGGGATACTTTTTAAAGTGCAGTCATTTATCCCCCAAGTTTCAAACTAATTCTCTCCAATTGAAGCTGGCACCCTGTTTATTGAATTTTTTTTGTCACATATGAAAACCTTGAGATGTAGATGGCAGCAGGGAATGTTGATGCTTCAGATTTCTGGAGCCTCTGAACCTCTCCAGAACTGTTGATTGTTTTTATTGGACAAAGTCTTAGCTGTTGTCCTTGTTTTCTTTTATCAGTTTGTTATTGGACCACTAATGGATGCCCTCTCAGAAAGTTCTCTTTATAGCAGGTAAGATATTGATTATTAAATATATTATTGTAAATCAGGTGTAGTAATGTTGATTTCAATATGTTGATAAAATCTCATATGAAGCAAAATACTTCAATATACAAACTATGTTTGCTAAATTTCTTCATAGGAAGAAATTTTCTCAGGAAAGGTGGGTTGCTGTGAATAAGATGAAATGGGCTGAATTTCATCCTATCAACAGCAACATAAAGATGCCTCAAGGTCCCATATCCACAGTTAAATATCCCAGTTAAAATATTTTTCTGGAAAAAAGGTCAGATGTAATAAAAGAATAATTATAATCTAGTGACTTTTTATGGTCTCTGAAAGCATATATCTGAAAGCAGGTGAGAGGTACGCGTTTGGGTATAAAGCGAATATGCAAAGTTGTTACAGTTAATGTAATACCTGTCTCAGGACTGTCCTAATCTATAATAGTTAAGAGATCTGAGACTTCAAATACAATGTGGGTGATATCTATCCGTCTTGTGGAATATTTCTTGAATCATTGCTTAAAGCTTGTTGTGCTTTTCTGTAGTTTTGTTTATACAGGCCTTAGAATTTGTTTCAGAGAGAAGTCTGTGCTTCTTGGCACACTTGTATAGGTAATTTGTCTTCATTGCTCCCCTAGCCAGATTAAGCACATTCCCTCTGCTTATGATTACCTTGTTGCAGAGGCCTTTGTAGCCAGAGGCCTCTAGCGTGCTGGGGATGCTCTGCATCAAGTGTAACTGGCAATGCAGTTTTTTATGTGGGCTCAGCATGTGGTACTCTCAATAGCAGGTAGCTTTACTTGAGGCTGCACCTGAAAGCCTGAGTGTGATGATGCCACACCACGTCCCTGTGGCTGCCCAGGGAGATGCTTGCTGTTGGGACCTTCCCAAACCTCCCTGTGTTTGCTGGATGCTGTTGTAAAAATGGGCTGTGAAGAAAGCAAGCTGATGCCCTGCATCTGTATGCCGTAATGGAGCAGTCTCTGGAGTGAATTAACTGCTGAACCACCATTTGCTTTTGTTTAGGGGCAATCATAGTTGAGGATGTTAACATACAAATTGTGTATTTGGTGTTTTAAAACCCAACAGGACACCAGGCCAATTAATGGGAGCCTGTCCTCCTTTAGGATTGAAGTTACAGAAATTCTTGGCCACTTACCTCATGCTCCTTCCAGATGAAGAAAAAGGTTTGTTTCAATTTCATGCTGGGTTTGTTTCTTTTTTTGTTTTTGTTTCTAGTAAGTCAACTAGAAACCATGGATCCATTTTTCATGTGAACATTTAACATTTTATATTTCATGTAGACATTTATAAAAATAAAGCAACCTTTTCTGAAAAATTCAACTACTGGAATATGGCTGAAATATACTTAAAAGTAGAAGGTACCTTTATAACTTTTGTTTAGTATTTATCTGGCTAGCAATAAAGTGAGTGTCTTCTCTGTTGTGTGTTACTGCATAATAAAATGATGTTATTGTGTATGTTATTATGTAATAAAATACACTGTATTTTAAAATTTCATAAATAGGTATTTGATTTTTTTTCCCTTACGCTGTAAGTCAAAAACAATTTGTAAGCCTCCCTGTTTCAAGGTGGATCTTGCAGAAATGATCCTAAATGTGTAGTGTAAATGCATCATAACATTTTATTGCTGGTGGCTTTGTTATTTAAATACATGGGAGAACAGGAAATCACTCATTTCCTAGTATAAAAGCAGAAGTCTATACTGAATCAAGCTAATCTGATAAAGTATTTCTGTGATACTAAAGGCTTGCTGCACAGTGGTGCTTAATGCTGCAGGTTTAAATTTGTATTTTCTGTTTGCTTTTATTTTTAAGGGAGGTTCCTATTAAAGTTTATTCAGAAGATGACAAGTAGGCATTGGTGTGCTGTCCCCATTTTGTTTCTCTCTATGGCGCTGGCATATATCCCTGCATGTAAAGTATTGGGTGCTGATGGACTTCATGCTCTAAGGTAAAAAAGTTTATTTCATTGGGTTGTTACATAATACATAAAGGGAAATGTGCTGAACAGCTACAAAACCAGGATTTAATTCATGTACATTATTTCTGACAAGAAGTGGTGGTTGCCTGTGACACTAGAAGGTTCTCTCTCCTTTTTCTTATGTAGTTTACAGAAGAAAACAGTTTAGCAACTGTATTTATCATAGCATGATTTAATACATGTTTTGCATTTTACTCATTTGCCATCACTTTTTGATGTCATTTTTCAGTGGTCTTCTGAAGTTCTTGTTATGGTTTGTTCTTTACTAAGTATATTAACTATATTTTCTAAGTATATTAAAACCTTTTTATTGGAGCTGAGGTTACGTCAAAAGTCAGCCCACAAAATCGAAACTTGAAAGACCTGTCAATAAAAAGCTAGGCAAAAATTTTAGGCGTACATGTTTTCAGTAATACCTACAGCGTTTCCTAAGTGTCCTTTGGTTTCAACAGGTAATAGAAATCAAGAATTATTGCAGTATAATCAAATTCAAACTTTGAAATAATGTTTTCCAGTGGTGTAAGGGATATTGGAAAAAAAGTAACTTACGAAAAGCAAACAGTGGATCAGTGTTTAAGTCAGCTATGCTTCTCTTCTGTAGAAGAACATGTAGAGTTTCAATTGTGTTCTAGAGTGAGAATGTGATGGCATAAATGCTCCTATATATGTGAGAAATGGAAATGCAAGTATTTAATTATTAGTTATACTACTAGCCATGTGAATGTTAGGATTTTTACATGTGGATTTTTTTCCATTTTTTGATCTCGTTAGGTATATCTTTATCCACATTTTAATTTCATTTTTTGAATGGAAATTTAGAAATAGTCTTGGTTTTGGATTGTATGATGTTTAGGGTAGAAGAAATGTTACTCTTTCTGGAATATTTAATAAATACCATCTAACATGTTGAAAATGTTTATCAAAATATGAAAATAGTGAAAGAAATATGTATTTTCTATGGTGCATACTTCTGTGTTTGCAGAGATGTCCTACAGTGTACTATGATTACACATCAAATTTTGTTGCGGGGAGCTGCTCAATGCTATCTTCTTCAGACGGCTATGCATTTGACAGATGTGGTGAGTCTTTCTTCCTGGGATAATAACTTTCTTGCTAGTGAAATGCTAGTAATCTTGCAGGCTGAACGGTGTATAAATTCTTATGCTAAATGAACCTGGAACAGCTGATTTTGCTGGATTAGTGATTTTGTTAGTGACTACTTAAAAATACAAAAATCTTTGTACTGCTTAAGTATTAGTGAGCTTGTGCTAACTTTGTTTTCTTTAAAATTCATTTTTCCTTTCCACTTCATTTACTCATTTGTATTTTGGTGCATGGTTTCTACCACTAGTTCTACTACTTACGTAACCGCGTTCTATCATGATGTTCGTTGCATAAGCTTGAGTTTCAGCAGGTAACAAAATTAATTTCTGAAGTACCTAAGAGAATAGAGTACTTGCAATAAGAGAACGGTAAAATCGTCGTTGATGTTGAAATAGTAAGAAATTAGTTGTTTAGTAATCAGACTGTTGGTGTTTTGATTCTTACACATGCATTTTTTTTTCTCAAATAAGTAGACGGTCAGCATTCCCCTTCAATTACGGATTTCCATGTTATCTCCTTTGGTTATAAACATGTCTGAGCAGAATTTCCTATCAGAAATAGAGAAATAATACCTATTAGTGACTGAAGTTGTTAGCTGTGCATGTGCTGTTAAAAGACATCATCAGTGGATAGCATTATTCTTTCAGTGGCTTGTTAAATTTCAGTAGGTATTGGTGTTGATACAATACTTTATAAACTTGAATTATGTTCTTTGATGAAGGTAGATTGACACCTAAGAGGCAAAATAGGAACCCGTTCTATGGAAAGGAAAAGGTCAATTTCTTACTTTTGAACCTTTGCCAGATGAAAGCAAATATCCTTAGTCCTCATACAGGTGTTACGAGTTGTATATTGTTTTGACAACAATTGTACCTTGATCGATTTCTTTAGGAGAAGGTTTCCCTCCCAGAAGTGGCAAGCTTTCTCATGTCGCTTAGACCAGAAGAGTCCCTAAGGAGAGATACTGTGTTATGGATGGAGGTGAGCTGAAGCTCCTTTTCTGTTCATCAGGTATATTCCAGCACCTATACAAATGCAGGATTCGTTATTGCTAACTTAATGTTTAAACTAGGTAGCTACTATCTATTTGTATATTGCACTGATGCATTCTGGAATTACTGGATGTGATAAGAAATACTTTATTTGAAAACTGTGTTTTTTAATGGTACAGAGCAGTTAATGTTAACCCTCAACAAGTTATTCGGCAGACTCAAAGCAGGAGAAAGCAAGTTGCAACACCACAGTGGGTGAAGGTGGGGGAGGGGGGGATTTGGCCTTTTCTGTCTACATACTGAAGTTCTTGATTTTGCAGAAGAGAAAACCTTTTTGAGATAGAGTAGATTTTTGAGCAGCGCAAGTGCTGGGATGTTTTCCTGCAGTGCTTGTATGCACCAGTTTGTTGTGTTTCCCAGCGGCCATGTCAGCATTGCAACTGTTGGGTGTAGTCATATTCAAAGGCAAATCAGAATCAGTTCTTCCTCAGAGTTTTGGTCCCTTAGTACTGGTCCTTTAAGAGACTTCACTGTGTTTATCACATTCTTTATCTTCTGCCTCCTTTGCTGTTACTGTAGGAACTAAAGTCAGTGTTTGGTAATCGTGTACTGGTCTGTGTAATCTCTCCTGTTAGGGATCTATGCTTACTCCTCTAGATGGTTGGTAACTTCATGGAGAAAGTACAAAGCAGGGCATCTTGTGGAATCCACAGAGCCATGACTTGGGCTTCTCTGTCTCCTTTTATTAAGAATACAAGCTAGATGCAACATACTTAGATGAAGTCGCTCTTGTCATCAGATTCTACAAGCAGTTATTTCTGCATATTATAGTTTATTTTATATATTCTTTATAGCTACTTCTTTCTCTGTTTCTCCCCTTTCTCTTCAGCTGTCTTTTGTAAAATTTCACTTGATGGAAAAGAACAGTATTTTCTAAGTTTGATTTTATCTTTAGAGCTAGAACTGTGCATGTTTTCTCTTTCTCTTATTTTTGAATGTGCTCTCTGAGATAACGTGGATCCTGATAGTCTCTGAATGGGCCAGTATAAGTGCCAAAATTTTGTGTAAGAGCTGCCTCTGATTTGCGTGTTGTTTAGATGAATCCAGTGCTGGCAGGAGTAACACTCATCTCCAAGGAAAAGCTGTGCCTAGCATGTAAAGAGAGATTGAAACACACAGGAATACATCCTCTGAAAATTTAAAATTCACTAAGGTGCACAGTGGTGTGAGAAAGTGCCAAAGAATAAATCTTCAGTTAGAGGATACACTAGAATCAACTGAATAAGTAGCCATACTTTGGGGTACAGCAATTTGTGATAGAGTGATCTTGCATAATGTCCTCTTGTTATGAATGCTGTATATGTTATCTAACAAAGTTGGTTTTAGCAAAAGAGTTAAATATATTTAAAAAAAAAAAGTGTAGCACTCGTTAGGTAATACTTAGTCATAGAAGTCCTATGTGGGATGAGTTGGTATTTACCAGTCTTGCTATTTGTAAGAATTTTTTTCTTTATATTAGTAATAGTAATCTCCTTGTTTGAGTACTCTGAATTACTCTCTGGAAGAAACTTTTTCTGTATTAAAGGGAAGTAGTGTGTTAGGTTTCAAGGTAGCTCGAGTGAATACCTGTCAAAATCTGACTTATTTACAATTTTCCATGTCTGACAGTGCTTTAATGTATTGCTCTTATGTTGGTCAAGTTCAGTTACTACAGAGCATGCAGATATGTTTAAATAGTAACATACTGGTTTTAATTTAGCTTTGCAGTTGGCTGCTGGTGAATGACAGATGTTTCAGAAAGTCTGTAAACTGTGATTTTGAGTGTCAAGAGATGTCATCACTGTGTTTATATGTACGCAGTCTTGTGGGAGAGTACCTTAAGACACCAGCACCTGAAGGCAAGTTAAATATTTAGCAATATTCATCTATTAAGTATTAAAAAATTATTTAAAAATATGAAAATCCTTTGTTTTTAGAATAGTAATGTTTTCATTTTACTGTTTTATATCTAATTTGTAGTATCCTTGGTTGATAAATTGTGCAAGGACATTTTTCATCCTCTGCTACGTTTTAGATGATTATAACTTCAGTTGATCATTTTCCTTCAGAAGAGAAATACCATGTTGTCTGTGTTTGGATCATTTGTAATTTGTGTAGTTCTCAATTATTTGCTATTTAAATACTGCAAAATTGGCAATTTATCAATCAATATTATCAAATCAAATGTTGAAAAGATTTTTTTAATGTATACCTATAGAATATGGAAAAACTAGGTCAGAATTTTCTAATGATGAAAAGCTTCAAAGATAATGCGGCCCAAGAAACTTTGCCTGATTATGGTCAGAAATGTTGTAAGCATTTTTTTACTTATTAGTATTTCAAAGTAATTTGAGTATTAGAAATTTTGTCAAGTCTTCTTCACGGAAAATGTGTTTTGTCCTTTGCCATAGAATTGTAGATAATATTGGCAAACATCTATCTATTTCACCTTTTAAAAATGGTGCTGGTAACTTTCTAGTTTCATATGCGTCTTAATTTGTAAGCATAGGTTGATATGCATCCTTAGTTTGTAAGCAGGTAGTTGCAAAAGAACGTATATATACCTGCCAAGACCAGCTGCTTTGTGCTGGACCTCCAGAAACTGTTTTGATTTGTAAATTGCCAAAACTTAACCTACCAGTCAAAATCAAAAACAGAACAAAACAAAAAGCCTTGTGTTCCTCTATAAAAGACAAGTCACAAAAGAAGCTTCAGTTCGTCATGTTTTATTTCCTTTTACAGAACAGTTTTAGTTCTTTATTTAGCTTTTAGCTGGTTAAAATGACAGCTGGTGTTTCTAAAGATGCATAGCAGAGTTGTGCTCTTGCTTAACTTCATTTGAATGCCTTGCTGTATTTCAAAAAGTGAAAGAGATGTCTATTGAGAGTCTGCCACTACATTATCCAACACATTGCTGAAAATTGATTTTGATGTAGAGACCAGTAGACCAATATCATCTTTTACAGGGCATAGAGAAATGCAACTGCTTTTGTTCAGTTTGTATTTAGATAAAAGAATGTCAAAAATTAGCAGTAATGTTAATGATAACATTAGTTATTGTTTTCATACTAATTATTGTTAGTAAGTTATAAAAGTAAAACAAAAGCTTAAAAATTAATATGCAGATATTTTTAAATTCTGTGGAAGCCTTAAAATATCTTTAATCAGGAGAAAATTGCTCTATGCCTGACTGGTTTGAAGCTAAGCTTGTTGCAACAATGATACTGTTGGCTGGAGATGTAGAAGAGATGAGGAATAAACGCAGGTAAGTATAAATACCTTATTTTACAACTCTTTTTCTCAATGCCCCTCTGTCTCCTTTCCCAGGGTCTGATAAAAGCCTCTTTGTGTCAATCCGTTTATTTCAGAAGACTTTGGGTTCTGAAATATGCTATGAAGACCTCATAGCTGCTCAGAGCTTGTGTAACTGTGGCTGCAACTGCTACTGGGTAGCATTCCTAAAGATATTTAAGTGACTTAGAAACCTGTGTCCTATTTCCGTAAGTGACTTCAGCACTTAAGTTAGATACTTGGAAGAAGATTTTCTGTTAATTTTTTTTTTTGTGTAGTGGAAAAAGCAACATAGAATGGATTGAACTAAAGGCTTACTTGAACCCTCTTCTGGATGTCTTGATGAAACTTGGCAGTAATGCTTACATACCAACACTGAAAACAGATAAAAGCCTACAGCTTCTGTTGAAGTTATTGCAGACTCGTTCGTTAAAATGTTCCAATCTGCAAGATGGTTAGTGTTACCTTCAGTATACTGTGTCTTATGTTAACTGTAGTCTAATTAAAATCAAGGTATTTACTGCTTTAAAGCTATGTTGTTAAATTAGTACTAGCCTAGAAGTAATGAATGTAAAAGTTGACAATCTGGCATATCCTTTAGGAAATTAAAATGTGGGTCAAATCGTACGGGGGCCCTTTTGAAGGTGTCTCAAGGTATGGGAATTCAGAAGATGGATAATATCTAAGAAAGCATTCATCACCATTAGAATTAGATTTACAGTTTATATGAGTTTGGAGAATATGAACAAGCTGCAAAGAGTTACAGGCCCATTCTTTGCCAACGTACAGATTCAGTAAATCATTTAGAGGCTTCAGAAAGAAAGCAGCACAAATATCCTACCTAACTTGCTTGCTCATGTCAGGTTCTGATAAAGCCTGCCATAAAGCAGTCGTTATGCACATATTCTTTTTTGAGTTGACTCCCAAACACTTTTTTTTTTCTCACCTAGTGCTGTGTAGGCTTGCTTAGGTCCTTTCTGGATATTAGGCATGATTCTTATGGCACGCTTAGCTTGCTTGATTTAGTTTGATCTTGGCTAAAAGCAAAGACATGTCCTCTTAAGCACAAGACTGTTCATGTGATGTTTAAGAGTTTTGCAGCTTCAGCTTGCAGCTTTTTCAGGAGTGCTCAAGCAAAAGTTACAGAGTCCTCACTGCTTTTTCTGTTGAAGCTTGGTTAGTTTGTAACTAGATCAGGTTTAGGAATTTTTCATGAGAGCAAGTGAAAATCGCAACATCATTCTCACAATGCGGATGCTCAACTGGAAGAAGAGTAATCTTGGCATTTGACTTTTGTTCCCCATATTATTTTTGAGTTTTTCTCAGTCCAGTGGTTTTAATACATGAATTTCAAAAGTAATTAAGGGATAGGATCCACAGATCTAGAATATTAAATGAAGCCAGTGACTGCATCCCAGTTTTGTTAAGATGTCCAAATGCAGTGTTGAAGCAAGTGCCTAAGCTCATTTTTAAAAGTGCTTTACACAAAGACAGGCACCCTTGAGTTCTAGCTGTTGGGCTGAAATTTTGAGCACTTGTTATACAGGCTGTTAGAGGTTATATTGTGATATGATCTCTGAATGCAAAAGCAGATTAATTTCAGGTGAAACAAAATTGAAAGATGTGTGCCAACTGCTGGTGCATGTTCAGACCACAGTACTGGACTACAACAAGCCTGAAGCAAAAGGCCAAAAAGCTTACAGAGCGTGTGTTAGGTTTTTAGCACCAAGTATTTTATTCTGTAAATCCTTTTCTTTAGTGTCGTATGCCTTGCTGAGGTAGACCTGATAAATTTTGATGCCTAACTTATCATTTTAAGTTCTGCTGCTGGAGTTGTTAAGGTGCTGTAGTGCTGAGCAATACGATAGCTTGTACCTTTTGAATGCCCCTGTAGGTGCTCTACTCAGCTCATCATCTGCAATGTCTTTCAGGAGGCTTTCAGAGTTGGACTTGTAACTATTATATCCTTTCATGTTGAGAAAATTTAAGAAAAGACATGCTTGTTTATTTCTTGCGGTATTTCCATGCTTTTCCATTCTGCACTGGAGAGCCAAGCAATAAATCTTATTTCCTGAGGTGTGAATTGACCATCAGGATGATAAAATAATACTGTAAAATTCAATTTTTTTTTTTGCCACATTGATTGAAAGATGATGAGAAACCCTATCTGTCAAATGGAAAAGGATAAAATGAGAAAGAAGAAGAAGAAAGTAATTTCTTTTAGCTTGTAAAAGAGAAGAACTAACAACTGGTAAATTGTTTATGTAAGAATACCATAATGGTGATATAAAGCAACAGCATAAGATCCTGCTGTATGTACTGTTGTTTGTGGTCGCTGTCTTAAGTGTTTTTTTTTTTTCTAACATTTTTGACAGCATTAGGCAGTTTATGAATTGGATTTTTTTCTGTCTTACATTTAGTGAAGAATTTTTGAGTTTTAACTGCAGGATACTATTTAGTGATTTGATACTCAAATCATTTTAGGTGAAATTATGGAATGTGATAATCTGACATAGATTAAGTTTGTTCAAATTAGGTATGCAGCAAATGTAGCACAATGTGCCGTATTAACAGGGAGAAGTGAAAGTAAGCACAGTATAGATTTGTAGCTTCTGGAATGTGTTCATTATTTCTTGCTTTTTAAGGTCTTCTGTATTCTAAAAGTAATATTCTTTGTGTTAAGTGTAACTCAAGATCAAATTAAAAAAAATAGGCAGACATATCCTCCAGGTAATCCTTCTAAATGCTGTAACTGTGTGACAGTTTAATGTTCCTTACAAATAAAGAATAGTTAGATGTTGTTATTTGTTCTTTGATATGCCTGCTGTCTCCTAATGCCAGATGCTTTGAGAACAAACAAGAAGGCTATGTAGAGAAATTTTAACTCTGCTTTTTAGTATTGATATGTTACTACTTTGGTTTTCATTGGAGTCATGTCCAAGTGACCTATTCCACACTTGCATACTTCTGTTTGCAAAGTCCTGTGGACATGCTTTGCATATTGTAGGCTAGCCTTTTCTTAGCAAAAACGTTATATTTTCCATTATAACCTTGTGTTCTTGCTTGAAATTTTAAGACAAGAAGTTATTTTAGACTGAAGTTGTACAAGATTAGTCTTTATCCAAAGTTGAACTAACCCTTTGTTAACCTTTAAACAGTAGGAAAGAATGTTTTTCAATTCCATACATATTAGGAATGGATTGCTACGTTTTTCTTGAATGTGGTTAATTAGTGAATATGGAAACATTGTCTTTTATTGAAGAGTAAATTCATGACAAATTATTTTATTTTTGTGGAAAGGGATAAAAATAGGATGAAAGTGTTTGTTAAAAATTGCAAAATTATACTTTTTTAATTTGATAACTTAAGGTAAAGAAGAGGAAAGGATATTACCTGTTTGATTCTTGTGTCTTATACTGCTAAAATGTACAGAGATGTTTTGTAGGATTTTTTTTTTGGTATTTTAATGCCTGTTACTCTAGAATGTTGACATTATAACTTTATTAAGTCCACATGATGGAATACAGCTTTTTAACAGAGTGTATTTCCATATGTCTATACATTTATTTTTCTTTTCATATAGATGGGGTATTAATCTTTATCTGGAAATCTTTAATGACACCAGTGGAGAGTATTCTTGAATTTGTCCTCCGGCGACTTACTACAAATGAGTTGAGTACTGTAAGTATTTGTTAAAAGACTGATTTTTTTTTATTGATAATTTTATTTATCAGTGCTTTTAGAACTGTTCAAATCAAATCAGATCAAATAGGTACCTAGAAAACAAATTTACTTAGAAACTTTTGCAAACTTCTTTGAACGGGCACCGTAAGACTTGAGCAAAAAGAAGTTGTTCCCTCAAAAGAGAGCAAGGCTGAATGGCTTCCTACATGGTGTGGAATTAGGGTGGGAGAGAAGTGGCACAAATACCAGAGAATGGCAGAGTAAGAACAAAAACTCATGAACAGTACAAGATGCAGGCGTGACATAAAATCCAGTTCAAGAGGAAGACACACAAGACACGTGTGGCGGTTGCAGTGCTGTGGTATGTTCTGCTAACTGAGTTAGCTTTTGACAGTCATTCTGGTATTCAGGCCCGTTGTTTGTGTGTTTTCCCCTGCCATTCCTTTGAGCCCTGTGGAGATTTCTTTCAGAATTCCAACTTGTCTCTGCTAAGGCCTGGTGCAAAGCCCTGAACGATCCTTAAACCTGAGAAGAAAAGTTTGGCTTTCTTTTAAGTGTTTTTGTTTGTTTATTTGTTTGTTTGCTTTTTTGCTTTCTTACAAAAAAAAAAGTCTGTTCCACTGTAGTTACTGTTCTTTTTCATCTGCTGTCATAGTTACTATTTTTTTTTCTCTTTTTTCAGCTTAAATCTTCTGTTCCTGATGCTTCAATTTACTCTTTTTTTTTTTTTTTCCCTCTACATTTCTAGGTTGAGGATCTGGATCGTTGTGACTTATACTTAGCTTTGTTTCCAGAGGTAGTGAATTTGTGCTTGCAGGTCAGCTGTGAAAAGGTACCATCTATCAAAAATTTCATTTTTTCCCTGACGAATGCCTCTATTCATAATCTTCAGAAGACAAACTGTGAGGAGGTAATTTCATATAATTTATAGTAGTGTAATGATTGACACCTTTTATACAGAGAGAGAGAGAGAGAGATAGGCATATACGTATGAATGTTTAAAAAAAAAATTCCCATACACATTGCTTCAATTAATTGGCAGTATAATCTTAATTCAAAATACTTGCAGTGTATTTAAAGCTTATATTTTTAGTGCTTTTTTATATTAGCTTTTCAAAAAGTCTATATAACTGAAATAAAATTTTACTTGTGGTAGTGGACTGCATACTCAGGAATTTTTTTCTTTAGGTATGAGCTAGTCTTATCTAGGGAATTATAACTGAAGGAAAATATCATTTGCATGTCTTAGTGTTAATGAACTATGGAATTTCCAAACTCGAGCATATGCATAAAAAATAAGTTTATGAACCCAGCATTGCTTTGGCTTTTTGTGTGGTTGTGTTCATTGTTCCATAGTTGTATATCTGAAATAGATTTATGAAATAGGTTTGTATTTGTATAAATATATTTGATATATGAACTAGATTTATTTTTATTTATTTAAACAAAGTTTGGTTGTGCAGTATAATTTCTGGTATTTTCTGGGCTGAATTATTCACCAAGAACAGTAAACAATGCGTAAAAAAAAAAAGATTGTTGTACTTGATTTATTAGGTTTACTTTTCTAAGGAAACAAGGAGGAAAACTTTTTTTTTTTGTCTGATGGTTATGTGAATTATGTTTTCAGTCTTAGTGTTCTCTGGGGGCCCCTTCTTTTGAATTTGGTAGGGATTATACTGTCATGAGGATTTCTTCAGTTGCAACGTGCTATATCTTCAGTTTAAGATTTTTTTTTTTTTTTAAAAAGATTTTTTTTTTTTTTAAAGAAAAAAAGAAACAACATTGAGTAATTGTGCTGGATAAAGATGAGAAAAATTTTTCTGTGCTCCAGACAGCTGAAGTACTTTTAAGATATCCCAAATAATACTGGGCTTTTCATACTAAGAAACTATATGCCGATACATATATTATTAATATTAATATTTATTTTCACACCTTTTGAATATGTGTTCATCACACAGAATAACCATAATGGATGTCCTGGCTTTCTAGATTCTTGGAGCAGTTAGCATGTGGTATTCTGTATCTTATCTGTGCGCTTGCATTGGTTTTGACTACAGGGACCTGTGTGTGGTGGGTGCATGTGTGGTAGGGGGTGTGGGTGTGTGTATGTATATGTACACACAACATATATATACACACACACCATATGTATGTATATATATACACACACACACGCATCTATATATATATATATATATATATGTACGTTTTTTTCCCCCTGAGTGCTATCCAGCAATATATAAATGTCTAGCTGGTATGAAGGAAGTGTTCCATTATAGTCAAGGATTGCTTCTGCACTTGATGAGTAGGTGACTGTAATTTGTTAGGTGTATGCTTATTATTTTTCAGCATTTCCAACTGGTGGCTGATTACATTGTCCCAGCTAAGCAAAACGTCCTTATGCTTAGGATAAAAAAAATAAGGAGGTATGATGATGCATAGTTGCCAGCTATGATATATCAAGTGATATAAGTCAGGGCAGGGGATTACTGAATCTATCAATAGGTCATTCACTTTATACTTTAAGAAATTGGCATACGTTTGATTGTTCATATTTGATTTGATCTTATTAGGAGCTGAAGCTTACAGAACAAATTAAAAAAGTATCTAGCATGAGCTCACTGGCTGCAGTTTGTGAGGTTATGGATCAGAAGCCTCAACTGCACCTTGAATCTCTGCCTTCTATGGATGCCTTGAAGAAATTTATTTCCTTTTCTCAGTTTAATGATGTATTAGAGAAGCCATCTTACACTGAAGGAAAAAATAGGTAAGTCATTGCTGTAGCTTGAGTAGTCCTTCAGAAACTACTAAATCCTATCAGTGTGGAACAGTGATTAAAATGCTGTTTTTCCTGTTCTTTATTAATTTTTGCCAAGGTCAAAAAAGTTTAGTTCTGAACACAAAATGTTCATTAAGTTACATTTATGTCTTCATGTCTTCAGGTTTTTAGAATATAAAAGCAGCCATAACAGAATAGACTATAGATTCTTTCAGCTCAGTAGTCTACTGCTATGAAGCTAGGAAGCTTCTAGTGCTGTGTAACCTGAAGCAATTTTGAAAGCTACTGATACTTACATAGGCTTAAATATCAGTACGTGCTATGTCTGGGCATTTACAAAAGTCAGCTGAAGGGCAAATTATTGCAAAGCAAGGAGTTGCTTGTATTGCAATACCTGGGGAAGGATATAAGAGCAGGGAAGCATACAATGATGCTTCCACAAAACGCTCTCCTACTTGTTATGGCTCAGGAGACTCCCCAGAGCTGATTTCTTCTGTTTTTAAAAATCTTCAGTAATTTTTTTTCTCAGTGAGTTCTCTGGACTCTCCTTGAACCTGTGTAAATTTTATTGTCTTGAAGAAATGTAGTAGGTTTGTAGAGTTAAATTGTTCCCTAGTAGACTGGCTATATACATGGTAATCCAAATAAAACGACATTGATATATTAAGTATTTAAGAGTAATGTTCTTACAGCTCATGTGAAGAAACATCTCAAGGATGGGGGAAAATAGTTGCACGCTATGTTCAGGACCAGTGGATTTGCCTTCGTTTCATTTTAACTAAATTTCATTCTGCTGAGCCTGTGTTGGAGGACAAACTTTTGGAAATGTCATTGTCCACAGTTGAAAGGTTAACAAAAATGCTACAGGCTGCATTAGAAGCCCTGAGTATTCTTCCTTCAGACCAAGTCTTACCTGTGTTTGACTGCATGAAAGTCCTTGTTCCCAAGGTAAGAGATAAAACAGTTGCAAGTTACTAAGGTTTGTTTTGTTCTGTTTTTTACTTCTCCTCCTTAAAAGCACTGCTTCTGTTTCTTTTCAGCTCCTGGAGTCAGCAGAGTCTCTGTGCATAGAAGCTTTTGACTTGGCTTGGAAGATTATATCCTCTTTGAGCAATACGCAGCTAATATTTTGGCCTAATTTAAAAGCTTTTGTTCAGTTTATCTTTGATACCAAGGTTCTAGCTGTTGCGGCAAGTGCAAAGGGTCAAGCGTATTTCAAAATAAAAGAGGTGAGTTTGAGAATTCTTTTTTTTGGAAATGGACGTAAGTTTTGTCATTTGATTCTAGAAGTGCCTTTTTTTTTTTACCTTTTTATTGTCCTTTCAGGTGTTTTGTTAAAATTTTCCTTTCCTAAGAGGTAGTAGTTTGAGGGTGTTAAGACAAAATATTTGAATGCCAGATGGAGAATAAACAAATCTGAACTTCAAGCAAAAATCCTGTTCTGCAAAAAGTAAAAAAAAACTTTGGAAACTTTTATGCTAATTTGGTCACCTTTTACTTAGTCTCCTGGTTATAATTATAGCAACACTCTCTTTTAACTGTTTCCTCTGCAATAAAAGTAAAATACCATTTTTATATCTCCAAATATCACTAGCTTTTAATAACTTCTGACTTGAGTAACTTCAGAGTAAAGGCTTATAGATGAAAAGCTTTAAATGTTCTTGTAAAACATGAAATGAAAATTATTCTTCCTTTCAGTGTTTAGACTCTTTGGTATCTTGTAACCCCAGGAAAAACTGTGGGAGACAAGGGAGTTGGTCTGATTAACATTGTTTTATAAATATACTTTTCAGCAATTCTATTTTTTTCCCTAGGATTTGCCACCTGACCTGTCCCAGGTAGAAATCATTTGGAAATATTAGGCGTTTTTCTAATAGTTTAATCTTTAGGAGAGTACTTGGCTGGCTTAGAGGAATTATTTATTTATCTTTTTTTGTGGGAGGAAGAGGAGGCAGGTATAGAAAACATCATAGTTCAGACTTTAAGGTAGAACCAGCTCCATGTTGCGGAAGACAAAAGATACAATTTTTACTGTTTTCTGAGAGCTGTATGTAATCTTGTACTATAAGTCCTGGCATATACAGTGTAGTTCTTTTTTGAGTCACTAAAACTGTATTCAGAAATCAGAAATTGGTGCATCATGGCTTTATAGACAGGAGAGACAACTGCATAACTTTTCTAAATAATTTTTAATGTTTTTGTTTTCTTTTTAACTTTTTTTTTTCCCCCCTGAGCATCAAGTAAAGTTTTGGACAAAATAGTCCACAATGACTGTAAAACTTCTCCTGAGTAGTAATACATGATAATTAGTTACCAGTTTATATCTGTGCTTAGAAATATTCTTGTGTGTTTTGCTTTGCGTTTGCCTTGAACTCACTCCTGTGCTCTTCTGGTGTACAGACTTGTACTCTAAATAATAGAAAACGCATAAGCTTTATTTTCAGCTCAACTACCCCTAAATGATTTTTATTAAAATCATTGCCTATAGAAAAATAGGCACTTCTTAGCATTTTAAAATAGTGCAATGTGTCCATATTAGCCTCAATTATCTTAAAAAGATAGTATTGTTTTATTTTCTCTCTGATCTTTTGGGAAAACTTACTCCAGACAAATGCTACTGTCATCTATTTTGGGCAACAGACAAAATTTGAGTATTTAGAGGTGTAATGTGGACTCAAGATGAAATAAGATTGGTATTCAAAAATGAGAATCTCTTTAAAGCCCAGATATTGTCTACCTTGCTCTTTTAATGAATGTCTGTAACTGGCAATTACATGCTCAGGGTTGTGGTAACTGATGATCTGTAGTTAGTTTTTTTATTTATCATTGATCTTAAAATTAATTTAAATACTGAGAGCTACTGTTTTATCTTTAGTTTTAGTATTTCAGAAATATATTTGTGTAAGGTGTATTTTGCCAATTGTTGAGAGTCTTTGAGTCTCTATGACAGCTATCCCATTGTCTGCAGTGGGACATACCATGACAAACCAAGGCATCAAGGAGGTAATGAAGGTCTTCTATATTCAAGAAAGGGCATCTGGTCGAGCCACCTTCTGCCCCTTCATAAGAAAATGAAGATAAAGTTCCTAAGCAGGTGTCTACTTATGTATGTTATTATCCCACTCCTTGGCAGTCTCTTTTGCCATTGACCCCTTGTGCAGTGGCTATATAGTTTTAGCTAAAGAGACAGAAAAAATGGAACTGCCTGATACTGGTTTGCTACAGAAATAGTTTTAGAAGCTTGTCTACCACAGTGCACTCTGGCTTTGTAATGTTAGCTAAGCTAAAGGGGGTGGGGCATAGGAGTGTTTTGAGGCCTTAAAAATGGAATATTGCTCTGATAAAATACAGAAGGGCTTCCACAAAAGTGCCTGGAGCACTGTGTTTTGGGGCTTCATTTCTTCTGCTTCTTTTCTCCTTTTTCTTGTGGTGTATTAAAACGTTAACTGTGCTAGAATATATTTTTTTGTATGTGTTGGATTTTTAGTGTGTAATGAAATAATATAAAAGCATTCCTTTTTTCTTTTTGAAATGTATAGTAAATATCGTGCTACTTCCTCTTGGATGAAACAGGATAGTTTAAATTGAGCATTAATGGAAAGATTTGCACTTAAAATATATATTTTCTTACTGCTTTGTGCAGAATATGCTTTAGAGTGCATTTCAGTACTTTAATTTCTTCATTGGCATTTTAACCCTTATTAATTCAGAACATCATTCTCTCTGTAAAGACTGAGTTGCAGATAAACAAGTTTCACTTTATCAAAAACATATCGTTCGGGAGAGGGAGGAGAAGATTTATCCTGTATGAGCCGTTGCACTTTGTGAAAAAAACATTCTCAAGAGTAGCTATAATAGATGTTTTTAACACATTTATGAAAAATACACCTGAGCGGTCTTCGTTCTGCATCTTCTCCTTCCTCACCCAAATCCTTGCAACTTAGAAAAAAAATCTGTGTAACTGAAATTTACTCCAGCGCTTAACGTAGTAGAGGGAGTGGGAAAGGAAGATTCGGGGACCTCTTTTCTTGTTGTATTATGGTTTTTGTTTGTTTGTTTTTTCTTTTTGGAGATCTAAATATCTAGATCTTCTGTTTTAAATATGTTACTTCCCTTCCCCCACCACCACCAAAAAAAAAAGAAAAAATAAAGTTATAGAATTGGTAGACAGACACTTGGGCACTTTAAATTGGGAAGTTCAATCAGAAGATGGAGGTGGCTGTCATTAAAGAGGTTTAGTGATAGAGCCGCAAATGGAGGAGTTTTGCTTCATGTTAGAAATGCTGTTTTCTGCCAAAGTGGCAAGGCTTGAGAGGAGCCACCAGATTCGTGCACTCATTAAAGTAAGCCTGGATACATTTGTTCCAGGCATCAGGAGGTTCATATTAAAAATATGTCTTTCAGCTGTGCATGTAGATACTTGTTCTGTCATCTGTTAACACAAACATGCACCAGGCTGGTGGTTTCCCATTCACCTGCCCATGTAATTGGGGAATCGTAGGTGTATTCAAGACATTAACCTGAGCAGATCTTGGGTGAGGAAGGGAATCAGGTCTGCTGTATTAGAATAATATTGCAGTAATGGTTTTGGTTTTGTTTTCGTAATAGTTCTGGCATTTTGGGAACATAGATTTTGAGTCAGTTTTTTTCTTCTTTTCAGATAATGTTCAAGTTCATAGATATGTCTGCTACAAGGACTGGAGTCTTCAATGTAATTGTTAGTCATTGTTGTCGATCTTGGATATTTCCCACTTTTGATGACAGAAGTGCTTTGACAAATGCCTTCTTAAATGCTGGAAATTACTGTGAACTTATCACAGAGGCTTGTGTCTTTGGAGCTGTGTTCAGGAGAGATCAAAGGTAAGAAAAAAAATCATCAGATGTGAATGTTTGATTATATTTATTACTTTCTGTTTTCTTAGTTACCTCAAAATTTTGAAACTAAAAACTGTTCCCATATGCTGTTCTGCTAATATTTATTTATTTATTTTTCTTCATTCATCTGAGAAGACTTGTTCAGGATGTGCACGCCTTCATAGAAAATCTTGGAGAAAAATGTGCAGCGAATGTTGTTACAGAAAGGTAGTCTTTTTGAGGATACATCTTACATTGAATCTAAATAGTGTCTTCATTGCTACTGTGGTTGGGATGGGAATTATGCTGTCATTTTGCAGGCAGTTTCTTAAATATTCGTAAAAGGCAAATATCCCACATTACATTTAGAAATCAAATAGAAGATGCAGAAAAATAATACGTATTTTCAAGCAAATCCATCCCATTTATTAACTGAATAGGACTGAAATAACAGATTTTAAATTTACAGTTGTGGATGTTGACGTATTGTACACTCTCACTTCAGAGAACTTCATGACCATAACACTACTCAGTCCTTTATGACAAATAGGAGGCTTACTGTGTTTGCAATTACCTTTTCTAGCTTTCCCCAAAAAATGTGCGCACTGTTCATAGTGTATTTCAGAATTCAGGCTTTCTCTTGTGTGTGCAGTAGTATTTAAACTGCTAAAACACAGAATCTATCAGTTGGCCTTTGATCTCTTCTATGGGTCAGTCTTTGACAACATGAGAACATCATGTGCATGTTTAAGATAGTGTTTGTTGTTTTTTATATAATTTAGGATTTATCTTTTTGTCTGAATAAATAATTTTAACTTTTTTTATTAATGTTTTACAGTACAAACAGAGACGATCACTATGTGCGAGTTTGTGCTATTAAATTTCTCTGCTTGTTGGATGGATCGAATAGTTTGCATAAGATGTTTATGGAAGACATTGTCATCAAACTACTTGATAAAGTAAACTATTTATTTTGAAATATAAATTTAATGTCAATATAGCTATTGAAATACAAAATATTTTTATTTGAAAGGAAACCCTAAATGTATTTACAGTTGTTTATATAGCCTGTCTAGATTCCCCTAGTAAAACATTTCTTTAATATGACACAGGAGTTAAAAAAAAAAAAAAACTGAAGTAGTTAGAATTGTCTGTTTCCAGTTTGTTTCTCAGTGTTCAGTGGATATGCCAGTTTCATTGATCATTATCCAAATTGCAGAAATGAAGGCTATGAAATGATTCAGAAATGATTCAGATATGAGAAATGTTGAATTTCACTTTAACCCTTGGAATGTGCCTTTTGAATAGCTATTGAAGGTCTTCTCTGTAGAGGGCCTTATAAATGAGATTAGTGAAAAAAGGCTAGGAACTGATTCTCCTTTAAATTATATCTGCTTATGCATTGACATTAGTGTAAAACTAGTATTAAATTAATACAGATGTAACTAGATTATCACCCATGTCCAGGAATCATCCTGGTAGGATAGAACCAGAATTCAAGGAATGAGCTGTTCTTTACTCAGTCCCTCCGGCTAGGTACCTATTGGAGAAAAATGGTTATTATTTATGTTGCAAGACTGATCAAGTGGAGAAAGCAGCCTGAGCCTTAAAATGCATTTCCAATGGAAATCCACTTTATGGAATGGAATTTAGAAATGGAATTTAGAAATGGATTTCTAAATATGAGGATTAAACATGTAAAAATTTCTTTGAATTTTAATATTATTAAGGGACTGTATCACAATAGTTTTGCCAGTCATATGTTTTGGAGCCCCAAACAGAGGGAATCTAAAGTCAGTGAAGAACATCAATTCTAAATCCTTTAATAGCTTGTGTGTGCCATCTATTTTCTTTCATATAAGCATCTCTGTTGCGCAGTACCAGATGCTGTCTCAAAGCTGCAGTAACAAGCATACGTAATGCATTGCATTATCTGCTAAACCTGCTTTTTGTGTGTAGACATCGAAGTAGAATTGTCTTCAGTTGTATACTTACCCCTTCGCTTAGGATCTTTAGTACTAGTTTTATATTACTAATGACAGCTTGTGTGTTTAATGTTACTCGACAAATTCATACTGCAATTTATACAATATTATTTAACTGTTCATGTAGAGTAGGTGCTGTGCTCTTGAGTAAATTCTTCAACTTTCTGCTCTTTTAAATAAATACCTCATATTTGCTTTTACATTAAGTGAAAATACTAAGTATAAATTTTACATTAAGTAAAAACATACAGAATTGTATATTTTGATAATGTTCAGCACTCCTCCTGAACAACTTTCAAAATTTTTTTCCAAATCCATGAATGAAAGTATCTTTTGCCTAGCAAACACCATTTATGCAGTAGATGGTACATTCTCAGTAGTGTATTATATTTTCAATTCTTCAGGTTGTGGGGATGGGTAATAAAGCTTTGAATTGCTTCTTAGGATGAACTGGTATCCAGATCTCGAACACGTTATTATGCGAACTCTCTGCAGCATAGAATCAAGAATCGGATATGGCAGACACTTCTAGTTCTTCTTCCAAAGCTTGACCAGGTATTGCACTTTTTTTTTCTCTGAATTCTTAAAGAAATCTACTTACGAGAGACTTTTTTTTTTTGCCTGTGACTGTAGGCTGCAAGAATTTTATGCATTTCCAGACGTCACTGAAAATTGGTTCTTTGATTTCTAAATTATAGGAAATTAGCTTTTCTGTTGAGGCTTGCTTAGACTCCATACTGACTATACAATAATAATATGTAATAATATAATAGAAAACTGTGTGCACCCTGTTTCTAATGTGTGCTTTAACTTCCCTATGCTGTAGTAACACTTCTGTAACTGATTTGTTGTCTGATCTCAGCTGCCTCTACACCCTTTTTACATGCTGTGTAAATACATGCCCCAAAATATTGCCTGCATTGATTTACAGTACTGAATGCAAAAATCAGGTGATTATAAAATGTTTTGGTTTGATTGTTTATAGTATCACTGTGAAGAATGTTTTTTATTTAAAATTTACTTTTATTCATTGAAATAGCTTTGTAAAAATATGCTGAATGATTATCTAATTTTGTTTTCTCAGATATTTTTGTGTGAAACCCTCAATAAAGTTTTTCAGGCTGGATTTGGTAACAATCAGGCATCTGTGAAATACTTAATAGAATGGATTATCATCTTGAGTCTACATAAATACCCCCACTTTCTAGAAAAATTCTGGGATTGCTTTTGCTATGTAAGTAAGAACTTCAGCATTCACTTAGAGGAGTTTGAATGCAAAGAAAAAAGTACAGTATGTCTTTCCAGCGTTATTTTTGTTGCATTCAGTTTACATTTGACACTCTGGGATTTGAGTACTCAAAAACTGCAATGTTGCTTTTACTTGGAAGTGTGTCTGGATCTGAACAATTTAGGTATTTTTAATATAAAAGATGGGCTTGCAGTGGTGCCTCTGCCTCACTATCCATAATAGAGAATAGTAGGTGCCCTCTTGCTTGTTGGTAGCCTACTTACTACTGTACTTATGTAGGAAGCCAAACAGTGGGACAAGAATCAACAAGAAAAACTCTTGGGTATATACATATTTTTGCCCCAAACTGGAATGGATACTTAGAGCTGCCCTATGGGAAATCTTTCCTTGCTAGCGATACATGTTCTATTTTGTTTTCTGCACAAGGGAAAAATCCATTCCTTCTAGTACAATTTATAATTTAAGTGCACATAAAGGGCTTTCATTGCCTATCTGAATTAATGAAAAGTGCTATAAAGGATGTAGCTTCATGGTGTTTCAGGGTTCCTTCCAAGAGCTGGAGCAATTCTTAGTTGAGGGCCATCTGTTGAGTTGCAGAGACTTCATGCTGGTAAGAGCAAGCTCATTCAAATATAGTGCTTTAATATAGGGAGCAGAAAACCTGTGGATTTAGGGAAGAGGCATACAGGTGAGCTTAAGAAGGTATCCTGGAAAGCTGACTCTCAAAAAGGCTTTTGGGGTCGCACTGAAAACTCACCTGAACTTCCAGTGTAATGCTGGGGCAAGGATTAATAAAAACTACCTATAAACAGAAGTAAATCGTAAACCAGAGTGTTGAAACTCTGAACTGAAACTGTGTTTTCTTCAATACAGAGCACTGCTAAGACTAGACTATTCTCTAGTTTTTATAAGCATATGAAAAAGTGAGAATGTGAAAAAATTTTGGAGATGCTTTTCCAAAAGATTGGAGAAAAGCCTTGCTTAAGAGACTGAGAACTTTGTCACTTTGTCTCTGAAACAATTACAATATACAAAAAAAAATCTCTGCAGAAAAAAATACTTAGTAAGCAGAGAAAGATGTATACAAATCAGTGGCTGAAAGTTAAAGTCAGATTAATTTACGTAGAGCAGAGATTTTTAAAAGTGAAGGTCAGATTGATGGACCATAGTTTTGGAAGGTGTACTTATGCCCAATAACTTAATCTGAATTTTAATAACACGATTGCATTTCATATCCTTTGATATGTAGATTAAATAAATTAAAAATTCTCTCTGGCTGAAATCCTATGACAGTGTGATCCAGTGGTACTCACTAATTTGAATTTGACAGATATTTAGGAAACATTCCTTCCATGTTCATATCAGTGGATTCGGTTTTGTTTTGTTGATGAGATAATTTAATACAATGAACTACTAGAATGAAAGTGTAGGAAATAAGTTCCTGTCCATTTTGAGTATACCATAAGCACAGAATTTGTTAAGCTTCCTTTTACAGAATTTTTGCAGGAAAGTTGAGTGAATAAGATGATAAAAAGGCATTTTTTCCCACTTTGCTTGTTTGTGGATGTGGGAGAAAGATGTCTTCGTTTCTTTGATTGTGAGATGCTTTTCAGGGGGCTTAGGGCAGAAAGAGAGGAATAGAAGAAAAATTGGTAACTTTAAATTAAATTTAATCTCCTATTGCGCTGTTGTGTACTTCGTTCTGATAATGTGTTAATACAAACACAAATGTGTTTGGCAAATGTGTGTTCTTATACTTTTTTTTCCTCCTGTGGAAACACCGTGATTTTTAGTAAGTGTTGATAGAAAATACAGTTATTGCATAACATATTCTAAAAGCTTGTGGAGTACAAAAGACATTTTAATTGTATTAGTATCATCTTTGTTTTATTTGTCTTTACTTTAGGATGAAGAAAAGCTTAAAACAAGCATCTGCACATTTTTGTCAGTTTTAGCACACTTTGATATCATTATTCAAAATAACTCTGAGAAGGTAAGTCTGACCAGAAATGTTTTTTTATTCAGTTGCACTCTGTGGATTTTTGAAATACAAATCCTTTTTCTAGTCTAGTCTTATGAGCCTTTTTATTATTTATGTCTTCTTACAAAGACACTGTCTCTTGCTATGGAAAGATAACTTTTTCTGCCACTTCTGTTTCCTGTTTGACTTAGTGAAAATTATGTAAGTGGCAGATGTTTGGAATATATAAGGCCTGATTGCATGTGCATTTTTTTTCAAGAATAGCTATTCCAGAATATCTGAACGTGTTGGTGCTCCTAACTTTTTTTTCCTCTTGTTCACATTACTTATTTAATCTCCATGAAGTTGGACCCAGGTAAGAATGCTAAAAGATGGTATTCTTTGGAAATAGCTACTCCACGATACATTTTTATATATATTTTCAGAAGGCCCTCCCTTCCTCTTTCTTTTTATTTTTTTAACTACTTTTCAAAATAGATGATAAAATACACTCAGATACTATATGGAACCAACTGCTATAGATCCATAGCAATCTGGACATTTTTGTTAATTTTGGTGATTGCTTGCGTAATTTGGAAGACCAGCTTCCTAAGTGGTGGAAAATCAGATGTAAATAAAATTTTCCATGTATGCAGAACACCAAATTTCAAAGCAAATAAATACATTTTCAAAACAGCACAAGTGGGGCTTGTAGCTTCATGCACTTGTAAGCTAAATCCTGAATGAAGGAAATGAAGGGCATATGTGAAGCTTTGTATGCCCATAAATACTGTCAAAGCTTTGGACTTTCTTGAAAGGCTATTTTTTGAGGAAACTTTTATCTTGGGCCGCTTTTCCTTTTGTACTACATTATACACTAAGACTTAATATAAATGAAAGAATGTTCCTTGTTTGTGTCTTTATTTTGTAGAAGCCAGCTTTGAAGAAAGCCCTCATAGTTGTTCTACAGTGGTGTTTCAACCACAATTTCAGTGTTCGACTTTACGCATTAATTGCTCTTAAAAAAATCTGGGGTATGTGCAAAATGTTGCGTGTGGAAGAATTTGAAGCTCTGACACCAGTTATTGAATCTAGCCTTCAACAAGTAGAAAACATGCATGGCACAGGGTTAGTAACATTCATTTGACTTCCAGCTTAAGATTGTTTTTCTGAGCCATTTGCAACAAGTTTAATCTTCTAAAATAATACTTCATAATTTCTGTGGTTTTGTTTCATTTAAAAAGAAATAAGACTCTGAAGTTGGAGTCTTAAAAAAAAAAAAAAAAAAAAAAGTATGTGCTGGCAACCAGGCAACCATCTTGTGTTCTGAAATTCATTTAGCATTTTTCAAAAGAGAAAGTTTTTTATTACTTAGTGCCTGAGAATATAAATGGGTTATGTTGAATCTGTCAGGAGTACTGCAAAGGTGAGCTTAGTCACTGGGGAAGGAGCATTTCATCACTCTTCAAGCTCTGTTCTCAAAAACTGAGAGCACAAACATATTAACTTGTTCAGTGTCTAAATGAGAGTAGTTTTAGTTATATGTTTACAAAACTCATGATTATAATGAGCATTATGTTAATAATCACTTTATTTTTCAGAAAAGTTTCACTTTTTAGCTTTGTAAAGAGTATCAGTGACTTAAGCTATGCATTGCTTAAAAGCTTTTTCACAGTGTCATAGTTAAAGATGGGGATAAAAAAAAACTGTCAGTCAGGTATGCTCTGTCTTTTTATCCAGTGGGTTTCGAGAAAATATGAATCATTCTTCCAAAATTCCTGATAACGGCAAAAAGCGCTAAGATGTGAAATGTTTTAAGTATTAATACTTTTCAAATAAACCTTGCAGAAGAAAAAAAAATAGGAAAATCATTTCCATGATAATTAAATTAGGTTTACATAAAATGCTTTTCTGTTTATTTATTTTTTATAATATGACAATTAAGTACTTTGTATTATTTATGTGTCACAGTTCTTTGTTATCCCTATTACGAGTTATTTAAAATTACTGAGAATTTCTGACAAATGCTGTAAGCTGATATAAAATGGAGTTGCTACTGATAGATTGGTCTTTTCTGGAAAATCACCGAGCAAAAAGAGAGATTATCCTGGTTGAGTTCACTGCTTAGTCACACAAGTTAGTTTGTCAGGATATGAGATAGAAACAAGCTCTGAGGAGGAAACTGGTTTTTTGTTTGTTTTGTTTTTTGACAGTGAGCTTTAATAGCTTAAAATTGGTCACTTGAATCATAGACTGCAGAGATTGTGGTTTCTTTGAGGAACTAGTTGGGACCCTGTTTCCTGCGAAATTTACTTCTCTTAGTAATAGAATTTAAGATGGGTTATGGGCTATAACACAAAGAAAAAAATACACATACAAAAAAATACACATAAAAACACAAAAAAACCCACAAAACTTTTCATGAATGGTGTGTTTTTAAAATGTCCTCACTTATTAAAGTAATCTTTTCTGCATTTCCCATTCAGTAAATAAAATCAGATAGCTGGATTATAATTTGACAATTGCAAAAATCCAATATGTTGAATTTTTGTTACATCCTGCATTAATTTTGGAATTACAGGAATGCTAGAAGGAACTGGCAGCGAATCCAAGATCACTTCTTCTTTTCAACATTTCATCCACTTGGGGATTACAGTCTAGAGGCAAGTTCAAAAGATACTGATTCATGTATTTTCAGATATATTTTTAACTTTCTTCATATGTTCCTATGAAGGTGAACAGCGATCAACTAATATTAATTTAAGTTCTGAAGAATGACTTCACAAACTGTAATGGATTTGAAACTAAGACTGTTTGATTCTCAGAACCACTTTGCTGAAAAGTATACAGATAATTCTTCAGTACTTCAGATTTTTAGATAAATTCAATTTCTTAAAAAAGCTCTCATTAGAGAATAAAATTATTACAGTTTGGGATAATACTGTATGTGAAGGGGTGAGTATTGAGAGATACATGAGTAAATTCTATCTTCTAACAACAAAAAAAGTATAAAAACCAGCCTAACAGATTAAGGATGTGCAATAGTAAATTTTGTATGTCTTGCTTTTTTTGTGCTACTTTGCTAATAACACTGTGTTACGTTTCAGACCATATTTTACACTCTTCCACGACTTTCAGAGCTTCCCGAAGATGAATGGATCTCGCTCAGTAAATTTGATAGATTTACTGACATTCCTTTGCCACCAACATTTCAGTGGTGTCATTCTCGATCTGAACTTCTTGATCTAAAACCAAGTGACTGGTCTCAGCAAGACACGGGTAAAATATACCTAATAAATATTAAAATGAAGTTATTTGTATTTGGTAGTATTTGTACATTTCTGTAATAAATAAAATATTTGCATGACCGTGATCTCTATGCTATTGTGCTGAAGAGAAATATGGTATCTGTGAGATAGATACAGCTGTGAGAGCAGAATATGTGCCATAAAACATCAGAAGATGACTCTGTTTACAGTAATATCACTTGAATACTGATCTTTACTGAAGCAATAGGTTGACTACCACTTGCGTATCCAGATGACTAATACTTATTTTCGTAGGTTCAAATTCAGTTGAAACAAATAGCCAGACAGAATGGACAGATGTTCAGAAGAAGATCATACCCTGGAAAAACAGTACTGCTAATTTAGACCTGGAACTGGCATTTCAGGATCGTGCAGCTAAACTTGGTAAATCAAATAGCAGACTGATTGTAGTGGCTTCACTTATTGATAAACCCACCAATTTAGGAGGTAAGGTTGAATGTGTGTTTTTAGACTTCGATTTGTTGAGAAATAGGTTGTTATTTTATAAAAAAAAAAGTTCGTCAGAAGAAATTTTACCTATTCTGGAAAAGATTATTTTATACTTACTAAATTAAAAAAAATATATAGTGCAAGTTAAACAAAAATTTGCTGTAAATGAACCTCGGTTTCTGTACGTGCATTCTTTGTGACAGGTGAAGTTCTTTCAACTGTGTATATAGTTAAAGGCAAATGATTTGCTCTTGCTTTTTTTTTTTTTTTTTTTTTAAACAAGTCTTCTAAACATGCTACTGTTTCTCATGACTGTTAATGACAGGTAAGTGCCCATTTGTGATTTAAAGCACTGCTGCACAATACTGTGCAAGCTGTGCTACAGCAGATCCTGCAGATACTCCCTGGCACAGTGCCTTGCTGCTGCCAGCAGTTCACTGCCTGCAGTGGAGCTGTGGAGGCTGAAGCAGCCCCCAGGCTGGTGCTATCTACACTGTAGTGCTCTACTGCGGCATTCTCGCCGTTAACTGGTGTTGAATTCAGGTCTTGGAAGCTGTTCCATGAGCGTCTGCCTAAGCTGACGTGCGTACTAACCCATTGCTGTGTTCTATCAATTTTTAATGATATTCCAGAAGCATATTAATCAAGCAGTGGTTTTAAAATTTTATATCTTTCTGATATGCTACAATTTTTTTTTCTGATTTATGGAAAAAGTTTGACTTGGAAGAGAGATAAAAGCACCTCAATTCGCTGATTAAAAGCAGCTGGATAACATAACAGACTTTTTTTTTCCTCAGCTTTTTGTCCTTTTCCACTTGCTGAGACACTCTAGCTTGATATTTTTATTTTCTATGCAACAGTCACTTTATTTCTTCCTTTAATAGGTTTGTGTCGCACAAGCGAAATATTTGGGGCATCTGCACTGGTTGTGGGCAGCCTTCATTATATGCAGGACAAGCAGTTTCAGCATCTTAGCGTTTCTGCAGAGCAGTGGCTCCCCATTATTGAGGTAAATGGAATCATGCTTCAATAGCTTGGAAGCGGACTCTGCATCTTCAGATACGTAGTTTGCAGTCTCCCTCTTTTCCTCTTATAAAAATGAGCCCTTAATTATATGGATGCTCCCACTGTTATCTTTGTTAATTATTCCAAAATATGCAATATTTGTTGTTGGGTCAACCTGGTAATAAATAGTTTAAATATTACTTACATTGTCATGCTATTGCAAATAACTGGTTTACGTGAGTTGCCGTTGTTACAGCTGTTTTATAGTTGTGCATTGGAATTTAATGTTCACTTACAAAACTTGGACAAAACTTCAGCTGTTTATCTTGATTGGTTTGCTGCTTTTTGCCACCTTAGTAAGGATAAACACTTGAGTTTGCCTGAAATTAGTTTGTACTAATCTTTTAGATATTAGCTATCTTAGTCTAGTATCTATCTTAGCAAAGCAAGGGTGTCAGCCTGCATCTTATGCATTCTCTGGAAGAAGTGGTGGTTATATTTTATAACCTGTTTTTTAAGACTGGCTTTGGCAAGTCATCTGAAAATTTCAGTGCAAAATGCTCATTTTTTTAAACGGTACTTATTTTCAGCATATTAGGATTTGTTCTTAGAACAATATAGCTATACTGTATTTCACATATAAAATAGAATGCCAGTAGACACATGTATGTCCTTCTACCTAAAAGTTTGCATAACTAATCTCTGTAGACAACTCTACTGATGACAGAATTGCTGCTGCATGACAAAACTGGCATGTAATATAAATAGGCAGTTTAGAGATTAGGACAAAGGAAATATTAAAAATTCTTGGCTTAAAGTTGTGATAATTTACAGTTGTAGACTTGCCTTACAAGCCTCTTCATCAGTTTTGGATAGTCATTATATTGTTTCAGGAAGGGATATCAGTTTAAATAAGGATTTAACCTGTTGTCCTTATGCAAGAGTAATTCTTTTATATTCAGATATGTTGGTTAAGGTTTGTAGCTGTCAGAATTAAGTGTCTTTTAATTTATTTGTGGAACAAATTTTTCTGGCATTACCTGCCTATCGGTATCTTTTGTGCTATTGCTGAAGAAAGTTGAAATGGTAGCCATGTTTATTGACATAGTGTTTGAGGATAAAAAGTGTTAAATCTATAAGAGGGTGTCTGTAAATTGTTTTTACAATAACTTTAGAAGATTACAAATATCAGTGTTTTAAATATTTGTATATTTTTCTTTCCACTTGATGCCCAGGTGAAACCATCTCAGCTTGTTGATTATTTACAGCAGAAAAAGACAGAAGGCTACACTATCATAGGTGTGGAGCAGACAGCTAAAAGTTTTGATCTTACAGAATATTGCTTCCCAGAGAAGTCTCTATTATTGCTGGGGTGAGATCTCTCTCTTTTTTTTTTTTTTTTTTTCCCCTCCCTAGTTCTCCAGGGGTGGCAAAGGTACCACCCACTCATTAATAGTATAGTGCCAAAAGGCCGTAGGGAGGAGGCAGCCTCTGTGCATTGCTTGACAGGGAAGGAGGAAGAGGAGAGGAGCACAGGTGCTGGGGGAAACCAAATACAGGAGGACGAACGCACTGGAAGAAACAGCAAGTTTGGCATTTACAGTACAAGCACAGATGGGGAGGATGTCAGGGAAAAGCGGGAATCATCTCCTATTACCAGGCAGGCCACTGAAGCGATGAAGTGACTCCCTAGAGTTCTGTTACTTTTTAGCCCTAAGCTTCAAACTTGAGACAAAGTCAATTTTCTTTCAATTATGATTTGGCTTTTGAGATGAAAAGTTGGATTATGAATCAAAACTTAGTCAGGCTTCCTGTGCTTTTTTTGGTGTCTGTTACAAAGAGGGATAGCATTTACATTGCTGCTTAAAAAAAAATCCCCAAAATTATAGAATGCAGATAGTTCTGTATTTTCTAAATGGTTCCTGGTTGCTCTTGTGTCTTCTGCATCTTCCTTTTTCCGGAGCACCATTCTTTTCACAAACTGAAGTTACTGTTTCTCCTTGATTAGAAACGAACATGAAGGAATCCCAGCAAACCTGATTCATCACCTGGATGTCTGTGTGGAAATTCCTCAACAGGGTATTATTCGGTCACTTAATGTCCATGTAAGTGGAGCTCTGCTGATTTGGGAGTACACAAGACAGCAAGTGATCAAGCAAAGACAACAAAAATAACTGCTGAGAGTTTCGTGCCTTATAGTACAGCCAGAGGGGGTGTGGGAAGGGAAGCTGTTCTTATGGTGCTAAAACACAGGATTCTGAATAGATAAGAGACAACTCAGGGTGAATGAGGATACTGAACTTCTGCATGTTTTAGTCTCTGTAGTTCAGTTTTTTTTTTCAATGCCTTAATACTTTACCTCATTAAATAAACTGTTGCATTGATAATAAATATTGTTTATATTGCATGTGGCATGTAATTTTCTTTTATTAGAAAACCAGCATAGTACCATGACTCTCACCCATGAACATAGTATTTTAACAGTGCTTGCTTACGTTGTGACAACCATGATTGAAATTGGTGTCTTCAGGTAACTGCAGTCACAGTAAAGTATTTAAAACCAGCAGCATCTAGCTGTAGTAATTATATACAATTTTACAAATTAACCTGTTCTAAAAAGTTAACTTACTCAAGTGCCCTTCATGTTGAAATTGATTAATCCCAATGTAAATGTGACTCTAGTGGAGTTGCTACAATAAGATCAATTAAAAATACTAAATAATGTAATGACCATCATGTGAAAATAATAAATAATTGCCCTAGTACAGATGTTAATTCAAAATTGACCTGTATGATTAAACTTATAGATAACTTTTTTGTAGTATTCCAAATATGTAACTTAAGACTGTTGTACACACAAGATATATTATCTCTCTCTCTCATATAGGATATGTTATCTCTGCTCTTTCATGGTGAAGCTAACATTTTCAAGGATCTGGTAAACAATGGAAACTCATGCCACCCCTTCTCACAAGGGCTGGTGGGGCATTTATTTTAAGGAAAGATAGCTCACTGAAAAACACTTTTATTACTCTTGAATAAGTTCATTACATTATTATGTAATCATTAATTCTCATGAAATAGTTTTCGATTGTAATTCTGCATCCAAACACATGAGTTTATGAAGAGCCTTAAAGTATTTCTTTCATGAAGAAAAAAGCCATCCATGACCATCTTTAGGCAGATCCAGGAGACACGGCAGCAAGAGCCAGCAGCCTGCATTTTTACAGACATCACTTTTTTAGCTCAAGCAGCTTCTGTCACTTCTCTTTTCCTTAAACTTACTCTCATTCGATGTATTTGGAAAGCTGAGTAGCTATGACTTTCCGGTTGTTTCTAGTGGAGAATATCCCTCAGTTTCAAGCTTCTTTTTGTACTTTAAATAGTCTCTTCTTTTGTCAAAATGCTTAATCTGTTTCAAAAGAGAAATAGCTTGTGTTGTTCAAGAGAAACCAGCAGAGGAAGGATGCTTCATGCAACAAGACAAAGTAAAACAGGTATCTTTGATCACTGAACTTAAATAAGGTTCCACTCTAACCCCCAGAAATATGTATAATACGTATATTACATACATAACACTATAATGTAATAAAACAGCAAACACTATAAGGTAATAAAACAGCAATGGCTATTTAAAAAAATCAGCATAGACTCTGAAAACTAAACTACAGAATATGTAACACCTGCAGGTAAGCAGATGGTATAGAGTGAAATTATTCTGCATGAAAAACAGTATGTGTATGCCCTGTCACATGCCAAATGGGAGTCTTACAATGCCATGCTACTCTAAGTCCTGGATGCCACCTCCCTTCCATGCTAACTCTTGTTTAGTAGCAGTAGTTTCCAAGCACCTTTCAGACCTTTTCATAATTACGTTAGACGATACGGATGGTAAATATACACGGTACTCTTGTTACTTTCTACATGGAATGCTCTATCCTTGCAGTACAGGCTTTGGCCTTGGCATAACAGGAGCAGGAAGGAGCTGTCGCTACTCACCCACTGCTGGGGACATTTAGACTCGAAAGACAGCCTCAGGTGCTGGCACTTGGCTGCATCTTCGTTATTCCTGTCCAAGCACTCCCAGAGCTCGTCCCGCGCTCCCCAGCAGGCCTTCCTCTGCTCCATGTTCGGCGCCGCCATGTTTACCGCGCCTCAAAAGCGCCAGCACGCGGCGCCAGAGGAAGGGCGGGGGCAGCCGGGCAGCGCCGGCGCCAACGGCTCTAACGGCCGCTCCACCGCCTCCGCCGAAGGTCACAACGCCGGAAGTGCCGCGGCGCCGCGCGAAGCCGTGCCTAGTGCGCACGCGCTGCCCTGGGGGGGGGGCGGGCCGGCCCGCGGTTGGCCGAGGCGCCGCGTGCCCCGCCCCTGGGCGTGGCCATGGCGGCGGGGCGGGGCGGTCCCGGGCGGCGCCGCGGTACCGGGCGCGCGGCGGGGACCTGGCGGTTGGTTGCGGCAGTTGCAAAGCGGGAAAAGCGAGGAACGGAGCCCCCTGGCGATTTGCCGGGGAGTTCGGAGTGAAGCAAAACGCAAATAACACCCTTGTCTTTGAGTCTGCCAGCAAGTAGCATACTAGGTAACTGCACATTAACTGGGAACCTGGACCCCAGCACTCCTACTGCAATAGAGTCTGCGCTTTTAGCTTGTGTCCTCCTGCTGCCATGTTGCTGTTCATGCTTAGTTTTAGTAGAGCAAAGCGTGAGAAGCGGCAGGAGAGGCCTGGCCGAGCGGGGATCAGGTGCGCCTGGCCCTTGCAGGGAGCTGTGTTGGGCAGCTCCAGTACCGCCTGCACTGTTACCACCTGGCAGAGGGCACAGGGGTGTCCCCAGGCGCGGGGTTTGGTGCTCATGGCCTTTATTATACACATCAGCCACTTGGGAAACCTGCTCTATGTTTTAGTGGTCTCAAAAGCCCTGGCACTTGTTTCCAAAGTAACTCGCAGAGCTGCAAAACTCGTCGAGTTTTGGGGTTGTTCTAACTTGGACGACTAGGGAAACACTTCTAGCAGGGCCCTAGTTCCAAGCAGTCCTGAGGTACAAACAGCTTTTAGATGGTGTCACTGGGAGCTGTGGGGTGGCTGGTGCTCCCCAGCTCATGGCTGTTTGCAAAAGCAAATGTTGTAACGAACGAGCTCTGGCAAATCTTGTTTCTGTGGTCCGTATTTGGAGTTAGCAAAGCTACTATGTTTGTAATGTGTGTTGGCAGTTTGGTCCAGAGTTTAGATCTCTTCCTGTAGGATATAGACCTTAGTTCTGATAGTTTTACATTATATCCTTGCAGATTTGCGGCATTTCCTTCCCTTCTCTAAGAAACTTGAAGCCAGTATCCGGATTCTGCGTGCCTTTTCCGTGGAAGGTGGTCGGAGCCAGGATCTCGGCTCACCTCACCGCTATCATCGGCACGGGTGCCACGGCCCTGAGAAGGGAACCGTGGGGATCAGCAGGGAGGCTGTAAGAGGTGTCAGCCCCGTCCTTCGTGACCCACCACAGGTCATGTGCAGGGAGGATCCTGTGCTCTGCCATGTGCAGCTTCTCATAATGCTGTTTAACCTCTTTTGTTGTGGCTTCAATCATTTTTTTTTTCCAAGAGTATCAAAGGATTGGAATTGGGATGAGCGCTTAAGTTTATAATAGCTCCAGGACTTATTTCCAAACAGGGACTGATTTGCAACATTTATTGAGCGTTTCAAACTCACCTTTAGTTGTCTTTGTAATACACTGCCTCTGTTAAACAGGAGCTGCGTGTAGGTGAGTCTCCTGTCCAGCCGTGGCAGTGGAGGATGAGGATGCTGCTGGATTCAGCTGCTTCTTCCTCCACACTCAGCTGGAGGTTGTTGCATACGCTGCAGAGCTGGGAAGTGTTATGCTGAGGGTGCTAAAAAGATTTTTTTTAAAGTAAAAAGTACCTGAATAGAAACCAATTAAGGTTTTGAAAGGATTAGTTGTTAGTTTATCTAATAGAGATAAGAGAATTTAAATTTTGAACATGAGCGAAATGCATACATAGTAGTGCAGCTCAGTATTAAAGGTCACATGGTTCTCCCTTAATGGAAAAATAAGAACATTAACCTGAATGGATTAATGTACTAGACTTGAAATGTTTGTAAACAAGACTGTAAAAATGTAGGGGTCAGCATTCCTGCAAGATATTATTGATTTCTGGCTTTGCTTTTCAAGTTTTTTCAATACTGTTATGCATTTGCTGGTATCACAGAAAGGAAGTAAAGTATTAACTGACAGAATTAATCATCATGTCAGATGGCTAACCAATACAAGTAATACCCAATGTCTGCGCAAATGGGCAGTTTGAGAGAGGAAAGCAATATTCTCGTGGTTTTAAGGAAGAAACCTATTTCCCTGAGAAGACGATTTCTTTTTTGGGGTGATTCCTTAACTAGAAGTTAATTATAAACTATAAAGGGAATGTTGTAGTCTTGCTTTTATTTTGATTTTGTGATCTGATTATAGAACTTACATAAATAGAAAAAAAAATGCATTTTTATCTAACATATTTTTAATGGAAATGTTGGCTTTTGGTTAAATTGGTATCATAACATGGTGGACTTTTTTTTTTGCTGTTCCTGTGCCAGCTCAGTCATTTTTAGTCTTTGAAAAATATGCCCATTAATTAATAAATCACAGCCAGGAAAATGTTTGGGAAAGATTTAAAGCTTGAATAATTCCAGACTTGTTAGGTGAGCTGTCTGGCACAACTGAAGCCTACATTTCTTTTTAGTTATTATTGAGGTATTAAATAAATAGCTAGCCATGCCATCGAAATTCCAGGACTGCACTAAGGTGAGCTCTGGGGAGATTCATGTATCTGTTTTCAGCTCTCAGATTCTTTTATGCCTCCTGTTTTTAATTGGAATAGTGTGATATATTCTTTGCTTCCCAATTAACATCTTACAGGTCTCTTATTGCTTACAGACTTATTTACCCAGTATTTATCCAACAGCTTCTGGACTGAGAACTGTAATTATTTCTGCATTTACATTTGAAGTATTAGCCTGTTGCATGCGATTCCAGGCAGTTCTTGAAGTTCCCCGGCTGTGTTCAGCTTTGTGCTTGTACCAGCAGTTTAATTAATTTGTTTTCCTGACATAGGAAGACTCAGATGTGGCCTCCTTCAAATTATGATCCTTATCTGTAATGAATTTAATTTAAAAATGAAGTTAAGTACTATATCCTTATGTTCTACTATTTATTTTGTTAGAAATAATACCAGAGAATCTCACCAGAGGTAGCCCAATACATTCTCTTCAATTGTTAAAAACTAAGTAATTATATTACAAAAATTGCAAAAATGTGTAGTATGAGAAAATCATATATGAGTATATTCTCTTTCTTCCTTCTCAAATGTTGGTTAAAGATATAACTCCCACTCCATTTGTCTCACAAGGTTCCTTGATAGTGATGGTTGGACTCAATTACTAAAGAAAAAACAAAATAATTGTAGTGATTAAATCTGCCTACTTTTACTATTAAAAAAGGAAGAAGTTAAGCAAAGAAATTCCATAAACTACAGAGAGTGCACTTTTTTCTTCTTTCTGCTCCTTTTGAAGATGTTTTAACAGAGGTTTCTTTACGTGAGCCATCTGTCTGGAAAGCTCTTCCATAAATAAAACGTATTTCACTTTAAAGCTTGTCTTAGATGTATCTAAGTGTATGGAGGGTAAGCACTGGATGGAAAAGCAAGTGTGGTGGGAAGTATGGCAGTCATATGTCTTTATATTTTAGGAAAAAAAAAAGTGTCCTAGAGAGGTTTTGGGTGCCCATCACTGGAAGCTTTTCAGAGAGAGAAGATAAACGTTGGCCAGGGATAGATTAAATGTGGACGTCCCTTTCTGTTATTTGCTATGATTATGAGAATTGGGTTACCAAAATGTGCAGGAATGTTCAGATCTTTGCAAGAAAGCTCAGATGGGGAGCTGGGCATCGGCTTCTCCTGCAGGTGGACTCCCCATTTTCAAAGTCGTGCAAAGGAATAAGAAAAATTCAGCGTTTCATTTGGGTGCCTTCAAATTACTGCGACGTGTTATTTACTGAAAACTAACATGCGGTTTCTGGGTCTTTCTGAAACTGAAACACATCCTAAAATTCCTTATCAGAGATGCAACTGAATGCTCACATTCAGTAGTTGCGTTTAGTACATCCGCTACAAGGATTAGAATGACCCCTCTGTGTTCTACAAACACTGCCAGTGAAGCACTTCATCACATGGGATCGCCTACACATGCTCAAATGCTCAAAGGGCCACAAAGTTCTCAAACATGGGGAGGATTTGTTCTTTAAGATCAACGTCAATTTTCATAGCAGCCAAGCTAGGAATTTTACATGCCTTTGACCAAATCCAAACTCACACAAGAAGAAGATGGTTTTGTTTACGTGTCAGGAAAGCATTGAAGATGGCCAAGAATCACTGGGAGAATGTTAAAGGGCTTCTTTTGTTTGCCCACTAATCATTGAAGACTTGGCGCCTTCAGGAGCAGCCCTTGCCAGAGGGGCAGCGGGATGTATTGCTGGGGGCAACGCAGCTCCCTCCGTGCGGAATTTGCCCGGACTGTCTGGCAGCGGCCAGTAGGGCAGGAATTGAAAGCTGCAGCCCAAAGTTACCGAGTCCTCACAAATCCTGCTGCTCGGCCCTCCCTGGAGTCCAGCTTTTAGCCCTTTAAGTCTTAAAATGCTGCTCTATTCAAAACATGGGGTTTGGTGTGGGCATCCTGGGGAGGTTCACCAAGGCCCTCCTCCCTGTGGGGAGGCAGGTTTCAGTGCTCAGTGGTTTTGTCCTTCCATGTTCAGAGCAATCAGAAGGATGGGTAACTTTATAACTTTCCATGTTGTCATCTTTTTTTTTTTTTCCAAAGAATGGCAAGCAATGTGCTTAGATTTTCAAAGAGTTTTGGGAATAAATGGTTGGGAAAATAAAAATTCCTGATCATGCATTTTTTTACTGATTCAGGAGAATAAAGGCTAAAATTGAGACAGAATCTTTCACTGTCACGTAAGTAGGCAGTAAAATAGCTGTTGACTTTCAGAATCAGTAAATACAGAGTAATGGACATGTTTAAAAAAAACTAAAATTCACAGTGAGGGGCTCAAAACAGTTGTTCTCAGGAAAGAATTTCTCAGTTTATATGTATATTTCTCTCTCCATATATATATACAATATATATATACATATATCTCAATTTATATATACATGTCTGTTTTAAGCCTAACCATGCATCACTTGCCTGAAAAATTCTCTGCACTTTATTTAGTGTTTTTCCCAATTAAGGCACTGATGGTTGTCTTCAGCTGTGAGGTTGGATGAATCTACAACGGGAGGGAAACCTGGAGATCAAGGGCTGGAAAGTTTGAGAGATGCCCAGTTCAGCAGTAGGGTCGATGGGTTATACCTAGATCATTCCAGAGTGATGATATTTAACACTCTCATAAGCATCCGAAAGCGGGAGTTCCCGAACCAGCCTTGTTTAAGCCTGTTCCAGACTTTAATTATCCATTATGAGTTCCACTCTCCATTACTGAAAAGTAGGCTGGCTCCATCCTAGTATATCTGCAGTGTGCACGGAGATATATTGCTCTCCATCCTCTTTAGAATAATCTTCTGTATATGTAAAGATGGATTTTAAATTTCCCTCATGTCTGATCTCTCTGGTCTCATCAAACTCAATCCCTTCAGCTTGTCGTTGTAGGTGTGGGTAATATTTTCTGAATCAGCTGATGTTAAGGCTGAGAGGGGACCTGATCAGTGTGTATGAATACCTCAAAGGAGGCAGTGAGGAGGATGGTGCCGGTCTCTTTTCAGTGGTGGCCACTGACAGGACTAGAGGAAACGGCCACAAACTGAAGCACCGAAAGTTCCACAGGAACTGAAGGAAAAATTTCTTGACAGGGTGACAGAGCCGCGTAGCATGCTGCCCAGAGAGGTTGTGGAGTCTCCTTCTCTGGAGATCTTCCAAACCCGCTTGGACGCAATTCTGTGCCATGTGCTCTAGGTGACCCTGCGTGTTCCCTGCATTGGACTAGATGATCTGTAGAGGTCCCTTCCAACCTTAACAATTCTATGGTTCTACGTTACTTTCATCTGGATTCCTCCCTGAGCCCAACTTAGCTTATTCTGAAATATTAGAGAAATCCAAGGTCTAACATAAGTATGCACAGAATCACAGACTCACAGAATGGTTGGGGTTAGAAGGGACCTCTAGAGATCAGAGCTCTGTCATTCTCACAGGAAAGAAGTTCTTCCTCACACAGAGGTGGAACTCCCTGTGTTTCAACTTGTACCCATTACCCCTTGTCCTGTCAGTGGCCACCACTGAGAAGAGATTGGCTCCGTCCTCCCTGCATTCTTGCCTCAGGTGTTTATCAGATCCCCTCTCAATCCCCTCTTCTCTAGTCTAAATAGGCCCAGCTCACTTAGTCTTTCCTCATGCGATAGATGCTTCAGTCCCTTAATCATCTTTGTAGCTCTACATTGGACCCTCTCTAGAAGCTCCATGTCTCTTGTACTGGGGAGCCCAGAACTGCACCCAGTACTCCAGGTGCGGCCTCACCAGAGCTGAGCAGAGAAGCAGGATCCCCTCCCTCCACCTGCTGGCAACGCTCCTCCTGATGCAGGCCAGGATCCCATTGGCCACCTTGGCCACAAGGGCACATTGCTGCCTCATGGTTAACTTGTTGTCAACCAGGACTCCCAGATCCCTCTCTGTGGAGGGCTTTCCAGCAGGTCAACCCCTAATCTGTAACTGGTGCCTGAGGTTATTCCTTCCCAGGTGCAGGACCCTGCATGTCTTCAGGTTGCTTGACTTCATCTGACTAAAGGACTTTTGTTTTTCACTAAGTTAGGTATAGTCTAATTTCAAGCTCTTGTTCTGGATGCAAAGTCCTCTTTTGCATTTTATAACTTTTTGTATCCAGTAAGAAATATACAGGCCATGGAAGATCATGTATTTATTTTGATTGCTATCTTGTTGACTTAGAGTGATATATTTCCTTTATAGATAGCATTATAGTCATAGATAGTCATTAATATTAAGTCAGTCTAACAAATGTGGAGTAAGCTTATTCTGTGCTACTGAATGTGAGCACTTTGTTTAAAAAATCTTTAAGGTATGTTTGATAGACTGCAGTTGATCATATTTGTTATTTTTCTGTAACAGAGTTTTATATAGAAGAGAGAAACATGGTTATTTTTCTTCAGAATCACCACTTTGATCACTTTTTAGTATTCAAGACTTAATTAAGATGGAGGCTATTACAGAAGTGCCCTAGAACATACAAGATAAAGATTAAAATCCGCTTGTTTCTCTTAATAATAATGAGCTAATTAATCTCATCCATCAAAATCTATTACTGATGGCAGTTTCTGCAAGGATTGCTTATATGCAGATGGGATTGTGAAAAGAGCTTTTCAACCTTGGCCTGTGTCAAGCAGCAGCTTCATTCTGGAGACCTTGCAGGGCTTCTTCCTGTTTGCAGTAGAAATCAGAAACTTGGATCCTGATGGTTTCTCCCCATAGTTTGTGACTATAGTCTGCACAGAGACCAAGGTATAAGTAACATTTATGACAGATCTATAACGTCCTTTGGGTGAAGAGACGGGTTTTTTCACACATGTTTCTGCTGTGCAGACTCTGAGTTTATTGAGAATAGCACAGAGTGTTTAGTAGATTACGACTTCAGGATTCACTGCATGAGGAAACCTTCGCTTTCCAGTGCGTTTTCAGACCTGGAAGTACAGTGAGCAGAAAGATTTTTCTTTTTTAACCAGAAATAGGATCAATCTAGTGATGTTATTTTCCTTGTGGATTAATGTCACTGTCTATATTCATCCTGACCAACACAGTTTTGCATTTGCTTCATTTCAGTGTGCTCTGGAGAGCTGAGGGCTCCAGATTTGTCCATGAGCTTGCAGAAGACATTCATTTTGCCATAGACCTTGGCGATCCCCAGGTCTTGCTAATCTACCCTCCGTGCCCAAAACAGTAAAGCTACGTGTTGGTTTCAGTGTTTTCAGTTCTTCTGCTCAGTGCTGTGGCTGGATCTATGCCTTTCATAGCTCTTTTTTGGAAGGCTGCAGACATGGGCCCAGCCATCCTTGACAGAAGTTTTGGAGAAGCTCTGTAACATAATGAGCCCGGCTCTGACTCATCTGGTGATGAGAGGCGCTGCAGTCACTAGAGGGCTGCAACAAAAGAAGGATGATGAAGGCAGCAGCGTGAGACAACACTGCAGACAACAAGCCAAGGAGGGGAGGAGGAGAACTGTTACTCTTTTCCTGGCCTCCTTGCCCTTACATTTTGCAGCAGTGAAAGCAGGAAGCTGTGATGGAGCGTTGTGATGCTATTGACTGTCCCAAGATTTATTTCACTGACTGCTTTAACGAGCCCTCTTAATCATTACTGGAATCCCTCTTTGCTGGAGGAGCCAGGAGACTTTGTGTGGGCAGGAACCCGAGGATCCGGGTCACTTCAACAGGGCTGCGCGCCGGTGGCTGCCGTGTGCCGAGGGCAGGAGCCTGGCAGCGGCAATGCGGGCGGCCGGCTCAGAGGAGATGGGCACGCGGGCCCGATGCTGCCAGGGAGCTGCCCGTCTGCCTCGGGGGGCACGTGAGGTGGCTGAGAACGGACTAGACGTGCAGGCTTGGCTGCTTTCCCCCATGGTGCCCCTCAGTAGTGCCCTGCTGAGCTGCACTGTGCGACTGAATCGCGTGGAGCTGTGGACGTTTTGCAGCACACTGACTTACCAGGGCAGGGGAGTCTGACCTTCATGGTGCTTAATTTGTCCTGCAAGTCCCTGAACAGTCCAGGAGGAGAGCTCAATCCTGCCATCATACAAACTATGATGCAGTTGCATCCCAGATGGGTTTGTTGTTTGTCATGTTACTCTTCTGTGAGTCAGAAGAATGTTGTCCTTCTAACACTCCTCAACTTCATATATCCAACACTTTGCACCTAAAAGTGACACACCTATCCGTATGGACAGGCTGCTTTCTTGACATTCTTCCAGCCCTTCTCTGGACTCTTTTGTCTGGAAAATTTTGTTAAGGAAATGCTTGCCCTCAAAACTGTTGGTTATCTTTAGATCAAGGTATTGCATTAAATATATAGGTTATTTTGTGTGAGTAATTTGTCTTCATGTAGTTTAGAATGGCTTAGAATAGGTAAATCTAGTTTGTACAGTTCCCACTCAGGTGAGCTATTATAATAAAGTACCATTGAAAATCCCAGAGCTTGCTTTTATTTAGCCTGTTCTCAGGAAGGATAAGCCAGCAGAAGCAATGACAATTATATCTTGTAAATCACAAAATTACTGATGCTGATATCCATTACCATACATAAAGAGCTCTAAAGTCTTTACTGAATATTAAAAAAATCTGCTGCCCTTTTAGGAGTTAATACATATTAGGTGCAATTTTTAAAAAGGCATTTGGAGCCCTTTAGATACCTATCAAACTGCATCAGACTCAAAGTAAATGGAGTGCAGAGATTATAGAGGATGTAATTTACAGGGAATATGGAAGATGGAATGATCCTTTGTGCACACTTTAAATTATTATTATTTTTTTTGCAAGGCCTTGCCTTGCCTTACCTCAGACAGGGAACTTTAGGAAGCAGTGTGGGATACTTAGAGGATGAAAAGGACAATCTACCAGAAAACACAGCAGACATTAATGATGCCTGGTTTGGACCCTCTGAACAAGTTTGTCCCAGTGGGAAGTTACAGGCTTTGCTTTAGAGGAGCAAAGAGTGTGTGTGCACTGCTGCTTGGTGCCTTGCCACGTTCGCTGGGTACCAGGTGATGGAGGCTGCAGTTTAACAGCTGCAGGTGTGCCCGGATGGATCACTGCAATGCCTGTAGACTGGAGGGTCAGACTGCACAGTACGGGTTGACCTGTTCTCCCCTAGACCGTGCCCATGCAGAGGGCTAGTTCTGTGTCTGAAGTTAGTGGGTTTCTGGATGGAGGGGAAGCCTCCTTCTCTGCAGCTTAGGTTGCAACACCTGGCTGAAGGCTTGATGGTCTCACCTCTGTCTTCTTAAAGGTTTGGCTAAATACCACCCACCCATTTGTCTAAATACTAGTAAAACTGAAACAAGGGTGCAATCAGGGCCAGGAAGGAAGCAGACGGCATTAACTAAGACTGAGTTTAAAATCTTTTATTATTTAGCTTTGCCAAACAGATAATGGAATCTGAAGTTGATTTGCTCAAATGTTTTGAAGTGGATGCCACCCCTGCCTGAGACAAAGATGGCCTCAGTGACAGCAGGGACCCTTGGGTTATGGCAATGGTTCGAAAGAACACTTTAATTTTGTATGCAACAATGTAAACTTCAAAAATAGTAAACTATAACCTTTTTTTTTTTTCTTTTTACATAGCATGTGATCTATCACAGATAGAAATTTAATGGCGAACCAAAATCGCGTAAGTAAACATCCTGGTGCTTACAAGTTTCATAAAAAGTGTTACATTTGATGTAAATATCTTACATTTTTAACTCTTAACACTCACAATTATGGAGTAAAAGCAACTGGCGATTCACCCCCTTAGTCCGTGTTCTCCGACTGTACAGTAGCAACCACGTTCTTGTCGCTCCATTGCTCATTTTCAGTCAGATTTTTCCACACATGACCAAGATTCCCCCTTTCTCACACTAATATTAATCGAGTGCAACTCCACACAGGGGTAAAACCTGTGCAAGTGAGAAGAGAATCAGGTCTCCTGGGCTCAAACTTGCAGCCCCCTGGGCCCTGCGTTCCCGCAGAAGCAACCGTACGTATGAGGGGGCACTTCCTGATGCTGGTGGGAATTTGGGATCCCGCAGGGCTGCAAGCCTGAGCCCTTCATTGCGAGTGTCTGGCGGTGGGACCTGGTCCTACATGGATAAAGACAAGAGTTCTGTAGAAGGCACTGGATTTCTCTTGCATGGTTTTAAACATGGACTACAGTCATGTGCAGTATAAGGAGATTTGGGCTCTAGATTGCTCCCCCTCTAGCACTTTAGTGCAAGCATTTTAACACTTTGAATTTTCATCTGGTTCTAGCGTAACGTGCTCATCTACACAGAGTGATTTCTAAACCTCCTTCCCTCTACTCTTCCCCCCTCTTCCCGTTCCCAAAAATATTCTCTTTTGGTTCCTTGAAAACTTTCAGAGTGCAGATCTGGTCAAAAATAAATGTGTGATGTAGCATAGCATTTGTTTCTTTTAAGTCACAGTGTGCAATGCATCATTCAGTACCTAATGTTCAAAATGTCTACCCTGCTTCTCATGAAAATCGATCTTTAAAATAACCTATGCAAATATATTTTGACTATATATTACATTCATTTAAAAAGAGAGGAGAGGTTCTTGGTCTGCAATTTCTTTCAGTGTACTACTTAAGTGAAAGGTCTGATGTGAAAAAAGTACAAGCAAATTGGACATGCCAAGACTTGATGCCTTAGATGGTGATCATATCAAAACTGTACAGGTATGTACACCATGTTGGACAGGTGTGCTTCTTCCAAAGAAAAGACCTTTGCATCATATATAAGGTTAACCACAGAGTTTTGGTAAAAAGAGCATTTAATGAGCAAAGGATGACATGGAGGGGCGAGTTCTCCGGCTTTTATTGGGCAATCCTGATGCAATGTCTCCATTTCCTTCAGGGATTTCTTCCTTCTTCCGGACTTTGAGACGCGTGAGGAGCTTTATCACCCAGACGTCCCATTCCTCTGGCAAGAGCAACAGGAGGAAGCCCAGGCCAATAATGATGATGGCAATTACTCGGACACTGTTGAAGACAATTTCACTCGTGTAGTGATCAACAACTGTATGGAACATTGAACTGGAGTTATTATGTGGGACAAAACGTTAGGCGCCCTTCCCTCCCTCACCTCCCTGACTGTGAAGGTGCTGAGTATGGTGCACAGGAGCACAAGGCCATGGATGAGATGGGGCAGGGAGACTGCTCTTACTCCTGGTTTAGCCCAGAGCGGGATTCAGCCCAGTTCAAAGCAGACGGAATTTGCCTGTGAGCACAGGAGACAAAAGAGGATGTTTCCTGGAGCTACTTTTGTTTTCTATAGTAGTAGCTTGTTCACCAACAAGCACGGGGGTCATTTCCCTTCCCTGGCACAGCAGCATCTTCCTGCAAATTCTTCTTCTCTCCTTGATTGCCCTGCTGAGCAAGAAGTCCGGGGCACACTGAGCCATGCTCCACGGTAGCAAAGTGAGGCATTCACCTCTGATGATTTGAATGCCATGGGCAGTATGTTTGGGCGGAAGGACACCGCACTGCCTCTGTGTTCAGCGCTAACTCTATGCAAGGATTTTCAGAAACAATTCCCTAATCACTATGCGGTGGCTCCCAACATGGTTGCTGCCTTCACCAAGGCCTCCCGTGTGCCTCTAGAGGTGTGACAGCTAATTCAAAACGGTAGGTGCCTGCCCGAGCCATATCTGCGTGCACGGAGGCAGAGCAAAGCCGGAAGCTGCTGCCCGCACACGGCACTGGTTGATCACGTTGGATTTAGACATCTTTGGTTTGGGAGCGCTAGGAGAGGTGCCCACTCTGGAAGGTTTTTTTTTTTTTTTCTCACTCCTGCGACTACTCACAGAGCCTCAGGAGACCGACCTCCCTTTTGGCAGCATTTGTGAAACCCCTGCGTGGTTGTGTCTCCCTGGGGACACCGGCCACCCTACCGCTGCCTCCACACACAGCCGGGGTGCACAGGGCTCCTGGAGGGGCCGAGCAGCCCTTGGCAGGACCAGAGCCTGCCGAGGGCGTCAGGAGGGGACGCAGACGGGCCCTCCCCGGCCTGGTCCCTCTTGGTTCCCAGCGGGTCAGAAAACGGTCAGAGAAATGGACCAGCTGTGCCCAAAATCAGCTCGTCCAGTGTCCCCAATAATCCCGGTGCTGCTAACCGCCTGCTATGATACCTACCCAGGGCTAGAGGAATTACTAATATACATTTGCAGCTCTGCAATGTAAGCAATCTCACAGGCTGCCCTAAGGAAATCAATAAGAATTGATTTCTGCTCCCTCCATGAGTTTTCGTCCCAACCCAGACACAAGTGACTTCAAATCTACTTTATTTTTCAGTATGCTGACTTCTTCAGTCAGTAACTTTAAAAGAAATTAGGGAAATTACTAATTTTTATGCCTATTTGCATAGTACAAATTTAACCCTAAAGTATATGTTTTTAATCAGTGTCATCTTCATAATTTTTCAAAGAGAAAATGAAAAACATATTTATTAAAGCTATCATTTTTTATACCTACTCGATTTTTGAAAGACCAGAGATTTTGTGTATTCATTGAGATGCAAAAGCCAGAAATGCTTACCTGCATTTACTGGGACACTCAGTACAATTCCAAGAGATATCAAGGTGGGGTATGTAATAGCAATTCCAAAATTTAATAGAATATTGAATGCTGAAGAGAGAAAGAAAATCACCTTTTATTATTAGATTCACAGTGAAACTGGGAAAAAAGACTGTCATCTGAAAAATGCTGTATTACTCCCCCTGACATTGTCCACGGAGGCTGCACATTAGCTCCTGCTAGCATTCCTGCAAGTTTCCTCTACACAGATGTTTGTCTGCTGCATATCTGTGTGTCTGAGCCATTCCTATTTCTAGCAGGCTGTATAGCCCACAAGGGCCCAGCAGCAGGTAGAAAGATTTGGGAACTTTCTGTCTCTCAGCATTCAATGTTAGAGCTTGGTTCCTGGGCTATTCCCCATTTCTACACTGATCCTCTTTTCCTGCTGAAAGACTAAATATTTTTCATCTAGAAGAATTCAGCCAAACAGGCTCTTTTCTCTGGATCCTTCTCACGGCAAAAAGCTGTCTGCAGCTCACTTAGCATCCCACCCAAGCTGAGGTCCTTTGGTGGCAAAGCTGCAGTAACTGAGAAGAAAAAAACAGTTCCTGTGTATGGAGATGCACAGCCTCCCTCCATGGCTAGTTTCTGGCACGCTCCCTCACCACTGAGCATTACAAATGCCCGACATGTACTCACTCAATAAGAGGACTGAAAATCCGCAGAGGTTTCCCCAAGGAATGACTTCAAAAGAGCTCCAGTATTCCACTTTGGTAAAATAAAGGATGACAGGAATACAGGTAATGAAGAGGACATTGAAGACAGCTAGCACAGACAGAAATAAGGCAGCTTCTCCAAACTTAGCACTGCCCAGAAGAAGTTTGAATAAAACCTGCAAGAGAAGGACACAGGGGCTTAAAGCTGAAAGTTTTATATTAATTTGTAGCCCCCTTTTTTTTTTTTTTCCTGACAAAGGAAGGGCCTTGCTACCTTGGAGAAGCAGGCTCTGGTAACAGCAATATTTTACTGATGGGGGGCTGGCTGAGGAGGCTGTAAGAGCCAGGCTGGCCTGAGCACTACCAGGGCCTGACATCTTGTCCTCAGCTGGGGTCGTCTTGTCCCCAATAGGCTGATGCTGCAGCAACCGGGCAGAAATGGAGCAGAACCAAGCCCTGGCCTTGAACAGGAAACACCACCTCTGCCTTTCGGTGGTGATTCCCAATGTCCGGAGAGCCGTGTCTATGCCTGACCTTGGAAGGATATGCTGTTTCAGAGGAAAGGGCAATATGAAATTCCATGAGTTTCCTTGTTTAAGGCTATCTGAGAAAGCGAGGGGAAAGCAGCCCAGCACCGTGCTCGGGGACACGGCTGGCTGCTGCTCAGGGTGGCGAGTCTCCCTGCTCTGCCAGGCTTAATGCTGCAGCATTTAACTGCCCTATTGGCCTTGTAGTTCAGCAGACGAGATGCAGACATTGACTGCTCTTCCCAGTGCACACATCTGAGCTGGGATCAATGAACTGTACCCTAAAAATGCTCATTTCTATCTGAGTGCCATGTGCTGCATAGAGGCAAATACATAAACATGTGCTTTGAATTTTAAACATATGATTATTTCCCTGATCCTCATGTAAGCCCAGCGCAGACGATGTATGTTACTGAATGAGGACTGGCCAAGAGAGCCAATGCAGTGACTTGAAAAACAGCTGTGATTTTGCAAAATCTCCTGCAGGGCATTTCCAGCACCCATGATTAAATCCAGCAGCCTCCTTTTCCAAGAAGCACAAGACACCTGTAGTGCTCCTGAGAAGTCAACGACAGGGGGTGACGGGCCTGTGTCTGGGTGAGGAGACCCCGGTGCGTTTACCTTGTAGAGAGCAGACATGGAGGCGGAGCCCACCACCAGGGCTATCCCAATAACGGAGTGGCTGTGGAACCCGTCGGCGTACGTCATCATAACGATCCCTGCAATAGCAAATATAGCAGCCACGATCTGCGTGGAGACAAGCAGAGAGCAAGTGTTACTGAGCAGCCTCGCCACGGGCAAACACGGGAGATGGCGGTATTTCTCCATCATCTGCTCCTGCCCTTTTTTTACGGCAAAACCGTAGAAACCTTAGACCTGTTGAGACAAACAGTGGAATAAAACTCATGTATCTGCTTTCCAGTTCAGCCCATCAGCCACCTTACATGGGGAAGAAGCAGGAGAACGGCCGAGGGAGGTTTAGCAGGCAGAAGAGTTCAGACATTTTGGTACCTGGGACTGCAGAACCAGCACCAGGGACTGGTATCATTTGTGAAGGAGGGTAACAAGGTACCTCTGAGATTTTCCTGTCAGAAAGAGGCTCCTGGCTTTCCTGGGACTCTTGCCAGTTGCCTCAGGCCCTTCCAGGTGGTGTTCCTGGATCACAAGACCTTTCAGCAGCCCTGGCCTTGCTGTGGCTCTGCAGCCATGCAGGGACACCCTGCCTGGGCCACAGCTGCACAGTCACGGCCAGGTTTCTGAGGTGTATGGAGTAAATTAGTTTATGCTGGCTGGTAAATGGTTCAGTGCCAACAAACCCTTTCCTGGGCCCAGACCTGGGGTTTGAGTCCCATCTGCAGGCTGCTGTTGCCTGCACAGCCAAGAGCCTCCTCTCACCACCTCACTTCAGCCTTGGAGCTGTACAGTCAAGTTTTGAAATTGGGATCTGGAAAGGCCCCTGGGACAGCTTCCACAGAACATCATCAAGCAGGCAGCTCTTACAGTCTGATACCAACGCCTACAATCCCTGTTTCAGGCAGAATGGTGCATTTTTGCAAAAGATGTTCTTTCCAGAGGTGTTTGTGTAGAATGGCATAGAAGCATAAAGGTTGAAAGAAGGCAGAATGAGCAGAAAAATAGGCACCCTGAAAAATACAAGTTTTAATGATTAATACCTCGATAAGAAGGGCTATGAGTCTGGAAATTTCTGCCTGAGATGCCGAGTACGCACAACTGAGGGTTATGGAGGGGCAGCCTGCTCAGCCCTCGACCCTGCTCAGCCCCTCACAGGATGAAGCCTGTGGGCAGCACATTCAGAAGATGCTGAATCCACACAGCAGTTTCCAGCCCAAAAGATACCCAAAAGATTTATGACATGATTAGAGCTGAGCCTGGTCCAAACTGCGAAGACTGGATGTGCACATGGCTGAATTTTGGAAGGTTCAGAGAAGCCATCTTGGCCTGTATTCCATTGCCACGCAGAGCTGCAGTGTATCCATCCCTCATGGAAAGCACGGTACTGGTGCAAATAGGCCCTGCAGTGCTAGACAGGCTTCTCTCCTCAAGGCAAAGAGAATTAAAACAAACAAAACAACCAAAAAAAAAAAAAAGGAAAGAAAACAATCCAGTGCATTCCTCTACAGCAAACCGAGCTATTTCAAACAGGCAGAGCTAAAGGAGCATCCAGACAGCCTGCACAGATACTGATGTGCAAGAAAAAATATGAAACTATTTTCTGTGAAAAGTAGCATGTAGCAAATGCAGAACAAACCAAGATTTGTCTTCACCATTGAAATCTTTGCTGTAAGATACTGTGGATGTGAAAAGTTTACAAGAATAGACCACAGAAGTAAAAAATCCATCAAGGAACTGCATGAAAATCACTTCTGTCTCAGAAAATCCTTGAGCCACAAATCGTTGGAAGCTGCAGAAATATCATTTTAGGCTTTTCCTGTTTAGACACATTTTTTTCTAGGTGTCCACTACTGGACCACCTGTTGGAGCCCGGATTCCGGGGCAGATGGACCTTTCGTCTGACTCAATTTTGCTCTTCGCACTCTCCAGGCGTGTGCATGGGGCTCCTCTGAAAGATGGCATCTTCAGTCCTTTAATATCCCCTGCACTACAGACAAAGAGTGGAAAAAAGAATGATAGCTGCAGCATTTCCTATGCGTCCTTTGGGCAACTATCCATCCATCCAAGACCTGGTGTGACCTGCCCACTCTTCACGGGAGAACCAGGGCCTCTCGAATGCTGAACTATTTTATTTATTTACTCTTTCACAAAAGGGAACACTAGAGTCAAAGATCAAAGCAGATAAAACCAGCCTGCAAACAGTTTTGCTCTGGCAGAGGTTCCTGCCTCCTTTATCAAGTATGCCATGACTATCAGATGGGTCTTGGAGTAACCCCTCACCATGTCAGGAATGTCATGTACGTTTCCTCTGAGAGCCTTTGAGCCTGTCTATCAAGCAGGTCATGAGCAGCAGGTGGCACATCAAGCAACCGGGCTGTGCTATTTGCAAACGCCTCGGGACCTCCGGTGACAGGGCTTGCAGGAGGAGCGCTTCGGGCACGCACAGCTTCATTACACGTTTGCCATGTGTGAGAGCAAGAAGACACCTCACACCCTACCTGGACAATCCTACCTGGGCTCTGGGTGAGGGGATCAGAATGGGGGAGAAGCGCAGCTTCATTACAGGAGATGGAGGGACTTAACAAGTACATAAGCAGCAAAGCTGGGATTTTAGCATGTATTAAAAACTCCTTGCCTCTCCGTATGTTCCTACCTAAAGGAGAACACATTACATGGTGTCTGCTTAAAGGTGTTTGAAAGTTGCTGGCTGTTTTCTGTTGCTGTGGGGAGACCTGAGATCTCCTCCTGGGTCCTGGGGGTGCCCCAGTCGCAGTGTGGCCAAGACCCGAGGCTGGCTGCTGCACTGCAGGCTGAACTGCTTTTCACATGAGCTGTACAGAAAGGGAGGAAGGAGAGCAGAGAATGTGCCTTGTCAGCTGAGGAAAGAGAAGGGACTCCCCATGCATGTCCCTTCATGGTGCATCCCCAGAGCTCCCCAGCGCGGTCCTGCTTGGCAAGTTGAGCTCTCCCAAGGCAAGATGTGACTGAGACCACAGCACTTTGTGCACCCTGTTCTTTCTATCCCTTTGGGAAGTGGGGAAAAATCTGGAGTAGGATTTGTCCTTCAGTGCCTGCCACCTCCAGTGACTCAAGGCCAAGCTCTAACTACAGACCTCCTAGTGAACTGTGGGGATTTCTCCCTCTTTTTACATACCCCAGAAGAGCACAATCCATTCACAAAATTGTCCTTGGTCTTGCATGTATGTGTCTGTATGTGTGTCCGTATACCTATCAGCTTTTTCGCCCCAAACCAGCCACATCCAGAGGTGAGAAATAGCCCGTATAGTCTCATACTGTAATGATTTAAGGGGCCACTTGCAAATGCAAGAAAGCAGAAGTTCTCTGATTGCACATCATTTCTCCTGGGGTCTGATCAACACGACATGGTGCTACTGACAGCACCATGAAAAACCATGAAAACCACAAAGCTCCTTTTTTTTTTTTTGACCACTGTCAACATGGCTAGGATAACAGTGATGCTTCCCTGCCCCCAGGGTTATTTCAGGATACCCTTGCCTGGGTTCTCAAAAACACGGCTTTGTTTTCAGAGTATGGTTACCTGGGAAGTTTAATGGGCAAGTGCAGACACCAGCTGGAGAGGATGGGCTTTTGGCAGGTACAATTTGCAATGATCCCCTGTGCAGCTTCTTGGCTACAACACCTACATGGTTGTCCAAGCTCTCCTGCCAGACAGAAATACTTCTGGTAAAGTTAACTCACAGTTGCACCAAGCAATAAGGTAGAAAAACCTCTTCTGAGCACTAAAAATATTGACCATGTTAGTGAGCAGAATGCTCCTAAAATGGAGGGTGAAAAAATAGGTATTATTATCATAATTATTGATAATATTAATACTTGCCAGTCGATGCCGTTACGCAGGTATGACTCACTGGTCTCTATTGTAATTCCTCTCTGCCTCAGCACAAGCACCTTTGCGCTGGCCCAGTGGGTCACCACAGTTGCCAGTGGGCAACTGGCCTTTCTCCATTGCCAGAGGGCACCATATGTCGTGGACCTGCGAAGCACCAACACGTCGGGCATGGAGCCAGCGCCTGCAGCAGCCCCGCTGCCCTGTGGCGCTGGACACGTGGAGCTGGCCAGCACCAGGCACCGTGGGGCTGGACGCGTGGGGCTGGCCAGCACCGGGCGCCGTGGGGTTGGACGCGTGGGGCTGGCCAGCACCGGGCACCATGGGGTTGGACGCATGGGGCTGGCCAGCACCAGGCACTGTGGGGCTGGACGCGTGGGGCTGGCCAGCACCGGGCACCGTGGGGCTGGACACGTGGGGCTGGCCAGCACCGGGCGCCGTGGGGTTTTACACCTCACCTGCCAAGAGCTGGGGCTGCAGGCAGCCCCTGCGCTGCAGGACCGGCCTCCTCATGGAGGCCTCATTTCCCCTAACACGCAGGGCTGGATGCCCCCCACCACCTCACTGCGGGCAGCCTGCTGCTCACTGCAGTCAGTGCCACAAGTGGGAGACCTGAACTAAATCTTCACCTTGGCCTGGCTGAGGTAACCCTGCCTCTCCTTCAGGGTGCCTTGTGCAAGCTAAGTGCTAGATGCCCTATTCCCACGAGGGATAGGTGCTTATGCTGGGTTTAGGATGAAGGGCATAAGGAAACCCAGAAAGAGCAGGCTGCCTCTGTGTCCACAGCCCGTCCTGCCAAGGGTGAGTTTGGGTCCCCACAGATGCTGGCCAGACATAAAGCTGGGTGGATCCCTGTGCACGCACTGGACATTGATCCTCTGCCAGAGGCACACTCAGACATTCCCAAAGGCAAAACGAGCCCATTCTCCTCTCCCAAGTTCCTCTCCGTTGCAACCCAACACCAACACGGATGCGGATGGCAATGGTGCCAGCGCCAAGCCCCTGTTGCAGGCAGGAGAGGAGAGGGCCCCAAATACTCCCAAGTGGAACTAGTAATGCTCTGCTCATGGTGTGGGCTCGCAGGCGTGCACACACAGAAACCAGTCTAACGGCCCAGGCTTGGGGATATTCACTTAAAAGAGATCAAGACTAATAAGTGTTTGCAGCAAAATGCAGTTATCAGTTAACCTTCATCCCAGTTCCCTCTTTTGTGAGGACGAATGTGCAAAGGCTGCCAGAAACCAGAGATCCAACTGCAGCTAGGTGCTTCCAGCCCATCTGTGGGAAAGGACTCGCTCACCCTCACTAAGAATTTCTGCAAGGATTTCCACTTGCCTGCAGGGCTTGGTGCCCAACTAAAGCATCAGGAGGAAAGGGGTAAAGGAAAGGCAGAAGGGAGAGGAGGAGGAAGGGAGACAGAGAGATAAGGAGGCACTTACCCTCACTCCCATGAACCTGTCCCTCAGAACGATCCATGAAAGCAAGAACACAAAAGCTTTGTTGCAGCAGAACAACACGGAGACATCCGTAGTGTTTATTTTCTTTATTGCATGTAAGTAAAGGTAGTTTGTCAGTGTCCAAAGAACACCGAAGGGTGCTGCCTTGGTAAAAAACACCTTCAAAGTCAAGCCATTGTCTCCAAAAAATCGGCAGCACTCCCTAAAACAAGGAGAAAAAGGCAGCGTTATTACACAGGCCAGGCACAGCGCAAACATACGGGCTTCATCCTTGCTTGCTCTCCCCTTCTCTTCCCTTTGGAGAAGGCGCGCATCTTGTGGATGAGGAAAACACGACACGTTTCAGCACTTGGTGCGTCAGCCACCACCTGCACAGAACACCAACATGCTGGGGGCTGCAAGCACAGAAGGACAGCAAGAGGTGAAGCCAGGAGGTTAAATTTCGCTCTGGGGTGAGCACTGAGACAGCTGCACATCTTGGACACTCTGGTGTTGTTCTTTTCACCTCACACCTGTGGAAACCAGGGGCCCTGGCACCCTCTCTGCCTCGGTGCCGCCTGGAAGCCGTGAGCCCGGGACACCCAGTGCTGGCTTTGGAGGAGCCTCTTCGGAGCCCAGTTTGGCCCTGAGATTTTCCACCAGAGGGGTGGGATGTAGCTAAAAGCACCGTGGTGGTCGTGGTAGCAGGATGAGCGGCGGGATGAGGGCACGGGGCACTGCGAGTCCCAAAGCAGGAGGCCGCAGGAGCAGGTGCCGCTGCGGGGCAGGAAAGCAAAGCGCCAATGGTTTGTTTCCGACAAGCCTGACAAGGAGAAGGGAGTCGAAGCGAGTGGCGAAAGGGCTCGGGGAGGCGGCCGCGCAGGCCCCCTCTGCTGCAGGCGGCGTGAGGCGAAGCCGGCGCCGTCCCGCGCCCGCCGTGCAGCGGCGCTGGGAGTGCGGCCTGCGCGCGCCCACGCGCACGGAGGGCTGCAGTGCACGCGGCAGAGCGGCGGCCTCGCCGCGCGTTCGCACAGCACATATAACAGGGGGACTGCCTGCGCTGTTTGCTCCTTTCCAAACCTGCAAAACCCCCAAGCCCTCAAAGTACTTAGTACTTAGATAAAATATGAACAAAAGGCAGGCGGTCAGTGCAATGGAGGAGCCTCCTTCATGGCCCATCTGCTTACATCCCTTCTGCTGCAGCTGGTAAAAGGCTGCAGCGAAGAGGCAGAGCATTATTTTTATTTTTTGGTATCTGGTCAGCCTGACTTAACGGCTGTGCAGAAGTGGCCCTGTCTTAGGGTAGTTGCAGACAGACGTTTTCCTCCCAGTCCCTGGCTCTTGGCAGAGTCAAGCCTGAATTTGCAAGTGCAAGCGGGAGCTGAGAGATGCTTGCAGCACCAACAGATGCCACCTGGGCCGAACATGTGCTGCAGATTCACTCTGCAGACAGCCCTGTTCACAAACATTATATTCACTTGAAACGGAGGCCCCACTCAGCCCTGCAAAGCACCAGCTGCGACTGTCACTTGCCATAGGAGACACGAGAGAGTTGAAGTGAATGCGGAGAGACATTTAGAAACAAAATCCTGGGTTAGAACTTCAACTTGTCAGAACTTCAACTATGGGCAGAAACCTGGATGCAGATGAGGGCTCAACTGCTAGTGTGTCACAGGCAGCCAGCCTAATGCCTTGAAGACCAAAAGCACAAGCATGGTTTAAATGAAATTACACTAAATGAGATTAGTGTGAGAGGGACAGGATGGTCTTAGTCAAATGTAAGGACTAAAATGGCAATCAATTTTCCAAGGGAAAAAAGAAAAAAAAAAAAAAAAGGTATTCCTGCCCAAATCTTTTCCCCATGCGTGGAATCAGATGTCACTACATTATATGTAGCCCAGCACATCACGCTGACATGGCTCTCAGGTGAGCAGTCTAGGCAAACAGAGATGTGCAATGAGGAGCTGGGTATCTCGATTGGCCCTCAGAGGAATGACAGCCCCAAAACAGGAGCCTAATCCAGATCCAGGAGGCAGGCTGGGACCTTCCAAACCAAGCCCCTCGCACTCCTCACCTGCACCCCTGCTGCATGCCATGTCTTTTATCCCTAACTACTCCAATTCCTCTTTGCGTCCATCCACAGAGCTCCTTTCTAGCAGTCTCTGAAACCATTCTTCATGAAGTTAATTATGATGAACATCAAACTGCACATTAATGAAATGGAGGTTCTCATCCAGAACGCACCTTGCCCTCTTGTTCTTGTGCCCTACACAAGAACGAGTTGTGAACTCTTCTCTCATAATTATCATTTTATATATATATTATATATATATTTCTCAAGTTCTTCTAAATAAGGGTAATCTTTTCTTGTGCATGTGCACAGAAAGCAGTCCAGTGAGGCCAAGTACTACATAATTAATAGCATCTAAAATATCTAGGAACATCTGATTTGCTTACCAGCAAATATGGACAGAGGTCATAAATCATGTCACAATTCAGAAAATGGTTTACTATTAAGACTTCAGGAGATGCTGTTCTCTGTCACTGTGAATCCATTTCCTATTTGGTACAATAGGTGTTTTTTACTAAGACACTTCCATTTTACAACTTGCTTTAATGAGACAAGGTGCTTTGGAAATGATAAGAAACATGTGCTTTTCATACACTCCAGGCCTCTTACTGGATCTTTTCTAACATATGACACTGGATCTGCATGGCAGTACAGCCTGGCACTCACCCCAGGACCCATATGCACCCAGCGCAGTGCCTGAAAAGACTGCTGAACCCAGTCAGTGCCACCCGGGCCAAACCACACGCTCTTCTGGAGGCTAGCACACAGCTTAAATAGGCCTCTCAGACCTAGTGTCTTAAATTAAATCTTTAATGCAATGATCTGAGCAGAATTAAGAGAAACATGATGATTTTGGTGTGCAAGGATGGCTGTGTCATCAGAGCTTGTTCCTTGTGGCTATCCAGACATGCTTGAACACACCCAAAGACCCTGAGTATAAATATTTAACAATTTCCTCTGACAATGAAAACACATATCCTTAATAAAGGTGAAAGGGCAGGTTGCAGGTAGTCAACTTCACTTAACTGGGGATCTGAGATCCCTTGTAGGAGGGTGCAGAGCCTTCTAGAGTCTCCTTGGGTCACTCCCTGGGATCTGAAAGGGCAGAACATTGCTGGTCCATCTGCCTGTCAGGAAGTCTGGGTCTGCTGTCTCCAGAGCTACCTGGATGCATGAGGGCTATGCCAGGCACTCGCCCTTGCCCCGTCAGGACCCTGAAGCCACTGGGGCACCGCAGGCAGTGTAACTTTGTGGGGAGCCCTGATGGGCAGGTGGTGAAGTGGGATGATGACTCTCCTCATCTGCTCTGCTAAGGCGTCCTTGAGGGCCAGCATCCCAACTGATGCCTGTGGCATCGACCAAGATGACCATGGCTGAGGCCTGTTCCCAACACCCTGACATGGACAAGGAGCCAGCTTTCCAGAAAGCAGAGCACCTCTACAAGAGGGAGAGCCTGTCTTGAACAACGGCACAAGCAGTGGAAAGCTGCCTGATTTACTTGAAAGGTGTATGCTTTTTCATGCACCTCCAAGATATCCAGCCAGAGAGGCGTCCCCCCAGCCAGCACACACTCTCCACCAGTTCCCTAAGTGCACTTGTGGTTGCAATAACCAGGAAGAGCTCCAAAGTGTCAGCAATTCCTTGTGAAACTGAATGTTAGCAGGTAGTTTCATACTAAACTTCAACCATGTACAAGTTAATTATTGCTTCTCAGCCAAGCATCCCAGGCCATGCTTACAGTGGATGGAGACACACTTCCCTGAGCTGCTTTTGATGCATATCTTCGGGTGAATTGCTCCCAGGAAGAAGCTATGTTTTCCCTTCAGCACTGAAAGGAGCCTGGGGCCAGGAACACAGACACACACACCTCCAGGGCATGTCTGGTAACAGAAACCTCACCCTCGGTGTTAAAAGAGAAATCATGATCAAAGACTGACCCAACCTACTCCTGCCGCATTACCAGAAATCCCACAGCTGCCAGTCTTGCCTGGCACCCCCAAGCCTGCTTGGCTCCTTGCTTGGTGATACAGTTTTGTTGGGCCAGCTGCGGGCTGGATGCACTTGCTTTGCACATGAACCCAGGCTGGGGAGGGACTGGGGGAGCTGAAAACCCAGACGTGCAGATACTGCTCTCCGTGGGCCTCCTTAGAGCCTGCTTTGCTGTTGAACTAGGATGCCGCCTGCAACGGGATGCAAGAACTGCCTGGAGATGGTTCTTCCCTTGCAGAACTGAGCCCCTACACAACTTGGTAGCCAGGGATTTCTTCTTCTAGTCTGCAGGGTTTTAATATCCATGGTATCCTGTCTTGCTTGTTTGCTTCTGCTTGCTGTAACTGGCTTTCAAGTTGCCCAGATGATAAGGCATGAAGTTTTAGTCCGTATCTCTTTTTTGTACACTGAATGGAAAACATACAAAATTTAACAGTGCTACTGCAAATTATCCATGCAGGCCTAATTGGTGCAGGGATGAGCAGGGCATGTTTTTCCTGTCAATAGCTAATGAAGAGGCCAGATTCCCTGGCAGGCTGTTGGCTTCGTTACCCTCAGCGGCCCTGTGCTCACCCTGGTGGAGATCAGGAGCAAGGTGGCCTTACTCAGTGGGCAGTGTGCAGATGCAGACACTGCACACTGTGTAAGGAGTAAGTGCAACCCAGAAAGGAGAAAGTCACTTGCTAGGAGAAGCAGTAAATCAAAACCTGCTTCAGACCAGAAGGTTCTAGTATTAGCTCTGTGACAATGAGAGAAAACTGCAGCAAAAGTTAACCTGGAAAGGAAAATTAACTGATTTGCACAATCATTCCCTTTTGGAAGGTATTCCTCACACGTGTTTTCTATTTCTGCTGCATCTTTCCTAAATCTGTAATGGTAGCTTCAGTAACCCAATATGTTTTTGGCATACTTTTGTTTTGAGGTACCAACAGGCCAAATCCCTGTCCCAGGGGACCACTTAAGTGTGCATCTTCTTGTTCTTGCCTACCTTTCCTCTTCAGTAGTTAGTTCTGTTGTGCAAAATGAGAGTGAAATGCACTCATTCTGCTTTGGTAGTATTTATGCCTTCATTAACACCAGCTTCAACTACAGAACAACAGCTAAAGATTTAAAGACAGTGTGAGATGAATATTGTTAAACATGTAATTGTGAGATCAAAGGGAAAGAAGTAGCACTGTACTGCTATTTTATTTGGAAGTCTCATTTGATTGCAACACCTGCTTTTAATATGTTTAATTCTTATTTAGCATGCAATTTTGGCACTAACTGCTTCTGATTTATGTCATTTGGAGATGCATAGTTGCAGTGATAGTCTTGTGTTGCACATAATGGGGCAGAGCTAATTTAGCCGGTTTAGTGAAGATAAACACCACAAACATAAGGAGGAAAACATGAACCAGTATATGAAAGACTATGGAATCTGCAAACAGTTTAAAGTAAAATAATAGAGACAACAAGATCTTTATGCCTCAGGGTTTTCTGTAATACCTATCACTGCAGCACAGCTTCTGCAGCGTTGTAGAGGTCTTAGTGCTGTTCCCTTGAGGCATTACAGGTTTCTGTGAGGGCACACCAAGTTGTCAGCGCATGCTGTGAGAAGCAGCTGAGAACCAGATTCCGTAAGTCTTTGGCAGGGGTGAAGCCTCTAAGTAGAGAGTTATAGACCTATCACAATGTCATGGGCATGTCAGGATGCCCATAAAGTACCCGGGACACCTGTACTTAATGCAGATGCCTGTCAGGATTAACTGGTGCCTGCTAGGGAAGTCTCAGCAGCAACCATCACATTAACTGCTGTGGGGAGGCACGAGTGGGTCCTGACTCACTCCTGTAGCAAAGAGTAAATGTGGAGCATGTGTCCAGGGAGTGCAGCTCTGTAGTGATGGTGAGAGGACATTCCTGGGCCTGAAACAACTCACGCCTGCGATGGGATGTGAAAGCATGTGGGGAGTACCCGAATGTGTGGGCTACTGATGTGCGCTCATGTCTGCTGCTTTATTGCCTGAGGCCCTAACTCTTTAATTTTTCCCTACAGGGTAAACCTGTGCACCTGAAGGTCTCACAAAGCAGTCTGTACCTGATGGGCCAGGCACCTCTCCTGGAAACCAGTGGCAGGCTTGAGTCCCTCTAAGAAGGACGAGGAATAAATAACACAAATGGAAGCTGGAGTGTAATTCTTCTTGTGCACAGACTGGTGTTTGGGGAGGTGGAGGGCTAATAGGTGACTTCCAGTTTCTTCCTTCCTTAGATTTCTCTGGAACGTGGTCAGGCCTCAGTACGTACTGGAAAACTCGGTAAGGCATTGTAATTCCAGGGGACTTGTACGGCTCTTTACAGCAGCTGTAGCAACAGGGATGACAGGATGAGCAGGAAAAGGCAATGTGCCAAACTCTGGAGCCTGTCCTGACTACCAACCTCTGTGCAAACTCCAGTGAAGGACGGACTTGCCTGAAACCTGCTCTGAGACTGATGAGTAAGAAAACTCTACAGTAACTCTGCGTTGGTGACCTTCCCCAAGGCTGACCAAGTCAGACCCTGACCAGTCATCTTACAGCAAAACAGCTCACAAGAATCGGTGCTCTATTAGACTGGTTGGAGGTAGCTGATGTCTTCCTTATGCAGACATGTAGGTTGAGGCCACAGCTTTGCCAAGAAATGACTAACAGACACGTGCACATTATATACAACAATGAAAAGATAAAAAGAGAACATTTATGTTGAAGAATATGGCACAGCTGGATCAGACAATATTAAATTAGTTTTAAATTCATCAGAAGAAAAGACACTGTTGGCTTTCCTAAGTAATTCCAATCTGTGACGGGTGAAAACTTCAGTAAAAGGTGATGACATGTAACTATATGCCTCTGATGGTATTTCTGGGGTGAACAGGACACAGTGACACCTCAGTTGTGCTGAGTGAACAGGTAACATGAGAAAATGAAGCAATGGAATTTCCCATGGGGAAAACGAATACAGCAATTTAAACCTCAAATTAAGGGTGAACAATAAAGGGAAAGAAGAATATGAACACAGACAATAAAAATTTATCATTAGATTTTGGAACTGTTCTCCTAGTCTTGAAAGACGTTAGGTTCCCTAAAGGTTTCAGCGAGAGTTTTTCTTTAATGCTCACTGTTCCTGATAAAAACTTCTGCAGAAAACATATTTGCTAGACAATTGCAAGTAAATAGACAGAAGAAAGGGAAATAACAGCCACAACATTTTATTTCTTTAAGTGGAAAAAAAAAATCCTGAGTTATTTTGTTCAGCATGCCCCATGCATTAAGATCACCAGTGGTGCTGGGTAGAAGACTACTGTGTAGATATGCAGATACGAAACACATGTTATGCTAAAATATCCTGAAAAAAAGATCTTCAGAAAGGTACATAATGAAGAAGAATCACTGAAGAAGAGCACAGCACTGTACCTCCAGCTCAGCTTCTCTCTCTCTTGAAGATGCTTAGGGCTCATGTAAACGGCAGGCATAATCTCGGCCTCACCAATGGACAGATTTTGAACTGTGCAAGTGAAGGTTGGTTTCAAGATCCCCATTTTACAGGCATGGTGACCAAAGCATGACAGGTAAAGTCAGTGACTGCTTGAAAGAGACAGGATAAGGAATGCCTATATGCTTCATTTCCTGAGATTTGGGCATTTGCTTTTTATTTCTTTATGTTTATTTTATAACTGACTTCTGTTACTTATCAAGACTGCCTCTGAGTGCTTTTTTCCCCTGAGTCACTGCAGGTTCACATGCCAGCAGAACAGTTGCATGGAGGCTCCTGTGGCGTGACCCAGATTGTAAAGCACTGGAAATAAATCCGCCAGCTTCAGCATTATACGGAGAAGTGCCCAGGATTCATGGAATGACTTTCATTACTCTGTTTCCAGAGCCCTTAAAACACCTCATACCCTGCCTCCAGCATCCCTCCTGCATGTCCAGATAAGCTCAGGGATGTTGCTTACTAATGCTGAGAGACCATAAAGCTCCTTAGAGCTTCTGCTTTGCAGTTATCCCAGCCTGTCCTGGGTGGTCCTGGTGGCCCCTGCCCATCCCTCTGACCAGGGAGGCTCCTCATGGCTCTTGGCCTCCTTGCCCGGATAAGGACCACGGGCTCCACCAAACAGTGTTGCTCCTGGGAGACGCACCCAGGATACATCCAATCCTGCCTGACTGTTGGAGACCAAACTAACTCCTGGCTCCCTGTAGGTGTGTAGAGGCAGACCTCCTTACCTACCTATAGGAGCCTCGTGCTTTCCCATGCTGCAAAGTGGGCTTCCTCAAGTAATGAAGTGCCCTTGCGGCATGGCTCCTCTTTGATCCCCTCTTTGCCCCAGCCTCCTTGGCTCTGTGGTCTCCTCTTTGCACCTCATCCAGTGTGAGGTGGGACCTGCAGGCTGGCAGGTCTCAATGCCAAGGGAAGGCAAAGGCTTGCAGGCCCTGAGGGCTTGGCATGCGTCAAGGTGCTCTTAACTGACACCCTCCATATGAAGATCCCAGTGATGGAGCATCATCATGTGGCTCAGCAAGTGATTCATGAAGATGAGGCATTTTCTCCATATTGGATTTGCTTTTAAAAAGAGTTAAATAAATGCATGATCATGGTCAGAAAATCTTAAGCTTGGAACACCTTATCCTTTGGCAGCAAAGTGTAACAAGTGCAGGTGCTCATACAGCTTCATTTCTATAGCTGGTTTTACAGAGAGACTTTCCTTAATTGATTGCCCTTGCCTGCAGGATCAGCTCCATACAGAGCACTTCCACAAACTTTGTGCTCCGGGGAGCCCAAGCAGCCCCTTGCTCCACTGCACGTGCTGCGTCTGGGATGCTGCCAGCAGCCCCGTGGGGAGGCTGGAAGCACAGACCACTGTGTCTCATGCTGGCCTCCTCGTTGCACCTCTGGGCCAAAGCAGTGAGGGATTTGTCGCTCACCAAGGGGCATCTCCGGCCTGGAGAAGCATGGGGTGGGCTGCTCAGGCAGCGATGCTGCCCCAGGGCTGCTGCTCTCCTCCCGCCAACCTGCCCGACCTCATCAACCCATCGCCCAGAGAGGACACGTGCTCTGCTCTGGCGGGCAGGTGGCCAGGCACACTTCATGGTCACATCAGAAACATCTTCCCATCACACGGGGTACAGCCTCCGTCCCACCGCTAGGAAAAAAAAACATGCCTGTAAACATGGAAGCTGGAAAACCTCCAGGCTGAGAGCCAGACCTCGTGTCTTGGGGAATAATCGATCAGAGCTTCAAGAACAGGCACAAACGCAGGCACCGAGCGATGTCAGGGAGCGCAGCTCTGCTCAGCTCTGCTCTGCAGCTGGATTCGTGCACAGCCAGGGCAGTCTATGCACAGCCTACAGCTTCCAGCAACTGGTAGACCTGGGGCTTCCACCAAACCCACAGGATTACATGAACTGAAAAATAGCTAAGATAGTAAGTAGTTTCCCAAAATGAACATTACCCAATCAGTTTGCTAATGCCCATAGGCCCACACATATTCTTTTCTGTAAGCACTTTATTAATCACAAGTTCATGGAAATGACTGCAGAATTCCATCCAGTGTGTCTGACGTTGAACGTTACTTGTTCTTGCCCAGAGTTTAGGGCTAATGGTCTGCCTGCAAACTTCTATCTGCTTCAGGGGCTCCCAGCTCATTTGCAGAACACCCATTCTGATAGGAAATGAAATGAGAAGATTATCTTCTATTAAAAAAAAAAAAAAGCTCCTGGCTGATCTTTCTTCTCTGAAGCAGAGAGGCAAAAGAAATGGGTTTTTCTCAGCACTGTACATGTGCCAAACTATGCATTTGCACAATAAATGGTCCCAGGAAATGCTCAGCTATGGATTTACATAATACATCAGAATGGCTCCAAAAAAAGCAAATAATACAAATCTTGCAAACCACCTGAATACATTATTTCCAAGACAAGTCTTAACATGCACTCAAACGCCTTAACGAGAGACTGTTTAAACTAACACACACACTCACAAAATAAAAAGAAGAAGACCAAACTGCAGGGAAAATTCACAGACTGTAAACTGCTTTAGGAAAACACTAGGGATGGGAGGCTGGGGTTGCAAAAGTGTGGGGAAAAGTCTGGAGCTTCCTTCATAGATTACTGCCCCATGCGATGGTCCTGCGCCATACGACATTATACATGGAGGTCACTCCTGCAGTTTGTACATGCAAAGGGCTAATGATAGAAGGCAAAATCCTGATTTTTTAAGAGTTGATGAGGCCTCCACCACTGCCTCTAGTGCCCTGCCCTTGGACTTGGTGTGGGGTTCTGCATGGGACTGGAGGGCACCGTGGTGCAGGCACAGGCCCAGCTCCAGCTCCAGCTCCAGCTGCCTTCCACAGGCTGGGCAAAAGGGAGTGAGCCTGTTTAAAGAGCAGGGTGCGAGGGAGGGATGTTACTTCAGAAGCTGACGTCACGTCCAAATGGCACGAGCAGGAGGGGTCATAAACTCTGACAGTGACATGCAAAAGCATAAGAAAGCAGGCCAAGAAAGCACAGCTAGCGAGCTGAATCACGGCTAACCACAACCTTTCTTCCACTACACAGGAACAAGCTGCCTGCCAGTGCCGGTGAGTGCAGCTCATGGTGAGAACACAACATGAGCACTCAGAGAAGAGCAGGTCACTGCAGGGGGCACGAGTGATTTCTAGGCAGCAGGATTCATAGGACAAGGAACGGGAAGATTTCCATCCAGTGAACCCATCACAGGATCTGCCTGCAATGGCAGTGACTGTGGAAGAAGCTCTGAAGCAAACTGATAAAATGAACCGTAGCAAGTTGCCAGTGTCTACCTAGGAGTTCAAAAAAGTCCAAGAATGATGTAGGTGATTTTCTAGCAGGGATCTGTAGCTGCTTTTGAACTCATCTTTCTGCCCAATGCATGACATTGATTTTTCAGAAAACAACCTAAGGGAGAGATGAGAAATTCTAAGTCCATGAACCTGATGGTGGTACTGGACAAACTGGTAGAAACTGTGATGAGAACAGAATTATTGGCCAGCATGGCTTAGGGAAGTACTGCCTTGCAAACCTCTGGGGGTTCACTGAAGTGAGCATGTGCCTAAGCGTAATCTAGTTAATTTACCCTGTGCAAATTTCCAAGGATTGCTGATAAAAGCCCTAATCAAAAGGCTTTTAAGAGAACTAAAACAGTCACGGAAGGTGATGGAATGGAAGAATGGATCAATACAAAAGAGGAAACTGGGTAGGAGTAAATAAGGCAAGAGATGGAAATTACCAAGGTCTTGCAGAGCTCTGCTGGGGTATCTGCACCACTAGATGTGCTCATAAGCAACCTGAACATGCAGTCACACCATGAAGTGAAAAAGTCTGCTGAAAAACTGAATTATTTGGATAGCAGGGCTAAGGGGCAGCTGTGAGGGACGATGTCGTAAAATGACAGGTGGAGAAGTGTACAGATGGAGGTGAAGAGCTGCAAGTGGCAAAACCCAATCCTCACATTCACTGGTGGCTGGGACTGAGATATTGGGACCACCAAAGGCCATTCTGTGGCAATGCAGTGCATGAGAGCAGTCAAAAAAGCTCATTCAGAAAATTCCCAAGTTCAAACAGTTGGAGACAGGAATGTATTGGGAAATCAGAAGAGTCCATGCTTAAAATGAATTTCCTTTTCTATTTACCGAAAGCACCAATACCCACATCTTTCATGTAAGTGATCAGACAGAGAACTGATATGTATGTGCATAGCATTAAGAGTGTTAGGAACTAAGTGCATGAGTCCAGACCCCAATTCACATTAACAGCCACTCTGACATTACTTTGCCTCCCCAGGCCTTAATTTTTGCTGCATTTTATGTAATCAATCTTCAAGGCATCTTAGATTCCAACTTACTTACACACAGAAAAATGCAAGCAAGACACAGATTCCACCTAATATTTATTCTAAATGAAATGAATTATAAGGAATACAAATTGTTTTTTATTCAAAGTTAGTTTTCTTCCCTGTCCATTGCTGAGGAGTTAGATGGCAAGTAACACACCAAGCGTGAGGTATCGTTGCTGTATTTGTCTGAGGGAACATATGGGAAGTTGATTCCGCCAGTCTGTTCACCAGACGTCTGTGTGATGGGACCCTATCGAAGGTGTTATGGTAACATGGTCTTTTATGGAAAAAAGTGTGGAATTTTTATAATAAGGTGAACAGAAAAGCCTGTTCCTAGATTTTAGGATCTGCTCTGTAGGAGGAGGCAGATTAAAATTATACAAGGTCTGTGTCTATGGAATTACTTCTGATCCTCTTTGTGGAAAAACAAAAACAAAAACAAAGAATTCCATCATTCTGGGCAGACTTTTCCTCAGCAAACTGACAATCCAGTTGGCTTGGAGAGCTCACTCTATCTTTGAATCTTCCTTATACCCTCTCCTCCCTCATTTTCTTGTGAAAAGCAGCTCTAGGAGCAATACATTCACTGAAGGTGTTTTGGGACGATAGAAATTAAGCTTGTGACTCAAAGGTAGACTGAGTCACTTTTAAGCTATGATTGTATGTTACTACATACTGGATCCAAAGGATTGACAGGAAGGCTAATTAGTATTAAGACTGTGGATGACCACCCATTTTGGATTTGGTCACCTTTGTATCAGGGCCCTTAGTCCTTCTCATCAATGGTGGGTGTTCTCTTATTTCTTTCAGAGAAGTCTGTTTTTGTCTCTAACAACGTAGTCATTGTCTAACTTCCACACTTTCATTGCAACAATAGATGTACAATGAAGAAATCTGCTGTGAGGCAGGCAATGAAAGGTAAAAAAGCAGTTGCACACATACATTTGGTTAGGACTTCATTACCAGTCTTCGTTCAGCTGCCATACTGCAGCTTGCACAGCAGCCGGCCACTCAAACCCTGGACTGCGCCGCGAGCTGGGAACAAGGGTTGTGTTACATTTACAAGGCAGGGGTTGCAAGAAGAGGTTTGTGCTCATACTGGAGTGCACTTCTACTTTCTGAAAGCTACTCCATACATATGTTTGCAAATCCTAGTTTTAACTATGCCACTTTTGGCCCAGGGAGCAATTGGTTCATGAAGAGAAATGAAGACAGGGGAGGTCCACTAAAGAGGCACTTCTATACTGTCAAGCTATTACTGATGCCTGTGAATGTCTTCAAGCCAGCTGACTGGCTCATGAGCTTGTGCTCTTAAAGCCTGATTGCAGTAGGACCACACAATGACGACAGTGTTCAGAAACGGGTCACTGACTGCGTGGTGCAATCGAGCGCCCATTAATTCAGATTTTCCTGGATGCCCGTGTGGAGCTCAAGCTGAACTGCTGACATGAGAGCACCACATGGCCCTGGAGGTACGCTGCCGAGTCTCCAGAGGGACTGAGACATGGATGGCTCTTGCTCCTCACTTTTATCATGTGCAGCAAAAGGAAACAAACAGCAGAGCAAATGGGTTGACATAAGTCTTTCGTTTGACTTCCCAGCTGGGTGCTCCTATAGCAAAGCCAGTGACAGGGCGGCTCTGTGCTTCTCTGATGTGAGCTTAATTTACCCCACTGCACTTCCACAGTTTTGGAATTTCATTTCTTTAAATGCCTAATTTGCTCCCTAAAAGGTAAGCGGTAATGCAGTTTAACCCCAGCCCAGGCAGAGGGCAGCACAACACCAGCCTCTGGCCACCCTTGGGTGCAGAGTGGGGCTTCGCTCCAGCGGGGATGGGGTGATGCTCGAGTACTGCGGGGTGTTGCAGACCTGTGGCAGATCATAGGCCTCTTGTTCTCTACAGTGGAGTGGGTGCTGCCGTCTGCTTGATGTGCCCCCATGCAGACAAGGCAGACGGCTTCTCTTTGCACCCACAGGTTTGTGAGAAGCTGTTACAGGAACGCTTTTGTCGTGGCGCTGGGGAATTGGTGGCGCTGCTTGATGTCCATCTAAAAGAGCAGTGGACTTGGTCTGAGGGCAAGCATTAGAGCTGCACCAGCAAGAGGGAAAAAAAGTTTCAATGCAGCAATTTCACACTGCAAATGCAAAGCTGCAGTGCACGCTGTACATGGGCCAAAGCTAGCAAATTTGAATTTTGCATGATGAGGTTTGACTCCTTTAAAAGGCTGAGTTATTTGAAACTGGTGTTAATAGTGCTTGCTTTGGAAAACAGAACAAAACAGAACAAAACCAAACCCACAACATTGTTTTTAATGTCACCTTAGCAAATTAGGCAGTTTTCTAAAGGCAGCAGAGAACTTCCAGCTGTTTGTAGAGGCACCTTGAGCAATGTTAAAGCAGTTCTGGTTCTGGAAGGAAAAGTCTTCCAGGGAAAGCAGTGGAAAGAGCAGTGAGAGGTGAGGTTGAATGTGAGGTCCATCTACAAGGTTTATCACCGATTTCCTGTATGAACTTGGCCAAGACACCCAGGCAGCCTGTGTCCCCTCAACCTGGCAGCTGTACAGGAGGATAAAGGCTTGTTATTTCCCAGGACTGTTTTGAGGTAAATGCAGTCATGCATTTGTGTAGCCTTCTGAACGTGGTGAGGGACAGCATATACAAACTAAGGCAGAGAAAACATAAACAGTAGGCTCTCAAGCCTTTCACTGCCGGAGTCAACATTGTCACTGCTCTCTGTCATCATCCAAAATTTCCATTGACGTCAGGGGAAGTTCTGGGTGTGAAAGGCCTGCAGAGTCTGAAACTGTGCAGTGATCACTTACAGTTACCTTATAAGCATGGACTGTCTGATTTATATCCAGCTTGCACTCTTCAGCTGTGACCTGAATCAGCTACTACATTTTGGAAGAGTAAAAATGAAATTCTTATGTCACAGAAACTGGCCAGCTGGCCTCCAGTGAATTGTACTTATGTAGCGCTTGGTGTAGCGCAGAGAGACAGAAAGTGAGCTCGGTTGCAGTCAGCAAGAATAAAATGGTTTTATAAGGGTCGATTTCTTGGCTTCCAGAAATGTTGGGGTTTGGGATCTGCTGATTTGGAAGCACGGCGCTGACAGGAGAGGAAGCAGCACTGTTGTGCTTTGGGAGGGCAAGATGAGGGAGGCAAGAGCAAGGAGAAGAGAAATGTCTCAGTGATGACACTGGCCACACAAACACCCTGAGACTGATAGCTGCTATTTAAGCATATACCTATGAATATTCACATGTGCACTTAAGCGTACATATACTTTAAACTTGTGTGCTGATAGACTGTCAGAAAGAGTCCACATGGAGCTATAGTTCCAGATGGGCAAAATATTGCCAGTCCACAGCCCTTCACCAGGCCGTGGGCATAAACGATGGCCTCAGTAACTCCCGACTCAATAGCAGCATCAAAATGCAGTACAGAGATGGAGCGAAACAAATGAGCCTCAGAGCCTATGACTAATAGTTCAGCACCAGGACAGGATGCTGGGACAGCTGGGAACAGGAAGGCACGTGATTCATGAAATACCAAGAGACAGCATCAGCTTGGCATCTAGTTAAAGAAAAGAATTAAAAGTTATACAAAGAAAAGAAAGCTGAGAGCTCACTGACACAACAGAGAAGCTGACATTTATGACGCACAAATTGCAGCAAAATGCATTAAATAAACCAGGATACAGAGAGGAAACAACCTTTTATAACTATTTTTACATATGGTCATTTTCAGAGTACCTTGTATCAGCAGCAGGTGAATCTTTTCTCTCAGAAGTTTGTTTGCTTTTTAAAGTACTGATGATGTCCATTAAATACGAAGTCGGAGTATCCTATTTCCTATGCTCCCTATTCTCTGTCCTTCAGCAGCATAGGAAGATGAGAATGAGTCCTGAACTTCCTGTGGAAGTGAAATTAGGAAGGCCAAGAACACTGTGACGGTAGCTAAACTAACCCCAAAGGCTGGGTTAACAGCACACTTCAGCATGGAATGATCTTTGAGAAATAAGTGTGGGAAAAATCCGGAAACTCACCAGTCTTATATACTATATACAAGATTAAAGCTGATGGTTTAGTGTCAAAAAAATATTTCGATAAAATACGAATGTAGAGCACTTCTACAATTCCTATTTCCAAACGGCTTTACTTGTTTTGACATTTCTCCCAATAGGTTATTTCTTCAAAAAACATTTTGTGCAATATGGTTTTATTGATGGCTGCATTAATTTACGATAAGACCTTAGTATAAAAGGTCAAAACAAAGGGATTTATAACACTAATTGAATAGCTTCTCTCTACATTATTGGTACATTTAGGTCTCTTGAGTGGCGTACAATAACTGAGAAAATCAATTACGTGCTATCCAGGAGAAATATGTACTTTTTTGCTCTTCATATGAGCACTTTTTCATCCAAATGGATGACAGGAAAAACTGAAGACAATACTGGCACCCACTGAGTTTGTAGAGGAAAATTGGGTAGTGCAGAAATGGACCCATGGCAGTTGAATTTCCACAAGACTGTTCATGGAAAGTTAGGTAGAGACAGCTTCAGAGGAGAGCTGCAGGAACTCAGGTGGTTTGTATCTCCAGGACTTGTTCCACAGCTTTTGGTTAATAAAGTTGTAAATTTTCATTTTCAGTCAAGGTTTGGTGAAACAATTTCATGAAACAAAATTCTAATTCTGGAACAGAATCTTTTGAAGAAAAGTATAGGTTCAGAAAACATTTATAAAAAACATTGAAAGAAGCTTTGAAATTGTTCCATTTGAATATTTTAAGTGAAATCTCTCTCTCTAAAAAAGAAAAGAAAAAATCAGAATGAATGTTCACTAAATCCATAGTGGAAAATTATGAAAGAGATCAAAGTCAACATGAGATAATAAGAAAGAATTGTAAAGAACCAGGATGAGGTTTTGTTTTCATTACCCATCTGTGAATACCCTTGGATTCCACCTCTCACCCATTTGGAACAAGTTTTATTTTGAAATTTCAAAATAGCTCCTAGAACATGTAAATAACTGCTGGTCCAGTCTACTAATTATCCTTTATATTATCCCATAACAGCTCTTCTATGTGACTGCATAAATGGCACTGCTGACCCAAGCATCATAGCAAATATGGAACTAGTCTTTTGAGATAAGAGACTTTTTCTTTCCACATCCCAACAATATGGTTTACAGTTAGCTTTATAATTAAGATGAAATTTTAAAAGAAACCATAACCCTAGCACTGCTGTAGTGATCATATTTGTGCCCATTCAGCTGCCCTGTCGATAAGGGATTTTCTACTCCCTACCTCTCAGAGTTACAGAGAAGTCTGTAAAATGCTAGGCAGTATTACATGAGGAAGCTCTGTAAAAAAGCATGAATTTCTTTGAAGGTGCCTCTCAGAACATAAAGTACAGACTATTCACTTCATTTACTTTCTGAGTGCCAAAGGCAGCTCCAAAGAATGGCTGCAAACTATTTGTCTTGCAGCCTCCTGACACTCCTGACACTGCATCCTCATTGTTCTTCTTCAAGCTCTTTTTGTTTCCGTGGATCAATGGGTTGCTCAGTCTTACACGGTCCAGAAGTCAAACCTCATTTTCAAGCTCTGTCATTCTTCACACCCTCTGATGAGAGTGAGCAGGATCACTGGCGTTTCCCTCCAGAAATGATGCTGACTTCTGAAATATCCCACAGCAGCTCTAAAAGTTTACACCTCCTTCCATCAACTCCTTGCACCTTTCCAGAAAATCCACATGGAAAGTCTTCTGTATTTCAAACTCACTGAAACCAAAGTTCTTTGTTTCTTCTCCTCCAGTCATGCCAGGAGTATTCATCTCTGAAAGAGCCCTTGCTCCTTCGCTTCCTGAAAAGCAGAAGATGCCGCACAAGGCCTGGACACGCATGCAAAAGGAGTAAAAAGAAGTCTGCTACCCAACAGATGCTACCAGCCACATGCCCATATGCATCTTTTCTGGGATGTGGCCAGCAACAGAGGAGAGCTATGAGCAAGTCCTTTGCAGAGGAAGGAAGGCAGAGCCTTCCTTGCTGATGTTGATGGATATTTGGGGTCTAAGAGAAGGAACTGCAAGCAAATACCTCTGATTCAAAGAGCTGCAGCAACCAGTTTATGAGTAGTGTTGCACTGGATGCAGGAGGTCTTTAAAGCTGGTATCAGCTGCCAAAGCAATTAAGCCTTCTGCTCATTTTTGTTTCAGCATGATGCAACTTTATTGGCTCACCTAGTTGCTTCTGGAAGTGTGCAGGGGGCACAAACGTAGGTTGCTGTTCCGACTCCGCTGTTGGCTATTACAGCAACCACATCTGATGTTGATTTTCTCCCTGCTGCCGTCAATGTCCTACTCGAGACTTTCCAGCCAACATTCTCACTATAGACAAATGAGGATATAAATAACCTAATGGGGCTATTAGCCCTCGATTGCCTCATTCAAAATGATGCAAAGCAAGCATGATGTTAAAAAGAACAGAGAAGCAATGTAAGGGAAGAGAGAGATCAGATAGAAATTGATTAGTTCCAGAAGTGGACAAAGACTTTGACACTGAGGTGTTTATATTGTAAGAAAATGAAAGCTATTTGAAGTTGCTGGAAAGATTAGAAATGACAACAATGGTGAGGGATATTCAGAAATTCTGGGGAAGCAGAATTTTAGGAGGCTTCAGACTTGCTACCATCTCACTAATGAATTCAGTAAACAGGCTTGAAGTTGGGGTAGTAGAACAAAGTGGTCGGTGTGGCTGTAAAACCTGCTGAAAGCCATGAGTGCTCCTCTGAAGCGGGGCGCTAGCCATGATTATTTATGTGTTTGGCTGGGATATGTAGCTACTCTTCGAAGGTCAAGGCAGAAACTTGTTTTGATTTTGAAGCTTTGCATGGACACTGGGTTTCAGACTTCTGACCTATGCATTTTTCAAATGTTAAAATATTTAACTAGAAGGTTTTAAATTTTTAGAGTTTTAATCTTGCAAGACTGGAGATGGTGGAGCTATCATCAAAATGACATGAAAAGCCTCTGGCCAGATGCTGGTGCCACAGAAGTACACAAATACAAAGCAGTAGTGTCTGGTCATTGCAATGAACGTGTAGGGGGAACGACAGTGTGTTTTAGATTAGACTGCTACAGCGTACACTGCCCTCCTTCTTCTGACTTTTTTATGTATTTGTTCTTTTTCTTTTATATTTGTATTGCCTACTAAACAGTCTCCTTTGGCTCTGCTTTGTGTGATCCTCCGCATAAAGAAAACAATTCTGCCCAGAGAATCACTCTGGAAACATTGTCCCTGTGAGGAGAAAACTGGTGCCTCCCTAGTGTCTAATGCACCAGCCTAATTTGGGCTGTGCATCTGCATATTAGGGTTTCTACTCCACAGTCGCTGAAAGTTCAGACTTACTTCAGGGAAGACTTGCAACCAGCAAGGAGGCCTCATCTGTAGGCAGCAATGATGCCAGGACTTTCCTGAGCAAGGTGCAGAAGGCAGAACTCCAAGTTCACAAACAGGAAAATCCATCAGCCTGCAGGATGACTGTAAATCTCTGCAGCAGTGGGAATTAATTAACATTTAATTAATTAAAGTGTTCTGAACTGCTCTATTGTCTCTGAAAGAACAACACAAACCCCTGCAATAAGCCCCCTGAAGTGCCCTCAGCCCAGTGCAGCCTTTGCCGGATAAGGACGACTTGGCTGGCTGCCCTGCCAGCTCCTGGGGCTCTTGCTGTGATAAGGAAACATCCTTATACTGGCTGCAACGTCAGCACTGTTCCGTAGCATGGCTGGGATTTACTAGGGTTACCTCTCTTGAAAGAAAACAGTAAAACTGCCTTCTGGGAGTTAGGGTTGCAGGCAAGAGATGGAGTCAGAAGCACCCATGGCTGAACTGCACTGTATAGTGAGAGCACCTGGGAAACCTGAGATCGAGTCATTTGGTGCTTAAATGGCAGGATCGGACTGCTGACAGCAAACCTGACGTGACCGGGGAGCATCCGGCCTGCATTTGTCTGAGAAATGCCAATGTGGCATTTGAAAGTGCCATGACAAATTTTAACCTGTATTTCCCCTAACTGGGACAGATTACACATTTCATGCTGGAAATGTTCTAACCATTATCTGCTTCTGTGTTCATTACTTTTTGATGTGCCTCTGGTAATGGCTTTAATAAAATGTCTCGAATAGACCTTGTTAAAGAGTTTTCTTACATTTAGATGCTCAGATACCATGTGATTGACTATAGTACAGAGGAATATGCTCTTATGATAAAGAGTCTCTAAAATAAAATACCAAAAGGTCAGGAAAGACTCTCATCTGATATAACCTGATTTAGGGTCACAAAAGTCATCCCTGTTCTTTGAATATTTTTGACTATAGAAATCAAACTCTCCTGATTTACATCAGCTAAGCATGCAGTATATTCATTTTTTACAATACTCACTTTTAGCTAAAACGTCATACAGCTGCAGTTTGTGGCACTCTCTGTCTAGTACCACAAGGACAGGGACTGTGATGTGGTTTTCCGAGCCAGAGTCTAAGGGCTGTGCAATGAGAATACCTCCTGCTTGCTGTTTCCGGATGCTGAACTGCAGTGAGGATACCCAAGCATTTGTCAGATACAGAATTACCGGCTGCCATCTGTCTTCCACCTGCTACTGCTATGATGTGCTTATTCCTTCCCTCATTTTGGAAGATGACCCTGACTTCCAATACAACGCGCTGCTTCCAGAGAAGCTGTGCAGGTGTCAGGGAGAATCTGCTCCCTTTTGTGACGGTGCAAAGGTGCTGTCACTGCAAAGAGCATGGGGCAGGAGCAGGCTCCTGCACAAGTCCTGCACTTGCTACCAAAGAGAGAAGTGGATTTCAAATAGTCGCTATTAAGGTCTGGATTGTGCATGTACTCTCCCTGCCTTTTTTTTTTTTCTTTTAATAATGGATTTATAGAGCCCCAAGACTGAGACTTTGATGGCTTTTCTGGCCCTTGCCCAGAACTGTGGTTCTAGAGGCCAACATCAGAACACGCTATGTAATTTGGCCCAGGTCCTCTTCGGTCGCAGTTATGGTTGGTGCAATTGCAGCCCTGCGGAATGGGCTGCCTGGGAAAAGAAAACGCTCCGTCTGGTGCCGTCAGGCAAGGGAGGAGGAGCCCAGCGCTGCTCTGGGGCTGCCCAAAAGCAGCAGACGGGGGCACGCGGGGCTGGCCGGTCTTGGTGCGCCTGCAAATCCCTACACGTACGTACTGGGGGGTCAGAAGAGCAGCAGCATCACTGCTGGGGATGAGTCACAGCCTGCATGTTTTGCAAGCGTTTACTCCAGTTTGAAGTCAGACATAGATTAACTTAACTGGGCAACTACTCAGCATTATGCATCTTACAGCTGTCTAGGACCCTGAGATCTCTTTCAACCCGAGTATCCTGCCCTTGGATTTGAAGAATGTCTTTTGCTTAAAGACAAACCACAGTGGGCTCAGTGCTGCAAGATGTGCGATCCACAGTGAAACTTACTGTTTTTCCTACTTCTCACCCAGGCCTTCCTTTTTTTTTTTCCCCTACTGACATTAACAAAATCTGTACATCTTGAATCATATTCTTACATGAACATGGGTTGAAATTGTGGTGTTTTGATGGTAAAAAGCTCATCCCAAGCAGGAGAAGATCCAGACCTACTGAAAATCCTGAGGTTATCCTCACCTACATGGACATTTTTAATTCTGCCTCCCCTGTCCCTCTGCCACTCTGCTGTTGTGTTACATGCTGTGTTTCTCAGGCACACAGGTCTCATCCAGGAGTGAGGAAAATATCCTCAATGTCCTTGTGCCACTGCCCTGACTTTCCCTCTGCAGGGACTGGCTGACACAAGGTCTCCAACAGCCACTGTGGAAGTCAGAACCTTGTTACTGGCTAAATTTAAAATACCAGATTTCAGGAAAACTCTGTGCAGATCTGTGCATTTCTGTGCATCAGCCTAAACTACAAACTCTGCAGCAGAGGAACGGTGGCTGCTCCTCGGTCGGAAGAGCACCTAGCACAAGGCACTGGTAAGGATCAGGATTTGCTGGAAGCTGATTTCACATAAATATTAGTACTTACATGGCAATAATAGTACTTACATGGCTGCATAAACTAGGCAAAGTAGATGAAGATTCAGATAATGGAGATGTAATCTCGCATGCACACTAGGAGAGGAAGGGAATTGGAAGCAAATACAGCACAAAAATACATGAATGAACTGTTAGCAAGGAAAATGTGCACGGCCTGAGTTAAGGCAGTGCCTAGCCTGGGAGAGAGAATACAGCAAAGAAGACCGAGGGTAAGTCCTTATTGCTCATTTCATCACACAGCAGCTGACAAATGTAGAAGATGATTAGCTCAGTGCATCTCACTAGCTGAAATAGTTGGTAGGTGGATTGAGCCATAAAGCACAGCACATTTCACACATTTCACAGCATGTGAAAAAGGCTGAGCTGGCAACTTTAGATTGTATGGCAGAGGCGAGCAAACGATGCTAGCCACCCAAAGGAAAGCACAGAAAAGCACCTTGAAAATACATTATAAAAAATTCTACCTAATAAATCTTTTCCTTTTTTTTCTTTTAAATGTGGATTTTGTATTATTGTGATGCCCCTCAATTAAAAAAAAAATAACTTTTTCCCTTCAGGACCAATGGCACATGCAAGGATGCAATACCAAGAGAGGGGAACGCAATCAGTGCATATCTTAAAAGACACTTTTCCCTAATTATAGAGAATAATTTGTGAAATAACAAGTCAGTGATTATTTTACTAAGCTCTGTGTATCCAGATTTTCTCATATTTACTATCAGAATGGGGTGTTTTATGTGAGCCTGGTACTAAAACTTAAGTGCATCTCATAAGGTCGTTGAAAAACGAAGTTTATATGTGTAAGGAAATTGCTGCAATCACATTTAATGCATTCCTAAATTATCCTAGAAAGTAAATCAGTAGAGACAAATGTTTTGGTGTTGAAGAAATTCATCAAGTTTCTCATGAAGATAGTATAAAAAAAAAACTCACAGAAAATAATCCACAGAAGGCACAAACAGGCAAGCTGCAAGGAATTCCTAGATTTCTCTACCTTCACAGTGACATGCTGAGAGAGTCATATCAAATTAAAAGCATAAATTAATCACTAGATACCTACACATACTGACTTTTTCAGCAGGCTGAACATTGCCAGCTTTGACTGAATTCCAAATGAGGTACGAGTGATCAAATTTAGATTTCCAAAAAGAGATTAAAAAGGTTAGCATTGTGTCTCTCAAACATGGCATCAGCCATGATAGGAGCCCAGGTCAGAAGAGAGTCGTAAAAAGCTGTTTGGCCAGAATTTTCCGTTTAGGAAGAGGGGCAGTATGTGCAGATGGCTGTGGAGGAAGAAACAGCAAAGCTAAGATTTTTCTCGTAGGTTCACATGTAGATACACAACCATAAAGAGACATTTCCCAAAGCCTTCATTACTGACCCATGACTCTTTCTGAGCCATTAAAATTTCACCAGTCTTCTAAAATATCATGACAATTCCACTCCTGAGTCCCAGTAATAGATCAATCCAGCATCACAGTGATATCCCCATCTGAACCACCCTGATTTGTAACATACATAACTTGGCTCATTTTATTGTAAGTGTGCATTGGGTAAATGCGGTTCAATTTGGTTCTGACAAACCTCAGCTATACAACTGGAATAAAGATCTTTACCGGTTGGGTTCACCCCTTTACCAAAACCTGATGTTTGAGGAGGAAACAGAGAGACATTACTGAGTAAGCTTAAGCCTTTGAGAGAGAAAAAAAAATGTACTGAACAACAGTGCATATTGTTACTGATTTTAGCAAAACCTCTGAATTTCTTTTAGAAAGTGTTTTACAGGAATAATAATAACAACAGCAATGGGGTTTCAATTCTGAAGGCGAAATTCATCGTTCAGAAACCTGGCGAAGGGATACCTGCTCTGCTACTGTATTTTCTTCACTATCAGCAGCGAGTGTCTCACTCCTGGAGATTGCACTTCGTGCTGGCTTTCCACCAGCGCAGTGCTATGCCTCTGTTTATTCAAAGGAGATATATTCAAAGTGGCTGAGGGATCACAGCAGAGGATTTTGCCGCGTCACGGGTATAATTCAGTGCTGACAGCGCGGGGGCCGCGGCGCCCAGCTGCCCAGCAGCAACACGGTGCGCCCGGCCGGCGAGGCGATGCCCGTGTGCAGCGCACCGAGGCGAGCACGGCGCCACGCGAACGCCAGCTCAGCTACCTGCCAGCACTGCCGCCTCATCTCCCAGGTCGGGAGAGCTGCTCGGCCGCTTCCAGGCCATGGTGCTCAGCAGGACTCCCATGCCCAGCGCGGCACCACGCTGCGAACTCACTGCAGCACACAGGGATACGTGAGCTGCAGACCTCGGGAGAAGCAGATCACAGAATCACAGAATGGTTGAGGTTGGAAGGGACCTCTAGAGATCCCCTAGTCCAACTCCCTGCTTCAGCAGGGACACCTACAGCACGTGGCACAGGGTGGCATCCAGGCAGGTTTGGAAGATCTCCAGAGAAGGAGACTCCACAACCTCTCTGGGCAGCCTGTTCCAGGGCTCTGTCACCCTCACAGGAAAGAAGTTCTTCTTCACATGGAGATGGAACTTCTTGTGTTTCAGCTTGTACCCATTACCCCTCGTCCTGTCACTGGCCACCACAAAGAAGAGTTTGGCCCCATCCTCCCTGCATTCTCCCCTCAGGTACTTATACATATTGGTCAGATGGCTCCTTTGCTGAAGGCATCCTGCAGAAGAAATGGCAGCTCCTGCTTTCACACAAAAGGGTAAGTAAGTGGCACAAAGTGGCAGAAAACAGGTCATCTTGTCATCTATTCTGAAACATTTTTTTACCCTTTATATAAACTGTCCGTCTGTGTTCATTGAGCACTTTTGGCATGGCTAGGCTCGAACACACAGTTCTAGTTACTGAGCGAGATCTGGAAGAGGCATGAGAGGTGCTGCAAAGATCATGGGCCAGCTATTAGAGATCAGCAGATCAGTCAGGCTTACTGAGGATGATCAAGGCATCAGTATGATTTGTATCAAGTTTAATGGAAAAATCAGTTCATTCTTGGAAAAGCGTTAGCAGAGTCATACCAAAAAATCCACTGTCTGGTCATTGTTGTTTCTCAGCTTTTAATTGTGAGGAAAAGTGAGCATAGCAGAATACAGAAACATTTGCAAACTGCATCACTGTGAAGAAAGAGGGAATTGAACAGGAAAGTATACACTTTAACCTGGTCCTAGAGCTGCCTGCATTTTATCAACTGTACAAGAACCACGTTCAAAGCCTTGGGTGAACTGAGTCTGTACTAATGAGCTTATCTGCAAGACTAGCTTAGCTCAGCCATGACAAAGCTAATTAATACAGTCTTGAGTCTAACCTGCTGCTGCCAGTCTCACAATATCGTGGGCACATCTATATCTTGTGAGAATGGATCAGCTCAGGCCGTTAGCTCTGAGAGAGAATAGAGGCTCCCGAGGAGGAAGTGTCTCCCTGCAATCACAGGTAGATATTTATGCCTTTTTCCAGAGTAGGGCATATTTCTCGGCCTTGACAAGACCTGCCCCTCAGGAAGGAGGGCCATCACTAAAGACTAGTATCTGAGCCCCTAAATTCCATAATTAAATTAGTTATTAGAGATACAGAAAATTCTGCTACCAGAATCTGGTATCAGAATCAGAATTCTGCTGATTAATCTTATCTAATTTGCTTCATAAGGGTTGCTGAGGAGCTTTGAGCAAAGACCAGCTGATTTAAGCTAGTGCAGATTCTGATCTTTGCTGACTTCAGAACTGCACCAATGAGAGCTATTTCTGGTTTAAAAGGAGTGTAAATGAATTGAGAGTTTGGCTCATGGGGTGAGAACTGGATAATATGATGACAGAATGGTTTTATAAACATTTATTATTCAAAATCTCTTCTGGAAAGGCGAATACGCCTAGGCAATTATCTCACTTTAGCTGCAGATGGGCAATTTTGATGTGATTATTATGCACCTTCAGTACTACAAAGCTTTCAGTACCATTTCCTTTGAAAACGTATGAATTATACAGAATGACAAAATTAATGAACTATAGCAGCTTTTTCCTGACAGCTGTACAAGACCTAGTGAGTACCATGAGCACCCTTCATGTAGAGAAGCTGGCTGGTGACCACCATTGGGCCCAAGTCATATGAAAACCATGCTTGTAGCTTAATGCAAACTATCTGTAGTGCTCAGTAGCTGAGTTACTTGAGGAAGGAAGATTTGCCATGACATTATATTGACTCAGAGATATTATTTTTCCTCTCCGTTTTCAGATTTCCCTAGTGAGATGTTCCTACATGTGCCTAAAATCTGTGGTTAATTATTGTTCTGTGCTAGACAATGGCTTTTTGGTCTCATATACCATCAGTGTAACAGTGGAAAGCATCTAAAGCCACACTGAGAAATAGACAAATTTCTCTCAGTAGAATTGCTATGAAGGAAACACATTTTTTCCCACTTTTTTGCAACCACTTGTCTCCAGTTGCTTGCAACAAGCATATCTGGGAAGCCAGTTGTTACATTTTTTGAATCACGAAAGCAAAACAAAATTCAGGAAACTTAAAGTGGCATACAGTATTGTCAAACCTGACAGCCAAATTCTAGACACACAGTTAAGTTTCATATAACTGAAATAATCTTTTAGAGGAGTGCCCTCATTATGATTCCTGTTTACCTGTAAGTAAAGCCAGTGTGATGTTCCCTTTGGAAAGATCCCAAGAAAACATCTTTAACATGTTGGTAAGTTTTATTTGAGCATTCATTCTACTTAAGAAACAAATCTGCTAACATGTGAAATAGCAATTATTGATATGATAAAATCTTCAATTTCCAAGCTACTAGTTTGGATTCCTGCAATTTGGAAGACTCTGTGGTTCTTGAGCCTTGATCTTGACATCTCTCACATGTTAAGAATCTGTATTTAGTCATGCAATTGTTAACATTAGCTGTAATGCACTAAGAAAGCTGTCATTTGGAATAATATAACACATACTGATCTAGCTGAGCTTTCAGAAGAAGTTGTGTTGCTACAACTATTGGTGTTGCTACATACAACTATCGTTTGTATGTTGGCCATCAGTTCATTTTAAGTTTTGACAGAGCTCATGCGATCTGCTCCCGTACCAAGCTGCATGTGTCCCAACAACTCCTGCTTCCACGCATGCACCAATCATTTATCCAGGATGTTCACTTTTCACACCTCTGACAGCTCACATAGTATGAAAAAACACTTCACTTGGTCTGAATGTCTCACTCATCCTGTTTGACGCCATCTAGTTGGCCTTTTTTTCATATTCTTTTATGGTTATCCCTTCTACAGAATCCAACTCTGCTATAAAGGTCATGTAGAATTTGGCAAGGCTGAAAGTTACAGCATACAGATGTCACTTGGATATAAAGTGCATTGCTTTGCTACATGATTGCTTAAGTTGTTTGAAAAAATCCATGAAATCAATATAGCTCTTTGTTTAATGTTTTAAGACTTTCAGAGGGTTGGCCTTAATTGCTAAAAATTCCATGATCAGCTATAGATCTGTGGGTACATTAATGGGAGGGAGGTGACAAGGTGAGACCTTCTGAGGTGCCCTCCAACCTGAACCGTTCCATGATTCTATGACTTGGCATTCAGCGTATCACAGTGAGATGATCTGACAACAGCAACCAGTTGTTAGATGGTGAAAACAACAGGCAGCATTAATGCTGGAACATCCTTTTTATCAAAGGTATTATTAAGAGGTACTGAGAATAGAGGCGCAATTCTGGCCTGTCTTCTAACATGTTATTTAACAGGAGAGCTGAATAATTTTTAGAATGATCTGTAGTTGGAAATGCATATGCATTCCAGCTGAATGCATGAAAAGCCAGATTAGTCAAGAAAGCTGTAGTTTCAGTGCATAAAAAGCATGATCCAATTCTCATTTGGCCTAAGTGGCCTATCCTGCAGATATAGTGAAGAGATTTAAGGAAAAAAAAATCTGGTATTCTGGTTAAGGAAAACATTTATTGTTTGTGATGCACAGCCAAAAGCAGACTGACAGAGACAAGGTTCTACTGTAACAGATGGATGTGTGTGTACACTATGCATGGGTGCCCTGTCTTAGCAACGGAAAGGTGAATACTGCTCTGCTATGGAGGAGCTATCCACAGTGACCTGAGGTGCCTGCGCTTTGCCGTTTGTTTCTGATGAAAGAACCTGGGAGTGCCACCACCCATCTAGACTTCCAGGGGCCCATTCACCTCATGGGGGCCTTAGCTTTTTACTGACAAAGTGAAAGATTTTCAGAGATGCCAAGGAATTGTTACAGCAATCTCTATACAGTTGCAAAATAAGTGGCTTAAGCAAAAAAGCAAACATTCAGCTCTAAAGAGAAGGAATGCGACTCAGAAATCAAACCACGAGCAACCAATGCCAATTTCACAGAAACCTCATTTAAGAGAGGGAAATAAAGCAAATAATAAAACTAAACACAAATGTTTCAGAGTATGTGGGAAAGAGTTCTGTCAGAAATGTGGCAAGCAGAGAACGGATAAGAAAGCCACAGTGAACCTGATCATTACAGGCTTGCTGAGTATGAGAGGCCCAAATGACATGGTAATGACCCCAAGGGCATAAAGTGAATGAGGCTGTTTCCTTCAAACTCACTGAGTTTTAGCTGATGCCTACAGACGGACGAACTGATCACCAGGATCTGTTTTCTTTTTCTTAGCTAAACTGAAGAGAAGCAATCTTCACTAACTGCCTTCTCAAGCAGGCAAATCAGGTTACAAAACTACATTTAGCTTGTTTTTGCTATTTTGGATGGCATTTTGGAAGATTATCTGGCAGAAAACTACCATTTGAAAGATGCGAGACTGGCAGAAAACACGGGAATGGTTGCAGATCTTAGCAAATACATATATATGAATGTTTCTGCCCATCAGCTCATATCTTCTCAGTGTTTCCCTCCTAAAATCCACTGATGTTCACAGGCAATATTAAATAACTGCTCGGCAAGATTTTCCAATTTAAAAAACCCTGTTCCTACAGGGTGTCGGTCCTAGCACATACCTACCCATGCCTACACTGAGGTCAACCTTCACCTTGAGGCCAACCTTCACCTTGGGCTATTTTTTCCTTTTTACTAGCTATAGCTCTAATTAACAAACAGGGTGTCCAGCTCACTCCTATCCTGATCAAACAGGATTTCATACAAGGCTGTCTTTTAATACGACCAGAAATAATCATGGGAACTCTGGACTCAGTACATAACCACTAGGCAGCTGGACAAAAAGGTTTTTTCCGCTTCTTAGTACTGTCAGCCTCAAACACTTCTTACTGCCTCAGATGTCTTCACTGAGAACTACCAGTTACAACCATCAAGTCTGTTACCATACAGGCATCTTGCTTTTTAATGCAAATTTAAGGGTGGCAGCCCTTAACATATTTTGACATAAATCTCGGGTGGGGGGAAAGAAATATACTTTCTTATCACTGTGTCCTGAGTTTTGTTGTTTTTGTTGTTGCTGTAACCAACATGGGAGAACCTCTGCAGGATAGTCCTCAGTAGATTTCTGCACTGGGGGTCAAGATACTTGCTGTGATGACCAAGGTAAAACCCTGTGCAAAGGGAGTTGCAGTGAACTCTGCCTTCTCTCATGCTATGGTGCTTAGAAAAACAGCTTATCCATGCTCAATCAGCTTTCTGATTCCTTACACACACGGTAAACACACTTGCACTGTCTTTTCTGGGTCCCCTTTTTCCCCTCTGCCAATCACAAAATGCAGTTACTTTTCTGTGTGTGCATGTAGGTTCTGCACTGAGGCAGGGAATGGATGAGATGACCTCTGAAGTCCCTTCACTCCTGCTTTCTTCGATGTGCTACTTTCAGTTTTGCAGTATGGGCAGATTTGCTCATGAGGTCTCCTGAAGAAAACCCTAGAAGCAAGGAAGTTCAGCAGCTTGCTTTACTAACCAGTGGTAAAGCAAGTTAATGAAGTGCTATTAGCCTAAAGTTTAAATGCCAGCAGAGATCATACAGCGCTGAAAGACATGACATTCTTTCAAGCAAGGACACTACTACAAAAACGCACTGTTGCATCACATGTGCACTGTCTCCAGATAACGAGAGCAATTACTTCTGTTTCTAGCCCTTGCCTCAAGCAAGCACCACCTCGTACAAGGTATGTAATATAGTTAGAGTATCTGCTGGAGATATGGAAGAGAGTGCATCTTTTTTTCTACTAGGAAAAATTAATGGGACAACAAGATAAAATTACAGGCCACCATTTAATCTAATCATCTGTGGAAAGGTTTTGCAAACCAAGCTCTAGGATAGTTGAAGAACATGCATTTCTTCTGATCAGGAGCACCTCATTTCTATTCCTTATTAGCCCTCTAGAGTGCCACAAAAGCCAGAAGAGGAGACGCTCACTGGAATAAGGATCTTCAAATTACAGAATCACAGAATGGCAAATGGCTGTGGTTGGAAGGGACCTTCGGAGATCGTCTAGTCCGAGCCCCCTGCTCAAGCAGGGTCACCTGGAGAACGTTGCACAGGATCGCACCCAGGCAGGAGAAGGATCACATCCTCTGGAGAAGGAAACTTCACAACCTCCCTGGGTAACCTGTTCCAGGGCTCTGTCACCCTCACAGCCAGGAAGTTTTTTCTCAGAGGAAAAATTCTCAAATTAGGAGAAAGTTTTTTACCAGACATGATTTTTTTTTCCACTACATCATGGCCTGAAATACAATGAGGATCTCAAAGCATATTTTCAAGAAACATAAATGCTGAATTACAAAGGATTGGTTTCCTAAAAGGAACGACAACAGTTTTCACACAGAAGCTAAGACATAACTCTCACAGGCAGTGTTAATCACCTGAACAGATGGATTTAATAAACCTTTGAAACACATTTTTTTTTAAAGAAATTCTCTTAAGGGAGTTCTTTCCAGGGAATGGAAAAAGCTGGGGCCAGATTTAGAAAGGTAAGAACAGAAATGCCACTTTAAATGCCTACCACCCACAAGCAACCTCCACATGGTGAGAGCTACCTCCAGAGAAGTTAGGACTTGGGCATTAATTCTGGGGCATCTACCAGCCATTGTCATCATCAGCCCTGATTTAGGTATCAAGCTCTCCTACTGAGCATATGGGGAGCCGAAAAACTACCAGCTGGAACAGGGGTCAGGGAGAAGTTTTTTTAATCTTTCCAGTAGAAAACCTCAGCAGTGGTGCCACCTCAAATGTGTTTACTGCAGAGCCAGTTGAGGCGAATTTCCATGCTAACCTAACCTCTGGTGATGTCCAGTGTCTAGGAAAGAACTACGTGAACAGGAAGATGCTCTAGAAATACTCTGAAGCCTGAGGAGTACGTATTTTTGCAAGAAAGTGGCATATTGTGATCACATCATAGACAGCTGGTTGAGAAAAAAAAATTGCACCAGGAGATACAGAGAGCCACAAACTATGACATTATCCGTTAATTACCTGAGCGACGTCTCCCTGGGGAAACTGCTGAATTAATGGCATATATGATAATTTTGGCAATAATGCAGCATAGCTGTACTACGACCTTTAACAAAAGCAAAAATCTGCAGGTAGGTGCTCCCTCCAGAACTTTGGTGGAGGGGATGCACTGTGGTCCTTAGGACTCCCAGTTTGCTGAGCTGCACAGTATCCTTGCAAGGACAGAGAGAGGCTCCCATGATTTTCATCAGGAAGCAGTAATTTCACAACTTAGAGAAACTGAGGTTAACAACAGCATCCATCTGAGCCAGAAGGATTGAAATTAGACATCTGGCAACAGAGTCCCAGTGAGTCCTTCCAGCTGCAGAAGCAGCATCCTTCTGGGTCATCCAAAAGGAGGCAGAAAATGGCCACAGAAGTGAAAAACGAAACAGCAGGAGAGTATGTGGGTTAGATGGTTATCAGAGTAAGGCTGCTGCTTCTTCCTTTGCCTCTGAAGATGACAGCAGATAACAATTCTGTGGTAATTTATATAAGTTAAGCCAATAATTTATACAAGTTAAGCCAAACTGCCATTTTTTTAAATAAGATATTTCCTTTTGTGCAATGCATTTGCATTAGAACCTCATAGATACATAAAACACAGCTCATAACCTCAGAATACACAACTGCTCATCCTTGTTATGGCTCCTATACTGGTGTAGGCCATGTGATCAAGTTTACTGATTTGCGTTTGGCTTTGGCTCAGCTAAGCCCAAATGAGTACTCCATGCCCGAACTTGACTGTATGCCCCACAGCTAGGACATCTGGCAGATGTCCTGTAGCACCTCTCTTACCAGTAACACCATGTTGTTCCACAAGGAAGCTTCACTACTACTGCTGCTTAGTGTTTGTTAGTAGTACAGTTTGGCCTTATTTTCAGCTAAAAGTGCTGGGAGAAAAGTGCAGATCCAGTGAAAGCTATCTCTGAGGGGATACAGTTGACTATGAATAAAACATGGACAACCACAGTTGAGACCTGCAGTAGAAATAACCAAAATTTTGACTGAACCATTTGCACAATATATCAGCCATTCTCCTATAATACTAAACCTCAATTAGTTATGCAAGGCAGCAGTATACTCATCTTCTGTTAATTAATTGCTTTAATCCCGAGTACGAAGATAAGTTCTGCCAGGCTAGTAGAGGAGACCAAACTGATTTAATTTACAGTTAGTCTTGATTTGTATCTGTCCAAATCAAGCAAGAATCAGGTGCTGTATCCATTTTTTTACCCCAATAAGCTAGCATGAACTTAAATTGTAAAACAATTCTATTTTGAGGAGGACAAAGTAAATAAGCCTTGGTTTAATGCTCATATACTGAAATAGAATTTATAATGGAAGGATTTTGAAAGGAAAAAATACATGATGTTCCACTGGGTAATATTTGCTAAAACACTTGTATTCATCATGTCTGGATGTTTTCGTAGCTTATTCATGATTGTGGTAATACCGTATGCTCTGGTGGCAATGTTCCCACCTAAGTAGTAGCATAAATCAGTAAGATGCCAGAAGTCAACCACACTGGAACATTTTAATGCTGTTGTGTAAAAGAGACTCATGAATACATAATGTTTAAAATCAATAGCAAAAAAAAAAAAAAAAAAAAGCATCCACTCTTGCCAAATTCGTCTCTGATCTTATCTCCACTTAAAAGTTTTGTCATGATCAGGTGGTTACCAGCACCTGCATGGCCAAGTTCCCTCAGTGCTGCTGCAGAAGGGCGCAATGTTGATGGCACTTTCACATGAGCCAACATGGGGATGCTGGGCTAGTGTCTCATCTCCTTCATGCAGGAATGTGTATGAAATAGATTTCAAAATTGGCCCACATTTTCTTGGACTTTATGTGAAGCTAAGGCACTGATCACCTCCGGTCACAGATCTAAGTCTCTATTCTGAATCCCTATGTATATGCATCAAAAACGGTATTTCAGTGTTACTCTACACTATTTTTCTTTCTTTACAAAGAAATATCTTCAAATTCTGAAAGATGAGTGGCAGCGAATTCAGGCACAGTTGAGAGACTTAGTGAAAAATAACACGTGAAAACAAGTTCAAATGTGGATGTAGAGCAATCTATGAGATGATTCTTGCATTCTCCAGACACATCTACTGTATTCAAGGCTGTAGAAGAGATTCCTTTAGCCCTATTGTGGTATGCAATAAAAATTATGATCTATAACATTAACAAATAAACATGCAAACCATTCTGTAAAGTCCTGCTCTGAAAACTGTTAGATAAAACCACAATACCATCAAAATAAGTAAGGAGGAATTCTGCTGCTAATATGTGCACAGAAGCCCCAGCTGTTCTCCCCCTGGTATGCAGAGTGCATCTTTATAAGAGCTGTGCTATGTCTCTCCTGCCTAGAAATATACAAAGCTAATAACATCTTACAAAGATTTTAACTTCATCCTTCCTATAGCTAGGGAGTTCTAAGCTTCAGCGCATTTAATTTAGATTACCTCATAAATTAATAATATAAGTATGATGGAAGAGAGCTCATCAAAATGAATGTGTCATTTTATAAAGTAGTTTGGAAGCAAAAAGTATGAAGATAAATGAAGTACCCTTAAATGATCCATTAGGCCCATAAATCACTACATGGGTTATTTCTGTACTGGACAACGGTTTAAATTAATGTTAATCTAGTTACTGTAATTTTATGTTAAGATGGTGAACACTTGAACAAGAAGAGAGTAGAGATAACCTTGGAGTGCTCTTTTGTGGCCTGTCAGAATTTGCGGAATCATTTTACCAAGACAACAGTCGTGTGTGACCAATGGATGGTCCATCATGGGGCAAAATCTCCCTGTTAATTCCCTGTTAATCCACAACTCTTCAATTTATGGAGGGAATCTACAATAGTTTGTACATGAGCATGTGTGTTTTGGCCTGCCTTGATCATCACCAAAAGTACTGGTCCAGAAGGGATTTTATTCTTTGTCATGCTCTGGATACAGTTTGGAAAAATCCAATATTATCTCAATGGAATTACGAATGACTCTCCCCCTGTGCTGCAGACAAAAGTGTTATTCCACTTGTGCTTACATTGAAAGCTCCTTTCTATGTCCTAGGCTTGAGTCAGAGATCTTTAATCCCTTACATTATGGTCTAATACTCAAAATACTATACAGAAAATTAATAAACCTCTTAATAAACGTAATGTGCTACTATAAGGTTTTGGTGCCAAGTTAATTACCAACATATGTTTTATAAAATGGGAAAAGCCTGTAGAGCTTTAAACTGGTCTGGGACTGCAGCAGGTATGTTATTAAGTGAGATTACAAAGTGTTCAAAAATTATATATATGGCATAGTATGCCTGTGGCATAACACAATAGGAATTTAAAACCATACTGAGGCTTTTGGATGGTACAGTTAACTAATGGAGATAAGCATATATATATATGTGTGTGTGTGTGTGTGTGCAGGAGGACAGACTCCTTTTTCACCGTAATTACATTTTATGATCCCTCTTTTATATGTTTTTTTCCCCAATGGCTGTTCTTCTTTACACATTCTTGAACTGCAAAAGATTTATAGCATCATAACGCTTCCCGGCTGGCTTTTGCCAAGCTCTCAGCAGCTGCTATCACAACCTTTAGGAAGCGAGGAGGAGGAGGAGGACAGAGCTACGTGTGCCCAAAGGCCGCCGTGCAGAAGCCGTGCCCTGAGAGCACTGTCGGGCCACACTGAGGGCCGGGGGTGACTGTCCACCCTGCTCAGCAGCAGCTCTGCTTGTCTCCTTGGGAACTCTGCTGCCAAAAAATATTAAGTGCCCATGGATTTTAGCACCTGTGTAGCTAACACATGAGAATTTCTTCATTTAATACCTTACTAATGAGGTGACTTGGACATCGTAATTCCACCATACACTCTCCCACATGTTTATCTATTTGCGAACTCCTGCCAGAGCACTAAGATAATGTATAAAATATTGATGAGGATGGAGGATAAAATTAGAAGCAAGCGAGGGAGCAAGTTTCTTGTTAGTTCCAGGTCAGAATTGTCTTACTTCATCCACTCAGAAGGCCATGGGAAGCCTTCCCAATGTGTCCCACTGTGCCTGGAGCACAGCCTTTCCTGAAGACAGCAATGCCTCACACAGAGCCGTATGCATGAGAAGGGAGAGGTTAAGGAGGGATTCTGGGATCCCCTGCTTGTGTGTTCTGATATGTGCATGAGAAATCTCCGTCATAACGGGGAATGCAGGTGAACAATCATTCTTACTATGGCAACTCCTGGCACGGCACCACCGTAAAGCCTCCCGAAAGGACAGGCTGAGGCAGACTCCACACAAGTACATGCTCAGGGACAGTTTTCTCTCTGAAGGGTTGTCCCATCCAAAGGAATGGTGAGTACAAGGGAATCAAAAGTTTGCACAGACTTGCTCAAAGGAACACGCCAGATCTGCAGCAAAGCTGGGAAACAAAGCCAAGTCTGCGCCCTGAGAGCAATAAAAAACCCTGCAAATTAACCCTATTCAATCTGCTACTCAGACACGCAAATGCCCATTCTTTTCTAAGCCTGCTGCAGGCTTATTTATAGTGACGTTCCCCACTACATCCCAAGTAAGCTGTAGGACTTGCACCTGCAGCTCAGCTCAGTCATCATTTAATTAAATGGAAGTCATAAAATTACCAGCCATCTCAATTAACTGTAGCTAAGAAGAGTATAATGCTCTGGTTTTAACCCCAGGGAAATGGTGAGCCACAACCGCTCACCCCAGAATTATCAGTATTTAAAACACTATCTGAGGGAAGCTGGAAAGAAAAATACTTACAAACCAAAGAAACTAAAACGTAGCTGTTTGGTGTTAGCATTTGTTATTGTTCTTAGATTAAACACTTGCTTTTTCTAACCTCCATATTTTCTCATCCCTAAGGCACCCATGTTTGCCATTTAGTAAACAACAAGTAGAAACTGAAGTTTGAAGGGCAAAGCAGGAAACATGGTATCTTACAAAAGTTTAAAAATTCTGAGTGCTGCTCTAAGACCTGCCATACAGTGAAATTCCTTTATTCACATATCCCTGGTGAATTAGAAAACATAGAAAATACAACGATAGGTAAACAGCACAGTTTTAATATTTACAATCTCAGCCCCAGGGATATAAGGTAGAGCATTTCACGAGCACCCCATGTTCCTCCCTTCTTCCTTCCTTCACTGCTGCACAACCGGGAGCTGGGGGTCGTGCACTTCTTGCCCGTTGCTTTCCATGGAGCAGCTCCGCGAAGGCCGCGAGCGCCGCTGTGCAGCAGAAGGGGACAGCAGCGCTCACAGTGCCCCGTGCAGAGCAGGGGCTCCCTGCCACGGGGCTCCTTGCTGGCCAAGTCATCCCAGCTGTCCCAGGCCCCGCTCCTGAGCTGGAGCTCGAGGAGATACTGGAGCCCTTGCCAGACGCTCGCGCGAGCGGCTCCAACAGCTCCAACCCCTCGTGGAAGTTGGGCACTCGGGGGGTTTCACAGGAGCCTTTGCACTTTGTAGGTTTAGGTTTGCTATAAAAGAAGAAAGGTGCACTGAAGACAAAATGCTGTCTTCAGCTAGGACCGCGCTTCCTCTCGGAAGCAAACAAAATAGCTCAAGTAGAACAGGGATCACAGTCTGGCCTTAGATGTCAAGGGCATAATGCCAGGAAAATACCGTAATACCTGTCCTTTGGCTAATCAAGGAGCTGCACGAGTACCACTTTTAGAAAGAGCAGCTTTGTTAGCTTACTCAGAGACTGCCGAAGAAATCATCTGTATCATACAGGAAGAACACTATTAATTAAAAAAAAAAAAAAGGATAGTCAAAGAAGTTTGGGCAGAAAATTATTGAAAAGTAATGACAGAAAGTACAGACCTTCATTAAATGACTTGTGTTGTAAATAAACCTGGACTTCCTACTGTTTGAGTTAAATTATATTAAGAGCAGTAACACACCATCTGGCAGATCGCACAGAGTGAGTTCAGCACACCCTTTAACAACACTGAAGAGAAAAACTATTGCAAGTTTGTTTTAAGAGACTGATCCAAGTAAAATGTCTGCTCAGGGGTACAGTAGCATGCAAGTGTCACAGCAGGAAAAAGAAAACTCTCATACCTGTATCTTTGCTTTGGAGACTGCTTTTCAGCTGACTTAAAAACATGTCCAAGATAATACAAGGGAAAGAATAAAAAGTTCCAGTTTGTTGCAAACCACGTTAGAGTGAAGGGTGCATCAAATTTCTTAAAGGTCAGTTTTGCAAGCTGGGTTGAGCCTGACCAGGAGGAACAGACCCCCAGGACCACAGCGACACCCCAGAAAAACTTCTTGAATTGCGTCACGGAGCATTTCCAGCAGCAGCGGTTCACCCTCCCGCTGCCCTCTGCCCCAGCTTGCATCTGTGCTTCTGCTGGGGCCGGAGACTCCCGGGAGCGCTCATCCCCTGCGGAGAAGAAAAAACAGGGCTTACCAAGGAGAGCCGGGCAGCAGTTCCATTTTCAAACCCCGGGTCCTTCTGAAGTCATGCGGAGCTTTACCGCAATGAGATACAGCTCCTGCCACAACATGTCATTCATTTTTAGATCATCACAAGGCATCCAACCCCTCTGAGGCACAATTACAGTGTAAACAATAATTATCACCTCTAGGTTTAGGAACCACTGAGCAAAATGGAAAGTGAAATTACATGTTGTTTTGATGTACATGGAAAGATGCAATGGGCCACTCAAACTGCTGCTGCTGGGATGTGCAAATGAATGCAAAATATGGCATTGAGATTAATAAAGCAGCAGAGAGGATTACAGCAGCAATTATTGTCTTGTAAAATGTGGAATTGGGCAGCTTATGCATCGTGGTGTTTCTTTAAGAGGAGAGAGGGGACAATGTACTTAATGTATGCATTTAATCTTGCAGCTAAGTGTGATCCCTGCAAAGTAAGTAGCATGATTAACACTGAGCCTGGATCACCACGCGTGCCAGGACCGCCCGAGAGGCTGTAACCGATGGGCAACAGTTACAGCAACCCACGGGTGCTCTGAAGAGCATCAGCCCTAACTTCCCCTCGAGGCACCAACTGCGACTTAGCACCCTGATTTCAGCTTTGCCCTGCTTTAACTGGGCCAAAGATGTTGGCTGGAAATCCCAGTTTCACATACATATTATTCCCTAGCCTGGTGCACGGGAAGAGAGATCTGTAGGCAAAAAAATCCTTCCTTATACTTAAGGAAATCAGTAGTTTGAATGGGCAGTATTATAATACCTCTTACTTCATTTTGTATTTTTACAAGATAATACATTAGTAAATAAAGGGTTTATGCTGGGGAGATAACCATTTATTTATTTATTTACAGATGAGAAATGTATGAACTAAGCTAACAGCATTGTAAATTTGCCCACTAAAGCCAACTAATTTTATAACATAAAAAACAACCCAATCATACTGAGTACTCGGAATGGTTTCCAAAACTGTGGCCTCCCTTTGGTAGCTCTGGATCAAAAAGGGAGGCATAAAAGAGCATAGCAACAAAGGCACAAGGATCTAGAGTTTTCTTGGTATTTTCCTGAGTGGCTTTAAAAGAGACTTTGCTGATCACTTACTTCAGTTTTCAAGAGAAAACTGTGAGCAGCTTCCCACACAAATGGAGATGCACCAGCAGGCCAGTGGATTATCCAAAGTTAACCTGACATCATATTAGGCACATATTGAAAAGGTTACTACCTATCTGCTGAAAGTTCAGAGTGGCTAGAAATAAGAGCTGTCTGTGAACCCTTACTTTGCTCAGAATCACCTTAATACATTTTCTTTACATCGCTGTATGTAGCTAACGCTTTCTGCCTGATTCATTGCACAGGCTGGTCAGAGTTCACCTTACAGAACAGCGGTACTTTTATTTCCCTTAACTTCACTCAGTAATGTGCAGCTGCCAGTGCAGTGTTTGCTGTCCTCCACACAAATCCTGCAATGATTACTGGATTTGCACCTTCTCCGCAAGCTTTTCCAACGAGCCTTGCCACCGTAGCGCCAGACCCTCTGCACTCCACAACCTGCAGAGAAGCAGCCCCAAGAAAACTGCCCTCCTTCTATGGTTCCTCTGCTGGGGACCAGTAGGAGGGAGACTCCTCTCAAACTTGCAGCAGACACCCGCACCTGAGCTCAACCCTCCAGGCTCTCTGCTGAGTCCAAGGAAACTCGTCTCTCCTAAGGCATGTGCCTCAGACAAAGTGTCCTCACTTGCTAACTACTGACACTTGCACTGGGGTAGAGGAGATCAACCCCAGCAGTGGTATCACCTTTAGAAAGCCTGTCTAGACCACTTCAGAAGTGCTCTAAGGCTTAAATCCCCTGTGCCTGGCCAGCCCATCAAAGCCTCACTACAGGGCTACACCATATCTCATTGTACAGGCCAAACCTGCAATGCTGATGGAAACCAAGGGCAGCATTCATCTCAGCAGCTTGAGACATCTGCTGCGCAGACCTGTACATCTCAGACACTCATTTACACTTTCTGCATAGTTAGTAGACAGGAAAAAAAAAGCATTTCCACAGCACGATTTATCTCCTCCTGAAGCAGATGATTAAGACAAGCCAGATGAATCACCCTCTCCAAGTGCTTGTTTCTCGCACCAGCTCCAAATAGCCTTGGCTGACAAGCTCAGAAGTAGGTGTCCCTACTGTAGGTGTCTGAAGCTGGGTGAGATGAGTCCTGCCGCTGCTGTCAGGAACCTGGACTGAAGTCACTGCAGACAACAAGGGTAGGCTCAGAGGGGAGCCCTTCAGCACAAACAGGTAGAGCTGTCGTTGGTGAACTGCTTGTGCTGTTGCCAGCAAGTCAGCAAATGACTGAAAGAAGTATTACAAACGTGCAAAATGCCCATGCCAATCCTTCAGAGCGAGAAAGTGACCCTCACAGAGCAAGGTCCAGACTATTAGGGACCGAAATATGTGCCTAATGATGATGTATAATTCCACCGGCCTCCCCAGACTACAAATGTGCACGTTTTAATGCAGCTTTTTAAACTGGGGCTTCTGAAAATAATTTTGACAAAACGGAAGAATCCTCACAGGCCTCACTGACTATGACAAATGAGCCATCTTCAAGGCATTTGCATTTGGCCAACCTTTCAAATGTTTTGTATCTGTTTGGGTATTGCACAGAATGAGTTTGTAAAGCTTGCAAGAAATAATATATGCTCATAATAAATAGGAGGCAAGGAGCTGAGGCACGGCTATTACGCTACTCCTGTAACAAACTGTTACAATGGTTAGAGCTCTAGGAACATGCACCGGGTCAGCACGGGACAAGATATTTCCTCACAGCCTTGGCTGGTGTGCACCTTCATCTCCAACAATTACAACATGAAGAAAATTAGTTCCAAAGTAACTACATAGCATTTATGACTATACCTCAAAATACACATGCTGACTTCTGGTGGCAGCTTTCTGGATACAGAATACTGCTCGCCTCAGTAGGAGGCTCACAGACTCTTCAGAGCGTTATTAACCCACCCCCCTCCACCACACTAACTCTGCATTACTTAGCTGCCTGGGATTTTAGAGCCTAGCTGTTAAAAAGACCTGAGATATCATCCTGCGAAGAAAAGACCAAGTGTCAAATCTACAAAGTGGATTTCATCTCTAACTGCCACTGTAGTTGCCTAAATCTGCAATGTTAATAGTGACTCTGATGTATTACCCAGTCATTTCCTCTGCAGTTGGTCACATTACAGAGTGAAGTCTTAGGGAGTCATATGGCAGATCACTAAGCAGCCAGGGCAGATTTCTTATGTCAATGATAGTCTCACCTTTTGCTGACTGTCCTCATAGCTCATCTTAAGGAGCAGTAACACTTCATTTCAGAAGGCAGCAATCTCCCTGTACCAACCCTTCCGACCCCTGCTGCACAGAATAGTAATGAGAACATACAGAGCCTGACTTCTGCATCGAGGGACATTTCTGTCTTCTCCAAATTAGCTACAGCTTTGCCAAGGCTGCTTGCACCAGCTGTTTCCTCCTTACAATCCCATTAGAGCTCCTCAGATGCCAAAATACCTGCTCCGGGGCATGCATAAGTGCTGCCGGTCCTACAGAGTTTTGCACCTCCCTTACACCTAACCCCTGTCAGGACAGAGACATTTCTTTGTATCTGTCGTCTTAATATTCTCCATATTCTCCCTCTTAATATTCTCTTGATATCTCCAAGAAATACTTCCATTCTGTATTTAAAATATACACTAGAATAGTATAGAATAAAGCAGCCAGGGAAGGTACTGGAATGGAGAAATGGCTCAGTACAAAACAGGAAACAGGTTAGGAGTAAATAAAGCAAGAGAAGGAGGGAACCGAGGTTCCACAGAGCTCTGCTGCGGCATCTGCACCACTCGCCGCACTCGTAAGCAAGGAGGAGGCAGTGAGGTGCTGCCCACACATGCTGATGAAGTGAAGTTATCCAGGGTAGCAGGAGTAAGGACCAGCTGTGAGGGACAACACACAGGCTAAGGGACTGGGTATAAAACGTAGCATGTACAGCTAAAGAGGTCAGAAGAAGTGATCCTCCTGCTGCCCACTCAGTGATGGCCTCTGGCCATTTCCACTCGGGAACATGAGGTCCTCCCAGACTCTGCCATGAAGGTAAATTAACTGCTACGAATTATGAGGAACAAAAAAAGAAAACACAGTAAAATACAGCCATTTCCAGGATCTGGGGAATTTGCAGGGATCAGCTCAGCCATAGCACAAGGGATGTGAGAAGCACAAGGGAGAAACACCTCGTCAGTCAACCCCACCACCGAGCTGGAGCCAGGATAAGGAGACAACCGGATGGGCCTTTTGTTGGACCCTGCATGGTGGCTGCTTGTGTGTTTTTGTGGAAGCTGTGCTTAGGTGCCTAACCATAAGAGGAGAGCTCCATGAGATACTGATGGGACTGCAGTGCACAGCATCGCAAGGACCATGGCTTGTCCATGCAGGTCATCCCAACTTTCTTTCCAAGGTTGCTACTGAAGGTCTAATGGACTACTATGCTATTTTTCAGTGAATACTGGCTAATGTATCATAATGTAAAAATGACAAGTCCTCTCTGCAACTATTATTAAATCACTTTCTAAATGAGAATATTAGGTCAAAATGGCATTGCACATATGTTAATTTTTAGACACAGTTTGGGAAGCTATAAAAGATTAAAGCAGATTCTTTAAATACCTTGCTCTTACAGCAACAGACAAAAATAATTTTACTTTATAATTTGATCATGAAATAGGATGACTAAATAAAGAATGAATCAATACAGGCATGACCTAGCAAATGCATGTACCACATAATGTGAAAATAATGCAAATGATGATTAGGTGGGTACAAAATATAAATAAATTTAACAAAAGAAATGAGATAATTTTAAACATGAAGTAAAGGTTATTTTAAAGAACAAAACCAAGAAACTAACCTATTGGGTCAAAAGATCTGAAATCTTGAAGCTACAGAATACATTCCAAGAGGGATATAAATATCTGTAAATGGGGATCTTTGTAAGCACAAAGGCTCAAAGAGAGAGCAATGCAGTCTGAGTTAAGACTTTCTTTTGTTACTGCAAATTAGCATATAAAATTCATTAATTAGACAAAATAAACTGTTATGATAAACTGCAGGATGTTCAAATTTGACCTGATCACTTCACTTTAATTTCAACAGAGTAAAAGTCAAGATGACTCTTCTGACTTCTTGTCTGTGGAAACCCACCACTGATATTACCTGAGCATGTAACTTTTGCATAGCTTAATGTAAATAGACATGAGTTTCTTGTAACTGCTGAACCCTGAAGTGCTACTCACAGTTTTACCATTTGCTATGACCGATACACACAGACACGGAGTGTTTCAGGTTGGAAGGGCCTTTTAGAAATCATGGTCCAGCTCCTCCTCAAGCACCATCACCTGAAGCAGTTGCCCAGGTGGCTTTTGAACCTCTCTGAAGATGGAGACTCCACAACCTTTCTAGGCAACCTGTTCTAGTGCTCACCAATGGTTATCACATATTAATTAGTGGTTATCATACACTATTTCTTGTTTTAATAAAGCTTAACGAAAGAGTTAGAATTAGGTAATAATCTGCAGATATGGTTGGATATACACTTAACTCTATTGCCTGGAATACATACTCCTTTCTTCTTCCATCAAATATTCTCACAAAACACATATATTCTGATTCCTGTTTGTGACATAGGAGCAGCTAAAAAATTATCAATTCTACACTGCAGCAAATTGGACAGTAATCCAAAAAAAGGAATAGTTTAATTTATCCTCAGAGGCAACTGCTTAGAAATTCTGTTAAAAGTGCTACCCTCAACTGGGTTTCATTAAAACATGATATTCCACTTAGATTTTTTCCCCTTAAATGCTTTCCTCTCTATTTTAAATCAGAATGCATGACTGGAGTCCACAGTGAAAACAGAAAATACTGGAAGCTTACTATAACATCAACATTGTGGTACTGGAAGCTTGTATCAGGAAAACATGTGAAGAATAATCCTAACTGTGAGATACCTATTTTGGATAGTTTAGAAAATGAGGTATTTCATATTTGTTCATTATTCTGCATTTTCTCCTTGAACAAAAATTGGATTAGAGCTTGCAGCACAATACCTGGTTAAGTCAGTGGGAGTTTTGCCATTGCCTATGAGGAGATCAGTACCTGTGTGGAAGCTGTGCTTCCGCCAGAACAAAAATGAGCAAGGATCAAAACTGGATTCCATGGGCTACTGTGAGTTGGAGTGATTTGAGTGATGACTGTCTGTCCTAGTTTAAAAAAGACACTGGACTACGAGAAATTTATATTAATTAGCCAACAGTTTGAGTGCCACATAGGCAAGAAAATGTCTTGCTTGAGCAACAGCTTAATCTCCAAGAGACTCAGCTATTTATACTGACACAAATACCATTTACTCACATCCGTGCATATATACAGGCATTTATGCTTACTGCTAAGTGAATTCATGCTAATTGTGCAGCCTGTGCTGGCTGTATTTTATCAAAACCAGGACAAGGTTATTTTTCTCTTTTAGAGCTTTCTAAAATTCCAAACTGCTTGATGGTTAAGTACCTAGTTTCAGATGGAACATTTGTTGCAGTCTACTCGTTGCATAATAAATTTTCATTACAGTTGAAGATTTTAAGATACAGGGTTAACCTGCTGTTGAACCTACACACATTTTTTTTTTAAGTCCTAAGTTCAGAACAAGACATTTTGACCATCAGTCTCTCAGTCTCTACCAACTGAAAACCAGACATTACAGCAGACTTGACATGGACTTGAATGGGCTCACAGCAGTCAGAGTAATGTGCGTATATCCAGCAAGGCCTTCCCATGATTGATGAGCAAATCTTTGATGAGCAAAAGATTGACCAAAAGAGGGAAGAGGAATGGCTCCTCAGGCTCTGCAGAAGCTGGGGGTCCTTTTACAACCAGGCTGGGTTTGACTACACCATGTTGGTGGCAGGGCACTTGATATAACTCCCAGTAAAAAGAAATTACATATGAGGATTCTAGTTCATGCTAATTATTGCCTCTTCCTCTTTTCAGTGGGAAAGGCTTTTGCAACCTGCTGTCCCTCATGGGTTTCAATCAGCTGTAGAAGTTGGACACTTTTTTCAGCCATAAATGCAATGCTATCCTTGCTGTGAGGTGCCCTAGGGAATCTGAGGTGACCATGGAAATGGTATTTCAAGATCATATTCCCTCACTTCTGATTTCTCCATAGCTGAATTACAATGCTTATGGGGCTCACAGTTTTTTTAATGGACAAATATGTTATTTGGCCAGGAATAGTGATAATAAGCAAAACATACTCCTGTTACTCCACAAAGAGTTACCGCGAAATTTGTCTCACCAATTGGTGCTGGATTCCATGGAGAAGTTAATGCCTCAAGCGGGACCTTGCAGGAGGTGCTTTTCCTGCACAGTGACAAGGCAGGGCAGATTGCAGCTCCATGGCTGCTTCCTGGGACTGAACAATTAATACTGGAGGCACCAACATTAACTGATGGTGCCAACACATTTGGTGGCTATCTCTGCTAGAAGAAAGCTATGCACACTCTCCAGTGCTAAAAATGCCTAGATTCCTGCAGTCTTTGATCTTATGCTGCAGTTACTGTCAGCAAAATTCAGTGAACATTACAAATAAATGACTCCATTATTAGCCAAATTCTGTCTTCCTTAGGATGCTATCCAGGTCCGAAACGACATCTCACAGTTTATAACTACAAAGATTAACCAGGCTTTGGACTAAAGGTTGGGAATGGTATTTCAGCCAAGTTGAGGAAACCAGTTAGTACATAACTTGCTGCACTGAGTATAATAGAACACAACAACCATAATTCCAGTAATATAATGTATGTGCCTTATAACTGGGAAATAGTTGTTGAGTTATTGTACGCTTTTCTGAGGAGCTTCCACAGTCTTTTCTGAACTCCAACTCTTACTCTAAATAGCTTTTATGATATAAAACCCTCTGCCTGCCATTGTTAGCCATTAGGAAAGAGTCACAGAAATGTCTTTTACAAGATTTATAAAATTTCATTTATAAAACAAAAATAGAGGACTATGAATGGTGCATTCTGATGACTTCTTTATTTTTACTAGTTCTTGTTCTGACTTCTCACGGGCAAAATCTGTAATTAAATATATGACTAGGAATTTGCTTACTTTTTTTCTGGGTATATACGTAAATTGATACAAAATGACTAGAAAATGAATCTTGCTTCATTTAGGTGTATGTGGGTGAAATGTAAGGATGTGCATCTACAGGTCTGAGATGATCCAGTGGTTGCTGTTATTCTTAAGTTCTGGCACTCTAAATGAAAATATCTTAGTCTACTGTATGTACATATTGGCTCATTTTAGCCACTGAAAGTAAGGAACCTTGCATGAATTTTAATAACTTATCCTACTGCTTCATGCTGCATTAAAGCTCCTACTTTGGCATTAACTAGCAGTTTGGTAACATCGAAATGGTAACAGAAAAAAATATATATATTTTTGGTATCATTTTGGGAGGGTACCTATAGCGTAGAAGGAATGGGTCATCTGTAAACCTATAGCCATTGAGTTTGCACAGTGAGATGATACATTAAGTAACCAGCAGGACAGGATCAGAGATGAGCTGGCTGGACGCTCCAGTGAATAAGAGCAGCACAGCTAAAAGCAGCTCATTTTGAGCCTGTTTAAAGTCTCAGAAAGCACTGTGCCATATGGGAAGTGTGCCAGGTGTTATGCAACAAAAAACCCATCACTTCTTTGGAACAAGATCTTGGACATCTGCTCAAATATACCATTGCATTAACAGCAAGAAATTGGAAAACTAGGCTCAAAAGAAAGTTGCTACAGGATAAATCTGGCATATAATCACGGCCTATGTGCACCCATAGTAAATGTGAAGACGGGTATCCTTTTCTCTGAAGGTCATAAACTACATTTAGTTTACTCTGTGACAACAGAGTACATGCTGGCCAGTACCAAGCAGAAGCAGATACACTACAAATTCACCATCTTGTTCATTCCCGTACTAGTACGTACAGCCCCAGCTCTCTCAAACACACTCCTTTTCACCCGAGATCAGTTGCTTCAGTCCAGCTCCCATCAGGAGTGACTGAAAGCTGTTACCCCATCTGTAGAGCTAGTACAGGGTGGGTTTGACTGTCTCTGCCCTGATATTGAATGCCCACATAGAACAATCAGCTTTGCTGTCTGCTGTGCACAAAGATCACCTGAACAAAAGCAAACATTTTGCAAACAATCTGTTCCCTGCAAACCTACACCTGCATTCCTCTTGAAGGCCACTTAAACGGGCAAGGACACTGCACCCAGGAGCCGCCGCGTTGCTCCGAACCACCAGCCAGCCTCTCCTGCGCTCCAGCTTGCTCTGTTTTTAAAATACAGGAGCACACAAGAGTTTAACAGCAAGTGCTATATATATTTCTATACTTCAATGTTCTCACATTAAAAAGAAAAAAAAAAAAAAAGCATGCATAACTCTTGCTTCTATAAATATTAACTCCAGGGCCAAATTTTCATGGGGTCTCTCCTACTGCTCAGTGAAAGTAAAAGCAAGATTCTGTTACCAAAACCATTAGATGAGACCAGTAGATCATTGCTAATTTTTATGCAGCAGTTTACTCAGAGATATATTTGCGCTGCATTGAGCTAATTTCCTAAAAAGGAAGTTTTATCAGGAATATGCATGAAGTGGTTGACTTCAATAAAAAGCGAGCCTCATTGCACCCATATTGCATCTCTTCACGAAAGAGTGCCCACTTGTGGTCAACAGTTCAGGTTCTATTTCTATGCTTTCTTAGGTCTTTTCCTCTCTGTTCTGTGAAAAGATGTGCTGTTTGTTTTTAGAGAAGTTGTATCATTTTGCAGTTTCTCAGCTGTCCCGTCAGCAAAACAAGGATAATAAAAATCACATGTCTTAGGGAGGCACATCGCCAGTCATGAATGCTTTTACTGTGCTTGAGGTCTTCTGTCTGTACTTACTGAAAAAGTGAAAGTTTTATCACTAAAATGTTGATGAATGCACCATGAAGTCCTTGTAGGAATGCAATACACTAATGGGAAAACTAGTTTCTCAGTTATACCTGCACGAACTCTCTGTAATTCCAGTGCTGCAAACCAAGTTACTCCAGACGAGCATGCGGCAGAACCTGGCTCCACAGCAGCAAAGCTTAGACATTTATACATAATGACAGAAGAGATGTATCATTTACATTATAAGCAGCTTCTGAACATTACCAGACACACTTTCTTTGCTTCCACTAACTCCTCAACAAAAGTGTTTCATTGTTCAGTGAAGAATAACAAGATTTGAATAATTACAATAAATAGAACTAGAAAGAACTAAATGAGGTGTAATTATAATAAAGAGTGTGTTTGTACATGTGTTAGTTTAGTTTCATTTCTTGTGGATGGCCAAAATTATGGTACAGATCTGCTGTCCTTGACAGACTGTAAAAAAAGGGTCAAATCCAAAGCCTATGTGGAGCTGATATGGTACTGACATCAATATCATATATCTGCATTCTTCCACACAACGGCTCTTCTATAATGTTCTTTTGTTCTTACCACCTCTGCCCCATCACATACCCACACATCTGACATGGCCTTAGAAGGACTGAGGTTATGCTATATTTGACCAAGTCATTTCTTCACAACCCTGGATTCAAGACAGAGTGACACCATCCTGCATGGCTGGATGGTTTCCAAATAAAAGTTAAACGTTTCTGAAGGAGGGTCTGATTTTGATTGCCTCCACACCAGGGTAACTTCCCCTAACCTCCCTGGCGTGAAAGGAAGTTCAATTTTAGTTAACGTTGGTCAGATATCAACCGTAGCGTCCAAAATCTGATGCAACCGGGTGATTTTCTGCAAAGAGTGAGAGCTCGAATCAAGGTATGGAAGCACGTGCTGGAAATGCGCTCGACGGGGAGGCTGCGATACCGCGGCGCTGTGATACCACGGCACTGCGCGAGGGACCGGCAAGCGAGGAGACCTGTGTGGGGAGGCACCGTGACTGGCTTTGCTCTGGCAAGGTAACAGCCCTGGATGTTCTGGGGAAAGCCGATGTCACTCATCTCTGACAGATCCCAGGACACCGAGCAGAGCTGGTAGCATTTACCTTCCTTGGAGAGGAAGGCAGTCCTCAAAGCACACGGGGCTGTCGTGCAGGCAGCGTGAAACCAGCCCGTTGGCTGGTCCGAGAGAAATGGACATGAACCTACATAACCTACCAGGCACTGAGCGCACGTTTCTCAAAATGTACACTCAAAAAAAGTACCAGGCTCAGGGAAAAAAAAAAAACACTCTATGGTTACTGCCTGCCTGAGTGATACGTGTAGCTACAGTTGCCTTTAAAAGTGCTGGTACAGCAAGCTCAGTGCCTACTGATGATTCAATCTCTGGAATAATTTGAAATGGCAGTCACGCTTCCGAAGGCGCACAAAGTCCTTATCTCCCTTTTAAAGCAAGAAGCTACTGCACAGGCCGGAAAAGACAGGCAATGCTGGAAGGCCTTGGAGCAGTGCATATCAATGAAAGGCTCCTCTTGCCTAACTATCCAGCAGTGAAACAAATTCCCACTGTTCTGCCACAGATCCTTGAATGGTTTTGATGGTGGCTGATAGGGGAGAGTAGCAGGACACAGGGGAGAGCAGGAATGGTACTTCTGGAGCAGAATGAAGTTCTTTCTCCTGCAGCACTGTCCCTTTGCAAGAGAGCTGGGCTGGCAGAGAACCCGGTAAGGCCGATCTCTGCCAGAGGTGCGGCGGCCAGACCACGGCAGAGAGCCGTCCACAGCATGCCCGCTGCCTGCCTGTTTTTGCCTATTAACTCCATCTTGGCTTTTTCTTGTGGCTCTAAACACCAGCTGGCAAAATTAGTCAATATTCGTCTCAAAGGAAATGTCAATTGATTTGCAATGAGAAACTCCCAAACGGAGCCCGTCTGTTTCACGAAAGAGATAAAAAAGGCAAAGGCAAGTCTTGCTTGCCTCTGTACAACTTCTGGGCCGAAATATATACAATCAAGGTAATCTAGATGTTGCCAGTGATGATAACAGAAAGGCAAGAATCTGAATTAAAGGAGGAAAGGTCCAGCTAGCTCCACAAAGTCCCTGTTGGGCAGGAATAAGGTAGCTAAAAGCTGGCATGCAAAACAGACACGGAAATGCTTGGAAGAGTTCAGTTTTACAGCACAGGAGAAGATATCGCTGCTTCTGTTTCTATAGAAAGTAGATAATAAACTGTATTTGAACTGGTAGAAAATGAGTGATATGACCCGCATTTCAAAGCTGGAACCTACTGAGTTGTTATTATTTATGATTCATACGGCATGTGCAGTGCAGTGAGAGAAAGGAAGAAATGCTCCCTGCCCAGAGGAGCCTCCAGTGCAAACCATGAGACAAACACTGCCCAGCATAGGGCTAAGTCCAAGGGCTTTTGCTTATTATAGTGTAAAGAAAATCAGGCTTTCAGCTTTTTTTATTTCAGTCAGGAGGCTGATATCCCTTTTCCTAGTTCTACAGCAGGAGATTTTTTTTACTGGGAGAATGCAACAGCTGTATTCTCCATAAATAAAAATAACAACCTGGAATTCCAGATCTTTCATTTTCACTTGCTGATTTTAGCTCCTTTCACTCCCCCATCCCCTCTGGGTATTTCTGCATTTTCTCCATTTCTTGTCCACAGAGCTATTACTAGTGTTTTTATTTCCCTTTCCTTTTCCTCAGTTGCAATACTACCTTTTTTTTTTCTTTTTCATGAACTGTCCACAGAGTCTCACATTTACATTTAACTTTGCTGTACTCTCATCCCCCTTTGGATTCAGAGCTCTTTCCTTCGCCTTGGCTTTCTCCCTCCTCGCAGCCAGCCTTTTTCTCTCACCTTCCAGTCCTCTCCCGACCCTACCAAAACCCGCAGCCGATCCCCCCAAGCAGCAGCTTCCCCGTTTCCCTTCCTCCAGCAAACCAGCTCCATCTTCACTCCGCAGAGGGACCTCTCCTCCTCCCTACTCTCACCCCCTTCTCCTCCTCCTATGCGGGTCTCCCTGTGCCCACCTCACCTGCCCAGCCCTCGCTCAGCTCCTCTACCCTCGCACATGACCTACGGGCTCTGCTCCGCAACCGCAGCACCTCGCTTGGCCCCAGCTCCCTGCTCTGGAGCTCTCCGCTCCCCTGCCGAGGGCGTCCTCGCCTTTGCTAGGGCTGCAGTCCCCAGAGGTCCCCGAGGGGATGGGGAGCCCCGTCCCTGCTAACAGCCCCGGCCGCCCGAGGGGACGGGGAGCCCTGTGCCTGCTAACAGCCCCGGCCGCCCGAGGGGACGGGAAGCCCCGTCCCTGCTAACAGCCCCGGCCGCCGCAGCGCTGGCCGCCCTCCCGCTCCCACCTGCCGAGCGGGCACCGAGCGGGCCCGCGCTGCCGCCGTCCCCGCGCCGTTACCTTCCACTTTGGTGAGGGTGAGCACGGGGCTGTTGCAGGCGCTGAGGGGGGCCACCCTGGCCGAGTGCTTCTTCATGGCGAGCCCGCGCCCCGCGGCAGCTCCCCGCCGGCCCGCGCTACATCCTGGCGCCGCCGGAGCGCTCGGGCCCGCCGCCCCGTGCCGCAGCGCCCGCCCGCCCGCCCGCCGCGCCCGCGGCGCCCGGGGCTGCCCGTCCGCCCGCCCGGGGCTGCCGCAGCGGCAACGTCAGCGGCGCGGCCCGCGCCGCCCCCGCGCCCGCCCCGCCGCCGCGGCGAGGGGCGCCGCGCAGAGCCCGCGCGGCCACCGGCTCCGGCCCGGGCCCCGCGGCCGGGCGGCGCGCGCGGCGCAGCGCCCCCGCCACCGCTCCGTGCGCCCCCCGGGGTATTCGCACCCCCCGGACCGGCTTTACTATCTGTGGGGTCTAGATTCTAGCCCTCCTCTGTTTCCTCCCAAAACTAAGTAAATCCAAACCGCTCTCCTATGCGGATTTTCACCCACGCCTTCTGTAATTTCACAAATCTTTTCAGAGCCTTTCTGGTCCTGTTGTGTCCTTTTGAAGAGAAAAGGAGCAAAATCAGGCACAGTATCCACAATGAGGATGCCCTATTGCTTTGCTACTACTATAACTCGTGGTAGCATCCTCTTCACACAGCTTAACTCCTTCTCGAGGCATCTCTGTGCATTAAACAGTATTTCAGTATTTACTCACAGACCAAATGAAGAAAATACAATACTTGACAGCTGGATGCTGCTCATGCAGCAACTTTTTCTTTTCTTTCTTTTTTTTTTTTTTTCTGAAATGAGTTTAGGATCCACAGTCATGGCATGCTAACCATCTGTGGTAGATTTACCCTTCTGTGCATATGCCGGAGTCTACCTGGTACAAACTGACAGGACTGAATGCAGGTTATTCCATGAGCAAGCGGAGTCCAGTGAATGAATATGTCACCAATATAGGAAGGATTATATAGATCTAAGCAAAGAATCAGGTTTTGGCAACTACTGAACACAATGGACACAATGGAATGAGCACTTTTTTTTTTTTTTCCTATTGACTTCTTTTACGGAAATGCAAATAGTGCATTTACCAAATTCAAACACAAGATGTGTCAGTAGTCAGCGATGCAAATACTCAGCGATTCTCAAGATTTGGCCAAACTGAGACAAATGCCCCTTGCAAACAAGACTCCATCAGTACTCCACACACATTCCAAAGTGTTTGCTAATTAGGTAAAGAGCAGCTATGGAAAAGCAGCCCTGTCAGCATGGGAAATCACCTCCCTTGTACAGGCCAGCCAGGCTACTGGTGTTGCAGAGCCGAGCTTTCCTGGAGGGTCACATCCAGACTGTTAGTGAGTAAAGGTCTCATCTGGTGACCTGCAGACTAATCAAGCCCTGGGGTTCGTTTGCCTTTCCTAACACCCTCTCAGGATGCGCTTTACCAAAAAACCATTAGGTTCCTTTCCATGTGATTCTTTAGGGCAGTATTGGGACGCTGAGCACTAAGACCTCAAAAGCTGGGCTTCTGTGTTATCGCCAGGTCTTACAGGATTATCTGATCCATTCAGCTTCGTGTGATGTTACAGATCACAGGTACGTTAGGAACTATTGGTCCATCTCGTTTCACTGGGCTATTTTATAGTAGGAGTCTGATTAGTTTCTGATCTTTGAAAGAATTTACATCAAAAGAAGTGGATGGTTATGTCCATAAATATTTTGCAAGGTTACAGTGCCTCTTATCTGAGGATTTCAAAGCACACTCTGAAACATCAACTCATTTTACATCGCCTCTGTGAAGAAATTCCACAGGTGGATAAAACACACCCAAAGAGTTTAGGTGATTTCCTCAGATTAAGAGAACCAAGTAACATCAGTGAGGAACAGAACTCAGGTAAGCTGGGCCTGCATTATTTTATTTTGGTCTAAACGTTAAAGGGTTGTATGGCAATAACTCCATCTGCTGTGTCTAGCTGGACCTCCCCTTGCTCAGGGTACAGTGGCACCCAAGTGCTTTGCATGTCAGAAACGGGAGCACCTTCAGCTGGAGCTGTGGGAGGGCTGGGCGGCTCCTAAAGCCCCTTCCTCTGAGGACACCTGGAGTAACTGCAGCATGCAGGACTGTCCGTCTCAACGGTCAGTTTAATTGCCCCAAAGAAGGTTTCAAAAGGTACCAAGGACGAGCAGGATCCAACACTGATTTCAAACCAGAGATAGGACATCTCACCACCTTGCAAGCTCTTGGAAACCTTTTGCCTGTTGTGCCTGTGAAATGCAGCCCTAATCAGGGCTAACAAAGTTTGAAATGCCCATGCTCGACTCCGATTCATTTTAACTCTGGCCTTGTCTGATTTCTTCTGTTGCCCTTATTGACGCACATGCTTACAAACCGAGATCCATGCTAGGCTCCTGTCTTACTGTGCATAAAAATACCAGGCACAAAGCACAGTAGCAGAACAGGTACCTGCTTACCCTGAGTAGGATAATCACTGTGCTTAGCAACCCTAAAGCAAACAGTGTTGACTTCAACTTGCACAGTCAATTTAATTTCATAGCAGGCTACATATCATGGCGAAACAAATTAATCTGCAAAAAGCCAAATACATGCAAGAACATTAGCTAGAAACCCACACTGTCCACATTTTGTCCAAGAACTGGTCTTCCTTTCCTCTAGTTCATTTGAAGTTATCTGTTGAATGTTCTCTGCAGATAATTATTAGTCTGTCTGTGAGTAGTTTGTTCTATCTGAATGTTGCATTAAGCATTGTTTGGCTACTGTCTAATTCCTTTCTAATCTGTTTCCATTTCCCAGCTAAATAAACAGAGCTGTCAGAAGCAGATTCCCAACACAAACAATAGCTATTCTGGAAGTGCTGTTTGCTGTCCTGCAATCATTTTGAATATGCATTTAAAATTTGCTGTCTGACCATCCCCCAGCAGTGTCCTTTTCCACTTACATATCAGCTACTCAAAACAAATTCAAATATTTTGACAAATTTATATGCAGTCTTTCCCTGTGATGTTAGCCCAGCTGTAATGATGATGTCTTTTTGATCTTCTCTGTTTCAAAGTAGATCAGCTGCCTTAGGTAGGACATCTCCAATTCTCAGAGCAAGATAGAAAAGAAAGAGGCAGGAAGGGAAACTCACTGACTAGAGGTGTTCGCCGGTCTGCACTGAGCCGCGATCGAGTCATAACTGTGATAGCTGAATGCTTTTTCTCCAAATTCGATCAGATATACTGTGTTACAAATAACAGCCAAATTTTACATGCCCATAAAGTCCATTCGGAGTATGTATGACCATATATCCAACAGTTCCTGTAAAGGGATGTAAAGTCCTGATGAGACTACCCTGCCTGTGTTCCTTCATCTACCTCCTGCGTTTATAGCTCGTGGTGAGCATTAGTGGATGAGACCCAGCTGATGAGTTTTATTTCCAAATCTCATAATGTACTAACTCTAATAGTATTAACTCTGGTCGATTCCACATAATTCAATAAAAAGATAGTTTAAGTCTCAGATTTTCAATATTGGATGTATGTCTTTCATTTTTAGACTTGTGCTTTATGATTTTGACAGGAAACATTTATGTCTTAACCTATACTGTAAAGGAACTATTTTGTGAGTTTTTTAAGTTATTTTGAGTTTTTAAGAAAAGATAATTCAGTGTCAATGGGCAGGTATGAGACCAGAAAAAAATGTGAATAAAGCTTCACATATACACAGGAAACAGCCTAAAGCATGTTCACTTTGCTAAGTTGCTTCAAACCTATCTGGCATTGCTGGGCATCAAGAGGATCCCAAACACAGGGATGTAAGCACTCCTGGTGGCCTTTGGAATGGACAGTCTTCCAGCCTGGTAAACAACAGTAGAAAATTGCTGCCTATTTAAAATCCAGATATAGATACATAAAAGCCAGCAGGTCCAGACAGATTTCTGTTGTTCTTTTATCAGGGAGACTGATTTTAAAAAATTAAAGAACATAATTTTAAAAACTCTAATAATCCAAGCAGAAATGTACTTTTTCCCTGTTCTTTGTGTGCTCTGCACTTTGCAGAGACATGTGTCTGCACAGTTGTACTTTCTGTCTGCATTTTTTTTCTTTTTACATTTTTTTGCTTGAAGTTGTCTCCTCCTTTCTTCTCTCATATCTTTCCATTGTCAAATTTCTCCCGATGCTAATGCTACAAGCTTTGCAGTGTCCATTACTTAAAAAGTTACATGGACAAGTAGAAAAAAAAAAGTTTTACTGTTCATTTCCATCAAAACCTTGCTAGCTAGTACTGGAATATTTGGAGTTACCATTAGACTTTGCAGTTTATGGCTTCAAAATACATTTGCTGAAGCTGTTCCAAAGCTGTGCACCTCCCTAGCTCTCCTACCCTTTGCTCTCTGATTTTAAGTTTCTGTCGGTGTAAACCATCAGTGCTACATCCACAATAACTGAAGATGAGGACAGAAAACAATGCCAGAGGCACAGTCTCTTCTCCAATCTTTCAAGTCTATCCTGCTTCCTTAGAGAAACTGACTTGGTGTTCCAGGTGACGTCCTGTGGAGGGGACTTCTGGGTTCACCCTCAGGCCCTTCACCAAGTCAGAGCCCTGGAGGCAGCAGGTTAATTTTCCTGGGACCTCTAAAAGAATGATTAAAATGAGTAGCTGTGCTGATTGCCCCCAGAGAGAGACCAGTTTGGCACACTGAGTTCCTGCTTCCAGTGTAGCTTGTATTTAAAAGGCATTATAGAAAGAAACATTTTAGGACCAAGTGCTTTATAATTATATCTTCCCTACCCTGCACTCCAGCCTCCCACCCCTGTAGAGGCTAATTGCTTCTCAGTAAGCCTGCTGGCCACTTCGCTGTGATTTGGGCTTCTCCTGCTTATTTCAACAGCTAATAAGGGAGATGTTAATATGGTGGGCTCCAGCTATTATACTATGAGATAAGATAGCAATACAAGCCTGCTTCCCAGGATAATATGTGCCTTGAGGGATAGGAAAGGGAAAAAGGAGAAATGCTGGAGTGGTACGTGATTCCTCCCTGGTATTATAGAATATGAAAGCACGCAGTGGATACGTATATTAAGAGTAGAGCCATCAGGATCCTCATATTCCATTCCAGGCCCTGCCATTAACACACCACATGGACTGAGTTAAGTTTCTGCTGCAAATTCCTCATGAGTATCCTGGGATGCAGCTTAGCTACTTCCTTAATGTGCTTTTGTGAATCTATGATGAAAAGCCCCGAGAAGAGCCAAGAATTATTATTATTAAATAGTTGGACTGTATCTAACACCCTATCTATAATTTATCATCCTCTCTTAATAAAGCAGATGAACTTATTAATAGTGCAGAGAGTGAATGTATCATTATTGCCATTTATCAATACTGCAGAAACAATTCTGTTGTTCAAGTCACCAACAAAATCTGAGTTTAGAAATAACAGTGAAAACAGCATTTTGTAAATACAAAACTACATCGTGATATGTTTGGTGTCCATAAATTGATTCATAATCTTGTTTACAGTGTGCATGATTTAAAAACTTAACCTTTGCATTGCAGAATGTAACGTCAGATAAATACCTACCGGAAAGGTATATTGCCTCATATTCAGCGAAATACCAAAGGGGATGTTTACGTCCTTTGGACTGAAATTTCAACTTCGTTTTGGATGACAAAGGCTATAAGCATTGAAAATGTGTCATTCTATGCTGTAAATCCAGTGTTTTACAAAATAACAAGATGGCTCTTCAAAAAAACTTGTGCTTCTTAATGATCCTAATCCTCTCCCTTCTAGATGCGATTAGCTAATGCTCTTGGGGAATGGATCTGGATCATTAATTGACAGCACCAGGGATATCTCTCTGTAATAAGATTATCCACACGATTTTACTTTCCCATGACTCAGTCAATTTTATTTTCAACTAAAGGGAACTTTGCCACTCGCTTCAAATACACAATACTGGAACGGTCTTTTCTGATACAACAGTAACACAGCTAAAAAGGAAACTAAATTTAAAAAGCAGATACATTAAAAATCCTAGCTGATAGTAGAGAAGGAAGGAGGGACATCATAAGCTAAAAATACATACAGAAGCTAAAAGGGTGCAAGGCATTAGTAGAAATACTCAAGATAGAGAAGAGGAGAGACACCAAGAGGACAAGCCAAAGACAGATGGACAAAATTTCAGACTGCATCAGTAGATAGAGCAGACTTGCAGTCAGAAATGAGAAGGAATATTGGACTAAATCAGAAGATCTGAAGCACCTGCCCAGCGTGAGTTAAGTCCATGAGTGCTTGGGATAGAGAGTGGGAATTCAGGGATGTGGTTCCTTTTGGATGGACCCATTTCTGTTACGGTGAGGCTGCTTGCCCTGTAGTACCCAGTGTTTGGGGTTAAGCTGTATCCTTATGGAAAGACCTCCAGCTCATTCTTTGGTTGCAGTTTGCTCCTTTCACCCCAGCCACCAAAGCGAATTCCTGGATGGATCCGGCTGCCTTGCATCATCCCGTCATGCAAAGCAACCCTGTCAGATACAGTCACAGGGGTGTTTGCTTCACGGACACGGAGGAGGGAGCGGGACTGAGGAGTGTGAGAGCGGCACCTTGTCTGGGGCTCCCTGCCCAGCGCGCTGTGTTCTTGGCATAACCGCGGGGAACATTTGCTCCTGGCCTCATCTGCACCAGCACGAGGCACGTTCAGATCTTTGCTGGGAACTGGACAGGTGCCTGAGCGATGCCAGGATGAAGATGGCAATCTGCCTACCCATCTCCCTCTGGAGCGCTGCGAGCCTTCACGAGCGAGGCTCCAGCCTCTGCAGCCGATGGCACCATCATTTTTCTGAAATCTGCAACGTTTAGAGGTGGAGGTTTGTGCTCCCCTCCCCACCTTCCATTCCACCAGAATCAGATCTGTATATCAGGTTAAATTTCCACTGATTTGTGAAGCAACAAGACAGCAGAATTATATCCTGAATAATATTTCCACCAGCAAACCCCCAAAGTGTGTGTAGAACACAGCTATAATTCTGTCCTAAGGTTCTGTTGACATTAACAAATCACTTGAATTTTGCTCTAGGTAATTAAAATTACAAGTACCTTTGATCATAGTTTCAGGCAGGAGGCAAATGTGCCTGGGACCTTGTTGTTGAGATATGTGCAATAATTCAGGCAGCAACAGCCACATGTATTTTCTTAACTGCTTCTTTCATAAAACAGTCTGAAGACTTCAGCCATGCAACACACAGTTGCTCAGAGCTTTGAAATATAAAACTAGTTCCCCAACCACTCAAAGGAAATAAACAGCACAAATGCCAAACAATTTATTTTTTCCCAATTAACTGTGTATAAAACACCTTGCAAATAACTTATGGCTGTTTCATGTAATAATTCATTGAAAAGAACTAATAGTTCAGGAAACAGCATCAATTTAAGCCTGCCTTGGATGTTAGTATTTCCAAGGCAGAATGTAAAACATACTAAATACTGCTCACGGAGAGCTAAAAAATAGACATTTATGCAGATTTCAGCCTCTCTGAGGCATTCATTTCAGGCATTTCTAGGAATAAGCCAGGGCTCCAGCTGCATTCAGAAGTAAATATAAACCCCCCTGTTTGCTCGGTCTTTCCCCAGGTATTGGCATCTATCTACCATCAACTTTCAAGAGAGGATTAAAAAACAACATAGAAAGGAAAAGAAAACCAGTAATCAAATGCATATATAAGAGATTAGCAGATTATAAGGCCCCTTAAGCCATATATTCACTGCATCCATTAACCACCATACAGAGCACAGCTATTGCACTTAAAGGAGCCTTAGGAAGCCTAACTGGGAAACATATATACATCCCAGGGCACAAGCTTATATATGAGAACTGACAAGCTTTTCTCTGATTTCTTCTTCCAATCCACAAAAAAAAAAAAAAAAGATCATCCTGTGCCCTTTTCTGGATTTTTTTTTAATCAACAAGAAATGTTGCAAGTAGCCAAATCCTGCGTGGAGGGCTCGCAAGAGCTCAATGAAACACTTAGATCTTCAAGGAACTAAGAGCGCTGTGTGACTAAACTTGAGACAAACTCTCACCAGTCAAGCAGGACTCTCCATTCTGTTGGCCAGGAACTCACAATAGTTTTTGCCATACAAACATTTAAGAGCTATTCATACAACTACTGTTTAAAACAAGGTCATGAAAGGGATATCTGTGGGAAGCATTTTTGGCATGACCCTTTTGTGTGTAACAAAACAAACACAGCAATAACTGAAGATAACCATCTGAGGCACCAGGCAGGTAGCCCTACAGACCTTACCAGTGCCATTACGACTATAAAAAGGGAAGACGTGAACCACCAACTAGACGAAATGTGGGAGAGTAGGTTGGCTTTGCTGAGATAAATGCAACAGAACTCATTCCAGAACAATGTCTGAAAAATAGCTTGGACTCATTTCACTAAGAGTGTAAAGAATTACTTTAAAATGCTTTAAAAATTAATAATGTGTTTGCCACCTAGGCAGAATCACTTGTGATGTACTTATGCAAACATGAGCTGAGCTAGCTAACTTAATATTTTTGCCTGTCTTTATCATAATAATGTTCTATTTACATCATTCGTGGATGATATTTTAAAGCAGCAGAGGCCGGATAGTAGCAGACTGGGAGAGTATTTCTCACCTGTAAGATTAATTGTCTGAAATGTGATTTTCTGGTCTAAAATATTGTGTTTGCCTGTTCTGGAATGCTTCCATAAGCCTTCCCATTCAGTCATGGCTGGAGACAGGATCCAGGGCTAGCTGGACCTCTGCACCCCGCATCTCATGTATATGATGAGTATCTTTACCACTCACAAGAAGATATATAACCTATTCAGGCCAAACAACCATCTTGGGATGGGATCCATTTTACAGCCTCTTCCTACTAATTACAAAAGGATTACAGGGAAATCCCCCAAACTAGATCTCTAACTTTTGGAGGGACATATTTAGATGAAATGTCACCTTTAATTTCTGTGCTTCAGTGCATGTAAGGCAGGAATAATAATAATAGCTGCTGCCTCATCTGAGCAATTCTTACATATTTTAAAGAGTGATTACCCTGCTTCCCCCATTCTGGCAGTGTATAATGCACATAAACATAAGAAAATAAGATTTTGTCTGTCTTGAATATATATCACTTATATCAAGCTTCAGCTGATTTAACTGCTAGTTAATGTCTTATTGCTAACTGCCTAAATCCTTAAGCAGTGTGAGGATTATTGGTTTAAATCCTTTTGCTTAAAAAGCAGCCTTCTGTAGCTTCCAGAGAATCACTCAGCTGCTCCAACATTTATTATTTCTCAGTGAGGAAAACACTCAGATAATGACATTCAATCTGATCATTGTCAATACATAGATTTTGAGCCAAGCTATACCTTTTTTTTCACTACATCCTTATTTTCAGTCTATCTTAACAAACATAACTTTGCCATAATTTGCTGCTTATTAGGCAGCCTCTATTTCACAATTTACTCTCAAACAAGAGCTTACCACATTCTCTAATCATCCAAGGCCACCAGAATTCAATACATCATTTCACGTTGAAAAAGTCTTTACTTGCAGTGTGTATCATGTGCACTTAACACTCTCCTCTCGTGTCATTCAATAAAAAGTGGCAAAAAATATATGTGCTATTTCACAGAGATTTTTACATCTCTTACAGTTATTTGCATTTTCACTTTGGGTTGAATGTCCTAAAAAGAGCTTTTAATTGAAGAGACGACATGTCCTATTGCATTATTAGCAAACTGATTGTGTTTCAATGTGCAAAGCTGCATTACAAGTTGAATTATTCTGGTCTCAATTTCAGACAGTTTGCAGTTTCAAAATTATTTTCACTGCTTCAGAAGTTGTCATTCAATGCCACTAAAGAGCTTGCTCTAAGTGTTAGTATGGAAGTCAATATACACTGATAGCAACTATGGTCATTATATTCAGCCTTTCATATTTATCTTTCACTTGTTTTACCCCATTCAGCATAGGATATAGGAAAATATTTTAACCTTCTGTGTTTTCTCTGAGTTTAGCTAAAGAAATTGTCCTTTCCTTTTTACTTTCCACCCAGACTACAATGTACAGAGTAAGTATATGCTGAAAAAAATACCCCAAAGTGGGGCCTGACAATGTCTGTCAGGTCACTACTGAAGCTTTTTGTTTGTTTGTTAGTTTTGTTTTGTAGTATTTAGGAACCCTTGGGATGAAAGGTACTACACAGCAAACAGAAATCATTGCTGCTTCTCTTGTCATTGACAAAATGCGATATTCTTCTGCCTGCATGTTACTGCATCTGAACACGAACAAACTACATCTAAAAAAGAAATAAATAAAAGTGCAATACCCAGTAAGGTACCAAAACAAGGAAAGAAAGGTTCTTTGCAACCCTACCTGTGCAGAATGCCAAATATGTAATAATTTGCCAGTAATGTAGAGGAATGTGAGGGAATCTGCTGCTGGAATTGGACCATGCCAAAGAGGAAACAGGATAATTTATAAAATGTTAGTAATTACAGAAATGCCATAATTAGATGACTGCTACTTCTGCTGAATGTAGCAGAGATGGATGAAAGGGAATGAAGAAGATTGTCCAGGCTTGTAGGGAAAATTCTTACTGTTCAGCCCTGGGGAAGATTATGTGAATACAAAGTCTAAATTAGACAAAAGCTGAAAAGGAAGGATTCAAAACATACCTGGATCTGAAACAACTGGGTATAATACATAAGATGGAAGACTGCATCCAAATGATCTATTGTATATCTCAACCAAGAGTCTATTTTATTGGGCTTTTTTTTTTTCAATGTTCTTGTCAGACTTTCTGTCCCTTGCATGGTTTATAATCTGATGAATGGTGTGCTTGCTGCTGACATTATCCCATGACCTTTTTCAGTTCCAGGCCTCCTATTACGGAGAAGTGCTCATTCACATGCACAAAATGCCTCAGAATGAAGTTCAACTTCATCTGGCTCGAGCACATCTTCAGAGCTCTGTATCTGCCTAAGAAGTGGTTTGCTGAGTGGGTTTAAGTAGATATTTAAAGCCGAGCACAACCATCAGTGCTTAACTGAGGTTGATTAGCCTCCTCTCTCCATGTGATTTATTTGATCTATACCTATTTGATCAATACCTACGGCATGTGTTTCTTTTTCTCTCAACTGATGCTCTTGGGAGAACACTCTACTTCACGTGAAAGTCCCAGTCCCTCATGAGTCCTACGAATCATTTTTTAATGCAGGAATCCCACAGGTTAGTTTTGTGCCATGTGAAAAATACTCTTTCAGTATCACAGCTGTTGCCTCTCCATTTTCCTGAGTAGGTAAACAAGAACAATTCCCTTTGTACTTGTATTATGAGTAATCATAAACTGAAGTAATCTGAAATACGGCTCCTAAAACATTTTTTATTTTGCCTGCCCTGACCTTGCTCACTCCTAGGTAATGTTTCTCTAAATGAAACAAATCCCCATCTCCCTTCCTACTTTATTCTGGAACATCTCTATGACTCCGGCCTTGGCTTGTCTTGACCCCACCCAGTGCTTCTCCTGGTCCTGCTGAAGTTGTTTGGTGACAGGATGTCCAGAACTGGCCACTACAGCTAAACTTGATGTATATAAATCATGGATTTATAGTTAGGGGGACCATATTACTTCATTGCTAGGCCCAGGAAAAATGTTTTTTTCTCCCTGAGGATTTTTTTTTCTCTTTAATTTGGTGGTCTGACTTAATGTGATTAGTCTATAAATTTTCCTATAAAAATGAGCACGTGTTTGCATTACAAACTGTTCTGTCTGGAACAGAAAGAGACTGCAGGTTAAGCAGCTTCCTCTGCAGGAGGGCGCAGCTCTGGTGAGAAGTCATGCATCCTATCACGAGAAGTTTGCACATTCCAGCCCAGACCAGCTTGAACAATGCAGTAAGCACAATCACGCCATTCAATACAATTTCTCCAGCAAATTCCCAGCCTGCAAACACAATACACCTCCTAAAAGGGATTAATAGGGAACAGAAGGTCCTACACCTGCTTTGACATACCATTTGTACATGCGTCAGCCTGACAACTTGTAAGTATCAGAGTAAAAAACTCCAACATGGAGCTCTGGAAGAGATCATATGCAAAGGGCCTGGAATTTTTTCCAGGCTGGAATGCAGCCTCCTGGATTAGCCCTTGGCTGTAACAGCTGGCATATGTCTTGACAAAAGGCAAGATGACAGTTTAGACAGAAATTACTTATAAGTATATCTCTGGTTTTATTTTGTATCTTCTCTAAAAAAAATAAACAAAAAAAAACCTTTTTTGTAACTGTGTTTGCAGGCTTATAGCCAGGAATGTGCTCTACCAGCTTTACATATCATGAGACAGGTACACAACTTTCTCAGAAGCAACAGGTTTAAATAAAGCAGAACTGCAAACACGTTCTGGCTACCTGCAAGCTAAGACATGGCTGGGACTCCCAAAAGACAGCAGGCGAGGAGAGCGCATGCTGTGGAGGGTGAATTGTGACAACTGGAAACCAGTGTGGAAACAAATAACAAAAATTCCACACAGTCACCTTATACTGACTTTAGAGGACGAGTTAGTGAGAGGCCACAGGTAGCCCCCATGACTCTGCAGCCCCAGACTCCCACCCGTGTGGGTCCTGAGCAGCCTCCTGGTGGCCCACAAGATGAGGAGCACGTGGGCGCGTGCTCCGGGGAGTGTGGAAGGACCAGGCCTTGCGTAGCTGTCCTGGGCCGGTGATTCTCACACTGTTACACAGAGAAAACCTGAGGGAGCCCTTCTCCCTCTGCTGTTTCCAGGGATGTGTTTGAAGGATTTCAGTGGAGCAGAAAGGCTCCACTCTCCCATTTGGATGTCTGCTGCTTCACATGTTCACTAGGGGCATTTAATGCCTTCTGCGTAATGAGATTGGCAGATCTGTAATAGAGTCCTGTATTCCACTGTAGCACAATCTTCCCAGTACTGCAACACAGCTGGCATGGGAAAAAGGTGAAGATCCAGGAAAATGAAAATTATTTATCTGTGATGAGTGCCATCCAGAGAAAAGGAATTCAGTAATAATGACCAACAAAACTTCTCCCCAGCAGTTACTATCCTTTTGCTTTTTCTACAGTAGAATATGAAAATTGCAAATGATACCAATGCCAACTTCAGATTCCAGCCACCCAAAACCAGAATATATCACTAGATCATTACCACCATAATATTATTATTTTAAGGCAATCTGATCAACAATCAAAATTGGTCTGACATCCAAACGTTAATATTGTGTGTGCAACTTGTCACATTTGACAAACACCTCACTGTAACTGAGGGACCAATTACACATCTGATTAATAGTATAAAGTAACAGGAAAAGAAATAGAATGTATGGTCACTAGCTGGCCTGTCGGTCTGCAATATAACTTAAGAATAAAGGGATTAGAAATGACGCTTCAATGACACTTGCTAACAGTCTCCTTATGGTGGCACTTCAACAGTTTACTGTATTTATATGGAACTTTGTACGCTACCGCATCAACAAGAGTTCATGGGACTAACCTACAGCTGGATCCAATAATTGACAGATCAAAATAATCAAATTGACACATCCAATAATCAAAACAAATCAAAAGGAATTTGAATTTTAGTTGTTCTGAGGAGCTGTTTGCAAAGGAAATTGCCTCTCTGCTACCTCCAAAGGTATCTTTCCATTCAGTAAGTTTGATCCTGAGCTAATTAAAACCAATGGAAAAAAAGTCTTGGATGCAATCTGTGCCTGGACTGAAGAGAAGATTTTTTTTTTTTTTTGTCGTGGGGCGCAAGGATCCATCCAGTGAACCAATGCAAGGGTTAGAGTATCCAGTGAGCAATTCAGACAGGAGACCTCTCCTTTCTCCTTCTCACTGCTTTTGTTAGTAGGTTCTCCTACTACTCCTTCAGGAGTTTCTCCTGAATATCTTGGGAAAGGGATAGAAAAAGGAAAAGATGAAGCATCCAGTCCAAACAATCACATTATAATTATTCTTTTACCACAAGGAATCTAGAAATTTCACAGCACGGGATTACAGGTGGCCACCTGCTACTCCTCTTGTGCAATTTCTTTATGTGATAAAGAAAAGTCTTGTGATAAAAGACTTTGAACATCTGGCCTCTCCTTCCACTCCTCAAACTGGGGAACAGTTATTTCTCCTCATATTTTTAAAACATAGTATTTTAAGAAGTATGATTTTTAGCGGCACCATTTTTAAGGCAGGAAAAATAAGTAACATGAAACAAATACATGGAATAGGACTAATCCCACCCCCCCCAAACTGATTATTTATCAGCTAAAATATACTTCAACTCACACTTTTCATGGACAATAAAAACAGAAAGATTTCAAGGAGAAGCCATTGAGCTGTGAAGTCTGTAGGACAGCAGCCATGAAACAGTGCTTTGGGTTGTACTTCTGACATTTAAAGTAAACTCTGCCATCCTCCTCTGATTTCATTTGCTAAATGCTATAGCCAGCCCCCAAAATGTATGTGTTGATAAGCTAGTGCTGCCTTGAGGAATGAGTGCACTTGACATTTAACTTCAGTTGCACTTGGGTGTGAGTATCTCAAACCCTCTATGTTGCATAAATCTCTTTCGTTTTGTTCCCTATCTCCAGGGCATGATGCAATACAAAGGCTGAAATTCAAGTGCATCTCAACTTTCCTTACTACTGAGTCACAGCCAAGTCCTTTTTTAAAATGCACATTCCTGCCCTATTCCTCATTCGAGGGATTTTGGGTGAAACTACCAACCTAGAACTATATTTGTCTTAGCTCTGCTGAACTGGCACTGCTTCAAGTGCAGCCACTTGAGGTTCTATTCTGCATGGCATGCCATCAATGGTCCTTTTCAAGTAAGTTCCACTTAAAAAACCTTTATTATGAGCAATTGTGTCAAACTCTTTCTTGTCATTTTGAGTTATTTTGTGAAGCTCTTTCTTAAGATCTCCAGTGAGTTTGCAGTTCAGAAAAAAAAACATATTTTTCTTGTAAACCTAGCGAGCATGAATGTAATAAGGAGTTTCTCTCTCATATGTGTTTTGAGATGAAATTACTTGAAAAACATAGAAAAAATGTAATTGTAAATTAAATGTCTGCCAAAAATGTCAATCTTGTTCCTATTTTAGAAAGTACTATGTGGACCTATACTTTCACCAACCGATTACCAACTGATCCTCAGGCAGAATCAACGGTACATTTCTTGGGCAAACTGCACGGTATTTGCATGTATACAACTTGAGCCAGCAATTCTCTTCATCTGCAAAGGTGATGAGAAGCTGCCTTGTTACCAAACACACAAGTGTCTTTTCCAAATGAAGAAGCTCACACATAAGGAATGATGCTACCACAGATCAGTCCCGTTGCTGCATAAGGATCCAAGTTTCTGAAATGTCATAAGATTCCTTGTCAGAAATACAAAGCTTATTTGCCAGTGATACCCTCCTACTCTGCTGCAGCCCACAAAATGCTTAAAATAACCAGCCAAAGGTAAGCTTCTAAGCCTTCTGTTTTGAGCTTCAGTTTCAAAGAAAGCATTTGCAATTTAAATAGAGTAAATTTTGTTTTGTTCATGATTTCTCCTTTCAACCAGAAATAAATATAAACTCCCTCATTCTTCATCTATTTTATGAAATTGTTTTAGGTAAGCGTTCATAAAAGTGCAAAGCATTATTAAACATTTTCACACTGGTGTGAGTGCGGGATCTTGAGCACCAAAACACTCTGTTTGGGGGAGCTGGAGTGACCCTGCCACCTTCGGTCACCCTGTAAAGAAATGGTGACAGAAAGTTCTCAGATGTGCTCTGTATTTTGTATGTCATACTGCTAAGCAAGTAGTTAATACTGGTGGCCTTAAATCCCTAGATAGGGAAAGCCCCAAGGCTGCTGCCTTCAGTAGGCCTAGTAGGCTTTCCCTTCCCATCTCTATCTCAGTCAGGGGACGCACACAAAGAAGCCACCAGAGGCCTATTCCTAAGGCTGTCACACTGGCAGATTTATTCACTGTGATTCCACGGGTCCTTTCTTTTGCCTGCTCTTGTTGGCTACATGCCTGTTTTTGATCCATATGCAATGGCAACAGCTGCTGCTTACCTTGCCCCACCTTGCCCCAGAGTGTCCCGTGGCCACTCACGGTTTGCGCTCTTTGACACTGTTTTCTAACCGTAACACTTACCCGTCTACTGGGTAATCCCTTTGCGCACAAATAAATATGAAAAGGTGAACTCCTCACGGGTTTGTAAATGACATAGGAAAAGTTAACTGTACTGTTGGTAGCACAGAGAAACATTTTTCAAAGAAAGCAAGCCTGAAATTCCAGAGTTACCAAAACATTGGTCTCCCAACATTGCTAACAAATGGCTGCTCACTGCTAACACTGAGAACATGATGAGAAGACAGATTCTTTTTGTAAGTGTTTACTAAAGGAAGAGACAAAAAAAGGCATTTGTTCTCTATAAGTTACCCAAAAAACTGTTTGCATATGCTCTATTATTACTATATTATTTGTCATTAGGATATAAGACATCTAATTCTTGGTCTCCAACAAAGATCCACTGAATGAAAAAAATCCACTATTACTGTAGATGCATCCTATTCCCACTCCAATTTTTTAGAAATGGATTTGAGGTAGTGACTGGAGAATGTTGTACACAATGTCTCAGAAAATCCAGCATCCAGGACAAAATTTCCTGTACTACAGTTAATTTCTAAATATATTGGCAATAATAGTGCTTACTTTGGGTCTGTCAACCTAGTTTTCGTGTCTAAGTTCATGTGATTATCTGCATATCACTGCAAATGCTTTGGCACCTCTTTTATGGCAGGAGTTAATTCAGTAATACCTAGTGCACAGTAGCAAAAACACACTGCAGAATATGATCTCATAAAACTGCTGCAAAGAGGAGGGATTGAAGGCATTCAGCCTATTCAAGAAAAATACCTTGAGACTCTTTCCAAAAATGCCTTCCAAAATAAATTGCATCCAAATCTAATTTCTGAGAGTGTTTAGGGCAGCTAAGAAATGAGCAAAAAGCACACACGTACACACAGACAGCCCCATCCCTTCGCTCCTGTGCAGTATGAGCAATGACTAATCCAGTATTTCTCGGGGCTAGGCTGTCTGCTCTTCCCAGATCTCCTCAGCCCACTACAGCTCTCTGCTTTTTTCTTTTTCCTGACTCCTCTGAGACTTTTTCCTCACTCCCTTTGGGTGCTTACCTCTTTCTTTCCTGCCCTATGGCAGCAGGAGCGGAGGGCTGCTAGGCTAGCAATCCTAGAAGCACACTGGAAAGGGGGACAGAGGAGACAGAGGGCTCTTTCACTCCTCAGCAAATGGTTTTGGTAAATTCTTACAGATTGTGAGGGGGAGAACAGTAAAGCTGATAGCTAGAGTTAAGGTTTGCAGTCTACATCTATGAACATTTGGTTTTAGTGTTTGTTACACCTTGCCCAAAGCCCTTCAAGCAAGACATAGCTCCTGGCATGAAGTTCCCCCACAACCACAGCAAAATCTCGCGACCTTGGGAGCAGTGGCAGGATCGAGTAGCCCTTGCTGTTCAACTCGGCTTTCACTGGCAGTCATGCACCCATAGTTTCAACACTCTGATGTCACGTATGCCAACATCAATTAACTGTCTGTCTTTATTGTAAATAACATTTATGTCTCTGGGAAGCAGCCTCTCCTCACTGGAAGTGCCACTAATGCATTAGTTGCAATTGAAATACCATTTACAATGCCATCTGAGAAAAGACTTCAGCTTGAAATCTTATTAATAACCAAAAGATGAAACAAAATGCATAATTTAATGGGTAGGTAAACATATAACCAGACCTTGCTGGCAAGGCAGGAGTGAAGGAGCTTATCACCTGCTGTGGCTGCTGGGTGACTAAAGAGACAGCAAACAGCAGTCACCCTGCCTGGCTGCGGGGAAATGAGGGCAGGACAAATAAATCTGCAATCAGGGCGACAGCATGAGTTCTCCAATTTGGAAAATGCCCAGGCTCGGGGTTTACACGGCAGCGGCAGGGCCACTTCCCCGGGCTCTGAGGGGGACGGTGGCGGCGGTGCCTCCACGCCAGCTACGGCAGCAGGAGCTCCCGGCACCTCGGCTGGGTGCTCGGGTGCCCTAAAACCTGCGTCCTCGTGGCTAGGGGAATGCAGGGCAGCTGTGGCAGGGGACAAGAGTAGCAGAAGTCACACTTTTGCATTAGGCACGCAGATGCTCCATGTTTGTGTAGAGATTGTAGTACCAAAAAATTCTGGAGCTTCTTCGTTCCCTCGATTTTAAGATGGAAAGAGGAACTATCTCTCATCCCTCATGTTCAGGCTTCAGTGGAGCAGCAAGCCTGCTGTTATTTGGTATTTTCCTAGTGTTAGTAAGACCTGATCTGCACTTAAGAGGTTCCACTGAAATAATTCTACCTGTTAGGATTGAGATTTTTTTTTTTCTGGGAATTGCTATAAGCTGTATAGGCAAAAAAATCTCCTGGGTGGTAAAGTGTATATTTAGGAAGGTTGCTGATAAACATCTGCCAGTGCAGCCACATTTCCAATACCTTCTTCAGCAGAGACAAAGGCTGAGTTTGTCAACTGTCAGAAAAGCAAAATAGTTTCAGATCTGATTTTAGATCCAAAGTATGAGAAGTTCATTCAACTCAGTGCTCACAGAATTATAAACAGTCAAGGATGTAAAATTCCTAAAAAAAATAAGCCGGAATAATACTGAGACAACTAGGGAAACAGGTACAGCAATTCCACAATTTGCTTCAGACTGGAAAATGAGAATTCATGGTGATCTCTAAGCGTTAGGACCTGTTCTCAGCTGTTGTTTGAGAGCCAGCTCCTATACAGTATGTGATATATTTGAGATCTTAAGCCTGTTTTCTACACTAATAATTTTCTGCCTGATGGCAGTGTCTTCCTGTTATTTTTGCCTCCCACTACTGTTCTATGATGAAAGATCTGCAGTAAATATCCAGGTAAACTCATTTGATTTTTTTAACTCCTGCTGTTGTTCTGTCAAAGCTACTGCAGGAAAGAGAAAATGTAGCAGATCCGTTTAATAGAAACATGGCTCCATCCCTTGTAATATTAATACTGACAGACTTTCACGGCTCCCCTTCTCAGACAGTAGAGAAAACAGCGCTTAATTTTCATGTTCCATCTATTATCTTCCCATTGTCCCAGGGTAGTAGAAAATCCAAACCACCCACCTCTTCTCCCATGAAAGCCACCTCCAGAGCAGTACTGAACACTGTTATTTTCAAGTAGTTTCAGTGATCCAGTTTCCCTAACCTGGTTTTCGTTTTTGCTATTATTATCTAGTACATTGTTATTATCACCTGGCACGTAGCTAGAGATAAAACGGAATACTGCCTTTCATCTGCTTTGTGGACAGAAAGAAAAGGTTCAGTCACCCCTGTGTGAATTCCCGTCCACAGCCTGAATGCAAGACTAACTCAGAATGGGATGGTACAGAATTTGTCACAATACGAAATGAAAATCAGATCTGTGATCCTTTCCTTTTGCATTGTTCAGATAATGTTACTTTAATATATGACTTTAATACAAGTCATGTATTAAATAATGCACAACCAAGAACGAGTGTCCCTTGTGTGATCTGCAGAAATCTCTATGATTAGCAATGGATGGACTGTTCAGGTAAGCAACTAAAAATGTCAGTATATCACAATCTTCAAACTGCAATTGCTGCTATTGAGATTTGAGCAACTATATTGCCCTCTACTGCCCATAGATACGAGAACATTTTATTCCTGCTTCACCTCAGAAATTCTTTCAGCAAAAATAGTTCATATGAGGGCTCATTACTGAAGAGCGTTCATAAGGCTCACAGTACTATTTATTAAACACAAACTGCTCAACCATCACATGTTCACATGTGCCACACAATGGTTTTATTTTCATTACACAAGTGAAAGCTAACAGAAACCCCACTGTTTCACAGCAACCCAAGAGACGCACCTTTCCTGCCTTCTGTACTGGTATGAAGAGCAGAGCAGAGCCCTGGCGGGTGCTGAGGCCTGCGGCTTTGCAGCAAGGTCCGCTGGCTGCCTCGAGAGGCCTCGTAGCCTACATGGGTACCTACATGAGGGTGTGCGAGGGCACAAGGCCTCCCCCTATGCAGCGAGGGATGCCCTGTACAGAAACCCACAGCCCTGTAAGCAGCATCACTTGTATGACCTACTGGTTCTGCAATCAGGAACTTGTTAACAGCCGTTTCTTTGCTTCCCACTTCTGCAGAGAGAAGCCGTGGGGCTAGAGCAAGCTTACACAGGAGCCTTCAGGTGGTGTGTGCTGACTGCCTAGGGCCTGGACAGAGCATCAAATAGATGCCCAGCAAAAAGGGAAGTGGCATGTCTTCATAGACCCTAAGCACTGGGATGAGGTGGAGGGAAGATGCTGAGCCACCTGCATCCTTGGGGGAAGATGTCTGCAACACAGACGAAGTTCAGCACATGTGAACAGGAGGCTGTTGTTAACACCTGAATGCATGAGGAAAAAGCTTTCTCTTGTCCTTCTGACACTTCCATTGCACTGAAGGTGAAGATGCCCTCAAAAGAGAAGCCCAATCACTACAATAATAACACTTCGCAACGCTATTATCTAAATAGAGGTGTAACACCAGCTCTATAGAAGCTCATCAAGGTTAACCTTGCTCGTTCAAGGTCACAGAACAGAACGAGGCCATGAATAGACACAGACCTCCTGGCTCCCAGGCTGCAAAAGAGATCCCTCCCTTCAGCAAATGTGCTGATAAGGAGCATAACCTGAACCTACTGGTTGAGTTTCTTTCTGAAGCTACTGATAGCAATTCCTAACCAGATATTTCAAACTCAGCATCACAGCTGTGATCTGCTGCAGGTGACACATGCAATGTCTGACTTTTGCAAATAAGTCTAAAGCTGAATCAGGTCTCTCCTAGACAAAAATCTGATCAATGACTAACAGCTGAGGTGCACTTCTCAGAGATTTCTAAGTGATTTTCAGTATTATGCACAGGACCTAAAATATGTCATTTTGAGATTATTTTGTTGTCGCACATAGCTTAGGTTAGATACTATTATCTATTTCAACTTCTGAATGGACAAAATCCAATCCACTCAATTCCTAGCTTTGCACCTCAAAATGCACTGTTCAAATGTCCTTGTTTTCTTGATGGAGTCCCTGTCTAAAGTAGTTACCTGAACGAACAATTCTCCTTACTCTTGCTGAGTAAGGATTCACTAAATTTCATTCACTGATTTTGTAGACGCACCCAAAAGCTGAGCTGTGGTAGCACTTCTTAGCTGTCATAAGAAGAGTATTTTGAAACTTGAAATCTGTTATTTAAAACTACCTCTTACTGCAAATTCTTTTTCTGATTTCACAAAGGTATAAAAGGAATAATTCTAATTTCTTTGCGGGGGGAGAAAGACCACATATGACTTGATTTCTGGTCTACCCATTTGCTCTGAAAGACGTGACACTGATTGAGCATCATGAAATACAGGAGTATTTCCCTGGCAGAGAAATGAAACAAAACAGACCACAGATGAAAACTCTAACCCAATCATATTTAGACTTGGATTCTAAACTGACAGCAGGGACACAATTTTGGGGATAATTCAACAAGCACAAGTCAGTGCATTAAATTCATTTTTAAGATAGAAAATATAAAACTGTGGTTTATTTCTGTGTATCCTATAAGCAGGGATGCGCTCCTTGCATCCCTTATACACACATACAGTGAGGAAGAGAAGTGGATGGCTATTAACAATTTCTCTGGAAGGTATGCACTGGGGGTAATGCATGCCAGTATGTGCTCTGTACAGAATAGAAAGCTCTTTCATGGGAATGTGTCTTTTATCCCTTTTCCTTAATTTCTCCACCACTTGTACTGTCTTCTTCTCGCTTCAAGGGTTTGAACTGGTAGGCGCTGCTCACCCTAGAAGAGAGGTGGAGACCAGTCATCCTGCGGAAGAGCTGCTCCCAGTGCAACAGGAACATGATTTGCACTAAAACAGGATTTGCCCAATTGGCACTAAAATTAATGAAAGTAGATGGGATTTAGGCTCATGAAACCCTTTTGACAAGAACTGTTATCTGCTGTCTCTCTGCATCTTCAGATGCTTCAATAACTTGAAATCATTGGCCCCAAAATCCATCTTTCAGCAGTTAATTCCAGGTGCTGCATGGATGCAAGCACACAAAAGCTTTTCATTTTTTTTGTCTTTTTTTGTCATTTTTTATCATAAAAAATATGAGAACAGTATTTTCAAATGTTCCTTCACTATTTTAGAAGCAAAACACTTGTAAAAAATAAGGAGGATACACAGGGATGGATGGATGCTTAAAAACAATATATTGTTTTTAATCCTCTTAAACAGGAAAATATCAACACAGTTTGATTGATTTTATATAAATACACACTCCACCAAGCAGGAGAGACTGTGGTAGCACTGGTTATTCTGATATTTGCTAGCAATGCTCTTCTGCTGAGCCTTTTTTGTAGACAAATATCTGCTTCTGTACACTTGACATTACTGCTAAATGTTATTCCATAACCAGATTTATTGGACACTGATAATAGTCTAAATATTGACTTTTATAATCCTCTTGAACGGTTGCTGCTTTCTGCACTTGAATTGACATTCAACTCAGAGCAGAGCATACCAATGAATCTCCTGCTCATTAATGGTTTGCATTTTTTAAATCCTGTGATTTACATCTAGGAAAACACACAGAAACATAAGAAATTAACTTTAAAAGAAGAAACATTAAGCTCACTGGACATATTTAACTACGTGAAATAACTGTAGTTTATAAGCATCCACACATCTTGTCAGCTTCTTTCCCAAATAAACATTTTGAACCACTAGTTTTACTTTCATGGTTCACATGTATCATCTTAAACACTTTCTATGGAACTGTACTCTTCCATGAAGTTTAAATGCTTATTGTAAAATTACACTTAACTTTTGGAAAAAGTCAAAACCATTGAAAACCTAAAACAAAAGAAACCTAGAAATCCTGAAATAATCAAATAATATGCTGGATTTTACCTGGTAAATGCATTAAAAATTAATCATTTTTGTCCTCGAAAGCACAATATCCTTTGCAACAAAGACAATATCCTTTGCTCTTCAACAAAAAGAAATAATAAAATGAATCAAAATTCCTTACAGTATTTTCCAGAAGACTGTTGAGATAAATGTATTTGGTATGAGATTCTCTTTGTTTTTATGGTTTCCACTTTAAGCAAGCTTTCAAAAAATAACCATTTTTGAACTGTGTGCCCCTGTAATGGCACTTGATGAAATGCTCCTGGAAATGTTTCTGAATGGAGGTATGCACAGATCACATCCTATCACCTCTTCTACTCATGCCGGTGATGAGATGGCTGCATAGGCAGATTTTTGTTTTCCTATTTCATTTTCTCACCAGGAGAGCCTTCTACCTACCGAGTTACTACAATACTTTTGTATTCAACTGGTGAGCTGAATGACAAAGACCTATTGGTAAGCTTGAACTCAAGTATGCAGGAGTATACATCTCTGCAGCACTTCAGAAGTTTCCATTTATCTGACAGAGAACGTAGGCGCTTGTTTGAAGAGCATTTCTTCACTAAATACAATTCAAGTGCATGCTACGTGGTCAGATACGGAGTTGCAAAACCTAGATGCAAGAGAGAAAGGCAGGCTGGATCTATCCAATGTGATCAACATTTTTTACCAAGTAGGATAGCCTCAAAGACATCTTTCTCCCAGTGGCCTTTCTGCCTCCAAATATGATAATTAAAATTCTGCATTTTTTTTAGTCTTTCTATATGATTTATTAAATATGTAAGATTTAAATAGGTAAGGAAAAAATCTGTAGATTGCTGCCAATCCCAAAAAACAAGTTTCTGACTTACGAATTCAGAGCTATATTTGTACTGTCACAAGCCAAGTAATGGGAAAACTTAAGGGAAATAACAGCCTTTTACTATAGATGCTAAAAAGAGGCCAAGAAATATGAGTGCCTGAAAAAAAAATAAAAATAAAAAAAGAAACAGACACTCTGAAGCTCAGAGAAATGGAATAAGACAATTGGAAAATGAGAATTCCAAGCTGAAATTGGCAAACAATACAATGATTCAAGCTTCAGATGAAACAGTCTCATCATTCAGTAATGAAATGCCATGGCTATAGTAAAAGATATACTAAAGTTAAAAGTTAAAACAATAAAATCAAATGAAATACCTCATTGTTAGTAAAACGATTTTTTCTCTGAAGAATTAAAAGTGCATAGTCTGCATATTCCACAGTATGTTTTGATTTAACAGTAAAAATGTTTTCATACAGGAAATTATTGTATTAGATATTTTCAGTGCTGTTAAGATGGTATCAGATTATTAGACTGCTGAGGCTGTCTAGACAGCCACCACACCCCAGGCACTTCTTCTGCAAAGGTCCTTTGTAGGATTGCTGTAACAGGCCATACAAACCACAAGAAATTACATGTCTCCCACAATCCCATTTCTCTTTTATCTCATGCTGAGCACAGCTCAGAGGGTCTCAGTTGCAGTTAAAAAGCTGAAGCTATGCAGTGCTGAAACGTCCTTCAAAACAACGGGAAAAATATTTCAAAGTCTCATTAATAATAATTCCTTACAGGCTACCAGAACTTTGCAGATAGTTTTGTAAAGCAAAAATTGTTATGCTATGAATACATCTGAATACACTTGGAACAAAATTTAATTTGATAAGTAGTGGGATATTTAAACATACTGCTAATCACTCTCTGAGTATGAAGCATGACTCATTAGAAATTAATGAACATTCTGGTAAGTAAGCTAATTCCTGCTACCCTTTCTAATATATATATTATTAGACTTATTAATTTTGTAAGTGACTTTTCCAAGGTACAGTATTCAAACACATACATCAATTGTTACTTATCACTCATAAAAGAAAGCCTTTAAAAGATGTCATAACTGAAAAAATCTCCTTAGTAATTTTTTTATTTTTAAACATGAAAACACCTGTCCAGAAAGCTCGTAGTTTTATAATTAAATAGAATTAAAGTAAAGGAGTAAATAATTACAATCTATGTTTCAGAGGATATTCAACATCAATATGTCATTTTATTTGTTTTTACCAGCTAGGCTAGTCTCATCTATTAACATGGATGCAGTTGAGATATATGTAGTCCTTATTCACCCCAAACTTACAAAAGCTGATAGTGATTTGCCTAAAGAAAGCATGTAGGATGTGGCCCACAGAAACTGTCTCCTTCATGTGCCGAATCTAAGGTGATTTCAGGGAGTTGTTTGGGGGGCAGGCACAGGAGCGCTGGCTTTGCTCCTTCTGTATTCCAAATTATCCTTTCGGCATTTCCATCTGCTATAAACCACTGAGAGCAAGTGCCACTGTGGGACAGTTAGCACTGCTGGATGTGAATTCAAAAATCTACCGAGCGGGACACGCAGATCAGACAGCAGTCAGAAGAGCTCCCAGTAACGGCCATCAGATTTTAAGAAATGTGAGTGCTGCCAATGCCCGCTCATGTCCAATTGCTGGCAAAGTGGCTCTGAAGTGTTGCACGAGCTTCCTGAAAGACAATCTCCTATCAGACTTTTATCTCTATTACTCAGTTCCTCTTCCTTATCGTAAGGCTGTAAATGTCCAGAGACTCTACTAATAAGAAGTTCAATAAATGATGGGAAGACATTAGTAGGTTATGATCCCTGAAAACAATTCTTTTAATATGAAAAACAACCCATTATCTTTTCTGTATTCAGAAGTACAAAGACCTTTTATCTTAGGTTAGAAGAGTGAAACAGCATCACTTCATACTGCTCACCACAGGCACCGCGCCAATTAGAAACCACAACCACAATGCCGTTGCTGAGAAATGATTAAGTTTTTGTAGTAGCTGAAATGAAGTATCTTGTGAAAATATTGCAATAATTTAATAGGAATCACATTTTTTAAATCTTAAATTCCATTTTCTGTGTGTATATCTGTGACATACACACAGATATACGGGCCTTCCATATCAAGTTTACAATATGAATACATCAAAAACTGCTTGGCAAACATTACTTAAAAAATCATTATATCCATTACTGTTCAGACAAGGATTTTTTTAAAATAAACAATTATTTTGAATCCCCAACTGACCTTTTCCAGTGCAATGGGAAATAAAAGATATTCTGGCTCCACAAGAACATGTGTTCTGAGGCTCGGAGACAGGGTTCTCGCATTTGTGGTTTGATTGGAAGGGCCCAATGAACACTTCAGTCCTCAGTATTATTGCCTGCACCCCAGTAAGATTCCTAAGTACACATCTAGTTGGGAAGTATCAACACTTACAGTGAATAAGTAAGGTATGTGCGAGAAAGGGAGCTTCTTAAGTAGACACAACTAGACATCTTTCGAAGATAGGTGCCTTCACAAAGAGTACTGTCTAAGAGAAAAAAACAGGAGTGAACAGTGGCCCTGTTACATTTATATGAACTTCCTAGACTTTCTGGACAAAACTTTAAAGAATTAGAGAAAGATCTATTTTAAACAATTCATTTTGGAATTTTGCACTTTTTTTCTGCTTTTCCCTTTGTTCCATTTTAGCTGCAGTGTGTCCGAACGTGACAGAAAGAATGTTATAAGACACAAACTTTGTCGTGTTCTTTGACAACAAGAATCCCAGAGAAACCACATGCATAGCACACACCTCTATACCAGAATACAGAAATGCCCAAAGGGCAGTATATTAGGCTTATACTTGATCATTTTCTATTTGCATACAGAGACTAACACAAAGAAACTTTTACATTACTAAACACTTCAGATGCTGACAGCATCTTCTAGTGTAAATCAAGAGAGATATCTTATACTCAATCTGTAAGAAGCTGAGATTGATCCAAAATATGCTCTATATAATGAACCAATAAAATTATTCTGCCTCATCATCTCAGAGTATTTACAGGGCGTTCAAAAGTACACCAAACCTTTAGAAAATGTCTGAAAATCATCACTATCACTTATGTATTAAATGTGGCTGTTTCAGAATTAAGATAAACAATAAATAAAAGAAGAGGAATTATCATTCAAACAGAGTGTCACAAACTAAATTGGATTTTGAAGCAAGTCTGTGGTTTCAGTCACTCGCAGGAGAAATAATGCTGTCCATACAGACTTTTCCTTGTTCTGACTCTCCTTTCCTTAAAACCTCTCCATTTAGCTATGTCCAATCTACATTTAAGAGGTAGATGAACGTTAAATATTTTAAACAATATTCTAGTCAAATTCCAATGTCAGCATTTGCCTAACAAAATCCCCCTTGCAAATGTAAGTAAATATAGTGCTTATTTTTGTTTTTAAAAAATATCAAATGTTGCTGTCTGACATAAACCAGAACTGTTATATTCTTCTCCAGCAACACCTGCTTTTGTGGAACATATACATACTACATGCTAAAAAAAGAATGAAGAAATGTTAGAGGAGCATGAGGAAGCGCTCAGAAAATAAGAAAACACCAAACTAAAACAGCAGGTGCAAACCTTACTATGACTTCCACATAATGGAATTCATGAGTAACTACACCTTCTCTCCCTTTTGTTTCTGGATGGTATTTAACAGGGCAGGTACAGGTGTTTGAACAGAGGGGTCCTGAATTGCTGGAGCTGGTAGTGAAGTGAAGAAGTGGAGCTGACCCTTTTGCACTGACAGTTTTTTTTTTTTGCTGTTTGCCAGGCATTATTTTTTGAGATGTTCTGATTGCTGGCATTTTATCTTTTATATATATAATATATACGTGTATATATATATAAAAAACCCCTCTAAAATAAGCCCACGCGTTACCACCTTTCCAAGTTTTATTACCAATTACCAGGTATCTCTTGGTAAAGCAGAGAAGCCGCAGATTGAGACAAAAGCAATGTGAAATGTTTAGCTAGTGCAGTTATCTAGCCAAAGAGTGAACTGAGCCTAATATCTCCAAAGTGGTTTCAAGCTGATGTTCAGTGCAACTAGCAGGCAGGAGATGTCAATTTAACTTGATAATCACTATGCCCAAAAGGAAAATTAGACACTTGCCAACAGTACAAAGAACAAATCATGAGCATACATGCCTAACTTGTTTGGCACACTAAAAAAAAATCAGTAAATACATATTTCTCTTCTATTTTCAGTATGACACAGTCTAAGAAACTATCAACTCTGGATCTATGAGAGACAAGATGATTCATTTCGCTGAGGATTTCCTAGGTAAGTATTTTAATAAATGTACGTAAATCTCTCCAGGCTTCATTTTCACATATTTGAAAACGAACAACTGAACAAAGACATACAGCTTCTGTATTTATTATTAGTTCAGTTGATATTATTTTTCGAACTAGTTTAGGAAAAAAGCCTGCAACTATTCAGCTATGAATCACTTCCAAACCTACATTCTCTTTATAAAGCTGAGCGTTCTTACAAGCCTTCCCAGAATGTGGCTCTGAGCTGACATCTGCAGTACAACAGATTTCCTAGCCATTTAGGCCTGGACTATACTAAAAAAAAAAGAAGAAAAAAAAAGAAAAACAAAAAGGAAAAAGAGAGAAAAAGAAAAAGAAAAAGAAAAAGAAAAAGAAAAAGAAAAAGAAAAAGAAAAAGAAAAAGAAAAAGAAAAAGAAAAAGAAAAAGAAAAAGAAAAAAAGAAAAAGAAAAAGGAAAAGTAAAAAAAAGGTGTTTGTATGCTATTTTGGCACTGCTGACACCTTCAAAACTGCTGCTTTGCTATTGTAGGACCTTGAGTAGCCACTGTGTGGCATATACAGCAAATCCTCAGGGACAGTGCAACCTGAGAGTACATGAGCAGCCCACAGACACAGCACCAGCTAAAAAGCCAAAGCAGGACACATCTTGTGAAGTGATCCCTCTCCAGCCTTGTCAGTGAGCCTGAATTTTGTGAGTCCCAATACAAGATGCAGGGCAGGAAGGCATATAGATGTGTGTTTCCCTAGGGATCAGAAGACTTACCTGGGATATAGTCTATCACATTAAAACCCTTGCTCCAAAGCAGCTATCTGGATTCAGATCTTCCAAACCCACCTGAGCCTAAGTATAAACCTCTCCCAGTTTCTGTACATGTATCTGAGCACTGTGTCCTAAACACTAGAATATCCCGATTCTTTTTCTCTGACTGAAAAGGAAATAGCTTCAATAGGAGTGGCAGGGTTCTTCATACGCCAGAAGAAAGACTCATGTCTAGAGAGCTTCTCTCTTAGGCACAATATAAACTTATCAGTAAGTTCCGTTTTAAGTTCTGTTCTATTTTATTCCGAGAATACAACTTCACAGTACCCAAGATTACTTTTAAGATTGACTCTCCACTGCAAAATAAACATGATTGATTGTGACTTGCAATTAATGCACATTTTAACAGCAGCTGGAAGTCATATTACATACTGGGGAGCATTGTGTGAGGCGCTATAAAAGACAGAATGAAATTAATGCCTCTGGTCCAATGAGTTTACAATTTAAGAGTAAGGCAAAACGAAACTGAGAGAAACAACATATGGATAAGAAAAAAACACGAAAACAAGCCCATATTAGTCAACAAGATAGTCGACAGATTGGGGACTCCATAATCTCATCATATTCAAATTTTTGTAGACATTAAAGAAAGAAAGAGCTTTCAGGAGGAAGAATGGTTGGTATTTGAAGTGTCATCATTCAGATTTTTTAGACAAGAAATTCTACAGCCTGTGATCACTTAAGCCGGGGTGCTGTTATTGCTTTCTATTCACTTTACAGTAAATGCACCCATAACAATTCTTGAAAACTTTGATATGAAAAACATCCTCTGTAGTCTATTAAGAGCACCACAAAAAACATAAACTCAGAAAATAAATGAAACTGCGCATAAAAAATCCATTGCTGCAGTGCCACCTTGTGTTCAGATTGAATGACTAAAGCCTAAAAGCCCAATCCTAAAAGCCTCCGAATTTATATTTGTGCCAATAAAGCCTTTCAACCATGGAAACTGGTAGTCTCTGGGATTAATTTGACAACTGAGGCGCCAAAGAAGTTGCTTGTAACACATTTTCGAATTAACCTCCATATACTGAACTTCCTAGGATCCCTAGGAATGTAATTTAGAGGACAGATTCACCCAGAGATGAGAAATCACTGAATGATTAACTGGGAAACAAGCAAAGTCCCTGGAATATGCACAAACTTTGCGAGAAAAGGAATCTGATTACAACAGGGCACAAAGATCTCTATGCTGGTATGGACCCTGCTTTGTCTTCTCTCAACACAGAGATGCCTCAACTTTTATAAACATCTCACCACCATCCACAAAAAGAACTGCAAAAACTCAAAAGGCAATCAGTCACTCCTTACACAATATAACACTAAAGCAGCTTTTTTTTTTTTTTTGTAAAACAGAAAATTTACAAAATTCCAGGTTATCTCAGAGGAGCATATATATATGCAGTAAGTATCCAAGGAAGTGAAAATTACCCTGCAACTTGTATAAGTGAGAGAATTCCAGTGGAGCTCAGGCATATTTTGGCCATTCCATCACTATGACAAGGAACTAGATACCATCCTCAAACACAGAAAATTTAAGATTCATTTACATATATATTGGGCCTGTTCAGCCTGAAGAAGAAAAAACTGGGAGGGGACCTGATCAGTGTTTATAAATATCTCAAGGGAGGGAGCGAGGAGGATGAGGCCGGCCTCTTTTCAGTGCTGGACAGCAACAGGACAGGAGAAATGGCCACAGACTGAAGCACCATAAGTTCCGCAGGATCTTAGGCAAAAATTTATTGACAGTGAGGGTGACAGAGCACTGGAACAGGTTGCCAAGAGAGGTTGTGGAGTCTCCTTCTCTGGAAATCTTTAAAACCCAATTGGACGCAATCCTGTGCCATGTGCTCTAGGTGTCCCTATGTGTGTGCAGGGGGGTTGGACTAGATAATCTCTAAAGGTCCCTTCCAATCTTAATGATTCTATGATTCTATGATTACTCACATTTTCATATATTTCTAAGAGATTTTTTTCAATAAGCACAGCTCAGAGACTTCCTCGATCACATGTAGCTTCCATGGACAGCAAGGACAGATGGAGCACATGAACTGGATCTTATAGGTAGGTGATGCTTCTACCAGGAACTATTCTGCCTTGGGAAGTTGCAGGTTCACACAGGGGGTTGGCTGGACACAGTATTCTATTTCTTTGCTTATACTATGAATATTAAACATGCAACACCACTTGGTACGAACCTAAGACTGGAGAGGCTTAGAGTTCAGTGTTCACTGCTTCGCCACACTTCCCAAGAAGCGTCACTAGGTAATGCCTGCTTCCGAAATATTTTGTGAAGTGACTCCAGAGAATTGACCTAACAAAAGAACACTTCTCAGTGTGTAAAAGTCCTACAGGTACTGCCCTGTTGAGCAATGCTTGCAAGATTAGAGACAGGTTTCTAAAATTCTTACTTTCTCCAACTCTCCTCTCCAAATCTCCAACTCTTTCCCACAGACTTACCAAATTCCCAAATGAAAGAATGCTTCCAGCATCCACAGTAATATTGCTGTTCTGACATACTGCAAGAAGCCGTGATTTAGTGAGGATGAGGAAGGACTGGGAGACAGCAGGAAGTTCCAAGGAGCCTGAGGCAGGAGGAGTCATGGACTTGCCATCCTAGGAAACAGCAGGATTCTGAGCAGCACCAACACCACCTGTGCTTTGTCTGTTATCAGGTGCATGAACAAAGTTGCTGGACACTGCTAAGCCATGACCCTCATCATTAGCACCCTGTCATAGCAAAGATTTGCCACCATGGGCTTCCGAGTAACATTTTGACTGTTCATTGCCCGGCCATGGCCAAAAGAGGGAGCACGAAGCCCTCTGGTTTTATTTTCAGGGTTGTATCACCAGATGCTCTATTTATTTGTTTTTTATTTTTCAACATGACACATTAGGTTCTAAATAATTTATGGAGGATGTTTGGAAACTCACAACACTCCACTTCATATGCTGCTTGAAATCAGAAGATAAATGGATGATGATTTGGAGCTAGAGAAATACGAGATCAAAATCAGGCAGAATTTATTGTTGCTTCAGAAATGAAACAAAAACAAAAGTGGAGATACGAATTTCATTCTAGTGTAAAATTAATCCTAGAGTTTCTTGATGTGCATATATATGTATGCATATTTATATGCGTGCATAAATGTGTTTTCTCCATTGCAAAGGAAGCGAGCATTTCTACCCCTTGAGAAAGAAGGGTGGATATTTGCACTGGACATGTGGGGACACTCAGCCGCCTCCTCAGAGGCAGAGAGCATCAGCGACTGCTGGCGAGTGGCTCCCGGGGCTCGCGTGCAAGGCTGGGGTGGCCCGGCGCGCGTTCGCAGGAGGGCTCAGCCCTGCTCTGACGCGGCCACGCAGCTAAGTGACCTAATGAGCTGCAGGGGAGAGGCCCCGAGGCCAGGCAGAGTGCAGCTTCATGGCTGCTATAGACAGCCTGATCCCTGCTCCGATGGCCTGGCCTCATAGCCAGATGGTCGCAGTGATGATACAGCACAAAACTGTCTTGTTTGATTAGAAATTAGATGTGCAGAGTATACTACAGAAAGAATAGCATGCTACTAGGAACAAGTTACCTCACCCTTACAAAATGTGGGGCCATGTACCTTTGAAAACATCAGATTTTGTAAGACAAAATTAACAGAAGATGGCAAACCACTAGCGAGTTTGCAAGGGAAAGTATCAATGCAGTTATGAGGATTGCAAAACAATACCAAAAAAGATGCATGCATTTTTGGTTCTAAGACATCCAAGCACAGCAACAAACACTATGAAGTCTTTGTTATAAGACTCTCACTAGTTTCATCAAGCTCAGGCTCTGTGGGAGATGTACAGCACTGTGAATTCTCTCCATTTCATGGAGATTCTCAGGACATCCGCTATTCTGTTTCCATTGTAATTGTGCATGTGGACTTGTGAGAACTTGAATTACCTTTAACAACATTCCTAGTTCTGTTGGTTACGGGGAAGAAGATGAAAAACTTGATGTAGTGCTCTGGAAATTTAGAATACAAAAATAAAGAGGCATAAAAGGTGTTTATTATTGTATCTACTGATTTTCAAGTCCCCCTCTGATTTCTGACTGGCAGTTCTGAAATGCCTAGCAATCAAAATGCAAAACATCTAAGGATGTTGTATGCGGGTACGGAATTTACTAGTACAGTATAAAGTGAAACAGAGGCCCGGATATATATCCAAAAATCTGGGCCTGAAGAAACAGTTGAGTAGGAAAGACTTCAGCCCTCCATCAGGGCAGCTAGTAGATTCTTAAGAGACTAAAGGGAACAGAAACCCATGTCTCCTCTTTCACCAGGAGCCAAAGGAGGTGAGAGCTTCAAATTCCACAGAGAACCAGCCACCCAGACGTGGACTTTAAAGACAGACCCTCCAAGCAGCCCGCAGGCCTTTCCATATGTGCTAGACCCAGCATCTAAGCTACTAAGCAGCAAGAAATAGCAGTGGTAGCACAGCAAGCTTTATTGTTAAGTTTCAGGCTTTGAAACACCGCCAACAAAATCCACCCCTCCTCGCTCTCCCATTTGTTTTTCATCTCTCATCCTAATCAGCTGATCCACTTTTGCAGGTAGAAGTTATCAGGAAATATGTATTTGCAAAACCTGCACTGCAACGCTGTTGTAAGTCTCATGATGCACATATTACACAGCTCTTCATTTAATTTGCCTAGAAAGGTGATTATTAATAGAAGCTATACAGCAGTCCCATAGTGAGAAGCATCCAGCATTTAGCAAGCATATTGTGTCAAAGCAGCACCGACAGGCAGCTTTGTCAGAGTGAAAAGAAAGGATCTGGGGTTCTGGAAGGCCGCAGTGCTTGCCTGTAGTGTTGCTTTTGCTAGTGATTCTGTGCTGCAGTCCTCCGGGGGCAGAACGGGGAGGGGGAAAAACAGGAAAAAAAAAAGAGCCTCCGCTTTCCCCCAGCCAAGCGGTTGGGAGTAGATACATGAACCTATGCTGTCTAGTTCACATTACACAGAAACCATGTGGATGCCAGTCTGGGGCATGGGACAGTGTTCTTGATTTTAAGTCACACAAAATTCATTTCCAAATGTTCTGCAAGGGTGCAACAGTATAGCAAATGAACAGAAATGATGTTTTTAAGAGAAATTTTAGGAGGTCTTTAAATTGTGAAGATGCTGTAAAGTCATCTCATCATAAGCCTCAGTGGTTTTTCTTTTCCTGGGACCGTTGAATTTACCAATCTCTCAGTGGCAGAGCAACCAACTCAGTAGTAAGTAATAGAAATGCATGGAACAGTTGTTTATTATTTCCTGTTAATTAGAATCTTGGAGCCTCTTCAGGTTGGGTTTCCCCCTCTATCCGCTCCCCTCCTGCTCCTCCTCCATCCTCTCTGCTTCCAGCTTCACCACAGCTTCATCACGGCTTCATCTGGGCCGTTCGACACACCATCCTGGCAAACCTTTGCTGTCTTGACCAAGCATATAGTACCAACACCAAGATATATTATAACTGTTTCACAGTCGGATCTAATATACCTAATTTAAGAGCATAACCAAGGGTATGTGTCCAATGGCAAAAGGAAAAGAGAAGAAAGCTGGAAAGTACTTTTCTAGGTAAGTTCCTAATATCACATATTTCTGTGACTGTAGCGGGAAAGGCAATTCAGAGTTGAGTCACAGCAGTAAAATCACTACCATCAGCTGACATCGAAGGATAGGTTTGAGAGATTTAATATAATACGAAAATCCCAGAACAAATGCCATTAATAGAACTGTTAGGGCAGAAAGCAATGCTTTGCACATGTGAAACCGTTAATAGAAAAGTCTCTGATATTAATTTGACAAGTTAGATATTCTGCAGCATTCTTCAGGAAGTACATAACATTAATCTCCAGATAAACGATAAAAGTATCACATTCATGAAAGGACATCATTTCATTTCAGGTCCATCAAATATAATATTTCCCACGTGTTGTGTCTAGGAACATACGATGAAAAGGAGTTCTGGATTAAAAGACAGTGCGGGGGATGAAATAATCATTGACCCTGCTAACTTGTATTTGCAGTTAAAAGCTCCTAGCCAGGCAGGGGGAAGCAGTAATTTAACACAACATGTAACCTCTGACCTGAGAAAGCAGCAGATATTAATAGAGCTAAACAACTTCTTGTATAAGTGCCCTTATTAAACACACTCGCTGCCAGGATGGAAAACAACAGTCAAAACCATCTAGTATACTTGAGGGAAAAGAAAAACAAAAGCCAAACATATTATTTGGCAATTCATGTGATATCTCAATGAGACAAAAACTTCAAGCTGAAAAGTATTCAGTGACTTGTAGATATATGTCCACCTCCAAGCAGGCAGTTGGGAAGAAGTAGCCTAACATCTTAATAAGAAACACTAAATATATAGTTCTCCCCCACAAAAGTTACTCGAGAGCAGAGAGCATGACTACTGAGTATGATGCAGTTTAATGTGGACATAAGGACTAATTCTCCGCTAGCTAAACTGGGCTCTTCACATAATACAGGCAGTTTAATATGCCATGTAAAATAGACATCCTGGCTAAGAAGCAGGATAAAGTAGTTTAGAGCAGTCTGTTGACATAACTATGAGTCTGCCAGTACCTACACCAACCTGGGCACATACACACAATATTGCTTAGTGCTGGATCGATACAGCCTGACTCACTGCCAGGAAACTGATCTGTGTGCCAGTGTGTCAACAGCAGCGACCAGAGAACCTGGAAGACAAATATGTCCCCTGGCAGCTGGGTGAGACTTACGTCAGGTAATGTCTGCTTCAATCTGAGAGGTGAGGAAAGCACAGCCAGAAGTTGCAATTACTGTTCTTCTCTGGGTGTTCCCTGAGGGACCACAATCTGAAGGCTAGAAGAAAAGCTATCAGCATCCTGAATGGAACTGTCAAACCACACTCGATAGCAAAATTGGTTGAGAAGATGAAAAATCCCTTTTCATCTGCAATTGATGAAGCCAATAGTTCAGGCTTGACAGAAGAAGCCTCTAACAATGGTGACATTTGAGATGATTTGAAAGCATCTAGAACTCTGTAATGGATTAGTGTGAATTTGACTCTCCAAAGAGTCCCATAAATAAGGAGAACGCCAGATAAAAATGTTTCTATGGATGTCTAAGGACTTATACACACACACATACACACACACACAGAGAGCTGATGTGGAAGACCTTCTTGGTCAATACTCATCAGTTTGTCCAAAACTGCAGGTTTATATATAATATGTATTTATACATATATGCACCTACACATACACACACACAACCAAACATATATATAAATGTGTATCCATATAAACGTATGCCCAAAACAGACCGATTTATATAAATATACAATATACTATATATCTATACAAGTATATAAATATTTATATATATGTTAATGCATTTAATAATGATGATTCTCCAAAAATATTTGACAGCATCCTCTGTCAACCTGGACAAACTCAGGGAAGTTACCCATGAAGCTGATGATGACTATAAAAAGCTTCTCCCACCCAAACACAAGGCAGTCGTGATGACTGAAGATGCTACAGGCTTCGCTGTATTAATTAAAAGATTTTCCTACCTTTATTTCTGATTGGGCGTTAAATGGCCCCAGCGCAGCCTGCATCTGCTGAATGTAAAAAGGATATTAAACATACTTCTCTCGAGAAAGAACTACATTTTTACCTGTTCATATCACAAATGTTCCTAAAGTTCCTAAAGAACCTCCTGGTCAGTTTTGGGAACTTACAGCAGTTAGACACAGAGCTGACCTCATCTGAACTCTGAACCATGAAGAATCTCTTTTCTTAATGACCAACAATTCACAGTATATACCACTATCATAGAATGCAAATGCCAGTTCCAAAGACTTGCACATTTTCTAATGGTGTTGCTGCTTTTCTTGAAGAAGCTGACAACTTTGCCTGCAACCTGTTATTCCTAGAGTCCAATTATATATCATTTAGTCTATAGACAAAACTTAAAGACCAAGAAACATGCAAAGCACATACAAATATTGAGGCAGATTGCATATCTCAAGCTTGGCAAAAAGAAAAAACATGCTTGTCTGAAAGAAGTGGGCAGCTACCTGGCATCAGCAGCCAGCTGGAACCACTCAACACTGAGAAGCATTTGGGAACCTATTTCCTCAACCACACTTTTTTTTTCTAATGCATAATCTTATAGAGATGTTCCATTGTCAGAGAACACTGCCGATGTTTTGACGCTGGATGTGACATTAAAAAAATAACACCTTCACTTTAATTGTTAAAAGTATGTGTTTTACTATTTTACAATAAAAAACATTGCTGAGCTAATATACAATTCATATTTCTGTTCAAGTGTTATCTAAATCTCTCACAAGCCGGAGGCTGAGCAGCTTTGCAGGAAGTGATTTTGCAGCAGTTTTGGGGAGCACTGTTAGCTAAGCACAGTCAATTTAGATACCAACTTTTATCCCTTTAAGGAAAACTGGCACCTGTGAAAGTCATATTTGAAAGAAAGCAGCCTTAGGCAATTCATTTTCTTAAAGAAAGCCCAATCCAGCCCAAAGCAGCTGATTTTCAGTGCAAAATACAGTCTCAGTCATTGCAACTGAGCTCCTCAGGAGTAAGAAGAGTTACACTCAAGTCAGAGAATTCTTTAGAGGGGCCTTGACCTCACCACGTCTCCTGGAATCTGCTAAGCTGAGACATAATAAACTTTTCCTCTTTCAAGCCTTCTCCTCCTGGGCAAACCTTGACATCACAGGGGCTATCATATAGGTCTCTGATCCCTGATGCAGTTTTTTTCTTTACAGGATGGCATATTTTGAGCTTTGGTTTCTAGAAGTATACCCAGGAATTCACCTTCAGAGAAGCTGTTCTGAAATCTGGCTGATGAATTTGCAGCTCTTATAATTGCACTCTGACTATGGACAGAAGACATGAATTATTTCCTTTCCCAGCAGACCCTTCTTATTATTACATTCAGCACAGATATTGCTTTCGCATGATATAAAAACTAACCTGAGTTTTCTTCCAAAAATAACAACATCTTAGTGGGAGAGCAAGAGTCTAGACACACACAGACATCTTCTCCAGCCCTGGCTCCACCTGGGAGATGAGTGCACTGCGTGAAAAGTGCAGATCAGTATGTAAATTCTGGGGGGAAAACTTCCCATTCCCTAGCTTCAAGCACTGAATGTAACTCTTGTAATATTGTGGGGGGGGTTTCCAATTGTTTTTTTGTTTTTTTTGCCTCTTTTCCCTGAGCAAGGCTGCTCAGTCTCAGAAGCACATCTCCACATAATCTGAAAAGACAAATTCTAGCAAGTCAAATCAGTCTAATTTGAAGTCTACAGCAGCACATTTTCTCAGTGGAATCCTGCTAAAATCAAGCTCACGTACAATTAGCTTTCCTCCTTACAATTTAATTTATTGTATTAAAAAGGGAACACGTATATGGTGCAGCCTTGAAGACTCTACCTCTGTCATTGAAAAACTGCTGCCTTTCATTTGGTCTTCTATGATGAGATTTTATCAGCTTCACTACTTTATTAGATGCCTGCTGTGAAATTTACCATATGACTTATAAGCTCTAAAAAAGTCCTTCTGTACTCCGGAACTGAACACAAGTTAACAGGACACCTCTGTTTAGCTGGTATTTGATCCACCAGTTATGTGATGGTAGGATATAACCTGAACTGGGAAAAAATTCTCTTACTTCCCCCTTCAGGCAATCCTCAATATTTCATCTTAAATGCATTCTCTTCGGGCAATTCATAATCTTGTTCTAGGATGTTTATTCAGCTTTCCCACAACCATAACATCCATGAAAACTCAATTGTTTCATCAATCTGAACAGTGTGAAGAAGCTTTTCAAAATTAATCAGCCAAGTCCTTTCTAAACTTTTTAGTCTATTCTACAGGCTTTGGTACATGTGAAGGATTGTACATTAGGTATGAGTGCAAATGCAATACTAACTTTCTTTGCTTTCTTAAATATGGAGTAAATTGAAGTATTACATTTAGAATAATGACCATTTGAAACTATCTGCATCAAGATATTCATCGAATATAGATCACACAGTATATTGCCAATTTTCATATAAGAGATCACATTAGTATGCTCCCAATTTTTATATAATCTTTTTTTTCACTTCTTGAGCACTCAAAGGTTTTCAAATAAGAGCAGATTTTTCCTGTTTCCTGATTTACTCACACTGAAGGTCCAGCCAAAGCCTGACAGCCCTGCACACTGTGCGACAGTGCAGCTTTCCAGCAACAAAGCAGCCTGCAAGCGATGGGAGACTGCATCCGTGCAGTGCCCACCAGCACATTCAGGCTTTCAGAGGGAGCATTACACATTGTAAAGGAGGGGGATTTACAGATCCCCAGTTTTCTGACCAGGATAGTGGAAGATGAGATATACAGAAGGAGGTGCTACCTAAAAAAAAACAATAAAAAAAGGCAGAGATACATGCAGTGTGGATACATGTAGTGTGTTTTACAGAAGGCTTCAAAGGGAGCTTGTAATTTCTCGGCTCAAATGTTTTCCAATCCCAACAGTGTCTCCCTGGCCCTAACTGCCTACCTGGATTTTGGCTCTGTCTCTGTTGTCTGGCTTGTATACAATCTGCAATTCTGTTTTCTCTGTGGAGCTGCTCAAGGCAGCACAATCGGTACTGCTGAAAAAAAAAACATTTCTCGCTAATATCCAGGATTATATATATGTGGTGACAAAAGATTGCACATAATGGAACATTTACCCTTATTATTTCAAAATGTCATCTACAGATAGATGAAAATAAACAGACAAATAGAACACATCTAAAAGACTAGATAAAATAAACCCATCAATCAGGGCAATGCAAGAAAGAACACAAGCTACCATTTTCGCTTCTCTTTGAAAAACAAACAGACTTCCAAACCTAGGAATTTTCTCATGTACAATTTTCCACTCCTTTCTTTAAAATTCATTTACCATTCCCCTCTTTCATATATTATTCTTCCCTGATTCAAGTCTCTGTGAAGAGAACTACAAATCCTGTAGTTCTGTGAATAATTACTATTTCTGCTAGCTCTCCTATCAATTGATTTTTTGTCTCCCTAGGTGAGCAATAACTGCTTTCTTGTCCCTTTCCCTACTCTTTCTCCTTTCTCTTCTACCTCCTGAATGTCCTTTATCATGCCACTCGAGCTGTTTTTTCTTCCTTTTAAAATTGCTGCCAGAGCAACTCCGTACGAAACACTGCCTTTAAGTATTTTTTGTCAATGTATTAAGCTGCTATACATCAGATACTGCAGGGACTAATACCAAAAACATTAGAAAAATAAAGAAAACAATGTAATTTATAGATGTGACATCATGAAAACGATGTGGTGAGTGAAGTGATGAGTTACAGCATGACAGACCCTTCAGTCAAGCAAATGTGAGAAAAATGATCTCTGAAATGGTGAAAAGCAATGGATTGCCAGAACCTGATTAAGAAGAAATGAATGTACACTATAACAGTTAGGATTCAAGGAATTCCTTGCAATAGGGATACGTCAGACAGATACAGTTAAGTGAATGTAGCATGGTCACAGTTAGAAAAAACTTTTTGTTTTTAAAGGTATCTTTGGATCCAGCATTATTCCCAATAGGGAGTCTCTTTCAAAATGGAATTACCTTTATTTACATGCAAATACTACATTTTGAGAATCTTCTGCATACTCTGATAAGTGTTTCCATTACAGTTTTTAGTTTTCTAAGATTTAACTCTTTATGGTTTTGTGCCTATACTGCTGAAACCTTTATACATCCACTTTGACAAATGAACGTAACATTCACGCCACATTCTCCATCATTTCTGATTCTTTCCACACGGCTATGTGACATACATGAGCTCAGTTTCTTTGTGTGTCCACAGTGTAGAAAGATGGTAGCAGCCTCTATGTTTAGGAGAGCGCGTAGGAAGAGAGGAAAACCAGAATAGGATCTGGTTCTGCCTGCCTTCTCTGCTGGATCTCCCACCATTCTGGGGAGAACAAAACAGCCTAGAGCCATGCAATGAGAAAAGGGATAGCAAGATCAGCTCGCAATTATCTCACACATTCAATAAAATATTGTTGTTACTATTGCTTACGCTCTGGCTTTCACCCTAACAGGACGCAGCTTCCATGGGGTCTTTCTTTCATTAAGTTTGCATTAAATTATGAGTGTTGGTGTCCCCTGGTGCTCTGGCCCACTGCTGGGTCTTACCCTGTGAAGTAAAGGGGGCAAGCCAGCTAGAGGCACCTGATATTCAAGATGTTTGCCTGAACTTGAGTACAACTCAAATGACCAAATTATAATAAAGTATGCAAGATCTGGGTTTCAAATCCTGCTAGTGGATGGACAGCTACCCTTTCTAAAGCTTTAAACTGCAACATGAGCATGAACCTTCACATCCATATTAACAAGCAGCAGTTTTATAATAAAATAAAATGAGGCAAACAACTGCCCTTTAAACCACAGCTACAGCATGTGGACTTCCATTTCTGAAGATCTAACGAGTCAGAGAAGGAAGCATAAGTTAAACCAAACTCTCAGAGCTGCATGAACTTTGTTGGCTGCATCAATATCTCAGGCTGAAGTTCTTGCTCCACTGGAAACAAATCAATGGAGAAAGAAAAGTGACAGTATGAAATACATTACTTAGAAGGTTCCAAGGAGTCACTTCAAGCAATGGAAAGCAAAAAAATAGAGAGTTATACATCAAAAATACTGTTAATATCATGTAGGTAGGGTAAGATTCCCAAAATATTCTGTCAGAATTCAAAAGAAAGTACACGAAAGACATGATATATGAGATCACTAGAAAGCTCAAAGGGCACCAAAATTGTGTATAGGTACCTGAAAAGCACCTGAAACCACATACATTTTCTTCTTCATAATTTTTGAGTACATTCTATCTTCCCTCTCATCCCTGACCCAGTCATGCTTACCTATGTACTTTTGACATCACGAGTCTCTCAAAGGTATGGTTAAAAGGAACTGAAACTCCCCACCTTATAATGGGAAAGCTATCCCACTATTCCCACTTCCATACCACAGCCAACTTCCTGGCTATCTCAGTTTGAATTCCATAACAGCACTGGACTGATCTGTCAAAGAATAGGATCTGGTTCTGCCTGCCTTCTCTGCTGGATCTCCCACCATTCTGGGGAGAACAAAACAGCCTAGAGCCATGCAATGAGAAAAGGGATAGCAAGATCAGCTCGCAATTATCTCACACATTCAATAAAATATTGTTGTTACTATTGCTTACGCTCTGGCTTTCACCCTAACAGGACGCAGCTTCCATGGGGTCTTTCTTTCATTAAGTTTGCATTAAATTATGAGTGTTGGTGTCCCCTGGTGCTCTGGCCCACTGCTGGGTCTTACCCTGTGAAGTAAAGGGGGCAAGCCAGCTAGAGGCACCTGATATTCAAGATGTTTGCCCGAACTTGAGTACAACTCAAATGACCAAATTATAATAAAGTATGCAAGGTCTGGGTTTCAAATCCTGCTAGTGGATGGACAGCTACCCTTTCTAAAGCTTTAAACTGCAACATGAGCATGAACCTTCACATCCATATTAACAAGCAGCAGTTTGTGGGCATGTGGATTGTTCCTCACTTTGATGGATCAGGTTCAGTGGCCAACTGTGTCCTAATACACCTGCGAGCTTGCTTGTAGAGCAGGATGAAGGCAGTCAAACACAAAGATAGACCCTCTGTTTCAGCAAATCATCCCTGAGCTGCAAATCATGGGAGCCTGGGAGATTTCTGGGGAGCTGTAGCTGCACACCTGCCTTGTCTGAGGCTCTTCTGAGCTGTCTGCCAATAGCACTGCCTGGGCTAGCTGGACCTTTGGTCTGGAATGGCAGAGCCATTCTTGCATCCTAATGTGTTGTCGGCTGCTTCATATTTTCCACCCTTACTGATGCATTTTGACAAGGGCTTATTATAACACTTCAAACTTGAAAGCAGGCAGATATTTTAAGTCAGGGAAATACTCCCCTTCTCAGTCCTGGCTGTTTCTAGCACTACTACTGTTAGGAACAAAACCAAAAAAAGGCTACATATTTTAATGTTACTACATCAAGTATATTTCTATCCTGTGACCAATGACCCCATTTGATGCTGTGGACTGTCAATTCCATGTAAGCTGAAAAACCTGGAAAGTTATCCCCAGGCAGAAAGAGTTTTACGAATTTAGTCCTAAATAATGAACATGTCTGAAGTTTGGTAAGAGAGTTCATACCAGCACTACGCAGGTAACCCAAACTACAGGTGTCAGTAATGCTCAGCAATATAGCAGGGCAGATCAAGACTAGCTCAGCCCTCCCCGGCCCTGTCTGATGCTCAGAACAGCACACGCACACGTGAACACACACACACACATCCCACCCCACAAGCAGAAGCAGAGCAGCACAGTCTGCAGCTGACACAGTGGTCTCAGGTCCTCGCTCCAGTGTGTCAGCACAAAGGCCAAATGCGGCTGGGCCACATGGCAACTAGGGGAGCAATTCCTCTGAGCTCAGCTCTGGCAGAACTCACTGAACACTACGGTTAAGCAAGATGTAGTTATTGGGCTTGCTAAAATGACATCTTTTCTATTTTCAAAACTAATAATTGAATATAGGATGGGACATACCTGGAAAAACATACCTAGGTAGATCATACCCCAAAGTATGTAACACTAAAAAAAATTGCAGAAAAAATTATTGCAAAATACATAAACATGCTCTATCAAAGCTAGTAAAATATACAAGAAAAAATACTGTTGTGGAAGAACAGAGAAAACTGTTTAAATATGGATTAGTTTTAAAGGAAAGGTGGATTTTAAGCCTTACTAACTTTTTTAGAAAAAAAGAAATGAGGAGCAATTTCAGCTACAATACAACTCTAATTCCTCCAGCCAGCATGGTAATTGAACAATCGATTTTCTTATTTTCTCCCTCTTCCCCAGTTGTTTTGCAAAAGTCTCCCATAAATTAGAATGGAAAACTATTGAACGCAAAGAGTAACCTATTTCTAAATAATACATGCAAAGTGAGCCTACAACGAGTAACAGATGGGTTCATCTTCTCCTTCACTTCCTTTGATTACAATTGAATGTCACTGTTAGTTGAACTTGTAACACTAGCAGACAGAAGCCCTATGACAAACGGGCATTGCTAAATTGTATACCTCATTTTAATCAAAAGAAATTTTTAAAATAATACATATAAGAAAATATTTTAGAATAAAAAAGTGCTTGACAGCATTTTTTCAAAACTGGACCAAATTAAAGTTAAGCATGGAAAGATTTTTTTTAATTTTACCTACAACTGGGTCAATTTTTATAGAAAGTCTTACAAAGCACACACACTTCTCTACAAAAGTAACTTGAATTACTTTATTCACTACCGCTTCAGAGAAATTAACCTAAAATCTGTACTTCAATAGAAAACCTTTCTTTGCATCCAGCAGGCATCTTAATGGGTTGTTTTCTAAACACCAGGAAGCAAAGCCTAACAAAGATATAGCAAAGATCAAAATTAATTCTCATCAATACGAAGCCATCTTGCACTGTGCATTGGAATAGGGATATTAATCTGCAAAAACCAGAAATCAACATTAGCAATTATCATTAACAAGTCAATGATTTCCAGAAAAACATTTCAGAAATAAACATACTAGTAACTATCACTAACACTTCAATAATCTCCAACAAAACATTACAGCATTTTCAAACTCTTTTCCAAACATTTTGAATACAATAAAATGTGTATCACTTAATTGGTGCCCCAAAATAAAGTGTGAAAATAAAATTTCTTAAAAACTGGATAAAATGCAGTCAAGTATTTAGCATTTTCTTACTGCCTCGAGCAGCTGAACATTCTGATACTTCTAATATCACAACTAATATCACAAACTGAAACACCAAAAGTTCCACAGGAACTTAAGGAAAAATTTCTTAACAGTGAGGGTGACAGAGCCCTGGAACAGGCTGCCCAGAGAGGTTGTGGAGTCTCCTTCTCTGGAGATCTTCAAAACCCTCTTGGACGCAGTCCTGTGCCACCTGCTCTAGGTGACCCTGCGTGTGCAGGGGGGTTGGACTAGATGATCTCTAGAGGTCCCTTCCAACCTTAAGCATTCTATGATTCTATGATAATACATGCACAATATAATTTCTGGTTCAAATTATTAAAATGACCATTTCCTGAAGCTGAAGGTGTTTTATTTTCTAATAAAAAAATAAAAACTTAGTTCTTTAACTGCTTATTCTGAAAAATATATTTTATGCACACACATGGTTTCAACAGGTTCAAAACTGCTACCTGTATCTGCCTCTGTTGGGAAGCTGAAATCCTAACTAAGCATGTGGTTCAGAAAAAATAATTATGTTTTGTATTAAGCCAGCTAACTTGTATTCTAGTGTAACCTTGAAAGGAATAACCCTTATAAATCAACACATGGCTCTTTGATGTGTTTGCCACTTCAGTGTGTTATGAAATAAGATTTTTGGAGGTTGTTTGTTACAGAAGTCAAAGAAAAAGACCTTCAGACACTACCCTGACACAAGGAAAAGTATACAGGAGACAGAAAGATATTATTTATCCACAGCTCCCCTCTGAACCCCATTTCTGCATTACTACCTTTTGCTATTAACTCTTGTTGGGTTCTTACATGCTGCTCACGGGGAATCTGTATCTGATAGTACAGATGTCATTCCTAGGCAAAGCAAACGTCAATATAATAAATAAGTTTACACATACAATCAAAGACTTGCATGATCATTAATTTCATTTTCAGGAAATTGATGATAAAATATTGATCAAGGTAAACTTAAAGGATTTGAAATCTGATCTGATCAAAATCAAGCAAACATGACAGTTACACAATGATTTATGTTACAAAGAGGAACTGCTTTCCTATCAGAGAGTGATTAAATATAATGCTATCATGTGGAACAGCTAAAGAAAAGAAATATTACTTCATGCATCCTATTATTTAATAAAAAAGGTGGAATAGCTTTACTAAAATTTCCAGCAATAGCACGAAGGACCATATTGAGAGGACATATTGAGCCTAAGACAGTAGCTACACAAAGATTGATTTAACTGCTGCCATATAAAATAAGTTCATACGCCAGAGGTAGCCCATCATTATGTTTTCTACACATCCCTGCTGCACTGTAGGGAAAACACATGATCCTGACACCAGCACCATCTAGCTAGCTGCTAGAAAATTCTTCACCAGGCCCTCTTCATAATACACCATGCCCGGAAGCACTCAGAGAAATCGCTTTATAGGCAGCCTAGAGATAGGATGTTCTGTTTTATAACACTGTGGGTCTAACTTTGTGCTATGCATGTTTTTTGTGACTTCCTCTAGGAAAGGTAATCAGCCCAGGGCAGTAAGCCACGCACTGTGATTTAACTAACTTATGTGGTTAAGGATAGTTACCCCTTTGTGGTAAACTGCAATTATCAAGGCAACATTTCCAAAGTGAAATGTTTTTGAAACTTCCAGTAATATATAGTAATACTACTTAACTGTAGTTAAAATGGTAAGATAGTGGATAAAACCTTGTACTCTTGTTTTTATAGTGTTCATGGAGTTCAGAATTAGAGTACTGTGCAGCTACTCAATGTAGACAATACAGACTTCATGGTACTTTTAAAAAATATCTAAAATAAACTGATCCATGTATAACATCTGAAAGCTAATGCTAGTGATTCTTGAGTTGTGAATATAAAAATACTAAGAAAGTAAAGTAAATCAGATACCTTCTGTGCATTTAGAATGACTGGTTCAGCCTTAAGGCATGGTCAGAAATTAATCATGTTTCACTGTCTTTTTTATTGAGGATGACTGCCCGGGGAGGTTTAACACACACTGTTCTGTAGACAGAAATGCAGGAAGCAGTGAACCCAGTCTTCACCATATCGGCTAGGAAGGGAAACTGCATAAGCTGCATGGTTCCATGTTTTTATCTACCATGGAACAGGTTCTTGCTGTTACTCATCTGATGTAACTGTGTATTTTGTGTAAAATGACACGAGAAAATTTTGTATCAAAACTTAGATAGCCTCCACCAGACCCTCTACTTCCTTGGAGGGGAATTCTGTGACTAGGGTGGGCATTTTTAAATGAAAACACATCTACTCCACCTCTAGAGAATAGCACTCCCTCATGAAAGACAGTACCATAGGACCACAGGAAAAACAGTCAGTCAAGGTGGTGAGAAACGGATGCTTTGCTAGAGTTTTTATCATGCATAATGAAAAGGCTTCAGATTATTTTTCATTCTTGGAAATTTGAATTAATGAGTTTCTTTGTAGACAATAAAGGAGTTGGAAAAGCTTCCAAGACAAGACACCTTCTGTACAAGCAAAATTCACTTTTGCATATTTTCTCATTCCTAAGAATTAAAAAAAAAAAAATCTATGATTAATCTACAGAATATAGATTGCCTATTATTACCTGCTTGAAGGATTCAAGAGATGCCATAAGTTAGTGCAAACAGTTGTCACAACCATAGCCACATAAGACTAAGCATGGCATGGCAAGAAGGCCCTGAAATGGCCTCAGATTGCATTTCTCTGCTTTCAGAGCATGAAATGGAGCTGGGGATTAATGCACAAAAGGATGTTGACTATGATGCTCGGCTTTCAGAGCAGAATACAGTCCAAACCCATAGAGAGGATGGGCAGTGACATAAAGAGCTGCCTAGACTACCAACCTCTCCTGCAACTTGGCAGCTAAGCAATTGATTCAGGAGAGGCTACTGCAGGACCAGGCGTTCAGTGGTTACAGTGCCCACATAGCACGAGATGGCTTCTCAGAGCACACCCCCACAGAGCGCCCTGACCCAGGCCTACAGATTATTCTAGACTCAGAGAGAGGATTTGCCATTCCTGCTTATAAACTGCTACCATATTGTGGAAAACAGAGGCATGGCCATTTGATGCACAGAAGATGCCAGGGTACTTCCACAGGAGGAGAAATAACTCTTTTTCAGTGCCTGCTTGTATGCAATTTTCATCTTTCTTTCCACATACGTCAAAAAATTCAACTAAAAGCTGGACTATTAAATATAAAAATGCAAATAGCTCTGAGAGCAGAAGCAACTTTTTCTGACAGTTAACATTAATGAACTAAATAAGATGCAAGGGCATACATGGGGGCCTATGATCCCACATATGAGAGGACTGTGCACCACGGTCTCTTGTTTTAATTCTTTTCAGCAGGGAGAGGAAGGATTAATACACTTTTTTTTATCCTCTTTTTGTTTTAAAGCAAACTTCATTATAAAAGACAACCCAGCTGTTCACTGAGTAACATCATCATGTATTTTTTGTTTGAATGGATGTCATGAACAAATATGATGAAGGTAAAACTAGAATGGAAAATCTGAATACAACTAATAAAAGAGAAGATCTGGCATAGTTCAAGAGCTTGAAAATTACTTGCAGATGTGACCAGGTACTTCATAGTAATGGACACTTGTATCTGAGATATAGTCAAAATAAGAAGTAGAAAATGAAACAGCCTATGCTAAAAGGGAAAGAAGATTTTAACGCTCAGTTCACATAATTTCTAATGAGACATCAAACAAAAGAGTAAACACTAGATAAATGAATAAAAGTGCTTTTCTTTTATGGTAATGCAATCTTCATTTAGAACTAGTCCCAGATAATGCTTAAGAATACAATTACACTTTGTGCTTTTTGTTTTTCAGCCCTGGATAAAATAATTATTTTTATGTCCAAAATGAGGACTCTGATTACCACTTCTACCAAGAGTACTTTAAACAATAATGGTAGCAAAAATGGTCTTTAAATTCCATTTATGCTTATTCTAATTCCTCATTACACTGAGTGAATAGTACAACATGGCTTTTGAATAAATGAGAACTAAGGTCAAAGTCTGTTAAAAAAAAAAAAAACCACACACACACAAGTAGTCGTCCTTTTTCTGATCTGACTCTGAAAGGATAATCAATGAAATACCCAGTGCATGGTACCTGGAAGAACCCTAAAGCCATCCTCAGCAATCTGAGAAGATACTCAGATACAAAGATGTTTTGAGATGCACACAGGTAGCTCAGAACAGGTCAGCACTAGTTAACTCATTTTGCCCTCTAGGAAGGATCTGAGCTTGATTCTATCCTTCATGTAGATACAACATCTTTTACCTATGCAGCTGAGGCAAAATTTTGGAGAAACTGCAGGGAATCCTAACAACTTAAATCGAAGGTAAGTGTCTTCATTTCTCAACATCCTAAAGTGATGGATAAAAACAGATAAAATGCACTAGTCAGCTACAAACTCAAACTGTCTTGTTTTGGTAATCTGGACAAATCTACAGGATATCTACAAGGGACTCCAATTCCAACAGTTCTTGTATATTCATGATGCATGTGCAAAAAAACGATCCTAGCTTCACACATAAAATGATGGACTGCATTGACCACTATCAGTCTGATGATCTTAAGGTCATGATAGCTCATGACAGCAGCTCAACGCTCAGCAAAAAAGTCAATTAATTAAATGCTACAAATTACTAGGAATGGAACAAAGCAGGAAACTAGAAACATTGTATGCAATTATATAAACTTGTGATTGGTACATCATGAATACTGCATGTATTCTGGGTTCCCTTATTTGAAGAAGAAAATGGTAGAGCTGAAAAAGCTTCAGAAGGTCAACATGAATGATCAAAGCTATGGAATGGCTTCCATACAAGAAATGACTTCAAGAAAGGTCATCAAAATAAAAACGGATAAAATAATAAATGGACAAAAGATAGGGATTGGTGTCCTGCATCTCTTCTGTGCAAGAACTAGCAGGAATCAAACGAAGCTAGCAGGGATCACGCTCACCGTAAACAAAAGGAAGTAGTTAGAAACACAGTACGTAGTAGATTTGTGGATATCCTTGCCAAAGGATACTGTGGGATGTACACAATTTACTGAGATTCAAGAGGAAATGGGACAAGTTCACAGAAGAGAATTTGACTGGAGATTACGAAGTATAATAAACCACATATGGCCCAGGAAGTCACTGTCCTGAAGGTACTAGATGCTGGCAGAGCAGAGGGAGGTATTAATACAAGCTTGTTCTTAATTTACTTCTCACAAAAAAACAGTTTATGGCCATTATTGCTTGGACGCAGTCCTGTGCCACATGCTCTAGGGGACCATGTATAACCTCTATAGGTCCCTTCCAACCTTAAGCATTCTATGATTCTATGATTAAAAGAGTTCTTCAGAGGTTACTGAAGGACATGGATCATTTGTGTGACCTAGTACAGCTCTTCTTGCACATAGAATACATACTCAAGGAGGACTATACTACACATTGCAAGCACACTTGTTCACTCTCTTAGATCTGTGCAGAAGCAGGACTGCTGAATGCAAAAAAGAAGGGAAATTACTCAAATGCAAACCACATTTAAAGTTAAAATCCAGACCAAAAAAAAAAAAAAAAGATTTTGTCAAGAACTATGCATTTAGATGCATTCTATTCAATGAAATGCAGAATGTTGCTATGCTTTTCCCCGCAGCTATATTTGATTTTATTTTGGTTTATCTCTTTGTATATGTTGTCCTGTGCCACGTGCTTTAGGTGTCCCTGCGTGTGCAGGGGGGTTGGACTAGATGATCTCTAGAGGTCCCTTCCAACCTTAAGCATTCTATGATTCTATGATTCTATGTTTAATAATCATCAGCTTTGAGAAAATATTTCCTGATGAGAAGTAGCTAATCCTGTGTGGTTAAGATTACAGGCAGTAGCAATTTTTTATCCTCAAGAGATCAGTTAGGTTTTTTGCATTTGGATAAAGATATGGAATCTATAGTACATAAGAAGTAGTCAGGATGAGAAGTTACTCAAGAAGGAGGACAAATTAACTTAATATGAGGCACTAGAAAATGCACAAGCTTTTTTTTTTCCCCATAAATTTGACATACTTAACCTATTATTTGACCCATTGTCTGATTGGAAATGCATTCCCAAGATTAAGCACCTACTGATTAGGCATAAAGGAGAGAAATACTGACCACTCTATTGATGGCAAATAATAAAATAAAATGAGGCAAACAACTGCCCTTTAAACCACAGCTACAGCATGTGGACTTCCATTTCTGAAGATCTAACGAGTCAGAGAAGGAAGCATAAGTTAAACCATACTCTCAGAGCTGCATGAACTTTGTTGGCTGCATCAATATCTCAGGCTGAAGTTCTTGCTCCACTGGAAACAAATCAATGGAGAAAGAAAAGTGACAGTATGAAATACATTATTTAGAAGGTTCCAAGGAGTCACTTCAAGCAATGGAAAGCAAAAAAATAGAGAGTTATACATCAAAAATACTGTTAATATCATGTAGGTAGGGTAAGATTCCCAAAATATTCTGTCAGAATTCAAAAGAAAGTACACGAAAGACATGATATATGAGATCACTAGAAAGCTCAAAGGGCACCAAAATTGTGTATAGGTACCTGAAAAGCACCTGAAACCACATACATTTTATTCTTCATAATTTTTGAGTACATTCTATCTTCCCTCTCATCCCTGACCCAGTCATGCTTACCTATGTACTTTTGACATCACGAGTCTCTCAAAGGTATGGTTAAAAGGAACTGCAACTCCCCACCTTATAATGGGAAAGCTATCCCACTATTCCCACTTCCATACCACAGCCAACTTCCTGGCTATCTCAGTTTGAATTCCATAACAGCACTGGAGTGATCTGTCAAGGGCTGGGCTCTACCGCACACAGCAGGATGTGCTTCCTGATCACCTCTTGCCATCGGAGATTCTCCTTCATGCAGTGACACTTGGCTAAACTCCCTGCATCAATCCAGAGTTCACTTTATCAGCAATAAGAACAGACAGTTGTTCCTTTGTAACTTTGACTGCACAAATACATATGAAAGGTACAAGGATCTTCGATAGTGGTCATATTCAGAAAGAAAAGATCAATTCTTTTTGCGATTCCAAGAGTTTACTGGCTGAACATAAACCTTCCTTATAACGGTCTATTCTTGACTATGAACAAATAAACATTTACACAACAACAGTTCTACTGAAATGAGCGTTTAGCCTGGTGCCTAAATCAGGATCTCTCTCTAAACGTATCCTCTATCCTCACTAGGATTTGTACCTATACAATAAGCAAAATCTTAAAACGCTTTCATCTATATGGTAGTTTCACTTCTAAAAGTGGACTTGGAACTGTTCAAAACCACATCTCTTTAGTGCATTATGGTTTATTTGAATTTTATGAAGTTTCTTTGCAAGTGAAACACAATAATTACTAGTGTACAAAAAAAGGCATTTAAAAAAAAAGTCTTCTCTTTCTCATACATTCTTATAAAAGAGAGAAAAGCGTTCGGTCTGGATTTGGTCAAAAATAGGTTTAAAGCATCCTGAAAATACATGGATTAATTTTAAACAATATGAACAATTTGAGTGTTTTTTTTTTCTTTTCTCAATGCACAGAATTTACACTTTCATCTGCTCATAGCTACATAAATTTGGATAAAATATTTGGCATACATAGCTTACTTCTTCACAATCCCAAGTTATTTTTGGACAAAGGCTTTGATAGCATGAAATTAAAAAAATTACAACTACTTATAGAAAAGCATACAATTTATGTATACTTAAGAAATTGAAAGTGATGTTCTGAATAGAACCTGTATTTAATAGGAATTGTATTTTTTGCATACATATATGCATACATGAAAGACCTGTGAAAGACTGAAGTCTTCTGTGAATCCATGATGCTAGAACTAGCTGGTTATTCAAATGAACAGTATTTTTCACTCCAACACCTTAAAACTTCAGTGAAATGTAGAAATTAACTATCATACTAGAAATGAAAATACCCATAAAAGATCTATAAATGCTTTTTCTGTTACACAAAACAGACAAGAAAAAATATCTGCAGAGAGAAGTCTGTTTTCCCTTGCTGAAGCATTTATTACAACACTTTAAAACAACTTCAATCAAATCAAAAAGATTTCTGATCATTTTAAAATTAGAAAGCCTCTGAGAAACACCAGTGAATTGATGTCTATCATATTACAGTAGCTCTCATAAATCAGTCTAATTGCAAGCATAAAGTTAATATCCAACAACTTGTTTTTTCCCCATTTTTATTGGAATAACACAAAATGCTTTTTAGAATGCATTTGACCACCAGTCATAAACACAGAAGCGTGACTGAAATGAGAGGTGTCTTTCATTTAATTTTAACATAAACGGAGTTTGTTTTCTCAGCTCAACCCATCATAATCCAGCACTCCTCACTGGAGTAGGAGAAAGATTACTAACCCAACTTGCTGAAAATAGCTCATGTAACTGAATGCTTATAGTCACTTATCTAACCATATTCCTTGAACAAAACTATACGTGTTGAACAAAACTATACTATACAAAACTCCCTGACTCATGAATCTACCTGAGATCTTAGATTCAGCCCTTAAGGTGGATTTCTACTCTCTTTAGATCCGCAGTTCATAACACTTCTGGTTGCTGCTGGTGTCCAAGTTGTTCTCTTAGCTTGAAGACCAGACTGTCTTCCAGCCATTTCCTCAGGGATTTCAAAATATCATCTAAAACTGAAGTGTGGCTAGATTAAAGCTATGACCTTCATACAAGACATTTCTCCTGCACTTTACCTTCTTAATTCTTTCTTTAATTAATTCCTCAACTGATCCTACAGCTTTCACTGAATTGAACAGTTTTGCTTTTCTTATTGACAGAGCTCTCTAGAAATTATCTGTAGGTTTTGTGTGGGGGCATTGCTTTTCCAATATATTTTCTTGGCTCAGCTCCTGTCATATTAACATCAAGGATGACAAGCTCTGTTGTTACCAGAAGACAAGATCAAATAATATGGGTTAGAAGGAAGAATATCTGTAAAAGAATTCTCCATTCACAGACTTTTCTACTGTCCCACTGAAAATCAAGTAAGCAACATTTACCATATTTTTGCCTTAACAGCTTTTATCTTGCACTGCTGTGCATCCTTCTAGCACTTATCTTCACATTTTCACTTAGTGTTTCTTTCTAGCCAGAAATTGCCATTTATTTGTACTATTGCCTGCCATACTGTCACTAAAGTCCCTGTTTTCATTTAACTACATTTACTATCCTACAAGTTCATTCTGTAACAAGCACAGTAACGGCACATGGAAATTCACCATACTAGAATACATACATTTTTCAGTGTTTTGACAGTAAGACTCAGCATGGTTGGTAGTTCAGTGGACTGGTTTCAAGGAGGAGGAGACAAGAAGATCTGGATATAAAGCAGCAAAGGCAGAAAGCATTAAAAGGGAAGAGAAATGTTATGACAAATACTGTCAAGATGTCATTAAGGTCACTTCCTCTCCAGCTCCTCTAAAAAAATCTCTTTTCTCAGAGTAAGTTTAGAAAAAAAAAATGATTATTGTCCTATCTGCAAGATTTCAAAATCCAAAATAACCATCTGTTGCCATATTTTCCCTCCCTAATCTGATGTCTGCTCTCTCCAGTATTTCTAGCAAAAAGATCACAACGAAGCTTAATACCGTTTAAATGATACATTTTTACATGCTCTGATTATTAGAAAAACATGTCAAATACACACTTTGTATATGTCAGAGGCAATTGGACGAGTCCTCATGGGACAAAGTTTTTGTTTTTTCATTTTACCTCCAAACTGTGAAAGCCAGTTACAGAAAAATGCAGTGAAAAGCAAAACACCATCCAATAATCTCTGAAATTGCAGGGAAAGAGATATATCACTGATGCAAAGTAGGAGTAAGTGGGAAGCTCTTTATTTAACTTAGTTTGTATAAAGCTCCTGCTTGGTCCCATGGCAAGGGACACCCTTTGCAGGAAAACCCTAGTTTCTTTTTACATATATACAGGTAGACAACATAAAATGGATTCCTCACAAGCATCTCTAATGACATTTTAAGATGGCAGGTTGGTCGGTCACATTACTCATTGTTGTATAGGTTCCTATTCAAAGATTTCTAAGAAAAGAATTTAGTAAACTCTTCACATTCATCTCTCAAACCTTTAAGATATTAACTATATATATATATAGTTAACAAGCTGTTATCCTATACAGATGGGATGGAGTCTGTTCATCTTGCTAATGAAAGGCAACTCCCAGCTGCTAGCTCCTTAATTTCAACCTAGATCAAAAGTAACAGGCCCTTAATGCTATAGGGCATGTTTAGTGGCCCAGTTTCTGGACTCCTGGGATTAAGACTGAAATCTTAGCTTCTCCTTTGAAATTATGCCTCTAGCCCAACCAGATGCACCGTCTTGCCTGCTCGGAGCCACTGCTGCCTACTTAAGGTTGCATACCACCCAAAATACAAACTCCAGCATGCGTATGCTACTGCTCTTCATCCCAACTCTGAAACACTCTTGCAGGCCTGAGGAGTCGACACCCACTGCATCCCATGCCTCTGACTGCCTTGATTCCAAGGTGCTAATGGCCAATCTGAGCTATATTGAAATTGTACAATCTATTTGTCATCATCTCATGTGAATGAAAAGAGTTTGTGAAATGCCAGATGGAGTTAAAGGTTTAAGTTTTATAGTTGTATAGAAAAAAGGAGAAGGAAAGATGTGCAGATGACAACAAAGGATGGATAGAATGTGCACTTGTTTTATGTTGTACAGGCTCTGCAGCGCAAGCAGGAGTAACAGGTATTGAAAACACACTTTAGCTTCCTGATCTGTTGAGGTACAAAGTGTTACTCTCACATACTCGTTTTTCAGTGTAGGACTTCACTGAAAGCCTTAGATATTTCAAACTTGAATGTGGCAGTAATCCAGTTCCCTGAGCTGAAAAAAAAATCCACAGATGGTTTTAAGGACCTGACAGAGAGTTTGTTGATGAACAAATCCAAAGTATAAACACATGCATTTCCATGTTTTATTCTGTCTTTTGCTAGTTATGAATGAGACAGTTGGATACTATGGGCCAAATCCTAGTTCCGTTCAAGTCAGCTGGAGTTTTGCCACTGACTGTAGCTGAGCTGTGTTTCCCTCTGAAGTCAGAATTCATCATCCTCTTTACAGGAAGAAGGCTGTCATACTTGTCTGATGTTTACAGTAAATGGAAGTCTCTCTGGAGGGGGAGATGAAATGTGAAATATATTTATCTTATTCCTTAAAAAAAATAGTAGGAGAATTTTGCAAGTAGGGATGTTTATGAAAGCAAGTAGAAGAGAAGAGTTAGACCCCGTGTGGGTGGGTGCTGCATAAACAGAGTTTTCACACTGAGACCATAACCTCCGGCTACTTTACAGCTGTTCCTTTGAGTCAAGCAGTGCAGCTCACACATGGTTTTCTTCGTGGAACTTTTCAGGGGACAGCTGCGAAAAGAGCGTAACTGTATTGCAGCCTGTACTGCCTCTGCAACACGCAGAGAGATTTAGGGAAGATTAATATGAGAGCACCAAAACTCTCTTCAGCTGTGATTTACTCCAGACTAGATCCCAGGCAAGAATATGTGAGAATCTGGAGCATAAACTCTGCTATTTACACTAACCCAGGGTCTGTGCACTCACATATATTATCACTCACATATATTAAAAAAAAACACCCCAAAACAGTGGTAATAATTTCATAAAACCAGATGTAATGTAGAAAAATATTCCTAATACTTTCAGTGTCTGAAACAAATCATAAAAGCTTCAAGCAAGGTCTAATTAATGCTACTATTTGCAGATTTGCTCCTGAGAATCTATCTATTGCTTAATCTCTTCTGAAAAACTAGAGACTCCAGTGCATTTATTTTTAAAATCCTTATTGTATTAGTCTGCACTATCCAATAGCCTTCTGTGTGCTTTTCAACTCCTATCCACTAGTCTTTACTAGTAATAATTCATAGCTCCAGCATCTGGAAGCTCCACGGACATGGTATTTACTCTCTTTTTATTCAGCAGCAAGGATATTAAAGCTTTACCTCTTCAAATATGTCTTCAATTTCTATATTGTTTTTATCATTTCTTCTTTGACAAGAAAACCTACAAATTTTGTCTGCAAAATGAAATGAGTAAGTTGCAATAAAGAGATACATTTCTTGTTTTTTTTACTCTCATCTATTTTTATACCTACCCTCCCCACCCCCCCAAAAAAAAGTATTCAGCATATGGCAAACAAGAGCAGCATCATTTAAAAAAATCATATGGCATTGTTGTGAATTAAGGGGTTTTTTTTTGTTTTGTTTGTTTGTGGGTTTTTTTTGGTGACAGCCTGAGACTTCAGAAATGGAAAATTGCTCAGGACATCACTATTACAATTCTAGAATAATAGATTTCTAATAATAGTATTATTAGAAATAGTAACTCCTTGAACAATTGTAAGGCAAAAAGAAACCACAGTTTCAATAACTGCCTAAAGAAATACATTTTCAAGTGTGCAAATATGACTGTTAAAACACTGTGGTTGTGTGTGGCTTTGTGCGTGTTAATACACTGTGACTGTTTGTTCCATCCAATGGCTCATTTTTTTTATTCTGATGGAGTCATATGGAACATCAGGATGGTTTTATAAAATCAATATTTTTTTTTTTATAAACTATTGTCTTAAACAAATTGCATTCAAAATGTCTGTAATCACAAAATATTTTTCCTATGACTTGTATCAAAATGAGTCATATTTAAGAAACCTCTAGTTTGAATGCATAAAAGAGAGCAAAGCAACACAGAAAGAATGTTGTAGATTTGCCTGCCAAAGGGGAATTGAAAATCACAATGACTGACATTCAGTTTCTATGCAAGAAACAATGAGCACAACGAACATACGAGTTTACTTAAATACTGCAAACTGTCTGAGCACAGAAAGCTGAATTAGAAAGCATGCTCTTCTGTATAAGCATGTCTATTTATAAACAGAGCATATAATCATGCAAAAATTTATGCCTCTTAAAAACATAGCATCCTGTACAAACAGACAAGCAGGCTGTATGGCATGACACCTAAGGAATGCTTATACTTGTTTTTTTCTTCCTCACCGCTTTCATGCTGCTGCAGTCAGGCCCACACTTCTCTAGCTGGGCCTTCTTGGCCTTCCATCAGATCTGATAGTCAAATCTCTATAATATCCAGCCCAGCATGTGCCTTTTAAACACATTTTCCATTTAATTTAACTTCATACACACATGCACAAAATTTGCTTTTGCCACAAAGACGACTCTGCAGAAACAGTTCTGTCTGTACCACATATACAGGCAAAGTACATAAAGCAGAAGGTAAAAAGCCTTCTGATACTGTTATCAACTCCTCCTAAAGCTCATGGCTGTTGCAACACCTTGGGATACCAAGGCAAACATCTCTGTCCATTGCTGTTTTAGTACATCAAGGCACCTTCTTCCAAATAGAGTCACGCAGGCTCTACTGAGCAGCTCATTTCTCTGTCCTGCAGGGAGCTGAGTGGATGGTAAGGAAATCTGGTACCTCCTCAAGATGTACAGTGACATGTTGTACAGGCTTCCTGGAGCACTTGTGAAGGTGGCTGCAGTTAATTCCTGCCCTGGAGCAATGGAGAAAGCGAGCAAACCGCTGTCTAGTAGATGCAGAGCCCCGCTCAGATTGCACAGGAAGAACTACAACATTATTGTAGATGGCTGGCACTAAACTGTTTCCATCATACTTACGCTGTGTTAATCATCTCTTTGGATTTCTGCAAGTTATCTGAGGTTTTCCTTCTTGTCAAGTTGGTTTCTGTACTTCTCTCCCATTTTCTCTGAAGCAGTAGAAGTTGGTTAAAGATGGAAAAAAGTGCATGGTTGGGTAGCAAGGGAATTCCTGGTGAAATTTCAATGTCTCATGTGCCTCACTGGCCTAGCTTCTCACATGTTCACATGTTAGGTGCAGAATTTCAGACTGTGTTCTACCTCCTTGTGAAACGGTCCAGGGGACAATTTTCAGCTACTGCAGCTACCTAAAACATTAGCAGTGTCTTCCATCTCCTTTTCTCACAGCACATTATATTGGTGTTTCTTACTCACTTTAATAGGTCTAACGTTTATTATAACGTAACTTCCAAGATCAAAATTATTTTATGGCCACAACTAGAAGTCTGTGGAGAAGATGAAAGATCCACTGTTCTGAGCTGTCTGCCGAATGGCTACATCAGGCTATAGCAGCCTGGATTCATGGACTCTGGTGAATCCACCAACACAAACTCGGTCGTGTCCTGGCTGTACAGACAACTTGTAGCCTGGCTTTTCAAAATTACTCCACTTTTCCACCCTAGTGATACCCATTTAAACAAGCATTTCTTTGTAATTTGCTATTTCTAAAGTGAAAGTAAAGTAAGAAAAAATGAATCACAGCATCCTACTGAAACTCATCATGCCAGGCGAAATCATTCTGGAAGTCCCAGCGAGACACCTATTAAGTGAGCTGACACCAGCTACAGGATTAGCACAGCCAGGGCATGAGGCACACACAGGTTTGCATAGTTACTTAATAAATAACTGTGAAGGAATGCTGAGATTCATGAATCCCAGAACCCATTTACAGCTCTGAAAAGGCAAATGTCAAAAAGACTCAGACTTTTCTGCTTCATTTCCCAAGAACTGCTTTCATATCTGACTTTCCTCAGTTTGGGCTATGGTCGCTGAATCTCAGGTTCATTCTTCACTATACCAGCTCAGACACAGTTTTCCTAGCTCATTTTCTGAATTCTAGTCTCTCCTGAATAAGTGAAATGATTAGGAAGTGAGTGCCTAAATCTATAATCCATCAAGGGAATTAGTGGGAATGAATACAGTTCTCCTGCCAAATTTTTTTTTAAAAAAAGTTCATCGGATAGACAGAAGCACATTCAACAGCACATTTAATTTTAAAAATGTTTAGTTACTAAGAATATCCAATAATTTTGAACTATGTAAGGATAACATTAGGGAAATTTGAATAATATACTATTGAAGAGTCACTGTGGGTTGACCACTTTACTTTCTGCATTAATTGTTGATATGAAAAAGTGTAAAGACTGAATATATAAAATATCAGATGTAGAAAATTTCTCACAACTGATGCACAACACAAGAGTTACCAAAGGGTGAATGGAGCATCTATATTGCTGGTCTACCCTAACAAATCCAGCAGTCAACACAAGAAAGACCACAAGCTCATTTTTATGCAGCTAAATACAAACCTTTCATTTGTGGGGGTCCATATGGACAGCTGTATTTGAGTTGTTGCAAACAACTCAACATTTTCTTCAGAAAAGTTTAATGTGCATAATAGAGTTTGAGGGTTCCTGAGACACACTGTTCAATAGGTTTGGTTACAAAATGCTCCTATTTAGCCAAATTATTTTAGTGTTATTAATATTTATCACATTTTACAATGCATAAAAAGGTGTGAAACATTATACCAGATCTCTTGCATGCCTTTTGCATGGAAATAGTCTCCTTGTCCATAGCTGATGCTTTCAGTACCTATTAGTGGTGAAAACTCCTTGGGTGTTTTCAACTGGTCCCTTCCCCTACTGAAAATAATTAGGATGACCAGCTAATAATTAGGATGAACAGCTAACCTAGCTGTTTCTGAACAGCTGAGCCACCTGAAGCACCTACTGGCATCCACTTTCAAATCCTATATATTTGGAAGCAACACAGCAATGAACCTTACTGATGTATAGACTGTATACCAACAAATCGTTCCTTTAAGTTCTATGAAATACACTGTGGCTCCCAAAGTTTTCTTTTCAGGTGTGGTAAGAAAGAAAAATATTCAAGGATCAGAAATTCCTCTCTCTTGCCTTCCAATTGTACTATAAACTGTTTCCAAACAAGCATGTCTTAACAAGACTTAGATTTGTATCTCTTTCTGAGTATAGCAGGCAAATTACAATTAATGCAAGTTAATTGGTTGCTGGTTTTCAAGTGAAATTATTCAGTATCATCCTTGAACTTGATACAATGCTACTATCTAAAAATCACGATTATTTACTTCTGATAGGTGATCACATGCCGTTTCCTAAGCATTTCCCTACTACCTTCCCAACCTCAACTTTTCCTTTCCTAATAAGTGTACTTTCAGTAGTTGATTCAGATTGCTAACACTGACAATTTGAGATGACAGAGTTCATTTTGGATAATAGATTTAGCTTCTGCGAACTGTTACTATTTTCTGCTTTGGCATATGTTCTGCAAGCTTTCATGGAGGCTTTAAGCTTAAATCTCTTCTATAAGCTCTGTAAAGCCTTAATTGGCTTTTGGACCATAAAATCCCTAAACTTTTTTCCTGGCTGCTGGATTTGCTGGCATTTAAGTCTAATTCAAGCTGCATTCCGCATTTTGTATGATTACAGCTTTTAGGCCCATAGGACTAATCTACAATTGCCTTTGTATTCAAATATGGAGATTAGTGCAGTTTTTCCATAGGAAGCAAAGAGTTGCTCAAACATAGTTGTGGTTATTTCTTCCTAGGTGGCTACATCTGCAAGACGCCCTGACCCACTCTGGAGACTTGGCTGTTCCTCATGGCAAAGGTCAGATCTACAGGAATTACCAGCCAAACAGGTTGGAAACAGAGCCAGAGGCAATCCCACTTGGTGAACTATCTTGCCAATAGCATTGCCTGACCAACTCCATTGAATCAAAACTTTTTTTTTTTTTTTTTTTTGCCACCAAAGCTGCATGCATCCTCCACTGTAGACAGCTTCAATACTAATACCATCATTAATACTAAATCTGAAAGCAAATCACAGCCAGAAGGAGAAAACTTGAATAAATATTTATCTGGAGCACGCTAGAAAATGGTTTTCCTCTTGCAGCACTGAGAATCTAGACTCAAGATATTGAGCAGATATGGGCCAGTCATAAAAATGCATCTTATAGTTCCCACTGATTACTCCTCTCCTAGACCTTTGAGCTGCTTCATGGAAAGATGGCAGATACCCCACCGAGACTCACAGGAGATAAACACCTCTGCACTGCTGCTTTTGCCCCTGCAGCAGCTCTTACCCTGGCCAGGTCAGCACGTTCCTCCTCCTTACATATCCAAAGAAGTACTCTGGCTTGGCAGGGAGCCTGGGAGGTCCAGGGCTACAGCTGGTCTCTGACAGGTAATGAATCACCTTGACCTATGTCATCTGCCTTCTCTCTGAGCTAAAGCAAATGGGCTGCATGGGGAGCCTGTGGAGCTTCTGCTCTTTGGCGGTCAACTTACTCACCTTGAATTCCCTGTGCACTTTCAGGAACTGCTAATAAAATTATTAGGGAACTGAGTTTGAGAAGCAGCAGTACGGAGTTTGCAAAGCAGCAGCAGCCCAGGCATATATGCGCTAGTGTGAATGAGAACTGATCATCCTTGCTGCCAGAATACTTCTGCTCTTGAGAATAATTAATCACATCTGCTATCCAGCAGGGATCATCGCCCATTAAAAGCCACCTATTAATATCTCATCAGCATAACATTTTGCCTATCACTCTAGCACCTTGCTGGCAGATGTCTGACACTTTATATGAAAGTTTGCGGGCCTAAGTCTAAAGGGCAAATCCTGCTGACCAGTCATAACAGGTAACACACAACAGCTGCTGAGCAGCATTTTCCTAAAACATTGGCCAGCCCTTGGTGCTGAAGGACAATGGGGCAGGCTCCATGCTTTCAAAGCAAAGCTGAAGCACACAAGTCTCTCACACTGCAGCTTGTTTAAGCAAATCAAAGGAGCTGGCAATGCTGCATCAGTCAGGAATGGAACAGTAAAACCGAGATAAGAATGAATACAGTAAATGAAATCGAAATGAAATGAAAAAGAGAGAAACTAAACAACAGAATAAAAGAAGGGGAGGAGGGAAATGACTGAAAACATCAAGGAATGATGATTACATCTAGTTCAGCTTAAGTAACTGATTTAAAATTACTTCCTTTTAAAAAAGAATTCATCTATTTTTTCCTAGCCTTAAATCATCTGAACAATCATGCTGCTCCTATTCTAGATAAACTTCTACAATGAAGTAAGTTGAAAATGCTGTATTTTTTTAAATGTTGCTACTGCTGGATAATGTTACCTCAATTTACAAAAAGAGCCTGTGGGCAAAACAGACACTAGCCAAATGTTACTCACATAGTTACTCTCCAAATCTTCCATAAACTACTTCTGTGCTTAAAATTATGTATGTTTATTATTATTGTAGCATCAAGCACTAAAGATTATGACTTTTTTATTTTCAGAAAATACAAACCCCAAGAAAACTGTCTAGCCTTAAGAAACAAAAGTAATCTTGATTTGCAACCATCTAAACTACTTTATTTTTAAATACAAACAGAATGACCTCTTCAGGAGCCTAGGTGAGGCTTCTGAATTCATATTCAGACAGCTTAATGTGACATTTTCAAAAGCGCTTGAGTGACATGGAAGCACAAGGTCCAAAGCTCCCACCGGCAGATCCTGCTGGAGAACCATGAGCCATCAGCTTCCTTGACATGCAGAAGTGCTGCATCTGGCAGGGCATGGGCAGCTGCAACTACTGCTCAGACCTTTTACTCCTCAGCTTTGCCTATCCTGCTTCTGTGCTAAGGATACCAATGAAGGCCTGGAACTGTGTATCCCAGCTTAGACAAGAATTCTGTAATTAAACTTAGTAAGAAAAATACTCCCTACGCAATCTAAAGCTTTAGAAGGTTCTACCTAATCTGGAGCTTTTACAGTTAAGGAAGTTAATATACAGTATGGTCTTCATATACTTCACTGATCAACTTCATATACTCCACTCCACTTGAACTGCCTCTTGGAATTAAGACCAGGGCACAGGAATCTGATATTATTCCCCTGGACCACTAGATACTCTTTCACTCTCTGCCCTTCCCTGTGCTGTAACTTCATTTTACTGTGTGATTACATCCTTCTGCCTCCTGGCTTACTCCCTGTTCACTTGCAATTTCTACACCAGGGAAGGCAGAGACAGCTGCCTAAGCAGCTGCTTAATTTCTGCCATTTCACCAACCATTTGCTGAGAAGGTTGAAAGCTGTTTAGCAGGCTTGTATACTGATGGGAAATTCCTGTGGATAAAAAGGAACTACTGGTGATGATAATGTAAAGAAAAGTAATCAATGTATTGCCTGGGATGTATAAAGAAAAGCACTGGGAGTGCAGACCTGTAGACCTACTCATGCATCCATATTAGCACCGGTGCACTGTAAGTGATGTCCACTGTGGGATGGCCAAGGCTGGAGCGAGGCACCTGGGCAAACGCAAAGTGACCTCCCTGCAGTCTCTTCCAGCACCCTGTGCTCTCCACCTGTGAGGTGTGAGCTTAGGTAAAGCCACTGGCACACATTTCACTGCTGGCTACAATGCCATGAGGGCATACAGTCCTGCAACCCAAGCAAATTGGAGCATGTCCTTCCCTCTTTGCACTGCATCAGTTAGTAACGTCCACCTTTAGCACGGATAAGGTCACGGCTGGAGCAGCTATCAAGAACAAGGCAGACCATCTGGACAGAGTCCAGAAGAAAACAGGGAGAGCAAGCAGAAATCCAGCAACTGAGAGCTACAAAGAGAAGTCAAAGAGATGTAAATGGAGAAGGAGACAGAGGAGACCATGTTAACACTCTTCAACAGCATGAAAAGCATATTCTTCAATCCATAATTCCACAGTGGCTGAGACAAAAGCAAATGAGCTACAACCACAGCAAGACAGATCCAGGTTTGACATTTGTGATGAACAACTGTTCATCATGCTGACCGGTGGCTACGCAACTCAATATTGAGGGGGCTGCAGTTCAATTACATGCTTAGAGACGCTGACAGCCCCCAAAGTCCAATGAACAAGAGCTATACAACTGGCAATTTGTGCAACTAACTGCTCCTGTGGCTGAACAACCTTGCAGCAAATGCTGCCTACTTCCTACGGAGATCAGAGAGTCCAGAAGGAGCTGGATGCGTCTTACTCGGCAGAAACCTGTATTAGTACACATGGACTTCCATTTTAAAATCCTGCTGTTACAATTAAGCACCGCTCGCCCATCACCACCGAAAAGCCGCATTCTGTTTGCATTTTCTTCTGCCGTTGCCAGGCAACCAAAGAATCTTTTAAATCTGTAAATGTAGCAAATATTTTATTTTGAGCCATTTTAATATTCAGCCTGATGAAGAGCTGATTCATTGACATTTTTTTCTTCAGATGGGTATAATTAAGGCTCACACTGTAGCCTCTAGAGTTGGTAGTAGGTTGAAATTACAACAGATGAGGCAACAGCAGGAAAAAGCACAGGTTTAGTGTTATTTGAAAAGGGAACGACACATTGCTCACACTTCAACCTCATGTAGCACAGGCCCTTAGCACAATGCCACTTCACAGAACAGAAGAATGAGATTGCTTGGATTTAGATGTAATGAGATTGTTTAGATGTAATTTTTTGCATGCTTAAGTTCATCTATTTTTATCTCAAGAACAAGTGCAAGAGATGAAAACAAAACATAAAACGCACATGACTGAAGTAACAGCCACAAATCATTTTATTTGCAAAGTATGGCATGCATGACTTCAATCCTATTAGGTATTTCTCAATGCCCTTTGAAAAAAAAAAAAACCAGACAAGTCCAATTAATAAACAAATAGACATACACCTGTATCACCATATGACAATATGTAGACGATCGTGTGCACTGTTAAGCACTATTAATGATATAATATACATTAACTTACGTACCTCCACTGTGACTTGTCCTAAAAGTACTAGCAGATGTTTTGTGGCAATCTTGCTGCAGTGATTTAAGATTTTTCTACTTCCAGTTCTTTCTTTCCCTTTGCTGGATGTGCCTCCTCAACAGCCAGGCGTGTGGAAGAGAGCACACACTCACCTCTCAGTCACTAGGTGCAATGTTTGCATTTTAAGCAGCCTAGTAGAGACTGCCAGTGACCCTGTGTCTGAGCTAAGAACTGCACTGTGAATGGGACTCTGCCAAGGCTACCATAGGGTGCATGGCTGTGGGTGACAACATTGAAAACCTCTGCACAAGATACATCAGAAAACGTCTGGCCAGGCCTTAAACCTCCCACAATTGCTCACCAAAGTTGCTCACAAATCATTGGTTTGTTTGTCTAAAAAAAAGCCCTTAAGCTATCACTGCTTACCTCAGGGGCATCAGGCATTAAGCTGATCAATTTATGTTTATTCAATGCTTTTGAAAACCACTTTCTGCACATTCAAAGTTCTCAGTGTTGTCTACTCTGCAAACTAATGGGAATTCTACCACTGACGCTCAGGGGAACAAAACTAGGTCAAAGCAAAAAGCTTTAAGAAACATTATTCTCTCTTTTATTTTTAAGCCTTCCAAAAAGATGCTGGACACCGCAGCTTCTTGACATCTTTCTTGTGATCCTGTTTAGAACATCAGGACTTCACACAATTGCTTTTATTAAACAAAACCCACATTTATGCATTATTAAGATTCATACTATGCACAGAAAAGGGAAGAAAATCATTTCAAAACATGACATGAGGAAAAAAAGAAACAAGCTGTTTATTTAAGACCTCAATATGTGACCTTATCAACCTACAAGACACATTAGCACAACAAAACCTTAAAACCAAATGAAGATTTATGCTGCCAACGTTGAGCTAAAGAAAAACAAATGGAGTAAGACCTCAGCATGAATATTCCTCACAACAATTTCCAAACAGATTTCAAAAACAAAAAATATAACTCCCCCAACAAAAAATAAAAAGGTGCATGCAGTAATTGTGCTAAAATCAGTGGTCATATTATTAGCGATCTCAGAGGATCTAAGAACTTTTACAAGCACTATTGTATTTTGTTCTAATGAAAGTCCTCCGGAACACAGCTTCTCCTTTAAAATTGATATACAACATACCTACAAGCTTTAAAATAGCATTCAAAACTCAAGACAATGTTAGTATCATTGTCATCACATTTGAGTTTTAAAATGAGCTTTTTTTTTTAAAGTGCCACTCTTCTTCCTCAACCCTTGAAAGAAGGATCACCACAAGTCAACTGTGCTGCATCTAGCAGTTTCCTTCACATGTTTTCCATGACGCAGCAGAGCTCTAGAATACTATGCTGCAATATTTACAGGCCTCATTTACTACAAAAAAAAAAAAAAAGACTTTTTTTTTCTAGTTAGGAAATGAGTTAAAGTAACCTCTGCAAGGCTGCAAGGCAGTAACAGCTCTTGTGGTCTCAACCTTTAGACAAAGCAGTATTTCCCATCAGTCATGATTATGGGCAAAAAGTCATTGTTCATTAAATTAAATGGTCTGGAAAACAAAGCAAGCTTGGCTATTTGCCAAGCAAATGTCTTGGGAGGCTCACTCTTTCTCTGAGTTTCTCAGGCTTTCAAAGCTCTTGATTCATTTGCTGTATTTCACATGCCACCTGGATATGAATTTCTTCTAACTCCTACCCCTTAAAGAATGATTCAAATGCTTATAAGAACCTGTAGAAAGACAAAACCTATTTATATGCCTGCAAACAGTTCAGGATCTATTTTTTAAACATGACATTGGTAGTACACATCAGCTCCTCCTAAAGATAGTTACCTGATCAATGCAGGGCTCAATAGCTCCATTACAAATGGTGCTATCACTGCCAGCAAAGACACAGTTCAGCAAGACCTCTTTCAATTTTTCCTTGCAATAATTTCCAGGCAGAAAAGCACATTCAGTCTGCTCCTGAAAAAGGGTTTCTCTTAGGCAAACTATTTCTGATAGTCCAGGTGGAAAACAGCAGGATGATCTTTTGACTACTTCCAGGGATATGAATGCTAAATTAAGAGAATATCAGCATCGTACTTTTGTTTTTTCCTCTGTATTTCCTAGTCAATCTAAGTATTTTTTTAAAAACAAATAACTAATTTCTGCTAGTCTTACTCGTATGCTGGTCCCATTATTCACCTAAGATGCACATTTTCCTTCTTGACTTCCTCCCTAAAGACTTCCCTACTAAAGAAATAGTGTCCAGAAACAAACTAAGTATGTTAAGTTCAATTTCATCATTGCATCAATTGCCATCGCTCCAGAATGGCCTGATGATGCATAAACAGTCATGATTTTTATATCCTACTGCAAATTTATGTGTACAGTATTTTTTCCAACTCTCGGACTACCTTCATTATTGTTGCATCTCAGTCAGATCTTTCCTCTCTCTACCAAGCAGCTGTGTTGAAAGTCACTTTTCTGAAGTTGTATCAAGCAAAAGTCTCACAGATCTGGTTCAAACTGGCATTTTTTCTAATCTCAGCTGACTTTTTCAGCCCATATTTCTATTTTATATTACGTCATTGTCCCTACTGATGTTCTATAGAATTAGTGTTAAATGTAGAACTGTACCAGCAATATATTACTTGCTCCAGTAATTCTTCCCTCCATGTACTCAGTGATGCAGTGCTATGTTCAGCTTGAAAAAAGCATAACATTTATTTTAAGTCAGAATTTCATACACGTTGACAATATATCAACAAGAGAGCCACTAAAGAGCTTCTGCAGAAAGTGCTAATTTAAATTTTTGGATGTTGCAGAATTAATTGTTTTCTCTTACCTAATTATGCCATCGCCTCATCAAGTACTGACCGCTGTAGAACAGGAGCAAGAGCCCCCAGATCAATCTCAGCAAAATGAAATTTGGCAACAAGTAATGTGATTGTACCACAAACCTACGTCCTCCACATCCCCTTAATGTCTTCCTAATCAAAATATTTTAAGCTATGGAAAAGGATTACTCCTTTACACTGTTTACTAGTAGATAATTTAATCACTTCTAAGCCTTCATTGCAAAAGTTACACACTGTATTTTGGGCTGGCCTCTGATAAACCTTCAAAGAAAAGATGACAGTAAAACCTTAACCTACCTTGTAAAGAGTAACCCTGCCAGGAAAGCATAATGGTACCAACACTCCTAAGCGGCAAAGAAATAATTTAGAATTCAGCACTTGACATGCAGGTCAGTCGTTCTGGTAGCATGAATAGCACAGAGGTAATGAGACCACAGAATAACAATAACATCCCTCAAGTCAGATGCAGTTTCTGAGGAAAAACCTGTAAGACAAAAGCAGGAAGACTGCAACAGAGGAGTGTCACAAACACAAGATCCATTAAGAGGAAGAGGGCAAATAGAGGTACATACGAACTTTCCTGAAAACGGATAGCTTTGGGCACATACTTAAGTGCTTCCAAAAAACACTTCACAAAAAAACAAACAAAAAAACCCATGACTTTATGTGTACTCTAACATAACTTTGGCTGCAGGACAAAAGACAGACAAAAATGATCTAGTAGGCCCTAAGAAATATAAAGGATATGGCAATACTTTAAAAAGGATATGAAAAATGAAGAAATAAGGCTGGTCTAATAGAAAAACAAAGAAAGCAATAGTTAGGAAGTTTCAGGTAAAACTCTAAATGAATCTGATTTATTCTTGTTTCAGTAATTTAATAGATATCCTCCAAAGTCCAATAGCATTACTACTGATCTTGGCTTTCCCTGTCAATTTAGAAAGAAAGTGCATTCTAAGTCCCACATGCTTCTAACAAAAGAGAAGTTACCAATGCTTTTTGTAAGAAAAAGAATGTGTGGATACAGATGAGCAGAAGGTGCAAGAAAATATACAGAAACAATTCAGAATAATGTCAAAAATGAAAAGGAACAAAACCAATGTCAGAAAAAAGAAACATTCATAGTAAGTTTATTGAAGTAACCAAGTGAACAAAAGGCAAAGAATTTAATGAGCAAGTATAACTATTAACTACACACACTGTTCTACCTCATTTTTCTTTTCTTATGGAATCCAATAACATCACAATGGAACAGTGACATGTTCCATTGTGCCATTATATGATTAACAGTATGGAAAAGTTGAAGGAAAGCCTAGACAGTGCCAGGATAGATATTTAACTTGAAAAACAGCACTGAAATTTATCTGCACTTACCCATAGAACTCCTCTTATCGAAAAAAAAAAAAAAAAAGAACATTTTTTGGTACTGAAAAAAAGCAACTGGTAGAAAGGTAACTAACAGCAGAAAGGAAACAAAAATGTTGTCCTTTTATTCCTTCTTTACAAAAATCGAAGAATGCTTGGAAGAAGGTGTTACTCAAACAGAAGATCATGAAGGGTGTTTCTCCTCATTTCTTACATTAAATATAGTTCTTAACTCCTCAGATTTGGCAGGATAACTGAAAAATAATGAGAGGATGAAATTATGATAAAGTAAAGCAGAGTTGCTTCTGACTTCTCCAGCTTCTCTATAAAGGAGAAAGAGGACGTTGAATCTGGTTATTTAAAACTCTTTGTTTACTTTTCATTTCTGCTAAACCTATTTAATATGAACTCAGAGAAACAGATGGGAAAATCTCTCACTGTGGACACATTTTTGCAGGACTTCAGAGAATCCTTCAATAGAAACAACCTGTCCTAGCCTTCCTGAACATTCTTAGACAAACAGCAAGGAAAAAAAAAACTAATCAAGGGTTTTTTAAAAGAAACGGTAAATAAAAGAAACCCAGAGGTGATTTCTTTTTGAGATGGAGAGTAATGAAGTTTGGAAGGTGTACAGACAAAAACTAATTTTCCTTGGACCTCACCATTAGCTCTCAAATACAGTAATTTTCACCTGTGGAAGATCAGCACCATCATGACTAAGTATAGGGGCTAGTAATCGAGAAGAAGGAAATTACTTAGAGGTATTGAAGAGCTGCAGTTTAAAACTGGAAGGCAGAAGAACATAGCTTTAATGATCAGAGCTTACGAAGTGCCATGAGGGGTGAGGCCAGCAGCAGCTGTGGGCACCAGGACGCAGCCGCCGCGAGGCAGAGGCGCCAGCTGAGACTGCTGGACTAACCGCGCAGACATGGGGCAGGCAGGCGGGAACTGAAAAGCCCTCTGGGGAGCGGTGGCCACTGGCATGTTCACAGCAGAGTGGGTGGGAACTCTGAGTGAAGCTCCTTCTGTAGCAAGGGGAGCTGCCGGTGCACATGCACTTCAGCCACGCAAAGCTGCCTGGCCTCTGCCAGTTCCTCTGCAATCTCTTGACATCCTAGTTGCACTTTGCCTCTCACTTTTTAAAATATCTCCCTCTCCTTCGTCATTTTCTCATTGTTGGGCTATTCCGGGGGAGAGTGGACGAGGGAGTACCAGTACGATCAGTGACCAACTATGGATGCTTACTGGAAAGTAGTGGAATGGGGCAAGAGCAGAACAACCACTCCCCGTGTATCTGCTCCAGCTATCAGGCACTGAGGCCTCACAAGCCAGAGGCTGCATCAAGGCTGTCACTAGCTATAGATCTGTTCTCCATAAATGCGTTGTTTCTTCTCCAACACATCCTCTTCCTTTTTAGCTTCCACATATCCTGGGGCAGCGACTTCTATAATCTTATTACAAGAGCGCAGAAAAGAAACAAATTAAAAGAAAGCCCAAACACTTTTTATGGTTATATGAAAACTGGTGCCTCAATGTTTAATTGAGCTTCCCTTGTGAAAAGATCAGCTATTTTCTATATACTTTTCTCTTTAAAATATTTTTTCTCATGTTATTTTATGTTAACCTAACTAGTTTCTTCCTAGATGAAAGCTGCATTAAAGGTCTGATCATAAATATACATTTTTTTATTTCTTAAACATAAAATTAACCAAAGCTGTCCTTTTTTACGCTAAATTTGCTGGGAGTTTTGTTGTTGTTTTACTGGGTTTTTTAACAGCTAAGTGCAGTGGATTTTAGGTTCAAAAAAAAAAGCTAGTTTGTCATAACATATCTTGAATTTTAAAATAGTTCATTCAACACAGAAATGTATTTCTCATAATAAACCAAACTACAGTAACAGATTGTGTCCAGTTATTGTATTAGTCAAGAGTCTAGAGATACCAGATCCTTAAAATCACACATTGCATCTTTATTCATAGGCTGAAAAAATACTTTTCTAATTTCAAAGTTTACAATCTTTTCTTCAAATTCTAAATTTACTCATTTAATTTACTAAATCTGAAGAATATTCTTTCCATTCCCCAACAAAAGCCTACACATATAAAAGTGGGTTCAGCCATTCAATAAACCTCAGTGCCAGACAATAAGCCATTGTCATAGACATTAGTGATGATCCTAAGACTCAGGCAAGAATCTACTGCACTGAACAAGGAGCTGAGGAATGACTCAAACTGATTTAAGGAACTAAGATGACTTTCAAAGACTTTCAAAGGCATACGAGAGGAGTGCAACATACAGTCCCCTTGAAAACAAGAGGAATGTCAAGATTTTTTGAAAAATCTCATCCTTTTTTTTTTTTTCTAAAAAGGAGCCAGTGCAATGCAGTGCTGCTAAGCAGTTTCTAAGTTCCCTAGAATCTTGCAGCCCAAGTCAGAATGCCTCAGAACTGAAGCACCATTTCTTCACTGCAAAACTCTCCTAAATCGCCTCAAAGAAACCAAAGTCATGGAATATGCAAGGAAATAAAGAATTTCAACCATATCAGACATTCAACAAGAGATGCCTTCTTCACAGATGCCATCATACTGCAGAAGCATGAACACCAAGGAAAGGAAACCTCCTAGCAGTTCATTCTAGTCCCAAGTGCTCTCTTCTCTGCCCAATATCTAAAGGAATAAAACCATGGGAAAGATCACACAGGAGAGAGATATCATTAGCAATAGCCAGAGAAAGAAGAGCGCATTACTCAAGCTGTTTACTTCCCCTGTTCAGTTGCCTCTGCTTCCTGCACACACCTGTTCACAGGCCAACTGATCATGTGCTAAGAAAAAATATTGCCAAGAACAGCGAGGAGCCGAGGAGAAGTCATCACACAAAACATAGTTCCCTTCCTTTTCATCTTACACTCAAGAACAATACAGAGATGACTTTAGTTGTTTATAAAAAAAAATCAGACTGATGTCTATAGCCAGCTACTGTATATCTCAGAATTAGTGCATTAGTACAAAGTTAGTGCATTTTTTTTTTCCTGCAGTATACTCTTCCATACTGGGAAAGAACATAAATAATCAAATACTTGCTAATTAATGTATCATCCTTCCAAATACATTAGCCACCTTGGAATCAGAGAAACAAAACACAAACATTTTTAAAAGATCCACACTGCAAGGCAGTGTGAAGGCTTTGCACCTATTTGAGTTCATTCATGTCACAAGATAATCAGGTCTCCCCTTATGCTACCACGTAAGGTCTGTTAAGTACCCAGCAGGATAAAGATGAAAGCGGAATAGCATTCTACTGCTAGCCATTATGTAACAAGCTTCTATAGCAAATCAGAACACCCAATCTCATATTTATACAGCTTATAAACAGGAAAGTTCTCTTGAGTATTTTTTTCTGTTAAAGAAGAAGGAAACATTTATGCAACTACTACAGATGTCTTTTTTCCTGCAAAATCAGCAGAATCCAGAATGCTTTGTCTGACACTGGAGTTAGCAACTATTAAATATTAAGCCATACACAGCTCCTCCTTCTCAGCCACAATCTGGTGATATGAAAGCATAGCTTAGATCCAGAAAAGCAGAAAATGCGTATGTGAAGATGAATTGAATTCCTTACATTACTTTAGGGTAGAATTATTACAGTTCACCATACATACTATTTGGAAACTCACTGGAGAGCTCATTCACAACACTGTGAGATAAAAAAATGACTTCAGCTTGTTGAACTGGTCATCTTATCTGGTTCAGACAGAGGTAAGCCGACAGATTGTTTTTGATTAAAAGCCTGTCAGGTTTGATATGATTTTTGCAAGACTAATGAATGTTAGCTGGGCTCTGTCTAGCCTTAGTTCAGAGGTTCTGAACATAATCACAAATCAAGGGGCAGAAGGTAAGATCTAAATCAGTTGTTTTCCACTGTTTATTTCAAAACCTGGAAAATAGGACATAGTGAACACCCTAAAAAGTCTCTCATTCCTATCCCTTAAACATACCTCTTGCACCTCTGTTCCATCACTAACAGTTTATCTGTTCAATCACTAACTGAATCAGCTAATCCACTTGCACGTTTAGGTACACCAATCATTCACTCGTTTACCTCACTGTTATATTAGCGGGGATATTAAAGTCATTTTTATCATATCTTGATCTTACAGATATCTTATATTCTGCTGTAGGAATAGTTATAGCCATAGAGACAAACACACGCACACACAAACACAATCCTAAAGTAAATTAATGCTGACCTTACCAGTGATACCTACTATTATTTGTATGGCCTAAGAGAATGATCCCATATATTTATTTATAAATGACACAATATTTTTTACCTTCTTCTGGTTAAATATATCTATCCAAATCAATAAATTATTTTGGATATATCTGAGCCTGCAAAATACCAATATGCAAAACCAGAAGTATCTTACCCCTCATTTTCAATAGCTAACAACTAAGAGAGAAGTATTCCTAGAAAGGTTGTCTCAAATCAACTTGTTGGAGCAGCCTAATATTGCCGTCTCCCGAGGACCAGATAACAGTCAGATGGACTGCATTTCATATCAATCATGGTAATTCCTATGCTTATATCCACAAGGGAATGCTGTCACTGTAATGAGCTATTGCTTTAATGTTTGATGTCTAGATTTGCAAGAGTCTAGCCCAGATTAAGTGTCTGATTTAGGGTTTGGCAAACATACTATGTGAAATGGTATAATTCTGTAACAACAACTATCCTGTCTGTAGATGTGGAAGCTCACTGAGTAAGCAACCACTTAGAAACCTAAAATGTCACATTAGGAGTATACGCAAAGCCCAACAAGTTGCCTTGGAGAGAGACATACAATGAGGACAAGACATTTTCCTTATTCAGAAGTAAACAGGCATTACATTTCTGTATTTCAGACTTAATGGCACACTGCAGCTCGGTGTTATTGCCACATTATTTCAAATTATACAGAATTTACCTAGCTCCTGCCTCAACACTATGCATCATGTCTGTCACATACGCTTCTGCAGTATTTTGAAATGTCTTTTCTAATGCACATTCCAATTCATGTTTTAAAAAATGATGTCTTTGCATTCTACTGAGTGTCCAAGCAAGTGACCTTTTCACAATTTAAAATATATTGTGGGTGCTTACAGACTTCTTAGTACAGCAGTCAGATCAGACTGTGGTTTAGTCATAGGAAAATAGCACTGATTTCTTTTCTGCTGCCTTCTCTCTATATCTCCCAAGAGGCTTACCAGGGTGGAAAAACAAAAAAGAAGGTAAAAAGCATAGCACATAGACCTTTCTATCAAACTTCCTTAATAATTTTTTTCCATTTCTCCATGAACAGCACTCAAGGAATGCTGTATGCAGTTTGAAATAACTGGTTGTCAAACTACAATATTCATGGCTGCGACTCCAGAAAAGGCTAAATTAAGGCTTCTGTAAAATGCTGAACAAATGTATAGCTATGCCAGAGATGTTAAATTCAGTGCAAAACTAATGGGCTTTATACAAGGCAATGAGTTAAATTATTAGAAAGGGAGGGGGAAAATGAACTGTAAGAACAATCAGTCATTGTAAAGAAACCATCCAAACATGTCAGTGTGGATCATTACATAATGTTCTCTGAAGGCACTTGTTATGAGCAAACTTAACTGTTTCTGTTCAGGGACGCAGCTTTCACCAACGCTACGCTGTTAAATACCAACAGACTGATTAAAATTGGCTTCTCTCATACGTGTGTGCATATGCATGTACGTGCGTGCATTTGTCCTGTGTGCATGTCTGAACCAGTGTATTTAACAACAACAAAAAAAGTCCAGGACACTATAACATGAGGATTACAATCTTCATTTGGACATGTGTCTTTTTGCACATGCATGGGCTAAGGCACAAAGCAAAGGAAAGGAGCTAATACTGTGAATTCCAGTGTTGCCTGGTATAAAACAACTGCTTAACTGAAGAGGAAGAGAATAAGGGTACTCTTCTGAGCCAAATTCCCAGTACACAGCACATCTGGAGTCAGGATAGACCACATCGATATGTTACTCCATCCTTTCCTTTCTTGGGATTCTGGACCGGTACAGGGCTGGGCTACTCTAAACAGTGTTAGTAGAAAACAACATGAAGGGACTTGTTGTTCATGCAGAGATGATCAGCCACACTCCATTTTTCTGACCCTAAAATCTACTTGACAGGATATGGCTGTACCTTCCATGTCCTGTATCAGCAACAGCTGAACTTGCCGGCCAAAGGATCACTCAGCCAAGGAAATACTCCAACAATAATTAAATCCGCTTACTCCTAGGCCAGCAAAAAAAAAAAAAAATACCTATGATCTGGCCTTTATTTTAGGTAGTTAAGATATAGTTTAACAAGAGGAAAATATTCAATGTGAAGGAATTTTCTTGGCATTTTTCTTTAGAACTTGCATGGCTCTAGGCAAGAGTAATTCTGACTGCCACTAAGTTGTCCGATTTTTTGGTTTGGTTATGTCAGATAAAGTAGCTTTCTCTCCCTTCCTACAAAGCAAAACAATGCAGCAATTACAAGATTGCCTAGATAGCACTCACCTCTTAAAAAAAATGCTGGGGGTACAATCCGTTTGTGTGTTAATATTTCAGCTCAAGATCCACTTAAATAAGAGTATGGAAAAGGTATAAAGACACCTTAATCCTGACACTTCTTAAAACTCATTTTCCACACAAGAAAAATCTAGTTTTCTTCCTAGTGCTAGCTCTTTAGAACTGCTTGAAGCTTTCATCCCTTTGCTGTATCATTCTATCCTTCAGTCCTGTTCTTATTCTATTTATTCCCTTATCAATTTTCACAGACCTCAGTATCAGACATGAATTTGGCCCTCTGCAGTGTAATGGTTCATCTGGCATTCTTGTAGACTTTTGTAGCAATCTCACTGAGTTTGTGTATTTTACTCTCTTTTTTGCTTTTTTATTGACTAAAGTGATTCGCACTGTTTGTTTACATTTTTATATTTTATCCTTATAGTTCCATTTTTTGCCACAGTTTCTTCTTCCTAATTTCCCTGTCATACTCATGCTAAAAAGATAGGCACTTGAATAACTCAGAACTTCGTAACTACCAAAAATAGAATTTGGAAAACTTAGATTGCATTTGCTTCGTGAAGCCCCTTTCTCATTTCACCTGCAGGAGCTATGAAAGTCAGGCAAACACCCTTCCTAGGCTCTTTAGAAAAGGCTGGATTAAAAAAGGTGGAGGGACTCCATGGAATTTTCTGGCATTTTATTTTTGAGGAACAGATGAGTGACCTGCACACAAACAAATTAGGAAATGTGTTCCTCTGTGCTACAAATATTGCTTTGTATTGCTAATTTTTGTGCCCAAAGGTTGTAGAGATCCTGCCACACAGCACAAAAACTAGATTTTACTTTTAGCTTGAAAACATTTGGAAAAATCTTTTTTGTCATTTAGAAATCTATTATCACTCCCTTTTAAATTTTAACAAAAACAGTTTCCAGAACTGACATCCTGGTACTGGCCAGCTTGGACTTCCCATAGAAAATTCAGAATATATCTGTAGTTTCCCTTCCAACCACAGTGCGTTGTTGGGCCCTCTAAGTCTTTTTCCCTCCTATGTGTGATTTTTATCTATCTGCAACTAGTGCTCCAGATGTGCAACACAGCTGGCTACTGGGGATATGAGAAATCAAAAGGTAAATAGATGAGAAACCTAAGTAAAGGGGAAAAAAATAATTGGCCCTTCAGAGAAGGAAGACAGGAGTAAATGAGGCAAATGAGATAATGAAGGAGATGAAATGGAGGGTATAGCTTGAAATAATGGCCTACAAACTAGAGATTAAGTGTGATGCTAAATCAGGCAGCAGAAAGCCCCTGCCAGAGAATAATGACACACAAATAGTCACAGATCCTATGCTACATCTGAGGGAAACTCAGCAAGCAAGAAAATTAAGTCCAAGAGGGTGGAATGAATCTTTGGTACAGCTCCTTATACTCAGACGGCTGTCATTGGAATCAGTGAAACCTTTGGACATCCTGGTTTTCTGCCCAAATATGCAGAACCTGAAAACTAGTCTGGAGAATTTAACTCAACTATATTTAGTTTTCCAGACTGCATCAGGCTGGCACTTGTTACCTGAAACACTGATCAACTAGTGTGTTAGATCTAAGAAAAAAAATTGGCACTCTTCCTTTTCTTGTCTTCACCAATTTGATCTCTTTGCCAAAATCTACATGAAAAAGGCCATTAGATGGTTACCTGAGTCATAGTACAGTGAAATTCAACAAGGAAAACTCTATCACATTTCTCTGCAGTTGTTTATGACAATCCAGTCAGCTACCATATACACAGTACTTGCAAGTGCTTATCATATACATGGAATGATTTGTCTTTTCAGATGGGAAAATTAAAAAGATACATAGAGTATTTATTTCTGTCCTGCTTATTCATGGGAGTCTTTGTCCACATTTTTACTTCACCTTTGTTACAGACTTCTCCCTTGCTCTTTAGTTCCTGTGTGCAGTGAATAAATTCAGCACTTGAACAGAAAAGGCAAAGGCTGAAGAACAGAAAGGCAAATTTGCAGCTATGCTTCGCAGTAAAGGAGATGCATTTCTCTCTCTCCATTCCACTTGCTCATATCTTAGCTGATCACTTGCAGAAAAAGAGGTTAATATTGTTTATTTAAAGATGATAATTCCTTAAGTGAGAACTCTATAGAACACACACAGAGTTATATTATCCTATTGTTGAAAAACCTGAACCCTGTATTAACTTTGGTCATAAAAATCTGGTATCTATATTTTTTGTCACCTGTTGCACTTGGAATTCAGGATGTTGGAAGTATTTTGTTTTCTACTAGATAATTGAATGCTTAATGCTGTGGGTTTTTTTCAGCCTATATTAAACTGGATTCTACTAACTTACTTTGCTTAAGTAGTGCTGCACTCCTCTGAAATCAACACAGGATCAAGTCAAATAAAATGAAGGATGTGTTTGGCTTGAAGAGTGTTTTATGCTTAAGAAAATGGTGCTTCTTGCAAATGAGGTATTAAAGAAAGTTAATGCCACAATATGGTACTATAGTGCTTAAATTGTTCGATCAGAAAGATTACCAGGGTTTTTTTTTTCAAACAAATCAAACAACCACCAAAACACTAATTCATACATCTTTTCAATTTGCATTAAACAGCCTATAAAGAACTGCTGTCACAAAGTTTTTGCTTATGGACAGACTATTTTGTCAAACCTAACTGCTCAGCACACATGAATTACTTTGGATTATATTGTATTTCAGAAAAATGACAAGACCGGACTGATGACGAAATTAAAAACAGATCAACAATTATTCTGGGAAACTTTTAAGCTAAAATGAACTAAGCAGAGAACTGAAATATTTTTGAAACAGAATGGAAACACTTTTGTTTGAACACAAAAATTATTTGGTTCATTCGCACACAAATTGACTTTCAATGAAGAGCATATTAGCAAAGATGAAATCTTCTAAAGTGCTATAATTACTGTAGACATATAAAAATGACATTTCACATTAATGAAGAATATTAAATTAGAGCTTTCAATAAAATATTACATTAACATTCAGTAGAAACCAGTTAGTTGGGTCCATAAAAATAATTAAAATCCCCAAAGTTAAAAGAAACGTATGAATAATTTTAGTCACACAGTTCCTGCACAGCTTAAGTTACTCGTATATATTTTGCAGTACATATACTCATATTTACTTGTGTTATCAAATATTTGCAGAACCATTCCCTTAGAATCCAGTAGGTCCAAGGAAACACAGCTTCCTGGTAATTTAACTGAAGAAAAAATACTGAATAAAAACCTTTCAAATGTAAAGCAGATATGTGACCCTGTAGTTACATCCATGGATATTTTCAGGTAGTACATTGGCTTTTGGACGAGATCCTTAATATTTTATTAGCATAATATAAACATAATAAAAATGCTAAGTGACATCAAGAGTAACTATCATAGGGTTTAAACTTTGCTCATTATATAATCCCAAGAGTTTATAAACACAAAGTTATTTGAGAAACATTATTTAAAGTAATGGTTGAGAGTTGATTCATTTCAACTCTTAAAAATAACTAATGAAAACAGTCTTAAGAAATGGTAAAGTACTTTGGCCTATCAAAAATCAAGTGCAACAAAAAAAGGCCTCAGCAATGAGCCTGGACCTATGTGATCAGTTTTCTTTCAGTAAAATTAACTGCTATTGCACTGTCTCCTACGAAGCAGTAGACAGTACAAATGGCTTTACCTTGTAGTAGCAGGAAGAAATGTATATAAAGCAAAAGCATCCTTTCAACAATGTTAATGTTTTGTACCTTACAAAACTAGTCTTCAATACCCAGTGATCTAGCTGGAACAGTTACTACCCTAGATGTTACAAATTTCATGCATGCATTCAAAACCTGGCATAAATCTCTTTGCCTGGATCACTCATTTCGCTTGTGCGATTCCTACTGCTGGGAGCACAAGACTGGCCACATTTCTACAATCCTCCCTCCAAAAAAGTAAACGTTTCAAGATCAAATCCGTCACAGCATCTGAGATTAGACTGGTTCAGAACAGGAAGAGGTAAAGTCAAACAGAAAGACAGTTTCCTTGCTCTCAAACTGCCTCACCTAGCATAAATAAGAAGGATCATTTACTTACAAAGATCTGAAGGATCACAAATGCATACTGTCTAATTGTCTTCTCCTAGAAAATAGAATGAAGAATATACAAGGATTTACTAGACATGTTTGCATCAATAGAGAGCTAGAGCAGGAATGGTCTTAGTTGGAGGCTGAGGCCAGATCCAGCACTTTACACTTCCACTTGAGAAGTGCAAAAGGCATTGGAAAAGCAAGGGACACAGACAAGTACCTTGTAAAAGCATTTTGTGCTCGCAAAAATACTTTGGCTAGTTCACTCCTGGGACTCAGTGGACAGTTATTTGAGAAACTTCAATAAATAAATAAATAAATAAAGCAAGACGCACGAACAACACTTCACTTTAGTGTCATTTTTAATTTCTGCATTTATCTGTAATTCCATCCTGCTGCAAACTGTCTCTTCATTTGCAAGGAGGCCCATTTTTATTCCCTCTTACTCCTGAATTGACTGTGATGGTGACCAATTTGAGTTAGGACTGTCAAAAGCTTAACTGGCTTCTAATAAATGCTTTCTAAAAAGTTCCTGTCTCGAAACAACTCTTTCTGTCCCTCATATTGCCACAGGGGGATTCTGTCTCCTCAACTGAAGTGGAAACCCACAAATAATGATTTAGCAAGAACAAGGGATTGGGGGCAGTGCATGACCTGGTTAGAGGAAAAGAAATTTTCTGTTAGTAGTGGATCTATTTCAGGATGTTCTCCTCCTATTCCAGGGATTCTCTTGCAAACTTTGTTAGGGGTCTCCAATCTCAGCTTCTAACCAAAAACCAACAATGACTATATGTATATGTTCTTCCTCTTCTCACACCTAAGGCTCTGGGTAGTCACCTTTCTAGTCAATAGGAAGAAAAAGTGGTCTCTCCTCAATTGCTGTAGATGCCCTCTACCCGTGTTGGGACAAGCTGAGAAGTACTAATTAAATACCAAGTTCAAGATGAAAGAAAATGAACACTGAACATCTGTTAAAATAAGTTATTATTCTAAAATTTAAATAGAGCTCCTCAGTATTGCTCAGGAACGTATAATAACACCATGTAGAGGTAGGTGTAATGGGATGCAGTCACCTTAGAAACAGATGTTCAGCATGTAAAACAGGAAGGATGCTTAAAAGGTGAACTCAAAGACTTAAGCCTTGTGGCTGAAACCCTGGCTTGACTGGAGTTCATGACAAAAGTACCATGAGTTTGGATACAGCCAGGGTTTCATCACAACAGCTTTTCTATTTCTGTCATATCTGTAGTCTTAGGAGAAGTGTGCAGAGCTGAGGAGTATACTACCTTGTGCCAGAAATACCCTACTAGAAGAGCTCTTCTCTTTTTTCCTTATGTGCAATAATTCCATCAAGGAAAAAGAAGCACCTAGGGAATCATAAGAGAGTTTAGGTTTATACTCTGGGGATTCTGACATCATTCCCACTTCCAACATATTTTTATTATGTAGATAAGTGATACTGTGTTTCTGAAGAAGTATTGTGGTAGGATGTAACAGAATTTGACATGCAGAAAGAAAACAAGTCTGCTACATAAGTGATATTTTAAAATGACATCAATATCAAAGATTCCTATCAAGATGACATACAAAAATCTTTCCATATTCTATTATTTCAAGGAAAAAACACTTGACATTGTTTGGCAGTATTATTTCCAAAGAGACACCATTTCCACTATAAGCATACCAGAAACGGAAGGTCCAAAGCATTGCTCCCTGTACCAGAGTCAAGACCTGTTTGTTGTCCATGCAATTCTACACTGGGAATGTACTTGTTCACATATTTATGATTTATTGACCATTTTTGTTTTCATCTGGACAAATATTATGAAACATAAGGCTCTACTTCTCACTGTCTTTTTCGGAGTGTACAAAATCAGAACACAGAGCGTCCTACCTGTCACTATTTGCAAAAGAAATTTCTGCAGATATTGAATCACACATTACAGAGCACAGAGCAAAATCTGAAATAGCAAAGCATTGTGTATTTTATTTATGCCTTTAATACAAGAAAAGTAAATAGATAACAAATATTTTTATTAGATAAGCAACGCAATTGGGAAAGGACTTCTGAGCAACTAGTTTGCAACAAAACTAAGACCAAGATTGTGAATGTCCTTTTCTACTTAAAGTTAGGAATTTTTATGCCATTATAGTCTTCTGAGACAACCTTTCTGAAGGTCTTCCAAAGAGTTGGAAATAATTTACAAGCAGTAATAAGAGGTCAAATTCTATGCTGCACCTCTAAGAGGATTATCTTAACTCCTTTCAGCCAGTTGCAAGAATGTAGTGATTTAAGACATGTCCTTGCATCCTCCTCATACATTCTCCCAGGGAAAGTCTGAGAAACTGTCCAAGAATCACAGAGCCTCACAGAAAGCTTGAAGCATGAAGCATGGTGCATATGGCAGCCCTATTACACCATGCTAACTTACGTTTCACTCCAACTCCTGCGCCTTCCCTGATGGAAAAGGGAACATTTTGAAAACAGTCCACAGAATACACTTGTCATGTGCATGCAAGAAATAGTTAAATGCAAGTCCTGTGCAGTAAAGTCCCCTAGTCACAACGTGTGTCCACAGAAGTGACAAGAGGCCGGTCCTTGCAGGAAAAAAAAATAAAAAAAGGCTAATTTCCTTTTTCATGGTGGAAACATTGGACAGCTGATCTTAACCCTGGCGCTGAATATTTCAGCTAGGCAAAACTTTGCAAGCTGCTCATCCCCACTGACCAACTGAAAAAGCTGTATGGTCTGAATGCAAGTTACTGTTTGGAAAAGTAGAGTAATCTCCAGGGTTTCAGAGCATGTGCATGGAGAGACTGCTGTCCTCTCAAAGGGCAGCATCTCTGAAGGTGCGGCTCCGCAGCTCACTTTGCACCTGACCACAAGCCCATGCTCTGTGCACACAACCACATGGATCTGGCTCAGTTAAAATAAGGGCCCCAGGATGTGGCAGAGTGTGCAGACTGCACCAGGCCTAATGAACAGCATCACTGCCAGACAGGGCATGAGCCAAATGATGTGGCAAAAAAAAAAAAATCCTTTCGGTTTATCAGCTACTCTGCTGATAAACCTACTAGCTATTATTTACATTGTGGGGCGATGGATAGGGCTTTGCCTCACTGTTCAAAACCTGAAAATTTGGTTGCTTCATCCAACCTCAAAAAAATGGCAGGTTCCAATTTATGGAAACTCAAACACCTCGTTACACTAATGAGAGACTGGGGAACGGCAATTTCCCTTCAACATAGTCCAGACATTAGCCAGAATCTGGCTGAAATAGCTATTGGGCTCACTAGCATCACTGGATTGACTGATGTACATGTAATTTCAAGAGGGACAAGAGGGTCTTTGCCCTTTTGTGCCTTTGTGTTTCAGTAATACTCCAGATACACAACACATATTGCAATAGATCATCACCAACTTTGCAGCCATATTCCATCTTATGCAGTCAATTGTTTTTGTTAAACTGATTTGCATGTGAAATATACCACACTGTACACTCCAAAACTCTTACAGATATTACCCATAATGAAAGAGCCCCTCAGTAAAGCAGATATGATTCCATAAATTTGATGCAAATTTGAGCATAATTCTCAATACTACCCAAATCTTGTTTTGTTTAGAAAATTAATTTGTTCTCTTATTATTAATCCGTATCAATATAGAGTAGTTTTTGTTTTCAGGAATGATCTATTATCAATCCAACATATTGATTACTGAGAGTAATAACATTTCTTTTTTAAAAAAATGCAGTTCACCACTCAAAGTCGTTTCCAAGGCTAAATAATATTATCTCTCAAAACTACTAATGTGGACCCCAGCCCCAGTTTTACAAACATTTACACATTAAACTCGCTTTACTAACAGGTTTTCACAATGGAGACCTCTGTGGTATGTTCTACTAACAATGCAAAATTTGATGGCAAAATTTATATTAAAGGGTATAAAAATAAATGCTGGACACCAACAGTCCCTCAGTTGCTCTGGGCTGTTCTATATAAATGGCCTAATACCTATGACATGTAATTAACGCTGCATACAAGAAACATTGAAAGCAACCCATTAATCTTAACTAGATGCCTAGTTAAAAGTGGTGGCAAGTTAACACTACACAACTGAAAATTTTTAGCAGGCAAATTATATGTTCCCTAACCATTTACAATTTACCAAACATTTAGTAAACAATTTGAAAAGTTTCGTAAAATGGTTTTAATTCAAACTTTTCACTTTGAGAGCAAACAGTTTAAAACCTAAAATTTTTGATTAATGAAGCTAAATATTTTAACAAGAAGCAATTTCCTGCTTAGCACAGACTAAAAGATATATGCTGACTTAGAAAAAAGGCATAAGGACTCCTTGTTTATTGTTTTTGCCCGATTTAGAATTGTCTCGAACAAGAAACTTCTGAAAGGCTTCATTTCTGACTCCATTTTTCTTGTCATTCATGTGATATTTTTGCAGTTGCTCAGTATTCATCACCCATACCTCTTAGCTGTTTCACATGGCCAAGTTGAGCTATGTCATAGTCATTCTCAATTGCAAGACCATCCAAATAATTAAAAGTCCACTGGGACTATGAGTCCCCTTGCCAATGAGAAATGTCTCCTGGGACACCCACGGCAAGCTCTGAAATATTTTAGAAGGATTGGCTTTGGAGACAGTTATTCTCAGTGATAATGAATATTGCAAATATGGGGAAATAGCTTTAAATTTTGAATGTGAACTGTCATGTGGAGATAAATCAGTAATGTAACTGGTTGGTGTGTCACCATGCATAGGCTCAGCATGTGGCAGGGGACTGCAGCTGACAGTTGAATGTCACAATATTTTTAAAGCTACAAAATATTGCTTACCATTGTTTTCTTTCACCTGTTGGAGTGACCATGCTTTCCCTAACTATTTTTATGCTAGCAAGAAAAACTGTTACTACTGTCAATGAAGTATATTTGAAAAGATGAATTAGGTCTCAAACACCATAAAGCTGGCTTAAAACAGTGAAATAAAAAGCAGATTTTTACTTATTTTCTAAGCTCTTGGATTTTTTTTTTATTTGACCCATGGATTGACCTTTAAGTAGCTATCCAAGTTTTTCTTCCCAAAACAAGACATCTAGAGACCACTCTGCATTTTCACCTGAAAACTTGAGATTCTCACATAATCACTCAACCTGAGGAATAGCAACATGAACAATATCATCAAGCATTGCATTAGTTATAACGCATAACCTTTGGAAAGTAAGAATATGCCTTATGTGAATCTACTACAGCTATCCTGAAAATGGTTTTCTCCAGAAAAGATAATACTATTCAAATTCTGGTTTCAAATTTTCTGGAGATTCTTGCACACCATTTCAAATAAAACAAAAACATAGATCTGGCTCAACTGCAAATATTGCCAAACAGCATTTGCACAGATTTCAAGTATTAGTATTTTTATCCTGATTCATATCCCCATTACATTTGCTTTTACTGAGTAGCAAAGCGATAGCGTTCAACGGCATGTGAAAAACAGATTGTAAGGAGGAAAGCTTGGGAACAGCTGGAAGCACTGGACCTTATATGTGCAGATTCCCGTCTTTATAATGTCACACTGCTCATTCTTTTAATTAGATAAAATAAACTCTAAAGAACCATCTTGAGAATCTATCAAAGTTCAGGACCCGGAATATTTTCATACTCAGACATTTATGTTTTCTGAGCAAAGTTCAAAAGTTTTGTAAGTCAACGTGTTTTAATAAGTTATAAATATTGGTGACAGCACTTAAAATCTATATCCAGGTCAAGACCTACTGTGCTACAAGCTGTATGAGTATTACACTGAGAGTCTGAGAAATAACACCATGTGGCTTGTTTTGTTATGGTTGAAATACTGATGAAGAAATATTAAAAATAGGCAATACATCTTTAAAGTAAGAGGGAGGAGCAGAACCAGAGTTCTTTAGTCTTGTGGACACAGTCTTTCCCTTTCACCTGAACAACAAGGTGCCACTTGAAGGAAGTCATTGGACCAATTTGGGACTATTCTCAAGGTCTCATAGAAATGTATATTCACAACGGCGAACCACAGACTAATCTACTTCTACTTCACAGCTCTCAAAGGAGTAAAAACTTCGTAATATTCTCTTCATGCTATTTTTGCATATAGAGCAACATCTGTCTGTAAACAAAACAGATATGTGAATGAAAGTAGGATGCCAGGTGGTCCCCTGGACATCTAAAAGGAGAAAGATCCTGGTTTGTCCGTGAAACGTGTGTGTCTAGGAACACATACTAAGGATAGTTCAGGGTCTCTGCTTTAGAAGAAAGGTTCAAGCCTTAAACATCGACTAAAAGTGTGTAGGCAATCTGTAAGAAGAGGCAAAGACTGCAAAAAATGGGAAGAATTGGCTCTGGCACACATGCATATTTTAAACACTAATCACAGAATGACAGACTGTGATATTGAGTCTTTACAAAATATACATAGTTAACACAAAGAAGAGTGAATGTCTGGCAAAGGTGCTAGCTGTGCATGTTTCAGGTGGAAACATCCAGCCAACTGCTGCCATAACTGAAATCGTCTGCTATACCTATACAAGACAGCTGAGAAGTATAGTGATATCTGTATTTCTTAAGCACAAAAAAAGCTCCCAGAGACTACATTTAAAAATAATAAAAAAAAAGCTTGTTACTACTGATATTGGTGAGAACCAGAAACTTACCTAGATGCACACTTTCAGAGGTAGAACTCTTGGTTATTTACTTAGCTCTCATCAAAAAAAATGGTTGACCAATGTTGATGTCCATGCAACAAAAAGGCTACCATTGGGAACTGTGGATTTTCTTTTTTTTTTTCTTTTTTTTTTTTGTAATTAAATACCTTGATCCTCACATGTTATTTTTGATAGAAAATTAAGATTTCACAAATATAGAGCTGTAATATCAACACAGCTGCACCAGATTATGATGCTGTAGTCTGACTGCATCTGACACGTGTTTCTTTCCCTCAGCCTTTTCACATTAAAAAAAAAATCCAGTTGCTTCAAAATAGTTCCTACAGGAGAGATATGAATATTTGATTTAGACTGGAGAACAGTTAGTAACACAATTAGCTCCCTTGAAAATCAATAGTAGGAATTTCAAAAAACGAGAACTGCCAAATTGGATGAGGACCTATCCTCTCTCTGAAGGTGGCTAGAAGCTACAGAGAAAGGCGCTCTCAGCGAGAAGCTGGTCTGCCTCTCAGCCTGAAAGAGCCTAATTTGTATTCTGCAGAATGAAGTTTAACATTCTCTCCAATGTTCCTTTCCTAATTATGGTAATTCTAGATCTTGCAACTACTATAAATTATAATCCTTTTGAATTCTTGATCTCAAAATTGCACATGGCAATGAGTTTCAAAATCAGATGCTTATTTTTCTGTTTTTTTTTTTTATTGATAGCTTTTCAGCTTCATTGTCTGTTCACATTTTTCCTCTTACAATACAGTAAGAAGAAAAGCACTCTTTGCCTGTACAATACTTGCCAGCACTTTATGTACCTTTGTCCCAATCTCTTTGAGGTAAACAGCCAAAACTCTCCAGTGTCTCCTTTTAGACTGTCTGTACATATTCTTTCTCCTTACGCATCTCAGAGTCTTCTGCTATCTTTTGGGGAGAAGCTAATCAATATTGCATAACATTTCATCAGGTTGTACCACTAAATTTTTTAAAGATATCGCAACACAAACACGTATTAATCTAGTTCCTATAGCACACCTACAATCTTGTTTGCAAGTGCAGTTAAAAAGCAGAGGTCTTTCACTGAACTGCTTACTGACTCTGCCTATCCCCTTTCATGAACTGATGTAGCAATATGAAACGTTGTGGGGCAGACCAATAGCACTTTGGGGGAATATACGAGGCTTGTATTTGGGATTTAACGCTTGGGCTATTCACCTGCCTGAATCTCTACAGGAGCGCAGAATCCTTGTCCAGTCCAATCTATACCACTTTGTGTCTTCAGCAAATCTTGATTCTACCATGACCACAACCATCTCATGTATAGGTATATTAAATACTGGAGCTGGTCCACAACCTTACAAAATCCCAATCTATTTTACATAGTCATTTATACAACCACAAAGCCAGTCTCCTGGCCAGCTTTGGGGAAATATCAATACTTTATCTCCGACTTGATGACAATTAACTTCTTTGGTAATTTCCTTCCCGGAGTTTTTCTAAAAACTGTGAAAAGCTTTCTGAACAGCCCAAATAATAATTTTATTTAAATAAAGAGCCTAAATGAAGTATGTTAAGAAAAAAATAGATCTAGCATAGGAAAAATAATAATAATAATAAAACAGATAGATCTAACCCTACAGGTGACAGAGTAACAAGAATGTCATTGAGATGGATGAAAGTTGATCAGTTCAGACTGGATTACTTATTTATTTCCCAGGAAACAGGTTCATTATTAATGAACTCTATTAATTATACTCATTATTTATCTAGTGCCAACATCTGAGCATCTTTCAAACATGCACAATAAGAAGATAAAAAGTACAAGAGTGTAATCTGAAGTTAATAGAAATTACTTTTGTTGACAGTTCTTGGGCAAATTTAAAGCTAGTAACTGTAAAGTCAAAAAGACTCATATCCCAAAGCTAATTGCTTAAGTCCAAAACGCAGAAATCTTCAAAAGAATTCTAAGTAGCTGTTACAGCTTCCCTCTTTTGTCAGTTTACTCCATTTACATGCGTTTAGTCCGCTACTCAGCTGCTGTAGATAAACAGAGCTCTGCTTCAGCCATACTGTATTACACCAGAGAGAGAGATGGTCCGTTTTCTCTGAATATTGTTTTTCACATATCTACCAACAAGATTTTAAATTGGCAATGATTTCACACTACCTATTATTTTCAGGAATAGACTTAAGAAACCTCAGACATCTCCCCCTTGTCCCCCACAAATTCAAGTATGCAATTTTATTAATCAAATGAGTTACCAGAAAAAACACAACTGGAAGAGTAAGCTTAGTCTGACTCCTTTTTCAGACACAGTTATAAATTTCAACAAATAGGTTATAATTGAACAGCCAGCATGACGTTTATTATTTTAGAAGGCTCAGCCTCAGTAGCTCAGTGTGATTTCAACTGGATTGTTAGTCACTATGTCAAATAGAAGCACTAATATCCAATCCACTCTGGCATCAGTATATGGTCTGATCATGAGAACTGACCCAAATAAGCTTTATTCTTAGGAATGGTCCCGATCCAGGCAATGGAATTGTTCTTATACAAAATTCATACTCCCTGTGATTAAAGGTAGTAATTATCATATACTTCTGTTAAAATCACAGTAAAGAAAAATAAAGGACTCTAACAGAAAAGGCATTGGAGTATTTACCTGCAAAGTCCTATTATCAGGTAATCGTGAGCTGTTCTTCCTCATGAAGAAACCAAACAAGTGTTATCATCTACTGTGTTTTCCTATAGCTTTCCCCTTCTGCCTGCCAGTATGCTTAGTAACGATAATCCATGGACATTCTAAAATGTTTACACTGACTACTTAAAAACGCACAGCACAGAAACAGTCACTTTGTCACAGCCAGTTGTCCAAGTAATGATTTCTGTCATCGCATCATCCTTCTTACAACACAAAACTGCAGTTATGAACAGCATTAAGACAACCAAAATATTTTTCACTTCAGTTAAGGAAGTGAAATTAATTCTTAAAACTTGTCATTTCATGCAACTGTCTTTGGTGGTGATGAACTATGGACAAGAGTGTTACATGCAAACATATTTCTGGTTGATATATTAAAGCCTCTCATGCTATTATCTCCTTTGTAAATCATGTATGTGGCGGAGAAGTAAGGCTAGGCTTCTCTTTGTATTGGTATCATAGGAAGTTTCTTTCTCAAGTGCAGGAAGATGGAAAAAACAGTTGCAGTACACATAGGAAAGGCATAAAATCCAGATCAAATATAACTACTGTGAAAATCTGACAGACCTTTAGAACAATGGAAAGAAATACTGACAACGTTACTTCTAAAAATACGTATGTGCATGAACGCACTGGTGTTTGGAGAGAGCTGTCACAAATAAGGCAATCAACATACTCCACCAAGCGCAATAGTAAGTCAAATACTTGCTCTATTTCCTTAACAGAATCTAACTGTAGTGATTGAAGCCCGCACTCCCACTAGCCATAAGCTGCCTAACTGTTAACGTGCTGTGCTATAAAATCCTGAGCAGAGAGTGAAAGCACTTGCACGGGGGGTGGTCCCCACTCAGGTGACCCAGCCTGTGCCTGGGCTGGAGACGCGGCGCCGCACCGGCTGTCGCACCGGGTGTCGCACCGGGTGTCACGCCGGGTGTCACGCCGGGTGTCACGCCGGGTTCTCGCAGCGCGGCCCGTCGCCGGTCCCTCCGTGCCGCCCCCGGCCCCGCAGCCTTCGCCCCGCACTCACTCTTGCAGCTGGCGGCCCAGGGCTGGTAGCCGTAGTAGCCGGTGATGCGGAGGATCCTCTCCTCGATGGAGGTGAGCCCCACGGAGGCGCTCGTGAGGTCCTCCACGGAGCGCGACCACTTCAGGTCCTCTTTGATGGCCTCGTCCACCACGAGGTACTTGAGCTGCCGCAGCTGCGGGCTGATGTCGGAGAGCCGCCGCGGGCTCACGTCGGGGGAGCGCCGCATGCCGCTGCGAGCGGGGCACGGAGAGGCGCGTGAGCCGCGGCGCGAGGCGGCCCCGGCGCCACCGCCGCCCCGCGCGCCCCGAGGCGCCTCCCCCGCCAGGTGAGCGGCCCCGCGCCCCGCGGCGGGAGGAGGCGGCGGCGCCGCCGCAAACTTTCCTCGCCGGCCTCCACTTCGGCCGCCGGGCACGGCCGCGAGGTGGCCCCTGCCCTCCCTGCCTGCCTCCCGCCCTCCCTCCGGGCGCCGCCGTCCCGCGCTGCCTCCCGGAGCTACTCACAGGCTGCCGGCTTTGCCCGGCGCGGAGCCGTTGGGGAACTCGCGGATCCCCATGGGGAGCAGCAGCGATGGCTGGGGGGCGCCCAGGCTTCCCGGCGGCGCGAGCCGGCAGCGCTCACCGGCCGGCCGGGACACGGGGAAAAGGAGGCAGGAGAGGAGCGCGGGAGGCAGCGTGGCGGCGGCTGCCGAGGGACCGCGGGCTTGCGCTCGCCGCGGCGAGGGAGGCAGGGAGGGCGGGCGGGCGGGAGGCAGCGCGACGGCCGGCCCACCCGCGGAGCGAGCGCCGGCGGCGAGGGCCGGGCCGGGCAGGGCGCGCTCCGCTCCGCACCTCGGCGCGCGCCCGCCGGCCGCCAGCAGGGGGAGCCGCGCGGCCCCGCCGCCGCCAACGGCCGCCAACGGCCGCCAGCCGCCCGGCCCAACGGCCGCCGGCAGCGGCTGGGCGAGGCGCTGCCCTGCGCGGGGCGTCGCTTCCTGCTGTTTTACTCTTTCCCGAGCAGTGTTGTTTTCACGATGTCAGTGAAGCGACACGCGGGTGTTAATCCCTTCCCCTCTGCGGGCGAGTGGCCCTGGGCAGGCTGGGTGGCAGCGCTGGCGAGCTTGAAGTGAGCATGCATGGCAAGACGGGCATCTGGGGAGGGAGAAGTGAACGCCCAGGGGTCAAAAAGAGCTAACGGAAATGGTTAATTAAAATGACACTTCAAGCTTTAGTAAGAGGCAGCATCAACACAGCTAGCTCTCAGGATTTTCAAACCTTGCTGTAGGTGATATTTCTTAAAAGTAGCAGTTGCTGGAGACATGCAAGTAAAAATATGTTTGTGTTTGCGTTTTGTGATTACAAGTTGACATTTTAATGAAAACTGAAACATGACAATGTCATGTCAGAGAATGCCTAACCATTAGAATGGGAATCCTTTATGATTTTATACTTGTGGGATTTTGGAGCTGACAACATTTTTAGTATGAGAAGAGAAAAGGTATTGGAGTATTACCGGTGATACCAAAAAGAAGCAACAAGTTAGACAGAAAACATTTGCTGAACAGCATGTGCTCTTTTAGGAAATGCTGTCCAAAACTGAACAGGATTTCACTCACAGTTTAAACTGGAGCCACCTAGTATGCTGTGCAACACCAAACTGGAGACACTATAAATAGCTTTTCTGCAGTCGTCCAAGCAGTGAATAGTTAGGAAATAATATATATTAAAAACTGGCAGTGTCCTGCAGCAAGGGAACAATTAATAGTTATTTCAGAGTCTGGTGACCTGTTATATAAAACTTCTCTTTTAGACAACATGAAATTATATGCTTGACTTACAGTCAGCTCTTAAAAGACACAACCATTAAGATATATTAGCACTGTATTGTCTACAATATGATGCCATGCCAGAGGAAAACATGATTTAAACTGCATTTATTTTCCCCTCCCATCAGTACTAGCTTGCCAAAAGTCTCTCTGGGATAGAAGTTAATACTCATCAAAGTATTATTCATCTCATGTGAAGGATAAGTGAGATTTTTTTAAAAAGATGAGACTTTTGTGTTTAGAGGATACAATGACAGCAGTAGGATAATGTAGTAGAGCTAATTCATTGGGCAATGACATAACCACAACTGTAGAAAGCACAATGTGAAGTTAACTTTTCCTCCTTTTTCAGTTCTTAGAAATCATGCTTAGGAGTTTAGAGTCTTTTAAGGCAACCCAGCTCCTCTCGCCTTCCCCCCCGCCAAACAGGTATTCTGACTAGGTCTCTGCATAGCTGATGTGTGACCTGCTTTTTATGTTTATGTTTAGCACTGAAGGTATATACAGACCCATTAATCAGAGGTTATGCTCTAAGGGCTTTGGGGTGTTAGAGACACAAATGCAATGTGTGGGATTAAAGCCTCATATAATATATGGAAATGCTTATATAGCAAAACTACTCATTTTCTCTAGTTTCTGTTGAATTTGGCATCCACATGAATATAATGCTACAATACCTCCAAAGCGTCTCTAGCTAAATCAGTAGGACTGACTTAGGAATCATATACTATGCAGTCTGAATAAGAGTGCAACTTTGAACACGATCTCTTTCACGTGCAAAATATTTTGAATCACCAACATAAAATATTATATTGCTACAGACTTTCCAGTCTATCCTGGAGAATCTTACTTGCATTCATGTTTTTAAAATACATTATATTACCTTTCAATATTTTAATGACACCCAGAGAACAAAAAAAAAAAAAAAAAAAAAAAAACGATAGAGCTGACAATCAACAGCAAACACACAACAGGTCAAGCACAAGCAGTCCAGCTACCTTCAACAGACTCACCAGACCTGCTTTCTCAAGCAGAGACGTTGGGAGAGCACAGTCAGATGAATCAGAGACAAGTTGCAGCGCGTCTTTGATGTAAGCGCCCAAGTTATTCTGGGACCCCTGCAATGCACAGGCAAAACCAAAGCATCAGGATTTCAAACATAACTCCTTGCTGAAAGCAACTAGAAAACTCTGAAAAATTATGATGTAGTTGCCTGTTGCAGTCAGCAAGGAACGTTACAGAGTGTCCATTTCTGAGAAGTCTGCAGCTCTATAGAAAGCTGATTTTAATCTACTGCTTTGAAGCTGTTGAATATGAACTGTTTTCTTTTCCCAGACACAATGGGAAATAGAATTCCCTTAGATTTGAAAATTAAAATAGGCTTACTTTTTTTTTTTTTCTTTTTCCCCCCTCTATCATTAGATAAGAAGTACAGGAAAAAAATAGGCTATATCATCATTTCTGAGCAGTGTGTGAGCCCTGCCATTCTTTCGCTTCTCAGTTCACGTGGAAATTTAACATCTTAACAGAGGAAAAAATAATATTTGTATCTAAAGATCTCCTTCCAGCAAGAGACGCTGAAAGCTGTAAGAGGTGTAATTGATGGAAAGTAGTAAGCAGCCAATCTCTTCAATATCCCATATTTTGAGAAATGCTAGAAACTTGAATCCCAAAGTCATTGCATGTTCTACATAGGCTTGATATCACTTTATATTCTCCCATTTCAAGCCATACATATTATGAATAATGGACTACGTAACAGAAATTACTAGCTACTGATCTGGCAATTTTTCACTATCTGTCTGTATATCCATCCTGGCTTGTCCTTTCCACATTGTGGTGGATGCAACAGGGCCATCATTTGGCTGAGCGGGGATAAGCCAAACACTCCAGAGGTAACAAAAAGAGGGGAACCCAGCTACAGCCACTGACCCTGGCTAGCTCTGAAAAGCCACAGAGAAAAAAGCAGTAGCCACAAAAATACATAGGGAAGAGTGAAGGACCCCAGTCAGACTGTGAAGAGGGAAAACGATTTGTGCATGGCGAAGAAAGTCACTTTGGTGATTCAGAGCACAGCATTCATATTATGCCTAAAGTTGCTTATTGTGCTAGCCCCAAGAAGAATGTGGTAATTCTCAATCTTGAGATAAACTTTTGTTCTTCTAGTTTTGAAGGTGCTCTTTAAAACTGACATTTTTGATGCAGAAAACATGCCACTAACCTTGGACTGTGCGGTTTTCTCAGCAGGGGTAATTTTTGAAGAGAAAGGAACACTTGGAGACCAACTTGACAGGCAGTTTTTATTGTATGAAGTTAATGGCAGTTGCTTGAAGCTGCTCAGGTGTCTGAAATGTTAAAAATCCCAAAGCTGAATATTTGATCTAAGAGCACAGGAGATGAAGGGGCATTGCACATTTGCCGCATGGTTCTGTAGAGTACAGCAACTTCTATCTATGCATTTTGAATCCTATTCCAAAGTTAACCATCCTTATTTCTCCAGTTCTTCCTGAAATAATTTTAGAAGCTACTACAGATGTTTTGCTCTGCTGACCAAAACCCCAGGCCAGCTGCTTCTTTCCCCATGGACGTAAAGCGCTCTCCCTTAGCCTTTTATTGTCCACAGTGCATATATTTCATCACATAAGATAAGGGCAATATCTCACTGCACTGCTTTTTCCCCCATCTGTTTTTAGAAATCAGAAGATTTCATAAAAATCTGTTAAAGATACAAATTTATAGTAAGAATAATACTAAAATCTGCAAGCAGTTGGCAGACAGTTCACAAAGTTACTGCTCTATATCGGCTGCTCCATATTCTTCTGTAGATACACTGCGCAGGGGCAGAAGTTAGCACTACTTTTCCATGGGAGCCTCAAGACAGCACTGCTTGTTACTGTAAAATGGAGTAGCGTTAGAAAACAAGTTATTTCATCCTGTATTTCTGTAGTGGATGATGATAAATTTGTAGTGTAGTGATGATAAATTTGTAAAGAAAATTAAAAAATAAAAAAAATTTGTCAGTCACTGCTGAGTGGACTTCCCTATTTGTAGAATTAGTAAAAAGCCCAAGGCACCTCATTAACATGCTTGGTATTGAGCTTGCCTGGCACCAGTGCAGTTTAGTCCTGCCAAAGGGCATGTTCTGAAAGCTTTTAAATCATATTTTTAAAGGTTGAGTCAAGAGAAGATGACCTTGCAAAAGCAGTAGTCCTGAACAGTCCAGATTTTTTTTAACAGTCATGTGAGAACTGCTTACTGCACAGAACTATAACAGACCAATTTTTCCTTGTGTTATTCAAAGCAGAGCTGTATTTTGCTTTGCATGCTTATTGGGAAGCTAGAGCTGGATTTTGCTTTGTATGCTTATTGGGAAGCTAACCACAGAAGTCTTCATTTGTAGAGTCATGTGCACTAGCAACCTTGCACTAGCAACCTCTCACATTTTTTAGTACCTAAAGTACTGCAGCATCATATGGTGATCAAAAAGTAGACAACTGAATTTACATTCGTATCTGATCATTCATATCCATCACGTAACTTTCACTAGTGCCTCATCTTTACTTAAAAATTCACATCTCAAAAAAAAAAAAAGTATATGAAAGGTACCAGCAGTTGTGCGTAATCTTTTCTACCAAAAGATCACAAGGATCAAGATGAATGTCATAGCTGCTGTTGAAAATCATGCATCTATGGCATGCATACCTGCACAGAGTTAGGTTATCAAGTGAATTGCACCATAATTCTCATACAGAATGAAGAGTCTCTTAAACAGAACCTCAAAACATTGTTTTGTAAACTGTTTAGTTTATTCATTCACATGTAAGGTGAATATCCTAGGCAAGTAAAAATATGGTTTACAAATGGTTTTCCCAGATGCAGTTGGTCTTTTGTATCTAGACACAAGCAGCACCGTTTCTCAAGAGAGCTGAGATGTACTCGTTCATACTAGTTTCAAGTCGCTACAATTTAAGGGAAAGCTATCCAGCAACTCAAAATAATCTAATCTGATTTCACATTGGTGAAACTCTGCAGGCTTCCTGGCTTTAGCATATAACCTCAGAATTCACAGGCAGACGGCTCGGGTGGAAGAGTGGTATAGCTTTTCTGATCAGTCACTTTTATCATATTTTCAAAGAAAATGATTGCAAGGAAAGTTTTTGTATTTACCATTGGTAACTTCTACTTGTGTTTTTTGTTAAGCTAAAAATCAAAAACATTGAATCATAGAGGTGCTAATGTTCCTTTATAGGTAATCTTTCTGCTAAAACACCTTCTCCCCCCTCCCCATCGTCCCCCCCACCAGACTACCTTAACTTTGAGCTAGTTAAAAAGGTCTGCCTTTATATACAAAATTTCCTGTGTTGACCCATGCAAAATTCCCATTCAAGGATTGAGAGGGGAATCTGATAGGTTTCTTGAAACCATATTAAGCCATTTCAGCAATGGAGAAAACAGGAGACAATGTATGAAAGGCAAATGAAAACTGTGCTTGAAGGTGAGGGGGAGATCTCATCCTGTTTAGATATCTTAATTAGGAAAGAAGCAGTCACCATGACTAGCTTAAAGTATTGTCCTTGAAAAAAAACTTCCTGTACAGTAGGAATCCATTGCACTTGTCAAGATGTCATTGCTTAAAGCAAAATTCAGGGGCTGGCATGTGTTATGGTTGACCTTGGAAGTGCTGACAGCCATATGCTCCGTGAGAGATCCCCAAATGCAGACTACTTACGGCAGACTTGCACCTCCCACCCGATGTCTCCTGCCTCCTTATGTCACTAAGAGATTTTTGACAGTGATCATGGCACACCGTAGTGCCGGAGCAGAGTCCCACTGGTGAGGAAGGCAGGCAGAGGAGCAGGCAGGGTTCCTGAGCACCACTGGTCTGAGCATTGGTAGGCAAAAATGCATATAATCGTGCCCTACGAGATTTGAAGCAGCCATTTTCAAAAAAAAAAAAAGAGAGTGTTAAAGTGTCCCTTAAAACAAAATGATCCTCAGACCAAATGAAGGGGATCTAAAAGTCCACTTAAACAAAGCACCACTTACACGGGAGGTGCATTGTTAGTTCCCATGAACTGTAGAGTTTGCCAGGCATCTGACCAAAAGAAGAAAAACATTAATCAGGACCTTTTGTATTCTATAGAGCATTTGTTTATAAAGATAAGCCAGAATTCTAGCTGATATTCTTTGGTTAAAATCTGTAATAAATAGAAAAAGGAAGATTTCAAATTGTTATAGTAGGATTTTTAGAAAATATATCTGTGTCAGAAATCTCAATTTTAGCTGCATCACATCTCTGAAGTAGGAAAAAAAACAGACTAATTTTATGCATTTTTTCTCCCACTACACAAAATAGATAAGTTATGATTTTATAAGTTATGAAAAAAATGAAAAATGGCATATTTTGTGCTTTACTCTGCATTTATGAGGTAATCTATACCCTTCATATCACACATGGGATTTTTATGTCCTCCATGTATTTATTATAAACAGTGAAAGAGAATTAAAATATTATTTTCCCTATAATGTCCTATAAAACATTAGCATATAAAACAGTCATTATTGCTGCTTGAACACAGAGCTACTCATAGTATTTTGTCATCCTCCCATATTCACATGCATATATATGCACCAATAAAGCTCTAGCTCTCACTCACTACAAAATTTAATGTCTTGTAACCTTAAATCTGGTGCCTCTTTATTAAAGCAAAATAAGCCCTCATCATGACAAATTTTATTCTGACTTGTTGCACCAATTATGGACCAAGGTTATATTCATTCCTTCTGATGCCATAAATATAAAAGGCCTTTTATGCAACTTCTCTCTCATGCTATATTGAGAACTTGTGTAATCTCCTTTTGGAGACCAAAGCCCCCCTGGATTATTGGTCAGATGGTCATGTCGTTCCACAAACCCCGAGTTAATTTTGTGCTGCAGTGGTCCGTAAAACACAACCACGGGATCTGCTCATGGCTGAGCAGGACCTCCCTTCCCTCCGTCCTCCCGTAGCTGTGGAGGAGACCGGAGCCTGGGCACGTTCTCAGCTTTAGCAGGTGTAAAACCCCCAGTGTTACACACAGGTAGAGTTGTAATAGACAGAAACAATTTCTGTTTTAAGCAAAAGTCTTACTAAAGATCAAACTAAAAAAATATGAGAAATAGTCAGATCAAAACATGAAGTTGAAGGGATATATATATAAACATATGAACGCAATAAACATTCAAGTTAGCAACAACTTTTTTTCTGAAACTGAATCTGTGGACTAGCAGATTAATTCTAGACTCTGATATATCTCCCACTAGAAACTACATATTCATCTTCTGTGATCAGTAATTTCTGCAGCAATTGCTTATGTTATTTTAGTATTGAAATATTTTCTAAAACTAGGACAGACAATGCAAATGATAAAAAGTTTCCATTGACTGAAATAGAGGATTTAAATTAATATGAAGTGTATTTGTGATTATTTAGCTATGTTGTTGTTTAGTAAAACTGGGGATTGACTTTATTAGACCTTTCTATAGTTAGTGGATAGACCTTTCAAAAAGCAAACAACTGAAACCAGAACATCTGCAATAGCAGAAAATGTACAAAAACCAGAGCTACCTCTTTGGTTTTCCAAAGTGCACTTATAGTCCAAAGAGAAAATCTGCATGTCATTAAAGAAACCTGCATTTTTCATGCCACCACACCACAAGATCATATACAAACAAACCTTTTTAGAAAACCCTTTGAGACGGACGGAGATGAAAGCTGTTTTTCAGGCTTGTGCCATCAGCAGTAGTAACAAAGGTTCGCTGTTCAGAAGACACTGCTTTGAGGAGGAAGGGAGTTGCTTTCACTTTCTCTGCTGTTTTATTCCTACAGGGCAATGGGACTGCCCAGGAGTAACATTTCTTTTGCTTTCTTAGGTCAGCAGATCAGAATATAAATAGGCAGGGCATAGCAAGAACATGCCATCTCTACATAGCCTTATTAAACTGTAGTTGTTGGTTTGAGGAAAAAACAACATGAATGCTTTAACCTATTTGTTGTGGAAAAAGACATATTGATCTTCCTGTTTGCTTGGTGTAGGAGGAGTAGTAAGGGCCTTAAATATTGGCAAAAAAACTTAGCATGAACTTGAGCAGACCTTTCTGTTGGTAAGCATAGTTCAACATATCAGTGGATTGCTTAGGAATTGTGCTGGACTTCCATCACACGTATTTAAAAAGTTGGGCACATTTCTGTAAAGGGCCAGGTTCTGACCCATCCAGCTCAGCTCTGTGGTAGGGTCCCTGGTCCCAATTTGCTCTATGCACTAGGCCACAAGCTCCACAGAAAACGACAGGCAAGCACAGTATTAGATACCCAGAGAAGTGTTACTGCAGCTGCTGCTATTATTTATCTTAAGATGTTGTGCTGTGTTAGTTAGTAGCAGCTTCATTGTTTTCGGCCTCCTTCTTTTTTCCATATTATTACGTTTCACTTACCAAAGAAGATTGAAAATAAATAAATCCAGTAATATGGGTAATGACTTGTTTTCCCTTTTGTGAACACTTATTCTCTGGCTAAGAACTAAGATTTTTTTTCCCCTCACCTCTCTTCCAGAATTAAGAATCATTTTATCTGAGAAAATTAAGTTACTCATGACTCTTTCTTACTCATGGATACTTATAAACTGCATCTCATTTTATCCCACTCAGAGCTGCAGAGAATGTTGTGGTAGAGTAGTCAAAATGTCTTCATCAGCCCCTGAGATAATTAGGGAAAATATTAAAAAAAAAAAAAAAAAACACAAGAAAAACTTAGAACCCTCTTCCCATTACCCAGGAGCAGAAAAGAAGGCTTTATGAGAAACAGCCTAAGCCTTCTGATGAGCACCATCTAGTACATGGATTCTAAACCCCTGAATATCAGACAAGCAATGTTGTAGTTTCCCGCCAGGGCACACGTGTGTCACCCTGAGGTCCTGCTCGCTGCAGATGGGTCTAGTAGTTACTATAAACTACACGGCCTGTGCGGTCACTGCATGACACAAACCAAGAGCACAGGTTTGTGCACTGCAGGGAAGGCAGCAAGAGACCCCAAGTGACTTACAGGAATTGCCTGTGATATAAAGATTCAGAGGAGAGAAGCAAGGTCCCTCGTGGGGCCCAGACCACCTTTTTTAATAGTGAAAAAATACTAATGTGCAACTATTCACCTGCACTTCAAAGAGCAACTGTATTTTTAACCTGCGATTTTTAAGAGGCCACCCCCTCATACCACCCCACACACTTCATTTCTGTGCCTTTCCTAAATAGCCTTAAAAATAATTCAACTGGTGCTTACCTATCAAGACATGATTGCTGCTTTGTCATACACTAAGCAAAGTGCAGTAACTACCCAAGGGTGGCTGAAGACATCCCTGAGTGAGCTGGGTCATTTAGAGAGATGGAACTACCCCCTGCCAGCACACACACATGCACCCTTATGCTGTGCTGCTGCCTTCCCAGCAATACACGTGTGTCCACCCTCACCCATGCGCTCCGGACAACAGCTCTGAGCAGCTCATGCTCCAAGTTGCTCTATAAGCTGCAGACTCCACTGAAGACTGTTCATAAAGGGCTAGTGAGTTTTGCTGCCTTCTGCAGGAACACGAATATGCCCTAAATAAGCAACAAGTCTAGCTGCAGAGTTGTGTGAAAGACTTATCTTCCCCTTCCTTCCTCTAGCTGAGATCAAACTTGGGCATTAAATTTTTAATAAAAGGAGAGTTTTGTAATCTCTCTCCTCTTTGATCATTGAGGAGCTTTCAGAAACAGCCCATAGGTTCACTTCCTTTTGAAGCTGTATGCAGCAGGGTTGCTAATGACTGATAAGCAGGAGGATGTAGTGCTCAGTGTTAGATTCCCATTGTCACCATAACAACATCTACGAGGGATGCCGAGGCTGCTGTCACATGAAATGAGACTGACGGGTTCTGAAGAGTTGCAGGCAGGCGACATGGCTTTCATTCTGAGACTGTTCTTTCTAGTAGCTAGGCAAAATCTTTAACAGTTACCAGTTGCTTTTGGGAATAAACAAAGTCTGAGAACTTCCATGAGTATTAGATTATTGATATATATAATTATTGGGTGGTGAGATTACTAAAAACTTGTGAATCTATTTGTCTCATTAAAACAGATAAAATCTTGCAAGCTTTGGTAATTCAAAATCAAGATTCTACACATAGCTAGTTCTAGCCCAAACTGTCAGGGTGTAAAGAAGCTTCCGTTTCTGCTCCCCCCCCCCACCCCCTTTTTTTTTTTTGCAGAAAGCAACTGCTTAAGCTATTTAAATAACTTCTAGCAATTACAAGCATTATCCACATTTATCAATGAATTAACACAATTTAGTTATTCTGTAACAAGATAACACATGTTACACTGTGGTGAGGCTCATTAAGAAGTCAAGTTCATCTCTCCTTCCATATTTTCAGTAAAACTATTCTCCTTTCAGACAGGTTGCTTGCACTTCAACTGACAGGCAATATATATGGATAAATAAAGATCTGGTTACAACTGCAGAATAGAGTTGTTTGGGATATCTGTATTAAGATGAGGTTAAGCAATTCTTACATTTCTATCCTGTTTGAAGAAAAATAAAAATTATAATTGCCTGAAGCATGCAAAAATTGATTTTTCTCATCAGGAAGTGTTGAGAATTGGCAGCAACCTGAAAGTCACTGGTTTGTCCATCATGTTTTCTAGCCAAGAATCACTTCCATGTACTTAGCATTACTGTGCGGTAGGTAGTTTCAGCTCTGCCTTTCAGATGGTGACAATACATCATTAAAAAATATCTTAATGTGAGTGTCTCCAAATATCTCCAGATAGCAAGCAAGACCTTGCTTTCTATACCCTCCTTTGTAGCTGGAAGTATGATCTGAGATATAATTCTATTCTAACATCAAAAACATGTAGGTATGAATAGTTTGATAGTCAAACAATAGCACAACAGTTTGCTGTGAGGGAGAACAGGGAGAAAAAAAATTGAGGAGCTTAATATAGCACTCACTTAGCATAGCATTATAGCAGCATTATGCCGAGTGCATATAAAGCATTATTTTTGGTGCCACATTGCACTGACAACATAACAGAGTCCTGGTGTACTGGTCCCAAATAGCAGCTTGCTGGGCTGGCTCAATATACCTAAGTTAAAAACAAACAAAACAAAAAAACATATTTCTTTCAGTTTGCAGAGGTTCAATTCACAGAAGCCTCCAGGTGGTGCAAAAGCAAGGCTTTGGGAAGGTGCACCTAGCTGAGCAGAAGGTTCTGCTCTTGCCATGCTTTGAGATACCTTAAGTACAGGTATCTTTAGCTCTTCCTGCTGGTGGCTCTACTTTTTTCCCCCCTGCTCTTTTAGTTCTTCATAGCATGTTCTTAATGTTTATTTAAGGCTCAAGGTAAGTTGCTCTTTTTGTACAAATATATTTCTTGTTGCCTGTATAATGAAATCAATTGATTTGTTTTAGCTTGCTTAAACATATCTGTAAGTAACTGTGCTAGAATGATAGTGAACACCACCATGCTACTTTTTAAATATTATTTCCGCTTTTCTTGAATGCTTTGATCAACTGTGAAGCAACTACAAAGGCTGCTCCAGTTGTGCGTTAGCACTAAAATCATATTGTGATGCAATTAACACCTCTGAAATCCTTTACTTAGGTGATATTCTGGACAGTCTGATCACTCAGTTTGCTTTTCAGAGCACTTCAGCTAAGGGGAAAAACAAACAAACAAACCCCACCCCCCCACACAAGAAAAGGAATAGAAGGTGAAAAAGAAAAGGCAAACTATCACATCAAAAAAAATTTTTTTACTAGGCCTTCCACCCCCTAAATGTTAATTTTAATTAAAATAACCTGTCAAAACATAGTAGGGGAGAATACCATAATATGCTGTTTGTCTACACATATTAGGCAGAAGATGCACAAATACAGAAGAGAGTTTAAGTGACTACTGTGGGTATACAAGAGAACTCTTCAAATTTGAGATTAAGTCTTTAATAGTTTTTAGAAAAGCTCAGTCAATTACAATAAATGGCATTTGCCAGGAACATTCAGAGATTCATAATATACTTACAGCTATCCAATATAATCTGCTCCCAGTGCAGGAATTCCAGATGGCATAAAGTCAGCTGCTCTTTTTTTTGTGTGTGCATCTACTATGGCATGTTTAGGACTATTTCAGAAGATGAACTGCTATCTTCAGCAACAGACACCTAAATGCCCCCCCCCTCCCTTTTTTTTTTTTTTTTTTTTTTTTTTTTTTTAAATTAACTGCTTTGTGCTGCTCCTCTTTCACCCTCCTGATACAAGCAGAGGCTCCAGCAATGACCTGGCAGTGTTAGTCACAGGTACACAACTTTTTTTTCCTTCTTGTTCCCACTTTTTGATAACTCTAAGTCTGCTTATGCAAAGAAGAAACAAGCAGGACTTCGGAGTAAGCAAGAGCCCCATCTGACCAGGGAACCTACGGTCTGTTCCTTCCATTTGCAGTCCAGTTTGAAACCTCTGAAAAGGGTTTTATTACTGTCAAATAGATGATGCAATTTCTAATTTCTACTTTCCACATTAAATACATCCTTCTGTGTTACAAGAAGGCATTACTACTTATTAATGCAACCAATATTTGTATTCCAGTAGTGACTAGTTATAGCTTCTGCACACAGGAAGAGAAAAAGATGGGATATTTATATTCCTTGCCAAGACAGTTGAAAAATTTGTTAATTCATTCCTCTTATTAAACTAAGTAGACCATAACTAACAGTAGCATAACACAGAACTTACCTAATGGAGAAAACTGGTTCAAAAGCTTTTGGAGTTCAGTTATGCATTATGGATGTGACAAGTGACTTCCCTTACCAGTTTAATAAAGATTAAGTGTTTGAGCCGCAAATACTCTCTATTCTCAAATTATGGAAAAGTTATACCTTCCATGACATGATCTTGTTCAAGTTTCATTATCACTGTCTCTCAAAATCATTTACTGGAAATAGAGACATTTTCAGGGTAGAATTCTTGCAGTTCACCCTTTCCAGCCCAACGCAACTGGTGCTCTAGATACTCTCTACCAGTCCTTACCCTAAGCTAAGCCTTAGGGCATCAAAAACAGATTTTTATTTGTTTACTCTACATGCACAATCACAAAGATAACCATGGATTACTCTAACTGAAATAGAATTCCTAACAAGGGTATTCAGAAGCAGTCTCTTTTACTCTAAAGATCACATTCTTTAATATTAAGTATTCATGTCAATAGAAATATACAGCTATATTCTATACTTCAAGGACTATCACCATTATAAAAACTAGCACATTATACTATACATACAACTCTCAAACTGTTTTCGCCCAAAATCCTTAATAACTTACACATTAAGCTTCACTTTAGTTTTCGTTTTGCATTTTTCTTTCTATAAGTTATTACATTAAAAATGTTATATAAAACTCATATCATTGTATCCTCTTGATATCAGTCCTGTATTTAGTAAATCACATTTAAATAATGCTTAAGCAGCATAAGGGTTCAAAACATTCAGCCTCTATGGCTTGCAACTTAAAGTCCTGAGATGATGACTACTTTGGGACAGGGAAGTTTGTTAAATTTGTACTTGTCAGAGAGAATATGACATCTTACTGCATGATCACACCATAGAGCAGTACAGATTCCAAATCTAGCTCAGATTAGTCCATCTGTATTGAAGTCCATGCACTTTACCCTGCCAAAATATGTGCTTAGGTCCCATTAGAGTGTTTGAACTAGGATACCAAAATAATGTGGGGTCTTACCCTGCTTCCTGTCATTGGAGCTGGGTACCCTTACACTTTCTGGCTATGATAGGCTCTTCTGAAGTATCTAAATTGCTTGTTTCTCATTAGATGCTGATTAATACTTTTTTTTTTTCCCCCTCTTTAAGATCTACATACAAGTAAGAATGGATAAAGTTCACACTTGCTAAAAGTAGATCTAGAAGAGAAGGGACTGCATTCTGATTGTGCTACTCTCATTTTATATTGTGGCATAATTACAGGATCTCATTTCCTGCCTGTAAATTGAGAAGCTTGTTGCAATATAACTTGCAATGCAATCACATACCCATATAATTTAGTCCTCGCTGTATTTTGTAATTTCCTTTGAATGAATTGTATTAGAAAACAAGCTCAATGATTGCTAGTTGTTAACACAATCTATGGAATTAAATCAAGCTTTAACCACTGCAGAAGCATTTGACACTTTTTTTTTATTCACATAATTTTAGAAGTTCATTGTCTTGTGTACTGTGATATAGGGGAGGGAGGACAAAACTGTTAAAACATGTTTCTGAGCAGTGCTCAGAGTTTTGCACAGTCCAGTGAGATAAAACTTATTCTTTCCTTCGCAAGTCCTTCACAGTTCTTATCTTAATGTCTTCTCTTGATCTGTTCATCTGAATGAATAGATACACTCTTTGAAAGCAGAGACACTTATTTCTTCACTGCAACTAACACACAAAGATGAAGTGCTAGCAAACTTAACAGGAATGTTGGGTCTTCTCCAAGCCAGCCAGTGACAAGACACCCTGCTTAAATTAATTTGTACAATACTCAGAAATTATTCAGAGGGGGTTAGGGAGTATGTAAGTATCAATTAGTTTGATATTGTTTTCTTCTCATGAAAGAATCAATTACTTCTTTATTCATAGAATAAAGAGGGTAGGGTTCTTTGCAACCTGAACCATTATTAGGGCTCTTTAAAATACAAAAGACAAAGAAACAAAAAAATTTTATGTGACATCAGCTTAAGAGATGAGTTTAGATCTGCCTGAGATCCAGGCAAACACATTCTACAAATTTCTCAGACTAATGTTGCTAGAAGCACAATTGTCTTTCAGACAAAAAAAAAACAATTTCCCACGCAAAAACAAGACTTCACTCTAGGATTTGTTTTAAATCTGTATTACAAAATCTGTAAGACAAATAATGTAATGCTTCTTAAAAAGACACTTTGAGAAATCATTTCCTCTAATTATTTTAAATTTGATGTGTCTATTGCAGTGAATACTGGTAATTTGCAGTAAAAAAAAAAAAAAAAAAAAAAAAACTTACATAGAAAGCAAAGATTCAAAACAAAGCACTTGTATGTACCTACCATCATGGGACTTTATTAGAGCAGTTGTTCCTTATGAGCAATTTGGACAAGCAGACAAAGCAAACAAACCCCACCAGCCCCAACCAGACTACTACCTAGGCAAGTAAAGGTGCTTATATGTCTTCATGGGCAAACAGCTTGAGCTATTAGTGAAACCAGGTGCCAAGGTGAGTCATTTTGACTGCTGGTGTACACCAAACAGAAGGAGGGGGAAATTCTTTATGGATGGGCAAGGCTGCTATGAGAATATTGTATCCAGCTCTCCTATGTGTGTTTCTTAAAAGATGTCTCAGAACTGAAGTTCTGTTCAGAACTGTTTTAGAACAGACAACGGTTACAAAATGATTCAAGGACTAGACAAAGCTCTTCACAGTGAAAGACCATAGGAGCTAATATGTTTGGTTACCAATGAGAAACCAGAGAAGAGCATCTTAAATATCTGCATGGAGGAAAAAAAAAAGGGCAGGTTTTAATGACAGCTGTAATCCAGAAGTATATGTATATAAAACAAACAACAAGGGTCCATTTAAACTTTGTATAAAATGTGGTGTTTAGGAAACTACTCACCAAGAAAAATCAATAGATGCCCTCTTTTCAGTTTTTGGTCTTCAGCTTCATTATTATAACTTGGTGACACTTTCTTTTTATATTTGCATGAAAAGCATAACAATTCTGTGCCTTTTATTAAAGCGAGGATTTTAAAATTTTAAGGACTACTACATTTGTAGAATGATTAAAATAAAGAAAAAGAAAAAGAAGGTATTAGTTGACTCCTGGTTGCTGTAGCTCTTGAATAAGACTCTGACAGAAACCCAATTTGAATGTCTGTTCTAGAGAGGACCATAGGTTTCTAAAGAGCTTCTAGGAGTAATTGAAGGGCTGAGGAGGGCTAGAAATAAGCTTATCCTCAGAGGAAATATAGGGAAAGTCATGTGCTTTCTGTTTTGGATGTTAATCAATTTATGGAGATTCCCAGAGTACTGATAAAAGGAGAGTCTGATTGGTTTTCTTCTTAGCAGATAGAATAGATAGTTAGCAGATAGTTTAGAAATCTCAGTATCCATGGGGAACTTACTTATTTCATCCTTCCAACTGTATTTTTAAATTTGTATTCTTGAAATAGTTCAAATGAAAAGGTATTGCTTATTAACTTTGGTAGTTATTACAATGGTTTCTCTAGCAGAGTACCAATTTAATCTTTAATAAACTCTATAAAGATTTTCCAAAGAAAGCATAACCATGGACAAATTCATGCCATTTTTGCAAAAAAAAAAAAAAAAAAAAAAAAAAGTTACATAATTTTACCTTCTTGGTGATGTGCTGAGAGAACTCAGCGCCTCCGTGTGGGTCTCTCCGGAAGGGCCTGCTGTCCCGTGTGACACGTCAGATGCCTCAGCTGAGCAGATGTGTTTGTGCGCCCTGGGGTCCCGGCCTCCTGGACAGGCTGAGGAATGGCTGCATGGAAATGGCCCTGGCAAAACGGGGCTGTGAGAGAGCTGTGATGTTCACAGGAGGTTCAGGCCAACATTTTTAATCTTAAAGCGGTAACTCAAAAGTTATAGTTAGCTTTTGGTGGAGAGTAAGACCCTTTCTGGAGCTCAGCTTTTGCACTGCACAAATTGATGACAGAAGGAAAGGCCTTGCTGACCTCAGCTCTGAGGAACGAACTGGCTCTGTGTCTAGCCCGTTCTCCTTGGTGGGCAGGAGCTGTGTTTTACCCCATCACTCTTAGCCCTGCATGTACCCAGCCCCGATCCAACAGATATTTATTGGAGAGTAAAAATGACTGATGAAGCAAAATCTTCCTTTATACCTCACAGCGAAGGTCGGGATTCTGACATGTTTCTATAGTAACAATAATGTATTCAGAAAATTTGCTAGTTTATCTCCTGGATTAATTCTGTTGAGTCCTACGACATTAGGAATTTAAAACATTTTCCTGTTCAGCAGAAAGTGGTTTGTTGTTTCCATCATAAAGGACGTCCAAGATTAAATTATGTTCTGACTGACATTTAATATTGCTAAGAAAGGACATTTTTACAACTCAATAATGCCCAAAGCCTGCAAACAGCCCTCCCCTCCCCAGTAACTAAGCATGAAATGGATGTCTCTGGAATATGCACGTAAGAAGGGCAAGGGAGGGTTTTTTTTGTTTATTGGACTGTGGTAACATCTCATCACCAGAAAAAAAAAAGGTTTCTCTGAAAGGCAATCACTTTAGCTGATATCTAGATCATTCTGCATATTGCAGAATACTGATATGTATGTCATCCCTGTAATTTGTCTAAATCTATGTTCTGTATGAGACAGGTATTGACAGTCACTCTTCTGTTTCATACTGACATTTAGGAATTTGTATTATCATATTAATAAGATACACAAACAGCCTGAATTTTGAGAAATTTGGCATTTCTCCAACAATGGGAAATCGGACTTTGCATTTCCTTCACACTGGATGTTTTAAAGTCTTTCAGAAATGGTACATCATACTGAAATTATTTTGTGTAGCAGCAGGTTGTTTCCATTTATTTTGTTATACTTTAAAGGTATAAGGTTTTCTAAATATAAACTTCATGGCTTTTCTCTAAGTCTTCAGAGATCTTTAGACCAGGAGGGATACTAAACCATGGGACTTCTAGGTGAGTTGCATGTTAAGGCTGCTGCCTGTTATTTTGACTGTAAACATGGGGGCTCAGTGGAGTTTACGTACCCACAGCTCCTGAGATTGGTGTATCCAGCATCCTGGGCAGCTTGCAGAGCTGTGCTCGCTGCACGCTGCAAGGGGAGCAGCGAAGCTCTTACTGATGTGCTGAGCGCTGCCGCAGGCCCTCGCACCCTCTCCCACCGGCAGCTGCTGGAGAAGCAACGTCGTCCTGTGCAGGTCTGAAACTGGAGAGAGCAAAGACTGAGGCAGCTCTTAGGGCAGGCTTAGGAGGTCTGTTGGTAAAATGTGCAAACCTTTGATTTCCTAGGTCCTCCCAAACACTACTGAGCTCTTCTCTGTCTCCAGTTTCAAGTATCACGTAGCTGTTGGTAGATATAACTAAAAAGATGCATATACGGGAAAGCATACGCATTTTATCAGCTTGAAAAATGCATGCTCAGAATTACTGTATTAATTCTATTTTTCTATTCATTATTCTAATGGTATATTAATTCCCCTCTTTTTATTGTTTATTATTAATCAAGTATATCTGACTTGTAAAGAAACACAAAGCAATCAGAAGGGTGCAGTTTCTGATATCAATAATTCTTAAGCAGAGGAAGATTCTGAATTGTGGCAAGAAGGATCCACTACCAGTGCAACTAGCTCAGTGAAGCTCTATATTTTGTACTACCTTTGTAACTGCTTTCAATCATGATCTGCCATCAAGACAGACAAGCAAAAACTGTGAAAATGAGCATTAAAAAACTAATAACCTGTGAAAGTGAAGAAAAAGGTAGTTGCGCAAGAGCACCCATGCATGACAGTTGTCAGTACCACAGCTCACGTGCAAGCAGCCAGGTATCTTTGCATGGAGTGATATTACACCCATATAAACTTAGGAAAAGTTCCATGTAAAAGAAGTTGGAACTATCTGGGTGCACCAAATTCATCCTATCTGTAAGTGTTTTTCTCTGTTGCTTTCATGATATTCTTCAGAGGCTGCTATCACACACAGCTAAGTCCCCTCCCTGAAAAGAGAATTTCCACTGTAACTTCCAGGATTACATATAATATGCCAAATTATTACATCATAGCTTCTAATCTGGGAATTCTCAAGACTTCAGTCTAATTAGTCATTTTCTTCCCTTTCAGACCAGCACATCTGATATTTGAACCGAGATACATAGCAGTTTTCAACAGCTTCATAAGGACTGTTTTTGACTGCTATGTATCGTGGTTCAAATATCAGAAGTTTGAACACAGCAGCATTTTTTTTTTAAGAGTTTGAGCAGAATGTCCCAGGGCTTTGGATTTTCCAGCTTCATGTTTTCTTTGTCAAAGTCAATAAAATAAGCTGAAGGATTACTTTTCTTGGCATTTTTACTGAACTGAAATACGTGGTTAATTTTTATATCTCCCTAGAGAAAGGCACTATAGAATGTGTGTGCTAGCTTTCTATACGTGACAAACATCACTATGGCTGTACTTTACTTTGGGTAATAAAAGTGAATTGTAGAAGCTGTAGAAACAACTTCACAATGACTGTACATGATAAGGCTTAATAAGGCATTTGTACTGATATAGGTATAAAACTGAAGTATCCGGGAAGCCCTGGGAAATAAGCAGAGATCACATCGCTTCCTGAGAAAATAGCTTGTTTTTATTTTAAAAGTTTTACTTGATTTTAATACTGTTCATAACAGTATTTAAACTTTCACCATTCAAAATGTATGTTCTCCATCTTATCTGTCAAATTACAGTTAGTGCCTGGAAGAAAACCAGCATCACCTGAATGAATGAGTCAAGTGCTCCGTTATTATTGTGACTAGGTGTGCAAATCAAGACAAAGTACCCACAATAACTCTTAAAAATAGCTCTGCTCATTTCTATGGGATGAATCAGAATTGGTGTGGGCAGTAAAAATCCCTTTCATGCAGTGTCCCTACTTCCGCTTTGACCATGTATAGGCTACTTCAATACGGGGAGTCCCGCTTTATAGGCTTTTGCTATACACGTCCATTTGCAACTTCATAAAAAGCTCATTTTTTCTCAAGACTGTGCTTGTTGAGTGATGGGTCAAGCAAATGTTTTGGAAAGGTATTCCAGCTGCTTTCCAAGTGGACAAAACCTCAGCCCTCTTTCTCCTGAAGTCTGTTGGGATCTGGATCTGAGTCCAACTCTGTCTAGCGAAATCCTCACAAATCTCTGAAGAAGCAGTCAGTTAGGCTCTCCCTTCTGTCATATAGCACTAGACATTGCAATTTTTATGCCATTAAGCAATCTAGTTCCAAAGTATAAGACCAGCTTAGGAGTTTCTAACTGTCAACATCACGTGCCAAAAAAAGGGACCATACTGCCTTTCTGTTAGCAATGTCATTTTAATACAGCTCTTCATTGTCACAAGGCTTTTCATAAAAACAACATTTTATTCATCTAGCATTATCTCAGGGAAGATGAAGTTAAAGAGCTGTGACAGACTCAAGTCAGAAAAATAATAATAATAAAAAAAGATGCCATATTGTCAAGAGGAGCCTTGTGTGAGTCATTCAATCCTTTCATGCCTGTAGAAGCCCATCCTTGCATCACATGGTTTCATTGATTTATCATTGTACAAAAATAATACTTAATTTGATCATAATGCCATAAAGAAAGATGGATATTTAAAAGTACAGTTATAAACATCTTCTTGTACCACTGAATGTCATACCATCTTCTCGTACCACTGAATGTCATACCTGGATGTGCTTTATTGCCTTTCCTCCTGACATTCTCTCTGAAGTAGCAGCAGTACTTCAGGGATGCAGCAAATCTTCCAAGCAAAGTATATGCCCCAAAAAGCACAGTTTTCACCTTTTTTTTTTTCAGCTGGAATCAGTTTCTTTTTGGACTACTTATGTAGCAGTGTCTGTTCCACATCGGAATGGGGAAATTGCACTTAAAATGATTATCCACCAAGGAATGTACAAGAAGAGTGAGTTGGAAAGACAGGTGTTTGGAAGGGTACAGGTGTGTGGAAGCCCTCTGGAAGTGTACAGGTGTGCACACTTCACTGTGGGTGACACAGTGCTACCTATGGGACCTTCCTCCTCTGGATCACAGAATGCTCCAGGAATGAAGCCAAGTTGTGAAGGAAAAAGGATTGTAAAGCCACTCCTATACCAATAGTAGAAAAGGGAAAGCACACAGTGTGTGAGTCAGAGAATATAAGCTCATGGTTAAGGCAGGAGAAGGTAAGTCCATGGTTAAGGCAGATTAATTCTGCCCACAAACAATTTTGCTACCCCTGCCTCTGCCATAGAGCACCTCTGTGAACTTACGTGAGTCCCTTGGCCTACATCTTTGCATGGACTGATGAGCCTTGCTCTCGATGTGATGCTCATGTTGGGTCGGCCTCAGTGCCGCATCCATGGTGGTAAGCACTCTCAGAAAAGCAGGCTGGCTTTGTAGATCCTTGTATCATTATCCAGTTTGAAAAAAAAAGGTATTTTAAAAGTGCAGTAATGTGCTGAGGTCCTTCTGTATTCAGGATTGCCCTTAAGCATATTTCATCCATCTTATATTACAACCATTAAGAACCCAGAGCTTATGGATTAGATCTTTCTAATGCCACCAAAATATGAGTTTTAACTTCGTATGCATTGATGTGAGCAGCATGGAGGAGCTGCCAACTGTTTTGTTTTGCCCAAATGACACAAAGTATCCTTATAATCTGGCCTTGGACCAGCAGCAGAATGAAAACTACCCTTAAGGGTAACCTTTAGTTCTTTTTATGCAGCTGCTTCCCAGCTGCATAAAAGGTTCCAGCAACCTCTGTGCTGCTAGAAAAATGCTTTCAGACAATGTTACCATTGCAAGCCACTCAAATAAAGGAAACGTCTGAATTATAACAAACTAAGCAACTGCAATAGTGTCATGTAGCCTATATGCTTGAATATAGTCTTTATTTAAATTATAGACATGGGGGTTAAGGGGACTCTGCAGTAACAAGTTGCATTCAGGCTTTCAAGCCACAAGATCTGTAGTGCTCAACTGCAAACTCCTGCCTGATCCTGTTTTTCCTTCCCAGCTTCCCTGATTCATACAAGCTGTGCTTCCAGCTCCCCTGACTTCAGTGGGCTTTAAGTCATATTGAATAGAAATGGGTGTGTGAGACAGGTTCCTATAACCAGGGAGTCAAACTGGTACCTAGATAAAGACAAATCACACCTAAAGCTTTTTGATTAGTTTTAACCCGAATCAAAAAGAAAAGACTATGGCATCAGACATTGCTTTTCCCAGTGCTGCTTTCTCATAAGCCTTTTTTTTAGACTCTGGCTTTCCTATTTTCGAGACCAATGAATCTTTAAAAGCAATGGCGGGTAACAATCTTATCTTAAGGACAAGAAAACAGAGGAAGATATGAAAGCAGACTAACACCACAGTTATCAGACAGATTAGAGCTCAGAAGATCACAATTCCTTATTTACACTCAACATTGTCATGTTAATTTATAAGAATAGAATTTATACAAAAAGCTTGTTTTTTTTAAAAAAATATGAATACAAGTAACAAAAGATACTGAAATATCCAAGATGGCAGGACTGTCAATTTTCTTTTTGTAATAATAACCACAATAATCCCAATTTATGAAATAGTTTGATTACAGTAGGGAACTACTGTCTATTTCAAATCACTGATCAGTTTCTGATCCAAAATTACACAGAAGAATTTTATGTAAATTCATTTTTTTTCCTTTTTAGGTAGACATTGAAGATGTGATTTAGGTGGCTAAACATAGTCTAGTACCATCCTAGATGCCCACAGCTTGACCTTGTGCTCTGCAGGGTGCAGGTCTCCTGTAACATCTGTATCACATCTGTCAAACCAGCAGGATATTCTAGGAGGCCTAGGAAATGCACTAGATACATAAGTCTCAGTGTCTGAATCTCTCTTATCTTGCTAGGCTGAGATTTGTGATGTCAAATTGTTGTCCGCTGGATTATGTTTTTCAGTTGGAGTTGGAAACTCTGGAAAATAGGTGCTTAAGGGAGTGCAGGTGTAATGACAAACCCATGGCACTGTCATTCTACAATGACAAATTTGAAAGGTCTAAAACGGCATTGCTATTCAGTTAGTACACTCAAAAGTTTTCCTTCTGAAGTGCACAGATTAGCAGCACCAGACCAGCTTTACTTCTTTACTGCTGTGGAGACTGCTAAATTGGCTGTCCAAAGCCCATGCCATTGAAGAAAAGGAATTTTGACTTTCCTGAAGGTGCTGTCTTTTGATCTGGGAGAGGAAGCAGCCATTGCTGCTGCCCCACAACACTCCCCTGGACAAATGGGTTAGCTATTCTGTACCTCAACAGAAAGGTCCAGCACTCTGTGTGTCCACCATGTCATCTGGTAGCACTCTGAGCATGGTCCAGTTTAGATTGAGAAAAAAAGGCTAGTGGGATCCTGAAAAAACAATGAATCAATTAATCCCAAACTTTAGTTTCTGGTGTCTTCTCCTGGGAATCCCAGAAAAAAAAAATCCAGAAGACCCTAGATGACATATAGAGTGGCAACAAGCATAACAGTACACTTACATGTACACTGCATCAAAATATGCAGCTACTGGAGAGCATCTTTGTAGAGAAGAACCTAGACGTCATGGTGGATGACAAGTTGACCATGAGGCAGCAGTGTGCCCTCGTGGCCAAGAAGGCCAATGGGATCCTGCGGTGCATTAAGAAGAGCGTCTCCAGCAGGTCGAGGGAGGTGATCCTGCCCCTCTACTCAGCCCTGGTGAGGCCGCATCTGGAGTATTGTGTCCAGTTCTGGGCTCCACAGTACAAGAGGGATGTGGAGCTGCTGGAGAGAGTCCAGCACAGGGCTACAAGGATGATCAGGGGCCTGGAACATCTGCCCTATGAGGAGAGGCTGAGGGAGCTGGACCTGTTCAGCCTGGAGAAGAGAAGGCTGAGAGGGGACCTGATCAGTGTCTATAAGTACCTCAAGGGAGGCAGTGAGGAGGGGCTACCAGCAGAACTAGAGGTAATGGCCACAAACTGAAACACCAAAATTTCCAAATGAACTTCAGGAAAAATTTCTTGGCAGTGAGGGTGACAGAGCCCTAGAACAGACTGCCCAGAGAGGTTGTGGAGTCTCCTTCTCTGGAAATCTTCAAAACCCGCTTGGATGCCACCCTGTGCCATGTGCTCTAGGTGTCCCTGTTGGAACGGGGGGGTTGGACTAGATGATCTCTAGAGGTCCCTTCCAACCTTAATGATTCTATGACTCTAGGATATCGCTTCAACTCACTGAGAGCAAAAAAAACCTCACCTGAAGCACAAAAGTACTGTATTTGCAACTCAGGCCACCATTGCAACAGAGCTTTTACAGCAGATGTGCTAAGCCAAAGATAAATTCAAAGTATAGACATGTCATTTTGCCATGCATTGACACAGGCCAAGGTGAGCCTACGGATGAGGCCTTCTACAGGCAGCTGCATGAAGCCTCACGTTCCCAGGCGCTGGTCCTTATGGGGGACCTCAACCACTCTGATGTCTGCTGGGATAATCACACACCTAGGAACAGACAGTCCGGGAAGTTCCTGCAGAACACTGCAGATAGATAACTTTGTGATGCAGGTGGTTGATGAGCCAACAGCGGGAGGGGGGCACTGCTAGACCTGATGCTAACAAACAGAGATGGTCTAGTGGGAAATGTGACAGTTGCGGGGCAGTTTTGGCTGCAGGCACCATGAGATGTTGGAATTCATGATCCTGGGAGGAGGAAGCTGGGCCAGAAGTAGGATTGCAACCCTGGACTTCAAGAGAGATAACTTTGACCTTTGACTGAAGATAGAGTTACTAAATGCCTTCTTTGCTTCTGTCTTTACTGCTAAGGCTAGTCCATGAACTTTCCGTTGGTAGAGGAGGATTGGGTTAGGAATTATTCAGGCAAACTGGACACCCATAAATCTATGGGCCCAGGTGGGATTCCCCCAAGAGTGCTGAGGGAACTGGCAGAGGTCATTGCTCAGTCGCTCTCCATCATCTTCAAGAGGTCATGGAGGGTGGGGGAGGTGCCAGAGGACTGGAAGAAACCAGTGTCACTCCAGTCTTCAAAAAGGGCAAGAGAGAGGAGCTGGGAAACTACAGGCCGGTCAGCCTCACCTCTATCCCTGGAAAGGTGATGGAGCAGCTCATCCTAGAGACCATCTCCGAGCATGTGAAGGAAAAGAAGGTGATAGGAAGAGTCAGCACAGATTCACCAAGGGGAGGTTGTGCTTGGCCAATCTGATAGCCTTCTATGATGGAATGGCTAGCTGGATGGATGAGAGGAGAGCCGTGAATGACGTCTACCTTAACTTCAGCAAGGCTTTCAACACTGTCTCACATAACCTACTTATAGGGAAGCGCAGGAAGCGTGGGCTGGATGAGTGGACAGTGAGGTGGATTGAGAACTGGATGGATGGCAGAGCCCAGAGGGTAGTGATAAATGGGGCTGAGTCTAGTTGTAGGCCGGTGGCCAGTGGTGTCTCCCAGGGATCAGTACTGGGCCTGGTGCTCTTGAACTTGTTCATCAATGACTTGGAGGAGGGGACACAGTGCACCCTGAGCAAGTTTGCAGATGACACCACACTGGGAGGAGTGACTGACACTCCCGAGGGCTGTGATGCCATTCAGAGAGACCTGGACAGGATGCAGAGTTGGGCAGAGAGGAGCCTCATGAGGTTCAGAAAGGACAAGTACAGGGTCCTGCACCTGGGGAGGAATAACCCCAGGCACCAGTACAGATTAGGGGTTGACCTGCTGGAAAGCAGCTCTGTAGAGAGAGATTCAGGAGTCCTGGTTGACAACAAGTTAACCATGAGGCAGCAATGTGCCCTCGTCACCAAGGCAGCCAATAGGATCCTGGGGTGCATCAGGAGGAGCGTTGCCAGCAGGTCGAGGGAGGGGATCCTGCCCCTCTGCTCAGCTCTGGTGAGACCACACCTGGAGCATTGTGTGCAGTTCTGGGCTCCCCAGTAGAGGGATGTGGAGCTTCTAGAGAGGGTCCAGTGTAGAGCAACAAAGATGATTAAAGAACTGGAGTATTTATTGTATGAGGAAAGACTAAGCGAGCTGGGCTTGTTTAGCCTAAAGAAGAGAAGATTGAGAGGGGATCTGATCAATAGGTATAAGTACCTGACAAGAATGTAGGGAGATTGGGGCCAAACTCTTCTCGGTGGTGGCCAGTGACAGGACAAGGTGCAGTGGGTACAAGCTGAAACACAGGAAGTTCCATCTGGCTGTGAGGAAGAACTTCTTTCCTGTGGGGGTGACAGAGCACTGGAACAGGCTTCCCAAGGAGGTTGTGGAGTCTCCTTCTCTGGAGCTCTTCAAAACCTGCTTGCATGCCACCCTGTGCCACGTGCTCTAGGTGACCCTGCGTGTGCAGGGGGGTTGGACTAGATGATCTCTAGAGGTCCCTTCCAACCTCAACCATTCTGTGATTCTGAGATACAGTAATGCTGGGCTCATCAGAAAGTTCTGATCAAAAGTATTAATGGTTCTTTTTATAACTACTAGGTCTAGTAGTTATGGACTACAGATAAGGAAGACCTGAAATACAGTAGGCAACCACAATCACTTTTGAACAAAAAGATACAGAGGTTAGAACCAATTTGTACAGAAACACTTCATCTGAACAGTGTATTTATGATATACCTGTGCACTGCAGGTGTTAATGCAATTCAGAAGACATCTCTGCAAGCTTCATCAAAATCTTTGCACACAGATACTCTTAGGAAGCTGTTATGCTCCCAAAGCAATTCCTATTAATAGAAGATCGAAGCTCATATCAGGGGATGTCACAGGCCCATTAAAATTTGCAAATGAAAACTATAGGTTCCATTCAATGAAATATTGCTACAGAGCTGTCCAGCAAATTTAGACAAGCTTTGGTGCATTCAGACCTGCTCTGAGATCACAGGAAATAAGAATAGTCACCACTTTAAAATCAATTGCAGCTCTTTCATGAGCTAGGAGCAATTTTTGGTGCAATCATGTCAATTCTGTAGATAACCATTGTGCAAGTTAAGAATATAAATTGTATGATAAAACAGAAAGAGAAAAGCCGATTCCTATTGAGTTCACATAACAGCAAATGAAAGACAGCGAGAAACATCAGGGAGTCACTTTGCACAGAAGCACAGAAATAGCAGGGGCTTAATTAGCACTGGATTATATGTATCAGACTGAAAATGTGCAATGAATAGTTAGTGCTTTCATAGGAGAAAAGGCTGATAATCTACTCTATACTATCAGGAAACATTTATGTATACAGAAAAATAATCACTGCCACAAGTAACCACACTGACCGTTGTGAACCTGCTGAAAGGATGAATCTGAGCCAAAAAAATCATCAAATGTATATTTAGTGAAGCCATAATTTGCGTTTGGTAGAAAACATAACTAATTTTCTGACAGACCTAGGTCTGTTTGATTCGTAGAGTCTAATTTTAACAAAAACAACCTGAAGCTGTCTGAGAAGCTGCTTGAATTTGTTTTCCTGGCACCTGACAAAGATGAAGCATGGGTCATGGCTGGGGTCTGTATTGGTACATTTCTGGGACAGTTTTGCAGAGCTGTAAGTTTTAAGGTTGCTTAAATTTTTGTACTATCACTGAAGAGAGAGTGAATGGGCTAACATTGTCCAGAGAACCAGGAAGAGTTAACTATATCTAGATATAGTCTCATTTCCAGAGAACTGAAACACCAGTTAGGGAATACATGTGCTCTGTGTCCTTGCCCAGATGTTACAGCGTTTACCAGTGTGCCTGAAGTGTGTGACTTCTCCTCTACCTCCAGTGTGCAGACATCCTGTTCAGCCTGCAGAAGAGAAGGCTGAGAGGGGATCTGATCAGTGTCTATAAGTACCTCAAGGGAGGCAGTGAGGAGGATGGTGCTGGCCTCTTTTCAGTGGTGGCCACCGACAGAACTAGAGGTAATGGCCACAAACTGAAACACCAAAAGTTCCACAGGAACTTAAGGAAAAATTTCTTAACAGTGAGGGTGACAGAGCAGTGGAACAGGCTGCCCAGAGAGGTTGTGGAGTCTCCTTCTCTGGAGATCTTCAAAACCCCCTTGGACGCAGTCCTGTGCCACGTGCTCTAGGTGACCCTGCGTGTGCAGGGGGGTTGGACTAGATGATCTCTAGAGGTCTCTTCCAACCTTAACGATTCTATGATTCTATGATCCTCTACCTCCAGTGACACAGACCAATCCTTAACAAGTATTTCCACTGGAATTCACAAATTCTTTCAACTTTCTATGATCTTTCCTCAGGAAAGTCTTCCAGATGCAGATATGTGCTAGTTACTGCTTTTGTGACTGTTTCAGCTGTCCCTTATCCCCAATAGCTTTCATAGCTGCCTCTGCAGCTTCACTCCTCAGTGCAAGCTCAGCGCTGGGCAGATCTGCCCAACAAGTATGGTGAGTAAATGTGTAAATAGATTTTGACTCCTTGTTAACTTGCAGGCCCCTTTTCTCCCAGGGCACTGTTTACATTACCTGTCTGTCGCGATTTCTGTGTTTGATGTGTTTGATAGAGCATTGAGCATTTTCTGTCAATTTTTCTGTGGTTCCTCTCCCTCCTTACTTTCCTCAGGTTGCTCTGGCTCCCATTGCACAGCCAGGACAACCAGTCAGCTAAATCTACCACTGCTCATCCAGTTTGCTCACAGCTTGCTTTTCTGCTCCTACCATTGTGGGGAATAAGCCTTTATTTACAGTTATGCTTGCTCAGAAATCACTGTACAATGTAACTCTGAGCACTAGTGCCTTCCTTGTGCCTGTAAATGTTTATTTAAAGAATTAGGAAAGGCAGAAAATAGCACTGAAGGGATTTTTAAGAAATGTTTTCCTATCGCCGTACTTTTTTTAACGTTACCCTCATGTTTTCCTTGCTTTCTTTCACACTGCAAGCACTGTTTGTACAGTAAGATTTGATAGTCAACCATAAAAGAGGACAATAAAGAACACAGATTTTCATCTGTAGGTTTTTCACTTCTCTACATAACTCCAAAACAGGCTTTAAACAGGAGCTCTTACTGACCCAGGGAAATTTTTGAAAATATTACTAGCTGATATAATCTACAAGTTTACCTGGGTCTTTTCTATACACAGCATTTTCCCCCACCCCAGGTATTTCTCATACATATCTGAAAGAGAACAAAAATTTAAGAGCTCCCCCTCTGGGCTCTGCTTTTAAGAGCACAAAGAGTGTTTTTAAGAGTTCATCTGGGAATGTGGCTCAGTTTTGCCCAGAATTGAACCAGGCTTTTGATTTTTGAGCAAGACCAACTGGACAGTGAAATAACTGTTATACTTGGATGCTTCTGTTTACCTAATTCATGGTGTCTCTAATGTGATAAGCTAATAATTATTTGAACAATCAAGGAATAAGAAAGAATACTTCAGAATTGATTTTCATCTGGATCATTGCATTTCTGTTTAGGTTATAGAGCTTCTCTGAATGCAAACTGATCAGGATGAGAGTTTAGCCTGATGACATGATGCCTTTAAAAGCATTGAAGATTTCTTTCTATTTTTCTTTTTTTTGAAACATTCAGGTTCCTCTCTTCCTCCATGATCAAGTCACATCTTACCTTCTATTTGGATTAAATGAAAAGATTAAATTTGGTATCCTTTCCCTCGGTTTTCAAATATTTCTTGAATCCTTTTGCATGAAGCACGCTGAGAAAAAGTATTAACCCTAGAGCAGGTCATAACATTCCTGCAGTGGCGATATTTTTATCTTGTACAGAAACATGTCATTCCTGCTCCTGCTTATATATCCTTGGATAAAGTATTAAGTAGATGCTTTATCGTAGTAAGTAGGTATTAGAATACTGTTATAGTATATATTGGTAGAATGTCCCTGTGGAGCAGCTCACTGGGTGATCTCCTTTCACTCAGGAGGCAAGAAGCAAGTCTGTTAATCAATCAGATTTTAAGCACTCTTTTTGTCCTTAATAGTCATTGGCCATAGATTGTTGGTTTTTTAAAAAAGAATTAATACTGTTTACAGAAGATCAGATGTGTCCGTTCTTCTGCCAGTTTAATATATTCACTAAATACTCTCTCTGTCCATATTTCTGTTAAACAAACTTTAAGTTGGAAGTAAAAATAACAATGACTTATACACACCCACATATATGTAAAATATGTATGTAACAACTATATTAATATATATTCAATAGTTAAGTATTTCTATATATTACCAGTCTTAAATAATTATTTTAGATTACAGAAGAGATATTTTTAAAATCTGTATTAACATGCATATTTTGTGGCATATTTCTGCCTCACACTTTTGCTTTAAGCATGTTTGCCTTTGGAAACTGGCTTCGAGCTTCTCTTGGTTATGCCAAAAGCACACCCCTTTCCTCCTTAGCGTGACATGGTGATTGTCATTTGCTCATAGGTAGCTGCAGGAATTAATTTTTGATCTTACAGCAGACACAGAATAATCCCCAGCTGGTGGCAATACCTTGTTTAAAAAATCAAAATTCTTGGAGACTTGATAGGTATTTTGCCATTGGCAGGTACAGCCAAGGTGTCTTTAGCCTTGAAATTGCCCATTATAACCCAGGTCCTTTCTATATAGGAAGGAAGTGCTTATCCAGTTCCTTCCTTTGGTCTGGACAGAGTAACAGGCTCCCATCCAGCAGGTCAATGCACCAACCCAGAGGCGTTTCAAGTCTTCTCTTTCAATTTGTCAGCATTTACAGCAGACAACATCACAGCACATCAAAAGTGCCAGTCCCTCTGCCTTTTGCAAGTGATTCACTGGAGACCTATTTATTTTTTTTCCTTTCTAGCTTGGAAAATATATACTAAGGGAAAAAATAACCTCTGCACCTTAATAGATCCAGATTTATGTCAAACCAAGGATGATATCCCAGCATGCTATGACTTTATGGCAACTATTTGCATGCATTTTTACTGTGTTTCTTTTTTTTCCATATCGGTGGATGGAGGCTTGTAATAACTTTTTCACACATTATTATATAGAGCAACCGTCTCACTGGAATTTTTTATTCAAAATCTTCATTAGGCACCCAAAGCTAATGCAGACTTATGAAAACCAGAAGTGAAGCTTTTGAACCTCAGGCTACTTTCTCATTTGAGGCGCTTGGAAACTAATTTATGTGACAGATATGAAGCCATATGAGTGAAAGCTGCAATGGAAACTCTGCAGTCCCAAAAGCTTTTCCTTCCAGGAACTAATAGGATTTATAAATCTTAGCTTCCTTGTGCCACTTGTGTACACTATACACACAAGAGCAGCATGCAGAGGAGGCTGATGAAAAATAGGGGGAAATATAAATAAGTGTAATTAAACCAGACCCTCATCCAACTCTTCCTTCCCTCCCTTCCATCACTACTGTGGGTCAAGTCCTGTCATTCAAATGGTATGCTGAAGTCACACAGAAAGCCGGCTCCAAAATGATGTAGAGCTATTGCTTCAGCTGTATGACTTTTATTTACAGGTTTCCTTTTAACCACCTTGCTAGATAAGCAGCTTACTGCACAGTGTTTGCACTGCAGAAACGTTTTCATGCTACAGTCCTAAGCAGAGCACTGTAAATTTAGGACAGGCCATCTCCAGGCATGTCAGCTATTTACATTTGTGCATAAGAGCGACAGAACACGCTGCTGCCGGTTCTATTTCCTCCCTCCCTTTTCTTGGATTATGAGTATAATAAAACACACCCTATGACGTTAATGTTCTTGTAATATCAGTTGAACTATTCAGATGTTAGGAGACACCACGACTGAGGTCATTTGTTCAAACAATGTATTGGCTTACCGGATCCTTCTTGCTTTTTGGCTTTTTTATTTTTTTCCTCCACAGAACCCATTTGTACACTGAATGAAGTAGAGCCAACCCTCTTAATGTGATTATTCTGTGCTTTGTCTTATCTTCGTTGTCTTGTCCAACCATATGGCATTCTGTTTGTCCCTGATGGGAGAAGTGCCACTTCTCCTGCACTTTTCTCTAACACATGCTGCAGCGTCTGAACACACAATAAATAGGTGGACATTTACTGTCATATCATTCTGGTGTCAGTGCACTGTCACTTTATCTTTCTTTTTCACAGGTGGAGAAGCAAGAGGGAAAAAATGGGTTTAAAGTTCAGAGCATCCATTCATTGCATGATCAGCTCCAAACACCTAAGATTCCTCTATTTAGAGCACTTGTTTTATGCAAACTTGTTGCATATTGTCATATATTAAAGTGCTGGGCTCACAGTGACACTCAAAGGTGTTCACATACTGTAGGAAAACCAGGAGCACTGGGAGAGCCAAGCAGGACCACTCTGCGAGCTCTGCCTCCCTCCTAGCCCAGCTCTGTGTCTCCTAGGCTTGCATTCAGGGCTTGAAGCTCATTTCCTGCCTATTTAAGTCCTGTGTCTGAGAGTTCAGCGCTTTTTTAAGTCTCACGTCAGAAAATAGGGGGCATAAATTACAGGAGTTGTCTGCACAGCAAAAGGAGCAGCGTCAGGTTTTGCACGCGCTAGCTAGGATGGCTAATGGCACTGCTGAAGGAAACTGGAGGCAGATTTTGCAATATATTACCTGGGAAGAACCAAGGTGACCTTGGGTGTATCATTGTTCTCTCTCTAGTTACGGCCCATGAATGCTCACAAAGCCCTTTATTTATGGTTCTGTTTATGGCTTGCAATGTGCCACATTTACTAAGTGGTCATGCAATGTAATTGTAAAATAAGGCCACCAGCTGTCAGTTCCTAAGAGCAGGCAGAGGCTCGAAACAGTGATTCAGGTAGGAGATGGGTGAGTGGAGGAAAAGCTTGCAGGCAGCTCTTTGCCTGATGTTAGTATTTCATTACCAGAGAGCACCTTGTCACCTGCACCTGGAAGGTATGTTTTGCCAGATTTCCTCCTCAAAATTACTTCTTCCCAACGCAAAAAAAAAGCAAGATAATTTCTAGATTTTTCTGCCAGAAACTTTCAACAGCAGCAGTTATGTAGTGCAGGATGATCATCTTTCTCTCCATATTAATCACAAGTGGGTCAAATCAGTGCCCTTCCTTTTCATGCCCTTCTTTTCCCCGTGTCTGCTCCACACAGGTTCTCTGGCCCGGGTGAGCTTCCCCTGCTGCCCCATGGCCAGGGCAGCCCCATTGCAGCCTTTCCCCGTGGTGCTCCCCACGGCGCCGTGCGCAGGCCCCACCAGTGCTTGGTGACTATTCTAAAGCCAACAAAATGACGAATGAGTGAAACCCTGCAGCCACGTGGGCCGTGCGTGCCAGCCAAGCGGCTTGTGCGACACCAGCATCGCACACGTGAAAGCCAGAGGAGCCAGGTCAAAATGTCTGTGCCTCTTTCCCTCCCGCTCGGCCTTGCTTTTTGGTAGGACAAAGAAAGGAAAGCAGCACTTTCGAAAGCAGCAAGCCCGAATATAGCAGGAAAGGCAGTCTTCAGAAGCAAGTACCTTGTTACGGTATGCATACAGATGGGCAGCCCTAGCCCGAGGCTAAACTGTTGGGAAAGCAGCGTGGAAAACTGCCAGACTTTGCAGAGGAAGAACCGGAGCAAGTAGCTGGCCGAGCTCGCCAGGGACTAACCTGCTAATACTGTAACTGGAAAAATTGCCAGACATTTTGGATGGTGCTAGGGGAGTGCTGGGAACTCTCTTTATCTGAAAGAAAGATGTCAAAAGACAGTCACAGGATATGGGTTTGCTGAATGTCCCTAAGGCCAAATTGGCAAAACTGGGGGCTGTATGGAAAGATTTAGCAGAGAGAGGTTTATCTGGAGAGAAAAATGGGGGTGAAAAGCAAATCCAAGGTAAAGCATCTCATGACTCTACCTCTGAGGGTTACCAGTCAAACATCCATGGACCTCATCAATGCAGCCTGGAATAGGGCAATAAACCTCTATTTTCTCACCATATCATGTGCATTTCGCCTGCTTCCATGGTCAGAGGGACCTGGTCGGTTTCCTCAAATGCTAATAAGGATATATCCCAGGGGAAAGAAATGGTGGACTCAGCACCACTTTAACACTGATGATTCCAATCAGTAATCTTCAAATATTCTCAGATTCCTTAAAATAGAAAACCGATGTTAAACAAATTAAAGATTTTGTGCAAGAAGCAATGTTTAGAAGCGGTTTGTGCTATTCCTGACTGAAGCCTGTTTGCGTTCTTCAGCCACCTTGGACTTTTTAGCAGTCCTCTACTGAATGTAACATGTGGACAATGTCAGTGCTCCATTGACACCTTGGTGTCCTAGCTGTGCTCTGTCCTTGGTTTTATTCATTTATATCCTACCCAGGGAAGGCTGAAGAGTCTGCCAATGGTGTTTAGCTTCCTTCAATGCGCTGGAGCTTGTGCTGGTCTGTGCTGTGCCTCTGCCCTTAACCTCTTTTCACATTCCTTCCACAAAACACGTGCTTCTCTCCACATTAGTCCTTGTCAAAATAGTTTCCATAGTTAGCTGGAACATAAATCATATTTTACCAATAAAGAGAACGCCTGGAGGTCCGGGCGAAGAACAGGCTCTACTTGAGGCCTGGATGACTGTGCTAAATCGCCTATGAAGGAAGTTTGGGAGAGAGAGACTACAGTGGATGGAAATAATAGTCCTGAGACATTTGTTATTCACAGCCAGCTAAGGATAATCTCCAAAGCAAAAGCTGCGTCAGGCTGCAGCTGCTCAATGGGTCCCTTTCCCAACCCAGTCAGGTGAATGTTTGACAATTGAACACAAAACAGCTGCAGCTCTACATGAAACCAATACACTTGGGCAATTCCCTCACTGAAATTTGGCTTGGTAGTGAAGAAATAATTTTTTAAAAAAATGTGCCACAAATTGTGAAGTGCTCTGAATCCTCTATGAGGCATGCTAGGGGCAAGGTGTCACCCAGGACATCCTGGCCTTGTGGGCAGGTGGCTGGTGGCTCTGCTTCCTCCAAGCCTTATCTGCCTTCAACTGAGACAGCCTGAGAGACAGCCTGAGAGCCTGAGACAGCCTCTCCTCAAGGAGAGGAGTCCTCCTTGAGGAAAATGTGCCAAAGAGAAAAGCCTTGGGCAGGAGGAGGCCTGCAATCATGACTTCTGTCCCCAAGTCCTGCTCCCATCTGGGATGCCTCTCGAAAGGCTCTCCAAGGGAACGCAGGGACACTGGCATGTGCCCTGTGGCACATGTGGCATGTGGCAGTGAGTGACGGCTGTGGTTCAGCTGGATCACAGCTGTCCAGCAAAGCCAAAGGCTGCTCTGAGGGGTTTTCCATCATGTCCTGTGCTGGGCTTCCTGGAGCATCGCCGAAGGCTGCGCTTGGTGCTTGTGCTTAAGATGACACCCATAGCCAGGATACTGTGTCATACCACGATCTTTGTACAAGAGAAATGCACTCAATTTAGGAAACAAGGAGAAAATCCTGTCCATAGCTCGCATATCTTCAGCCCTCACACCCCCACTAATATCTGCAGTCCCTGCCATGCTGGGCGCACAAGCAGAGTCTCAGGACACATCGTGCCTCTCCAAAAACCCACAGCGTAGCTGAAGCTTCTTATCAGCTTGGACTAAGCTTGCCTGACATTTCTGCCCTTTTGTACATTCCTTTGGCTCATCCAGAGGTGATGAGTGATCACCGTCTTCCCCCAGGTTCTGAACACATAGCATCTTTTCTGGTGTTCTACTTTTACTGGCTAGCATTGACCAGGAAACACATCTTAATTGTTGCATGCACAAAATATATTTGCTCTGTGTGGTTTCACTTAACCTAAACTGAGGTTAAACTAAACTGGGCCTCATGAGGAGATCAAATCCAGGTTCTAACATTACAGGGGCACTGTAGCATGACAGTGTTTAATCTCAGCCTCTCCCCAGGCTTTGGGAGATGTTTCCAATGAAAAAAAAATCCTTCCAAATAGGCATAGTAGGATCATATCAGACTTGCAGTCTCTGACAGCCTACAACCTGATATTTTTGTGATATCTTTCATTTTGCTAAAGGCTGCCTTTTTTTTTTTTTTTTTTGGAACTGACTCAGCATCCAGCTCTGACCTGAGTAAGTCTGGCATGCCCTTGGCATCACAACTGGGTGATTCTTTTGCCTGAAGAGTTTCTCCAGCATATCGGTTTTCCAAGGTGCCAAAGGCTCACTGTGCAGACCCCCTTGGCAAGCCAAGGGCTTTAAAAGCAACTGTTCACTTAGTGAACTGAGCAGGGAAGGAGGAAATGAGCTGAGGGCATCTGTAAAGGTGATGATGCAGTAGCAGGTTGCTGGTGGGGAGGTAAGGCAAGGAGGCAGCGAGACCAGGAGCAGAAAAGAGTGTGTGAGAGAAGTGTAAGGCTAGGAGGACTTATGGCAGTGATGTCGGTGACAGCTGGGCTTTTATGAAGCACGTGAAACAGTGATATAGGTTTTTTTAGGCATTTTGAGTCTTTTCCACCGGTGTGTGCTAAGGGATATTCAGCTGCAGGCAGACATATGGCTCAGATAAGATGAGACTAATAAGCATATGGATGAGGCTTAAACCCTGCCAGATCAAAGGACTATATATTTGGCTATTTCCTTAACAAGGATATTATCCTTGCCTGACTTTGGGCTGTTTCCCCTCAGATAGGAAACTCATCCTCTAGACATGGGACAATTTAATCTTTCCATCTGGCTCTCCAGAGAGCACTGCTTCCGTGTGGGAGTCTAAAAACAAAACCAACCACCTGCTTTATAACCACCCCAAGCGCCTCCCTCTGATGTCTCTCCAGGGTCTCACCTTTCCCTGCGATAGGGATGGGGCCGAGGCTCTGCCCTAGGCAAGGCTGCCCACGAGACTGCCACCACCCATTGCCCCAGCAGCACCAAGAAGAGCCACCATCGTCCCTGACCCTCAGAGAACTTATGCCTTTTTAAAAATTATTATTATTTTAGGTGATCAGCAGATTACTCTGTGCTGTGCAGCACATGTAATCTGCTACATCTGCTGAAAAAAAAAAAAAAAAGTGGCTATGGTTTCGTCTCCATTGGTGTTTACCAACCAGATGATGTAGTTTTGGAAACATGTTAGGCCACACAAAAGAGCTAACAGCTTCTCACTGAGCTCATGTTTCCTCCAGCCTCCTCATTTTCTTTATCTTGGAATCCAGGCTGTCTTTAATTATTTTAGAATGAGCTACTGTGTCTTATCTCTTTTAGAATATTTTCTTCCTGGTTAACTCTTCTATCTCTTCCTTATTCAAAGCATTAAAAGGAAAGAATATGTGAAAGACTTTTACAGACCATCTTTGATTTTTAGTGGCTTAGCTCTTTGTTACTTAAATAGGGAAAGCTTAAAAAAATATATATTTAGCCTTATCATTCTATGGGCTAAGCCTTCTTCCTGGCTGCCCAGCTCTTTCCAGGAGGTTTTCTCTTGTCTTCTGAATGATGAAATTCCATGTTCTCCAGGCTACCTGGGAGTGTATAACTCTTATTTCAAGCAACGTGAAGGGGCTGAGGAGCTTTTTTAGGTATTGAAGTGTTAGTGAGAGGTCCATGCAAGCCTTCCTAGCTCCTTGGTATCCCAGCATCCTTATATTTCCAGAATTTTTTACTTAAGGTGACAAGGTGGGTCCCTGCATTATGGCTTACCAGGAGTCTGTGCCTCATGCCAGATTGGCAACCAGTTCACTCCTTGCAACTGCAGCATTGGGCATGAGAAAACTTATGGACCTTGCGGATCTTGCTACGGAGCTTGAGGGCTATTTTCAAAGGTGAATTTGGCACATAGGTGCTTCTTCAGAAAGTAGGCAGATGATCTAAAAATGTGACTGGTAGAGTTTTGAGTGGGAAAGAGGGAATCAGGACACTTGGAAAACCGCTTTTCTTTAATATTATTTTAACTGTTGTCTCTTACTTGCAAAAATTAAAGTTCTATCTAATAAGATATAGTCCTGTCATGGAGAAGACTAGTAGAGGCAACATGTAGATCAATGCCTCCATAGCTACCTTTCCATTTGTTCAGGACAGCACATGTTTTTAGTGATCAATAAAATTCAGATTTGGAAAACAGGGAGCAGAGTGAAATAGATTTTTAGTATTTTGACTATCAAAAGTAGAATGTCAAAAAGTAGCTCTATGCCCAAACTGCCAAACCTGCCTCTTAGCATATATATTGCCAGGAGGTGTTTATCTGATATTTAATAATTTGAGGATAAAAATGAATAGTGCGCACAATTATGACCATATAAACCTGCCAATACAGGGGTGAAAGCTAGGACATGTAAAGCAGCCAAAGTATAGAGACTAGTAAGAAACAAGCACGAGACATGGGGCAACAGGCAGCGCTGGAGCAAATGTGGAGATGATTGGAGGTGGACGGAGCCACGGTGTGTGGTGCGGAGCGAAGCCGTCAAAGCGGGATCCTGGAGAGCACCACCACCACCGCTGGCATCAGAGCAGAGACCAAAATGAAAGCTGACAGGGGAACAAATGTTGGTCGGTAAAACACAGGCTGATTAGATACTGGTTAACATTGATTCGGATGCCAAGAATAACAGCAGGCACGGGAACAGAGCGCAAGGGAGTGAGAAAGCGCTCGGCACAGCCGAGCAGGCGGTGATTAAACAAGCAAACACACAAGCAAACAAACACACCAAGCAAACCCTGCCCCGTCCAGGAAATGATTAAAGAAGCATGAGCATGAGGATGCCAGCTTCTTCTGTGCTGAATAAATGGTGTGGAGAACTGGCAGGCCTGAAAAGCCAGCAAAAGGCACCACTAAATTACAAGGCAAAAAAGATTACTTGTCCTTAGCTGTTAGCCAGCTAAGTTTGACCTTTCAGAGAAAACTGACGTAGACAATTTTATTGATGGATGTTGTAGGGGCTGGGGCAGAAGGAGGTCTGATTTCCGGGCCGTCTGCGGCTTGCCCTGCCAAGCGGAGCGCCCGCAGTTGTCGCAGCGCAACAGGCCAGGCCGCTGCCTTCGGAAGGGCCTCGCCCCACCTGGAGGCAGCCGCTTCCTAAACATCCCTTCTAAACCTCTTTGTGCCTTCCTTCACAGCGAAGCCAAACAAACCGGCTGAAAACGTTTTCCTTTGCCAACCTGGATAAGGCGGATGTGCCTGCCTGGTGCCATCCAGCACAGAGGAGCTGCAAGTCAGGAGCATTTGCTGTTAGCTGTTCCTGTAACTACACCGAAGGCTGATCCTGTCACCAGCCTACTCCAGCTTAAGCCGGAGCTGGGGGTAGCTTCCTTGGGTCTGCAAGGCAAATTAGGGATCTAGCATGGTTCCTTGTCTCTCCGTTTTGCCCCAGGTCTTTCAGGCTTTTCAGGTCTTATCTAAAATCATGTTTTTTCTCTCTTGCCTACACCTCTGCCCGTCTCTTTTGCCTTAACTCTCAAACTCCCTCATTTACCTGTGCAAAGGATGTTGGTTCCATTGAACGATGTCAGGCAAATAAGGTGCACAGTTTGCCTAGGGGGAGGGACACACTGTCTACTGTGGACTATATGTAGGAAGTAACCAGCTCTTAACAGGAGAAAAGGAAGGAAATAGGAGGAAATAACCAATAGGTTAAAACATGTCAAATCTTGCACTTTATATTATGTGAAACCACTATTTCTATATCCCTCAGGTGACTTTTTCATTCAAGCACGCACAGTAAGTATTTTCCATCTTTGTATTTTTCATCTTTGTTCCAGCTTTATCAATGAGCAGGGTAAGATGACATAGAATATCATTTCCACTGAAGAGGAAATAGAAAATATGATCATAGAAATCACAGATTATTATGTTCAAATTCCTACAGATAGAAAGCGCTAGGAAAAAGGTTACTCCAATCAACAGAGTAGGTTGGTTTGCCGAAACTATACAGAAGCATTTAGTGCAGTGACTCACAAGGAATAATTTGTGCAGAAGGAATTGTAAAGAGAATAAGGTGAAAAGGACAATATAAGAAAATTAATTGATAGAGCTGTTACCAGCAGGTAGAGATAACTTGAATCATGAATTAGCGCACTTGCCTCGGCAACTCTGACGCAAGATAAGGCGTGTGGTCATAACGGGTGGCTGGATAATTTCCTAGGAAGATCCAGACAGTCCTGAGGCTAGTAAGAGGATGAAATCAGATGGAAAAAAGTGTAACATAACCCACCTGGTGTCAGAGCATGAGGCCTGTCGTGTGTGCTGAGACATCATTGCTTTGTGCCCACAGAGGAGGGTGTTTCGAGAGTGCTGCAAAGCCTCACGCTGACTCTTGGTCATTGATGTCCAAGAGCCGTGATAGCCAGGACAGCAGTTCCAGGAGGGACTGGGTGAGAAGCTTTCCAGAGTGGAGGACAGAGGAGGCCCCTGCACTATCCCAGGCACTGAAACAACCACATGTAGATGTCTGTGTGCTGTTCTCATCAGCCGGCTTTCACTAAGATTATTGCAAATGCGCAAGTGGGAAAAAGGATTACAAGGGTCACACAGAGACAGGAGACATTTCCTTCTGTATCATGAGGGTAGACTAGGTAACCTGTCCTTCTTAGCATAGGTGTTCATTTCAATTTGGGTTCAATTTGGGTTTTTGTCCTTCTCCAGAGCATCAGAATTGCTTGTGGGCACCAACAGGCGCTCAGCTGGGTCGGGGTGTAAGTGCCCCACAGCATGGAAAACACTTTCAGGTACCTGACCTCTCTGCTTGCCTTCAGCACCCAACTGGCCCAGAATGACTGAGACTACGTGACCTTTCTATTTGCTCTTTTTTCAATAAATTTTAAGTCACATTAGGTGTGATAGGGGGCAGAACCTTGGTTTTATTTTGGCAGATGGCAGAGCATGAGTCCAACCAAAAGAATATGATGAAGGCCATTGCTGTCTGCATGCGAGAGGTCCTTGAAACTGATGGCTGAGCACAGTCCTGCAAACCTTTACGCACGGTGATGAACGTGACCCAAGAAACTCTCTGATTTCAGAGGGAAAGTTCATCCACACAAACCTCCCCGTACAGAGATATTTGCAGCCATCTTCAAGCTGCACGCTCATCCAGGGCTTCTTGTTTCATTAAAAGAGAAGAACTAAGCATTATGTGTAATATCAGATAGAAAACATTGCATGTAGACACTCCAAGAGGTAACAATCTATGTAAACATAACCGAAAGAACTGTTACATAAAATGTGCATTTTACTCAGGAATATTACTTAGCTGCTAATCTACTGTGTAAATATGCATGAAATCTTTTTTCCTCAGCCAGAGTACTGGTTATCCAAAACCTCCTTCAGAGCCAGTATGCCCAGCCATTAAATAGAGTCTATATTTGGACTGAATCATTTGACAGCAGCATCTCTCAGAGGGCTGATAGCTGGGTGAGGCTTAAGCTCATTAAAAACATAGGCCCCTCTGCTGCAGCCTTAATACATATCTACAGCTATCATAAAACCTATTTGTTTTGCATTTGTCTCTCTATATTGTAAATATTTACCCACACCTCCCAACCTTTCACAATATTTTCATGTAAACCATTTTGCTGGAGTTTAGATTAAACAATATCAAATGGAAAAAAATGCTGTTAATGTAATGACTTCTGCACATTAAAGCTTGAATGCAAAATCAGTGAAATTTATGTTAAAATTGCAAAAGCTCCCATGGGAAAGTGTAATCTAGCTGCTGTGTATGGGACAGAATATGAATTGAATGTAAGCAGGAGGAACAGAAATTTATAGCCCAGCTCAATGCCTCTTCTTGCTTTCTCATAGTCGTACCACCTCCAGAGATGAGGAAGGTGTTGCAGTGAAGGTGCTGAACTTGAGTTCTCAGGATCTAGGGAAAATTCCCAGGTCTCACAAACACTTCTGCTTCTAGGACAAACTGCATGTGCCCATAATTTGATCTCTGGTAAAGTAACACAAATATGAAGAGAACAGAATCCATCTGCATTGCTAGAATACAACAGAGCCACGATCGATCAGTAGCAGAATTTGTAAAATCAGTTCAGTTGAGACAAACTTCAGTCATTTTGACAGAGATACGAAATTACTGGCTGAAATTGGAGCAGCAATTCCATATGCTATTCAAGATATCGCTTACCTACTAATTTTACACCTCATACCTCTCAAAATGCTAGATGTTACTGAAATATCAAACTGATCATGCGGCCTCAGGGAATTCCTCATGGAGATGCCAACACTACACTATTTGAAGTGTAATCATATTTTTTGATGCAATGCTTCAAATATCATATAAAAATGAGCTTAGATTGTATTTGAGGAGAATGGTAGCCGCTGGACTGCAGTGTCCAGAGATAGAAAGGATTTTTTTTAAAAAAAAAAAAAAAAGGGCACAGATTGCTGTGGTTGAGAATGTCGGTTCTTGCCCTATGTTGGCCATATTAGTGTATGTGAATCCTCTTGTTTCATGGTGTACAGAGAAATCATTTTCCTGAAGTCTCACTGAATGGGGGGTGGTGAGGATGGGAGTTGTTCTTATTTTCTTTCTTCCTTCTGTTATTGCTTCTGGGAGTTTCCCACAGGCTCACTTTTTTGCAACTTGGAAAGAAATTCCTGAGTGTTTGGCCAATGAATCTATTTTTGTCCAAGCATTCAGACTCCTGTCTGCCTTACAGATCAATAAATTACTCTGTTTAGCTACCAAGCTCCCATTTAAGGGCATTCAGGACTACAGGATAGGACTGGCCACCTAAAACCATTGGAAAAACTATTGATGTTTTGAGATTAGCTTTTGTTTCAGTGCAGTATACACAACAAAATGAAAGATTTAAACCTTATTAGCCTTCCTTGGTGGGAAAAAAAAAAGAAATAGGAATATTTGCACTTTCGAAACAAAACAAAACAAAGCAAAACCTTTGCAGATACTTAGACTTTTAGGTTTCTGGACAGTCTGGATGTTAAGCCCTGAGTGCCTCACTCAGGATGCTGCCTTACCCACCTCGCTATCCTTTGGTAAGGTTTCCCGTCCTGAAACCACAAAGAATTGCAGCCTCAGTTGTGTTTTAATCAAAGCCAGATGCCACTGCTGGGATCAGAGTCACTGCTCGAGGGTCCCCAACGCTCCTCGCTGGGGAGCTCCGTGTCACAGGGAAAAGGCAGTGCCTTAGAGCAGCTACGCTGAAAGAAGAGGAGGGTAATTTTTTCAGCCTACCCTGAAGTTAATAAAAATACATCTCCGCTCGCTCTGTAATGCCCTCCCTGGAAGGCAATTCGCTCAGAAGCCCTTCTGTACCAAGGGAGTATTCTTACTCTCAAATGTGTGCTAAGCATCTTGTTCATGCCTGAGGCACATGCTCCTTGCGAGCGCAGGAGGAATGATGAATTAGCCCCCTTGTCTGAAGTTATTGCTCTGAGATTGCTTGAAGGAAACAAGTAAATCTCTCTTTCAGCAGGTCAGCCTGCATTTTCTTTGATTTTTGATAGCCTTTCTCACCCTGAGAGCTGTCACAGCGTGGGAGCGCCAGGTCCCACACGGGTGATGCAGGAGTCCTGTCCCATCCTGCTGTCCCCTCTGCCTCCACCCCGCTATGTGGCCAGCAACGCCTGGATGGTCGTGTCAGCTGCTTCAGGTGCATGAAATAAAAATGAAGGTTTCGTTGAGCTAAGTACTACAATGTGGAGAACTTACTTCAGTTAAGTCTAGTTTAATATATTCCCCAGTGCATTTTCTGGAGACCAGGGAAAATGGGTGTGAGGCCCCGTGAGGGCCTGGCCTGGTTCATGCTCACTTGTCCTGAAATATAAATGACAGGGAAACCTGGGGGTGTCCACAGAGACTCGCAGCACTTGTGGAGGGGATGGTGTGAAATGCTGCCTCCTCACACTGCTCCATGGCACAGCAGAGATCTTGGTACCGCAAGAGATGAGGTTATGGCATCTAGTTTTAGTGTCTGCATTAAAAAATGGATGATGAAAAACTGAACCAGGGGTGAGCTGATTTTTTAAAGACACGTCCACATTCAGAGCTCAGAGGAGGTCAGGCTGCTTTGCTTATTAGAGAGAAGATGGAGAGATGCTCATCTTCTAGGGCAAGCTGACAGCTAATATAACATGTTTCTTCACCTTGCAGACATCATTACAAAACCCTACAGAAAAGCTGCTCTCAGAATAATTCATTAGAAATTGTGCAGCCAGAGCAAGGAAAGAGGAAGTTTTTAACAGGGAAGGGAATTAACTTCTGGGACAGAGGATGATGGCTGGGGCAGTCTCTGTCAGACTTGTGAAATCTGACCTGCCCTAATTCAGCCACCACTTATGTGTTTTGGGTCATGCAAAAGAGCGGAGGCAGAGCATCACAAGAGCCTTTTCTACCTTTACAGGTTACCTTTGCTCAAAACACCTCCTTTTTTTTTTTTTTTTTTTTTCTTGCGGGTTCATTTGTTCCCACTTTTCTGCATTTCTTCATAGAAAATTTCGAAGTCCTCCACAGCTCAGTCAGGAAGATATAATTTACATCACTTCAGAAAGCAAAAGATATCCTGAAACTGATGTTATTCCATTTGGGTTCTTCATGATGCAGTCAGCTCATGCCCTTCACCTGAGGGCAGGACAGGCTGGATGCCCCTGGCCCTTCTCGATCCCACCCTGTCCCTTGGCCACCGCTTGTTTTTGCTGTTCACCTTCTGTTCCCTCCCCTCCCCGGGTGCTGTCATATCTCTTGCCTCCTGCTGTCCTGTGTTCCTGTTTCTCCTGGGGACGGACCAGCCCATGGAGGAGAGGCCGTGGTCAGAGCCGGTTGTCCTCTGTGGCCCTGCTTGCCCCGTGACTACGAGGGGCTCCCGCCTCTGCCATTGTTTTGTTTTCCTTTTCTCAGAACATGCAATAGGAATCTGAGTTAAATGGAGTGTGGATTTTAATTTTTGCATAACCGATTTCAACTCAAGGGTTTATTACTCTGTGCAAATAGGATTAATCTGCAAAAGCAGCTAACTAACCATTCTGGGGAATTAAGCCCAAAGGTGATACTGTACTTTATTACTGGACGTCAATATTTATCAATCTCCATTCAGAAAGAATGCCTCAAATTACAGCTGCCAATTGCAAAACAAATTTAATAGATCTTTGCCTGCAGTCAAGGAAACCAGGCCTGGAATGTAGAATGAGCATTTGCTAATTCCCATTTAAACTGATACTACGGTTTACTGCCTTCTGCCTATGCAAGCATCTTAATTAATCTTTGACAATGCATGGCAGAGATAAAAGCTTTGCAGCTCTAGAATAGCATTGCAGGCCAGAATAAAATTAGAAATCTGGATAATGGCAGGAAGCACAACCACAATGTGTTTGAGAAAGAAAAATAAAATAATTTCATTCTTCTAGATGAGCTATTAGTTTTATAGTCATTACGTTACAAGCAGCACGAACTTTGGCTGACGTACAGAAAGAGCAGCCAAGTGAATCACCTGGTCCTTATGTGACAGCCTTTGGAAGGGGTTTTAGAAATGAACTCTCATGCCTAGCGTGGCTGTGCCTGGGGTTAACACACACTCACACAGCGACCGCAGGGACGGGGCTTCCCCAGGACGCAGCAGGCCGCCAGGCTGCTCTCACCGGTGCCCATAGGAGCACCGGCTCTTCTGGGAGGCCCAGGGCGGCCAGTGCCTCTATGCACTTTCCCCTGGCGCTGGCGGGGCGGCCTCCTGCTCGCGCGCTGACCGCCCGCCTGCGTGAGGCGCGGGCCCAGAGCGTGGGGGGCAACCGAGCTCATCGTGCGATCAGCAGCTGGAACCACAAGTGCCTGGACCTGTAGGAGCGCCTCAGCGGCAAACAAGGCCCCAGCCAGGCCCTGCTGTTGGGCGAGCTCTCCTGCCCCTAGGTCAGAGGTTGCTGTAACACAGCATTGTGTGAGGTTATTCCTCAAGCCCTTTACTAAACTGGTAATAAATAAAACCAGTGATATTCCCATCAACACTCCTTAAGGCACATAGTATATGAGTCCTTTCCATTCGTCTAATCTCATCCCACCACTGTCCCAAGCAGCCCACCCAGTTGCTGGTGCTTAGAGATGGGCAGTGAATATTGAGCCATGACCAAAGTCAAAAAAATAGGCCTTGAGAGAGGGAGAGAGTCTCAGACCCCAGTTCTGCATGCTTTAACGAGACTCTGTGGCCTCTGTGATAAGCACAAAATGGGTCTGGGGAGCCTTGAGCTCTAGGAGAGTGGGTTTCTCCATTAGTGAGGCACAGACGTAGCTGCAGTAGGGCTCACCTCGCTCTTTCCAGCCAGCCTGCAATCCAGGAAGGTGGATCAGCGAGCGGAAAGACGCTCTCTGCGGGAAAGGCTCGGGTGATACTGGCTGCAACTCCTCCTGCAGGTCTGATGCAATGCAACTGCAGTAGCAGAGAGCTGCAGATTATAGACAAATTATTATACAGCCTAATTCTATTGAATTTAGTTTCAGAGTAATGTTGTCAATATCCTTCCCCTTTCCTTCTTCCAGAATTTTTTTTTTTTGCTTACTCACGGTGACAAGGAATGAAGTATGGTGAAAACCACATAGTCACATAACAGGCTGTCACGATGATTTTATTCTGACATTCAGCCGTTCTGATTTATGCTTTCCTTCGTGACAAGCTTAGCACTATGCCACTCACAAGGACGGGCTGTCAGCCTTCTCCTCATTATCCGAATGTGTCATTTGGCCCAAACATCCACATGATAAGTAGTTTTGGTCAGAGAATGACACAGTGGCACCATGACCAGAAATGTAACTCTGCATCACAGCACTCATAATCAGTGGCAACTTGATGGCTTTTCAAAATAGCAGGGCCAAGAAATCCATGGTCAAAAGCAAGTAAAACGATAGCTTAGGAAGTAAGGAGACTAACAATTAGTGCATTAAAAAAACGACACATATCAAACACTTAATATGCACTGGTAAGCATGCAGATTTGCACAGCCTGTCGGGATGATTTCCAAAACAAATTTTTTTTTGGAAAAAAAAAAAGCCACATGAAAGCAAAAGCTCTTGGCAACATAGGTGCTTTTAAATACATTCTGCAATAGTGACCATTACTAATGGAACACTTTACAGAGAATAGAAGCCCCGCACTTTTGAACTAGCACATATCTAGAACACGACTGCTTCCACGGTTAGTAACTTAATTCGGCTTCAGTGGAAAGGAGGACCTAGGACAAATGGCAGGTGGGTGGCAGTAGGATAGTAACGTTTCCAGCAACTGGAAATCCTGCACACTTAGGGTTCAGCTCAGTACGTCCTCAGCTAGCATTTGCAAAGCTAGTGGTAATGTGGAGTTGCAAGATTTAGCATCGATTAAAAGGGTTTTGCAGTTGCTCCTACCGACACAGTAGACAGCAGCACCCAAGGAAGGGCCTTTTCAAGAGCCTGTTCCTTGGCACACAGCGCTTGGAGCGTCAGTGCTGACCCACCGGCCACGGCAAAACACCCCAAACCTGCCCCATGGGAAGGGCCTGGTGACGCTCCCGCCTTTCAGCCTCCAGCCAGACTCGTGATCCCCTGCACAGGGACCGCCAAGGGGCCACGGGGGACCCTCGGGAAGACCTTGGCCACCAGGACATGCTCTTGATTATGGCTCATCTCCAGAACAAAAATCTCTAGTAGGTTTATTAATTTTCTTTCCCCAAACATGACTGAATAGCCTACCAGTTCTTTCCCTGGAGACAGTAACAAAATTTAGCTATTTTTAATGATTGAAAGATAAAGAGTAGATGGAAAATGTCATCCCTAGGATAGCAATAAAACCAATGGGATATGAGCCCCGGCCAAATGAAAATAGGTGGGTAGTTAGGTGAGGATAGGACCTAGACAATTTTCTTCCATATAGAGGTCCCTTGCTCTGTCTCTGGCTTCCTCTTGCAACATTTTTTGGCACTTTTGTTTTTTTTTTAATTACTCATGTTCTCCATGTCAGTCTGCATGCACCAGCTTCACAGTTTGCCTCCAGGATAGATACCCCTTTTATACAAATTGCTGCACAACAATCTTTCTTCTTCTAATCTGGATTCTTGTCTTTAACCATTCTGATCTTATGTGTTGGTACGATTGCTGTTTCACATGAAGGCAGAAAACTGGTAGCATATGGAGCTTATCATCTTCATCAGTGCTGCTGATAACTAACAATGACAGTTTTTCATTAATTTCCTCAAATACAGGAATAGTTATTTTATAAAGACAAGATAAATGCTATGCCACTATTATTTTATTTGCTATAATCAGTCAGCATCTGAAACAAAAATGCACACACTTTAGAATGCTTTTTCTACAGAAATAATCAATACATTGCTAAGCTACAATCAATACCAAGGTTGGGTAACACACTCCAGCATCAATGGTCCCTCCTTCAGTTGAGGAAGAGTAACTAAAGGATGCATAATCTTGCCAAATGCAAACATGATTTTGCACAGTATGCATAAACACATAATGCTAAAGAAAATTCTCCCCACTTCACAGTGCAGGCAGCGAAAAGCTGTTTTTTTTTTAAATTTAAGTTTAAAATAACAAATATTCACCTACATCACAGTAGATTTAGTTTACCACTTCTGCTTTGAATTCTGTGCTTTCATTTCAAGTGTCTATATTTCGCAACTGTACACACACTGCAAAATTACCTTGGAATATCATTTAGCATCTGTGCATAGCCATTTCTTTAGAGCTTAATGCTACACTGAAATTAAGTCTAGAATTCTTAAGTATTGGAAACAATCAATAAAACTCCCCTGAAAAAAAAAAAAACAGTATAAATGTTTCTTGTAGTACAGTACTTTTAATCTTATGTCAGTCACTTTAATGACATAGTTTTCAGTTATTCCTCATACAAAGAGAAGACTAGGAAAAAAAAATATTATCTAAAATGTCATTCCTAAGTCAGTTAAACTCTGAGTTATGGTATATGTACAGTATATAAATATACTTATGTAATATGTACATATATATTGGCTAACATTCATTATAAATAGAACTGTCTTAACTTAAGCAGTATAAAAATAGCCACTTTCCTGGGAACATGCAAACACAGTATGCTTTCACTTAATCTAAAACATCCAAAATAACCAAAACCTTTAGCTCTGGTTCTTACAAATATAAATTTTAATTGAAGACTTTTAGCTGATTTAATCCTAAAGTTTTTTTTTGTGTGTGTGTGTAAAGATATAAAGTCTGTTCAATGCTAGCTATAATTAAGCTCAAATACAGTATATTTTGGGTAATTTATTTTCAGGTATTTTTCCCATGTGAGCTAAATCTAGATGCATTGCATTTCTTTGTTTTGCTTTTACATTAGACTATCGATGATCAGCTCTAAACACTAAAAGCCAAACTACAGGCAATCTGGCATGCTCGCACTGCAGGAAAAGGCTCTCCTCTACACTGTTCGTATGTGGGAGGCTGCCCTAATATGGCTATTTGTGCTCCAGATCCTTCGCCCATTGCAAAGCAATTAGCAAAATACCCATTTTGTAAATTCTTAAGGCCAGAAGAGAGTACTATGACTACTTAGTCTCACTTCCTGCTCACTGAAATTCAGGCTGATATCCCTGCATTCAGCACAGTGACTGGTACCTGGACTAAAATGCTTCTCTATTACAGCCAAAGAGATTCCATCTCCAGAAGTTGAGTGGGGTCTTGGCTTCTTAGTGACTTTTCCCAAGGGGAAAAAAATTCGGTTCCATCTGAACCAAATGTGACATTTTTCCTTTTTTCTTGCCATATGAAAAACTGAAAAATTGCTTGTTTTGCCCAAAACATTCTATTCTCCTCCAAACAAGGCGCACTGAGCACTTGTCAGAAAAGCAAAAGAAGTCAAAGGGCTACCTATGTGAATGAAGTTGACAGGATTTCTGTTTCTCCATTTATCTAACAGCTTGGTAGAGAACACACAGTGGGTCGCACTGTGGAAGAAATAGAGCTGAGTCCTTCCTCTGCGCAATGGATTTCATCCCCCTCCCAGGAGAATGCCTTAAGGAGGTGACTATGCTGAGTACAGCATGTACTGAAATTCAGTCTTCTTGCTCATACTGTTCCACTTATTTAAGTAAAATACTCTTATCTTTTGCAGAGGAGAGGACTGAAGTGCAGCTCTCTCCCTTCCCTAAAACCCTGTCTCATGCAGGACTTCAAGCTAGTCCTACTACTTTTGGGTTTATGGAAGTGTTTCACCCAAAGCAGAAGAGCAGCAGCAAGAAGACCCGAGGCAAACTCTCTTTAGGCCAGCTTTATTCTTGTGATCAGGGGATCTTTAAAGGAAGCATAAAATGGGAATGCAAATGCCCTGAGCAGAGGAGGAAACTGGGCCTTGCTTTTTAATTACCACTGTTTGCGCTTGGATGTCATTGGGTAGCAGAGGGATGATCTAGACACTTCCCTCCAGCAGAGTGGCAGATATTGCTCTGGACACGTTTGCCAGATGAGGATAGTGGTTGTGTTTGGATTAAATGCGTGACTACTTCAGAGACAGAAGCACCTCTCACCATTTTAGCCAGTTCCAAGACAGGGCACACAACCAAATAAATTAGATGTCAGTGAAGCCCAGCTACCTAAATACATTGTACAAGGTCGCTGGTGCAAGCCCTTCTCTCTGGCACTTTTGAAAGCAGTACAATTAACTCCTCATGCAAAATGGCCTAAGTTCCCAGCCACATCCTACACTGTTTCTCCCTATTCTCCCAGGGTGGCTCCCACAGTTCTCCTAAGAGTCCTTCCTATGTTGGAAGTGATGAATCCTTGTTAAAATAGCACAGTCTTCCAGCTTTTATAGTTGTGTAAAAGAGGCATTCTATTTCTTATGGTAAGTAGCATATATGCACCAAAACAATAGATTAGATGCCCCTGTATTAATTGTTTATTGAGCTGTCATTGGAGGTTGGGGACTGAGAAGTCACAAAAGGCTCGTTTGCCTTCTGATCCTCCTTCATGGAGGTCGCCTGGTCTGAGATGGAAGAGAAGGAGAGCTGGTCATGTTCCATTATGTGCACTTGGTCCTCTTCCTTGTCCTTCTTCACATAAAACAATTTCCTAAACTTTTTGAGCTCATGGAGTTCACAGAAAGTCTCGAGAACCACCAACATTGCGATAAGCCCCAGCAACAGATAACCTAGAAATGAAAAGCAGTGCTTTAATTGTTAGCAAAACAGGGATGAAACAATTTAAAACATGTAGCTTTTCTCATGCTTATCTTTTCTGAACAGTATCTTGATCTTCATGACACATTTTCAGAATTTTTTACCCACTTTGGACTGTCAAATCTTTTCCTGCCTTTTTCACTCTACAGCAAGATCCCAGAAATTAAAAAATGATAGTAATAAAAAAGTGAGTTTAGTACTGTATGTGAGAAAAATATGTAATGGCATTCATTCAACCATAGTACTAGAATTTTATCTCCTATCTCACAATCATGTGTTTATGAACTTCGTGATCATGTGCTCTTTAATTATTACTTCATGTTTGAAACAGAAGTAAAAACATGGCAACTAAATGTAGTTATTTGTTGTTTGTATCAGTTTAGCAAGACAGATCACTTATTTTTGAATATTTTTGGAGTATTTTCCTTTAAAATTATAGAAATAAAATTGACACTGAAATAAGTGGGAAAATAAAGAATGTAGAAACATGTACAAAAAAGCACTAAAAACAAAATTTAAAATTAATGTAAAATTACTGGTGATGTTTCTAAAAACCTGACAAAGTTTCTACATCTGACGAAACCTTGAAGACCACTTGCAAAATTTTACTAACAGTACAAGTACTATCCAGTCCTGCTAGTGTTATTTTAATAGCATTAGTGATGACTTTAGGGGCATACTGATTCTGACTTTGAAAGATATTAGTTAGGTCTCATGGAATGTCACTTCTGGAAACCTAGCTTTGCTTCACTATGTTCTTCTGTTTCCTCTCCAGCAATTTCAAGGACAGTGTTGAAATGAGCATTTCTTAATGTCTGTGTTACGACTAGCTCCTTGCAACTGATCCTTGTAAGTTAACAACAAGCCTACCTTAATATTTTAGCATTCCACTGAGGAAATCAAGTAAAGTTGAGTGCATAATAAATCACATGAAATGCATGATAAATAGCATGAAATGGAATGGATAATAAGTACATGTTCTTCCAAAGACTGATCATTAAATGTACTGAAAGATCAACACAGATTAATCATTATAATCTACATATGGGCAACGCTTTGTTACCAAAAAGCATAAATATATTACATGTAGTTACAGATCATAGGTACTTTACTGACAATAACACTCCTCTGTTTTCCAGGAGCACCATCAATTCAATATTGCAAGATTGGATACTGGTCTAAATCAACACTACAGCAAAAATTTATTAACTGTTTTATACCTCATGAAATCAAATAGGAGCGATGAATTAGCCTGGGGAGCAAATGATAAAGCTATGCTAATTAAAAGGCATCTATAAATCTGCACTAACAATTTTGTAGTTATTTCTGAAACTCAGTCCAGCTGATCACAACTTGATTTAGTAGGAGGCTTGTATTTTTTCATTAATTCTTGAAAAGTCTATAGCATTCATTAAACATTCTCAGACACAAACCTTGGTGAAATTCTTGGCCAGAAGTTTTCTTGGAGAAAATACAATTCAAAAAGAGCAAAACACTGCATATATACAGTACTGATTGTATACATACAGACAGACTGTTTCATCCCTTGAACTGTTCTTATAAAAGAAGAATAACCCACAAGTTATGATTTTAAAATATTTAACTTCAACACTTTTGGAATATGCTCAGTAAAAAATGCCTTTTTCTTCTAGATTTTATTTCTTAAGTATTCCAAATCTTGAAGTAGAGCTAAAAGCCTGGCTTTGTCCAAAAATGGAATAGTTGACTTAGCAGTTAAAAGGGAAAAAAAAAGAAAAAAGAAAAAAAAAGGAAGTGAGAAGGATTTGATCCATAATGCTTTCTTTTGCTTCTGATTTTTCAGAGCAGCTAGAATATTTAATCGCCTTCATTACGCATGGCTCTGGTGCTAGTCACTTCATTATTCAGCATCCCCGAGTTAACTCTGCAGATCAGCTGAGTAATAATGAAAAGCTACTGATAATGAGAAAAACAAGCTTGGGAAAGGGGAAAAGTCTCCTGCAGTGCGGATGGGCCTGGCAAGCCGCTGAAGTGCTGCCCTGACTAGTTGAAGTCATCATTTCAAGGCAGGCAAATTCAAAACATGAACTGCAATTAATGGACGTTTTGTCTAAATTAAGATTGCTGGACAGGAGCACAGTATACTAGCCTAAGAAATAGCCCTGTCGGGAAGGGTTTATTTGGGTCTTGTAGCAAGTACTTTTGAAGATCCAGGACTGTGCAGACTGAAGCCCTAACAGAGAAAGTTTCACTGTGTCTAGAGAATATTGCCCTCAGAACGTTTATCCAGACTGCCAACAGGCAGCTTTCTTAGCTCTATTTTGGATCAAATCACTGATCACTGTGCCTCTCTTCTATGTCAAGCACAGTTAGACAGTTTTATTGTTTAAATTTAATGGCCATGTTCATAGCCTTGCCTTTTTACCATTTTCCCTTTTTGACAGCTGGTATGTTCCACTGCCAGCCTCAGCTACCTTCTGTTAGCAAGAAACTTTGTTCTTCTGCCTCGTTTTCCTTAGCTCCTGGATTCATCGCTGGCCACCTGTCCTCTCACCTTCATGAGATAACCTTAAGCCACAAAGACCATTTTATGACTCTGAAATGCACTGTGAAATCTTAGTCCTGACACGATCCTGAGCATTTTCATAACAATGACAATAATACTGTTGATCTTTTTATTATTAATGAGAGCTGCCAGCTGTGATTTAGCACAAAGGAATTCTATTCTCAGCTTGTTCTTTCTTAACTAAGAAAATTGACTTTATTTAAAACTTTCCTCTTTGCACAGTTGGTTACAATGCCCAGTTTGCAGGCCGGCAACTAGCAAAATCACTGAATTGATGGAATGGAGAAAGCTCGAAAAACTTTGGTAGCATACAGGAATGTTAGACACTTACATGTAATTCCAATTTTATACAGCTCTCGGAACTTCTGATTGTAGCCTTCTCCTGGCACATAGTCTCCAAGGCCAATGGTGCTCAAGGAAATAAAACAAAAATAAAAAGATTCCAAAAAATTCCAGTCATCTTCCAGAACAGAAAATATTGCTGCTGGGATGAAGAAAAAGCAGGAGACAGTGATGAACCCAAGGACCACGGCATGGATAATAGCAACGAGCTGCTTGGAGAAGCCCCAGCGAACATGGAAATACAGCACAGGCCGCCTGGTGACGTACACGATGATGCGCTGCACCACGGCCGTCAGGAAGAGCAGCGTGAAAGGGATCCCGATGACCGAGTAGATGATGCAGAAGGCCTTCCCTCCGTCAGATAAAGGCACTGTGTGTCCGTAACCTGCAACGAAACAGAGGAAAGGCATAGAAGAAGGCTGAGAATGAAACCGGAGTAGGTGTGTGCCAAAGCTGGGACCGCACTTACCAGTTCAATCCTGGTTGTGTTTTGTGAGACAAAGAACTGCTCCACTACTGCTGAATTGTAACTCTACTATTCTTGACAAGTGCTATTCAAAGGAGGTCTTTTGTAACCAGGCATACAGATGAATTGTTGGTGATTAACAAGTACAACTCCAGAAAAATTTTTATATTTCAAAATTGTGAATATAATGTTATTAAATCTTATTTTGGAGAAGGAAGTAGTGCCTGGTCAGGAGCAGGCCAGGAAATGTTTGTTCTATGCCAGGCTTTTCTGTCATCCTTTTTGTTTAGTTTTGCCAAGGCATAGAACTTCTTCCAACCCTGTCCATTTGGACAATATCTACTTCAGAGAAGATGTAGATGTAGTTTGTAGTAAGATACCCTAAAAACTATTTATGATAATTTAAATTGCAAAGAAGTATTACAATGGGTATTTCACACTACACATTTCCATACCTCTACAAGGTGTTTAGATGATAATCCACTGAAGATACTTAAAAGCAGACCAAATATTTCTGGAGCAAAAATCTTCATATGTTGCAACTGGACTTTGTCCAGTCATTTATGTATTAGAAATATTAATATTTTCATATTAAAATTTTCAATATAATCCATTTAGAGCATAGACATGTACTGATGTATAGGCTGATCATGACCAGCAATCTCAATTTCACAAACATGTGCAATTACACTTGTATACAGAGAAAGCAGCTACGCTTCCAAGCAACCTATGCCCAACATAGAGGGAATCACAGGCACAGAAAAGAACAGTAAATGCAGCACAGACCAGGAAATGTTCTCCTCTCTGACCCACGCCAGGCTGCCCAGCTTGGCACAGGACCAGGCAGCTCCTGAGCACTTCCTGGGACCCTCTGCCTGCTCCCCTGTGAAGCTCAGAAGGTCCTTTCAGGTTTTACATGAGCACAAAAGATTTCCCTTCTAAATTAATGACTTTATTAGAAATACTGACCTTTCAAGTTAAGAAGACTAAACAAAGCAAATGATCTTTTTCCTTTAGATACACAGAGACATTTCTACATAATGAAGGACACGCTAAATGTCTTATCATTCCAACATACAAAGTCTTACAAGAATAGACCTATGAGCAGTAGTTTCCCAATACCAACTAACCCAACAGAAATTTTCACATACATTTGAATTTAATATTACAGATTCATAAATTTATACTCTAGCAAAGACTATTTCTGATTTTGTTCTCCTGTCCATGCCTAATAACACCTAACATTTCTCGCAACTGACTACCAGAAAACCAGGATCTTGCTCTTGAGAGTCATCCATCAGTACAGACCCCATCACTTCATATGTGAAATCAGGATTACTTAAACTGTGCATCACTTCTACCTGCATTCATTTTAAAGTGCCACTTTATTATCTAGTCCGATTGCAATCCTTCCATCATCCTTGCTACCTGAAATAAAATTTAGGGTCTTTAAACTTTGCTATGTCACTGTTCATCCCTTTTTCCAACTGATTTATGAATGTGTTGAATAGCACAGCTCCCAACGCAGGCCCCTGAGGAACACCACTTATGACTTTTCTCTATTTCAAGAACGTCCATTTCCCCCTACTCTGTTTTCTATCTTTTGCCTGTATAAGGACCCATGCTGGATACTTAGCTGCCCAGCTGTAGATTCAAAAGAGAAGATCTGTGCTTTTGAGCTGACCGTAAGTTGCCTATCACTGACTCATGTGACACATGCATGCAAACGCAACTGCAATACCACACCGTAACAAGGTGCCTTCAGTAAGGCAGAACTAGAGGTAGAGTGGTTGAAAAGACAGAGATCAATTCCCATGTGGAATAATCAATCTCATTTTGCATATCCAAGCTTAAGAATATTCACTTTGCAACAAGAAAAGAGAAGTTACTGAAAGTATCAAGGGATCAAAGACTGTTCTGGAAGAGGAAGGTAAAAATAACTGGCTTCCTTGGCACAGCTGAATAAGGACTCAAAGGTGATATAGCATCTCCTGTTAAAGCACCATGGAAGAAATGTTTTAGACAAACAATAGAACTGCCAGAAAAACAAAGAACTTTGACATAGCCATGAATAAATTTGTTCTAAAAGTTCAAAAAATGTTTCTAAGCTTCAGAGTGTAGAGTTTTGGAACTGTCATCCAGCTTCAGTAATGGGGGAATACAGCCATGTTTAAGATGAAGCCTGATGAAGCTCGGTAGCAAATGATAACTAACGTGATAAGCAGAAATAGAGCGTGTAGCCTTAAACTCTCCTGAAAGCTAATTTTCCTAAAATTACTGTATGCTTAAGCTGCACAATTAAACTGAACTTTCAGTATTTTGAACCCAAATATCCATACCACATATGCAAAAATAACCAATCAAATAAAACCAGAGCAGGCTGATAACGAGTAAAGTTCAAGCTCCGCTCTATCTTGGGCAGTTATCGGCTCATTTCTTAGTGAGCATGGGCTGCAGTGCTGATACTTCTCTAACACCTTTCTCATAACCCTTCCTGCAGGACAGCCGCAATGTTCCTCCAGGAATGGCCCAGAGTGCACCCACAATCACAGACAAGTATAGGATCAGAAAGCCTGCGCTACAGGGAAACGCGCAGCTAGGCTGGGCTAGGCTGAATGCTCAGCCCAGTCTGCCACTTACCTGGGCTAAGCCCAACTGACAGAAGTAGCTGAGGTGCCTGAAGCAAACGCCACCCTCTACCATCTGCTCTGTTGTTCCCGTGAGGTTGCCACAACACATGAAGGCTGGCTGCAGGGACTGTCTATCTGTTCCTCAGCAGCTAACAGGAAATACGATAAGACAGAGTGTTCCTCTTCGCACACTGAGGAGAAAACACATGCTCAGCTCAAGCAGCAGCAGTAAGGGGATGCCATCTTCTAAAAGCAGTGACAAAGTGGCCAGTATTTGTTTGTTATTCCGGATCCAAGCCACTGCTTGGGAACAATTCTCTTGACAAGCTTGAGCAGAAAGTCACAATTTATGAGACCATGGCAAGCAGTAAGGAAACAGACCCATATTTTTTTCCTAGCAAGGAATTGCTTATGAGACTTCTCCTTAAAAAAAGTTTATACATCTTAGCCCTCAACTGTACAAAAGTCATTAGAAAAGAACAGCACAGCCATACACTAGAGCAGAGCAGAGGACACTGGAGAACCAAGGCAGGAGATGCTCTGTGTCAGTGCACAGCCACTTTCTCCCTAGTGCCTCCTGCCTCTAATTTGTACGTCTCCATCTCTTCCTCATGTTGTAACCTCTTCAAGGCAGAGGCTCTCCAGGACCTGTCCACAAAGCGCCCTGCCCGTGCTCATTCCACTAAATATTAAACAGGGCACTCATTGGCCTTGCTCAGCTGAAACAGTCATGCTCAAAAGCACTAAAATTGCAGCACTAAGATTCTCTTTATTATGAGAAAAGAATGCTCACAAAAAGGGGACTATTTATAGTACCTTTATTAAAACAACGTCATTTTATTTGACTTTGTTCAAATCAAGGAGTAGAAATGGATAGACTTGTGAGATAGACTTGGATAGGCCCATGTTGCATATCTGATAACTTAGTTACTGATTATAAAGATAGATGTGATTTAGAGACTACTGTATTTTGATATTTAGGAGCCGAACACCAGGTAATAACTGCTCCTTTGAAATCGCTGATGTTTAAAAAATGAACATTTATATAGCCTGCACAAACTCAGAAGCAAAATGACACCATAGACAAAATGGAATTTCACACTTAGATATATAACCCTTTCTACTGCCCATTCACACATTGGCAGTATCTAAAAAAAACAAAAGCCCTTCTTTCAAGAAATATCACAGAACGAAATATGCGAAGACCAGCAGGAGTTGTCATGTTAAATAAGATCAACACTCCATTTAGCTCAGCCTCCTGAGGCAAACCAGCACTTGATGGTTCATATAAAGAGGAAAACTCCAAAATATATGGACAGTTGGGTTTCAATTCATTTATAAATGGGCTTTTTTGTTGTTGTAGTAAAATCATTTACTCCCCAACTTACAACTTGGAAGACTTCTACTGTTACATGTTCAAATAAAAATATGTAACCTTTATCTTTTCTCATGGAATTTTAAATGTCCCCATCCTACCGAACTGCTTATTTTAAATCACTTAAAACACAAATCTTCATGCCTTGATCTTAAGGCAGAGAGCTATACAGGTCAATTATGCGTTCAATAAAGTACGTTTCCATTTGCAGTCTTTCAAGTAAGTCTCTTCCTATATCTTACAAAAATTCTTGGTCATAATTTTTCTATACTTTTCAGTCTTTGGTATCCCTCTCATGAGATTCATCTTAGAGTTATTTTCTTCTTCTATCTTCCCTGTATCTGACTGTTCCTGCTACATCAATTTGTGTGGAGAAATACCCAAAACAGGTCATTGTATTCCAGGTAAAACAGATTTTCTCCCTGCATTTTTTGATATAACACCACATTTTGGTCATTTTCCAGAGTCATTAGGCAGCTCATAATAGTCTATGAGAAGGCCAGAACTTTTATTTTTAACCATTTCACACTAGTCTTCTATACTGCATTTCCTTGCACGAGTTGGTACTACTTTTTTTCCTCCTCTTGTCCTTCTCCGATGGGTCAAAAGCAACAACTAAGTAGTTCTGCATTGTTGTTACTTTGTGTCTCCTCACAGTCAGTCCCTCCTGCAGTTTATTAGGTAACTTACCTTTCTCTTAAGAAACAACAGCCTTCTTACAGCTCCTTTTTTAACCCTAAATAAAGCAAGTAGTAGCAAAGGACAGAGGTGCTGCAATTGTGTGTTGTGAGTCCAGGGCTTTGTTACCCAGCCTGGATTCCTACACAGGAGTCCATCAGAGGCTGCCTTGAAGGCAGGTGGTTGTTGTGAAGGGTTTGGAGGTCAAGAGAGGCAAGCAAGAGGCAAAGAGCCCTTGGGGCCTCAGCCCTGCATAAGCCTCCCCCAAGAGCCTGTCTTGGGCCATGAAACCTAGCTGGCACAATCACAGGTGGCAGCATGGGCTCTTCCTCTCGTGCCTCTCTTGGGGCTTCGGCTGTCCCCCATCCCTCTCACAGGAATGGGACCTTGGAGCCCTGAGACCTCTGGTCCCCGGGATCACAGCTCACCCTTCTCCCTGCACGCCTTCGGCAGTCAGTGGTTTTGTGCTCTCCTGTTTCTGCACAGACACCTCCCTCCTCAGTTTCCTCCTGTACGTTTTGTGAAGCCATTACTCACTCAGGGCCATAACCGCAGCACAAGGCAACCTGCTTCTCTGCCGCCAGTTTATGCAGCAACACTGAGCTTCTTCACATTTTTTTTCCATATATTCTTTCTCAGCCACAAATTATGCAAGGAAAGTCTGAAGTGCATTAGGTCTTTTCAGGTGAATTTAGCAATAGAGATCAGAACAAAGGATACATTAGGTATCTACTTTTCCTTTAATTATAGAAAAAATAAGTGCCATCCCCCTATAATGAGAACTCTCTTGCATCTTCTTTTGATATTATGAAATCCAATCAGAGGTTTCTAAAGTGATACACACTGTCACCATGTGCAGCTTCACAGACCTAGCAACTTCCAGATTACAAAGAACATTTCATAATTTCAAAATGAGGGCAGGGAACTCTTTGCATTATTCTTATTTACTCTTAACCCTTTTCTATGATCCTCAAAGAAAATTCTCTCTCTACTGCTGGCTGCAAAGTCTGCTAAGATGTTTTTTGTCTCTGTTCCATGCTATCTGCCAACGTGGGGGAAACACCTGTACTAGAAAAAAGAAAGATCTCTATTGCATTAAGGTTGTGTAACACCTTATTATATAAGCTGATATATAGGAGATGGTTGTTAAGTTGTAGCCTGGGCATACCTTTATAGTTTGCTGCTGATCCAGTTATGCAGCAGGAAAAACTGTTGTCATTTTAAGTATTCATGGCAAATGGCAATAAAGCACAAAACCTTTTATTTATTTCTTGCTGAAAATTCTGACATACTTTCATATGAATTATTACAAACCTTTTCGCTTGTGCAGAAATGACAACATAGTGATGTCTTTTCAAACTAGGGAAAAAAAAAATCAGATTCCTCAAAGCTAATGAAAAATAGTTTTCCTTGCTCCACCTATGAGCTACCTGCACTCACGATCTACAAAGCCTAATATAAAAATACATTTTTTGAAAAAAAAAAAAAAAAAGCTTTCAAAAAAATCTGGTTACAGAACAGTACATGTATCCTGTTGTCATTTCCATCAATAAAAGAAAAAACAGGTAAATAACAGTAGTTCTGCAGACTGAAACAACTGGCAGCATGGACCTAAAGCCAATCTTCTACGTAGGTTAGCAAGGGTTTACTTCCAGTCTGCTCTAATCTGTTCCCAAAGACTGAATGCACCTTGCTATTCAATCCAAAAGGACGCTGCTGTGTCTGCTCCAGGACTGCTCCGCAGTGTAAACTGAAATGTGGGGAAGTATGAACAACCTGGCAATTTGTTTCAATAGCATAATCCTGATTTGAACCAAAGCCCAACTGCAGATTTGCCCACCAAGGGCAAAGAAATCTGCAGACTTAAGTTCAAATTCAGAAGACATCTGAAGTCAGCAGCGACTCTCCAGAGTCAGTCCTGCGCATGTGTTCAGTAGGCCCATGACAGAACATCTCAAAAGAATGATTCCCCATTTGGGATGTGTTTTCTCTTCTTAGTTGCAGTCTTGATTTGCTATAGTAGCCTTTCACCTGTCAATAGTTCGAGAATTGCTATCATGTCATAAACACACTGGTAAGAGATATAAGATGACAGTGTTAACAGTTTGTGTGGCTACCTGAAACACAGGTCATTAATGAACATATCAGGACATGGCATAAACTGAAGGAAAATCAGCCATAACTCTGGGTCAAACCAAACAAATGCTAATAATACTTATTTCTAAACCAAATACTCCATATCCCTTTGGTTGTAAAGTTCACTCATCACACCATGTATAAGACAGGACATATATTAAGGATAACATGTATTAAGGATGACAATCTGATGGGCATAATGAATATTAGGATAGACATTTACTGCTGGTTTAGTCATGTGATCAGTATATAATCACAGAATCACAAAATGGTTAAGGTTGGAAGGGACCTCTAGAGGTCATCTAGTCCAACCGCCCTGCACACATAGGGTCACCTAGAGCATGTGGCACAGGATGAAGTGAAAAACACTACAACTATTTAGCAGTAAAGGCCACGTTGAACTCATTCACATACAAATGGTTAAGATCCATAGGAGGTGGGGATAATGAGGGAGAACTCGATATAGATACTACACAGTAAAAGGCTGCATTGTGCCGAACCGGCATGAACAACAGATGCAATCCGCAGTATGGCAACAAGGCACAGCCCTAAGATTAAACACAGAAATTAATATATCCCTCCCATGTCTGGGATGATCTTTAAGCTCAGTAACATACCCTCTCATTAAAACTATCAGTCAGAAATACTACTCAAAAGATAATAACTTCAAATGGTAAAGCATAGCACTCTTCCATGCTCTAGCCCCATACTGGCTCTTGCCAATCCTCCTGGCTGCAGAGTGAGTGAGGGAGGCTCGCACTCACACACGGGCAACCCTAAGGAAGTGTTACACCCTCCCTGCACCGTCTACGTGAAAACACACAATTCTCTCCAGCCATCATCAAAAGGGAACTGCTGTGAGACAAAGGTGTTGGAACCAGGCATGTGTTCCAGGGCCATTAAACTTGCCTTTAGAAAGCACCCACTGCACAAAAGAAGTCTGGGTTCTTCAGGCTCCTGGCTGGCAAAGCTTCCCTCTTAGCCTGGCTGAGCAGGACACTGGACTTTCCAAACCCTGGCTGCAAGCTAAGCAGTTTGTAAGAAATTGCCATTGTCAAACCCCTTTCTGCTAGGACAAGCTAAACCTTGGTCCTCACATGAGGTAAGCGTAGGCTGGACCTGTGTTCCCACAGAGTTCTGCCAACTTCAATCACGTTTTTTGAAGCGACATATCACTAAAGAAGCCATGCCTTGAGCATACACGGCTTCACACAGTGCTCCAGGCAGGAACAAAGACTAAATACAGGAGCGTATTCAGCAGACAGCTCTATTACCCCTTTGTGGCAAGACATTCTTTCATTCAATCACAGGTAACAGTCAAAAGATACACATGCATTCCTGGGCTTTTTTTTTTTCCTAACTACTTTTTTGAACTAGAATTCAGTTCCTCTTAGTCATATTCTGTGCTTAAGACTCTGCAAGGGTTAAGCTGTAATCAAACTGGATCCGCCTGCTGACCAGACCCATCCTGCCCCACCACCACCACCAAGACCTCTCAGTAAGAGCACATTTGTAGAAACACTTATTCAAAATAACATTGCATCTTTCAATCTGCCTCTAGCAAATATTTAGCCTACAGCAAGGAAACATGTATTTTGCAGTAACACTTACTTCCATCCAATCTCAGATTCATTTTTCAATGGAGAGAGGGGAGGAGGAAAAAAAAAAAAAAAACAGAGGAAAAAAACAAACACAAGCAGAAAAAGGAAAACCACACAAACCTGTGGAACACAAGCCAACCAGCAGGTCAAAAGCAAGGTTGGACTTCCTAAGGGCTTCTCTGAGATTTCACCAAGGAGATATGCAGTGTCCCGTTGCTCTGAGTTTTCATGGGTGACTTGTAGATCTCTCCAGAACTAGCTCAAAAACTACATAAGAGAATACTGTGAGGAGACCATTCAGCTGTAAGCTCCAGCAGATGCCATCAGCGGGCTTGACGTTTTCCTGTCTTGGAATTGATTTGGGGAGGCATCAGTTGTTTGGTATAAACTAGTTCTAAGCATTTAGAACCTGTTATCGTCGAGGCTGGCGGGATGTAGCTATAAACTCCAATTTTTCTTTTATTGGTTTACCTGCCCACTATGCAACAGGTGGTCTAAAAATCTGCATCAAAGTGGGGTTCCTACCAACAGATTATTTTATTATGAATGTTTCTTGGTAGAAAAAACTAAGTCTCTGAAACTAAAATTTGTTGGAAGAGAAGTATAAATGGATTTTTGCAAGGAAGCTTTGCTTACAGTCAGCTGAAATGCTAGGAAACAAGGTTTTGTGTTGATTTTTTGGTCAGGGAGCTTTCACTGTTATGCGCAGTAGCACATGTGCAGCAGGATTCCCTAGATTTTTAAAGCCATCAGTCACCCGCATTAACACAATCAAAGAAACTGTCAAGTGCCTCCCACCATTTGAAAGATCTTGCTCACACCCAGGGTCCTATAGGGATGCAGCAGCTGTCACTGCAGAGCCCAGCACCTGTGCAGTATCACCCTCAGCCTGAGAAGAACCAAAGTCAGGAGCAGTTACTGGCAAGAGGTTGACAAATTTATAAGGGGCACTTGTAACCACCCCAAATGTGTCTTGGATGTGCCAAAAGCCTTGAATTCATCTCAGTGGCATGTTTGGCAGTACTTGAATTAGGTATCTAATTAGTGAGGAGTACCTGTGTAGCTTTGCTAAGTTAGCATTTCTTGCACTGAGATGAGCTGCAGTTGTTACTCTTCCTACCATCTGGGAATAGGAAAACAACCAGCTGCAGATTAGTATGCTTCCCACCTCCGCTTCTGAAACAAGAATTGCTTTATTGTACCATCAAGAAGAACCAAGCATGAAAACAGTGAATGAAACTGGTATTGTGGGCAGTAAAGAATTACCACACAACATTAAAAAATTAAGCAATTCCAGGCTGTGGAGTTAAAATCAAAACTGCAAGCAGCATTTTTGCATTTAAATACAGCCTCACATGAAAAAGTATTATCTACTGAATACAGCAGGGAGAGAGGAATTTATTCACCTAATCTCATTATTGATTTGACATATGGAACTCAGGGAAATTACTTGCACCAGCTTCCTTGTTTGATGGAGGAAGTCACATAGGCTTTACCTGTATTTTTAAGATATTTAATTATTCCTTATCCAAAGGAATTGACATGATAATTCATCTACGTTAAAAAGAACTATTTCTACTTTGTGTTTTAATAGCTATTTCTGAAAGTATGGAGAATTTAACAGCACATAGAGCAAAATAAGAGTAAATCAACTTAACACAGACCACCGAAAATCAGAAGATCAAGTAACAGAACAGAATGCACAGAACTAAAACACATAATTCTCCATTTCTACAGAGGTAGAATCCATATGGAAAAATCAAATCTTAACTTAAAAAAAAAAAAACAGAAAAAAGAAAAAACAGTCTTCCCACTTCTGAAGTTAAAATACAGCGTTTGCATGAAAGCTCAAGTGAAATACATTTGCAGATGAGTTATCTGGCTTATTTAAAATATGGCTCTCTACCTCATGAATACAGGCCAGCTGAAGGTACTCAGTTTCATGTTCCTAACAAAACACTGTGAGGTACAATGGGTTAATACTTCTAATGCTTTCAGAGCTAGCTCACTGAAACATAAGCACATTTTATAGACACACTAGTCCCGTTAATCATTCGCATGTTTAGGACATTCCATTCAGCAAATAAAAATTCTGAGACCTGCAAGCCTGATTAGTCACATGGAAATGAGGATGGCTTAGCATAATCACAACTGTATTTCCTACCAGCAAATTAAAGGAAAACAAAGAAAAAAAATCATCGTGTTTGCATGCACTACTTCTAGAATAAATTATTTAGAAATAAACTGTGTTACAGTATTATAAAAAAAGCAAACTACAGGCACCAGATACTTCATAACAATATAAAGATCAGAGCAATATAAATACTTAACCATTTTCAAATATTTTATTATCTGTTTAGATTAGTGGCATTTTTTTAAACAGACATCATTTGTCACAGAAAAGTGCCTCTTTGATGCTCTCAGAAATTCTCCTATCACTTCTGCTTCCTACAGTACGATTTTCCTAGTGCGAGTACATCAGTCTGACCTCCTACAGAGGGAGGAAGACAGTTCTGCACGCAGTGAATGCAGACAACACTAAACAACAGGACAACTTAAAAATGCTCCTTCTGCCCGATCAGAATGCTGGACCCCTTGGGCCAAAGAGTGACAACGCTACTTCTTACGCCTTGAGGTAGCACAAGCATCAGAAACTGCTCAGTAACCAGCCAAGAACCGAGTCACACTAAGGTTTCTCTTATTCAGCACCTTCCTGTCAGCACTTACGCCTGCAAACCCTGTCCAAAATGGAAAAGGCCAGACCAGTGCAACCTGGGACTCTCAAAGGAAACTGTGATGCAAGTGGCATCTCTCAGACTTCAATATGTGGCAGGTTGTCAACTGAAGGCTAATTCCACAATACAGACTTACCACTGAAGAGCCTGGGTCTGCAATTTGCAAACTGCTAGTTAACACAGCTTTTCTTTCCAGGAGCCTGACCCCAGGAACACGTCAAGTTTTCTATAGCCGTAAAGGTCAAGAATTTGCAAACAGGTTACAGTGACTAAGCACAGTGGTATTACTGCATTATTTCCTTACTGCTTTCAAAGGCAAGGCAAGATATCAGATAGCTCCAGTTATCAAAGGGGAAAAAATATAAAGTGAGCCTCGAGATGTGTGTACCTAAGGAACAGTGCAGGACGTAAAAATATTTTGGTGCTGGAACCTGCATTAGCAAAGAGAACACTTCAGCTCCCATTTTACTTTGAAACAACGCTCCTTTACAAGGGGCAGCCAGCAGTTGTCAGATACATCACCACTACAGAAAACATGTTCTTAGGTCACCAGCTTCTTACATCTGCTGTTAACTTGGCCTATGCCTTTTTGCTTCTTTCAATGAATTCCTCCAGTAGCTACATGAGACAACCAATCTAATCTAAGAGACCCTGCTGAAAAAAATACCCCTTCCTTTCCCTAGGTCTGCTTCTTTGGTAGGTTGTAGCTTATCAGACTGCAGGAACTCAGAGCAAACTAATCTGGCGAAAATAAAGTGAATACTTTTCTTTCAGGCTGATCTGTCTTACTATTGGGGCCTGCTCAGTGACAGACAGAGCCCAGAGGAGGAGACAGGACCACAGGGGTCCAAGACACTTCCAGGGGCAGGGAGATTAGGCAGGCTTGGCCCATCTTGTTTAATGTCACCTTGAAAAAAATGCTGTATAAGAGGAGGCAACCAGCACATAGCAGCAGAGCAAAGCTGATATGCAGCTTATTTTTTTGAGTAGAACAATTCCCTGCATGGGTGTGGCATTATTTCTGCAGTCTCCTCTGAAGGAAAGGTATAGAAGTGTTATTACAGACCTCGATGTGACTTCTGTAATCCTCATTCATGTAGCAATAACTTCCTAAAATACTACAGAGCAGAAATAAATACTACTAAAGAAGGTAGAACCACAAAAACAAAAGCTTCTGGAAATGCATTTGTGGGCTGGAAAAGATCAGTTTAATGTTTGAGAATGTGGCCTAGCAGTGGGAGCAGAGAATTGCAAGAGGCAAGTCACAGTCTCTATTCTCAGCTATACTAGTGACTATTAGAGGACCTTTCATAAATGGTTTTCTCTTTGCCTTACTTCAGCCATTCGCAAAATATACATAGAAATATCCCTCTGTCTCACAAGGTGTGGGACATAACAGCAGAGCTCTAATGAGTAAACCAGTTCCTGCTATGCACACACGTTGGCATCTACTGATGAAAGATGGCTCAGGAATGTGAGAGAGTATTGCCATCTCCCTTGTGACATTTAAGGACATGACTTAATATAAAGCCAGAATCTACATCCTGGACTTCTGTTTCAGATACCGAGAAAATTTGCACCTTTTGCTTTTGTCAACATTTATTTCTAATTATAAATTTTAGCACAAATGGCATTTTCCTGCAAGCAGCATACACAATTCCGTCAGCAAAATATGACCTTCCCAAAGCATGACCTGAACATTCAAATAGTTTTGATAGTATAAATAGCTGTACCTACAGGACTAGACCAAAATAAGTCTTCTTTTTTTGCACTACAGATGGGCAGAATGAAACTGTGCAGAACTCCAGTAATGAAGTAAGGCAGGAGCATGCCCTCTCATTCCTACTCTTTCCCTGTCAACAGTCATCATTGACTCACAGAACGCAACACCTCCTCTCATTCAGTTCTTTGCTTGCCCAGCTGGCATTGCAATAGTGGGCCTGAAACAAAAGCGAGGATCTGGACTGCTCAGTGGGTGTGTAAATGTATGTGGGTGGATTAAACATGCACCTACTCCCACATAAGAGAACCTCTGTGGCGGATGTGCCAAGTGCTAGCCTTTCTAGATTATTTTCTGCACTGTATTGGCTTCTGCTGATCTTTCCTACAATTTACAGTAGCTGGGACTTCCAAGCAGTAACACAATGATGCCTTGATTCTTAGTTATTTCTGGTTTACAGCTGAGTCAGTATTTCAGTTAAAAGTTAAAATACTAACATGAAAATAAGTAACAAGGCATGCTGGAAAGTGGTTGAAATTTATTTGTCCATTAGTAAATCATACAGTCTACAGCTTCCATAACTCTACAACAGATGGAAGTTTTCAGGTTTGCGTTAGGGTTTTCTCATTTCCTTCAGGCCATAGACTTCGAAGAGAAAGGTCTATGCCATTTTTGAATATCATTCAGTTGGGCAAATGGCTGCTTAAATAATACACAGCATTGAGCTTTCATAGCCTTCCCATGCTAATCTTAAATATGACAACATTTTCAGGGATTTTACCTTTACCAAGTACGACTATACAATGAAGTTTCCCAGTAGTTAAATATCCAAGCTCCTTTGCTTTTTTTCCAGGTCCCTGAACACATTGTTATTTCTCAAACACACTTTTCTTCATTATTAAAGGTGGCTTTGGTAGAAGTTGTATAATCTCAGTATATGGGGAAGGAGAAGAAATTAGACCCTTTGCCTTGCTTTTGCACTTGGTGATTCTGAAGTAACAAAATGCTTAATCTCCAATCCAACCAATGCTACCATCATTTGAGGTCTTTAGCAGTGCATTTCCTTCTTCTTGCTAGTAAGTCTTCTCAGATTTAATTTTTTTGTAATAAATATGAGCTTTGATGTATAACAAAAAGAGAGAAAACAGTGAAACAATAGTAAAATTCACAGCTGCTTTGAACCGGCTGTTTTTTTTTTTTTCCCCTTGACACAAGAGGCCTCCACCCTGCAAGTCCGTGTTTAGCTTGGCTTCGGGACCCTTGTGTCACCTTTAGGCACATCAGGATATAAGAGACAGAAAGAGACATGCACCTATGACAATTCCCAGGCAGCTTCATGGTTGTTTGGTTTTCTGTAGGTCACACCATTTTTACCCCCAACAGCATTAAAGGCATACCCTATGCTTATGCTTTTAATAGCACTGCATGTTTTCATATGAAAAGCCTGAAATAGTTTAACAATGTTTCAGGAAATACTTAAGCTGAATCAAATTTATAACTTATTTAAACAACATACAGTTATATCATTTTAACTATATGCAGTACCTTCATTGTAAACAGCAAATGAAGAATAATTAACCTCAAACTAAAAATATTGTCAATTAAGTTGAGAAAAGGCTTCCATTTACATCTATTTTTGCATAATACAACTAGCAACATTACACAGCCTATGCAAAGGAAAAAAGTTCCAAATCCAAGTGCCACCTGCAATTAAATTTGACCCAAAAGCCAGAACTCTGAAGGAAGAAACTTACCTTACTAGCTGGATCTACTTACAAAATGGTAATAAACAGTAAAATATACCATTTTAATATCTAAATCTGTTGAAGCAAGAAACCAACCCATATTTCCGCCTTGAAAGCCATTTGTGAAGTAGTTGTGAGGAAAAAAAAAAAAAAAAGCAAAACACACACACACTTAAAGTTATTTAGCTGATTCAATGTAAATAGTCTTTTTAATTAAATGGCACAAAAACAAGCACTCAGACACTGACACATAGGATGAAATTCACAGGAACACTTTAACCCTTTCATTTTAGCTTCAGGATTTACATTCAGTATGTGTAGAATGACATGCACATGAAGAGCAGAGAAATGACTAAGTCCCATTATCATGTTACCAGTCTTCTCAAAAGCTGTGTCTGCAATGATATTAAGTTATGCTTAAAAAGCTTCTGTGTAAAAGTTGCACATTCTTCAGAAGTATTCAGTTTGTAGTAAAGGACAACAAGCAGATAATCTCATATCTATGTTGTTAGCACATCATCAGTCTGGACTGCCAAAAAAACAGATGAAAACTCACTATTTACTTTTCTGCTGGTAAATAGCATGCAACTTTTTCCAAAGGGCATGGCCTTGCTTTCTCTGCACGCAAGCAGGATGATGCTGAGAGGACAACAGGGTGAGCTCGTTCTACTGGCAAAACCTGCTGCCCAGCCCAACCTCTCACCTCAGCTGCAAGGGGATGGATATTGCCTAGACAGGCTGGTTGCTTCCAGTGCTGCACTCCCCCAATTGCAAAAAGACAGTGACACCTTTCTGGAATTGCTTAAGCTATGGCACAAAAATCACTTTAGAATACAGAGCACAGTAGTGCCATGGAAGCACCAGTTAGAGTCACCAGGTGCGCATCTGTGGTCTGGAGACAAGTGGCATACCAGCCACAGACATCTGAACACTGAATATGAAGCCTTCCTTCAGCACAACTACACCTTTCTTTCCAGGAGACCTTCCCTATGGAGCTAGCTCCTTGCCACTGGGAATGTGGCGAGGCAGGCGGCACAGTTCCACACAGTTGTGAGGAGAGAGCTGGAAAGAGATGCAGGGCACCCCCCCCAGTAGCCAGCACTGCTCTGAACACCCATGCACTCATGCTGGCTGCTCTAGCTTCTGCCAGGAGATGGATTTTACCGCTCGCCAGCCTACAGAGCATAATCACTGGATTAGATGGGCTTTTGCCACCCATTATTTCAGCAAGCACAAGCAGGAGTTTGGCACAGCTTAGCACTGTGCCCACTGGAGAAGCCAGAAGCTGCCAGCCTACCTGTAACTAAAGACAGGCTAGACCTGGATTTTCTGTCTGCTAAAGGCTGCCAGGATAGGCAAGACAGTGAGGGCTTTGTACCAGGCACACAAACGGTAATGTGACCATTCTACTGCATGTAGCTGTCATCTCTGGTAACTGAAGTGCAGCCTGCACTCTAAAGCATGAGGACTAATATCCTTCCAAAGTGCTTGCTATCATTAATTTTGAAAAATACAAATATTTTAGATATATTCAGGGGCCAGCTGCTTTCAACCTCCCCCCAACAAATTCAGAAAAGCTGAGTTTTTTCAAAACTTGGTAAATTTGTCCTTTTCTGGTTTAAAGCTTGCTGTCTTTTGATTTCATTGAACATTCCTATGTTTTCAGGGTGTAAGACAGAGACCAGGAGCACTCAATTTACCTTCTCAGTATTATTTTATATGCACCATCCCATCTCTTCCTATAGTTTTTCCAAGCTATATTACAGTAGTCTTTTTGCCTCTTCTTCCTAAAGATGGGCAGAAAACCTCAGCTCAAATCTATATCTTGAGAAAAGCACTGAACAACTCATCTCAAGTCTCTTGCATCCCAGAAAACAGCCTCTTAACCCTGGGGCCAGGCTAGAGTTTGACAGCACACAAGTCTGGAGCTGTACCGTGTTGTATAAAATCCTGAAATATTCCCCAAGAGGAAAGCAGACACACAGGCTGACAGAATGACTCTTTCACTTCACATTTACACTGCTTAATCTAAAATGCAGGACGCTCGGTTCAAGGCCCAACTCCAGCAAAAGTCTCATTATCCAAAAGGGGACAACCTCAATCTAGGAACAGCTTTGACTACTCTACCCCAGAATGCCTGGGTCATCCCATGGGACGGGAATTCAAGTCTCACTAAGCCAGGGAAATGAAAGAATGTGGTTTTTCACATCATAATTCAACATCCAAACAATCAGCGTATTGAAGGTAAACCTTCTCCTCTGGGACCTTTTTCAATCCACTTCCTCATTCCCTGGTGGTGGTTTTCTACCACCACGCATTACAACACAATCCAGCTTTGTCTCTTAGATCATATCCAGCAAGTAACATCGTTCTGTAGATGCTGTTGCTTAGGAACAAACTTACTTAAGAGAAGCAAAATTCAGTCCCAAAGTCCAGATCACTCGGTGAACAACTACAATTTATCACAGTTATTATTGAAGTGATTTACAAGCTGTCTAGAGGAGCGGAGAAGCTTCTGTTTTGTGCTGGAATCAGAAGTGATTATTGAGACTAATGTGAGCTTAAACCATCATAAAGTTTGTATTTTTTAAAGAACAGACAACTAACTTATGACAAATTTCCAGGCATACATTTGACACGAATTTTGAATTAGGAAGAACATTTTTTTCCAGTGTATTAATGAACTAGTACAGGCATCCTCAGGGATATTAACCACATTCTGTAGGCTATAAAATAAATGATTTATTCTACAATAAACTTGAGTATATAACAAATAGAAGTTCACATTTCTTCTAAAGCCTCTGAACTATCCTCTGATCGAGCTAAATTATCCCTCTTCCATGACATAGGAAGGACCCAGTGGTCTGACTCTTACAAGAGATGTTATAAAGCCATCATGTGCTGGGTCTGTTCCTCTCTGAAGGGGCACAAGAGGAAAAAGGATCACTGCTTGATGAATGAATGTGAGGAGGAACCACACAAACTGACAGGTCGTTTCTCCCTGAATTTCTAACCCTTCCTTTACAGTGTATCCACTGACTCCAGCAGTCTCACAAGTATCTTTCATAAATAGATGCAGAGTTCAGTTTCTCTTACAAATCATTAGTAAGAATTTTTACAAGTGTCAAACTGAAAAGAAAATGGCCTTGAGGATCAAATATTTGCATTAATATTAAACATAATCAAGATTATTCATGCCACTTGCCAGTAAGCCTCAAATAAGCTACGTAACTTGAATGCAAAACTCTCCCCCCCAAACTATATTGTATCTTCATTGCTCTCCAGCCAAGCAATTTCAAGGTAAGTAGCCACTATGAGTGTTTAGCTACAGCTGTTACACATACCATCTTTACTCTGTTCAAAATGCAGCACATAGAAATATGAGTTTAGTTTGCCACTGATCTGGGTGCCATCTCTTTCAATGCAGCCTAACACACACATTCATTGTGAACACTGGAAGTAGCGCAGGGTAAGCTCTGGAGAAGATGCAGGCAACACACTAACCACCTTCCCAGATTCAGATGTTTTGGAATGCAACTGGTCTTGCTCCTCCCTCCTCTTACTGTCTTGACTCCTCTAGCTCAGAAAAAGTCTGGTCTGATCTTAATCCAAAAACACTCACTGCCATTACATAAGATGAAACTTCTTTCCATGTTCCCTGTGCCTTGCCCTGGCAGCTGACTTTGCAACATGTATCTTGGCAGCTCAGCCACAGTACAGGAAGACCTAAAGCAGCCTCTCTCAGCTGCCCCTGTTGTCTAACCAATAAGTGAAACTTATCTCCATGATGTGGGAAAAAACCCCAATCAATCAGAGCTGGACTGCCAGAACAAACCTATCCTCCTTTCTTCCGACTGCTGCAAAATGCCTTTGGACTGAGAAGACTTTCCAAAAACATATCTCAAAACACAGGCCATAAGTTCATGGCATTTTCCTTCCTTCGGTTTTCTGTTTTCCTTTTGTATAAGACACATTATTCTTTGTATCTTCCAACACAACTAATAATAATTTTCCTCTTTTACTCCATTCTTCTTACAGTATTCCCATATTGCACTAACATGCAGTAAGATGTTAGAGATCAACCACACTAAGAACAATGAAAATATACTACCTAGGCACTGACTGATTCTGTATGAAAAAGTATTTTTAATTCTTAAAATATACACATATTTGCGCAGATGGACCCATGATAAAGCCAACCAGAAGCAAAAGCTTCAGTAAGATTGTTCATGACACCCAGCACTGAAACAAACTATGAATATGTATGTACATACGGCCATAATTATGAGGAGTTTCCAAGTACAGATGTCGTTTAAACACATACAGTTGTATATTACTTGTGTTTATATTGTCAACACTTAATCAATTCGTTTTCCCTTTGCACACTGCTCTTACAGGCTTCCGCAAGACTGCTGCAGCTTTACAGGGCAGAATAAAACTGTTAGAAGATGAAATTTCTGTCAGTTACCGCTGTAATTATTCTGCTGGAGCCTCATCCAGCCCATTTTACCACCATTTATCATTACTCTGTCCATCCTTCAGGCAGCTTGTGACAGTCCTGTGACAGTCACAGTGTGCAGCCCATCTGAATTGCTTTCAAGTATCAGTTTGCCATACTGTGCGTGTTTTGCAGACCTCTCTCATTTGTACATATTTTTCAGAATCTCCAATCAGCTTTATCAATATTTTTCTCTAATTAATAAGAGCCAGAATAAAGTCTGCAGAAACAAGAAGGGGAGTTGAAGATTCTAAAATTTCAAAGCTTTCCCTACATGCTTTCTATGGAAGACTAAAAGGCTGTGAAGTTAGCCTTCGCCTCCATACAGGAGGCACGTTCGTGGAAGTGATGATTGGTAAATTTTGTCAGATAAACAGAAGGAGCATCCTCATGCTCCTTGCAATTTCAGACTATGTCCCTGAATGAAGATGCAACCTTCAGCTAGTCTTCAATACCAGCGTTGCCCTTCTCTGTATTTATCCTCACAGTATTTGCAAAAAATAGAAAGCACTTCAGCTGTACTATTTGTAATGATACAATACTTCACATTGAGCTGTTCATAAATATTTGAATGTCCACAGGATTAGGCTAGTCCTGTTTCTCACCTGTCTTATTTTAATGACAATTTGAACTGACTTAAAGTTTCTTGCACAAGGGCAGAGCAAGTGGGGGACAGAAAGGGGAGTGGGAAATCCATCTCTGAAAACTGTATGCTCTTGGAAGAATCTAGGCAAATGATGGACATAGTAAGTTGGTCCGCATCTAGATCTGTGGAATTATAAGAGTTCCTCTTATATAAAACAAGGAGCAATGCAAGAAGTACAACAATGTTCCTAGGTAAAGTTCAAAGCCAATTCCATAACAAAAATCCATCCATTTCTTATTTTAAGAGTGGCCTAGCTCAACAGACTGTTAGATATAGAAGGAAGTACCATTTTATGTCTTATCTAAACTTTGGTTTGATAGTCAGAGGAATGAAAACCACACATTTCAGATACTCAGTTTTCAAAGTGCATGCGTCCAAAGTGTTTTTTTAAAAGACTTTCAACTTGGATAACAGTGGCTTGTGTTTTCAGTAGTTCCCTTGTGAAGTCTCTAGCCTCAAATTAGGTTATGCCTTGCCCTAGAGTGTATGTGCAAGGAGAAAGCAGTGTCTGTGCCTCAGCTGTACTACTGAATCCAATTACTGCATCTTAAAAGGCAGTTGTTTAGTATTACTAACTCAGTCCAAATACTGACTGACAAATTGGGACCAGTGTCCTGACGAACTTTTGGGGGGTTTACTCATCTCTAAAGTGGAACTTGTCAGATTTAAAAGTATATTGCAGTATTTGTGGATTAGGTTTTTCCAATAAAAAAATGAAAAGTTACATACACCTGTTCTTATACAGTTAGTATAAAAGCCGGGCCTTTCATTTCCTTTAAAGTACAGATTATAATATTAAAAAAAGAATGCAAAAACAGGTGTTAGAAAATCTATTCGATTAGAAACAAAAACATAGTAGTATGAGATCTATACAATTCAGTGTTTTAAGTTTAAAGAATGTTATGGTTTTACTAAAGAAAAAAAATACTATTATATGTTCATACTTACCACTGTTACTGCTATACATTGATTATAGCTTTAAAACTTCATTCACTGGAATCATTTAACTGCAGGTGCCATAAGTGTGTCACTTTCACATCTTGCTGTCTAATTACAGTTACAAGGACCAAAAAGGGGAACAAACAAACAAAACAAACCACTCTTTGCCCCCATCTTACTCTTCAAAAACCCCTTAAAAGAAGCAGACGTCATTTGTAAACACACCACCAAATGTTATTTATATATATATATATATATAAAATATATAAATAATATATATATAATATAAATAATATAATAATATAAATATAAATATATAAATATATATAAATATATAATATATATATAAATATAAATATAATAATATAATAATATAAATAATAATATAAATATAAATAATATATATATAAAATATATAAAATATATAAAATCAGCTGATACATCTCACAGTGTTCGCTTGGGGACGGGACGGGGGGCAGAGAATTTAAAAGTGCAATGCTTTTTTAAAATTCTTATAGAAGTAAAGGCTCAAATTACCTGCAGGGCAAAGCCTGAGGTCTAGTTTTAAGGCTTTTTTAAGTGCTTTCCTTACTAGATAAAAACAATGAAGCTCTGAGAGTGACTGAGCACTGGGACAGGTCACCCAAAGAGAATGCAGTCTCTATCCTCAGAGATATTCAAAAGCCATCCGACCACGGTGCTGGGTGACCTGCTCTGACTTGACTCTAGATCACCTGGTCCAGTCTCCCTGCACAAACAGCCCCTCCCAACCTCAACTACTCTGTGATTAAAAAAAAAAAGTTTTATTTCAGTGAGTCGATTGATTAAGTCATCTGAACTGCCACAAGACCAGCTTCTCAGCACACGTTTCTGTGCTCAGCCTTTACAAGGGAGCAAGCCATTACAACTCTACAGGAAGCATAACTGTTACATAAGAAGGAGCATATAGAAATTATGTCCAAGAAATGTTTCTTTAAGCCTTCCAAAATACTAATGAAAGCTGCTATTTAGAAGCTATAAATATAGCTATATATATATATATATAGCTATATATATTTATGGCTTCTAAATAGCAGCTATATATATAACTGTTAGTATTTCACATGCAAATATTCAACTTGAAATAGAATCCATCTGTAAAAATTATACAAAAATTTAACTTAATTATTCTTTGCTATTTCAGGTTACTTTTTTTTCTCCAGTCTAACTAAGGAGGGGGAAAAAAAGAAAAAAAAAAAAGAAAGAAAAAAAAAAGATAAAGAAACAGACCAAAAATCCTAAGCGAGGACTCCCGAAAGCACTTAAAGTACAGCAGACAGGCACCTAGCTCACTTAGGCGCGTGTTCAGAAACATGAGTTTACTTTCTTTGAGGGAGGGGAAGAAGGGAGCCGTGACACGCACGTGCCACACGGGGCTCCCGCCGCACCCGGGGCTTCCAGCTCCGCCGCGGCCGCTCGCGCCGCGCCCCTGCTCGGCACCAGGCGCCCCCACAAGGTGCCGGCGGGGCGGCCGGCGCGGTGCCTGCCCGCCCGGGGGCTGCCAGGCCACGGCCCTGCGGCACAGCCTCGCCCGGCGGCTCCCTCCTTCCCTCCCTTCGCCTTGAGGCGCTCCGGAACGACGCGGAACCCCCACCAGAGACGCAAACCCGTGGACTTGAACCGACGGCCTCCTTTCGCGCAAGGAAAGGAGGGCACTTACGCATCCCGGACAGGCAGCCCGGGGTTTTGGCAGCGGCCGGAACCGGCAGACCCCTCTACGCGCCGCCCGCGGCCGCCTCCGCAGCCGCGCGGGAGCCCCAGCAGCCCCGGCGCCTCCGCGAGGGCTCCCCGGCCCCCAGCCCGCCGCGCGGCGGAGGCCTCCGGGCGCCCTTACCCGTGGTGGAGAGCACGGTGCTGGCGAAGAAGAGCGAGGAGGTGAAATCCCAGTTCCAGTTGCCCGAGGCGTTGCTGAGCACCGAGACGCCGTAGTTGCTGGCCTCCAGCACCCGCAGCAGGAACTGCTCGAGCTGCTGCTCCGAGAGGCACGCGTGCTCCTCCAGGAAGCGCTGCTTCAGCTTGCCCAGCTCCTGCCGCAGCAGGTCCTCGTAGGGCAGCTCCACCGAGGAGAACACCACGGCGCCGAACACCAGGTAGAGCAGGTAGCCGAGCACCAGCAGCCCGAAGCACCAGGCGGAGCGGTGCTGCTCCACCAGCCGCACGCAGGAGCTGCCCGCCAGCGACTGCAGCATCTTCTCCAGCTAAGGCCGGCGCAGCGCCCCGGGGCCGGCTGCGGCCCCGCGACGCTGCAGGGCCGGGGGAGCGGAGCGGAGCGCGCCGGACCGGGCCGCGCCGCCCTTCCTGCTCGCTTTGAGCGCGCCGGGCCGCGCTGATGTGGCGCTCACGTGGCCGCGCGGCGCAGGTGGCCGCCGCCGCCAGGAGCGCGCGCGCGCGGGCGCCAACGGCCGCCAACCGCCACCAACGGCCCCGCCCCGCCCCGCCGCGCGGCGCGGTGCGCGCGTGGGCCCCCCGAGCGGCGGGGCGTTCGCGCGGCGCGTCTGCCCCGCCGCTGCTTCAGCCTCCCGGCGTGGGGATGGGAGGGCTGAGTCTAAAACTCACCGCGGCCAACAGCAAAACGTCGCACTGGCAGCGGCGGGGTAGCGCGGACATGGTGTCCGGCGGGGCATGTAAGTAAGGTCCCTTCGCCTTTTCACACGAATCTTCGAGATTTCCTGCCTTCTGTGCGCCCCCGTCACTGATAAGAAAGCCAACAGCTAAAGACTTCTCTCTCTCTTTCTTTCTTTCTCCCTTCCTTTCTCCCTTTTTTATCCTTTCATCATTTTTTTTGAAGTTCAAGGCACTTGTCAGTAATTCCTAACGCAGTGTTAAGCGCATGGTACATATGTAGCAGGAGATTCATTTTCAGTTCCTCCAGTAAAATGGATTCAGGAAGCAATCTCTGCAGCAGGCATTCATGTCCTTCCTCAAGCCATTGGGATGTACTATGCAAATAGGGCCTCTTTGGGGGTGAAATTTTAACCAGGCAGCCTGCAGGTGCCCCTTCCAACATCAACCATTCTACGATTCTGTGTGCCGCCCCTGGAGATAATTATTTGTTAACAATAGAAAATCTCAAACTTGTTTTCAGAGCAGTGTCCACCATGAGTGTAAGTGCTCTTGAATGGTCCAAGAGTGACATTTCTAAGTTTCACCTCAAGTGCTTCTTCTTTATCTGCTTCAAACTCCAAACAGATACAGTTCCCCACCACAGAGAGAGAAAAAAAAAAGTAAAAAAACAGGGAAAAAAGTTGTGAAGTGTCCCTTGAGATGAGTAAAACTAGCTTTTAGGGGGAGACAGAGGAAATGCTGGAACCTGCCACTTCCCTTTCGCATCTCAGCTGCTGGCAGCTTGTAGCATCGCAGAGAGGAAGTGGTATTTTGTAGGTTACAAACGGAGTTTAAGCAAGTGAGATTGGACAGAAGAAATCAAATCCAGCAATTTAGCTTAAATTGTGAGGCACGTCTCCAAGCTGTGAGGACTAATTTGGAAAAGAAATGCTGCAATCTGAGGGGCGAAACTATTTTTCATGATAGAAATTGAAAATGATGTAACAATGTTCCCTTTGTTTGCAGAAGCTGCAAAAATGAGTCTGTGGGCTGAATCTGGCCTGGCAGAGTAGTTCATCTAGTCTCCAAACCATTTGCCACTTCTCTCTGATAGCTGAGTTGATCTGAAGGCTGAAATCCCCCTTTCTTGTTGCATGATCAAAATATACACGCACTCGTGCATGCAAAGAGCAGCTGCTTGAGCGATCTGTCGTATGATGCACTTGGGTGGCCTGATAGGTACATATGTGGGAGGCCATGCACAGGCATGTCGAATGCACATCCACCGTGCCTGCAGTGTAGTTCCTGTAGATGTGGCTGCTGGTGCTTTTGAATGCATGTTCAATCACACAGCCAAGGAAGGGGCTCTCTGGGCATTTGGCTGTCTCAGCAGAAGGAAATGCTTTTTCCTTATGGCTGAACTCCTGAACTGTTGTAAGGTAAACCTTTCCATGGTGCGTTTTCATATGTACAAATCATATGTATAAACCAAACAGAGATAAGGTGGAGTTAAATTAAGAGGCAGAGGGTATAAATGAGCAACTGAATAAAATCTATGCTATATATCTAGAAATTCATTTTATGAATTTATGGACACAAGATCCAGCAACGGGAGAGATGTCTGGTCATTAGAACATAACTTCAGCACCTCTTCACATAACTTCAGCACAGTTATACATAGGAACAAGGCGATCTAAATCACTAGCAATGACAATAATGAATACAGTCTGAAAGAATGTAATGCAGATGAGATATCGAAGGGAGTGTTCCAAACAAAAGCTTTACTGCATCCCACTAAGACAACAGGCACTTAAGCATTGTTACAGAAAAGGAGGTCAAGGGACCTCATTGACCATTTTCTTGGCTAATTCCAGACAATTACTTAATCGCTTGCCCCCTCAAATTCCAGCTGACTGTGTATCTTCATCTATTTTAGAAAAGCAATTTAAGGCAATATGTGCAATATACTGGGCTCCATTTTGATTAAGTGCACTTGTTGTGCCAGAGATACAGCAGGTTTCACAATATGAGCTAATTTACAGCAACACCTGGTAGGTACAGTTGTACGTGTGAGGAGGAGCAGGCTTGTATTCACTGTAAAACAGTATTTTCCCAGCCTTCAAGCCAAATATTTGCTTAAATGTTAAGAAGTGTTTGCCTAAGAACACACCTATTTTGAGAGGTGATAGCAAAGTGGTGGCTGGGTAGTTGAACAACCTTTTCTTTACTGGCTTCCTTCAGTTTTCCATTTTCATGAGTCAGTGATTCTCTGTTTTTGTAAGCCGCTCACGCTGTGACGCTTGCAGGCTTGCCAGCTAGAGGCAGAAGGTGGTCTCCACTGAACAGGGGCTGCCCTGCGCCCAAGGCACCAAAGGCTTTCAGCAGAGTGGACCAGGGGAGCAACAGGAGAGGAGCTGTGTCATAGAGGCCTTCACATTCTCGCTTCCACAATGTCTGCCCATTCTGAATTTTGGCCAGCATTTTTGAAGTCTTAAATGATTTAAATCTGTTATGTATTCGATAATTTAATTACAGATTTCATTCAGATGAATAGGCAGGCAGAAAAGTGAAAAAAATGTTGTTTTCTGCGTTTAAAGGATCATATTCACCATGATAATATTATATCTGAATGCAAGAATATCTTTTAATCCCTGAGTACGTTATGTTCATTTTCACATCATTTTGCTCGCCAAGGATCAGCTCAGTGTACAGAATTCCGCATCATGGACGGTATAACAGACAGTTACAACACGCTTCAGCAGAGATGAAGGAAGTTCTGGAGCAAGCTATTACAGAACAGTCTTTCTTCAGCAGAAGTTTCCTCCTGCACCAATTATCCCTCCTGGTAAATCAATAACCCAGTTAATAAAACAAACCACATCATCACATCACTGATTCCTTAGCTCAACTTAGTGATATCTAGGCTCTTTGACAACAACTCTGACAGCAACCGTGTTTGTGTCTTCTTGGTGCTAGAAAACTACAGAAAAAGCAAGCAATCTGTTCTCACTCTACCACTCAGGGAGATATAGCAACTCTCCCCATCACATTATCAGGCGAGCTGCTTCTCTAGTGTCGTCCACAGACTGCTTGTCTTGCCTTTGAAAATCCTCTCGTATGTATGAAATGTGAGGCACTCTCAGAGCAGCACAAGTCACTGATTTTTTTTTTTTTTTGTTAGGTGAGTGGCAAAATTGAAATAAAGATGTTTTGTCTTAATTACAACTTATTTTTCTCAGATTTTTTGGTTAACTGGAAAAAAGAGCATTTGCAATGAAAACATCTAGTGCTCTGAGCAACAGGAGACCTAGAGATAGTGGTGGGCTGGAGGGAGAGGGAAGAATAGTGGCAGACATTGGCTGGAGAGTGGGGTCGCTGCACCCTAGTCTTTGTTCCAGCCAGTGGAATGATATTAAACAATAATACTAAATTCTGTGGAAAGCAAGAACAGCTCACTAAAATGGTACAGTGCCCAGTGAGGGGCCTCTGCTGAATCAGAGAAAGAGGCAAATTGAAGCTGGAGCTCTGCTACTGTAACCACTGATCCCTAGCCCATGAGAGGGATGAGGGTGGGGAAAGGGAAATACCCATGCTTGGCACTAACACCAGCACTATAAAATATTTTCATCAGCTAAGTCAAATAATTAAAAGTTATTCAAATGCACAGAGCTTAAAGTTGTCAAAAAGTTATTTTTTTTTCTTTTGCAAGGAAATCAGTTTCACAAACTTCCACACAAAACCCTCCATCTTGACGTCAGTCTTAGGAGAAATTTCCCTTCCTCTCCAAAAGTGTAAATAACTTTGCTGAAGAACTTTTCAGTTCTGAAATTGAAACAACATAGTCTGACTTCATAGAAAAAAACAAGTTGTCTCTGAAGAGAGGATTAATTCCCATCTTAATGTGCCAGGGAGGACAGAGATGTGGTAGGAGAGTACAGATATATTTAGGTCTTTTAAAATTTATCGCCAAGCAAACTGGTGACAGTCGAATTATCTCTGTGGAAGAAAAAGAATCAGCAGAGCCTGTGGCTGCACCAATATGCTGCCTGGTTGCCTTCTACTAGAGAGGGAGTAGAAAAGGCTTCAGATTTAGTGGCTTCCTCGAAATATCATTTTATGTCATTAACTTGACGCTGTAACGATGTCCACAAAGGTTAAGACCACTGACCTGTGACACTGACAGTGTATGGTTAGGAGGCTATATTTAGGGAAAGGATTATGTAATCGTGCAGTGTTCCTTGGAATTGAGAAAGTTTAAATGCATGGTCAGGCACAAACTCTTTCTAGAGTGAGTCATGCCATGTTCAACGCAAATGTAATTTCCTTTAGAGCTGCAGTAGGGATTCATATTTAACCTGTGACCTTAGCATCCTTGTAGTATAACTGATAGTTATCAGTTCTTAATAAGATAACCATGTTGTCATGGAAAACATACAGTCAGGTTTACTCTACGGGGTTATGTAAAGAGGAAATTGGTCACTCTAGGAGGTGTGGGTGCAGATGAGGGCTGTATATATGTACACGTATAAATACATAGTTATATTTACATACATAAATTTACATATAAATAGATACAGCGTGCTTCCTTGAACTTTTAGTATTTTATTGAAGTTTTAAATTATGCCATATCTTGGTAGAAAGATAACTAGCCATGATTTGTAGGGTTGTGTTAATGCCAACAGAATGTAATGGCTCAGAAAATTCAGGATGACAACATGACCTTACCAGAGTATTACATTAAATTCAAAACAGTGTTTTAAATCAAGTGACCTTGTCCTCCTTGGTCCTGTGGCACATCGCCAGCAGAGACAGTCTTTTAACCTCCTGTTCAAGATGCTGAGAAGAAGACTCGTTAAGGTACTTTATACGTTATACTGAAAATAAGAGTTTATTTTAACATTTCCTATTTCTCTTCCTTCTGCACTGTAGAATTTTTAATACCATTTTCCCCTTCTTGATGGTGTGGTATTAAAGAGGTTATGGGGGAAAGTAAAAGACTGCAACAGCTGAGGTGGCCTGAAACAGCTCTTGGAGTCCAGTCTTAATCACCTTCTGGCTTGGACTCGTTAATGTCTTGAAGATGTGCTGGCTCCTTGGGCTCCCAGGAAATGGTGCTAATTGCAAAGCCCACCAGCTTTCCCTGTTATTTTTGAAAGACCCAGCCCCAGAAAGGGTTTTGCATTAATTGGCCTGTCTGTAATTACTTTGTTCAGTATTTAGGCCTAATTTCCATCATGGTTAAGTCTAGTTCCAATCTCCAGGTCTTCAGCAGGCATGGATTTATGGATTTAATACCATAGTTGGGGAGTATTAGCAAGTCTTCTTGCCTGTTTTAATTCAGTCTGCATTGCCTTAGAGTTTGTAAACTCATATAAACAACGTGACACAGCTGGCTGGGTTGGATTTGTGCCACGATGCGGTACTTAGGAGTAGGCCTGGAGACGGCAGCAGCGAAGCCTGCACTAGGTCACACGTCCTCTCTCCTGTTCTCGGAAAGGTCACGCTAACTTGCCACGATGGCTTTCCGTTCAGCTCTGCTTGGCCCTGTTCTCCTGGCCCCCAGTATGTGCACACAGCGCCGCGCTCCAGGCCTCCCTGACCTACTTAATTAGCTCAGACTGAATCCTGGGGCGGTTGGACGCCGCCGTGCCTTTTAGGTGGCTAGTTCATGCCCTTCGCAAGGGTAACTCAGACACCTCCCTGTAACGCTCTCTGCTTTGGGCAGTTATACTGAAGCAGCAGGAGAAGTTTCTGAAACTACTGTCATTAGTGGCAGTGAACTGTCATTGTCTGCAAACACCCTGGTCTGTAGGAGGTCTTGTGATAACTACAGTCACTGCAGGATGTGGCTGCCTGTCGGAGAGCCATGTGGTGCTCCTAGGGCATGGGGCCCACACAAGTCCTTAGGCACCTTCCAGATCCTGCCCATACGCAGCCCGATGGGTAAGGGACCCTGGAAAGAATAGGGATTCAGCTCGTGTAAATGCTTTCTCTCTCCCACTGCAGCCATAACTGATGGTAGGATGTTTTAACAACTGGCTTTTCAGAGACAGGTTTTAGAGTCTCCTAGAGAGTTTAAATCCTAAAACAAAATCCATTTTACAAGAAGTTGGCATCCTCTAATGCATAAAACATTCTCTAACCCAGATTCTCAGCTATACAGCTATACACACCGAAGCAACCATTGTGTCTGATGTGGGCTCTCCCTGGTGTCACATGGATCCCACAACTCAAAGGAGTTTAATGTATATGTAAATCTCTACTGGCTGCTGAAAGCCCCAACAATTTGCTAGTGGGATTGGTCTGAGTAGGATGGAGAACCCAGATGCCACTCGCTGCCCAGACACACCCTGAACATCCGACACAGGGGGCCCTGGTGCAGTGGGCATATGGTGGGTGTGCTCCTGGTGCCTGCTGAGCACACTCACTGCTCCCTGTGGTCACTCACTCCTTACGGCTCTGAGAACATTTAACATGAGAGCAGCATGATAAGCAATGCGCTGTGCTGGAAATCGTGGGCTTCGTGAAGTGAGCAAGTGTTACTGCTCACACATGAGAAAGCACCAACAAAGGGATTCAACCTACGGCGCTTCCACCTAGCCAAGTCATCTGGGCAGATTCATTTTCCAGGCAACCGTTCTGACTCAGCGGAGTTAAATTTTAATAAAGGCAACTCATTGCCTTGCTGAACCAATGCCTGGAACGGCCCGTGGGTACTATTGCCACATGCACCTGCTATAATAAACACCAAAGCCTACTTCAGTGACCTGAATCTTTTGAAAATTTAGTCCTTTATTTTTATCCACTTAGAGGGAACACAAGCTGCAGTGTCCTACTTATTCTCAATTGTGTCATCTGGCTCATCAATCAAAACTGAATTTGAGTCCTATTTTCACCCACTGACTCTCAATCAACCTAACAAACCTATCAGAAGTACAAAAGGACAAATTTGTCACTCAGCTCAAGATGTCATTGCAAATGCTACATCATACGGGATATTTTAAGATTTAAGAAAATTACAGTTTGACCAAGGCTGGATTCTACTCTCTCCCCTGATAAAAAAGAAATACACTTGGATAAAAAAAATATCAGACAACAATGGAGTTGTGTGAAGTAAGATAACTTCAATATTAGGAGTTTCTGTGCTATTAAACTAATCTACTTCTGTTTAAGTAGAACAGAATGCACTGTTCTGGAATGCACTTTCATCTTGTAGCATTTATCAGATATTCACAAGGGCATGTGTGCTGAGAAAGAAGCATAACAACTGTCTGGCCTACAGTCTGCTAAAATAAGTGACTTGAAGTGTAAGACTATCCAGAAAAATCACTGGGAAAAAACTAACTATAAATGTATTTCCCTGTATTTTCAGAAATGCATTAAGTGATTTAAAACAAATAAACAAACAAAATATATCTGTCTCTTTTTACTGTTGACACAGAAAAAAGAAATATCAGTGACGTGATCTAGTCAGGGATCTAGTCAGTCTGGTATCCTACTCCATCTAGTTCATGGAGCATATATATGGGAAAGAGTTACAGCATGTGCTGGAAGAAGATCTTTCCTTCATCTTGAAATCTCTTTTCTAGAATTCAACCTACTGTCCTCTCAACAAGTTTTAATCTTGCTAAATATCAAGAATGTATGAAGCCTTAGTATAAAGACTGAAAAACCCACTTCCCATTTCTCATAGATTCACCATTTCTCCTGTGATCTCTCACACCTGATTTTTAGGACACACAAAATACATTCAAAAGATGAGGTTGGGAACTAGTATTTACAACCTGTTGAACACTGCAAACTCTGTATTTCGATGTTGTGCTGCACTGTAATTTTCTCTACCTCCCCCACTTCTTTGTTTAAACTAATAATGCCTGTGCCTGTTCTTGTTCCTAGGTAAAGCTCTCTTCTACACACTCCATCCAGTGAATTTTAATTCAGAAGCAAATTCTTTCCTTGCTTTCCCTGTGCAGTGGGCTAAGTGCAGCTACCATTGCATCGCAGGTAGCAGCTCCACGTTATGGGGAACACTGGGGAGGACCTCAGGGAGCTCCAGCCCTCAAGCTCCCAAGCTGCTCCTTTGCTGCTCCTACACCACCGCTCAGATGTGTCAACAAGATATCTTCTGTGGCTATGCAAGCCCACAGAGAGCTGCGTTAATATCACCACGGCCTTCTGCAATGCGTGGGTAGGAGCAAGCAACCACAAAGAGGAAAGGGGAATGTGTTAGCCAATTTTGTTGTTAAAAGTCCTTCCCTGAAACAACCTTGAAGCAAATCATTCATTCGTATAACCCTTTGTGTGGTATTCAACAAATCCATAAAAGGCTGGTAAGTAATAGAAAAATGATCAGTCAAGCTCCCTATTCAGTCTCTGAGTTACCACAGTGGAAACCAAGAAAACTTGGCTTATTACAGGGAGAAGATAACCAGCTGCTATCAGTTGTCAGAGATCTTTGGTCCCTCAGGAGTAATGCTGGTTTACACTTAGAGAAAATCTGTACAGGGAACCTTGAAGGGGACAAATGAGACTGGAATTGTAGAAAATAATATAGGAAAGATCACAAGATCTGTCTGTTTGTACCTGCACTCTTTTGCTGTGAGAAAAACGTTAATATTGGGCAGTTCCTGACTTTTTAGGTGGGTGAAAAAAAAAACCACTCAATTTTGAAATTCTCTGAAAATAAAGGGGCTAAAATCAAAGTTGAAAACTCTGATAATGTGGTAATCCTGTTGCTCTTCTTTCTTCTGGCCAGTTTCAGCTTTTTTCAAGTTTGTATTTGGATCTAATTTTCCACAAATGGGAATGGGCAGGAGCAGGCAGTCAGCACCTGAGAAGATAGATGGTGTAGTTCAGATCTGTATATTTCATACAATAATGGGACCTGTAAGGTTTGCAAATGCACATCCAGCTGTAACCCAGGCATGTTTCTACCTGAGGCAATGAGAAAGTCTGTGCAGTTCAGATAACATGTGTTGAAACACTTGTATGTGTGGTTTTGGAGCACTCTCATCTGGTGTCTGGCTTAAATTTTGACAGCTGAAAATTGAAACAGTTTTGCCTCAGTATTTAACAGCTAAAGGCTGCAGTTGTTCAGTGAAGTGAAGAAGTAAAATTGCTCACACATGAAAAAAAAAAGTCAGTATCAAATGGGAATTAAGTACAACATGGTTCTGGTACGCAGTATAATCCTGCAGTAGTAACAAGCAAAGGATATTTCTCACTGAATTCACTGATTTTCTAACAGCGCAAAAATAATTTTGCAGACAACAAGGTATATAAGCACCAGAAAAAATCTCTTAGCAAGGAAGCATCGGAATCAAAGCACTTGCCTCCACCTGTTAAAAATAAATCAGAGATTTTAAGCTGATAGTGGTAAAAGTAAGTCCTGGATGATGCGGTTACCAAATTAGGAAGGGAAATCACAAGCACAAATTCTTATGTAAGCACATGGAGTCATAACACTCATTAAACAATATAATATTCATGAATTACAGTATTAAAATATATGATATGCCTCTGCAGTTAAGCATGGCTACAAATAGAGTAAGTACATTTTAGTTAAGCACCAAGGCTCTGGAGAACAAGAATATAGCACCAGTATAAAATTATACAATTAAAGGTTAGTACTGAGCAGGCCCCTCAGTCCTCAAAGGACTCTCAGTCTTATCACACAAAGAAAACAAGAACATACCTCCAGCAGCTAGGGGATGAGTTTTGCCTGTCAGAACGCCAATTAAGACAAATCTCCACCAAAAAAAAAAAGTGGAAGGACATTGTGGAGTTGCCTAGACTATTTTAACACCCGTGGAAGAAGCCCTTTGACAATAACAATAGTAAATAGAAAGTAAGGGTGATTATGTTTATGATGATGATTATGTTGGTTTTTCCTATTAGAAAAAAAATCAATTATGTCCAGGATTGCAAAGAATTTTCTCTTCAGTATTTTATCATATAAAATATTTTATGATATAAAATATTATATCCTTAGAATATTATCCAATCTATTTAGGCATTAAATGTATCTAAAGCATATATTATCATGCCACGATTTCTGAGCAGCTCAATGCTTTTGAATGCTAAAACCAAAGAAAGTTTTGGTGCTTTTCTTCTCTGAACAGCTCTGATGGATGAACTTCTCCTTTACTCATTTTACACCTGGAAGAAGGAGTCATGGAAACTCAGGATTACTTAGGCCAGTCCTCCTTGCAGGAGCAATGAAGCGTTTGCTGCCCGCTGACTGGTCTGGGTACAAAACACATGCAAGCTCTGCTGAAGGGGATGCCCAGTTCCCCAGATGGCCTTTGGCAAGAAGTCACAGCAAAGTCCCCCAGTGAGGACTGAATTTGCTCCCTGTCTGGACTACACTCTTCAGCTTTTCATGCCTCCCACAGGCTCGCTCTTCCTTTCTGGAGCCCGCATGCCAGCACATGTGCGCAGTGCCCAACAGCGGGTCCCAGGCCGTGGTGCGACGTGTGATCCACCGTGGGTGACATCCCCGCTACCGGCAAGTCTCCTTCTCCTACCTGGCAAGACAGGATCTGTGGGACCTCCCCTGGTCCCTCCCTGGTGCAGACCTCCATCTGTAGAACTGTTTCCATGGACAAAGGGAACAACAGACCCAAAGGAGAGTCATTCAGAAGGATGGGTAATAGCAGAGCACCTCAGGAAAGCCGAGTGGCATGTGGCTGATTTCCTAAATACCAATATAGACGTTTAAAGGCAGGCACTCTGAAATTTGTAGCCACAGGCTACTGTCTGCTTCAACTTTTCTGTTCATATTGTATGATAGATAGACAGGCATTATTTCAGGAGAACAATATGTACTATTACGACAGGACCATATAAATCCTGCCTGTCTTCTGGGAAATTCAGATTGAAGGGAAAGCTGGATGTACCTATCCTAAAGCATTAAATATTAATGAAAAATATATATCACCAGCATTTTACATATAACTGTGCCGTATACTTTCGTGACTTCTCTCCCAAGGTACTTCTTTTATTTCTTAGATTACTGATAAATGACACTATGCTTTGCAGTAGAAAAAGGTCTCCCCTCCAGTCCCTCAAATGAACTCCCTAAAATATATGTCTCCTGCTGATATTGTAATATAAATGATTTTTCAGCTCATGTTTTTATATTGAAATATTTTGGTCATGAAAGTTAAAGATCCAGGAAAATAAATAGAGCTTCACTAAGCTACAGAGGAAGTCACATTGTCTGCTGAAGTTTGAAAATCAGTCTATAATTAGATTAAAATGTTTTGCCTTTCTGTGCATTTTAGCACTTCTGCAAACTATAGTCCTTATGAAACGTATAGTTGCAGAGTACAGCCCTCATCTTATAAAATTATGACTTCCAGACTTGCTATCAAAAGAATATGCCTTAATATTTAGCTATAAGAGAAGACAATCTAATAGATGATGCAGCAGCAGCAGACTAGCGTAATCTGTATCATTTGCTTTTCTCTATGTACAGTTGTGTGCTGTAAATTGGGGAGGAAAATGATTCACGTGTAGCTAATATGGCACAGTTTTGTTGTAACTGAAATGCCCGTATTTCATATTTTAAGTGATGCTTCCATACAACAAAGATTATTTACTTCATTTAAACAACATCAGAGTTTCAACATGTTTATACTACCTGTCCAGATGTTGTTGCTTTTCATTATCTGTAATACCACAGTAAAAACCTCTCTCAAACAGATAGGGTTTTACTGGTCCGTTTTTAATGGCTGTTTCAGAACTGATGTTTGTTTCTTGAAAAATGAGGTGACTACAGTAGAAAGTGACAGCTAAAGAACTATTGACTCCATATTGATATTTCATCCAGCTGTTACGGCTTTGCAGTGCTTTAGTCCCCTCTGGTCGGCTTGCAGCATGCAGCGTCTGAAGAACAGGATGCACTTCTGAGGAAAGGGGGGACATAAGGGCACCATCGTGTCCCCCAGGCCACCGCAGCTCCCCCAGAAGGTCCCAGGCAAGAGGGTGCTCCCAGCTACGGCACGTGGTAGCAACAACGGCGCTAGACTGCATCTGCCAGCCCTTCACCCCTTTTCTTCCCACCCACCTCGAACATCCAGGCAGCTCAGATGTCATCCCTGGCAAGTCCCTGGGCAGCAACGGGGAACAGCAGGAATGGGGAGCCGAGGTGCGCCAGGTCAAAGGTTAGCCAGCAAGGATTAAACAGGACCAAAGTGGGCCGCTTACCTCCCCGGGTAACTACTGCAGCGACAGAGTATCCACTGCTCTGAGGTCTAAGTTAAATCTCCAAGACCTCTTATGCATTTTAAAGGCAGATACATCCTGCTCTGGTACTGTCCTTGAGAAGAGAGGGCTAATTCTGCCGCACTTCCCTCTGTATTTCTAGCAGGTTTTCTGTTGTTCTTAGGTGTCACCTACGCTGGATTTATGTTTAAACTAAACGAAATAGTAGGTGACCCTTCAGGTCCTTTGACTTTTGCTAGGAATAAGATGCGAAAAATCACTTCTCAGATCCGCCCCCCCCCCCAACCCTTACTGTATTAGAAAACATAATTAATTAAATTGCAGTTTTCAAATACCCACTTAAAAAGAGAAGCAGCTGTTGTCATTTGTGATGTTAGTGAAGTAGGACAGCATCTCCCACTTTAGCCCACTTTGTACCATACAGCAATGAACTCAAGTATTTCAAGTCTGATTAGGACATGTATAGTGAAGCTGAAATCTATTCTGTAACCTGTCATGTATACAGATCCACCACTTCCAGAGCAAGCAGCTTAGGTGACCTGGGCTGCCTGGCCCTCCTGACTTCCAGACTATGTGGCTGGATAAAACAATGCCATCACTTTTATCAAGAATTCCTGCCTCCAAAGATCTGTCACTGCAAATAGCCATGTGAGTAAATCATATGTCAGTCTAAAAAATCAATATTGAAGAACAAATTGAAGTATAATAGTGTGCTTGTCTGGTTATTTAAAAATAGATGAACGAAGAAAATGCAAAGGATAAGCAGCAGCCAACACAGGTTTGCAAGGAACTTCTGGAAACAGCCTCACTGAAACCAAAGATGAGGCTTCCACTGACTTTGGTGATTCCTCTTTCAATCCAGCCCTGCAGAAGAAAACTCAGACACAAATACATAGGACCAATTTCCATTTTTACCTACAGCCTAATGCTAAGCTATATGCATATTGCCCAAATAAAACAAAGGAAAGGGTCTTGAGTCACAGTCTATCTGTAGCACATAAACTTTGAAGCAAATGGAGGACTCAACAAATAGAATGATCCAAAGCCTGCAAGAGTTATCATTTTCTAATAAACATGTTATATTGAAGAGCTATTTTAAAATAGTCGTTCCAAGAAAAAGGTAATGCAGAAGAAACAAAACAAAACAAAACAAAAAAGTCAGTTAGAAAGAAAAGCTCTCACTACCAAGGAAGGAAAAGTAGAAAGCTGACAGCTGAAAAATTTTAACATGCACATATTAGCAAGTGTGCTGTGAAACACAAGTATTGGCAAGGAAATTAATGAATCATTAACACTATATATTAAAGGCTTCTAAAAGCTGCTTCATTCTAAGAAGAAATCTCTTAAAACTGGGCTGTCACCTGGTTGTTCCAAAAGTATGGCAGCCAGAATTTAAACAATGCTGTCATTTATCTGTCACAGCAATTCAAAAGGCAAAACTACTCTTCACTAAAGCTCTCAATATACCACCTGGATTTGGTGCCTTGGACAGCATTGTGAAGTAATGCCTGATTCGTGAATCTTGACAAGAAGCAGGTATGCAGGGGCTAAACTTGAGCGTGGAAACAATATAGTGATTTTTTTCCAGGGCAATATGCCTGATCTGGTAAGCCCTGCCAGTGCACTCTTATAAATGTGTAAAATCCCTACCATGAAACCAACTCTACCCATAGGTTTCTGCTCTGCAGTATCAATGCTGATGAGCCAAAACGCTGTGAACATCTTTTGCTTTATACTTGCTGAATCTCCTCGAGTTTATCACAGAGCTATATTTAGTCTCTATTCAGAGACAGCTTAAGGGTTGTACTCAAGTAAGGATTCTCAGTGAGGAACTAAGGTCGCTTGCTGATAGTCTTGAGCTCATCTGTTTGTGTAGGTACATAAGCAGACTAGGTTTCTACAGTGCTCGGATGACTAAGGTAAGATAAATTATCTTCTGTCTGTACCATCTGAGAAAAACTGGCCGTGATCAATGGATAAGCTCCACTTACATTTTCTAATTACTCCTGGTATTTTGCTACCTGGAAGAAGTCAGGCTGTCTGGTCTTTGAAACTCTTTCTATCTGATCATGTATGCGGTAGAGGAAAGGAAAAAGAACAGATATTGATCAGAATTATTTAAATAATGTTAGACTATCATTACTTCTTGGTTTGAGAAAAATCCCTTTTAGTCATGGGAATGCCCATGAAAATGAATGGCTCCTGAGAATAACAACAGCAACTGAAGAGTTTGTATTTTTGGACATTTCTAATTGCTAATGTTGAATAAGCATCTTCTGAAAGCCAGACTCAGATTCAGGAATAACTCTTGCTGGGTTCTACATCAGGGCAGATATACTTTCACTGGAAAACAACTGTGAAATGCTAATCATTAATGGAAAGTTACTTGTGAACTATTCCTTGAATTATTATTTTATTATTACATATTACTATGTCGCTGTTCCTTTTCTCATCAATAGGATGTTACTGGAGTGCTGGTGGTGGACTCTGTGATTCTGTGACTCAGTCCTTGTGAAGATTTGCTCATCAGAGCCTGCCCAATGGGTTTATTATCAAAACGATGATCCAATACCAGGACCCATGTGCTTGAATAAACTGCCTTCTCAGTCCTTATTAGAAGCCTTTAGCTGCTGGTGAGGAGCTTATGTGATGAATTTCTTCATGATTTTCTTGAAGCAGCTGAAACAAAGTAGTTCAGCTTGTTTTACAAGAAGACTATCTGGTTTTTATTGAACTAATTACTCTGCAATTGTATGGCTGGCTATGTTTTGCTAATGCATTATGAAGTCTATTGAATCTGCAGCCAGAGTAATTATGGCACATCAGGTTTATTTGTGATGTTTTATTCACCACTTTGTAAAAGTGGTGAATGATCTTATAGTTCATGTTTCCTCAGAGACACTCAGACCATTTTATAAACACCAGTAGTTCTCAGAAGAGCTGGGGCAATATATATATTACTAGTAAGAAATTCTTTTAGATGTGAACTCTATTCACCTGCATTTATTCTCAAAATATTTCCCAAAACACAACTATGCTCAAAGCTCCATTCTGTATGACACTCTATCCAGCAAATGAGCAACCCAATAGGCAAGAAGTGAAACTGTAGTTGCTAATAGAAATAACCGAAAACCATTTTGAGATGTAAAATGTAAGTACTCGAGTTAGAACACAGCTACGGTGTTAAGGCTAAAATCTCTGTGCTCTTGGAAATGAAGTAATGGTGTCTTCAATGACTGCAAGGAGCATCCATTTAGGAACCCTTAACCACAACTTCTGTTACCACAGAGCTGGACTTTATGTTAGCACTGGGTCAGGAAGAGCAGGAAGCTGTCCTGGCATCCCACAGATGTAAGAATTGCAGCTGCCAGAGCGGGAAGGCATCTCACAAAAACCCTCTGAGTGATGGAGGGGCAAACTGAGGTGCAAGGAGACAGGGGTATCTTCACTAAATTGCTCAGTGAGCAACAGAAGAGAGAGGACATTTTACAGGTAGGGAACTGAGACACCAGTGACGAAGTTAAACCCCCAAATGGGGAAAATAGCCTAGAAATTAACTAACTACTCCTTATTCCCTCTCTGGTTTCTTGCAGTAGAAAGTGGTATGAGCTCCACTCGGCTTCTACAGCCTCTGTGCAAAGGCTGTCCCTGCTGGCTAGCTTGCACTGCATTGCACACCAGAAAATACTGCGCATGGGGAAAAGCCCTGAGCCAACAGGGTTGAAGCAGCCTTAATTAAAAATGCAATTAAAAACCCAAAATGAGTTATCGTTAGCCAAAGGGGCTTGGAGAAGCCAGACAGTTGGAGGTTTCTTTCTAATATATTGAGTGGGGATGGAGCTAGAGAGATAACAGAACAATTAAAAAGGAGAAACGGATGAAATTAATGATGACTCAAAATGGCTGGGAGAGGACGGCTTTTTTTTTTTTTTAATCTGTCTATAGAGTATTAAATAAAGAAAAAAAAAGACTAATCAGGCAGTCAGAATGATGCTGTAAAATTAATTGCTGATTAAGAACAGTGAAAGAATAATTGGAGAATGTCACATATATGAAGTAATGGCTCCAGTAATATGTATCTCAGAGGAGCTAGAGGAATTGGGGCGTCTGTCAATGAACTTGACGGGGGGTTGCTGGGTGTTGGCAATACTTGACTTTACGCACCTAATAGTAGTGCAAAGTTACAAGACCCAGTTCTCTCTATAGTCACAGTGAGGGACTAGAAAGTGGCAGTATAAATGAAGAAATAGGAGTCTTTTAGTGTGACCAACCCATTCACCTAAGCATCTGAACTAGTGCCCTGATGCAGCTGATGTAAAAGTCTCCCTTCATTTCACATTGTATCACTCTGTGGAGAGGCCAGGGGTAAATATGTGTTTTCTATAGGAATGTGAGGAAATCTGCTGCTGCTGAAGTTATTTTTCCGTTTGGGTTATTACAGTGTTCTGCCTACCAGGACATTAGAGCCTGTTCACACTGGGTTTGTATTCCCTTAACTCCACCAACTTCCAAGAGGAGAAAAACGAAGGAAGCTCTGAGACAGAAATGAGGCATCTTCAAAGCTGCCACTCCAGTTGCTTGTACCAGCACTGAACTCATAAGGGTAAACTTCAAAGGGACTGAAGCCTCTTTTCTTCAGCGGCTCCATGAAGCAAACATAACACGTGTCAGTACAAGCATGGCTCTTCTGGCTCCAGAGCTAAGAAAACATCTTTCATGCATCTGAAGACTAGGAAATCAAAAGTGATTCCCCCTTGATTTCATCTTTGTGCCTCTGTCCTTTAATCAGGAATGATCCTGCCAGGCGTCGGTTTTGTTAACGGGGAGGAGTAATGAATTCTAACACTGGTGTACCTCAGAATCTCAAGGATCAATCTCCTGAAAGAGCAAGTGAGAGGCAAGATGTTGAGATATCTGGAGATCAATGGTTCACTCTTCCACTGCTATCAGTTCTGCTTTCTTCCCTCATCCCTGAAGATTTATGCATCTGCAATCATTTCCATGTGCTGGATGGGCTCTGAAACCAGTGCTGGGTGACTGTGCACAACCTGGTCTAGAGGGAGCCTTCCAGTAGGAATGGAAAGAAACCCCTCATGTATTGGCCTGATGAGAGAAGAGAGCCCTGACAAAGAGAGCATGAAATACTAAAATGCTACCTGCATTGGATACAATCTTGCATTAGTGTATGATTCCTTATCAGTGGGTGGCACCAGGGAGTTGAAAACAAGGGAAAAAATCTTTCGCATACAGGTTTTCCTATAGACTGCTAATTAAAAGCAAACAGAAATTTATTTTCTGCAGCTGCTGTGAACTCCTTGTCACCTCCACAGAAACACCACAGGAAAGGGCAGAGAGGTGGCTGGCATGCAGGCAACAAGTTTCCTTCAGTATTTTGAAGCAGAAAAGGGTAAAGATCGTAGGCCCCCAGTTCAGGCCAGAAATAGGCATACAGATGTGAAGCATCATCCCAATGAGAGCAGCTGGCAGAAGCCATCAGTGGGTAAGGCAGGGCAACAGAAGGCACCCAGCCACTGAATGGGCAAATAATCTTTCTCAGCTTGTGCTTTCAGGGCCTGCTCCCACTTGCCTCCATCTTAGCCATCAAATCAGGTTAGGGATATCAAGTCCCAGTGGCTTCTCCTGGTGGATTCGTCTTGACGCATGTGTGCAAATGAAGGCAGGAGAAACCTAAGTGGCAGTTTTAACAGCTTCAGCTTCTCCAGACAAATCTCCAGCAGCTCCAACAGCAGATCCTTTTTTTCCCTTGGCCTACTTGCAGTCTTGAACTCCTGTGTATATTCCAGCTGATATTTTACAGAAAGCATTTTAGCATTTAATCAGAAGGGAAGACCTACTACAGGCAAATGAAAGGTAGGCAGACAAAATATTTCCATGTAATTCTGCCACGAACCACAGCAGCTAGTTATCCACTCATTCTAGTTCAGACATCCTGTGGATCAATTTACATGAAATCGTACATACGCACACCAATAAAACAAATGCTGCACCAGTTTGAAGAAAAAAGGACAGCAGCATAAAGACACACCAGAATCTCTTGGTCAGGTTTGGTCTAAGACATTGTATTTCTTTAGGTGGATCTGCACTGTGTCCAATTAGCTCCTCTCATTTCTGCACAGCCTTGACCTGGTCTCAGTGCGATTCCTGTGACCTATGTGTAAGCAGAAATCATCAGCACTGAACTCTCGCAAAAGATTTATTTTCTGTCACATTCATTCTGCTTTCAAGTTTAGGCAGTATTGGAGCATAAGTAAACAAACTTCCACGTGAAGTTCATACAGTTAATTCATGCCTTATTTTAATCCTGTTTAATAAGTGCTTACTGTACGCTACAATTTTTTAGTGTAGAGGGTAAGAAATACAGTTGTTTTACCAATGATTCCCGCAAAAAGGGGTCAGATACCCTAGTACACTCAGGTAACTTTGTCTCAATCCAGTGACACAAAGGAAATGGGAAAAATTAAGAGGGCTTCTGGTGGCTTTGCATTGCCTGAACATCATAAAATGGATTCAATGTCTTCAATGAACTAAAAAATCCAGTCCATCGTCAACATAGTCAAAAACTTACCTATGTCTTGATGTTTCCCTCCAGAGATGTCATTGGTTAAATTGGCAATTTGCAGAAATCAAGGCTGCTGCATCAACGTTTCATTTCAACCTCATTTTGTGGTGTAACGAGGCTCAGACAGTCACTTTCTGTGGTCCTGCTCTATGCATGTGTGCCAGCTCTTTTTTAATAACTATTGCACCAAACTACCAATTTCAGTCAGGTCTGTTGAGTCTCAGAGATGTTATGGTCCTATGAAATTTATGAGTCTGGGAGACTCTGTAGAGGAAGAAGTTTCTGTAAGTGCTTTTACTGAAGGAATTGGGAGCGCCATACATTTTATTTGGTATGAAAGAACTCACACAGGAGCCCATCTAGGCTTTCTTGGTTTTCCGTTTTACCAAGCTATTCAAAAGTAACATGACCTTCCTGCATGGACAGAGTCACTGCAAAATAAGGGACTTCTTGAAGACTGGTCCAACCAATCGGATGAATGATGTGTCACACCTGATAAGCAGCTGTCCAACCCCTTCCAACCTTGAAGTGTCCCCAGGCAATCATACAAATACACATCTTTATTCCTCGCCATCTTGTAAGACATCTGACACACTGCAATACATCAGTGAAGCACTACAAAATATGGTCCAAAGTCTGCAGTTCCTGGCTGTATTTGCATCTCAATTTACAGAATCGAGGTATAAGAAAGTAAAACAACACTGCAGCATTGATTTCTCTCAGGGACATCAAAGTTGCATAAAGGGCTCTGCTAATTATAGCCAAGAGCTACCAACAGACTCAAAAAAAGTCAAAGGAGCCTTGCAGCAATTTGGAGACACAGCAGACAGCTCGTTAAACTGAAAGCATTTGCCATGCATAAGAATTGATTTTCAGAGGTAATGCCCCAGCAGACCCCTGAATGAAACATGGAAGAATTTGACTCAGAAAGGCCTTTCACGTAGTGAGCAAATGCTAGAGTGCTTTCCTCCATCATACCTTGTTTATAATTGATGGGACTTTTCAAAAGGGGGATTCATTATACATGACTCTCTCAACTTTAGGCCAGTATGCCCAGGGAAGCTCCCAGCAAAGCCCTCTTAAGCTTAAGATGGAAAAGATGTGAACTATTCTTAAGCCAAAAGAGCAGTATTTAGACATAAAAACACTGTTCAGTGAAGCACTTGAGAAAAACATTGTCTATTTTTCAAAATGCTAGTACTTAATATTTCTACTTAAATAAATGGTAGCTAGGCAAAGTAATAACATTATCGTGTAGATTTTTGTCTGCATAGATCCAAAGTTACTTTCTGAGGTCTGTGTGATAAGTTTATACACACTTGAAAACAGCATCTACTAGAGGACTGCATCTATTAGAGACTGGGAAATGCAGAAATCTTCTCTCTGACTTGACGAAATCCCACTTTCTCTTTCTCGCTTCCTGCCTGCCTGGCACCAGACTTCAACTTTTCAGTTGAACAAGTCCCTAGGTTGGGTGCATGAATGCTTTAAGTTTTGGGGAAAGAAAATGTGAAGCCAATATCCATAAAGAATAATTCTAAGGATTTTTGCTTGGCTGTGACTTAGCTCTATGCCTTTCTCAACTTCCACCCTGAGAGTGAAAAGATCTAGTATGAAATTCCCTTTGAAGAGAGAGAATCCTTGGCTCCATTGGCAGCTGATGGCTTAAAATCTGCATGCTTCTGCTGCTGTGCTAACGTGGTCCAGCTCTCTACTTCAGGGGGTTCGTGTTGGTTTCTATCAGGTCTGGAGCTGCCACTGGTCTGTAAATGCAAGACAGTAATTCCTCAAATGAGGGAGATGGATAGCTCTATTGAACACAGACGAGATGGCATTTGCACTCTGCTCTCCCTAAGCCTCTGTCCTAGCCAGAACAAGGGAAATATTTTAACATGACATAACTTTTTAATTGTTTATGGCATTTGCAGTTGAAACTCTAAGCAATAATTATGCTAATGAGAAATAAAGCATTTTCTTGGCAGTGAAATGCTTTTTGTTGGCATTGTTGTTGACTTGTTTATTTGTTGCTTTCTTGTCATCATTTCTGGTTTCTATTTGTATGCAATAAGTGCTGTTTACAGCTGTCCTTGAGAAAACTGCTGCAGCTTCCAAATTTACTTTCCCATTTCTTTTTTCTTGTTTCAAAAGTAACAGCTTTTTTTTGTCTTTTCAATCCTTTGTCAACTGCTCGTCACATAGCTATTCCCTGAGAAGGGTAATGACTTTCGCACCCGCGCTGTGTGTCATGGCACCAGGGGAATAGATGCGGAGACCTGCTATTACAGCAGATATGAGAGAAATGAAGTGCTCGTCCGCAGAGGCCTCACTGTTGGGATGAACTATCACATTCCCATTTCACTTTTTAATTGCACGATGAGCAGGAGGAAATGGAGTAGATCCGGGGGGATCTGCAAAGCAAGAAGGTAAATTGTCAGCCAAAGTTTGCTGCAGATAAATGCTCTGCCACAGCTTTTACATCCCGAGCATAAGCAGCAGGTTCGTGCAATCAAAGCAACCAAAGCAACTGTCATATTCAGTGACTAAGTTATCCTGTAATACTTGTTAAAAATAATGTAAACAAAAAGCGAAAACTGTTTTATTTTTTGATTCATACAGGTCCCCAAAATTTTAATTATATTTTAAAGCAAGGTCTAATTAATGAGTAATGGAATTATTGGAGAAATAGTGTAAAGACAATTTGTTAAAGCTTGAATTTTGAACTACCAACACATGTGCAGCTATTAAGTCAGAACAGAGACACAGATGTTATTTTTTCTCTTTGTGTTATTCTGTACTAGGCGCAACAAGGAAAGCCTTCCTCTCAGCACACTGACGTTCCCAATGATGATAACACTACCTAGGAGCACGGAACACCAAATAGGACCCAAAGGCCAGATGTTCCAAGGCTCTGTGCTCCATGTAACCATTTTTACTCCTTCATGTGTACTTGGTGAATAGTTGCAGCTATTTTTTTTAATAAAAAGATGCTCTTTGCTCAAATTATATAATCATCTGTAATTACAACAGCATAGAGTGATCAAAATAAATATTGCTGCTTGCTTCTGTTTTGTTAGAAACGGCTTTCTCAGAGCCTGACACTCGGGAGGTGCTGCACAGAGCAGTTCTGCTGCTTTATAAGTAGTTGCTGACAACATGATTCCCCCTGCATCTGCTGTAATATCGGCACAAAACCACAGCCTTCTGCACTTTGCAAGATGAACATGCCTGCAGAGGACACACTTCTGCATGAAAAGCAATGTCTTTCCACACATACATGAAGAAAACAACCAGGATTCACACAGATGCCGGTAAGATGCAGATACATTTAGCACTGACCAGTGTCAAAGCAATTGCAGCCTGCTGGAGAACAAGCACACCTGGACAAAGGCATTTTTCCTTCTATCCTTTGGCTTTCATTTGTTCGTGTGCTGTGCAACGCATCAGTGATGCATAAAACAAAGTAAAATAGCATATGCAGAGATGTGGGGAGTAGATCACCACCTTCATAATGCAGCATTGCAGGAACACACTGGAAGTCATTTCCTTGTGCCAGGGACAAGAAAGGGAGCATGGATTTATATATTTTTTTTCTTCTGGTACCCAGGTTAGCATAAAGGAAGGGAGGCATTCCTAAATTAGTATCAGTCCATATCTGTTTCTTGTTACTATCCTACCTTAGCGATCACTTACACTCATGCACTGTGAATGTAAAACACGGCTGTGTTACAAATCCAATTTGCATGGGTTCAATTAACACATAAAGGAAAAGTGGATGAAAGAGTGAAACCAACATATTTCTTCATGCATTTATGCAGCATTCATCAGTAGCCCCACGGTTAGGAAACTTCAGGAGTTTTCTGCTACCTGCAAGAGGTAGCTTTTGTATTAGAATCATAGAAACGCAATGGTTGGAAAAGACCTTTAAGATCATTGAGTCCAACCGTAAACCCTTTGACACCCTACCTATTAAATCATGTCCCCAAGTGCCTCATCTACACGTTTCTTAAACACTGCCACTGTCAGGGATGGTGACTCCGCCATTTCCCTGGGCAGCCTGTACCAATGCTTCACCACGCTCATTGTGTAGAAATTCTTCCTATTGTCTAACCCGAACCTCCCCTGGTGCAACTCGAGGCCATTTCCTCTTGTCCTATTTGTAGATATTTTGGGGAAGGGATCGACCCCTGCCTCACTACAACCTCCTTTCAGGTAGCTGTAGAGAGCAATAAGCTCTCCCCTGAGCTTCCTCTTCTCCAGACTAAACAACCCAAGCTCCCTCAGCCGCTCCTCACAAGGTCTGTGCTCCAGTCCCTTCGCCAGCTTCGCTGCCCTTCTTTGGACATGCTCCAGCACTTCCAGGTCTGTCTTGTAGTGAGGGCTCCAGAACTGAACACAGTATTTGAGGTGCGGCCTCACCAGCGCCAAGTACAGGACGGTCACTTCCCTGGTCCTGCTGGCTACACTGTTCCTGACACAAGCCAGGCGGCCCTTGGCCTTCTTGGCCACCTGGGCACGCTGCTGGCTCATGTTCAGTTGGCTGTCAATCAACACTCCCAGATCCTTTTCTGCCATGTGTCTCTCCAGCCACTCTGCCCCAAGCCTGTAGTGCTGCATGGAGTAGTTGTGACCAAAGTGCAGGACCTGGCACTTAGCCTTGTTGACCCTCATACAGTTGGTCTCAGCCCATCGATCCAGTCTGTCCAGATCCCTCTGCAGAGCCTTGCTACCCTCAAGCAGATCAACTCTTCCTCCCATCTTGGTGTCACCTGCAAATTTGTTGCGGATTCACTCAATCCCCTCATCCAGATTATTGATAAAGATATTAAAGAGGATGGGCCCTACCACTGACCCATGGGGAACACTGCTCGTGATCAGTTAGAATGTATTTAACTCCATTTACCACCACTCTCCGGGCCTGGGCATCCAGACAGTTCTTCACCCAGTGAAGAGTACATCTGCCTAAGCCATGAGCTGCCAGCTTCTCCAAGAGACAGCAGTGGGAGATGGTGTCTAAGGCCTTACTGAAGCCAAAGTAGGCCACATCCACAGCCTTTCCCTCATCCACTGGGTCAGTCACCTGCTCATAGAAGGAGATCAGGTTGGTGAGGCAGGATCTGCCTTTCATGAACACATGTTGGCTGGGTCTGATCGCCTGGTTGTTGGGTACATGCTGTGTGATCACCCTCAAGATGATCTGCTCTCTAACTTTCCCCAATATGGAGGTCAGGCTCACAGGCCTGTGGTTCTCCGGATCTTCTATCCAATCTTTCTTGTAGATGGGCTGGCAAGTCTCCAGTTGTCTGGGACCTCCCCTGTTGGCCAGGACCACTGATAGATGTGGAGGGCAGCTTGGCAAGTACTTCCAGCAGCTCCTTCAGAACCCTCGAGTTGTGAAGTGTGACTTGTGAATGTCCAAGTGGAGTAGCAGGTCACTGGCTGTTTCCTCCTGGATTATGGGGGATTTATTCTGCACTGTATATCTTCCTGCTCAGGGAGACAAGTGCCTTGAGGGGCATTGATCTGGATGTTAAAGACTGAGGCAAAGAAGGCACTAAGTACCTCAGCCTTATCCTCATCCTTGGTGACAATATTTCCCCTCACTTCCAATAAAAGATGAAGATTCTCCTTGGCCCTCCTATTCTTGTTAATGTATCTGTAGAAACATTTTTTCTTGTCTTTTACAGCGGAGGCCAGATTGAATTCCATCCAAGCTTTTGCCTTTCTAATTTCCTCCCTGCATACCCTAGTGACTTCCTTGTACTCTTCCCGAGTTGCCTGCGCCTTCTTCCAGGGGTGGTAAACTCTCTTTTTTCTTTTTTTTTTCCAGAGTCTCAGAGATAGTTCCCTATTCAGCCACGTCCGGCTTCTTCCCCTCCAGAAACTGCACCAGGCTGCCAGTGAATAAGATTACTCTAGCATATAAATGTTGCCCCCATATCAATCTTCTAAAATCTGTAGGTATCTAAAAAAAGCCACCAGCAATTATACATCAGGATATAGATTTCCTAAAAATATGCTTTGAAAGATGACCTGATTACAGAACAGGAATGTTACTACAATGGCTTTAAGATAAAATGCACATTAATTTGCTTTTAGAATAACAAAGACATAGCATTCTGCTATTTTAGAATAGCACTGAAGAAAACAGTGATGTGGGAATCTATCCCAAAGTATGAATTAATTTTTAGTTTGTTGAATGAACATTTGAATATTGCTTTTGCTGCACTAATGAGTTTTCTTTTGGTTTCAGGAGATTCATTATTAATTTTTCATAGGCAAGTAACATGACATCCATTATTGGTCTAGAAAGGACTATACTACCTTCCCTGAAATAACTGTTAATAGCTATGTTTTTTATTTATTTAGGAGAGGATAAAGAGGGGTAAAGTGGGAGTTACTGGAGAAATAACCTTCGTAATGTAGAAGGTACCGAGTATTTTTAAAGTTGCTGGCCACAGCAAGTTTTATTTTATTTTTTATTTTTATTTTTTTCCCAGTGCTTCTGGCTAACTGTGAGCTAATTCACACTTGGCTGGATAAAGCTGCAGCTGATTTGTGCAAGACAATGAAGGGGAAATGAGGTAAAGCAAAGCGAACATGCTTTTTAATTATTATTATTTTAATAAACCAGAAAAGCTAAAGTTAAGTCCACCAAGTCTCCTCTCCTGAATGGACAGTCAGTCTCAGAGATTACTGCTTGTCCCAGGTGCCCAAGTGCCTCTTTCTTTATTTTATTTATTTTAATCTTTTTAGGAAGGTGAATATCCAGCTTGCATTTGATTTAGATGTTTCCAAATCTAAAACCCTGAGCATTTTCAAATTCTCTGCAAAACGGACTTCAGCAGTCTATCTGGGGTGGGCCAGGTGTGCAGAAACCTCCAGAGGCCAGCAAGTCCCTGGATCACTCCAATCTCCGGGCTCCCAGGCAGCCACTCAGGAAGTGAAAACTCAGTTTGTGCATTCGGGAGGTGCAAAACAGCTGCCCTTCCTGTCAGAGGGAAAAGTGGCTTCTGGACAGAAGTCCAGGCATTGTTCAGTTTTTGCATAGAATTTGGCATATTGTGATGATCAAAGAGACTTTCATGACTGCTTCATGGCTGAGGTTTTTTTGCATATACAGTTCTTTGCAGAGTTATGGTTATTAATTAAATATATATAAAAAAACCACTTCATTTGAAATCCATAGAGAATATATCAACAAATTTCTAGTATCATGCTTGCAGAAACTCTTTGCGTGCAGCACAATTTCAATGTTAATTTGGTTTATGAAATTATAAATTGAGTTTGAAAGCTAGCATGCATAATGTTACACATACATCTCTTCTGCATTCTATAATGGATGTGAACATTAAAAAATTAGTTTGCAAAGAACATTAACTGTAATGTTGAGAAGAATACAACAAAAGGACCTCACTCAACTCCTTGTGATTTAGTCAGTATCCATTTCAGAATTTGATATTCATCTGTTTCAAATGAAGCGTGTCTAAACCATTCATTCCGCTATCCGGGGTTCATTTGGTGATATGATTTTATACAACCTTGACAGTTTTAAATTATATTCAGGTACTTATGAATGCCTTTCAAAGCATCACAGCTCTTGATGTATGATGACCCAGTCCATTCCCAAACAGGCAGCTGATTTAACTATGCCAGGTGGACTAAAATAACAGACTGCCCCAGGTCTTCTAGCTCTCTTTTTATCTCTTCTGTAGGAAACAGACTTGAGGAATACTCTCCTACTTATCTTCATGGATGTCTCTGTGCCACCTGCTAGTTTCTTGGGTACACAAATTGACCCAGTCTTCACTGCAGCATTCGGTTTCGTATACCGGCTGACCAAAAGTGATATGATGTGAAAAAATGCTGCATATTAATGCTGTTTGACCTTCCACTTTGAGTACCTTACACATGACTTTTGCCTTCATAACAGGTCTTATAAAGATACCCCTTGGCTTTATAAGCAGTACAAAGGTTTATGGACATGACCTGGACAAGTGTGCTATGATTGCACTTGGCAATTATTTGGAGTTGGATTTCAGCCTCACTGAAATGAGATCAGACTAATTAGCCTTGGAATCCTCATCTGAAAAGAAGAGGCATCTGAGAAGGGAGATAACAGAGGTTTATAAGGATAACTGAAATAAATAGGGAATATTACTCAATCTTTCATTCAGTGTGAGAATTAGAAAGCAGACAGTAGTTTTAAAACAAATAAGAAAAAGTTTTCTCGTAACATCTAATTAAACCGTTAAACTAACTGCCCAGGGAAGTTATAGAGACCAAACATAGCAATGAATTTAAAAGAGATCAGACAAATTTGTGGAACAATTGTCTGTCCATAGAGACATGCTACGGTGGCAACCAGGACAGGAGGAACAGCTCAGTATCCTCCTGGCCCAGGTGCGTTCCGCCTCAGACGGGTCATGCAGAATCCCATCCCCACTCAACCTTGTTATGGTTTTTCTCATTTCATAATAAAAAGCTATAAAAACAAACTATATAATTAATCCCTAGTTGGAAAATTATATCATCTAGACTTTGGAAGCATTGCAGATATTGCTTCAGACATTATTTTTTCACAATCTTGTACAGATTTCTGCTCCTTCAAATTCTGGTTTATTATAAACTGAAAAAGGCATGTGTACAGGCGTGCAGACACATTATTCAGTACATGCAGCACATCATTTGTTTCATATCGAATACCACTAGTTGAAAGCAAACAAGAACTTTTCAACCATCTCTACTGCTTTGGATGTTCTGTTGCCTCTGACTTGTTCTCCCCAAGTTTACCCGGTGGGTACAGTCCTCTGTTTATTAGAAACAAAGTTGCGAGAGATGATCTCATATTTCTAAAAAAGAAGAAAATCTGTTTTATTAAAACAACAAAAGCATGTGTCTAGACAAACCAAAAGCCTTCAGAAATAATACCTTAAGAAAAAAAAAACTTCTACTCCATAGACATCACTGAGGAGTTCAAACAGGGCATTTTTCAAACTGAAGAGCACATTTCACCTCACAGAAGTGACAGGAAAGATCCTTTCAGGTGCTCACAACTAAGAGGAAAGAAAAAGTTGAAAGAGGTGGAACTGGATCAGTGCAGTTTCCTCTCAGATGAAGGCTGGTTTCATTCTAGTATTCTCTTCAAAAACAGGAAAAGCTTGGCAACAGAGAATCTGAAGCCAATGATAGAGTTCCTTGCTGTCACAGGTCTCTCAAAGCTGATTTGAGGTTGTAATTTGCCTGGAATTACTTCTTGAACAGTCTCCTGGTTTCCTGTCTACTGTTCCACGCTGAGTGAAAGACAGTTTCTTTCTCATTTGTAAATGTGCCAGGCTGCACTCTCTGCCATCAGCAACAGCCAAGTGGTTCTTTGGGGGAAACAGGAATTTCTAGGCAATTCATCTCTTCAAAACCACAACATAATGCTGGGGGTGGGGAGGGCAGTGAGAAAAATAAGACAAATCCTTCCCTAGCACCCACAAAGACAAATAAACAACACCACAATTATTTAACCATCTACCTAACCCGAATCGATGTGAGGAAACTATGTGTGGGCTTATCAGTAAGCTGCAAAACTGCTCTAGCTTATGCCTTATCTCTACAGAAAGGTTTTTACTTCAGCTGAGTGTCATCCTCTCAATATATCTGTGGTAAAATAACCTGCTATGTGACAACCCGAATTACCTGAAGAAAAGCAAGGAGGGCGGTTATAGAGTGCGGTTAATCTAAAACTTTCCCAGGTGGCCCACCTGCTCCTCCTGTCCTAGCAGGGAGAACGTGTCACCCTCAGCACAGTAGTGACCGACAGCTAAGGAGCAGAGGGGCCTCAAGCACCGCGGGCGCCTGCTGCATCTACTGGGGCCCTCAGGCGTCTACTCGGGCCTGCATGTGAGGAACCGCACAGGGCAGAGCGCAGGGCAGAGATTAATCATCGCAGCTTCTTCCTCCTGCTGAGCAAGATGTTCTTTCCCTTCTGCTGTGTCTTTTCAAGGTGCTCCTGGTACCACTTAATTCTGTCAGCGAATATGAAAAAATTATGTTGGAGCCCTGCGGCATCAAGTGAGGGAGAAAATAATCCCCTCCCACAACAACCGCAAGGCTCTAATTAAAACTCCATGCAGTTATAGGAATAAAACCCAGTGTTTTGATTTTGAAAATGTTAGTGAAAAAGGCTTTCCATGGCTGCTTTCAGAGGCTCTCTGCCTGTCCCTGGTAGAGCAAAGCTGCAGAAAGCTCAGGCCTGCATCGATTACAGAGCAGCATCTGCATTCCTGGCAAGCCTGCCAGGCAGGAGTTGTTTTCTAGTCTGCACATCCTGTACTACGTGTTCTTGTTTTTCCACAAAGGCTGGGGCATCTTTTCAATAATGCCTTGTTTTCTGACAAAGTCGCCACTGGCCACCCTGTAGGAAAAGTCAGTTGTGTGAGAGCAGCAGTTCTGCTCATGGGTGGCTGGTGCAGCAGCAAAGACTGCGTCCTCTGCAGCTCAGGCTGACGGTGCTGGGAAAGAAAGCAGGGGCAGGATCACAGACGGGACTTGCACTTGGCTCAATCCATTTTTCCCTCGACCCATTTGTACCCTGTAAGCAGATGCTTGATCTACATCCAAGATCTTGGCCAAAAAAAGTTTTGTTAGGTTTTCTATGCAGATCCTTTTAAAAGCATGATGTTGTAGTGTTAATGGATGGCTACTGATACTGAAGTTATACCATAATACTGAAGTACTCCATTACAGAGGGAAAAATTATCATTAGCTTGGGAAGTTACGTCCTTGCTCTACTCACAGGAGACTTTGTCAGAAACTTCCTGCACAAGGTGACTACAGAAAACATGACCAACAAGTAAAACCCATGTCATGCCTCACATGGCAGGTTCAGAAGCACTCTGGTCTAAATTAGAGGGTGACAGCTCAAACCAGAGGTTGCAGTTTATTGGGACACTGAGACTTGCACGTGTCAGAGACTTTCCTAATAGTAAAACCTATCTGGACCTCACTTAACAAGAAAAGTCTAGTCAAGACCTGGTCATATATTTCACTCTCAAGTCTTGCGCCTTGATCTCTTAATATGATGTCCCAGCCTGAATTATGGGGTCATCAGTCAGGGAGAATCGATGTGGTGAAACAGGCGAAATGGTGAGATAAAAGAGGAGACACTGCTGATGACACACATTCAGACTGCTGTACTGTGTATTTTTAGGAGCAGTCAGTGAGGAGCAAGAATGCAAAGCCTAATGTAGGAGACAAGAGCAGCCAGCAGAACAAAGTCAATGACATTCCCCAAAGTTATTGATTTCTGCTACTGCAAACGCAGCATGCAGGACTCCAGCAAAGGCTGTATGCATGGAAGGTTTGTAACTGGGGCCTACATCAGGTTTTTTTGTTTTGTTTGGTCACCTGAGTAGAAAGAGATTAATTTGGAGTAGAATATAGAAGAAGCGAAGAGGGTATGAGCTGTGGGGAAAAAAACAGAGATAAATAAAAAGGGAAAAAAAGTTGAGCTGCTGACTGAAGTTTATGATACGGAGTGAGAATAATCCTTTCTCAGACTGCAGAAATGTTTAGAGAGGAAATGTTGCAATAGATTTTAGAGAGGCTTTGATGAGAGACTGCAAATTCAGTTCTCTTCAGTTTGAGAGGTTGTTAAGTAGACTTAATATTAAGTGGGATTATAAATGTAATGACATGTAATATAGCTTGTAAGTAACCAGGGAAGCATTATATGAACTGGCAACGGTGATCTGTGGCTTTGGGACCTTAATAAATTTATGAGAGTTTATCACTGAATTTCATTTATTGCTATCATAGGAAATGCTTACGCATGAGAATGTTACATGAATTGAGATAATTGATCATCCAGGGAGATGTCTAAACGCATTTAAAGGAAACTTTCAAATAACAATTTTAAATGAACAAGAAAAAAATATGTTAAAGTCTATTCAGGGAATATTGTTATTAGGAGGACACAGTTGAGCCCCTTAGGCAAGAAATGTTCCCTGTTACAAGATATTTGATCTTAACTACAGGAGAAGAAAAGTTTTAAATCAACCATCCCAGGGCAGATCCCTTCCCCAGAGTCACAGCAGTACCCATGACCAGATGCACCATCCTGCAGCACCCATTTGCAATCAAATCATTATATTTTTGCTTCAGATACCATGATTTCCACATGAACTGTCTGAAGGGTTCCTGCTTCCATGCAGTTGCAATTGTAAAAGAGCACCTGGTACCTCAGTAAATGCAAAAAAAAAAAAAAAAATGAAGGGATCTTTGATTAAAGGGTTTCAGGATAGCCAGAAGGTGCTATGAATTAGATACAGGCCAATTAGCCCTTGGCTGGAGTCTTTAGTAATTAAGGAAGAAATCACGTGGTTTGAAGCTACATAACTCAGCTGGGTTTTGAATCACACCAGTCTAGGACCAGGTGTCATAAAGCTGCAAATCCCCAACAGAATAACTGGCTTCATCTCTTTCCCCGACCTTCTTTTTCTTTTCTATAACGATCTCAACTATCTTTGCAAGTCCCGTAGCCTGGATACTGTCCCTGGCTGCTTATTCATTCCTAGGTCTTTGCCATCAATTTGTCTGGGCTTTCTGTCAGGCACTTTCCTTTGGCAGCTTTTTAATATATAATAAGTGTCAGTGAGTGCTTTTTAAATGAATTTTTGAAGGTCTTCAGCAAATTAAACTGTTAAATGACGTGAGGTAGTTTTCCATAAGACAGTGCTGCAACAGGAAACCAGATTGAGGAGTGGTGTTGATTTTTATTGCAGGAGAAGCACTTTCAAAACTCTGAAGAATGGATCTGGCAAATTAACAGAATTTTAAATGCAATCAAACAATGTAAAGTCAAAAGACATCTCCCTTGCAGCTTTGATGAGGATTTATTGAATTAATGCGTTCATTTATTAAAGAGAACTAGTAACCTCTGTAACCCCTCCACCATGCACACCCGCACATGCTCTGGCTGCAAACCAACAGCAAGCTGAAATTAAGAGAGATTTCCTGCATGAGGGCATCCGCAGAGAGCAAGCACACGGAGAGCAAGTCTGTTAGAAACTGCAGTACCCTAGAAGCAGGAACTGGGACACTCACATTTCCAGCTCACTTACTTGGGTGACTCCTTGTGCAGTCCCAGAAGCTTGTGCCTACCTGGTGCCATATCCCCAGGCCACAATCAGGGATCATCTCTGCTACCTATGGTACAACTGGTGGGAAAACTAATGGGAAGGGTGGGAAGCAAAGAAATGAAAGTCTCCCTTGATCTCTTGTCTTCTTTGCCTTTCCTTTTTCTTATCATCTGTCCTCCTTCTCCTCTCTCTCTCCAGCCATTAGGCCATAAAAAATGCTTAGTTTGCTGGCATTTGCCCACTCATATTCATGAAGAACTTTTGGAAGTTGGCAAATTGATATCTCAGTGCCACAGCATGGGCTGATTTGTGCTATACAGTGAGATCTGATGCTTCCTCATGCTTTGAGGCACAAATGCAAACACCCCTGGTCATGAGTCATCATGAGGGTGAGATGTTCTGTATAAACCCTGGGCAGCTTAATGAACCTGCACAGCTTGATGGCACATCTTTTCCCCTTATTGCCATGCCCTTTGAAGGAAAGGAAGTCTAGGGCAAATAAGGTCAGAAGCAGAAACTCTGATCAGAGAGACCAACTCTATTCTTTGCTCTTGGAATTAACTTTTCTTTTTTTTTCTTTTTCGGTCTTTCACTCAAAAATGAGAGAGAAGACTGCCATGTCTTAAGTCCTATGCCTGGTGACAAGTCTTCTGAAGCCTTAGGCCAGGTTTATCAGCACATTAAGACTTTAACAGTGGCTGCAATAGTCTGAATCTCCATGATGTTCTTCTGGTGACAGCCAGGAGGCTGAAAGGACCAATTTACCAATATGGAGATTCTTGTTCGAGCCGGCCCTTCTCCCCATTCCCATGCTGTCCCCCCATGGCATCCCTTGCTGTGCTATCCTCTCTGCATGCAGATGTGGATGCATATATGCACGCAGGGGTGCAGTGATGAGGACAGGAGGCTGTCTCTATCACTTACACTCTTGTGTTCCTCACAGCACTGGGCCCTACATGTTCAATCCTGGCTAGAAACTTAGCACATATTATTTGCATTCATTTTAATTTAAATCTTTTCTGTCCTTCTTTACTCCTGTACCCTCTTTCTCATGTCTTGATGCTGTAATAATCCCCACTTGCCTAAAAACTTTCACACCTCCCTTTCTGGAATCCTGGTTTTAGGATACAAATACACACACATGTGGACTCAGTCCCTTTAGATACGGGAAACCAACTTTTATGAACTGTCTGAAGCACTTGTGGAACCACATGGTGGCTGGCATCCTTTAGAAACTTAGCATCAAAGGACAGAGTTCCCCAGAGATTTCATTAGAAGCTTTATAAATACTTCATATTTTCATCTTAAAAATGTAAATTCTTGTGTATTTTTGGACTGAAACAAAACTTCTGAAGATCTCAGAAAGGTCTCCCTTCTCGGAGGGAATCCAAGCTACATGCACAGTGCATAAAACAAGTCCCAAGTGATGCAGAGAATATGACACAGAGAGCTGATCCCTCTAATGCAGACCAGCCATCAAGCTCACAATCAACAGATTTTTTTTGCTGAAAAGGAGACTTCTTGCAGGGAGAAAGTTTCTTATACCAAAGAGAAGGGCTACTATACAGTAGATGACTCTTGCTAGCTGCTCAGTTTTCATCTTTATTCTCAATTAAATAATTATGAAGAGCAGAGATGAAAACAAAAACAAACTCTGAAGAGCACAGCCAACTCTAAGATTAAAATGATTGATTCACCCTGGACTGTGGGACATTGGAAATGAAGGTTGAACAAGCTTTGGATATAGCTCTAAGTCCTGTAATGAGTCACCTGATACTAAGTCTTTTTGTTGCTGTTAAATAAATTGCCTAAGGAATAAGAAATTAGTTGAATGCTTTCCTCACAGGCTGGATCTCAAAGAAAAAAATGCTTTTTATTCTTAATAAGTCATTTTCTTTCTTACATCTAAATACAATTCTGGGGTCAAGAGATGATGAGCTGTAGAGTCACTTGAAAGTGAGCTCAGCAGGGCTAGAGTTGCTGCCTCACAAAGTCCTTTTTTTCTTCTTCCTTTTTTTTTTTTTTTGTGGGTGACAAAAGGGGTTCCTGCTGAGGGCGACGTCGCAGGAAGCTTGGAAATGCAACCTCTCACAGTCAAGCCTTTGCCCATGATGACAAGGAGGGGACCTTGCTCTGAGTTTGTGCTGAAATCAGGTGGGATGGATGACCCCACTGCATCCCAACCCTCATGTGCAGTGGGATCTCCTACAGCCCATTGGGATCCGTGTAACCCACCCACTGCTGCCTCCCGTGGCTGCCTACTATTCCTTACCAGCTTCCCAGCCTACGGGGCTGCTCTCTAGGTTGCTGTTATCAGCTCTTCTTATTTCCAAGTATTCCTGAAATCTTTCCCTCTTCCGCTCCCAAAGCCTTTTCCTCCTCTTCCTTCACTTTCATCAGAACAATATAAAGATGAGCAGTGCCTCAGTGGCAGAGTAATAGGAGGCACTAGGAGACAAGCCCCTTGAAGAACACCACCTTACTCATCAGCACAAAATAGGGGTGCTGAATGCAGTCACAATTTGGTAAGTGGGAGGATACCTGTTTCTCTATGCCTTCATCTCAGTGAACACTCATAATGCCCTAATCCTAACCGTCTCATTTATAGGAGGTAGTACATCATAGGCAGTGAAAATTAAGGTACTGTTTATTCTTTCTATAAAGTGCCTTTTCGGAAGAGGGATGGACTTCTTCCAATATATTAGATCCAGAGGAAGAAAGGGGTAGGGCTGCCCTAACATATAACTCAACATTAAATCCTTTCTTATGAGCTTACCTCCTGTGATTTCAGGAGTAGTATAAATTTCTTATCCTCTGTTTTCTCACTTTTTGTCCTCTTCTACTCTTTTCAGGCTGTGGTCCTGTGAATTCACATATTTCAAGCTCTGTGGTACAAATGCAGGCTGTGCCCTGGCTCAGGGGACAAGGGTTGCAGCTTCATCATGGAGCCGAGCACAGGTTTGTCCCCACTGTGTGGCCTCATGGAATGGCAGGGGCTGAAGATAGAGTGCCTGGTTGCCCATGGAGAGATGTGACACCAGCAAGCCTGGAAAAGCAGTGGCTCTTTGCTAGTGATGCAGCTCAAGGAACCAGAAGTTCATGGGCAGCCCAATCGAGTGGTTTCCAGCCAAGCACCTTTGATGCAGAAAATTTACTCCAGCTAAGAAGCTAAAGACAATTTTTATTGTTAAGCAGCAAGCATCACAAGACCTTGGAAAGCAGATATTTCATTAGCTACTAAAAGACACAAAAAGAAAAGAGAAAAACGAGGAAAAAGAGGAGGACTTTCCATAAACAAAAACTTTTTATGGGGTCATGGGTATCCAACCGTCGCTCTAATTCACACTGAGTTTTAAAATAGACTGGCTTTATGTAGCACATACCATTTGTCTGATAGTTTTTCTTTAAAATTTAGGCAAACATATAGAAAATTCTACCATTCATGGGCAAAAGAAGCAGCACGGTGGTGCTTGCACAGATTAAAATAATAGCCTCTCTCCTGGCAAAGCAATATCATTGTTACATTCTTGAAGGTAGCTTGATTGGAACTGCCACATTTTAGCTCAAGTGCCCTCAGAGAAGGCTATGACTGCAATTTCTTCGTTCTTTGAAAGCTATCACAGAAAGATGGGTAAGGATAAATGACTGAAATGACTGATAATGTTTGGTTTTTGAGTAAATGATTAAATAGCACAGGCATGGAGGAAGAAACAGTTCAAAAATGTTATTAATGTGCACTTAAATCGGTAGAATAAACCCCCTGAGAAAATGTACATTTGTGTGTACAAACAGAAAATGTCCAGTTTGATAAACAGCATGTAATGGAAGATGATTATCACACATTCAAAGACAGGATTAGTCTGTTGCTCAGTTAATGCCGAGTAATATATCAACTATATACTAACTATTATATATTATATAGTTAATGCTATAAACCACACTTTCCCACCATTTGTAGCATTTTATAATATTTCCCCCTTTTTTCTTATAAGGTTAAATGAAAAGTAGATCTGACACATTCTGTATAGTGCACTCTCCAGCTACTAAAATTTCAAACTCTTTTGATGTAGAAATAATGAAACACACCAAAAGAGAAAAACAGGTATTTTGCAGACAGAGCTAAAGAAAATGCATTATTCTTGCCCATTCTTGCTTCAAAGAATATTAGACAGAATTTAGAACAACTACCTGCCAATGTAAAGTAATGTATAATTTCACAGCAAACTGTTGTGAACTGCAGGTTTGAAAGGCTAAGAAATTGCTTCAATTGACATTTCCCACAAGGGACTCATTCAGGAATGATTCAGTAAATGATCTGAACAATATGGTAAAAAAGTCACACTAAACACGTATGTAGGAGAGTACAGCTGGAGTATTATATTTAATACAACACATGGAAAAGATGCTATGGATGTGACTTGTAGTATTCATAATTCAGACAGTACTGGAGGAGAGGAATGGGGGAAAACATTATGCCAAAATGTTAATCTTTCTTCATTGAAGAACTTCATGTGATCTGTCACTAAAACTCTCATCCATAATGATGCTGCTTTTGCTTTTTGAGGCTAGGTATGTGGCATTCACAAGATTTCAAAGAACAGGTAAGTGTATAAAATAGTTTCCTTCCTCGTCATGTCAAAGTGTTGGCATGAGGTTAATCTAAAATAACTGCGTTTGAAATATTAATGAAGAAGGAAGGGAAGGAAATCAGCCGTGCTACATTAAACCACTGATATTTCCATGCAGTGTCATTAGTTTCCAAGAATGAGGGAAAAAGGTAGCTCAAACACCAGATCCAGACGCTGAAAGGAAGTCATCCACTGTCTATAAGAATGCAATAGAAATGATGAATGGTGACAGCAGCCCAAATAGAATCTAAATAAGCAAAAGAACAAGTTTTTCATCTTTAAATGTTATCAGGCAACTTAAGTCTCAAAATAATAGTAAAAATAAGGAGACTAATCGCAGCTTTATGAAAGACTGTAGTCAAGTTAAATATTTCCAAAACATCAACTATCAAAATATGTAGTGGAACTGTGGAGCACTTCTAAGGAGAAGTTTTATAATAGCATGAACAGAAGTGAAGAAATAGTTTTTTATCAGCCTATACTCAAACAGGGCACCGTTTCCACTGCATGCAGAACTGCACCTGTTTTTTCAGACCACTGTACGGCTTACCAAGACTGTCTGAAGTTTAAGTCAGTCTCGCTCCCATTGATTTTGCCTTCCATACAACCGGACGGTTCCTCCCTATTGCCTAGAATTGCACACAGTTAAGATTTCACTCTTTGCTTGCTTCTCTCCCGTAGCAAAAGCTTAGCACCAACACACTCTGCAAATGTGCAGACCAGTCTGCATCCTGCTACTGGGCCTCCCGAGAGAGCCAGATCGGTCACGTCTCGCATCACCATTAAACTGCTGGTGAACACAAGTGTGCTCACTGTACTGAAGTCTTTCACTCATCCATAAACACCAGGGTCATCAGATGAGTACATTTCATCAGCATCACGTGTATTTTAGGAGAAAAATGTTATCTGGCATTAAGACAAATTTCAGCAGTTCTAAGCTGAAGTAAGCTTGATGTCAACCCTGCAAGACCGGTGTTGATATCTCCAGTTAAATCCGTTCCATTCTTTTACACTGATAATGTAGTCTTAATTTCACAAGTATACAACTCAGATTAGGAAAAAGGCAAGACATTCTTATATCTTGCTGTGAGATAACTAAACCTTAAAATGACCCTCGACGACAACAGGAATAAATGGAGAGAAATGATAAAGATTTTTAAGTGTTACAGGGGCTTGCAAACATGCTCACCCTGAGGTCAAAGCAGGTGTAGTGTCAGGACAGAACAGCTGGTTGGAAGAGCCCTTTGGTTTAACAATATTTGATGGCAGCTTGGGGCAAGCATGTTCCCCAGTCACTCCACAAATTATTAACAGATACTGGGCAACAAGGTTAAGAGGCTTTTTTAATGTAAAACTTACACCATGTGGATTTAAGCAGAGGAAATGGAGCATTTAAGAAAGAAGTGCCTGTGCTTTATTTATACTTAAAAACTATATCTGAGTATGTGTTAGCTATTAGCAACACCCTGGAGCACTAAGACTCTGCTTGGTTCCAGGCTTATCCAAGTTGATGTTCCCCTCAAGACAAAAAATCAGTTTCTCATTGGTACTAGCATGGCAACCAAAATTATCTTCTGGTGTCCATACCTTAATGTGAGTATCCTTTTCATTTCTGAAATAAAGCAAAATGACTTAGAGTACACTGACAATCTAAGGCCAACGATATTTGAGAAACATGGCTGCTTTAAAGTTACCTGCACACCAGTGCAAGGATTGGGACTGAGAGGAGAAGGAAACAACCGCAGAGGTATTGGGATGAAATCAGCAATTCTGAAGGGGGAACATTGCCAGAAGGTGAGAAAAGAAGGTAAACCTGGAGGTATTATTAATGAGGAAGAGGCTCATTTCTCTCCAATCCAGGGTCAGTTCACATCCATGGAACAACTACCATTATTTTAACAGGAATCTGCTTGGGGCCACAAAAGATGAGAAAAAAATCTGAAAATCTCCCTTCTGCTTTGTATAAGGCACTACCCTGGTGGGGTACAGGGAGCAGAGAGGTTAGTATATTTACTACTACTATGAGGGAGAACTCTATGAATCCATAAATGCGTATTTATGTTAAGCAGGAGAAGATGGATAGGTCTGTTCTTATTTCTCACTTAGAAGTATAGTTAAAATTCATAAGCGCTTAATTGATTAGGACAAAAACGCCTCATTCAATATCAAAGAACCTTATGAAACTAGGAAGCATTTTCTGTAGTCTGTCACTTTTGAGCTACAGATATTTTATCTGATTATAGAATTTTAAAACATTATGAGCTAATCAAATTTAAACAGGAAAAGAAATTAACAATACTCCGAACATAAAAGACACATGGATATGTGCCAATAAAATAGAGACATTCGGCTATATAAATAAATAAATATCTGGTAAATATTATTTAAATGTTTCTCCCCTTGGGAATGTCACTAAGCATGATTCGATTCATTAATATAGCTTAATAGATTGAATTTCCATTATGAAAAACTAGTAATAGTATGAACCAAGCAACTATGGTCTTCTAGATGATTCAGTGTTGATTATGTTACACATCAGGTTTATAAAAAATATCGTCATGCTTATGTATGCAGGAAACCTAATTCAGCATGCTGGACATATTGCCAGGATTATGCAAGCCACCTAGGGACTCAATCCAAATCACATTAACAGCATTATTTCCATTGGTTTTAAGTGCTGGAACATATTCTGCAGTGCATTTAGTACCTCATTCAGAGTGCATTGGACACATTAAGCCTAATTAGTCAATAGGGCAAGATCAAGAACTGCAAGGAAGTTATGTTGTAGATTTGATACATTAGCTTTCTGTAGCAATGTATCATGGCGCTTGGCTTCAGGCTGTTGTAGAGGTCTTCTCTGTACGTTTTCTTCTTGGTCCTGTGCATTTCCTTGTGTTCACTGTGTCTGAAAGCCTGAAGAGTATTTTGAAAAGCTTGGATGAAAGGCACTCAGCAATACAGGGGTCGTATCTCGCATTGCCCTGCAAAACACTGGGCAGCTCACAGCTACTTGATGTGCCCTTCACACATACAACATCGACACGGATGTCACTATAACTTTGCCAGGTCTCTGAGTTGTCTGATTCTCTTCCGTCCTTAAACAGTGCTTAAAAACTTCAGCCCCTGAGAGTCACACTGCCTCTCTAACAAGTGTGCTAAGCAGTGCTGAGGAGGTTTCATTAGCATTCTCTGCAGGCTGGAACAGATTTTAATAAGATTACTGTTGCCAGCAGAGAGGAAACTGCAAAGGTAGATAAGGAACTTGGAAGATTGCTGGAGGTCTGAGAGATACTAGAAAAAAAACAGGACTCTTCCAAAATAAACAAACCAATCAACCCCCCTTAGGAAATCAGTAAAGTTACAGAAATGTTTGAAGAACTGCATGGTTAACTTCTCGATAGAAATCTGCAGCAATGTCAGTGGGAAAGAATATGCAGATCCCCATGGATTTATGAAGAGACACCTTGAGGCTAATCACCTAAAAAAAAAAAAAAAAGCTTTTGTAGTGCTCAGAAGAAGACTGAGTCTCCAAACATACATAACACTACAATTTACTTTTTAAAACCACGTAGACTAACATACCACTCAGAGCTGACAGAGCATCCTACAGGTGGGTTCAAAACCACCCTAGAGGACAACAATAGTTACAGGACAGCAGCAATCAAGAGATTGGAAGAGGGAGATTAGAAAAGTAGCACTTTTACAGGAGGACTTACTGATAAATGTGACAAAAAGTTCCACCTCCAGTTAATGCAAAACACTTTCAGCCCTCAGCCCCTTCCTGCACTCCCTGTGCTTGGAAGGAACAAAAGGCAAAGCAGCAGAGTGGAAGGGAAGTGGCAAAGAGCAGGAAAACCTTATCACACTCTTAACTGCCCTCATTCACACAAGATGCCACTGTAATGTCCCTCTTCAAGAGAAGACCTTCTCTTGTAACTAGTTGTGTATTTAATAAATGCTGTTGCAACTAGAAGTAACTCTTATTTTTCAAAAATAGGAAAACACAAGAAATACAGTATGCAGAGTGTATTTTATATTACTTTCCAGGGATGTTGTTCCCAGGAATTACATTAGAGCCACAGCTGTGATTCTGTAGTATCCAGCCTGGGTGGTTGCAAGGAATTTATGGTGTTTGATGACATTCTAGGATGTTTTTCTTATAAGGACTTAAAATGAAAGTCTATCAAGCAAACCACTCATACAATTCTCGGTCACCTTAGCTGTATCCTTTGCCTGCTCCTTACACCACCATGATGTAGTTTTTAGTGCAAATCCAAACAACACAAACACCGTTGTTCACACAACCCCACTTCCAACCACATACATGCTTTTATTTCAAGATTAATGTATTTATTCCTTCACATATTCATTAAAAACCCCTTAAATCTTTAGAAACATCCTTTAAATACTTTTGAACTCAGGTGAAAGAAAATGCACAGTTTATATTGCTTTCTAACTAAAAAATTAAATCCTTTATTGGTTTTTGTTGTTTATTCAGCTAGCTGCCACTCAAAATAGTAATCTCCCGAAGTCAGATATTATTTTCTAGAAATCTGATAGTGGCAAAAACGCTTGAGTCATTGTGTGAATACTTAGTCCTGTTGATGATGCTTCATTTGTAACTGAAGATGCAGGACAGAAAAGCAGGTGAGCAACATGCAGGTTTTGGTATAGATTTATCTCTACTAGAAGTGTTATCTTTTCTATGAGGAAGTAGTACAAATTTGATTTTCACACACGCTGGCTTTTGCACATATCAAAATACCCTTCAATCCTGATTAGTCAATGAGTGTACTCCAGTGACCTTTTTGCCTGTGGTCCTTTGATGGTTTTCAAAAATCTGCTTTATTAATACCGGATTAAGACCTTGGACTACAGCCTCCTTTTTTTTTTTTTTTTTTCCCCTCTGGAGTCATTGTTGACACTCCTATAATATTATGGTTTATAATAAAAACAGATTTGTTTTAATCATAATGCTATTAAAAAAAAAAAAAGTTGTTAAAGACCTGGGCATATGGAGGGATCTGAGATGAACCCACAGCACTTTCCTGTGCCCCTTTAATTGTTTATCTGCTAACATTCGATGCTGGATGCTCTGGTAACAAGAGACTGCAGCTGTATCAGATGCCTCCATATGGAAATTGCAGTGCGTAATTCAATCTACATGCCCATACAGTCCTTGCTCTCTCTCCTGGGACTCCCAAAGGCACTAATTAGTGGCAGTGTTATTTTGTCATCTGGGCGCTTGCTCATTAGGAATGCAGATAGCATCGTTGCCTGCATTCACAGAGACAAAAATATAACTGTAACTTGCTAAAAAGGCTGGATGTGGTGTAGTGATTTGAATAAGAACGGTTGCATATGGCCTTGCCAGTCCTCTCACTCACGCACTACTATTCAGAGCCATGAGGTTTCATCATTCACTCAAGTATAAGGTCAAAGGCACAGAGTTGTCTGGAGAAAGGATTGGACAGAGGCCGGAGCTTTCTAGCCCTCTAATACTATGCTTTATCATCCATAGATTGCTCAACTTCCATAACCGTTTAGCATATAAGATAATTAATTCAAGATAATTAATTTCCAAACACACTCATATATAGTATGGCAACTATTCCTAAATATTTAAATGGAACTTTCTCCACTCTTAAAACAGCCAGTCAGCAAATGCAGATTAGGCCTGTGGTACTATGCTTACAAGGTAGCTAACCCTTGAAGCATGGCTCTCAACCGTACTTCATGGTTTTGTTCTTCCATCAGTTCACGGAAAATGGAGCTGCAAGGGGAAGAAATTTTGTTTATCACCTTATTCTAAGCTAAGATCAATGTGTATAAACCACAGATGTGCATTGTATTGTTTTGACAGCAATGGGGAGCCCAAACAGAGGCAATATTCCAGCCTGACTCTCTTCATCCTTAGGAGACTTTTCCCTACTGTTCAACATAAACTTCCTTTCATTTCTGTTATACTCACAGTCAACCTGAGGAAGTTTCTTCCTCTCATTTTTCTAGCTCTTTTCTCCATTTTCAGCAACCATTCCCATGAACCTCAAGTACCTCTTCCTTCCTGCCTCTCTACGGCTGAGCTGATACAGGGTGGGGAAGCACTTTCTATTTTCTCTTTTTGTCTTTACGACATCAATACAATTTGATTCTCCTTAGTACATACAGTTCTCTTATTCCCTGTTGCTTGTCTGCCTGTTATTTTCTATCACTCATTCCTGAGCTTTGCCCTCACTAAACTGAATCATTTTAGAGATGGTGGAACCTCCACCCTTGGAGATGTTCCGAGTTTCACTGGACAAGATCCCCAGCAACTTGGGCTAATGACGAAGCTAACCCTGCTTTCAGCAGCTGGTCAGGACAAGCAACTTCCTATTGTCCCCTTCAGCCTAAATTACTTCATGATTAATATTTGTAACTTGAAAGATTCAGGATGAATGTCCAGATTAGCCTCTACAGAAGTATCAGCTGCTTCACATTAATTGCTGTGCAGTGGATGAGACGTAACAGGTAATGATTCATCTATCACAGGGATAGGAGAAGAATATTGCAAGAGAAAGGTGTGAATCCTCCCCAAACGTGAGGGGGAGCACTCGCTTTCTGAACGAACATGTCCTGTAGCTTAACTGGGTAGCAAATACAGCCCTGTCCTTTATTTGGACCTGGGCATAAAGCCTCTGTTTCTGATTACCTGTTCTTATTGACTGCTGTTGTGTTTTGTTCTTGTTGTTTGGGGTTTTTTTCCATTTCATTTTTTAAAACAGATTCCCCTTCTCCCTCTCGCAGAGGCTGCCCTGCCTACGCGTATCCAGCCGAAACATTCACATCTCCAGCGCTGGACTGGGCTCAGCATTAGCCAGCATGAGTTTCCTCCTCTCCTCTCATGCTTTTCGGAGGCAGAGCACACAGCAGGAGCAACTGCCCTCACCCTTCTGAATAAGCCATTGGTTCAATAAATGAAGCTTCATTAATTATAAAAAATTAGCAATAAATAAGTAAAGTGAAGGTCTGCTTTATTCATGATTAACTAGATTCCTCCTCCAATAACTGTAGAAATAAATAAACAGAACAAAAAATTCCTATTGTAACAACTCAATTTTTGAGAAACAGCTTCTTATTTCTGATTGCGTTTTAATAGGTGAATACACGAGTGAGAAGCCTACTATCCGTCTGAGAACTCTGGGCCCTTGCTCTCCAAATTCATTCTTTTAGCTAAAACTCTTCCCCTTTTATCCTGTAAATAACATAACTCAGTATTTCAATGCGTGACCCCCCCCCCTTTCCACCCTTCATGTATATGGGAATGTAATAAAGATAAATTCTGCCCCCCCAAAATCTCTATTTCTTTTCTATATTAACCCAGCTGCATGTAATCAACTATTAGTTAAAAAAAATAAATTGGGAGTCTGCTAGGATATGCTCCCTGTTTCCGAATAATTAAACATGGATTAAATGGTACTGATGCAAATGGGTCAAGTGTTCTGCCACACTTTCCTCTAGAAAAATAATTTCTCTGAAGTGCATGGCACATTACCAGTACAGATTACTAGCAAAAATACAGGTCCAAGATGTTTTCAATAGGAGTCAATGGCATAAAATATTTAGTGCACCTAGGAAAACCAGTCAAACATAACTGCTGCAGTACTTCAGTAGTCCTGTTTGAGATATCCCCTGCACCCTTAAATCTGATCTCTCAGCACTCTGTCATTTTCCCAAGGGGAGAACATGAAAGCTCTTCAGTCCTATGGCAGCTGCAAAGCATCTCTCCCTGGTTTGCTATATGGATGAAGCTGAGTTTAGCAATCCTTGAACACAGGCTTTGTGTGCCATTCACTAATGCTTACATCCAAGAGCTGAGTAATCACCAAGAATCCAATAATAGAGACTTTATCTCCTGCTGTTAAATTTATTAAAAAAATGTATATATACATCTATATATATATATATACACATACATAAATACATTTTTGTTTTTTTCTTTTTGGGAGGGAGGGATTTCTCTTATACAAGAAACACTTTAAGGAAGTCTATTTCTATCACTGTAAAGTCTCAGGCTGAGAAGATGAAAAGAATCTTCTGCTCCTTGGTACAACATAAAGTTATTTCTAAAATATCTGCACTTGAGGCTCATTTATCCCAACTTTTTCACCCTCCTCTCTGTTTGGGCCTTTTATGCAATCATCAAAAATTTAGAATATTTTCCAACAATAGGAAAATTTCAATGCTCTTCACCAATGAACTATGTTTTGCAGGGAAGATTGCTTGGGGGACTAGTCACATACAGGGTGCAGTGCTCACAAAATGTATATAAGTCTTTCCAGTTAATAAGAGTTTGGAGGATTTAGTACAATTGGCCTTCCATCAGACATACAGCACTGAAGGATTTCGATACCTTTGAAACAAAGCTATCAGCCAGCCAAAGTGGTCTTGCACAGCTTCTTTTCTTCTTGGTGGGCAAAGGTCCCGAAAAAAATAAGCTTTAAATGAGAGAAGAAGGAAGAAAATGACTCTATGATGCTGCAGACAGTGGAAGCTCATGCTAGGCAAAAAAAAAAAAAAACAGTAGCACATTGTTATTTAGAGGTATCTTCCTATACAGGGGAAGGTAGCACTGTTTTCCTTGTCCAGCTTGCACACTGGCTACCTGTCCGTGTGATCTGCATCTCCTCCCCTATTAGGCTCCAGTGAGGACATTCACAGGGAAGGAAAATGGCAATTGCTCCCTTTCATGGGTGGCTTTGCTGTGAACCGGCAGTCCTTGAGCAGAAAACAGAGCTCAAGGGACTCTCAGACACAATCTGCTGACTTACAGGCAGTAGCAGCCCCAAACCAGACCTGGTATTCACTTACGAATAAAGGCATGGTCTCCAACAGTTCACATTTGTTATTAAAATGATACTGCTCAGAGCTACTAGATACTTTCTACAGCAGGAACCTCAGCGAAGGTCATTTATTACTGATGTATTTTTAATAGAACATCTGTCTCAGAGGAAATCGTTGATCATTTCAGCTAATGACCAGAATATTAGGCAGTTTAATTAATAACTATATCAGCACCAGCTGGCCATTTGAAAAAAAGAATTTCCTTGACCTTTAAAGGATTTCTAATACATTAGAAAGTACCTATGTTTCTTTGCTCAGCAAAGAAAAGGCAAGTTTCAAGACTGGGAAAACTTTTAATGAGAATCCATTTGGGCACAAAGTGAAAAATTATTCCCAAGCCATTGTACAAATTCCTCATTATTTCACTGTGCTACTGCAGTTGATGAAAGTGGGGGGTCCCATTTTCTGCTTTTGCTCACTTTCACACCCATGGCTACTACTTCGCTGCTCTCATGGCCCCATGCATGTGGTGACCAAGCCTGCCTGATGCCCCGCTTGGCCTGTGCCTGACTTTGGCACCTGTGGGTCTGCTCTGTGGGATGCTCTAAAGCTGTGGGATGCTCCATTGGCATCCGGGCAAGGGATGCAGAGCCCTGGGAGTCCACACTGGTTGGGACTGTCTCACCTTGTTTGTAAAGCACAGCACCCAGCCTCAGCCTCCTCCGGATACCCCATGGTTCCTATGAGACAAAAATAATTTAAAAATTCTAAAAATAACTAAGCTTGAAATGCATAAAACAATAAGCAGGCTGAATCACAGTCTCCCATAGTGATGGGAGTGGTTTGTCCTGCAGGATCAGCAGCAGCGTAGGAGACTTGTCTGATGTCTGATAGCAAAAAGCCACAGGAATGGCACCAGGCAGAGCAGGGCTGTTCGGCAGCTGCCCGACCTGCCCAGGGCCACGGCTGCATCTGGCTGCAGAAGGAGCTGTCTCTCCAAAGCAGTCTGTTGCTCACAGGCTCCGTGTCAATGGGGTCCAGCGAGGGAGCAGCATCCAGGCTCAGCGCGGGAAAGCAAGTGAGCAGATAGCGGTGACGCACTTGATTCTGGCCTAGGTTCTGCCTATGTGCCACTTAACTTAGTTGTCTTGTTGTCCCTACCCCCTCAAGAGAAATCACATTTTTCTCCATTTGTCATCTGTTTCAATCACAGCAACCAAAACAATAAGCAAAAGGCTTGAATTATGTTTAGAGTTTGGTTTGAATTTTATGGAAGAAAGACAGAGAGGGACAAGGTATGGCGATTTGCGAGTCTAAAGTTGCATAAACTAAAAATCCACTGTAAGAAGAGCAAAGAGATGGGGCAGAGATGAAAAGGAAAGGGAATGCGAATGTGGTGGCTACATCCTAAATCTGCAGGCAAACCTATGTCTCCTCATCCTCCCTTCCCCCAAGAAGGCCAAAGACCAGGGGATCTCAGGAAAGGATGATGTATAGACACTGCGAACCACTAGTGGAGTGAGGACCAGAAAACATGAATAAATCAAACTGTCAGGTCAGGTCAGCACAGACTGGGTCTTACTGCAAAGAAAGACTTGGATATTTTAAACAGTGAGAGAGAAACAGGATGTGGCCAAGCCGCTGCCTCCGCAAAGGAAAAGGCTGTGCATTCTAACTATTGCTGCCCTGTTTATCTACATCACTAGTTTCCTTTCTCCCTTTAACAGAATTACTTTTGTTACCAATAAATTCATATTTGTAAATGGAGAGACATTTCTCTACTGTCCAGCTAAAGCTGCTCCCCTCTGGCCTTTATTTGCAGCATGTTCTCATCCTGTCAGCTGTCTCAGTCTGAGTCTTTAAATAATTTGCTTGCCTAGCCTCCCGAAAGGACAAAAGAGTAAGAACGTGTCACACTGACACAGAGTCAAGCGAGAGAGCAAACCTGGAGAACAGCGGGAGCTCAGTACAACAGACCTGCTGGCATCACTGCAAAAGAGACATCGCTGGCACAACACAACTCAGAGATGACCTCCCACACCTACTGATTGGGCAGTTAGCTGGTGAGAAGGCTAATTGGCAGGAGCTTCCTCCCTTTGCACATAACTGCTAAGCTCTGGAGCACGGGAAGTGAAAAAGTTTCAAATATGTTTAGAAAAAAGGAGGCAGAGCAGGAGAAAGTGGAGATAAACTCTGAAGAATACAGAGGTTTAAAGCTCCACAAAGCAAGAGGTCTCCAGGCAACATGGTGTTACAGCAGAGCAAGGTAAGCATTGCTTTATACAACAGCAGAAATACTGTAAGTCCTAGAGAATCACAGGTATCTTAAGTGATCAAGCAAACAATCAGCCAGCACCTCACACACACTATAATGGTACCTGTCTATGTGCGTGGTACAGTGTGAGATCACAACAGATTTATTTTAAGGTATCTACTCTAAATTGTAGTGGTTCCAATGTAGCCTTGACTTATTTTTTGTCGTATTTTCCCAAACAGATTTTTTTCGATAGTGACTTGTTTCCCTGAGTACCCAAAGAGCTACAGCCGTGCAGGAGTGAGAGCAGCAGGTCCTTGTTTGGTACATGATGTTACCTCCACGCTACCATCACCGAGATGTGCTGGCTGGCAGGCAGGAGCTCCAGGCTGGCACTCTTTGAAAAGGATCTTCTCTCCCCTACTGCTCTCAGTTTTCTAAACATACCCTCTCTCTACACAGGAGAGGAGTAATCTTTGTTTGTTTTTCGCTACTGTCAACCAGGACAGCCTCCCACAACTTCTGGTCTTTAATTGGGCTCTTCATCTACAAAATCATACCTGTTTTTTCAGCTTGATGTCTTTAGCACAAGAAGAGAGTAAAACATGAAGTACGCTGCTGCTGGTCAGCTTAATGCTCTCAGAGGAGCAGGATTTGGGTTCCTTTTCGTGCTCAGTCTTGAGACTTGCTCTGAGGTGAAATTTCTACTGCACACAGCTGAGGTGAGGAGCAGCTGGACTGCCCATCATCCTGCCCCTTATGCAACTGAGACACTTCCAAAAACAAACCAGCCCACCCGGAGATGTCGTATCACCCTTCCATGCCACAGCATGGCCTGTGGGCCTGGCGCGGAGCGCAGAGAGATCCTGAAGGGAAGCCTGGCAGGAGCACTCACACGGCAGCTCTTGCTCTGACAACGCAAGGATGTTCTGGCTGGAGCAGATGGTTCTCTGCTTGGACTCGGTATGCTTTAGTCGATCCTCAGAGGGCAATTGCCCTTTAAAATAAACCCGCACAATATGGTCTGGACAGATATTTTCTCACATTCTTAAGCCAAGAGGCCCTGTGAGGCCAATGAAGAAGGGAAGCTAACTTCTTTAGAGCTTTGGTAAGCTTTTGTAATCACATACTTAGGGCGAGAAGTGCCAAGCCTGCAAAGAGGAATCTAAGTGAGCACAACAGTGACATCCAGAGGGCAAAGACCAGCAAGCAGGACCTTGCCAAATAGCAAGTAAAACAAAACCTACCCAGGGTGGTGGGCTTCTTGTCCCTCACAGATGGTGCTTTATGTAAGGATCTAAGTCCCCAACAAAAGAAGGCGTAGAGCATGCTTCTTAGCCTGCACCATAGCCCTCCTTTCCCGGGTTAAATGAAGGTGCATCTTCCTAAAACAAATGAAGCCGCAGGAAGCCTCTGGAAATCATAACTAGCTGGCATAGCACCACTGGGCCCACACAGACTCGTTGCCTTTGCTCCAGACAAACAGGCCCCTGCTCTCGTCTGCAGCCATGTGTTTGCTGTGAGCTGTTTGGCAGTTTTGTCTGTGACAGTTTCCCAGTTTCTCCCCATCACAATCAGCTCTGTGTCTCTCCAAGCTTAAGTCATTCTCTCTCTCTTGTCAACACGTCTCTCCCTTCTCTTCCGAGTCTGCAGTTCTACATACATCAAAGAAGCGCAACTCAGTACTACAGGAATGGGTTGCCGTTTTGTGCACTTTCTGCCAAGAGCTCAGGAATGCTTCACAAAACATGACTAAACCTTGTTTGTGCCGGGGAAACTTCAGAGTCGGCAGCCCTGATCATCATGCATGTCACACGCGGTGTTCCTGCTACCACACGAGCAGAGACCTCAGACTCCTGCCGCTTTGTGCAATACGGAGAATTCCGAAGGCACCGTGCCTGCTTGATGCATCCAGATCAAGCCTGGATAGCTACTGTTAGCTCAAGCAAGACTTTTTGTACACTGCAGCTGGTGAAAGGTTGAGATACAGCTCTACTTCGTGGCAGCCTTGGGCAGACTTTCACTTGTCGGCACAGCAAGGCTTCTATTTGCTCAGGCAGGAGCAGAAATCCCAGAGGGGGAGACCATTATCCTATTTAGTGAGTCACGATGATTCACTTTGTGCTCAGCTACATACGATACAGCAGCTCCTGGAGTTTCAGCTATATCTGCTGTCACCCCACCATGATTTCCATTGCTCATTGGCTTATCCAAAATGCCTCTTTTTGAGGCAAGAAAACAAGCCTGGGTGCATTTTTATTCTAGATACACCTGGAGTAAATTAAAAAAAAAAGGTAGCATAAAGTACAGGGAGATTGGAAAAACATGTACTTTACAGTGTAAAGATCAGTAATAACTACTTGTCTGTTTAGAAAAGACCTCTTAAGTCTTTGAAACAAAAACTGTAACATAGAACAGGTCTTCAACAGTCTTCAGAGAAAGGGATATCTGAAAATGCCCATATTTAAGCTTAGTTAAATCCATGACTAGTGGCCAGTTGCAGACAGGCTCTTCCTGCCAAAGGGACCAAGCCTGGAGCGAAGGGCAAGAGCAAGCCGGGCAGTGCCGGTGCCGGAGGTGCAGCGCCGGGTGTAGCAGGTGCTCCGCAACCTGCAGCGGCTCCGCAGCAGCGACTCGGCACAGCTGGGAGAGCAGAGTGCGAGGGCGGCAGTGGCAGAACCAACTTCTCGATCCAGGTTGGTCAAAGAATGGCTTGTGTCAGTGGGATGCTCCTCCTTTCCCCAGTGCCAGGCCTGTGGAAAAGCTTTGTGCAGCGCATGTGACGGAGCCTGCAGGGGAACCGCTGCTGTTTCCCTCAACCTTTCAAGAGGGGTGCTCCAAAAATCACTAACGGGTCCTCAGCAGGGCCCACACTACTGCTGTCTGTCGCAAATGGCCACAGGCATATCCAGATGATGTTATTTGCTAACGTTAGGGAGAACATTCAGGGACACAACCTTGCCCTTTTTGAAGTCAATGGAAATTTCCACAGACTCCAGCTGGATTCAGATTTCTGTCTGTAAACCTATCTTCCCCCCATATAATTTGGGAAGCCTGATTCGGGCTTGAAGACACACGATGAATTAGTATTTCTGCTGACCAACAAACACAGAGCAGTGTAAAAGGATTTAAAATGCTATATATCTGAGCTGTGCTCCAGGCATAGCCAATCCTTGAAAGAGATGTTGCTGTTCCACTCTGATATATTCGTATTGGTTCTCTTAGCTGCCTCTAAGGAAGGAGGTTTCCCATGAGCCTTTTAAGCAGTATCAAGCACTGCAAACCACAGGGACATGTTTTCTGAAATTCCTAAACGGTGAGTAGAACTAATTCCAAGAGGAGGTGGGCTGGCACTGATAACATACTTCCAAAATACATTTTGACAGCTCGAGTGGCTTGATCTATTTTTCACAGCAAAGCAGAAGCTTTAAAAATGTCTTTGAACTCTTCTCCTACGACTGGAGCTTCAGTGCTACCCAAAGCATGTGGATCCTGCAGGCTCTGGAGCATGAGAGCTGGGACAGCCTGGCCAGCAGGGTCATCCATCATAGAGGGATGCCTGAAAGCCCTCAAACGTAGATAGGATGAGACACAGAAGATAGATGATGTACAACTTGCTGCCCAATAAACGCCACATTTCCTTGTGCTGCTGCATCTGTCCATTTCAAAGGGCAGTTGTCTGCAGCTGTCCAAAGGGAGGATATTTTTCACGAATCAATCATTTTTTTTCTGAGGTGAATCAGAACAAGTTCTTTTCCTCAGTCAGTTTTTGTCCCAAACTGTCCTTCTAGTCTTTACCATTTCCTCCTTTGTTTATGCTCGTTCAGAAGAGGAAGAATTTAAGGACTGAAACATCACTTTTTTTTTTTTTTTTATGAAGTAACTAGAGGAGGTTTTGGCATCTCTTACGCAGAGCTTTTCAGTACAGAGACACTGCCATCGCTAAGGAATGGAGGGAGGATGTAAAGGGAGAACGTTGTTTGGCAGGTCACTGACTGCCTGAGTCCTTCCCGAAGGCGGACGCCGTCTGCAGCGAGTGCCAGCAAGTTTCCGGAGCGACTGCAGCCATCCTGCCGCTAATAGGAAAGAACCGCTGTGAATCTGAACATTCCGTCTTTTGTCACGGAACAAAAGGCTGAAAAGTAGATTCCAAGCTAGCAAACTTCACAAAAACCAAAGTGAGATATGGTGTTCTGCTCTTATTTATTGACCCTCAGGAAAGCTGACAAAACAGCTTCACCAGTAAAGAGGAAAGTAAGCCTTACAGACTCCAGCTAGCTGCATTAGGAGTGCACTAAATGATACCACTGAAGTAATAAAGTTAAATATATTCATAAAGTTAAAATAAAGCAAAAAAAATCTAAGATAACAAACAAAAAATACAGAACAAGTGATAGCTGTAAAATATTCACACAGACATGAGGACAAATCATTAAAAGTAACTCACAAGAGCAGCTGACACTATTGCTGAGCACAAACGTCTGCAAAAAAATTTAAGAACATTGTAAGCTGGAGGAAAGGAGTCAGCATGCCTAGAAAGGGCTGAGCTATTCGATATCGTCTTTGCTTCAGTTTTCCCAAGAAAGCAGAATAATGGCTAGATACCTAAACCTTGTTTAATATGTCTCCATATGGCCTGTCTTCCCTCCCTGGATAATGTGAAATGCCAGACAGGGTTCCTCCAGCATCTCCTTTGGAGACCATCAGGGTGTTCAGTGAATGGTCTTCAAGTGCCTGAGAGGACAGGAAAGGCCCTGTGGCAACAGTTACATTGTCTGTTCTTCCCACCAAACTATAATAAATAAATGAAAAAAGGCCCTGTAAAACAGTGCATTAATCTCATTAATTGCAACAGAAGAAAAGTCCAAGTCCAGACCTGTTAAACCTACTGTATGTTATTGACTTGCATAGTAGAATAGAGAACATGCTTCTAAATAGGGCAGACGGATGCTTAATCCTGCTCAAGGGCAGGATTAAAACTCAAAGTGCTTCTCCTGTTTATCATGCTCAGGCTCAAATCAACAAACTGGAACTGATTTGAGGAGCACAGAAAACTGCACCCCAGAGGAAAGAGAAGGGGGTGAACTGTGAACATATAGAAAGAGAGGGCTCCTTTGGGCTGCAATTGCAGTGAATGGGCACAGGAGCTACAGCAGAGCAAACTTTAAAGGAATCATCAAAAATGATGTTGCTGGAAGGAAGAGGCAGACTCATGTAAAAGAGACAAAACATCTTTCATGGGAGAATAGAGGTAATTATTTTGCTACTCCATGCTGGCTTGGCACAAACAAAAGTGTCCCCAGGCCTGGGCATGATTAATGAAATGCGGGGAGAAACAGGAGGGTCTGGAGTAGGGTGATAGAAATGATCAGAGTTAGAAAATGTGATTTGTATGGAAGGGATGAAGGAACTGGATTTGTTCAATGTACAGAGAAAAGCAAACAGCACGAAGAAAGGATTTTACTGAGAGAGACAGCAATCAATAAATTATACTCGGTGTCTAGCAGGGAAAGGAAGGTGTCCTGTGGAATTTCTTCTTAAAGAAAAAAAAAAGACACTCCGCTTGCCATAAATCTGATGGACATATGTCAGGGGAGGTGCAGGTAAGGTTAGTAGCAACTCAGAGCAGGACAGCCTCTTACCATCCCTTTGGGACACTAATTTTTTGTGATTTCAGTAAATTTGGTCACATCATTTTTTCAGTCCACTCAAAGTTATTTCTTCTAAGTGGGTGAAGTGCAACTGCTAATAACAAAAGCAGAGCTCCCTTCCCTTTGAAATGACTTTTATCTGCTGCATTATGGTGCATAATGACCATACCATTAAGTGTCAGCAGGACTAAAGGATTTTTATATTTAACTTCGCAAACACTGAAGCAACAGACTTGGGGTTGATAGAAGTAACACAGTTGTTGCTTCTGCTAATGAGGGGGAAGAAAAAGGTCAGTGCCAGCACAGAGAGAAAATGCTCCATGTGAAGTGTGAGCTTGAAAGCAAGAATTAAAGGCAGAAATGTAGATAGCAAAAGTTCCTTAGCAACCCACAGTGGCAACCTCTACAAACACGTGCACTAGGTAATTGGAAAATATGGTTTTCGGCCCACTCCCAACTCAGAAATCTATGAGCTTCAAAGCAGGGGCAGCCATAAAATAAAGGCTGTTCAGCAAGCCCTGGGAAAGAGTAGTTTCATTGATATTTTGATATTGAACCGATAACAGGTTCAGGATATTTTTGAGCCCAAAATACATTGGACAAGGTTTGAGGAAGGGAAAGTTGTATTGGAAGGAGGAAGGGAGCTGAGAGTATGCTGAGTCAAATGAGAATGGACTAAGTGAGCTGGACTGGGTGAATCCTTCCTACATAATTACATACACTGGGGTGGGGTGGGGGGAAATAAATAGTGAATATCCAGCTTTACTACTGTAGCTGGATCACAGGCTCTTAGTTTATCCCCTAACGAGCATCCTACTTTTTCTTGCTGTACCGACCAAGATTAGGATAGGAAAGAGAAGTGGCTTTGCCACTCACTGACTGCCCCAAATACCTCACATTAGGCCGAGTAACCAAAGGTCTGCTTACCATGGAGGCTGCATGGTCAAATAGTTCAGTTTTGTGCTGACGTTAAATATACCTTACAGAAACAAGCACTGACCTTTAAGCCTATGCTCCAGTCATCCCAAAGCAGCCCCAAGTGATTGAAAGAGTTATTTATGAGATGAAGGTCAGGATATGGTGGCATCTGTCACTGGCCAAAATCACTGCTTAGGCAGCACCCTGTGACCCTCTTCTCTGAGGAGCTCCCCGTGCAGTGCAACACGATCTGCTGCCACTGATTTACTACCAGGAGCATTTGAACACTCTCGAATTTGGAGGCTTTTCCAAACATGAAAGAGAGCAGCATCATTTTCCAGATGAGGTTAGATGTTCCCGCAGGACTCCTCCGAGCAATTACAATGCGGAATTTGTGGCATCAATTGTTTAGTGTGGATTTGGCAGGTTACCAAATCCCAGGACAGTGGAATTAATAGGTTGTTTTTTCATCTTGCTGCTGAAATAGACTGATTGACTGAACCAAAACACTTAATTTCATCTTTGTGCTATGCGACTCTTCTTAAAGGCAGGTAATGTGGATTAGAACAGCCATCGACTTCAAGGGAAACCAGAGGGAGTTTCTCTAAAAAGTTAGAAGGCCAAATTCAACATGTCGAACTCAGAAATGAAGCATTTAAAATTCTGGCTTCTGCACTTGCTTCTGCACTTTTTACCTCTTGCAAAATATTTTGTCATAGCAGATTCCATAATACCAAGTTTGAAGAAGAAAAAAACAAACAAACTCTCCCCAAAAGCTTAGGCACCTACAAGCAAAATAAAATTTGTAAGAGATTTCTCCACATTAGAAGACAAAAAGAAAATCCTACCCTCTAGAGCAACAAGATGCTGGAGCACATCTAATATTCCCTCATCCTGAATCAGAACATTACTTGGCAAAACATGATTGATATTCCCTGCTGATAAAGATCCTGATAAAGGGTAACAACAAGGCTTTTTTTTTTTTTTTCTATACAGCTGGAGAACTGTTTAGTAACACCAAATTCAACAGTTTTAACCATATCCATCCATAACATGCACATTCAGGTCCCGACTGCCCATGGCCACCACCCTATTCCCCATCTCCCCAGCATGCTAAAGACATTCAGCTGTTGTTTTCTCAACGTCACTTTATAAGGACCAGAAAGAGAGAGGAAGCAGAAAGGAACTTACAGAGGTAAGGTAACCATCAGCTGTAACTATCCAAATAAAACAATTAAGGATTTGGAATAGGAATCTTTGCTTAAACTTGAGACACATTAAAAAGACTAAGCAAGTTAAAAAAAAACACATAGTACTAAAAACCAAACCCCTCAGTGAAGAGGAAGTCACAGAACGAGCACAAACTCACAGGAAAGTGAATAAAGCTGGTCCTCCGGCTTCTCGGCGCAGCCAGGGGAGCCTGTCTGGTCCGAGGACACCTCAGAACACGCAGTAAGCCCAGGAGAGCAGTGCACAGAGAGCAAACACTGCCAGGAATATCCCGGTTTGCAGCTTGCATGGCAAAGGTTGGCCAAGGAGGCACATCCGCCTTGGGTGACAAACCGTGCAAGCCAGCAGAGCTCGAGGCACACACTGGGCAATGGCCAACACCTACAAGAAAGCAAATCTCTTACTGACACCTACCAAGAGAGCAAACCATTTAACAGCTTTAGCTGTTTGTCTCTATGCTTGAACACGCTGGCTAAAACAAGAAGTTATCACACCAATAACAGTTCACGTGCTGTAGCTTTGTGCCACAAGAACATTAACGACTAGCCAAGAGTCAAGGCCCTGAGGCTTTATATGAAGCACAAACTGAAAGATGTGTGTTTATGCCATCTAATGCCCAAATGACAGGGGGCTGACCAAACACAAAAGACAGAAGAGGAGGGGCAAGGCTGCTAAAAGACCCTTTTAGTGTGTTCCTTAATGACTTATGGGTTCATGTCTTGTTAGGGTTTCACACCTTAGAAATTCAAGGAAGTACTTTCCAAAGGAATTAATAAAGGTATATGAAATGCATGAAAATCCTACACAAACACACGCGTCTGCAAGTGTCAGACAGAACTTGCACTTTTCCTGCTTCCTGCTGTTTGCCTTTTTCTCATCTTGAGATGAAACAGGACCACGTAACAGGCAGCATCTCTGGGGTTCTGCTGTTCTCCTTCCTTCCCCTGCATCAGATATAGCCAATATCATGGGCAGCAAATACCACATTGCTTTCTGATCTTCATAAGAGCTTCATGAGAAGTCAAATAAGAAATCTGGTTAAAACAGTTTGAGAGCTTTATGCTTTTCCATTGTATTTTAGTAGATACTAAAGGCACGATATTTGTCTGCGGTGTCTGACAAACAAAACAGTTGCAGTAGTCTAATATCAGACACAACCTGTTGGCAATACTGTGGCACTAGCACAAATGTGACTCTGCTTTGGAGAAGGTTGTACTAAAGCCCAGCTTTTCACAAGGTCTGTATGCTCTCTCACATCGTGCTAAGAGACTGTCAAAGTCACTAATATTGCTGACGTCCCAGCAGCACGTAAGAGCTTTTACATGTTAGTCACATGTATCTGCCCATCAAACAGGATTGTGCTTAGAAGGATATTAAAATAAATTTATATACTGCTTCTTTAAAAGAGAAAAGATGCCAGGTCCACATCAACATGAGGCCATGAGCCTAGCCGACAAGGCATTTTGCAAATGAAAGCATGTGAAGTTATCTTTGTCATGAAAGTGTATTTGTATTTTCAAATAGCAATTTGAATACAACAACTGTTAAGCTTTGCAATTACAAGTACCAACATATGTAATAAGAAGTGATCTCTATCATTTGCTATACTTGATGTCTATTACAAGAAACACTCAGAACAAGTACTGAATCACAGTCTCCAAAAGCTGATAGCAACTTCTACCACAGAACAAAAGACAAGCTTGAGTCAGGAAGGATAAAGTCAACTCTGAGACAACCAGCATTCCTGGGGCCTGGAAACAAGAGGGTCTTTTCTGACAGAAACTCATGGGAAATCTACTATCAGAATGTACTGGGTGCAGGTCTTGGCAGGGAAGCTGGAGAGCAAACACAGCCCACTGCAGCTGCATGCATCCCTGCAGCCTAGGGAAGCTGCAGTAGCATCACCTCCTCATTGTGGCAGGCAGAAGGCTCTTATTTGCAGGCGGGAGGAGGTAGTAATCTGACCTCCCACGGTAAGATCACTTTCTGTGACAATCCCCTTCTGCCCATTACATGTTTAGTTTGAACAAGTCTCCTGCCCCTCTTTGTCTTAAGCAGCTTCTAGGAAATACATGATGCAATGGGTAGATAAACAGGAACTCACTACTTGCCAGTAGAATTATCCCCAAATATCTGAGGTCAGTTAGATCAAAGGATGCAAGTTTTCAGCTATCACTTTTAAGAAGCTGACTCCACATCCTGCGTCACAGCCCAAGAAAGTCACGTCTGTCGAACTGTTACCGCACTGGATCCTCATCGGGGCCAGAAGGGCTTTCCAGAAGCTCACACTGCGCTGCAGTTTTACACACTGGTGTTTGCTGTGCTTGAACACGTGTGCTGGCTGCTCTGCTATGCGCCGTAGCACATGCCAGCGCCGATGCCACAGCATCTCAGTGAAAGGACTGTGGACAGCACAGTCCTTTCCTCATTGCACAGCAAGTCGAGGGAGCTGCACAGAGACAACACACGCCCTGGGGGATGGGTAGGGAGCCTAAAGTCCTCACCTGTGTCATGAAACCAACCCTGCTCACAAACACAAGAAAGAAGGGAACACAGGCTGCCCTCAGGGAGGATGTCTGCAAACCCGGGAAAGAGCTAGGAGGAAAAATGTCATCCCTGACATTTCTGGAGAGTTTCATAGGCAAACAGGAAATAATACTGCTACTCTAAACATATTTTTTAAATTGAAGTTGCCAGTTATTGGCACATCTCTCTGAGACCCACCTGTAGCCCTCAAAAGAGTGTTTATGCCAGCTCCTTGACATTATCAACTTGTGTTATTTGCTGCCTCCTGAAATGTCAGCTGCCTAACCTTTCCAGGCTCTTCTCGCACACGGTCTGCTTTTCCAAAACTCATTAAGCATAGCGCAGATCTACAATCCTCTGTAAATCTTGCAATCAAACCAAGTTGCAAAGGGAATACTCAGATGTTTAAACCATCTCAGGCTTTGCTCCTTGCTGCAGAGATCTGCCCTCGCTGCTGAGCTGTGAGAATAGGAATGTCTTCTATATACCTACCCTGCAACTTATATGACTTTTACCAACATCCTGCAGTCAGAAATGCTCCCTAGCTGCACAGGAAGAGCACTCAGGAAAGGTTAGTTCAATGAACACGGCTTGAGTTTCCTAGTTTTTTCTAAGCTATGCCTCTCGTTTAGATTAATCCCCCGATAGCGGCTCTCTGTGTGACACAGCTCAGTAGCATTCTGCAGCTCTCCGGGAAGTTGCAAAACTACCACCACATCATCGATACACTGATATTACCAGCAGATGCTAAATACTGTATTCTGGAAACTATACAGTATTAACTCTCTGGAGGGCAAAGAACTTTGCTAAAGTGAGTTCCTCCAGTTCAGCATCCTGCGTTCTGTGCTTTAAGAAAGAATGCAAAGCAAGACAGGGCCTGATGTCCTGGCTCTAGAACCAATTAAAAACAAGCAAAAAAAAAAAAACCCTCAAAAAACAAAAAATAAAACAAATCAGCTAGTGAGCCTGATTGCAGCCCTGTATCAGAGTTCTTTCATTGTAATTTTGTCACACATTTAAAGATGAAAGATTTATAATAAGTCCAGGGAAAAAATTGTGCTTTTCCTTCCAGCAGTTGGGAAACCATGCCTTGAACAGCCAAGACACAAATCATTACAATTCAGAGGCTTTCCTAGAGCTTTCAATAGCTACCTCACTTCTCAGTTTTGCATCAGCTAATAGTCAAGTAAACAAAGAGTTAAGACTTTTTTGTATTTTGACTCTGTTGCATTCTTCTGGATATTTTTATCTACTTTGTCAAAAGCTTTAAGAAAGAATGATGACTTCAATTGTCCTCTTGATTTCCTCTCTTGTCCTTCATCAGTGAACCTGGAACATGAAGTTTCATCTTTCCATTGATGTGGGTCTCAGACTTGCACTTCCAGATAGATCCCACAGGCAAAAGTCAAAATTACCTTGCAGCTTTTCCTTCAGTGAGGACGCTAGCATACAGTGAGCTGCCTAAACATCTTTGATTATTCTAATGATCAGATAACGGGGTTTGAAATGGAGCAATATTCAAAGGTTACCATGTGCAATCACAAGGAAAGCAGGTCGTCAATGGATATAGGATTAGGGCATTCACTCAGAGGAGGGGAGGTGGCAGAAGAAGTTCTCACTAGTCATGCCACGTAGTCATTTGGCAGTCATCCTTCCTCTAAGTTTCTCAAGATGAACTGGGGATCTGGCTGATCATCTTTAGAGGCCTCCTCAGATTTGGTATTCTCTGGGCACACCAGTGTGATCACAAGGTAAGTGGTAAGGGGAGTTTAGTTTTAAAATCCCAGCTGAGGTCATCAGAGATAGTGTGTGCGCCAAAGCTGCTGATAGCAGGACATAGGAGGCTCTATCAACACAGCAGCAGCACGTTATGTGGCAGCTGGGTGACCATTTGAAGGATATCAGCTGTCTAAGGATGCTGTTAAACATCCAAGGCATTAAGCAAATCAGAGGAGATCAATTAGAACGTTATTTTTCAGGATGGTGCCTTCATATAACTTATCAAGGTTTGACTTAGTTGATCCTAGAAGAGTTTACTCCATAGTGAAGGCTTATTCTCCTGAAAGAATAGGCTTAAGTCTTTTCCCCCTACCCTAATTCAGATTTGTCTAAGCCCTAAGTGATTATGCATATGCATGTCATTAAAACAACTCAACATTAGGATCTTATAGATGCCCTTGCTGCAGTGTAGCCCCTTCACGGTAGATTGGGATAACTGGAAAAAAAGTCACTTTCATTTTAGGTTTCAGCTATATTGAAGTCAGTTGTTGGGGATTTTAAAACTGACCTTGAGTAAAATCAATTATACCCAAGTTGTGGATCTCACTTTGACACCTACCAAAAGCTTGTTTCAAGGTACCCTGCCACTGTTTCTAGCTTTCTAATCTTCACAGCTTTTAGCTTCCATTTTTCTAGTGTTTACTCTGCAGTAAAACCATAAGGTCACTAAACTGCAGGTCACTTCATGGTGTTTAGACTCACAGAAGGAGAGAGTTTATGCTAAGCGGTTTAGGACATGACAAAACAGAATGAGAAAGGTGACCTTGAATATCTTTTAAACCAACAGTCCTTCATGATGTTATCCAAGTTAGTTACTCTAAGTCTCTGCCAAAGAGCTTATGCTTCCTACAGAACATACCTTCTTTGCAATAAGGTATTTCAGAGCGCCTTTCAGCTGCCACAATGGCATGAGGACCCTTGGGAGAAATTTAGCACTTCTCGCAAGTTCCGGTCGAGCACAGATTTTAAAGAATTGGGACTCTTAACTAAAGAGTTAAGCAGGTGCAACAGCTTTTGCAAGAGGATAGGACTCAAGATACAAGTAGATCCCTTTGAAAGTTGGAAGCAAAGTCATTAAAAGTTATATATCTGCAGATTAGGTTATGGCAACTTGCCAAGTGCTGCAGAAAAGCTTCAGCAAAGGTGGTTCTCACAAACTTCTCACCTTGTGTGGCATCACCAGAGACAAGGTGAGCAATGGAGAGGCCTGGATTCCCACGTGGGTCTGCAGTGGAGCAGAGTCTGCCTTCTTGCCCACCTCCCTCATTCAACAGGCCTAGGGCAGGGCTTGACCTCCCTTCCCAGCACCGAGACCTTTGCTAAAGGCAAGCACATGCTGCAAGGAATGGGGACTATTGACAGAGCTGCAGCCAACATTTATTAATTTGCTTTCTTTAATTTATTGGAATTTTCACAGAATGCTTAAGGGTGGAAGGGACCTCTAGAGATCATCTAGTCCAACCCCCCTGTTCCAGCAGGGACACCTAGAGCACGTGACACAGGGTGACATCCAGGCGGGTTTGGAAGATCTCCAGAGAAGGAGACGCCGCAACCGTCTCCTTCGTGAGGAGACGACTCAGGGCTCTGTCCCCCTCACAGGAAAGAAGTTCTTTCTCACACAGAGGTGGAACTTCCTGTGTTACAACTTGTACCCACTACCCCTTGTCCCTTCACTGGCCACCACTGAGAAGAGTTTGGCCCCATCCTCCCTACAATCACTGCTCAGGCATTTATACATATTGATCACATCTCCTCTCAGCCTTCTCTTCTGCAGACTAAACAGGCCCAGCTTGCTTAGTCTTTCCTCATATGATAGATGCTCCAAACCCTTAATCATCTTGGTGGCTCTCTGCTGGGCCCTCTCTAGAAGCTCAGTGTCCCCTCTGGGGAGCCCAGAACTGCACCCAGTACTCCAGCTGTGGCCTCACCAGAGCTGAGCAAAGGGGCAGGATCCCCTTGCTCGACCTGCTGGCAACGCTCCTCCTGATGCAGGCCAGGATCCCAGAATTTTCCCCCTTTTCCCTCTCCCTTTTCAAGGGCAGGATAATGCAACCAAAGGCTCTGCCAGGGTGCAGAGAGCAAGCCTGCGCTATTTTTCCGGAGGCTGATCAGCACAGCACAGATGGTCATCTAAAGATTTATTAAGCCAGCCAAAAGAGGTTGGGCAGTGGCAAAAACACACATTCTGTGTTATAGATGATGGGGGAATTCATAAAATGCAGTTTATGAGAAACACCTGCAGGAACCTGATAATAAAAGCTATTAATAACACAATACCCTTTTTTAAGGCTTAGAGATGTTACAGCTTTATTACAAGGTATCTTCATAATTCAAATCTTAATTCTTCATAATTTAAATCATATCTCTGCCTACTAACCCAGATCTATGCGACTGTATTGCATGAAATATTTTAATATAGTGAAAAAAGCCCCTGACGCTTGCCAACACTGTGGCACAATTTACACTGAGAGCTAGAAGATCACATTCAGACTAAAATTCTGCAGCAACAAAAACTGAGATAAGAGCAGCCATCTCATGAACCACTGGAGAAAAGGAAATTCCTTTCTGCTAATAACAACCTAAATGGCACCACAAAAAGTAACCAATATATTGATCATGCCTGAAAATACTAGCATTTGAGTAAACTTACTATTTCTGTTTTCAAATATATGTGCAGGTGTGCTGATACATCTTAACCATTTCTATATCTGAAAAACATCTCTTTGGAAGAAAGGAAGACGCTCCTAAAACATAATGTGCTTCCTACTGAACACATCCACAGTTCCTTTTATCCACAACAGAGCCATACAGAGAAAAACACAGGACTTGAATTCACCACATCTTTAGAGTGAGATATTCTGGAAGTAGAGTTCAAGTTTGATTTTTCTCCCCTTAAAAACAGGGGTACAAAAAAAAAGAGAAAAAGAAAAAAAAAATACAGGCTACATAATATTGAAACTAGAGGAATGAAACTAGATTGAAACTAGAAGATGCATGTTCTCTTTTCCTGACTTTGGCACTAGTTTGTTGCTTGATCTAGAGTAACTTGCTCATTCCCCATTTCTTTTTCACAGAATAGCAGAAAATAAATGTTGCATGCAACCTGTGGAGTTAATCTAGCCCAGGGCTTTGGGTCAGGGCTTTGCCTAGCTGAGATTTGAAATCCTCCAGGGCCTGAGGTCCCACAGTCTCCAACCACTCCTTCCAGTGCTTAAGAAGTTCATTGCACTTCCAAAGAAAATCTTCCTTTCTGCACCTTGTGAAAGTTGCTTTTCATCCTTTAGTTCTGCAGCCCTGAAGAGAGCCCAGCTTCACCTCCTCCACCTCTGTAACCTCTCCTCAGCCTCTCCACATACATCATATGCTCAGCCCCCAGCCATTTAAATCCCCCCATCCTGGGCTCTTTCCACTCTGAAGATCTCTCTTGTCCTGGGGCAGGGGGCTGGTATAAACTGCATTTTGCAGTTTACTGGGTCACAGCAAGAGAATTTAAACGAGACAAACCTGGCAAAAGTCCAGAAAGCCTCAAGTCCTTGCAGACAGAGGGCTCATGAAATGTGCCTCGCCACCACATGTGGTTGCCTCAGGCAGCATCTGCCAATATTTGCATATTTTCATGAGTATGATGGAAATCTGTGTGTTTCTATCATAGCATATGCTAGATAGCCTAGCATATGCAAGGCTATCAGGCCAATAGCTCTAAGCCCTCACTGGAAAAAAGTGATCTTAAAGGTGATGCAATGAGTTCAGGATCTCTAGAACAGCATCTATATACAATACCATTTTATTTGGGTACAATACCATTAGGTATTTGTATGATACTATCTCTTCCTACACCCACATAATAAATCTCATTCAAGGAAGAGAAAAGAATAAAAAGAGGTCCTATACCAACTAAAAACAAATCTTGTTTTCAGAAATTCCCCTTATTTTGCTACCAGCAAGTCCAAATAAAGGACGGATGTTATTATTTCATTTTTTGAACAGCAAGTTTGCTTACAGCCAGCAAAGTTCAAGTTCAAGTATATTGGTCTTTCTACAGGGCTGAAACAGATATCCATCACTTGCCTAATTAGCCAAACTTGGGAGTTTGTGCAAAACAGAGATATTTAAGCAGCAGTTTCTATGACTACCATCACCCTGCTCATTATCTCTGAAGGATTAGCCAGAGGATTTTCCTTAATAGATATGAGGAAGATAAAGTCATGATGGCACACTACTTGATTTGATGGGTGTTAATGAAAGTGCAGTGAATCATTTTCTAAAACACTGCTCTCAAGATCCTTTGTGTGTTGGCCAAGTATGTTTGTGTTGCTGGCTCACAACCTGTCATTAAAGAATCGGTAAAAACTTTTCACTGATGGATAAGTGACCAGAGTCCAGAGATGCAGCTGCAGCCTACAGATGATTCAGCATTTCCTCACCTCATCCCACTCTACTACTGCAGATAGGTCACATGGAGGAAATGTCAGGAAACTTAAGACATACTTACAAACATATTTGTTTAGGACAACTCTGCTAAGTTTTGATGGGAGGGGAGGGAAGAGCTAATTTAAGAATTAGAGGACAAAGTCTCTGCCAAAGTGCATTTATGCCTGCATCTCTCGCAAGAGGTTGCTGCTTCCAGAGCTTCAAGAGGAAGATCTTCCTTTAGAGAAAGGAAAGAAAGTTCAGTTTTCTATTCCTGAGGAAACCATGAGGTTTCCTGCGCTGAACAAGCATTCTGGGTCAAATACAGGCAAGTCATTGATTTTCGGTGCCCCTGAACTCGATGGGCTCAGAAGAAGCTCTTCTGTCTCATGCAAGTCAGAGCACATGGACGAGCACCAAGTGCAAAAGAGATAGTTCAGGGCATGATGGCAGGCTTTTTAGCTCAAGCTTAAAGAACTGTGTTTTGCTAGATGCTAATTACAGTACACTCAAACTCAAGGTTTGTGTATACTCAAGGTTTGAGTGACCTTTATTACCAACTTTGTACAATTGCTACTAGAAAGCTTATAGGCTTTTAAGTGGCTCTTGAGGCCCAAAAGGGAACCTAATGGCATTGTAAAGTACTAGGGAAAAAAACAGGGCTCCTTTTACTTTTCTAACGTGCGTAGAAATTCAGAGGAGACTGGCTGCAACTGCTTTAATGGCGATTGTTCTATAGAAACAAACAAACAAAAAAACCCAGCAAACCAAATCCCAGAATATTCGTTCTTTAATCACAGCCTTAGAGAGTTTAAAAATCCTGCAAGAACTTCATAATAGGTTGAAATATTTAGTTCTACCTGACATAACCGCAAATTAAATACAGCTCATACCAGCTGCTTTAGTATAGTCACGGTACTACTGCAACAGCATTTAAATCTCTTCAAAATACAGCCCCATTGTGCCAGATAGTTTTAATCAGCCTAAGCTCTCTGGGGAAGTATGTATCCACTTGCTCTCTGAATGTCAAGGCAGGAATGAATTTAAAAGTCTTTTTTCTTTTCCCTAGGTTTTTACCATGCCAGGAACAATAGGGTTTTCTTATATAATGGAACCCCCACACGCCAAGCTGACAGGAAGATATTGTCTGTAAAACAAAGCCACTGAACCTCCCGGAGTAACAAAAGCGTGTGTGAAACAAAGATCTGATCTCACATCTGGAGAAGCCTAGAAGAGTTGAAAGTTCATGCAGCTCTTAGGTTTCCTTGTACCTAGGCAGGAAAATGATCCTTAAAATAAGTGATAGTAAGTCTCAAGGAGTCACCCTCACTGCCACTAGGCCCAAATTAATGCACATCATTTTCCTTGCAGCCACAGGCAGCAGAGGAGCTGTGACAGCAGCTGCTGTGACTGCGAGGAACCACAATCCATGGAAAATCACCTAATACCACACACTCCTAGCTTAAACTTCAGTCCTACACCTCTTCATTTGTTTTGCAAGCATAGTTGTCTTCCCACCTCTTTTCCAGCACCAGTTCCTCTTTTTATATTCTCTGTTTTTAAAATACCCCTACAAGAAGATTAGAGCACTGTGGGTCTCGCTGTTAATTGTGAGCAATAAACCACAGAGTAATTCCTAGAACAAGTTCAAGGCAGGCAATGGATGGCAGATGAATATCCTGGAGTCCTTTGATATCATTGTGAAATAGATTGAGAGGCATCTTTTTCCTTTGGCTGCAGGCTACATCTCTAACAAAATAAACCTGCGTGTGCTAAGTGACACAGAGTATTAACTGGCTGCTGGTATGTGCCTGGATGTCCCTGGCAATAGATTGAATGAAACAAATTTCCACGTAATTGCCCCAAGAGATTTGGACTGAAATCATCAATCACTCTTTTAATGACAGAAAAAAAAAAAATCTGCTCTTTATTATCTGTTTTTCTGTGCTGCATTTTGTCGACGAACACGGGAGTTGGTTTTTGGTTTGATTCATGTGGTTCAACACACAGGCCTTGCTTGTAGGGAAGCAAGAGAAGGGGCAAGCAGTCAGAAACTCAGCATTGGCGTGGAAAAGAGAAGGAAATTTCTCTTTTCTTGTGGCACTTAAGAAAATCCTTCTGTGCGGTGGGAGTGGCATTGGCTGAAGAGGACATTTGCTTCTCACTCTTAGAGGTAGCAACTGTACTCAAGAAGCGCAAACACACTCACATCCAAATCAGCCATCCTATAAACAGGGGGATTTTTTTTTCAGGATGGATAGCCTCAAGATATACTCAATGCTCATCCAGATGATGATAAAACTGACCCTTTTGATTAGAATTTCTGACCTTGTCATCTGTATTTTGAAAGAAAACTCTTGTTCATTTTTTCCTCCTGGAGAGAAAACAGCCAGCTTTAGAGAGAGTCTCTTTGCCTAATGCACTATTGGGAAGTGCTGAATTAATTCTAGCATTAATTAGATTGGTACCTATTAGTTACTAATTAGTAACTAATTAATTACAAATAGTGCAATTACTAATAAGCACAACTCTAATTTTACATGACCTTATGGATGTTCCCTGTCATGTCTGGGATGACAGCAGACTAAATTTCTTCCTCTCTGGTGCAAATAGATAGATAAGAACAGATATTACGTAGTTTTAAACTTCGTTCACTGGTAAGGATAAACTAATCGGACAGGAAGGGAGAAAGGATTGAGTGTTCTTACATCCTTTGCAATGCACCCCAGAATTATAAAACAAAAGAATAGTTCAGTAAACATCCCTGTTTGTTTTAGAGATCTCTAGCTCCAGCAGAGAATTCTGTTTGTGGGAGGAAGAAGCACAGTCTGCATACATATTCTTAAAGGTTTTTCTGGAAGTAACTGCAAATCATTACGATACGAACAAGCTGAGGGAAGTTGCTGCCAGTTGAGCATCTCCTGTGCTTGAAGCAATGTTATTCACATTGAGCCAATGAGCTAGAAGGCCAGGTCACGAGCATAAAACAGTCTAAACAAGAAGAGAAGGTGCGTATGGATCTAGGCTAAGTAGATACCTAAAATATGCATTTAACAGGCATGAAGAAAAGGGAGAAAAAGAAGAGAGAAGAAAAACAAAACAAGAAAGTTGTCCTAAGCACAGCCCCCCGCACTAAGCTCCTGCTGGCAGTCAGTGCCCTGCCTGGGTCTTGCACATGTGGGAGGCTTCCTAGCTCCAGGTTTGGGCTTCCCCTCCTATGGCTGACAAGCCTGAAGGGAAACAAGGCACTGAGTATCAAGCACTACTTCCTGGTGAAGATGTGTCCCCCTCCTGGGATCAACTATAGGAGAGAGAAAGAGAATGGTGGAAGTTCTACACTTAAGGTTGCATAGGCATTTATTTATGGTGACAAAAAGGTATAAGCCCCTAGGAAGCTGGCTAGATTTTCTTCAAAAAAGTTATTTTGACTAGTCACTGAAGTGGTAGGGGAAAGACCAGGTATTTTACTATAGCTAGCAAGCTATAGTAAAAGCAAACTCTCTGTTCATAGTTCAGTTAATTTGTTTTCAGATACATGTTCACTTTTATTCTCCCTTCCCTCACAAACACTCGGTTTTCCATGGAAACATTTTAAACAGAAGAGAGATCTAAACTCCAAGTCTTTCCAGCCCTGGAGAAAAAGATTGATTGTCATCTCTTGATTTCTCAAAAAATTTGCATTTCAAATAAAAAGTCAGAGAGAAAGAACAGAGGCCACAGTAGCATCTTCTTAACTAAAACAAATTTTGAATATTCATTTTCCCTCTTCTCTCTCCAGGAGAGCTAGCGCAGCTGCATGCTGTGCATGCTGAGGACAGGAGCTCTGCCACGCTCCTGTTTCAAATGAAAGAACATCTGTTGCATTTTTATGCTGGTTAGTGTAATCGTAGTTCAGTATTTGCATTGCCATGACGCCCAAGACATCCCACCAAGATTCATTCTCCTGTGCAATGTACAAACATGTTGCCATGACCCAGAAGGGTTGGATGGTTGCTGATCCCCTCAGCATAAAGCACGTGATTCACAGGCCTAGTGTTTTGCCAGGACTTGTATGTTTGCCGTTGATGCAAGGTCCTGACGGAGCAAAGACAAAGTGAAGAGAAACAAGAGCAGCAGCAGCTTTGACACGTGTTAGGCTGTTGTGCTTGTGCACAGATGCTGCCATCTGGGTCCTATGGCGACCACTGAAGCCAGCGTGGCTCCCCATGAGCGCTGCTGATGCAGAACCAGGCTCTCGTGGAGCCCAGTGTCCCGTCTGCCTTGCTGCTCACAAGTGCACCGGGAAATGCTACAGCTTTAATCTTTCACCTGGCCCTCATTCCAACCATTCTCTCACTGTACAAGTTTCCCTTCATTAAGGTTTGAATTATGGCATTTCTAAAGTGGCAAAACACCAAATCTAGAAACAGTAATCACTTCTGTCATGGGAAAGCAGCTACTCCTAGGAAGCGCGTGCTGGGGAAAGAGACCGTGTACTCTGCTGAAGCATCCAGCGCAGAGGCACCAGGTACTGCTTGACGCTCCCTCTCCAAATACTGTATTTTTTTAACCATTATGCTGTCACACCACAAGAGCTTTCCGCTGACTACAAAGTTTGGGCTGCAAAGAAAGTGAGCAATCCACTTGGAAACCTTCGTATATGTGCTGAATAGTAAAGTTAAAATGGAAATAACAAAACAGAAACCCATCCTTCCCTCCAGCTTGCCTGTGAGGAAGCTGAGGGACGCAGGTGGGCTCTCCAGGCCATGCACGGTCACAGGAAGAATCATCAAACCATTTCAGTGCCACAGACTCACCCGTACCAGGCGAGGTGAGGCAGGGCGGCAGCCATTTTGTGAGCTGCAGGCCGCCTGCGCCTTTGCTTGTGGCCGACACGGGCACCCACAGAGTAACACAAGCCCATGGGCCCAGGTGTGCCGGTTTTGTCCAGGCCTGAGAAGAGGCAAGGAGTTCATCTTCCTTCCTCGTATCTGGCTGCAGCCCTTCGGGTCAATACGCTCACCTCTGGCAATTTGAGTCTCTCAAAATCACTTTTCTTAACAAAAGTGGGTGCTTTAATGCTCTCCTAATCAGCCATGTTGAAATAATGTTACTAGGCTTTTTAGAAAATGAATGAAATTCAATGAAAGGTGCACAATGTTATTTTTGTGCAATGCGAAAATACCCACAGGAGGTGCCTTACGTTGGTCTGGTCCCATACCAGGCAGGTCACTGCTGCTCCTCAGGGTCCTTCTTTCGGGTCAGGGCCTTTCTTGGAACAGGAAGGTCCTTGTTTTGCCACTGACCTCCCGCCAACTCGTCTCAAGTGTCTCTGGGCAGCTGAGGGTGCAGGATGGGCCGCTAGGCAGCAAGTCTCCCGTATTAACAAAAATTGTCAGTACATGAACCAAAATTTTTGCGTTCACTGTCGGCCTCCTCTGTCCCACAGCACCTGCCTCCCCCTGCAGAGCATTAGATGAAATAAGAGCTTCTGTGTCCATCTTCCCGTGGCCACTGCTGCACCGACAGAGCCTGACGAACACCAGCAAGAGCTGCACCTGGCTGCTCTCCAGAGGCACTCAACTCTCATGCTTGGCTCGCCTCCATGTTTGAGGCCTCTGTGGTATTGCTTTAGCCAATATAAGGAACTTGGAAAACAAGAGGTAAAGGTGAAATATGAAGCTGCTCTATGCTTCTCAATGGGCATGAAAAGCGAAGAAGAAATACTTTGTTATGTCGACAGTGCAAAATTAGGGATCTCCTAACAGTGTTAGCAGATGTCAGGTTTAAAATGAATAGAAGGGGGTATCTGTCCATATAATGTACAGTTTCATTTTGAAGTTCTCTTTCCCAGGATATTGTGGAGACCAAAAGCACTGGTGGGCTTAGGAAAGAGAGTGGAGACATTTCTGGTGGACACAAGTCTGTTCATCGATGATTTTAAATATAGGAGTGTAGAAACAGTGCTGGGGAATGCCACATTTTTTCCACATACTAATGTTTTCCTTTAGTCTGTTCTTGAGAAATGTTATGTCTGCATTTTCTTTCTATATTTTCTCTCTTTTTATCAGGAACAAAGAGAGCTAGGCAACTCGGTAAATCACCAACAAGCGCTCCATCAACCCTTGAACTTTGCTGCAGTTAATTATCTCACTCCAGTCCAGGGCTTTCATCCAAGTCTGCACATTTCTTTGCCAAAACAGGAAAAGGATATTGTGCTATTCTCTGCATTTCTCCAATACTCATCACTATATCTCACTATATTTGCAGTCAATCTTAATAAAAGCTGTAGTGGAGAAAGCAATTCTGTCATTTAGAAATGCCACCATTTCCTCTGCAAGACATCTGCTGCTTGATATTGTGCCATCAGGGGCTTCACAGCACAAGGGAGGTAAGACATAGCCCCTGCTCATTAAGCATTGGCCATGGCAACACCCCCTATCATGTTCAATTACAGTCCAGGCCCAGGGTAATGCAGTTACGGAGAACATGTCGCAAGGAAAGACAGATTTGACAGCTCTGTGCTACCAGAGAGGGAAAGGCCGCAGAGATTTCAACCGGAGAAGAGCGAAGCTGAAGTAAAGAGGCAACATTCCCCAAACAGCTGGAATTGGGCTTGCATTACTGTACACTGCATTTTTAGAATTTCTTCCAAAATCCATTTTCTAACCACTAACACACTGTTTTCTGGTTAAATGCTTCTTCCTTTAGTCTGACCTACTGCTTTATACCCACTAAACAAATTTAACTGAAGACAGCTAAAAGGAAAAATGTGATTTTAGGAAATTAGCCTTGACCCTCACTTACACGATATTTGTCAGATTTACAACCTTCTGTCTGACAGACAGGGAAAATAGTTGACACCTTTTCTTTCAAATGCGTAGACTAAATTTTTAAGAATATAGATTTTGCTTGCTCATACTGACAGCTATCTGTAGGTAAAAGTAATTGCATGGAGCTGACAAATAGTAACAGGAGGAGTTCGGGGTCCCATCGCCGAGCAGGGGCAGGGCCCTGGCAGGGCTGGAGCCAGCACCGCGGCAGCATCACGGGGCTGCTCAGTGCTGAGCCCATGCCATGATCAGCAGCTGCCCGACCTCAAGGCTTAGCCCACTGGAAACACTGGATGTTCCTCTTCTTGCCTTAAATACTAAAAACATTCAGTTTTCTGTAGTTCTTTAAAAACAGTCTCTCTGTGCAAGTATTTTTCATAAACTTATTAGCAATCAGCACATGCGACCCAAATACTGTAATATGGATATCTCGGTGGCAGATGAATCAGTCATCCTAATGAAAAATCAGTACGAAAAACTTATCTATTTGCTAATTTGCCTGCCTCTCTCTAGTCTTGCAAGATGCACATCTCAGAGGAAGGTAGCTCCATCCTCTTGCTCTTTGGTCATCCCTTAGCAACATGACTTCTGTGACAGGGTATTTTATATTTATATAAGAGATCCCCTCCTTCTCTTTCTGGTCTCCAGAGGGACAAGAGATCTCTGATCCAGGCAACCTGATTTCAAGTGTAAACAAATACAAACAACAGACTCATTTTTTTCTTCCTGCCATGATTCACACCTGTTCCAGCTCTGTTGAGGGACATTATCACCATCCTCATTCATCAGAAGATTCCTGTTCATGAATTTAATCAGCCAGACTCACCCTGCCCAGCAGCATGTATTTGCTGTTGATATAATTTAATCATCACTTCACATGGTTGTACTCTTAGCCTAAGCTATAAACCTAGGTAATCCCTTACATGTCTAAGCTATAAAAAACATTCAGTGACAAAATGGGGTCCTCGGTCCAGTCCTGTTCAATTTATTCATCAATGACCTGGACGAAGGCACAGAGCTCCCTCAGCAAATTTGCTGATGATACGAAACTGGGAGGGGTAGCTGATACCCCAGAGGGCTAGTTCTGCCATCCAGAGGGACGTGGACAGACAGGACATCTGGGTGGTGAAAAACCTCAGGCAATTCAACAAGGCCAAGTGCAAGGTCTTGCACCTGGGGAGAAATAACCTCAGACACCAGTACAGGCTGGGACTGACCTTCTGGAGAGCAGCTCTGCAGAGAAGGACAAGTTGACCATGAGGCAGCAGTGTGCCCTCGTGGCCAAGAAAGCCAATGGGATCCTGGGGTGCATTAAGAAGAGCGTCTCCAGCAGGTCGAGGGAGGTGATCCTGCCCCTCTACTCAGCCCTGGTGAGGCCACATCTGGAGTACTGTGTCCAGTTCTGGGCCCCACAGTACAAGAGGGATGTGGAGCTGCTGGAGAGAGTCCAGCGCAGGGCTACAAGGATGATCAGGGGCCTGGAACATCTGCCCTATGAGGAGAGACTGAAAGAGCTGGACCTGTTCAGCCTGGAGAAGGGAAGACTGAGAGGGGACCTGATTGGTGTATATAAGTACCTCAAGGGAGGCAGTGAGGAGGATGGTGCTGGCCTCTTTTCAGTGGTGGCCACTGACAGAACTAGAGGTAATGGCCACAAACTGAAATGCCAAAAGTTCCACGTGAACTTAAGGAAAAATTTCTTAACAGTGAGGGTGACAGAGCACTGGAACAGGCTGCCCAGAGAGGTTGTGGAGTCTCCTTCTGTGAAGATCTTCAAAACCCACTTGGATGCAGTCCTGTGCCACGTGCTCTAGGTGACCCTGCATGTAGAGGGGGGTTGGACTAGATGATCTCTAGAGGTCCCTTCCAACCTTAACGATTCTATGATTCTATGAAAATCCAGAAGTAGACTTCAGAATAACCAAAACCTACTTTATTTAATCAGTCAGTGAATTACTGTCCCACAGACTAGCCTTAATGATTTATATTCAGGTGAAAATTCAGTAGAGGGACTAAGGAGTTGCAGGATAGTCGGTTAGTATTGGTGTCAAGCACATGGCCCCAGACACTTAGTATATTGGCAGCAACCCCTTTTGGCCAGTAGTGATCTGACTGTCTGCCTTTCTAGTCCCTCACATTCTGCTTTGAATAATTTTACATGAGACATCTCCACTTCTGTGCAGTAGAATTTGCTCACATCTTTGAAGGAAGTCTCTCTGGAGCTTCCTTCACAAGCAAGAGCCTCTGAAGAAAAAAAAATGTACTAAGAGAATATTGGACTAAAGATGAGCAGATTCACTGCATTCTGTACAATTTCCTCCATAATGAGGAAATTTCTTGACATTTTGTCAAGAAATCATTAATGTGCCACACAATTAGATCACACAAGTTAAATCATATACTGAAGTGATTTGAAGAGTAGGAAGAAATGACATGGGACTGTACAGGGAATTAAAAAAAGAGGTTTATGAAAAGCAAGGCATTTTATTTTTAAGTTTTGAAAACTTATAAGAAACTATTCAACTGAAGTTAAATAAAAAAGTTATGCAACAAATATTGTCCATTTAATAATTACAGGCCATTTCAAACATGACACAAAGGTGCTCGGGAAAACCACTCTGTAGGGCTTTACCACTTGCAAGAAAGGATTCCATGTGGAATGTGCAAAAAATATCTCTTAAAATAATCTGATTTCTTTTTCCAGCACATCTTCAATAATCTTAGCACTCAAACATTGCCGAGCCCTTCAAAGAAAATACGGCTAATTTTTAATTAGCTTTCTAAAAAAACCCTATAACACAGAATGTGCTTTAACTTACAAAGGACCTTTGCAGAGAAACTGTATTTCTTCCTATGGTCTTCATCTTATTCAGTTAGTGACATGCTACTGAATTCATTCTCCCTATTGTACAGTTCTTTATGCCCATTAAATCATTTTCTTCTGGTACACACCCATTACACTCATACCTATTTCAAGCACCACTTGCTTTAATTAAAGAACACAAGAATCACTCTATGTTCATCGGTGATATGGTGCCTCGCTCAGACCTGAGTCTGGTGTCATGAAAGGTTAACAGCATCTGCACAGAGCGGGAATCCAGGGCCAGTGTATAAGTTCTTGCACTGCCTTCCACGAGGTTACTAGAGCTGCGAGGGATCCAGAGGCCTTCGGCTGCGGCCTTGCAGTTGTGCTGGAACACCCTGCCATGGGGGGAGCTGCCGCCCTGCTGCAGCGCCACAGGACAGCGGGGTGCACCCTGTTGGCTTGCTGTGAGGAAAACATGTTTGCAAGGTACAATTCCTGCTCTGAATGTGCCAGGTCGTGTTTTACCTCCCGGTGGGGGAGGCTACCTGGGCACAAGCAGCCGCCTGCGGCAAAGAGCTCCTCGCGCTCCTGTCCTTCCACATCAGCCATGGGCCTCCAGCCGCATCGGCCCTGGGGCATCCAGTGGCCTGGAGAGAAAGAGACAGAAAGTGGCTGCTTTATCATCATCATCATCATCATCATCATTATTATTATTATTATTAGGTCCCTTCCAACCTTAAGCATTCTGTGATTCTATTAAATTAAAACAGAGGGTCAAGGTAATTTGCACTAGGGGAAGTATACTCTGCCCTTGAAGGATTTGAGCTCTCAGGCTGGCAGACTGAGTATAAATAGGCTGTCACAGAAACAAAAGCACTGGGCTGTCTAAGGCAGCCTTGGCAGACAAATCCCACCTTACGGACAGCTGTTGATTCACAGCATGACCAGGCAACTAAGGACATTTCCATGGAACAGATCATCAGGCAATTCAGTGAGGAGTGAAAATGTTTCATGGGAAGCAAGAAAGAAACAGCATTAAGAAAGGAAATGGAAAACTAGTTACCCCAAAACAAAGAACTTCAAAAGACACCTCAAAAAGAAAACGGCAAGGAATCACAAAAGAAAAAAGTTTGGAATATGTGAGAACCTGGATATATCTAGCATTTGAGAAACACTGCCAAAAAAATAATGATTTTGCAAATGTTTGCAACTATTTGCAATGTCCAATGTCATCCATTCTGTGATTCTGTAATGGATATGGAGAAATCAGTTCTTCCAATGGGTATGATGTGATCTCAAATTGTGGGGCAAGGGCTGTTGGGAATTATAGATCAAAATGGGACTAAGTTTACTATGTCTGGAAATAAAGAGTCAATATCAGATTAAATGCAAAGTGTGTTTAAGTCTGGGCTTGAATTAAAGAATGCACAAGACAAAGGAACCCCAAAAATATGTATGCAAAATTAATTCTCAGATATCTTTACTGGGACTGAGCACAGAGATTTTTAGCACTGCCCAGTAATTCATGGCATCGGGAACAGCCTTTGTCATGAAACTGAAGTCTAACCTAACTAATAACGGAAATAAAAAAAAGAAGTTTACCAACAGAGTGAATTGATGAGCAATAGCAGGAAATAAATAGGTATCTCGGGTAATATCTAGGACTTGAAATGTTCAATAAGTAAAATTGCCTACATCTAGCAGGACATTTTTAGTGATATGCCTGAAGCTCAATATTTTTAAACATCTTCTGTCAGTTCTGGCACATTCTCCTAGATAAGAAGAGTTCAATATGCACTTCCAATACACCATATGGGAGCAAATACTGTTGCAGACTACCCTGTGGCTTAAAATCTGTTCCTGATACTTTTTTTTCCCACAAGAAAGCATTACAAATACCTGAAGGAATACAGGACATAGCCTCACTTGACAGTGTCCTTAAAAGGCAAGAATTAAAAAATGAAAGATTGCTCAGAGCATCTGACAGGGCTCAAGGAGCAGAACTGAAATCTGAGGGGTAATTTGACAATCATAAAAATAATATTACTAAGAGAAAACCTGGCTAAAATAACACAGAAGCAGCATAGAGGCAGTGAACTCTGGAGGGATGTCAGCCCGAGCTCATCTCCATGGCCACATACAGAGAAAAGGGCCTGAAATCCCCTCCTGGGAATGGCCTTCTCTAATTTAAAAGGCTTAAAGGAAGTTTTCATCTTTGCCTGCTTTTACACCAACAGGCAGATCAAGTTTCCTACAAACACCTGTAAAGACAACATAAGGTACAGTACGTTTGCAAGAATAAGATGCATTTTGGAAGTTAGTGACACATGCCCCCAGAACACTTGCTGAAATGGAGTTTTACTGCGCACAGGCAGAGAGGAATGACCAGTGCAGACGAGCTTGGCAAGAACTGACAATGAAAATATTATATACATGGAGATGAATTACAGCTCTGGAAAACTGGTCTTTTTTTAAAAAAAAAAAAAAAAACATTACTGTATGGTCTATCAGCATTGTATAAGCTGCAGCACTAGCTACTCACAGCAGACACGCTCCTGAGAGCATCTGATCAATCTGTTCCCAAGAACAATACAATACAAGAGAATGGCATAGAGCAATAACTACGGTGCTGAAGAATTAACTGATCTCAGAAACGATGCAGAAAGCATTTACAGGAGTGATAATGAAAGATAGGATAGTTGTTGCAGAAAGTCATTAAGTCTGGCTCTCTTGGGTGACTGTGGAATTATATACTAAGCCTGTATTACCAATTCAAATTACCATGGTTTTCTGTAATTGCTGGCTTGCTATTTATGGGTGAGGAAAGAGTGCTGCTAGCAGCGCTGCAGCCTGACCTGCTTCTAAGGACACAGGAAGGTCACAGCGGTATGCAGAAATGCAAAAGAAAAACGTGACCTACTGTACTGGCCAGTATTGGTTGCCTCTGTCAAATCTGGTGAAATTTCATTACAGGAAAAAAACACAAGACGAGTTAGGACCATGGTCCAACAGAGGTGTCTATGACCTCTTTCTTCGAGGAATGAGCATGTGGAAGACCTCATCTTCTTCAAAATTGTCAGAGTATGAGTTTTGCAACACAACAGTAACAATAGATAGTTTTCTGTTGGTAGAAAAAAAATGTGAAGGATTAGTACAGTTCTTTCATCCAAAGGAGTTTATGTGAAAATGGTTAAGTTTGCCATTTTCCTCTTTCTTTTTGTTCCTTCAAATAAAAATACTTAGAAACTAATATTCCTCTCTCTATTTAAAGGCCACCCTTAGGCTTAATCCTGATTCTCTTTAAATCAAAATGAAACTAACTGGAAAATTGTGATAATGAAATCTCATATATCTTGAGCCAGTCTTAATCCTTTGGAGGATGTAACTAATGCAAAAAAGACTAAAAACGACTTTGCTATATATGAGAGCCAGTCTGTGCTGCTTACTTCTCCATTCAGCTTTGAAGTTTGCCGCTTCTCAGCCCTACAACCAGTCAACACCACTATATAACAATATAATCTCTACGTAACAATAGCAAAAACTAGCAGTGGTGAAACCTGTGAACTCTTTTCAAATGCATCTACTGGCATTAATGTGCCTACCTTGCAGCCAGTTCTGCGTGAGGAGGAGTGTGAAGGGGATCCCACTCTTCACTGTCACTGTGCTGGAGGAGAAATTGGGAACAGATGGAAGAGCATGTGATAAGAGTCGAATTGGAGAAGTGCCCCTTCCTTACTCAAACAATAATAAATAAAAGGTTTTATTTCATGCAACTGCACCCTGCCTGCCATGGTTCATCCATACCTGCCAATTTATTAATATTCACATCCCTTCCCCCAGCACAAATGGAGACCGCCCAGGTAACTCAAGTCCCTTACACAACAGTTGTTTCAGTAAGAACAGCATGCACTGGTGACATCTAGCGGGCACAAGAAACGAAACAAACAAACAAATCAAGCCAGGTGCTGAAAAATTGAGCATGTGAATATAACTTGTCCTACACTATACCTACAAAATGTTGCCTTCGATCTCTTGTGCTTTATTTCTGTCTTGGCATGAGATCAGCACCATAAATCTGAACCCAAACATAATATCTTTTAGTGTTAGGCTCCTCCAGAGGTCAAGCAATGTTCTAGGGTTAGCCATTCCTTGTCTCCTCCCCATTTTCACACCAGGCACAAGAGCTCTGACGATCTGTTAAAAGCAGAGACAACCTGTTATATCCCAAGTGATTTTTAAAATAACAGATTCTTTGGGAAGAAGAATAGAGTCTGCAGCATCGTCTAAGAGCCCTTATTTATTTGCCATGAAATCATGCTATTGACATGGAATTCTGTTCATAGAAACAAACTCAAGTGGGCCTGGCCTCTTCAAATGAAGAGAAATAATAATCTTAAGTACTTAAGCTCATTATTTGGGTGGCTACCTGTCCCAAGAGATGTTTTTTGCAAGTTTCCTGACTTCTGTATCTTAGAAATGACTTGGATGAGGGAACAGAGTGCATCCTGAGCAAGTTTGCAGATGATACCAAACTGAGAAGAGTGGCCGACAGTCCCGAGGGCTGTGCTGCCATTCAAAAGGACCTGGACAGGATGGAGAGTTGGGCAGAGGGGAACCTCATGAGATTCAACAAGGACAAGTGCAAGGTCCTACATCTGGGGAGGAATAACTCCAGGCACCAGTACAGATTAGGGGTTGACCTGCTGGGAAGCAGCTCTGTGGAGAGGGATTTGGGAGTCCAAGTTAACCATGAGGCAGCAATGTGCCCTTGTGGCCAAGAAGGCCAATGAGTTCCTGGCCTGCATCAGGAGGAGTGTTGCCAGCAGGTCGAGGGAGGGAATCCTGCCCCTCTGCTCAGCTCTGGTGAGGCCACACCTGAAGTATTGTGTGAAGCTCTGGGCTCCCCAGTACAAGAGGGATGTGGAGCTTCTAGGGAGGGTCCAGCACAGGGCCACAAAGATGATTAAGGGACTGGAGCATCTACTGTATGAGGAAAGACTAAGCGAGCTGGGCCTGTTTAGCCTAGAGAAGACCTACAGGAGATCTGATAAACACATATAATACCTGAGGGAAGAATGTAAAGGAGATGGGGCCAAACTCTGTGGTGGCCAGTGACAGGATGAGGGGTAATGGGTACAAGTTGAAACACAGGAAATTCCGTCTCCATGTGAGGAAGAACTTCTTTACTGTGGGGGTGACAGAGCCCTGGAACAGGCTGCCCAGAGAGGTTGTGGAGGCTCCTTCTCGGGAGATCTTCCAAATCCACCTGGATGCTGCCCTGTGCCACGTGCTCCAGGTGTCCCTGCTGGAGCAGGGGGGTTGGACTAGATGGTCTCTAGAGGTCCGTTCCAACCTCAACCATTCTGCGAGTCTGTGAAATGTAGATGTACAGCTTATTTGCTATGGTGGATTTTGGTTTTTTTTTTTCACTTGCATTAAAGTACCCATCCTGGTGACAAGAACACCAGGCCTTTTCTCTTTCATAAGTACCGTCTCCACCCAGCTCTAGCTGTTGTCATCCTGCTTCTCTCACCTCCTTTGCCTTTGGGGAGGATGAAGCTCTCTGATCGAACTGCAAACTAAAAGGAATGATGCTGGAAATGAAATTCATTCCACTTAGAAGCTCAGACAAGGGAGATGGAAAGGGGACCGAGTAAATGTTTATATCACTTTGAGTTTTCTAGACTACTTTTTTTCTATCAGCAGAAGATGCTCTTTCTTAGGACTAAAGTCTCAGCTTCTTTGTACATCAATGCATCACTATAAGGACTGCCAGGATTCAAACGTTGACTATGAATCTAGTATTACCAGAGCTCAAGCATAGGAGCTCCAAGGAGTTTGCTCTCTTTAAGGAGACTAGAGACCTTTACGCAGAGACAGAAGTTGCTTATAGGCACTTCTTGGAGCTGCTAGTCTTCATGTATAACAATTTTATGCATCTTTTACTTATTCCTTTTTACTCTAAAGGAAATATTTTTAATTCACTGTCCTAAACTTCAAAGCAAAAAGCTTTGAAGTATTTTGAAACAAGAATTTCCACACTAATTCATAGCCAGAAGCATTTATTCAGCACACGTTTAGGGAACCGGTATCTTATACTTTAGTGAAAATCCTCCCAAGCGAATTATTTGTATAGAGGCACTTTGAAAAAAGTTTTAAGATGAAATAAAAGCAATAAGACAGAAAAACAGGGCTTCCTTCCTATTCAGAGCCCCAGCCCAAATACTCAAAATAAGAGAGCAGTGGTATTATACATTGACCTGCTGACATACCACGTTTTCTGTTGGTCAGAGTCCAGGGATCGAAACCGGGCCCCGTTCCCAGGCGGATGTGTGAGTCCTACCTCCTTCCACTAGGGAGCTGCGTCCCCGCACCCTTGCAGCAGCGGCAGCAGCAGCAGCAGCAATGCCCTCCCGAGCAGGCCTTGGGGTTCAGCAAGCAGACGACCTTTCAGCTTGGGGTCCGCATAGCTCAGACTTGCACGGGGTTCCTCACCCTCGCCGTATGGCAGCAGTGCTCCGTTTGCCCACCTCATGGGGTAGCAGCGCTCCCTGCCTCTGCGCAGTCCCATGGAGGAGATCCTAATCTAAAGCTGCAGAATTTCTCTTTTGCAGTCCTCCCACAACATACCCTCAAAGCACAAATGCTGTGATTACAGGGAAGGAAGCGTTAAGGAAGCTCAGATGGAACTACCCCCAGGTAACCACATGATGCCCTACTGCAGGAGTGGGGAGATATCCCTGTGAACTTTGAATAGCAAACCAAAATACATTTCTGAGGCTGGAGCTTCTATTATGTTTTTAAAACCATTGCGTTTGCCTAATTAAACCATTTGCTTACACTTGTATATAATCCTGCCGCACTGGTGCCTGCACATCATTAGGCAGGTTAATGATGCTGGGTAGAGGAGTTTGGTTTTCTTTCGCTTTGACTGCTTCTGGTTTTGCTATGCCATTGTACATAATTCTTAATATTAAGCTTTTCTCTAAGGATCCTTACCTTGTAGTTAAAAGCAAAAATAGTTAATGATCTGGAGCACAAGGTGTTCTGCACTTGATCCACTGAATTGTCTTCTACTACTGTAGAAGTACTGTACTTGTACTTCATGTTGTTCCTGCTTCCCTCATAACTGCACCACCTGCAAAATGACCCTTACCTTCCCAGGCATAAGAACAACCATTTTCCTCAACCGATTCCCCTGTTCCTAGTTCCATCACTGCAAGCAGCAGGTGGATTCTGCAGCACGTACATTCCTCCTGTTACTAAAGGAACAAGTGCTCTTGTTTGCCAAGTGAATGCACTGAAGTTCAATCTTTCCCATTATCAGTAGGGACTAAAAGTTGTCAAATATTTATATTTAAATAGAAAACAGCTCCAAAAAGGTGTCAAATATTTATGTTTAAAAAGAAAACACCTCCACTCTGCAGCTATACCCACTATTGGTACAAGGGGAAAAAGAAAGCAGTATTTGCCCCTGCTTGCTGCCTTGGGAACCAAAAGATGACTGTTTTAAATAGCTACTGAATGGAAAAAGAAAAAAAATGTAAAAGACATAAGAGAAGAAGGGTTTATTTTGGTATTTCAGTTCTCAATTAAGGGAATCAGATGCACACACTAATTTTGCCAGAGCAGAGCATATGCAGTTCTTACATACATCTTTAAGTTGTTCAGAAGTCTTACTACTTCCAAACAGATTTATTTAAAAGGACACAGTTAACCATCAGAATAAGAACAATATGTCTTGAAAGTCTGGAGACACACTTAGGTCTGTATTCTTTTTCTCATTAGCACTTTGCAATCAATCAATTTGATTTATGTGTTACGAAAGTTTCTTGCCCCATCCTTAAGCAAAAGAGGGGAATAGAGAGAGCAGACAGGTGTATGAGAAAGAATGCAAGAGCCTACATCTGTGTGCCTGCCCTTACCACTTGCTCCTTATCAAAAGGCAGACATTTTCCGTTCAACTTTGTCCCCAGGTCTGCAAGAAGAGAACTGTTTCCTTCCCCAGGTAACAGCAGCACATCTGAAGCAAAACTAAAGAGCAAAACTAAAGAACAAAACTAAAGAACTGCATTCGCGTGTCCGTTAGTGCTGATATGATGCTCGAGTTTTTTCCTTTTCTTTCCTTTCTTCCCCCTCCTCTTAGCAACATTTATAAAATCCAGCTGTTGTACTCATCATAATATGGACAGTCACCAAAGATGACAAAGGAGACTAGATTAGTCTCAATGTCCTATTTCTTATCCATGTCACCAGCTTATAATTTGAATTACATCTGAATGTTGATTAGATCAGGTCTCATGACAACTAGTATCCAGTGCTTGTCAGTTAAAAGGAGCATAGCTAGCATAGTGAAAAAGTGGATAGGTAAAGCATTAAATCCAGAAAATCTCAGGCTTCCATGACATCCTCCATAAGACATTTACTACATGGTTTAAAAGCCTCATAAAAATGTACAATGAAATAGTGCCTCAATTCTCAGTTCAGAACAACGCTTCAAGGTAAAAAAGAATAGAATCTGTTTTTGTGACCAGGAGGGAATCAAGTGTTGGAATATGGCTGGGATTTGAGTTGTTACATGTTGACTCTTAAGAAAAAAAAAAAAAGGCTAAGTTTTTTTTTCATATCTTATCCAAAATTATTTCCTTGAAACAGAAGATTCCTCTTAGGAATTATTGTTTCAGGTGAAAAAATTCAAAGCTTTTGACATCTGTCCCTTTCAATTTTTTTCTGTGATGAACTTCACTACACAATAGTCTGAGAATAGAAAAGCCACCTGCAATGTGTGACATCCAAGGTGAAAGGTGAAGTGTGAAACAGATACAGCAGGGCTTTGTTTTAGGACTCCTCTATTTTAATAAGCAGATTTTAGTTTCTCAGGGATGGTTCTGTCTCTGGACTCACAGATTTTCTGAGGAAAATGTCACTAAAAACAGCCTTTCACTAAATGTTTTGGCTTTGACCATTTCTTTTTTCTTTCTTTTGTCAAAAAAAAAGAAAAAGTAACTGAAAAGTCTCAATCAGCTCTGTGTCTACAACTAAGTAAGAGCAATATATCCTGGAAGCAAAAGAGATTGGCTGTTAGTCACTTATAATTATTTCTAGGTCCCTGGCTGCTTGTGTGCAAACCTGGCCTGGAGGTTACAGCCACAGCAATGTTGAAGGTTACACAGTCAAAACGTGAACACAGCAGAAGGAGACTATTAACCTTGAGGAATACACCTCCTCTGCTTCAGGTAGCTGACTTTAAATGTTTGTTTAAAGAACTGACACTTCACATCATGCACTGATGCTGTGTAGTCTTTTTCCAATTATTCGATCAAACTTTGGGATTTAAAGCTGGAGGCTTTAAACCACATGCTCCTTCAAACTTATTGAGTTCTGATGTCTCATATTCATACCTTTAAAGCATGCAGATACTGTAGTGATGAGTGGTGACAGTAAGGAACAGTTTCCTCCACTAGCTACTAGTACTGGGAGAGATGTACAGCATAGCTTTAGGTATTCAGTTTTTGATCCAGAGCTTTCTACATCATCAGCAGATCCTCTAGAGATCCATTCAGAGCTCTTACTCACATTCTCATTCTACTCACAGTAGGCAGATATATACAGAGTCTAGATGATGGAGTAACCCTACTCCCCATCATCCTTATGTTTCACATTGTCAAATCCTGCCTGCTGGGTAGGATGGAGCACCTCCAAGAGAGAAACACTACTGTGAAGAGTAGCAAGCAAACTTATCACATTTAGGACAGTAAACTATAACAACATTTTTATTCAGGGAAGCTTTTCTTATTTGCTGTCCTTTCATAAATGTGGGGAAATCAAATAAAGCAGCTTTACAAGAGCAGCATATTAAGTAGTAGCGGTTGACATATATTCCTTTTATTACAAATAAGATAAGAGTATCCTGATGAGTTTGCTGTGGGAAAGGGTAAATTAACAGGTTGTGTTGCATGAAAGAAGAAATCAAAACTAAATTTTAATAGCTTCAGCCAATCATTAGAATCAGAAGGAAAAAGAAAAAAAAAGAAGCAGGGGAAAAAAAGAAAGAAAAAAGAAAAGAAGCAAGCAAGCCTTTTGTGTAATTGTTTTCCTTGCATGGCAATTACTGGCTAAATACTTTCTGTTGATCGTAACTAGAAGTATTCCTTACCAAAGTTAAACTTTAACTTGCGAGGAACTTCTAGTCTGAAAGCAAAGAGCGTGAGGCCTCTCTGCTGAGGTCCCAGACCAGGAATTCGAGTTCCTCTTTCTGTGCATAAAGCTACAACATTAACCCTGTTGTTTACCTCTGAAACACAGTGACTTTGGCCATATTTCTCTCAGTGCTTTACAGAAAAGGAAGAACTAATTGTGCTCATTTTACAGACTAGAGCTACAGTGCAAGTACAAAGAAGTTAAGAAAGTTGCCCAGGACCAAATGCCAAGGTTGGCCTTGAGCCGAGGTCTTCTGACCTCCAGTTTGCACTGCAGGTGGTTACAACTTCCCTTTTGAACTCGTTTCACTGAACAACACAGAAAATAAAATAAAGCTGTTTAGAAGCTGCTGTTCATTGTTATGCCTTCACCACACCTTATCAAGCATGGCACTAAGTGAAAAGATAGCATTCAGTTTAATCAGCTGTAGGTAAAAGTTTTCAGCAACTGAATTTCAATTGACCTCTTACAAGATCTCTAGATCTGCCAAAGCAGTTGTATTTTTTTTTAAATTATCGCCAAATATAAACTAAATCGGATGCATTGATCTAATGCAATTTCATAGGTGCTTTTTTGAAGTACCTCTTGAGACAGGGCTGTTAATTATTGCTGAAGTGGCATGGCAGAGGTCAGTACACCGATAACAGATACACAGAGTGGTTTTAACTCTTTGGTATCAGAGACCTCAACGGACAAAACCTAGCTAGACAAGTGATTAGGCAAAGACTTCATCTGGTACATTGGTTTCTTAATTGAGTGAGCAGGATTTTAAAAACGATTTGAAGAGGGCAGTGGACAAAAGTGCACGGGAAGATAATAAAATGGCTACCTGGATAAGGAGATGAAAAATGAGGGGTGTGAGGACACCTTTATTCATAAATATGGTCACAGTAAAGGCAAGGAAAGAGAAAAAAAAAAGTGGGTGAAGCTAGTCCTAAATAGTTCCATAAGAGCACAATAAGGATAAAGAGCTGAAAGTTTTAATAGACTGAACGAGGTTATCACTCAATTAGCATAACTTAGAAGATAAATATTATGATCACAATACAAACCACAGAAAACAAAACTTATTTGAGAATGGGAAAGAAATGGAGATGTTGCTCTACTTAAAGTTTACATATGCCTGCTATGAAGTCCAAAATATAGGAAGAACTGGAGGAGCTGAAAATCTTTGAAATCAAGGGGACATCCCTCAATTTTTCCTAAAGGAGGAAACAACAAACAGACAGGACTTCACTACCTGAAAAAACAGGGAATTTGCTGAAAAGTCTAACAGGAAAAGCTTTTATAGCAATGGCATGGATCAAATTACTTCAGTGCAGAGAGAAAGAAATAAAATTGTGTAAGGCCACCAACTCGGGTAAGTTGCAAATTCCTTATTGACTTCAAACACAAGACAAAAGCCTATAAAAAGCAAACTATGGGCAAGAAATAGCAAAATAATGAATTTTATAAACAGTTGCAGAAAAAAAATAAGAAAGTGGTGATACAGTTCTGAGCAGACAGGGAAATCTGTCAGCTCATTAGCTGATATCAAGAAATCTTAAGTACTTTTTATTTGATTTGCATCAGTTCTCTCTAAAATGGCTAGATGTTAAGTAGTTGCCAGCATAATTAATACCTGAAAGTAAGGGTGATATTTTAGCATAAGCAGCTAAAAAGCAGGCTAGAAAAAGCACAAAAAAGGTGGACAATACAAATTAGGTGAGGCCGTGGAGCTTTGTTCTGAAACTGATCTGATTAGAGCTGTTCTTTCTAAGAACCTTTAGAAAAAAAAATCAAAACCAACAAATGACTGAAAAGATCAGATTGTTATTCTGCGAAGAACGGAAAGTGGTAGGGAGGGAGGGAGGGAGGGAAGAAGGGATGGAGTTAGCACATTACAAACCAGCCACCTCACCATCAGTATTTCCCCAAATGTTTGCAGTCAGAATACGTTCTGAAATTACCTCAAAGCCGACACTTAACAGCTAGAATGAGTTTGACATGATTTGTTATTAACAAATTAACCTATTCTCTTTCTGTGACAGGGAAACAAGCCTTCTGCCAATGGGTGAAGTAGCAGATGTAGCATCGCAAGGTTTCTGATACTGTCACAGATGATGCAGGTCTCAACTGAAGCTTTTTGGACATTGCCTTGCCTTCCCAAAGAAGTGTTCAAATTTCTAGGAATTTTATTCAGGAGGAAAGACTCGATTTTATTGATTTGTCTGACAAACACAAGAACAAGCTGAAATATAATAAATATTGAGGCAGCTGACAATTACCCCTTTGCTGTAGTAAAGTACTTTTTCCATGGATGAGCTGCGCTTGGGAGCATCATCCAAGCTGGTGCTGTGGAAAATCCAGCTTACAATACACAGTGGAAAAATTCCCACATAGAATTATTTGGTAATGAGCAATTGTAAAATTCTACAGGATCAACTTTTTATTCATTAGCAGACAGGTATCACAAGCCAAGCAACATATTAACTCCTGAACCGACTGGGGTGAGGAAATGACACTGGTTACTCTGGAAAGTTCCTCAGAGGAAGAGACCCTTGGAAACTGGATAGTCATGTATGCTAAAGTCATATCTCCCTCTAGCTTTCCTCAGGACAAGCAATTACATTAAACCTTTTATGCTGCTCTCTGACTCCAGTCACACAGGAACACCTGATAATGCAAAATGATACGTTAGCACCCACAGCAGCCACTGAACTGCTGCGAGGGTAGTTGGTGAATTGCAGTAGAGCACAAGAGCGGCCTCATTTCTTAACTTCTCTGTAAACATGGGAGAGTTGCTGCAAAGTCAGCTCCTTTGCAGCAGGGATTCACTGTTAAAAAGGGAAAAGGAACAACCACCTTGTTGGTGCCTCCTATTATGGAAGTAGAATTGTTTGATGAAAAAATACCAAAGGGATGAATCCATCCTGAAAAATGCTGAACCAAATGCCTGGGCATAATTCCAGAAACAGGGAGAACAAAGTTTCAGTAAAACCAGTAGAGAAAAAAGACCTGGGAAACACAGAGGCATTTGTGAAGGCAGGAGGAAAGAAGCATTTGCTTTTGCCCCCAGCCCTGCAGCAGGCAGCCAGGTGAGACCTCTGTCCACTGTCCTGGCGTTGGGACGTCGGCACGGGTGCGCAAGCACCCCCGCGCATCTGAAGAAACCTGCAGGACAACATACAGGGGGTGCTCCACAAGATGAAGTAAAGGTTCAATCAGGTTATTGTACATGGAAAAGGGTGATAAATGACTGATTGCTTTCGAACTGTGCAACTATTGGTCTCATGTACAAACGTTGTCATTTATTACAACATCAAGAACTGATAATACTTCCCAATTTTGATCCTTGGAGATCCCTGCTACTGAGGGAAGCTAATAGCTTGCATTATAAGATTTAGATTTCCCTCACGCTATCTGTGCATCATTAATCTCATTGCTTCGTATTCTCAGTTCCGTTTCCTAACTGCCAGTTCTAGTGTACTTCCAACTGTTTTACAGTGAAGACTTTACGGATTACAGGAGATTTTGCCTTTTCTGTTAATAGCAAGATAAACTTAGATCTGACTGACTGGATAGGAAAGGATAGAGAACCAAAGTTAACACACCATCTCTTTCCCATTAGGTTTTTTTTCCAACTGTAATCCAGTCTCATCCTAGCTTGACTTCCTCTCCTTTCAGTTCTTAGCAAAAGTTCAGGTATCTAGAAACATTTTCAAATACTACCACAGGCACAGCAGTCATTGCCCCCCAAAAGTTATAGCTAATTCTCTTCTTTTGAAATGCACTAATCATATACATATCCATACTGCACAGACCTTTAAACCATGCTTTTAATCAGAGAATTACCTTCAGCAATATCTATTAAGGTATATATAAGTCAGATTCCTGTATTTGGCTTGCATGCAGCTAGAAAGGGATAGCACTGCCCAATCTTCTCCCCTCAAAACCCTGGAAGTTTTAAGAAGTTTTAAGGCGGAGTGGGAAGAAAAACCAACCAACCAACCAACCAACAAAAAAAAAAAAAGAAAAAAAAAAAAGAAAAAAACCCACAAGCCTCTAAGAGCATAGTTACAGGTAAAAGAGTCTCTCTTCTCTTTTAGTATCTATAAACAGATGTTGGGCAACTAAAGAGAATACTCCTGACATACTAGAAGGGGTTCAGAATGTCTATTTAAGTAAAGAGTTTTAGATGCAGTCTTCTCCTAAATATACTGTGTCATGCTTAGTAAAACTATAGACAGAGTTCTACATGGCAGCTCTGCAGGCCTGAGAGCAGAATAAATTCTGTGAAGCATCCCCCAAACTTCCTGAAGTGGCCATAGATGACCCCATGCTATGACACTCTTTCATATTGACTTACATCGTCATCTAATATCATTATCTTAGACAAGAACTATTGTTTACACCTTTTAGTCATCAGTAATAACAGCATAGATATTTAACAATTTGATTCGATAAAATAGAATCATAGAATCATTATGGTTGGAAAAGACCTTCAAGATCGTCAAATCCAACCGTAATTGAATTTGCATAGAATTTGCTTAACCACAAAAGATAAATTTGCTAAGAAAGTACCTAAAGGATAAGCTTTCAGTAGATCTAAATCAACTTAATTGCAATAAAAATTCTTTAACTCTTAAGGAAACTAGCAGGGGATCCGGCCACCAGGAATAGTAGCAGATATGGCAATGTCAGCTTCTCTATGACAAGAAAAGGCTATTTTTTGGCCACAAATATCTGTTCAGCAATTATTGTCAGTGGGTAAAGTAGGGCATTCCAATAGAGCAGGCCTGTTCTAGGCCCAAGAATCAGCCACCAAGCAGCTGTATCACACACAAGGACTGAAGGCCTGGGTGATACTTCTATTTGTTAGAACAGAGGCAGCAATGGGAGTAATTTCTGCCCATTTTACAGCGAGAAAAGACCAGAACTACAGCAGCTACTAGACTCACCATTACCAGCGCCGTCTTCAGCATTTCAGAGGGTGTCTGCATTGGAAGAGTTGCACTGTCATTTCTCTTACGACAGAATCAGGAAGGTTTCCTACCACTTCAGGCAATCCACAGGAGTGGATTTCTTCTGGTGAATCTCCCACCCCTGAAGGTTCCCTGAAAGACATTATCCATCACCTTTCTCTTCAGAATCATGCACTCAAAACGGCTTAAATCATTAGATAATATATGCAATGTTTTTGACTTGCCTGGACTGCTGCCAGATGCACCTGGTGTGGGATGCACCTGCTTCCCAGGATGGCTGTCTCTTTTCATGAGGCAGAGGAAGAATCTCGCATCTCGCCCAACATTAGTAATGTTCGTCAGGCAGAACAAGTGGCACCTAATGCAAGCAATTGTCATGACTTTGGAAGGTAGGAGTAAGTAAAAAGGCTTTGTAAAATATTACTGCCTAATCTCATCTGCCATGAAAACGAGTTTAGAAACTTTTGAATTAAGTCATTGGCAAAACACTGAGAGGGATGAATAGTCCTATTCCTTCCATTTGCTGCTAGGTCCCACATATGCAGACTCTGGTATGATTTCAGGAACGGCTGGCAAGCCCTCACAGGACTATTAGTACAGACTCCTATGGGAAGCAGAGTGATAGGAGGAAGATCTCAGTAAGGCAGGTGGGAACTCTCAAAGGGAGACAGGACAGTGTAGCACTTAGGAAAATTCTGTGGCATCTCATGAACTCTGAGGAGTTCTAGTGTCTCTAGCTGCATTTGACACCTTTTTGGAGAATTGTTAATAGCTCCCTGTGGAGAGAGTCATCGTCATGCCTTCCCCATTTCCCCTTTGGAAGACTACAGATGAGACCATGACGTTCATGAAAGGCTTCACCACCTCAAGCGAACCAAGTTGTCAGACCCTGTAAATGCAAATGTGATGTAGTGGGATGTTCTTGCACCTACTGCAGTGCTAAAAAGGTTCTATTTTAACAATGTTATACAGCCTGAATCTCCATATTAATAACTCTAAGGAATAAAACTGAATTTGATGTCTGACTGTGGTACTGTACCAGATAGATCAACTCAAGTTGCATCAAATAAAAAAAATACAGAGAAAAAAGATTTTGAACAGATATAAGCTGTTAAATTTAAGAAGCATTGAGCTTGGGCATCCTAATGCCAAATCTCGAATATAAGGACTTTCTTGCATTAATTTAAAAATAACTTCATTTAAATTTAAAAAGTGAAGTCCCACAGTGAATTAGATAACTGCCATTACCTATAGCATTAACTTTTCATACTGTATTCACTATAGTAATCAGACTAATTACTTTACTAAAAAAATGAGGTGGTTAGTGAGAGATAGGGTCTTTTCCACTAATTCTTGTGTGCAAGTCTTAATTATAAAATTTTCTATCAAATGGTTACAAAGGCAGTTTATTTTAATATTCTGGACTCAATAATGCCATTTACTAGCCACATGAATATTTGTTATCTAAGCAGTCTCACTGAATATAGACATGCTGGCGTGACTTTATAAGATTAGGTTTGTCTTTATAAGATCAGGCTTTGAATTCCAGGGCACCATTATAGCCTCTACTACAAGTTGCCCGTGGCTCCTGTACACGTGGATACTTCCCCATCCCTCCACTCGGAATGGGGGGTAATACACCAGCAGCATCATTAGAGGGGTAGGGAGGTGGGAGGAAGCCCATAAAGGAAGGTGTCAGAAAATATTAAAAGAAAAATCCTGGTATCATGCATCTCAGAAAAACTATTTAACTGATTAGCTGCATTCTTGATGCTGAATCAGATGCAGAATTTTACTGCCACTGCTCTACCTTCTCTGAGACACCCAACCACCACTGTAAAAGCACCAGAAGAAATATTATGGTGACACAAGAGAAAGAAAAGGCTAATACCATAACACTTCTGCCCACACCAACTGCAATAAATTATAAGCAAGTCCACAGTACCATACTGGACAATTAATCTCAGCTCAACAATACATTCTCATGTTCCAGGAACAGGCTGTCCACCGTTCCTGGTCGTTCCCTGGAGGACTGCCAAGCACAGTTTAAGAAAGCATTAAAATATCTTTTTCAAGAACACCCAGGTCATTTTGCAGTACAGTAGCTACAAAACATTTCTTTATTTTTAATTAAAAAAAACACATTTAAATCATCAGGTTTTGTAAAACAGCATATCAAGTGTTTATCTTAATCTTTGTAGTGTAAGCACCTTCAGTTTTCTGCTAAGACAATCAACATAAGTTATTATTTATCTAGTTAGAATATTAACCTACATGGAAATAAATATACCTTTAACCACAGCCATGTAATGCCTACTAAATTATAAAAAAGCTTTTCTGGTGAAAAGTGAAATATAGATTGTGAAAATCTTTTTCTTTCTCCATTTCTCCAGATTTTTTTTCTCAATTTCAGTGAAGACTGGGCTAGAGTTCTAAACTACCAAGAGGAAAAAAAAAAAAAAAAAAAAAAAAGGACAAAGCACTACAGACTACAGCTAAAAAAGACTGCAGCTCAGAGAAGAATAGTTGAAATGACTTACCTAAACTGTCTCAGAATGAGAGCTGGAGCACATACTCCTAAATCAGTTATAATGCACTGGGTTGCCCATAGCATATGTGCCATTTTAAAGGAAAATTATCCACTGAACATGAATAGATTTTTTTTTTTTAATAAAAAGAGAGATGATGAGCACTGAAAAGTGAAAACATAGCTGACAACAGCTTTTTATGCTGATACTATTAATTACAAAATATAGGGTGCAAAATTCAACATTCATAATGATATACACCTTAAAAATACAAAAGTTTACAAGGCAAAATTGCTACAGCACCTGAGATTTTTCTGTAGAAAGCCAGAGATACTTTCTTCAGAAACTGTAATACAATCAACTCAAGTTATCTCAATTTACATAGGAATAGCTGATCCCAAAAAGTTGAAATATACATAATGCTCCAAACTTTTAATTAAGCCTTAGAGACAAATCTGCTACTAAACTATACGTAAAAATTGATCTATATGCATTACATAATTGACTATATTTTATGAAATCCCATCATATTAAAAACAGAGAGAGATAACCTATTAATTTGCTCTGATGAAATTAAAGTTTAAAGGAAAGTCAAAGAACAGAGCACACAACTTGATTCATGCTGACAATTAACTTGGATTACTGAAGTAAAAAACAGGTTTGAACAAAACATTATAGAACACTATGCAGTCATTGAGCTTTTACAGACAGCTAGTGGTTATACATACTTGTAAAAGTAATACTTTAAGGAAATCCTTTTTGATTTCCACTTCAAGAGCTGGGAAGTTGCATTTTTCTGTCTTCTGTTCTGTGTGATTAAGAGTTCATGATTTTGTACATCTAATTATGTGTCATCGTCAAGGTAACCAGTGTACTGCATACCAGTCTTAGAATAGAAACTTTCTTTTTTAATCCCTTGGCTTTGAAGGTTTAAGTAATTGTGTGTTCCACTTAACAACTGAACTCCCAAGACCTCAGAGCAAAGGAGAAAGGGCGTTCTGAACAAAGCTTTTAATAAAACACTGTTCCAATTAGAATGTAAAAATTTATTCTAACATTATTTGATTTTATTTAAGAAGACTATTTAAGTGCCAAATGGTATGAAAAATTACTAGTTCAAATACCAAGATTTAAGGGAGGTTCCTTTAATTCCAGTTATACTTTCATCAGATAAAGTATACTATACATTTGATTTTATTTAATCACTTTATTTTTTTACATTATACCTAGTTAAGTAACTTAATTTTGTCGCGATTAAGTATCCCTTCCCCCCACAATTAACTACTTGGAATTTTCTGGAGTCTTTTTAATCCTTGAAAAACAGTCAAGCATATCTCATTTTGTCCTTTAAGTAAGAATAGCTGGGCAACTTCAGGAAGAAAAGCTTTAGAAGTTATAGTGGAAGAGTTAATATTAAATGTTTGCAGTTTAAAATTTGAATGCAGTTAAATGCATTGTTGGCTCACTTAAAAACAAAAAACACTCACCCTTAAAACACTTATTGAATACAAGGTGCAGTGTTAAAAACAAAAGAAAATGAAACAAAAAGGCAAACCCCTCCACCACAAACAAAAAACCCAAACCGAGAATATTCCTTTCAGTGCAAACACTGTAGTCTTCCCAAAGTTAGAGTACAAATATTTACATTCCAGCGTATCCATACCTACAAGGAATGTTGAATCACATGAGAAAGTATGTCAAAAACCTTTAATCCAATCACAATACTATAGCTTACCCTCTTAAATCGATATCGTGGCTGAAACCTCCATGTTTATCTAGGCACTATAATGTACTGGAGAAACTAATGTACACAGTTGAAAAGCTCTCCCCAAAACCAAGGGCGAAGACTGTGAATTCAATTGCAGGTCCTTAACCAATTTCAGTATGAAATGACAAAAAGAAACCAGCTACTTAGTGTGGAGTGAAAAGAGCACTTCTGTACTGGCATCTTAATCCCCTGTCCCCCCTCCCCAGCTCTATAAGCCATAAAGAGCCTGGCTGCAGACAGCTGCTTCTTATACAAACTCTCCCTGACTGAACACAGCCTTTCTGTAGGCCATTCAGTTTTCCTGTGTGCAAAAGTTAAACTTCTAGCACAAAAATTCAAACCAGAAGGAAACGCATGATGCCGTGTGAAGGGAAGCAGGCATGTTACTTTACTCACTGAAATATGCTTGGCAGGTTCATCTCAAGTACTACTTTTGTGCTTTTAGAATTATTAGTTAGGATTCCAAAGAAAAGTTTAAGAAGGCACCTGTTACACTTCCTTAATTAGCTGCCCATTTTAATAATTTTGGTACTATTTGTCACAGTACATTAGAAAACAGCAGCATGAAGAATTAGATGGACAGGAATTTTAGGTTTTGTGCTCCTTTAAAAAATGTAAGTGTTTCTAAAATGAAAGGCACTCAAGACAGAAACTCTCTCTCCAGTTCGTATATGGATGGCCGACACGTTTTGCTCTTCATTCGACATAAAGGCACTGTACAGTCTCTGTTTTGACCTTCTACATCAATATCAAGTAATGAGGGCATGTGGCAGTTAGTTCTTTCCTCAGTATCTGGTAAAAAGTTCACATTTGGACCTGTGTTGCCCTCTAAACATTCTGGGTCTTTAGAGTTTGGTTTAATTATACGTGGAAGAATCTGCCATGCATCAATTCTACTTCTTACAGATGAAGGTCGAGGCCTTGATATGATATTGATAGCTCTTTGTTTTTCAGGTGAAATACCATCATGATTGCTTCTTTCTTGAAGAGATGGAGAATGTAGAGTTCTGGTAACTGACAGAGTTGGTAACTTGAGTACATCATTAGTTGAAGCAAATCCATTAGCTAGGAGAAAAGAAAAACCAAAAAAAAAAAAAAAAGGTATGTTAAAACATGTAGCTTTAGGATTTCTTTGCCATCTGTAAAAGTGGATTGCCATAAGTAATATTGATTTTTTTTCCCATAAAATATTCAAAAATTAAAAGCTCATATATATTAATGGCAAATCTCCAAAGGAAGGAGCGTTATTACTCAAATAACTTCTATATATAATCTCTCTGTCAAAGAGATTGGCAATTTATTTTTCATTGTTACAGAGATGTAGAGAACATTAACCAAGCATGTAGAGAGCATTAACCAAGCAATGACTGGATGAATATTAATTCTGGAATAAAGCCCCACAGTTTTGACAAATTACTCAAATAATTTTAAGATATCATGACTCTATTCATACAATACCGTAAAGAACATTGCATCGAATCTACTCTAGAAAACCATTATTAAAATTCACAACTTCCATTCTTACAGAGTCATTAATCACAATAATCAAACCAGTTTTAATGACCATTTTGTAGCAATAGCTTAGCTTAAAGATTTGTTGAGCATGTGATGTAACTCCTAGGTCAGGCAAGCAAATCAAAACACACCAGATCTGTTTTTCTAGAAGTTAATAAATGGACAAGTGAAAATGATGTTAGTATTTTAATATATTAAGTAAGTGTATGCTTTTCCCAGACTCCTGAAGCTGACAATGCAGTTTTACTTTATTTTACTGATAATGCTGGTGTTGTCTATTTCACAAAAAAAAAGCATGTTCAAGCATAAACTGCTTGAAAAGACTCATGAAACCTGTTTTTTTCCATACTGGAGAAAAATCAGTACCTACTTACAACTAACTTGCCCATACCCACAGAGTAAGTTACTGTTCAAAGGGTATGATAACTTAGAGTTCAGAAACAGAGGACTTGCTGCACACAGTTATGGTGGCTCAGCTAACCTATTTGAGAGTGTAGCAAAGAACTTAGTGAGCAACTAGTGAACAGTTACTGCCTCGAAATTCTCCATTTCTTTAACAACAAAAAAAAACAACAAAAACACCCCAACACATCTGAAGTTCTTAAATACCTACCTGTGGTCTGAAAATTGTTCCCATCTGATAAGGTTCGTCTGTGTCTCAACACACTTAACTTTGACAAAGAATCATTTGGCACCTTCTGAGATTCTTGTTTCTGACACAGATTGAAAGGTTGATTCTTCAATGGTGTAGAAAATGTGTCAGCAGCCAGCTGTAACCTCTGCTCTCTCTTACTTTCAGGAGTTTCAGATGGAATGTCATCAGTGGAACTACATGGATCACAATCATCAAGCACAGTGCTTATAAATGCATCTTCATTGTCTGCCTGAAGTAGGCATTTTGTGGAAATGGAAGGCATAGAAAGAAGATTCACAGTATTTGCAGCTGGATTTAAGGATGGAATACTTGTTTCCTCTTTCTTGGACTGCAGTCTTGTAGGGCTGGCGCTCCTGCGAAATTTTGAAGCACGCTGGAATAGTCCATCACGCTTTTTCTTCTCATCCTTTGGCACAAGGTCATCTGAACCTTGTGATTTGTTCAGCTCTCTGATATCCAAGCCCAGGGCAACAGATGCAAGGAGAACTGCACACCCATACAGCACTGAATCAGTCTTCTTTTTCTGCAGTGTTCTGCTCAGACTGTTTGTAGGTGTCATTTGAGGAGTACTGTTTGTCGAACTAGCAGAGGTTCCTTCTTCAAAGCTCTCAGGTTCTGCTGTGTTCTCTCCCTGATCATCCTTCCATAGAGGTAGATTAATATAGGCCTGATTTGACAGCTTTATTGGCTTTGGTCTTTTGGTGTCCAAACCCTCAGGGAGAAGTCTCTTATCAGTACAGACACCTATAAAACATTGCACTGGACTTTAAGATCACAAATAAGCCATTTATTATGATGACACGTCTACATAAGTACATCCACTTATTTGCACATATATCAATCCTGATAGATACTGTGTGTCCCCTTTAAATACACTAAGAAGCTAAGAGACTCATATGGCAAGATTGAGAAGTGTTCTTAGCCTAAACCTTTTCTTGTTCCCTTGATAGTGCTTATGGTGACAAAAACACCACTTGGGTAGTTTCATTGTTTTAGCAACTCAAAAGCAGAATGTGATAAAAGCAATTTGCAGATTTATCTTCCTAAATAAGTAAGCAAACTGGAAAGAAATCAGGTTGGAACTCCCCCTGATATCCTCCAAGTCTTAAGAACCAGTCTTCATTGGTAGGAAAGCTCAAAGCATCTTCCAATTTTTACTTATTTGGAGCAAGTGAAAAGCAGATAGTGTGATTTCATTTGCTGTAAAATATCAGGATTTGCAACACTTTTGATACTGCTTTTCAAACAAGATAAATATTTCTGTGCATGGATTACAGCTAAGTAATATAAGGTACAGAAATAGCCAGATAGCATCTGTAATACGTTCTTGACAATATTTTCAAATGCAATTAATTCCAAAATCCAATGAGTTACTAGAATCTTTTCCAATTAACTGAGCAATTTGAAGCAAATGTGACATTTCCTATTTAATGAGTGAAACTGGTCTTGCCCATCTAATGATGAATAAAAGGGAAGACATAATTTGACTTAGATGTGTTATTCTACTGCAAAATATGAATGAGTACTATAGAACACATATTTCAGTATATAAAATGCAAAGATGTATACTTGTAGAGTCTTTTCTGTACATAGGACTGTACATAGTAGGCTATTAAATCTGTAGAACTGCTAATTATGAGGTCTTGATTTACACCCCTAGAAGTACACATAAAGATGAGAAAGCATTTCTCCTGGGCAAGGCAGGGTGTGGAGAAAAGGGAATCAGTGTCCAAACAGCTTTGTTTTCCCTCAGGCACCTGACAAACTTGGAGTTGCTATGGACAACAAGTCATAGCACAGTTCATTTCCATGACTGTTATAACTTTCTTTTTTTGGGATAAAAGAATTGCTGCTGGAGAAAATAGGTGCAAATATATATTATAAATATTGTACAAGTACAGCACATGTAAAGCAATAGGCAGAAAACATTACAGCTATAACATTCCTGATCCTAAGAATACTAAATAGGAAAATCATAAGGAAAACCATTCTATCGATCCTGAAAAGTTGCCTAAACAACTTTAAGATTTGGAATCTAATTTTTTTCCCCTCCTCCAAAATTGAGAAAGTCCCATTTAAAAAGAAAGCAGAGAACTAATATGTCCGAACAGATTAGGCTAATGGCTTACCCGCTGACAATAAAAGTAATTAATAGACATTTAAATGTCAAGCAAATTACTATTTTTTTTCCAAAAAGGCTGTGCCTGCAGACCTCATACAAAGATCAGCATTTCAAAAATTTGGAAAAAAAAAAAACAAACAAAAAAAACTGTAGCACTGCTTGCACACCACAAATTTCTTAGATGCTAATAATGAAAATGAAATGAGTTTAACACTGTTTTTTTAGTATATGTAAGGGATTTTTTTTAAAACACTGAGGTAAAGTACCTGTAGCAAGACAACATTCATGAGTTTTGTACAATATCTGAGAAACTTGAGCAATGCTGCTCATAATACTGGAAGGAGACTTAATACCATTATGTGACAACTTTAGCTTTTTCAGAAGTAGCTCTTACCTTGGTCTGCAAATAGCGAAGCTAAAGGAACTCCCTTCTGATTTTTCATTAAAAGAGTTGACCAAGGGTTGCTGCCATCTGAAAGGGGTCTTATTCTGAAATAACGATGATCATTTTGTTATTACAGATGCTACCATGCTTATGTATGCTTTGACAAAAAATTACTAAAAATCTTTCTTTTTAAACAATAAACACGCAGCATACAACTTAAAACAGTACAGTTATCCAAAGGTTAAAAAAAAAAAAGTTGTATATTGTATGCTGCAGACACATACCATTACATATCAACACATGCCTTATGATCACATATCTATTTTAAGGTGAAACTCCAGAATATAATGGCCTAAGAAGTCAGTCAAAGATAAATCGTAAAATCTGCATATCAGGTTAATTGTTTCAAAGAAAAACAATAAATACTGGAAATAAATTACATAGAGTGACTTTCAAGCATACAAAAACATCATCTAAGCCAGTTTAAATAGATGAACTGAACCAACTAATGCCATAAGTAAATCAGTGGATATCTCGGAAGAAAGGTATTGGAATTATATAGGCTTGAAAAGACAGGATCTCTTGCTTCAGAAAACTCCTAACCTCCTATTTTTAGCAATCGGGGGAAGAAAAAAAAGTCATTTTTTTATCCTACATTTGTCGGTGTGAATAATATTTCTAATGTGGATAGTGCTTCACGGATGCAAAGTCAGTCGGTCTTACTTAATACTACTGGAAGTGCCCACTGGGGGCCATCCTTGCAGTTCCTCAAGCCAGTCCAAGGAAGAGCAAGAATGCCAGGCCAGGAATATCTTGAATGTTCAGCAATTCAGAATCCCCAAAAGTCCCGAGTGTCAAAAATCAGAGATAAAGGATAACAGAGCCACAAAAAAAAATCCTAAAGATAAGCATACATTTTATCCTCAAGCCTACGTTCTGGAGCTATTCCTCCTTAACAGTAGTTCCTAAGTTAATGAATAAATAGGACTGAGGACTCGGTTATAACTATAGAGGCTGCAGAACATTTCTCCCTCACTACGTTGACTGGTTATTCAGTTCCAAAGTTACAAATACAAAATAATTTAGTATTATCAAATGAATAAAACTTGGTAGACATACTTGTCCTTACAATCTGCACGATCCTTTGTTTGAACTGAACTCGGTCCCCACGTACAACCTCTCTTTTTAAAATTTCTCTTCACATCTTCAAATTCTTCTTGGTGACAAGTTGTGCTTCTTCCCCAAGTTCTGTTGCTTTCATCTGAAGTTACTTTGAAACAAAACAAACAAAGAAAAACAAAAAAGACACACTATTAAAAACACTCCTAAGGACAATATATTTGGACAGAACAATTTTCTCCAATGCAAAACCATTATGACAGTACACAAAGAGAAGTAAACAAAAGTGTAGATTATTTTCCCTTATAGCAAGAACCACCACACAAACTGTACAGATCCCCAAAGACTGGCAAGGCAAGAAAAAAAATTTGTGAGCCGACAAGAGCCAAATTTAAAGATAAAGCTGCACAATGATCTTATTTTCCATGCTTACTTTAACCTTAATTTTGCATCTAGTAATTCAGACAAGTGAATTAGACTGAGCACTTAAATTCCAGAGGGAAAAAAAAAAGGTATATGCTATGGAATAATTATGTCATAATAAAGAAAATATTCCAATTCAGACAACAACTAACATATCCTTTTTTATTGCACCAAAACATGATACTTTTAAAGTGTCTATGCTTCATTAAATGCTTAGTCTGTCACTTCAGCTCTACTTTTAAATTAAAAAGAATCAGCACCCTTGAAATATAGTGAAGTCTTGCCTTTTCTCATAACCCCACTGGGAAGTTCATATTCACTTGTGATATCTACATCTTGCTGGTACACATACACACTGTTTCTTCGGCCATTAGTTGTGTGTGTATCTGTTTGGGAAATCACTGAAGAAAAATTAAAAGAATGTAGCAGAGATCTTAGCCAAGCTGGTTTCAGAAAGGGAACTGTGTCCCTTCTTATACTTCTAGCTTTGGGACATAAAAGTCAGACCTAGAAATGCACCCAGTATTTTTGGATAGACAGTTTTTCCTGTAGGGTTTACAGGGCCAACCCCCCCCTTTTTTTTTTTTTTTTTTTTTTTTTTAGGAACAGACTCAGGCAAGGGGATGTTTGCATGTGATCCATGAACTGAAGTCGTAGTCTGCTATCCACTTAACACGGTTACATCTATGATGGAAAGACAAGAGAAAAACAACGTGGCTTGTTAACAACACCATAAACTGTTCTCCATGTCAACTGCCTTGCCTCGCCTGCACTGCACAGCCCTCTCCTCTTCCCTCACCACAGACCCCTTCAGCAGTGCAGCTTGCTTTTTAAGCACAACATAACACTTATTTAAACTCTCACATTCCAAAGACTGATTCTGGCCTTATGGAGATGTTTTTAAAACAGCTGAATTAGGCTTTATGACAAGATTTATTATTAGAATTCTTAATTTATTCTTCAATTAAAAAAACCTCACACATTTATATTTAGAATTAGAACCACTCACAGCAAAGTGAAGTGATCAGGTAACCAGTTGCTAGGTAGGCCTGTTCAAATCATGTGTATTTAAATAACTCTTCGTGAAACAAAGTCACTTTGAAGTTAAATCAAGATAAAACATTATTGTGGGAAACATTTTTTTTTAAAAAAAATACAGGTGCAGATGGGTGTGGAAGCCAAGCTGTTTCAGCTAGATATGCCTGAGAGATCTGATAAGCTATTAGGTCAAGACGAGAGATCCCCACTCAAAAACAGAAGAGCACTTTTTAAAAAAAAATAAATAAACAAATAAAGCAGCCTTTTGTTGCCCTGTATGCTTTAGTCCTACAAATTCAAATGTTTGCTCAAAACAATCCACCTTCAGTTAAAATTTCTCACACACGCAAAGATTTAGAGCACCACAGCTATGACTTTTACAAAAATTTGAAAAATATACTTTATATGCTTATTTACACCATCAAATTTTCAGAGTCGTGCCAATACCTGACACTTGCTTCACTTCCAAGCATTCATACAGAGCAATGAGAACCAAAGATGAAAAGTGACAGCGTATTTGCAAACATATTTCAGAAAGAAAAACAAAAGCTATTTCTTTCTTGACTGAAGTAAATAACAATCAAGCAAAACCAGAACAAAGCACGCAGTCACAGGGTGTGCATGTGGGGGGGATATTATCAACACAGCTACTGTATCAGCCATAAAAAACAAAAGTCTTTTGCAGAATTAATTTTCCTTGGATCTCAAGTTGTCATTAAGAAAAGCAAGAGAGGGTTTATCCAACCCTCTCCTTAACCACAATGTGCTGGTAGCAATGGTCTTGGGCCAGAGAACTGTATCAGTTACAGCTCAAACAAATACTTGAGTTACAACTGTCCGCAGTAAACATCACTTTTCCTTTACTCACTAATTAATCAAAAGGATTTCATAAAGCAGACATACCACAAAGGAAATGAGAGCTTGCTTCTATCAAGTTTTAAACAAAGTTTCAGGTTGGTTCCAGAATTCCTTAAACTAGCTACAGATCTTTAAGGATCTTTAAGGCCAGATTCAGAAATAATCTTTTTTGGAAGTGAACTACTCTGGCATCAGAGGACATTCACTATCTGTTAGCAATCTGCTAGGACAGGTTATTCTGCCTCAGAGAAAGCAGCATTCAGGTTTTTCATCTCTCGTAACACTACATCCTGAATAGGGATAACTGAACAATTCCAGAGAATATAAAAGCAACCAGAAGGAACCCTTTTTTCCCCATCTCTACATATATCATTCCCAAATACGAATGTGGGTTTTGCTAAAACAACAGAATGTTTTCTTCCAAAGGCTACCACATGCTACCTCTACTCCACTAACTTGCCCTCTGGCATCGGTGTACATAAAGTAATGTAGGCCTGCAAGTATATACCCAATTTGCAAACAGGGGAAAGAAAAACATAACCAAACCAAAACCCCAAAGCAAACTGTCTTTATTTCCATCTGGCTTTGTACTTGCTTACTAATTGCTTCTCTTTTGTTCTGAGCAAGCCAAGTTGCTGGCGGATTTTTCTGTCTTTCCAGCTTATATCACCACCTCATTCTTGGGCTCTTTTTGACAGTCCACAGCTGACTTATTAGCTTTCATAAAAACTATTCCATCTTACAGGGGTTCTAAACTTGGCCCCTTATCTTTTACCATTACAAATTTTTGATTCTTCACTGCTTTATCCAAGTCGGCTTACATATGACTTCCTGAAGTTATGAAGGAAAAATATGATTTAATACATTCCCCATAATTTTGAAATAATTATTAAAAAGTAAGTAACATTTCAGCAAGACTAGCCCTCCTAACTCTTGCAACTTGTTATCTGAGTGAACAAGTTATAACGACTAGAAATCAAACATAAATCTATCTGGAATTTGATGTTACCAGTATTTGGCGAGTCTTTACAGAATGAGCATGATGTCTACTAAAGAAACTGAAATGACAGAGACTTACACTGTATAGCTCGAAGACGAGGAATTATTGTGGGGCTACTTGAAGGACTAGAGCTGTTACTGTTTAAACTCCTCCTCTTATCCAGGTTGGGAGATGCCTGCACTGTTATTTTGTGCTGGAAGTCTATAAGAGAAAGTAAAAACAGCTTTAACATCCTAACTAAAGGATATTCAAGAGATTATACCCCTGTATTCCTCAAACCAGATAAAGCTACATAATGAATAAGACTTGATAGAGCAATAGATTTTTTATATTGACAACATTGACAGATGCTGATCTTTAATGTAATAGTTCAGTTTAGACTGTAAGCCAAAGCAGTATGATTTTACAGCTGCATGGAATCTATATGATTTATTTCACATACATCTCCAATCAAAGCATCTCGGTTGTTCAACTTGAGCCAAACCAGAGGCATATTCACATTGCTTGCATACCAATATTCAATTCTGTCGGTTTCCAGAGAGGGAAGGAAAGGCTAAAGAGATACAGTAACATCTGTGAAACTGCAGCGTGACTTCTTTATAATTATAGTTTTTAAGTATGAAATAATAAACTTATTTTATTACCGCTAAAAGTGTACCCTAAATATTACCACATTCTTTGCCCCTTTCAAATGCTCCGATAACTATGACTGGTTGGAGTTTTGTCAGTGCAGCATTAAGGTCTCACTGCATCAGCAATAAGGAGAGACTTAACCCAGAAACCACTGAAAGGAAAATCCTTCAACCACAAGATGCCCGGGCACTTGTGAAGGCTTCTGATTATTTGCATAACCCTTGAGTTTCCACGCTGCCACCTAGTGATGGCAGCAATAAAGTGCCACTCAAAGTGTCACTGACGCTAAGACAAACCCCATGTTCTACACACAAAAACCTGCTTTGCTAAAGCAAGCTTTACTGCATCCCCGGATGGAATTAAATGCTATGACATTCGAATTATACTATATTTAACGTCTGAAGTGACATTTCTGATGCTATTAGTGTTTTCTACCTGGAAGTAAGGCAAAGATTGTAACTCCTGCATCGTACACGAGACTGCGATGAGCACGAGATTTGGAACCGCTATGTCTAAGCTTCTAGTCATTGCAAAGTGTTGTTTTCCATTGGCTATTCCCAAGTTTAGGGCAAACAGCATTAATATGTGATCATGTTGGAAAATTATGGATAGTGATAAAAAAAACATTTTCTGCACAAAAACGGAGATAGCACGACATCAGATCTTCAAACCACTGTCAAATCTCTTCCTTCTCAATCTAAGTCCCTTCACTTCAGATAAAACAGATTTTTTGATTTTTGATTCTTCCAACTTAAAAGACCACCACTGCAGAAAATTTTGGAGAAAAAAATGCAGCTAAATAACTCTCATCACAGCCTCTGCATTATTATGTTAGAAGACCCTTGCAATGACTTAAAGTAGCAGCCAACACTGATCATTTTAACCATTAAATTTAAGCGTGCACATTTAATTAATAACATATATTGTGAACTGAAAAACCCCTCAGACCTGATGGCAAACTTATTCTATGTCCATCTTTAAGTTTTAAACGGCTTCTTTTAAATTTGCCCTTCCTCTTCTTTACATTGGGTTTCTCTTGATTTAACTGGAATATCATGATGTTCAGCTCACGCTCCAGCACATCAATCTCACGCTCTGCTAACTGCTGCTCTCGGCGCTTAAGTAATTCCTCTTGGGATTTCTGCTGAAGAGCTGCTCGTGTCAACTCTTCTTCACGTGATCGCAGCTCCTGAAAATAAGAGTTACACAAGTGAAACTAAATAATAATGGGAAGAGTTATATTATGAGATGAATGTACAGTAAGTTGTATTTCTTTTCTACTTTGATGGTACACATTCACATTTACGTCATACATTTGAGATGCACAGATGACATTCTGACAATCCTCTATACTGTGCAAGCCAAAGAGTTTCTTGATTCTGTACACAAGCATTATACCCACTTCCTTGCAGCCATTTGGCTTTAGTCACTGGGTAAGCACTGGCAAGGCAGACATGCACAATCACACATCAGCAGCTTAGGGCATGCATTTCTGTTAGGCAGGAAGTCTTTTGCTTCAGAGGCTCTCTCCCAGTTTTTATAGTATGAAAGCTGCTGTTAGATCTTTTAGGACTAACACACAAAAAAGATCATCCTCTCCAACCCACAAGTGAATGCTTTTATCTTAAATCTCCTAACCTTTCCCATTTTCAGGCATATAATAGGTAGCACTTTTCTATCTGGAACAACAATCAATATTAGAATTAATAACGATTCATGTAATAGGAAAAAGCAAGTCATAAAACAGAATACAGTTGTTTCTTAAAGTCTAGCAGGTATCTGTATAACATCAGTCAGCTACTAAATACTGAATTACATCAAATGGACTTTCCAACAACCAATTCCTAGAATAGGGGTAGGTTATTTTTTTCTGCCTTTTTTTTTATTTTGGAGAAGGAGAAAATTTAGTGAAGAAATTGCTTCACTTTTCAGTGTTAAGGACATAAAACCCAAGGGTAAACAGATCTTAAAATGATCTGAATCCTCAACTGTCAAAATGTGTTAAAATACACCACAAATTTAAATAGACATGCCATCATACTATGGGGTATATTTTATACAAAACAGACTTATTCCAAAGCATAGTAGTCAGTACTTTAAATACAGGAGGAAATAGGAAAATGAGGAGCCAGAAAATGAACGGCACTGTATGTTTCTCTCACTAGGTAATTTTTCATTTTCATGTTTGTACATAAACTTTATGTGCAAACTTGATGTACAACTTCATGTTATTTCAGTAAACTCTACCGGGATAGAAATTAAAATTCAATTAGAAGTATAAAAATGACTTTTAAAATTAAGCTACTTTAAGAGTACAGGATATATAAGAAACTCTTCCCCTCATTTAAAACCTCCTTTGTTCCCTCACTGATACAGTTTTTTGGAGCAGACTGACCACTCATCAGAATCCATCAAAGTCATAAGCCTGCAGAATTCCTTATTTCCTGCTGAGCTTTTATTCATAAATTCAAAGCATAAAACAAACGTTCTAATCTTTCAATTCCCATTTGGTCGTGAATAAGTCAATGAGCCAGACTAGCTGGATATTTTCAAGCATGGCAAAAAATTCTCTCCGTTCTTACCAAAATAACTACGGGTGTCAAAAGACAGGTTAGCCCTGAGCCAAATTCTGCTTCTCAGGGCTTAGATGATGACAATTATTTGCTCTTTAGAATTTATTTTTTTCTTTACAGCTTTAGTTGAAAATATATACACTGTTTAACACTGTTCCTGAATTTAATTTACATGATCAACAAATTTCATATGTTCTATTAAAGTGAGATTCTTCCAAACAATTTTTTAAATAAATTTTTAAAATACAGTCTGCTTAACATACTTTGCTTTGTCAAAGGCAATTCTGCCTCTCAGTAATTCAGAGCAGCCTGTCTTCATACCAGCAAATAAAGTATTGTGGGGTGCTTTTTTAATATGATATTTAATTACTGTATTTAGAAGCGAATACTGCAAATCCTCACTTCCCACTGCTATTTCTGTCCAGTCAAATACTACAAAACTAAGACAAGTGTTGGGAACAGAAGCCATATTTATTCAAATTTAGAATAAAAAATAATTTTAAAGAGTTTAGAGAGAGATGATGTTTACTACTATAAAGTATTAGGAGACACTATTAATTACTTATTTCTTCAAATGCTGGTTGCATAAGGATCAGTAACTAGGCAAAAACTGGGGGCCTGTACTGGAAAGGAAGACAGTATAGATAATGTAATAATGTTTCCTCATTGACAGTCATATTATTTACTCTTTTCCAAATAAACTAATTAAAAAAAGACTTACTGCAATTAGTTATGCAATGCTACTGCACCACTCTGCAATTAAAACACTCATTATAAGGAAGCTAGGAAAGAATTCTGTATTTAAGTTGCTCAACAACGTTCATCAAAAGAAGATTGTGATCTTTCCATGGAGTGGGTGTCTCCATCACTCATTTACAGCAAGCCCTTGAGGAAATTCCTCCAGCTACAGAAGTGCCTCTTTCAGAGGGCAAGAGACTCTATGAAGAGTTTTTATTATTTTTAAAATTATATAAATACTTCACAGACACAACTTTCTCTATAGTACCTCTCAGTAAAATTGGTAATGTGCCAAACTAAATAAGCATAAAGACATGAAAGCCTTTGCTAAGTCAAAGTTTCATGTTTTCATTCTTCAACAAGTTTACCTAATTAGGGCAGATACCTTTTGAGATGAATTCACTTTGGCATGCAAGAAATAGGTTTCATTTTATCTTTCCCCTCTAATTAAGCATATTTCACTTTTATACACACACACACACACACACACAGACAGACATTTAACCAAGCTTTGCACCAACTTTTCTCCTTCTCACCTTGATTTAGTCAATGAGATTTTCTTTGCTAGGAAGTCTCCTTAGTCTGGACCGATGACTCCAAAAAACATACAAACACACACCTGAACAGGTATGCCTGTTTTATTATTATTATTATTATTATTATTATTATTATTATTATTATTATTATTTAAAAAAAAAACAATTGCTCCCAAAGGAAACAGCAGAGAAGGGGCATTTGGGCAGTTGTTGGAGAGGAATAGAAGGGATATAGGCCCTATGGCAAGTTCCAGCAAGCTAACAAAGTGGCTGCAAACACTGCAGCAAGTAAAATGGAAAGCCTATATGAGCACCCATCTATAGGAGACAGCTACATAGCTCAACTCCAGCCATCAGTATGTCCATTGCAGGCAGGGGACACTATACAGACAAAACTTGCTCATTGTTGGAAACTGAAATGGAAGAAAGGAAACCACAGGTCGGGAGAGAAGGTAGATAGCTAAGTGTGTTAGGTTATTATTGAGGATACTACAATTTCAGTGCTGACAGACAAATTCCAATAGAAGATATTACAGTAGATCCATAAGGTCTCACTCATTACCAGCCAGTAAAGTTCGATAAAATTTGGCATCAGTAAAGTTTGATGAGACCAGGTGAAGGGGTGAGGTACAATGTGAGAGGTTGGTTTGGTTTGAGGTTTTTCACCACCCAGTTGTCCAGTCTGTCCAGGTCCCTCTGGATGGCAGCACAGCCCTCTGGGGTACCAGCTACTCCTCCCAGTTTTCTGTCATCAGCAAACTTGCTGAGGGAGCACTCTGTGCCTTCATCCAGGTCATTAATGAATAAATTGAACAGGACTGGACCGAGGACGGACCTCTGGGGGACACCACTAGCTACAGGCCTCCAACCAGACTCGGCACCGCTGATCACCAGCCTCTGAGCTCTGCCATTTTAACAATATGTTTGGTATTCAACTTAGTAAATCCTCCCGCTTCGCGTAGGTCATTGTCTCAAATGTACCTCAGGTACTACCATCAGGTTTCTCGTACTGTTTTGACAAGCTACAATTCAAAAACTCAAAACTGCCATATCACACAAATTCACATATGCACACATATCCTTCCTTCATTTGCAATTAGAAAAAAATCAACTTACTTTTTCCTTGGTTCTCAATTCATTGAATATCTGCTGAATCTCCAATTTCCAGTCATCTTGCATGGAATGGAAAGATTCTTGAGGCATTTCAGTCATAACTGCCCTCTCAATGGCAGTAAGCTGTTCAAGAATTAAGGCAAACGATGGTCGGATATGAGGATCCTGTTCCCAGCATTCTAGAATTTATCAAAATCCCATCAGTTTTTAATAGGACATAGAACTTTTTGAAGAAATACATGAATTTCAAGTTACTTGCTATTGTATTTCAAGTTCTAACGCATTTCTGTTATCTGTAATGCTTCCCTAAATTAATTCCCATTTTTAAAAAATGGGATTTACCCACTTGCATTCAGTGACATCGTTTGAATAATTGTATTTTTTCATCTCTATTTTAGAATCTCAAATAATAAAACTAACAGTACTACATAGAAGGGCCTCTTATGTAACCAAAAAGTATAAAAAACCAACCAACCAACCAACACCACTCATTTTAGGTAAGGAAACAGACATTAGTCATTCTCTCTAGAGAATGTGAGAAACATTTTTGGCACTTGGGAAGAAAAAAAAACGAGGCAAAATATGGCATTTGTGATCCCTCCCCTTCAGATTCTAGTCTTGATTTTGTATTGCTCTGTGGCATATTCTCTATATTATGAAAATTAATACAATTTGACAGTAAATGGAAATCTCTAAAAAAAGTCTGAATTACCACTGAAGAAGTGCTATACTGTAATGCTGCATGACTTGCTCTGAAACACATTCAGATGTGTCAGCTGTGAAAAGATAAACAGGATACTCTACATTTTGAAAAGGATACATACCCCCAAAAACAAATTATTTAAATAGATGGGAAGAAACAACATAGCTACCTTTCATTAGTTTTGCAAAAGGTTCAGGACAGGTGGATGGAATGGGCAAGGTAAGCTTGTTGACGGCGACTCCATAAGCCACAGCAAGTCCATCAATGCCACGGTAAGGAACTTCTCCTGTAAGCAGTTCCCACAGCAACACTCCATAACTGCAAAAGGCAATTATTAACCGGTTATTTTGTGAATATTGGCACACTTTACTCAAAAAAAGAAAAAAAAAAAAAAAAAAAGAAATCTGCCCGGCCACGTCCTGGAATCCACGTGGATTTCCCATATCAGAGGTGAAAGCCTTTATGGACCTATTCCTCTTCAGTCATCTTGCATCTTGCCACTAACAGTGAGCAGCCACATTGGACATGACCCCGAAGGGACAGGCTTGTGCCCTTACCCTGTACATTGTCAGTCCATAACTGGAAAAAAAAAAAAAATCTAGAGAACTTCTATCCAAAATGTTACCTAGATTCATTTTTATAGACATGCTAGTGTCATGTAAATCTCACTTGTAATTGCAAGTTTGAACCACAAGAAAACAAGCAACCCTCTCCCCACCAGAAATAAAACAACAAAAAAACAAGGAACAATGAACTCCAAACTCACAGCAGAGCCTTCAGACAATACCCCTTTTCAAACATTTCACAACAGTCATAATACTGTCACAATATGCGCTTTTTTATTATTATTAAAAAATATCACTGTTTGGAAGTTTGTATTTTTAAATCCCTTGTACGACAAAAAGACCTGTTAACTTTTCACTTCACACAGTAGATGCTATAGGATTGATCTGTAACAGGATGCCTGTAATATTCAAAATCACTTCCACCATATATATTAAAAAAAAATCCAAAAGAACAACCAGTCTGCAGTGAAAAGTGATGGTGCAAAAAGATACAGAAATCTAGCAAGTTTTACAGCAGCAACGTTACTAGGCTCTCCAATCTAGAGGGGAAACGAGGCATTATTTTTCTTCTTTGGGTTTGTACACACACCTGACTGTTTGGACAATTCAAACCCTCCAAGCGCTGAGACAGCACTCCAGGTGTTGCTGTTCTACTTTGGTGCACCTATTCCAATACCACTGAAATTAATAACTTGCAGAGCCTTTTTAGTGAAAGCAGGAATTAGTCCTTCTGGAACATAAATTTAACATTTACTTGGTTGACTTCTAAGGCTAACTTTATTACTTATTTTTCTTTTTTCCCCAGCAAGGAACAATGCTATATGGAACATGGAAAGAAAAGGCAACATATTGTTGTTTTCAAATAGTGAACTGAGCAGGCATAGGGAGAAAAATAGAATACAAAGTACCGCTCTTGCCCTTCCTTTCCAGATGCGCAAAGAAATTGCCTGTAGGTTGTACAGCACTGGATCAAGGTCTCCTACTACATAAGGAGGAATGCCCACAGCCTTAGAGAGCAAAGGATTGTGCATCTCTATGTATCCAACATTATCACTAGTAAATATAATCCCAATTACAGATGTGAACACACTATGGAATTTTTCCATCACTCATCTTTTGCAGGACTGTACAAAAACTTATAATATCACCTTAATAACGAATAAAACAGCACACAACACAAGCACTTACAGAATTTTTGTGAGCAATAACTATATAGCAATCAATTTCAACTAAACAGTAGTATGATTTAAGTAAGTACTGTTTATCTATGAAGTTTTACCTGTCATAAAACCTTACGAAACCACAGAATTTACATTAATAACTGATCAAAAGTAGAGAAATATGTTGTACTCCTTGTTTAGGAAGTGTTTACAAGTATAAGAAAATTCTTGGACTTCTTATAAAGTGGCCAAAAAGATTTCCTGGCTAATCTATGTACCCATTGGCATGCTCTAAGGAGGAGAGAATAGTATAAATTCCAATATTGTTTAAAAATATTGGTACTTCCAGCAATATTGGATTCAACACTTTGGACAGCACATATACATTTTATATGCGATGCAGGAGTTTTTTGAACATGCAGTTCCTCTTATTTGTGCGTTTAGAGAAAGTACAAATCTTATGCTCTGTCAGCAAGCATACTATTCTTAAATCAAGGAACTCCTCATTCAAACTATTCTACACAATTTGGCATGACTTCTAAAGTTAAGCAGAAGGACAAAAATTTAGCTTGAAAGAAATCATCTTCCATAAAAAAGTATTGTCATCCTACTCGGTATTATATTCAAAATGCAAACCTTTAATGCTAAATAGTACTCAACAGTGCCAAAAGGTATTCGCAAAATTTTAAACAGACACAGTAATAGCCTAAAAGCACTTTTTTAAATGAAAGTAAGGTCTAAATACTGGGTACCAAGGGCCAGAATTGGAGTAGGGGGGGAAGCAGCCCTACAAATGTTCTAGTCCCACCCTGCTTGAGTTTTTGGGAGGTGCTAGTCTATCATTATCTGCGATAATAACTACCCATTAACTCTCATGGACATGGAAGTAGCTGCTTTGTGCATTGTTTCCCCTGCCCACATGCAGTCATCACAGGATGCTGTGACAGAGCTTCTAAGAAACAGCTTTTTAAAAGGAGCTAGAGCCATTTCTTGTGACATCTTCAGAAAGAGATAAGTGTTATCACTTGAATTATACATTTTAAACCACAAACTAATGCATTTCCACTAAATATTTTCATTATTAAAATTTATTATCCTGTCTTGAAATGTAATTTAAGCCTTACTATTTCTTATTCCAGTAATAGCCTGCTGCTTTTGCACATTTTAAAAGCTGATCAAACTGAAGGTAATTTAGGTTCTCCAAGTTTATATTATTCAACAATCCATCTCCTAAATCAGCGATTCCCAAGCACTGCTACATGAATCACTTCAAAATGAAAACAGCCGAGGCAAAAGCAGCTGCTAATTCTGCTCTACATTAAGTGCTCCCAGGCCTTGTCAAGAGCCCATACAAGGGAGGTGGGGCCTACTGAAGTGCCACTGCTGAAACACGCCAGCATCACCTGGAAATCTGTGGACTTATTTGCGCTTTCTGGCTTTATAGACCACAGCAAGGCTGATACACCACAGAAAGCACGTGAGGAAAGAGGGAAGCCAAGGGGTGAAAGACCAGAATTCTAGTTTGGGAATGTGAAGGTGTATTCCAAAGAAGGACAACACAACGCCTACAGGCTTTGCCTGGGAAGCAAGCCCTGGCCTGGGGAGCACCAATACTGCTACCTATGACTACACCTGAGAAAATGTGGCCTGCAAGGCACTGTACTGAAGTACTCCCAGGAGATGCCCCAGCACTGACAGGTTCTAGGACTCTACTTGGGAGGGTGATCAAACTTGAGCAGCCTCAGCTTTTTGTTTTTCAAAAAGAGGTCCTCCTTTGAAAACTCGGTACTCAGTACACACAGCTTCAGCTCACATCTTTCCTCAAACATAGCCTGTTTTGGACCTGTGAAAGCCTTTACTCAATTTTGCAAATGGAATTTTTCTGAAATAAAAAGCACTTCCATCTTTGAGTATTACTAGATTCACAAACTTTTCTTCTGTATGTTTTTCTCTCAAAGAAAGAGCAAGGATAAGCAACAGAACAGATCAAGATGCAGTAAGCAGAAAATCTTTAGAAGCCAAGAAGGACTAAACTTTACAACACAGCCTTTCTACTTAAAAACCTCTCCTATTAGAACTCCATCATTGAACTAAATACTTACATTTTTACAAGAGAGGCGTGCAGGAGAGAAGGCGAAGAAGAGAAATACTGTAGTTTCCAAAAATGTAAACTAATGTTGCAGTAGAACATAAAACAATTGCACCAAAGCATACCCCCTCAGATACCTAAAAATCACAGCAACAAGACTGGACAGGACCTGTAATTAAGCATGGAATAGAGCTGATTAGGGAAACGCCTACACCCAACCTCCACCCCACAAAAAAAAAAAAAAAGAGGAAAAAAAGGGGAAGAAAAAGAAAAGAAGAATGAAAAAAAGAGGCAGGAAAAAAGAAAGAAACCAATGACTTTTCCGAGCTGATCATCAACTCAAACCAATGTAAATAACATGCTGAGAAATCACTTCCAGCCATAAGACACATAAAAGAGGCGTCACAGAATCACTTGGAGATTATCAAAAGTATTACTAGACTAGCAGCATCTAAATAAAATCGGACCCTATTTGAGAACTATACCACACAGAACATGCATAAAATAGCATAAGAAAACAGATTATGATCCTCCCCCTCCTTCTCTGAAGAGGGATTTTGGATATCCCAGAGAGGAAACATTTCAGAAAGTAAGGAAATGTAGACTTCTCAGGGTGAGGCACAGCAGGTTTTAAAGTGTGTTACACAATCACTGCCTTTCCCCATTCAGAAAATGTAATTAAATCGGAAAAAAAAGTCTAAATTACTTTACATACAATACATATATGCTACTCGGCACCACTCAAATATGGTATCAGGATTAAAAGTCATATTGTTCACATGATGTACCAGAAAGCCTTTAATAAGAAGTTCACAAACTTAACATAGGGAGTTCCCCACCTTCCAAATTAGAGAGCAAGTTAAAACAATTACATGCTGAACACAACTTCTGCTCATTCCAGCTACTGCAAGCCCAATTGCTAAATATAAAAGTTTTGATCTGCTGTTTCCTTATACAAGGTCACATTCTAGACCCCTATAAAAACATCACTGACTTAGAAGTGACATAGATCTGCTTTGCCATTTATTTTTGTTTACTAATAACTGTAGTAATAACTGTAAATATCTGGCTGCTCCTATTTCTTTAGGCACAATGAGACTTGGCAGAGACCAAATACAGAGCAAACATATTACAAGATTGATCATATGTTATATTTTGAAAGCATATGGCCTTTTATATTAAAAGTCCAGGTAAAGCACTTGGTTATCTTAACCTTCAAAGGCTTCTCTTAAGGAGATCTTGCTTTCTTCTCAAAATACATTTTTCTGCTATTTTCCCTTTCCTTCCCCGAATTTTAAAGTCAGGAATAACTATAGGTAATTCAGATGAAGCACTTGCTGAGAAATTAGTATGCCTTTTGGTACTGCTGAAATTGTCATACGCCGAGGCAAATGTCTCTAAGAGAACATGGAAGTATTTCAAATAAAAATTCAAGCAAAAACCTCAACATGATTCTATTGAACATGGCCTTCAGTAGACAAACCTCTTACCTCCAAATATCACTTCCTTTAGAAAACAGGGAGGACTTGATAACTTCTGGAGCCATCCATGCATAAGTTCCTGCTGCACTCATTTTGGTTGTTCGGTGCCATTCTCTAGCCAGACCAAAGTCTGTGATCTTCAAAGTTTTATTGGAAATGTCATCATGTTCCATCTTCTCTAGCAACAAAACTGTAAAAGAGTGGGTAAATTATGGTAATAAAATCAAAATGTCTAGTTCTGGTATTTTCACATACAATTCTTGCTTTGCAAATAGTTGTATATTTTAAGTATTTTGAAAATATTATTATGAGAAAATATATGAGAAAGCTAACAATTTAAGTTATTTTGAGCAATAAAAATAAAAAATATGTACAAGTTATGAGTTTTCTGCATCTGTGCAAGTAGACAGTAAGCTAGAAGAAGAAATCCAGAGTAAACAGAGGTGAAATAAATCACCTAAGATTAAAAAGCTCAGAATTCTAATAGCCCACAGGTGATGACAGATTGCAAAAGAGCTATTCACTTTGGAAGGATATTTTAGAGTAATAAAAAATTAAGGGAAGCAGAAAAAAAAAACACAAGTGTTAAGAATATTTTAATAAAATGCCTAAGGGTACACCATGTTATTATATATATCTATCTTTAATATGGCACACAATTCAGGTCTCTTCCCATCTCAGACAGCATACAACAAAACCTGAAAGAGGCACAGAGAAGGACACAACTAGAATGCCTAAAGCAGCATGTCCTCAGCAACAAGAAATGGTTAAACAGACCAGGACTTTTCACCCAGGAAAAGAAACAACTGAAAAAAAAATCAATGAAATCATGTATGGCAGGAAGAAAGTTATAGGGAACAACTGTTTGCAATTAGTCAACACAATAAATGGGCAACTTGAAAACAAATTAGTCCAGGGTCAAAGACTGGCCATTCATACAACACATACATCCTTAAACTTGGGAATTCTTCGGCATCAAATACTATTATTCCACAGAGATTTAAAAAGCACCTACATAAATTCACAGAGGTCAACTCCATCAAGAGCACTCCATCAAAAGGTGGATTTATGTTCAGGAAATCCCGAGTCACAGATCACTAGAGCTTGGGGGGCTATATCAGAGAAGTAAACTTGCTGCAAGCATTTACAGTCAGCAAGGGAACACCAGTCTTTCATCCATTCTATGTTAGGTTAATATCCACTGTAACTGCATGGTAGCTAAAGAGCAAATCATCTATTTTAGTGCAGCATTCTACAATGTGCATTTGCTTCTGTCTGACTTGATCCTAACTTATTATTGGCAATGTTGTAACACAGCTTTATAAAATGGCTTTAAAGGAAGAAACAAGAACTGGCTAATCCTGTCTTAGGAGAAAGATAACAGGTAGAAAGAATCAATGTGACCTTATTAACACAAATCTTAATCCCATATTTTGTTTCTAGTGTCCCTGTCGATGGTAGTAACTCTTAGTTTTAACATTCCATTAAAATGATCTCTAGGAACAGAGATTAAAGGTCAAATTACAAATAACAAGAGTCACTGATTTCCAACTCTATACACAACAGAACATAGCATAAGGGAACCCACTAAGAAAAAAAATGTGAAGAATTACCTTGCTTTGCAGATGAAAAAGCTGATAGCATATTAGTTGTGATTGCAAAAAAAAATATTTCTGCTGGTAGACATGAATTACACTGTTACAGGTATTTCAAAAACTAATGTCAAATCCAAATAAAATAGTAGAACACAAATTCCTTTTTCAGCAAGCTTCTTTACATAGTGGAGTAGAAATGAGGGCCCAAATCCTACAAAGAGTCTAAGAGCTCCTCAGTCAGCACTAGTAGAACAAGTTAAATTCACGCAAGAGTCTTTATTCCTTTAGGTTTGAATGAAAGACCTATTGTTTTCTATTCCATTTCAGACATGTTCAGCAGAATTCCTGACATTCCTCATCAGTCAATGTGACCGAAACCAAAAACAGCCAGTCTTGCAAAAGGTAACAACTGGCGCGTGGCCAAGTTTCATCCTACCAAGGGACAAGGTTTCTTAGTGATTCCGTTTCCGGTAGGTAGCTGGAAAGACAGGGATAGGATGTGCAGATTGCTCAGCAGCCGGGAAGTAAAAATGCTCAGCATAGCTGAGTAGTGCTAAGCAAGGGCCTCCCGCAGGGTGACGTAGCAGCCTTCCCTGCATCATCCTTCCGCGACTTCTGCAACCTCTTCTCTCTTGGGAGCTTACGCAAGGGCAATTTTACAACGCCGTGCTCAGCCTCCTCACACGCTTCGCTGCGACTGCTTTTAGAAAGCCTTTCAAGGGCCTTTTCAGAAGCCGATCCACACCTCCAGTATAAGGCTGGGCAAGGACCAGTGCAGCGCTGCCTAGTTTACTCTAAAATTTTTCGGACTCTGTATTTTCCCAGAGTAAAGTTCTTATTTACATTATGTTCTCCTGCTGGCAAGCACAGGCTAGAGTCATTAAAGGAAAAATACATAGAACATTTGAAAATAAATTCAGTCCTAACAAGAAAAAGGAATTAAATTAGGAAAGCAGAAATATAGGAAAATCGTATGTTTTTTTTTCCCCCCCAACCAAAAAAACAGAAGTTATTTCTGAATGATTGAAACATCTAACAGAGAATGAAGAGTCAAAAAACATCCCTAACAAAGTTATTGCTACTTAGCCATACAGATGAACAGATCTTACACTCTTAAGATGATTAATTTGACTAAAAAGAAGGTGGAAATCCAGATATTATTTACCCTGGGTCAAAGAAGGAAGTAGCTCAGAATCATAAAGTAATTTAGGTTGGAATGGACCCCTCTGTGCAGAGGACTAATAATGTAGAAGACGTAAATGTACTATCAACCACTTTAATCAATTTGCAAAGTTATGGCACTTTTTGATAGAAGTAAACACATTTTCTGTATTTTATGAATTATAACCATATTCACGTGACTCTAGACATGACTGACTTAAATATTATCTTGAATAGAGTTTGAAGAATAAAATCAGTAAAGGCATTAAGTCATACGGAAGGCAGGATAAATTGCAGTGGAGCTAATTTACAAATTGGTTGTTGCACTAATCACATTTTTCCCTGATAGCTGATTTCTTAAAAAAGGATTAAGGCACCAGACCTGAGCAATGTGAGGGCCTTTTACAGAGTCTTGTTCAGAGAGGTGGAATAAAGATGTGTAGAGGAAGAACTCGGTAAATTAGTTACTGGCATACAAAGGGATGATCAGGAATCTCTCTCCATTTGTCCCACAGGTCCATTAGCAGAGAAAAGCACAGGATGTGTTTCAAAAACTGAGGAGCAGAGTCAGAAATAGTGCCCACTTTGAAGAGCAGATCATCATGCTGGAAAACATACAAGGCTGGAAGGGGTTGATAACGGAATTTCCTCCTAAGAAATGGAGGTTAAGGAAGAAGAAAGGTCTGGATACCATGTTTGACAGGAGAACTGAAGTGGCAGCTTCACATAGTTGCAAAAACAGATCGTGTAGATCTAAAATGCATTAAAGAGGCATTTTTTAGTAGAAACAGGGAAGCATTAAGACCTCAAACGAAATACTAGATAAATAAAGCTGCACATATATGTTCAAGAATGGGAACTTAAATTGGGGCAGATGAGGAAAATGGAAGTAGAATAATTAGGAAGCTGTAAATGTCTGTGTTATTTTGCTAGAAAAGCTTGGCTTGTTTGCTAGGCTAAGCAAAGATTGAGAACAGTTACGAGAACTGAAATTAGCCGGAGCTAAAAGCAGGACATAGGTGTAAAGCACTGGTGCTTCAATAACAGTGTAGCCCTGGCTGATCTGTCTTACTCGCATGCTCATAATTAAACCTACTTCTAGATCTGGGGCTATGGGTGTGTTTGTGCACGTAAGATTCATATCCCATTGCAAGGCACTGCCTCTTTTCTCCTGCACACTTTTGGTGCTCCTCTGCAGTATACAGCACAGCTTGCTCCTCAAAAGATTACATAAAATTCAACATACACTCTTATCAAGCCTAGCAACAGCATTAATCTTTTCTCCTCTTTTTCTACGTTATTATAGTTATAGCTGGCGTCTTATTCCACAAACTTTGGAACATACTGCCAGCCTTTTATGGTGTAACACTCTGCAGATAAGATGTTCCATGCACATTTTAAAACCAAAACTATCACGCAGTTACCCAAGACTGTGATGGAACTGGGTCTGTCGAGCCAGATGGTGCTTTCCAATTCTGTGTTCCTCCCTAACTAAAACAAAATCGGCAACATCTACAGAACCACTGTTGTTCCCAGGCAACAGCAGCTCCTGGCCAGGGAGAGCGCAGAATGGGGCTAGGCAAGGAGCAGAATCGCAGGAAAACTCCTTCCAAGTGCTCTCGGTCTCCTTTTCCTGCATCGTTCCCTTTCCTACCTTTTTCTCCCTTTCCCTCACTCCATCTTTGGATTCCCTCTTCTCTGGAAACCACAGAGTACGAACACTTGGAGCTGCTGAGTGCCAAAGGTGACACCAGCCACAGCAGCTTAAGCAAAGCAACAGAACAGATTTTTGGACCAGACTTGCTTTCCCTGCTCCATTCCCTTTGTCTATGGGTTTGGGTTAAAATTTTACTTACTCACCCTGCCCCTCCCCCCAAAAAGTATTATGAGATGTCAAATTCAAAGACAGAGAGAACTGAAGGTTGAGTGCAGGACACTAGTACAAGGTAAAACCATGTGTATGGAACAGGAGAGAAGCTAAACTACTATGGAAATGCAGAGAAGGGACTCGATCCTTATTTTGAAGGCATTGAGTGTTATCCCGTAGGGACACATTTCAGGACAATATGTGGGAAAAAAAAAATGGGAAAGAACATATCAAATTTTGGGGCACAATTTTGTGCTCTCCTAAATTCAGGCACGATGAGGACTACATTCCCAGTGCTACCTTAAGTAGGAGGCTGAAAGCCTGGAAAGAAGTTGCAAGCATTTGTTTAAATAGCAACCATTTTTGCTCGAAGCACAACGTTATACGAAAAGCTCACTTTCTTGCCCCAGTTTCTCTCCCACTAATTCCTTAGAATGTACACATCTTGAAGAACAGTATATGCAGTAAGCCTGAGGGAGGCAGAGCTTTTACTTAGCAGCTTACCCAGGAAACTTCCACCTAGCACTAGGATCTTCTGTGCTACTCTTCTAATACACATGATTATTTCCTGTAGCTTTACAGTTCTCTTTTTGTTATTAAGAATATACATCCATATACAGAATATACATCTACATACATTAATTCAAAATATACACACATCCACTATATTTCTCCAACATTAGTACCAATGCCATAGCCCCATTTAATACAATCTTTCCTTTGACACAATTCTTGAAACCCTAAGACCACAAGTAATTCAAAAGTTTCACTTCATAATACTCCAGGCTCAGAGGACAGCTTGTACCAGCACTGGTGCTTGGACATCCTGCTTTCCTCCTGGGAGTTTTCAGGATAATAACCAGTAAGAGCTAAAACCTCATCTCTGTAAACATATCTGTCAGATTAAATTTATCTCACTGGATTGAACCTAGAGATCAGCACCAAAGGAATTCATCCTTTAAACAGCCACTATCTACACAAGAGGCATTTCTCTACCTTTTACTATTGCAATACTGTGCTCCTCCATCTCCTGCCTCTAGTCACAGCAGACATCAGGCTTTCTTATTTTTCCATACAAAACTAGAAGTGATTCACAACAGATAGTCCTTAAATGTATTTAAAAACTTCTAGTTTGAAAAACTAAACAAAACTCCTCTAAAATCCTACCTCACTCAAGGCAATATATTTTCAAAAACCTGAACAAAGTGCAACCAACTAGAAAGTTAAAACATGGTGAGACCTGTCAGAAGAAGAAAAAAGTTTGTCAAGAGTTGACAAACACAAACCAGCCCCACAAGAAACCACATCCCATAGCGAGACATGTGGCACAAGGAAACAGTCAAAGCACTAGAATGACAAAAAAACAGTGTCACCCGACCGCCTGGAAGTAGGGAGAGGAAAGGAAAAACGGAGAAGACAGACAAGAGATTTCAACAGCTTCAACGTAACTTGCATCACCATTTTTCACTCCCTCTACACTTCTTTAATAACCATTATTAAAGCAACTTCGGGCAAATGGAAACTTGAGAGAAAGAAGCAGTTTTAACAAGTTATTGGCATGGGCTGCAGATGCTGTGAGTTATTTTACTGCCTGCAATCTGTGCTTTATTTGCACAGAATTTGTTCAGATAGCTCTGCAGAACACACCAGAATTTCCTATTATGCCAACAGAGAAAGTAACAGGAGTAAGGTCTTCTAATTATATATGTACATATATGAATACATTCAGAAAATGTAGGATTTGGGTGCTGCATAAAAAAAGCTGCTTATATGTCAAATGCCCTTTTTAAAGAAATACTAACATTAGTTTTGCTATTTAAATTTTACATTTAGAAAAGTTACTTGACTATTGTAACTCTTCCATACTTTTACATTTGTATGGAAATCTGTCACCACTGAGACTTGGTTTTAAGACTCAAAATGGTGTGGTACACTACATCTACCAGAAACTTTTTTTTCTTTTTTTTTTTTGGGGGGGGGCGGCAGGACTGAAACATCCACAATTAGTTTTTTAAGTGAGCTCTAAGCTCTTTCTTCTTTGCTTGCTTTTGACTTTTTAAAGGAGTTACTGAAACAACTGAACATGACTGAAATGCTGTGATATTAGAAAGATGCACCAACCAGAACTAGTTTGGTGGCAACCAAAACAGAACAAAACATGTGCTTATCCATTCTTTACAACTTGCTATTTTTTTTAGGTAGAAGCAAACATATATACATAGATATTATTTAACAAAGTTCAGTATAAATATACAGAGTAAAAACACATTGTACTCTTAAGAATGACTAATTACCCAAACTGAAGCATAAGGGTATAGTTTGATGTCACAACCAAAGCCATAAGAATACCTGTCACTAAAAAATATATCAATCTCCTCTGCACTCATCCTCAGAGCCATTATTCTTCTCTGCACTGATACTAGCATCTAGGCTGGTAGGCAGCCTTGGAAGACAGCTCAGGAGAAATTAAGTGTGGAAAGAAAACAGTTTAGAATAGTTTCCTGCCAGATTTATTGTCTGATCTAACTCAGATCAACTAAGTATGAGGCCAGAGGTGAGTTGATGCCACTGAGCCAGAGGAGGGGGCAGAACCTGTGTTTGGAGAGAGGCAAGAAAGCTCCAAGAGCAGCTGGCTGCTAAACCAAGACAGAGTGTGTTACTGTAAGTGAAAAGTCAGGCAGCATTTCAGAATTAATGCATCTAATCCCATTACACCTACTTTTATTCACTGATGTAAAAAAATCAAGACAGCTTTGCTGCTTCTTCCATTATCAAAATCACTTTTCATTAAATATACTATTGAAAAGAACCAGTTGACTAAACCGAAGAGAAAAAAAAATTCTCTGCCTCTTGGAGGATGCTGATTGCTATGAAAAGTTAGTTCAAGAATTCATGAAGATCTGGTTATGAATGTGGGGTCAAGCAACGCATCAGTTAACATGAAATTCCTTAAATATAATTTCTGTGAGGAATTTCAATATGTTGTATTCCATAAAGATTTATGACCTAGGCTGTCAGTTTTGAATTAAAACCGAACTAGTTTCTTTTATACAGCAGTGCTAATGGAGATCGACCAGTTAATTTTTTTGTCCAACTCAAGATGTCACAAAACTTGGGGGGAAGGAATCAAGATCTTACATAATTCGGTGGGGGAAAGGATGGCAATGCAGTGAAAAGTGGATGGTAAAAGGATTGCTGCTTTCGATCCCTGAGTTTAGGAAGAGAAACGCATGATACAGATGGGCTAAGAACTTAAAATTTTATTAACAAGGGCAAAACATATGCTTTAAAATGAAAACTTAGGACTCCACAAAATTTGACAGCATGCCCTTTCTCTGGAGAAGAGAAAAAAAAAGAAGGGAAAGATGGCTCCTTTGATCCAGAAACTACTGCAACACATATCAGTTAAAAAAAAATAGTTTTTTCTTTTTTATGTAAATACGTAAATGTCATGACTTTCAGAGAACAGCAACAATATCTAATTCCAAATTAAAAAAAAAAGCAAAAACACACACAAAGCAACTACTCCTATACCCAGAACTAAAACATAATCATTAGCAAGGGTTAATTTGTCCAGTAACGAACCACAATAACGAACAGCTACTCCTGCATTTTTGAGAGGGAGGGCTGTCTTATCAGCTCCGAGTTAATAGCACACCTGCCAAAACACAGATTTTAGTAGCTATGAGGAGAACAAAGCGTGATTATACAGCCAACACTGGCATGTCCAGGACTGATTTAACTGGAGCTGTGACCCCAGACAAAAACGGATCAACTTGGCTGGAAACTTCATGAAAGAAGAATACTTCTGTGGTGACTTTATGCAAATACTTCATCTTACCATATATTACTGCAGCTTAAAGTCACTCATCAGTGGATCAAAACTTAAACGTCCACTTACGTGCAGTTACTGATCTGGGGTAAGTTTTTAGTAACAAAATAAGCAAAATAAAAACAGTGAAATAACTTTAAGCAATGAATCCTCAAATGTAAATGTATAGTCCTGATTACTATTCCAGTATTGCAAAGACAAATAGGTGAATAATTTTGTATTAACTATATTAGTGATATCTTCATTCAACTTCAATGTCAGAATTTTACCTCTAACAAAAACAAAACAAAAGCACAGAAACATAAAATAACCTCCGAACTTTTTGGAAGCATTAACAGTGAAAAAAATCACTGAATTAAATTCAATGCTCTTAGTTTTAACTGAACGTCAAAATAAATAAATAAATAAATAAATAAATAAATAAATAAATAAATAAAAGATCAAGGACACAAGTTACCCATGTTGCAAATACTCAGTGTACAAGGCCATTTTATTTCAGAACTTGCTACACTGAAGCATGCCTTGAGGAAAGTTCATGCTTAGTGATAAGAAAACTTACAAGTCGCAAACAAAAAGCCATTATCTTTTAAGGTCAGAGAAGCTACAAACACATTCTGGTGATGTAAATATTACTTCTCTATTCTTTTGAAGATACATAGTACAACTTTTCAACTTTTAAATTGAATTTGTTAAAACTTAGTGAGAAGGTCCAAAAAAAAAAAAGTGCTTTCGCCCTCCAATGGGGGAGGGGGAAGAAATCCCAAAATTGAAAACCCAGTTGTACCTCAAGTTCTTCCAGTGTTAAATTAGTGCTGTCAATTCCTGTTTTGCATCAAGTACAAGGCCTCATCTCACAAGTGTTAGGGTCAGCAGCTAATCTTACCTTCTCACTGTTTATAAGTTAGTAAGTAGCACTACAAAGTCGTTTATTTATTACAAATTTATTTATTACAAATGCAGTAATAAATGCAGTATTTATTACAAACACTGTTGACCAATGTCCTACCATTCAAAATACAAAGCTATCTCAAAATGCAAACTGGGGACAATTGTTCTCTTTTCAGAAAAAGAGTCAGAAAACCTGAGAGATACACTAGAATGTGACTTCCCAAGTAGGGCAAAAAGAGGCCACCAAAAACCTTGGTGCAAATGAGCTTCATGGAAAAAAATGCTGTGAAGGAGACCAAGCACAGAGCCTAAGAGAAGTTTCCAACTGCTGTAACTTTGCTCATTTGGCATCTTAGAATGGCAGAGGAAGGAAAGCCAAGAAGAGGGGCAGGACATGAGCAGCCAAGTAAGATCCAGAAAGTGGTGAAAGCAACATTATTTTTGAAGTAATGATTCTATCTGTTGGAGATGCAGACAGTGTAACTCTGCATCTGGACTCACCATGCAAAAGTTTTTGTTGACAGACGTATCTAGCTAGGAAAAGAAATAAAAGGAAATCAAGGTCTGAACTAAAAATGAGTTAGATGGTGTGTTAAAAGTTAATATTTTTTCCAAGTTAATTACATTCAGTTAGTGTTTCAGCTTTAGAATCCTTTTGCACAAATTACTTGAACAGGTTAATGAAGTTCTGAGTTACAAGAATGCTTCTTTCTCTCTCTCTCTCTCCATCTTTTAATGTCCAAAATTGAGATGCATAAAAGCAAACAGAAGTAAATTTAGAAGATAGTAAATCAAGGTCAAATAAACAGCTATTGCAGTTAAGTCTCCCACCTACGTATAAAATAACAGCTGGATGTTACTCATTCTCTGGAAGTTTACAGATTATATAAACAAACATTGTATTACAGAGAAGTAGCTCACTTTAGCTGAATTTAAGAGATATTGTATTATAGCTATTAAACTCTCTCATATATATATATATATATATATTTAAATCATAGAACACCCTTCAACTGAAAACTAGTCTCTATGCCATTTTACTGCCATTTTTTTCTTCTGCAACAGTGACCATCAGAGCTATCAGTTGCTCAACACTGTTTCCTTTTCCAAATTCCAGACTCCCTTTCTGAAAACAAAATATACTATGTATTCACCTCCATCAAGGAAATTCATCAAGCCCAACTAAAACAGACATTATGGAAAACCTTTCAAACTCAACCAGAAAAAGATGCACTATGGCTCAGAGCTGCTAAAGGTTTGCTGCTCCCAGAGAAGAGCAACCCGTCTTCAGAGTCTGAGAAACAAAACAAGCTGCCTGCAACTCTCTCTGCAGGGTATCAAAAAGTGACACAGGTTACTGGGATGAAGTGTTTGATGAAACCAAGTAGAACACCTCAAATGACTTGATTCTATTCAAAAAGAAAGGTGAGGTTGAATTCAATGCTATGCTCACTTTTAAAAGGTCATAACCATCAGAAGGGACGGTGTTCCCCAAACTGACCAAGTTCTGCAATCCTATGTCAGTTTGTACAAGGGTTAGTTTAGACTCCTAAGAGGACAAGGGCACTAAAGCTTGGAGCTTCTTCTGGCCATGCATTTCCAAACACTCCAGGATGTGTGACCAGTTCTTATGTCGCAATGCAGCAGCGTTATCATTACTCTGGAGTACAAGACACTCATGCAGGTGGAATAGGAAGTTGGGGCACTTAGCACAGTTTCTAGTTTTGTGCAACTTAGGTAATTAAGATTAGTGCAAAGCAATTAAGTGCCATGACTTGCTATCGTGAACACATAAGTGAACACGGGGTGAGAAAATGAGGCTTGAGGTTTTTCAAATGCTAACAGAGGGCTCAGAGCATCTACAGGAGTATTCGCATCCTAAGCAGCTTCCTAACTATTAGGATGCATTGCCTAGGGTCAGCAGCCCCTTGACTTTTCAAGGGTTTTCTTTTTTTAATCCAACCTTCCCAAAGGACAATCTGTCTGTCACTGGTCATTACCTGATAACTTTTGGCCCTACTATTTTATCTGTCTGGCACTGGTCACTGTGATAAAATGTTCTCAGAGAGCTCAGGTTTGTGAGGGTTTCATAAAAATCGCTGCCCTAGGGAAAAGGAAGTTGAGCTAGTTCTGCTACAGAGAAGCACTGGTTCCTCCCCAGGCCTCAGAGAGACAGGCTGGCATGAGGCACGCAGCCCCCGGGCAGTATGAGCTGTTGCAGCCTGAGCCCAGGCTGTGCAGCCTGCTATGGGGCGTCACAGAAACCTGCCGTGGGGCAAAGGTAGGGCCAGCCCAGCACAGACACCAGCAACAGGGAGCGGAACAGGGGAGCAAAAGTTGAACAAGTGTCACAGGGTGGTGAAGGAGATAAGACTAAGCACATGCCTGTAGGAAAATTATCTTTTTTATTCTTATTGCTCACAGAGCAACCTGTTACATGGCATCATTTACCTCAATGCTACTGATAGGAAAAATTTAAAGTTTCACTGTCACTAGAAACCATCTTGGAACCTTCTACACACAGCAGAACTACCAAAGTAATAAAAATTTATTCTGCATTTTCTTGATAAATTACATTAAAATATAGTTAAATGTAGTTATATTCCAGACATTTTATAGCACATAAGCAATCCTTACAAGCTTTGCTTGCAATGTAAGTAAGCTTTCTCTCTTCAAGATAGATCAAGAGACAGCTTATGTACCGGGCAAAGACAGTTCAGAGGACTGCAGATATATTTAATTCCTTTCTCTTCCTACCCCCACAAGAGCTAAGCTCTTCAGCTTTTACAAGCCACACTCTCAGGACCAAGTGAAATTAAAAGTCATCAGAATTTAATTCAACCTGTTCTGAAGGGGCGGGGGGGAGGGGAAGTAGTGGATGTCTGAGGAAATACCATTGATCACAGTTTTTGAAAACACCTCTCACCTTTTCTTAAGAATGTTTAAGAACATAACATGAACAATTTTGCTGAAATAAATAAATAAACCTACAGCAGTGAAGATCCACAGATTACTTGTTCTTCTTTTTCTCAAACAAAGCAACTGATTTAACAACCCGGTCAAACCACACCACACTTTTTCATTCAGATTTTAAGACCAAATAATTTCTATCTTTCAGTTCATTAACAAGTTTAGCTTGGAGAATATCATATTAAAGTGGACTGTCCAATTTGCAGTTTCACTGTTCAGTTTTACGTATAATTACTTTCAGTCCTCAAGCATTGGTCTCATTAGCATTGCCATGTCTGAGGCCTTTTTCAACAAACCTTGAAAGCCAACCTGTCCTTGACAACTTCTAGAGTAATATAATCTCAATATACTTGGAAGAACAGAGGGCTGCAAAGGATGCCAGGACATTCAAGACACTGGTGGAAGACACAGCAAGCCCAACCCTACTCGCATATTCATCTAGGACAAATGAACACAGATTGATTATCAGTATCATGTTAGTAGACATAATCTGCACAGATTCAACCTTGTGCTTTGCCTTTTATAACTTATCCATAGATAGGTCTAAGTCATAAGCAAGATACTGACTTTGTGTTATGTCTTCTACGGGCACACAAACATTCATTAACGAAGGATTGTTTTTAAGGCAGAAGTACTGCATGATCCAAAATCAGTCTTGGAAGTGTGACCCGCTGCTTTGTGTAGATGAGAATTCAGAAAGTGAAGATTCATGTATTCCATCTAAACAGACTTTTATTCAGACTCTAGCCTAGGCAAAGCTCTGGCTGAGCCCATAAACGCCCATGGGTGACGGAGGTCTCTGCTATGCCCGTGGGGAATGAGGTGTCTTTGTCTACAAGAGATCTGCTTGATTTACTTGAAGTTGTCATTTGAAAGAAGTCAGCAAACCAGTTGAAGATGGACGAAAGACACATTTACGAAACTCCTCATGCCTGATACCAATGAATTTGTGTATTTCTGATAAAACATCCATAACTTTCAGGATCACTTGGCATGCTTGAGCCAAATCTGTATCCAGGAGATGCAGGTAAGAATGTTCAAGTATTTTCACAAGTTTTAGATATCTACATTAATTCAGGACTCCTTGACTATACATGCTGGTTTGAGAAACTTCAGATAAAGTCCACATTTTAACCCTGATTTTGGATTATTTCCTTAACACTTAATGTATATCTAATAACAGAAACCATTTATTAGGAAGATACTCTCAAAACAGACCTTTTTATTTTTTTTCCTCCAGAGAAACTTCTCATCCTGTCACCTGCACAAAAATTTAAAAGGTTCTACAGACTATTTGAAAATTGGCATCATAGATAATAGTTATTTTGTTCAGTTTTTATTACCTATGCTTAAATCTAAATGTGTTCTTTTCATATTGTCTATTTCTCACATAACCATTAAACATTACTCTTCCTACATGCACCAAAGATTTAAAGAGACTGATACTAAAAAAAAAAAAAAACACCACTTACCCTTCTTTCCTTGCTAAGCCTCACAACCAAGTTTGATAGATTTCTCTACCTTGCAGAAACAAGGTTGTTCATCATCTATTTCCTCCTACTTAAATAAGTACAAAGAGGTAAACCTTTTCGTACCCCCCAGGCAGGGTCCAAGGAAATCTGGATGTACAAAATCAGTGTTTCACTGTTTTAAAAACATCTATTGTTCCTATTACTGCTATTCTGTACTGCTGTGCTTCTCTCATCAGTTATGTCAATTTGGCACCAGTGATAAAACAGCACTAAATGTATCGTCCTATAGACCCCAACTATAGGGGATGGCTTGGAAAGAAATAACATACTTGCCTCTGAGGTGTTCGCTTTGCCCATGCCTGCCAGCCACAAGTTCAGGCACATACCCTTTCTGGATCAAGTATGCTGATGGAAGAGCTCCCCAGCTAGCGAGGGAAAAAAAAAAGAGGAAAAGAAGAAAAAAAAAGAAAAAAGAAAAAAGAAAAGAAGAGTCCCTACCTATTCGCTAGGAACATTTTGACTAGCTTTCTTTTCTTTAACAACGTAGGCTAAGTCATTTTTCCAATTTATCTTTCAAAAAAGACAAACCCCTTTGCAGGACAAGCCAGGAGAAGCACAAACAAGACTGACAGACTGGTTCACTAGCTGGAGTGCTTAACGAAGAGCACAGTCACAGGAACACTAGCAGCCCATCTAAAGCAGCGGGGCAGAGTTGAGCCAGGTCCAAGAGCAGAACCTTGTCTGTGGCTACAGCCCCGGCTCTGTGGCCACTGTCTTCACCAAGGGAGCCCGGCCGGCAAGGCTGGTGGCTTTCTGTTCTGCCTGCACGAGATAAGCAAAACAATCAACTAATAGATGAAGAGAAAAGTTAGCAGAGCATGGTATTGTCAGGATAGCATAGTCATTTTAACTCATATTGTTCAATCTAAGAACTACAGCATCACAATCATACTATAAACTCCCAATGTTATTATTCAGTGGCATGATCAAGGGACATATTCAATTTAGCGTTTCAATGCTGTCCTCAAGCTGCACTATGATTAAGATGCATGGTGACAACTAAACGGCTAAGTTTAAGCAAGTGTGCAACTGAATGATAATGAAAATAATGAATAGGCACGTATGCTGATGTTATGCTTAAAAGCATATATTATAGCACCCTCTGCCATTATCTATACCGGCACAGATTACAATGAGATCAGCACATTATGGCCACCAACTAAGTGCTACTCCGAGCTATAGGATTACAGATCCCTTTCAGATATGGACTTTGCCATTAAGGCCAGTGCACTGCAACCCCTTCCCAGCTAGGGAAAGCCACTCTCATACTTAAGTTAACAGCACCTCAACTCTGAGCAGAGACCAAGATGCGTTGCAGCTTTCTGTCCTCATGCCCTCTTGGGGACCTCCCCAGAAACAAAACCAGAACAGAGCAGCAAACGAGGAGGGCATCCTGACAGCCGGCTCAGGCTGAAGATATTGGTCATGCCTTATGCAAGGCCCCAGAGGTAAGCGCCACAAGATCTTCGTCTTGTGCTACAACTGAAACCACAGAGTCAAGCCTCTTTATAAAACAAACAGTATTCTCGGGAGCAGCCCCGTGACTGCGCCTTGCCTTAACAACCCACGCATGATGACCTTCGAGGCACACTGGAGAGGTCTTTTAAAGAAAGTACCTGAAACCTGAATAAACTTTTCCTTCAGATGGCTGAAGGATGCCCAGCTAAACGAAGAGGAACATATTGCTGCATTATCTGGCCTATTTGAAACAAAGAAAGGGAAGGGAGAAGAGAGGGCTCCAGATATTTACATACGGACTTGGTTTCTATGTTCAGGTCACCCATTCAAAACACAATATAATAGAAAGCCACTAACATCTCCAGATTCTAGCTAAGCAGTCTTCCAACGTCACAACTGCCAGCATTTTAGATACTTTGGAATCAACCCCAGCAGATGGACCAAGGATTCATTAAGCCTTAACAGCATAACCCCTTCACCCCTTCAGGTGCCTTTTGTCCATGCCAAAGGGTGAAAGCAAAACCAGCAAGTGCACAAGAGTTCCCACTGTTCCTGAGCCACTCTCTTTTCTGCCTCAGTGTTCACTAAGTGGGTGAACTTTGTCAATGCTAAGTCAGTGCCATGAGAAGGAGTCTCACAAATCCACAACTGCTCCCATGCACAGGATTTCATCCCGCTTGGCCTTGAAGCATCTCCTCTCTGCGGCAGCAGAACTTTGCTCCACGTGCGTTTCCCGCAACCCCCAACTTTTGCGCGACGAATTCACCACCCGCTCAGGACCCCGGCTCCTCGACCTGCCGCCGGCCACGTCCCTGCGGGCCGCCGAGGCCGCAGCGGGAGCCGCGCGGGGCCGCGCGGCCGCAGCGCCCGTAGCCGCCGGGCCGCGGCAGGAAAGGCGGGGCGGGCGCCGCCGCCACCACCACCGGGCGCGGAACTCCCGGCCTCCCCGTCCCGCCCAGGGCCGCCCCGCCGGGACTCACTGTTGCTGGACTTGAGGTCTCGGTGCAGGATGGGCACGAGGGCCTGCTCGTGCAGGTAGCACATGCCGCGGGCGATCTGCACCGCCCAGTTCACCAGGACGTGCGGCGGGATGCGGCGGGCGCCGCGGGCCGCCCCCGGCGCGGCTCCCCCGGCCCCGGCGAGAGCGCGGTTGAGGGAGCCGCCGCGGGCGAACTCCATGACGAGGCAGAGGTTGGGCTCCCGCAGGCACACGCCGTGCAGCGCGATGATGTTGGGGTGCCGCAGCATGGCGAAGAGCGCGGCCTCCCGCCGCACGCTCTCGGCCGTGGCCGTGATGTCCTCGTCGGGGTCCTGGCGCGCCGCCTTCACGGCCACCTCGCGCCCGCGCCACGTGGCCCGGTACACCTGGCCGAAGCCGCCCGCGCCGATCATCTCCTGCAGCTCCAGGTGCTCGAAGGCGATCTCGGGCAGGCTGCCCCCCGCCGCCGCCGCTGCGTCCCCCCGCCCGCTGCTGGCCGCGCCGCGGGGCTGGCGGGTCACGTAGTTGGCGGGGAAGATGCCGAGACGCTGGCGGATCTTGCCCGCCCACCAGCCGTCGTCGCCGGACACGGCGGCGTCCTGGGACAGCACCTCCACCACGTCGCCGCGCCGTAGGCTCAGCTCGTCCTCGCCGCTCGCCTCGTAGTCGTAGAGCGCTGTCCAGAGCGGGCTCGCGCCCCCGGCGCCCGCCGCAGCCATGGCGGCAACCTCAGCCCCGCCGACTGTCGGTGCCGTTGGTGCCGTTGCCGCCGTTGGTGCCGTTGCCGCGGGGGCGCCGCGGCGGCCGCATCCTCCTCACCTGCCGCCGCGGGCGGGAGCGGCGCGGGGAGGGGAGGGGAGGGGCGCGCGGGGCCGCGCTGGGGGCGTGGCCAGCGCTGGGGGCGCGGCCTGCCCTGCCCTGCGACCTATGGGCCGCGCGGCGGGGGAGGGGGCGGTGGCGCCCGAGGGGATTGGCCGCCGGCGGTCACGTGAGACCGCGCGGCGGCGGGAGGGAGGGAGCGGCGGGGAGGTGGGCGGGGAGGGAGGCAGGTGCCCGTGGCGGGCGGCCCCCAACGGTCGCCCTGTAACGGCCGTCCCGGTCTACGCGGCTGCCCGCCTCCCTGCCGCAGCCCCGGCACCTCACGGGAAGCGAGTGCGAGGCGTTCCCGAGAAATGCCGCTTCCTCAATTCCGCCGCTGGCACTTCCTTCTCCCCCCGCCTCGCCACACACCCGCGCCTCCCCCAGCCCCTCGGCTGGCGGCGCTGCACGCAGGCCGCCTCAGAGGGCTCGAGCCGGTGGCCTGATCGCGCCGCCCTTCCGCCTGGGAGGTCGCCGTTAAGGCAGCAAAGCAGCATGGTGCTGCCCGTGTCCCGAAGATTTCCCTGGTGCCAGCTGGGAACCTCACAACGCCTCCTGAACCGGGAGGTCTTCAGTGGGAGCCAGGAACAAGTGTGCGGCCTGGGGGACACACTGTCTCCCCAGGGGCACTGCGCAACACTGAGGTGGGGAGAAAAGGCTTGGGGAAGGTGCCAGGCCGCTCTGCAGGGCAGTGATGGGTGCTCCTCGACTTGTCGCTTAAAAGCCTGTTGTTCAGAGCATATCCCTACATGAACGTGAAACTTGCAGCTGGGTACTGCAAGGCTTGTGTGCTGCTCTATAGACTGCCATGCAGAAAATTAAGATTAGAGTACACAAAACTCCTTGATTCTTGTTTTTCTCATGGTCTACAACTTAATTCTTCATATAAGGCAAAAATAAATTTGTGCTATGTTTCAGTGACTTACTGAATCATGTTAAGCAAAAAGAATGTAGAGCCAGCATGCCTATCAAGCCCCTTCCAATTTCCTTTAATATAAGAGACTGCCTTGCAGCTATTCAGAGATAATTATAACTCTTATCTGCATATTTGCCTTATTATAAAAGCCATAAAGTATGTTGTAATACAAGCATTCTGCTGCACAAATTCCACCTTGAACTTTATCTGTTTCTGAACTTTATCTAAAGGAATCTGCAGGAACTAATTAACTGTGGAATGTTTTAGGTCAGACAAGGTATTGGTTGCAGTACAGTGAAAAGTTTAAATATTTATTTAGAGCTATTATTCCAAATTTGCTCTCTGAAGTACCATTATCCAAAGCAATTGATACGCGCATACAATTCTTTGTTCAGTGATTCTGCAGCACCTATCACTCCAGGATCTTACTATATAGCTGTTGTTCATAGGTTTTCTAATAATGGAAATAATGTAAAAAAGAATAATATAAAATCCCTGTAACTTTTCTCATGGCACCATCTAGTGGTTTTATAGTTACGAAGAACGGAGAACTTGCGGCAAAGCTTACTGCTTCATTTGTATTAGGTTTTTCTCAAGAACTGTGGTTGTGTTTCACATCTTTGGCTCACATGTAGCTGTAGGTTTAATGCTGTATATTTGCATCGTGTCTGGAACACATGTCCTTAGCTGGAAATTTTCAGTATCTCTTTGTTCTTGCCCTTAGCATTATATCATAAATGTTTGGCGTCAACATTATCCAAATGATGAAGATGAGGTGAAAAATTTGAATGATAAGCAGATGTGTCAGCCTGATGGGATCCAATGCTATATAATCTCCAGTCAAGCCTTCACCATCTAAGGTCTGCGATTAATAATCTATATGAGTTAGAGGTATAAAAAAAAATAGAAGAGAGGAAGCTTTGAAGAACCTCTTCATTTTTGCCTTTGTTTACACAGTTGTCTTTGTTTTGGTGGTCTATGTGTGTAATTGTTTTTATTTGTGAACTTGTATAAGGAAGACATAACTTCAGTGGTTTCTGATAAGTAAACTTGTTGAATTCCCTCATTACTGCTAGCAGGCTACTGTACATGATGCAATCATTAACTCTGTGTTAACAAACCAGGTTGTCTTTGAACAGAATCTCTCTTACTGTGCAAAGGGTGAAACAAAACTTTCCATTCAGCAAAGGAGAAGATGTAGAAACGATATGTTTACAGGGGTAGCACAGGAGGCACTGGTCAAACTTACCTCCTCAGTGCGGATCGGCCAACTTACCTGGGATAAACCAAGTGCTCAGAACCTGCAAACACCTCAAGTCTCTGGTGCAGCCGAAGCAAACAGCCCCAGGCCTCCTTGTCCCTGGCCATATGTTTATTCCGTGTGTCAGCCTTCCCGTTACGTGAGCGCAAGCATTTGGCGCAGCACTGCGGTGATCCACATGAGGAACTGAGCTGAGATGTGGTGAAATGCCCCACAAATAAGCCTCACTAAAATACCCCGTTCTTTACCATTTTCTGCGAAATCCATGCAAAGCAGCCCGAAGTGGCTCATTCCACAGAGCTGTGGCCTGAGCCCGGAACAACAGAGGCAGGTTGGTCAAGAAAAGCGTGAGCCACTTGGCTCGCTCCCATGCCACACACACATCCTGCCCAAGACTGGCTGCAGCAAAAGTCCAGGCAGTCCTGAAAGAAACAAACCCAACAAAACCCCACGAGAGGCCACCGAGCCGCCGGCCCCGGGGCTCGCGGCCCTGCGGCGGGACGGAGCAGCCGCCGCGCGGCGCGGGGTGGAGCCGGGATGCTCGGCGCGCGGGGCACCCTGGGAGAATCCGCGGCGCCCGGCATGGCGGCGGCGGCGGGCTGAGGGGCGGCCATGGTGTCGCCGGCGGCGCGGCTCGTGGCGCAGGGCGTGTGGGCGGCGCTCACGGGCGGCTGGTACCACGACCCCGAGCAGGGCGCCTTCACCAACAGCTGCCACCTCTACCTATGGCTCTTCCTGCTCACGCTGCCGCTGGCCCTGCACCTGGTGAGGCGCCGCCGGGCATGGGGCGGGCGGGTGGGCAGGCGCCATTTCGCGGATGGTCTGGGGGGCAGCGGGGCGCGCCGCGGCTCTCCCTGCCTCCCTCCCTGCTTCCTCCATCCCTGTGTGATGCAGGGGGGTGTTTAACCGGGCCACTAAACCAAGCCGTTAAACTGAGCACTCGGGCAGGAGCGTTAGGTCTGGCCATTGCACCTCAGGGTCGACCCCCTAAATAAAGAGGCTCTGTGCAGCGCTCCCCGGCCTGACCTCTCCGTCCTGCTGATTTTGTGTTGTGAACTGCAATATTTGACCACCTAAATAGGCTCAGCGCGGCCGACCGAGGCCTGACCTCTCCGTCCCGCTGATGCCGTGGGATAAGAGCACATAGGAAGGTGTGTGATACCCGTCTGCAGCAACAGCGAATGACCCGATCAACCTTTGCTCAAAATCTGCCTTTAGGGACATCTATTTTCAGGTTTGTCCCCCAGCCCTTTCCTTTGAGAAGGGTAAATCAGTGGAAAAACCCAAACAGTGTATAATTAATATGCTTGCTGAATGTCACTGGTGAGTCACATTGCTTTTTGTGTCATGCAGCTCCCTTTGTTCTAAAATTTAAACACTGCAAACATATCATTTTAAGAGCTAGAGTTTGTTTGCTAAACTTTACTATTATTTTTTTTTCTTGAAAGCTTGAAACTTTTACTCTATTTTTGTGTGTGTTTTCCTACTGTGTTAAGGAAGTTTAGAAATACAGTTTGCTGGGTCATTATATCTCTCTTGGTATATTCTTTAGTGTTTGCTTAATAGTGCTTCTACTGGAAAAAAAAGCCATTCTTTCTTTTTTTTTATGGTGATTCCTCTTAACCAACTTATAAAAGTTTTTTTTTTTTTTTTTTGGGTAAAAAGTCCTAAGTAGAGATCTGACCCCAATGGTCAGATATTGGCCTGTTTTTCAAAAGCAGGGAGCACTCATGACATCCTCAGAAACCTCTGTGAGCCATAATTTCGGCATCTTTAAGAATCAGTTGCCATTCCACGTTTTATGGCATGGATGCACTGAATTCCTGTAAGCATTGCTTACAGAGTTGAACCGAGATAGCAAAACATCAGTATTTCCTTCTGATCAACCAGGTCTATTTCTTATATACACTAGTCAGCGTCCTATGTTGTTGAATTTACTGTCTGACTGGTACGTGCAGTAAAAAAAATCAAATGGAAGAAAAGCTGACTTGCATAAGTAGGGATGTATCAGGAAGAATATATATTTCCATGCGGGAAGTATCTAAGAAATTAATAGCATGCAGGAAAGCATGCAGAATTGCACAAAAAGAACACTGGGTCCAAAGACTGTAGGTTAGAGCTAAGACAAACAGTGGAAGTTATTTAAAGGAAAGGAAAGAAGATCCGACTTATCTACTAAACTTAGGTTTCTTTATCTTGTGCTTCATCTTAATTTATCCAGATGGACTTACTTCTTTTATTGCAGATTGGCTGACTTTCTGATGAATCATCTGGTTAAATACCAGGAGCTGTTTTCTTGAGCTAATGTATCACTATGGGATTTTTTTACCCTTGGTAGCAGTAATTCATTTATTATGCTGGCTGCTCAAGAGTAGTGACATCCTTAAGTATTTGCTTTCTTGCTTTTAAGTGGTTGGACTGTGTAAATATTGTGCAAGCTAGATTCATTCTTACCTCTCAAACCTGAATTTTAATTAAAGATTTTATGTTTTATATTTGGTAATATTTGGGATCATATTTACATTATGCACACACTTAATACCGATAGTTTTGGATTCTGCTAAAACCATTACTGGCATTCCTTGAAATGTAAAAGCCAAAGCAAAATAGAATACTATTAAAAATTGTTTTGCACTGGATCATCTTACTCAAGCCTTTGTCAAAGTCGCTCTGAAACATTTTGATTTCAATGAAATGTCAAAATTCATCCAACTGTTTTGAGATATTTCCCACCAGCACAGCTGGAGCACGCTGGCAGGGTAGGGTCAGGAAGCCTGGAGTATCAAGTTGTTTCTGCTGTGGGGACTGAGGATTTCCTTCTATAACATTGTCAGCGCAGCTTGCTTTATTACTAATAGTCCCATTATTAACTTCCCCTTTACTGAAAAGGCCCATCTGTATTTTCATCTCTTCCTTTCTATCTGATTTACCCTTTTCAATAACAAATGTACAATTAAAAACGTCCTTAAAATCAACTTTCAAAATTGTAATGAGAGCTCTTGTAGCTTTGCTTTGTCAAACCTCATCATGGATTAGGAATTTGTTACCTTATTCCACCAAAAAGCAGAGGGTTCCTGGACACTCTATTCAGGAAAATCGCAGTGCTTGTCATAAAAAGTGCCTGGGCTGAATTTGGCCCCAGTGGAACATCACTGAAGCGGAGAGATGACTTTGGGAATGTTTGTACTATAGCTTGTTTGACAAGCTGCAAGACAAGCTGCACATCCACATTTTGATGAGTCACCAAAACGGTTTAGTGCAAGTTTCTTCTGCCATTTTTTTGGACAGAAAACTTTCTTGAATTTACTGTTTTGCAGACTGCTGCTGTGGAAACTTTCTAGAAGTTTAGAAACACTGTGGTGGTTCAGTGCTCTTGTATCATCACACTGATCATTTTTGCCCTATCAAATGTATTGAATTAGGAACACACTCAAATAATGCAAAGTTAGCTTTTGTCTTTGTGCAGCCTGAATAATATTAGCAAAAATAGCAAGAAGAATTCGGCCATTCACCTGGAATCTCTAGACAAGCAGAAGTCCCAGTCAGTCAAATGCCCTCCCAGCATAGGCACATCAGCGCTGTGATGCCTTTACAGTCATAAATCAGGCCACATCTGGAACACATAAACCTGTATTTCTGCATAGGACCCCAAAATGTTCCAGTGCAGGGTGTAACAATGGAAGTAACTGGAAAACAAGTACATTATGGCCGAGCCTTTAACTGGCTGAAGGCCAGGGAAGCTAGAGCTACAGCCTCCACAGAAACTGGTGCAGTCTCATGGAGGCTGCTCTCTAACGGGTCTGTGCTTGGGGCTGTTTCTTTCTATTTTCTAATAATGGCAGCTCAACAGAAGCTTTTCCTGTGACTGGGGCTTTCAAAACGCAAGATTGCTGTGTGGGTCCCTCTCTCTAATGCAGTTCCCTCTCTTTAGGACATTGCTGTGGCCTTGTCCCCAGTAGGGTGTATTCTGTCAAAGTCAGCTGAAGGTGGCCATAGAGTTAAGTAATTCAGCAGAGGGAATGGAGATAGATGAGGGATACAAACTCACATGGTATGACTATAAAGCCTAATTTCCATGGCAAACTAGGCTAATTGTAATATAACATATCAAAAGTGGATCTATCATGTAATTTCTCAGTGGTCTCTAATCTAATTCCTGCTTAGCTCAAGTAGATTTTATAGCTTTCATGTGTCCATACCTGGGAATGCCAACCATAGTCACTTGTATCCTTGTAGTTTGCTCCACACTGACATAGATTGTGCTAGAGTAAGTCTATTCATTTGTGCTCTCTTAACAGTATTCCTGAATGTGTCACCTATCAAGCACTTCTTTCCCAGTGGCTCATTTATGCTGGATAATGATGTATTCTGAGGCATAATTTAATAACAAGTGATCAGTCTGTGCTTTTTAGTGCATTTTGATGAATCCCCAAACTTAGTGCATTTAGTTCACTTTCTCCAGAAAGCAAACAAATCCCTCATTTGAACAAATTCTTACAGATAATTAGCTATCATTCTGTGTGAAACCCAACATAATTTCAACTTTTTTTTTTTGCAAATACATTACTCATTTATTAGTTATAAAACAAAAATGCTTCAACCGTATCCACCAGAATTTCTATCCCGAGCATTGTCTTGCAAACTGATGCTCTTTGTGGTCCAGCTTCAGTAAAGAACTGCGAAGGAGATGCCTAATTTCGGTTATATACACAGTACCATGAGGCACTCCAAGAGACTAAGCCTCAACTTGTAGAAAGTAAATGTATTTCTCATTAAGTATCATTACTAATGCCTACATGCTAAATGGTTTCTCCTTTATTATGCCATAGATTCTTGGTGTATGAATCAGAATAGTCCTAAAAAAAGGATGTGCCTGAAAATTTTGATGTGTAAATCTTGAAGGCATACAGTCTCCCTTAGTCAAAAGAAGAGCAATCCACTTTTCTAAGTGGATATAAGATCAACATCAAGATAAACACTGTGCTTGTTTTAACAGTGAAGTAAGAAAGCCTAATTCATGTCCATTCCTCACCTAGAGATAGTGAGTAGGTTTATTTCTGAAACTGAAAAGGTCTCTAAGATAAAAGCACTTGTCATCTTTCACAGCCAAATGCTTTTTAAGTTGGAAGGGTGATATTTAAAATAACAAATTTGGAGCCCAAAGTAAGTTTTTCTTCTTAAAAATCAACTTTAGTTGCCCTTCAGCAGGCTCTGAACATTGGGAATCTTTCTTTTTGCCTCTGCTACAGTTTGTGCAGGAAGATAGTAACACTGTTTGAAACCAACCAAATCAGCGTGAAACTAAGCAATGTGAACCTGCAAATGAATAGAAACAGCACATAAGGGCATTCTGTGACTATAATAGTAAGAGCTTTGGCCCTTGAGAGATAACCACAAGTATCCATTGCTATGATTCTCCCTTTACAGGAAGGAATAACTTTGAAAGGACTTTACAACTTATATTTGAACTATAATTCATTTTAATGACTAAGAAATCTGGTGTTCGTCATGGATCAGCAGACACTGATCACAGACAGCTGCAAATTAACAATTATGAACTTTTTAGAAAGAATTGAAAGAGTCTGGCTTTACATGTGTTTTGAAAATGACTTTAAAAATTTTAATTGCATCTTCTCAAAATCATCTTTCCCTGTGCCATGTGCTCTAGGTGTCTCTGCTTGAACAGGGAGGTTGGACTAGATGATCTTTAGAGGTGCCTTCTAACCCTAAGTATTCTGTGATTCTGTGAAAATGAACTATTATATTGATTTCTTTATTATTCCTTTCTGCAGGCTTTCCCACCAACCACCATCACAGTTTTTGTATACTGCAGCTCAGTGACAACCTTCTTCACAATAATAAAAGTGATCAGTTATCGGCTGCATCTTATGTTCGATAAAGGTGAAGTAATTCAACAAAACATCTCAAGAAAAAATGGAATGCAATGTAAAGAAACAGCAGCCACAAAAGGAAACACAGTTCAGCCCTCAAACCGTAGGTAAGGTTTTCATTGCACAATGTTGATACATTTTATAGAAAGGTTAAGTTTACACCATGCTTTTACATAGCAGAAACCTGTTGATTGTAAGGAAACAGCACTTCTTAACACCTGCCTAGTGTTTTTATGTTTGCTGGCTCCAGCATGCCTAGTCCAGATGGACCTGATGAAGACACCTGTCTGGGAGGTGATAAAAGATCCCAGGGCAGCACTAGAGGAAGTATTCTAGGGAAGCCTAAGGGCTGAGGGAGTGGTAGAAAAGCTTTTCCTGTTGTTGTCCTCTAGCCTAAAGAAATTTGAGAATCAGGGAGGAGAGCTCTATCTTTGTCAGGAAGAATGAAGTGTTGGGCTGTTATGTAATGAGGTAGGACCTTTTAGGATGAGGCCTTCACCATCAAGATCCAGGAAGTCTTCAGCAAGATTGAAGTTCCCAGGCAGCTGCTTGGTAGAGGGTAGAAGGAAGCACTTGCCTCTCTAAGATGCTAGAATGTTATGTAAGTCTACAAAGTGCTGTGGCTTAGCTTTTCTAAAGACTATGTGTTATCTCACATGTATAATGGTAAAAGGATTGTGTTGTTCCTAAAATCTCTCTATGTAATGCAGTGTCTTAACTGCAGGGGATTCTAGTTCTAAGAAAGCCTTGGGTAATTACTTGGGACTTACAGGAACATTGTGATAGTCCCTACAGTGCTGACCTACTGGGAGGAAGGAAGGATGGAAGGAAGTGACCTGCACGTAATGGCCAAGAAAATGCTTTAATACCCCGGCTTTAAAAGCCTGAGATCCTATTTATTTATTTAAGCCCTTTCAGTCTGTGAGGAGCCAAGTGCAGTTTATGCTGCAAATAAACTCTCAAAGTTAATAAGGCTAGTTTCAGACTGAGATAACACTAAAGGGAAATTAGCATTGGGCTAAAGATTAGTACTCAGTTTTTCCAGATTTATGTGTGCTTCGAATATTTCTCTATGTTTACTGAAAACCTATGAAATAAAATAAACTGTGACCTCCTGCTGATTTTACAAACTTTAGTTACACAGAAGCAAATGAAGCTAGCAAGCAGCTCTCAGTCTTCCCAAACACTATGGCATATGTGAAAAATTTTGAAATAAGGTACATCCAAGACTCCAGCACTGAAATATCCAAACAAAGCTTAAACTGAGTGGGTTTGTTATGACTGCCAGCCAGACTTTAGCAACAGAGAGCTCTATATGAGTGAATTTACTTTCCTGCTTTAGTGCATTTGCAGTTCCTACTGAGAGCTCTGCTATTGCCAAGGCTATGAAAGCTACCAATTACAAAGCTTATCTGTATTCAGCAATGCTATTTTCTTGTGTCTTTGCATATGTGTCTGTGCTATACTCCTTGCAGTGACATTGCTACTCCTCTGTATCACCAACTTGCAAACCTATTTCCTATTTACAGATAGCTGAGAAAATAATTTAAGAGGTCCATCTATTATTTGCTGATATTAAACAGAACCTCGGTGCTTTCTTGCACAATGGCTACTGAAAAAAAATGCAAACTTTCATTATGCCTGTGTTGTGACGAAGGAGTGGAGCTATCCCTTAAACTTGCATGCTAAATCCCCTAACATATTCCTCTTACAAAGTCCTAGAAAGAAATCTTGTTTTTTTAGCCTCTGATCAGCAAATAAAAAAATAAAACTTTACTTAATTTGGTAGACAACAGAAGCTTTTAAACTCTGGTGGTAGCCAAGTTGCTTGAAGTTTTTGAAGCCATTTAAGTACAGAAGAAAATGTGGGAAAATGATTTGGATTTACAAGTGAATAATCTTACAGTTTATACATGCCTTTAATATTTTTAAAATGCTCATAATGCATAGCAGGTTTAAACAACATATTGTTTTATAATATTTTGTCCTAGTGGTTATTTTTTGAACTAATTATTTGTTGTATTACACCTGAGAAGCAGGAAATGTGTTTCTTCTCATAAATAAATTTGGTTCAAAAATATTTGTCTCTATCCATTGAAAAAAATAGAAATATAGAGAGAAGTAGTGCAGAGAAGTGAATGCATCCGTAAAGGAAGTGATGCTTATAACTTCAAGCTACCTCTAGTATATCCGTTGTTAAATTTCATCTGTCCGAAGAGATGTCATTTTATTTCTTATAGCAATGTCTTACTTCCTAGAACACCAGAATCACTTTAAACAAGTTAAAAGTTAGGAAGATCTCTTTGAAAGGGATAAATTGCAAAAGAGATTATAGTATTTTTCAGCATTGTTATTTTAGAAATGGAACCGAAGAAACATGCTCTCACTTGAGCACACTGTCCTGTTAATTTCCATCCTGTTGTTACTCTTCAGGTTCCCCACAGACTCCCTGTGTTCCTCTGTGGTTAGCAACATTATTTTTTTTTTGTTTAAAAATTATGATTATTTGCCTCCTTTTTTTTTCCCCCCGTTTCAGCAATAACACAGGGGATAATGGTGTAATTGGTGAGACTAACCAAAATGACTCTACTCCAACAAGTGACAGCAGTTCAAGAGCACAGGCTTTCCACTCGCAGAACTCCTGTGGAGCAATGGTTAGTATGCCTCTTCGGTTGTTTTATCTTCCTGTTGTGCAGTCTACCACTTACCATGTGGAGTTTTGTATAGTCAAGTACTTATTACTTCAAGTAATAAAGTATTTGCCCCTAAGTAGCAGGCAGTGGTTCCCTGGAGGTACTTTTGACACAGCCCGGTGTTGGTTGAGCTTAGCCCTGTCCCAGAGGCTTGGGTTTGCAAAGTTGTAGATAAATCTGGAAACCTCTGGAGTGGCTTGTCCGCTCTGTGGATGCCCCGTGGCCTTTGTAAATCTTGCCAAGAGCACCTTGTGTTCACAGCTGCTCTCAGAGAAGGGAGGGCTTTGCACATGTTGGAAGAAGGGAATGTCCACAGTGGCTACTGCCATCAGAGCAGCTCGTCACCGCTGGGGAAGCCAGCTCCTCCTGGCACGTTAATAACTTCCTTTTGGGTCACTAGATTTAGGTTCATGAAACAAATCCAGCACATCTCTTCAGCAGTTATACAACTCATTAAACATTGTGATTTATATGCAGAAGATGCCTACCTGAGGTTAAAACATAGATGCTTTCCAAGCTGTTAGTCATGCTTCCTAAATCAGTAAAGGGTGCAAAGTGATGAAGGTCATGTACATACATGTTATACTAACAAAGAAATAGTAAGAAATAGTCATGACAGGTCTGAAAAGTCAAATATTCAGAAATTAAGAGAATGAACACTGTGTTATCTTCAGCTGATCCCCATGTATATTGTGATAAAATCTTTAATTATGTGATCCCATGCTATTTTTTTTCTACAGGACTCCTGCCTCATTCAGTGCAGAGGATGGTTAGTGATCTCTGAATAAGTAGCTTTTAAATCTTTTATTGTCTTCATTCCTTCCCTTATTCCTTTGTCTCCCTATTTGCTGCAAACTATTTAAACCCTGGTCTGAATCAAATTATTTCCTCATTTTCTAGAGTGTTTTTACCTTTTTGTAGCATCTGTATGATTCACAGACATTAACAGCTTTCTTTTATCAGGTAAAATATTTCTCACCTTGTTTCTGTTTCAGTCTTTCCAATATTCTGGTTTTTGTCCAGTCTGTCTCTGCAAATTGGATCTTGTTCCAATTTCCCATTTCCAAATGTATAGATCAGGTCTAGTCAAACCTAATCTTCTTCCCTTGCTGCCAGCACAATGCCATGAGTTTGCAGGAGATGCTTATTATTTCCTTTTTGTGCCTGCCAGACAGAGGAGAGGAAATGGCATGTTAATTTTTCTCAATAAATTCTTTTTCAACCTATAAGTCTGGGCTGTTCAGTTTGGAGTGCTGAACTATCCATCTGGAGTATTGTGTCTAGGTTTGGGCTCTTTAGTGCAAGACAGACACCGATGGACGCTGACAGGCTGGGGTGAAACCAGCAAAAGCCACCAAGAAGACTAGGGAAAAGGGTATATGATGAATGAGAGCAGGATGTTGAAATGTTTTAGTCTTATAAAGCTAAAAGAGTTTACTGCTGTCTCCAGCTATCTAGTGGAAAGGTATAGACAAGACTGAGCAGACTCCTCTCAGGTGAACTGTGACAGGGCAAGAAGTCAAGGAGACAAGTTGGAACACAGAAAACCTCATTTGGCTTTAAAGAATTCTTTTTACCATGAGGGTGATTAGATGCTGGAAGAAGTTGTCTGGACATGCTGTAGAATTTCCATCCTTGGACATATCCAATGCTCTACTGGACACAGCCCCAATGAACCTCTACTTTGTGTGTGGATGTGTCTGTCTGTGTGTATATATGAATGAATGTGGGCAGAATAGGGGAGAGAGTTGGACTTCAGGAGCTTCCTTGCAAGACAGATGATTTTAAAGATAGTTTAATGGTTTTCCCCTGTAGTGTTTTGTTGAAAAATTGCTACCAAGTGTTGGAGAAAACACTCTATTTTAGTAGTTTGGAAACATAGTTGGAAAAGGGAAATAGATGAATGCATGAAAACATCTGGATTAGCAATTGCAAAGTATTTTATAAAATCTTCCCCCCCGCCGCCTCTCTCCAAGCATCACAAATTGAGTTGCAGTGATGCAGTTTGGAGCATGATTGTTCAATAATCATCTGTGTACCTCCTACTTCCCTTTCTTTTCTTTCCTCCCTTTTTGCATTTTGTGCAAGGTACATGTCTAAATTTCAGTCATGTTTAGCAACTTACCAATACTATAATTAACCTCTGATTAGATGACAATTGCACTGAATACTTTTTTTCTGAAAGTATTTAATACAAACTCATACTAATTTTGTGTGGTTTCTTATTTTTTAGGAGCTGCCAACACGTGAAACTATTGAAGATCTCAAAGGTATTTTGAAGGCTTTATAAATGCTTTCAAACTTGTTTAATCATTGTTTGCCACAAAAAAAAGGGGTGGGGGCACATGAGACTACGGCAGGTTCTGTCATAGCCCGTGTTAGGAGCTTTATGGAAAAGCGCCAGAAAACAGTCTCAAGGGAATTCTAACAGAGCAAGTTTTCTCAGCTGCCGGCCAAGCTCTTTGCGCCACATTTTTTTGGTAAGTTTGGAAACAGTATCCCTGTTTTGATATGAGGAGATGGAAGAAGCTTTTGTCCCACGTTTTAGGGAAGCTCTGTGCCCTCTGGGAGGCGTTGAAATGGGAAGCTACTGCTCAGCTTGCATCTTAAAGCCCTTAAATATCATCTCTTAGCTCATTAGCATGGATATTTCCATCTAAACATGCTCTGCCTACAGTTCTAGTCATCAAGGTGTCTCAGCATATTTCATGATTTTTCTGTTTTGTGAACGTTGATCACTATATCCAGTGGAACCATTTAGGTATTGCACTAGGTAATATGAATAACTATTGCTGCCTTGTCTTACTTTTTTTTCTTCTATCCCTAAGTAAGAATAATTCTGTTTTTTTGTTGTTGTTTTTTTTTTTCACTCTTCCTTGTGGAAGTGGTTATTCTGATTATTTAATTTAAATAGACCTGAAGCTAAAGCTGTCCTCACCTCAAAGGTCTAGGTAAAGGCTAGAACAGCAGCTTTCATACATGTGAACACCACTGTAGTCTCAGGATCTTCTCAGTATGATTTACAATATGCACACAACTTCACATGAGACATTAATTCCTATTTATGTCACAATAAAATGTCTTGTATAACTATCAGAATGGTTATTCTCATCTAAAGCAGTATTAGTGCTACTAATTATTAATTACTCTGCTTGTTTTCATAGTATTTTAGCTAACCCTTAAGATACTGGCTTTTGATTTACTGCAATCATCTACTTTGCTTGTGCTTTCTTTGCTCTGCTCTCTTAACAGTTTTTGCTAACTAAAGGTTGTCGCTCAATAGTACACAGTGTTCCCATTTCTGAGGCCTAATTCCTGTATGTCTTTGTTAGGGATTACAGTATTGCAGGACCAGACTGCACTACCAATTTCATCTACCTCACCCTGTACCAAAGCAGATATATTACCTGTTTCTACAGCCTCTGCTTCAGGTTCCACCACATCAGCAATAGTGGCAAAACCATCTGCTATGGAAACACTTCCTGGTAATGGAATAAATGAAAAAGGAGAGAAGGGACAGTCATCTGGACGGCATGGATCACAAGATATTCTTGTGGACAGGGATGTAGTTAAAAATTTCTCCAATGTTTCTCCATCACAGGGTGACATTTTAAGGACTGGAGTTTCTTTGGAGCCATGGGACAGTGAAAGTTCAGTTATTTCAGACCACCTGAGTAATCCAAAAAGTTACAAAAGAGAGAAGTTGCCAGATGGATCACCCCAGGCAAGCTTTACTAGTAGCTGTCCACATTGCAGTGCCATTGCAACCAGAAATCCCGACCGTCTTGAAAGTTTGTGTATTGCTGATAATACTAACGAGGACCTTGACTGTTCAGACAGTGAGACTGCTGTTGCTGTTGTTGACAACTCTCTTCCTGGAGACCAACTATGTGAGCCCATTAAAATTGTTATCACCATGAGTAGTGCACCAGATACCCTCAGTGACATAGCAGGCTCTGTCCAGCTAAGGGCTCTGGGTACTGAGAGATCAAGCTCTAGCATAATTACAGTAGATCAGCAGATCCAACAAGCTAATGAACAGCTCAGAATTCCTGTTATAACATTTGATTTGTCTGATGACAGTAAAGGTAAGACCTGTCCGGAAGTCAGCGGAAGTGAAAGAACTCCAGAAGCCTTAAAGGCAGAGCTCTCATCCAACCAATGTTCTGGCTATGAATCTGGTGATCCAGACAACGCAGAGAAGGAACACAGCAATCCAGCAAATACTCCTTTAGAAACTAACACCCATTCAGATCCAAAGGAGGAGAATGCTTCTGAAAATGTGCATGTCATGGCTTTGGATTCTAAAGAGGATCAACAGAACCTAGATCCACAGTCCTGTAGAACTGCACATGAGAAGAGGCACATTCGGGTGCTCAGTGTTGACAGTGGGACAGATGTGCTTTTAAGTAAGAATTTCATAGAGGTAACTGACAAAGAAAAGACCTTACCAACTTCTAAATCTGATCTGGAAGCTAAAGAAGGGCAGATGCCCAATGAATCTAACTTTCTAGAGTTTGTCTCCCTTTTGGAGTCCATTAATACCTCAAAAATGAAGGCATCCAATCAATCCACTGTCAAAATGGAGAACACGAAAGAAAGCGCGCCTGCTGGAGGTACGATGTGTGACTTACAACCCTTAAAATAAGCCAGTCAGGGCTAATTATTTATGGCAACTTAATCTTGTTTGCAGCAGAGCACTTTCCAAGGGGAGAACTTGAAAGGTTGAGGGTGATTTTCAGGGAAGGCCTACAGTATTTTAAGGTGAAATGGTATCTTTTCTTGTAAGATTCCATTTAGCTGAAAGGACTTTACCATATGAGAAAATCTCGAGCGAGTATTTTAATTTTAACATATGCACTGCAATTCATAACACTTCTATAGATAGGCTTGCTCTAATTTGCATTGTTCTTGCTGTCACCTTTACTAATTCTCTTCCCCTGTGCCTCCTTCCTGTTATTAAGGAATATTGTTTGTAATTGCTTTATCAGCTCTAGATGGTCAGGACTGTCCGTTAAGATAGGAGATAACATATACAGGGTGTATGGAATCCCAGAGAACTTGCCACGTATTGATGCAGAAGATGTGGTTTAAAGTCAAATACCGCAACTCACTTCTTCCTCTTCTCCAAAATTTTATCTCTTTACCTTAGGTTCTAATAATAAGTTGTTCCTTTTTAACATATATTCTGAAAGAACTTAAGAGGAAGGAATCTAAATACCCTGTTTTCCATTGATCATGATGAGCTTAGTGGAGCTCAGCAGAACTGCTTCACTCTTGTTTTAGAATCATATCCTTTTTCAAGGATAGGCTCTAGGGAAGCTGTTCTTCTCTGGCTACCTCTAGAGTCTCTCATTGCACAAAAAAACAAAACAAACAAAACCCCCCCACTATCAACTTCAAAATTTGTTGCCTTTTTTTTTAAAAAAAGCATGTTTTTCCTTATTAAGAAAAACTAGGTACATATATTTGTCTTCCTAATAGATTTTGTTTTCCTATGGATTCCATTTGCCTTTCGCTCTTCCTTTCCTAATTCTATTTGTTCCAAACTGTCTCATCAAATGTACTACATTTGTACCAATGTACTACATGTCTCATCAAATGTTGTCTTGCTCCATCTTTCACTAATTTTTAGTTTTCCTTCAGTGTTATATTTCTAGTTTTGTGACTTCTCTTCTGTTTTTCCCTTTTCTATGTAGCCACACTAATTCTCTCCTGTGCTACTTACTTCTCTACTTGCATTACTTTCATATTACTTCTCTCTTGTCTTCCCCTAGCAGCCCACACTGTTGCTTCTCTAGTCTTTTCCCGTTCTCTTTAGCTTCCCCGCAGTTTGTTTTCAGTTCTCCTCTACTTCTCCTCCTCTCCCTGCCCTAGCCTCATTCCGCTTCTCCTAGGCTTCCTGCCTCCCTTCTGATCTGTCACTCTAGTCCTACCCGTCGCTGCTCCTCAGGCCGGTTGTTCTGCAGATCAGTTTCTTGCTGTGCTCTCTCTAGTTTGTCCGTGTGCCTGGCTCCAGGCTGTGCTGTGTGCCCATACTGAGCAGCTGCCCTCGCAGCACCCAGACAGAGCCCCTTTCCATGGGCCCCGTGCCCTGTGGAAAGAGCTGCCCTCCGGCCCTCCATGCACAACTGAGCAAGGGTTGTGGCAAGTGCATGGAGGGTCTTTGCTGCTCCTTGACCATAACAAAAAGAGTATTTTTGCCGGACCTCAACTTCTATGTGATGTGAATTAGCTGAAAAAGATATGTGCCTAACTGAACTGATAAAATTGCAGAGGTAAATAAAAAAAAGTGTACCTAATCTATAAGCGGGTTTCAGACAAGTCCCTGTGTGAATGCGGAAGACTAACTACGTAGAGAAAAGGGAACAAGTGATCAGAATAAATCAAATGAAATCATAGACTCCACACACACACACACACACACACGCACACTGCCCGCCTGATATCTTTAATGTGTGTGTAGCCATTAGGCTGTAGATTTAGCAAACCCAATTCTTTTTACCCAAATCCTTGGTCCTCAGGAAATAGGAGGATTCCAGTTCTTTCCTCCAACCAATCTGCTACTTTAAGTGACCAAGACTGAATTTCTATTCTTCAGTCTCTATGACTAGTGCAGTAAAGCTGCATGTGGACATAGTTGAGCTTTCCTGCTTGTTTCTAGGGTGGGCTGAGCTGATGCTGATCCAGGGATGTTGTCCCAGGAAAGGAGCTGGGCCAGGAAAACTGAAGCATTCAAGAACGTGAACAGAAGCTGAGGCTTCTGTTGCTGCCTGGTGTCTCCTAGAGCTCATCCTTCTGGTGCTGTGGGAAAAGGGGATTGAACTGGAACTTTTTTTAAGCTGGAGAGAGGTAGTTCAAAGGCAGTTATTTTTAAAAGCAAGTAGACTTAATTTTCCAGTCAAGTCAGAATGTGCTGCTTGCTAAAATAAATTACTGTCATTACTGGCTGCTTCCCTAAAGTAGGCCTTAATTTTAGGAATGAGAAAAACCTCTAATTTGTTTACAGTCTTGCAATTACAAATCTGCTTTAACACAATAGCATTTTAGAACAAATCTGAATAAATATTATTCCCACATTAAAGTGGGAGTTCAAAAAAAAAAAAAGCTTGGGTGTGTATGTGGGGAATATAAGCTAAGTCAAGGTTGTGCCAAGGGTTTTGAGGCTGGTGGTTGTTTGTGTTTGTTTCTTGTTCTTTTAACCTTGCAAACCACTTAATTGGCAAAGGCTAATAATAGGTGTCTGGTCCAAATGAGCATGAAGTGCCCTGCACAGGGGCGTATCCTAGGAAATCTGAGAAACTTGGCAAATTCCTGGAAAGCTAAATGTTCAGAGGTGCCTGTAAGAAAGCTGCTGTTCTGTGTAATTTGGAGAAGGCAGCGAAACTTGCTAATCAGAAGAGGCTGGAAAGTGAGTGAATGTCAGAGCTGATTACTTCACACGCTTGTGAATTGTGTGGAAGCACAAGGTAGGTTGTCTTGACCGCAAAAGCCCAAATTTGCCAGTAGACAGCACAGCAAAGTGCAATACAAGGAAATTAAAGCCTTGCTTAACCCCACCAGGGATGCCAGATTTAATGTGTTAAAATATGGTACATAAAAAAGCTGTCTAAGAGCTGTTCTGTCGCCACCCCGTCACTTTTGAATCGTGAGAAAGTACCATTGAGAAAGACACCATTGCTAAAAATGACTTGCAGACCAGTTTTGAATCAAACTCACTGCCCACGTAATGAAAGCCTGTCAAAGTGCAACTGCAAATTTTATTCAGTCAGAGATGCATAGAGAAAGCCAGGCTTATTGCTGTGTTTTCTGGATTCTCTGACATATCTGCAGCTGAGTAATAGCAGTGATACCTCAGATTTATGCAGGGCAAAGGCTCGTGTGCTGTCTCCTCTGACACAGTTGACTTGGAATCTAGGACAGATAATGTTATCACCCGGGGAGCAAAACCAGCCGTGGGAGTGCTGGGGACCTGCACGGGAGAACAGGCACCAGAACAGCTTGGCCTGAATTTAGATGTTTTGCAGGCTCTTTTTAGAAAAGGTACTCATCATTCTGGGCAGTGCACAAACCGCAACCTTGAGTGAGTTCTTCTGGATCCTGGGCAATTATCCTTTTCCTATAAAAAGCTAAAACATACTTGGATGGGTATTTTTAGATTCTTCTTCCCCCTCCCCAGATGGAAGAAAGAGAGCTTGTCATACAGCAATGAAGGAGAGGGGTCTTGTGCATTGAGTCACCTATCCAAATAACAGCCATGGTGTGAGGCAGCAGCAGGGGAGTTTGCTGCTAAGCAAATAGCACCTTCAGCACAAAACCCTGCTGAGGGTCCTGTCTCCTCTCTCTCCACCCACCAGAGGGGACCTATGTGGCATTTGATGACCCGCTCTGGCTGGAGGAAAAAGGGGATGAAAAACTCAGATCTCTGCATCTGGTGCTGTATGTATCAAGGTTCAGGGTTTTGTATTCTGACAAGTTTAATGATTAGACTACTTACCTGTGACCTCAGAAACCTTGATTTTGTTTCCAGGGCCTAAATAGATTATTTTGAGCAAGTCACTTCTGTGTTCAAGTCTCCCTGTCCTGTTGCAGCCAGGTTCAGCTCCAAGGTGCTTCGTCAGTGCCCGTGCTGAGCTTCTACAGCAGCTTCAGCTCTGTGTCAGGTGTCCTGGGCTGCTGTCTTCAGCAATGTCAGCTTTTCCTTTTAATGATTTGAGGAATAGTACACAATTTTGGACTGTGGATAAAGTATTTAAGTTAGACATTTCTGCTGAAACAATCAGTGTGTAAAGGGTTAAGACTGTCAATTAAAACACTGGGAGTTTTGTGGTCCTATATTCCCTAGAAATATGAATGAGACAGTTCATACCTCTTAAAGTTGCTGCTTCATGTGAGGTTTCATTTTGTCATGTAACAGAAATGTAAAGAGATTTGAAATCAGTTGTGTCTGCACCAAACAAGCAACAAATATATTTAAAAAAAATCTTTCTATTTAGGAACCAAATTTTGTGGAAAGAGTAGATTCTGCAACAGGCAATTAAAGAACAGAAGAGACTCAGGCTTAATGAGCTCAATTCTGCTTGACCAGATTTCAAACCAGATGGCCTTTGAAATGGTGGCAACAGTGGCATTTTACCTTGCAAGAGTGAGTTGTGGAGACTGGGGAAATGATATGTACATACAGGGAATGTATGTACATTTTCCTCAGGGAAAAATCTGGCAGGCTCTGGAGAAAGAGTGTGAAGTAGAAAAGACTTAGAGAAATGTCACAGTTCAATAAAATTTCATTATAATTAATAAAATATGGTAACTTTGAAGTTAGGATAACTAGCTGCTAGCATTGTGATGATTGTGTGTGCAAAGGCTGCTTCATTTAAACTGTAAAACCTCTTTCAGCCTTGTCCTCGTGTGGACCAAAGGTATGTTATGGTATGTTGTGTCCTAGTTCATATCACTATGCTTTTAGAGGAGGTCAAGCTCAAGATGTTTACAGGGAAGCCTTCTATTCCCATATAGGAAATTTACTAGATTAAGTGGTATATTTTATGCTTAAGCAAAATAGGAAAAGGGTTTAGAAACCAAGCTTTTGTTTTCTGCAGGGCTCTTCCAGATCGTCCTTCCCAAGCCTGGTTTAGCCATGACTTTGGATAGTTTCGCCAAACAGATTTCAGTCTGAAATGTGTAGTTCCCAGATAAATTACCAAGTTAGTCACGAAGCCCAAGTCTGCGCGTGAGGCTTGTGCTCGAGGCCAGCTGTGTGTGCATCAGCGGTGCGTGGAGCAGTGACCCTCACTAGTAGCTCTGCAAAGGCTACTGTGGAGGTGCAGATGTGCCAGCATACCTGCCTTCCCTCGTCCTTTGCTCCTTCCCAGGAACTCAAAGCTGAGCTTTGCCAGCGTAATTTTCATTCAAGGAGGGTTTTGCTGATGTAGAGCTCATTATGTACCCTAACAGAGTGCTCCCAGTCTAGACACTTCTATCTCCATTCCACTTAGAAGAAAATGAGCAAGATGCAGGAAAACTCATCACAAATCCTTCGTGGCCTATCTGCAGAGCGGGAAATACTCATCACCATTATGTTGTCTGATTGGCATGTGAAACCTGTAAAAAGCAGGACTCTCTATATTGTTATTATTATTATGACTCTTTACCACTGCAGGGGAAAGAAGTCTGAAAGGCTTGCGGTTTGGAGTGGAAGAGAGAGGCTTTTTTTAAAGCCACTAAATCACACTAAAAAATCTTTTTAATTGTTCCAACCCTAGAGCCAGTTTTAGGCAATAGGCGACCAATTAGATTATTAAAATAAAAATTTCTGATCACTGTCAATCATTCTAGTGCTTAAACAGCTCAAGTCCTTAAGATGATGATTATGATTAGGTGTCTACAGCTTTTTCAGGTAAACCTCCTTCGGGTAGTTACATGATTATGGGGATGCTTCAGTAATGCCACAGTTAAATAAGGCAGAGTTTCTGCTTTAAATGGAGTTAAAAATTTTAATTAGGAAAGAAGAAAAACATCACCCACTTACATGCTTCTTAAGTAGGAGAGGGTAGATCTGGAGCATCTATAGAATTTTGTCTCTGCGTATAACAGGATAGAGAATATTTCCCTTGAACAAACTTATGATTATTATTGCAGAAGAAATCAAAATCCATGATTGTCATCTGCAGAAATCCATGATTGTTATCTGCAGATTGTCATCTGCAAATTGTCATCTGCAAGGGACTGAGAACATTGCCAGGGTTGTGGAGAGATTCCTTCTCACAGAAGCAGGAGGAAGGCCGCTGTTTCAGACAAGGGTTGCACAGTGCCTTTACTGCCCATCTTCTCTTGCTTCTGGTGCTCTGGTTTGTTAGACATCTGGTTAGAGTGTGTGGTCCTCATGAGGTTCTTCAACTTTGCTGCTGCTTGTTGCACTTTATGTTAGTGTGAGACCTGCTGGGACAAGATGCCATGACCCAATTAAAATTCTTGTATATTTTGGGGAGATGATTTTTTCAAAAACTTTTTTTCCCAAAGTCGATTTTTTTCACTATTTTTTTTTTTTTCCAAAAAATAAGTGCGAGTGCCTACAGTGCACACTGGTTATGCGGCGCTGGCTGTGTGGCCAAGGCGTTTGTGCGAGTGTCTGGGATTTCAGGATGTTAGAGGGGTGTGTCCTGTGAATTGAGGCTGGCAGAGAAATGGCTTAACTCATGAAGGGTAGGTTTGTTTGTAGAAGCTTCTCTTTGCATCCAAAAGCTTTTCTGCTTTTTTCAGTGATATCAGTTGGCCTAACTAAAGACATGATGACTCAGTATGAGCAGGGAGTCTGTTTTATCCTTAGCCCGTCTTAGCCATGACAACATTATTTCCCGACGCCTGCAAGTTAGGATGATTGCATTTCTAAGGTGTTTAAACAGCCAGGGTGCAAGTAGTCTGAGTAACTACATTTCAACAGGCCTCGCTAAGGGCAAGAAGCTACATGGGCTCACTGCAGCATTTTCAACAGGCACAACAAAATCCATCTTTTCTCATTCTAAAGCATAAACTTGTGTGGCTGCTTATGTGGTGATAAAACCACTGCTCTAGATATACTTTCAAATCCTAACAGGTAACTTTCTCAGCTTAGAGTCAAAGCCAAATTGCCAAATATTTCCTATTCAACATGAATGTTAGTAACTAAAAGAGACTACCAGTTGAAAATCATTTACATAAGTAAATGATATGCATGTGCAGTGGGATATTGTAACCGATGCTTTCAAAGTATGAGAAACAGCACAAATCAGTAATGCCTATTTTGAAACCTATAGTATTTTACAGTACATGTAAATTTTACAGTATTTTACAAGCATGAAGTCTACTGTGAAATCATATAGCCAGTTTGTCCTTTATCCTGAAACAGGTTTCAGGGGGATAGGTCAGGGATATTAGCACTTTCCTACTCTCCTGTACTAGAGCTCTAGAAAGCTAGAGCTTTTGTGGAAGTAGCAGGGGAATGGACCAGTTTTTTTGCTTTTCCTCTGTCTGTACCAAGCTAGCAAAGCAACTTCCTGGAAGTTAAAGTACAGGGATCACTTTCCTCTGACTAACAGAAAAGCGTAATTGTCTCTCATTTATCCATTGCTCCATTGTCTCTTCCTTTCACACAGCCTTTCTAAGTCAGAATGCCTTCTCATACAGGTATATCATACAGTAGTATATCATCCTATGATTATATTGCTGACGTCATTTTAATGGTTTTTGTAAAATGATTAATTGTTGCAGTGTTTAGCTTTCCTCTTTAAAATGTTCTTGTTCTGATGTTAATGAACAAAACTCCCGGTGGTCATCTGCGCAGAGTGGCTCTACTTCACTGCCCTGTTTTCCAGATAGCCAGACGATAGAGAGAAAAGAAGAAATTGTGGGAACAGAAAAGCACTGTGAACAACTTCCTAAACAGGAAAGATCAGATGTACAAAGCCAAGATCGTGCTAGTACTAGTCCGGTGCTACCAGAGCCTGCCAAATTTGCAGCACTGTAAGGCCAGTTTACTTTACGATTTTGTACTTCAAAGATATGATGTAAGCTGTTTTGTTTCACTGAGTAGAAATGACATAAACTTTTAATTAACCTCTCTTTCTTTTTGTCTTATTGAGAACAAGAAAAAAGTTCCTCATAGTAGTTTTGAAACATTTTTGTGTCAAGTTACCAGGGCAACAGGCAAAGGCAGATTATCTACCGGGTAACTTCTCAGCAAGATAGTTCTGTCTTGCAAGTAATAAGTGGACCCGAGGCATCTGTACAAGATGAGCTGTCCGTGGATGCAATGCATGTGTTCATAGATGAAAATGGTGAGTTTCTGTAGCTGGAATAGTTACAATGTGTGAAGAAATTCCTAAATAAATCATAGACTCCTTATAAAGATATTTCTGTTCTTGTCTGTTACTGATGGTGTTTCATGTGTACATGAATGAAAATGGCTTAGCAGCTTCAACTGGGATCACACATAACCCAAGAGTTCAAAATACAACAGGAACCATCCCTCATCTGAGGTTTGCAACAGTCCCATATCTGCCAGAAGTCTGATGCATCTTCCACACATTATCTTTAAGGAATGCGTTTTAGGCATGTCTTTGCTGAAGAACCCATGGCATTTTCTGCCTGACGAGAGATTATGCCCTGGAATAGCTGGGCAAAATGTTCCTGTTTTAAGCTGCTGTGTTCTTCAGCTGAGTGTGAGGAGTTGCTGGCTCAGACTGAAAACTGTCTCTGGTAACACTGGGGTTCCTCTCATTCAGAGTCATGGTCTGCTACCTCTCTCAAGAGAATTAACGAGTGAACTAGACTTTCTCAATGCCCGTGCCTGGAACGCAGCTGCTCCATGGCTATTACTAGAGGCTGAAGCTGTGGTAGTTTGTTTGAACTCCATGTACTGCCCTGTGAGCTCCTGGCCAAATACCTCTGAAAGGCAGCAGTCCCCAAAGCCTCATTTCCCTTAAAGCTGCCCTCAAAAGCAGTATGGAAAGAGTCCAGCGGTAGCTATGTCCACGACCCCGGAGGTGTTTTCTGCCCTTTCCTGCTAGCCCTGCATCTCCTGGTGTGCTGGGGGGCTAGGAGCAGCTGGTGCAGGGCAACATGCTCTGTTCTCAGGGTGTGCAGAGGTGGCCTGCACTTCTTCCTGAATTTTTCACTGCTTTGCTCTTCCTGGCCTCACCTCTGCAAACTGAAAGGAAAACCCTAGTAATTTTGCATTTTGCAGTAAACTTATATTGGTGGATGGGCTTTTCATTTATTACACATACCTTTAAATGACTGTGGAGTGCATAAGCCTGGAGAAAATTGGTTTCTTTGAGTCCCCATTTGAGTAGGATTCCCTTTCTTTGCTCCCACGCAATGTCATACTCTTCACTGATAAAAGGAGTCAGATTTTCTGTATACTTTCTGTTTTTATTTATCCCAGGTTTCCAATTGTTTGAGGGTTAATTTGCTTTCTGTTTTTTTAGGACAAGCTTAACTTCCAAAATGAAATCTACATATTAGTATTTGTGAGCTAATATACATTTTCCATAAATTTTATGTCTAATACACATGATCACATCACATAAATGATTTCTTTCTCTATATATTCTAAAGGGGAAATTAGATCCTGTTATTTAAAGGCTGGCTGTCAGAAGGATGGAGGTTTTCGCCATCAGCTATCAAATTGTGGTTGTATTTCAAATGCTCAGTAAGTAATCTGTTTTTTTTTTAAATATGTTAGCGTTACCATTGCTGGAAGCTATGAAGCTGATTGTAGGTGTAAAAGATGCATGAAAGAGGAGTGCTGGAGAATAAATATGTTAATCTATTTTAGAGAAGTCAAAGCATGATTTTTTGTTCTGTGCTAAAACACTGACTGCCTTTTAAGAATACTGATATGAAAAAGTGAGAAAGAAAAGCAGAATTAGCCAGTTTGTTTTCCTTATTTTCTAGGAAAAGACAAACTCAAATGGAAAGATAAAAATGAGATTGCACATAAAAGTATGTAATTTTGGACTGTTATCAATTTATTCTTTAGCCTTGTTTTCCTGTTTATCTGCCCTTGCTTATTAGGTCTTTAGAGATATTACTGTTGTATCTATTACAGCCTGTGGACTCCAGCAGCCAAGCCTTTCACCTTGTATAATCTATACTGATTATTTGTCACTCTGAAAAAGTATCTGAATGATTTTCCAAGGGTCTTTTCAGAGTGACCCAATGAAATTCTGTATTTATTACTCAGATTTCCAATCTCTCTCATATGATCTGTTGCTATGCTTATTTGTAAAAAAAACCCAAAAAACAAAAAACAAACAAAAAAAACTGTTCATAAAACTTTTTATTGATTATATTTTTGTGTTATTATACAGCATTTTGAAAACGGGGGTGTGAATGGTCATTAATAGTATAGAAAATACTATTATTATTATACTATATATTTACATAATAGTGAATATTGGTCTTAAAACATTTGGCTTTCATTGGAGACTTTTTTAGAGTTTGGGACCTGTTAAGAACAGTGCTAACCTGTGAAGTGGAATGGCCAGAGACTACTGTTTTCTCTTGTATTCAATGGGGAGACATTAAAAAAAAAATCTGAGTTCATCCCCCATAGAAATGTTCTGGGTTTATTTAGCAAACTGAGAATGGAAGGTTTCAGTTGTGACCTTAAATTAGACACTTTGCTTTGGGGCTATTTAACTCTTCCAATTTTTTTGTTTCACCTTGTACAGAATACATTTTCTCTCTTGCTCCCTTCCCTCCATATAACTATGAATTGGATCTGTCCTAAAATCACAATTTTGGGTCCAGTGACATTTCTCAGTTAATCTTTCTTTTGCCAAAAAAAGAATAATTTCCATCTTGTACAAGAAGCTCTTCTAAAGCTGCCTTTGCTAGATGCTCCTGCGACATGTTTGTCTTCCTGTACTGTACTAGATCCTGGTTCGTAGTTTGTGGTTTGCAGCACTCTAGGTATGTGGATTATTTTTAAGGAGTCTAGTAGAGTTTGTTAAATAAAGCAGGTTCAGGTACTCTTGACTACCATTTACATACATGTAGTTTCTAAAGATTTGTACCTTTGTTAGAAAACTCAGAGCACAGTAACTGTGCAAACTGTGGAACAGAGCAAGTCAGCAAAAATGGCTATTAGTGGGTTCCTGGAGTGTTTTTGTTTAGAAGGCTGTGGGGAGGCAGGACACAAGCTTTTCTAAGAACAGAGCAGCATGAAGGAAAGTACAAAACAGAGAGTTCCCATGGAAAAAAAAGGAAGGAGGATCAGCAAGCATGAAGTGTGCTCAAAATTAGTTTTTGCAAGGGTAGTTTATAATGTGATTAGGTCAATCAGGTTGCAGCCGTTGGTTCAATCAGCAATTCCTGTTAGTTATGCATAGATTGAATGTTAACGTGAGAAGGATTTTCTTTGTTTGTTTTTCCCTGGCCTTTTCCTTACCCTTTTCCCATATAGAGGGACACAGAGTGTGCAAGTCAGATGGTTCTTTTTTTTATTTGTCCATGATTAAAGCTAAACCAAATAGTCCCAATTATTAACTAATAATACTTTATTACCAAAGAAAATATGAATACATAGAATAAAACAGAGCACATGGCATAATCAGTGACTGCCTCAGGCACAATGTCATCTGTCTCAACAGAGATTATTCCTTAGAGGCTGGACTTTGCTCTGATGGAGCTGTTCAGCATTAGGTAGGTTAAGATCACAGTGTACGAGTCATGTTTTGTGGCGTCATTGTGAAGGGTGTGTTACTTGTATATCCCATAAGCTTGTCTGTTGTTGCCTTCTCCGTTGTGCAAGGAGCCCATATCAACAAGACGTGCTGCTTTTGTGGGAAGGCATTAGAAAATAGACATGAAAGCATCTTGAAGTGGTGAGCCTATTTTCCAGCCCCAGCACAAAGCTAACTGAGGAGAAGATGAGGACTCCAAGACTTGTGAATACTGGAGAAACCCGCACATTCGTGTGCATGCAGCCTCTGGTGAGCCATCCAAATTGGATCGCATGAGTTCAAAGGATGCAGGAGAAAATGGCTGGACAAAAGAGGTGGCAAGGTTTTTCATGAGAGGGGTAGAGTTTTGAGCTACAGTGAGCTCAAATTTCAGAAACTGGAAAGAGCAAAGTCTGTGGAGAACAGGAAACCTAGATCTGCATGAATAAGTGTATAAGCTTTTACAACACGTTTTAACAGTCAAGCTTTGTTTATACTATTATGATGAAGCTTGCTCCCAAAGGGAAAATGTCAAACTGAGTTGAGCCGGTGGAGTAGTTATATTATGTGCATGGACTGTACTCTGAGGTCTTGTCTGCGGTAGGAAAATCATGGGATTTTGCCCCAGGCCGGGGGATGTCAAGAGGACTCTCATTTTGGGAGTGTTTTTCATGTGAGAAGCAACAGATCAGAGGTGCTGATGTACTTGGAGCTGTGGCAGTTTCAGGTAGCAGAGGAATTTGGGATGGAGGAAGGAATTTTGATTGGGGAGGGTATGAACTCTGCTTAATTTGTAAAGAATAGCCAAAGTGGCTTATTAAGTAACCGAAGGTAAATATTTTTCAAGTAAGTCAGGTGAAACTTGAGAAAGTAATTTGTTTTCCAGCAGGTAAAGATATTGTGTTGTGACTTTTTGTCTTTACTGTTCTTTTTGCTCTTTCTTTGTTTTCAGAATCTAGGTGAACAATCTGAGAGAGTGAATGCAATGGTTTTCATAGGATTTTCCCATTATTGCCTTATTAATCATTTCTAATATCATCCCTTAGTTTTCCCAAGGCTTATTGAGGGTTAGAATTGTTTCAAAGTGTCGCCATGTTTCTAGTCACTGAAACAGTTCAGCTCTTTTAATATTTTAAAACTTGAGTTAATTTTAAATGGAGACTTTTACATTGTAATGATCATCACAAAAAAGTATTTCCTTTTCCAAGTTAGCCCCGACTTTGGCAAGTGGTTCCTGATATCAAGTTTGGTGGTAAGTTACCTAAACTTTGGCAGGTAGCTGATCAATTCCCACTTACAGTCCATGCCATTGCCCTAGCCTCCCTTTTGTCTATTGTCTTGCCTGGGCTTGCTGAGGAATGGATGCCCTGCTGAGCTAGTTGCCTCCAAATCTGATGGTTCTATTACCTGGCCAACCTTACCTGTAGCCATAAACTGCTTGGCGACAGGCTTTGGCTAGATAGAAAACATGAACACCTGAATTACATTAGAAACTAGTTACAGAAAGACCATTTGAATCTCTTTTGGAGATGGAATTTTGACATAGCTTTCTCACCACACTCAGAAAAACTCTTTTACCCCATTACGCTATGATCTTTACCAGTCTTTCTTCCTCTTACACTGAGTTTTTTGTATGTGGGTTGCCTTTTGGAGAGGGAGCGAAAGATAAGAAAGCTCATGTTTGTGTAAAACTAGTGCCTGGCATAAGCATGAACTGCTGTGTTGCTTATTTTGTCTTTGACCAAAAGATTACTAGGTTTGCAGTTTTACCTCTCTTACCTGTATAGCACCATTTAAAGTTCCAGTTAAATTTCATGCTTTTGGATGAGTGATGCAAAGTAAATCAATCATAAACAATAGCACAACTCTAAACATATGAAGTGAAAAATGTATGAGTTAAAGCAATGTTAGAGGTGAATATTTTCAGGATCAGTAGAGCAATTTGCCATTGTGAAATACCTTACCTGTTACTGACACCTTCCTGTCTGACAGTCTGTGACAGAAGACAGATATTTCCCAGGAATTTCTTTAATTATTTTGAATTAAATAACTGAGTTGATTATAATAATCAGTTAAAGAGAGAAATGTGAGCTATCATATTATCTAGGTGTTACGAATGAAGTAGTATAAATACAGAACGCTTAAAACTCTAAAATTACAGAAATTGTATTTAATTAATTAATGATTTTTGCATCAGATTTTATGAACTTCCCTAGAAGAGATGTTAAAAGGGCCGTAAGGTGTGTATAAGTGTCAATGCATAAATTCTACAGGAATTGTGTGTTCTGTATAGACTTGCTAAATCAAGCTAAAAAATCTTCAGAAACATTTCTTTGCGTTACTAAGCATGCTGTCTTTGTATATTGAGGTATCAATATTTTTAACCCTGAGTAACACAGCTTTCTTTAGTGCATGTTTGAAATATGGCCCTTTTAAGGATTCCTTTGACATTTATTAAGAGATTGATCTGTAGGAAAGCTATTGCCGCCTGGCTTCACTTCAGTGAAAAGCTCCGTTTAATTAATGAAAACTCTTGTGGTTTATTTCCCAAGTGCCTGATTCCAAAGACTGTGAAAACTGGTCATTGAAAAGGATTGATCATGTATTCAGTGAGTGGGGTGGTCATTTCAGATTTCAGGAATGGAACTCAGAAGTGTTTCCGTATGTGTGTTCTTCACTTATGTTGCAAAAGACAACAAAATGTAAATTTGCAATAAACTTTTCGTTACTTTTATAACACAGTTTATTATTTTGATAGTTTTTATGTAATTCTGCTCCTACCAGAAACGTAATCCAATTTTTGTGTGTAAAATTGCATTTTTAGTAATGAAAGGAATAAATGCTTGGAGAAGGGAACACAGCATCCTGTATCAAAATACAATTTTATTAAATAACTGGCTAGATTTGCATGACAATCACAGAGCAGTCTAAAGATTATCTACTCAGATTACCTGTTCTTTCTGCTTTGCCATTTCAAATAATTCTGTAAATTTTCCCACATAAAAAATAAACTGTCCAAATTTTGCATGTTATTGTAAGAGCCTGAAGCAGTTCCCAGGCAAGGTACCATGATGGCCCTTAAAACTCAAATGCATTCTTTCCTTTGTAAGTGTTATTGTTGATTATCATGGTGCATTTTATTTTGCCATAGCATTTTGACAGCTAATGTGAAGGAATTTATTTTTGAATAAGGGCTAGATTCATTTGCAAAAAAGACTTTTCCTATGCTCGGATGTGTTGCAGTCCATCTCTGACACGTCCGCGGATACTGAAATCTGAAATCTGAAATGAGAACAGGTAATTAAACATCCTTGAGGAGCCTGCCTGCATAGGGTCATGCTAGATACTTGTTATTACTTAAGGATATGTTGGAATCCTTATATTTGTTTCCATTAAAAGCGTAGCGCTTCTTGGTGTGTAAGCACAGGTATGTGCTATGGTTAACTGCACTTCCAAGAACATAGAGGGTGGTCCACGCACAAGAGCCTTTTGTGGGTTTGTCCATGTGAACCCAGGAATGATTTCTGTGCAGCTGAAAAACCGAGACGTGTATAGCTCCAAGGCAGAATGCTTTTGTGGATTGTTTTTTTTCTTAAGTTGGAAAAAACTGAAGGCTGCTTTTTGAGGACAAGCCAATTCTATGTCAAATCAAGTATTAGATCTTCTAAAGGCAACTGAAATTGTGCCCGCACAGTCTTTGTAGGCATTTGAATATATGTTTTTTTCTTTTGGAAATGGTCTAGGGTTTAGAGGTTATGATTTACAAGAATACTACTATACTGCTTGTATTCTTTAGCTTGTTTCCTTCTCTCCAGTATTGAACTCCTATGAAGGAAACAATTTTGAGAACTTCCAAGTCAGTGCAAGATGCATCATTATACGCACGCATAGATTTTAAAGTGATAGAGCTGCTGCCTTTTTGAATCATGACTGGTAAAAATGTGGATAGTTCCAACATGGATGCAAAAGCACTTGGTTCATTCTAATGTATGTGTAGGTTTAAGTGGTAGTCCTTTAGTTGTCATTTCTCACTTGTCTGGCAACACTCAGTAGTAGCCATAAATTGCATGACAAGGCTGTTGTGTGGTATATAAATAAAAAACTAGAATTTAACATAAATAGGTAAGACAAGCTGGAGAAAAGTTAAGTATGGCATGCAACTGAAATATCTGAGAAGTGGAGCAGGGAAAATAGTTTGATTTACCCATCCCTGAGGAAAAAAAAGATTCTTTGTATCTTACCCACAAGAATCCCTTTCCTGCTTAAGTGATAAATGGGTTTTCGTTTGGAGTCTATTGTAGTTTGTTGCATATGTTGATCAAGTGTTCTGGTATGAGTGTTCTACTTAATAATGTATCCAGTTTTAAATTTATGTAATAATCTATAATAAAGTTGCATAGATATAATTCGATACATAAAATCATATGTTTTTTAATTAGGTATGTTTGCTCACACATGCTAACACAATTTATGCATTCCTTTTTGCACTAGCTGTGTTCTTGGAGCTCTGAGCTCTCCTCTTTGTTAGGTGGGGGCCCTGACACTACAGCCTGGCTTCTAAGAAGCCTTGTTCTATTTGGATTTAAAATGCCTTCCAGTACAGGTAGAGAACTGTTCTGGGAAAAAAAGAAAGAAAGAAAGAAAGAAAGAAAGAATCTTCTGCTTAATTTGTTTTGTCTGTTTGTTTTCATGATAGATTTTTTTTCAGCAACAGTAGGGCCATAGGCTAAAACGAACTAATTGCAGCAAAATAGTGAGTAACAAGTCCTAAAAAAAATAATTTAAGCTACCTGCCAGCATAGCTTTTAGATGATGCAGAGTGATAGAGTTTCTGCCCTGGGCAAAGAGAAGAACTTCGGCTCAGTGAGTTAACGTGTTTGATTTACATTCAAATGCACGAGTAAACTGCTTTGAGTGCTTTATGCTATATGAAGGCATCTATCTGAATGCCTTAACAGAACTGAATGTCTTCAGCGTAAATGCATTAATACTTCAGTATGTTCATCGCTGGAAAAATCACTAAACCCCCTAGGAGAAGAGTGGTCGGTTTGTTTGTTCGTTTGTTTTTCCAAATTATGTCTTAAAATGAGAAAATGCCATATCACTGAAACATTTTTGTATTTCTCAGCAAAGTGACCAAAGTAACAGACCATCTCTGGCTCTAGCAATGGGCTGCTGACGGGTGATTTCGTAGGGTTGCTTTGACATGTTGTACAGTTCTGTAACAGAGCAATTTTTAAAATAGATGCAACAAATGCTGTACAGTTCATTTTGGGATTCAGTGATTTAAGATGAGCTGTTCACATTAAATGTGATTCTCCTTGAACACAAGTAAATGTGCCTGTGTGTGCACACTGAAAAAAGAGGTGTCTGAATTCTAACAAAGGTATTTTCTTACCATTGGTGTTTTCTTGTTGGCTTTCTATATGCAAGGAGGAGCAAGAAGCGCTTTTGTTAGCTGACCAGTTGAAATCCTTTCCTGGATTTTTAGCTTTTCTAACCTCATTTTCACTCCCTTTAATGCAGGATAGGGAAGTGGGGGTTTTTGACAGAATATGAGTCTGAGAGATTAAAGGAGGCTGTGGTGCCACACGATGGCAGCAAACTCCTGTTCAGCCATAAAAGCTGCTGTCGGCCTTTGCGTTTGGGCCTTGCTTCTCTCCCTTCCCCCATCCTTCCCTATGGAGAGCTAAAGAGGATGCGCTCAAAAACTCATCCAAGATAATGGAACAGTGGATGTTGTTATTACATTAATTCGAATAAAGCTGCATCTTCTCAAAAGGCACCATCTTGTGCATTGGTTATTATGTTCTGTTTGCTTTTAAAGTCGTTAGTACTTTTGTCTTTGCTCTGAAATGTTGTAGGCTTATATGTTTTGTTAACTTAGATGCTTATTACCAAAATAAAAATGTGACTACAGAGAAATCAGGGTATAGAGAAGCAAGAAGTAACTGCGTGGATGCAATTCTTGCAATACAGAAGTAAGGAGACAAGGGTACCTTTCTGCCCTCATATTCCCTGCAACACTATTGGTAGGATATTTTTTAGGGCTTTTCCTTTCATGTGTAATACCTACTTTAAAATGAAGCTTATTTTGAGATCCAGTGCAAAACTTTAACAGTGACCTGATACCCTTTTCTGTCTACTCAGTCAACAAATTAATACATCTAGATAATCTATTTTGTAAATTTGAGTATTTGATCTTATTAGCATTAGGACTTTGTGCCTCTCTTCTCTCAGTTCATCCTCTTCTGAAGTACATGACAACCTTTGGAGTGTGGCGTGTCTTTTGCCACTGTTCAGTAGTTTAAGGTTGGGGCCTGTATTTCCCAACACTGTTAACAGACCTTGCCCCTTTTAACTGGTGTCCTGGAAAACGGGATCTGAGGAGCATATGCGACCACCATTGAACTAAAAATGAGCAATTTTGTCTTTTTTTTTTTTTGGTACTGAAGTCCAATTTAAATATTTTCAGAATTGATTTTGTAAGTTGCAATGGCAACAGATTATTTTAAGATAAAAGAAACTCATTCAGACTATTTTCATTAGAAATATTTCTGCCTTCCTGCAATTGAAAAGCAAATTATCCACTTAAGACATCATGTAGTTTATATTTATATTTTATAATATATTTCTAGCTAGAAGAAATATCAGAAGTCTCCCCAAATCCTGCTGTGAGTAGCAAAATGTAAACTAGATTTAAGAGTAAATTCGTCTTTAGCTTGAGCTCCCCTTAATAGGAACCATTAAGTAAGTTAAAATATGTGTTCTGAATTGGTAATGTCCTTTTTGAAACTACTAATGTACCTACAGAAGGACAGTGAAGACTACCTGCTCTTCCCAGATTTTTGATATTTGCTGTTATCAGTTTGATATACAATCCTCAGTGATGCTGACTTCTGTATATTGCAATTTTCTTGTGTATTATAAGTTGCTTTTTAATTTATAAATCTTGTTATTTATTGCTGCAATTGGTAACTAAATCATTTGCTGTTTAAAAAGAAAACTTTTTACGGCTGGTGGATTCAATTGAATTTGAAGAGGTGTAAAAATGGCAGAGACATGAAGTGGCAGGGGAACTTTTTTACGTGAGAAGGAGTAAAGACTTCTGCAGTGGTTCTAGGAAGATCCAGTAATGGGTCAAGTAATGGAGGTGCATTCAGGGAATGTATTTCAGGGAATACATTTAACGTCAGTTCAAATACTTATGTTAGTACATCACCTGACTGTTTTGAAATGACACAGAAGTGAGAGAATTTGGAATTCCCACGTTGTTGTTAGTTCTTGTACTGCTTGCTCACTCAGTTCTTCATTCAGGAAGGTATTTGGAGTGCACTTCAGACCATTAGCTGAGAAGTGATGGTCCCTTTGATACACAGGGAGCTTCCTGCCTTTAAACTTCCGTCTGGCTTTTCTTGCACTGTCACAGCCATTGCTGCATTGACTTAAGAGGGTGATGCTTTTAGTGAGTATTACATACAGCTTTTAGCTGTGGCATAGCTGTAGAGATTTGTTACGTTTTGTTATGGGTTGCAGTGACCCAGGCACTGGTGCCCAAAGTAGCCTACTGGGATCTGTCTAGTTTGGAGCACAAGAGGAGCATGTTTTCCAGCAGGTTATTTGTTATTGTGACTGTTGTGACATTTGTTAGAAGGTTACCTGCCCAATTTAACCTTCTCCTCTATGCCGATTAAAATGAAATTCAGCCAAGCTCTACAAAAGAAATTGATTATCCAGGGAATTCTTTGTAAATGTGCAGGATGCTTTTCTAATGATTTTATTGTAGGAGCTGCCCAGAATCCAGGCTGGCTAATCCCCGACAAGGGGCTTAGGCTGGGTTAGATTGGAATGGCTTGTGCCACATTGTCGGCAGTATAAAGACATACTGCTAAAGAATAACAGGAGAGTCAGAAGGAAGTTTTTTCCTGGGCTGCATAGTTATAATAAAATACTGTGACTGTTGCAGGATTCCTCAACTCACTTATGTTTACGCAGTGTTCTCATAAAACTAAATTATGAGCCAGAAAAAAAATCTTAACCTTAGAATCAGTTATCTGTAGAGGGTGCTATATACCTTTTGCTTTCACTATACATAGATTGTACGCTTATCAAGTAGATATATTTAGTTATTTTTTATTCAAAATTTAGTTATACCTTTGCTTACATTGGTGATGCAGTTTACTGTAGTAGATCTTGATATCAGTAATGTATTTCTGTAAGGGAACAGATTTTCCACTCAGTAAGATTCCACATTATACTGTCATCAGCTTTGTTATAAAGATTTTGTGATTAGAGAGTGTTTCCTCCTACTTACATACTGTCATAAATGTACAGAATCTCATTTATAGGCTTTCAAAAGCACAAATACCACCGTCACATCTTACTCATGTTTGTTGTCAGTGCGGTAATGATATCCTCAGACAAGATACGCAGCATCGGAGTAGCTCCTTCTGTTGGGGAGGTAATCAGGGAGGTAATAGGTGAATGTGAGAGGAGGTTGTGTGAACAGTTGGGACATTGGGAGAACAGTTGGAAGAAAAACTATGTAGGAGAAAAACAGAAGGTGGTTTGGGCATTGCTCTTCTTGTAACTCTGCCTTCCCAGCTCCTGCATCCTAAGTGCCTTGTTCGCCCTCTGAAGTTTCTGACTTTTTCTCACAGTTAGTGTCCAGCTGTTTATAGCCTTTTCTGCTATTTGCTGATAGGTTGAACTATGAATTTTGCTGTGGAAAGAAAGCAGAAAACAGACTGTGGCCTCTCTTGGCATTTCAGTTATCTTGATGTCTGGTGGGAGATGATTTGATCTCAAAGTTTATTCTTGGAAGAAGTCTTATGAGCCAAATGACTTTGATTTCTGAGAACTGTTAGAGCAGAGTGCCCGGGGAATATCTTGACATATCTATCCATCATTCTGCCAGTTTTGTTCTTGATAAACTTGGGATGAAAGGGATGGTCCAATTTAGAAATACACTTAGCCCCACTTGGCTTTGGTAGAAAGATAACTGAAAAAGCAGAAGGTCACTGAAGATTAACTCTTCTTTTGGAGGCTTATAGTGAATAGTTACTTGTAATCCTCCACTGTTTTGCTGGGCTGCACGGTATGCAGGAGTTCCCTGAGCAGCATTCCTGGATATTCTGGGCTAGACTTGCATTTTGCCATCTGGGAATAGAGAATCCCATGGCCACTCCTGTAGTGTCTGTTCGCCAGAGTCCCGGCAGGCACCTGCATAGAAAAGGAAGGGGGCAGCCCATCTGAAGAAAACACACAGACAAAAATAAAAAAACATTGCCTTTCGAGGTGGATGAGGTTGCCCTTCAGCAGGACTCTTCAAAATATTGGGCATTTTGGGGAACTTTCTTCCTTAGAGACTTGCCTCTAGACTGCCTGACCCTTCTACCAACATAAATCTGGTTGGTTAAGATACAAGTTCTTGGATCAGTCCCTTCACTTCTCCACTGTTTTGTTTTTGGCTGCTGACGAGGTGCTATACAAGACTTGCAGAGCAGATGTGTCCTCTTCCCGATACCTGCCTCATGGTTGAGGCATCAGCTGCGTCATGTGGAGCCAAGTCCCTGTTTCTCAGCACTGCCCAAAGGAAACTTGGCGGCTGCCCTGACTGTGTGGAGCAGCCTGCGCTTTTGCCCGGATCCATGGCTGAAAGCAGTGGAGGCCTTAAAAAAATAAACTGCGTGGCTCAGGGTGGCTCCTGTGGGTACATCCTGGGGCTGCTGGAGGTCCCTGTTGGTCCAGGCAGAGCTGCAAAATCCTCAAGGGCGGAAAGAGAAGGCGGGGGGGGGGGAAAGAAGAAAGAAAGAATCAATTTCAAGCTCTGACTGTGTCAATTCAGCCCTGTTTCTAAGAAATCCAGACACTGAGCCTTATCCCAGCACAGCCTTAGCCGTAACAGCTTGAGTGAGTGGCCAGTAATGTGCTGGGCAGCCTGGTAACTTTGTGAAGGGTTGTGAGACAGGCTTTGGAGATGGCCCCCAAAGGCAGGGAAGGTTATGCTCACTAAAATTACTAAGGAGGCTTGGGGGCAAGTGTAGGATGTGCAAGGAATGACTTTTATTCTTCACTCTGCCACAGATCTTGTGGATGACTGTAAGCGAATCACTTTCTTCCTGCTTATCTTTCCTCTGTGGAAAACAGAGGTACTGCCTACCTTGCATGAGGTAGAAAGCTCTGAAGACTGCGAGCAGCCTGGATCCTAAAGCAGTAAAAGCCCAAGGCAGGCACCGCAGGCAGGGGAGTAATGAGCTCAGAGCAGGAGCCCAATTTATAAGCCCCGTTTGGAGCCGAAGAAGCAGGAGGTATTAAAAATAGGCCTTTCCCCCAAGTAACAATTATTAAATTTCAATATAGCTCTTGCTGAGAGCCAGTCGGTCGTATCAGCCTGGCAGAGCTTTCCCGCAGCTCAACAGGTGCTCCTGCTCCCCCAGGTTTCCTGAAGCAAACGATTTCCGTGCTGGATCTGCAGCACAAAGCAGTAAACCTGGTGGGGGGAGGCCAAGGGACAGCGTCTTGCCCAGGGGCCTCCTCAGGTAAGTTTATACACCCTACCCCTGGTATCAGGGTAGTGTGTGGTTAGGTGTGAGCTAGCCCAAGGTCACCTAGCTCACGTATTGTAGGCATCTTGCTAGAGCAGAAAGAAGCTCTGTATAACCTAAATTCGCAGTAGGATAAATTAATACTCGCTGAGTTCAGTGTGGCTGAGGCTCAACTAGTTTTCTTCTATAAACAAACTTGTTTTAAAGCTGCTTCAGGATCTCTACAGTAGCTACCCTTCTTTTCTGTGTTGCAGACATGGACATCTTTTGACCTGAATTATGGGGGAAGGTTAACAAGAGGAGAAGTTTTACAGTCTGTTACTAATACAGCAGTGTGCTTGGGAGAAGCAGAGAGTTGTAGAGATGACCAGAAAAAGAATATGTTGTTTGTGGTATTCATCTTCCAGAAGTTGCAATGAGTATTAGTGATCTTGCAGTAGGCCAGACTGATGTTTCTGGAAGTTAACTCCTGGACTAGGCATCATGCCAGATGACTCTAGATGTATACTGTGCAGACACCCAAACCTGAACTTACCATATGGACTCCCTTTGCAGTCAGTGAACAGCAAATGCACTTCTGAAGTATGATTTATCTTAGGTGTTCATCCTAGGATGTGAAAAATCATGATGCGGATGGATCTGTTTCTCTGTGGTAAATGCTATAAGCTATATATCTGAATCTGAGTGGTAACTGCTTTAGGAGCCTGGGGTAGCTTTCAGGTAAGAAAGCTGTAATGTTTCAGAAATACGCAGAAATGTTCCTGTAATGTTTCAGAAATACGCAGAAAGTGCTGCTTCTTAAAACTCTCATCTCTTTTTCCCCTCTACACAGTGAAATACAGTTCAGCTCCTCTAGTACTACCACTTCAGAGAGCCAAGAACCATCTTCAGGTGATCAAGTGGCAAGCGCACTTCAGCAGCAGCTCTTACTGATGGTGGCACGAAGGACCCTTTCAGAAAACCCACGGGTACATTGTAATATCTCAGTTTCTAGCATTTTGATAAATTTCATTTAAAAAGAAATGCTGCAGACTTGCTGATGAGATATTTCTGTTGGTTTTATGTTTATTCTCAATACTACTCATTAGGGAGGATTTGTTTTACTCTGCTGCAGTTCAGCTGTTTTCCTACTGATACTGAGTAGTGTCTTAGAGGTGGATGTCTGTTGCAGAGTGCCAGAGCCCCCTCCCTCAGTCAGTAAAAGAAAAAAGGACCTCACACTTTAGTTTGTATGGTAATGTGTGGACGTATTCAAATTTGATAGTATTTGGGGTTGATGACCAATGATGTGGTCTGCCTTTGCAGTTCTTTTCACAATAATGTTAACCTTCTCTTTTGTTCCAGAGAGTGTTCTAGTTTGATCTTTATGTATAATAACCTTAAAATGCCAGTAAATTATTCTTCATCTTAGGTTTTGAACAGCAGCTACAAGCTTAAAAGCAAAGTGTGTAAAGGAACCTGTTTTAAGTTATAAATCAGGTAATTGTCCCTGTATATTATGAATACTTCGGATTTGGACAGAGACTTCTGTCTAAATTCTCAGATATTTACCAGATACTTTTAATTTTGTAAATTACTTGTAAATTAGAGAGCAATTATCACTCTTCTTTGGCTTCTAGGAAAACTGCACCATTAAAAAGTGTATTGCTCAAGACCACCCACAGTTTGGCAATAGGGCCAAGCAGTAATGTCATGACTTCCTGGTTTCTGAATTTTTATTAAATATGAAATCCTGAGCCTGTGCAAGTCAGGAAAAGGTTTGTCATTGATTTCATTGAGGCCAGAATTTCAGGCTGTCTCTTGACATCATATAAATTTATGAAGCAAAGTTTTTATAACCCTTTTTGTGATAGGAAGCACAGTTTAGACTTAGTGATTTTCCCAAACATACAGTCGAAAAATCTAGTCTGGCCCAAGTACTGCAAGCTTTAGGTAATTGATTTTATCGGTATTTTACAGTTCCTCAGGAGCCAATGTGTGCACTTAACTACTCAGTTAAATGTTCTGAGTGCTAAGCAATTGGATCTTTAGACGTTTTTAGTGGACTCTTTGCCACTACTTTTTTTTTTCTTTTTGTTTTCAATAGAAGAATAGAATAGAAAAAAAGGAACTAATGATTGCAGTTGATCTGAATTTCATAGTATCTTCTATTGGCATGTGGGACTAAAGAGAAACAGAACTGTGCCAGTATTAGCAAATATCATATTAAAAATACATCTTAAAAAAATAGTGACTTTTTAAAGTGTTAATAGAAATATTAAGTTGGGCATATTTGAATTACTCTTAGGTTTTAAAATCTCTGTAGCAGAGAGAGTGCAATCTATCTCAAGGCTTTTATATTACTTGGAATTGTTAATAAATGACAGAATGGCTAACAGCCTATCATTCTGTTGCACATCTGAAAACACAGGTGAGTTGCTGTCCTTTGCTAATGTTAGCTGAGCTACCAGCCATTGAGTAGATGTGCACTTTTAGTCAACTGGAGGCAGGAGAAACAGCGTGTAATCCTGAATCTTCTTCACTGAAGCTTAGGCTGATGTATTTTACCTTGTTCTTGCTAACAGACTTAGAATATCAACAAGTCTGTTCCTGTGTATCAGTAGTAATACATGAGGCCGTGATATGTCAATTATGTGTAAGATTTGTTTTCCTGAAACGCAAAGACCTGTTAGAGAAAAAAACAGTTCCTTTGGTCAAGTGGACAAGTATTTCAAATATCCGTGTTTTGCTTACAGATACAATTCAGGAAAGTGATAAATTTCTTTGCATGAGAATGATATAAAAGGCATTCTGGGATTAGAATGAGGATGGAGACAGCCAATAGTTGACTCACAAAAGTGATATTACATAAGAAACTGCCTAGAAATTAGAAATATTTAATATTTTTAGGATGGAATCAAAATATATTAACTCCCTTCTCTGACTAGGAAGGTTTATCTCATAGAAATAATTTAAATGTAAGCATTGCATGCAAGCATAGTATATATGCTTGTTATGTTGATTAGTTATCTTTAAGAAATGAAGGCTAAAGGGAGGTAAAAATATCTCCTAGGCTTTACACTGGTTAAAAATCTCAGTGAATTCTTTTTTCAAAGAATTTGTGATGTTTTATTTTTCAGCAGTGGGTTTTTTCATAGAGCCTATGATTGGTGTGTTGGAAGGAAATCAATAGTTTGCAGTGGTTTTGTTTTGTTGTTGTTGTCCAGCTTTGCAGAATGGCTCCCTCCTCATGACTGTGGAAGTAATGCAGGTGTAGAGTTGAAGATCTGAAATGCCATAGTTCAATCTGAATAAACCCTTTTCAATACTGCTTTATGATTATGTGAGTGTGATTAGCGAATCATACGCTAGTGATGTTTGCATTCTTTGTGTTTGCAATTTTCCCTCTTGCTGTTCTCGAAGATGCACACCTGATGTGTCACTAAAACCATCTCAGCAAAGAGAAGCAAAGCTGCAATTCTGTTTAGGAGTTGACAAGTCACGTCTCTAAAACTTAAAGCCTGTTTGAATTCTTGGTTTGAAACAAAGATTTGTCTTTTCATGTGGTTTTGTGTTACACTGTAATTAGTCTGCCACATAAAAAAGTCCTTAAAAAAAAAAAAAACCTCCCCAATGACAAAGTAAGAAAAAAAAGAAAGTAGTATATTGGAAGCAATGCGAGTAATGTGTTTAATGAATATTTAATATCCGTATTTGTATTTAAGGTGTATTACCACTGTTGAGCTCAATGATTGGTGTGACTCCTATCCATCTGCAAAAAGTTAGGCTGGTGCTGAAGTTAGGCTTTCTTTTTTTCTAAAATATAATCAAGAAAATTACTATGCTTCCAGTATGTCTTTTAAGAAACAATATCTGAAGCTTGATGTAATTTCTGAACTTGTTTTGCAGCCAGCCATATATCAATACGTAAGAGTGTTTTGTTTATTTGTTTGTTTTTAAAGCAACCCAGTCAGGACCTTGAGGAATCTTCATGTTCTTCAGTACAACAGAAACTGAACAAGCAGTTTTACAAATTTATTATATTTCCTGGCAAATGGATTAAAGTCTGGTATGATCGGCTTACCTTGCTGGCGTTGCTGGACCGGTAAGCTTTCTGCATGCAGTTGTGTGTGGTATTGCAGTATACATACATATATGGGCCTCTCCATGTCCACAGAACTAACAGCGTCAGCCACTAGAGGAGCAGAGAGTGATAGTCTTGTTACTGTCTCACGTTCGGGTCAAGTAGGTCTAATTTGTGCTTAACTAGAAGAAGAGGGTTTTTTCAGACCTTTTTTTGTTGTTGTTGGCTAATCTTCATCTTCGAATGGACCCTTGGATTCCTGGGGGCACCAGGCCTGTGGCATTGTCCTTAAATTTGACTGTCAGGCCTTGACTTTGCTGCCTCTGTGCATTCTAATGAGAAAATCAATGTTTTGTGCAAAAATATGGAACGGTTCCAGGGAATTGCCAGCCAAGTAATTCAATCTTAAAAAAGAAGGAATTGAGGAGGGGATCTTTCAGCTTCTGCCTCTGTTCTAGCTCACCTTTATTTGTCGAGATATTTTTTTTTTCTCAGCATCTCTCTAGTCTCAGTGTCACTTGGCATCAACCATTTTGCCACTTCTTGCTGCTGTTAGATCCCACCTTGTGTTCTCTGGTCTGCAAGCCACCTCAGCCACGTTAACCTGCAGGCCTCTGGACTGCTGACTGGCTTGTCTGCGGCTTGATCCCTGCTTTTGGGTGGCTCCACAGCACTGATTTCAGAAGACAGCTTTCATATGCTGCAGAAATCAGGCTATATAGTTAGGGAGCTTAGTTCTGTAACAGCTACTTTCTTATCTATGGTGTCCTATCTGTGTGTTTCAGTTGCGTGGAAAATACCTACTGATAATTTTTTTTTTTATGGCCTGAATATTAATACTGTTTTTTTTCCTCAGCTTCCCTGTTGTAATGTGGCAGATGAAATGAATAAAACATGAGATGACATATTTTGTCTTTCATTCAATGCTTTGCTGTCAGATGTATATTTTAAAGACTACAGGGGTATAAACTGTCATTTTGTTTGGTCATCTATCACTTTTTTGCTACAACAGTTTTCATTAAAAGAATGCCTTATTTCTATATTAAAAAGTCTGATATGCTTGAATACATGCTTTAATATGCATTATAGTAAAATCAGCTCCACTGTGATAGCCTATCCAGGAAGGGAGATTGGGAGGATGCTGATATGTACTGAAAGACAGCAGTGACTGTGCCTTTTGTCCACATGTTTTACCTGCCACAGTGGCAAAGGTGCAGCGGTGAAGTGCTCTTCTACATGGAGATGTAGTTTTGGGAACAGAACCTCAGATCCAGTAACTTGAGATCTTTCTGGCACTGACAGTTTATATCAGCTGTAAATGGGCCTGGCATGCTCTAACAAATATAAATATTTTTCCTCTTCTTAAAGTACTTCTGTTTTATTCATATAGGACAGAGAATATAAAGGAGAACGTATTATCTGTTCTTCTAGTAGTTCTTGTTTCACTCCTTGGATTCCTGACCCTGAGTCAAGGCTTTTGTAAAGACATTTGGGTTCTGCTGTTTTGTCTTGTTATGGCCAGTTGCCAGTATTCTCTCCTAAAGGTAAGAAACAAGTCCATACCCAATTGATGAATTCTCTTCTAATTTCTGTGAAGGTAAAATCCTGTAAGCAAACTTCTTTTCTGTTTTGTTTTTAGAGTGTTCAGCCTGATCCTGCTTCACCCATTCATGTAAGTCTCAGCCTGCAGAACAAGTCTTTCAGTTTTATTATCGCTTCTGTACTGCAAAGCAGTTGGCTGTTCAGTGAAACACAGATATAGGTAGTTTCTGTTGCATGTGGTTTATGAAAACAGGCCTGTGACTTTGAGACTTTGTTCTACATTTAATTAATTTTAGGTTATTTGAATTTATCACTGCTATTAGAAGAATATTTTTTCTTTAAGCTAAAATGTACAGTAAAAACAAATGCACCTGGACTAGTTAGCTGAAATTCAATCCTGTGGCATCGGACCAACTTTTTCTTTGTTTTCTGTTAAGTGACTGAAAACAGCAGAAGTTCCAGATTAGCACCTCAGTCATTGATCCGTTGGGACTTTAAATCTTCTCCTTTTTTGAGATTTTATTTTTTCCTTTTTTTTTTTTTTTAACCTGGTATTGCTGTTGTGTTCTTTATTAGCATTACTGGATCATCAGATGACATAGGTTGTCATGTTATAACATGAGCACTGTTTCTTTGGTTGGGGCCTGGAGGGCTGTCAGCCCTGTGAGTGAAGGCAGGCTATGGGAGTGTGTGCAAGGTCTTCAGCAGTATAGTCAGTGCTTTGAGAAACTGGTCTCTAGCAGTGACAACCACCTTGCAAAAATACAGTTTCTTACCCAGGTTTTTCCTTGTTATAGGACTCGTTTAGGAGTATCAACCTACAACTGCAAGCTGATCTGCCATCAATAGGTTCATTTTGTCTGCGTTTTGATTTGCAGACATCTGAAAACAAGTCATGGGGCCCCACTTGCATTTACCCCTTCTGCCAAGATGCTACATTTCTTATTTAGCCCCTGGGGTCTTTCTGAGGATCCCTCTCTTCCTTCAGGCTTCCAAAACAGCATGTTGAAAACTGCAGGTCTGCTGGATTGTTTCCCTTTGACGGGGAGCAATTATTTTTGTCAGTTTAAGGGCTAGAAATACTGGTTCAACTTGAAATCAAGCTTATTTCCAAATATATGCTGTATATTATACTTTATTTTCCACCCTGTTCATTATGAGGTGAACTTACGGTATTGTTGGTTATAACACGTTCACAGGCAACACATGTCTACATAAAAAGTAGAGAAGTATTCCTACCTCAGTAAAGAGATGGGAGTTGCACAAATTAAAATCAGATTGTCTGTCAGTTCAGCTAGCACATATCTAGACATAATAATGTAATCAAATTGATTGCTTTTACACAGACACTAGTAATGTGAATATTTTTAAAGTGTATGACAACCGGTTTTGTTAAAATTTCATTGTAAGCCTGTCTAGCCCACATTTTTTTGTAGTATTGAAGACAAAACAGCTAATGCAGTTTAATCAAAGCATTTTTTTTGTGCAGAATCCAGGTTAGCATTTCAAGCTCATACAACAATATTGTTAGAAGTATTATTCATCCTATTTTCTTCTGTGTGTCATGCAGCAGCACAGTAAAATAATAATAGATATAATTCCATCCTCTAAATGGTTTGCTAAAACTTTTATCAGGAAGAGTTCCAGGCTTTTTGGTGCACCTCAGGAACTCCAAAGAAAATGTAATTATAAGAGTTTTTCTACACAGGGCTTTAAACAGGGAAGGCATTATAGCTGAAATTAAGTGGGAAGATTAACTATTTTTACATTATTATGTCTTTGTAACACAATAGGTATTAATAAAGGCTTGCTTGAGCTAGTAAGAGCCATTAAAAATAAGACAACAAAAAGGACAATATACTCCATGTACTGTTTCATAAGTCATGTGACTACATTAAAATTAAAGAGAAATAACATCTCTTGGTGCTAACGTAAGGATGCAGAACAGGGAAATTAAAGAATGATCAGTACCGTGTCCATGAATGAAAATGCAGATGAGATTTTTCAGCATGAAATAAACCGTTGGGAACCACAGATTTTCACACTGAATTAATTTCTATTCCTGGATTCATGAGTAGCCTCTAGTGCCTCGCGTTATCCATGCCTGGCAGGGAGGATCCAAACTTACTCCCTATCTCTCGCAAGCAGACTTTGTTACTGTTTGATGTGGCTGCGTCGGCGCGAGCCTGCACCGTTTGAACAGACTGCTTTGGGAGACTACCCCGGGAGCTCAACCCAGGGCCCAGGGATGCGGAAGGCTTCTGTTCTGAACTCCTTCCAAGAGGCAGCCTGTTCACTTCCTTGTGTCGAGTAAGAGGTTGTTGACTAAACTCCCCACGGTCTCGTTCAGTTTTATCAGGGATGAGGTTGTTTCTTCACCCTGCCCATCTGAGTTGATCACTTGCCTTGTGCACAAGGCCTACAGTGCCTTGTGTCTACACCATAAGCGTGAAGTTTCAGCACATAGGAAAGAACCTTTCTAACTGTGGATCTTGTTTTGATTTTCACCGGTGTTACCATTGTTCAGAACAGCCTTGGAGGTTAAGCTGGGACTCCCTGTTTTCTGCAGCGATTACCAGGTCTGTGGCAGCTACCTGCTACTGGGTTTATTGTGGCAGGAAGTTTAGGACTGTTTCTTGCTACATGAAGAAAGCCTATTTTTTGTGACCCTGCTCAGTCCTGGTCCGCTGGGAGCTGGTGGCCTTTAGTTACATCTTCACACAGGGGTACCTGGGTCTGGGATAGCAAAGTTCTGGAGCCCTGGGGATAGGAAAGTAAAGTTCATTTCAGAAATGAGGTTAATCTGTGAGTTAAAGGCATAGTGTAAGGAATATGCCAGGGACTGAAGGAGTTAGATTGCGAGATCCAAGAGATCCATTCTGTGTACATTTAAACGAAATAGGCAAGCAGGTTTTGATAAGTGCAGAGGTTTTTGATACAGTAATGGGTAGCAGCAGCAGCACATTGGGCAACAGAGGCTGTGGCTGTAGTGAGTCACTTGACAGAAGCATTAGGAGAGCTTGTTCATAGGTCTCTCCCTGACACCTGCATGACAGCACCGAGCTCAGGTTTGCAAAGGCATTTAGGCTGGAAAGATTGTGGTCAGGCTCCCAGCAAGATTTACAGAATCACGTAGGTAACTTTGGTGGTGGCATCACCTGCCAGAGCAGTTTGTTGACTCAACTAGGTAACTGTCATGGGCAGTTTTGTAAATTCCATAAGGCACTTAAAGGATTGTTAATATGTTCCTGTAAGCTTTGTTGTTGAACCCATATAAAGATATACATATATAAACACATATATGCATATATACACATATAAAGATTTCTGTCTTGGATGCTTGCGCATGCAAATAAAAAACTGTTAATTTCAAGCTATTTGCAATTTCACCTTCAAATCCTTTGTAGCGAAAAGTTATTTCACTAAATGAATCTGTTTGTGAAATCATTCTAGCTTTGTTGAAAATCTTTTATGAAAATATGAAATGCATCAGTGTTGCATTTGTGGGAGCTGAGAAATGTGAATCTTAAAAAAATCAGTGATTTTTTGGCAGAATTAGAGAAAAAGGAACAATTTTCACTGAAATTTTTCAGTGGAGAAAAAAAGATTGTTAATTCGATAACAAATTAGACATAAATTACAACAAAAATCCTGCTTTGCTATATAAATGCTCCTGAAGGAGATGCAGAGCAATTTCACCAAAATGAAATCAGTTTTGTCTGGAAAAATTGATCAGTCTAACAGACAAATATCTTACTGGTAACTTGTGCTGCCATGTGCCTGTTTCAGTGAAGAGCTGCCTCAGCTTGGCCTACCAGTTGCAGGCATAAGGGACCTTCGTGCTTTTCTGTTTTTAAAACCTTGAAAGAAGGAAATGGCCTTTTTTCCTCAGTCCTAACTAGTCCAGTTGTTATTAGCCTGATGATACCATGGATCTGTTTAGCAGTGAGGGTTAGATGTGTTCTGCACATCTAACAGTGCTCTCTTGGAGCTGCACGACGTGAGGAGCTGAACCTCTGCACCCCTATTCCTTGGGCAGCATCAGCCCCGTCTTACCCAGCTGAAGCAGTCGCTGTGCAAAGGAAAACCTGGGGCCCATAGTTCAAGAGATAAGGCAAGGATGTGAGATTACAATAACACACTCTTTGATCTGCAGTGTGTGTCAGTATATCAATCATTGACCAGTTGTTTAGAGATGATTTTTAGTAGTTTTTCTTTTGAGTCACAGCTTGTATTAAAGATAAATGAAGTGAAGCATAAGAACAACTAGTAAGTAGTATTTTAAGTGATATTTTAAGTGATTTCTTTGTCTTTCTAATCTCCTTTGATTATTTTTCCTGGGCATGTGTCTTATCAAATAAAAAATTTGTAAGCTTTAGTAGTATTGAAACTCTGATTAAATGCTAAGTATAATTTGTAGGTCAGACTTACTTCTTATTTCATGAAGATGCAATATACACATGCTAGTTCTGTGCAATCTGTCACCTTGTTAAGTGATTGATCCCCAGAGAGATTACAGATCAGTTAATAGCAATACTGACAAACGAGCTTGGCTGGCAGCCAAGCAAATGTGACTACTGTTTCAGATCAGTAAGCAGACTCAAAAGAAACTCTCTTAAATTACGTTTTCCAAATATGAGCTGTTTCACAGCAACCATTTGCAAAGCAAACCTGAATCCTTGTTGCTTTGCTCCTGCCTTTGCACACTCAGGTGTGTCCTTAACTAGCCCCCATTTCTCTGAAGAATGGTGCAGTGCCTGTAACGGCCTCCTAATGTGCCAGGTTAATGCTGGCTAGGAGGAAAGAGGTTCCACCTGCAAACGCACCTGTGACACTACTCTGTTTTAAAAACAACAGTGCCGCTTTTCCCCCCGACTATGGGGGAGATGAGGGAAGGGCTCCAGGGGAAAGAATCAATTATCACAAAAAAAATCAGGATCCTGAGGGGAGACCTTAGTATTTGGTTCAGGAGTGACAGAGGTATCTGCTGTACTTTCAGGGCATGTGAGCCAGCTAAAGTAGCAACACACTCAGACTTCTCCCCCAATTTAGAATGGCTGTTTCTAAATGTTTGCAATTTGATATTATTTTTTACCTCTAGATGGGTAATTTCCAGAAAGATGTATTGCTATCCTTTTTTGTTTGTTTTTCTTTTTTTTGTGTGTGTGTGTGTTTTTTCTTTTTTTTTTAATAAGTCTTTGACTTGGCTGGAAATAGAATCCTCTTGGGAAAAATATGAATGCCATAGTCATAACCACTGTTTGATCTTATATTTTGATGATACCAACCCTTTATGTTGTAAATGATCATAGTAGAGACCATTGTTCCTTCTGTTATGCACTCTAATAATGTTTGACTGCAGAAATTTAAAGGCTCCTTGCACTAAGTAGGCTCCAGACAAAATCATTCAAAGCCGGGAAGCACTTGCAGATGTATCAGCAAATAGGGGTCAAATGAGATTCTGACAGAACAGAACACAGGCTCGTTCTGAGCTATAGGAATGCCTGGAAAGCTGGTGATCAGGGCAGAGCTGATTCCAGCCGACAGCAAATATAGAGGTGGGCACAGAGTAAGGACATAGGAACAACTGTTTCGAGGCAGGCAGCAAGCAATCAGCTGTCAGAATCAGCCTCCATGCCTCACCATATACTTAGGGGATGCTTTAGTATTTTTTAGTTTCTCAGGGTGCAGCTAAAATATGAGTTATTTTCTATAAAGTCTAACTAAAAAGCCACACTAACTGGAACAGACACTCATTATAATAGAAGTAGTATAAATATAAAGCTTTCTACTTTCAGATAACTTCATTTTTTTCCCCCCAAAAAAAAGACTACTGTGCCCAATTAATGTAGTTCAAAAGGTTGTTTTTTCAAAACTATACACTATTGCTGGAGTTAGTACCCTTTGAAAGCCTCCTCTGGAGAGGATAAAATGCCTTGTATCATTTTTGTCATTAGTTAGTATGCATAAGTCATTAAAATATTCTGTCTGACAGCCGCACCCCTTCCCAGTGCTGTGTACACACTAAGAAAATAAAACACAAAATTCAAATACTTTCTCTTTTTTTCCTAGGGGCACAATAAAATTATAACTTACAGCAGACCTGTATATTTTTGTATATTGTGTGGCCTTATTTTGCTGCTAGATGCTGGATCTAAAGACTCAAACCCTTCAGTTTATACAATATATGGCTGGAAGCTCTTTTCACCTGGATCTCTCCAGTCAGCCAGAGACCATATAATAGGTGAGTCAATGTTTTTTTCACAAGATTATAAAAATGAATTAAGTATTAGCTGCTGAAGTTTGTGTTTTCCTATGTTGGCAATCAAATGCTTGTTAGGGAGGCACAGCTCTTAAGATAAATTGATAGAAACATTTGGAATGACTTAAGACACATGCAGTGGAGGCGGGAGGGACAGTTGGCAGCCTTCCCTCGTGTAAAAGCAGCTCTTTATGAAATGAAGCTCATAGTTGTATTCTCTGTAGAAATCTAGCAGTCACTGATGTTATTAGCAAAAGACTTCATCTGTGAAATGCAGTTAATCTTTGTAAGGACTTGTCTATGTGGGGCAGTTACTGTAGCATAAGCTGAGGTTTAAATTTAATGCCTGAAAGCTGTTCTGTGCCAGGTCCTCAGATGGACATTCTGCTTGTGAAGAATACACTTTTTCTTGGTTTAGTTTAATCTTAATATGCACAGGAGGAGTTGATGTGATGTGGCTATTCTGCAGTAGTTTTACCAGTCTGCTTCCTTCTGTAGTCATGTCCTGAGGTGGCTAAGGTATTCCCCCAAATCAGAACTGGTGCTGCTTGATTCTGATTTGCACCTTCCACAGCTGGAAATACTCTGCTCACTTCTTTTTTCTTTTTTCTTTTTTTTCTTTTTTTTCTTTTTCTTTCATTATACCCTTTTACTCTATCTATAACTGTGATACTAATTGGACTGGAATTAGATCAAGTGGTGCAAGATCAAGTAATTAGATTGAGTAGGGCTTTTCGTTGCTGTTTGTTTGTTTTGAATTTAGATCTAGGAGAGCCTCCTATTAGAGGAAAGAGCTGCGTGGTACGAACCATTTGGCCTTTGAGGTCTCTGTTCACCTGCGACTGTTGTACTTGCATTTTGCTATACTTTGGTCAGGCTTTACTACTTTTACTACTTTTAGAAAAGTCTTCTATTCCTTTGTGTAGGTTTATTGACTCTCAATCCCTCTTACGGAGGGTAAACAGGGCAATAATGAAGACTGGCATCTCACTTATTTTCATTAGCTTCTTTCATTACTTTCCTTTGGTCTCATTAAAGTTTCTTCTTGCGTCTTATTTTCTCTGCCTGTCAAAGGTGAACAGTAAAAATGCTGATAAATAATTCAACAAGACTCTTACGTGACTCTTGGGATAGAAATAAATGAAAAACTATAGCAACTGGTATGAAGGGGAAAAAAAAGAGTGTAGTTATAAATGTGCTAATTTTGACTGGCCTCAAAAGAGATCATGGAGCAGGTTCTTGGAGCAGCCTAGAGAGGGATGAGGAAGAAAATGCAGGCTTATCTCACCAGCTGGAATCTCTTTAAAAAGAGAGAGAGGGAAAGAGAAGAAACTAGTTTCTTTTGCTCATCCCCCATTTTTATCTTACCAACTCTGGGAGCAGACATGCCTGTAAGTATATTTGTTCAAGTGGTATTTGGTGTAGCTCTTCCTGACTATCTTTACAGGAATCTCCACTTTTGGCGAATCCTTGCAAGTTTTCACAGTGTGGTCATTTGTCTAAGCCATGGTAGCCTGGCATCCTTCAGAGTCTTGCTATGTTTTGGGTACCATTTGCTTTAGACAGTGAAGGGGTACAAGTATTTGTTTTGGGTAATAAAATTGGGAAGGAAGTTAGCCCTACTGCAGACCAGCAAAGCATTGTTATTGTTTTGCCTTTTTACCAGTCCGTTAAGCTTTTTTTCATATGTTGACTTTTTAATTTGTATTTTACTTTTGTATTTAGAATAAATTTAGTATTTTATTTTAGTATTTAGAAATGATTTGTTGGGAAATTGAGAAACTTTGGACAACCTGTCACGATAATGAGAAAAGGAAGAGTTTTCTATTTTATTTTGGATGTTTTCTATAGCAAAGTTGTTAAAGTAACAAAAATTGAAGAAATGACTGACCAAGAAACTAAAGTGATGCTGTGTAGAGCACTCTGATAAAAGTCTCGAAACAAGATTGTAAAACAGAATCAGTGGAATTTTGCTAGACGTGTAATCTAATTACTTACAAAATATCACTTTAACAGGTCCATTTCTTGTAAGCAACCTATTTAGGATCTGATTCTGTTTTAAATAGGGTGAAATTATTTGTCAGAAACCTCAGAAGAGTATCAGGTGATGGCAAAATCTGGCAGTAGCAAATCCTCTGCCTGTCACTTCCAGCAGTAACAAAGGTTGAGGAAGAAATCCTCTGTGAAAATCCCTCCTGCTGATTGTTGGGAGGGGAAGAAAATAAAGAGCATTTCTCACCAAAATAATGTATTTTTTCCCATTGGGAAAAAGAAAAAGTATGTATTGTCGCATAGCAAACAAACCAGTGCTTAAAAGATGCCTATGTCTTTTATGTAAATATCATCACCTTTGCAACTTCTAAAATGCTTGCAGTGATGTTGCCACTGAGCTACCATTTTAGACTTCTCAAAAGACCAGGAGTTTGTGTGAGTCAAAACTGGCTGAGCAGACACAGAACACGGCCGGATTTCAGCGATCCAGCGCTTAGAGGAGCTGCTGCGTGGGGCATCTTGTGCTGCTCCAGCAGATTCTCTCTGGCATTCGTGACGCGATTCCCGCTGATGAGCCAGCAGCTTTTATTACCCGCTTCCCACGGGGCAGCCCGGACTCTGCTCATAAAGTCAGTGACAACTGTTTGTTTTCCTTTCTGTAGGATAAGGTAAACAAAACTACCTTAGCTGAGGAGGTTGCTTGGATTACTCAAGATATGATCAGAGGGAGGGTGAGGTGAGGACACTGATGTAGTCACCCAACCCACCTCTCCCTTGTTTGCTTTTGCAAATGTTTATTTTGGTGTACGGGTACTGAGTGGTGTCCCCAGACTGGTGCTTCTTCCCTGCACTGCTGTTCAGCTCGTCCTTATGTTGCGACAGCAAAGGTGGCATCGCAGGGACTGCACTGAGCTCTGTTGGGATTCCTTTGCCTGAGGAACAGGAGCTCCTGCTCCTGGAGATTGCCCTGGCTTGCTGGGGAGCTTGCCATCGTGTCCTCTTTTGTCAAGAGCGCTCCTTGCTTGGCTTGGGTTGGGTTTGTGGAATAGCTATAAAACTAGTAAAGGGAGAGGACATTAATAATGGCATTTGCATGCAAAAGATTGGGAAGGTGGTAATTCCTCATGTTTTTGTGTGTGTGTGTAATTTGTGCCATTGATAGCAAGTCACAACGAAGGGTGCATTGTAAAGCAAGTATGTTTTGTCTGTGTTTAACACTCAAGTCTGTCATTTCTCCTCTTGTGTGTGATTCTTCAGCAAGATTTACAGTATTGAATGGTAGTAACATATAATGGAATGAAGACTGCCAGATGAAACTCAGTGTATTGTTTTATTTTAACACAAGATACATTGGTAAGAAAATTGAAAGTAAAGTGTGAAATGAGCATCCATCAAAAACCACAAATCCTACTGTTACCTTTTAAAAATTTGACTGAGGAAGGAAGGCAAGTAAGTTACATTGGTGACTGGCTTAATCTGCTTTTTGCCAGAGGAACTTGCAGGCTTCCTATTATGCACAATAACAGATGTTTGTTCACGAGGAAGAGTGGCCAGCACAGGTCTCTGTCATTCAAGATGCAGAGTGTTTTGGTACAAGCACACTAAGGCAATAAGAACAGGTTTAATCCTGTATATGCATCCTTGAACGCTGAGACTTAGCATATGCTAAATGTTTTGCTAGGCAGCTCCACTTAGCATTTTCATGTTGGAGGTAAGAGCAAAGGATGGAAAGAAGGGATGTCTGGAAATGGACAGAGCATAAGGTTAGAAGCACTCAATTAGCACTCCTGCTTTTCCCTTTTCCTTCACTCTAAGGTAGCCATGTAAGCTAGCTTTTTGTTTTCTTGTTTAGAAAGAAGCTATGTAAAGATGATAGACTGGATTTTGCCCCAAGTTTCTTTGCTATTTTAATTGTGCATCTGGTACTGCAAAACCAAGTTACACACTGCAAGAAGCTTGGGGGAATATTCTGGGGAAGTATCGCTACAGGTTTGCTCCTTTTCTTAGGTGTTTGCAGTTGTCTGCTGGAGGCAAAATAACTGTGATAAGCATGATACTGTGAATCTTAGCAATTAAAGATTCTGGTGTTTAGAATTTTTAGCTATACTTGAGTAATATCACTGCTCTGATCTAAGGAGGAATTTCCAAAGTCTGAACATGAAGATTTCTTTCTGTATTTTGGGTCTAACAAGTATAACTTTGAAATGTTTGAGAAACAGTTAAGGAGGCTAAATGATGCTATTTTTCTGTTGTTGTTTCATTTTCCAAAATAAAGCTGAAATTTAACCTCTGTGTCTAAATATCTTGTCTGTAAAGTAGAATAATTTTGTATGGATGAGAAGTGAAATGTAATCATTGCTACTAATGTTAAAATAAGCTGACTTGAGTAATCTTCAGAAATTTTTGGAAGGGTTATCTTAGTTTAATGCACAGTTCTCTGTTCTTCGTGCACTGTAACATATGCACATGTTCTAACGTGTATCTTCTTATTTCCTTTAGTGTTTTTGTATTGCTTTCCTGCAATTTCTCTCCTTGGTCTTTTCCCTCAAATCAACACCTTTTGTATATATCTCTTGGAGCAGATAGACATGTTGCTTTTTGGTGGCTCTGGTAAGTAGCTTATTGTTGCCTGAGCGGTCCCTTTCAGAGTTTGTCGCCTTAGATTCAAGTGGAGTGTTACACATTTTCAAGCATAACGCGTATTCAAGTTGGAACAGTTAATGATAATCTTGCAAGAGTGGGATGGGTACTGACAGGACCGCCTCAATTAGGTTTCTTTTTGCTTTTGAATAGTTGTATCCTATCTGTGCTATAGGCTGCAGAAGATAGCTATTGTCGGAGAGCTGTTTTCTAGCACATCCAGTATAATTCTTGTTTCTATTAAAAATCTATCACAAAACAACTTTGCTAAAATGTTTTAAAAAGAAAAAGATCTGCTGCAGTTTGTCTGCATTGTTCCATAGTAAGACTTTTCATGTGATACTGGTGGTGACCATGGGTGGCATTCTTTCAGTCAGAGATTAAACAAGACAGTGTGCTCTGCTTTTTTGTGGTGGTGGTTTTTTCTCATTTTAGCTAAAATAAGAGAAGACTGGGTGCATCTTCATTGTCACCTTAGTTTGGATCTAGAAGCCCTCTCTTAATGCATCACTCTACTTGTTGCTGTAGACGTAGCCTTTGGCAAATGGTTAAAACTAGTACAGATAGCAAGAGTGGTTTTTGTCTGTTAAGTAACATAGCAGACCTGGAGGAAATAAAAGTTCTGATCCCATCCACAAATGATGATTGCACTGCATATTGACCCCTAATCAGAGCACTGTTTTGCAGCCCATGTATTTCCATGGCTGAGATTGCTGACCAACTAATTCTGTGTGAGAGCACCTCCTACCCTGATTGTGGAAGCTCTGAAAGTTATAGCAAGAGAACAGATTGCATCCTTCTCTCTTCCTTTAAACTCATTCTTGTGTCCTGAATAAGGGGAAAATCATGGCTGAGAGGAGAGTTAAGATGTAGTTGGATGTGAGTGGGGCCTCTGTCCCAGGAGCAGTGGGAAGGATGAAAATTCCATGTGGCATTGACTAGAAAATTATCCTTGGTCTGTTTTAAAGATTGTTTCATTCTATCTGTGGCACAATGTACAAGATAAAAGGCAGTAGTGTGGGACCTCATGTCCGTGGAGAAAACATTGAACAGAGTGGCCTCGGGCTTGCACTACTAACTGCAGACAGTTTTGTGGGGTTTTATGGGGACGCTGAAGGTGTTCTTGAACACTGCTTTGTAGTATCCACTTTTAATCTGTACTTCTCTGGTAATGCAGCATTTGTGGCTTTGTTCTTTTGTTTTGATTGCAGCTTCTCATTTAGGAAGAATTTAACAAGCATGTAATGTCTGTGTTTCAGCTGCTGCTGGGTTCATGTCTGCATTGTACAGCATTTCTCGAAGTTTTGTGGTTTTGATTGTCCTGTATGCCTTCTGCTTCAGTGCAGTGAAGGTAAGTTAGAAAAACTCCAGTAGTTTTATGGACTTTTTACACTCCTTGTAGAGAGCTCAAAAATTATCTAACCTAGGGAGAGCAGAACTGTCTTGTACTGTTGTGAAAAACTGTTCTGCATTTGCCTAATCTGCTGCCTTCACAGTTTTGTAGGCCTCAGCCCACAAAACTTGCAGCCTTGCTGAGGCCTTTTTAGGGCTTCTCAACAGTCTCCTGCAAACGGAAGAGTCTCAGACTTTTCAGTGTCTCCTTGTAAAGCAGCTGCTCCATGCTCCTAGGAATAGCTAAGTGAGCTACCCTACTTTAGGCCTTCTCTTACTCCATTGCAGCCTTTTTAGCATGTGGAGACTACAACTGTGTACAGTGTCAAGTTGTTGGTTTACTATGTCTCTATATGCAGTCATGCTGTCACTACCCTTCCTAGTGATATCCAGCATTTTGTTGTTTTTTTGGCAGATGCTGCACACTGAGCTGTTTTTATATATATATATATATATATATATATATATTGCAATTAATGTATATGTGCTCTGCAATTTTTGTTTCATTTAAAAATTCTTTATGAAATTATGGCTGATTTCAAGTCTGCCGTGGAATTTCCAGTGACCACACTGAAACCAGAATTTCATCCTTGTCTTGTGATGAAATTTCTCCCCTGACAAGTGCACCTTTGGCAGTGCTACAGTACTTCAGATGCTGTCAGTGCTCGTGCAGAGGTGTATCAGCGCATGCAGTGATTTTTTTTCGAACAGCTTTCAGCATCCTGCAGTGCAGGAGATGGTGCTTTCTTGTGCTACACACGTGGAGCAACTCACATAGCCCAGTAGGAGGTTTTGCTGTGGCCATGGATGCATCATGTCAACACCTAGCACAGTGATTTACATGGATGAGAGGTGCTATCAAATGATTCTCTAGGGGGATTTTTTTTTTTTTTAAAGAGCATAAATATTTTTGTAACGGCTTTTAACTTAAAATTTTGAATAGGAGCCTTAAATCAAAAATGCTCAAGTTTTAATGTGATAGTGTGTATCACAGATGGTCAGAGCTCACACAGCTGTTGATGCTTGGGTTTTAATCATTCTCAGTTTTAAAGCAAAATATGTTAAGCAACCATTTGATCTTCTGTTGAGGTGGCTTGAGTCCATACCCAATAAACTGCTCGACAACTTAGCTGCTGAGCAGTGCTGTGTTAAGACCCTCTAACTTAAGTATCTGTGAACATATGGCCCACTCCTGGGCAATCTGTCCCCAGGCTGCATGGGTTACACTGGTTTGACCTGACCCAACTGCATGATGCTGGAAAGAGCAACTGCCTCCCTTGCGCAGTTTCCTAAAGCAGCTCGTACTCTTGCTATCATTTCCCAACTATATTAATGAATTGGAAATTGGTAGATGGGGAGTGAAGAAAGTGCCTCTTTGTGAGGATATAGAGTGAGTGACAGAAATCTCTAATGAGGGAGGAGAAGCAGTAAGAAAAACGGAGAGCTACACGGGAGGAAGGAATTGAGTTGAAGCCCTGGGAGGGAAGTGTCTGGGAAATGATCACTTCTTCCCTTCAAGTTTGAAAAGGGAAGATTCTCTAGATGAGAGCAGAGAAGCTGAGTGATTGATACTTTAAAAATAGTTTTTAAAATAGCGTTAAGGAAAAGTCTCTTAAAATATTCTGCAGACTACTTTCTCAGCATAAGAGTTTAAAATTACAACATGCAGGTGGCTTTGTAGATAAGCAATCTCCTTGTGGATTAGACTTCAGACTGCCTAGAAATATGCTTTTAATGCTACCCTGAAGTTGCAGAGTGCTGTGAAAGATTTACAAGATATCTGCTGTAAATTACCGATATTAAGTGCAGATTTTCTGTTCATACAGAAATTACAGCTAATTTGAATTTTTATGGCACTCTTCTTGTGAAGACACTTCTAAGGAGCTTAATTTAAATCATGTAAATATGATTCCATTTACTTCAATTCGTCACTTTACTGGAGTGTTTGAGATTTCATAGATTTTTCTTCTACAAGTTACGAAAAGAGTACTTGCATTAACCCTCCTTATTCTTCAGTCACGTTGAAATCTTTTTGTCTTTTGGACTGTTATTGAGAGCATTTCAAGGGAATGATTCTGTCAGACTTATGTGTTGATTGGTGCAGGAAGAGTATGATGTATCTTTAAGATCTTTAAATGTACCAGAAGAATCTGAGCCTGAATTGGCGTCATGGTTAAAGGTAGCTGAATACCACCTCCATCAGAAAGAGGAACTGTTTTGATGTGCAGCAGGCTGCAGCTTCTCAATCCAATTCAAATCCAGATTTGGATTTTTGCATAGTCTAACTCAAGCTGGGAAAATGCGATAGGGCCTTTTTCATTAAGTTGTTGTTTGCACAAAGGTGATACTAAGTATGTGGTTGTCTTTTAAGATACAGAAGACATCGCATTCGCCTTTAAGCTTTGCAGATATTGGTTTTATGTTTGTTTGTTTTGAGAAATAGCATCTAAGAAAGACATTGAAAGACCATTGCTATGTCCAAAAGAGATGAGAAGGAAAATCTAGCCCTTAAGCATCATGCTGGATGTGTGCTGCAAGCACAAGGGCAAGACAATTAGGAGGAAGAAATAACAGGAAACAAGAGGGATTTTCAGGAAGGCAGAGGTCCCTGATCACCAGTTGTCTAACCAAAGATGTTTTCAAACAGATCTAGATTTTTACCCAATCTACTTCTAAAGAGTTTGGCAAAAGCAGCAGACTAAAGCAAAATTATCAGTAGTTTATGGAGGTCAAAAATCATCCCTGCTCAAAAGATTTATGGCAGTGAAACAAGATAGCCTGTCTCTGGGGCAGGATTTCTGAGTTGCAAAGCTTATTACTTGGCTGAAATGTAGTTTCCTCAAATGCATACTGTTTATCAGCAGTCTGCCTTACAGCTCAGCAGGGGTAACTGGCAGAATTCGATTTCCTGAAATAAACTGAAGAGTAGAGAGGAGTGGATCTCTTGTGCTTTTCTTGTTTTTACTAGTGGACAATTGCTCAGACCAAACACCCAGGCTGAAGATGCATTCCATGAGTAGCAGGTTTGAACTTTCCTTCTTTAAATGGTTCCTGTGTTTTAATTATTTCCCTGCAGGATTAAATAATCTAGCTTGATTTTTCTATGTATGTTCCAGAAGGAGGAATTTTATTTCTGAAAAATCTTATGAGAAAATGAATTAATTTTCGATTTTCCTTTTTCTTTTTAATGAATAAATAATCATCCATTTTATCATGAGTCTGTGTTCTTAAGTGAGCTTTTGTTCACTTTCAAGACATAATCTGTGTATACAACCTACAATAATAGGCACTATTTAAAATCAATTTTTGAAATGATTTGTTTTAGAGTAATTCACATCGATTAATTCTTTCCCCTTGAATTCAAATTTTCGAATAAGAAGGAAAAAGAAATGAGCAATTGTTCAGGATATGTCCACATAACAGTATGACTACTCAAGTTAACTTTGAGTATGCTAACTTAAGCTCTGACAATCGGGATACATCAATCTGTGCTGAAATCCTGCAGTTTGGATTGTGTTTTACTTTGCGTTGTGTTATACCAAACCAACTGGGGGTCTATAAAATGGCACCTGCAGAGTAGGCATATCATTAGCTTAACTTAATAACAGCCTTTTTGTTTTCTTCCAATATCAATTGCCTGAGCAAATTATTAGGTAGTATTCTTGACTGGGAGTTCATCCTACAGTCTGCAGACAGAATTTGGCTTGCCAAAATTATTAACTGGCCCTGCCATTCTTTCTGCAAGACCTTGCAGCTCCTTCACATGACAAAAATGTTTCTCTCATAGATAAAACGCGTATATCACCTGAAATACGATGAATGGATCTCTAAACTTGTGCTAGCAGTGAATGCAATTTTGATCATAGGCAGTCCCATTATATGACCTGATCAGAAGCATATACTGTGTTTTAGAGGATGTCTGCATACTGGTCATCTGGCAGATCCTCAAACATGCCCTTTCCATGTAATGAGTCGTTCCTTATTTTAATTGCAACACCAGAAGCAAACCTCACGTGATGGAGAGGCCTGTGGTTGCGGTGTGTGATGGCTGCACCCTGTCTCTGGAAGAAGGAAGGGGGACATCTGGTTTGAAAGTGGCTCTGGGAGGTGAGAGGGTTCCTTCTCCATGGCCATGTGCTCACTCCCCTCCTCAGAGTGCTTCTCAAGAGCTTTGCACATGGTTGTTGGCTACATGAAGGCACCGTGTGTCTGCTGTTAAAACCCCCAAATCTCAAAGTAGCTGGAGTTTGAGGTCTCAGCCTTTGCATTTGGAGCCATCAAGATTGATGAACAAGACTCTTCATTAGTGTCGGCAAAGAAGCATATTATGGGAGGAGCAGATTTTAGAGTCACTGTCTTGTTCTAGTGTAGCTGGCAAGCAGGAATCCTTCTGTCTGTGATCATTCTAAGTCACTTGAATGTAATTCTGTTTCACAGTCACATTACCACAGTCATGCAAAGATGTTTTGGCTATGTCTTTCCGGTACTACCAAGTATCTTTCCACATATCTTACCATGTGACACTTGCCTGTCATGAGGGACGTGACACCAGCTGCTTATCCAGCCTTACACACGGTGCTGCTGCCTACCATGAATTTCATTTCAGTCAGAAGTAGAGATAAACCTCTTGGCCTGTCACATACAGACTTGAACGTTTCCCGATTCCACTGAGGTTTTCCTAGCCTCCCGTTCCCCTGTTCAGTGCTACCATCTCTCATTGCTCCAGTTCTTTCTCATTCCTTTATGCACTTTTTAGCTTTGTTTAATGAAAAGCTCTAAAACCTGAAACATTTTTATCGAATCTTATCATTTCTTGCAATGTTATATCTAATTTCTTACCTTTCTACTTATTTTTGAACCTACTGGCTGAATTTAGTTTAAATTATCTATGTTCACTTCAGCATGGCATTATTTCTGCTCTCAGCTTTTATCTTGAAAAGAAATTGGCAGCTCTAATAACTGTCTTAGCTTTGATGTATGAAAGGGTTATCTCTGTTTCCTGGAGGAGATTTTATTTTCAGATATTATATCCATCAGATTGGAGACAGAGGAACAAATTCTCTACTGTACCATCTTTTTCGCTTGACTAGAATTGCATGTTGTGCTGACTTCTGTCTCCCACTCTGTTTGTTTTGTGGTTTGTGCCTGGATATTTAACAGATACTCTTTTTTTTTCCCCAAGTATTTTTTTTCTTCCTATCTTTTTCATGAATATTTAATCTGCAATGTAGCCATCTTGGTATCTGGCCATATTCTGGTGACTGGTACATTGGTGTTTTGCTGTGAGGCAGAAGAGCACATCACAGAATGTTCTAGAGTCAGCTCTTTTGTGCTCTGTTTCAGGCAGCTGGTTTGGATTTGAAATTTTTCCAGATCTGGTTAATTATTTGTGGCCTGTTTGTTTTGTTTATGTGTTTGTTTTATTTTTTTAAACTGCTAGAGGAACTTGTGAGTTATCTTAGCCTGCAAAAAAAAAAAAAAAAAAAAAAAAAAAAAAAAAAAACCCACAGATATAGAACTTGGATCAAAAAATAGGCTAAAGTGAATGTCATCCTATGTAGCAATGCTGCCCTCCTCCAGCTCTGTTAAAATACTTTTTTTTTTTTTTTTTTTTAAGTGAAAGTTGCAAAGTTCCCATAACTGTTTCCTTTCACTTAAATGATTTCTCTGGCATTTATTTATAGCTTCAATGGACAGTTACTAAGAATCTGGTATATATTTAAAACCATTTGTTCTTATCAGCTCACAATTGATGTAGATTGATTTGTTATCTGATTTGAGTTCTGAACTCTTTAATCAGAGTCAGAGTTGGAGCAATGCTTCTTGATTCCTGTTTTCAACAACAGAGCCTTCATCTGTGTCCTAATTCTGACATATTTGGCTTCAGGTCTTATAAAGGGAAAGAATTGCATGCGTACATCTTCCTCAATCTGCTGAGGCTGCCCAAAGATATTTCTAAACGGCACTGAATGGACCTGCGTGTGTACACAGAATTCCCTGATGCCTAAGTGATGAAAAATAAAAGCATAAGAATATTCAGCTCCTTTGTTTTGACTACATCAAATGCTTCCAGCCCTGCTGGAGATTTTAAAGACAAGGCCCATCAATTTTATGTACCTTCCAATTTAGAGACCCCTGAGGTTCAAGCAAGAGCTATTAAGAGTGTTAATTTTGAAGAGAATTGTCAGGTATTTTGCCTCTCAGTGAGTGATGATGTTTTTAAGCATAGTCAGATTCCCTGTGCTCATACCTCTCAATAGGTGTGCCTACAGTTTTCTGTGTGTATAATATAAAATTAATGCCTGGATATAGCCAAAAAAAAAAAAAAAAAAAAGTAAATTGTCTGTAGAATCTGAAATGGGTGAGGGTTGCTTTGGTAGGTTTGTATAACTGCAAAATGGTACCATGCTTAGGATTGTAGAAATCTGCACTTTCTGTTTCGGATAAGCACACCATTTTGTAAAAGAGAGTATTCAGGCCTCAACGTGAGGTTCTGGGTCACCTCCTCTTTAGCCCAAGAGTCCTTAGCCACAGGCTGGGGCCCTGTTGGCCAGTGTGGTGTTTGCAGACATGCTCACCCCTGCCTCAGGTCCATCCTCAAGGATTTTGCAATTTCCCCATAGAAAATATGGTGGTTACAGGAGGCAACTGGGAGTGCAAAGAGACAGCACTGATCAGGATGGGTAACGATAGCAATGGCCTAGTAGTTCATTTAAGAAGCTTTTGGAGCTCTCATGGGAAAGGAATGTTTCCTTTTCTGTGGATGATAGGAGGATAAGGCTAGAGGGGATCTCTCCCTGGAAGCTGTCTCTGTCAAGATTAATGCCAGTTCCATATACAATTTACTTTTTCTGGTTGTTCACATTCACTGAAAACAGACTGTTGGTGGTAATATTGTTAGGCTTGTACAAAACACATTGCAGTTACCATTTTCATATATTTTTGCAGGGAGAGTCCTTTTTATATGAAAAATTCAGAAAGTAAATATTTTATAAGTTAGAAGCAATATGATAGTGTTTCTTGTAATTTAGCATCACATGTTTAGACATTTGAAATAACTAACTGTCAACAGCTGTCCTCCTCATTATTTGATATGAGCAAAAGTGTTGATCCGTGATGGAGCTGGGACATGGAAGTGAAGGGCAAAAAAGCATTGGATTGAACAGTGGTAAAATCATGAGAGACCGGAAAACTAGAAAGTGTGTGCACTTCTGAAGAATGACATGGATTTGTCTTTCAGTGATGCAAATTCTGCAGCAGTCTACAGAATCGCTTTTGAGTTGAGAGCGCTATGCTGTAAAAAAGTAACCACTATTTCTACTTATCTCAGTGGTTCTGCTTGTGTTCAGGATATTTGTTGTCTCTGGAGTAGGACACATGATTTATTTTAACATATCTTTGAAAGATAAAAGTTTGCAACAGTTTCTAAGGAAAGAAAGAACAAAAAGGATAAATTATATAAGATAGAAAATTACTGTCTCCACTTTTCAAAAATTCCCCTTCCTCCTCACCTTCACCAGTGGTAAAAGACTTCTAAGTTCAAAGCAATCTTTATCTCCCTTTTCAGTGGCTTTATTCAGGATTAGGTGATTCTGTGGCTGAAATGGAACGTCACCACTGCCTCCCCCCCACCTCCCTGCCTGAATATCTGCTTTAACTCAGCACTTTCATCCTTAACTCTGCAAGTCCATTCCCCTTGTTTTAGAAATGTCTGCGTGAGTGTCTGCATCAAAGTTAAAACTGTATATGAAAGGCACTGCATGTCACCTCAGCCAAATGAGGTAAAGGAGCAAGTCAAACTCCCTGTCTAGTATGACAGATAATACCAGCTTCTGAGAATAAAACCTGTCATTCCTGTTTTCCCACTGAGAAGAATCATTGTGCAATTATCGGCTATATTGGCTTTTTTTTTTCATCTTTTTTAATTTAAAGCTCTACCAGGCATCATTAGTTGGGGGAGGAAAATGACAAAATGGACCAGAATATATCACACCGATGCTGGAGAAATGGCCCCTTTATTCATTCTCCTCTTTTGTAACACACTGTGTAGCATTACTCTGGAAAGTCATGCTCCTTAGGCCTATATCAAATACTCATGACTCTCCTGCTTTGACATGGGAGCACAGACCATCCAAAAGCAGAAGGAATGCATGATGTGCAGAAAAGGAAAAGGAAAAAAGAAAAAAAAGTGGGAGTGGGCAGAGGAGCAGAGAGATCTTCAGACATTAATATGGGCGATCAACTATGTGTTTTTTTACAGGAGAGAGTGGTGGAATAATTCCTCAAGCTGGATACTAGATATCAGATACTGATGGGCTTTTTATAATATTTTTGTCTTTGAGGGAGCAGTTTATGCCCTAGATCCGCTGCTGGGTGGATCTGTATCTAGTTATGCTACCTTCGAATGTGGTGGATATCTGAATAGACTCTGATTCAGACATTTTTAAAGCATTTTGGCTTCAGTTACTTTTCTTCAGTGTTTCAAAGAATATTCATTTCTGAACTGAAACTAAACAAGGGAGAATTTAACACAAAGGATTTGTCACAGAATTTGGAAACACCTGAATAACGAGTTAAAGTGGACGAAGAAATTTGTCAAGTAAATGATGCTGGATTCTTTTTGAAATACTGTGTATTTCACTTTTGTTTGCAATAGCTATTCTGATTAATATTGTGTAGCAGAACTAGATGCTCTCTTTCATCTTTGTGATGTTTAGTGGTATGTAGAGGGGAAGGTGATTCTTGGAAGTAAAATTGCACTTCTGTAATACCATTTCTCAAGAAATTGCATAATTAAACTCCAAAGAAATGTCATGTTGTGGTAGATTGGACAACACCCTTAAAATCAAGCTAATTTGCCTTGTCCAGATGCTCATTTTCCATAAAAGAAATGGAATAGGTCTTAGTTTGAGTTGGCTTTGTTAAGAAGTCACTTATACTTTTGTGCCAAAAAAAAAAAAAAAAAAAAGAATGAAAACACTTTATTCTGTGGAAATATTGGTCAGATACAAACTGTGAAGCTTTTCAAGCACAAGATACCTGTGGAAGATGACTTGATCATGCTAGCTGAACAGAGCTGAATGTTGGAGAGATTGCATTAGTATTGCTTCTGAAAACCTACCCAAAAGATGTTTTGGTGACCCTCATATTCATTTGATGAAGGAGGTAGAAGTTGTACAGTAGCATTGCAGACGCCAGTTGAGTTAAATAGCTATGGTCTAATCCCCCATATTTCTGCATCTTTCTCAGCCAAAATCTGGGTCCTATTACAGCCAGGACTCCCAAGTATTTCATAGGCTCCCTAACAGGTAGCTGAAGGCCTTGCAGATGAAGATAAATATGCAGGGTGGTTGCACAGTTTGGCTAGCACTCTCCCTGTACACAAGGCCTATATGTAACCTGCAGAGCAGCAGGGAGGTTTAGGAGTGAGGTCCCCAACACCAAATCTGTACCCAACACCTGGTTTAGGTGACATTGGCATATATTGAAAGCAAGCTGGCCACAGGTCAAGTAACTACGTATCACTTGAAGTTAGGCAAACATAGTGCGGTTCATTCTGCTCACATCTCATTTTAATGAAGATTTGCCCCTGGTGTTTCACTGTAGAGAAGAAGGAAGCTGTCTTGCATGTGGTTTTCTTGGTTTCTTTGCTAATTGCTCATTGCAGAGAAATTGCAGTCATTGCATATTATAAAAATGTGCCTGTGATATCTCGGCCTTTCTCATAACAATAGAATTTGATTTAAGAAAAGATTACAAATCCTCGATATGTGATGTACAAATTTAGATACTATACATCTAGTGTTGCATGTATGGCGTAGTCTACTTGATTAGAAGAAAACTAAGTGCTGCCTCCCTAACCCCAAGCACTCTGCTTTCTGTCCTCCTCAGGAGCCCTGGGATGCGCAGCACATTCCAGCGCTGTTCTCCGCGTTCTGTGGCCTGCTAGTTGCACTTTCTTATCACCTCAGCAGACAAAGCAGCGACCCATCTGTACTGATGTAAGTTGCCTGCAAATGTGCTTTCCTGATGCAACACACAAACTGGGGCTTGTTCAGAGTGATACTGGGGTTTCAGAACCACAGGGACTGTCTCCCCAAGGTACTGTGGTGAGGTGGAAGTCCCTCACCACGTTTAGCTGGTTGGTGTCTGTCCTGTAAATAAAAAAACCACTCCAGATACATTGGTGGTAGATAAAGCTGGTGCTTTTTACCACAGCAATTGCAAATGCTTTGAGGCAGATTGTGCCCTCTGGGAATTGGTGCTCACTGTGCATGCTGAAGGCAGCCGTGTGAGCAGGGGGACACAGTGATTACTGGTGTCACAGGATATGCATTGGGTAGCTCCATGGGAAGAAAAAGGGCATTTCCTACGTTGGGAAGATGGACAATTTGAGTTCTTGCTCAAGGTCAGTTTTCGTTGGCTGTGCCATGCTTCAGAGATTACCTCTTTTCCTTTCTGCTCTGATGTGTGCTGCTAAAGCTGCTTTAGGAAAGGTCACTTACGTTAAAAGCTGACACTGGGAACAAGGGAGAAGTCCCAGTATTGTGATCTCTAATTGAGAAAATGCAGACGATGCTGATAGAACTATAGGTCAGGACTGACAGGAACTTTGCCTGTGGGAACTGTGCCATAAGACTGTGTCATGGGAGCTGTGGTGATTACATGAGCAACTAGCAATCTAAATTCATGGGATTAAGCAACAAGTGTCATTTGGGACCCTGCTTCCCAGAGAGCTCTCCTTTTCTAGGCTATTGCAAGGGATCTATGGGGGAATTGGAGGTTATCTCCCTTCAGTTTGATTAACTGTGCTGATTGTGTCTTTAGGTGAGGAGTTTAGTAGTCATGTGGTAAATCAGAGTGGCCACATACTTCTGTCATGCTGTAAAGAGAGGAGGAAGTGGAGGGATTTTTAGGCCATTGATGATTATATTTGAAGAGAGACAACTGGAAAAAGGAGAGGAATTCTGATGGAGTAGGAAAAGGGTATAGAGCACTAATAGTAATTTACATCCCTATAAATCTCATTGAAGAGCTGAGAAATTCCTTCTTCCAGAAGATTTGGGGAATCTAATATTTACGTGTTACTAAGTTGTGATGTGTCAGAGGAGGAAGAATTGATTATATTATTGCCACTAACTTTATTCGAAGGCCACTGTTATCTTGCATTGACATCAAGACCTGGATCAGACTGTGTAGATGCATTTTACTTCATAGAATCCATGTTACAGTGTGAAATACAGGTATGAGAAGAGGGGGAAGAAAGAGAAGCTTTGTGCTGTATTAGGGAGATTTATGCACATTTGGAGTAGATGCAGGCAGGTAAATTCCAATTAACCACGGAAGTATGAGCTCTTACAATTATAAAGTGAATATATTTTCTCCCATGCCCTCTGGAAAAGAGCCTTGTTTCATTAACTTCTGTAATAATAAATAAATAAATAAATAAACAAAAAAGCTCTCGTCTTTCCTTAAAACTGTTTTAAAGGAATTCCTTTTAAGCCCTTAAATCATTTCACCTTTTCAATTTAGTTCGTGATTCCATAACATTTAACCAAATCATGAGCATTTGAAATGGTTGTTAAATATCTTGTTTAAGATTAAAATATGTGTACAACATCATCAAATGCTCATTGGGGAACTGTGATGAAAATGTATAATCCCTTAAAAAGGGGGTTTAAGCTATTTTTTTAAATTGCTCTGAACTTAATTAAAGGAAGTTAAAGGGATTTAAAACAGTATTTAATGCATGGCCTACAGCATAAAGTTCAAGATTGAGGAGAAGGCAAGATACAAATCTTAAACTAGGGATTAGCATGTAATTTATACAGAAATGACCTCTTTGGCCTTTTTAATATGACTCTACAGAGCTCCCATATTGGTTTTAGCTTAGCTGAAGTATTAATAAAGGGAACGAATACCACGATACACTCTCAGTTCATTCCAGTAAATGGCCAGGTAACATAACTGAACTACTGCGGCTGGCAAGGGAGTTCTGCTCTGATCATGGTAGAACTGGTTTGTATCAGTTGCCAACTACAAAAATATACGTATATGCTGTGTGTATAAAGAAGGAAAACTGAGGCTGCTCCTTTTCTTCTGTCCTCTCCAGGAATATCTGCATGTATTAAGTATGTTCAGAAGTATGCTAACTAGTTCATTTATTTATTTTTAATAACAGGTCTCTTATTCAATGCAAGTTTGTCCCTCACTTTCTTCGTCAACATTTTCAAGATTCATCAGCAGATCCACTCCCAGAAAAGATGAGAGAATCAGTGGTAAGACTTCTTCTTTCATTGCTTTCTGTGCAAAGTTCTTTTCTATCCCTTTTCCGCACTGAGGAGTCTTTAAATATTTTCACTAAATATATTCACTAAATGTAAATATATTCACTAAAAGCACAGAAAGCCAGAGGAGATTTAATCTGCTCTTTCTGGTGAGGGAAAGTAAAGGAAGTTCTTCTAGATCTCTCTCTCCAGTGAGGCAGGAAGGGAGAAGGGAGATTTTTTTTTTGGGATGGTTTCTTTAGAGGAATTGGTAATGTTGGTTCATGATACAGTCAGTGTAAATGCAGTCTTATAACTTGGGGAATAGGACATCACATCCCAGTTCTGAGAGGTGATATTCATATATGCTGCACAGAGAGTTAACCTGGCAACCCGGGGTGTGTAAGATAGGATGAATTGCTCAACAACCATTCAAAGAGGTGAGCAGCTCTGCCAACCTCCCAACTATGTCAGAGCGGAGACAGGATTTGGTCTTCAGAATTGCTTTGTTTTTAAAGAGGCCTTTCAGTTCTTCCTCTAGACTTAGGGCTTGACCCAGTTTGCAGGAAGTCCTTTTTTCTTTGCCAGAAAATACTTCAACTGTATTCTTTCTGTCACAGCCAAGCAGAGTACAGACCAGCCTTGGCAACCAAAAGTGGAAGAAACAAATGAAACTTGGCTAGTTTGAAAGGAGGCACATACCCAGTGCCAGGCATTGCTGTTTTTTCTTCTTTCTTTCAATAGCAGGCTACTCATTTCTTGCTGCCTCCTTCCTTCTTCTAAGTTATGCCAATGTATATACCACTTCATCCTAAACATCCAAAGTGACCCATCTTTCTTTTTGTGTTGTTTTTTATATTATAAAAAAATTACTAACCTGTACCTAAAGGAGACTGATCTCCTCAGGAGTTTGTGTGGAACATCATCAAGTTTCTAAAAATATTAAGGGGCATGACATTTTTCCAAGAGTTGTGTGAACTGACCTGCTTTCCAGACATCAGATAGTGCTTTCCTCTGACAAAATCCCTAATGCATGCAGCATAGGCAAGTATTCTGAAAATCCTGACTGCCCACAGGAGCAAGGAGTGTTCAAAGAGTGCACATTGCCCTTTTTTGACCCTCAGATGTGAGCTAAGATTCAACAGGATTCAGCATCCAGTAGTACTGGCTGCTAGGTTGGTAGTTGGCCTGGCCTTCAGAGGGCTGCACAGAGGTCCTGTACATCTTGTGTCTTTTTGGTGGCCACCTTATATGGTGTTAGACAACCTATGTTAAGCACACGAGTTTATCTCACACTTTCAGAGGTTTCTACTTTTCTTTGCTAAGCTGCTGCTTAAATTGTTATCTTTTACCATGTATACTGTTACCTGACAGTGCTTTCCATATTAAAGTCCACTTAAGATTTTATGTGATAGGTCTATTCCTTGTAGCTTGCTTAATGAACTCCAGTTTCTTGCAAATTAAACTGTTGCAACAGGAATACACTGAAAAATGAAATGTGCAGCTAGTGACCAAGGGCGCACAAAAAAAAAAGTATTTATGATAAAGCTTCGCTCATATTCTGTGGCATTGGTGGCGTATAGTTATTGCCATAGTTCATTGCCCATCCATCCTTGTGCAGAGGCAATGTATGGCAGATGTGACAAAAAATATCTCATCCACTCTCATTTGTATCTCACTTGTATCTTTTGCTAGTAGTGTTCACATTGTACAATCTCACCTCATCTCTGCAGATGGAGTTTTGCGAGGGGACTGAACCAGTTAATGTGGTTGTCCCCTTAACTGGGTTAATTTCACAGTGCAGAGAGAAATGCAGTGTGACTTCAATCTGTTGAAAACAAGAACAAGAGAATAAAAAATACTAAGATTCTGGAGGTAATTCCAAAATGTAGTTGTGCTGCAGCTGTGTTATCACAGATTGTCCTTCTCCTCTATCTGTGCTGGTGATGCAGGCCGAGCTCTATTGGGTGTCCTACAATAACACAGTTATCCCGTGGTTCCCAGGCCCGTGGGCTGTTGGGAAGAGCACTCTGGGACTGGCCAGGCACAGCTGCTCTGTTTCTCCTCTTTACACTGGCTCATTCCCATTGTGCTTTGCCATTGGTTTTTGCATTCAATTCAGTGAGATATTTGGCACCTTTCTCTTTCTAGGATGTACCTGTTTTGGGGATCTGCACTGTTCTGCACAGTACATTTGACACTCAATCCTATTTCTGTAGACAGAATCTGCTTTCATTCGTTGTTGCTGGGACTTCGTGTTGCTTCACCTTCCTCTTTCTTCTGCAATCTGTATACAAACTGTAAGCAAATGTGATTGCTTTTAATGACAATTAACAGGGCTAATTCTTCCACATTGAGAGATCTCTTGAAAGAGGAGAGGGCACTTTTTGATTTACGCATAATCTTTGTCTAACCCCTGTGGTATCTGGTACCTCTGTTTCAGTTAAGCAGTTTAACCAATTTGCCAGGGGACTCCCACTTCTGTCTCACAGCTTATACATCAAGTAGAGAAGATCTGAGGCAATAAAAAATGCGTGTGCCACCAGTCCAAGGAACACCATCAAATCACTCTGATTTGCTTCAGCAATAGGAATCACGTCCATGATTAAGGACTTGACTGGGTCTTATAAGCAAATTGTAAATAGCTTCTAGGGTTTCTGCAGGGAGATCTTCAATCAGTTCAGGAACCTGGATTTGAAGTAGAAGATTTCATGCCATGCCTTGGAAATCTCTTTATTGTTTGGGGTTTTTTTTCCTGAGTGCTCCTCTGCGAGGAGAGCATTCCTAACCCCTTGGCAGTGACAGGTGGTGTCAGAATACAATAACGACACATTCTGGCCTATATACACATTCATGGTGCACATAACATGCCATTTAAATAAGATCTTTTTTAATCAGAAATCCTTAGGTGTAGAAAACCAATTCTCTTCCTCAAGGAACTGAAAGCAAACAAGGTTAATACTGAAAATTAATCTGTTGTGTTCCGTAGTGGTTTTGTATTCATGTTAGTAATAACAAGTACAGCATGTCTAATGTTTAGCTCTATGACCTTTAGTATTTTCCTTTGCTTGAATAGCTGCATAAGAATTGTCAGCTTTGGAAGCTGGAATTATAAAGCAGCTGTGATGGATAATTGACCATTCAACTTTAAGAATGGAGCTTCCTACCATTATAATTAATTTCTATAGGCATCCAAATGGTTGATTAACCTATGGCCTGAGGGTGTTAATGTGTTACATTCAGACCCAGCTTCCTTCCTGGCCTTTAATACAAACATTTAGATAATTAGTAAATGGATTTGTGCAGAGCTCCAAAAGCATAATTGAAAACAATTAAAAAAATGCTGTAATATATTCTCCATGCCTAATCTCTGAAGCAAGAAGCATCTAATGTAATGCTGTTGATTTGTTTTTTTTTTTTTTTTTTTTTCCTCTCAAGTGTAAAATTGAGAAAAAAGAACAGCAGTTTTCACTCCAAATTATAGCACAACGTTAGCAATTATTTGACAGTGGCGATTTTAGCTGTGATCAGAGCTTAAACTTTTCCCTATGGGACTAGTAACAGTAAGGGACTGATGCATCACATCATAAGGTCATTCATCTTGCAGTTCATATCTTGAGAAAGAAATCCAAAATCCTACTTCGAGATAGTTGGGTTCTGGATGCAGGATAGAGGACGGAGTTGAGTCTTCAGTAGCAGGAGGGAGTCCTAGTTTCCATCTGTGAAGACTTCAGGAAGATGCCTTCATTTGGTTCCCATGACTTTCAGTCCCCTCCAGAAAATAGGTGTGTATTTGTTTTGTATTTGCTTTTGTTTTTTTCCCTCTTCTTTTTAAAGAGTTGAGTAAGTACATTATAAGACATGGTCCAAAGAAATGATGCTGCATTCAGCTCTTTGACCAGTTTGTAGAGAAGTGGAGACCGGGTTCATTTTTACATGAAATCATAATCAACCTGTGAAGAAAAAAAAAAAAAAAAAAAAAAAGGCACAAGGAAGCTCTGCGTCTCGTCTGGTAGGTTCCTGTAAGTTCCCCATCTATTGGGGCAGAGCAAGGCCAGGCCAGCAGGGCCGCATTTGGAAAGGACGGTCTTGGAGATTTTGGCCTAACTCTGCTCCTACACCTTCAGGGTGTAGCCCTTGCTGAGAGTAGTGCAGTTGGAGGGGGGAATAGCTTTAGCAATTGAGTACTGTTTTTTTTTTTTTTTTTTTTTTTTTTTTTTTTTTTTTCAAAGTATGTTTTCCCCAACAACCCGAGAAGGAGAAGGACAGTTTTTATTGCTTTATAATTCAGCTAAACCCAAGTGGAGTTTCATGGGACAAAGCAAAAGTACTTCTTGAGCCTGAAGGCTTTTTCAGTCCTGCTGAATTTCAAAGGCCTGCTGCAGTAAGTGGAAGTGCTGATGTGTGTGACCTTTTACTAAGAAGCCTCTTTCATAACAGTGTGTGATAGGCAGCCTAAATATAGTGGTTGCTACCTGCTTCCCCTGTAACTCGCAACCCTTCTGTTGCTCAGTTGTTCTATTTTCTTTCTTTTTTTTCTCTCTTATTCTTGGATCTTTCTATCCTATCATTTTTTTTTCCTCCAGTGAAATTCAGGAAGACTACCTAGAGTGCAGCATTGCAAAATCACATGAGTTTATTTCAATTTCAGTATATCACAGATTTATGTTTGTAGATGTCTTTGAATTAAAGCAAAAGTTGGTATTTAAATCACGGGCTACAAAGAGTTACTCAGGTGATAATTCAGCACCAATATTGAATGATGAATTTAAATATTCCTCTCATAAATCATTTAAGATTTTCATTTACTCTCACAAAGACATTTGAGTGACCCCTGGAGTATGATTTAGAAAATTATACAGCTCAAAAGTCACCTCGTTTATTTGTTTCCTGAGAATGACATTTTAATCACAAGAAAAATGGGCTAGAAAGAGCATGATATTTTTCAGTCTTTCAAAATGAAATTACTCCTACCCCAGTTATAGATCTTTATATAAAGTCAGACTTGTTCTTTTATTATTATTCAGTGATATTAGGAAAAAAAGGCATTGTCTGACACCCCTACAATTTTGCTCAAATTTGGATTCTGATTCTAAAATCAGAGAATGAGATCTGTCACTGTAGAACTTATGCATTTTAACTTTATGTCTCTGAAGACATTACAAAAAAAGCAAGAGTCATTTCAGTAATGCAAGAAAAACACAATTTGAAGAAATCTTACTGCTTGTAAATAGAAAATTGAACTAGAATTTCAATTTACAAAATCAAGAAAGCCATGATGTTATATTCCTTGAACAGAATCAGATTCGCCATGAAAATGTATTGCTTTCATTTCTAGGATGTTAAAAATGAGTTCCAAAATATTATTTAAAATTAGGCATGATGAATTTAAATATAATCACTTTGACAAACCTAGATTGTGAAGAAATAATTTTCCAAGCCAGAGAGAAGAAAAAAATACTTTTGTATTAGAGAGTTATGATCAGCCGTATCACAATGCAGGCTGCAGGTAATTCAGAATGGGCTCATTTACTTTGTCTAGCTAAATAGTATTGGCTTGCTAATTTTGTATTAAATAATTACTTTTGCAGAAAGAAATCTTGAAATCAGATGTCATTGTTTGCACAGTTGCTGCTGTTCTGTCATTTGCAGTCAGTGCCAGCACAGTGTTTCTGTCATTGAGGGTATGTATCCACCCCTTTCATTTTATTTGCTTTTTTTCTCCTAGGTATTATTTGTTGTATGCAAATGCCTGAGGTGCTTTAGTTGGAAAGAAGAGAGACTGTGGGAGAGGACTTAGAGAATATGTATCTACTGACCTTGTCGGCTTCAGGTTTTTGCTGTGCAGTGAAATTAATTTATGGTTATTTATACTAAGTCATGATATTTTTTCATTTAGTGTTTCTTTCCTTAAACCTTTTTGGATCTTCACTTGTGTTAGACCGGGGAACAGAATGGACAAACGTGACCATTTCCTGTCTGCCCTCTGTTTGGGGGAAGAATGGTTAGTTAATTGTGAAGAACGTGCATTTCAGACAAGTTTGTTGCCTCATTGCATAGCCACATTGATATCCACATGTAGAACTGGAGAGTTTGAGGATAACAATAAAACTAATTGCGCAGGAATACAATTATTAGAAATATATTTTTAAAAAGTTTGCAATTATAACCATGTTTCTTTTCTCTCTTTTGGCCCAGCCATTTCTCAGCATTGTCCTGTTTGCTTTGGCATGGACTGTGGGATTTGTAACGCATTACGTACTGCCTCAGCTTCGCAAGCATCACCCTTGGCTGTGGATCTCCCACCCCATACTGAAAAGCAAAGAGTATCGACAACGGGAAGTCAGAGGTTTGTAGTAAAAAGGTTATCTGAACAGCGATTTGCAGCTTCTCTTGGTTTTAATGAGTAAGAGAGTAAGGAGAAGAAATTACACTTTATATTTCACTCTTATGAATAACATCTGCCATGACCTTCCATTTTTAATGCTGATCAAAACTAAGTGTGCACCTATAGAAGATGTCTCCTGAGACTGCTTCACTGAACTGCGCGATGGCTGAGCTTGCAAGTGACCTCTGGAGATTGTCTAGTTCAACCCTCTTGGTCAATGCAGGGTCAGCTACAGCAGGTTGCTCAGGGCTGTGTCCCATTGAGTTTTCTTATGTCCAAAGCCGCGGATGCCTTCACTTCTCTAGGCAATCTGTTCTAGTTCCTTACAGTAAGAAAGATTTTTTTTTTTCTTATATTGAAATGGAATTTCCTTTGCTTCAGTTTGTGCCCATTGCCTCTTGTCCTGACACTAGAAGCCAATGAAAAGAATCTGTCTCCATCATCTTTACTCCCACCCATCGGGTCTTTGCACATTGATAAGAGCCTCCTGAGCCCTTTCTTCTCCACGATGAACAGCCCCAGCCCTTTCAGCCTCTCTTTAGAAGTCAGATGCTGCAATCCCTTAATCATCTGAATGGCCCTTCATGAGCCATCATCTGATGTGCCTTTTACATCTACATTACCATCTTGTCACTTGCTGCATTGCCTGCTATGTTATAATTCCTGTTAAGGCAATGATATTTAAAATAATTAAAAAACTTAAATTTGAAATATCAATGAAATTGAGGCAGAATTACTTCTACTTTTTGGCTTTTTATTGTGTCTGTCATTTGAGTAGCATGGATAATGCAACTTAAAGCTTTTTTTTCTATCATAACAATTGAAGAGCAACATTAAAATTGATACTGTAATTTCCTTGATGATTTGTTTTTGCTCATGTCTGCTGGCTTCTGTAGGTGATGCCCTGATGCATACAAGCGTCTATAAATATTTTAGTATGTCAGGGTCCAATTTCCTTTTCTTACACAATTATTTCCACAAGCAGCCAGTGCTCTTTGAGAATCCAGGCTTTTCATCCCCAGCTATCATCTTGTCTTTGCTCCTAGCCAGAAGCTCACTTGTCATTCCTTGATGGTTCCTGTGCCTTAATCATTCCCAATATATTTTCCTGAGGTGTTTGAAGATATTGTTGTCAGAACACAGACTGCAGAGGGACTTTAGTTTCTTTAGCTAGACTACAAAAGGGTTTAGACGACTCTCTGTAAAACCATGCATTAAGGATTTAAGTCTTTTTTTTTTTTTTAAGTGTCTTTTGAAATGATTACTTACCAAACAAGGCCTGGATATGTTCCCAAGAGACTTGGTTGAAGGTTGCCTTTTAACTTTTACTGCAATATGCCAAAGGAGGTGTAGAAGAAATATAAATCCTATTAACAATCATATCCAACTGAAAAACATTGTTCAGAGCTTTGGCTCCTTTTGACAATCAGTAGCTCTGAGGAATACCCACCGTTTATTATTGTTACATCAACTTAACCTAAAAAGGCAACTGTAAGATTTCTTTGCCTTGTCCTGTTTAAGTCCATTTTCATTTGTTGGAAAACAATGGTTTCCAAAATGCAGTGAGTCAGCGTTTGAAAAGGTTGAAGGTAGAGATCTTCTTGCCAGGCTTATCTCCACAGATGCGCTTCCTTTTGTTGTAAGATCAGCTGCCTTTCCCATGCTATCTGCTGGAGGCAACAGACATTTTTTCATAGTCCTCATTTTTTATGCATTTATCTCCTTGCTTTTGGGTTTAAGTATTATTGCAATAAATCTGGTGCTGTGTGTTGGAAAACAGGATTAAAATACTGTTTTGTTTTGTTTGCCCAATCCCTTGGGCTGTTGCAGAGGCTTCTTATGCTTGGAGATGAGACAGGTTGAGGAAAAGGTTATGTAATCCTTTTGATAGATGTGTCTGTCACCCAGACTTTTTCTTTTATAAAACCTGTAAGAAAAATATTGGAGCAGAACTTGCAGGCCCTGTTTGTATGGAAAAAGAAGCTCAGAAAAGGGCAGTGTCCTGCGTTTGTCAGGCATGGACAGGGAAAGCACAAGTACACAAAAAAAGGTGTCTGTATGGAGCTTTTACTGTATGGTTACTTTAGTTTCTGCCTGTCTGCTTTTGACAACAGAGGTAGTGAGAACAAAAATGGCTTGCAGTTAGATAAGCTTCTCCTAATGGCAGTTCCACAGGTTTATTCTTGGCTTTGTTTCACAGACTTCAGGTGAGCCATTTAAACTTTCAGGCCCTCCACACACAAAATAGCAATTATTAGAGCAGTTCTGATAATGTCCCTGTGAGATACCTTATTTATTACTAGTTATTGTTTTGCCTGACTGCAGGAAGAAAGGCTGAGTTTATAATAAATGTTCTTATGGTACAATAAGCATGTAGAAAGTAGTGCAGGAATGAGTGAGGAGTCCTGAAACACTAGAGAACATGTTTGTTTTCCCCTTTCTTCCCCACCTTTCTTTTCACTCCCTATGCCACCCAACCCTGCCCCAAAGCTAACTAATTTCTTCTTCAGTATTACTGTACCAAAATGCTGATAATGTGGTAGAATAGCCTATTATCTCAATTTTTATTTCAGATGCTGCACATTTGATGTGGTTTGAAAGGCTCTACGTGTGGCTTCAGTGCTTTGAGAAATACATCTTGTATCCAGCTATTATACTGAATGCCCTCACCATTGATGCTTTCTCAATTAGTAAATACAGGAAGCTTGGTGCACAGTAAGTTATTGTTCATAGCATGTGAGTAGCTGATGTTAGATTTAGACTAAACACTGAGAGATCAGAATCATTTCTTAAGTAAGTCTGCCTCTTGCGATTTGCTTTTGTGTCATTATTGCTTCACTATACAATAATCACTAGCTCTGCTGAAAGAGAGAATCAGAACTACCTCAGCACATGCTAAGACATGACTGAAGTGAGAGAGAAATTAAAAGATTAAAGAGCTATATATAGATGTGTATGGAATGTCTCAACGTCAATTAAAAGCACGGCACAGTATGCCAGTCTGCAGGTGTTTTGATGGACATAAACACAGTGGGGTAACTAGAATTCATAAAATGAGAATGAGAAATCTAGCCTGGTTATCAGGAAACATTTTCTAACAGTGAGGATTTTTAGGACTACAGAGTAGTTACCAGGGGCTTTACCATGTCATTTAAGGCCAGACTGGATAAAATATTCAACAGTGTAGAATGGTGGATAGTCCTGCATTGAATGACTTCAGAAAGATAGGGATAAAAACTCTTCCAAAGGCTGTTATCTCTGATATTAAACAGAACTGGTGATGTGGATCCATGGATTCGCAGTATGATCCTTGCAAACTGCCTTTTATGGTAACTATTTTCGTCGATGACTTACCTACTGCCGGGATTCAGCAGGCTTAGCAATTGCAGGAATCCCCAGTGTGCGGAGTTCCTGCAGTCTTCTTATCAGAGTGACAGTGATGCAGATGATTTAAAAGCCAAGCAAAACAAAAGCCAAACCAGCCTGTGTTCAGGTTCTAGTAACAGGAAAAACTGCTGTGAGGAGGAGGAGGGAATTGTCAGCAGTAGTAACAATTTAGAATTTTATTTTTTTAAGTAGTCTATAAAAAAAAACCCTTTTATGTTAAAAAAAAAAAAAAAAGTTGTTTTTATTTTTTGCCTCTGTTAAAGAAGAATACTGCTCTCCGCTCTAGGGACTACCCAAATATAAGAAAAAGATGATTCCCTGCTCTTAGGAGCTAAAACTAGAACAAAACTGTTAGCCAAATTCTGTGTGTATTCATGCAAGACAAGTCCTTCTCCAGAGAGACTCTCAGCAGTCTCTCAAAGATACCCTGTGTAGCTTCCCCTTGGGCTCTTTCAGTCAGGCATTCGGAGGTGATAGGGACACGGTGGTGTAGGAGGTTGTGTGTGTTGTCCAGGGTAAAACTGAGGTCACACTCACTGCTGTGTTTGGTTTTGCAAGGCTGGCTGAACTAAAAAGTAATCAAAGCTTCATTTGTCACTGGTTAGCAGACGTGACTGGATACATGCACGGAACAAATGTGTGGACTTAAGAAGGTGCTAGAAGGTAGTATTTATGCGTAGTCACTCTTCAAAGCTAGATTGCACTTTAAAGTATCACCTGCCTCAAGTGTTCAAAAGCAGTGAGTCAGTCCCCCAAAATCTTAAGATTAAAGAATATAATTACATTCGTTTCTGCCTCTGTTTAGCCTTTAGGGGCATAGCATAACAATCCTTTTCTTCCCCTTCCCTCTTGTGTCTGTGTGATCATCTTGGATTTAAAACTACCGTTAAGCATGCCCATAAAAATACAGTTTCTGAATGCTGTTCAGAGAAGCTCCACTGAAGGTATGCCCTGACTTCAGGCACAGATACACTGCGGCTTAGGGAGACTGGCTCTACGTATCTTCACTGCTGGCAGCAGTGGAGCCCTGGCTCAGTGCAGACTGTAAAGCCCAAACAAGACATAGGTAGTAGAAGAGGACTGAGTCAGGAGAAATCAGGAGTGGTTTATGCTCATGGGTGATTTTGCTGTCACAGCCTGGCTAGACTGTTTTCTCCTGGTGCTTTGCTGTCCCCTTTCCTGCATGGGTTTCCAGTAAGGCTGCTGCTAGGCATCAGGCATTGTAGCAAAACTCCTGGGGATAAATGAGGGGTCCTGGATTCTTCCTGGTCCCTTGCGTACCACATTGCTACGGCAGGGTTTTTCCCTGCTTTAATGTGCAAATACATGTCTCCTTCAAGCTTACCCTAGTTATTTTAGTTATTACCTAGTTATTACCTAGTTATTACCCGGCCATCCAAGGAGCCAGCCTTGTCATCCCTTAGAGAAGGGAAGTTGTTCGTTCTTTCTGTGTTTGAAAGCGTGTGAGGTGACATGATTTTGTATTGTTTTATTTTAGATTTTTTCTCCACTTGGATATATATTTTCTAAACAGTTTCAACTTGTAATTTAAAGGGCTGATGCAGTTTGCTCCTCAGAGAGAGACAGAAAAACTTCCTTCAGTCAGTTTACTTGAAAATTCCAGGCAGATAGCACAAGAAGGAATGTATTAGGAATTGATTAGACTTCCTTTAATTTAGAAAAATAATGCGCTCTGTAAACATATCTGTTCTCTGAAACTTGTAGTTATTCACATAGTTTTAAGATAACTTTACCGAATTACAAAGACAGTCTTGCTTAGATTGCGGTTTTGATCTCTTGATAATTACAACCTGTCTGAGGGTTAGATCCTGGAAGGGGCTCAGACATGCAGCTTATTAGCTTTTGGTCACCCAAATAGAATCCAAATCCAATGTCAAGCATATTGGCCCCTTCTTAGTGTGAAGGAAGACTAGGCAGCCTGCTGAGCTAGTCAGTGAAAGCCTCGTAATAGTGATGTGTCAGAAAATACTTCCTTTTCTTAGATCACCCTGACCCAAGACTGCAGGTGAGGATTCTTTGCTCCATCCAGCGTGGCTATGCATGTGCTTCTCATCATTCATGCAGAGTATGGAGCCAGCACTTTTTTTTTTCAGAAGAGAACTAGTGATGCCAGATGTTTCTGCATCAGCCTGGTTATAACACCTCCCTGGGAAGAAAGGAATCCAAATCCAAACATTTCCCAGCTCCAGAGGCCCTCAGACTCTCAACTGACCCCTCTAAGGCACCCTCAAATCCTTCTGTTGAAACTGTCTGCTTTGAGATGGACTTGTTGGTTTTCAGTGTGAGCACTTATTTAGGTTTCTCAGTTTAAGTTTACTCTCTAATGTAGTAAGGGAGAGATTGCATACATTTTCTAACACATAGATGCCATGTGCAACTACTTTACGTCTGAGGAAGAAGTTAACATACAGAAGAGACAGCATTCAGCTAAAGAACAATAAGAGCTTCAAGCACTCCCAGTCTGTGGATATTTCTCTCTAGGATTGTGGTGTAATATATGATAAGGTTAGAATATTTTTATAGTTTCCGTTGCCGACTGTAGATTCCAGTAATACTCCAGTAAATGGAGTGACTTGAGGCTCTTTTCTTAAGGTAATAATAGTAGACATACTAAAATCAATTCCAAAACTGAAATTGTGTTTCAAGAGCTGTATACAAAATTCTCCATCACATTCCTGGTTCTAAACTACTCTTACAGTGCAGTATTATTTCTTTATTGCAGATTGTAAGCATGTGATAATGACAAAGAAATTTTATGTTATTTTAGATGGATAAAATAGATGTTATTATTAAAGCATAAGATAATACCAATAGCAGAAATCAAGAGGCTCTGTAAGATCAGATATACTTAGCAATCCGAAATATATCTGTTATGGCTATCTACATTTAACATCTTAGTAATTCCATGTTTTATTACTTTGACTTGATTAGGTTTTTCTTTCTGCCTTTCTCACAGTTGTGATATTATCCTGATAACAGTTGCTGGGATGAAGCTTCTCCGCTCCTCGTTTTGTAATCCTATTAATCAGTTTGTTACCTTGAGCTTTACTGTGATATTCTTCCAATTTGACTACAAAGACATTTCAGAAAACTTCCTGATGGATTTCTTCATGATGTCCATCGTGTTTCACAAGGCAAGTTTTTATTACTGTTGTTTCTCTGGAAAAATGCATTTCATAATCTTGATTTATTTTTTTAATGTCACTGTGTTGATAGGTATGTGCTGGTATTTGTTGCATATAATGAATAAATATGTGGTAGGATTTCATGCATATAATGAGTTCATACACACAATTAGTATGGAAGAGGAAAAACACTGTAAGCAGAAAACAGCCTTCTGCCTGAATGTCTTCTCTGTGTTTTTATTTATTTATTTATTTTGCATTTACTTTTGCTCACATGTTGCTATGGAAGTTCAGATTTGTGTTTTTTCAAGAGCAGAATCCTCACGGTGCTGCGAAGAGCCTCTTGGGTCGTTAGTGCAGGGCTGCCCTCCAGATCAATCGCCGGGGCTTTTTTTAATCTAGGCTTTCTTTGAATGCCTCTGGTGTTTGACTCAACAACTTCCTTTGGGAAATTATTCCATTATCTAATGATCCTCTTGATATAAAAGAAAAAAAAAAAAGAAAGTGTTCCTAGGGTCAGATATACATTTTTCTTTTCCTAGTTTCAGGCTGTTATCCTGGTTATACTGCCCTTAACCTCAGAGCTCCTTCCTGTTTTTTTTTTTTTTTTTTTTTGTTAATTCTCGGTTGCTATGGTCTCCACGTGTTCTCCTAGTTGTATATACTTTAGTTGTATATACTTTAGCAAAGCCTTTCGGCATCAGTCAGATCAGATCCTGATGCACTGTCTATGTTTTTCCACTGAAACAAGTTTTAAGATTTAACCAGTACCTGGATAAACCATCAGAAAGTATTGAAGACTTGCCTTGAATGTTTTTCAGTTCTCTTGTGTTTTGTTTTTAACCTCTTTGGTTCCCCAAATTTCCTGGCATATAATACTGCTTCGTGTGGAGGTATCTCTGGTGAGATTTTTTTGTCATTTTTTGTTGTTGTTTTTTGCTAAACTATCCCTATTGTAAGTGTGAGTGTGACCCAGCTATCATCAGTTCATCTTTGAGAGGAGAAAGAAGTGGAGAGGAGAAGACTGGCTGTAGCGTATGCTGTGGAGATGCCCGGTGATATGCAGGGAGCCCTTCTATACACGGAGATCTGCTTCAGTCTATGCTGTAGCTGTGCCTGCATGAAGCCTCAGCCTTGCTAAGGAAAGGCCCAGGTTATTGGTGTTAAATTGGTGGCTCTCTATCTTTGAGTCAGAGTGAGGCAGAATTCAGATGTCTTTTTTTTCTGGCTGATTTTTGTGCTTCTGTGAAGGAGGAGAGGAAGGGATGAAAAACAGCACCTTAGCGAGGCACCTTAGGCTCTTTCTTTAAATCCTTGGACCACTGTCCAGCAGCGGCTTCACCTGCTTCAAGCCTCCATCCTTCAGGACTCGCAGTGTTGCTGTGTGGCAACCACCTCTCCCGCCTGGGGTTGGGAGGAAGAGTCTGGAAGGAAGGAGGGAAGAAAAGGAGCAAGAAAAGAATCACTACCTGAAATGTTGCCATCCACGACCAACGCTCTATGATCCTAAAACAGACTTAGAATAATTTGCCAGGCTCCTTAGCTCTGAGGAGTGGAAGGTTAGCGCTTAGGAAGTGCAGAGGTTCGTTGTATTGTGGCAGACTTTCCCATATTTTTGCACTGCCATGTTCCTTAGCAGAAGGAATTCATTTCTGTTGTCTGAGAAGACTGTTGATGAGTGTCAGTGGACATCTGGATGATAGCTTATTAAGTCCTAAAGGTCATTCTCCAAAAATTTCCTTCAGTATCAAAAAATTACCACCTCAGAACTGAGTCTTGTCATTCATTAATTCTCTTGGAAACATTGGCCTTGTGAGCATTTCACAAAATACCGTTGTGGACTATTGCATGTTTTTGGAACAGAAAGATGTAAAGATTTTAATGATTGTTTTTTGAAGTTACTTGGATGGTTTGGGTCTACTATTTCAGGTAGGAAGACTAGTGATTGGAGTAAGGCTGAGATAATCAAGGATGCATGCCAAACTAAGCAGTGATTGTTAGAGTGAATGCTGCTGTTCCGGGCTGAAAGTTTGTACTGCAGATGTATTTTGAAATTGTAGTTTTAGCACTGACCTGTCATCTTCTGTATAGTTCTTAAATCTAAAATTTTGCATCTCATTAGTGCATCAGGTAGGCTTGTCCTTTTGCCATTAAAAAAAAAAAAAAAGAAATTAAATGGTTGAATTGTTTATATTACAAAAGCACATGCACAGTTACACAATGATCATTAAAGCCAATCTGAAAAACAGCATTGCAGATGACGATAATTAAAGTCCTATTAATTTCAGATCATTAACAATGTAGATTTTCTTTAATTAAGGTTTGAGTCTTTACTAGTTCAGTATTACGGAGCTTTCTTAAAGGATTTGCTCACTGAGGATGACGACGAGTGTTTGTTGTCCATATTATTGGCTCTAAGCAGGCTGCATCCACCTGCGTTCCTGAAAGTTTTATGGGTCATCACAGGTTCTCTCATCCAGAGCTCAGTCATTTTTTTGTTTCTAGCTATTTTTAGGAAGACAGGAACCAGACCCAAAGTAGTTTCTATTGTCATCCCTTCAGCTCTGCAGAAGTACAGACTCTTTCAAGGTTGGACTTTCCACCATCTGATAACAGAGCTGTGCTAGTACTGTGTCTTAGCCGTACTGATGGCAATTTTTAAGCAGTTACCCCATGAAAAATTATTTGCATGTCATCAAAGCTGTGCTGCAGTAAGCATTTATTATCTTCTTCTGGGGGAAAGAGTCATCTAAATTGCGCTAGTGAATCTTGAAGTAGGTTTATGTTGAATAAAGCTTTGTTAATAATGTTGAGTAGAACGTTTCTGAATCTCTCTCTGATTGTACTTCCCTCATTTTCTACATTGTGCTGTTGATTTAATGTAATTCAGTCAAATCAGAGGCTCCGAATGAACGTGATTACTGTCTGAACAAGTTGAGGAGTCCGAAGCCCTGCTCTCAGATTTTTATCTCTGTTTGCAAATAGCCAAGCCACCCACACTGGGGTTGACAGAGAATGTGAGAATCCATTCACTTCTGTTCCTGGGGCTTTTAAAACAGCATAGATTTTTTAGATCTATTTTAACAGTGTAGGTCTTATTAATGCCATGTGAATAATTCACTCATTTGTTAAAATCATTAACTGTTTACATTTTCTCATGTTGCAGAATGTAAATTCTTAATGCTAAAATGTGATTAAACATGCACTGAATATGCTGTTTTGTTTTTCAAATTGCCATTGGAGAGGTGCAAGGTAAATGTTTAGAAAAGGCTTTGTTGTTTGCTTTTTTAGGAATAATTTCAAGTGGAACGGGAACTTCTCAATCTTTCTTGTGTTAAGATTGTCCATATAGCCACCCACAACTTGTCTCATTCGCTGCAGCCTGGGATTCTTCAGTCCAAAAGCTCCCATTGTCTATACTCATATATACATACACAGTATATACACTGTATATACTGATTTAAAAGTAGAGCTGAATGGCCTTTTAAAAATACTTGGTGGCTTATTTAGGAATTGTGGGCGTAATGCTCTGGTGCGTACCATGTGGGAAGTCAGACTGGATAATCAAGACATTCTTACTGGTCTTTATTACTCCGTCTAGATGAACCATTTTTTCTCCCCGGATTTCTTAGTAGATACTGTAATATCAGTGCAAAGGTTAATAAGGATGTTTGTGTTACCCGAAAGAAGGAAAACCACAAATAATAGAGAATATATTCTTCAGAGGCACAGAGAAGATGGATTAGATAACAGGGCTTAAGGGATTTCTTCCTAGACTTCTACCAACTAGAAAATCCATAATATTTTTCTGTAATGGGATAGAAAATTGTGGGAATATTATCCAGTCATGGGGCGTGGAAGGAATAAGCTCTTTGGGGAAGACGTGGTTGTTGCAGCAGCGGAAGGCGCTGCCTGGCCCCGACGGGCGCTCGGCCAGCGTGCAGCTCCACACGCGGGGCCTGCTCCGCGCGCCCTGCCGGCCACTGACTCCTCGCCAGCTGTTTGCACGTGTCCTCGCTGTCCGGCTGTTGGGAAATCAGGTGTTTCCTACATGGCTGTCAGGACAAATACGTGCAGCAGGCTCATCATCCACTTCGAAGGTATTTGGGTGTTATACAGCTGAAGGGGTTAAGTGCTTGACTGCCTTAGGTTATTGAACCCCAATGACATGAATTGTGTCTAGTAGGTCTGGGGCTCTTGCCACAGGTTTGTCCTCTCAGAGACCGCGCTAGCTCTGCCACAGCCACTAGAGGTCTGCAGTACTCAGCGGCCTTGGAGTAAGCCGACATCTTTTCCTGCTTCTTCTGTAGTGTAATAATGAAGTTTTGGATGTATAATGATGGATTTCAGCGTGCTAGTCTCAGATGTGAACCTCCTTGTTTATACTGGGTAGATTTTAGGCTAAAGAGACTTCAAGGATTAAAATAGCTGCTGTAAGAAAAATGTTTATGCCAAGACTGCAAGCGCTGTTGTGATCCTCTAAGCTACGTGCATTTTAGCTGGTCTTCTCCTAGAGACGAGTGCAGGTTGTCCTGCAAGTTCAGCAGTGTTTGGATGCTTGGATGCTTCTAGCGTAGAGCAGGTAGCAGCATGTCTGAGATCACCGTATGCCAAACCCTGGGAACTGGTTCCTCGACAGCAACTCTTTCGTTTGTAGTGCACAAGTGAAAATAGAGACCTGTTGAATTCTGGGCTTTGGAAAAAAAATGTATTCTTGGCAAATTTGTCTAGCTTCCTTTAAACCTTAAAGAAAGGACCTCCATTTACTTACACACTCCTCTACCACACAGACTCTGATGGGAATGTTAAGATCCAATGTCATTAACCCTTCTTTTCCTCTCTTGTACATTACTGTCAGGCAGCTTGATGGTCTCTTAATTTGTGTGTATGTGGATGAACTAATTAGCAATACTAAAATATGGAATCACCTTATATTTTCTGATAGTCAGTTTCTCTGAGGGTTCTGAATTTGTCTTCATGCCTAAGACAGAAAAATTAAAGAATCAGAGTTTGTTAAATTTGCCTTCATTAACACTGAATTCATTTGCCTAAGTACTCTTACCCCTGCTGGGCTCACACAGATACAGTTTCCCTGTCTGATAGTTCTTCTTTCCTGGAATGTATTTTTCCAGCCTAATAAGGACTAAACATTTCTTTTAACTTTGTATTTTGAGTAAGGATGTTTCTCTATTGATATACCTATTTCTGGACTAGTATCCTATATCGTGTGTCTCTGAAAGATGATCTTTATGTCAAAGTAATTCCAGCTAGGAGAGCCAGCAGGTAACAGCCTGCCAGACCTGTGCTGATGAGGCCTAGCTCTATAAGAATTCAACATCTGCCACACACTCCATCAGAGAGGGAATTGCACGTAATCTTATTTTCATTCATTTTACGAGAAAGTGCTACTGCTGACTTGGGTGCTTCATTGGAACAGAGTTAACAGTTAACCTATTGAATCCTTTTACTGCCTTTGTGGCTACAAACCACAGACTTCTTGGCTAGTCTGCATGTCCAAGGGCGTTTAGATGCTGCTTATAATTCAATAGCCTCACTTTGTTTCCTTCCCTCTTCTAATCTTTTATCTACTCTGAATCTGATGTTTCACTTCAAAGCTACTGGCCCTAAGTCATTTAATTCATATTTTAATCCATTTCTTGCCATTCATAAAGACTGAAATGTAATGTCTTAATCACCTGTGCCCTCTCAGCTCACGGCGGTTTCCTAACTTTTGATATTTGGTATATAAGCCCTGTTAAGATATTTTCTGCTGAGTAAAATACTCAAGGCTACATCTGATATCTGACAGGATAATCCCAGTGGTATTTTCAGAAAACTCCTTAGCTCTCCTGTGCATTGTACAGTTCATGTTTCCCTTTAATATTGGTTTAAATGATTTTTCATTCACCCTTCTTCCACTGACCTCTACTTGAGACTTCATCCCTGACACTCATCCCAAGTTTCATTTTCTCTATTTTTTTCCCTTTAGAATGGGGAAAATGTGTGGATGCAGGAAAATGTACATCCATTCCCTCGGTCAATCTAACTTGTTGCACAGAGAACTGTATTAATGTACACTCATACTGTTCAAAGCTTGCTCTGTGTCTGATAGTGCTGACATCGAAAGAGGAATCTACACCATCTGATGCTTCAAAATGCAACCATCTCTATGAATTTCTTTATGTTCACTTTTAGTAGAGGAGATTTCAAGGAGGATTCTCTGTGGGCATGGGCCATGCCTACGAATGCTTCACTGAAGAGGCTGGAGCAGTGCAGCCCCCATCCCAGGCATTTCAGCTATCTGGCCCATTGTAGGTTGCTCTGATGAGCTCTGATCCCTTCAGTGTAACACAGCTTCAGTGCAAGTGCTGGACACTGTGTGCCAGGAATATAATTTTAATTTCATATCACATACATGCATGCATACATACATGCAAGTTTTCACTCTTAGTATATCTTAATTTTTATTGACATAACTATGCATATAAACATGCATGCAGAAAAATAAATGAATTTACCAATAGAGAATGGAAACTACTTCTAAAACTCAGATGCGAATTGACTGGAACTGATTTAACATGATAAATTAAATACCAGCATCTGAGAGACTGAGTTCAGTTCTATCCTGAGTTCTCAGCATCTAAAATACAAAGAAATACCTTCATGATGTAGGGAAAAAGTGCTTTCTACATTTAAAATATTTAATTTCTCAGTTTTGTGTTGCACATAAACCAGGTAGCCATATGCATTTGATAGCTATTTTTTTGTTTAAAATCAGCATATACATACACTCTCTTAATACCCAGAAAAAAAAAAAACAATTCTTGTAGCAATGTATATATGTATTTTTTACATTTTCTTTACTTTTTGTATTACCAAGGAGTCTTCTTATATGGAAACCCAAAAGGCACTGAACAAGCAGACAGGCTGTCCAAAGCTGAAGGCATTGTGTTGTCTCCATATCACAATCACTGTCTTTTAAATTCAACTGGTAATCTCCAGTTGAAATCCACGAAACTGAGAAAATGAGATCACATTCTAGTGGTATTTCAGAGTCCTCAAATCTTTATATGTATATATATATATATATACATATATATATATATATGTGTGTATATATATATACACATATAAATGTATATAACACACACACACACATATATATATAAACTGCAATTTCCAGTAGCTTCTAGATTCTAATAATGCTGACATTAAGTAAAATAAGAATGAGCACAAAAGAGAAATCCTGAAAAATTAAGTCTTTACCTCTGCTGTGTTAGATGATGATGTATGATGATAGATGTATAGGATACTAGCATATGTGCCAGAGTTCTGCAGAGTCTTTTAATAACTTATAAATGATGTAAGTATGATTAAGATGCTGAACTGTGTGTCTGCAGAAAAAAAAAATGAATGAAGGATGCGTGCTCTGCATTTTAACTTGGCAGGAAGTGTGATAGTTTAAATTTCCTGAATATATTGGAAAAATCTGTATCAAAGATTTGAAAACTGTTTACTGTGCAAAACTGTCACAAATAGAGATCTCTAGGAACTTTAGAGCTTTGTCCCCTAAATAATATATCATTTTTCTGCATAGAGAATTGTGGAAAACATAGAATGTCTAAGAACGCATAATAAAAATATGCTTTGATAAATCATCTTAAACCAGGAAATGGAAGTCTCAAGGAAAATTAATCATTTATGCATGTTTAAGGAAGAGAACTCAGCACATATTTTTAAAGAAGTTTTCACTTTAGATGGGAATTTTCCCCCTTTGTAGAACTGTTTAAAAACAATACTTTACAAGGGTAAATTATGTATTTCACAGAACAATGAAGATTGGAAAGAACCTCTGGAGATCATCTTGCCCAAGCTCAAAGCAGGCTCAGCCAGGGCAGGTTGCTGAAGGCCATGTCGCTTTGGGTTGGGAATATGTCCAAGGACAGAAATCTTCTCTTTAATGTGTTTTGGTTTGTCTCCATTGCCTCTTGTCCTGTCGGTAGGAGCCGCTGAGAACAGTCTGGCACTGTCTTCCTTAGTCCTGCTGTCAGGCAGTTATACAGGTTCATAAAATTCTGACCTGAGTCTTCTCTAGGCTCAATAGTCCCATCTCTTTCTGCTTCTCCTTGTCAGTCAGATGTTCCAGTCCCTTAAACATCTCTGTGGCCCTTCCACAGGCCCACTCCAGTTATCTCCATGTCCTTGTACCAGGAAGCCAGGAGCTGGACCCAGCGTTCCAGGTGCAGCCTCACCAAGGCTGAGCAGCAGGAAAGGATCACCTCCCTTGACCTGCTGCCAAAGCTGTTTCTAGTTGCTTTCCTGAACTTCACAAGATTCTTGTCAGCCTTCGTCTCCAGCCTCTCGAGACCAGTGTGTGGCCTCCTGCTGGCCTCTGCTGCTGATCAGAACCTCCTGAGCCTGGCCGTTCAGCCAGGTTTCCCTCCACCTCGTAGTCCGTTTTCTGAGCCTGTACCTCATCAGTTGTTCTGTGAGGATGTTCTGGGAGACAGTGCTGAAAGCCTTACCTTGACGTCGAAAGTCAAGATAAACAATAGACCCTGCTTTCTGCTCATCCATCGAGCTGGTTATTTCATCGTAGAAGGCTCTCAGGTTGGTCAAGCATGACTTTCCCTTTGTAAATCTACACTGGTTGCAGTGTTGTAAGGCTCTTGAAAAAACAAGAGTTATTTACTAAATTGTTTGTCTTATATCCGTGTTCTTGCTAACGAAAGTGAGGTCTGTTACCTATCTTATTGGAGCATTAGCTGAAAAGCAGGTGGTAAAACAACAGCAAAATCAAGTAGTGAATGAATGTAGAAGTAGCAGGACTGGTTGTAGGCAGCAGAGAACATGGGCTGTGTGGTCTATTTTGCAAGAATTGTAAATATTAGAGAATGATGAAAAGGAAATAATGGAAAAAGAAGCCAGAAAGTCTCCTCCTGGATTTGTTTTCCTAGAAAATACAAAACCTGAAATATATTTGAGGTTTAAAAACCTTTTGATGAACCCTTTGCTTTGAGTACAATTAGGCTGATTTATGTCTTTGTGATGTCAATCTGTAACAGGGCTTTTGATGGGTTGTGCTGCAGTGTTGAATTTCTGAGATTTCAAATGCGAGTCATTACCTTTATCAGCACTTAAAATCTGTAGCAGATATATTTTTCCCAGCTGTTCATTTATACATTGCAGATGAATAAGGATTTAGTAAAACAAAGTAACCATCCAACCTGTTAAGCAGGGTTTAAATAAATGAAAGTCAATTTTAGTTTCAGTTCAGTTTTACTTGTCTGCTTTATCTAATGTTATAATTTTCATGTTGCATGTAGTATTTTCCACAGAATATGAAGTAGATTATATCCAAAGTTCTCATAGTGAAGCTAAGGAGCAGTGTCCAGGCTGTGCCTTGGAGAGATTGTGGAGCTTGTTTTGGTCAGAGCTTGCCTCATTTTGCGTACGTGCCTGTGCAGAATTAACGTAAGCTCCATTCTCAGTGTTGCTCCTAGTTTGAGTCGTGTCCAAGCTGCAAAGCTCATAACTCGCGTAGCGCCGCTTTCGTGCCAGGCAGAAGGTGTATCAGTTAAACGTGGGGTTACGTGGTGCGGTGGCTGCTGCTCTGGTCGTTCGGTAGCACGAAGACCAGGACGTTTCAGTGCTATTGGTCATTCTGTGCCTCCCTCCCAATTCATTTGCAATTATTTACAACGAAGTACATAGAGAGGCTCAGTGAAAAGTCCCCTCAGCACAATGCCAACGTGGGTCCAGGTGATCAAGCAATGCTTTGGGGGTGGCAATGGAAGGGCAGATATAAAATGCATTAGGCTGTGAAGATGCATCCTCTCTGGCAATGTACATGCTAGTAAATGTAGCGTGCCTAGAGCCATGCTCCATGGAGGCCAGCTGCCATGGAGAAGCCTCGTCCATGCCTGTAGACTCTTCTAGCCTCTCAGCAGGGTGCAGGTATTGGTTTTGGCTCAACTGAAATGTTACTAGGAACCATTCTGAGAATTTAACTACATATGTAGTATTAACACCTGGGAACGTTCCCTGGGCATAGTTTATTTGCTAGTATTGATATAACCTCAGGGTCTTTCAAGATGCTGGCAATGTCATGTTTTTCATTTAAGCAATTGAAATGTATGTTATAAGAAACTCAACATATATTGGCTACATGAGCATGAAGTGCTACATATATTGTTTCAAGGCATGTGTGTGTGTTTAGTGATAATTTCTATTGAAGGCCAACTATTTCCTGACCATACTTTATCAGGGACCTAGGCTGCAAAACAAATCTGATGACGTGAAGCAGGCAAGACAGAAGATCTGTTTAGGGCTGATGCCAAGAGGACTAACAGGGCAAAATATCTATCCAGGATATACACACATACCCTTTTTGAATCAGACAGTTGTGGTTGCACCACAGTGTATATTTTGCAAGAGGCTAAAAGTAAATTCAGTAGGTTTTTAAATTTGTATTAGGCAAATTTGTAATTTTACATTTGTAATTTGTACAAATTTTTACATTTGTAATTACAAATTTGTAATTTTAAATTTGTATTAGGTATTGCAGCCTTTTTATGATAGGATGATTTGATCTGGAAATGTAACTACCTGTGCCTGTTCTCATTAAAAAAAAAAAAAAAAAAAGAAAGAAAGAAAGAAAGGCTTTGTTGCTTGGGTGACTGCATTTTACAGATTTAGTGTTATTTCTAATGTGGTATTCCTAATCTTTTCTGCCAACCGAAAGTCACAGCAAACATTGTCTTGGTAACACTCTACTGGAATTCTTTTAAAGAAATTTCCTCTGTTTCACTGAGTTACTAAAAGTATCTCTTAAGACAAAGAAGTATTTTGCAGAAAGATTGAAATCATGAAGTTTTCAATTCAATGAAGTAATTTCTATTAGCAAAAGCAGGGTTTTCCCTCAGATGTAGTTTTTTCTTTCCTTTTTTTTTCCCCTATGAGAATGCTTGTAGAAGTACATGGAAGTTACCACATAGTGTCACAAGTTGGTAGGTAATTGCTATGTTAACTCCTAATTAAGCATATTTTTTAAGGAAGTCAATCTCAGAACCAGGATTCAGTTTGGTAGTACCTCATTGTAAGTATGAATTTCAAGTGAAAATAAATTTTCATTTCCTATTGATGAAGAGCATTAATGACAATGAAAATTAATGATGAATCTCCAATTCGGGGGCAAAAAAAAAAAAGATGTATCATTTTCAGATGTCACGTTTGAAACTATCTCTATACCTAAGAAGTGACTGGGTCTTTGGTTTTTTTTTTTTACAGCTGTGGGACCTACTGCAAAAGTTACAGTTCATCATGACGTATATTGCTCCCTGGCAGATTGCCTGGGGCTCCTCGTTCCATGTTTTTGCTCAACTCTTTGCAATACCTCATATCCTTTATAAATTTATTTTTCTTTATTCTCAAATTCCTCTTCATGTATGTACAAAAATATCTTTACAGTGTTTGGACAAGATGTGAAATTTCTAGGTAATTTTCATTTAAAAATGTGAAAATTCTTGAGCCATTACCTGGGGTGATTTGCACTTTTGTTCATGTGCAACTCTTGCCTTCATAGTATCCAAGACTGGGAAATTATATTCTGACCAAAACTGGTCAGAATACATATTTATACATATATATGTGTGTGTATTTTATATATATGTTAATATATTTATATGCATTTATACAAGTGTAGATTACATTTAGGAAAATACAGCAGTTGCACTGTACATTTGGGTCACAGTGCAGCTGTGATTGCCGTTGTGAGCCTCTGTCAGACACTCACTGTCACGATGCTGGACAGCCCCGAATGCCAGGAAGGAATTTGTGGGCTGAAAGCAGTTCAAGCCCGTTGCTTTCTTCAGAATTATTTTGTAACTTGAGTTGTTTTTCTACTCTGTGTTGGGCTGAGGCTCTGGCTAACTCAAGGAGACATTCACACTGTTTTCGGGAGAAGCATTTATACTGCAAATTAGTTGTGATACAGTCAATTGACATAGCTGCTTATCTAAAACAAGGATGAGCCTCAGCTTTCCATGCTACAGCTATAGTCAGTCACAGCCTAATTTATCCCCTAAGCTTCATGTGCAAAACAGGAATGTTTCCCCTGAGCCTTCCTTTAGCCACCTCTCGGGGCTGTTGGTTGGGAACAGGGAATTAGAAATGCTCGTTTCGGGGCACCTTTCTTGGCTGGCTGAATGAAACGAGTAATCTCCCTCAGCAGATAACTGAAAGAAAGAATCTTCTGGAGGGATTCAGATCCTTATCTAGATGCCCCAGTTTTCCTTTGGGGAGATTATCCTTCACCAGTAAGTTAAGGATCTGAAGTTGGATATCATTTTTTTTTTCCCCAGTTCTAGAATATTGCAGGTTTTAATATAGGAAGTGTAAATGGGCATGTAGGACAGAGCGAAGTGCAGACAAAATAAGCACCAAAGGGAAAGCTTCAAACTGACAACTTAGAAGAAGTGAGTGTTAAAAAACAAGGCCCTATGTATATACCTTAAGTGACTTATAGCAAATTATTACAGAATTCTACAATGAAAGAATGATTTTCATCTCTGTTGTAGATGATAGGAATTGCAGAAGAGTCTGTGTGAGGATAATCAGAAAAACATTTAAGAACTAAGATTGTTGTTTCAATGAGTTTCCCTTCCATCGCAAAGTTTTGCACAGTGGTAACTTTAGTCTCTTGATAAAAGTACCAATTAGACTTTGTAAAATGGAGAGCAGTTAACAAAGCAGGGTTAGTTTATTTACACAGTTCTTGCCAAAGTGTATCTAGATTAACTTTCTATTATTTATATCTATAATATCATTTGTAAATGCAAATCTATCCTTTAAGGCAAAGTTGCAATTAAGATACTGGTTAAATGCCCAAGTTACTGTTCCCACAACAACAACTCTGCCTTTTTGTGTCTGCAGTATTTTTATTTTTTGCTACCGTAGCCCTGCAAACAGCACTAATAAATGCATGCTGCAGTTTGCCGAGGCACTAAGCTTGACGTTTCTCTGTAGAGTGGATTATTTGTGTCTCTTAATTGCCTAAATCACTTTTGCAACCAGGAAATAAATTCTTATATTTTAAAGTGCCTCAGTGAGTTTTTACCAGAGAGCTTAGTGACATGAGGAGTTCTGCTGGCTTCAGTGCGCTCGACTCAGCTGTGCAGGGTATCAAGGGAAACGCACACAGAGCTTTGCTTAGAGGAGGTTGCAGAGGCTCCATCTTTAGAGATCTTTACGAAGAATTTAGCCAAATATCTCTCTGGAGTCCTCCTGCCTTGGAGCTGCTGAATGGACTAAGTAACCCCTTAAAATTCCTCCTAATCCTGGGATTTTGTGAGTTGAGGGAGTTTGCAGGAATAGAAATGGGCTCCTGACTTAAGGAAAGGTCTGCTGCTTTGCTTCCTTGTGTCTGGATTGGTAAGACCTGGTAATGTCTTACACCCAGTAAGTTACAGAGAAAGCACACAGAGAAAGTCCACATTGTTCATAGTCAAAGGTGGGTTTTATCTAGTAAATCAAGAGTAAGATTGGAAAAAGAAGGATTCATAGTTTGGTTATATCCTGTTTACGAGTTACTGCTCTGGCCATTCCAGAGTTTCAGCTCTAACATGTGGGAGGGAAGCCACTAAATTCTCCCACCTCTTATACTTGGAACTGAGGAAACTTTTTTGGGTCCATAGTAATTGCAATTAAAAATGTGATTTGGGGAAAACAAGCAGTGAATTTGGGATGGTTTTACCACATGAGGAGGGGAAATTTTGATTACTTTGTTTTGAAGGTGAATTTAAACAGATTTGTAAATGATATGAAATGATCTTCAAATTATTTCATATCATGCAAAAGCTTGTATCATTAAAAAATGAAATTTGGCCACCTTACAAAGAAAATGCATAATTCACAAAGAAACAAATTCTATTTCTACACAATATAACCTAACAAATGGTTCGCAGGAATACTAGATTTGGATGTAGAACACAAAAGCATGTCTGTATATTTATGGCACTTAGCTACTTACACATCATTAACACATTGCTATAAAAAGAGAATTGTCTATTAAAAGGCAATCAAGTATCATGAGTAGAAAAGAACTGATGACAAATATGTTACTTGCTCCCATGCTATGTTTGCATATATAACACACTGAATTAAAATTATTATTCACAAGTCAAATGGGAACTATTTTGCAACTTCACATGATACAATATTATGTCTTTTTAGCACAGAAAAACAAAACTATTGATACTGCTTTATGTCTTTGCTGCTAACAGTTCACAGTGGAGGCCTAAATATCTTAGTTCATGATGCTGGTAATTTTTAAATCAATCATTGCATGCAAACTCTCTTTAGAAAGTTTGATATACTGTCCTTATCTGTCCTCCTTGTTCTCTTTTTCTCTTTTCAGCTCCCATGCGTCCTTCGCTTACCCGACACTTGTAAATACTTGTGCATCTTTCCCAGCCCGTGCTGGTTATGACTGCAGTGTGATGTGACAGTTTAACTTGGTTGACACACTTGCTTCCTTTTCTGTGCTCTCTGTTGCTTTTTGTACTTTCAGACTCTGAGGGCAGCTCATTTTGCAAACTCAGTAATGTACTGAGACACCATTCCAAACCACTCTCTCTCAATAGGTTTGAAGGGTTTGAGAGAGATCTTTTGGCAAATAGTTGTTTGTAGATATTGCATGTTGCTTTGAAGGTATGGTTAGCTTGCCTTTTTATGGAGACGCTGTATGGCAAATGATGCCATATATGTAAAGACATTTACTGTGGAGTTTAATGACTGTAAGAGGAAAGGGTTTGATTAGAACAGGCTAAGCTAACAGACTATTGTTACAGGTTGATTTTAACCTTAATTTTAGTTTGCGATGCGCCTGCTCCCTGTATTTTGATAATGACTCCATAGTCCATGACTTCCCTATATAGCATCTTCCTCCCAAGAGCGGTGCAAGGTAAAACAACTGGTCTGGCATGCCAGCTTGGAAACTTTCTGTCCTGAGATTTCATGGAGCTGGTATGAATTAAAGGGGAATTTAACTCTAACATATCATTAGTTTGAATTTTTTTAATCCTGCTCCTTTCAACTTATGTCTTTTTTGTATCTTTATCCATTTCATAGTTTGTTTTCCAGTGATAGAGAATATGAGTTTACATTTAAAGTAAGCAATGGGTTCAAGTATTGGTTTTGATATACATGATAGTTAATATTTCCTTGTGTTTACCTTCTCGTGTTGTGCGTATTTTCAAGAAGTGTGAAATGCAGAAAATTCCTAACCTGTTAAACAGCATGGAAATTGCCAGTGAAAATTAATATGAAAGCACAATTTTGAGCCAGCAGCCGGATTATGGAGGCATAGCTGTTTCTGCACATACCCAAAACAAGCAGTAATTCACAGAATGAAATAGTGGACTCGGGGTCGGAAATGAGTTTCCATTGCATAGAAACAAGAATTTCAAAGCAAATCAGGGAAGTTAGGGTCTTTTTTTAAAAGCTCTTCATGTCAGGCTCTCGAAAGCCCTCTGTGTTGTAGAAGAGACACTGGGTGGCTGGAAATGGCGCTCGCTGCTCAGCGTGGGTTTGGGACGTCTCCTTCGGCAGAGTTTAGACAGGGTCACCCTGTAACGTGCCTGTTCGTAACATGCTCCATTCAGACATGTGGCCTTCGTTGCCACTCTGCAGAGTTGAAGAGCCATGGATTTCGTGTTGGGAATTGTCAGTTTGGCAGTGCCTGCCAGCCTTTCCTCCCCCCACCTCTTTGGTAAAATTAAAAATGTAAAGATGAAGACAAGTGCCTGAACAATGGCTAGCGCGATGGTGAAATGATTTTCTTTACCTTAACTTGCAATTTCAGACTCTGCCATGCTTTTTTTTCAAACTCTGGCCACTTCAGCCTTTTCTACTCCACTGAGCCCGTTTCTTGGTAGTGTCATCTTCATCGCATCCTACGCGAGACCCGTCAAGTTCTGGGAGAAAAACTACAAGTAAGACTTCAAAAGTTTTCTACATTTGTTATTTTTAAAGGTTATGTTCTCATTAATTTCATTTCTGGAGATTTTTTTCTGTCAAAGATAATACCAAAAGTGTTGTAGGGCATGAGAGTTACATTTTTTAGCCTGGATTTTGCTATTTTACTCTTTAATGGTTATTTGGTTATTTCTGCAAATATATTTAAACAATTATCAGTGTGTTACAGATGAGGTGTCATGTTGCATTTGTCGTACAGGCAGAAAATAACTGAGCTGTGAAAAAAAAATCAATGAAAGTCTCAGTTGTCAGCCTTTTTGGTCCTACTAACTAGTTTTAGCAACTAAATCTGTTAAACCTTTGGCACTAGAAGTCAGATTGCATTAATATGTTTCACATTAGCCTGTTACCATTTGAGATGTGGCAAATAATTCTCAAGGTGATGATGAGTCTACATAGTAATTACTTGCTACAGCACATCTTAGAGTTTGACATAAGATTTGGTTGGTTTTGTCAGAATTTAGTTGTCACGCATTCAGTTGCACAAGGGCATGAACTTTGAATACTGAAAAGATTGATTAAAGATGTTCTGCTCCTTTTGGCCAGTAGGTTTTCAAAGCACTTGGTAACTGGGATCTAGCAGGTTCCAAGCAGGAGTAACGAAGGCGGGAAAACAGTTCCTTTTGCACACGGAGGTACTTGACAAGGATTGCATGAGCTGTTGGTCTACGATGTTAAGGGAGTTGATTGAGTTAGTAAGGGGCTTCCTTTGAGTCTTGTGTTCTGGGCTGTACATAAACTCTCTTCCCCAACTACTGAAATGTAGCCAGCTTTACTCCGAGTAAATTATTGCAGCTGCAGAACAGCAGTTTGAGGCAGAAAGGTGAAATATGGTGGTTGAGGCAGGACTTGGCCAGAACAACACAAAGTGGTGTGCATTTGTCAGCACCTTGTCTCAGTATCACTGAGCTATCTGAGCACCTCGAAAGACTTCAAAATAGAAATTACAGTCCTGTGGAAGAATTTCGTCTTCCATGGGGAAAAGTCTGATTAAGTTTTATTTTTGTTTGAATTTGAACTGGGTCTCGAGTGAAAACCTATTCATCTATAAAGAAGTTGCTGAAACAAAGCCAAGTTGAGGAAAGGGCTTTGATTCTGAATATCATGAGATTTGTAGAAACCTTTTGTAGGGAGCTGAGTTTTGTACACTGAGGTGAGATTTTAATGCAATTTTCATTTTTTTCACACACATCCTTCTCTGGGTCAACAAGTTCAGGATTTCACTGGACTGAAGTTGGAGGGGAGTCATGGCAAGGTAGAAAGCTATCACTAGTCCCACAGGGAGCTTTATGGTTTTGGACAGGTTTTTGTACCATAATAAGTAGGAAGGAGAGACTAGAACATCTGCTGCCTTTCACTTCAGAGCTTTTTTTTTTTTTTTTTTTTTTTTTTTTTTAAGGCATGTGGCTTCTTTTCTAGGTACAAGTTAGAGAATCAAGCCTAGTAGCTGTAGGCACATCGCTGCTATAGGCAGGTTAGCATAGGTTACTTTAGATGAAAAATAGATAGGATTTGCTTTCAGTTTGTCTAGGAATTTTGGGACAGGGGATGAGCAGAAGAGAAGATACTCAAAGGGAATTTCAAAACATGATGCTTAATCATTGATGCTTAAATAAGGGTTTTTTGTTTTCATCAGAACAGACCATCTGTGACTCCTGCGAAGATAAGTAAAGCAGTTGGTGCTAATCGTTTTTGAAAATAAAACTATTTTATGTGTATACTATAAACTCCCAAATGTGAAAATCTAACCCTTTCAATATTTAAAGTTACCACTACTTGTCCTTTGAAAACAAGCAGTAACTGATGCTTTATCTTCAGTGTGAATGCTAAAGTTAGGCTCTTTGTGAAAAATTTATGCCGTGTTAGAAATTCTAGTTTATCTTCAATGCTTTTCTCACTTCAAAAAAAAAAAAAAAAACACCAAACAAAAAACAAAACTGCAAAAACTGGAAGTGGAAAGCAGCCTTGTAGAAGATTCCGATACCCATCCGAGTGAAATCAGTGTTTGCCTGAACCTGTGCCATCCCCCCAGATACACGTGTAGTCGCTCCTCCTAAGTGTATACTCATTTTGTCACTAGCGTTTCTGATCCTCCTTTGCCTCACTTCCATTTCAGTATTTCATTGCTCACATGAAGAACTGAGCAGAGTGAGAGTTCAACTGAAAAATTCCTGGGTCATTAAAAGGACACAGTGAAAAGATAAGGCAGGGGAAGGGAGTAGCATTGTATTAAGAATAGATAAATCTTCTATAAATGGATTCAAATAATTAGATAAAGTCAGACTGGCCTGGCCTGTCTGGCTTTAATTCTTGATCCTTCAACATGTACAAATTCAAAGGCTCCATGATTGCCTGTTATGGAACTGTAGAGTTAAAAAGTTCAGGACCTTGAACAGGACTGGAAGGTTGTTCTGGTTCTTCCACTCACCATTCTTTGCACTGCAGTGCCTTAGAATAGGCCATGCACACACAATTTTCAGGTACTATAAGAGAAAACACAATAGTTTGTGCAAAAGATGGGAAGATGGTGTGTAGATTGTATAGATTTGTTTTCTGGAGAGTGGATTGACAGCTGTTTTTGCCAAGTTCAGCTCAGTGCATTCATGGAAAGTGACAGGTTTGCTACAGTGGAGTTTGAGATACACTTGAATGAAGAAGAATCTTCTTTTTTGTTGTTTTTTTTTTTGCTGTTATTGTTTGATTGTGTTTTTTATATTTTGCTATTGCTTATAGCCTGGTGATAGGAATTTTTATTTGGAGAAGGGCTACCTATAATGTGCTCCGTATAATTGTTTTTTTGCCTAGTTTGCATACTCATTTTTAAAAACTTCCTTACCATATTGATGACTAAATTAAATTATTTCATTTATATTAGCTACTCAGAAACTCATTTATGTTTACATGAAGTGACGCAGGAAGCTACTTCCATGTTATATTTTTTATAACTTAACATTGTAATTGCACTAACCAAAAACGATTCTGGCAAGCAACCCTGTTCTAGCTTAAAATATGTTTTTGCTTTTCTTCCAAATAATAAGTAAGGCTGCTTTCTCAGAGTGTAATTTCTGTTCATCAGCATATGCGTGCTTCGCTGCTGTCAAGCACGCTTCAATTTTTCTGGTTTCACATAAGGAGAACTTATTTTCGCACACCCCCTTTTCACTTCTCTCATTAGGCCCAACAGTTGGAAATTAGTTTCAGTTTTCCTAACGTGAATCTGAAGCTGAGGGTCTGGGCGTTAGTCAGGACAAGGTAGGGCATTACTGGAGGAGAGCTCTGTTATTAGGCCGGTTGTCCATGTGGCAAGCAGTGCTCCATCTGTTCCTGGAAGGGCAGTTTTGGTTGTGTCTGCCCGGTGTTTCTGAGCGCATACATAGGCATCTTGCATTTCTAGTGATTCTGTTAGTCCCACTTTTTCCACTGACTAAAGAGAAGTTTAATTTCTCGGGTTTCTGCGTGGACATCAGCCATTCCAGATGATGCGGTCTGGAGCTGAAAGTCGTAGAGAATTAAGATAGCTCGCTTGTTTTTTCCAAATAGATGGGAGAACTCAAGCAGGTTTAAAAAAAAAAGACAAAGAAAGTTAAAAAAGGGAAATGTTCATCTTGACATCTTGACAGAAGGCAAACTGTGAAATTCCTAGCGAGCTCTTCACAGTTCAGTGGCTGCACTGAGCCTGGCCGTGCTCTCGTGGTGTGTGCGCAGGCACGGCTGCTCTTCCCCAGAATCAGGATATGCTCCTGGTTTGCAGCACACGCTGGCAAGGCCCAGTCCAGCAGCACATCACAGAAGTGAGGAATCTCCCTAGAGGGAAAGGAAAGGGTGTTTTGCAGAACAAGAAAAAAAATTGAGAATAAGGAAGGAGATTAAGGAAGGCCAACTTCTCATGCTGCCATTTCGTTACAGCTTTTGCTGCTATCGTTGTGGAAGAGAGAGGGGTGTAAAAGCAGAGGCCGCTTACCAATTAATTGCTCCATGGGTGTCTAATTATGAGAAATTATCTCTGGACAAAAAACAAAGGTTTGATGCAAGACCACTTTTGTGCTGCCAATAGCCTACACTCTGCTTCCAGTAAGAGTCCCATTTTACTCTTTATTTTCACAGCTGTTGGAAAGGTTTGGCTGTAGATGTCAGAGAAAAGGAAATGGCAGTAAATCTTGTTTAATGTATAGGCAATTTAAAGCCTAAAGTGTTTGTTCAAAAAGCTGTTGTTTCATTCCTTTGCTTTGCCTTTTTTTTCTTTAATACTTTGTCATCCTGTAGCCTGGCTCTCTCCTTCTCCTCCATTCCTCTTATCTTACTTTGTATCTTGGACGTGGCAGTGGACCGGAGAGGAAGTTTACTTTCATTCCCCAGTGGGTCTAATCGCTGTATCACGTAGAGCAGCCTGTTCTCTGCTGCAGCTGTGATTTGTCCCAGTAAACAGCAAACTGCCACCAGGAAGCTGGAGATCTCTCTTCTCTCATGTTCCTTCATGTTTCTATTCTTTCACTGTCATCTGGTTCAGTGCCTATTTTTGGGTAAGGCCAGGTTGCATTTGCTTTAGGGGGTCTCTAATGAATTACTATGTGGTGTAAGTAAATTAGATAAGTGTCTCTAAAGAGCCTATGATTAAATTGCCAGTTATCTCAGAATGGTATTACCAGAAGCCTCTCTGTATCTGAGAATATGTGCACAGGTCTTTTTCTTTTTTCCATTTTTTTTGAATATATCCCTGTTCATTGTTCTAGCCTCTGTGGTCTGGAAAACAGCCACCCGTAATGTTAATATAGCTGGGAATGCAAAGTGAGGAAAGTCTGCCTAGCTCAGATTTAGTGCAGTTAACATTTTCTTTTTCCTGCTGGCTCCATTTGCTTGTCTGTCATGGGCAGGTGGAATGGGAAGAGTTTCCCTGGAGTGGACATCAGTAGAATTGACCCAACCTTACAGACACAGGTGGGAAAGGAGTTGTGAGGGGTACCCAGCTGCTCCCTCCCCTTTCCCCCCACCCCCGTAAATTAACAGCCATCCACTGCCTAAAGCTGATTTCTAACACATGCAAGTTAATCTGGTTTCTCTGAGCTGCCCATCTGGTACAGCTGCTAAAACCCATCTTATGGATGCAAAAAGACATTCACCTACATCTGTCCTCATGCCTTCTTGGGAGCTGCAGCCTCAGACTTTTCATGCTCTTGTTTTAAGAGCTGCAGTCCTTTCTTAAAATTTTGTTTGATTTCTCACATGTTCTTAGACCTCCATAGTTGTGTTTACAGAGGAACAACTGCAGCAGTTGTTTATAGATCAGTAATCTCTGACATTGATGGATACTGAGAGCTTTAAAGGAAGGTACATTAAGCTGTGCAGTGAGCAATGCTAGCACACTTTAAGCACAGGAGAACCCTTCCTGCTCAATCTGCAGCCGTTAGCATTTTCCTTATTTCCTCAAGTATCTTTTCTGCAATGTTGTGTTCTGACTACTGCCACTGACTGTTCTCCCCACTTAGAGCTGAATCTTTTCTGAGTGCCACCCGCCTCCTGGCCTCCCAGCCACACTAGAGGCCTGAGTTTACAGTTCACTGCAATCTTTTTAGTTTCATCTTCTGAACTACTTCTGCTTTCTCAGGTAATTTCTGTTTGTCTCTGTCTGCTTCTTTTGCTGCGCTGCTTTTATGAATTCAGCAGAAAGAAGCCCTCTCTTGCAGTTGTGAGGTATTAGGGTGGAGTATGCTGAAGTGATAGCTCTTCCTCATCATTTATTACTTAGCTTCACATATGTTAGCCCTCTTGTTGGCCATGGCCCCTTTAAGAGATGTCTTCATTGAGCTGGTCTCATGACTTGTCCAGGCTTTTCTTTGATGTTTAGTTAGTTTAGAACTCAGCAAAATAGTATAAATATGTTTCAGCCGCTGGATAAAACAAAAGTGTCCTTTAGCCCTTGTTCTTCATGAGACCTCTGCAGTTGCATGTTACTTATTCATTTGACTGTCTTCTCGAGACCTTTCCCTCTTTCGTCTGTGTTGAAGTACCGACATGTTAACGCTTGTTCACAGCATCATCAGTGCTGCCCCTGCCCTGGTGCCTGCAAGACCTATCTGGCCTGGGAGCCTTTGGTCCCTTCAGTGGGTGTGTGTAGGACTTTCAGTGATGACAGACAAGGAGGTGCTGCTTCAGGGAGAGCTCAGGAGAAAAGAAACCTCATGATGAAAAAAAAAAAAAATCATGTTCTCTGTAGTTTCTTGTGCTTAGCAAATGACCTGGTATGCCCATATGCCCCTCTGGCCACTCGCTGTAACACAAGCTTGCCCATCTCCTCTGCACCCAAGCCCTCCCTTCATCAGTTGACTCCGTGTTCGAGTTGCACTGCACTGGAAAAGATCTGGGGGCTACTTGGGATTGGGTAGGTGAGAAGAAATAGATATCTTCAGTAGAATAGTATTGGCATTAAAAATGGTTTTCCAAGTTGTCAACAGTTTTGCACTCAGGAGGTGCCATACAAAATTCAAAGCTGCATTTTAACTATTTGGCAGTATCTCTTTAACTGGTAACACCTCCTCTCTCAAATTTTGCCCGTGGCAGTCAATAAAACAAATTGAGGCTAATTGAATAGAAGCCATATGTGTGATAATTAATTGGGAGTGCATTCAAGATTCGGTGCTCTGCAGTCCCCCGCCGAGTTAAAGATGCATTCATAACTCCCATTCACTGAATCATTCTAAGAAGACAGAGTAAAGACAGAACGGAGGCATCAGAGAGAGGAGGCATGCTGAGGCCAGGCAGGAACACCAGCCGAGATCAAAACCACCAGTGGGATAAATGAAAAGGGAAAAGGATGGGCAGAAAGGGAAAATGCATGCAGTGAAAGTCTGAGAGCACAATGCCACAGAAGTCAATGATCGGGAGCTGAAATCACAGACCTACAGAAGTAAAGAAATCCTGGCTATGGTAAAAGAGGATTATTAAAGGTAATCTGGAAAAAACACCAACAGGACATAAGAGAAAGATGAGAAGAGACTAAGAAATAGGAAACAAATAATATTGGGCTTGTTTGGATGTACAGTAGCACTGAAATTTTATAAGCTGTCCTTCTAACGCTTAGCTTCCGAAACATGGAAACCTAATGAGGTCAAATGAACTCGTGAAGTTTCTGTCATTTTGAGTATTGGAAATCTGTTGAAACCAAGTTGTTTTTCCTTTTGGCTTTGATTGAATTTCCACAAGAATATGTGTTCTCAAGAAACATTCATCTCATTCCCATGGTGTGTGTGTAGGCCATATCCTGTTTTAAATTTAATTGAACCACATTTCCAGGGTTAAATTGAAATTCAGAGCACTAAACTGAACTTCCATTCAAGAAGATGGTTACTCATACAACTTCTGTCAAGATGTAAAGATAGGGGGAAAGCTGAGATCACAGAAGAAGTGTTCAGTAAGCGTCATTTCTTTAACTACAGTGATGTGTAAATTATACACAGATAGCAACAGGGAATGATTCATACTATGCCTTGATGTGCCCTTATATGCAAGGGTGTATGCTGGGCCCAATTTGCCAGAGGTCTTAGACAAGCAAATTATGTAGTGTCTCTCACTTCTTTGAGAGATTATGCAGAGTGTAGAATTATATCACTGTTGTCGCTGAGAATCGTCTCTAGATTGTTCTCACTGGGACTGAGTAGATACTGGATAAATGCTAGAGAATTTTTTTTTTTTATCTTTTGACTTAGCAATGTTTGCTCTCAAAATACCATCTGGTTTAAGCATAGATTGAAGATTTTTTTCAGTACAAGTAGAGACTACCATAAAGACTGCTGTAAAAGATTAATGTTGCCCATTGTCCTTGCCTAGCGGTGGGGAGGGAGCAACAACACAGGTGTTAACAATTAATCCCTGCTTTAAATTTGATTTTGTGCAATTTCACAGTAGCCCTAATTCTTTTTTGTTCTTTTTGTTGTCACTGATGCTGCACTGTTGGGTTTATGGCACTTCTTTTCTGTCTTCTTTCGTTTTTGGTGAGAAATATATACACGTAGAACCCCATAGTGATCTAAACTATTATTTCTGATGTAGGCTTTCATTATAAGATCACTCCCCAGTTCTTCTCTTATTCTTAACATTAATAACATATGAACTCCCTCTTGGTTGTTACAATATTTTGCATCTCTGCAGAAGAAATGCAATAGCCATCATGGGCTCCCTTGCTGGAGCAGCTCCCAGGGTGCTGGGGATGTGTTTTTCTCTGATTTCTCACTCCTTGCTACTCTCCTTGGGATTTCTCAGGCTTTTGCCATTTCATCTTGGATTGGTCTGTCAGTGCATCCAAAACAGCCAGTGAAGCAGCCCCAGCAGAGCACGCTGGCCTGCGCTGGGCACAGTAAGGGAAGGTGGATAAAAACAGAGGGTTAACATGTACTTGCAGTGTTTCAGATGCATGATTTTATATATACATATATATCTATGCATGTGTGTAAAATGAACACATTTGCTTAATTTAAATTAAAATCGTGTCTGTGAACTGTGCGCAGTGAGACACAGCTGGGGCCAGGGCTGAGCGCAGCTCTCGCGGGGGTGTCCGGGTGCCGGCCCTTTCTCCCTGCCACAGGAATGAGCACAGACATCTCTGTGCAGCGGCCGTCATCCTCCCCTTGGCCAAGCTCCTTGCATTGCTTACTCAAGAACATCTCAAAACGGCAATTAATCAGACTAGACCAAAAAAAAAAAAAAGAAAAAGAAAAAGTAGCAAAAGAGATGGATAGGATTAATGGGGTTGATGAGTTTTCAGTGGAGCCTTAGTAAATGCTTTAAAGTGTACAAATGCTGAAGTGGCCTGGCCTACTGATGTGTTCAGGGGAGCTCACCAGCTCCTCTGAAACCATGGGAAAGGCACCAGCTAACCCGTGAATGTCAGAGGTCTCAGGTAGCCCTCTGAATCCATGCCTGGCCACGTGGTCACCCGTCTCCTGATCTCAAATTGGCACTATTGATGCAAGGATCGCCAGAAGCTCCTGTTCAGGACAAGGAGACTTCAGAACAGGCCAGAATCTTAAGCAGTGTCCATAGACTCTCAGCAAATGGCTGCAGTTCTGTTTCATGCCCCCTGTAAAAGCCAAAACAAACATAGGAGGCTGCCATAATGAATTATAAAAGCTATTTAAGAAAGTAAACAAACCTTAACAGCAGGAAACCTTATTGACAATAAGGTCTTACTATGTTTTAAAAGGACTCTTCAACAGCAGTTTCTTTAATAACGGTAAGGTTTTATGCCTTAACCCTCTCCCCATTTCCTAGCATGCAATCCAAGCCACTTTTTATTATTGCTAGATGAAACACTGAGGCAGTCGGGGGAGAAAAGGAGGAGGGGAGCATGAAGAATAAAAATCAGAGTGAACTAATAGGAAGGAGAAGTTGTTTTCCTTTTTAAGAGATCTTTCTTTGAGCTAAACCTATGGCAAGTCTTGCATGCAACTGCTCAGAAAACCTGGAAACGGTTATGCACGAAGGGGCTGTCAGCATTTGCTGCTCACATCGCACAGAAATCATTCTGCGTTTTAGCTGAAATTGATTTAAAGCTGCTTGAGCATCCTCACGATTCCAATTAGTACCATGGTTTTTGCCTCCGGTGTCCTTCACATATTCATGGATGCCTCCTTTTCCTGCCTTTTCCCATTCGCCGTCCTGCCTTGCTATCTTAAGCCTACTACTACTGTGTTTTTAATGTTAAGCCGTCTGTTTGAGCTGCTAGTAGCACAGGACTTTCAAATAGGATTTTTATTTCCTTTTTTTTTTCTTTTTTCTTTCTCCAGACTGCATGAATAATCATAGGACTGCAGCATAGTAATGTTTCTCTCTGTTGATTTGGCTGTTAGATGTCATGCAAAGATGGATTAAAATTCATTGGACCCAAACGGAGAAAAACTTTGGATCTACCCTAGAGAGGCATCTCTTGCATCCCCCCAGAAGAGACTGCTTTGCTTTGCTTTGTTGTCCTCTCCTTCACAGCAGGAATCCTGGGAATTGTGAATTTGTCTATTGAGGTAAAATTCAGCAACAGCAAGGCAAGGAAAAAAAGCAAAAACAAAACAAAACCCAAGCAGCTGCAAATTTATTTTCAGCTCCTGGAATTAAGCATGGCAATGATCTATTTTTCCTCAGTTTGCCTGATTCTCACCACCCCCTGTGGGTTTCCCCAGGCTGCCAGAGAAGCCCAGGGAGCTTCCTCACCCTTTGTTCTCCCTCCTTAATTGCAACCTGCAGGGAAATGGGGGAGTAAAGTGGGAAGAGAAAGTCTTTCTGGCTTGAAAAATGAGGCAGGATTTTTGCACAAGGGAAATATGGGAAATGACTCCCTGTTTTTAGAAAAGGGAAGCAATAATTGCAATGTCATGAACTGTGCCATGCAAGCCAGCGGGTTCTTGCAGTGCCCCCATAAATGCTGGATTAAGAGCTAGGTATTTCAGGAGCTGAGCAGGCCGTTGACTTTAAAATTGCTTAGGCTTAGCTGAAGACATTCAAACACAATCTCTTGCTCTCCAGGGCAAGTGCCCAAGGACCTGCACTCAGTTTGTGTAGAATAATGCAGTTCAGGAAGAAATCCAATTACTGAGCTAATTACCACCTTGGAGGAGCGGTACTGACCAAATTGAAAGCAAGAAGCCACTGGAGGAAAGCCCAAATTGCCCGTTAGTCCCAAAAGTTCACTGTAGGAGATCCTCGTTGACAGCAAAAAGCCCAGGAGTAAACGTATACCTACTTTGGTTGTTAGGCACAGTATATTATAGTTTAATGCCATGCAAATTCCTGTCACTCTTAAGAAAGGACAAGCATAGCTTTGGTTGCTAATAGTTGTGGGAGATTTTAAAGGCCCAAGTGGGTTAACTGTTTGAGTTGATTCAACTAAACTAAATTTCAAGACGAAAGTGGATCACTCTTATTTTGTTTTACAAGCTGCCTGTGTTACCCCAGGTCTTCCTAAGAAATGAAAATTACAGTTCAAAATATCTGGATTAAATTGTTTGTTTGTTTTTGCCTGGTAGTATCTGAAAAAGCAAATCTTCTTGTATCATCTCCTGTCCTGGGGCCTGCATTTTCCCTGCTTACATCGACATTGTGCTTGGAATGGAGGATAAGGCTGCAGCAGAGGCTGGTTTCATGTTGTTTGAGAGCGCTGTTCACTTTCCTTCCCTTTTTCCCATTCAGGCTGCGTTATCCATGTCCTGAAGCACTCGTGATTTTCCATAATTGTTTCATGCATCTCTCTCAAAAAGGAAAAGGGAGGCAAGGAAGGCAAGAGGCAGGAAAAATGTAGTCAGAGCTGCACAAAGATTCCCACATACAGAGATCAGAATTTTCTGAAATATTGCTTGATTTGTATCTGTCTTAATATGCCTCAAGAACAGAAATGCTTTATGGGTTGTTGAAAAGAATGGGGCAAAGAATAGTATTGACTTGTACCTCATACCAGCACACTGATTTCAGAGGGGCTGAAAGTTAATAAGGCATCTGATAATCTTAAAACATATCCATTTTTGAAATCAGCAACTTTTCTCTGCAGAGAATAGAAAATTGATTGAATTCCATAACCTAATCTTTCTGCTAACCCTTTCATATGTTGTAATTGAAGGTGCGTGTGCATCTGGAGAGAGGAATTCCAGCAACCTTTTTGCAGTTAAATCATTCTTTATATTCAGAATTGCCCAGAAAACCCCCCACATGTAACCATTTTCTGTTGCAGTTGAACTGAAAATTGCAGTGACAATAAGCTGAGCCAGCCAGAAGCAGGAAGATAAGTAATGCATCAAATTGACTCTTAATGTATGTAGATCATATGCTGGTATTAATCGCAAATAATTCTAATTAAGCGGCATACTCTCTCCAACTGTATTTCTTCCGGAGTAAAAACCCATTCTTTTTAGGGAAAAATCAGTAGCCTGCAGGGAGTAGAGGCAAGGCAGATTTTTTCCTCTTCTGTCAAGTACGTGGAAGCCACTGTATAATTTTCTGGTTGGTCAGTTTTCCGCAGCCTTCTGGCAGGGGCTGAAGCTAGAGGCTGGGTGAAAAGACTTTCTGACGTTAGGAACATCAGTGGCATTCTTCTCCCTGAGCATCAGCGCTAGCTTATAGCTTCAGATCAGAAACTTCCAACCTGTTAGATAGCTTGTACTGGGTCAAGAAATCCTGGGAACCAAGGCTGAGCTGAGGAAAGCTTCAGAAACGTGAAATGCAACGGGAGATTCTCTGCTGTGCTTCAAAGACTGTGCGTTTGCGCCATCCTTCCTTGGTGTGGTGTTTGCTCTGGAAGCCCCTTGCATCACTGAGACCCTCGCTGCCCCTGGCCTCCCTGGGGCAGGTCTGAATTCCCGCAGGGAGCGGCTGCGTTTCCAGCCTGGCCATCCGAGCTCTGCGCTGTGCTCGGCGCCGCGGCCGCCTGCCCCGCGCAGCGATTCCTCCGTCACCAGGGCTCGGCACGGGCACTGGGGACAAACGCGGCTCTCTTCAGTTCCAGAGCCCGCAGCGGGGCTGCAGTGGCTCTTTTTCCCAGGATAGACCCCCTGGTGAGCAGATGAGTGTCACATTTCTGCCGTCTGTAACCTTCTGCTGATCATGGCTTGGGCCAAGTAGCTTTGACTTTCTCCTCATTCTGTCTCAGCCTCGTTTTCCAAGGAATGGTAGAATTTGCCTGTCTGACAAGACTTCTGCTGAAGTTACCAATAAAGGGTAGAAATTTCTAGGCAACAGTCTTAGTGAAGGTGCAAAATCCGAAGTACCACTCTCAGAGCAGTATTCTTAGGAAATAAAGTACATTTTCTGTAGTATCCTAGGCTTATGTTTATACCCTTAAGTCCTGGGAGATGCTCTGGACTTGGGGCACTGAATATCCTAACTGCTGCTCCCCTCTCTTGGATGCCCACAGTGACTTTATCATTCATTATCTTCTGGCTTTGTAGGTGCCCTTCATTATAGGCAAGCATAGAGGCTCAGTTTAGGTTGCAGTTGCCTTGTATTTTGTGACTGTTTTTTCCTACAGTCATTATCTTCCAGTGGGACTATGAAAGTATTGAATAGGGAAAATGTCAGTAGAGGGAAAGAGTCACCATGTGTATGAAGTAAGACCCTGGATTTCCCTCTCTTTCAAGAAATAAGAATGAGCAGGAGCTCCCTCATTGGTGCCTAGTTAAATAAGAAACTTCTTTTTTTTCTTTCTTTCTTTCTTTCGTTCCTTTTTTTTTTTTTTTTCTTCCAAGGTATTACATATACACAGGTATATTCCCACAGAAACAAACAAAGCCCCTTGAGTCCAGCTACTTTCCTTAAGGCTTAGATAGGCAGAAAGACTGATTTAGTATTCCTTGTATTCAGTATTTGGGTAGCACCTGGTGGGTATGCTTCTGGAGCCAGTTTAAATATTTAGGTATGTAGAGTCTTTGTGTATTATCACAGATGCTGCCTTCTACATGGACTCTGCTACATGTTGATTTATCTCTTACATGAATAGCCCCACAAGAAAGAAAATGGGGAAGAGCTTGAGGAAAAAGAGGAAGTGAAAAGGACACTTTTGTTTCATGTGCTGAGAGCTACTTTAGCAGTGGCAACACTGAGCTGCAATAACGGAATGTGTCTACTTGAGTAAACCAGGTGACAGATTAGGATGAACTGCATAATGATACAATCATATGACTGGAAGATATGTTAAAAAGAAAAAAAAATAGGGGAGAATCTTGCTTAAAAAGGGAATTGGCTGTACAACGTGTCTTTATTTCCAGCACCAAAAGGTCGGACCATTCCAACACAAGACTGGCAATTCAGATCGAAAAGGATGCAGGTATGACCGGGGAGCTTGGGTATTTTGCTTGCTTTGGAAAAGTGTATTCCCTCCTTTGAGGGTTTGCCTGGAAAGTTGGCGAGGCAGAGTGTTTAATTGTGCGAATGAAGCAGAGCATTTTAGATGTAACAGAGCCTCTGGTTAAGTTGTATAAGTTGATAAGTAAATTCACTCTTCAGTTATGTGGAACTGATTAGATAGCCACTGGGCTGTGAATCTCATGGTTAATCGTAAAATTTGTGTGTGTGTGGAGCACACGGCAGACACCCTTGCTGAGCTGCAAGGTCAGCCTTGGGGAGGAGAGTGCTGCCGAGGGAAGAGCAGGGGATGCTGCCCCTACAGCCACATGGTTCGGACTGATGGTGTCTCCTCTTCCCTGGGGAGAAACCCTTCTGGCAAAGGCAGAAAGCGAGGGAAGGGAAATCAGGAAATTTGCAGATGGAGTAAAAGAAAGATGGAAAGCCAGTGGGCTTCTCTTCCAGGTAATGACCCATGAAATGAGCTGTAACACACAGCAATCTAAAACACCTTCCAGGATTGCACCAGGTAATTCCTGAGCCTCGAAATGAGAGTGTTTTTTGACAAGCCAGTGGACATGGAGAGCAGGTGGTAGCCAACTTGGTGCTGTTCATCACCCTTCCAGGAGAAACTGTTATCAACCCTTCATGCCAAATCCTGGTCCCAGTAAGAGAAGCCAAGATTTCATATCTGTATTCCCTTAATGTTCAGCAGCTGATTTTATTTTACCACCAAGGTGCCAGGGTTTTCATTGTGGAGGTAGAAGCTTAGCCTCTAATTAATGTTGTTACATTGCATTTTTATCCGTCCTTTTTGGAAGGGTGAATTAAATTGGCATCACAAAAAAATATACCTTTAGCAGAAATGAGTATAATGCAAGATGTCCAAGATGACAAGAGAGATATGACCAGTTCAAGTCATATAATTTTCTTTCATTATTCATCATTTTAAGGCAGTGAATTCAATGTTTTGCAAGTTCAGTCTGTATTTGGATAGCAATAATCCTTATCATTATTACGTATGCCAGTGATTATTTAATTGTATTTTAAAATCCATTGCTAAAACAAAACATTTTGTGCGTGTGTGTGTGTGCATGCGTGTGTGCTTAAAAGCTTCCTTTTCTAACTAATTTAAATTTTCACCCAGTATCCCCCAAAAGCTGAGTGTGTCTGTATGTGTGTACACATCTGAGTGTGTCTGTGTGTGTGCATGCCGGGGCTGGATGCACAAAGGCCACAGTGATGAGGGGCTGTGTGGTCAAGTGCCTCCCGCTGTTCTTGTGTGGTGGACCGTTTGGTAGGGGAAACCGGAGGAAGAGGCTTCATGCAAGAGTAAAGAAGAGCATAGGATTCATTCACAATGGCTTAGTTTATAATAAATGTAATTTTTCACAAATATGTGCTGCTCTGGTTGTAGGAAATGATGATAATAATCTCAACTCCATTTTTTATGAGCATTTGACAAGATCTCTGCAGGAGTCTCTTTGTGGAGATTTGATACTGGGCCGCTGGGGAAACTACAACACAGGAGACTGTTTTATTCTGACATCGGACTATTTAAATGCCTTTGTGCACTTGATCGAAATTGGAAATGGCCTTGTCACCTTCCAGCTCAGAGGGCTGGAATTTCGAGGTAAGGATCTGCATCTCTGATGATTCTAACAAGAGAAGAACCACCACAAATTGCCTGGCTCCCTTAACCTATTACAACTCTTTAGAGGGGCATAGAGTTTAAAGACCTCTTTCTCTGTATCTCTCTAGATATCTGTTTATCTGTCTAAAAGCTCTGTATTTCTTTGTATCAGAATTTGAATGACAGTGCTGTGAAACCCTAACGTTTAGAAATGAGTACTCGTGTTCTTATCATAAGACTTTCAGAAAGAAAGAATACAGAGTTGTTTTCTTGGATCATAGGTCTTATAGATTATGCTTGGTCATTTTTTTTTCCTTCAGTAAAATGAAGACTAAAATTCCTCTGAAAATTGTTCAACCTTCAAAAACTTGCCATGAAAAAAGCACCAAATATCATGAGACAGCCCACTGAAAATCCTGTGAGTTAGGTTATGCAAGACGCTACTGCTGAGCTTGGGCAGTAGAAGAGGGGGACCTGAGACGTGTTTAAGTGCAGACACTAGGCTACAGTTAGGACTTTGCTTGTGTCATACAATGGAAACCTGCTAGAAAGCATCACCCTGCTCACTCACTGTAAGGAGGGAAAGCAGGGGGAGACCTGATTCTTGGACGAGTGTTTCATATTTCTTTTATTTAGGAAGGGCCAGCTCCTAGTAGAAGACACCTATTCAGTGTTTGTGGCATATGCCTTTCTGAGTTCCCAACTTGACTCCTACTTTAATTTCAAAAATGCAGTTTTAATTGAGGGCCCTAAAAAGTCTGCAGTCCTTTAAGTAGGAAGTCTGTTTGCTTGGGAAATGAGTCAATCGTAACAATATTCTCTGTATCTGGGACTGGCTTTCTGTTTATGAGTAAACCGGAAGCCGTATTTGCATTGTGGAGCTCTGAATTTTGCTGTGAATGTTTGTGACTGCTGTAGCTGAAAAGCAGGGCCGATGATTCTGCCGTAACACTGCCTAAAGCAAAGGTCAGAGAGTCTCCTGAATTGAAGTTTACTGGGGAGAGGAGTCATTGCTTCCCCTGTTTGCAGTCTAAGCTAATTAACAGTTGGCGTTAGATCTGACTTTGATCCAGATTCCCTTCTAACTGCAGTTAATAGATGCACTTGGCCCAGCTTTAACTGAAAAAGATGTTTGTAGCCAGGGAGAGAATACGTCGCGTGCTCTGGAAGAAGCTGGTCAGCAAAGCAGGGTTCCCCTTAGCTCATTTAAGCCCCGTTCAAGCTAAGCCATTTAAGCCCCGCTGAAGCTACGCGCGCTGCCTGAACGGGCCCGTCGCTCTCCGCCTGCACGGCCCGGGGAGGAGAGGCCTCCAGCGCGTCCTCCGTGCTGGGCACAAGGCAGGGGGAGGCCCTGCACCCGCCAGCGGCAGCAAGAGCAGCGCAGAGCGGGGGGCTCCAGCGAGAGGGGAACCCCGAGGCACCCACAGAGTGCGGGGGGACACTCAGTTCCTTTGGGAACGTAACTATGCACAGTGTTAAACTGTGTGCCAGAAGAAATGTGTAACATACCCTTTAATTCGAAGGGAGAGACAGGGGAAAACCCATAATCAGGGAAGGGCTGGAAAGAATGTCAAAATACATAGGTCCTGTGGGTTTCCTGTCCAACAAGGAAGACTTTACATATTTTCCTGTTTAGTCTGTGCCTCAACAAAATGTCTTTTGGAGGATATCCAGTTAGGCATAGCCTGTGTGGAAATCATTTATGGATGGTGGTGGTGATATCTTGAGGTGCAGTTACTCGCTCCCCATGTTCTTCAATCATATAATTAGCATCGAAATCTCTGTTGTGATTTTTGTTCCCGAGCGTTGCACGTACGATGTTCATGCTTCCCTTGGAACGTCATGAATAGCTGAATCAAGGAGAGGAGCACAGAGCGGACACAGATGTGCCTGTACACAGTGGAAGGCAGCTGTGATGGCATCGCCCATGGGGCTTTCTCTGTATTAGCTAGTTTATTTCCCATGCAAAACGGTGTATGAACACAGCCAGGCTGAAGTATACACTTTAGGAGCAGAAATCATCTCTAAGAAATAAGAATAGATGTCTAAGAGTAAGAATTTCTGCAGTGTACGTGCACTTGTAAAGTTTTATTGCAATAGAGAGAGCATTACCACTATAAGAAATGTTTGTTGGTGTTTCATTGCTCTGTGACACTAGCAAGAATCATTCTTTTAAAAGAGTGGTTACAATCTTGGCTTTCTGCTTCCAACAAACACTTCCTGCTGTTGGAAAACAGAAGTGCCCATCTACATGTCATTTCTGAGAGAGACCACAGTTGAATACGTTCTGTGTATGCAGCAAACTGTCAAAAAGGTATTGACAAATTAAAAGCAGTTCAGAGAAAAGCAGTCATTTTAAAGCACATCTCTTCTGAGAGAAGGTTCAAAGAACTGAATGTGCCTTGGTTGAGTGGGAAAGAGCAAAGGCTGAGAGAGAAGCAGCTTAAAAAGATACGCACATGAACAGAAAGGTTGCAGAGGGTTTTTAATTGGAAAGAATGGCATAAAACAGGAAAGAGGATACTTCGGGCTGAATGTGGGAAATCTGAAGTGGTGGAAACTTTTAGGAGTAAAGTAGTAATGTTCCAGCAGTGGATGCCTTCTATGAATTTCAAATAGACCTTCAAATAGACATTTTAGTTTCTCTAATGTAGGTTAAAATAAGTATTTGTTGTATTTTTTCCTCCTTTCCTCCCTTACCCATTTTGTATGTCTATATGGGAGTATTATAGAAGAGTTCTGCAATGAAAGAAAATGTTAGATGTCTAGCAGCTTTTTTATTGAGAAAAGGCCTACTTCAAAAGCCATGTTGCATTTTCCATTGCATCTCAGGAAGAGTGACATGCGGGATTCCCAAGGATTTCTTAGGTGAAAGTTTAACAGCCAAGATCCTTAGGCAATGCTTCCTTTGCTGTGGGTTCCATAACGTGTCTGTGCAGACAAAGAAGAGGAAAGATTTCTGAGAGGAGATGATGACTGCTGCAAGACCAATCGATCTAGTTAGCAAAAATGCAGAATATTTTTGAGGCATGAAAGCACCCAAAAAAACAATCCACAGTTCTGTGGGTTTAGTGTTTGAGGTATCAATAATGTTTTGAGTTTTGTTTTCAAGTTGTTTCAAGTTATTGAGACTATTATAGCCTACAAATTACGTAAGCCAAATTTCGTATGGAAAAGAGCAGAAAGCGCTTCCTCTGGTTGATAGCTTGCTACCTCTTACTCTGCCCTCCTGAGCAGAAAAGAAACAGGTCAGGTGAGGAGGAGCCTTATCTGTCTGAATTTGGAAAGCTCAGATTTGCAGAAGAGTTTGGTGGAGCTGAGTTAGATGTTTTCAGAGTATAACACATTTATTTATGAAGTATTTGCATTTACCAAAAATATGGTGTATGGGCAAGCACTTTTGAGGAGCCCCTTGTGAAGAGGCTGGTGCATTGCTTATGAAAGGAGGTAGTATCTTATGTTTCACTCCGTCTTCACAGCTCCAGGTATCCACAGGCAGCACTATCTTGCAGATTTATACCTACTTAAATCCCCTAGTCCAAAGCTGGTGGTTAGGGTCATACAGTTCAGAGCGTGAAATGCCCGGTGTGGGAGAGTGCTTTATGATGTGTGCGTGATGAGTGCATACTAAGAGCCCTTTCTAAGCACATATATACCCTAACTACTTATGTCAGCAGTCTTGAGTGCCCAAAGCATCCCTACCTTCAGCCATAATGATCTATCTCCATTCTCTCTGTGTTAAGCTTGAGTGTTTTATGAAAATTAAAACTGCTCTGGAAGTGTGTTGTTTTGTCACAGAATTTTATGTCTGGCCCTTGAAAACTGAACAGTGTTTTTCCTGCCACTCACTGAGTTTCCAAAATTCAGTTCAGAAGTATCCTTTGATTTCAGCCATTAATTTTAGAAGCCTGGGTGGTCATTAAGTTAGGTATATTTTTATGTCTCCTCTTGAAGTGAGATTATGGTTTTCAGTTTCAATTTTCTGATTCCCATTTAGGTCAGATCATTCTGGCAGAGTACCAGTACATCCTGATGTGTCAGGAAAATAGAGAGAGGTCTGAGCTCTCACACTGGTTTTCTCCTGAGCTTCCATCGACTGACCTTGCTTTGTGAGCTGGCACAAGTTTTGCATTGATAGGTTTTTGACAACCATCCAGTGTCAGATATCTTAGAAATGGATCAGTCTTCTCTGTGCTAGCAAGGTTCACAGTGAATGACTAATGCTGAATGAAGTGGGGAGCTTATTTTCTTTCTAGTGCAGAAAGAAATGTAAAAAGAATGCTTTTCCTTTAGATTTTAAAATCAGTGATTATCAGTGAAGTCATCGTCCTGCTTTTTAATATTTAATGGCATTAAACTTAACCATATCACGTAACTCAATGCACATTCTGCTCCCTTGTTCCTTGTTTTTATGAATAATTCTCTTAGAATTGCTTAAGCTTGATGATATCTGGGGAAGTAGTATAAAAATTGACATTTTAGTCATGAGTTTACAGCATATATACAAAACTGCAGGATTATCATTCTGTAAAATATGTACACAAATGCTTAACCTTATTCACTGCGACTTGTCCCTTTTGGCTTAATTTGTAAAACTGAGCAAATGTTTTTGGTCCTTGTGATATTAATGTCTAGAGTAATAGACCGAAAAGAAGATTGATGAAGGAGTTTGTAACATGAAATTTCTGAGTAACGTGAGAAGTTACGACATTGAAGCCCAGCCAGTGTATTATGGCCTGGAGGGTGGCTCAGTGTGGTTCAGCTAAAGATGTGAGAAAATTACTGGCACTCTTTCTAGAACTGAATGCAAGAAATGGGAGGGAACTAACATGTACTTGAGCATCAGACTTGAGCTCTTTGTCTTTGCAAACTTGAATCCTCTTATTAGGTTCTTCTGGAAATATTAATCAGCAGATGAGCTGAGGACTGAAGGTACAAAACAGGGATTTCGTTTTTTGACAGAACACTGGCCATTGCTCAGAGCATTGGTGCCTTGACACTAAGCAGAGACACCACAAAGGATCTGCAGGCAGCCAAGAACCCAAATCCCCAGGGTGATAATAGTCGAGTCCATCCAGCAGCTTTTGTTAAGCACGCACATGTTTGCCAGATGTTGACTGTGCACAGCCCTGATTTCATTCCTTGAAATAATTTTGCAAAATGACCACATGAGCTCCTTGGTTTGCTCTCAGAGCTTTTGTATTAATCTGGTCCTAGTTAGAATGTCTTTTACTCCCCAGGTTCAATATTGATGCTGTATAACTGGAGTATAATCTTAGTCTTAATTGTGAGAAATGTTGAATTAGGTGAGAATGCAAATAATTGTTATGTCTTCATCAACTGTTTGTTATGCCTGTGGTGACAGCTTCCAGGTGTCTCTGCCCAAGGATCTCTTGAATTCACTTATTACGTACCTTGCTAGCTTCTTCAAGGTCTGTATTTTACAAAATACTTGTTTTAAGGAAAATGAATAATGACTGCGTTCTTAGAAACAATACAGATATTAATATAGGTAATACAGAGAGTGCATAGAAGTCGGACGAGTGAAATGTTGTATTTCAATGCAAAATCAAAAATGAGTGTAAGAATAGGAATATGTAAACTGAGCAAACCCCATCTTTAATTCTATTAGTTAAAAGGGCATAAGTGGCAGCTCTTTTAGACTTGTGTTTTTCAACAAAAGGAGCATCGATCCACTTAAAAATGTTTGTCAATGCTAAATTTACTAGCTGGAAAGAAGATTTATCTTCTCCTAGATTCAGTTTAATACTGTGAGATCTTTAACCTTTCAAATAACAAGCACAACAGCAGTAGCACCACCATGCAATGGTTATTTTACGATTTTCAGTATCCAGCCCTACATAAGCTATGTACAAAGGAATATGTACAAAGCCTTTCCCTGCTTCACTTTGAGTACGATGTCTTTTGACTTAGCTTCAGAAAAGCATCCACTGACCCAGAGAAGTTGCTGGGTTTTTTTTGCTGTTGAGCAGTAAGTGTTAATTCATGTAGAAATCTGAGCAATATGAAGCAGAAGCAGTCCAGTTCATGTTCAGTTCTCGTGGATATGTCAGCTTGATAGGTCATGCCTTGTATTTTATGGGAGTCTTGAGGGGGAAAAAATATTTTTAGGTTACTTGAAAACATTTAATAATTTGTTATATTGTGTTTCCCTGCTCTCCAAGAAGGAATAGATGTCAGTCTGTGAGCAACACTGGTTACACAGAGTAAACAGAAAACTGAACAGAGAACAGTGCAAGTAATCGATCTTTCCCCCCGCCACCTCTCAGGGCTACAATCCCTTTTTTTTTTTCCCTCAAACATTTCCATCAGATTTTTTTTCTTCTTTCTTTTGTGTATTTTCTTGCTAGATAAATTTCAGCAGGCATATGGAGGAGGACAACTTCATACCCAGTAGTTTAAAATATTTTGTTGTATTTTGTAATGGTTTTCTTAATGTGAGAAGGGGAATACTATGGGTGCTACTTCCGTCAGGAAGAGTGAAGGGCCCTCAGTTTGTTATTACAAGTTGACCCATACAGTTGTGACTGACTGGGATAGTCCACCCAGGAGACAGAGATGGTCCTGACACTCCAAAAAAAAAAAAAAAAAAAAGGCATTCCCTTCTTGTTCCATACTGTCTTCTGGGATGCTGGCACATTTTGAGGGGGACTGGGCCTGCTGTTATTTTCTTTCTCAGTCTCCTGTGATGAGTGTAGCCAGATTGTTCTCTCATTTGCACCTGCACAAATGATCAAGTCTGTTGATCCTGGCAGGAGGTTTTATAGATGTTGATTAATTTATGTAACGTACAGCAATCAAATTCTCAGGGAGGGAAACTCGAAGGTGTTTTAAATCATGTGCTGTTTTTTTTTTTAAAAAAAAAATGACTGCAAAAGCACAGAATGTTTGAGCGTTCTTCAGTGTATTTCCTGGTGGGCAGAATTCAAGGTGCACGTCACACCTTCCTCCACAACGACAGGCAGGTTGCACCGGGGATGCAAACACAGATCCCTTGGTGAGGAAGCCACTTGTGGGGGTGGTGTCACTGTTGAGGGACATTAAAGGAGCAGACGAGGGCCTGCTGGTAAATACTGTGACTTTGCTTTCATGACAGCACTGTCCCCCTGCAAGCATCTGCCAGTGCCAGCTAAGGCTTCAGCCATCCTCATCCCCAGCTCGCCAGAAACAGCAGCGCTGGCTCTGGCAGCCTCCTCTCCCGTTGGGATCATTTGGATGCTGCCTGAGCCGGCTCTCTCACGGGATAAGACTTGCCCCTTGGCGGAATGCCCATACAAGACATATGTGCAGCTTGCCTCATAGTAAATAGCCTTGAAAGAAGGTTTTTGCAGAAATTCAGTGGCGGATAACTTTTGCAACAGTCCATGGAGAGCAAGTTTTAAAGATATCTATGCATCAAGCACACGCAAGCCATGTACTTTGAGAACTCTGTGGGGAGCTCAGGGGTGTCCACGCTGGTTATGATTTGTAGGGCCCTAAATAGTTCTGACATTACATTCATGGATTTTTAAATCCAGAAAGGCTGAGGTTGATCACCTAGTGTGTGTAGCACCTGCCAGAAGCACAGAGTCTGCAGAGCAGATACAATATATCTGCCTCATAACTTCCTTTCAAGTTAACATTTCTTTTTCAGAAAGATTTACTCCATTTTGATCTAGAGCCCCTGTAACAGGCTAATTAGAAAGCTGTTCTGTCCTCTTGATATACTACTGCGATTGCCGTTCACTGGAAACGTTTGATCTGGAGTAGCTCTGGTTCCACTGGGGAAGAGAAGAACCAGTTGGATGTTATTTTTGGAATGTGTTTTCTAGGAAAGCTTGCTGAAGCCCACATTTTGTGAGTGCTCTCACGCACTGTAAATTCTTTGTTTGCATCCTGTATGTTACTTGAAGAAGCAGACTGGGATTTGGAGCAATTGGCTTAATATGCCTGACAGAGAGAAAATCTTCAGCGTAGCTTCCTGGTGAGCCTTTATTTAGGCAGAAGCCGTGGTCCATAGTAGAGCTCAGCTCAGAATAGGGTGCCTAGAATGTGAGAGTGGGCTCTTTTGGCTGTTGTAGCTGATAGTAAATAAATAATGTACCGCTACAGCTCTTTATTTGCTGCTGCACATGGATCATTGGCACATCTAATTTGTTGCTGCAGCTCCTTTTATTAGATTTTTGCTAAGTGGTTGGAGGCTTCAGTCCTTCCGTTCTAGTGTGGAAGGAGGCCTTTGTTTCCTCCTCCCCCCATAACTGCCAGCACGTTCTCTCTTTCTCGCTGCCAAGGGACATATTGCCAGCAGAGAGAAGTGGAAGCTATAACAGAAGGAGATGAAGACAACGAAGGCTGCTGCTGCTGTAAGCCTGGACACTTGCCTCACTTGTTATCATGCAATGCAGCCTTTAACCTCCGATGGCTGACATGGGAAATAACTCGGACCCAGTACATCCTGGAAGGATACAGCATCATTGATAACAACGCCGCGACGATGCTGCAAGTGTTTGACCTGCGGAGAATACTTATCAGATACTATATCAAGGTAAATTCTTTGGTAAAGTGGAATTCGCTCCTGGGCCGCTTTGTCAAGAAGAAAGAATGCTGGCTTTCTCATAGAAGCAGTCTTAAATAACTGTCCTTATAGCTGTTCATTTGCACTCTAGGCAGTCAAATTGACTTGAACTTAGAAAGCGATATCTCGTATCTCCATTTGCTATATTTTTTATTCTGACCGCTCACATCTCCAGTTGCTACAGAAAATTGCAGGTTGGCTTAAGCAGACATCAAGGAGGTGAGTTAACATCCTGTATGTAACATCATAAGCGTTCCTACATAGCAGAGATTCACTAATGGTTTGTTGTTTTCTTCTTGACTTGACTTGAATAGTGTTTTGTTTGGCAAACAAGATCAACTAGCATAAAGATTTTGGAAACTCTCTGAAGAGCTGTTTCTCAGATGTACTTTTTAGTAGTTCAGTCCCCCTTCTTACAAGCTGTTTTAGATATACATGATGACACATCTGAAGTTATTTCATTCCATTGATTAAACAACAATTCATTTGCACCACTTCTGTAGCTACATTGAGGTCACACTGCCACACAGATGATCGTTTGTCAGAACAGTTGAGCCTTACAGTGTAGCAAGACATCTTCATCTCCTGCTTAAACCCACTCCAGTCCAGCAAATGAAGAAATTGCTGTTCTTTATTGCCTTCTATTGAAGAAGCAAAACCCAAATTTATGCCTTTGCTACTACCAATTCGCACAGCAACGGCCGTCTCTAACTGAAGCAATTCTTACCTAGGAAATCATCGAATTCTGTCCACCCTAGAGAGTTCCATTGTAAATTTATTGCAAATGAACAAGTGCAACAGAAACAAGATTATTGCCTCACAAAGATATTGTGATCATTCAATCAGTTACTTTCATAAAACGGACGCTGGAATTTCTTAAATGATTCTGCATACAGTAAAGGTTGAGGCTTTGTAACCAGACTGGTTTGATAAATGAATTGGAAAAAAACTGCAAGTGAGCATGCAGCTTTCATTTCAAAAGTGGGCATTGTGCAGGTAAACTAAAGATTTTTTTTAAACGATATCATACAAAAGTACCTTGTTTAAGCTGAATCGAATATGTTCCCACAATTACTTTACTATAAAATTAAATCTGAACATAAGCTGGTGGAATTTTATATAAGACTCAACTTTTGATGACAAAGGAGACTGCAACCTAAGCTGAGCGAAGAGAGGGCACATTTGGGAGATTGCTTCCTTAGAATGACAGTCCCAAATGGGAAATAAATTGAGATTTTTTTTTTCCCCTTCTTCTCTTCAAGTGATTGGTTTCTTCCCTGAACAGGAGCTTTGATAGGATTTGGTGAAGTTCTTAGTGCAACCTAGGAAGGTGAGAAGATTGCATTGCATATCAGATGAGATTTCATCCTGTTAACTCACCTACTGCTAGAACTTATCTCTGGATAAACAATATCAGAAACAGAGGTGAGAATTCACTCCTTCCCCAGTCTCTTTCCTGCTAGAGAACCCTGAGCTGCAAAGACCACAGACACCTTCACGGTGAAGATCTTAAAGCTCTTTTTAATGGAGAAGGAAGGTATTGTAGAAAGAACTCCAGTTAATGCAGCGTTCAGGTCACAGAAATCATGAACTCTGAAACTCTTAGGCTTTAAGTTTCAACAGCACCTGCACTTCCATTTATACTGAGTGTTTGAAGCTTATTCTGTTCTAGTTTATTCCCTATAGCTTACCAGACTGTAAATATTTACTATACCATTTCTGAATTGCCATATAACTAAGAGTATATCGTGCACAAAACATATTCAGGAAGTGTTAGTAAAACCACAGTGCAATGAGGTAATGGAAGTTTTAGCTACTCCTGTGTCTGATTGCAAGCCTGAGATACATTTATATATATACTTATTTTTTTTTCCTGCTGAATCTGCTTCTATGTAAACACATGTGAGTGATACAAAAAGCAAACTATATTTTGATGATCAACAAGAAGAATGTGTGCTTTGTTTCAGTTCTCCTGTGCTTTGTCAATAATTATCATGCATGTCTTTTAAACAGTGAGTTGCACTGAACTTCTTGTGCTTAATACATTAATTTCATTTGCAGTTTCATTGGCAGCTTAGGATGCCTTTATTTCTTCTTACAAAAAGATTTTTATTCTTCTCAAATAAAGTGGGTCAGCTCCCGTAGCCCTTCTGCATATATTTTGAAACCATTTCCTGCCCAACTACTGAGAGATGTTTCCCTAGTGCCTCCTCCATCTCTTCTCAATATATTCTTGTTTAAACATCTTTTAGTATTCAAGAAGTCTGCATTTACTGTGTGCTGTGTTTCCAGCTCCTGTTGTTTCTGCCTGAGTCTTTAAAAAAGAGTGTCTTGTTCTCCACAAGGGTCCATCCCCAGTTGCTCTCTGTCTGTCTTGTCTTTATCCTCTGGAGTTTAATTTTCCTTTTGCTCATATGTTTTTGTGTAATTGAAAGGATAAGCCATGGATGGCATGTGGGATTTTAAAAAGGGCTGGTTAGTGCTTCTATCCTTTTTAAACAATCAGATTATCATTTTATACATTTATTTGCTTAATGATATTTCTGTTGCATGAAACCACGTTATCTTCAGCCATATTCACTGGCTGTTTGCTTTGGAATCCAGTTCTAAATCAATATCCTTTAATACAAGATCATAGTTATCAAATGTTATAATGGAACTTCCCACCTGCTGCCACTTCCCTTTGCAACACTGGAACAGCTCCTTAAACTTGTTTCTCTTTTGAAAATACACTCTAAGTTTAGTGCTGACCGTTTTGTCTGATTATTTTTATGGTTAGAAGAGCTCGAGCTCAGAAACCCAGGCACAGACATGACGCTCGCTGTTTTCTAATGTTTCTGTATTTGGTATAGAAAGAAAGCATCTTCCGTGCTTTGAAAACAGAGTCGGATACCTCAGCTATCAGCTTCCTAGCCTTAAGTACCATAGATACTCTAGTCTTCTTTACTGGTTTCTTTGACAAATAACGTCAAAAATATGGTACTAAATGTGGTACTAAATGCAGAGAGAAAACAGCAGTTAAAAATGTTTTGTTCGGAGTTGTCTTCACACTAGCATCTTCTTCCCCATATAGTTAAATCATAATGGGAACAGTTTTGTTAGAGACTTGGGAAAGCTTTATCGCCAGAAAACAGGAAGACAGCATAGATTGATTGATTGATTGATTGATTGATTTTTGCCAGTGTAACCACTGATGGTTATTTTTTCAAAACGTGCCTGGACTTTAATCATCCTTGTAGGTTTTAGAGCTCCAGTTATGCTCTCTAGTTAACACATCTAGGTGCTGGACCACTCTGTTCTTATCATTTTCTAGTGGCTTGTATTTTCCTATGGGGCAGCAATGTTTTAAAAAGTAAGATTTTCATCTTTTTCTGTTGTCTGATATTTAGATATTAATGATTTTTCTTGTTCTAACTGAACAGTCATATGAATCAACGATGCCAAGCACCAAAGACAGGAAAAATATGTACCATTTTGGGTAGTTCATATCATCTTATTTGACATGTTCTCTTCTGTGTAAATTATTTTGTTTTAATCAGAGTACAGTGGCTAACACATGCACATTTTATCAACAGAGTATAATATACTTTACAGCAAGTTCTCCCAAAATCCTTCACTGGATCAAAGATGAATCCATCCAAAAGATACTGCAGCCTTATGCAAAATGGCATTATATTGAACGTGACCTTGCAATGTTCAATATTAACATAGATGAAGATTATGTTCCCTGTCTCCAAGGCATAACAAGAGCTAGTTTCTGCAGTGTATACCTGGACTGGATACAATATTGTGCTGCAAAAAGGGCAGAGGTAAGCTTTTGATCTCTTATTAGCTATATTTTAATCCCTGGGATAGAAGTTAAGTAAGTGGTGCATTGCTACACCTTTGGTTGCTCTGAATTAACACAAGAAGTCTATTTTATTTAAGCTGTGAAGTGTAAAACAATTGGAAAATGTGTGTTTTATACACAGGGAAAAAAATATAGAGATTATGGTTGCTTTCATGAGGATGTTTTGAACACAGAGCCATTTGAGCCCGCCTTCCAGCACCATTAATTTCATCATTTCTGGAAAGCACAGATACACCAAGTGTTTGCAAAAGTGCTGCTGGAGCAGGTTGTGTTTGGGAAATGTCACTGGAGCAATCGCTTCTTTAGCATTTGCCAATATTTGGGTGCTCATGCATAACATTCACCAACGTTTGTGTACCTTTTCCAAATACCAAAGCTTGGGTATAGCCTTCAACTCAAGGCAAGCACATAACGAACTATGGGTTAGCACAGGTCACCTCTTAAAGGTCGTAGTTGAGATGTGAACTGCAGCACGAAGCTGTGTGACAGCAGTACCTTGCAGCTGCAGAAGGTGCAGGGCAAGTTTACAGCTACACGTTTGCAGGGTTGAGCCACCGAGATCACTGGTGGTCAGAGACCAGCAGTGGCAATGTACTGAATTGTGGCTCTGGGGTGCTCTGCGTAGCACCGGGGGGGAGGACAGCTGCAAACAAGCAGATTCGTTGGTTCTAATTCTCTAATTATTGCTGACAACTGAAAGAAATGGCGAGTGTCTCCTCCCTGGATACTGTGTGCTGTTATTGGGCGTTTTTCCCTCTGGATCACTGACTTAACACCCCACTTGCTGCCATTTGCCTTATTTGGAGTAACGCCACTGAATCTTAATGTTTCTTCTCCATTCCTGTTCCTTCTAAAGTCTGTAAAACTGAATTCCCTTCCACCACTTCCTCCGCATAACCTTGCTTTGATTTTGTTTTCACTGAGTTGTCTCCTGAGCCTTCAACACCATCTCCTGCTGCTGGGAAGGTTTCGTCTCTGTCCTTGCACATCTCCATGTCTCAGCTCCCAAGTGCTGACACACAAAGAATTCCACCTTGCAAGGAAAATAACTGTTAAATGACACTTTCTCCCTTGTTTTGTGGCTCATGCTTTCAAATAGAATAATAGATTCACAGTTGGCCAAAGGACTTGAAACTCATCAAAATTACACTTGAAAGGACAGACCAATGCATATACTAGTGCACGTGTGAGCCCATATTTATATTTTTTTATGTCACATTCCTTTACCTCCACTTTTGTAATTCCTTAAAAATTAGATGTTAAATTAATGTAGCAGAGATGTAAAAAAAAAAAAAAAAACACTCACAGTACCCATAGCCCTGAAAATCAGCATGTTTTACAGAAGCAACTAAAATATGCATTATGATGGGCATTAGTTTTAGAATCAACGAGATCACCTGAAATAATCATCTGCACACTCCTGATGATTCACAAGCATGGGGAGTTGTTTCAGTTATTCCTCCTGCTTGACAGCAAATTGTTGTGTTTTTTTTTTTTTAATTTCTGTTAAAAATGGCACTCTGGAGCTAGTGAAGGTAAATGTAACACTTTGACAGTTAAAAAGTGAGATAATTGTCATCTAATTTAAGTATATATGGTTATTCACTAAAATTCAGTTCCCCTAAAGTTTTCTAAATAGACTGTTCTTCTGAAACATGTCTGGGGGTTTCATATACACCCTGTGCCCCATGGAAAGGGGGTGGGTGGCCTCCCATTGCATTGTGTCTCAACTACAAGGATTCTGCTCTGGTTTAGCAAGTCTTATGTGGAAAAAAAAGAAAAAAACAAACCAGCCCTTTGGATCTCACCATCTCATGTTGAAGTTTCAAGGCAGTGGGCAAATTAAGCTTGCCCTTTGCAGAAACTCTGTGATTGTCATCCTCTTGCTTTGTTTAATTACAAAGAATGTTTCCCTAGGTAAGTCCAGCGACACACAGATTTTACAAATGTTGCTGTTTTGTACATCTTCTATAGTGTTGCAGTGCTCTTAAAGGTAATGCTATTTGCCTCTCGAATGACATGCTATCCTCAAAACTTTGCAGCACCTGGACAGTGATGAGGATTCTCCTCTAGTGACGCTTTCCTTTGCCTTGTGTATCCTGGGTCGAAGAGCTTTGGGAACTGCATCTCACAATATGGCCATCAGGTAACTCTGTGAATCCTTTTCCTCACTTGAAAGATCTGTTCATCGTCTTTCACTTACTGTGGAATCTCAGCACAATGTTAGATCAAAGTGCGGTCTGTTTCCTCCAGAAAACAAACTGTTCTCTGCCATTCCTGCTCATCTTCTCGTCTGCGTATTAGTTCATATGGTAATTTTCATAATAACTAATGCCAGACTTCACTGCATATGGCAAAGCAGAATCTTGCACTGGACAAAATGTGTACATGTGGTTATTGCTTCTTTCAGTGGGGTGTGAGCTGGGTACTGAAATGCTGCTGTCCTCTAGAAGGAAAAGAAAATGCTAAGTAATCTGAGGGCCAGTTAGCTAAATAACAGCTGCCTAAGTGGTCAGTATTACTCAGGGCATTAGTCCATGTTCATAGCGCTACTTCACTCTTGCCTCAGGAAGGGAGAACTTTGCATCTTTTGAAACTGCAGCTTTGTGAGTTCTCTGTCTTATTCAGTCATTCAGTATGCTGCTTCCTTGAAAATCAAGTTAGCTAAAATATGCTTGATTAACTTGATTTCTGTATATGCTCTTCATCTTCCGTTTTCATTAGGGTTTCTGATTTTTTGGGATTTTACGAAGTACCTTTTAAGCTGTTCTAAATGTTCAGCCTTAAGCAATTAGAGGTACTTTGTAGAAGAAGCATTTTATAAATAATTTTTACCTTAATAACGTCTAACTTCTCACCTAATTTTAGATTTGTTTTAGAGATATTTGAACTCCCTGTCTTCCCAAGAGTATAATAACAAAAGAAATATTTAAGTATGTCACCTCTAAATGGCATTGCTGCTTTGGTACAAACCTGTGAGTAAAGCCAGCTTAATGATTTTGAATGCATTTTTTATTATAAAATAAATCAATCTTTTAAATATGCATCTTTGCTTTGCTATCTCATATTTGAGAGATTTGTAATATCAGTTTTTATATTTTCTTCCTTGAATCAATCCCTCAAAATGTTAATGGCTGGTGTGGCTTCTCGGGGAACTGATTCTCTCCTCTTTCTTCAATGTTCTCCATCTTTCCTCTATTCATTTTGCGTGTTCTTTTCGGTGTTAGTTTTATTCTGAATTGAGTTTCCTCTCCCTTAATTTCTATGCAGTTGATTTAGTGTCATGTTTAGTAAGTGATCGATATTTCTAAAATTGCCCTATTTTTTGATGAACCAAATTTTAGAGTTTGGGGACATGATAGAAAAGTTGATGTGCATTTATCATTTTTTTCAGAGAAAAGATTAAAGTGATTTTGATCTGTGCCTGCAGCAGATATGTGACAGTGATATTAGAAGCACAGCTAAAAATATCGTAAAAGCTTTCAAAACTTGTCATCATGCTGCATGTACTTTCCACGGCATTATAAAATCTTCATTATGATGTTTTGGCACTAGTACAGGTAAAATAACAATGTCACCTATTTTTACTGGCTGACACTGTTAGCAGCTAAGGCAAAGAGATAATATTATCCGGCGCTTTCCAGAGCTTAGCATGGAAAGTATGACTGGTTAAAGATAATTATTTGCAAAGTCCTCTGTAAAGATTTTAATAATGATAGCACAAGTCAGTTAAACTGTGTCTGTTTTACACCTAGAAAGGTGCCAGTCGATCAGATGAGTTTCTTTCTTTTGGCGAGTGGACACTTGAAATCCTTTTCCTGAGGAGAAAACTCTATAAAAGGGGGAAAAAAATGAGGTAGTCATATGCGTCGCACAGCTCTATCCCTGTTTTTCTGAGTCTCTTATGTATATCCTATATCTTTAATTAAAGTTCTGGCTTTCTTTTTACTAAGAAAATGCTTTAGGGCAGTATTGAATAATAGTATTCTGAAAATATACATTATGACTGAAAAGGGATTGAATGGAGCTTCTGTCGGTGCCTTTTTCAGTGCTACCTCGCAAAAGCTTTCCCTAGCAGTTTCCCTGTGAAAACCTGGGTAACTTATTTACCTGATCGTTACCTGTAATAATTTCAACTCTCAGGCAGGCTTAAAACCGGAAAAAGTTAAAAGGAATCTGAGTAGCACTATTCAAGTTGTGGACTGGCCGAGCTACAAATCATGACTTCAGTGAAATATGCCTGTCTTTTGTCTTAGAGAATTTATTTGATATTGAGTGTAGAGACAACTTGAAAATGTGCTATCAAAATAAAGAATATCTGGCTATGAAGAGGTCTCTGACAAATACAGTTCAGTAGAAATTACCAAGGGGCAAAGTGGATGCATTTCCCTCCTGACATCAAGTCCATCAGCAACCAACCCCCCTCAAAATCCGTCACTTGGGCCGAAGGGCAGTTCTTGCTGTCCTTGCTTACTGCTCCGCACAGATCACGCTGGGTTACTTAAATGCAAGGAGTAAGTGAGCCAGCCTTGCAGAGGACTGCAGTAACACGGCAGGCAGGGGAAGGAGACTGCCCAGTCTGAGATGTAAACAGCACGTAGCTGGCGTAGTCTAATCCTTCTTATTTCTAGAAAGTGGCTCAGATATATCCAATGTGAGTAAAGTAGCCAAGAATTTGTGCTTTCTAGTCCGGGTTCTGTTCCCTGGGGTAATTGTGGGGACAACAGGAAGCCTCCTCTGGACTGAGTCCAGTCCCCGCTGTGTCTTGAGGAGTGACAGTCATCCAGCTCCTTCACAAAAGTAATAATGCTAAAGTATCATTGCATAGAGCTATGCACTGCAGAATTGAGATTGAAGTTTGCATTGTGTATGTAAACTATCAATTTGCACTCATTTACACATGATTTTGTCTAATCTATTAATCAGTAAATGTCACTGTAAACCAAATGCTCTTATATAAAGTATGTAAATAATTATTCAGCGTACCTGTTCATGTAAATGTCAGTGCAAACCCAGCATTAACACTGGATTACACAATAAATGCATCAATTAAGAAGGCAGAACATTTCTATGCAAATCACATGCGCTTTTAAACTGTCATTAGGAAGCATCCTGTACAAAATGCAATTTGAAGAATGACATGACATTACCATTCATTTATGCAAATGTGAGCGATATATTTCAGTATGCATTTGTAAAAACTGCTCAATAACTCTATTCAGCCACAAAATCTGCTAATGAATGAATACTTAATATATATTTCAAAATTGGAAAAATACAAAAATAAAGCATCTCCAAGACACTTGCACTGGATCATGGGAGAAAGCCAGGCTGAGCCCTTTTTGAGAAAGAAAAATTTGCCCTTTCTGTCCCAAGACTGGCATGTAAAATACCCTGCAACTGAAGATGTTTCTTTGAGATGAGCTATGTCATTATCAGCTGACAGGCATGTGGGTGTCTCTGCTCCTTAAAAAAAAAAAGATCTTCAGTTAAAATTAGGATAGGTCTATAAACTACATAGATGTGAGGAGTGAAATAAGAGGGAGTATTTATTTTGTCTTATTTGCCTTCTGCCCTTCCTCTGGTATTTCTGGTGTGACTCAATCCCCTCTTCTCTGCACATCTGGAGGGCAGAAGGGTCCATGTAGCTCCTAATGCTGATCTAAAAGAGCTCTCAGTTACGATAAGCGGCGTTTTGAGGTTCTTAGTTCCAAAGCTCAGAAATGTCTCCAGCAGTTCCTAGCAGTTATGTCTCATCCTGATTAGTGTAATTTCTTAGGCTTCTAAATTTACCTTGCCTATTTATAAAAATATTTGGAACAAGCCTGTAAATACAGCAGCTTGCTAATAGAGGTACATTAAAAATGAGCAAAAAAAAGCAGCAACAGCCTTGTGTCAGGCCAGAGATGAGAGCATATGGCTTGTGGCTTCCTCATAATCTCCTTAGAGCTTTCAGCAGAGCATAAGGAGAACCCACAGCTGCATTTTGTGTGGATTAAGGGTTGCATGTTACAGAAGAGCTGAGAGAGTGTCACATTATAGGTAGGATATACCCAAAAGCCTCCTTATGATGGGCAGAATAAAAAAAATTAATTTACATCATGAATACTGCAATCTTCTCTAGATCTCTGTGGTAGAAAATACCATATGTAAAATAATTGACTCTCAACCTCCCACCATTTCTGCCACCACTGCTTTGCTCCTTGTAGCAACCACATTTGTTCTTGAAAGCGATGGTTAGGGAGCTTATTATGAGGAGGGATGAGAGATTGATGGGTCTTTCTGAACTAAACACAGCGAGAGCTGCACGCTTTCCCCTCTGCTCCTTCTGCCGATGCTTTTCTGTGGTTTGCTTCAGCTCTCCCAGCTCCAGCCCTGCTTTCAGCAAACACTGCTGTTCATAGCAGCCTGTTCAACATGTGCTGATGTCTGGAAAGCTATTTTATGCAAGTGCAATTTCTTCATCTGCTGTGGTGTTCAAATATAGAGGCTCTGAAAGCCTCTAATGATGTTTTTTTTTAAAAAAAAAGGCAGTTCTTTCACCTGCCCACACATAGCCAACTTTTCTTAGCATATGCTTTGGATCTTACTTGGGCAAAAACTGTAGTACAAAATCATCCTTAGGTAGACATCATTACTGTAGAGATTGGGGTTGTTTTTTTCAGTTTCATACTGGAAAGAGTAGTTAGATATTGGGGCCATTTTTGCAGGCAAAGATTCAGCCAAATATCTGGATGGGTGGGTGGATGAAAAGACCCTGCAGCTTTCCATCCAATTTCAAGGAAATATGTGAATATCAATTCACATGTTTCACTATAATGGCTGCACCCACACTTTTTACTCTGCTTTCTTCTAGGACTTGCCTAGCTCTTAAGCAGGACTTGGGTATATCATCATTTTCAGATCTCTGGAGATCAGGACCCATTCCTTGAAGGCACATTGCAACTCCCATTGAAATCAGTGGTTCAGTGTTTTGAAGATCTGCAGTTGAAGTGCCTGTCTCCCATAAGCAGGCTTTAATATGCAATTCAGTATATACTAATAAATGCAACCGCATTAAGACTTCACAGGAGTGTCTTCATGCCCCTGACGTTCCCTGCAGCCGCGGTGAGCCCGGCCGTACTGGCTGGCCCCGTCACGCCGATTGCTTAATTTGTATTACAACGTGCTTTTAAAGAGAAAGTCAGTATCCAGATGGTTTTCTGCTAGCAACATATATATCTTTCTATTATAATTTGTAAAACATGCTACTCACCAAGAGCAAAGTTAGAATGGGCTTGAGCAGCCAAGCAGATTCCAGATCGCCCTTTTCCTTCTGTTGGAGGAGAAAGGAAGTTACAAGATTCTTTTTTTCCTTGCTCTAAAATAATTAAGAAAGCTCAATTAAATAGAAAGATGTTGAATTCTCTGGAGATAGCCTAGATGGTAATGAAAACCTCTAACATCTTAATGCCTTTCCTCCTCAGAGTCTTTAAAATCTGAAAAAAAACAACTCTTGTACAAAAGTGAGTAAAATCTTGGCAGGTAAAACAAAAAACCCTGTCCTGGAGGCTTGTAAGGGATGCCCAGTTTAAGCAGATGCTTCTGTTTTCCTCAGCGTCAGGAGCGCCCATGTTCAGCCCTCCTCTGAGCATCACGCGAGTGGCTGCTGCGAAGCCGGGGGAAGCTCCCGATCCAAGGGCGAAGCGGGAGCTCAGTGCTACTTGTTTCCCTTTACAACGCTCTAGTGCAGCCATTTTCTTGCCAGACTTGATTTTCACCTTTTACATCTTGCTTAAATCTCAGCTCCAGGCAAGCCCTCCTTCAAGGTCAGGCAGCACTGGTTACATCTAGTTTCTTGTATTAAATAGAAGAAGAAAAGTGCACGCACACACACATAGCCCCCTCCCCACTGTTCACGCTTCCCTAAAGGCTTGTCGTTTCTGTAGGAAATGCCCGTAGATTCTTTCATGCTCTCGCCTGGTTTGCCGAAGGGTTTGTGAAACTTTGTGTTTTTTTCAGCATGTCTGGTTTAATGCTTAAGTCTGACTTTGAGTCTCGTGACGAAGTCCCAGACTTTGCTGAAAATATTTTATACGGGCTTTCCCCCACCTCGCAAGCAGAGCTTGGTGGTGGCCGAGGGCGCTGCGGGTGCGAGGCCGCAGGGGCCCGGTGAGGCCTGCGGCGCCGCCTCAGCGAGGGAGGCAGCCCCGGCGGCAGCCATGAGCCCTCCCTGCGACCTGCGCTCCGGGCACTGCGTTCGCTTCACGGCCTCTTGTACGGCGCCAGCAGAAGGAAGAACATTTACCACAAGGAAGGGATTATGGTTAGAAATGGCTCTGTTTCCACAGTGAGCATTTGCAGCCGGGCTCCGCGCTCGGCTCCGCCAGGGCCGTGGGGACCCGTGCGTGGCCCGGCACGGTGCTGGTGGCCTGAGCGGTGTGCGTTAGTGGGACACTGCTTGGGGAGTGATTGCTGTTTTTTCTCTTACAGTTTAGATTCATTTCTTTATGGCCTCCATGCACTGTTCAAAGGAGACTTTCGAATAGCAGCCAAAGATGAGTGGGTCTTTGCAGACATGGATCTCCTGCACAAAGTTGTGGCCCCAGCAATCAGAATGTCTCTGAAGCTGCATCAGGTGGGAGTTTCATTAGTTCTGCCATTGCACGTGTTTTCCTAAGTAAATGTTGGAAACCTCAGAACCTGAAGCAAGAGGAAATGTGAGGGAAATGCTGAGTGCTGCTGCTGTTATTCTGAGCACCTTCCTTAATGGGAAGGGGAAAGTCCAGCAGTTACTTAGCTTACAGTCTTCCACTTATCTTCTTTTCTGTATATCTCAGTTCCCCTTTAAAACCATTTATATTCCAGGCCATGACCCATCACTTTTCATAAAAGAAATACTGCTGGTCATGTCTTGTTTTATTTACATAGATACTATAAAGATGGTTTCTAGATTGGAAGTAGATATATTGATTAAATTATTTTTATTGTTAATTTAGCAATCATTTTATGATGGGCAATACATGTCTAATGCCATTTCACAGAATCACAGAATGGTTGAGGTTGGAAGGGACCCCTAGAGATCATCTAGACCAAACCCCCTGTTCCAGCAGGGGCACCTAGAGCATTTCATGTATTAAAAGACAGCGTGGAGAGGGTTTGTGTCACAGCTGCCTGAGTATATCGTGCTGTTTCTGAACCCGTTTTCAGCTGTAGAGGTCTGGTGCACCTCTGTTGAAATCACTCTAATTCCTCCAGGTCAACTCTTGTAAAGCTTGGAGTTGATTTTGCTCTTGCTCTGTGCTGCACGTTATCTCATGCTGTACACTTTCAAAGTGTCTGATACTGATAATTGCTCCGTAGTGGAACTGAAGCAGAACCACAGTCAATTAATATAAAAGAATTTGACAAAATGATTTTATGAGCATTATGGTGGTGTTGCTGTGTGGCAGATAAAGAAGTGCTACAATATTGTGATATCTGCTGTTGGGTTCTTCGTCTGTGTTCTTGTTGCTGTTTTTTTTTTTTTCATGAATGCAAATAAGGATTTCCAAATCCTGGGTAACTCTGATCTCCCTCCAGCTTACCCAAAAGGTTCTCTGATTTCCCATGCTATAAAAAAGAGAGTGCCTAAATGTCATTCTCTGAGTGTCTTTGTCCAGTAGAGAGGTAAGATTAAGTTAACACTAGATGCAAAAAATTGTATCTCTCCCTATTGCCATGAAGTTAACGGTTCCATCTCCCCAGACACACACTGTATCAAATACTGAGTTATGTGGAGGGTTCACAAGGATGCCTGACCCACTGTAATATTTTTTCATTTCCTACCAGGACCAGTTCACCTGCCCAGATGAGTATGAGGACCCAGCAGTTTTATATGAAGCAATCCAGTCTTTTGAGGAAAAGGTTGTGATTTGTCATGAAGGGGACCCGGCCTGGCGCAGCGCTGTACTCTCCAACCGAGAAGAGCTGCTAACCCTGAGGCATGTGGTAGATGAAGGAGCGGATGAATATAAAGTTATCATGCTCCACAAGAGCTACTTGAACTTCAAGGTTATCAAGGTACCTATGCTACCGTTCTAATACTGCAGGAACGTAGGGCTGCAGTTACGATATTATTTCTCAGTAGACTGGCCAAAAGGAGGAGGTTGATTATAGTAATCAGAGCAGTGCCTGGAGTCTGGAAGTGGAGCTCTGTTCAATTCACTTCCATTTCACACCTTTAGGTTGAGAATCCTTCCTGGCCTAACTAGGAAGTAGTGGGAGGGTTCATAAAAGCTGCTGGTACAAAGGCACAGCACGTGTGCAGGGGGCTGCTGCCACCCCATCTACACCATACAGCTCGGTGTCTGCAGTAGCAAGTGTTTTCACGTGGTCCAAACTTCTCTACCCTACCTGCAGGTGAACAAGGAGTGTGTCAGAGGGCTTTGGGCTGGACAGCAGCAGGAGCTGATTTTCTTACGCAATCGTAACCCGGAAAGAGGGAGCATCCAGAATAATAAACAGGTCTTGCGGAACTTGATTAATTCTTCCTGTGATCAGCCACTAGGATATCCAATGTACGTTTCCCCTTTAACCACCTCGTACCTTGGGACACACAGCCAACTGAGGAACATTTGGGGGGGACCTCTCAGTTTGGACAACATTAAAAAGTGGTTCAGATCCAAATGGTTAAGGTAGGTGTTAAACCTTGGTCATGATATGCAGCATAGATACCCTAGTTTTAGTTCCACTGTATTTTCTGTCTTAAAAAAAAAAAAGTAATTACACGGTGTTACCTCTCACTCTTTGGGCACTCGTAGCTCATTCTGGCCCATTTCCCCCCTACCTGCACTTGCCCTGTTGCTGCTGGGACTGGGAACAGCTCCGTGGCTGCTGGCTTGCACACTGAGATGTCTGCTAAAATGCTAAGATACCGGGGTCCCTCCTGTGTTGCCTTCCCACACGCAGTTCATTCCCAGTCCTGTTGGGAATGAATGACTTGGCTACCTCACGTGGAAGCTGATCTGCAGAAACCCAGTCTGGCATTAGATGAAGAGCACTGAGGTCTTGCAGGGCTTATGCCACTGCAGGCAGGTAAGGAATGATTCGGGCAGGATCACGATCCAATTCCAAGTCAGCTTTCCACGCTGTCATCTTTGTGATCCAATAAAATGCCCCAAGACCCGCAGTGGCGTCGGAAAGGACAAGCGCGGCGTTTCCGTCGAGGAGGCCAGGACCCGGCGGCCCGGATCCGCGCGCGTAACCCACGTCGGCCGCGTGTGTGTGCTCCCGCCCGCAGGATGCGCAAGGACTGCCACGCGGCGCAGCACGGCCGCGGCGAGGAGGCGGAGAGCGGAGCGGCGTCCTCCTGCGGCAGCGCGGCCGCGGGGCCCGGCAGCCAGGGCGGCAGCGCGCAGCACACGCGCAGCGGCACGCCGCAGCTGCAGCCCGCCGCGCCGCCCCGCCACCAGCAGCCAGGTACCCGGGAAGGGGGCCGCGCGCGTGACGCGGGGAGCTGCCGGCGAGGCGCCGCGCGGCTCCTGTTGGGCCGCAGGCAGCAGGACTGGACCTGCCAAAGCCTGAGCTGTTTCAGAGGGACCCCAGCTGTTTACTTGAGGAGCTGGCTTGGCTGTTTGTCGATGGGGAATAAACAAATAGAAAATAACTCCCTGAATCTATACTGCAGTTATCAAATGAAAAAGTGTTGGCAGCCTCTCTGGCGGTTGATATCTGAATCCTGTTCTTAGATTGCTGATCTAAAGTTGCCTCAAATGTACTTACAAGAGAGAAGGAACTTTACATTGGAAATATATATTAAGTTTGCTAGTGAATGACTGTAAGACTTATCGCTAAGGAACTAGGACTTGTTGAAAGTTAAGAGGCTTTACATTATGCCTCTGCTGTTACCATTTTAAGCACGGAACTAGAGGGATATGGTACTTGTTTGTTTCCTGTTAGATCGTTTTGACCTATCATTAAAAATAATGGGCAGGGCTGGAGGAAATCTTGCCATGAATATAAATCACATTGTAAGAATAAAATAGCTTTTGAGGAATCCCCATGTGCGTACTTGTAATTTGACACTGCAGTAATTAGGATGGCAAACTTAATTGTAAAATAATGAGCTTGAGCATCCCATACAATAATGCAAGTTAATTGTGAATTCCTTAAAAGAATGCATTGGATGCCTATAAAAAAAAAAAAAAAAGCACACAGTCAACACAGTCAAGAGAGAAGGTCACAGTTAAGAAAAAGCAACCTGGCTTTGAGATAAAATGAAGAAATGCACAACAAATGCAAGGAAGTGGAAAATGGCTGGCAAATGTAAATCAGCATTGCGGCCTGAGAGACACAATAGAGAGAGAAAGGGAATGGAACAAGGAGAAAAATCCAGCTAGCAGCATTGGCGACAGGAACACAAAGGGATTCGATTGCTATTTATTTTCTAAGAATATTAGAAACAGAAATCACAACAGTAGTCCTGATCCATCACTACATAAAAAAGGTAGAATTGTCAATTCTGTCAAAGGCAGAAATGAGAAAGGATCACGTCTGTTTTGCATTTGAGGGAAAATCCAGAGGATAGAGGTTTAGCATCTGATGGTGAAATAGTTCTTTCCATCCCAACAGTTACAAGGAACATTAAAGAGCAGCTATCAAAGCTCTATGTTTAAGTGAGCAGATCCAACTACCTCTCATTCAAGAATGTTTTTAAAAGAGCTGTTGAAAAAGCTCTGATCTTCTGTATCAGAACAGTAAGGCAGTACCAGAGCACTGGGGAAAACGCACACGATGCCAGGTTTTAAAAAGGGAGTGAACAGGGGGACCTGGGTAATGTACGCCAGCCGGTTCGGCGTTGGCTTGGAGCACTGGCCCAGCTCGCATCCTCGTGCCCGAAGTGGGGAAGGACAGTGCTGATTTTGAAAGAGCTCAAAGAAGAGTCGTCAGATGATCAGAACTCTGGAAAAGATGTCCTGGGCACCAAAAGCTGAGCGGGGCAGTTAGTTCTAATAGATCTAGATATAACTAAGCCAAGGAAATTTAATGTGAAATCAAGTTCACATTAAGTGCACTTGAATGTGCACAAGAGCAAATTACTTCACTGGTAAATAACCAGTGAAAAAAGTGGCTAAGAGTTTAGATGGATTCTCCATGGCTGGAAATGTTTGCTGCACTTCTTAAAGATAATAGCAATAATTAATAATACCACATAGGAATTAATTCCGGGAAGTTCTACAGCCTGTGTTATATAGCATGACAGACTAGATGATCTCAATCATCCCATCTAGACTCATAATCTGTGAATCAACTGCATTTAATATTTTCATATTTCATATTTCCTTTTGCAGCCTGGTGCCGTTGAGTCTGCAAAATGCAGTTAAAGCCATGTATAAAAATGAGACCAAAATCAGGAGCGTTGGAGATGTGTGGGGTTCACCCCGAATTGTCCTCGTTTCATGGTGCAGGTTATGGAACAGGCTTTGTTTCCCCAGTGCTTTCAGGGCAGGTTATTTATCGTGGCTACGGGTGGCCTCCCGCGCGGCGCTGCAGCCCCTGCGCCTGGGGGGACCTCAGGAGGCTCTTGGCAGCGGTCAGCTTGGCAGGTTAAATCGTGAGCAGATGTTTGGCCACGATAGCCCTTGAACAAACTAACACTCAGCCCCCCTGTGCTTAACTCCAGTCTGCTCTTTTTATTTCAAATGGAAACATATGACAATAACCACCAGACCTCGAAACCAAAGCACTTAGCTGGAACCGCAGAGTGTGAAGCACCTGAATCCCTGGAGCTGGAATTGCAGCGTTGTCCTAAGAGATTTTCCTCGTACTGACCACACGATAAAAGCAAAAATAATGCTGTAGTATGGCAGGGTGGAAAAGTGCCCGGTGTTTGCCAAACCAGTGCGATTTTATTGCAGCAAAGCAGCTCCAGTGAGAGTAGGGACCAACTCTGCCATCTGGCTCTGTGCCAGGTTACCTAAATTTTCTTTGCGTCAGCAAAATGGGGCTAACGATACCAGCCTCTGGCAAGCAGATGGGAGGATGTAAAGCAGTATGTTTCACTTACAGAATGTAAACAGTTTGGATACGAACTCCTACATTACCGGAATCCTCCTGGATTCAGCACGGAGTCGCATTTCTAGAATGCAGTGTGAGATTTCTGTTGCTTTATGCCTGCAAAATCTCACTGTCTGAGGGAGTCTCGATGTTTCCCTCCCTTCCATAATTCAGGCATTGGGGAAAATGACAGGAACTAAAAAAAAAAAAAAAAAAAACCCACGCTGACGACCTGGGAATGCCCAGCAAAACTCCTGCCTGCACTGATGGGTCTTGGCAGCTGTGTTTTCCTGGCAGGAAGCCGGTGCTCCCTGCCTGGGTGCGGGTTGGTGCTCGGCTCCCTGACGGCTCCGCGCGGGCGGCGCTCGCGGGCCGTGTCCGCCGGGCCTGCCCGCCCTGCCGGCAGCAGCCCGGCCTCCTGCACGCCGCTTTGCGTTCCGCTTTGTATCTGTCTGTGTAACTAAGCACAGGAAGGACTGAAATGTGGTCTTGGGATGGCATAAGGTGGTGATGCGAAGGTGTTCACGTGGGTCTTGCTTAGATTGCCTGAAGTAGGTGTGGGGTCTGTGTTACACTGTCACCATCTCAAAGTTCAACTCTTAGTCTAAAAAAAACCCTCATGTGGCCTGAATTGTGTGGGGTCCCCTTGACTGACGTCACAAATTCCAAATTCATGTATGCAGGAATAACTCTCTTTAATGTAACTTTAGTTCACACGCTTTAATTTTATTTTTGTAATTAAGTTATACCAAGCCATTTAAAGAAGTTCAGCATCACCTAAGTGAGCAGTGTGGTCCCCAAGTAGCACAGTTGTGCAGCACAGCAGTAATTAATAAATACGATTGTGCATTCAGTAGGCAGCTCAAAATGAGCTCGCCAGAAGAGCTGTGAGCCTGGGCAGAGAGGTTGCCCTGGCTTCTCCTTTCATCCTTTTTATGACCCAGTGCAAAACCACTGGGTCTATTCTAACCATGGCGAGAAGCAATGTAGTGGGGGGGGAAGAGGGGGCGGGGAACCACACACGTTAACAGGTTAGTAAGCTTAGCAATTTCTGATTTCTGGAAATGCTGACAAAAATACCACTTGGCTCTTGGCCAGATAATGATATGCATGCATAGGACAAGGTCAATAGCATGGACTTCATCAGGAAGAAACTTGAGAGCTCTTACCTAAATATTTTAATGTCTCTGTTAAAGGCAGGAGAAAACTCAGGAGTCAGTCTGTCCAGGCCCACACTGCTTTGCACCAAAGGCCTCCTGTTTCCAGTCACTCCGGGCCAATTGCAGAAGGCCGCCAGCCCTTCCTGCAGACATCGACGTCCGCCCATGAGCTCGCGCAGAGGCTTCCCAGCAGCCGCCTGTCCCTGCACAACTCGGAAACCTCCGTGTTTTCTCAGTCTCCTGCCGTTGCCGCTGCCGGCCAGCTGAGTGTGCAGGAGCAAGCTGCAGCCATGCTCAGGTCCAGCCTGGCCTCCTCCACCAGCTCCACGCTCAGCCTGCTGTTCGGCAAGAGAAGCTTCTCGAGCGCTTTGGTGATCTCTGGGCTCTCGGCTGCGGACGGAGGCAACACCAGCGACACGCAGTCATCCAGCAGCGTCAACATTGCCATGGGGCCCTCGGCCAGAGCGGCGAGCCAGGCGGCTCGGGTGAGTACTGACCCGGAGCTCCCGGGCTCCGTGGGCGTCTGCACCCTGCTTCCTTTCTGGCCTCTCACTGCTCAGAGTCACTCCTCTTCTGAAACGCTCTCAGGCTTCTGGTGCTTGTTCTGGATTGGGCCTCATGCCTGGTCACCATTTGTGCGTAGGAGAGAGCGGTGACAGGCTGGCTGCTAAGCATGCACCTGAGCTGGCAAACGGGCAAAGGCTCTTGTCATTTTACTTAGATCAGGACACTAAGTTTCCAAATTAGACATTAAGCTTCCAGATTTTACGCAGCCTGCAGATTAAATAGGCTCTTCTTCACTTGCCTAGTCAGGGATTAATGCTTTGCACAAAGAAGGGCTCCCAATGAACAGGACACTTGTGTTCTCTCTCTCATGTTTCTGAACTGTGTATAACTTAACTCATTCTCAAAAAAGTTGTCCAGACCTCAAGTGAAAAAAGCTCCTTAGTCTGTGCCCATTTTACTCTCAGCCCCAAAAATGTCATGTACAGCAGAGTCCACTGAAGATGAGTTTTGCCACTAACTCCAACAAAAGTTGAGTGGAAATTACTCATCTGGACCCAGCCCTGCTCTAAAGAAAGAGCATTAATGACCCTTCTGCACGTACTCACGAACACATGAGATGACCTGGCCTTGTTGCAGCTCTCCGGAGCTCACGGGCTAATTTGCAAGAATTCAGGCAGTCTGCGGTACAGGGCAGGAATGGTGGCGTTCACCTCACCTCACTTTAAGCCATCTAACAGGGTGGCACGAGCTCACGGGGGGCCCTCGGTGTGGCCTCCCCTCATGTGGCCTCCCCTCACCCTTGCAGGGGCCGGGAGGCAGCCGCCTGCTGCGGGACGGGCCTCTCCGCCACGCTGAGCTAAGCTGTGGGCTTAGACTGCGGGGCCAAATTTAGGGGAATTGAGCCCCGCTCAACATACTGGATCAGAGCCCAGGTGCCTGTGTGCCTGAGAGGGGTAAGAAAGAAGCATTATATTTAAGGTGGAGGCTTCTGGAAAGCTTATATAGAAATGGGCTTCTTACACTGGGTAACACTGAACGTAACCTTTGCAGCCTGATAATTGTAGTTGTAATGAAAAGGTTTATTTGCAGGCGGAATTGAAAGTCTGGTGTATAAAGTGAGCCCCAGAGCAACTTGGTCTAGCTTAAAAGGCAGCCCGGCTTGGAGCAGAGCCCTGGAACTGACCTCCACCAATGCAAATTCTGCCTTTTCAATGCAAATGATGCCACGGCTCTCTATACCCGTGCATCTCTGGTATTATACCTCTAGCTCCTGCTCTGCTTTTCTTTCCAAATCTGTGCACTTTTACACTCAACACTTTTACACCAACTTAAACAAAATCCCTGAACTCAGTGACTTTCTCTTTCTTTCAAGCAACTGCCCGAGCCCTGCGGAGCCAGTGACGCTGCGGCCGCCCGGCCCCGAAGAGCGGCGGCCGCGAGCCGCCCCGTGGAGTGCAGGAGGGCCAGCCAGGAGGACATGGCCCTGGACGACACGGCCTCCCAGCAGAGCCTCTCCGAAGAGCAGTGAGGCAGCTCCTGCAGCCGGCACCACCTGCTCCGTAACACGAGAGGAAGGGGGTTAGGTCGAGGAGCTGCACGTGTGGTTAAGTCCTTTCAAATGTACCAAGAAACCTCCCAGTCTTTATTTTTCTAACTTCTGATCACTACTACTACATGTTCTCCAGCTAAAGGCCTTGGCACGGACAGGGTTGACAGATGTCCCAACAACAACAGTGCCACTTCATCTCAGGTCTTTGTAAATCCTAGAACAGCTAATACAATTTATCTGACATTCCTTCCCCTGCAGAGGTGGGACACTCTTGTGGTAGAACTTAGAAGAAAAAAAGATTAAAAAAATAAGAACAGGTGAATCAAGAGTGAATGCAATGGGAAATATTAATACAACTCTGAGAAAAGCACACAAGAAGTCTCTTCCCTGCCATAACTAAACAGCTGATTGCATGTGAAATAACTGGCATTTGATATACTGTATAACAAACAGCAGCGTTGAACAGAAGCAATGATTACATAAACGGCCAGTACAATACGTTCTGTAACAAGAGAGTCACATCTTTTTTCTTTAAAAGCAAATCTTTATTTTCCTTTGCCATGTTATGCAGGTGGCAATTGCGAGCAGCAGCTTAGCCTCACAGACCGATAGAGCGCATGCAGCCTCACCGAGACAGCGCGCGGCAGAACCACGCTAGGGCGGTAGCAAAGGTCGGTCTGCGAACAGCGAGCGGCCCGTGCACGGAGAGCCCTCCCAGGGCCCAGGGAGCCCCTTCTTGGCAGAGAAAGCAGCTCTGCCCAGACTGCTGCTCTTGCCCCTCATCTCGCGCAGAGCTTTGGTTTACAGACGTGTTTCTCCGATTCTGTGCAGCAGCCCCCTCAGGAGCAGCAAAGGGCCCAAGGGGAATCCTCCCCCGGGACGCAGGAGTGGGAAGCGGGCTGCAATTCCCATCTGCAGGTGTTTGCATGGGAAAGGGAACAGCTACCGGCCTGGAGCTGCGCGACACAGCTCCACGTCCACAAACACGTGTAGCTGGTAAGTGCAGAGCTTTCCCATTTCGCTCCCCCAGAGGCACAGAGATGCTGCCAGCTGAAGAGTTGCAGGAAGACAGATGTAGCAAAGAGGGAGGTCACACGTTCACAAAGTGTGAGAAGCACTGACTACAGCCTGACGATTTCAAAGGGCAAAAAGCTACACGGCCAGTCCTTACTGTACTGCAGTGTACACATGCACACACCCATCCGCGTGCATTCTCATTTTTTTTTTAAATTAAAAAAGTTTGCAGCTATCAGTGTCTTGCTGTTCCTCTTTGCCTGCCCTACATGGTTACTAATTCTCTCCCGGATGATCTGCAGCCAGGGTGGCTTGTGCCAGGTACTGAGGAGGATTTACCATGAGGTGCTGTAGCGAAGTCTTATTACCTTTAGACAAAGCACTGTTGCCTTCTCAGCTTCCTACTGTGCCACACAATATCATAAGTAGAACTAAATAACCTCTAGTGAAAATAAACTGATCCAAGCATGTTTTGTGTGGCAGCAGTTTTTGGATGTTCTTTATTTATTTATTTATTTTGAATTACTTGCTTTCTGGAATTGAGAACCTTCCTGCTCTTCTGTCCCTTCAGTGTGTGATGAATTCTGTATTTCCAAAGCTGTGCACGAGCCAGGCAAAACCCTGCTCACGTCCACAAAGGCAAGAGCAGAGCATTAACGCGCAGCCCCAGAGACGTGCAGGACGCGTCAGCGGGGCTTAGTCATGGCCAGTGCTGCCTCCGGCACCACGTGTGCTGCTGGAGGGAGCCTGAGGTCCCTCCCGGCCGCTGCCCCCTCGTGCAGGGCTCGGCCTCCCCCTCCGCAGGTGCCCGGGACGGGAGCTGGGGAGCGGACGGGCTCCCCCGGCTGCGGAGCCGCTGGTGCCGTCCTGCGCTGCGCCCTGCCCGCGTCACCCTTCCCGTCTCCCTGAGCGCTGCCCCCATGGGCGCAGGGGAGGTGCAGAACTTCCTCATAAAATTCCTCCCAGGCTATTCCCCTCCTTCACGTATGCTGAACTCTTCCATATTAAGGTACCTTCACTTAGGCCTCTGGTGTTCAAATCTCTAATTTACATTTATTGCCATCAAAATTAACCAACTTGGACCCCCACCCAACCTAATGAATGTAATTCAGGCAACATTAAACAGATGAGGGAACGGCTGGGCCCAGTCACCACTGACGGGCCCAGGGCCACCAGAAACACCTGCCCCCATCCCAGCGAAGCGGCTCTCCCGCTCCGGAGCCCCCGTTCCTGCCGCCGCTGCGCGCAGCCGCCTCGCACGCCCGGGCTCCGCTCAGGCCACGGAGCACGAGCGGGAAAACCAGCCCGCTGCTGCCCCGCGACTCCTCCAGCTGCGCTGGGACGGGGCTGCTTCCACCCCTCGTACCCAGGGCGTGCGTTCGCTTTGTTGTGCTCAAAGCTGCTGTTGAAGCGCGCTGCGCTGCAAAGACCGACCACCGACAGCATCAAACACAACACGCACAAACACACAAAACTCCCCAGCCAACACGACAGAATAAACCTGCTCTCAGCTGCTGTATTTCTTTGAAATTTTGGGGAGTCCGACGGTGTTTGTTTGTAAGACTACTGCTACTTTATGTGTTTTTAAATATGGACCAATCTTACAGAATAGACAAACATGATGGCTAGAAATTATAAAACCTGGAATCAGGAAGAGGTTGTGCTGAGTAAACGTAGTTTGCGATTAGAACAAAAAAAGAACTCCATGCATCAGGTAACTGCCCTGTCAGAACTGAAGCAAAGCTGTATCCCACTTGCGCTGTAGTCATAGGACATGCATGTGAGTCCCCAGTGCACAGAGCTTACAAAAGGGTAGTTTTGTAAACTACAGGCACCAAAGCAAGCAGCCGCTCCATGTACGTGCAGCCAGTTCAGCACCTTTTTGCTTCTGAAGCCTGAAATCAGTGATACTCCATCTTGGAGCAGGCTGCAACCATCCTTGGAGCAAACAAAGCTCTGAACCCACGGGAGCAGTCAGTACATGGGGGATTTCCCCCCCCTCCCCCCAATAAAAGGTCCGCAAGGAGGTGGCCCTCTCTGCCCCCAGTTTATATCACCCCAAGTGAGAAGAAACACTGTGAGGGGGTTTATGCCCCACGGCTGGCTCGGGGCAGCCCTCACAACCCCAGAGCGGTGGGGAGCCCCTACCACACAGCAGGCTGCAGCACGAGCACGAGGAGGCCGTGGTGAAAGCAGCAGACACACAGTCCTTCAGCCTTCACACGAAACGCAGGATAGCTGCCCCCCTCCCAGTTTGTTTTCCAAAACCCCTTTTTTTCCACTAATTGGCTGTTGTCCCCCTCTCTCTGTAAATGCCAGGTGCTCAACTTAAGGGTGAACTTAACTTCTTAGGGGTGAAACGTGGGCAGCAGATTTCAGCACCCATCACCGATGCTGCTCCCTGCAGCGGGTTTGCGGGCCAGCCCCACATTGCCCTCCGGGCCAGCCCCACGCTGCCCTCCGGGCCAGCCCCACGCTGCCCTCCGGGCCAGCTGCCTCCTACCTCCGGGCTGCAGGCAGGGGCAGGCAGCATTTACACAGGTCCCTTCCGTTCCTCCCAAGGGGCAAGCGCTGCAGGTCCTGCTGGCCCCTCTATTTTGAGGTGTCTTCCAAACGTATTATATGCAAAGAATTGGAGTTTCCTCATTAAAAAAGCCTCACTTTTTTTTTTCTTCCTGTAAAACAGAAAACCCTAACATCACATTGAAGACGACAAATGTTAGCAAAGGACTTATCACTGAGATTCTTTTTCCCTTGCCAGATATTCTCCATACCTATGACATTCTGAAACCATCAAATTTGTCATCGAGTCCTTGCAATGTCATTCACAGCTTTTTTATTAAAGAAAAAAATAATAAAGCAATAAACAGCATCTGCATTTGGCTCCTGCCCACCCATGGACTGCTCCTCTCTTGCTGGGGAATTTAAGTTCAAGATTAACTGAATTCTGCACAGCTCATTTTAGAAGATTAGAATTACAAGTGAAATTCTCCAGCACGTAATAACCATCTCCTCATCAATACATATTTCTTAGCTACACAGTTTGTGCCATTTTTAGATCCCTCTCTGGATTGGGAGCTGGCATTCAATTACAGTATTTCACTGGTGCTTGCATATCCTTAAACCTGCAAGACAGACCCACTACTTACAATTAGTGATGCAGTAGGTGCAGTGTTAGGCATGCACCTCTCATTCAGCCTTCTCAGAGTTTTACAAGTCCCAAACAGGCTAATGCATGATAAATAATGCAGCCCCTGCTTATGGCACGCTGTGCACAATTTCACGTTGGAATTACAAACCTCCTTGCCAAAAACGTCCTTGATTTTCAGGCTTGGAGAGGATAATTGGTACCTCATATTCGCCCCTTTTTTGCCCCAATTAAAGCCTGCAGGTGCACTAATGTTGTCATCTGGATTCTTGCTGGTGCATCAGAGGTTATTTTCCCTAAGCATGCGCTATTAGCAATATCAGCCCATCAGGGGAACGGCGAGCGCGCTGTTTGCTCTTACAGGGCTCTTAAGGCTTTCCAAATATTTCACTAGCACAAGACCAGACAATAAGTTTCTCCCTTTAAATGCAGCATGTCATAAAAACTAAGTGGAGTTGAAAATGCTGCGTTCTCTCTCTCTCACTCGATGCTGATTTGAAACAGGCCAGTCATTACTTTGGAACTGCCTCGGATTTAACGGCCAGAAGCAACCATTAGGGTCACCCAGGACCTCGTGCCTAACACAGGCCATAAAACTGCCCTCTGCTTCTAAAAACAGTCTCTAGCGCAGAGGGAAGATGAGAGGCTTTCCAGCTTGGCATCGGTGGCAGCAAGCAAGATCCACTGCTATCAGTTAAAAACTTTGAAAGGGGTGATGATTCATTCCAAATTCAAGTGAATGAGAAGCCCACCTCCATTTTGGTAATTTGCTCCAGTGACTAATTACCTTCCTTCTAAAAGGTGCTCCTTGTACTGTGACCTGTGAGTACCGTCCGCACACAATGCGGACACTGCCCAAACTTCTTGCTGTGAAACATTTTTCTCAGCAGGTAAATCATTTGAGCAGCCTATTATATTTTGGGACAACATCAGGCATCATGGCACTAAACACGAGGCAACAGATCCACTCTTAGGAGGAACAAACACAACGAAGTGATGCAACTAACCTTTCCCTGTGAATTGGAATTGGGAAAGCCGAACTTCGGCACCGCTTCTCGGGGAGACGTCCCCGCAGCCCAACGAGCCCCGGCTGCGCACGCCAGCGGCTCCTTGCACTTGGAGCGCACATAAGGTGCAGCCCACGCAAGGGCTGAGCGCGAAAACCTGACCGCAAATCCCACGACATGAACTGAGCTACACAGACCTGCTGCTAACACAGCACGCGGCGAGGAGGTGCCCGGGGAAATGGTTAGGGCTGATGGCAGAATATCCAACGGCAGTACTGCAGCACAGCGCTGTGAGTTCCCACTGAGATGACGTGTGTGAGCAATGAAAACTTAAGGGGACAGAAAACAAAATCACCACAGACAAACCAGCTTTGTGGTACCAGAGGTGAAAAGCATTAGCACTAGTTGCACAGTTGGAACATTATGGCCACTGAGGATGCTCACCTCAGCACACAGGGCTTAAGCTCCTTATTTCACCAGTGGTCCCCAAAACCACTAAGGAGCCCCTGGTTTTGAGTTTCCTGCTCCAGCAGCAGTGGGGAAAGCAGCTGCTCCGTGTGGCAAGAGCTGGGCCAGTTCCTGTGCGGGAACAGGAACACAATTCCCAACAAACACCCAGTCTCGGCCTCTACCCAGCACCAACCCGGCGCAGTCACAGCCCGGAGATCTCGCGGCTCCCCTCGCAGCCAGGCAGCCGCAGCAGGAGTCAGGGCATTAACCAGGGCTTCAGGGACAGCCTCGTGTGACGAGAACAGCTCCAGGGCGGCAGGTTCCCCAAGGAGAGGAGCCCCGGGTGCAGCTCCAAGCTCCCGAGAACAGGGCCCAGAGCTCGGACACCTGCGGAGGGACGAGAGCCTCGTCCTGCAGATGGGGAAGAACGAGGAGGTGCCAGCGCACCCCACCTGCTCCCCACGCACCTGTGGAAACACTGTCCCCTTGCGGCCCCACGGAACTTCTGATGCCCCTTTGCACAGAAATAAATAACTAAAGCATGTTTGAAAACGCCTTTATATACTGTGCTCGTTTTAACAGTTGTTGAACTGAACAGAAAAAAAAGACCAGGAAACACTGAATTCTTAACATCTTTTTACAGCCAGAGACAACTATAAATCATACAATGAACAAGTGTGCACCTGGGAGGGAATTCTGTTTTCACAACATGCAAAACTGATTAAGCGGTAGCCCTTTTCCTGAACGCATTTGCAACCCTCCAAGGGAAACACATTTTCTCACACTCTCAAACACTTCTCATTTCATCAGTAACCATGAAGCACGCACAGAACTGAAAGAGAAGTCAAAAAAGTATCAATAATCCAAAATGGGCTGTAAAACCTACATAGGCAAATGCAAAATTAAGTCTACCCTCACCTACTCAACTCTGCATGAAAAAACATATGACATGATTCCACTATGCTTCGTGAACCCTAATAAAGATAAATAAAAAAGTCTCCCCCACAAATTTGAAGGGGATGAGAAGCAGGATTGTCATCAGAAACCTCAAAAGAAACCCAACAATACAACCGTTTCATCAACTACTGTCTTGTAGTTAAGGGGACTTAAGAGGACAGTGGAGCTGGGTACTTCCCGTTCTTTAGGAGCACTCTATCCATTCCACCTGGGATTACGGCAAGCTTGGGCAGCCCGTCTCGTGCCGCTGTGGGGAGGGGGTGCCGGGACGCCGGACCGTGGGCCCCGCTGAGCGGCGCTCTCCGCGCTCCGGAGCGGCCGCGGGCAGAGCCCACGCGCGCCGGGGCACGATGCTCTTCCACCAGAGCAGGACCAAGCCCCGGCTCCTGAGCGCACGTCACCGCGTGCGGCCTGACCACATCAAAGCGCTCTCTAGACCCGGCCATCCGCGCCCACACTGAAGGACTGAAATCTCTACCAGACACAGCCCCAGGGTGTTTGACAGCCAACTGCTTTCACAAGGCGAAACTACCACTTAGCTTCCAAATACGTGTATCAGAATTTCCTGTTAACTACAGGTCTGTTCAATTTTTTGATAGGCTTGTGGACCGAGTAAACAAGAACCCTACTACTACATTTTAAAGTATTATCAGCTCTACCTTACTTGCCTCGGAGGCTCCAATAAACCCTCCAGTGGCTTACACAGGAAGGACAGGCTCTAAAAGATCTGCAAAATGTCGTAGTATTTTATAAAAATAAAAGCTCGGTGTTTGCAGGGAAGAGAAGGATCTTCATTTTCTGCAGGATTCCACAGTTGCCAAGATGTCTTGCAAAATGTTGTTTCTATTTTCCTTATTAACCTAGAGAAAGAAGAACAAAAACTGATGTGAACTGATGTAAACAACCCCCACAACATAGCTTACTTGAGAAACAAACAAAGCAGAGATTAAAATGCATTTCCTTCTCAGTGGAGACCCCTTGAGTGTCAAGCACCTGCCTTCTTCTGTTACTGCAGACACAATGAGCTAACCCCAGAAACCTGCACATGCAAGCAAATACTCGGTGAGCTTCCTGATGTAATCACCCATGGTATTTTGTAGTATTATTCAATGCTGGAATAACTAACAAGAATCACTGAAAGAACCATCTTGTACTTTGATCATTACTAAAATCCTTTTCAATTACCAAATATCATTTTCTGTTAAAGAAGAGTTCCTATTACCTTCAGTACTTGAAAGGATTATATTTATTAAGATGCCATATTCAGTCAAACACACTTGCAATGAAAAATTCAGTGCTTGACAATGCAACTCTGTGCTCCGAGAAACCTTATCATCACAGGAGAAAAACAGTTTCAAAGGAAATAAGACTCCATGCAAAAGCTGGGGGGCTGCTGCAGTGCAGTGTGGAGTTCACCACTTGAGCAGCCCACGGAAACGATGGGCTTCGAGCCCAGCACATGTACAAACGCACAGGGCGAGTCGCACGCCCGGCCCAGCCCGAGCCCAGGCACGGGTTGAACAGCAGCCGGGAAGCGCCAGCAAAGGCTCCGGTCAGCCAAAGCTGCCGAGACTCTCCCCACTGCAGGATTCGGATCCCTGCAGGGAAGGCAGGAAGGAGCCACACAGACAGACAAGCCCAAAAAAAGAAACAACAAGCAAGGGGGTTCGTATTTTTAGAAAAGTTTGAAAAAAGCTGCTTTTGAAGAGGAAGGGGATGACACAATGCAGCATGCAGGAAATAAAACTTTCCACTGCCAGGAAGGTTTCACTGGGTCCCTGCAGCTGCACTTAAAATCTCAGCACACGGATTTGCATCCCCTGATGTACTACAGTAAATACTCAACCAGAGCAAGTCCTCAGTTTAGTTAGTCATACCGCAGAGAGCACAACGACCCAGGGCTGCGAAAAAGCAACATGAACATCAAAAAGCAGGGCGGGAAGAAAGAATTTCTCCCTGAAAGTGTTACTGTTTTAACTAGGTATCCCTGTAAGCCCATCATAAGACAAACAGAAAAACCTGAAGTAACAAGGACAACGAAAGATGGAGTTGCTCATTAGGAAAGCTCTTGCGGGCTGCCAAGGTGCACAAGGCACAGAGGCACCAAACACTGAATCTCACAGCAAGTGTCCTGATTCCCTGACTTTCAAAGGACCTTCTGAACGTTTAATAGCTCTTCCCGCTGCCTTACAGCCAACACCACCATCACTGCGCTTCACCCGTTCCTTTTCCAAGCCCACGCGCCAGAAGTCCAGGGACAGCATCAGAGGGCAAGTGCCGGGCGCTGGGAAGTTGTGCCAAGCCCTCTGCGAAGGCTGCAGGGCAGGGAGCAGCCTCCTCGTGGCTGCAGAGCCTCTGGAGCCTCCACCTCGCGGACAGCCTCTGCCGGCAGCGCGGCGGGGACAAGCGCGCGGGCGCATCTGCAGCTGGAAGCATCTGCACAGGCTGCTTTTCCTAAGAGTTTAGGTAGTCTGCAGGAAAGCCCCTGCACGAACCCAAGCAGACAAGAGTAGAGAAAAAACGTTCTTCCCCTCCCCAAAGCCTCAAGCACTTTCAAATAAAAAATACTTGCAGAGTCGGTTCAACTAGAACCGTTTGGAGGAAGAAAGAGATGAAAGCATTGAAAGAATAAATCCATATTTCCCAATATGTATCAGAATAAGCTGACGCAGATGGATCAACAATATCTCAAGCATCTGACTAACGATTTTGTGTCTAGACCTCCCATTTTACCAGATTCAATACCGAAAGGACTTGACACATAACTACCAGATGCAAGGTGAACCAAATACTAAGTATTCACAAGTGCAGGTCTGCGAGACCATCACAGCAAGAAAGCGAACCGCTTGTGGCAGAAGAGGCACCATTTTGCATCCAGCAGTAGATTCTGGCTCCTGCTCAACAGGAGACCAGCTGCTGGGCTTTTCTACTGCCCTGTAATGGAGGCCTTCTACCCCACAGTAGGATCTGCCACGATTTAGATCCATATAGCTACTTATTTTCCTTCTTGAAAGGCACATAGAACCAAACTTCACCAGCAGGTTTTGTGGAAGCAAAATAGATGGAAACATGAGGAAAAAAAAATGAGTATGTGCCAGCTGCTAAAGGATAATCTGAGCCTATTTAAGGCACCACATCTGCAAAACTACACAGAGCCAGACAATGTAAAAAGAGCCCTCACACTCCTACTGAAAAGCCTCATTCTCAGCAAAATGAAATTGGGCAATGATGGAAAAAAATGTGTTAAATATCAGAGCTCCCATCATTAAGAGCTCTAAAGGTAATAAATTAAACATTTGGGACCAAATCCTCAACTGCTTTAAGGGCATCTGAGCCCATTTACACCAACTGAGAAAACTTTCAAGACAGAAGAGCCTGCAAAACCCAGAACAGCTGTTTTTGTGCACTTACAACCAACCACCAGAACTGCTCCTGTGACACCAAGGGAAGCATCAGAGGACTCTGCTAAGTTCACTGAATGCAGCTTCATTACAAAGCAAGTGACAGAGCACACAGAACACTTTGGAAGGTGCCTGCTCACTTCTGCATGCGTCCAGGCATCACAGAATCAGTAAGATTGACTAACCATGCACTACTTAGGCATTCCACATCCTCCCCGTGCCGCGACCCTGCGAGAATGTCGCTGGTGATGCAGTATTTACTTGAGCCAAGGGCACATCTGACTCCTCCAAGGCCCCTTTCGCTCCTGCTCGTGCACACATTTTAACCAGCTTGGAAAGAGCAGAGAGAGCGTCGCAGGAGCAGTCGAGACAGAAGCTCTCCTATACAGCACTTCAACATACCAGCTCTCTGTTGCTTGGGAATTACTGCAATCTGTCACAAATTTAACACCCGCGTTCTTGGCTATGGGATTCACCAGGGAACTCTCTCTGTTTAAACCAGAGCTCACTCTTCAGCAAAGTTAGAGCAGGCTGCAACCACCTCTGCAGAGGAATCAACACAGGGCTTCAGCTGGCTCTTGTCTGCCTCTCGGCCACGCAGGTCTTGGCACCTCGACCTCCTGTCTCGGGCCATGGGTGATCCCAGAACACGGGAACGGAGTCTTCTCGTGTCTCTGCTCTTGGAATTGCTTCAGCACTTGGTTGAAAAGGCAGCGAACTTCAGAAACAGTAATTTAAGACAAAGATGGGGCCACCAACTAAAAGGAAGCTGAACGGATTTTTCTGAGAACTGCAGTTTTGTGAATCTCATTTTGAAAAGGAAATTAAAAAAGCAGGAGACTTTTGCTTTGTCTGCTTTAAATAAGATATTTCACTATAAAAGTGTTGAAACACTGCCTTTTCCTTCCTCATTCACTGGGACCACAACAAAACAGTCACTTTCACTGTGATCTGCTTCTGCGAAGGAGAGGCTGCAATACTGCTTTAAAGCGTATTACCTCTACTAAGAAACCTGGAGGTGCAACTTTCCACTTACTCAATTCATAGCTCTTTCATATGAAAATTCCATTTGGGATATTTAGTTTTTCTTTTACTAGAAACTGTTGGGACATTAGCGCTTTTGCAAGAAATGAGGAGCTGAAGTGATGAGAACCGAGGAGCTGAAGCGATGGGAACCGAGGCCCCCCGGAGAAGATAACGCCTGTTAGCAACTTTTTAATGAATTAGGCCAGCCATAACCAGATAAACGTCCGGGCGGCCCAGCAACAGAGCATCAGGAAAGAATGCCAGTCAGCTGCAAGCTAACTATGCATGGACACTATAGCCTAACCAATGGGAATGCTGTTGCTTAGCGCGTGTCTGCGTTTACGGGTGTTGGCATTGTATAAAGCTACATAGTAGACAATAGTAAAGCGAATTGAACCTGCTTCACATTGAAGTGTTGTTCATTCCGTCTCGCGGCGTGGGCCTCGGCAAGAAACAATAGACATCAAGCAGAAAAATAAACTGAAGGGATGCGAGCAATATTTAGCCTGTTTTTTGTAAAGCATCCAGGACACCAACAGATACTCAGCAAATGTCGCGCCTGAACTGCTGTGAACAAGCTGTGTTCTGTTGGGGTGAGGTTCTGAGAACTTCTCCCTAGACGATCAGAAATGCACTTTGAGGCTCTAATATTCTGAAAACTGTGTCTGTAAAAATAACATAATAAATTCCAAAAATGGTTCACTGACTCCAGAGAAAGCACACCCCATTTGTGAAGTGTCTTTCTTCTAGCAATCATTCCTGCAAATCAAAATGCTGTCTTTTTTTTTTTTTCTTCCTCGCATATGATTACTGGTAGTATTTCTGCAAGACAACCTGCACAAAAATCTGACTATGCTTAAGAACATTGAATACTTACGTGGCAATAATATTACTACAAGAAAACCTTTAAAAACAACCATTTCATTACTTGTACAGCCCACACAAGCTAAGACAGCTCTGTAAAACTGCTACAGTAAGTGCCAATGGTGATTTTTTTTTTTTAGTAAGGTAAACATCTGTCCATTAAGAACAGAATGGAAACTACAAAATCAACTTCACATGAGCTAACCACAACTACCCAGTGGTGGCAACAATTAGATTTTAAAGAGAGCCAAATACAAACCTGCACCCTAGAACAAAAGGCTCTTTAAGAATATTTAATACTACTCACATTGAAAACTTTAACATCTTTTCTACTTCTTATTTCTTCAACAAGATCCAGTGGTTTTCCCTTAGGTACTGGAATAGTCCCAAGTATCACAGTCCCCGAACCGCTCAGCATTTGACGAACGGCTTGAATGAAGGGCTGGCTGAAGAGTTCCATTTTACCAATCTCATCTATGACACAGATTTTTCTCTCTGCATCACTGCCAGGACTCACCTGTGAAAAAGTTCAGCAAAAGACTGTAACCACACTGAACTTAAAACAAATAAATGCAGTAACTTCTCATCAAAAAGACACCCTCCCAAAAGAAACCAATTCAACGTAAACACTGCAAGGACTCGCACAGTCAAAACTGCTGCTGGTGACTCATAAACCTGCCACTTCTATTTCAGCAAAGATTTTTTGCAAGATTAGGATTAGGAATTTTACTTTATGTTGATATATGTGAAGATACTCCCCATATATAAAGTTTATGCCTGAATTCAGCCCAGTCATCTTTTCAGTATGAAATGGAAGCAGCTCTGACTCTGCCGGCTGAGCCCCTTCGGGCACGCGCCAAGCCCTGCAAAAGGGAACAAACCCAGGCTGGGCTGTTTGGAGACTTTCCCTCTGTCTCCAGTACTTGCAGCACCACGATATAGTTTCAAGACGTCAAAACAGTTTGTCCAAGTGAAACAGCAAGTCAGGAGCCAAAAGTGTAAACAGAGGGATGGTGACATCTCCATAAACAAGTGAGTCCTTCACATTGCACCTTCCTTTCCTGGCTGATCTACAGCTTCGGCTCTTGCCACAAAACTGACATGAACATCAGATTTGAGAAGAGAACTTTACAGCAAAGCGAGCAAGGCAGCAGCTTGCAACACTGCAATAGGGAGTCTCCAGATCTGGCCAAAACCAGAAAACGAACAAGAAAAAACCCACATGAAGCCCCACAAAGGCAGCTTTTTTTTGGGGGGAGGGGGGGAGGACAGGAGGGGGAAAGAAGGGAAAAAAAAGAAAAATAAAATAAAACAAAGGGTGAAAAGGTCAAATACAGCAATCCTCTCGGTATGGCTAGTTATTCCAGTTATTCTCCTCCATCATGTCAGAATAATCATCTTTCTTCCATTTTATGCTCATTATATTACTTATTGCACCAGGATGGAGACAACTTGGGAAGTGAATGAACTATTCAACGGAAGAGAAGTGCACTACCCACCCTGGTTGGAGGAAAGTAACTGAGAATTGCACCCCGTTATTTAAAGATACAGGAAACAAATCAACTCAGGTCAGAAAGCAACTGTAAATCCATGAATAACTACCGATACCAACCATATCATACAGATCCTAAGAAAAAAAAAACTAAACGTTTTCCCTTGAAGACAAGTATTTGTTTGTGGGAAAACTTTGTAGCACGCATGCTAAAATCTTTTCAACCCACCCTGCTCACAGAGCAGTGAAATAAAAAGCCAATACGAATCACTAGGTCTCACATGGAGAAACAGAGCTTTCTGTTTTGAAAGAATCCCCAGTCCTGCATGGCAAAGGGTCTAGAGAGCTTCTCTAGGACCCATTCCTGTTCTCACTGCAGTCCAAGCCTTGAGAGCTGCACCTGCCCCAAGACTACATGGCACACGCCTGCTCCTGGCTTCCCTGAGCCACCCAGCCCCTACCCCTGGTCCTCCTGCCTTAATTCTTCATTTGTTTCATCTTACTGCAAGTCTGCCCTCTTCCTCTCACTCTCCTCCCTCCCATTTCTTACCACCTGCATGATCACATACCCCTCAAATCCACCAGAAGTGCTTTCAGTAAGAACGGTCAAGCACAACTGACCCTCACCAGCACTCTCTACTACTAAGGTTTGTGCTCGGTTTCACACAATTTAATGCAGCAATACAAGGACTCAGAGGACAGCCCATGCTTAATGAAGACTTGTTTATTTAAATTATCTACTCTTCCACTTTTACATTCCTTGGTAAAAAAACAAGGAACAGATCCTCAATTTCCTTCTTGCTCCCTGCACCTCTCTATTTTCTTGCTCTTTCAAAGCTCCTTACTCCCTGGCCCCTGGCCCATTGGGCTTCAACAGTGTAGAAACTCACTACAGGATTTTTCTAGTAGCACAACTCAGCAGCTGCTGCACACAGTTTGTAAGATGCTTCTGCCAACATCAGATCTATTCTTGTTTAATTTTGGAGGGGGAAATGTTAGGGTGGGCAAGAGGGGGAAAAAGGGAGGAAAAAAAAAATCTTAATAGCTCTACTATAATAACATGTTAGGGGAAGGACGGCAAAAAAGATTGCGTGGAAAGGAAGGAATCACATCGAATACATCACACTAATTCACTCTACAACAGCCAGCTGCTGTCTCTAATAAAAGTTTTAAATGAGGAAATACTGTCTGTGTTAGTGTGTAGTGTATACGTTAAACCAGACCCCCAATTTATACTATGTTGGGTTAAAGAATCTCACAATCACATGTTGTTGGCAAATTTTAACTTAGAGAATGTGCCTTGAGCACACAGTATTCAGAAAGAAAAAAAAAACAATAATTTAAAATAAAAAATAGGTCCCTTTTCTGTCACAGCCAAAGAACTCCTTGTAGTGCAGGCTAAGTTTCAAGTTACTGGACTGCTGTTAGCTATTAAAACGCTAACGGTCTGCAGGTACTCATACAGTAGCAATTAAAAATAATTCCTAGATTGAAGAAACAAATGTTGCTACTGGAAGAAAACAGGTATCAGCATGATAGAGGAAAAGGATTTTAAGAGGAAAAATAGCAGCAAAATCCTTTTTCTTGAACCTCTGATGCCTCCTGGTTCTGTGTGAGTAAAGCCAGCTGTACGTTTCACATTTGTCTTTCCTATGCAAAATGGTGGCTTCCTATCACCTGTCTTTCACTTCACGAGGACCTGCTCACAGAAGGATGTCAGATCAAGAATGAGGAGGGAAAGCAGGCTCTCAAACACCACTATAAGTAAAGAAAAACAGGTAAGTTTTGCCCATCCAGCTCCCTAAAGTCAATCAGAATCAGTCAAACCCCAGAAAGGTCATTTATTACCACCCAAAACTAGGGCCTATGAGGGCTCTTTAAGAACACTGCTCATCATAAAGCCTTCATCTTTCAGCAGCTTTAATGTAATACTCACATTTCTCAGTAAAGGAAGAACCAACTGCTCAAAGGAAGCAACGTCTACAACATATTGTCCAACTCGACAATCAGGTCTTGAAGCAGAGGAATCAGAACTGAATTTTAAGAAGAAACAAACAATTCCTCCTAAGCAACATGAATTTAGTGAGAATTTACTGCAGTCAATTAGAGTGGATTTTCGAAAGCCATTATCCTAATAAGTCGAATTCCCTTAATTCTTCTAAGAAAAGAAAATCTGCAAACCACACCCTAAGTCATACTGCAGATAGCACAGTCTACTTTCTAATGATAAATATACCTTAAGCTACTTTTGTACTATGCAAGCGTAAATTTGAACGACGTACCAAAGGGCAAGGGGATCTAAAAGTCAGAAGGTACCATACTGAAATCAAAATATGCGCCTGCAGTTCACACAGATATAAGAACAAGCTTTAAATTAAGTAACAGACACTGAAAACAGCGTCATTACAATAGCCTCAGCTCTCTGTAAGATGCAAAACCTTAAAACAATCTTGGGAAATTTCTTCAACAGTTTGCCCAGGCTGCATCACACTGTCCTGACAAACTCCCTCCATTGGCAGTATTTAAACTAGTTAGTCTGGCCAGCTCTGTCTGAATGAGGTGTCAATGTTACACCTGGCATGGAACAGGAGGCATGGAACGCTAAGTCGACAGAATGAGGTGTGACTGTGCGCCCCCCTGGCCTCTTGGTAGGGCTCTAAAGCCCTCATTTGCTTAAAACTCACTTGTGGGATTTGTAGGCCAGACAGGGGCTCATTAAAATAATGTTATATGACGTTTTCCTTGATTTTCAGTTTCTGTCCCCTTATATTAAGCCAATGGAAACAAAGTTTTCCTCCTAGCATTTTTTTTGAAGAAACAATCCTGCCTACTACAAGCTACTACTCACTATGTCCTAAAGAGACTTGATTCTTTATTAGAGCCAAGAGACTTCAGAAGAGAAAGGGCTCTGCAGCAAATCCCACATCTTGGGTATGAAACGCAGAGCAAGGGAGAACACCCTCTAGCACATTTCCAGCGTTTCCCTGTGCAAGAGTCCACACATAGCGCACAGATATCAACCAGAGCAGGAGAACTGAACAAGGAACCTGACCATGAAACCTTCAAGCGTGCTAAATACAACCTTATGGGGGAACAACAAACCCCTTACAGCAATTAAAACATGCGTACCTAACTCTAGATAAAGGACCTCGTTTTCCAGACAGAGTAACAACATCAAATCCTCTTCTTCTGCCATGTTCTCGGACTTCCTCTGTGTAAAATCCATCAAGGGGAACCCCTGTAGATTTTAGGGCTTGAGTAGCTTTCTGGATCAAAGTAGTCTTTCCAACTCCTAAAAAAAAGGGGAAGCAAAAAGCACACAATATTAAGCCTCTTTTACATTAAGAGTTCACTTTTAAACACCACAGCAATGATTTAACAGAAACATGGATTACTTTCTAAGCCTGGAAATTCTTTAAATGGTAAGAGAGGAGACAAAAGCATTTTTAAAATGCATTTTCTACTAACACTGTAACAGTTTATTAATCTTTAAGAAGTATGTCTGTAGCAAAGTCACAAGAGAGTGGTACAAACATCCCAGGCCGGCAGTGAACTTGCTTACTTAGATAGTGCTGAGCCCTGGGCAGGCTATAAAGCTCGACCCACCTCAGGCGAGAACAAGAATTATCCCCTCTTAAGAGTCAATCTGTTATACAGCTGATATCCAAGCTAGCTGCAAGTTACTCCCTCTCCCTTTCTATCACTGCTCTTGATTACTGTTAAAAAAACACAGCAGAATTCATTCCTTTTTAGATCATTAGGTCAAAATAGATTGAAAGCACAAGGAGCCTACCTTCCAAGGGCATTACGTACATTTAACTGCTACGGCTGTCCTAAAAACAAAAGGACTCAATACCCTCAAAATATTAGGACCTAAATGGCTAAAAATAATAATTTTAAAAAAATCCCAAAACAGGAGCAGGTTTCTAACACATGATAACTGAAACAAGAAAGGTTTTGACAGATGTATGGAAAACCTGATTCAGCAGGAGAACAATCCGGGGCTGGAACAAGTGGCCTAGAGAGGTGGTGCAGGCTCCATGCCTGGAGGTTTCCAAGACCAGACTAGATGAAATCCTGAGCAACCTGTCCTGACCTCACAGCAGGCCCTGTTTTAGACCTCCTGGTGTCCCATCACGTCTGAATTGCCCCATGATCCTGCAATCCACTCTCCTACCCCAAGACTTAAAGCCCTTCCTATCTGATGCCCCTTCGGCATTTTTTGGTACACCTCCTACTATGTGAATACTGGCCATCTTCCAAACATATTCCCTGTTCCCTTTTCTTTGACATTTTACAAGTATATCCCTTAACAATCTCCTTTTAAGCCCAACTTTATCTCCCCTCACAAAATCCAAAGTTATCAATTCATCAATTGCAGTCCTGTCAAAAAAAAAAAAAATCAGCTTTAGAAGGTAGAAAATATCCCACAGAATACAGCAGTAAATACCTGGAGACAAGGAGCACAAGGAGCAAGGCCAAATGCAAGGTGCCTGAAGAGGCTGACAAATCCTTTTCAAGAACACATACATACCTCATTCCTCGCTCAGTTTTAAGCTGATTTACAAACTATTTCCTCAAAAGTCAGTATCAACGATAACATCTTCTGCAGCTTCAAGGGCATCTAGTCAAACTCCTAAACAAACTTTTCATAATCGAGGGAAAAGGGATTCTGGGTGTTTGAGCAACAAGAAATGACACACGTGGCACCCTGGCTACCTACCGTCTTTCCCTGACCTGGCCTCTGCAATGGAACCAATTTAGATACAGGGATTTTTCCCATTCGGCCACCTTTATTTAGCACATTGCCAAAATAAGTGATTCAAGTGAAGCTTAAGCAGATTCCATGTTGAACACATATCCAGTTAAAACACTGCATTCAATTTCAGTTAAATGGACATAGATTAAGGCCTAGCTTCTGATTATTCAGGTGTATGCTGCAAAACCAAATCCAACAAAAAAGCTACAGGTACACTGCGTGAATTTTAAGTGTGTTGCATTTTAAGTGGATTGCAGACCAGAGAGGTCTGTTCTGCAAAAGGGTCCCCAAATGGCGGAGCAGGCCCACGGCTCTACTCCCAGAGCTCCACAGCGAGCTTGGCCATCGCAACAGCTGGGGCATTTATTAACCTCTCAGCTCAGCGCCACCCGCTCTGCGACCTCCCCGGCCACCAGGACCTGCTCGGGGCTCCCCAAAACGCGGCCGGGCCCCCCGGGACACCAATTACCACGCAGGCTGGAAGTGCCGAATCACTGCAGTTAGGGCACACAGCCAATAACCCCCAAAAAACTAACAGCGACTGCTGCTTAACGGAGGGGTTCGTCCTCCGGGAACCTCTCCCGCCCCAAGCCCGCGGGCAGCGCCCCTCGCCCCGCGGGCAGCGCCATTACCTGGCGGTCCCGTGAGGAAAACGTGCCTGGACATGGCGGCCGCCGCTCCCGCCCCGCGCCCGGCGGCGCCGCCGCCCTCGCTCCGCCCCGGCCCGGGCCCCGCGCCGCCCTCGCTGCTCCCCGCGGCCGCCGGAGGCGTTGGGCGCCGCGGGGGTCTCGCAGCGGGGCCCCCCGAGCCCTCGGCGCTGTCCGAGCGGGGTCTGAAGTGGGGGGTGCCCGGGACAGACGGTTGGGAGCAGCGGTGGGGCCGGCCCGGGTGATCAGCTAGAGACGGCTCGGGATTGAGGGGGGTGGCAAAAGGAGGTCTCTCTGCCTTGGAAAGTACGTAAAATAAAATAATACAAAATAAAGTGGTGCGACTGCGTGCCTGCATGGCTGCTGGGGCAAGCCAGGGAGCCCGGAGCCCTCAGTTTGGGTGGAGATACCCCGAAATTGGGGGTAGGACTGGTGGTGCTTGTCCCCGGGGGGCAGGACGGCCTGGTGTGCGGGCCTGACAAGGGTGTCACCTTCTCCATGCACCATGTCACGCTGAGGTGTCACCTCAACCGGCACCACAGCCCTGTGCTGGGAGCTGCGCAGGGTTAAACTGCTGCCCTCCGAGCTCCCTCCCCAAAGACTGCCTTATTTAAGATTTGGGATTAAGGGAGAAGGAAAAGAAAGCGGAAAAAATAATTTCCTCAATGTGGGTCAGCTTTTTCTTTTTGCTGGCAGCTTGACCTATTTAATTGCTGAATGTGTTACAGAAAGCTCTCCCTAGGGCTTCCATCCAGTGCAGTAAACAACATGCGATGCGGGAGGCAGCAAACCGCTCACGTAAAACACAACTGGCTTGTCTGATTCCTCCGTGCAGAGAGCAAGCGAAGGAGTTAAAATACTGGGTTTTTGCAAAGCTGACTGCACTGGGTCACAAATGGAAACATTTGGCGAGTTTAAGGACAGTCTCTGACAAACATTCCTCTGCATCCCAAAACACCACCTGCGTTTGGCCTTGTAATTTGCTTAGACTCAGGAGACAGGGATGTGTGCAAGTGCAGGAGTGAAGAAGAGGTTTTGTGCTGAGGACTGAGATGTGTTGGGTGAGGCTGGGTCCTGCCGCTGCAATATCCCCTCCTTTCCGTAAGCACCAAAGTGGACATCCAAAATGCTGAGCTGTCAAAAGGATACATCCTCAGCTTGTCAATAGTTTTCACTAAATGCTTCTCTTCGAGCTCAGTGCATCTTTTTCTCTTGCCCTTATTTTCAATGTGTTCTCGGGGCTTTAAGGTTTATTAATCATTTTCACAGTGGTAACAAGAGTATCCTCTTTCAGCCCCAGGAAATGCATAGATCAGCAAGAAGAGAGTACATCACAGCAGACAGGTATTTCCATAAATCAGAAAAAAGTACTTTTGATGTGTACATCATGCATGGCCACTCTTCCTTATATTGTTTTTGCACTTTTTAACAGGATGAGCAACCCTTTACTTAGTGATTCTGCATCTTTAAACGGACAGTATTTTCTTTGGGGTCAGCTAGAAGCGGGGGCTGTGTACAACATTAGGTCATCTAAAAGCACGAGGGATGCAATCAGCTATTTCACCGCATAATAAGAATACTTTGTGCTACCCCAGTTCTTGTTGCTGAGAAAGCAAAAGTCTCTCTTAGGCTCCAGTTACAGAAGGGTCAGCACTTTTACTAGGTGAGAGTTATCACTCCTACCTTTAGAAGGAGAAAACTGCAACAACGAACTGGTAAGAGATAGGGTTAAAAATTAGGTGTTTGGTCCTTAAAGTGGCATACAGAACCCAGACCTGATGCATAGCATCCCAAGAGAGTATGGAGGGAAAGGAAGGTGCCCTGCAGAGGTGACAGAACCAGCACAGCTTGCCCATAGGAAATGAAACATGGGAGAAGGATGCTTAGAAAGCCTCTCACCTCTAGGTCTGATGAATTGCTCTCAGGGTGGTTTCAGATGGACTTTATAAACAGAAACCTTTTACAGCTGCACTAATAATAATTACAGGCAAAGCACCTCATTATGTCATAGGCTACCATTTAATCACTAGGAGTCATGCAACCTCGAGGGGATTGAAATACATATTATCTATCTGCCAGGAGAATGCTCCTGTCACCAAATCTATATGGTATAGCCCCAAACTCAAGTTGATTCGGCCAGACAGAGCATGGTTAGGATGCTGATGTAGGAGAGAGAAGATCTAGTTTCTGCCCCTGTAGCAGCATTGTATAGTCATTGGGTATATCAGGGAAAATCAATATACTTTTTATTTATATGTATGTGAAGTGTGAGGCATGGTAAGAAACAAATTTACAAGCAGAGCAGGATTGTCAGGATTTCAGTTTACAGCATTTGTACCTCTAATTGTCCTAACTACTTTACTGGATCAGGCCGAAGTCCATTTTGGAGGGGACAGCATAACTTAGACATCGTGTTTGCCTATACTATTGATCTCACTGATTATCACATTTAAGTAATTTATCTTTCTCTTGAACAAAATGCCCTTATTCCTCATTGCACATGAGTAGCATTGAACTTATTAAATACTTTATTAAAAAAAGATTGACAACTCTGACATGGTTTGGCGGGGGAGAAGGAGGTAGGGAGAAAAAGAGGGAACAGTTTCCCTTATCTTCCAGAAATGAAAAGTAGATTTTCATAGCTTACTGTCAAGTACTTTGTTTTCTTTTCAGCAGTGATAAATTGTTGTAAAAAAAGAACCACAGAACAGAACTGTGTGTTTACTAGACTATTAAAACAAGAACAACACTTTGTAACTGGCTGCCTCACCCTTGCCCTGAACTTCCCACGCAGCATCTACAGTGATTGATTTTACAGGTAAGTTTTTTGGTATAATATTAAACTATTTCAGACTACTGGCTGGTTGCCCAGGCAGGCCACATAAAGAGACCCAGACAATGTTGTTTTATTCAACATACAATTTTACTAGGTTTTATAAATCAATTTTTCATTTTCAGAATTGCCTGAGGGGAGGTTTAGGGCTATCACTACTGTTTGACAGACCCTCTGATTTCTTGCACCATGCTCTCAGAGCCGTTTCATCCTGTCTTCTGATACACTTGACAGCAATTTCACTGCGTGGCTAAGGCTTTGGTCATGCAAACAAATGTATAAGTAAAGCAGTTGCAACAGCGGGGCATAAATTAAGTCAGCATTCCACATAGATTTCCATTGTAATTAGTACCATAAAATATTTTGTCTATCTAGGTCTGTCTATCTAGCTATCTATCTAGCTATCTGTCTAGCTCAAAATGCCAAAATAAAAAGAAGCAGTTACACTAGTTTTGCTTTTGCAGAGTTTTGCTACTGAAGGGACCTTATATGCTAAATCAATTTGAAGTTCTATATATATTCCGCAAAGATTTACGTTTGCTCCCTTTGCTCTAAAGATTACTCCTGATGTTTCTATTCTATAATCCAGTGATACAATAGTAGTTCAAGAAGCGTGAGCCAGAATCCAAGTTGTCTTCTGTGCTGTAATCTCCATGCAGCCGGCTTGCTCTCCTGGTTATGGGGTTTTTACATTCTTGTCTAGAGACGGGCTGGAATAGCAGAAACACCACACTGTCCACATACCTTGACTGCTTGTGGACTGTGCCAGTCTCTGCACTTAGGTGAGGGTCAGCTAAATTCAACTCATATTGAACTCAAAGGCCATGAGGGAAGTCTCATGTCTGGAAAAGGTCTCTGAAGTACAAATGGTAAGTTGTGAATCTCAGTTCTGAGTGACCTGTAGTGACCTTGGAAAGAGTTGCCAGTCATTGTTATAGACTGTTTGCTAAGCCTGGGGAAGATCCCATTTACTGCTAGATGTTCACTGGAAAAAAAAAAAAAAAAAAGAAAAGAAACTTGGATGCAGTCCTAAACCTTTATGTTGAATGGCGGGAAATTAATTAACTGCAAGTTTCCAGATCAGTGGTGAAGAAAAGAGGCCATTTATGATATTTATGGTATTTCCTAGAGGAGGAGCTGGAAGGAATAAAGGAGTAATCTAACATCTCTGACCCGCACCCTCAATTGGGCAGTAATTTACATTGCAGCACTGTGCTTCAAGGAAGGCACAGCACGTTGTCACAGTCTTGGTCCTTAGTTTTTTAAGTCTCAGGTTTCCTTTGGCATGGAAGAGAGAAATGTTTCTTTTTCTCTCCAAGAGATTTTTTTTTAATCCATGATATTCTGAGTTTCTACAGCACTTTGCTTATGTCAGGATAGAGGCACACTTTTTGTCTTGAGAGATTTAACTTTAGAGAGTTCCAAGTATCCTTTATTTTGCCATTGTTCTCACTTGCAAGGAAGACTCCTTGTTCTCATAAACAGTGCATTTAGCTATATGTCACTTGGCATCCAATAATATTTGTGATGGTATCCTTCTGTTTGATGCTGTTTTCCCATGGAGTAATCACTGAGTCAGCCGGTGCCTGGGAGCAAGCACTCAGTGTCTACAGTTTGTCGATCTTTAATCTAATACTTCCCAGAGAGATTAGCCATTAGGTACACACATTAGGTTCTGTCTCCTCTAGACAGAAATGGCAGTGCTCTCAGGATCGGTGATTTGTATAAAAGTTACCTGTCTGTCCATCTTTCACCTGTGGGTCATGGAGCTGAAATCTTTCATGTTCCACCATTTGTTGTGTTCCACAGAACAGAAGAAATTCCTGAAAATATTTCCTGAAAGTAGAGACAGAAAAAATAAGTTATGTCAGTTATTATAAACACTTTTATATGAAAGTGAGAATATATTTACGAAATTGGATTCGCTTTTGTAAAGAAACCTTCAAAGAGCTTAATTCTGCATCTGTAGCAGCATAGCATGTCATCTCCCAGAAATGTTTCTCTGTCAACCCATATGGTTATGTACCCTAACACTGCACACATATACACACACATACACTCACTCTCTCTCAAAAAAAAAGGCATGCCTAGAGGAACAATTGCTCCCCGCATAAATGCTTAAGCCCTTCAGAGTAATGTGTACTGTAAGGCAAGATGTACTGTAAGGCAATGTGTACTGTAAGGAGGAAAGAGGGTGCCGGAGCACGGGAACAGGCTGCCCAGAGAGGCTGTGGAGTCTCTGTCTCTGGAGATCTCCAAGGGCCGCTTGGACGCAGTCCTGTGCCACATGCTCTGGGTGACCCTGCGTGTGCAGGGGGTTGGACTAGATGATCCCTGGAGGTCCCATCCAACCTTAAGGATTCTATGATTCTATGAAAACCAGTTCAGTACACCTTAGATTAGTAATTGAACAGGATTTTTAAGATGAAAAGCAGGTGATGGAAGTGATGATATGGGACAGATCAGCAGTATAAAGCTATATATTTCTGTGCCCCACTGATTTTGTTGAAGCTTGCCCAAGGCTACAGGGTGCATCTATATGTCTCGTTAAATGACATAGTTCTCCTTACTAGTGGGACAAAGAAAAATACCATTAAAAGATGTTTCCTTCACCTGGTACCAAAAGATATTTCAAGATACAATGTCCTCCTGTAATTTGGAATCGGATCCATTGACTTAAAGTCACCGCAGTGTTAGTGGTGAGACTGAGAGGAATTCATCTTACATGACAGCAGTAAGTATTGCTCCAAAGAGTCAGACTGAGAGAGGAGGAAAGGAGCAAGGAGTTGACACAAAATAGCTGATTTGGTACTAAAGCATAAATTGCACAGCAGTTTTTCTAGATTGGATGAGTAACAAATTTAGGTCTTACCTAAAAAAAGAAAACAAAAGTCTGTCAGGGATAACAAGTCATGGTAAATTGTCCTTTTATGGAGTTTGCTTGTCCTCTACATTCGCTAAAAACTATTAAAAGTTTCTTGGGCAGAAGGTCTTGTGCATCTCCTATTTGTGGAAACAAAGCCCTATTTTCCTGTGTTGCTCTTCAGACTGAAGAACACCATGTACATGATGTTATTATTTGTTTTCTTCCTGAGACAAGAAATATGTTGGGCTAGTATGGTCTTAGTAGTTAATTTCTTAATTTGCTGATCACAGGCAGTCCAATACGAACCCCTCTCAGATCTAGCAGTCTCCTCAGAAGTCTTTGCCAGGGGGCAGCAGGCGCAGGGCTGCTCTGTGGGAGGAGGTGAACCTGGAGCTGGGGGTGACCATGGCCAGAAGGGCACTCTCCGTGACCAGAGCAGCACCTCTCTCTGTGAACACTGGCTGCTGGTAACAGCAGGGCCATGGAGAGGCCCAGGCAAGGTGAGGCGGTGAATCAGGTCCAGGGGCCATCCAGGGAGTCCAGTGAGGAGCAACAGAGACAGGAGTGGCGACAAAGCTAGAGCTTATCTCCAGTGGGTCCATCTAGAAGGCAGGGCTGGAGACAGAGCTACAGCACAGGTCCACGCCTATCCAGGACAAGGGCTGTGTGAGTGACAGACCAGAGATGGGACTGGAAACAGCTGGACCTGCAATGTAATTTGGGCGAGGAACGATGCTCCAGGGCTCACCTGAAATGGGGCCTGTGGCAGGGCTGTGTGGGGAGGCCCCTGTGGAGGCTCCTCAGGGCTTGTGAGGCTTTTTAGATTGCCTGGCCCTGTGTCACAGAGTTGTAGTTCTTGCTCTTTGATTAAAGCTGAGCATGTTTTCCCATGGATTTTAGCTTTGGTCCTAGGGAAGCAAAACTCCTGTGATTATGCTGCATGCATCTGTCTGTATTTCACACCACCTCTTAGGATTTTTGAACCTCCTGAGCAATTGCAGACAATTAGGCAGAGAGGAAAGACTGACAAATCTAGTACGTTACTATTTATTTTTCAAACCTGCATGTCTGGATAGAAGAGGAAGACCCCTCTCACTGAGGGGAAATATGCTGCATAAACAGAATCCGTATCAAACGAGAGAAAAGACAGAGCACGACCCAAAACATAAAGCCATAGGATACCAGATTTCATTGTTTCCATTCTCTGTTAAGCAGCTTGAGTGTTTGCTCCTCTCAGTGATCTTCCACCTCCCACTTCTTCAAAAAGAAAACAGCCTCCTTGAAATTGCTTGCCATTTTGCATGAGATCCTATTTGTTTAGTGGAGATAGCAAGGAGTATTCATTCTGCAAAAGAATGCATCTTGGTTAAGGGATTTTAAAAACAATTTTTCAATGCTGATCTGTTTTTTTTTTTTTTTAGATACTCGCCTGCAAATTTTGAATGGATTCTGCTGAATGCTAAATATCAAAGATGTCAGTGGGACAGCCTGTAAGTAAGAACAAAACTTTTAGCAACAGAGTAAAAAATAGATTGTATTCCTGGATTTTTCAATTGCTGTTTTTTAAGATATTCTTCCTCTTTTTTTTTTTTTTTTTTGGTCAAGAAAACATCATTCTTGTGATTGCTGGTTTTCATTCCAACATTCAGGTGGAATTCAGTTAATTATATTAGAGCATTTGGGCTGTATATATACAAGCATTTGGAGGCCATTTGCTTGGCCTCCATGATTCTCAAGAACTTCAGTAACATTCCTCATTCAGTAAGCACCACTAGCACATGAATGTTCAGCTCTCATAAAAGTCTAGTTGTTCGGCATAATGCAAATTTTAATTCTTCTTTAGAAGGGAACACTTTGCCTATTTGTGTAAGCACAATTCAAAACACTGTAATGGAAGTTACAAGCTGAATATTCATGTTCTAGCTCTTATATTGTTTAAAGAGGTAATTAGTCAACTACATCAGCATAAATAATAAAAAATAATGCATCTACCTAAAAAAAAAGTCTTTCAGGAACTGATCACAATGGATGAAGATCAGCTCTTCATGGCCACGTAATGCTTTTGCAAAATCGTTTTGTTTTATCAGCATGTGCACTGACTGTTACCCAGATTTTATAATCTACAATCAATCTGTCATTGAAGGGGGGGTGATTGCATATGTGACCAAGACGTGATGGTTTTCAGTAGAAAAAGGAAAGGCTTTGCTTGCTGCCTCACACATCAATTAAAATGATACTTTCAATTAATCATGTTTAATCTTGATTAATCAATTAATCAATCATGCTCAGTTTACAGGCAGGAATATACGCTTTGCTCTTTTGAATGACAGTTGGCAGAATGGTTGATACATGCTTCTCTGTTTCTCTTGTATCTTCTCCCTGGTTACAGTTTAAAAGAGATCCTGTACCCCTGCTCTTTTTATGACAACAGCACCTTTTCCAAAGAAGATTCAGTCACTAATAGTTATGTTTGTATTCTTTTTCTACCAAGAAAAGAACAAAGGATCTGAATTCTGCCTGCTAAATAAATTCCTCCTAGTGCCACCCGTGGTTTTGCCAAGCCACACTGAGCAAAGTCACAGAGAGTAAAAAAACAGTCTCTCTAGTGCTAAAATCTATATAAACCCTGGCACAACTGTCCATCATTTCCTGACTGAAGTGAAAAATAAAAGCCTCTTTTGGCATTAGCAGTTAATGGTACTGAAATTGCTGACTAGCCAGTTCAGCTCAATATCACTGGGAAAAAGTAACCTGAACAGTCAGATGGATAAAAACTATTTTTTAAATGATAAAAACATTTTCATAGTTACGATTTGTTTTAGTTACTGTTTTTATCATGTGTATTCTAGCTTAGGTGCATTTGTCATGGTACTGGTAATGTAGTTATGTTTAATTTCTCCTATAAACCCTTGCAGAGGGCTGTGTGTAATTCTGTTTCTGTCGTTACAAATTCTGATTCATTGGTTTACATTATTGTTCTGAAGTCTTAGTTGCCAGGAATAGTGGTTTGCCTCCTTGCCAGGAACTGAAGATTTGTTTTCTTCCCAGAAGAAAAGCTGTTATTTACGTGTTCATAATACATGCTTTCCCTGCATGATTGATATTTGGATTCATTTGCAGTTTAGGTGTTTTTCAAGTAAAAATCCTTCATGAGTGAAGGATCCATCCTTCATATTCTGAAGGGATTGGATTAACGTCAAATAGTATTAGTGTGGGTAGAAATATCATACCAAAATGGGTATAAATATCATATCAAAGGAATATATTTAACATTTAAGATGTAACAAAGGATGAATCCCTACCCTATGATCTTGTATCAGAGATTGTCCATCCTCCACCAAGCATCTGGTTTGTATTCAGCCTTACTACTGTTAGTTGTTACGGTGAGCCCATGGAGGAGCAAACACAGTGGTTTTTCCCTAGGAGTGGTGGAAGGCTACTTCCTTCCAGTTCCATTTGAGATACTTATTTTTGTGTAATGAAACTTCCCCATTCAGCATTAGTCCTATTCCTTAAGGCAAAAACTGGAAGTCAGTTTAATTGTGGGAAAGTACATTTTGGAAAGTAAAGTTAAAGGCGTTAATGGAGGCAGGACTAGGTTTGGGCTTTTCACCTCCTCGCTCCGTCAGCCCGCAGCAAGGGTTGGCTGCTCCGGAAGAGAAGGAGGAGCCGGCACCTTGCCAACAAGGAGCCAGGATACAGAGCAGCAGGTTCGGGTCAGAGACAGCCATCAAGGTCAGACTCAGTCCAGGGATCTCCCGGCAAGCCCAGTGGTGGCCCCAGGTTCAAGCTGGGAAGGTGGGACCACGGGTGCATCTCCGACTCGGGGAGACCCGGCTACAGCGCTGCACAGGCAGGGGCCGGTGCGAGTCCTCAGCCTCTGAGCAGCTCCTAAGGGAGAGGCCCTTGGTCCCAGCTTCACAACAGCTTTTGTCAGCAGTGCAGCCGGCCTGGGAGGCAGCCAGTGAGACTCCTCAGCCTTAGCCAGCTAAACTCATGCACGGGCAATGCACTCCAGGCCTTGACATCTTCTACCATGGAGTTGGCTTTCCTAGAGCAAAACGGGAGGTATAGTCCCTGCTTTAAGTGCCATCAGGGCCCTGCTGGCACCACCAGCCTTCCCTGTCCCTGCCTATGCCACCGCTCGGTCCCTCCCTGTCCATCCAGTAAGAATGCAGGGTGAAGCCTGAAATGAATTGCATTAAAGAGGGTAGTTGAACCTGGTAAGAAGTATTCTGTCTTTAAAATATGCGTCCATGTTTCTTGGTTAGAATCCTTATTTTATATCAGATGCAACTTAAAAGTCAGTGTTTTCCAGATATGGTGTCTAACATGTCAACTTCCACGTTTCAGAAACAGCCATTTCAGGTTCATCTGGCTGGTTGCTCATGATTTTGAGGGCAGCCCTTATAAGCACACTTCAAGAGAATCCACAGGAGGGCCAGAAGTTCCACGGGAGATTCAAATGTAAAATTTCAGTGACTAATATCATGATACATTTTAAAAGTTTCTCTATTTTGGATGCCAGTATTCTGACCAGACCATGGCTTTGATTATTTATGTTCTGTTTATTTCAAATTTCCTACTATGCTTCTTACCTGACTGTTATAGCACTTGCCACTGCCTGTCCTAATTCATTTTGGTTGTGGTGTATAACTCACATAGTGCAACATTTTTGTCTGGAGGAAGCAATTCACTGTGGAAGTTGGCAGGAGGGAGGACAGTTATTTCCATTGTATGAATACGGGCCATAAATGAATCCTTCAGGATGAAAGATGCTCTGTACGTGTAGGATCATTATCAGCATTGTTACAAAAGCCCAAACGCTGCTTGGAGAGTCTCAGACTGTTCTCATACTGGTAGTGCTGGTTCTTCAGTGCTTTTCCTGCTCTTCTTTCATCTTAATATTCTGGATTTTATTTAATGAGAGTAATTTGAGAATCTTCACTCCCTTAACTAACATTAGTCAACAGGAGCAGGTCCCAAAGTCTCTCCAGGAGGTGCCATTAGCTACAATAAAGGCTATATCAGTCAAAGACACATGTGGAAAATTACCAATATTTGAAGTGTTCTGCCTCTTAAGTGGGGTAAATCATTCCCCAAGGGAGGGATAACTATTTAGACGACAAGCCTAGTGAACAGTGGTACAAAGTGCACCCTGAGAATACCTGTCATTGATGGCTCAAATTACGATGATCAATAGGAAAGTTCTGGCGTATAGCTAAGCTCTATTAGAAGTGTGGGTATTGTACAGACACAAGCACATATCCATCTATCTATCTATATATATATATCTGGCATGTTGTTCTCTCACTAACTTGCTCTGTTCTCCATTGGCTCGTTTGCTAACTTGGGCATTTTTGTTATTTGCAGAGTTTTTGCTGTAGGGTCTGTGCTTCCTGTCCAGAAGCTAGAAACCCATTCCTTCCTGGTACCTGGAATCAAAGGAAAAGATGGGCCTCACCTTGGACTTGTTGCCTGCCTCAAGGGCTGGAAACTTGGGAGCTGGCACTTCCACCAGCAGCCCTGCTGTTGTCCTTGCCCAAGCCTGCGCCGGCATCCTCCGTGTAAGCCAATATCCTTGCTGCCCCGGGAGGGACTCTTCAGACCACAAGGATGATGTCTTCCCTCTCCCACCTGCTTTGGCTCAGGTGTCATAGTTTTGGTAAACTGTGTTTTGCTGATCTCAAAAATAAAGTAGTCTTCAGGTCAGTTTGTGTGCTGTGTCATCCACAATTTCTGTTTGCACTGTTTTTCATCCAAATTTTTCTCCGGAAGTCTTGCTGGGGGTGAAAAACTAAAGGTCTGGTACTTGTGGATTCTTTGGGCTTAACAGTGCATGTCTTTTCTGCTGTTCCTTCAAATGTTATTCATTGTGCAGTCCTTTGTACTTTACAGTTCTTTTCTTTGAAGTCTTTTATGTGGTTTACACAGTTTAATGTAATTGCTGTGTGCTTTTTCTGGTGGAACAGATAGAAACTTGATACTCTGGTTTTACAGATAGTTACAGAATAGCGTAGTTACACAGATGTGAATTGGCTTTTAGTCATGTGCTTTTAACAGTAGGTCTAAAGTTATTGTCTGTGTGAAAGCTACTAAAAAGATGTCATGTTTATCTTGGCTGTTGCCTTCATCCTGTGTAGTCCAATTCAGATAGCAACATTTAGTGTCTAGGTGGTGGTTTGCTGTAATTATCATGGCTCTCGATTTTTCTAGATAGCTATCTAGTTCTGAAGTAGGCTGTTGCTATTCTATTTTTTCACATGTGATTTTATGGCCAAAACCTCACTCAGGTTCACCTCAACATACCCATTGATCTAACAGAAGGTGTTGCACCTAACTGCAAACATTGCTTTCTCTTTCACTGTGGAATTGTTTACTTACTCTCTGTTCCTTGAATACTGAACGAGGAGCTCCAAACTCACCCATAAATTGTTATTAAATGCACAGCAATGAAAGACCCTTAGGAGGAGTCTTGCAACTGGTTTTTAGTTTTGTTGAGGAGACAAGGTAGAGCAGTTGGGTTGAGAAAGAAAACGTGCTTCCCTTTATCCAATCCAGTCTTCAGTTCAAGTAATCTTGGACCTTTCGCAAGTGGTAAAATCAAGAGGAGGGAAGGGAAGAAAGGCAAATAGCCTTCTTGTCCCTGCAGACTGTAGGATGGTGGTGGATCAATCTTCAGTCCAAACAAGTATCCATCATTTTAGATTGCTATGAAATGTTTTAACCTCTCAAATCTGAGGAAATATCTTACACAGGTTTGCTATCCTTTGCTGTCAAACTGAAATAGTATGCGAACTGCTTTATTAATCGTTTTTCACTATTTTTTTTTCCTACCAGAAAAGAAACAGGAAGTTAACAAACTAGCTGAACTTTGGGAGTTTTCTGTAACACACTGCTCTGATTTTCAGTTAATAGAGACAAAATGAGAGAAGGTAGAGATTTGTTCAAGTTATTTTGTCCTTTCCTGCTAGATATATTAGCTAATGGAAAAATCCAGAATTTAAATACTAACCATGCATGGCTGTGTATGTGTGCAGGTACTTCTATTACATGTTCTTTATACACAGACCTACGTTATAAAAGTATACTGACACTGCAAGCATTTCCCATAGGCTTATTTTCACTTGTGAATTAAGATCAGCTAAGTGTGTAATATTACCATCATTTTGAATCTATTTGCAGCACACAAAATAGTTCTGTCGGTGTGTCATTGTGATCAATTCACACTGTAGAACAACATCCCACTTGTTAATTTAACTAGTTCCATTTAGCTCTGAGTCCTCGTTAGAAGGAGTCCTTGTGGTTATTAAACAATAACCACGTTACAGAAGTATACACAAAAATAACCTCTGCTGTACTATGTTGGCAAATATGAGCACTAATGAGTGGTCTTCAGTATCTAGATAAGAGTCAGTTTGAAGTGTTAAAAAATTCTTCAAAAGTTTAAGTGAATTTCTAAATTAATTTAGCTCTTATTTGCAGTGTGTGGTTCAAACTGCTTTGTTATGATGATGCATGACAGAATTGTTAGCAGATAGAAAGGTTTTTGTCCCCTTTCTTAAGTCTGACTTGAATATGACATCTGTGTTCGCTTGTGGAATATATAAAGATGATTTGACTTGACGAACATTATCGTGTCAGGGGAAGGAAACCTTCATAATTTGCTGAATATAATCATCTACCTAAGAGAATTACAGTTTAAAATTTTGGAGGGTTTTACTGAAGTGAAAAATGAATGTTTACGGTAAAAGAAAAACAAACCACAAATAGTCAGATATACAATCAGATGAAATAAAATAGGAATAACTTCAGAGTTCTCCACTCCCTTCATGATGTTCTTAATAAAGCTCAGCCTGTGGACCTCGTACCCTGTTACACACACTCCATTTCCTAGTGTTAGCAGTGGAGGTGTTGCTCAAACAACATAAAAACAGCATGCAGGGCCCCCGGGCCTCTCTGTAGGTCACTCCTCTGTTCATCTCTCCTTCATTATCCAAATAAATATCTCAGCATTTTGCCTCTCGCCCACCTGGGTGCAGAATGTGGATGTCTCTTCCCCAGGTTGCAGCTCTCTGAAACAGCAGGCAACAGGGCACCGTAACCTTGTCTCAGTACATCCTGGAAGAATCTCCCTCATCTGAGAGGCTTGCAGTTCAGTTCCTCCTAATTCTTGAGATGAGTTCATTTAAACTTCTGTTGGTTATCCAGGAAAGTCCACTTACTAGTGAAGAGTTTTGGTTTTTAGCTAAGCCATTCCACATAAAAAGTTTCTGGTGTGCAGGTCAGGATTCAGCCAGAAATGCGATTATGTAAATTCAGGAAAATAATCCAGAATTTTTTAACTTTGTGGCAGTGTCTTTTGCCTGTTAAGTTTCATAGCAACATGTTTACTTTTATGCGGATGTGCATATTAGAGAATACATTTTTGACCACATTTTATTTTAAAGGTGACATTAATAATTGACTAACCTCATCATGATTTATGTTCTTTTGCCCTCATTCTTTCTCCAAAGCAAACAGCATTTAAGATGGCTTGATTTTTTTTTGAAAATGAATCAGCAAATTACATGTTCTGTTTTGTCTTTATCATACCCAGAGAATTAGTGTTCCGGTGTGTCAGTAATTCATTACGATGTATAAATTGGAATGAAGTCAGCACAGATCATGGAGAATAAGAGTGATGAAAGTGTTGATTATTCAATCTAGATTTCTGGACATAGAGCAGAATTAAAGAGTAAACTGAAGGGTTACTCAGGCTTTTCCTGTTTTGTCTGGATAATCCCAAAGTATTGCACACTTAAACAATTCAAGAGACTGAAAATGCTGCCCAAGCCCAATGGCACTTACTGTAAGCAGACTTTCAGCCCTTCCTCCGTAAAAACCTACCGGGCTGCCGTGTAGCTCTTACTGGAAAGCACAGTGTTCAGCTCTGCAGCTGAAGTTTCAGAGAGCTACATTTTACTGCTCTATTTATTGACTTCTTAGCATAAGAGTTTCTCAGTAATATGCTGAACCTAAACACATGCAATAAAACCCAAGGGAGGAAGCTTCTTTTTTTCCAAATGGTTTTCCATCTCCATAAAGTAGCTTTTCCTATACTATTTAACAGTTCAACATATATATATATATTTTTTTTTTTACATCTTCTCTGGCGAGAATGATGCACTGATTATCTCGTAGAAGCCACTGAAGTGATTTCTTAATCCTTTGAGGCTTCTTGTTCGATTGCTTCTCTACTCCATCTCTCCTCCACCAGCCAGGGAAAGGTGAAGGAGAGGAGTGCAAGTTGGCAGAACTTCCCTTGCGTAGAAGTGAGCAAAGCCAGGACCTACCGTTTATTTTGCAATAGTGCACTGGGTGCTTGTGGAATCCTGGAAGGATTCTAGCCTGTGCAATGATGGTGTCTTTAAACCGAGAGAGGAATGCAAACCGGCAGAGCTTCCTGTTACGGAAAATCGGTACTGGAATTCTCTGTGTGTCATGGATCGCAGTCTAAAAGAAGAACTGGAAACAAGAGATACTGAAAAAAAAATGACAGAGGAACAATAAATTCTACATACCCATTTGTCTTTTCCTTTCATATGAGAAGACAGAATTTACAAGACTAACTTTGACTTTCTTGTGGAATTATTTGCCAAAGAGATTCACTAAGTGTAGGTTATTAAAAGCAAAAAAAAAAAAAGAAAAAAAGCAACAATACTCTGTTCTTATGCACTCGTGTGATTTTGTAAGGTGTCTGGTTATAGCAAAGCTATTTCACTATGCTGTCCATAATGAAGATTGTAGTCATTTTCTCCTTTTATCTCTTATTTTCTAAATATCTTTTGCTCCTACTAAATTCCAAAACTTTTAATATTAAAATCCTCTGTGCATTTTGGGTGCTGATTGCAAATTGTAGTCACCAACATTACTTTGGGTAGTATCCTCAGTCCAAAGAAGAAGTGTGTATCTCTAGTTGTTTCTTAAAAAAAAAACGTATCTCAAAGAAGAGCTGTGAAGGGTGTGTGGAGGAAGAGCCTGCTGTACTACATTTGATGTTTTAGGGGAACTGTGGCATGTGTCTCATCAGTAGAAAAACTGATTTCCTCTGAGCCACTGACTGTTTTCTGTAAGGATATACAAGTCTGCTTACAGTGTTCTGAAGCTAAGAAAATACTACTGCCTCACCTAGAGGGTTAATTCTTGTCTGTAGCATGAAGAAAATACCAGGCCATTGCATGGAAGTTTGCAGATAATAAAAACCGGTGGAATTACAGGAACTGGCCAAGGCAGATCATTTAAGCCAAGCAGCCTGTATTGCGTTACGAACAGCATACATTGAAGCATGCCGCATGGAAGGAGGAAAGGCAGATCCTACTTACTGGATGCTGTTCCCTGAGAAAGAAAGCAAGCTTCTGAAGGGCTTTTCCCAGCGTAGTCCTGGGCCGGCTGGCAGAGGGAGGCCAGAGAGGGCTGGAGAAGCTCCCTCTGCCGCTGGGCAGCGCTGGGGAGCTCCCTGCAGGACTGACTTGGCCTGTCCTAGTACTAATACACTTAGGATGGGAGAGCTGAAAGAACAGTGACGTAAAAAAAAAATCATTAAGTCTCTCAAAATAAAAGGTAGGTTCTCAAATCGATCCGTTCAAGTGAGCCGAGGTGACTTAATATGCAGGGATAGGTTGTGTGGACAGGCAAAGTTTTAATGAGCTCTAACAGTGGAAATGGGCAAACTCACACTAAAAATAAGAGTGCTAGATTTTTAAATGGGATGGTAATTACCTTGGGGGACATAAAGACATGGTATGATTTTTCATCACTTACCTTAAGATATTAAGTCTGACTTAGTGACTGTGCACTTCTCCATACAATTAATTTAGACTGGAAGTTATTAAGGTGACTTGGGAATTACTGGCTGAGGGTGTCTGCTCTGGCTGGATCAGTGGGTTTTTTGCTAGTTTTTAACTTGCTTGTAATTGATCTACAGTCTGCAGAAAGTTCCAAGGTTCAATTTTAATGAAAGTACAAACTGCCCTTAAAATTTCGAGTCACTTAAACTGGTCTCATTGGGAACAGAATTACAGTCCCTCCTTGCAGTGCTTCCTCTCAGGCAGCCTTCCTTCTTTCAGCCCATCCTCACCTGTCTCCTCACTGGACCTGCTGTGAGAGCAGGCAGGACCCTACTTTCTTGCGCTCTGTCTGCAGCAGCTAAATGTGGCAGCTTCCCTGCTCCCTTTCGCCTCTGAAGACTAGCAGACTCCTACAAATTCTGCGGAGAGCTGCTGTGGTAGTGCTGGTGTGGCAGAAAAGAGAATCACACCTAAACCTCTTGAACTGTACACATTGCTGTAGAAGGATTGGATAAGGCTAGTTCAGGTTATTTAGTTCCTTCTGCAGCTGTAGCTTTCAGTCCACCTCTGTGAAGTATAAGAACATCTTTGCTTTTAAGCTTGCTGTAGCAAAACGGAAGGCAAGCATCACAGCTACTTCAAATATGTACAAGTTGCAGGGGTGAACTTAATGCAGGAGTCATGCAATTATCTCCCACTCCACAAGAGATGAGAACATATAGGACATGTTCTGCTCCGTGACACCTTTTGGATCGCACTGGAATAAGTGAGGGTACAGTGTGTCCTGCAGTGCCCTTCCCAGAGGTGGCTTTATGTCTAATAGGAAGCGACCTGTGTCATGTCTCAACAGTCCTACAGGGAGTGTCAGGGAAATCAAAGTCCCATTTAATTATGTAAAGGGAAGGCTTCTCCAAGGACTTGTGTTTTTCCTTTTTTTCCCTTTCTTTTACTTTCTCTCTACACTGCTTCAGTACTGCCCACTCTGCTGAAGAGATGCCATCCACAAGAAAAGCTCCTGAGCTTTTCATGGCAGAGTGCTGCAGAGAAAAAAAAAAAAAAAAAGGTCATCTTTGCTTCTCCAAACACCTTTAATTAATGGGTTCAAAGAAAGGTCTTCAGAGAAACTCGTGCTTTTCTGCTTAATTCTGTTCTGTTCAGCATTGTGTTATTTTAATCATCGTGTTTCATGACTGAAGGAATCATGCAAAAGAGGAGGAAATCATCCGTTTACCTTCGTAGGTGCAGTAACATCTGCTGTGTTTTTAAGTTAACCTCTGACTCCCTGGTGGTCGCCTCTGCAGCTGAAGATGGATATCTCCGTTCTGGGGTAATCCTGCTGTTTTCCCCCACAGCGGGCTCCCAGGCGGAGCGTGCCTGCTGTTCTCACAGGATGCATCCCTACCATGGCACCGGGCAATAAGTACGGCATGGAGGTGCCAAAGCTATAAACGACCTGAGCTGGTGTCATCTCTTCTGGAGATGGTATCTGTGGAGAGGGGCACAGTGCAGCCTTTCCAGAGCAACGTGGCTCCTGCAGCGCGGAGGGCGCGTGGCGCTGCGGACACGCTTGGGCTGCACCCGGGTGCAGAGCTGCTTGTGAGGGCTCTGCTCCCTCTCTGCTCTGCTGTGGACACGGGCCCTGAATGCCTGGACAGGGCCGACTTTGTCACAGAAAACACCTTGCTTATGACCACTCAGCTCTTCTAAGCCAAATCACTAGCACTTCATAATAAAAACAGTCAGCATGACACCCTCATTTTAAGACAATGAATACGTGTTAAGCATCCATAGCTTAATATTCAGCACCCTGCCTTTCACAAGGAGATGAAGCCTACAGCACAGAGACTGTACATATCATGATCTATCTCACTGAAGATTATTCCTGTTAGTAGAAACTGCCTGTCCTTAAATCAGAAGCTGTTACTGACAAAGGCCTGTGAAACTAGTCACAATACTCTGTTTTTTCTTATGAGCGTGCCGCGAGGATGTTAAGCTTCAGAAGACCTAACTTCCCTACTTTGGCATAGACAATTTCCAATTACTGCTCCTCGCTGTTCTAAGTTGCTGATGGAAGCAGTTTTTCTGTTTTGCTCTTTTATCTCCGTAGACAAAGTCCTTTTAGCTATACACACGGCTGTTGGAAAGTTCACACAATATTTTTTAGGTTTTCCACAATTTGGGAGCATGTATCACACTGCATATTTACTAGGCTGTATCATGGACAGCTTCTGCCTCACTATTTCAAGTTCAATATTTATTACATTAGCAAAGCTTTGAAGATGTAGACTAAAAAGAAACTGTTCCTAGGCCAGCATCCAAAGAAGGATCTGCTTAAATAAAACCAAAGATGATTGCCTGTAGATAACAAAGGAAGAGGAAAAAAGTATGAGAAGTATGACAGAAATTGCAGCTCCTGTTCTACTAATTGGGGAATTAACGGGGAATAACAATTCATTCTTGCTGTAAAAAACCTGGTGTTTTTTGTGGGGCAGGGGAGGTGTTTGTATTTTTCTTAATTTTTTTTCACTGTGAATCAATTTGCTAATTCTGGCTCCTTGCTATCTTAACAGCAACAGAACAGCTGCAAGACCCACTGCCAGTGTGGCCTTGGAGAGCTAGAGTGAGTTTTTCTATTGGGAGCAGACACTGTGTACCATGCTGTGTTCTCAGAATGAGTTTGGAAAATTTTTTCGGAAGTTCCATATCTCCTTGCATACTTTCTCCCCTCTCTCTTTGTCCAGAAGAAAGATCAGCGAAGGAATCTTTCACATCACTCTCAGTTGAGTGTGATAAGGCTCGATGAAACTGTAAGAAAGAGAAAAGGTGTCTTTTCTCAAGCCCTTTTTTAAGGTTGAGAAGGTTTGGGGGATTATGCCCACGTGCCCTCCTAACAACTACTGAGACTGGCCATCAGATTCAGGCAGATTGGCAGGAGGGCTTTGGTCTGGGCTGTCATAAACTTCAGGAGAAAGCAGATGAGGAGGGGAGCTAGAGAGGCTTTATTAGTGTGTCTCCACAAAGGGAAAAAAAAAGGGAAAAAAAAAAAAAAGCTGCAGCACAAATTTATGCCATTTTAGACACTAGACAGTAGATGAGGGAGAAAAATCGTATAATGCCCTAATGGCATAGGCAGCTCTGCTACCCTATTAGCTATCAGCAAACCCAACCATAAAAAAAGAGTCATAGAAAATAATTTGGTTAGCTTTACTGCCCATGCAATTGCTTGTTTACAGGCAGGCAACTGCTATGATTTGCTTTAGTGAGGATTCAGGGAACGCGAACAGGCATCTCCATTCATTCTGAGACTAGAGGGATCTGCCGATTTTTTTTTTTTTTTGAACAGCTTGTTTTTGTTGTTTCTGAGCTTACTGTTGCTTAATATTTACTCCTTTCTCCCGAGGTGTATTTATCCAACTTTGCACCTCCAATAGCTTCATTTCCCTGTAGGAGTTAAGCTTTATTTTCTCATCTGACATATTTGGGGGATGTGGAGGTGGCTCTCCCTTCCTGTGCCCTGGAGGGACCATCATATTGTCCATTCTGGGTCTCCTTATCAGCAGGGATTTGCAACCTTGCCAGATTGGTGAGTTCAAAAGCAAAATATTGTGAAGTGACAACCAATACTATGTCCTAAAGTCTTTGCCTTCAAAGCTGAGCAGATGTTCATAGAATCATAGAATGCTCAAGGTTGGAAGGGACCTCTAGAGATCATCTGGTCCAACCCCCCTGCACACGCAGGGTCACCTAGAGCACGTGGCACAGGACTGCGTCCAAGCAGGTTTTGAAGATCTCCAGAGAAGGAGACTCCACAACCTCTCTGGGCAGCCTGTTCCAGTGCTCTGTCACCCTCACTGTTAAAAAAAAATTTCCTTAAGTTCCTGTGGAACTTTTGGTGTTTCAGTTTGTGGCCATTACCTCTAGTTCTGTCGGTGGCCACCACTGAAAAGAGGCCAGCACCATCCTCCTCACTCCCTCCCTTGAGGTACTTATAGACACTGATTAGATCCCCTCAAATGTTTAGATCCCCTCAGATGTTTAAGGGCCTGTGTCAAGTTATGAGTCAGAAGACTCAAAAGAAAGGCGATAATACCTCTGAATATCGACTTTAAAAATAAACTACATCTGTTATTTAAAGTGGTACTGTAATTGTGAACCTGTGCCCCTGGGAGAAGCAGGAATGTTAGACAACTTGAAACTTGGCAGCACAAAAACTCCCAAAGACTCTGATGGAAAGAAAGGTGTAATGAGAAGGGAGGGGAAGAGCGCAGGAAGGGGGAGGCTGAGGTAGGAGGACGGTAATGCTGCCTCCCCATCAGCCGGTCCTGCTGGGTTGGTCATATCCAGGCCTCAGAGACATGCAAGGAAACTAAGAGAGAGTGTTTATGTGCAAGCCCCTGAGGAGGTGTCCTCAGTGGCACCATCAGGGTCCAACGGTGAGCAGAGATCTGGTTCCAAAGGAGTCCCTTAAATTTGTTTCCTGTGACACAGGAAGTTCCATCTCCATGGGAGGAAGAACTTCTTTCCTGTGAGGGGGACAGAGCCCTGGAACAGGCTGCCCAGAGAGGCTGTGGAGTCTCCTTCTCTGGAGATCTTCAAAACTCGCCTGGATGCCACCCTGTGCCATGTGCTCTAGGTGACCCTGCTGGAGCAGGGAGGTTGGACTAGATGACCTCTAGAGGTCCCTTCCAACCTCAACCATTCTGTAAGTCTGTGATTCTGTGACAGAACAACAACAGTTGCATCACATAAGCCTTTCCCATGGTTGGAGCACGACAAATTTCTGGCTTTACCTTGGGAGTTCTTTGGTACCCATTAACATGTGATATCACCCTGCCTTCCTTCAGCCACCACACTCCGGGGCTCTTGTTCCTTACTCAACAGGACATTTTGTTTTGTTTATTAGCATTTCTGTCACTTCATTTATTTTTTCTTTACAAAGACATTGAAAAGATGCTAAGAGGACGGACAGCTACCTGTAGAAAATGTGACTCCGAATGGAAACCAGATGCCTCTTGAAACTGGCATGGACAAAGCAAAATTTGTCAACAGTTATAAAATAAACGTCAAGGATAGGGAAATAACCATAAAATATTTCTTCAGAAAAGCGCAGTGTTGCAATAGGTAGTGTTCTGGTCAACCTACTGTACTGTAGATTGGTATTTTGATGACTGTCAGCAATTCTCTTGCAAAGACAATATTGGATCTGTGGTAGTTCTTACTGAAAATATATTTGCAGTTTAATATCAAGGGGTCAACTTGGCACATATAAGTATTAAAAATCCTGTTTGCTTCTTGATGCTATACAGGAATAATAGCCAATATTTATTTTTCTCCAACAAATTTTGATAAAGAAATACTATTTTCATAATGTCTTCTTTTTGTGGTGCTTTCTTCTCTTAATCGTCTTCTGGGCTTCTGGAGGTCAGTGCTGTGCATTGAGCTTGATTTGCACAAAAGTTCCTGGGGGCTGGTAAGTTCTGTTTCTCCACACAAATGTTCCTAATCACCTTGAAATGACGATAAATATCAGCTCGTAAATTAATTACTTGCATCTGCCTACCGATATTAGAGTCAGTTTGGTAGATGCCACCTGTGGGAGAGTTTTTATTCTTTTCTTCTGTGTGACAAATATGGGTAGATCATCCAAGACACTTCAAAGAACTGGCCAGGGAATTCCTTATTTTCCCCATGAAAAGATTTTGATAAATGAAAATGCTTGATTTTTATGAAAATCAAACAATCCTAAAAGGTCACAAATCCCTGAACTATTTAGGGATTTTCTTTAAGGGGGAAAAAAACCAGATCTTTTAATTAAAAGTTCTGCATTTTATTTTTTTACCAATGTAGCTTCTTTTAAAACAATTTTTCTTTTCATGGTGACTTCATCCAACTTCCATTTATGACCTCCTCCACATGAAAAAAAATGTATTTACGTATCTTGAGTATTTTATTAATATTATTTTAGAAGGTTATGCTGAAACATCTAGTTATTCTACAATTTTTGAAAAACTGGAATTTATTTGACCAAATCTTGCAAGTGAACAAAAAAAGAAATCTGTCCTTTGTCAGAGACTACACGTGGAAATTTTTAGACCAGGGTGCAAATGTTTCAGAAATCTGTACATTCCCAATACTTCTAAGACATCTAAAACAGGTACTGTCTCATTCTGTGGCATAAAATTTCCAAACCAGGACAATCAACTGGAAGCTTGAGTTATGCTGTGTAGCATCTCTGTGGGAGAATTTTATTCCTTCTCTATCAAAAAAAAGAAGTAAGCACAAATGTTGTGCTTCTATAACTGTGTGTTGTGAATGAAGTTTTATTGGAAGACCCTCTTCCTCAAAGCTCTAAGCTGAAAAATATGCAATGTTTTCTAAAAGGCCGGAGGCCTCTCTCTAAAGGGAAGCACCCTTATACTGAAGGTGGAGCAGGCTCAGTATAGCAGGGAATGCATTAGGTCACGTATATACTAAAGTAGCGTTTTTCAAATAGCAGAGCTTGTAGAAAGGCAGTCTTGGGTGGTTAGGAAAAAGTCTAGTTTTTTGAAACAATTTTTCACTACTAATAAATATTTGTGGAAAGCAGGGATTTGTTTGCTTTTGTTGCCAGCAGCTGTCCCTACTCCAGAGGAGGGGAGTCGGTGTTTGGACTCGTTGTCAGTGTTTACGGACGCTTCCCACCCCCTCAGCCTGGTGGGATTTAGCCGCTGCTCGGAGCTGGGGAAGCGCTGACCAACCTGGCAATAGCATCGCACGGAGGGAGTATGTATTGCTGCTAGCATGAAGACGGGTGAGCCCAAATAAAAATGCATGCCTGTAAAAAAAACTCATGTACCGAGGTCTTGGTGTGGCTAAATCCAGGACCCCTGGTGTCCTGGAGGCCTATAATGAGGCACTGTTTCCAGGGTCTTTCCCCAGCTCTGCTGGCTGGCTCTGAAGGAAAAGCTTTTGAGATAAATAAGGTGTAATAGATACAGGGCTTCTCGGTGAATCCAACCATTTTGTTTAGTCCATTCAGAACAGGACTCCGCACAGGCTGTGATAGACTGGAAGGAACGGCACAGTGGATTTTTGGTGTCTTTTTAAGTGAAATTGAGACAGAACAATCAGAACAATTTGACCTCTGAAGTCTTTCACTCTTTCGAGTCTGATATTAATGAAGCTCCCAAGAAGAATGTTTTCCCCTTTTCTGTCAAATTTTCACTTTCTTTATCCCCTCCTTGGCTCCCTGCTCTTTGTTCTCCACACCAAAAGCTCATTTATTTGTTTTCTTGCTGGCTGGAGCTGCTGGGGTTCACTTCCTTTCCATGCATTTTCTTCAAAAGCCTTGAAATGTCACATGGCTGTATGTCCTGCTGAGATGCTCTTGTCTTATTAATGTAACAATGGGTGTTTTTTAATGAGAAAACATGAAAGTGCCATGAGCCTGTCTCTGTGGCGCCCCAGACCGATCATGAGAAATTGATGAATTGTGTGAAGTCTGCAAAGACCTGGGAATTAATTTTAAGTCTGTTTGGGCAAATATTCACAAATAAAAAAAATGTTCTGTAGGAAATGGTTTAGCATACTCCAATAGTTCAGGGCTCCAAGCCTCAGGGCAACTTGAAACAGTATCCCCGGCATGATATGAATTCTCCTAAAATGATAAAGGCAGCTGATGTCACAGAATTTGGAACAGACATTAATTATTCTCACTGACTTTCACCTCTAAAGTTAAAAAATTGGGTCTCTGTGTATTCTCTGTCAAGAGCCACCAGATGCTCGCCTGGTGGGCTCCTGCTCTCCATTGCTGATCCTCATGGGAAGTGGCTGCGTTCAGAGGGGACCTGGCTCCTCAGGGATGCGCTGCTAACTCGGGTGCTGTGTGATTTATTTCCTTGCTTATGGGCTCAGGGCTTATGGGCAGTCCTCCCAACAGTGCTTTTGAAAATCTGGTAGGTGTTTGCTTTTAAATTTGGGGACCTCACTTTGGACTCTCCTAGTTGCTGCTCTAAGTGGATGTTTGCTTTGGCTTCGCTTTTTGTTCTGTGGTGCTTTTTATGTAAAAGGAGGGAGAGAGCAGGAGAGGAAAAACAAGCACTGGTGGGGTAGGCAGATGTCTAATTAAGAGGACTGGATTTTTCTCTGCTCTGCTCTGCTCTGTTTTTAAACAGATCTGCAGAGATCTGCCTGTGCATTTGCAGTTGTGCCACCTGAAGCAGACCTGCTGCAGCTCGCTGAAGGAATGGCTTGCTGTGTCCCACGTACAGACATTCTTCTCTTGGTTCTTTCTGCCCACCAGGCTCAGCTTGTGGGTGGCACTCAGTGAAGGGATGCGGTTAGTATCAGTAGGAGTCACAACATTTCAAGAACTGAGGCAAAATACTGAGGCCCGTAGATTTTAACAGGTTCAACTTTGGGTTAGCAGCAGGGTAGTTGTTTTGGCAAGGCTCTTCTGTGTTTTCTGAGTGCCTATGAAAGTGTATGATGCTGGGCAGGCAATATCACTACTCATTGCTGCCTGCATTACAATGAGGTTAAACTAAAGCCCATTTCCCGGACCCTCTCTGTGGTCCCAGGATGGTTACACGGGTTACATGATACCGTGGGGACTTGTGCTAGGCCGCAGCTGGGAATGTGCCCTCGAGAGCTGGCCACGGCCCCTGCCCAAGCACCTCCCGACTTGCAGTGTTGCCTCCCGGTGTCCCTGCAGCTGCAGCCCCTGCGGCAGCTCAGGCCATCGCCCGCCAGGCTGCCAGCCGTGTCCTGCCGTGCGGTCCCGAACAAGACGCGCGCAGCGGCGCCTCAGGGGCTGTGCTCTGCACAAGAGCGAGGCCTGTGCCCAGCGCCCGGCGTTCGCGGGGGCTGCGCCGTGTTAGCAGCTCTGCGGCCCAGAGCAGCTGTGAGGAGCGGGGCAGAGTCCCTCCCGCGCCGCCTGCGCAACGCTGCGTGCGGAAATGCACGGGGCTGCGCTGGGCCAGAGCGGAGCCCTCCGCCGCGGCATCCCGCATCCTGCAACAGCCAGATGTGCAAACCTGGACAAGAGTGTAAGAGCAGAGAGAGCCTGTAGCAATCCCTGCCCAGCATAATCTCCTAAGATTTAGTGATTTGGGGATAAGGTACTGCCTGAGACAGTGGCAGTATCTTTGCATTCAAGAGACCTTAATAGATTTTTCTTTGTGGATTTGCCCATTTTTGAACAGTCATTCCATTTTACGTGTATTTCTGTGTTAAGATGGTTTGTAGCTTAACCACATATTGTGTCGTCAAGGATCTCATTTGCTTTGAACTTGCCACTGGCTAATTTCATTTAATACCTGCTGCTATAAGTGGAATTTGCACTTTAAGACCCGATAATCCCTTGCTCTGCATAAGGCGAAGTATTGCAATGTGTGCTGCAGGGCAAACTGGGAATCACAGCACAGAGATTGCCCTGGCCCATGCTTTGTGAGAGCTCATCACACTGCCACTAAAACGCCTATACCATTGCAAGAAGAATTTCCAAACAATGATTCACTTTGTATTGTCCTGTACAACAATTCAAATCCTGAGACCTAGTGTAAAGCCTAGTGGGAGAGGTGTGAGAGAGGGATGGGGAGGAGGGTTGGGTTAAACCTTTGTCTTGATGTATGTTAAATGATGCTATCTAAAATCTATTTATAGTTAGGTCCAAAGTTCAGAAGAAAAGCAGTAGGAAAAAATACAGCATGAGGACTTCCCTTAAAACATATACATCAAAATATTGAATTTGATTGCTGATTAAAATAGGAACAGAAGAGGCAACAGTGGAGCTCAAGAAGGTCTGGATATATAAATTGATGGCAACAGATCTTTAAACTGTGTTCAGCAGCTGGGAACACCCAGTGTTAAAAGCTAACACATGCATATCTGCATATTGACACATGTTCTTTTTTAAAATCTGGCCTCCTGAGCTGGTGTTTTCATTGGCAGCAGGAAAATAAATTTAGCCTAACCTCTGATTTTCATTCCAGATAACATCTTACTTTCTCCAGCTGCCAGTAGTTACAAGGACGTCATGTGAGAGTAACAGCTTACCCTGGCCTTTCCGATCTCTGTGTCTCTAATTCTGATGAGCTGTTTCAGTCTCGGGCTCTGCACCTTCAGTTTCAGTGTCATCACCTGCATGAGTAAGGCTTATGTAAGTGAGATCTTTGTCAGGAAAACACTGCAGTTTGTTTGCTCAAAAAAACTTCTTTTAACTGCTATAAAATCATATCATTATTTCCATCTGCATCATATGTTATATGTGTGTATGTGTTTCTAAACCTTATTATGATCACCAGATCAGAGGCAAAACATTCAGGGACTTCCAGGATTAAGGTTTCATCGAGCCTAACTCCCATCCCTCCTTGCGCTATAAGTATCCACAGGTTTTGAAACAAATACAAGAACTGTTTGGATGGATTAATATACCAAAGTTTGGGGAGTTTCGGGGCTGATGGCAATATACAAAGCAAATGCAGAAACACTCACTTGAGTATTTCATCCAGTACTTTTTTGGAATGTCATCCCCGCCAGGAGAAGACTGAAAGGGACTGTTGCCACTAAACCACAACAAAAAATCTGCTCTAAGACCACAAAAATGGGACTGGAAGAGACTGCAAAAGCTCCTTGCATCTGCCCTCCTAATGGCCTAACCAGATGGTTGCCTAATGGCTGCTTAGAAGCCTCCACTGCTGGAGACTCCCCGGCTTCCCAGGCTTTGCGTGCTAACCTCGCCTTCCCATGAGGAAGATTTTCTAATGTCTGATTTGCAATCAAAGCCATTAGCTCTCTCCTATCTGCAGTAGGCATGGAGAAGAGTCGCTCCCCTGCTTTGCAGTGGCATTTTGCATATATGAAGCCTTGCAATCTCCCCCCACCTTCTTTTATTTCCAGATTAAATCTCTCCAATCCCTTTGATCATCCCTGCCACACACTTTCTCTAGATCATTTCCATGAGATTATCCAAACTGGATGCAGTAATCCAGACCATGTCCTACCAGCACTTTATGGAGCATGTTTGTTGTTTCATAAATTCCTTTTAGTTGATATATGAATTCCTGTTTATACAGCTTAGCATGACATTTAGCTTCATCCATCTCGTTGTGGCCTTTGGCTTTTTGTGTGTGTGCGTGTGTGAAAATGCTGTACTGTTGTGTGAAAATGCTGTACTGTAAGAGGAATGGCAAACCTTTGGCTGCGGAGCCTTGTGCAGTTTGCTGGTGGATCAGGTAGAGCTTCCCTGGATAGGGCCATTTTGGATAGCTGGAAGCATTCTCTGCAAACAGAGCCAGGCAAATGGTGCAGGCGTCAGAATTTGTCTCTTCAGACTGGAGTGTGGAGGACTTCTTTTCAACTTGGATCAAATCCTATGGTAGCTCTTAAGCAAACTGGGAAAATTCCTGCCAGCTGGAGGCTGCCAAGAAGTCCGCCTGGCTCCCACTGTAAGATAGGGCAGTGATTTTCCTGACCGTCCTTGCTGCAGCTGTAAACTCTGCCAAACACACTTCATCTGCAGTACTCGTGTTTAACTGCATGGGCAGCACTGCCAGAAATTGCCTAACCTGGAGAGACCGTCTTGCTGAGTTAAGCCTGTTGGGTAATACTGGGAAGGAGTAAAAGGGCCATCAAGCAAGTAATTGCTGAGCTCCATTTCTGTGACGCTTAACACAAATCTCTGTGAATGTGAAATTCCACCCAGTAAGCTCAGACACCGAGTACCAGGCGGGCAGGTTAGGAGCCAGCGCAGAAGCGTTGCAGAGCCCAGCGCGGAGCCCCTGAGGGCTGCCTGGCTTCCCAGCTCCAGGCACGGACGTGCAGCCGTGCCCAAGGGCTTCCCCACCGCTGCGGTGACTGAGTGAACAAACAGTGATAAGAGGCGCTTAAATATTGGACCTCAAACTGTGTTTTGACAGCTGTCGCTTGTGCTGTCTCCCCTCCCCAAGTTTATCTTTTAATTATATCATGTTGTCACACAGTGTTTCAACTGTCACCCTTGGCTGGTGGCAGAAAGGGAGAAATTCAGCCATGGCAGGAATAGAGGGGGCTTTTCCTTCCTGCCACAAAGTGGTGCTTGCTCCCCCCGACCTTGAATCGCTCTCCATAGTCAGTTATCAGGGCTAGAAAAAGAAATGGCCTGTCTAAGGATTAAGCAGGGGTTCGGGGCATTGCTAAACATGTGTTTTGTATGATGTTCCAGTCCTGCAGCAGAGGTATTTTTAGCCGAATCCTAGGCATATGGTGTAATTTGAAATCCCAAGTGTATTCTTCTTGGCTAAGGGGGGCCAAGCACTGGCTGCACGATGAGAAAAGTATAGTTGTAGCACTTGGGCAATTACTTAAGCTGTGTTCACATCTTTTCATAGCTGCTTGAGTGTTCCTGCAGATAGAAATTGTTCAAATAAACCCAGAGAACAAAATCAAGAGCCTTCAAGATTAATCTTCCTTCTCCGTGCAAACTGCTGGATGGGGGATGGAAGCAGTTTGCTTTTAACAACATATTTATGGAGGTTAGACCAGCCTGATGGGGCACTGCTCAATATCACACATCCTCAGTGGCAAATTCTGCAAGATCCCAATCTTGCACGTGTGTGGGGAAGCTTGGAAACGCTCTCCACAAGTGGGCTGCCTGCAGGAGAACAAAGAGTGAAATATAATGCAATTTTTAAATGACCTTGGAAAGTGAATTTCCTTTGGAAAATTCGTAATCAGGGATAAACTTATACTGATGCAAGTGTGTTGAGAAGGAGCAAAATATTGTATGCTATGGTAAATGTTATAGCTCGGATGCGTACACTCAGAGCATTGCAAGGTTTTCTAAATGCCAGACTTCTATACTTAAGGAAACTGGTTGGATTGCTGTCTAATGTGCACACTTAGTAATTTCTCTGATGTGCATCATGAGCAGAAATACGGGCACTTACGGCTGTGCTAACTCACCACAGCTGAACACTTGTTACCCATTCGAACCAGATTTTACTTTACGTTCTCCCCTCCCAAGTCCAGGAAAGGGAGAGGAAACGCCTCCCGTTATATATATGTATTTAAATAGGAGGAGAGGCAGCTCCACTCCATGCTCTCCCTCCTACCCGTGGCCGCCTGGCCAGGCCGCAGCCGGAGTGCGGCCTGCGCGTCCCGCTCGGGCCTGGCCCCGCTCGCGGCCTGCGGCGGCTGCGTGGACACCCCCGCTGAGGCGCCCGTGTCGCAGGGGCTGCTGCGGGCGCCGCCACTGCGGCATGTTGGCACGGGAGCCTCTGGGGTTCCCACCTGGCTGCGCACGGAGGGGCTGCTGCGGGCGCCGCCACTGCGGCATGTTGGCACGGGAGCCTCTGGGGTTCCCACCTGGCTGCGCACGGAGGGGCTGCTGCGGGCGCCGCCGCTGCGGCGCGTGGGCACGGGAGCCTCCGGGGTTCCCACCTGGCTGCGCACGAAGCTCCGCCGTGCAGTTCGTCACTGCTTTTCTTGTTTGTGCGCTAACACGTCCTTTCTCCCTTTGAAATAGTTTGGTGACACTTCTGAGATTGCAGACAAGAGAAATAACGACCCTTGTGTTCATGCCTGATCTGGCAAATTCTCTCTTTTTTTTTTTTTTCTTTTTTTTTCTTTTCTCTTTTGAAGGCATTGGTTTCAGTAGCAGATCGCTTACCCTATTCAAACACCCCTGCCATGGCAGGCCTCCCGTTCCTCTTCTGGACTGCACTCTCTCACCCACAGAGGGAGGAAACTCTAGATGACCGAGTATTCTCTGTTGAGAGCAAAAAATGTACCTGAAAGGGATTTTTTTTTTCCTTTCCTGGAGGGGATTGTCTGCAGGTCAGGTGGGTGGTTGGAAGGAATCACAAAGGAGAGAGTGAACAGCCAGTCTGGGGTCATCTTTTCTACCTCCCAGGTCTCTTCTTTCAAGTTTCCCAGTCTCACTGAAGTCAGATCTTTCAAGATCTTTCCTGAGAGCAAAAGGAGGCAGAAAGAGCACGTCTCCTGTTTCATTTTTTTCCCTTTGTCATCAGCCAAAAGCTGCCCAGACTTGGGCACCTGTGAGATTGTGAGGAGCCCTTTCGCTGCTCCTGTGCTTGGTCCTGCTCATCTTGCTCAGGTGCCTCCCTTTGGCAGAGAGGGGAAGCGTGTGACAGAGCAGGGGATGCAGCAGGGCGTCCACCCCTGGCCTGTGCAGGCTGTAAATCTGTGTAAATCTGTGTAAATCTGGGACCTCCCTGCAGCAAGAAACAAAATGCCAAGGCTCGGGAGCCCCTGCCCTCTCCTCTGTATAGTCCTGTAGTCCAGGACAGGCTCTCCTTTCTCCGGCTGGACTCGGTAGGGCACTATTTCCATCATGCTTTTCCACCCACTGCTTCACTGTCCCTCACGGTCCCAAGAAGTGACAGCGTCACCCTCCGATGTCCCTGCTGCTGGAGCTGCTCCTCTGTGCTGCAAGGGGGGAGCCCCCTTTCCAAGGGCTGTTTGCTGTGAACCTGGGAGATTCTGTAGGCTCATGAGGAATGTGGGGCAAAGCTCTCTCCCTTCTCATCTCTGCTTTTGTCTTGTCCTTTCTTCCAGTTTGCAGAGCCCTTTGCGCCTTCCCTTGCTATGTAGTGGGTAGGAACATTCGGCTTTTTGTAATCAAAAGCAGCTATAGGGGTCTCAGTGGGATTATTTTTACATGTAAGCATTGCACAAGTTCAACTACAGAAAAAGAGGCCAGTATTTTCTTTAACACATGCTGGTATAAAATAGGAACAGTTCCTCTGAAAGCTTAGAGACTAAAATGGCCTTGAATAAGACCCAAGGACTTCAGCTAAATTACAAAACTAAATCAGAATGAATGCTCTTTTATATCTGCTTCACAATGGTCCCTGGACTTAGTGAACCTGGATGTCAAATATATAGATAAGAATGATCTGTACTGGAGCAGAATAAAGGGCATATTCACTATCCCTAAGCTGTGAATTCAGTCTGTCCTTTGTCAAATTCTGCTGTGACTGCGTTTGAACAAGTTTAGGAGCAAAACTAGGTCTCAGTTTCTGAGGGGAGAAGATTGCAGGATAAATTCTCAGCTTGTCTTACTTGGTCTTACCCCTCTGCCAGTTACATGTCTCTCCTCTCCTTAAAAATGATGCTGTAATGCACTTCAGAAATTTTTGGTGCTGCAGCAACCTTCAGCACATGCCACACAGATCATCTCTGCTTTTTATAAAGGCTGTCAAGGTAGAGCCTCTATTAATGTTGTGAGCTTTGACTTGCAGGATACGAATCTGAAGAAGCTACAAAGAATTCCCAGTGCCTTTCAAAAAGCAGCGTGCAATCCTTTCATGCTTTACATACTGCAGGGTGCTTCGGAAGCGGGATTACGTGTAAATTTGAGTCCTTATGGCTGGGACACCTCAGGCAGTGCTAAGTGCAGGCAGGTTTCCTGGCAGAGTGAAGAGCTGGGGCCCGTAGCAACTTGTGAGAGACATTTGGGCAGGGGAGCAGTCCCGTGTGCCAGGAGCCAGCCCGTCGCAGCTCCGCTTGCAAGCGACTGGCACGGCCTTCCCCGTGGAGAAGGGGTAGCACCTCCTGCTGCCTTCCTGCCAGCACGCAGGAGCTCTCACTTAGGGAAGCAAAGCAGAGTCTTGCATGCCAGTCCCAAAAACCTACCAACCCTGACGGAGATGCGGAAAGGAGGACAGGCAAATCTGCATAGCTGCAGCCAAGAATAAAACTGCTCGCACTTCTGAAAGGGAGCGAATGTGGTGAGATGGAGGGAGCTGGTCTGTTCAGCTGGAGGACGCTCAGGGCATCCCATTGCTGCCTCCAGCGCGGGGGGCTGAAGGACGGAGCCAGGCTCTTCCCAGAGGTGCTCTGGGAAGGGACGTGCGGCATCGGTCCCACACTGCAGCGAGATGAACGCCAGCTCAGTGCAGGACAGAAATGTCACAGCGAGGAGGGTTCAGCAGGGGGACAGGTTGTCAGGGAAGACGTGAGATCTCCCTCCTGACAGTTACAACATGTGACTGGAGAAGGCCCTGGGCAAGCTGCTTTTGCTTTGAAGGTGCCCCTGCTCTGAGTGGGGCACTGGATGAGCTCCAGAGATCCCCTCCCACCTCGTTCTTCCCGATTCCATATCATTACATATATCTTAACTGTGGGAAAGACTGTGGCAAGTCACTGCTTACTCTGTTTGCCTCTGTATCCTTAGCTTCACAATAGAAATAGGAGTTCTTCCATGAAGAACATTGTACTTCCATGAACTTTATGCCCTTAATTCTTATTGTGTTTTTAAGGTCCAAGAGTACACTCGGGAGTATACAAGTCATAAGGAAAATGTCAGTCTTTTGGAAGGCAGAGACCTGAAAAAATGCAGGCCAGCACTTTAAATATTCCAACACTGCTATATTTTATTTTCTTGCCTAGATATAATAATATGTACCCCGCCCCCCCAAAAAAAGGTTTCTTTATGTAAGGAATTGAAATTATAAATCTATTTTTCATTTTACTGTCTTCTAGGTCTGCAGAAACACAAATGTTTTTTTTTTTAAGTTTAGATCAGCATCACTGGGAGCAGCGAGAAGAGTGCCATCTGGTTATTCCCAATAACGTCCACATGAGAATTGGCTTTAACTGATGTAGGAATGGCTCAGCATTGACTTATTCAGAGCTTATGGGCATTTGCGACGTGAGGCTGAGTTAAGGGCTCGTAATAGCCCTGCAGGTGGAAGGCAGTAGGCAGTATAGGACACCATATTCTGGTCACAGACATTGAGAGATGGTTCCATTTCCTAAAATGTCAGGGATGTCACAAAACATTCTTCTCTATAGTTACAACTGCCTCCTTCCCCATGGACCTTTCGCCCTTAGAAAAGGCAGAGCCTTTTTTCCCATAGTAACACTAGGAACAGTTTATTACCCTTCCCCAGGCAAAGCTTTCTCTTCATATGGCTACAGGAGAACGGTCAGCTCATGAATGAGCCGGTTGGTGGGAACATCTGCAGACGCTCTATAGTGGCAACAGTTAAGCTATTCTGCAGCTATTACCATATTAAATTAACTTACTGCGATGCTATTAATTAGAATTCATGTTCTAGAAATGAAGCAGCACAGCAATTACACTGATAGTTAATGACCTGTAAAAGTAAAATACAAAAATGGTAAATTTCCTCCTGTAATTAATTTAATGTTGGGAGATGGCGGGTCAGACTGCTCCCCAGCGTAGCTCCAGCTACTTCTTTAGTTTTGCAACATGAATGGTTATGATCCAAGCCACCCTGTATCTTGCAAGAGTAACTATTTGGCATCTGACAACAAAAGCTTTCTAACAGTTGTGCCAAAAACTAGAAATCATGCAAAGTTCAGCTGATCTCGCTGTGAAGTCTGAAACTTGATATGGTTTGGGGAGAAGGTTCAGGAGGGTTTGTTACTGAGATTGTCAGCTGACCCCCTGCAATGTGCATTTTAAAGGCAAGCCTCAGCAGTGACTACATTTTATCTAATATTTTAAGGCTCCTCCTTTACTTTCCTTCAGCCTCCTTCCTTGGCAAAAGTAATTGTAAGAGCTTTTGACTGAACATCTCCTACTGGATCCCTCAAACTATGGAAATCTCCTCAGAGGGCATCCTTGAAAACTGAATCAGATCTGTTGCTCCCCTCTGTGAGGGTGTCATAACATGAAAACCTCTCTGTCCTCAAGCCTTTGCAGCCATGCCAGCTTGATGGAGTATCTGCGCTTGGACATTTGCCATGCAGGAGGCTTGAAGCCTCACTGTTGCTCTTAAACACATCTTAAGGTTCAGGTGGGCTCAACGTGCCCAACTGCATCTGTATGCAAGCCCTGAGGCAGCCCTTGCCAGTTGCCTTGCACTGCCCTGCAGGTGGGAGCTCTGGATACTGCCCAGCCGCGAATCACAGCGCCGTGCAGTCAAATAAAGGAGAAGAAGCTGGAGCAGCTGAAATGCCGGTGGGTCTACGCAGGGAATGGGCAGTTCCTGTCCATGGGATATTGCCCAGCATGTGCTCAGTGCATAAAGTGACCCATGGGCTGTTGCTCTTGGCCTGAGGGAGGTCTGAGCCACAGCTTCTTCCAGCCCTCGTGGCTGTGGCCAAGCTGCAGTGCTACAAAAGGGACAGGAGCGACGCCTAGCACCCTAGGTCATAGCCCAGGGCATACAAAACATAGGGATATAACTCTTTCCCTTTGATCGGTTTCAAATTAATCTCAAATAAAAAGGCCCTGGCCCTGGTTGAGAAGCTGCTATACTTACCTTGGAATCTTCCATAATGATGCTTATTTTTAGTCTGGTTTTCTTCCTCTGATGAGGGAGGTGGAACTGTAGAAAGGTTTATAATTTATTTATTTCACTGGCAAGTCTGGATATTTATTTTTTTTAACTATCAAAATGTACACAGACTGAAAATCTACTTGGAGAACCCAGAGAAAAGGATTTTTTTAAAATTTCCTTATACTATGTGGGGCGGTGGCAGGAGTTTATTTCCATATTTATTACTATAGTACCTTAGGCATTTACCTTGAAAAAAAAATGGGCATAAAAGTCTAAAAGTTAGGAAAAATAGGATGGTAGGCTAAACTGCGAGCTAAATCTTGAGGTGTCTCTTCTTATGTGGTGCAGGTTCTTGTCTTCCTACTCTTCTCTTTACCTATGCCTACCCAGCTAGGCTTACTCTCAGCCTAACAGTCAAAACTGTTAAAAATAGTATCTCACTTAACAAGATCTTCTTGACTACAGCCTCCTTTGCATTTACTTTTCCAAGGATTCGTGTAAGGAGCTGGCTTTTTTATTTGTAATTGCAGTGAGTTCTTGATGGTCTATATGCCTAAGTGAAGCTACAGATACAAATTTGACATGACCCATGTGAAATGCCAGGAAAATATTTCTATTAAAATATCAAATGTTACTTAGCCCAAAGTGTTTTAAATAAGGCTTAATTCCTTTTGCCTCTTGACCAGACTATACTACCTTGTAATTTTAAAAATAGTTTTATATACATGAGCAGGGAATCATAGTCTTAGCAGACCGCCCTGGTTGTCTTCATAAACTTTTGAGGCAAGCTTTCATGCCTTCAGAACATATGTAATGTAAAAAGAAGTGGCAAGGCCTATGATTTATGTCTCTCTTCTTGAATTTCTATAAAAAGAGATGATGGGGTGTTGCAGAAATGGATTTATGCAGTGTATCTGGAGCTTTGTATCCCTTCAGACTAAGCTGTTACCAGAGCTGTTACGCTCTGGTATGAGTTTTGCTTAGCCTCCCTGTTGGAGGCTTAGCCTGGAAATTGGGCTGCAGTGGATTGAGAGATGGGAATTCTTGGTGGGGATCTCATATGGCTCAGTTTCCCCAGATTTGTGATTTGTAATATTAATTGCTGTTTTATGAAAATGGCAGTGTGCTTGCACAACTTTTCTTTCTGGCATGGATGGTAGATGTTCAGAATATATAATTTCTTCTCTTGCTCTGGAGGCTGCTTGTCTAAAGCGCTAGATACCTTGGAATTAATATGAATAATTGAATCTAAACTGATGCAGCAGATTTGTTTTTTGCAAACCTGTCGTTAACTGCTGTGTCCCTGACTGCAGGCAGCCTCCTGCATCAAACTGCTAAGTCCTACTGGGGAAAAGATGCCTCAGCTTCCACCATTTGTTCTCTGCATTTTGGCAGGATACAGAAAAATATTGGAAATTGCTGCCCCACACTGGGCCTGGGGACCTGTCCTCCTCGAGCAAGCCATGCAGTTTTCCTGCAACATGCTGGTTTTGATGATTAAACAGGATCATTGGTCTGTGAGAGATGAGCATGGGAAAGCGAAAGTCTGGAATCATTTTTCCTTGCTGGACACGTGAGGATTGAGCTCAAGGATCCCAGGCAGGCGGCAGCGCGTTGTGGATACCAGTTTCGGGTAGGCACCTTTCCGAAGCTCGCCCGAACCTCCCTGAGCGGCTGCTCTCCCCGTAGGGCTGGCGCTTCGACTGCCGGCGATAACAGCTGCATCGCTGCAAGGAGCCTGGTGAAGGGCAAAACATTTGCTAGCGGTTGCTATTTTCGGCCTTGCCAGAGTAAACAGAGCGCGAGGCACCTGCAGCCCTTTCTGTTAAGAAGTCAGCACAATCCGCGCGTCCCCGCGGGGCCGGTGCAGCAAGGGGCCGGGCGGGCACGCGCGAGGCCTTGGCCGATGCTCCCGGCGAGACGTGGGGGCCGCTGGGGATCAGTGGTGCCCCCCGGGCAGGGTGGAGGGTCTGCACGGGCACAGAGCCCTTTGAAGCTGCTAACGCAGCTCGGGACATCGCAGTGTGAGACTCGCACCGCTATAAACAAGAGAGCTAGCGAAAACAAACTGGCTGAGTTCACACAAAGGCTATGGCAGGAAAAAGGGAGACTTTTCTTTCTTTCAGTTCTCCCTACCTTTTTTCCAGCAATTCTGTACAACCAGATTTCAGGACTCCCAATCTCCAACCCTGGTTGTGTGGTAAGTTTTCACCCTGGAAACCAGTAGGCTGTGGGTTATGTAAACTAGACCCCGGATTTTCTGACACAAGAAAAACAGTCCTGAGTACATGGCAGAGCAGATGGCATTTAGGTAAGCTGTACTTGCAGGAACTGCCCTGTGCTGTTAGATGGCAAATGGCTACTGTCACCTCCATTCCTCTGTTTGGGTTAGCAGGAAGTTACTGAGAAAATACATGTCAATAAAGCAGTGCTGACACCATGGAGATGGAGAGGGTTAATCTGCAGTCCTGTGTCAGCCAGGGACAGCATTGCTCTTCTGCAGCTCATGGCCTGCAAGGCAGCGCAACATTCACACTGCAGAGGTGCTTCCCAATGGTGTTCATGGCAGCTGGGCTCCATCATCCCATGTTTTTTTGCAAGTATAAATGTATGGATGGGTATAAAACCCTTGAGATTGTGTTGCTGTATGGGGCATATGCCCAGGGGAAGTTCATCCTTTCACTTGGTCCCTCATAATCTGCCCCCTTTCGCACTGTAACCCTTCTGCCTTGGTGTACAGCAGGTTATGTGAGGGTTATTCCTGGACCGCATTTTGCACTGTTATTGTTATCCCTGCCACTTCTGAAGAAGAACAGGATCTGAGTGTGGAGAATATCCTGGTAAAAAAAGCAGTATTTAATTGTGTTGGTATAAAACAGAAATAGTACAAGCCAGACTTTCCAGGTCAATGAATGAATATTTATCGTTTGAAAAGTCTATTGTGAATAGGAAGAAGCTGAAAACTTGTCACTGATAAATGTGCTATATTATCTCTAAATTGGGGGCATCTCAGGGAAAAGTGACTGCCCTTCTTTTGTGCCTAAAAGGGCCTCACAGGGGGCTAAAAGAGTGTGGAAAGACTATATTCAGACCGTTTGTAGAACAAGTGCTAACAGACAGAAAAGTACAGATACCTTAAAACTCTGCCTATCTCTTTTCCTCTTCAATCAGTCTTCCCACACTTCCCGGCTGGATGGAGCACTGGGGGGGCCTTGTGATGGAAACACCTGGGCAGGGAGCCTCCTTGTGACCACCAGCCGCTCCAAAAACAAAGTTTTTTTCCAGCAGGCCATCAGAAACTCTTCACTTGCTTGGCTTATCGTATAAACAAGCTGTTTGTATCCCTCAAGAGAGCTCGTGGGGAAGAAACATCCTTTTTGCTTTGTATGTTGCTGTCAGTGCTGGAGTGGGGACCTAAGATAGGAATCAATCTTCTGGAAAAATGAAACTCTTTTGGCACCCTGAAGATGGACAGGGGGTCGTTGGTCATCAGCCAAGAAGTGTAGGAAAGATGCTGATTCCAGACTCCTGGCCTGTCTTTGTGCACATTCAGGAGCCCTCCATATGGCAGTCTCAAGCTCTGAAATTCACTGCAGTGTCATTGGAAATACAGACTAACAGGTGGTATGTGTAGGTTGCTGAGAACAATAAAAAACACTTAAAAGACCCCATTTTCAATCTGATAATTCTTCTTTGGTGACCTGGGGTGTGTTGACCTTCAAGATAAAAGCATCTGCAGTGTTACAAACCCAGTTATCCTGACTTGAATTCCTTTTGGAAGCAAGGTGTGTGGTGTGCACCTTTATCTTCTCCATCTCTCCTGCTGAAAGGAGGGCTCTGTTTTCACCACAGACCGTTGAGGGGGAAAAAAGGAGAAGTCAGAAGGATCAGAAAGGTCCCATGTGGGCTTTCCCACAGAGATAAAAGGATGGGCTAAAGCAGTCTGGGATGCAGCTGGCTGAAATGACTGCTTTAGCACTGCAGGGATCAGCAACATATTTTTAAGCATATGTCACTGGGCACATACATCAGCAGAGGCTGAGAGTATAGTGAGGCAGCGAGGAAGAGTATGTGTGTCCATTTTATTTATATGTTTATTTTATCGACCCTTTAGTTAGACCCAGTACAGCCACTCTGTAAAGTACTAGATAAACAGCTTTTAAAACTTGGCATATCATTATTTAACTAAGCGGTTAGTTCTCAGAGGAAAGGTCTTTTCAGCTTATCTTTGAACGACAGGACTTCATTGTACTCTGGCTCTGTGATAAATTTCCCAGTTTGCCCTCTGTTGAAGGGAGATCTGTTCCATAATTTAAAGCTTCTTACTCTTGATTTTTTTCCTCTTCCCTGAGGTCTAACACCTTTAAATATGATACAGCCAGAGAAAAATATAGCCTTAATCTAACAATAGTTGACTTAAAAATAAATCTAATATTAGAAGCGAGATATAACCTGGAAAAAAAAATGGATAGGAGATTGTTCTAGGTGTTGAAAACTTGTACAGTGAAAAATACATTTATTTAAAAAGTGCAACCAGCAATGGGAATCCTGATCTTGGGTCTGGCTTCTGGAGCTTATGGAGAAGTGGGGCTGATGACCCCAACTGCTAAAGGCAGGGGTTGGGAGGATGACAAATTCTCTGTGTTGCTTCCAGGATCCAAGGATTTGCTCTTGGTATTCAGAGTCTCTTCAGCTGATAATTCTGATAGGTCCAGTTAGAAGTCAACAAGAAGCCAGTGCACCTGCGCCCTGCCAAAGCACACGAGGCATCCTCGTGTCTGAGGGACTCTTACTGCAGCCAAGAAGTGTCACCCTTAAGCTCTTGGGAAATCTTTGTAATAGAATTTTGTTCTTTTGTTTGCAAGTTGCAAATTCACTTTTTTGATAATACATTCAAGCCTGAATAATTTAATGCGTGCAGTATTCAAAACTGTGTATCTGTGCTTAAAGTAGTTGTTACTGAAATCCCAAACCACCTGCACAAGCTGATTTGGCTCTTTCTCCTTTTGAGAACAGAAACCAAATTTAAAGTCAAAATCTAATTTCTTATCACAGATCATGCAAAGAAGTGTATAACACAACCATTCTGCCCTGTGCCAGGAGCTGTGGAATAGCTTTCCGTAGGAAAAGTGTTGAGGAAAAACTCGATTATATTCTTACATCATATCTAAGGATTATCCATGATCACTGAAATGAAACTGAACTAGAAAAGGCAAACTACATTTATGGGTGGTTCTGTCTCTCTCTCTCTCTCTTTTTTTTTAATAAGAAATGGACTAATAATGTTTTGGGGCAAAGCTAAAATAAAACCAGAGGTTCCTAGCTTGATAGTTATGCATGTAAGCTTGTATTTAATGGATATATTTTGGTTGGTTAGAGCAAAATGAATTCTAAATAAAGAAATTAAAGAACTATCTGCATGATAGATCTTTCTAAAAATCCAATTTAAAAACAAGCTTCAGAATGATTTATTAAGCATACCAAACCTGGAGTCATGCGTTAGCAATGAAGCAAAGCTTTGTTCTGGCATAGCAAATTATTTGGGACCATCTCTGCTACATTATAGTTATTCCTCTTACAAACACCAGGCATTACTGTGTAATTCGGGGGTTATTAAAACCAAAAGATCCCCAAATACTCTCTCCCAGCACCCCAGTTAGTCATCTCGTCTGATAGTCTCAGTGATTCCACCAATGTTTGCTGGGAAATAATACAGACTCACTTTTGGCTCTGATTGGGTCATCTGCCACTCAAATTACACTCCTCATGGTGTTCGGTGCATGGCAGTTTGCCAGTTAGCAAATTGAAAGAAAAGGTTTCTTAGAAAAGGTTTTTTAGGTATGAAGGTGACAATTGAATCATCAAAATGGATGAACTGGAAACTCAAAAGTTTTGCGTGGCTGTCTTCTGCGTGAAGTGTATGATTCAGCACTGACTTGGATCCAGAGGATGCTACACCTATAGGAGCTTTCTATTTGGGGGAAATGTAACCTGAGCCCAGCTGAAAATTTAGCAAGCACTTGAACAAATTTGGAAAGAGGAGGCATAAATGTTGGCAGGAATGTAAAATGGGATTAAGGGATATATGAGTGGAAGGAAGCAGTGGAGAGGGAATTAAGGCAAAGATGAAGGAAATTAGTACTGGATAAAGGGAAGAAAAATGCTAGAGGCTTCAGGTTCATGAAAGGACGTGAAGATCTGAGCTAGTGGGATGCGGAGGCCTGGAAGTACATTTCAGCTCCATCACGTCCTTGTTGTTGACATTTATGTGAAGACCTGCAATATCTCTGCCCTTCCAACTATGTCCGAGACCATCTTTGTGCTCTCCTAGGAAAGCTGAGATCTGGAGGGTCCCTGCCAGGCCCTGCAAGGTCATTTCTACATGATGCCCTTCCTTAGAGAAAGGGCACTTGTAGCTCTCCTAAAGCGCAGGCTGCGATCTGCCCAGGCTTGAGGAGGGAAGAAGGAGCTGTGCCCTCTACCCAGGCGCACACCAAGGAGCCAGCTTTGTAGGCACCTGAGCCCTCTTGCCTGCCCTCTCTGTACAAAGCTGGGGGCATCCAGCCCAGCCTCTCAGTGCAGTGAGCAAATAGCAAGCCGCTTACCAAGTTAATCCAAAAATACCACGTCAAGAAGATGGCGAGGGATGGCACGTGCTTGATGTTGGTCGCAGATTCCCACGAGGGTGCGTCGCTCCGCTCTGCAGAACGCTTTGTGTGTCCAGCATGGTCTCCAGGCCTACACGCTTAATACAGCAAACAGAGCAGGCCAAGGTTCGACTCCCTGGCCACAGCCCAGTGGCAGATTGTTTCCATATGGTCAAATGCTTGGCTTGCGAGACAGGGAAGGTTTTGTCCAGACTGTTTTGGGGAGCCCGCTCCATCGGGCAGCGCGAGCCTGTGCGTGTGTTGTGGGGCTGGTGGTGCAGGATAAGCCCAGCTGGGAAGGCGCAGGCTGTTAGACATCGTAGACGACCGTGTGTCAGGGACAGGCTGTGCTCTGCACCCGCTTAGTTTACTATAGAATCATAGAGTTATTATGGTTGGAAAAGACCTTTAAGATCATCGAGTCCAACCGTAAACCCTTCGACACCATGCCTGTTAAACCATGTCCCTAAGTGCCTCATCTACACATTTCTTGAACACTGCCAAGGACAGTGACTTCACCACTTTCCTGGGCAGCCTCTTCCAATGCTTGGCTACTCTTTCCATGTAGATACTCTTCCTAATGTCTCACCTGAATCTCCTGGTTCAACCTGAGGCCATTTCCTCTTGTCCTGTCTGTAGTTATTCTGGAGAAGAGATTGACCCCCGCCTCACTACAGCCTCCTTTCAGGTAGTTGTAGAGAGCACTGAGGTATCCCCTGAGCCTCCTCTTCTCCAGACTGAACAACCCCAGCTCCCTCAGCTGCTCCTCACAAGGTCTGCGTTCCAGCCCCTTCACCAGCTTCATTGCCCTTCTTTGGATGCACTCCAGCACCTCCAGGTCTGCCTTGTAGAAAATGTCTGTCTTGTTATTTTGGCATCACCTGAGTACCTGTACATCACTGTAAATACCTGGATTTCTTTCTGATTCAGGCTTTGCTTCTGTCTTCAGCAAGTACCATACGCCATTTCCAGCCCATGTAATGGAAATGCAACTTCTATTCTGATTCATGGAAATACCTACTCTGCGCTAGAGCATCCTGGCCCATTTGTCTTGTTAGTGATGTTGTGTAACAGCCCAGTCATCCTGTTGAGGCAAACTTGTTCTCAGACTTGAATGAGTCTGGTCATGCTGCTGTGGCTTAATGCTATTTCACTGTCAAGTTTCAGGGCGTTCTGGGGAGTCTGTCTTAATGAGCACATTAATTTCAATACTTTGGTGATAGTGAGTGAAAATGCGTAAGAGACTCATCTCAAATCTTTAATTGAGATGAGTCTTTTAAGAGACTCATCTCAAATGAGGCTAAAGAACTCCTTTTGATTTCTTTGGCCTCATTTGTATTTTTTTTCACTCTGATCTATTAGAATTGTTTGCTTATAGACATAAGCCACCAAGGTACGTTGTGTTTACTTACTCATCATTTGTTTTTCTGAACATACTGTCCTTACTACTGATTACCCGTATATTGTCTCACTGATGTTCTCCTTTTGAAATCCAGAATGAAAATACTGTAACAAATAGTCACATAAACAGTCTGTAAGTGCTTGGAAGATAACGAGGAAATGAGTAATAGCCAGCATGGCTTTGTCAAGAACAAATCCTATCAGTCAGACTCATCTATTTTTTTTTTCAATGACACTGTAACAGGCTGTTTGGGTAGGGGAGAAGCAGTAGACGTCAAAGGGAGAATGGGTAGATGTTGTGTGTCTTGATGTTAGGATGCTCTGGCATTCCTACCAGCACCTGAGGAACATGCAATGGATGGGAAATTTTTAATGTGTTTGGCTTTAATGTGGTGTTCTTAGTGAAATAGCTAGTAGTTAGGAATTGTAAGAGTCTGTAAGGAGTCTGCACAAGTTGAATATTTTTGTTAGCAGCTAACTGATAGAAGAGGGAGGATGTGTATTACGCCTATAGATAGTACACAGGGAGGGATGGGAAGGCATGTGAGCTTGTTCTTTCATTCTACTAGGACTGGGAACATTTCATCTCAAGTGGCTGTGCCTAGCTTGGGGTACAGTATTTCAAGGAAGATGTGGGTCTAATTGGAGAGCAATAAGAATGACTAGAAAACAGAGACCTCGGAAGGAAGGCTGAAAGAACTGTGGTTGCACAGTGTGGAGAAAAGAAACTAAGAGAAAAGGTAAATCTTAAGATACAGAAAGCTGCCTTAAAGAGGAAGGGAATAATTTATCCCTTCTGTCTGTAGTGGATAAGAAGGGAAGTAATGGACTTAAATAGCATAGGGGACACTGAAGTTAGGTACGGGAAAAGCTTTTAAGAGTCATGATAATTAAACACTAAAATATGTTGCCTGGGGAAGTTGCAGAGTCTGTGTTACTGGGGGCTTTTAAGAACAAGCTAGACAAAAATCTGTCAGAAGTGATGTAGTTGCAAGCGGACTTTTGCCTAAGGGCACAGGGTTGAGTTTGGTGAAATCTTTAATTCTTTCCAGCACTATCTTCTGTAGTCCTGTGTGTCACTACTGAATCCAGCACTTCAGTATTTGCCTCGAAATGCTGACTGAATACACAGGCAGCCTCTCCCCCGTGCTTTCTTTCTAATCCAGAAAATGAAGTCCAGAAGGAGTAGATCTAATTACATTCTAGTTTTGAGGCACAAATATTAAGAAGGTAAGAGGAAGAGCAGGTGCTTGGATGAGAAATGCCTTGCGTTCCGAGTGACGTCCTGCCCAACATACTGAGTTCAGTCTCGTTCTGCTGCCAAATGGCCTGTCTGTGATTGCATTAACACAGAGTGTCACTATCCAAGAAGAGTTCATATGCAGAATTGATTGAATTAAAATTGTAGGCAATTCGGAGTGATAATCAAGGGCTTATAATGTATTGGCAGCATTAGCTGTAGCAGCCGCTAACATGCTGGCAAGTACTGTGATGGACTGAGTACTGGGGAATTCATTAAATGTACAAGAGCCTCCCCACATGATTTCACTGGCAAAAATACTAATTGCTACTCTTGGGAGCACTTTGGCCGCTCAGTTTCCAAGCAGAGCTTTCCAAGCAGAGTGGGATTATACCACCGATGTTTCTGCTTAACTGTGGGGAGTAGAGGCAACTTCTGCTAGGGGCCAAGCTAATTATTTCAACATTCAGAACAGTTCCTACATGTACCACACTTGCTAACTTGTGAAACAGTGGGCCTGCGAGAAAACATTTCAGAAGGGAAGAATACTTGCCTTGGTACACGATGGCCAAAAAGCATAAATAATAACCAATATTATACTTGTGCCACGAAGCTTAATCTAGAGGCTGTGTTGGTTTGGTTGTGTGGGGAATGGCAGCGATTTCTGCCTGCACATTCGCCCTTGATAAAGGTGAAAATACTGAAAGTTAAAAACAAATGGAGAGAAGTCCCCTACAGTCCTTCTGAAAGCTGACTGGTTCCTGAGGTTAATGCTTAGTGTTGCAAAGCCAGGTGTGTCTGTGCATTTGTGAACGTGCACTGATCTCACCTGAGATATTCTCTCAAGACTGAGATTGACTCTTTTCACCAGAGTGGGCCTGTGGAGTTATTCCTGAATGAGCTCAGGGCATAGTGGGTCACAGTCTGGATTTAATCTTCTTGTTTGTGACTTCTGGTTCTGATTTGGGGAGCTGGAGATTGGCTGAAGTGCAACAGGCCTTCTCCAGGCACTGTGATGGAATTGCAGATTGGTTTCATAACTGCAAAATTGAGATTTGTAATAACTTTCATGGATCAGTAGCTGCAGAGTCTATTTCTATAATGGAACTAAAGCTTTAATTAAGCTGTAATGCAGAAAAGATGAAACCTTTTTGGAGGGGGTAACTGATTTTTTTGGACAGATCCTTTGTGTTGTATACTATAAAGAAAGAAATCATAGCAATAATAGTTATCATTGGCTGAAAAAGAAGGGGAAATGTAGGGCTTGTTCATCCAGTACTTATTTCAAAGCTAAATGACTGTGAGTCTGTTACTGCTACCTCATTACTGATCTCTTTTTTGAAACTTGCTGATAGGCTACGTTTCTTCCAGAACCTTGGAGACCACCATCTGAATCCCCCTCTGGTAGTACTGCGAGCTGCTGAGGTGGGAGAGAAGAGTTGCAGGGATTTGTTTCACAGCTCCAGGTGAAGCCAAGCACAGTGGCAGTGTTACCTGGCATAGCTTCATTGTTAGAAAACTTATTTTTTCTTTTTTTTTTCTCTTTGTCTTGCACCAGATGCAAGTCTGGCTTGTCAAACCTGGGAAGTGATTGACTCATCCACTGTATTGCTCTGTTCTCAGTAAATTGCAATGTGATTCCCTATTTACCTGCCATATGGCAATTTCTTCCTAAAAATCCAACTGCATAAGCAATTTGTGCCCAAGAACACGGGAAGGGAGCACATTACTTACAAAGTATGTAACCGAGCAGTGTGATCCAACCCATTAACTGGGTGACATCCTTCTCTTCATTTGGACAGTTTACTGGCTCTGGGGTTTCAAATGGGAGCTGTCATTTACACTTCCTCATAATAAAACTTAATTGAAATTTCATTCCTGTACCATCAAGTGGCAGGTCACCAGATGGTTCCTGATTGTTACATCCACATATTCCGTGCTGGTTTGCAGCAGACACTGAGCTAACGTTACCCGTTGCTACTGGTCTTGCATACTTTGCGTATCTTTAACATGTGCTTCTTATTGTTAAATATTGGGAATTGATTCTGTACTTACTTAACAGTATAAATAATAAACCTGCACTGGGAATTCTTTAAAAAAACATTTATTTGTATCCATCTAAGTTGTCAGCAAGACCCTAACATCTTTTTGGCCACAGTGAACTAGTGGGTTCCTGTTCAAAAAAAATGAATGTATGAGATGATTGTAAAAGCTGTGATCTGGTCTGAGAGGTGATACAGAACCATATTGTCCCAGCACGTCGGTATGTGCATTAACAGTGTTTGAAATAACTGACTTCCAGAACCAAGGGTGGGATCTTCAAAGTGGGAAGTTAAAGGTGAAGTTCACAAGACAAACCAATAGAGAAAGTCTGCCTCTTGGATTTATAAAAGGCAAGAGAGGGATACGTGCTGTGAAGGTGTATTTTGGCACACCTGCACGCTTTCCACACTCGTGCTCAGGATCTTTGATGTGTCTGAAGCACCAGAGAAGACACTCACCACGCTGCGCTTACCAAAGCGCCTGTGAGGAGCTCGCCCCTCGCAGCCAGCCAGACCTCCACCTGGAGCACTCTGGCCAAAGGAGGGGGATCACTAAGTCCTTGAGGCTGCCAGGGTACCTTAGCCCTCGTGGCCCTGCCCGCCGGGGTCTGTGGAGACCTTTCCCCTTTTGGCCATGTTCGTGTAGCGACGCTCTGGCCTCGTCGCTTGCCCCACTGTGACTTGGTGTGGGATGATGAAGCATCGGGAGGTAAAGTTGTTGCGGAGCGTTCCTGCAAGAACAGGAATCCAGGCTGCTGCGAGAGGATGGTGTGAAGGAGCTTCCATGCAGCAACGGACACAACCACACAGGCCTCTTCAGGAGTGAGAGACATGGTACTGAGTGTCAGAAACAGGAGGAGTGGAGGTCACTCACAAAGGCAGAGACGGCCTTTGGAAACAGGGTGCAATAACGAGCAACACGGTGCCTCGGGAGGGGGTTTCCGAGCCCTTCAGGATCAGGCTGGGAGCTTCCCTGGCTGCATGTGAGCCATCCATTTGCATCAAGGGGAGCTTTTGCACTTATTTTCCAGGTGTCCTTCACAGTCTTGCTCATGTTCTTCAACAGCTGTCGGGAAGATGATGAGGAGGAGAGAGAGAACAAGTCAGCCCTGTCACTGCTGGTGACTTTACAGCACTTCCTTAGGACTTCTCTTCCCCTTTCAGTGCTTTTGCTTCACCCAGTTGTCTGGAAGTGGGGAGGTAAAGGGTGCTTGGTGCTGCATGTGTTTCTGTGTGTACTGCCTGTTTTCAATTCTTTGCCCGCAGTGGCTCCCAAAGTAAAACAAAGGGAAGAGACCAGCAAGTCACAGTCTTGTGCAGGGGTGGGCAGTCACTTGCTTTGAGTGCATTAAAAAATGACACCAACCTAAGGTGTCATTTTTTAAAATATAAATATTTCTTATTCAGATTTTCTTACAAAATAACTCTCCTTGTACAAACAGGAAGGTGACTGGGAGACCAGATGAGATACTTCTTAAGATACTTGGAGAAAAGCAGGGGAAACTAGGGCCTCTCCAAGAAGGATGCTCTTCCCTAAAACTTACTCTTTCCTTCCTGTCCCTGCCAGTCTTTATTTCAACATCCTACAGGTCAAAAAGCAAGGCCTGCAGGGCCACACCAGCAAAAAAAGATGTTCTTTCTTCGACCTGTAGTGAAAGGAACAAACTCCTGTTGTTAGCATTGCATCAGTACAGTTTTATAGTTGTATTTTGCTGGACGCTGTACAGCTGATCCATGACTTTGGTGTTCACCTCATTGTTGACCTGTTGGCAGGCCTGAGTGAGATGGCTCCAGTGAAAGCAGGACTGCTGGGATCTAAGCTGTTGTTAAACTCAAAGCAAAACAAAACGCATATCTTCACAGTTCTTCCTATTGGGATCAGAAGTAGAAGTATTAAATACAGTGAAGGAAGCTGTTCTCACATTATTTGGGGTGTAAGTGGAATGGAAAGGCGCTTTTAAACATTTCTCAAATGGCTTCTGTAAACATTCCTAGAATACCTTTCCTGTGCGTAGACTTCGTGTGTCGGTTTAAGGAGACAGGGGCATTTTCTAGAAGATCAGGTTTTACCTTTCATTTGGTTTGTTAGAATCTTCAGTTCCATCTTCAAATCTTCTAATCTTCAAATTTTCAGTTCCATTTTATAACTTAAAAAAAGAAAAGTTTCAGCAGAACCTCTGGGACTTAGCCCCCAGATTTACAGTAGGTTTTTCTAGGATGGCCCATGACTCAGCGGTACAGACATACAAATGTGATGCCAGGAGTAGCCTAAGGTTAATATTTTTATGGCTGACTCCATAAAAAAGAAGAGCAGATTTCAGCTAGTACTTGGCTGTTATTACTGTTTTCCTCAGTGCAGCCTTTGACATTTACATCTGTAATATAACAGAATCCAATCAACAACTAAAAACTTGGAATGCAATTCCAATGCAATTAAAGAAGAATGCAATTAAAAAGTGGGGTTTCAACAGTGAGGAGTAGCATGGAAGTGGTGCACTGGCAAAACTGCTGCTCTCATTAAAGAAAATGGACCAAATCTCCCATTGATAAAGGGTTTTGATAACGGTGAGTCTGCTCCGATGTTTCATTATTAAAAATGAGTACATAGGAAATGTAGTTACTGAAGTACCTTGTTTTGGGGACTTTTTTTTTTTTTTTTGAGGACTTATATTTTGAAGGATGCTGAACAATTGGTTAGATGCTCATTTTGAAGAAGCCGTATGCATCTATTTCTGTTTACAAAAAAATGGACAATGCACAGAGCGCTTTAAAATAGGATTGTGGAAGCAGTAGAAGATGAAAGCGATGCAACACTGAAGAAGCTATAACTATTTTAGAAGAGGATAGCAATGGCTATGAATTATGACTATGAATCAGAAAAAAAATTCTTACATACAATTGTATTGCTGCATCTCATTGCTGTTATCTACAAGAAAGAATCAAAACTGCATCCACAAGTGATAGATCAGAGTTTCCTTTATATTCTGTGTGAGTTTAGCAAGGTTTGATGCATTTTCTGAAGAGTTTCTTTGGCTATGTATGCCATTAAATGGTGATTAACATTAGTCTAACTGCAGCCCAGTGATGACACAGCAGAAAGGGGATGAAATGTTAGGGGCAGCAATGCAGAAAAGGTCAGACCACAACCCGGTGGCTTTTGTTGGTCTTAAATTCTGTGGCTGGGTCTGTTCTTGGAGATGAGAAATCTAGGGAGTACAGCAGGCAAAAACAGGAGGACTGAGATGTAGGATGGAAACACAGACATACAGTAGCTTCTGGATTAAAAGAAAAGGAGAATGGGAAAAAATAAGGTTATCTAAGAATGGGCACAGAATAGGAAACAAAAGTGTATGGAAGCAGAAAGGGCTAGATCATACAGGGCCTTGAAGACAATGGACACAGTGTGAGTTTGAGACCAAGTCAGTGAAGATGCTTGAGAAGTGCTTGGAGATTTTGAACAGGGCGTGGAGAAGCTTCGTTCTAGACAGCATGAAAAACATGTTGTGGAGAAGCTGTAACAATCAAGGCATGAAGTTCAAGGGAAGAATAAGAATTTGGGAAGTCTCTGAAATAGGATTCTGGAGATACTGTGAGGAGTAACTGGCAAGATTAAGTGGTGGCATTGAAACTTTGGAGAAAGTCAGCTGTTACTCTTGAAACATAAAGCCAAGGGACAAGGAAAATACAGACTCTGCCAACAATTAAATTCAAGAGGAAAAGAGCTGGAATTTCCTTGACACCAAGGGAGTTTCTCTCAACCATGATAACACTGAACTTTCCAAATTTCTCTGAAAATATTTGTTGAAACATGAGCTATCTTCTTTCAAGAACATTTCTGCATACCAAAAGACAAAACGCTGTTGGAGCGCTCTGTGCGAGTTTCTGTTCTGTGACATTTTTAAGGTGACTAATTCCCAGGGAATTTCTGGGAGAATTTGAAGTAGATACCTTTACAGTAAATACCACGTAAATATCTTCACTTCCTTAAGTGCCTCACTTCCTTTTGCTACATTTTCTTGGATAGATATAGGATCAAATCCTTTCCTAATTTAGCTTAGATACTGTGATATATGACAGAAATTTGATAGCTACTCAGACTGTTTGAAACATGCCTCTAATTAGAATGAACATATATACTAGAGCTGCTCTACTAGACATGTAAAGTTCCTTTTTATTAACTTTTTTTTCTAATGAACTATAACTGAATAAATATCTAAATGCTAATTTAGTTAGGAGTGATGTGCATCTCATGTTTGCTAAATATCTCCTATACGAGTCCGTGCTTTTTTTTAAGCAGCTGTGAAGTGCATCACTTGCAGAGGCCTCCATAGGACTGGAGATTAATACTGTCTTCTACAGCATGAGACATTCAAATTCATCCTCTACAAGACAGTAGAGAGCACTGACTAATCTTCTGGGGTGATGCAGGCAATTTTGTAAAGGGGCAAAAGGAGGCTCTGTTACAACTGTACTCTAAAATTCAGGCAAGCATTCAAGGGATTAAGTGAAACAATAAAGAGCAAAACAAAAAACAGTTTAATGTAGATAATGTCAACCCAGAAGAAGAAAAAGGAAGTGAAGCTTAACTGGTGATCCACATACATAGAAGGAATTAAAAATAAGGGAAGCATTTGAACGTGAGTTCTTGGGAACAAAACCGAAGTTGCAATCAAAGGCTGTAGTGACTGAAAGGGAGGCTGGGAAGTGCCAGCAGCTGGTTGCTCGCTAGCATGAGCTACAGCAGATGTGATGGCCATTAGCTCTAAAAGCCCTGTTACACTAAAGCTCACATATGTCATCCCAGGGATGGCCTCAGTCATCTAAAATAAAGTTATTTTGGAAAGGGAAGACTTTAGAAAAGGCAGGACAGTGTGGGAGAGAGAAACCTCATGTCCCATTGACACAGCCCGCTGCTCAACCCTTGGCTTTTGGATGGTCCTTCTGCAGCTCTGAATAGGCAGTGCTGCATTTCACAGGACGTATGTAAAAGTCAACAAAACTCTTCAAGGACACAGCTGTAAGATTTAATGGTTTTACTTATTTCTAGAGAATCAAAGCCAAGCAAGCAAAAAAAAAAAAAAAAAAAGCTGTCGGTGACAAATGGTGAGGGCAAGGAAAGCAGTCTCAAGGATTTCCAAATAATGGAATCATAATAATGGAATAATTTAACTCTGTTGCATACACAGAAACAAAATGGTTACAAAAGCAGACATCATAAGATACTGGGACCTAGAAAAAATTAAGTAACAAGAATTTCATAACTCGGCCCAAAAATTTAACTGCAGAGCCACCAGGGCTGGATGTGATTTCAGAAAATCAAGGGAAAGGACTTTCAGAATGATGGAGGGATAACAAATTGTAAAAGAGGTGGCAGGAACTGTGGTGTGAGAAAAATCACCAACAGAAAAGAAGCTGTATCCTCTAATGCCAAAGGAGCTGATGAAGAAAAAAATGGTATGTGGGAAACTGGTACAAGGCAAGGACATCTCAGGAAATGTATCTGGCCACCAATGACACAAGAATAGAGGAGTCAGTAATAAAAATGATCAACACTACAGAACAGCAGAGAAACTTTACAGTAGATGTTGCAGAAGAGTGACACAAACTGTCAGCATTTGTTATTCTCCTCACCTCACCATCAGTTGTGTAATACTGGCTCTAAAAATGTATTTGAACAAATAGCATGCTGAAATAATTGTTTAATTAAGGAATTAAATTTCAAAAGGAATTAATATGTATTTCTAAGATTTTTTTATTTCTATGCTCAAGATATGTGGAGAAACACTAAGTTAAATTTCACTTCCGCTGGTTCGACTGCCCTTGCCTTAAGCAACCAAACTGATAGCTGGGACCTTACTCCTGGAGAACAGTATAAGATTTAAGATCAGATGTTAGAGTAGCAAGTTAAAAGCAAGAAGCCAGATGGCTTCGTTTACAGATAAGCTATAATAAGTTCAGGTAATTATGCCTCACATTTTAATTTCACTCTTGTAACATGTAACTAAGAATAATGTAAAACTTGAGTTTGAAGTGAATCTAGTTCACTATATAATAGTGCAGATTTTAGAGTTGATGGGACCATGAGACTCAAATGAAAACTGCAGCATATTCAGTCAACATATGACCATACGTGAAATCTCTGAAGGCTACTGGAAGCTAGGAAGTAGGTAGTTTTTCGTAAATGTTTTGTTTTTATGTTATGCTTTACATTGTGACTGGCCGTTTGCTCTGTGAGCCGCGTAACAAGGACTGCGTGTTTGCAGGGGCTGCTCAGCCTTTGGGTGCTGGCCTGAATCCAGCCAGAGGTAACAACAGCCACAAGAGCTCGGGAGCTTGGGGCCACTGAGAGAGCAGGGCGTTTTTATGCCAATCTCCCAGTGTACAGGGGCCCACACTGTAATGAGTAACACTAATTAATAACCTTCCCAGCAGCTCACTGAGGATGCTGAGATTTCGAATCAAGGTTGTGGTGTATGGCGGGAGCACAGGATTTGATTCTCCCCATATCTTCTCTTTTTTCGAGTCCTGTGAAGATGTCTTTAGGGAGCAGAAGATGTTTATAGGGAAGCAGCCTTTAAATGCACTGACTTTATCTGAGGAATACATCAGGCCTTTTAGGGCAGCAAAGTATTGCCAGAATATGAACACTTCTCTCTTCTCCTGCTGCCTAATACGGACACCCCACCTCCATGTTCAGCAAGGAGAGAGAACTATGGACCTGCTTCTTGAGGATGCCTGTTCGGCATCTGAGAAACAGCCTCATAATCTGAGGTCAGAAACTAATTATTACGCCAATTTTGGGATGTGCCTCATTTGAGAGGGAATTTGTTGATGGCATTTTTTTTCATGGTTTATACCAATAGTAAGTACTGGTTTGTTCTGCTGGGTTGAGATCTGGAGTCTTCTTAAAATATAGTCCCTGCGAATACATTGGTTTATGAGTCCTCAGTGATAAACTTGGTGGTGGCCAGTGACAGGACAAAGGGTAATGGGTACAGGAAGTTCCATCTCCATGTGAGGAAGAACTTCTTTACTGTGGGGGTGACAGAGCCCTGGAACAGGCTGCCCAGAGAGGATGTGGAGGCTCCTTCCCTGGAGATCTTCAAACCCGCCTGGATGCCACCCTGTGCCACGTGCTCTAGGTGACCCTGCTGGAGCAGGGGGCTTGGACTAGATGATCTCCAGAGGTCCCTTCCAACTTCAACAATTCTGTGATTCTGTGAAACTAGTGGCAGTAAGTTCTTTCCTATTTTTCTTGACTGAGGGTTCTTGTTTGATCATTAAATAAAACTGCTTCTCAAAACAGCATAGATAATATCTGAAAAGATTATTAAGCCAAAGGGTAGCACCTTTGTGCTAGATGAATAGATCACTTAGTTTCACTATTTAGACAAAACATGTATTGCTCCTACTGCATTTACTGCTGGAATTTGAAAAGTGAAGGTGGGAAAGGGAAGAAAAATCAGGATGTTCTGTCTTGAGCTTTCTTCAGATTCACATTGAAGAACAACTTTGAAACAGACTCTAAGAGAATCCACCAGTTAAACAGACAAAAAGTTTTAAGTTCAGTGATCAAAATGGGAGCCATAAAACTGAACCAGAAGTGTGCATCAGATGGTAGTTCAACCAGAACAAGAAAAGGGGAGGTGGCAAACTCTTCATTAACTTGATTCTCTAAATCAAGTTGTGATGAGCAGGTTTGTGCAGAACTTCTTGCCCTGGGCCCTGACCCACCCTCCCAATGGCAGGCAATGCAATCAGGGAGTTGCGAGGCGTTGAAAATTTAGCGGTAAGTGTCTCTCTCCTCCTCTCTGCGCACCCTTACTCTTCAAGGTCAAGGAACTTCCGTCAACCTCTCCCAGCTCTCCCAGATGATACAGATTTACCATCACGGATAATGCTTTAACTACTTTGTAATAAATGGTCAAAGTCTGGCCTAAATGAGAAACTTCAACCTAGGGGAAAAAAAAATCAAAACTGCTAGTCTAGCTCTGAAACCATTATATTTACTGATAGAGCAAATACATCATACAGATTAGCCGAAAGCAACCTGTGCTGTTACCAGCTGTGACTGCATGTATTAAGCGAACATGTCTGTTATGCAAATGCAGTGTAGAGCTGTTTTCATGAGGGATAAAAATTTAGTTTTTCATTAGGAATGTATTTTGTACCTGGCTGTTTCTGTAACATGTTATTTCTGTCTTCCTTAGACCTAAGTTTTGCAGGTGTTATATTTGTTATTTCTGCTTCAATTTCAGCTTTTGGAAATAAGTTATTTTTTTAACCGTGCTGTTTAAATTACATTTGAATTAGGATACCAACATTCAAATCATGCTGTAGATACCACTTGGAGCCATTTTTAGTAGGTAGTATTCAACCTAGTTTATTTAAAAAACTCATACAAATGTGCTGATGCATTAAATACATATGACACATTCTCAAATTAATTGTATGGACCATAGCTAAATAACAGTTCTTATAAAAATATACTTTAAATATCATACTTCAATCAAAGCAGGGAAAAATCTAATTACATTGTATATCCAGGAAGTTTGCTTATTACAAGTTCACTGATGTCTTTATATTGGTTAGGAATGCCTAGTGTTCCTAGAAAATCATCATCTTCGTCTGACAGACTGTTTTCCAGCGCACTAAGTTCAAGATCTGAAAGGTCAGATGGCAAATATGAGCTAACTGGAGTTAATGACTGGCTTTTTTCTCTCACTGTCTGTCCCTTTCCTACATTCAGATCAATATCAGAGCTAACCTCTTTGCTTCTCAGTATAGATTCTCCTTTAGGGTGTTGATGAACTGCATTGTCTTCCCTATTGAACAGGGCTACCTGCTCTTCGTGTAACAACCTTGTTGGAAAGGTGGTATCATTAAGTAAATCAACAGCTTCGCCACCAGTTCTCCTGCTCGTTTTCACGTCATAGTTTCTCTTGAGAGAGCGAACTGGAGATGAAGTTGAAGGAACCGGCTGAGGAGCTGAAGTACTTTCAGCTCCTCCGCTCGTCTTTGAAACCCTGGACCCGCTGGATTCAGATTCCGAGTGCGAATACGCTGACTGGGGGCTTTCGAGCTCGGGAGGCCCAGGACTGCTGGGACAGCTCTCCGAGCCTGGCCCTGCACAGGCAGCGCTGCTGATGCCCTCCGAATACACCGTGTCCTCAGGACTGGCAACGAAGTCTTCTGAGTATATGAATTCAGAGCTGCTTTCAGTGCTCCCGCTAGGGCTTGGTTTTGATTTATGATCGCTTACAAGAGAGGCATTATCATCACTTGCTCCTGCACCAGATCTGATCGGTGCCAGGAGCTGGGCTTCCGCGCCTCCCCCTTTGCGAGCGGCCCTGCGTGCCCTGGCCTCCTGCGAGGGGGCTGCTGTTCCTGCGCGCGGCCGTTCCTCGGGCACAGCTTCGCAGTCCCTCCAAGGACTGCGAGCTGCCTCTCTCTGCAGGTCAGGGGACGCGTTTCCTGCAGGGCTTCGTAACGAAGCCTCCACAGCTTTACCGTGCTGGTTATTTGGCTTTGAACTGTCCTTTCTGCTACAGTGCCCAGTAGAAACTGGGAGCCCTTCTCCAGCACTTTTGACCAACTTCTTCAAAGGGCTCCTCTCCTCCCTCAGCATCCCCGCTTGCTTTTTTCTACGCTGCTCCCTCCTCTCGTGAGCCGCCAGCGCGCGCGGGTTGGCCTGCTGCAGCCGCAGCCTCAGCGTGGTTGTGAGCCCGTACAGCAGCTGCCCCCGGGGAGCTGGTCTTGCCCCGGCTTTGTGCTTTAGCCGCCCTCCGGGGCCGGTTTCTCCGGAGGGCGCGGGTTCCCCAGCCCCCCACCCAGCACGCGGGGCCCCCGCCGAGGCCGCCCCCGGGGCCCGGGCAGGCGCCGCCGCAGCCGCCCCGCACTGGGGTCCCGCCGCGCCGCGGGGGCGCTCGGCGGGGCCGGCCCGGGCGGGCGGCGGGAGCCGCGCGGGGGGCGCCGGGGGCCGCTCGGGCCCGGGCCCGGCGCGGGGGGCAGCGTCGGGGCGCGGGGGGCTCCGCGCCGCCGCGGGCGAGCGGGACTCGGCGGCGCCGGGGCTGTAGTAGAGCACGGGGGGGCAAAAGATGTTGCCCTCCAGCTCCTCCTCGTCCTCGCTGTCCTCCTCCTCCTCCTCGTCGTCCTCCCCGCTGCCCGGCGCGGGGCCGGGGGAGGCGGCGCGGGGCGGGCCCGCCAGGCTGCGCAGCCGGTAGCCCAGGGCCAGCTCGCCCACGGCGCGGCCGGCGGCGTCGCGCAGCGGGAAGCGGCCGCGGCGCGCGCAGGAGGCGGGCGGCGGGCGGCGCAGCTCGGCGGCGGCGGCGCCCAGCGGGACGGCGGCGGCGCCCAGCAGCCGCGGCGGCCCCGCGCGCGGGGCGGCGGGGGGCAGCGCGAGCAGCAGCGCGCGCAGCGGGCGGCGGCGCAGCGCGGCGCACAGCGGGCCGCGGCCGCGGCGGAACAGGCAGCGCTTGCCGCGGCCGAAGGCGCACGGGCGGCCCGGCTGCAGCGGCGGCGCGGCGGGCGGCGGCCGCACGAGCAGCGCCGGGAAGTCCAGCAGGCGCAGGGCCACGGCCGGGCGCGGCGCGGGCGCCGCCGCCGCCTCCAGCCGCGCCGCCTCCACCAGCAGCTCCAGCGAGAAGAGCGTCTCCTCGCCCGGCGCCGCCATGGCCGCCGCGGCGCCGCCGCTCTCGCGAGAGCTCTGCGCTGGCCTCCCGCTCGCTCGTTGTCCCGGCAGCGCGTCGTCGCAGAGCACCCTGGGAGCTGTAGTCCGCGCCGGCCTCCCTATCTACCCGCGTCGCCTTCGCTGCCGCCATGTTGCGGTCTGGCCCGGCCTATGGCGTGCAGGAGAGGTGGCGTTTAGAAGGGACTTGTGCACTTATAACTTACCAGCGTTTTCCTTGTGCCCGTGCAAACTGGGAGTGCTGCAAAATTATGGTGGACGTGGAGGCTCTCGCACTCCATCTCCTGCCTGAGCGGAATGCTCAAGTTTCTGTATTCATCAATAAGGGGGTTTCTCCACAGTTTGGCTGAAGAGCAGGACAAAGGGAGGGGAGACTGAGTGGAGCCATGAGCCGAGTGGGACAAAAAGAGCCATCTGCAGGAGATGGGGGCCTTTACAAAGGAGGGAAATAGGGCAATTGCCCCACATTCTTCAGCAAGGGGGACAAAGGAGTTGGGGAGCTCAGGTGAGAACAGATGGCGGGAGGCCGCAGTTCGGTGTAGGCGGGCCGGGAAGGCTGTAACTTCTGAGTACCTTGGCCAATGGGGAAAAGGAGAGGGCGTCCCTTGGTCGGGAAATTAGGATAAAAGGGGGGCTGCGTCCCCCAGCAATTTGAGAGACCCCACAGGGATATGCCCGGTGGACTCTCCCTTTATTCGAATAAAGTTTTAGGACTCCTCTGTCTCCTTTTTTGACATTCAGTTCTTGACAGCGACATTTTCCGCACATGCCCTTCCCCGCAATCCGAGCGTGCTCGCTATTGATGCAGCCAAGCATGCACCGAGCTGCAGAAATGCGTCAGACAATTGTTTTTTAAGTCCAGAGGATTAATGTAAAATAATGCATCCTGAGCTCATGATGTTCATTTAAGGTTGCAGTGTGCAGTCACCATTTGCCAGCAGAGAAGTAGTTGATGGCAAAGAAAACCTGTTCCTGCCCCTCTTTGCTCTGTTTATTCTTCCTTTTTCCTTCTTTTCGTCCTCCACCGAATCACAGCCACTTTTCTGAACATGGAAGCATTTATAGGTCAGGTCCCTTGATCTTCCCTATCAAGGAACCACCTTTTACAAGCTATTTTGCTATTCAGCTGAGTTCTGCTGAGAAGACAGCAAGGGCTTTGGCCTTTCCGCTGTGAGCCGGGCTTAAATAGTAAATAATTATTCCCTCCTCACTTCTTCCACTGCCTTCGTCCTAAATGTACAGTCATTTGAAAAAGAAAAGGGCAGTTGTGTAAGAATTACAAGCATGCGTCCATCAATGCTGCTGCTGTTCAGGTGGTACCACGGGACTGTAGGAGATGGAGTGACAGTCCATCTCCCTGCCCTATTCATCTCTTGTCATCAGTGCTCTGTTTTTCTTGTGTTTCTAGCCCTTTCCCATTCCAGGAGGGCCTGGTGGTTTGGTTGTCATTCTGCCGAAAGGGAGAATGACAAAAGAGCCCCTGATCTATTGGAGGCAACTGAAGGATTCAACAATGGCCAAAGAGTTATTCTCATGCGGATGGAGAGGTGTTGTCCCTGTTTTTTCAGATGGACGATTTGTTATTGTGATGTTTAGTCTAAGCTTTTAAATCTATTTACTTTGAATCTTCCAACCTCGGAAGGCAATGGACATGTCTTTTTGTACTGTAACTGCGGCTAAAGTTAAGCGTTAAATTATGGATGTACTGAGTTTGTATTTTAAGTCATTGAGCATCTGTACTCCAAAAAGTTTCATGTGAAATTACTAGTGCGCAGTGTCCCAGAAAATCAGTCTTAATCCTGTATTTCTGCCTGCACATGGAATATAAATACAAACCTTGGAAACTGCAGGTGTTAATGAGCTGTGCACAGTTGGTCAGTGAGTCAGTGACAGTATAACTATTCAAATAGAAAGGGGTATAGATTTTAAACTTCTTTTCTAGTTGTTGTGTTTCTGGTTGATGTGTTTTATTAACTCAATCTTGTGATCACCGAAGTGTATTTCTTACTGAATTACACTGAAAACAACAAACTAATTGCAAGTTAGGGAAAAGAACACACACACAAAAAAAAAAAAAAAACAGAGAAACCTTCTCTCTTCCTGTAAGCCTGGTTCCTAGTACCCACCATTGCAAGGAGACTTGTGATTCTGGATATACACACACACCCACACCCACACAAAAAGTGGTCAGAAGAAAGCAGTTTAGGAAATCACCAAGCCTTGGATAACCAGGATTATGGAATGAAGTTTCATTTATGTATCATCTGATTTGCAGTCTGCTTCATCATCTTTCCTTTGGAAATGAACCTTTTCAGCCTTTTGCTTCAAATTCCTTGTTTTTATTCTTTGGGGAGCATAAAAACTCTGGTTGGATATTTTGACCGTGGCTTTCTTTCAAATCTGGCTTTCACGTGTCTGTGTTGGCACCAGCCCCATCCCGTGCCAGGCATGCTTGCAATTAGGATGTTATTAGGATGACAGTTCCAATCTACAAGGCTGGTTGAGCAGATTAGTAGCCAACCAATAGACAACATAGTGTTTTTCTCAGAAGTAACACAAAACCCAAATAAATGGCTGTAGTGCCAGCACAGCATGGAGTGACGTAGCAGGTACATATTGTGATGGAGGGACCTTCCTTAGTTGCACTCAGTGTGCTTTTAAAACTAGCTGCATCTCTTCTCAGTACAGTCCCTCGGTCCTCCTTCCTCAGAGCTAGACTTCGAGTCTTTTTTCTTTTTCTAAAAGATTTGAAGACAGACGAATTTTGCTGATTAAGTAAAGTCTTTCACTGACCTCATTTGTATGTTTGATGTATTAACATTTCCTCTGAAAAAATTCCAGGCCGGGCAATTGCTTTCCTTAGCCAGTAACTCTGCAACTTTGGTTCAAATCAATCTTTTGAAGGCTGTGAAATGCCTTTCTTTTGCCCTTAACTTTTGTAAAATTTCAGATTTATTGATCTCACTCCTGTGGCTGTGTAATAGTTTGGTTAGTTGCTGAAGTTGTACCTTTTTCTGCATGAAAAAGTTTGAATATTAAATGAGATCTTGGGAACACATGGATTATGCTGGATGTGCAATTAAGTATGCTTATTTTGGTGTTCTTTCTAAAGACTTTTTTTTTTCTTTTTTTTCTTTTGTTTTCTAGGATCGAGTAGTGGAATAAACAGTTCTGGTGTGCTGGATATAAAATGTATCTCCTCTGTGCAGCGCCTGCAGGGCAGCACTAGGAATTTGTGCAAATACTCAGCCTGGCGGCATTCTGATTCAGGAGGGGGTCAGACAGTCTGCTGCAATATTCAGTTGCAACAGTAATAGCAGTTCTCAAAATACTCCAGCTTAAAATACCACTCAGAGAAGAGTTATTTAGCCTTTTCTCAGTTGTCTGTTGAGTCAGCCACTTGTCAAAGGGTGATAAACAGGAAGAAATTCAGGAATAAGGATGGCAGCCCTCCGTAACTCCCTCAGTTATCAACAGCTCTCATCTTCAGCTCAGAAAAATCAGGAACTAAATTACAGGAGCAAAGCAGAAGATTTCGGTTGAGACCTTTGTATTTTAGGTTTATCTCTGGGAGAGCTAGAAAGGATTTACAAAAGGGGAAATAGGAAAGGGCCAAAAGGGGAAATAGAAAAGGGTAAATAAGAAAGTTAAATCCAATCAGAAGTTGTTTTCTGTATGTGTTTCCAGACACAGTTTTGCAGCAATCTCCGCTATTTCGTGCATCCAGATTCTAATTCCTGCTCTTGATTCTGTTCTGACCCAGCTCTGGTGCTATATGGAGCAGTCTGGGAGCAGCTGTAATGGTTTTATTGGTGCAAGTCCCAGTGGAAATCTCACTGAAATGAAGATAGCGGGCTCTCCCCCCGGTTCCCAAGGTGCCCCTTCCTGTCCACAAAATGCCCCACATGTTGGGTATTCAGGACAGCTGGTCCAAACCCAGTCAGACATACGGCACCAAAATGCTTTCCTTGTGTTTTTACTTGGAGGTTGTGTTTTTACTTGAGGATGCTTGTTACCTGCTCTTCTTTCAGTATGATGATAGTTCTCAAGTTAATTTCCCCTCTCTCTTATCTTCAGCAGACATTGGGAGTGTTAAAATAAACATTATTTGCCTAGCTGTGTGGCCCTCCCATTTGGCAAACACCAGTGTGCTCCCTCTCCCTTTCATGCTTTCATTGCTCTCCGTAGGGTTTTGCTTCCTCAGAGGTGGGAGCTAAGGCTCATGGCTGAGGGACCTCTGCAGAGCCGGCGGGGAGGCGCGCAGGGCTGTTTCCTCATTACCTCAGGGGGGCAGAAAATGGTTGGCTACGTGCGACTCTGTGGCTTTCACAGCCAGCTCGAAAATACAACCCGTGCCAGCTTACCTTCTGCTTCCAGATTTCGCCAAGGATTAATGGGACTGCAGCTAAATGCAGCTTTTCCTTCTCCGTTGAGCGCTCCTCGTTATCTCACTTAGACTGGGGAAAACTCAGCTCAAGTAGGTACTTAAAGGAAACACGGGAAAACCTGGCAAATCACTGAGGGAGAATGAGGTTGTGAGACCCAAGAGGAAGCAGGATGTCACAAATACAGACGCTTAGACAGTTATACTGAATGTGACAATGCGACATAACATAAGGGGTCAAGTCTGAGGTGATTTCCTTTATTTAAACAAAAGTTCTTATTCAAACCAATGGACATTTTGCTAAAAAAAATAGTGAAGGGTCAACTTCAGGATTCAACCCACTGAATATTCTTTGTATAGTGTTCAGCAACATGCAAAGACTATTTCCTTAAATAACTCAGCGTCATTAGCACATGAGGGCTTTACCATCAGGATTTCCTTGCATTTTTTGTAAAACATCATGAACTTATTTGCTATAAATGGAAATTCTGTGGTTTCACATGCTATAATTTAGCATTAATGAATATATCATTAAAATTGCGATATCTTCCCATCCAATAGCTGGGAAGCTCTCGGAAAGTCCTCAAAGGGATCAGTTTATTTTCTTTGGCATCATGGTTACCACCCCATGCCGGTCATGCACGTATGCATTGAAGGACAAAAGGATTTCAGGCACGTAGTTACCATAAAGGACAGCTTAGGGCTGCATTGATGTGTGTGCATGTGTTTTTCTGAAGCAGAGAAAATCTTTATTAATGATTTTCTTCAAGATGTGGGGCTCCCTACGATTCTTGTTTTAATTAAAGGAAACTAGGTCCTCAGCCACTCCCAGCGTCTGGCGTTCTCCCTGTAGGCAGAGGTTTCTCTCTCTGACAACCACTACTCAAAACGCTACGTTTACAGCATTCCTATAGCTCAGGCTGTGAACCACCAAGGTCAGATTAGAGTTCAGCTATCTGACAGAGCTTCCAATGCTGAAAGCTCTTGTGAGCCTCAGGGTGGTTTTTAAGCTCAATTCAACAGTTAGATGAGATTTCATTAAAAAAAATGGAGATGTCTGCAAATATTTGACTAGGAAGCAGCTAGTACCGAGCGCATTGTACCATCACACTGGTGACACACATTGTTTAGTCTATCGAAAATACCATTGTAAAGTATGCTTTTTTTCAGTACAGCTGCTTTATTCACTGCACATTTCCAACCTCTAAGCCATCTCTCTTTTCCCTTTAAAATCAAATTAAAATCAATTTGACTGCTTTAGAGCTTTCCTGTTGAGAGGTCAAAAGATAAAGAGCCAAGGATGTTATAGCTGAGTCGCAGAGCTCCATCAGATGCTCCTCACTGCTTGTGCGTGAGGCTGAATGATACGCAGCCGTCTTCCTGGTAGAAAGGGCACTGAATATTCTGTCCTGCTTAGCAAACAGGAGGTATGAAGCTGCCTCTGGAGGTGGTGGTGAAAGTAGGGCCCAAGTAGCCCTGTACTTCTCATGCTCCCTCTTATTTTCTGAGGCAACATGGTGGCAATCTCATGGTTTAGCAAGCAGGACTGTGAAGAAAGGCGGTTTTCTCATGGCATTACCCCTGGCTTGCCTGGCAGTGGGATTTCCCTTCCAGTGAGGTCCTTTTCTTGGCTAACAGCTTTGTTTGGGGGATCTCAACAGCAGTGTCCCTTGGCCCTCTCAGTCATTTGAAGTTTTAGTCCTTACTGAGGCAGGGATTGTGGGGTATTTCTCACTGGTGTCCTACCCCTTAACTTCCTGACTCTTATGCTCCATGGTGATGACTGTGGTGTGAAACTCAAATGTTTGGAGAGGGCAGAGTCCTGGCCTGCTCTGTTGCTTTACTGATTAGAGAGGTAGAATAGGCTGTGTTTGAGCATGCCAAGCGTGGGAGTCTGGAAACATAGCTTTCAGTCCCTCTTATTTTCCCCAGATTTTCTTAGAGCCCTTATTTTCCCTAGAACATCCGATTTCTCTGTGCCCAAGTTCCCCTCATAAAACAAGACCTGTGTTTCACAGAGATGATGCTTGGGTGAGTAATGTCTGGAAGGGAACATTTCTGTTGGACATGCAGGTCACACAGCACCTCTGCCAGCCTGGGGAACGACAGTGTGTGGCCATTGGGATTGCTTTGCTCGCTTCCCAAAGGGAGCGTGGCAGCCCTCGGATGAGGAAACCAACAAACGAGCCTCTCCACACAGGAGGAGAAGAGGCTGGCAGGGAAGAACCCCTTGCTCAGAGAGCGGACCCTCTCCTTCCCGCGTTTCGGAGGACGCGCTGCGGCACGAAGGGCGACGCGCGGCGAGCTCGGTGCATCTGCAGAGCCCTTGGGCTGTGGAAACGCGGCCTCCTGCCGGGGCTGGTTGTCTGCCCGCACATCCCTCGTGAGGGCTAGTGCAGGCACGTCCATGTGCGGACACAGCCCTGGGCAGCAGAAGTGCTTAACTCACTGCTATGCAAAGAGTCCCGTGGGCTACAGCAAGGGAGAGAAAGGGCTTCTTTCTCTGTGTGACACGGCGTAGTCTGCGTGGGCAGCAAGACAGCACGGCCTGTGTTAAAGGCCTCCCGACAGGTCACGTAGCAGCTATGCCCATGCAGAGGCCTGGTGCGCCAAGCAGCCCCCACGACTAACTCCATGCGACCTTCTCCGAGATAATTCGGGGATGTCTTCAGCCCAGTGCGTTGAGCTGAAGCAGCTGTTATTGCCTCAACACAATGTTTCCTGCTTTTGCTGATACACGGTTTAAGCTTATTGCTACTGCAATGCAGTTCTGTGCGCTTCCTATTTGAGCAGTTCCTGTTGGAAGCATGTATTGTTTGGGAAGACATGGCATTAATTATTATGTGAGCTATTTGTTGTGTGGGTGCTGTGGAGAAATAGATGGGAACTATTCCAAATGGTCTTTAATGAGTTCAGTCATCCAAGATCCTGATTTCCATCTCATAAATAATAAACTGTCCTCAATATGCTAATTCAAATTTGCCTTTAAATTGCTTATTTTAATTTTGAAAGGGAAATAATCAAGAAGAAAAAGTTCTGGAAAATGCAAGCCTGGCCTTTTTCTATGGTAGGGCACTCAGAGGTTGCAGAATCTCATCCTATTCCAAACATTAAGTCTTGAGATGGTGGCCATGTGGCTCAGCAGGTAATGGGTTCAGTGTCAGAAGAGTGAAATTCAAAATTGAAGAGTGAAATTTTCATTGCGGCAAATGAAAATACATATGTAATCTTTGCTCTGTAAAGGAAGGGTCCCTAATACAGCCTTATCCAGTGAGCTCTTTGCCATCTCTTTTCAACGAAATCTCCAGTCTCAATTTCTGGGCCTGATTTGCTGTCCAGGCCAATGGTGGCTAAAAGTGCCCCTCTGACAACAGATGTAGCCTCTGGCAAGGAATAGCGTGTGCTCAGCAGTGACCCATCTGCTCCATCAGATGCAACATCAACAGTCTTTCAGGCAAGTTTCATCCAGTCTTGCAGTAGTGGGTGATGATTTTTCAAAAAGCCTTCTCGTATTTGCAAATATTTGTGTGAGGAATGAATGTACCAGGAGCTGGACTAATGATTTAGCTCTTTGCTAACTGTAAGTAGACTTATTTCTGTCCTAGTAAGTAGACTTATTTCTGCTCCTGGTGGGCAAATCATTACACTTAGAGATCTGGATAACAATTTAACAGCTAGTCATGAGATTATTCTGTTCTGAAAACATCCTTTTCATTCATTTATATTTTACTCAGCATTTCATCTTCAGTAAATACATGTCTCCATTTTGCATGAACTCATGGTCTCCCTGGCCTATCTGTAAGCTATACTTACAGACTATACAATTGCATGTAGCAAAGCATTGTAGAAATAGTGAAATAAAAGAAAAAGAATTGCATTTTTGATACTCATTAGCTGCTCACGCATTATTCAAGTTTGTTAAGGTTTGACATCTAATATATAGATGAGAATGGAAGATCCTGCAGACATATCTTACTGGAAACATAGTCATAGAAATTTGATTTCAAGACACAAGCCAGTAAAATAAATCCAAACAGGTTACTCTGTTTCCTGCCCTGGAAGGAATGGCAGCTTTTTGAAACATTAATATCCTCAGTCAGGCATTGCAAATATTAGTTCTCAGTTCCTTCAAGGGATAAAAAAAGATAAAAATAGAAGCCACTCTGAAACCTCCCAGAGGCTGACAAATGCATTCATTCATTTCTTTATAATGCCATCTTTCATGAAGGCTTTAACACTGAAAAATTCTCAGGGGAGGTTTCCTTTCCCCCCAATACTTTTTCACTCGCCTTGAAAGCTGTCTGTACAGTTGCAAGGAGAGAGGGGGCAGAATACTTTCTGCAGAGTCAGCTGTGCTCCAGAGGCTGATGTGCAGCTGGAAGCAGGCTAGTCCCGGGAGCACCAGGAACCCTGCGGTGCGGGTGGCGTGGGGGCAGGCGCTCTGCGGCAGGACGTGGCAGGATGGCCCTCGTGGACCGGGGATGGCCCTGCGACCTCTGAGCCCGGGGTGAGCAGAGTGCGACGCCTGCATCTCGCGTCTGTGTGGTCGTGAGGAGCAGAGATGCTCATTTAGCAAAACAGATGTCAACTTTGCAGCAATCGCTGCAAAAGAGAGAGAGCCTCTTCCAGACCTATCAGATCTTTGGATTAACCGAGTGCTCTCTGAGGAACCTCTTTTTGTCTGTTGATTACAGAGGAAAGCAAGAGTGACTACAGTCCTGTTTACCTGGCTCCATTACAGGTCTAAAAGGGAGTGGGATGATCCTCACCCCTATATGATTTTTGGTGAGCTTGGTGGACAAACCGAGCAGGATCAGTTGCTTGATTTTTGATACCCTATTTTTAAGGCCCTTCTTCAGAATCGGAGTAATAAAGCAAAGCCCAGCACCGTGTCCACAAGGAGTTAAAGCTGGAGCCTGGAAAGGCTTTATTGCAGGTGGCATTAATCTGACCAAATGCAGCCAGAAAATAGAGGAGATAAAGTGTACCCTGGAAGTGCCTGTTTCACATTGCAGGCTGTAAAGGAACCAAGAGGCAGTAGCTCAGGGATAGCCAAGTACAGCTAGACACATGTAGATGAATGGCATCCACTCTAGCTGCAGAGCTCCCTCCGTGGCACTCGCTCCCGAGTTGGGGACTGGCCGTGCAAGAGAGCTGAGAGGCACCCGGCTCACCGGGCCGGTGCGGCCAGGCCTGCTGCAGACACGCGCTCCGGAGCCCCGTCACTCGGATGGGTGCTGTGCGTTTCCAAGCTTCTCCCCACAGAGAGAGAAGCGCTCCACATCTGCGCTGAAAGACCCAAAGTGATGAGAGTCAAGTCCCAGGAGGAGGACAGGAGAGATTAAGGACATAGTTTAAGTCCTCCTAAGCAGTAGATTTGCAGGGTGATGCCTGCAGCTGTCTCCAGGGAGTGGAGCAGGCCCTGTGCTGCTCAAGAACGAGCAGAATGCAGCAGTCTCTGATGTGCCAATCTGGAGGAGAATTGCTTCCTCACTGCAAATCTGGTGGTTAGCTCAAACACTGAGCACGAGCAGACAGATGATGGATGCTGATATCTCAAGGACCATTGCTAGACCTTGCTGCTCTTAGTGACCAGATTTACGTCCTTAACTGTCTGGATGTGAAATAAAGACTCTTATCTTAACTGTATCTGCAGAAAGCTAAAGGTGGCGGGGAAAAGGTAGATCATTCACCAAGAACTACAGCCCGCAGAGTATAATTATGATTATTTAACTATGCTGGTCTAATTCTACTCCTATAATTTTCCATATGCACAATGAGAAGAATTCCAGTGGGGGGTTACGTTTTTTCCCCCTTAGAAACAAAGGCTCTGTTATACTTCTTATAACATACTTGGTATTTCGTGCTAAGCACAATCTCTGGCTGTGTGAAAGACAGATCTTTAGACAATATGCTGTGATCTTATCTGATCTGCAAGCTGGAGGAAAGATTATTGATATAATTTGTGGCAGGATATTTGCATAGTCATGGTGAGATGTGCTGGAAACTCCTCTAAAATCAAACAGGCGAATATTAGCTTAAAAGCTAAATGCCTATACATTTTTTTCAGTGTAAGAGAACAGAAAGCTTGCAGGTTCAGTCGGCTGAGAGAAAACATGCTGATTATGATTTTCCATCTCTAACAAACAGATTGCATGGGGAGGGAAGGGCTGGTAGCTACACACAAAGAAATGCAGCTCTAGCTCACTAGTTCAGATGTGGCTCAGTAACTCAGCCCCTGGTGTCTGCAGGCTCACGGGGCCCCCAGGGGAAAGGAGTTGACATTCTGAAGTCGTTAGTAGACGAGAGGTGACATTCTACAAACGACCAAACAAAATTAATTGGTTCCTCTGCTGGTATTCTCGAAAGAAGCTAGTAAATGAATGGACATTGCCAGTGCTACTCAGGAGACCAAGCTAAATTATCATAATAGACCCTTCTGGCCTAAAAATCTGTGCATCGCTGAGAGGTACTCCGTTGGTGTCAGGGTCAAGATATGTGTTAGTGTAATTTAAGGGACAAAGTGTAGATCATACTGTGGATAAAACTGTAGTTTGCCTTTTAAGGCAGTAATTCTGGACACTTTCACACATTCTTTGCTTGCTCAAAGAAAACCAAGCAAGCTCTACTGCCTTCACTCCTCGAATAAAGGAGAATGTTCTCCTGCTATAAAGGGCTTCTCTCCTTGAAGCTGTAGCCTAGCGGGAATACCGGCGGAGCTGGAAACAGCAACTTTGCCCAGGCAACTAAAAAACCTTTATATTGTGCCAATGGTTGCACCTTCTGGTGCCTTGATGCCGTAACGGGATGTGTTAAGGTTACAGATAATCTACAGCTCCAGATCTGGAATTGAAGCTTCCCAGCATCACAAGTGTTGGTGCTGGTTATACTCCATGTCTAGCTGCTTTTTAAGTTGCAAAAGATTCCATTTCTAGTATAACACCCTGTAAAAAAAAAGAGCATGCACTGAATGCTCTTGTTAAAATTCCTTTCAGTTTCTTAGGGTTGCTTTTTCTTTTATTACTTGGGAATGGTAGGGGCTGGTGGAGGTTTTTAAAGGACCTTTTCAGCCAGGGTAAAATGTATTAATCATGCCCCAAATCCTGCCTGCTGGCTGAGACGGTGGCTCTGTGCTGGTGCACAGGCCCATCGGAGCCCTGAGGGAGCTGTGGGCACATGTGGCCATGTGTGCACAGCTTAGAGACGAAAGGGTAAAAAGCAGCAAAGTTCTGCCAGATGCACAAAGTAAATCAGCAGAAAGAAAACCAAAATTCCTCACTTTTGCTGTCACTTTCCTTCTTATCATCTTTAGATGAGTGTGGTAGTCAAGTTAACCACGTTATCCTTTTTTGCTGTCCTTGACTGTATTTGTATCTTTTGCACTTATTGTTGGGTTTTGTCATGTTATTAGCTTCCAAGTGTGGGTATGCCAAATGAGAGGCTTCTGCTCAATGCCGTAAGTCCCTCCTGCAATTTTACATAGGCAAATCTCCAAGCAGGCCAAGTGAGTTTGGCTTCTTCCCGAAAAGTTCAAAACGTCCTCACTTATTCTTAGGATCCTTCATGGGCTGCCACTCAGATAAATTCAAGACCTTGGTTCTGGATTCTTTCCTCCATCAGGGAGATCAGGCTTCTTCTTTGTGGGCTCGCACCTGACCTGAATGAGAAATAAACAGAAATGAGGACATGGTGAGGCTGGGGAAGGTTTCTTCGCTAACACAGCTCTTAGAGGACTTTACTCCCTTGCTACCAAGTGTTTTGTTTCTGCCAAGTTCCTGGGTGAGAGCTGCAGGAGCTGCAATAGAGAAGTAGGTCAGGAGCAGATCTTGCAAAAGGCCAAGAGCACAGGGCCAAGGGCACACTTTGGGTAGAAGAAGATGTCGAGAAGGAGGAAAAGGAAAAAAAAGTCGTATTAAGTCTTTGAGGGGGAGAGATGGAGAGGAAGGGTGGAAGTTTAGTTAGGGCTTCATTCTTGGACATAATTATACCTGCTTGCAGTTTGCTTTCTTGCAGGATCTGAAAATGTCTTCAGCTTCTTTAGCAGGGCTTTCATGGGCACTTCTGAGTCTCTTGAACTGCAAGGTCATGCAGTTTTAGCAGGAAGGCCTGCCTTCCTGGAGGTATTTCACTGTGCCCTGAGTGAGCAACATGCTGGTCTGCTGCATACACATGCCAGTGTGTAGCTGCACCCTACTGAGACCCAGGGAAAAGCAACAGCAGGGGGGGAAAAAAAAGAGAGTTATTGCAAGATGGACAGTTTCCTTGGCAATCTGGTGGGCCTGTGGTTTCTTTAAAGGGAAGCAAATCAATAGAAGGATTTTTTAGGTTGGGAAAAACACTGTCTTCAGTGTTGTCTTTGGGAGTGAACTCTGAAAACACATCCTTGTTGGGTGCTACACACTATTTATCTAACACACACACACACACAGTATACACCTCTAGTTTTTGTTCTCCTTAACTTTTTGCTGTGCTGGCAAAATTTCTTGCAAACAGCTAGTGTCATGAGATTTCCTATTAGGACTAAAATCCTAGGAGGTTTCTCTAGCACACAGTTTAACCCCTGATACATTGAACTGTAATCTGATCTTGATCAACATTTGACTACAACTCTTTCAGCACACCCATAATTTCAGCTAGAAGCTTGCCAACTTCCAGGAACTATTGTAGACATGTACATTGTATATGCATTTCCTTTGCTTTAAATTAAAATCCTTGTTGGTTGTTAGGGTTTTTGCTGTTCATTTTTCTTTGAGTGGTTTTAACTCATTTTTCACCTTTATTTACCTAACAATTAGAATTCTTTTTTGTTGTTGTTTATTTTAAATAAATAAATTTTAAATAAATTTTGTTGTCAATTTCTGTAATGTGATACAGAATTTGAATTGATATAAAAGTCCTTTTGCATATGCATTCCTTCAGCGGAAGTGGGGTTAAGGGAGGGATTCTTACCAGCATCTTCCTTTCATGAGGAAATTTCCCCTTAAAAATGAGTTTGCATTTGGGACTGTTTCCTACAGATCAGGCAGTTTCTGCATTTGGCAGCGTGAATCCATTTCCTACCTTCAGTTAAAATGAATGCAGTCGCTGCCTGTTGTTTTTGCTCTGTCAATAATACATTGATTGATGGGCAATAAACATTTTATAAAAGCTATTTAAACAAAATGGAACAAAGTCTTCCTTGCATCTATCACTAAGAGACTTTTTTATGTCTGTTCTATGAATTCTCTCCTTTTCCTTTTGAAAGTTAGAAATCTCTGCCAAGAAAATACCAACAGGAGACTATTCATTATCATCATAATATACAGGTTTAAAGGAAGACTGTCAACTCAGACACTACATTCCTGCCTGAAATGTTTTACCTCCTAGTATTATGAGGACAGCATGGTATTTATGGAGAGCTAAAGGGGATATATTTTCCCTGTTTTTTACTTTTGCTTCATCCTTCTGACATTTTTCTTAATACCTAGCCTCAAAGATTCCCGTATATCCCATCACTTTACTCCATGTCCTTTTAGAATGAGGGCACAAAATGCAGTTTTAAATACGCAGGCGCAGACCTTCAACGAATAGGCAGGAGTTACAGGTGGAACAGTAGAGCTTTCTTTGAAATGGGAGCTGGGGTTTTGTTTTGATTTTTGGTTCATCTATAAATCTTGGCAATTCCTCTAGACAACCTCATGCGTACCTGGGATGAAGGTGTGATGCAGACAGGGGTGCTTCTCAAGCACCAGTTCGCTCCTGCGGCTGCATGCGACAGCGTGACCCAAAAGCCTCCGTAACGGCCGGGATGCCTGAGGGGCGGCGCAGCGAGACGTATGCTGAGAAAGGAGCCGTCAGGGAGTGGTGGTGGCAGATACGAGCTATTTATGTCTTGGGCAATGACCACAAAAGGCCAACATGGGAAGGCTTTGGGACCACTCATTACATTCGTCTCTACCAGGGAAGAGTGCTCACAGAGCAACATGCAGTCTGTGGCCTTGCGTGCTTGGCAGAACCATCAGCCCAGTGAAAATCTCCCTGCATATTGCAGTGCTACGAACGTGGAGGTGCACGTGTGCTGTGCTGACAACGTGTTTTCTGCTCAAGTGGAGGTTTGAAATGCTAACTTGGTTTGCTTGGCGTTTACCTGGGCTCATAGCATGGCTGTGAAGGCACCATGGGTGCCTTCCAGATCCCTGGGGGTATCTGGCCCACTGGCCAGGTGCCCTTCATTTCTATTTGCATGTCTTTTTTGCCGAGTTATTTATGTGTTGTTGTCTGGGCCACCTGTAGTGATCCTGGAGGCAGTACTGGCACCTTCACTGAATCCAGGGTTTGTAACAGCTGTCACTGAAAGAAATGAAATGCAATTTATAATCTGCAATATATGATTGGGAATTCCATTATTTTATCCCCTGGCATTTTGTGCTTGACTTTTGCATACTTTGTAAATCTAATGAAACTTTCTGAGCTGCATGAAATTCTTTTCTCCTTCTCTTTTTTTCTTTTTCTTTTTTTTTTGATTATGTTTTATTTCTTTTCCTTGCCCCTTTTTTCAGGGGAGTTTCCTAGGGTAGCTGTATACCCTTTTGTTTTTTAGCAGTATATAATAGTTCATGCAATGTTTTAGATAACTGATTATTATATATTATATATTGACTAACTCATAAAGAACACTAAATATCAAGTTATGTACCATACTTATTAGGAAGTTTTTCTCAGGGTTCTGAGAACTTATCTTTTTCCTTCTTTTTTTTTTTAAAAAATTACATTTTTTTACAAAAATTTACAAAATTTTATTCAACCAAAATTACATGGCAGTCCAGTGAGGAGTTAAGGTTTAGATAAAGCAGAACTGATAAACCAACAAACCAGTCACTATTGGGGGAATAGGCACAAAAATATTTGAAATTCTTTAAAGTGCTTGTTGTGGCCTTTTACTGCGACTAAGTTGGAAGCTACTTGGAAAGGAGGAAAAAATTAGTGTTTTTTTTAATGATGTGTAGTATGGATTGCCTACTGATACGACTCAACTGTATGAACAGAAAAATAATCTTACTTTTTCTCACAGGAGAAATTCTCAAAGATTTCCTATGCACCTGAGTTCTGTCCCCCATCCCACTGCTTTCTCTTAATTAAATTTTATCACGAATTGATTACATCTAGGGTTTCCCATGGGGCTGTAGAAGAGAATTTACTTTTATTCTCATATCCGTAAAGCTTGCTGTTTAAATCTTTTCTCTCTGTCTGCTTCTCTTTATTAAGAAGATTTGCTGATTGCAATTTGATTACCTGTTCAGCTTTTTACAAATTATGTTACTCTAATTGAAGCCTAGAAATAGAAAACCAATAAATGGCTCTAAGCTGACCTTAGAAATGTTTGATTTTGTATTACTCTGTTGATCGCAAGATTCGGTGTTATAGCAGAAGATGCTTTTTAAATCTCCATAGAAAATATTACATTTAAAAAAAGCAAAGAAAATTATGTGCATTTATTCAGCAGCTCCCCTCAGATGTTGCAAATGTGGACAAGTGCTGAGTTTATTGTCATTTTATAAAGGCAAATGGTATCTTGGTGGAAACTAGGACTCTTCCAGTTAGATATTCAAAAGGTTCCTAAGGAGGTTCAAGGCATGAGTCTTATTCAGAGGCAGGTTTATATAAGTCAGAGATTCCTGTTATATGAAGGGGAGTTTTTCAGAGGGAAAAGCAAATTCACTCTGTATACATCGCTGATTGAATTCTGCTGTGGGCAAATCTAGCCATGTGCGTCGTTAATGAGATATTCTTTAACGCTTCAAGCTGCCCCAGATTCTCACTTCAGGATTAAGTTGTGCACAAATGGTTGTCTCGCCGCAAAGGCTTTTCCTCGCAGCCTGGATGCCAGTGAGGCTCCCAGCAGAGCTGTCCACACCGAGGACACCCCATGAGTTCACCCCCGTTGCAGACGGTGACATTTATGCGTTAGCTGTGTGCAGTGCTGCGCCGCCGAGCTGGCTGCTCGCTGGCTTTTCAGCTCGGCCCCCATCGGTCCTCTCTCTCCTGATGTATCGTGCTGGAACCTTTTACTTTGCTGCAGCTTAACTAGATTACTCTTGTGTCACTAAGGCCCTGTAATGCTGGGAAGGCTGGTTAACATATATATGAAAGCCATGGCTCACAACCACGCTGCCTGTGACACATGCTCTTGTCAAAGGCTTGGATCAGGCAAAAACATTAAAAAGTCATGAGTGATATGAAAAAGATCCTGAAACAGGACTAACAGAATAACAAGTTAAAAAAAAAAAAAGAACAATGTACTGAATCTCTTGGGAAGAGATCATTTTTTATTTAGTAGATTCTTATTTTTTGTTTCCTCCCCCATGTCACAGTGCTGGAGCAATTAAAGTCTCGCTGGATTTGTGCCGAAGGCCTCTTGTTGCCAGGACACCTGCAATCCGTAGCTGGCAATTTGGCTGGGAAGTCACAGGCAAGTTGCATGTGATGCAGAAGACACATCTCCCCCTCCTTTGAACGCCCAAAACTTCCAGGAGCAGCACCCTAAGGTATATCTCAGGAAGCATACTAAGATATAAGGTGCATTTTTCTAGCTTATGTGTGGTCAGCAGTTATGTACGGAGGGTCTCTGTGGAAAGCATCACATCCCTCATGGATCAGAGATAGCGACCTACCTGTTGTGGGGCTGGGACGATGACAGCAGTGCTGCTAACCCACCCTGAAGGTCAATTTGCAAAATGCTGCTTGTACTGCTTGCTCAGGCAATTAAGTATAACCTGATTGCCTATAAATGTCCTTTCTGCTGTTATATCATTAATCTTAACAACGTCAACCTGCTCTCCATATGCAGTTCAGTTTTACAGCTTCCCAGGGTGAGAGTCAAGGCTGCATTTCATACTGGAGCGGGGAGTATTCACTCCTGAAGTGCTGATGAGAAGATCAGCATGTCCTAGCGATGGAGACCAGGTGCTCAGAGGTGCTTGTTGTGCTGCACAGGGAACCAAGGAGCCATTTCCTCTGTCACTGCTTGGTTGCTGCAAGGGCAGGAGGGTTTTTTGGGAGATGCGTGAAGTCTAGTGGAAGAAGCCCATGTCCCTGGGCCGTGTTGTCACATGTGGGGTGGTCGAGGCACTGGTAGAGGCCAAGGATGCACAGAAACATGTGGGAGTTGCTGCTTTCCTCCCCTGGACAGATTCAGTGGTGTCAGCACTCATGGAAGGGGGAGAGGATTCTCAAGGTTTCGTGCTTTTCAGAGCAGGTCGGCATAAATCCTTAACCCTTACAATACAGCCTACAAGAGAATAAAAACAAAAACTCAACAAAACAACAACCCCAGACTGTTCTCCTATGAACAGAGGTCCCTTTACATGACTGACTGTCTTTGGCAGTCTTTAAAATCATTTAAAACACAAAAGCAACTATGTAAATATAAGCTTTTGTAAATACAAGCTTTTTTTTTTTTTCATCTCACAGCTCACAATATAACAATGAAGTCAGTATTTTCTTCTTTTTTGTACTAGACTCTGAGAAAGCTCCGTATCAGTTCCCTTAACTCCAAATAAAAGAGGCTGGGCAAATCCAGAGGGACTGTCGCCAGGAAGGTTTCTGTGTAAAAGTGGCTGTTCAGTGTAATTAAGATTTCTAAATGCATTTTGTAATAAAGTGAGAGAACTAGCCCTTTCAATGAACACGGCATCGCGGTGAGGGATTTAAGACATTGTTAAGCACATGTGTCGTGGGCTAATAACGTAAGGAGGGGGCCTGAGCTGCTCTCCAAGGGGCAGCAAAGCAGGCCCGACACGAGCTCTATCAAACGCCGCCATGTCACCAGCGGCGCGCGGGCCGCCTCCGCGGAAAGCTTGGCCTGCGCATCGAAATGGCGGCTACCAGGGGGCCTGGCCTTTCGGGGGCCCTTCAAAAGAGGGCCCAGCCGCGGGCAGCACGACCCGCAAGGCGGGAGCACCTCCGCTGCCGTATGAGCCCAGCACCATGAGCGCTGCTCTGAACCCTGTGCTGCTCCCCTGGTCAGCGGCAAAGGGATAATTGATGAGAGTCTCCAGGCTGACTAGGGGATGCAGCTATACACCTGCCACGGAAATTAATGACAATTATGTGGCTAAACCCGCCAGCTAGCTTTGGAAAAGCAGCCTCTCCCTGTTTTGCCTCTGGTTTATCGGAGGGGACTGCTGCAAGTTGTTGTAAAGCAGCAGCGGATACAGTGATATTCAGCTGCTGCAGGAGCTAAAGAGAATTAGATGCTCTTTTCGCCAGATCCCCAGCTGCCATGAAGTGGCTTTGCTTTGCCAAAGTTGCTAGAGCCCCAGCAATTTACTCCACGTCATGTTTGAATTGTTCAGGCCATGTCAAACTATCTGCCATCTCTCGTTGCAGGCAGGTGAAGCACTGATGAATACTGAACAAAGTGTTGCAGTTGGGGGAATTTTAATAAATAAAAATATATTAACAGAAACCAGTGTAGGGCCTGTTAGCTCTTGCCAGCATTTGTTTGTGCCTTCTCCCTGCCATTCCCTCTTTGTTCAGTGTGATCACATCTGCATCACTATGGTAACTAATGAATGATTATTTAATTTACCAACCTCTGAATGCGGTCGGTTAGTGTTAAAAATATTCCAACACTCTCTGACATACACATACGCACAAATGCGTACAGTCTGTCACACAAGAAAAACTATAGGTGCTTGATATTCTTATTTCAGGCTAAAATTTGTTTACCTGTCTCTTCGGATGGGGCTGAGAGCTTTATCCAATGTGACGATGGCCACAAGCTAAACGGTAGGCGCAGATAAACACAGTTATATTTTTTCATGTTCCCTGTCAGCATGTATCAGCTGTCAGTGAGCACACCTGAAACAAAAGCTGCACCATTTGCATCCCGGAGGATTTCTGCCCAGCTCCCTGGTCTTCAGAGCTGGCGTGTAGCCACAGGAACTTTTCAGAAGAAAACTGGCATATTTTTTTTGTTTGAAAGAGCTAGTTTAGAAATGTTCTGGGAGAACTGAAAGAGGAAAAATAATTATCATTGGCTTTGCAAAGGGTCAGTGAGCCTTCAGCCATCTGAAATCTTCAAGAAAAGGCTAATCTGCAATTGTGGAGAAATCATAGGCCTGCTCTATGTTACTCCTGAAGGCTGATTTAGGTGGAGACTGATGAGAAAAAGCAGCTCAACATCTACTTGCATCATGCTTTTTGCCAGCTCTCTGCTTATTTCAGTGCTTTGATGAGCTGGTGGTTTTCAGGAGATCCCTGGGCACCTCAGATGAGCTTTGCTTGCGGGGACTCAATTTTATTCTGCGCTACAGAATCATGTAGCTGACTTGTACAGGCAGTCCTTTCTATATAGTAAAATACACCCGCTCCTGAGGGAGCAGGTAGAGTTTGTGTTTCTCCTCTTTGTGGCTGCCTGAGGAAACGGGATGACAGAGTGAAGGGAGGCCTGCACCTGGCTCGAGGCCAACCACGGGGGCAAGAAGACGCAGGAGCCTCTGCCGCTCTGCTGCGAAGTGCTGTTTAGTGTTACATGGGGCTCTGGCTTGGCCTGTTTGGAAAAACACAGCAAATTGGATGGTGAAAACTCCTTGCTGCCCACCAGTGCCAGGAGATGGTCAGCTTCTGTCCCTTGGCCTTTTTGCCATCCCTCTTGGGACACTCAAATGTAAAACTGCCAGGCTGCAAGCACTCATTCCTGCTGCTTTGAATTGCGGTAGGCATATCCCTATATATATATGGATATACACACTGTGGTTGTAGTGGCCCAACTCAAAAATAACTGGTTTGTACAAGTAAAACTCAAGCCTCTTGGGTGACTCTGCACCTTGCCCAGCCCCCTGAGCAGTTTTTGACATGGTGGCCACGCGTTGTTGCCATTATGTATCTGAAACAGCAGGACCAAGGACTCCCAACTCGTGTCCTATCATTGATATATGTGAGCAGTGATCCAGAGAGCTAGATTTATTATTGGTTACATGAAGCAATAACTGGTTGTACTATGGCCCTCAGTTAACTTGCGATAAGGTGAAAATAGGAGCACTAAACTAGAATGAATTGCTATATCCTAACACTGCTTTAAAGCTAAAGTGGGACCTAGATCCACCACAATTGCAGAATTATGTGGTCCCTCTGCAACAAATGTTTCATCTCAGTGCACATATCCAGGGCAGGCTGCTTTTAAAAATCTCGCTCCTAAATCCTAGATTCCCATGAGCACAAAGGACATGGAAAAGACATGGGCAAAGTATAAATCCTTACCTCCTGCCATTCTCTACCTCTTAGCAACTTGTTAAATCTGAGTTTCTGCTCCCAAATTCTAAAGAACCTGATCTAATTTAATTTAATTTCTTGCTTTACAAACCCTTAAAAATTAAGGATATGCCCATTATGTGCTGCACTGCAGCTCACCTGGAAGCTATTGAGTTTCCCCAAAAGAAAATCATGGCCATCTTACAGGGATGAGTCATCTCTAGCAGCTGGGTGAGAGATGATTTTCTAGTTGTGCACAACTTTGAGGTTAAAAAAAAAAAAAAAACACCTTCTTGTTCCTTTTAGGGCTGAAACCAAGTTCCTCATATTTTTCTGAGGAAAAAAAAAAACATGGAAAGGAAGAGAGGGCCTAGCTTAGTTTAGCTAACAATTCATTAATAAACTCACATTGGGTGTGAAAGATTCACCTTTGCCAGTCTCCTGCATTCCAGAAAAGTGCTCTGACCACAGAGATATCAGGGCTCTCCAAGTTTCATTTTTTATGCAAAATGGAACTGTGCCAACCTGTGAGACTCTGACTTCAGTAGGTAGTTAATAGCTCAGTGATTTATAGCACATGCCGAGCCTACAGAAGTCCTAAGTTCAGGTCTGTGAAAGCCCAGGACTTGAGGCTATTGTCGATGCTGAGCCTCTCCTGGGTTTTGAGCATAAATCACGTCTTGGAGATGAGAAATCTGTTCTGACAAAAGTTTTGGCAATGCTGGTATGTTTCCCTGCAAAACACTTGTTTCAGTGACCTGGTATTTTCTGATAAGAGAACATTTCACTGAAGAACTTCTGAATATCTTTAAGCATTTGGCAGCACTGGGTCTTTCAAATAGTCTTGAAAAATTAAGTGAATTTGTCCATATTTCGGATTGCAAGGTCTTTTGGTAGTTTTCAAGGTGCCCTTTCCAGGATGGCCCACTTACCACTGCTTGGCAGTGGCTGATGGACTCTTGATATCTCGTGCCTTTGGATGAGACTCTGGTGCACTGCATAGTGAAAATAAGAGAAAAAAAAAAAAAAAAGGAAAATTTACACTTCCACAGGGGTGAAAAAAAGAGAGGAAGTAACTATTTCCTTCCATTTTTATGCAGAGCTAATTAAGGGAAATCTGCTAAATCCCTTGATGCCACAGAATGACTTGTGGCTCGCTAATGACAAAGGATGAGCCCAGTGACTTTACTGGGAACCCCATATGCAAATTAAAAATGCACTGACTGTAAAAGCAGAGAGGTGGTTCTAGTGTCAGCTGTGACATCTGGCATTGCCCAGGCTGAGAGGTTCCCCCGCTGACCTTGTAAGAAATAGACAAGGTGTAATGGGCACGGCCTGAGAAGAGCTGCTGTTTTCTCTTGATTTCTCACCCAGGAATCTCCCCCGCTGAAGGTCTGCTCAGAAGGTTGCTGGGTGTGAGATTTCTCACTTAACCAAATGAGAAAGGATGCTGAATCTTTAACGAATTCTTCCTTCCAATCATTTGTCAGACACAGGAGATAAATAATGTTGGCAGTCCCATCCAGATGTTTTTATCTAAGACAAATCCTGTCTCAACAGCTAAGAAAGACGTAGCATTTTTTTTTGTCTGAGAGACTTGTTTAACCCATTCTTGGTTGCCCATCATCTGTCACTGCCTTCCTGATTTCAGCAGATGGACACAGAGCTGACAGAGGGCTATAAGAACACACGTGAGTTGTTTGTGAATGTGCCTAGCCAAAATGACAAAAGCTGAAGATGAATTTGAACTGTTTGACTACTTTAGGATACTCTACCTATAGGAAGAAAATCCATCTAGGTAGAATTATAAAAGATACCATTGGCGGACTGAATCAAGGGGCAAAAAAAGCATAGTTTTGGCAGTGATTTTCTAGCCATTGACCAGAAGGATTTTTCCAAAGAACTCTGCTGCTTGCACAAGCCGATGGTGGATTCGAGGAAGCGCATTTCCCTCTCCCTGCGCTGGGAGCATCTCTTTGCAGAACAGCATCAACGCAGGGCAGCAAGGGCACGGTGCTTGGAGACCTGCCTGGCCTGAAGATCTTGGGGGACGGCGTCTCCCACTGCACACGGGCACTGCCTGCCTGCCCATGGCTGTGTTACTGTTTCGTGTGACAGGCGGCTCTGTGCCTGGAGATCAGGTCTGAAATGATGTCTCTGTGCCATTGGTTTCTCTCTGGCCCTCTGAAAGAGCAAGCTCACTAGCTTATATGGTTTTATCTTTAGTTAACTATCTTTAAAGCACATCTTTACTGAGCTATCTTTACTTAAAAATCTAGTTTTCTTGACTCAGCATTTTTACTTAGTTAAACTACTTAGGAAGCCCTGATAAAACCTGACCAAGGGCATAAGGGTCTTTTACTCTCCAAGTGCCAGGGAGCAGAGAGAGGCTTTGTTTGTGAGCTCTCTGAAGTAGCCAGGGACACAAGAGAGATGGATTGACTTTAATGTTGTTCCTCTCAAGTGTCACCTCTTGGTGACTTCTTACTTATAAAACTGCTTCGGGTTCTCTAAAGCTAAGATCGCTCCAAGGCAACAGGCATGACAGTGAAGTACATCCACCAAAGCATAACATTATATGTGTCCTGCTCAATAAATAGCAGTCGGATCCAGGGACGACCAGCAGCAAATCAATACGGGCTCTAAGGCAGCGGTGCCGGCGGTCCCGCGGGCGTCCCGGGATGCGCTAGCGGCCTTCCGCAGCGCCGGCTGCCGAGCCGGGGTGCAGGTTTCAAAGGCAAAAAGAGCAGTGCTCTGAAATGCCGCTTACTTTTTGTCTGCCTGTTGGACTTTCATTTATTTTTTAGCACTTCAGCAAGGAACAGCTTTGCTTTGCTCTTGCCCGCCCGTCACCGGCAATCTATTATTGCCTAGTGTGAACATTTGCAGTGCTCTCTCCCTTCTTGGTGCCAAGTACGGTGACAAGGAGACGGAGAGCAGGCTTGCTTGCATGGCAGCCTCCCTGTGCCTCCACTTCTTTGTAGAATGGGGCAGAATGGGGAAATAACACTTTTTTTTTGCCATCTTTTTCCACGTTGTGATGAATTGCCACTCTCTGCTGAGAGGAAATAGGCTCCACCAGTGGTTATAGTACTGGAGTGGAAAAGCCTGAGCCAATATCCTGGCTGATGGGATAAGGACTATACTGAAGAACCAGGATAGGATGGACTGAGCACAAAGTGGGGGCAATGTAGGTTTTAAACAGTATTATGGGAGTAAGCCTGCTACAGCCATAATACTGTAACATCATAAGGGAGATAAATTTTTAACAGAGGAGCAATTTTCTAACAATAATGTAGTTAGAAAAAAAAAAAAAGACAAGCTTTTGCATACATGCTTTCTTCATGTTCCCTATGCCCAAAGGCTTGGGTACTTTTCTAAGTATAGTAGTTTTTCCATTAAAAGACATTGACTTTACCCACAAAATTTGGCTTGGTGTAAACACATGCATGCAATTCAGATCTTGAAAGAAACAGATCTCCCTCAAAAACAGGGAGAAAGGCATCTGTTTCCCTTACAGCTTAGGAATATGAGCCATGACCAGCATGTGTGCACCCAGACAGAAATAAAACACCAGTGACTGTTTTATTTATGAAAGAAGGCCCTTAACATGCAGGTGTGGAAATGGAAAGACGGCAGGGAATAGAAAAGGGATGTTCATTCTCAGTCTGAGTCAGTTCGTCAGACAGTTGCTTCCACATAATCTAGTGCATTATGGTGAGATATAAATGGCCTGAAGGAGAAGGGTATTTTTTAGCGTAATTGTTAGATCAGGTCTTTAAGATCAGCTAAATAATTTGAGAGCCCAACAAGATAGATGTGATCAGGAGAAGACTGCAGCAAACAGGGTGAATTACAAACATGAAAAACTTGCAAGAGAGATGCCCAGTTATCACCTAGACCAGGTACATAGAAAGCAAGGGCTGTGCCACAACTTCCAGATCAGCACTGCTGCAAATTGCATAACCTGCAGCCTGTCACTAGAATCAATCCTTTCTCAGCTTTGCCATTATGTCCCGTATGTAACTGCTATATTTCTGTCACACATCTAAGGTGTTTAAATAGAGAGCCTCTTCTCAAATGTGACCAGTTTGTCAGGGACAAATGCTCACCTCCAGGTAAAAAGGTGTCTTGTTGCCCCAAAAGATTAACTTAGGGGAAATATCCCCAGAGGTACATATTTGGTATGCAGAAAACAGGAAAGAAATGGAAAGGTAGAGTGGCTCTTTGATGGGGTGCAGATGGACTTCTTTAATGACATTTTCATTAACAGTTCTTCCTGCCAAATGTCATGGGTTTCTCCCATTAGAGCTCTCTGCATTATTAATGAGTAACTCCATTTGGAAGCGATTTGCATAAAATATCCTTCTCTCATTGCCATAGAGAAGAGCTCTAAGCTAGGCTAGAGAGAGGAGGAAAAAGTGAGCAAGTGCGTTCCGTAAATAAAGAGCAGTTTTATGTGTTGGACCATGAGAACCCATGAAAAATAACCTCCCCAAAAGATTTCCCAGCTCAGAGGCAGTGCAACACCAAATGTTTAATACACGTCAACACAGAGCGTTGTGGTGGAAAGGCCAGGATTGCCTGACTCAGGTCAGCACTGCAGAGAAGCTGTACACAGAGTAATCTTAGCTTCCCCTGAAGGGCTTTTTCTGCATGGTTTGCATCATTTTGGCAGTACAAAATGGACAGGACCAGGGCATCTGATTATACTTGGTGGTATGTCAGGTTCCAGAGTGTCAGTGATGTGAAAACATGATAAGTAGAAAGCAGAAAATGAAATCTAACCTTTTTTCAACTTCAATAAAAAAATATGCATTTAATTTCTTTCTAAATACAACTGAAGTTTTACCTCATAGCTTTTTCTGTAAACTGGATATTTGACAGCCTGGACAGTTTATTACTAACTAATAGTCTGCATGTCTTTTTGTTATAGATTAAAGGACTGATGCTGATTCACACAGCTGCACTGAATTAATGAAAAACTCGCACAGCTGAGACTGTGCTCTGCAAGTATGTTCCAGGTAAAGTAGATACCAAGATGGACCTCATTTAAGTTTAGCTTTCTAAAAATCAGTCATTTCAGATATCCCATCCATTCTCTCCTAGAGGGTAATAGAGATGTCCAGAATGTCTCAGTTCTTTTATCTAAGCCACTTAAGATGAGATTGTTTTCTGTGAGTCCCTGTCCATCTCCACTGGCTATGGAAAAAGGTATGAGTGACTTAGCTTTGACTTACATGGCTCCTTTTTAGCCTCCTTACCTGGCTCCACGTTTGTTAGATGAAATGAATTATTCCAGCTTCCATGTCAAAAACAGAATAAATGCTATTTTCTAAAGAACTCCAAGGGCTAGCTTGGAGGGTTCTGGGGTTTTTTTGTTTGTTTGTTTGTTTGTTTTTTAACGGACAATGGAATTAGTTTGAAAATAGGATCAAGTTTGCCATGAGTTTAATTATATTGAATAGATGACTAAGTAAATAGATTTATACACATATTGTCTCATATATACACATATAAAATAATAATATCTTGCTTGTCGTGGACACTTTTGCCTTTGAAATTGTGTGGGGAGACAGAATCTCCAACAGGAATGTTTTGAACTTCAGTGCCTGCAAAATAATCTCTCAGACCAGTGGGGAGTTACTGTTGGGAAAATAAGGCATCATTTATACATAATTAAGTAAAACCTTTCTGTTTCCCACATCTCCATGGAAATAGATTTGTTGTTCAACTCGTTAGAAATAAACATTCTGCTTTTTTTTTCCAACAGGAGAACCAAGTTGACAATGTAATTAAGAATTAGAGAAGAAATCAGGGACTTCAAAAGGTAAGGTTTTACTTTGTAAACATGGCTAGTTTGACAGTTAGAAATTAAGGATTGGGGATGAAGTTCTGGAAGGAAGCTTACACCTGCAGCCTGGATGCATCTTGTAGAAATCATGCTAGTTACAGTTTGATTAATGCTTTTTAATTCATAGATTTGATAGATTTTGCAGAAATAATGAGGAGAGTGGCCTCATGTTCTTTGTTTTCTTTTGTGAAACTCTGTGGAGACTAAAAAGTGATTTGTCCACATTGGTTTATTTGCTGAGTTGGGGCTTGTGCTCATAATACTGCATCAAAGTATCCTTTCAGCATAATACAGAATGAAAACTGCAAAACATCGTGATTCACATTTTGCCTTTCTGATGTTTGCCTAACTAAGTAACTTCTATGTCAGCTAAAAAACATCAAAATCCAAAAGGTAAAACAGCCTTGATTTTACTGGGAAACTGTGTAGATCAGTGCTTCTGGGAAGCTGCGTGGAATATAACTGTAAGATTTTTATTCTTTAAATAGCCTTGATGAAATGTTAACAGTTCTTCTGTACCGTATCCATAACAAAGCCGGAGGATTAGGAGTGAGACTTGGCTTCAGCAAATCATCTTGTTGTCTCTTAAATTAGTTCTGCTGTGGGCATGGTGCCCACAGTTTGCTTAATCTTTTAAACCTTTTTCGGTAAATTAATATTTTGGACAATGATGAATATAAATATTTTACATCTACAGCTTTCATGTTGTATGTTCACTGAGCTGGATTTACAAAGGCATCAAGCCAGGATCTAATTCCTGGCTTTATTAGGTTATGAAACAGAATCTCCCCAGAAGATATAATGTCCTTAAGCTGTAACATCAGCAGCAACAGACAGACCTTAATGCTGCTGGACCTAATGGAATTAGATTTCATGTATACTTAATGAATGCAAATGCCACTTAATTTTTACAGCTTGAGTTGTAATACATTGCATGTGACACATTTGCTACTGAAAAAAAAATATGCAAATGTGGGATTCTAACACCCAGTGTCCAATTTCAGCACTGTAAAATGTATCCTCTTAGGGAAGAAGAACTGCAGAAACATGCCAGCAAAATTACTGCATAATTTAAAGCAGCCACCAAAGAGAAATGTTAAAATATGCACCAGGCAATTACAAGTGTTGTATATGTTTTATTCTCCTTTGCTGCTGTTCAGCAAGGAGTAGTAAAGAGATTTAGAGCAAGTGGCAACCATAGCAACAAGTAATTTCTGGTTCAACCTGGTGCTGCATAACTTCTGCCAGAGAAACTCGTTTCAGGATACTTTGTCGTGTTGATTCTTCCAAAGGATATGTATGTGCAGCATTTTCAGTTCTGCCTTCCAGGCACTGGCTCCACAGAGGTATGCCTGGGCCAGATTCACACCAGCATAGTGAACTTGCACAAGAGCTGGTAATGATGCTTGCTCAGCACTATTTCTTGATGTTGTTACTTATCAGAGGTCCCGTTCTGCTCTCTGTGAGGAAGAGGAGCAGTGGATGAGCAATGTCAGAGGATTACTTTCCCTTCCCTGCCCGCCCCCGCCATATGGCCATAAGTCCCATGCAGGGCCTTGCTCCTCTAACCAGGTCACACCCGCTGCCCTCTTTGGGAGGTTAGAAAGTTCCCCTCAAGCACCTCTCCTTGAGAGTGGTAATCACCAGAGCAACTGTTTCCTTAGGTCGTTATTTGTGCTTCCTGGCACATCCACTTTCCTTGGAGAGAGCTAAGTGGACATTGACCAAAGGCCTTGAAAGTCGCAGTCAATGAAAACTCAAGGGAAGGTGTTCGCTCATGGGTGCTTCTCAGAACTCAATGAAGTATGCCAAGAACCCAGAAAATATACTCACTAGGTGGGATTTGAGAGGTTTTTCAAGGACAGTTTAATGCTTAGTCTCTATACATTTTAAAAAGATGGAATACTTGGAACAGAATGGTTCGACCTGATGGCAGACATTCATGCAGAAATCTGCCTACAGATTACAAGTAAAATATGTGGAGTCAGAAGGATCTGGGACTCTGCAAGGTGAAAAAATAGACCTTCTTGTGGTTAAAATGCAAAATGAAATATCTGTTGCTTCTTGTGACCAAAAATTTGTTTATGTAGTTAATTCTGAAATGAAAACAGCAACAAGGTGACAGGAAAGCAGATACTATACAGTCAAAAAAAAAAAAAAAGAGATCTAGATTATTCCAAAGAATGTGTTACAAGTAGCTGTCACTGAATGCCATTTTTTTCCTAACTCTGTTGGAGGTGATCCTTCTCTTTTCGTGTATAAGATGGAGCTATTCCAAGCAGTGACACAGAGCTTGTTGAGGGCTTTCTATTTTTATTTCGTTGCCCAAACACACACTCCAGTAGAGGTACTGAGGTAAATGTAAGCCTATTACATTAATAGCCTTATTTTTCTTAAGCGCCCCTTATGGTCACTTTAGCCCCAAGCTAAAACCCATGACATGGCAAAGTACCCCTTAAAAGCCCCTTAATCAGATATTAGCTCATGCCCTTGAATAAGCGGCTTCTCGCTCTTGGTCACCAACCAAAGAACTCTGCTCCTGTAAGAGATTTGTGACTGGCTCTTTGCCAGACCTGCAGAACTGGGGGTAGGTTCCAGAAGCGATGCATGTGACGTGCTAATACGGCCTTTCTATCTAGTCTTTGAGGGTGATGTTGCAAGATGTTGTGATAGAGGTCTATACCTCCTCCACCTCATTACGCCTTATTTTGGTATCCTAAGACTATAAAACTTCTATGTAAATTGTCTGGAAACAGCTGTGGCTGACTTGGTGTCCTTTGCAGGCAAACGTGTTGCCTTTTGACAAGACAGAGGAAACTACCTATGGTCAAGGCGAAGCGTTTTTAAGTACTTTATCTCTACATGTTTAATTGCTGTACAAAATTACAATAGCAGGAAGTGGAAGAAAAATATTACCATGCAAAAAGATGGATATTTAGAAAGGAGGGAATTAAGGGCCTGCTACTTTAATTTTTTTAAGAGACTCCATTTTATGTATAGCCTGGAGTCAGCGGGAAAAAGAGCAGAAAGTGGGTAGTATTACTTGATCAAAGTTCCCAGCAACTATTGTCTGTGGACAACCTTTGTATTGTGCAGTGTTCTCCTCCACACACATGTTTAGTTTCTTGTATATAGCACTAAAGCATATCCACGAGTGCAATACATCTGCATAAATATTTGATATCTCTATATACATGTGCAGCCTACACTGTACGTTGATCCTTGGGCATATAGTGCAACTACTTGTGCATATCACATGTACATAAAATATCACACGTATATAAAAAGTGATCAGGGAGTATGTGAAGTTGCCTGAAACATCAATTTAAACAAAAGCTCTATTTGTGCTGAAGTCGGAAGAAAAAAGATGCTCTTGTTTTATAATTAAACAAAGAGAGTTACCGTTCAATGATTTCACATTATTTGTTAAATTAATATGAAAAGCCTCAGCTTCTCATAATCACTTCTGTTCTAAACACTTGTCCTTCATGGAGTTGCTGGGGTGTGAAGAAGCTGGGGTGTCTTTAGAAGCAAGTTAAGGAAATGGGACGCAGGATAGTCTAATTGCCCTTTTGTTTCTGAATGAAAGTATTTTTCTTTATGAATTTAGTTTACCTCGAAGAGGTAGAGGTGAAATATAATTACAGCTCCTAGAAATACATACCACTGTATTTTTTTTTTCCTGGTGAGCATAATTTTTCATTAAGAAAAACAAGTTAGCCATCATTATTTTGAAAGAGCTACCTCTGAAAGCATATCAAGGGGGTTGGTTCTTCCTGAATCATTGAGAATTGAAATGTTGACACTGAGAAAGAGAAATCTTGTTTTTTTCACTTCCTTTCCACATCCATCTTAGGAGCAGATAACCGGAAATCTTTCCTTCAGGTGGGTAATAAGACAAGGATTTCCATTCTGTGAAAGGTTTTTGACATGTCTAATTTTCATTCATCATGATTCGGAATGAAATGTTGAGGTGTTTTGGGGAAGGGTTTTTTTTTTTTTTTTTTAAGAAACAAATCAACATGCTGCTTGTTTAACTGAAGTACTTTTTTTAGTTTTCATTTAAAAACTTTCACGTGTCCAGCTGGGATTCAGTGTCTTGTGGGACATTTGTTTCCAGCTCCCCTGCTCTCCATCTCTCTCTGCATGTTGAGCTTTTTGATGGGGCTGAACCTGCCGGGCTCAGCAATTCAAGCGGGCACAACTTTGTGCTCGATCGACACGACACACGTTCGTCTGACGCATTTCTGGTTAGGCTGACATGATCAAAGATACCACCTTTTCCTACTTACAGACACCCCTGCCTTGCTCCTTAATAGAGAAAGCAGAGCATATCTGCCTATATTCAATGTGACTACTCAGAGAGAACTACCCTTTTCAACCTGGGCAAGGAAAATGCCCTACGTTTAAAAAAAGAAATGACAGTACCAGCTTTCCAAAGAGGTGAAAACATGTCTAAGGAGTGGAATGTGCTCCTTTTTAACACAGCTAAGATAATGTGGGTTAAGCTCTCGGCCTTCTGCTTCTGTGTCTTCCCCTTCAATCTGTCATAGTCCTCGGGGCCGTTACCAGCACGAGGTGTTGCAGGTGGATCCTGCTTGCGGAACGTGGGAAGGATCCAGTCTTGACAAGCTGAGCGGATCGCCCTGCACACCCTTCATCGTTGTGGGGAGAAACAGGCCCTTTTTTGGCATGATTCATTCTCCTTTTTTAGGCACCCGTGTGAAGATATACGCCTCAGGCCCTGCGTGTGTGTCTCTTCTCTGCTGTCTGTTGAAGGGATTCAAGGCAGCTCTCTCTGGGTAAATGTCTGTGTTTTGCTAAATCAATCAGGGAGCACATGAAGGTACCTCCCAACTCCAGTCCTAAGGAAGTATGACAACTATTTTAAAATTGGTAACAATCCATCATTATAAATGCTTCACTAAAATTGGTCTGTTACTTCTTATACTTTGTTACATTGACATTGTTATGCTCTTAATGACATTCTCTTAGTCTGAAAAATGTTAACAACTGAATAGTGAGCTTTGAATCCAGAAACCGTTACCTTATTTAAGCTGAACATTTGCCTTCAGCCTCAGCAGGGCTTTCTGTTTTATTTTAAAACTACCTGAATATATGAGGGTGATGCCCAGTGCACTAGCACACTCGTAGGTAGTTTTGCCAGCTGTCTGATTTCTATATGGCCTTGCCTGTTTTACAGAGAAGCATTCCCCAGCCCATCAAAGGACTTGCACATACATCCATAAATTGGAGCAGGTGCAGCAATAACCTATCTGAAATTGTTATGATTTTTCATTTGTTTCTGAAGGTGGAGCCCTGCATGGATAGGTCAGAGCTAAATGACACAGACTGACGGGTTTTCGTGCTTTTGAACACAGAGATAAGCTTAGCAACCAAGAAATAGTTTCTACCCCTAGGAGAAGACTGACCTGAAAATGAAGAAAGGTGCAGAGGAGTTGGGAATGAAGCCTCCTGGAATAGGAGGCAGAGATTCTTTTTAAGCTGGGAAACTACCTGCTAGCATTCACTGGGGCAGGATGTGGGGAGCAATCAGCCCTTTGCAGGCAGTTAACATCATTTATGGCCTAAGTGAACCCTCTCCAGCCCCCATCTATCTCCGCTCCAGAAGGGTGAGGGTCTCCCAGAGGTCCTGTGTCAGATGGTGCATGAAAAGCTTAGGATATCTCAGATGGTACTAGATATGCCCAACATACTTTACGTCTTATTCTAACCCATATAAAAGGGAAAATCCAGATTTCACTGCTTGAGCCAAAGAACCAACAATATAGCACTTGTGAAATGCTCTTAAGTGTTTGCCTTCTTGCATAGATATCCACATTTTCCTGTATTAAAAATAAATGCAAACGTGATTTGAGTGAAGTCCTGTGCAGATGAATATCAATCAAATTTTCTGCATGCACCAAACGTGCAATCTTTGCTTGAGAATGATAAATGCTTCAGGAAATAATAGGTTTTCTGGTGCAGTGGGAGGGGACAGAGAAACCTCTGAAATAAGAGAAAGCCTTTGGAGACTTTTGTTCTGCAACATGAGGTATCCGACTTCTTTGGGTAACAATGGACTGTGGAGAGTTAGTGACAGGTAGGGTGTCCCTAAGAGCACTTGGGGATGTACTGATGTGATAAGAGCTGGGAGAGGCCGGAGCAGAGGGACAGGACTTTCAGGCCAGTGCTGCTACATGGTGACGGTGAGGCAGGAGGACTCAGCTTGGGCTGACCCCCAACTCTGTGAGCAGCAGCATCCAGTGTGCACTTTCCTTGGGAATTGCATGGAAAATATCTTTGAGAAATCAGAAATTAGGCGGCTGGCCTAAATGTTCCTAATGGATTTAAATCCTTGCCTGGTGCAAGTTTAGCATTGACAAAGCATTTGTGGAGCTGTCACGGGTCAACATGGGAACCAGAATGGTGATCCATCTCTGGGGCCAAGCACTGGGCCTGGTCCCTGGGAGCTCAGGCCAGCAGCCCCAGGTGATGGTACTTGCTGTTCCCCTCAGGAACTAAGTTCTATTTGGCCACTTCAGACAGATGACCTTAAGCCTCCTTGTTTACAGAGGCAGCACCAGCCCCACGATCCCATTTCCTAAGTGCTCACGAAACATGACAGGCACCGAAACGCTGCTGTCCGACGCTTCTTATTCCCGGCGGATGAACATTCTCCTGGTATTGGCAGAGTTAGAGGCTGTGTCCCCCACCGCGCGGCAGCGCCAAGGGCAGCGCTGGCTTCCCAGGCTGCTCCCGGGAGGCAGCTGGCGGGATAGACACTCTGCCCTGGAGCAGCCTCTCGCTGCCCACGGGCCGCCCGCTGCACCTTTTCCTCCAGTTTCTGTGGTCTGGTGTTATAACCAGCACTGGCATTTGGGGGGAAAAAAATGTGCCATGCAATCATAGAATAATTCAGGCTGCGGAAGTCGTTTTCTGCTTAGATGTATGTGTTAGAAAGCAGGATTTTGGTTTTCGGGGTCTGTGCAATATGGGATCTGGTCGCGTGTGTGGAAAGGATCCTGCAGCACAGGGGGACTCGCAAACTGCCCTACCCAGAGCTGTGTCTGTCTTCATCTGGACCAGCAGCATTCCTGCTCTCCCAGTCCTAGCAATTCCCTCGGATATGTTTCAGGTCGATGAATTTATGGTGGCGTAAATGCTGACAAATTACAGATTATCAACATGAGGCAGATGCCCAGTTGCTCACATTTTGCTGATCACTGCAGTCTTGCATCACTTTGCAGAGTTTTAGGTACAGGTTGTCCTGTGCTAAAAATCTATTTGATTTGGGCATGCCATAATAGAGGTTTGCCATTATTCTAAACATGATTAGAGGATTTTACTGGCACGTTGCCATGGCTGCAGGTTTTGAAAAGTCAGAGCTTTCCCTTTTACTTAAGAACTTCAACCTCCCTCAAAGAAAGAGAATATTTTTTTCTTTTTCTGTCATTTACAACAGTAGTTTAGCTCAGCATTGCTGAGTATGTAGCAAGAACAGCCACGGGAAGTGAGTCACCAGTGAAAAGCAAATAAAAGGATGATTTAGAAAACTGCCGTTTACCTAAAGTAATGGAGACATCTGATTTTACACTATCTTATACCTACATTTCTTGCAAAACAAGAGTTGTATAAAGATGCAAGGCCTTTATTCTATGTTGTCTTCCTCATGATTTTTTTTCCTCCAGTTTCATAATAAACTGAACTGGATGACCGAACACCTTGGTTTAGTTTTCAAAAGTATGCTTTGTTCTACGGACAGCAAGTGACACAGTCATAATGATGACAGCTGCCTTTAAATCATCGCCCTGTCTTAGTTGCCCTGAGGGAAACATTTCTGATCAATGGCTGGTGAGCTTTACATTCACACCAACTGAAAAGTCACAGCCCTGATATTCCGTGTTCTTCATATTGACTTTAATCGACTCACTTATTTTCCTCCCATGCTGAAGTAAATCCACATTTCTTTTAAAAGACCTTTTGCATATACAGCTACTATACATGTTATGTTCAGCCGTTGCATGGATAAAATCAATGGCTAGTCTTTTGGAGTTTTGTTTTCCGTGATACAGGATGTATTTTTACTTGTGTGTTCAAGATGTTTTAGATTGAGCATTCTTGGGCTGATGTGAAAAATCAAGCCTATGCTTGGAAGAAATTAAAAAGGCACCTGATTGGGAAAGCAGATGGGTGACTTGGTATGGTTTATAGAAAAGCAAACATGATGCTAGCCTCTAGGAAGGTGGCTAGGATTTCCCAAGTAGAAATGCCTGAGAAAATACCCGTTCAATTGCTCTAAGGTTTATACAGCAAGCAGTGGTGAAAAAAAAAAGATGTTGATCTTACTGTTGTTTTTCCTTTCTATTTCAATATTCTGATCCGTGTCAGACAGCTGACTTAAAAATCATCTTTTGTTAACATTAATGATGGAAGATCACAATCAAATTAGTTTTATTTTATAAAGTAAATTTCTACTATTTCTTGTAGACTAAAAGAGAAAACAGGTCCTTAGTGTGGAAAATGATAACAAAATCTAGCCCTGGAGAGATTAGAAGAGAAAAAAGTAAAATTCAAGTTCCCATGAACCTGAAAAAAAAATATCTTTTTTCTTCTTCAAGAATCTGAGCTGAACAGGGAAACAATGCACAATAAATAAATCTCCTCCTACGAGGAGAGGCTGAGGGAGCTGGGCCTGTTCAGCCTGGAGAAGAGAAGGCTGAGAAGGGACCTGATCAGTGTCTATAAGTATCTCAAGGGAGGGAGTGAAGAGGATGGTGCTGGCCTCTTTTCAGTGGTGGCCACCGACAGAACTAGAGGTAATGGCCACAAACTGAAGCACCAAAAGTTCCACAGGAACTTAATGAAAAAAATTTTGACAGTGAGAATGACAGAGCACTGGAACAGGCTGCCCAGAGAGGTTGTGGAGTCTCCTTCTCTGGAGATCTTCAAAACCCGCTTGGACGCAGTCCTGTGCCACGTGCTCTAGGTGACCCTGCGTGTGCAGGGGAGTTGGACTAGATGATCTCTAGAGGTCCCTTCCAACCTTAAGCATTCTATGATTCTATGATTCTATGAAATAAAGCAATTCCAGTTCCAAAGTGTTTGATTTGAATGAGTGCTGACCCGGCTCCTGGCGCCTCGCTCCTCGCAGAGCCCCGGCCCCGCTCCCCTGGGAGCCGGCGGGGCCGCTGAGCGGAGCGCAGACCGATCGCATCCTGCGGGCAGCGCCCAGGTGCTCACCTGTGCGGGATATGAGCCCTTGCTGTGGCAGGATATGCGCCAGATTTCCCTGCTTTTGCAAATCCTGTGGTAGCGGAGCTTGTTTGTTTTCATCTTTGGCTTCACTGACTCCTTCCTCGGGGTCTGGAGGAGTCTTGCATTTCAGCTCGGATCAGGTGGCCCTTTCTCCACCGGTACTGCCTCTCCCATGACATTTTTTGTGCCTGCATTTCCTTTCTTGCAGTTTGACCATGGGGGCACTCCTCATCAGCTCCCCAATCTCCTGGCTTCCCACTGTCTTTGCTACAAGGATCCTGACCCTTCCCAAATCTGCCTGTGATGAGCATCAAAAACTCCTCTTGGCAGATGACTGCAACGTCTACCCACCAACCATCTCAGTGGTGCCAAAGCTCCCCACTGATGCACCCTCATTGAAAGTGCTACAGGCCTGTCAAGTCTTGCACATCTGAAGCGTTGCACCTTGCAAGCCCCGGAGTGGAAAGAAACCAGGCCGTTATTAATGGACTCTCTCTGCTCTCACTCCATTTTCCCCTCCAGAGCTGATTCTTCTGGATGACCTACTGCAGCGTTGCTCTAATCGTCCAGCTTGCCTCAGTGCCTGGCTTTCGGACGTGGAGAGCCCATCAGCTTGAGCGCTGCGTGTGCGGGGATCCGGACATTTCTCATCATGCCTGGAAAGGAGGTGAGGCGGGCAGTGGTCCACCAGCATAGAGAAAGAGGAGTTGGGAAGATAAGTTAATTACTCGTGTGCATTAAGATGGGAGGATGGGGGGTGGTGGTGCTCTGTCAACATGTCAACATCTTTTAAGCGGTTGTCCTCACAGTCTTTGGCATGAGATACAGAAATCTGCATCACTCTGTCTGCCCAGATGTGAGGTGACAGTCTCATACTGACGATTCTCCTTTTCAGTGTACATTTGCTGCTGAGTCCTGCTGGTGAAGGTAAAAAGGTAAAGACCTTTACAATGCAGGAAAGGGACGCACTACATCTGAACATGTACAAAAAGGAAATATATCCCTGCAGACTTCAGTCTGCTAGGGAGGGAGCATAAATACATTTCGAATACAGGAAGCAGATCACATTTCTAGAAGCAACTTTACTCTGCAGTGCTTGTATGCTATGGATCTTCTTTCACATAAGTTAATGTAAAGCAGGGCTAAAAGTGGCATAAATGAGATCAGACCCTTTGTGTTAGGCTGAACTATTTATATACAGCTTTGTCTTGAAACAATGTGGGCCATCTATCATGGGTGTCAGCCTCAGAAAGTCGCGCACTGTGCTACGGAACAGGCCTGGGGTTTAGTTTGCTTTGGAGGAGGCAGTTTTAAAAGAAAAATATCTTCTTCACTCAACAAAGTAACTCGAATTTTCATGGTTCCTCAGCAGGCATGTTGCAAGGGACCATTTCCCCAGACTGACCTCAGCCAGTGCTGCTTCATCAACTACGTGAGGGCTGCTGTTGCCTTAAAAATATTATGCTACATATTTCTCCCCTAGCAAGCTCAGGTCAGCTTGGAATCAAAGGCATTCAGTAAGTTAGATTTGGAAGAAAATGTGTCATAGCCATAAAAAAAGAACTCCCTGCAGAAATAAACTTTCAGCAGTGAGCTCCAAATGAGCTGTCCAGTGAGATATTGTTTATCAAATGGACAAAGAAATACTGAAAATTAGGTTAAACTATAAGACTTCAAGGCACTTTGACCTGCAAGAACTGGTCAGAAAATGGAAATTCAAGTGCTGAAAAATCGATGTTCTATTCTGAATAAGAATAATAATAAAAAAGGTTGAAAGGGAAGTTCTGTTTAAAATGCATTTGAAAATGTTAAATCATTTCCGTTTGTTCCATTTACAATGGTTCAATATTAATTTTTAAAAATAATACCTTAATATTTTAAATTAAAAGTCAAAGAAATCAGTTTGAATAGAAGCAGTTTTACTTCACACAAACAGTTTGACACTGGCGGAACGGCACAGCTGACATAAATGAAAAGCCAGTGGAAGTTATTTATTTAAGCCTTCACTTATTGGTAATCTGGCTGAGATCAGCATGTGCCCATTAAAGGTTTCACTTTTGGAGTAACTTTAAGGAAATAGTCACCTACCCAATATTTTTAAACCAACACCAGGGCAGCACCCGATGTCCTGGCAGAACGTGGTAGCCTCTGGCTGTTCCTACAAGCAATCTGGCTTCCCTTGCATTTCACCAGGAAACAGTACCAGGATCCTTAAGGTGCAGTTGTGCAAGTGCGTGAGTAGCAGGGGACATTGAGGCGGTTTCGGACCCTGCCGCACGATTGCGCCTCCAGCAGCAAGTCAGCAGTAAATCACAGAGTGGTTTGGGTTTTTTACAGAAGATGTAGTTTGGCTTTTCAGGCTTTCAAAACTCCATAAACTTGCCATCATTAACAGGCTGGCCCGGCTTTGTTCTCTGGGATACAGCAAAATACGAGCAAAATGGCTTCCTTTCTCTTCCTCATAGTTTACTGCTTTTCTGTAACTGTGACAATTAACGGGGCTCATAAAAATAAATCATGCAGGTTGCAGTGACTTTAAATAGTAAATGTGATAATCCTCTTATATTTGTACTTCTTTTTCTAAAAGGAAACCCTTGAGTCCGTGGTACTGCTCTCATTTTCCACACAGAAAAGGCAGTCAACTAACCTTATAACCAATGCTCAAAAAAATGACCAAGATAGACTTTTGCTGAAATAGTTGGGAAAACACAGTCTGCAAAATTCTGCTTCTCAAACTCATAAAAAAGAAAACTGAAGGTCTGAGATAGATCTTATCTGTTTTTGCTTTCTTTTTTTTTTTTTTTCCTTTTTTCAGGGAATAAGATCTTTATGGGAACAAAGAATATGAGCTATAAAATAAGCAGAGATAACACTAATGTAAGTTCTGTAGAGTTTTAATATGGATCTTATCTAGTATGGGTAATTTAAGATCTTATAAAATTAAATGTGCCATATATTCTCTTTTCCTTTTTTTTTTTCTACATAGCACAAAATGTAATTTTAAGAACTTACTGCTTTAGTATATTTTATAAGATTTCTAAATTGGAAGTATTATTTTTTCTGTTGATTTGTACAGTAAGGCCTTTGCATATTTTTAGTCCCTTTTGTGCTTCAGTTTTACTACCTGCAAAATGGAAATACCATGCTATTTCTTTTGAGAAATAGTATACAAGGAGCAATATGAAAGAACAAGATATTAATGGTCTTCCTGTTGTTGCCCTTTCTGACGCAAGCTTTTAGCTAAATATAAAGCGTCATGATGGATTGCTTCCATAGATGGAGAAATCGGTGACGGAATCAAAGGTGTCTTTGAATGTATCCAGTGCAAAGCCAGAGGCTCATTTTTCCAGCGAGCCTCTGGAAAAATGGCTCCATAAAATATGGGATCCCAGCTGGGGATCCCAGCTGGTCAGCCCTTGCTCGCAGTTTTGACGTCCTTTCTGCACAGCACGTAGGTGCAGAAGTCTCTTTGTTTTACGTTTCCCAGGACTGTGCACTTAGTGGTGTCCAGACTAATCTAGTGCTTCTTGGCAGCCTTCCCTGAGCTTCTCTGTGTCCTTCTGCAGTTGTGGGAGGACATATGGGAGTCCTTGCAAACCTTTTTGCACACATGTGCCTTTATTTGGAGTGATCTGTGCTTGCTTGTTGGGTAGAGGGTGCCGTGGGTCAGCTCCCTGCTTCTGCAAGGGGCTAAACTCTCTCTTTACTCTATGTTATATGATGGGTAGCAATTATGCCCAACCTTTATCAGTGTTTTCAGAGGATAATAATATCTATTAAAAAAAAAATCAGTGATACCGGTGTAGCATCTGATCACCTAATTGCATATTTCCTTTTCTGTGTATGGAAATACAGTCGTAAGTATAATTAATATTGCTGTTAGGAAAGTGTTCCAGCAGCTCTAATTAGAGCTGGATAAATTGTTAACTGTGAATAAATAATCTAAAGTGTTCTTAATCCTTGCAGTCTGTGAATCAATTAAAGAGTTCTGTTTTGGTTTTGGTTTTTCTCTCTCTCATTTTTTTTTCTTTTTTCCTCTTTCCCTATTTGCAACTGTTGACTGATTAAACTGTCAAGATATTTCCAACTTCTATGTGTCCTAATTATCTGCTTCATGGTGTAGAAGTGCTTGACCAAACTGCAATGGTGCTGTGGGGTGAAACTTTCCCAAGAGCAGAACAAGTGAAAACTCATCGGTAACAGAGGAGGGGATGGGTGCAAATCCTCAGGGAGCATGAATTTTCAAGCTGTGCTAAGTGGAGTGATGGTAACTCTTCTTGGTTCAAGACCTACCTTTGGATATTGTTGATGTCCTTGTCAGCATGGGAGAGCGAGCTCTGCTCCGTGCTGCAGTGGTTCCCAAGCTTTAAGGGGAACAGAACCTCACATGAGCAAATAGCAGTTAATAGCAGCGAGGAGTGCGGTCAAGCTGACCTGCTGCTTGGAGTTCAGGTGAATGTCCATTAATGCTCTGTTCTTGGGTTGCTACTGCTCTGTATTTTATATTGGCCTTTCTACAAACATCGAAAGGACCTTGTGTGGCGTTACAAAGTCAAAGTGTAATTTTTGCGGCAGATTTTCCTTGGTATGAATGTCTCGGTAACGTCCATATTGAAGAATTTGGCCGCCCCACCACAGCATGTGAAGAGCTTTTTCTGCTTTAGGTGTACCCAGCTCCTACATACTTACTGCAGACCCCGATGCTTGCTGAGAGTGTAAACTCAGCTCATTCTTTTTTGTCTGTACTTGTGCCTTCTAAAACTATTTAAATCCTAAGTTACCCAAAGGAAATGCACGCACAGGGCTCTCCCAAATTTACTGAAAACTTTTCCAAAACCATTATTGTTTTGCCACAGTGAACCCATCCCTCCAGTGATTGTTCTGAATAGATGACTTGAAACCACTGAAAAACAAACATCTCCTCAGACAAGATTTTGTCTGTAAATGTTCAGTCATCACAAGTCCCTCATTTTCCCCAATTTCCCACAAAGGTGAGATTTCAAGCAACCTGCACACAGTGTTAGTAGAAAAATAATAGAGCGCGGTTCACAGGCTCCAGCTGCTAGGGCCGTTTTTCCAGCAGCCAACCCCGAGTTTCACCGTCATTAAGTGCCAATTGGTCCAGTGAGATGCAGAAAGCATACTGTAGCCTTCTGTTTGTAGTGCAATTGTAGATATAGATCCACTAACCCCCTAATTACCCAAATCTAGGGACTAATAATTTGCATACTTTATTTTCCACTCACTAAAATTTATTTTAGGCCCCGAGGAACACACACTCTATCTCCTTAAATGCCAATTTTGAAAGCCGGAGGCTAACTAACAGTACTTCAACATATGTGTGGGGGTGTCAGAAGCATTCAGGCTGAGCCCTAAGTTTCTAGCTGAACTTGCAATTTAGCCAAGAGATTATTTCCTGCTTTTGGTGAAAGTGGTGAAATTTATAATCTGTCCTGACGATACTGGAAACACCCCTGTGAGCATGTCCAAATTGATTTGTTAGCTTTGCAAATTCATGGCAGAAGGCATCTGGTCTCACCTTGAAGAACGTCCAGAATAGATTGCATTTCAGGGTTATCTAAAATACCAGCACAGTAATCTTATTTTTTAGAAAAGAATCCAGGCAAGATGTTCTCACGTGTTGGGACAACTAGTGAGAGATGCTAGTTGTATTGATCAAGGCATCAGTACATGTATTCTCATGACAGAGAAAACCAATAGAGCTTTTCCTGACCTGCGATCTTTCCTCCTTAATCTGAATCACTAGCACTGCTACATTTGCTATTCGGATATAAATGTTTATTGACTCTGACATGATTACGAACAAGGGAATGGCTTAAGACATGACCTTCAGTACGAAGGGTGCTGGCTGGTTCAGCATGAGAAATCCATCACGTGTGCTTCTGAACCTCAGCCACCCTGCAACACGGAGTGAAGCCAGCTCAATGAATCAAGTGAAAACAAAATCAAAGCAGAGTGAAAAGAGATTCATTAATATCACCCTGGTTTCCTTTACATTGGCTTAATTAGCACTTACACATAAACATGTATTTGTTGACACGATCTAAATAACTAACATATGAGAAGAAGCTGCTGAGCAGGTGGTGAGCTGCACTGTGCAAACAGGGAGGTGGCAAAATACAATACCCACATGCCGTTCATTTGCCAGTCTTGTCCTTCTAGGGTGTCTAGTCCCTACCTTAAGTTGTGGTGGGGGGGAAGTGTTTCACATGCTGACGAGCAGCCTTCGTAATGCTAGAACATGAATAAAAATACCCCTGCCAGCAGCATTTGGCTCCTGCTGAAATATGAATCCCTAATATGCTTTAACAGGAGTTTTGGAGGTGTAATGCCCCCATATACATAAATGAGAGTAACTGTGTACAGCCAAGCATTTAATTAAATTACACAGTAATCTTGCAGGATTTTGATTCCTGGACTACAGTAACACCCCAGTCAAAGCTCCTGCCGACTCCTTCTGCCTAATGAGCCAGGCGCTCAGAGCCCACCGCATGTCTTCTCAGATTAATCTTTCTTGCAATGCTCAGAGGAAAACACAGACCAGAAGTAGTTGTGAATTGTTGCAGAGGGACTTCACTTCCTTTTTTTTTTTTTTTTTTTTTTTTTTTTTTTGACAGTGGATACTAGTTCCCCTGCCTTGTTTCCAGTTCCTAAACTGCACTAGTAGAAAATTCAATAGAATTGAATATTTACGACTTTTCTGTAGAAAAAGTTTTATAGCTGACATGCAAGAAAAGAACTCCACAGTTATGATAGGAAGAGGTTGTCTATAAAACTGAAGATGGAGGAGATATCTTTTCACTGCTATTAATTTTCAGCCATACTAACTGCACCTATATTGCAAGTCAATAGTAAACCCCCATAGACTTTGATGGGAGAACAATTAGGTCCACTGTTGGATGTCTTTGAAAATCCCATGCTGGGTTTGTTTGCCTGGCTGGTGTTGCCTTGAAAAACCTATTGGCTTTTTTCCCCTTTGTTCTGGGGTGCTTGTGTATATTAACTGCAGTAATTCTTGTAGTTAAGCTGGTATATAATGGACAGGAATAAGATAACTTTAAATTGTAAGATGTGGCTTGTTTCATGGCTCTGCTGTGCTTCAAAAGACTGCTAGCACTGCACTGTGTTCATATAACACCTTGCACAGAGCTAATAAGCGCAGTTACTTGAGCGTTACTGTGCTTTCCTGTAAGACTGTCGTGGAAAGAGCAAGGACAGTAACGACTGGCCATGAAGAGAGGTAATAACCACCCTCTGAGGTGATGAGGTGCAGAGGAGGGAGCTTTTTTTTTTTTTTTTCCCTGTAGAATGTCTTTTTTTCTGTGTACTTGTTTGGAGCAGCTGTTCTTCACTTCTCCTCTAAAATGCTGTTGTGCAGTATTGCTGATGCAGGACAGCTGGCATGTCCCCTGCAGAGGGGACTGATTGATCAGTACATATACACAAAGATATAATCTGTTGAGTGCTTCTTCACGATCAGAGGCACTTTGTAGAAGTAAGTTATTATTACTATCGTGCCATTACTTCACTGCTTTGGAACAAGGCCATTTTCCCCTCACTAAATGTCAGCGTTCCCTGCTAGACGAATAGCAGTGCCGATACTCCCTGGATGAGTCAGGGGCTGTGCAATAGCAGGGCAGCTCATCTTCAGATAAGGAGACGATTACCAGTGTGTTGTGCAGAGTCACCATTGACTCAGAAACAGGAATCCCAAGGTTGCTCTTATGTCAGCACTGGCAGGATTGTGTCACTGGGCTGCCTTGTCTTTTCCTAAGTTTTTCACCCATGCAGTTCTTAATGATGAAAAATCTGGGCTGCTGATGGTCAAAGCAGGAGATATGTGATACCAACAGAGTTAGAATAACTATTCTAACATACTGTTTTCATGAAAATAACTTCATGCAGATCCACTTTGTGGAAGAAATAGCAGCCTGAGAGGCAGGCTATTAAAATAATCTTGAGAACAGGACCTTTACTTCTGGTCAAATAAACAAGGGTTGCCTTGAAGGTGTCAGTCTTGTCCATGGGACACCCTTGGTGGCAGCTCAGTGGTCTGATGCCCAGATGCAGCTGACTGACCCCCAGGGCCTCCCCTGAGTTCCGATACAATTCCAAGGAGATGCCTGCAGGCTCATGAGTGATTGTCCGACTCTGTCAGAGACAGGCACAACTCAAGGATCCATGTGTAAGTCTAATTGGAAAGCTTCATTGGCTCCCAGTGCCTTGCAAATTGCTCTCTGGGGAATATTCGGGAGCGGGTATTTGTTCCCTAGTAATGCCCAAGTACACTGAGGAATACTTCTAGAAACTGCTTTCCCCTGACTTTCAGTGAGTATAACTTTGGCTGATGTTAATTTTGAGGTGCCTTTGTACTTAGGAAGGGTGTGGACTGAGCAGAGATGAAAGATGCTTGTCTAAGAGATGCCTAGCTTTCTCATTTTGTTTGGTTTAATCACTGCACTTTATCTGGTAACAACAGTATTCAGTGCAGTTTGTCTGAGCCACGGGTGATGGAGGTGAGCAGTGTCCAAAGAGCTTGGCAAACTCTGATTTGGGAGGTGAGTGCTGGTACCTATGCATGTTTGTTTCCTTTGGGGTATAACAAAGGGCCAAATCCAGAAACTGGTACTAATGCATATTGAGAAATTACTCTGAGCTTGTTCTGAGCTTGTTCATGCCAGTTCTTACCAACCAAAGTGGTAAGAAGTTTGAAAAAGCTCCTCCTGTATTCAGGAACCTCTGGCCAGTACGGAGCTTACTTGTGCTTAGTAATTTGGCTGCCTTACCTACCTTTGTTTAAGAATCAGCAATCCTGGAGAAGCTAGACCTGCAACATGGTGCAAGTCAGTGTAATTGCGCTGAACCAAATGGACCTTTGGTAATTCACACCAGTGAGCCATCCAGTTCAATGTCTTAAAAGCTTTGAATTGATGAGTATTCCTCACTGATGGCTGATTATTATTGGTGCAATGCCTCTAAAGTGCGTTGCTCTATTAATTCAGTGCTTCACGTAAGTCTCAGGCTTGCTTCAGTTTTGTTAAATTTTTTGAGGCACTGGAATTCACTCTCATCTTATTGGAATAAAGCCATAATATGCTGGCAGCACTATTTCAGATACTCATTTCTGCAAGCAGAAAGACTGTGTTTGTCTCTATCTGAAAGCTCTTACTGGCTTGGTAGGTTGGATATTTTTCTGGTTGTTTTTATTTATTTATTTATTTATTTTCCATTCTTATTGCTGACTTACTACAATAAAAGAGCTAACCACACTTACAGTATCTACAGATGTACATGCCTTGCTCTCAGATTCCCCACAGGCAAAGGATGATAAATAAGGAGGAGAAGAAAGAGATGGCTTTTAAAGAATGACCTTAGGAAACAAGCACTGCAAAAAATAGTTGCTGTGCTTGGCATTTCATCTGTGGATATCCATAGAAATTAATTCACATGCAAGCAGAAAACACATACATATCTTTGAGTAAACTGATTTTTTTGAAGAAGACCTGGCTCTCTGTGTCAGTCTTCTACTGATGTATCCACAAAATTCTCAATTAAAAGGGGAAGAGGTCTTTGCTAAAAGATGTTTTAAATGAACTGTCAAATACACATAACACTTTTATTGCCTAATTGTCCTCATTTTTCTCATTACCTGTCAGGTCTTCCCTTGGCTTGAGAAGCAAGTGCTTTTTTGGTGGTCAGTGTCCATCATTCAGCAGTTGAGATGTTTGTTTATTTAATTGTTTTAGAGACTTACCTCCTCTTTCTCTTTGTGAAATACGCTTGTAATGTATTTGGCCTGATTGTCTTTGGCACTGATTCTGAACTGCGTATATTTGTATGAAGAATCTACATTCATTTCATTAGTTCTAAAACTGACCTTGGGATCGTGAAACAAGTCTTTCGTGGCCTTTGTATATTTCTTCCAGAATGTTCTTATTCATAGCATTTCAGATATTTTGACCACATATTAAAAAGGAAAAAATAAAAAGCGAAATAACTACTGACAGAAACTTAGAACAATCAGTCTGTAAATTCCCTCTCATTCAGGGGCATGGTTTTGAACTGCAGGCCCTAGCAAACAGTGCTGGAAAAAAAATATCCTGGGGAGAAAGAAAAGTGCTTCTCCTCAGGTAACATTGCCGATATTGTTTTGTGCCAGGAAGCAAAAAGAGAATCAGGATGCAGAGAGCACAAACACGTCTAGGGGACAGAATGACGGTAGCTAATGCAGACCTCTAGGTTGCACTGAACCTAAACGGGGCAAAGAAGAGGGCAGGGCAAAGATGCCGCCTAGCTCTGTGCTGCTGATCCAGCCAGAGCTGCCCAAATCAGGCCAGTCCCTGGTGCTACTGAGAGCATCAGCAGAATTGCTTCTATGTCCTGTACTTCAAAGGAGGTGCCAGCAGCTAATATGGGAATCCAGCAGGCTGCTTTAGATTTCTTGAGGAAGGGCGTCCTGCTAGAAAGGAGTCTACCTATGAAGGAAAAAAGTTCCAAACACTGGTTAAAAAGAAAGTCCATCACCTGCAGTAATCCACAAGAGCATGTCCAAATGGCAGCAAGTGGTCAAGACTCTCACTTGATGTCAGCAAGTATAAGATATTGTTTCTCTAAGATATGAGTAAAAATGGGACCTCCTGAAAATCTTGGCTAGGAGAAGTGTGCTTGTGCATGTGTCTGTTTTTCATATTGGTAGGCATTTGTGAAGTATCTTGATTTAGGCAGGAAAGAAAAAGGTTTGGCTAAATATTATACACCCGTTCTGGTGGGAAACATGCTCTCTTTCTCCCTTTCCTTAGAGAAGAGCAGACTGGAAGAGGCAGACATGACCTCTTTTTCTCCGAACATCTCACTAGCCGGGGGTAGAGAAGACACGGGAAAAGACGAGATCCTCCCTGTGAAAGAAAGGAAGCCCAGCCAGAGCGGAGTCTGTTTCCATCAAGTCCTGGTGCTGTTTGCTTTTTGATTTGAAACGTTGAGCAGCCCAAAGCCAAGAACCGGCTGCTCTGGTTCCCCAACAGCTAAGCCTCCATCCTGATCAACCTGCATCTTCTCGCAGGGACGGAGGGAAACGAGTGAGCTCTGTGGCATTCAGTCTCACCACCATTGCTTTTGCCAGGTCCAGGAAAGACAGGGAGAGAATTTTGCTTCCCTCCTGGCCACAAAGACATTGACACTGTCCTTTCCCCATGCTCTCTTTGACCTCAGTCTTTGGAAGCACCTTTGGGGTGCTTGGTTCCATTTTCTGTTTGCCACTTCTTGCTGAGGCTGAGGATTATTTGGCAAATGCACATTTGAAGCTTGTGCAACTTTTGGCCTTCTCAGAAGTAGGGCCTGAAAGTCCTGTTGAGGGATCTTGAAAATAGGGAAGGAAAGTTGTATGCTGTAAAATGGGAGAATTTTCTGACCTTCTTCTTTAGTCTGTTTTCATTTATCTTGGTTGGACATAGCCTTGTTCGCCCTTGTCTGTATAAGTGGAATCTACATAATTCAACTGTCACTCGCTGGATTTGCGAAAAGGGAAGAGGAAAGAGTATAAATTTCTACAAATATCTTCTGGATAGGAGGTGTCTCTGGGAAAGTAAACTCTATCTTCCAAAGAAGTGATCTCTTGCCCAGCTCCTCTGGGATATGAGAGTGATGGAATGATGATAAGAAAGAGCTTCTCAGAATAGATATCTCTGAGTTTGTAACCTTGAGTTTTCATTAAATTCAAGGAAGAGGTGTTTTCCTCTCATGTACCCCAAACCAGTCAGATTCCTAAAACTGTTGATTTCTTTCCAATGCCCATGAAGAGGACATAAGTCAGGTCTGCTCATCTGTAAATATATGTTGACAGATTTCTGAAGTAAGGTCTGATGAATCCTGCCCTTGATAGCTCTAAAGAAAAGGGGAGTTGAGGAGGCTTAACATTTGCGGGAAGTGCCAACCCCTGATTTAGAAAAAGGGAGTAGCTATTCATATTAGGTACAACTGATAAATCAGACTTAATTAATTCAGTGAACAGCCAGTAACATCACACTGAGCACAAAAGGAACATGACGTTTCCTGTTCTCTGTGCACTTTTTTTGACATGGGAAAATATCTGATATACCATAAAATTGTCACAGAAAACTTCATGTGACTGATTCCATAAGGAATAGGTTTAAAGGAAATTCCCATGACCACATTTGACCTCCCTGTTTGTTTTAAAACCCAATCTGCGTCCATATTGTTGTGCACCTGTGTATCATCATGTGTTTTGCACATGATGAAGCTGCTGAGTTCCTTTCAAATTGACAGAATACAAGCTGATATACCTGCAAAGGCAAAAGAAAAAATAAGATGTCTGTAAAATTACTTGCTTTCACTTTTATAACTTGTTTTAGTTATTGCATGAAGCACTCATGAGACTATTGGGTAAAGTAGTCACCTAATGAAAATGGAAAGAATATGCAGAGTGTGGTTTTGGAAATACACACTCTTCATGTAATTCCCTTGCTAGGTGATTTTCTCTGGGGAAAAATATCGTTCAAGTTCCATTTCACTAGCACATCATCTGTGTATTCATCTGAGTTTCATGGAGTTATCTCCATTTTTTTTTCTTTCTGTGGAAGGAAAAACTATTATATAAAGGATGGTCTCTAAGCCGCTATTTGATTACACTGAAAACCATACTATAACTTGCAGTGCAAAGTTTTGGGTACTTATTGGATCATTATTACCTTATTAATGGGAGTAGAGTACAGAAATACCTACACTGATTGATAGATTGGGGCCAGAACACCCATAATCTTGCAGGATTTACCTTTTAAGACCCAATCCAACAAAATTCATACCCACGCTTAACATTAGGCACTGTGAGCAATCGTTTTGATGTTGTTAGAGACAGTCACCAAATATACTGTTAAGCACCCATAGAAGTCTTTCTTTGAACAGCTGAGCTTTTAGCTTCCAGGTTAAGAAAATGATGTTTTAAATATAGCACTAAAACCACCAAAGGCTGGTTCTAGTTTCCATTCAGCTCTGGACTAACTGGTATTTCACCTAGGAAATGAATCATATCTCAGAAGAAACCTGTACTGTTTGACTGAATTGAGCAATTTGAATCCCCTGGGTACAAAGTACTCAGGATAAAAGAGGCACTTTTATAAATGCTCTGAATTTAGCTGGGATTTAGTAGCACATAGGAATCAAACTTGTCTTTCTTTTTTTGACTGACAGAATCATACCTTTGCTACTGAAAGCATATATCCATGGAAGCGATGCCACACTTTATTAGCTTTGTCTGTCATTTTGCTTCCAAACATTTTACTGAGTTTTGCAGTCACAGAACTGGCCGAGAATTGGGAATGCATCTGGTCTCTCATAACTGTAGTTGTTAGCACCACTGTCCCAAAAGAAAGAGTCGGCATTTACATGTTGCCAATGTCAGCCTCTCATCTGTGGATCCTTAATGGCATAGGATCAGGAAAAGTGCAGGGTGGATCACTGGAGGAAAAAGTAGGACTAGAAACTATTTCCAGGAAAATACAAATGTGTTTATTCTCTGCTTCAGAGGTTTTTCCTGGGGGAGGAAGAGGATCTGATCTCACCTAATGTGCCACCTCTGCAGTGTAGCCTGCCTTTGAGCTAATCATCCTCCTTCATGAGGAGTGGAGAGAAAAAGATGCCTAAAATTCACAACAAATTTGGGCTATCCTACGTAAGTGCACCTAGAAAAGCCTATTTCTATACACTAACTACAGTAAGGCCATACAGGTTAGCTTAGGTGTTCATGTCCACGCTGCAATTATTTACAGTTAAGGAAGATTAATATTATTGCATGAGCATCTCTTGTCCCAGGACATGTCTTTATTCCTGCAACTGAGTCAGCAACCAGATAACAGTGATTACTGGCTGTGAAATACTTTCCTAATCTTCATGCTGAATTTTCCTCAACTTCTTGAAACTTCTTGAAAATGCTTTCAAGAGGCACCCAAGTGAATCAGGTGAACAACATCAAGCGAGGCGTATATTTAAAACACTTGATGATAGATATCTTATTCATTCAGTTGTCCGTTGCTCTAATTCCATCTCATCATATCTATGTTCATTTCTTGGTCTTTGATAATGAAGAGGAGGCAAATATCACTTGCTCAGTGTGCAGATAAAATAACTGAAAAGAAACTCATTCTGATACTGGCTTGCATCCACAACTGGAAAGCTGGACTCAATGGAAAGAAGCATGCTGGTAAAAGGAAAGGCATTGGAAGACTATTCAGGAAACCATGGCCCTTCAAAAGAGTTGGGAAGGGACTTCAGGAACACTTTGTGTGTTTTGTGTAGAGCAGAGCACATGGAAGGGTCCCTCTGCTGAAGGGGAAACGATTATTCCATCATTTACTTACTGGAAATACAAGCTTTAATAGGCAGTGGTTGTGGGTTTGATGCCTGCAGGTGACCCTGACGAGCATCTTTGTTCATGCTGAATCTGAAGGCACGTATCCTGAGCAGAAGCAGGACTCATCAGGCTGCCACATCTGGCACTCTAGTGCTGGTTCAGAGTGAGGTATTGAACTATTTTGTGGTCTGCTCTATAGAGGGAGGTAAAAGCTGTGGGTCTAATCACTTGCTTACAAGTGCACAATCTGCAGGAGTCCCCATTTCAGACTGAATGTGCCGCTGTAGGAGAGATCTTCACGAGCTGGAAACCAGAAGCCTTTGTTCAGCCCAAATGGTGATCAGTTTAATGGTTTTCCATTTTTAAGAAGCAAACTACACTTTAGAAGGGGTAACACAACACATAGCATAGAACTGAACAGCCCAGCATGGTGCACACAAGCCTCAGAGCTTCTTATGTGTATAAGTCCCAGGCTGCCTAAGCCCCACCAATTCAATGAGTGGTAACAGTCCCTTCAGTTTCCTAGATGTGTGGTGAACCTGACACGAGGTGAGATTTGGAGGAGTCTCACACTCTTTCCAAGTACCTCAACCTGCTACTTCAAAGTCAGTTCCCCAGCTCAGGAGAGGTGAGGGAGGCTCCCAGAAGTGTGTGTGTGTTGGGAGGAAAGGTGGTATTTCTCATTCCCTGGAGCAAGACCAGTAACTTCAGGCACCAAGGTTACCTTTCAGTAGCTCATAATTCATATTATTTTTAAGGACAGTATCTGGTGCTTATCAAGTTAATTGCAAGTAAACAAATTAGGTTGTTTTCCCATTTCTTTTGCATTTTATTTATATTTCTCTTTCCTTTTTCCTTTCCCAGTGGTTTTGTTTCTTTGCTTTTCTTTGGGATTCCTTGGTCTTCTTTCAGCTGCTTTGCTTTCAGTTTCTCCTTGCATTAGACTTTTCCTTCACCCTTGTCTCTTTCCTCTTTTTCTTTTCTTCTCCCTTCCCTTTCCTCTTTCTTCACTCTTACCATTCATTTTCCTCTTTCTTTTCTTTGCTCTTTCTTCCCATTTGCTCTTCATTCCTGCTTTTTTCTTTCCTTTGGGACTCCAAGGAGTCCAAAATGTACTGTGGCTGCTCCAAGGAGTCCAAAATGTTTCCATGCTGAGATGTCTCCAACAGCAAACCACAATGGAGTGGAGCGCCGTGGGTGAGCTGGGCAGGCGGCAGGCAGGCTCTTTCTCCCGGGTCTCATACTCCAAGCATGGCTCTTGCTGCCCAACAGCGAAGTTGTCTACCCTGCTGCTCCACTTCTGCTGCCCTCTGCTGCCTTGGGAGCAGTCCTGGATGGACAGGGCTGGCACTGAGGCTGTCCCTGGGGCTGTGATCAATATCCCGGCTAATATAGTAAGAGCCCTGCCTGTCAGGATGCAGATTTCCAAGCAGAGGGCCCCCACACTCCCAGGTGCTGCTGCTGTTGCAGTTCACTTTTGCAATGGCTGTGGGACACGTGAGCCTGGCTCAGCTATGGCCCAAAGTGGGAAGGTACCTGGCAACTTCCACACACCTTGTTGCTGATCTGCACCTGTAGCTGCAGTGGCAACGTGCTGTCCAGGCCTGGACAGATGGCAACGTTCCTGCAGGTCCTTTTGTTGGTGGTTGCACTCTGGCTGATGTGGTGGAGTGAGGCAAGCAAGGTCTTGAGCAAGAGGCGCTTTGCCTGGGGCAGCTGGTCAGCCACCCTACGTGAACACAAACACAGCGCGCCCTGATTCAGGAGGCAGTGGCCGCTGCTTCTGGCTGTGAGCAAGAAGTCCCAGGTAAACTCCCACAGATGGTGCATCCTCCACAGAGAGCAGGGCCCGGCTTTCTGTCACTGCTTTACACATGTCCAACAGCTCAGCTGCCATTGGAGGCTCAAGTGCAAGATGTGGAAGGGCAAGATCTTGACTAAAAGGCAGACGTCTCAGCACAGTGCCTGCTTTACAGGACATGGACAGCAAGAGAACGGGGAACTTGTCAGGAGACCTGCTGGCAGGCTTTGCAAAGCCCCTGAAGCCCAGGGCTGTGTTGTGCAGTATCAGTATGATGGCCCTTTGCGGGGGGCCAGCCCATGGCCAGAGAAGGCCCCAAGCACTCCTAGGCACTCGAGAGCACTGGCACTGCCTGCAACACTTACTCCTTCAGCACTTCAGTCTGCTGCTCCTTGCTTGCCTTCTCCAGAGGCAGCATCTACCTCTCATACAGGGCTGTCGACAGGAGCGTGGAGGGGATATAGCACAGGAAATCCTGCAAGGCCAGCGTATGGAGATGAGGCCTTGCATATCAGCCCTGAGCCCAGAGGGACATCCGCAGCACTTGGGCTCCCCAGGAGGCAGCTGGCTTTCAGCTCCCTGCTCTCCAAAGTGAGCATGACCCGACACAAGCTGTGCGAGTCCCTGCTCCATTGGCACAGGCTTGGCTGAGTGCAGACACGCACCTTGTGCCTGTCAGCCTCCCTTCCACGCCAGCATTGCAGCCTTCCTCCCTGAGGAGGCAGCTGGGGACGAGGAGGAGGAATGAGCTGCAAGGCAGGCAGAAGAGTTCACCTTTAGGTAAAGCCAAGAGGCACCCTGGCTTGCTCTCCAGCTCCACACTGCGTCCTGCGTTGAGGGCTTCCTTTAGCTCCTGTCCATCTTTCTCACTGGGAGCGATGTGGAAAACGCCCCCATTGGCAGGTCCCTCCCTGTACAATATGGCCAGAAGGTCCTGCCAGGGGAAGTGGAGGGTTCCTGGGGTGCAGAAAGGCTGCTGGTGATGGGAGCTGAGCTTCAGGTTTTGCCGCAGAGAAGTGCATGTGGAGGCCAAGTCCCCAGTGGCCTAGTTAGCGTACCTGCACTAGGTGCTCCAGCTCCCTTCTTCCCTGCAAAGCCTGGCCAGAGGCTGCCCAAAGAGAGGGCTCCAAAGGACAGGCCTAAACCTGAACACAGTATTCCAGGTGCTGCCTCACCAGCACCAAGCACAGGGGGACAATCACTTCCCTGGTCCTGCTGGCTACACTGCTCCTGACACAAGCCAGGATCCCCTTGGCCTCCTTCTTCACCCCTGGGCACGCTGCTGGCTCACGTTCAGTCAGCCAGCACCTCCAGATCCTTTTCTGCCACGCAGCTCTCCAGCCCCTCTGCCCCAAGTCTGTAGCGCTGCATGGAGTGGTTGTGACCGAAGTGCAGGACCCGACACTTGGCCTTGTTGAACCTCATATGGTTGGTCTCAGCCTATCAATTCAACCTGTTCAAATCCCTCTCCCGAACCTTCCTACTTTCAAGCAGATCAACTCTTCCTCCCAGCCTGGTGTCATCTGCAAACCTGTTGAAGATGCACTCAATTCTCTCATCCAGATAATCAATAAAGATATTAAACAAAACCAATCCCAACACTGACCCCAGGGAACGTCACTTATGACCAGTCACCAGCTTCATTCATAAAGTTCATTCACCACCACTCTCTGGACCTGGCCATCCAGCCAGTTTTTCACCCAGCAAAAGGTGTAGATGAGGCACTTAGGGACATGGCTTAGCAGGCATGATGGTGATGGGCTTATGGTTGGACTTCATGATCTTGAAGGTCTTTTCCAATCATAATAATGCTATGATTCTATGATTCACATATTTTTATGATTTTCTCAAGCCCCAAAATCTTAAGCAATGCGTAAGGATGGTAAGGAGAGAAAAATCATTCTATTAGTGGATGGATTTACATTCTATTAGTGGATGATTCCTGTGCTCATTTTTTTTTTCATTCTTGTGGTCTTCTTGTGGTCTTCTTGTTTCTTCTGTATAAAAATCAAGCTACCAGGACATGCAGAACAGGAAAACCAGCTGCTTTCTCTATTATCTGATGAGGATGGGCGGCAGAGATACTTGATACTACTAGCATCCAGGAAAAAATATCTGAAAAAGAGTTGGCATTTTGTGTGAAATCTCTTTCTATCCTACATGGTCACAAATAAGCAGACTGTGATCTTGTGTCTGTTTTATTGGTCTGTGGATCAGTAGACACCTTGACGATGCCAGTGGGCAGGCGACCCACCTTAGGTAAAGTCCCTTCACCTCTGTGAGCCTTTCCTGTCTAAATACCTGCCTTTTAAAAGCTCCTAGCATTTTACACCAGTCAGCCTTTTTATTTGGAGCTGCTTCAGTGAGGACAGGTCATACCTGAACCCAAAACAGCAATTCTTTTGCTGTGGCACCCTTCACAGAAGCTGAATGGACAATTCTGGAGAGAGGAAAGATTTTCACTTATCTTTTTCCCACAGCAGACTTTTACTCAACAAGTTGAGTTGCAGAGCCCACAGGATTGCTTAAAAGAACTGGCAGAGTTTCCTGCCTCCTCTCCATTTTATCAACTAGAATGATGTCTCAAACTTAACATGAATTGTTGGAACATGTCCCAGTTCCCTCATTAGAACAAGCCTGATGATGTTGCCTATTCATCTTTGATTGTAAGTTTTTCCAGCCCTTTTCCTTTTCTTGTACATTTAAAACCACTGAAGAGAACAGTATTCTTATTCAAGAGAAAGCCTTTGGGCATTTCCATATTACAGTTCCAATAAGCTTTGAACCTCTGCAACCTTTCAAGCCATGAAAGTGTAGGTCAGATATCTGAACCATAGTAGGAAATGTTAAATGCCATATTTGTTTGGAAATTGTATTTCATATTGTTTCAAAAGATAGGACTGCATTTCAGGTGATCTAAAATCATAGCTTTTTGGAGGCCCATTTCATAGTAATTTAACTATTTCTATCCATTCAACATACACTGGCCTGGAATTAATATATTAGCTAGAGATTTGTTCATTATAGATGATGTCTCTGCTATTGAGACATCTTGAAAAGAACCAAAGCTTAGAAGAAATGAAAAGACAGACATGGGAAAATAACCCGAGAAACCAAAGCATCTCAGAGGAAAAAAATGTTGAAGCTGCAGGAGTCAAAATTTGTATTCAGGCTTGGGCAATCTAATTGAGTAAGAAGGAATGGATAGTTTTAGTCACTTCTTTATGAAGAAGACAAAATGCAGTCTGTTCACCTTTGTGCAAATCAATTGCATATTTTATATACAGAGATCTTGGCAGCAGCACTTTATGGGTCAAAGAACATTTGATTGCTTTCAAATGATTATTAAGAAATGAATGATACTTTGCTTTGTTAATGCCTAGATATCATTGCATGTAATTCTCTTAGGAAATATACTGTCTTTGTCACTGAGTGGGTTTACTTTATCTTGTTTGTGTTGTTTCTTTTATTCAATTCTTTTTTTCTGCTGGGTTGAACTTTGTACTTGTGCTTCCCAATCCATGTTACTGAAATCTTTTACTTATTCACAGAACATCTGTGATACAGGCAACATTGCTGCAGCTTTCCATGCTCCATCCTGGCATCATCCACACACTCCTGGCCACTTTTATCTGTCATTCAGCAGTGCCAACTATGGCCAGTTGTGATGGTAACTTTTGCAACATGACCACATATTTGCTTCTTACTAGATTGGCACTACTGATTTATTTAATGCAGTACTTCATATAGCCATGGAGCAGTAAAAATACAATGAGTTTCTTGTTCTGGAGCTATGACAAAGGATAAAGAGCCCATAAGGTGACCTGCTCTACTCCATTTTGGCTGAGAGGTACCGGTTTGATCAACATCAGGAAGTTGACTTACAATGTCCTAGCTCCATATGTTATACCACTGTTTATTTATCAGAGTAAACAACTTCTGTGGTTAAAACACTGGACTGTGATCCAGGAGAGACAAAGTAATTCTTGTTTCCAGCAGAGATGTTCCTTCTGGTTTGGAGAAGTTATTTAGTGTCTCTGTGACTCAAGCCTTGCCCCTTGCTACCACCAAAGAGGAATAATAGCTTTCCTTGGTCTTACAGGAGCATTTACAGAGGGGTAACTATCTTGTTTATGGCTAAGGTTGTGCATGGCTGAGATACAAAAAGCAGCAAATCAGAGAAAGGGCAGAAGTTTTCTAAAGGGGTAGCTCAAACACACAGGCCCAAGGCAATCAGACCATGTCACTTTGTGAGGTAATGTGCTACACCTGCAGTTTTTCATTTCTCACTTTTGAAGGTGTCACCTTCGCAGAAAACATCCAAGTTTTCATGGTTCAGAGGTTGGTTCAGTGTTTCTGGGAGGTAAGGTAGACAGGATAGCACACAGGACAGGACCTGCATCTGTGACTTAATTCACTCGGCTCTGAAAATTTTCCAGTTTTGATAGCGCAAATAGATTCTGCAGGTGGATGACTGGTTGCTAAGAGCTTTTGAAGACTGCTCTGAAGACAAGAACAATTTCATTCCAGTGAAGTTAGAGCTTTTAGACTAAGTAAGGATTTGGCTTCCCAACAGTATCTGTCTTCAGCCTTTGCAGCTGGAAGCAAGCAAAGTGCAATGAAAGGTAGTGAAGAAAGTCTCTTATTCACCCTGCAGCTTGCAGGGAGAGCAGAGAACACAGCCCACAGGAATGCTATGTAGACCTTAGGTTGGACATGGCTGCATGGATTTAATTATTTCATAGTGCTCTGCCATGCCCAGCATCTGTTGTGTCTCCATTCACCCTGTTTTCCCCTCCCAGTGTTTTCTCTTCTTTCTATGATTTTCTTTCCCATTTTATTTTATTCTTATTGTTTGCTCACCTCCATTTATTCCTCCCTCAGCTTGTGTTGTCACCTATTAAGAAAAGCTGCTAGCCTCAGGATGGCATCTATTGGCAACTGAGTGGGAACAATACACTTGTAGGAGCACAGGCACAAAATCTGGCCTTACAAAGTGCTCTCTGTCGATGCACTCTGGTGCAATCCATGTCCATGAACTATTGTGGTGATGCTATTACCACTCGCTACCCCAATGAGCAGAATTAGGCAAGATTAAAGATGCTCTCTTCTCTCCTCATCGGTTGTGTTTGCAGACAATGAATAAGTGCCCTCATTCCTCTCTTCCTCGTGTCCTCATCATGTTAGATCATCCTGTCTACTCCATGATTTCCCTACAGTGGAGGAAATTACCACTATTTATGAACTCTACTTTGAAGTCGCCAAAGAGTTAAATGGAAAGGACTTCTATACAGAGATCAGTATTTCCATCAAAGGCCAAGGGAAATAATCAGACAAGTCATCTCTCCCAGTGTATCCTGTCCATTTTGCCTTAAGAAGAGCAGAAAATCACATATTTTTAGTCTCATTTGTGTCAAAGTAGACACAAAATAGTCAAAACAGGCCATAGTCATTTGACTTCAGGTTAGGTTAAGATTCTAATTTCCATCAATTCATTCCAGTTTAAGAATAATTCTTTTTATTTTTGGTAATCTCGCTGAAAAAACTGTTAACTCTCAATCAAAGACTTAATGAAGGCAGAAGCATATTCATCCTAAATTTGTTGAGTTTTGCAGCTTTGTAAAGCTCAAAACATTTCAAAGTAATTTTCATTTTCATTCTTCTTTCATTTGCATTCATTCATTTTCAGATATTCAGATGAGCATTCCTGAAGTGCAAGGCTTTCTGGCCATTTGTGAAAAGAGGAAATAAGAACAAAAACAACACAAAAAGATTAAAAGGGGACAAAAAATGCAAGTCCCTCATTAGCCTAAAAAAAAAAAAAAAAAAAAAAAAGGATGTTCTGCTTTTAAAATTGCAGATACCTTTTTTTTTTCCCCAAGAAGTAGTTGGCCCCAGGTGAATGTACCTGAAATATTGGAAACATTTTTGTTCATTTGTATGAAAGTGTCTTACCTCTGTGGAAACAGATAGCTTACAGAACGTGAATACCTGTCACCTGACGTAGATTAGCCCACCATACTTGCCCCATTTGTTTCTATCCTGGTGATGGCGATGTGACAATTCCATGCATTTTTTTATTGAAAGGGGTCAGATTTAACTGTCAGTTTAAATGTAATTGCAAATTTCAACTGAACATTTAAATTCCTGTTGCAGATCTGTGTTCTTAAGTGAATAAAATCTCATAGCCTGGATTTCTACAGTTTTGACACTTTCTTTTACGAAGGTGTCAGCCTCTGACTTGCAGCACAATCATAGCAATGGCAGTGACACCTATGTATTGGTGCTATTAACACTTCCATTTCATGTCCTCTAGATTAGAGCAGGCTCTTGGAAATCCTTTTGTTTAGCTATTTGCCCCAGGATGTGCCTACAATGCAAAAATAAGCAAACCATAGGACTGTCTGGCTTTTTAGAGCTGAGGAGAAATCTTGGCTGTCTTTATATGTGACACATTCGATGTGTGCTAATTTTCGGTTGAAGCTGCATTTGTGATAGGTGTTACTTAATGTGGTGGTGGTGATAAAGAGAATCAGAGGACTGGAATAGTTCGTGTTAAATCCCTGGAGGAAAATTCACTTTAAAATATAAGAGTCAGTTCAGATTGTCTTGGTATATTTAGAATTTGGCCATGGTGTCTTCTGGCTGACTGACTGACTGGGCTTATGGTCCATCGGCTGGAAGCAGAAGGGAGGAAGCCTGTCGTGGTGTTCCTTGGTATTTCCACTTGTTATATGGCATGGCTGTGTCTAAGAACAAATATTATTTCTGCGTTATACAAGAAGATGTCCTAGGGTGCACCAAAAAATACATTCTTATTGTGGAATTGGTAGGTGCCCCTACACCAGTAGTAAAACTATAACCACCCAAGTCCTATCAAAAGCCAACTGAAAAAAATAAAAAAGAAGTTTGCATTGAATGAGCTTTTTTCTTTATATGATTGTTTTAATTTGACTTAAGTTTGTACTGCTGCTTAAAAAGGTGTGTGTGATCCCCATTCTAGCCCTTACTGTTTGTGCCTGCTGCTGCCTCTATGGTGTTGGCATAAACACCATAGCAGATCATGATGAATCAGATGGGAGAACTGATTCTGCTGAAAAGTAATTTAGCTGAAGGCTAAGCTGAAGATCTGCTGGATCACTAGCAGGTGCCTGCCCAACACAGGTACAGTACTAGGAGCAAGGAGGCAGATGAAGGAGTTCACTGGCCACCACGGATTAGTTTATGCATTGCCAAGAATGAAGAATGTGTACTTCAATCACAAGTTTTCTCAAAAAGTGTTAAACTGGTCCACCCACAGAGAGCAACTGGGTGCACAGGCTCGGTCTGTCTAGTCAGAGGTGTATGAGGAAGAGTCAAGGATTCCCAGGTCATGACTCTCATGCCAGTTCAAATGACTCAAATACACAGAGGTGTACCGAGATCAGCACCAAGCTCAGACCTTCTCATGATGCTCATCACAATGCCCATGAAGTAGTTCAGTCTGAATCAGAAGCAGCTCTTTCATAGTCAGCATATTTATGCCAGCATGAAACCAGCATGACAGGAGAATCAGGTCTTATGTCGATAATTATCCAGTTTCTTCACTTTGAGCATTCCCTACTATTTTAGCAGCGCTTTCCATATCTTCCATTCTTGTTGCTATCTCCCCTGGCAGCTTAGGGTTGTTTGATTTTCTTCTGGTGCCCACAATGACTCTCAAAATATCTTTTATGGCTTTGTTTGAGGGTTAAACTTAAAAGGGTTGTCCGGTGCTGCAGGTTGGTTTGGGATCCTCCCCTGTGTGTGTTCAGGGAACACAGATAAGCAATGCCTTAATGGCCAAGTGGGAGAGGATGGATGCCTTGTGCTGACACCTTTGCACTGATCTATACTCGAGCAAAATATGATTAATATTGTCTAATCTGAACTGACCTTGGAGGTTCCTATAATTTCACTCGTTTTAAGATGGTTTCTATATTAATCAGTTGATTCCTCCTCTTAAATTTCTCAAATCAAGCAGGTTACAATGTGCACACACACAGACTACCCTGCTTATTCATTGCCATTAATAGATGTATTAGCATGATTCTTGACAGACTGCGGTTTGTTAACCTACCTCGAGTAATATAAAAAAAGGGATAAATTAGCAGTTCTAATGTTAATGTCTTTTGCAGGAAAATGCATTCCTTCATGCTGAAAGCTGCTGAAATAGCAAGTTTCCATAAGCTTGCATTCTCAAGGCTTTTTTTGAATACGTCTTTCTCTCCCTGCAGTGCTAGTTGTACGGTTTATTTAAGAAAATGTAGCGCACATGCCTCCTCCACTCCTTCCAGCCTCCTGGCAAAAGAGTCAGTGTTCATCTCAGAAAATGCAAAGGTGCATGACTGGAGTTGCTAACGGCCTTGACTCAACTTTTTAGAAAGTTCATTGAACGGTAATTTTTTTTTTTACCTGGAGGAGCTGTCAGATGCAAGGTAGCTGATGTCCAGCTATCAGCCTCATCTGCTGCCTTGTCTCGGCAGATTTTTGAGACTAAGTACAATGCCTAGTTTTTCATTTATTTTTTTCCTCAGCTTTTCTTTCTTTTTTTTTTTTTTAGACAGCTTAAGTTACATACCCACCATAGATTTTCACTGCTGCCAGATGAATGAAAGTGAAAAGCTGAAGTTAAATCTAGGTGTACTTTCCTTTTTGGAATAAATTTAGTATGCAAGTCATTTTCTTTCTCAACTCCAGCACTGCTTCTAAGGCATATCTGTGAATCACTCTTGTAAGCATCAGCCACGGCCATTTCAAAGCATCATCTCCCTGACAAATTTAGATTGACCTGTTTCCTCATGCTAAAACAGTTTCACTGATTTGCTCATTTTAGAGGATGCTTTCAGAAAGTAGCCTTCCTGTTTCTTACACCTGATGGATCTGATTTTGATGCCTGAAAGTCAGAAATAACTTATCTCACATGCACTAACATATCATTAAGTATGAATAAGAGTATCCCCATTGAGCATTATGCAAACTTGTTTCAGGTTCACCCAGTAAACTTTATTTTATTCTTTCCTTTTTTTTTTTTTCTATTTTCCATTTGATTTTCTTATAATCTTGTCAGTTTTTTTCAACAGCGGATTCTGTCCTATATAAGACCTTTCTGTTACTGCTCCTTGACTTTCCAAATCATTCCAGACTGAATCCTATAGTAATGAAACGAGTAGATCTAATGTAACATTTAGATATTGTCAGAGAAGCAGCAAATGCTGGTTTTTACATAACTTTGGGATTCCTCGGTGCTAGTTGATCCTCCAGACTCCGGAGCATCCAGATGTGAGGCTGGCAGACAACAACAGGTTGGCCTATGCAACTTGTACTGTGATGGAAATATCCAAGAAACTATTCTGGATGTTGAAAACAGCAACACAGAGCTGGTCTGCTGCTGGGACATGTAGGAAGCCAACTGGGCAGAGCACTACGGCTCTGGGGCCTTGGCTCTCTCTGCCCAGCATTGGCTGTAGACTGGCACTGCCATTTATACAATTTATGAAAGGAATGGGTTTTAAACTTCCTGATTCTACAGTGGACAGCTTAGTCTCATTTCTTTTCAGTGTATTCTTTATTTTTATTTTATTTTATTTTATTTTATTTTATTTTATTTTATTTTATTTTATTTTATTTTATTTTATTTTATTTTATTTTATTTTATTTGTATCTCAAGAAGACAGCTCTCCTCCCTCTCCTGCAAGCTCACTGGAACCTCGTAGCAGAGTGCAGACTGCTCATGTGTAAAGTCTGTTGGTCACAGTATCTCTTGGGGTATGGCCTAAGGCAAAATGTGCATGCCATTTAAAAGAAGACCACACTATTTAAATAAAATGTGGCATTTTGGTGTCATGTAAGATTCAAAAAGTTACCTCTCTGCTGGGTTTCATCCAGCTCCTATTGGAGCTGATGAGATTTTTGCTGCTGATTTCACAGGGAGCAGGCCGGGGTGAGCAAACTAGCAGAGAGATTTAAAGAGAAGGAACGTCAGATAGGAAACCTCTTTAGAGTGCTGGGGAAGGCAAGCACGTTTTTTACCTCTCTGTTTGAAAACATGAGAATCTGGCTAGTCAACACAGCCAGGGGCAGACTGCTGAAACGAATGAGTTCCTCTTGCTAGGGTTTGCTAAGCCATTTTGCAAGAAGGCTTCGTTCTCCCAAGGGTGCTTTTGTCCCCCTCTCCATTCCCTCCCAAAGCACCACAGCGATTGCCTTTGAAACCTGCCACAGGCTGCGGTGCGGGGCTGCCAAGAGGCAGCAGCAGAGCTGGGGCAGCTTGCTGAGGAGCTGGAGGGTTGTGCTCCAGGAAACACTTCCTGGGCTGTTCCCTGCATTAAACTGTTTGCAAGCAGTTCCAGCTGCTCAGCTCCTCGTGCTGCTCTGGGATAGCTTTGGGGAGGCAGTCTCTACTTGCCAAACCGTAGTATTGCTCTGCTCTGGGTAGGCTGCCTTGTGCCGTGCTTCTCATCCAGGCTGGCGACTGAGGTTCATTTACACTGGGGTGGCCCATGCACGAGTCTGCAGACTAGTTGCCCCACGGAGTGCGGTGTGAGGAGCTGTGCGTAAGGAGCTGGGCAGAGGCGGTGGGGCCTAAGCGAGGTGGCCGTGCTTGGCAGCCAGGCAGTGTGAGCTCTCAGGGTGGGTCATCCCCAGCGCGCAGGACGCATTTACCAGTACGCACAGCAGCACTATCTCATGTTACCGTGTCTTCGTTATTTCAACAGTGGCCTGTTTCAACCGGCTGGAAGACAGCACTTCAGGAGCTATTAGGCATAATTAAAATTAACCTTCAGCTGCCAACACAAATAACTAGCCTAAATGCATTTTCCTTTCCCGTATATTGAGGTGACTGTGTTCCATTACCAAGTGGAGTTATTTGGTCCTTCCTGATTGTTTTCCCAACCCTCCTCAAGTTTGGAGTAACCCGAAATAACGAGCTCTTGGGAGCCAGAGCTCTCGATCGTTTCTGCGGCGAGCCGCTGGGCTGGGCTCCCTCTGCGCTGAGAGCATGTGCGAAAGGAGCTGGGAGTTCCTGCTTGGGGAAAGGTGAGAGGCACAGCGCAGAAACAAAAGCCAATTTACAACCCATCTTTCCCTCACCGTGGAGTGACATTGTTTTGACAGGTAAGAGGGAGTGCGTACCTCCTTGTACTGAGGTAGAAATGCCCAGGTAGCCAGCAGCTCCCTTTGTAACGTCTGTGAAAAAGGAAGTAGACCAAAGAAAGAAAGAATCCTCTCCTAGTACGGTCACGCCAGCTAACAACGTTTAGAAGATAGCATCTCCAGAAATACCAGCCTTTCAAAAGCAATGAGAATTAGGAGATTACTTCAGCGGCACTATCTATCTCATTTACTGAATCTATGGAAAAATCTGTGGAAACCTGATCCACATGCCTGTTCATTTTGGCTGTTGTACAAAGAATAATTACATTATCAACCAACCAGTAAAGCAGGTAAAAATTGTGGTGAATGTTATTGTGTCCATTACTCAGTTTAATGGATGAATGGTCTTTTCATTTCTTCTGCATCTGAGTTGTGAAGGGTAGAAGGTAATCTGGAATAATAACAATAACACCATGAAAACAAGAAGTAGTGGGAATGTTCACACTGTTCTGTGAGTTGTTATGCAAAGACCTGCTGTTGCCCAAGTTTACAATGGTAAATCCATGCGAGTAAATTTAACAGTACGTGGATCCATGTGTCCAGAAAGCAGTAGAGCTCTGTGACCGTGACACCCCCAGACTCCCCCAACCTAGCCCCACAACAGGGCTTACTACTTAGGGCATGGCAGTGCAGTCTGGTTGAAACACCCCCTGCTCTGCTGCTGGGCAGCCTCTCCCAGCTGTGGTCAACTCCACTGTGATTCATAGATATGGCCAAGCTCTGAAATGATGTGACATCTTCCATGCAGGAAGGAGAAGACAGTGAAAGGAATGATGTTCTCTGATGCTGGAAGGCTGTTTACCTTGCTAGCTCTCCTTGTCTTTGTACCAGATTCTTGCTGCAATTCTCTAAGACCTGCTGAAGAAAACTGAGTCCTACAACATCAATAAGCTTTTGGTCAGGTCACAATGCAATGGGAGTGTATCAATTCCAGTAATTAAGCTAAAATAACCTTATAGCATAAAATGGAAAAGGCAACAAAAACAAAAGGAAATGATAAAATAAAACCGAAAGAAAACTATAGTGTTCTGAAGTTTCTCAAATACAGAAGTAGTAAAAGGATTAAATGACTGCAGCTGAAAATAACAGGGCTTAGATAATACCGTGTATGTCGGCCTTAACCCTCCTGTGGTGCCCCACCAGTGTGGTCGGCCAACCCTGAGGACCTGAAATGTCCCTCTTTTCCAGGGCTGGCAGCGTGAATGTGTCTCCTAGAGACTGGATCCAGCCACCTAAGTAGCTGTGGGTAGCTGAGCTGCTCAAATTGATACCAGCTGCCTGAGCAATAAAGCCTCTGCTATAATATTCCCTCTTGGGCTGACTATCACATACTTCTACTCTTCAAACCTGGGCTACCCCTGTGCAAAAAGTCTGCTCTGAGTGGACACAAAATAGTTGAAAGCTGCCATTGCCCTGGCTCTGCTGCCAAAGTTGTGCAAATGATGCTTTGGTGCAGAAGAAAATCAGGTAAGAAAGAAAACATCAGAATCTGGCCTGAATGATTTATAACTTAAATACTAAGAAAATTGAATGTATTTAGACTGTACATTCGCAGGTTTTATTGGAGCATCAAAAGAAACATTGAAGTAATGTTGTTATACTACTTAAAGTGCTGGGCGAAGAGTCATAGCAGAAAAATAAAACTCGCTGAACTGTTAGATGTCTCATGACGGATGAGTCAGAAACCCTTTGTTTCCTGCAACACTGTTACCAATTTAGCAGGCTTCAAAAGGAGAAAATGGAGCTGTGGATGACACAGAAGAGACAAATTGTGAAAAAAGCCCACAGCTTGTAGGGTAGATGAAAGGCAAGATATAGCAATTACCAAATACCAGGAGATACAGTATGTGGGCAAAGGGTGTGCCCAGGCTCCTCAAGCATTTGAGAAATTAAATTCCAAGCTGTCATTCTTCCCAACAATTTCCAGTGAGCAGAAGCAGGTACTTCCTTCAAAGACCACTAGTAGCTACATCAGATCCATGTTGCCTCTGGCACCAAATGAAAGACAAAGATGGGGTGCCTGGTGAGCCTACATGGCTTTGAATCCTTCTCAGTTTGCATCCTTTATGAATTCCAGGGGAGGAAAGGGTTTTTTTGCTGGCAAAGTTTAGAAAGTAGTGCTAGAGGTAGAATGTCAACACAGAAAACAGAGCAAAAGATCACAGGTTATTATGAGCCCTAGGTTGGGTATTACACCCCTTATTTCTGTCATGTGAACCAGACTGAGTGTTACCAATGAAATTCATTTCATGTATAAATGATCCAGGTAAGGCTTCATCCTCTACTACTTAATCCCAAAGCAAAATGAATTATATTGAGCTTTGGGCCATCAAAAATGTGGGTCATCAAAAATAAGTGAGGTTATATTTTGAATACACTAATTATATTTCCTTGAAATGAAAAAAAAATGACTTCTGTAAGATTTGTCAATCCTGGAAAATGTTCTGGATTTCAACTGCAAAAGCTGCTCAGTTGAGTAGCTTTATGTAACAGATCCATTAAATAAGCCCTGACTTAGAATTTAGAAAGAATTCAGAGGACATCCTGTGCAGAGAAAGCCATTGAAACTGTTAGGAGAAACTAAAAGACTGGTTCAGAAGGAAAAACTCTGAGAGTGCTACTTATTTACTTTACAAAAAACCTGGTGGAGGAATGACTGATCTGTATGTATGACTAGCACTGAGAACACGACATGAAGGGACTTTTCAGTCCGTAGTGGACAAAAGATCCATTAACTGAAAGCCACAGAGTTCAAACCAGGAATAAGGCACAGGTTTCTGACAGCGAGTGTAGCTGAAACAATTTACCAAGCACTTCAGTGGATTCTCCATCACTGACAGTGCATGTAACAAGACGAGAAATTTTTCTAAAAGACATCTAGTTGAAACAAGAATTAATTCACAGAAATTCAGTGGCATGTCATACACAGGAGGTCAGACTAAATTATCACAAATGAACTTTTGGAGCTTTAAAGCCTAAAACTTTATGGGACATTGGAGAGATGTTAACAGATTTTCTCCCAGCAGAATGTCTTCAACAAAGATTGATCTTTCTGTCTATGAATGAATTTCCTTACTTCCATCATTGTTTTTCCCAAATATGTTAGATTAGTTTAGTAAGATCAACAGTAATTTCATAGTGGCTTTTCCTTTTCAGTCCACCTTGGTTACCAGAGTATTTATTCTGAATATACAAAATGTTATGTTTCTTTTGAGAAAGCACCCATCCAATTATATCTTATGAAAACTCCTTAAAACTAGATAAGAAAGCTTTAATGAATATTGTAAAAGTGACAGATGAGAAATGTTACAACTTTAAAAATTCTTGACAAATTAGCATCAAACATTCTTTTATCAAAAGCCAATGAGCTTTACAAAATTATTGTTTACTGTTTCTGACTTCAGAATTTTTGAGTTAAGTGCAGAAGTTCTATTTGGATCATGGCAAAATAATCTGTACACGCTTTAATAGCTCAGGTGATTTTCTTCCATCTTTCAAATACCCCAGGCTTGTCATGTGCTAAAAGGATGTCTGGAAAATGTGAGTTCCCCAAAACCTGCCTGTCACAATTGAGAGTAACTGGACAAGGAGTAGTTGTGTTATATTTAGTGATAATGATAATGCAATTATTGTGAATGTTATTGGTTTGCCTAGCCTAAGACACTAGGAGACCTGCCCGTCGGAGCTGCCTGGGAGACGGGCTGGAACGGGCTGTCTGTCGATGCCGGCGCTGGCTTTTCTCCCCGGCTGACTGCATTGGCATGCCTCATCACGCCAGCTTACTCAGTCCTTTACCCTCTCCCCAGCAGGTAGGATATTGCAGGCTATTTACAGGGAGGGGATTGCTTTGCTGCGTGAACTTTCTGTTACCTGGCAGGAGAAATTCCAAAGGAAAGAATGAAGGCTTGCTATCTGTGAAGCAGCCAAGGGATTAGAGGTGTCTTTTCAAGTCAGTGCAATGTTCCTGATAAAGGGCACAGCAACACTCTGCAGGAAGTGCAGCAGGGTACTTGGACTCCAGTAAAGATACAGGGGACTTTTTGCAAGTAGAAACTGATTATCTATGTTTGATTTTGTGTATTTTTGTCCCTGCTCTGGTATAAAGTGTTATGATATATGGGGTGGCTTCACAGGCATTAAGCACGTCAGCTGCGCTGCCGCAAAGTGTGTATGCGTTACAGGGCATGGTGAAGCATGAAGGACCCTGACTGGGGAGATCCCGGGTACGGCAAGAGCAGCGGGGCCCAGGAGGAAGCCCCCTTTCCTCTGCCTGCCTCTCCTCTTGCACGTCCATGCCTCTGTGCTCTCTGAAAGATCTTCAGGTGGATCCTGTAGCAGAAGTGTCTTGAGCCAGGCACACTCGTGTCTGGCCTCTGCCATTTGGTCTTCCCAAGAACTCCTCAGCAGAGGAGAGGCTGCAGCTGCCTTGCCCTGCCATAGCCTGACCCTCAGACATCTTTCCATTGCCAGGGCACCCTGCTTCTTACTACCTATTTCTGCATCCAGCTACCATTGAATATAGTGTGTCTAGAATACTGGGTATCTGTGGGGAGAAAAAAAGCCTGTCCTGAGTGAAATAACTGGGGATTGGAATGTGAAATTAAAAACATGTCTTCTTGCCACAGTGAATTGAAGCCAGGATGGCTGTGAATCTCATTTCAGAGTCTAGCAGAAAGTCTGCCAGCATGCTTATAGTATAGATAATAATTGTTGTCTAATCTTATCTGAATATGTCCCCTCTAGTGGTTTCCTGCTGGTAAACCACAGAGAAGAGAGGCAGTAGTAAGTAAACTAGAGGAAGTGAGATGAAATATTGTATGCCCCTTTAGCTAATAGAGGATTCATTTGAAGGATATTGCTAATTAAAACCAATGGCATTTTCCTCCATCTGGGCTTTCAAAACCATCTTCAGATGATACAGAGGATGTTTCATTTCAGCTGCATTGCTTCTATAGGGAAGCTTCTAGGATGCAATATTAGCATTGCAGTAAACTGTGCGTGTGCTTTAACAGCAGTGTGTGAAATGGGCACCTTACCAATTGTAGATACGTGATTTCACTCACATAAAGTCTAAATGAAAGGGCAGTGTGGAGTTAGAGGAGCAAAATGCATCCTCAGACTACCCTGAGGTGCGAGAAGCTGCCCCTCAGCCATGGCTCCTGGAATAAGAGCGGCTGCGTGCCCAGGCTGTGAGTGCGGCTCCAGAGCTGCTGGGTCTACAGAGTATGAACTCCGGGCATTTGCCTTCAGCGTCATCCTTAGCACCAGTCCCCAGGGGCATGGGGATTCCCAGGGAGTGCATCCCTGCTGCTGCTCACAGCTTTCCTGAGGTGGGAGCTGATGGAGGGAGAGGAGGTTGCTCCAAAGGCCTCCTCAGGATTCCTTTCCAGAGCTCCTCCCCTCCTTAGCTGCCTCAGAAAATACGGAGCTGTGTCAGCAAAAAGATTTGTGACTGAGATTACGTCTTTATGCATTGGTGAGGTTTTAGGCTCAGGGCTTATTTACTTCACCCAGATTCTAGGCTGGTGCCTAAGGCTGAGGAAACAAACCTAAACTTTCTTCAGCTTGCCTATTCATGAGTGCCTTGTGTCAGCAAAACATGCCTCATCATGTGGCTGCCGGATGCTTCCTCCACCTCCTGCATCCCGCTCAGGCCCGCTTCCCCCAGCATGAATGGAAAAGTCCACTTGTGCTGTTAGAGTTCTTTTCATGTGCCAGGAAACAAACAGCCTGTAGGAACACCCTGTGTGTTAGCAGTGTCTGAACACTGACTTCAGATGTGGCTGAGCTGCGTAGGCATCACCCCTACTTTGAAATGAAATACAAATGGGAGAGACGAGGTGAAGGAAAAAGGTTGGCACCCCTCTAAATCAGAGCTGTCCAGACTCTGAGGTGCTTTCTGCCTGGCTCCTGTTTATGTGCTTGCTGCTTGCTGGCTAAACTGTTTTAATACAGTCTGAGTCCATATAGTCAAGTCAAAGGTTGGACTGTTCTGCTCTAAGTGACATACTCCAAATTTGCAGTATGTGAGTGTCCTTTACTAGAAATTTCAAGTAAAATACAGGCATTCTGGAAGAATAAGGAGCTCAAATAGATAAATCCATCTCCTCTTCTCACCCCTCTAAATTACATTTTTATGATTTTTAGTTTTCAGTTTGGATAGGGGATTCACCTTACCCCTTTTGTTTTTGCGCTCCCGAGGCCTCAGCGGCCCTTTATTATTATTGCAAGAAGCTCCTGTTTACCTCTTTTCACCTGTGTTCTGTTTTCTGGCCTTTGTTTTCCTCTTGTTGACTCCCTGAGGGTACACAGATGGTAGCCTGGAAGCCAAATGGAATGATACTGGAGGAGTGAGAGAGAGGAAAAAAAACCAACAAAAAAGAAAAGCAGGGGAAAAAAAAAAAGCAGCAATGAGAACAAACCTCCCGACTCTGCTCCTGACAACAAAGCCCTAATCCATATCAGTGTCCTGGATCTTGTCAAGATGCAGGTAATACATAATTTTAGGAACGCCACCTTATCACATTTAGTTTGCTAGCTGTAAATGTTCAGACCTATTAAGTAAGGCAACGCAATTCCATCATGAAGCGCACTCAGCCAGTTGAGAAACATCTTTTCATTCACATGCAGTGCCATAGTTAGTCGGTTCTTTAATGGTGGAATTCAGCCTCGGGCACCACATCTGCAGAACGCCTAAGGATTTCTTGTGTTCACATTAGTCCTCTTACACAGATTGTGGGCACACTCTGCAGAAGGGTGAATTCACCCTACGTGCAGGAAGGAGTTAATTTTACTACTGCAGTTTGAGAGGGATTTGACTAGCATTACTTTAGAGCATAAGGAAATGCCAGAACTTACGGAAGACTTCCATCAGTTTTCTTTAGTATCGTGTTCTTTGGGATAGTAGGTGAAACACCTGAATATTTCTGGAGAACGCTGATTTGCATCCAAAGTGCTTTATGAAATGAGCCTTTAAAAAGAAAATCCAAGGAGTAAATGCAAATACTGTTCTTAACATGCAAACTATTGCAGCTCTGTTACCTGTTAGTGTAGCACTATACCAGCTTCATAAATTTGCACATGAAACCTAGCCAGGACTAAAAAGGAACAATTTAGCCACACTGCTGCTATAGCCAGCAGAAGATCAGCCACAGCAGAGGTGGGTGAGACACTAAGCAGACAAATTCAGCAAAACAGAATAAAAAGGACGTACTCGGTCGCCGCACGGCTCAACAGACAGGGGACACCTAGTGGTGGCGAGCGCCTTCCTCGAGGGGATGCTCCTAAATCGCTGCGAATCATCTCCCCTGTTCAGTCCAGCAGCGAGTTTGTGCTGTTCGGCGGGGCAGGCAGCAAGGCCACACGCTGCGATGCCACAGGGAAAACTCACCGGTGGGGCTTGGCAGGACCTGCAGAAAAGGGATGATCGGTCAAATTCTGCTCTGATGCACAAGCGCTGGAGGAGGAGTAGGACCGAGAACAGAATTTGATCAAGAGCGTTTTGCGTAGCTTGCTATTAATGCACATTTTTCGAGGGAGAGATATTAATGATGGTGCAGAGCGAGCAGAAGGGCCACGAGGAATGACATGATATAGAGGGGATGAGGGTCGTTGAAAAGAGAGACAAGAAAAAAGGAGCAAAAAGCAGAAAAAAAAGCAGGTAGGAGTTTTGATAATTATTTCTAAAAAAAGGTCTTGAGAAAGTCAAGATATTGGAGGGCAGTTTTCCTGGTGATGCAGTTTTCCTGCAGAACAAGACGTGTAGAGGAGAATGTGAATGAGATGGGAGAGAAAATTCAGCAACTGCTGTGAAGAGTCTAAACTCGAGAGAGGCAGCTGGTTCTCAGGGTAAGAGAGACTCGTTGGAATAAGCAGCCCGAGCACTATGGTAATGAACAGAGAGCAGAGAAATTGCAAGAAAGTACTGACTACCATACTTTGTGTACACTTACATCTCCCTTAATCCCTTATCTTTCCAGTGACGTTACCAGGACTAGGTTTTACAGGAATGATCTTTCCAAAAAGGACACTGTTTATAACAAGGTCATACTGGGAGAATAGATTGCTTCCTTCACTTGCAGTATTTTTTTTTTCTGAGGCTCTTTGTCAGGGCAATATTATTTCTGTGAGCTTGCTTTAGTACGGATATAGTCTAACTGTACTAGTAATTTTGCTTAGAAATAATAATACCCCAGAATGTTTTTAACTAAAACTATAACACTTGAGAAGGCATCTAAACACTAATAATGTACATCATACTTGCTAGTGCTTTTAGAATAAATGATGACATGGAAATTTCTTTCTACTAATAAGCCTGTGTGAATCTGTGCTTACGTTTACAAATGTGAATGACATTTCTTGAGGCAAATTAAAGGAGCAGTTAAGCATAATAACCTCAAATCTGGCCTGCCCTGGGTGTTTCGATCTCGGTGCACACCTGGCAGCTGCTTCCCACTACATCCCTCTGCTCCGTTTCCAGCACCGGGCAGGCAGTGGGGAGAAGTTTACGAGGCAGGGGAATAACCGTAGATGTCAACACGCAACCTGCTCCCCAGAGCTGATCAAACTGGTAGGACCAGAAAGCCGCATACTCCGAGAGGTGGGCGCGGGCGGAGGGACCAGAGGAAACAAGAGAGTCCCGGCTTGTTCCTGCGGGGCGCTGCAGGAGGAGGCTTTAGCTCCAGCGCCCTTGCAGGCCTCCTAATTCGGGGTAGCAGCCACATGGGTCCCGATAACATCTCTCGTGTTGCAACCTCTGCGCGGAGGTGAGCCTCGCCATTGCGGCCCCTTGCAGAACCGGCCCACAGGGCAGAAGCAGGGAAATTCAAATTTCAGGAGCGGACTTTGGCTCACTCGCCGGTGCTCGTGGAGGAGGCGGAGGAGACGCCGGTGCCGGCTGTTTGGGCAGGAAGCTGAAGGTGCTCAGGGCCGTGGGGCCGGAGGGAGGGCACCCCTGGCTCGGTGTCTTTAACGTCGCAGGTGCCTTGACTTTGAGCCAGGGGCGGGAAGAGCCGGCACTGCAGGACGGCAGCAAAGCCCCGGGGGCTCCGCGGCGCTGCTTTCCCGCGGCGGCGCAGCGCTTCTCTCAGGGTCGCACCGCGCTCGCCCCGCGCGCAGCGCCCGGACCGCGCGCAGCGGCCGTTGGCGCTGACGGCTGCTGGCGCCAACGGCCGCGGGGCCCCGCGCAGGAGCCGGGCCGCGGCGGGCGGCGTTGTCCAGGGTCTTGAAAGCGGGAGGACGAGCCGCGCGGGCTCGGGACGAGGGCACCGCGCCGCGGAGGGCACCGCACCGCGCCGCCTGCGCTTGGCGCCGGTGCCGGCACCGCGGCGCTCCCGTCTGCGGAGGCAGCGCGGCGCCCTCCCGGCCGCGCTCATCTCGCTCCCGCCCGGGCAGGGCAGGGCAGGGCGCCTCCGCGCCGGCCATGGCCACCTGTTGCCCGCGTCCCCCCTCGCCCGGGCCCCGCCGCGGAGCCCCGGGCCGGCGCGGGGACCCTCCCGCACCCCCCGCCCGGAGGGACTGGAAGCGGGCGGGGGAGCGGCGGGCACGCTGCGGGGCGGGGCCTGTTTTGGTTGCGCGACAGCGCGAGCGGCCAATGAGGAGGGCGTGCCCCCCCCGCTAGCCAATGGGGGCGTGGTCGGGGGGAGGGGGCGGGGCCTGAGGGCGGGAGAGCGCGCGCGTGTGGGCGCCGCTGCCTCCTCCCTCCTCGCTGCCCGTCCGGCTGCGGCGCTCGGAGCCGGCGCCGGGCAGAGCGCGCGCAGGGAGCGCGCGGAGCGGCGGCAGCAGCGGCGGCAGCAGCGCGCGCGCCCCGGCCGGCCCCAACGGGCGCTCCCGTTCCCTCCCAACGGCCCCGCGGCGGGGAGCAGCGCGCGGAGGCGGGCGGCGATGGGGATCCCGCGGCGGGGGCAGCCGCAGCGAGCGCAGCCGCAGCAGGTGAGCAGCGGCGCGGGACGGGGGCCGAGGAGAGCGCTCCCTCCCCGGGACGAGGGCTGGGGGCGGCGCGGGCGCAGGCGGGGTCGCCGCGCGGTTCTGCCGCCCCCGGTGCGCGCGGCCACGTCGTGGCGCCCCTCGGGGCCCCCTAAGGCGTGCGGGCACCTGGGGAGAAAGTTGGTCCGCGCAGTTCGCCCCCGCGGTGCCGCTTTGTCCCTGCGGGGCGAGGGCAGCGCGAGCGGCCCCGCCGGGCGTCTGAAATAGCAGCGAGGTTCGCAGCCCGTGTCGTTTTCTTGAGCGTGTTTTCCCACCGCAGCCGCTTTGCTGACGTGCGTGCCGGTGTCCGCCGCGTCCCGCGGTCCCCGCTTGGTGCCCGGCTCCCGCTCCCGGGCGCGGCGCCGCGCGCGGAAGGGGGTGTCTGCGCGAGCGCGGAACCGGGCGCCGTGGCCCGCTCTTCACAAAGGCGGCTCCGAAGTTGACAAATTTCAGATGTGGCTGCGAACAGCCACAAAATAGGGCAGGAAGCAGGTTCAGTGCTTGGTGCCGGGTGGTTGTAGAACACTGGCCGCTTGAGTATTTGCTTTCAGCCTCGCTTTTCTGGCAGAAACTAGTTTTGTTACTTAGGATGCAGAAGACTTGCAAAGTTAAAGAGAATTGCCCGTATAAATTCTCCCGAAACTCTTTTGTGTGCCATTTTCACTTCTAGATGTTAACACTAGATGGCTTTCTTATATCAGACATCCACCCAAGAAGGAAGGCCTCTAATCTGTCCCTGCAGCCCAGCATTCTCTGCTTGTCTATTTTTTTCCTTTCCATGAATATTAAACTACCTTCTTCTGCGCTGATTAGACCAGAGCAGAATTTAAAGTTTGCTTTCATTGTTTTGATCGCTGCTTCTTACTGTTTATAAAAATCATTTTATCTGTGTGCTCCCAATATCCAGAGCGAGTTTGTTTAGTTAGAAGATAGTTCTGAAAAATATTTAGGTTGTTTTAAAGGAAGGCAGCTGGATGGGAAGGGATGTTTTTAAGTGGAACAGAACAATAGTTCAGTCTGTTACTTTGACAGAATTGTCTTTGTTTAAAAAGAGGACTACAGAGTATTTAAAATATGCTTGTTCAGCTATTTTTCTCCCTGATTCTCTACCTGACTATTTTAGAGTGATTTGGACGTGCAGAAACAATGTACCACAGCCTACTGGATGTATGAATGTGCCTAGGCCTAATGCAAAGTATTTTCCATGCTTTTCTCCAAATTATGAGTGGTCTGAGTGAAATATTCTGTTTGCCCCTGTTTTGCTTCTTGTGGTAGCCTGTCTAGAAAAATAGCATCTTAAATGTGGTCCTTGAAATGTCTTTTATTATTGATGCAAAAATGTTTAAATCATCTAGAGATATAATGCATTATGGATATTTAAACATCACTTAAGCTCCCCAACAGTTGATTTATAATTTATGTAGCACACAGATAAAGCAAGATCACAGGAGAGGTCTCTGAATCTATTGCATGGGTTTTGCATGCCCAGTAGGTTACCTGTCCAGCTTATGCTGTACGTGGATGTAGCAGGGAGGAATACTTACTCGTAGGGATGCCAGGCAGTGTTACCCATCATGCTGGATCAGCTGAAGTTCATGTCATTCATATACACTGGGGAGGGGGGGTATAATGTGAAACACAGTTAAACAAACACTCAATTCTTTGTGTCTGGAATTTGCTTGCTATTCAAATCAGAATATTTTTAGAGGTTTCTGTTCTATTTTCCTCAAAGGAAGAAAATGTAGTCTTTTTTTTTATAGACTTTTAGCGATCCACATAATTCCTTAAGCACATTGTACAATATACTTGCAGGTATAGAGAGCGAAATGAGGAGCTAAGCAAACTAGAAGTCAAAGCAGTCCCAACCATCCATTTCTTCTGCAGTCTGATGACCTTTACAAGTGAACTGAGGCAGTTCATTTTTTTTCACTTTCAGCTTCATATTGGATGTGTTAGTCAGGAATTGCACTTAGGGCTTTCATGTGCAGATCAGCAGTTCCATCTGCAGCAGCAAATCAGTAATTCCTCCTAGCCTTGACTGGGATTAAGATTATGTTTAGGTGGCTAAAATATTTTCAGTTGGTTCATAGCTTTTACAGATGGGTGATCTAGGGAGTTGCTAATAGCGAGTGAGAAATGCTGTGTTATTATGAAAATACAAGATTCCGGTTGCAGATGGAGTGATTGTGGAAAGAGGGTGGGGCGCTGGGTTATCTAGTTTCTCATGTTAGTCATCCGGGATTGCCAACGGGAGATGTATTGACAGCCCGAAATGGAGTCCTGGCTTGATGAATGGGCCTTCTCCTTGAATGCAATTTTTGCTCTGCAGTTTAAAATGTTTTATTTCCATATTACATTTATGGTCAGATTGACTAGTGATTGCACAGGCTGGGTTTTGAATCAGTGAATGAAACTGGAGATGACTGTGTTTATTTTATACAATGCAGGATGGTATGAAAAGTCAGAATTTCTGCTATGTTAGTATGTATCTGGCTTATGTGCGCTTAGGAAAATTAAACATTAGTGGGTCATTCATTTTATTTTTAAGAGAATTTATATTCTCTTATAAATCTGAACAGATCGGACTGTAGGGGCTAGGGAAGGTCCTCGCCATTTCCTTTTTTTTAATCCCATTTTTTTTTCTGCCTGGATTATTTGGAGAATTATTGGGAGAATCGTGTACCAAGTAGAGCTGTTCATAAGAATTTATGAAGGCCTTCTACATTGTAGATGGAAAAGTAAGGTTCACTTTTTATTGTACTTTAAACAATATATTATTTTTTTCATGTAGGTTAAACCAAGAGTAATATTAATTCCTTATGACATTCAGAGATATGATGCCATAGGACTGTTCATTTAAAAAAAAATGTTTGAAATGTTTTTTTTTTTTAAGTGTATTTTAAACTGAGAAGAAATTAACTGAGTGTTAAACATCTGATTTTGACCATTTTGGTTAAACCCTAGGGATTCTGTCTCTTTGTTCCTTTATGTTGAAGCACCCACTCCAGGTTTAAAACCATTTTTAGGCATAACTGAATGAACTGAAGATTGAGAGGGTTATTGTAATTGATGGTACTCTTTCCCTCCCCAGCTCAAGACAGGACCGCAGCAGGAAGACCTGTCATTGGGATTATTCTGCACTGTGGTTATTACTAGAACCTGTGTAGACTCTTGTTTGGGTCATGAATATGTAATTACATCAGCAGTTGGGTGCTCATGATCTGTAAGTGGGTTTTTGTAGTATCTGGAATTTTTAAATAGTGATCAGTTCATACATAATTAAAGATCTCATTTAAAATATGCCCCGAATCCTTATGGAGATAATCTTTTGAACACTTAATAAATATAAGCAGATGCTGTCCCATCTTTCTGAGTCTGCAAAGAGGCAGCTTTAATGAATCTGATGCTTTTTAAGAACAGTAGATGCTTGAAAGGAAGAAGGCATTTGTTTTAGTTCTCGTTAATTGGCGATGCTGTGTTCCGTGGGAGACTGGGATATACTCGCTTTGCTCAAAAGGCTTTTTGGAAGTCTATGAGAAGTCACATAGGAAGATGCTCTATCTGTTTTGGAGGGTAAGGGGATCCAGAGGGAGAGTGGAGGAGAGGTAGGAAATTGTGCAGTAATTGGGAGGCTGGGAGCTGGGGGGAGTTGAAGCTGTCATGACTTTCCCTCCCTCTCAGCAGCTCTGCAAATTACAGATGTGCCAATGCAATTCTGAACACAGGACTTGCAGTTTGCCGTTGACTTTAAATCTTTTCTTACATAATGTCTTTATTTGTTGTCCTGGTGCCTGCAGGGTGACGTACCGAAATCTGCAGACATTCGGATAATCCTCCGAACACCGTTTGCCCTTTTTTTCCCTTTTCTCTCTCCTTTCTCCCACCCCCAATTCTCACAGGCACAGTGGCTGCGGGTTGTAATAACAGCTACCTGCTACCTTTTAGGGAGGCTTTAGTGTAGGGGGCAGTTTGAAATAGATCTTTTCAGAAATATATATGGAAATGATTTGATGGAATTTTTGTTAGAGGACACGTAGTAGAAATATAAAGCTGTAAATCAACAGTTTGCACTTCCATTTCTCTTCCAGGTCACCAGCCTTCGTTTTAAACCTCATACAGTCTATGGTAAAGTTATAAAACTTATGTACAGATTACATAACAATAGATTACAAATACATTTTGTTAAGTACTGTAAGGAAAAATGCTGTGAGAGTACAAAGGGTTCAATGGCAAATTAATTCAAAGGGAATTAGGATGTTTTTCTAAAACCTAGTATGTGCTTGAACAACCTAATTTTTTGGTGTTGTTTGCTCTGTGTATTTGAGATGGAAAGGAGGTTCTACCCCACTTTTAGAATACTCTTTTTGTATTGGATGTGGGATTTTACATTTGTTTCATCAAAACTCCTGGTGAATTGTTAAAAGTATGAAAACTGAGTGGCAACTAAGGGAAGTTAGGACAGAAAAAGGCTTTTTTATAGACATTAAATATACATATTATTAAAATATTTACCCTACTATTTTTTTTTCTTTCATTGGAGGAGTAAGAGGGAATCCTGCAATTAATGTAGTTAACAACTCTGCCACTGGAAAAGCAATTCTGCTTTTACATTCTACGGAGAAGGCCTTTTTTCAGTCTGTGTTCTTGTTTTGTTTTTCACTGCAAGTCACTTAATCAAACTTTTCCTCTCTAATTGCTTTCATCTATGCCTTTTGGTTCAAAAACGCGATTTCCTCCTTCAGATACCTAAAGCACCTGCAACAGAACAACCACCCCTTCGTATTTTCACAGCCGCTCAGCAGAAGGCGAATCCTTGGCCCGTTTTGGCCGGCAGGGCCGTGGCGATGCTGGTGTGGCGCTGGCTGAAGCCGGACTCGGTGGCTCTTGCGCGTAGGCGCGTGCGTGCCCGCGTGCGGCGCGTGCACCGGGGCTGGCGCGTGGCGAGCAGCAACGTGCGCTGCCAGCCCGGCTGCTCTCAGCAAGTTACGAGCATTTGGGGTGGTGGGGTTATCCTTGCCGTTCTGCTACACTAAAGTAAGTCTCGTTTTTGCTTTGTGAGGTTGTCAGGACAACAGAATATTATTATTGCTGCTAGCTTTTTTTTTTGTTTTTTTTCCTCCTCTCTTTATCGATGCATGGAGCTGTTTAACATGGTGAGTGACTGCCTCGCGACGCCGGGGCTGCAAGGACTGCCAGCTGTGATTTGGGCTGAGCAGGACGCTCTGGATTTGTCATGTAAAAACTCTAATTGGTGATGAATACAAACCCACTGTGAGAATAATTTTGTTCATTGGACTAATGCAAAACAACCCATTGTATTTACAAACCCATGCCCTATTTTCTCAGCAGTATTGTCATTATTTCCCTGTTCTCTTCCATCAGAGACACAAAGAAAAATGTTTTATGTTTGATGGTATGGAGCATATGCTCTGAGTTGAGACAAGGTAGGCATTAGTCTAAGGGCTGTGTTATGTCAGTTTGTTCCAGTCTGACGTTGGAAAACTAACAATTGGAAATTCCGAGGAATTTCTGTTAGGGTATTTGGTTATGTCTTCTACAAAAACATCTTATGAATTTGGTGTTCAGTGATAAGCTATACAGTAATTATTTTAGTATTGCCAGCTGGAAAAAAATACTGTTCTGCATTAGATGGTAAATGGAAAAAGAATGCCTGTTGCTATACGCAAAAGTGAGGTAGTAAAAAAGTGCTCTCTACATGTGGTCATTTTATTTTTATATATATATATATATATATATATATGTATACATATACACACACACACACACACACACACCCACCCACACCCACACTATATGAGGAAAGCTACCAAATAACTTTGAAGAAAGTTTTATTTTTACGTATATTGAGGATCTAAGGATGTCCCTTAGTCAGATCTTAGAGCTCTTTGATCTGGGTTGATTTGTATTTATCAATGAAGTGATGTCCTTAAAAGGTTAAAATACTTTATCAAACCAGTAATCTTCTGTTTCAAATTCCTTTTCCAGAGAACTGGAACAAATGTCCATTCACAGAGTATTTTAGCTGGGACACATGGGCATCTGTGTTCAATTGTGTTCAGAAATGTTCAAAATGTTTTCTGCTTTACCTGGCTTTACCTTTTTTTTTTTTGAGATCAACCAGTAGGTCAAGAGCTTGTAGCCTTCCCCTACTAGACTTCTCTGCTTCTTGCCTCTTCTTCCCCAATCCTCAGTCTTTTTCTTGTGTATTTGTATGTCTGTCTTAATTGCATAAGGCTTGTTTGATTAGGAAAATATTTGAAGTTTTGAAGTGATTATTTTTGAAGATGATGAGAAGAGGCAGAGTGAGTAGCCATCAATATAATCTGTAACAATGCACAAATTTCCATTTGCCTTCAAATGCAGAACTTGACTGGTTTTCTAATAGAAGGAAATATGATAAATGAGTTTCTCTGAGTTTGTCAAGAGCTCTAGATGCATTTGCTCAGGGAGCTATACCTCACCCTCTCCCCCCCCCCCAAAAAAAAACTTGTCAAATATCACCTGGGCATCAACCAATTTTTCTAGATGAGATGAGATTATTACTGTTCAAGCAGCCAAGCAGAGGGTTTGTGGGGTCCTTGACCTTTGTTAGTTTCTTACCCTGGATGGATGAAATTATTATTGTTAGTGGAGCTTTCTGAATGAAGGGCAAGCAGTATTTTGATAATCCATGAGCTTCTGAGCTTTAACTTTGCTACTGTCAGTGTTTCTCCACTATTTTGTGCCTCTTCACTGTGGTTGTGTAATTTTTAATGATGTTGCTGTGAGCTTAATTATCCTAGAAACTCTCTCTTCCTCTTAAATGTTGCTGAGTCAAGCAGCAAGCTCAAATCTTGAGGGCGAAGGTGGAGTTATACTGCATGATTATATAAGCCTAATTTCCTTAGAAAATAATTCTTAAAAAGAGGTTCTTTCTATCATGCTGGTCTGTAGCAAATGGATACTGTATTTTGTAAACTATTTTGTTCTTACTTTAAGATTTACAGCTGCATTTCTTGTGTATTGTTAAATATGTAACACAATATTAATAGTAAAAATTTAAGAATGTACATTTGGACCAGATAAAGTGCATGCAAACTGTATCTCTGTATTCCTAGTCAGTTGATTATCTGCCTTGCTCTGCACCTATGAAACTCAAGTTCACACAGCATATTTATATGCATGCATACTAATGTTCACTTCTCCCAGGAAAATACATGTATAATGGCACTTCTTTTTCTTAGGTAAACTGTACCCAAATATGTCAGCATCCCTGTTCATTCAGTATGCTCTGTCTGAGGTGTTCCAACTTGCAATGTAAAGGGATTCTTGAGAACCGCTTTTCTTTACTTACCAACTGACTGGACCACATCTCTTTGTACAATTGTATGAGTTCTTTTTGGCAGCTATAGAAGTCACTGTGTGGAAAAGTAATAACAAGACTGCTAAAATATCTTAGATGTTTCCCTCTGTGACTTAACAGTAAGTTGTGGAGTTGGAAAAACAACTCCAGGAAACTAACTGTTCTTCACTGAACATCAGCAAGCGCCCTCCAGAATCCAGAATCCTGGTCACCTGTGGTTTCCAACGTGAAACTTTTGCTCATCTGGAAAACCAATAATGCCTTAAACAGAGGTCAACATGTCAGCCCTCTAAGAAACCCTAATCGATTAAAACGATAAAGAATTTACTCTTTTGTTTAAGTAACTCTGTTACAGTTTGCATCATTCTTGTATGAGAGGGATAATTCCCTCTCCAGATTTCCCAGATGGTGTGGTAAAATTAAGATTTCTTCTAATAAAATATATTTACAGCTTCTGCAGTTTTAAACCTCTTTATTTTATGCATAAGCACATTCCTCTCTTTCTCTGTTCTGTTCCTCAAAAGGAATAAAACTAGAGCAATTGTGTTCTTGCCTTCATAGTAACTGAGGGTCACTGAACACTGAAAAGGACCTGGCTGTCCTGCTGGGCCCAGGTTAGCAGCGTGCCTGGACAGCGAAGGAGTCTGGCAACGTGCTCTGCTTCATGAACAGAGGTGAACAGTCGGCTGGTTAAGGGAAGCGTTTGCTTTCCTCTACTAAGCACTCATTATTCCATATTGGAAATGTTGCTTTCAGTTTTGGTTCCCCAGATACATGAGAAACATCGATTAAAGTGTAGTGAGTCCAGTGGGGGAGCTTGGTCTGCATAGCGTGCACAACCGAAGGCTTAGGGGACACCTAGGAGTATCCTTGTGAGATCTAAGTGAGGGTTATTAGGGCAGGCACAGGTTCTTTTCAGAGGTGCGTGGCAGGAGGGCAAGAAACAGGTCATAAGCTAAAACAGGATTGGTTCTAGGCATTAGGGGGATAAAATCACTCTGAGGACATCAAGAAACAGGAACAAGTAGCTCAGAGGGGGTTGTGGAATCTCCATCCTCAGAAGTTTTGAAGACCAGACTGGACAAAGCCTTAGTCCAATCAGTCTGAGCTAGGTGCTGTGAGCATGAAGTTGGACTAGATGATGCCATGAGGTTATCTTCTGATATAGATTATTTTATGAAAATTTCATGATTTTTTGATGATTTGTCTAATAATTTAGAATTTTAGTTGATATTTTACTGTACTATGTTTCTGCTTTATGTTCTAGTAAAAAAATCTTGTCATCATAATAGAAAAATATTCTTTGTGCTTAAGAACTAGAATATTATGTACTTATATTGTATATTCTTTGGTTAAACCAATTGACACGAATTCCTAAATAACTTACTGGCAGTTGCATATTTTATAACTATAATCTTTTACTCAACAAAAGAATAAGCACTTCAAGAAGGTAGCATCTTTTCAGGTTTTACTTCAGATATACTTTGCTCACCTTGTCACTGAATTTTAAAACATGAATAGCAATGCTAGAATTTGAATATGTGAGCATTTATTGAGCTATTTTGCTGGCTTTCTTCCAAAAGATTGTTTTACTGTTAGAAAGAGCAGGACAATTTGAGTTTGAAATTGGCTCTCAGCCAGTCAAAGCTACATTTGCATTTAATTCTTTTGCACTGACTACTAATTTTAGTATTGTGAAACTTTTGATAATGCTTGCTAGAGTTATCCATATGGCTGGAAAAAAAGATGCTGAGAGTTGGAAAAAATATGTTGAGGCTTGTCAAATTATTTTAAAATCAGGATTAAAGTGGTTCAGCTCTGCAAACAGCTTCTTCTTGCATTTTGTTATGTTTAGTCTTACCTGTAAACTTCATTACCTATAAACAAGAGCCAGCAGAACCTCAGAAGATTGGAGCAATGCTTGTTCTTGCTCATCCAACTTTTGGAGTAATTATACTATTAAATATTTCTATGCTTAGCAAAGCATGAACCAGAAGAACAACAAAACAACAAGAACCTCCAAGCTTCATATTCAGATCCCTGCTTTGTATTTTTATATACCATTTCATTAAGTATTTCAAACTTCAGGGTTTTATATAACGCTCAGCTTCAATATGAAGAAGTCCATAAAATGCCTGCTGAGCTAAGCATAACAAAGAGCAAAGGGGATGGAAAGAATTTCCTTTAGGGTAAAATTCTTTAAAGCTGAAATAGCCATGACATTGCTTGTCAGTTGAGTTTGTCAGTTGGGTAAGCCTTGTCAGAGAGGTTTACTACTCTGTTGTGAAGATTTTTTTTTTTTTCCAAGAGGTGAGAAGGAATCTTTTTTTTATTTGTTATCCTTTTGGATGGTGCTGGATTGGATTTGGAGAAGCTCACTCTGACCTCCTATCAAGTCTTAATTTTAAGAAAATACAGTAAAATTTTAACTTTGTTAAGGCTATAGATTTGCAAAACTGCTGAATTTTGAGGCTCATGCAGAGCCAATCTTTTGATGCAGATTGGCAGCCCTATCCTGAAACCTTTGTCCTAAATTGAACCAAATGTGGGAAGTATCAACATGCAGAAATCAATCATGTTGGTATAGAAAATTGATCTCCTTCCTACATCAGTTGCAATCCATTTTGAATTATGGATGGAATGGGCTCCTGGTTTTGTTTTTGTTTTGTTTTCTCCTTTCACACACAGTAAAGAAAGGCTGTTCCAGGGACATACCTTATTGAGAAGCAGATTTTCTACTAGGTTGTATGTGGAATACATGCTAAGATAATTCACTGTCCATTTTTCATCTTTAACAATATTCTTACTTTGCCTACATGTCTTATTCCTTCTTTCCTGATATTTACAGACAGCTTGCTCTCTGACCTTCAAAAAAGCTGAAAATTTAGTTTCTTCTTATAAAGTAAGATGTCTGGGCACCAAAGACCTTTCTCATGTTTCTGACATAGCTAAGAAGAGCTTTTGTGGTACGCTAGGTCATGTCTCGTTTGTGGTAGATACAGTGATGTTAAAGCTTCGTCTCTACTGGAAATATCTTCCTTGATGCCTCCTGAGATAAATGACACTGGTGTCTTGCATAATGGTTCCGTTGTGCCCTCATGTTGGGTACAATGTCATAGTTGCCCTCTTTCTGTTGTTTTAAGCTGGTGAGCTACTAGACTGATCAAAATTTTCTGCTACAGACCCTGGGTAAATGACTTTGCATATAAGATAAATGTGAAGTTGTTCCTGAAAGCTCATTTTGTGCTTTCTCTATTGTATTTTGACCTTTCCCTGCAGTGGCAGCAAGCCTCAACTTTCTGTTGTCTTCAGACTTCGTTAGCAACTTTGACTTTTTGTGTTGAGGCTGTTATTGAAATTACGAAGTAAGACCAACTCCAAGAGTGATCTCTGACTTAATCGTCTGAACTGCTTTAGATCTAGTTTCTTTTTTTCAGGGTAATCTACTGTTCTTCTATTTTCACTAGCGTTCTGTATCAGATATCCTGTTAATTCCACGTTGAATCAACAGATTTTTTTGGGGACATTGTTGATGAACTGATCTGGAGAATCTTAACTGCAACTTCCTCCAGAGCCAGCCACTCTGTGATGCCTGAAGAAACCCAGCTGGAGCAGCAGCTCTTGCTGACTTCCTAAATGCATTCTAGTGTGGCTTACATGCCAAACGGTGACAGTATAGCAATTTAAAATAAAGTAGTAGTGGTATGGTATACTACACCCTCTACAGGAGCTATAGGAAGTAATATGTGGGAAAAAAAAACTTTTCTGGAAATCAATAATGGAATCATTAAGTCTTTGGAGAGTTTGTATTTTACTGTCTATTCTTTATTTTAAAACCTTTTTCAGTTTCAACATGGAGATGTGTTAAATATGGGAGGAAGAATGACACAGGAAATGACTTTAACTGTTTGTAAAAGAATATACATAGGAAACCAGTATGAGGGGTAGAGAAGACTAACTGTTCTGGACAGTCAGGAGACGTTATTCAGAATGGTACCTCATGTTTTATGAAAGTTGTAGGTGGTATTTCTAAGTAATATGTACAATTCTTCATCTAGGAAAGTGCATTTTCACTATAAAAATGTGATGTTAAATGTAATTTAAAAAAAAGGTAGCTTATTTATAGATGCTGTTTCCTGGGTTATCTATTTTAGTCTTAGCAGAGGCTCATTTTATTTTTTATTTTTTTTTATAAAGCATGTTCAGAAAGATTTTAAGCCATTCAAAATAAAGTTGGACATTATAAATAATAATAATAATGTCATTTTTTGTATATGAGGATGCGCAGACTTGTACTTTTAGTATAGAAAATGTTTCAGGTCCTATTAGGTAGTCTTGTCAACAGTGCAAAAAGGAGGTTTTTACATAGCATCCAGGATTGTATAGGACTCAGTATATTTGCATCATCTGGAGCTGAATGCTCAGAAAATGCCAGGTTTGAATCCTGATTTCTTATGATGCATTTTGTGAGCTAATTGCTTTGCCAGGCCTTTGCAGTACCTTATCCTAGCTGCTGCTCTCAGAATCGGTAGCTGTTTGTTGGTCTAATACGTACTCTCAAACCTTTACCTAAAGTAGAGAAACAACTAAAGCTAAAAGCTTGAAAGCTGTAAAAGCACTTGCTCAGTTTGTGATATTCTGCATTCCCATGTGGGAGTGTATGTTCAAATATGGAACACAGCAACTGATACTTGGTAAGGGAAGAACAGTGAAGTTGTCAAGCTGGGAAGCCAGAAAGTTATGGTAGACTATTGGTTCCTGCTTACTAATCTGCCCATCATTTCAGAGGTGGCTAGATTTAGTCCCAAACTGTGTGTCACCTCAAAATTTATACATGCTGCCTAGTTCTCATAGCTGTAAAATCGGAGCGTCTTTCATCCAAACTGTATTCTGTCATCCAACCGATGATGCTCTGCTTGTGTCAACAAGCTTGGGGCAACGCAGACCTCAGAACTTGCTGCCAAGCCAAGATCTGCAGCTGGTCAGCTCACAAATGAGACCCTTCCTTCATGGGTACAGACTCGGAGTTTCTCGTTTCTGTGAATATATTTATTTTAATGTAATTTCTAGAGGGGAAATAATTCCAAACATTCAACAAAAGTCTACAGATGTCTGCTAGAGGAAAACAATGTAAATTGTGCTGTGCTGAAGAAATGGCCTAGTTGTTCATATTGCAGAGAGCACAGAATCACAGAATGGTTGAGGTTGGAAGGGACCTCTAGAGATCATCTAGTCCAACCCCCTGCTCCAGCAGGGACACCTAGAGCACATGGCACAGGGTGACATCCAGGCAGGTTTGGAAGATCTCCAGGGAAGGAGCCTCCACAACCTCTCTGGGCAGCCTGTTCCAGCGCTCTGTCACCCTCACAGTAAAGAAGTTCTTCCTCAGTGAGTCTTATTTTTCTTTTAGGCTTTTGATTCTGATTTTTAGATCAATTACCCATTCATTAGCGGGTTTAAATGTGTGCCGATTAGCACTTTATTTTCAGGATAGGACAAAGCTTTTGAAATTAATCTCCTGCTCTTCCCACTTACCAAAATTTGGTTTGCATGATGGAGCAGTTTTAGAGAATGCCAGCTGTATTCCTTTCTGGTGAAATTAACCTGAACAAAATGTTGCTGTTTGCATGAACTGTGGATTTTTAACTTGGAACACCATGCAAGATAGTTAAGTTACTGGGAAAGTTAAAAACAGTATGGATGAGGGTAAGAAGCTTTACCAAAACTTTAGCTGCATATGAGAGAAGAAAGTAAATAGCAAAAGGAAATGAAGCTTACTGAGTAAACATTTAATTCCAAGAATTTAGGAAGTCAAATTTGTCTCCAACTTTTGAGGATTTGAACAGAAGTATTAAAAATACTGTATCTGCATCTTTATCAGCCCGCTGAGATGGAATTGAGTAACCCGAGAGTGGTTGCTCAACAGGAAGGATACTTAAAATGATATTCTGTTAAGGAAACATAGTTGGAAACTGATGTACTGGAGGCTTAAAAGCATGGCCTCCACAGCAGCTACTTTGCTTATTAATTAATTAATAATTAATTATTTTATTTATTTATTTAAAACTTTCTCCTTGGAGTGGAAAAATTAATGCATTTCTATCTTCCAAATAACTACCCTCCCCCTTCTGCCCCTAATACGTAATCTCAATTCTCAGCCTTTATAAATTAAGCTTGCTACCTAGGCTGCTGTTTTTTTTTTTTTTTTTTTTTGCCTTGAGTCATCATCTTCCATAATGATTGTTCCAGGTCAAATATATATGCACTTGCAAGGTTGCCTAAGGTCTGGTCTTTAACTTTGAGGACTTTATTTGGAATTCGATGAGTGCAGCAAAAGTTAGGATGTTACATTTATGTCAGAAGCATGGTCTAAGAAGACACTCCTTGTCTTCTGCAGTTAAAACAGTGAGCTAATAACCTCATTAAGAAATTTAAGTTGGTCCATGAGAAAGTTCCTCTGCTGCCTTTTCACTTGGTTTTAAAGAGCCCTTTTTGATATTTTGTAGACCGTTGACTGTTCATGAAGCAGCATAGTCTACAGAGAAAAGATAGAAGTCATGGCGTTTTCCTCCAAATATAACTTTGAATACTGCATTTCTTAGATACTCTCAAGGCCTTGAGACAAATGTGTAGCACTGTGAGTGAATATGACTACTTCTAAACTGGTAAATGTTTATGGAGAATGTCAAAGAACATTGCTCGCTAAAGCTGATGCTTTCTTTTGGAGTATTTTTCTGAAAATTATCAAAGAATATTGGGGAAAAAACAACAACAACAAAAAACCTTCCTAGATGCAGTACAGCTATTTTGTAGAGTGCTAGAAGTTTGCAGTCTGTTTTTCACACAAAGAATTAATTTCTGTTACTCCACTAATTCCTGTTTCTTAGAACAGTATCTTTTCGTGGTATTGGCTCTTCCTGCCTGTGCATCTACAATGTTGCCCATGTGAAAGAGATCAGGGAACATTAAGTAATTTGGAAGAAAATTACCATGGGAGGTTGCGGGGAGGGGAGAAAGGCAGATAGAGAAGTTAAGATTGTTTGCCAAGCAGAAGCCTTTCATTAAACTATGAGAAAAGATAAAGTATTCGTCAAACTTGGGTAACGCACAGTGATAAAATTTTGTTTCCCCAAACTATTCCACAGTACTTGAAATTTTCACAGTATGAAGTAAGATGGATAAAGTTCTGTATTTTTTTAATGGAGCAGGAAAAACACATTTTTTTAAGTGACTCTCTGCTTTTTCTCCTGCTTTCTCTTTCATGGTACTTCAGAAAATGGCCATTCCTGAGGTCTGCGCTTTCCATTCACTTGTCAGGAAGTTGTTTTTTTTTAATCAACTCTTCTTTGGAGAAGATAATCAAACACTTATCTGATTCCTCTAGCTTTCAAATGCTGTAGTTTTATCAAACAAAACAGTGTTTCTTCCTCTGCCCCTCCCAAATTTGCTGTTAATTATTTACAGTTTTTTGCAGTCTTCATGGGGTTACTTACCTGGCAATAAGGTAATAGAAAACACCGTTCTGAGCTTTTGGGAGAGAGGATCTTGGGTAGAAACACTGCGACACAATTGCAACTAATTACCACTAGCCCGGTTGATTTATAGCAATAATATAAAAATTCTCCTAGTTGAGCTGACCACAGTAAATCCCTGCAATTATGAGATGTTATGAAACCTAAACCTTGAGCTTCTAATGAAATGTTTATGGCCTTCAACCTTCTTGGCAATAAATTAAAAAAAATCTGCTTAGAATTCATTTTTTCTTAAACTATATTAACATAATTTCTATTCTGATATTCTCCTCCCACATACAGTCTTTCATTCTTCAGTAGAACTCACATTGTCCCTCTCTCTGTGCTCATTTTTGTCTCTCGCATCTCTTGCCCACTATTGGAACAGAAAACCCCTTATCTTCCTTGTGGGCCTGTGTTGCACAGCAGCAGATAGTGGTAGTCTGAATTTACAGAAAATGATCTGCCCTTTCAGGCTACTCAGACTTCAAGTGATTTTTCTGCCTCATCAGTTAGAGGAAATAAAACATTGGAAGGGGTTTCAAAGACTAGGAAGCCCATCTATGGGTCACCAAAGCAATGTTTTTTTTTTTTTTTTTTTTCATTGCTAAGTCAGTGGAATTTGAATACCCAACGACTTTTTTAGAATACAAATTTTGGCTTTTTTTGTGTTTCTATTAATACCCACAAGACTAGCACCTTCTTTTCATGCGGATGAATCGTTAAAATATTCATATATTATGGTGATAAAAGCCTCCTGGGCTCTGTTTGTCATCAATATTTTGAAATATTTGACGTTTTGTCTCCTGTAAAATTGGATAGTTGTTGTGTGTATATTTGTATTTTAATATTTATATGTATATAATTTTATATATATATGTATTTTTAACAAACATCTTGTCTTGTCCTTGCAAAGTATGCAGTTGGCAAGTATATTCTGCACTTATTCAAAAGTTTAGTAAAAGCCCTGATACTTCATTAGAGGTTCCTTTTTCCTTCACTTTTTGTTTTGTTTTGTTCTTTTTTTCCCTGTCTTTTCCCCCTTCCTGTGTGACTGCTGTAACCACTACAGTGTTGATAATATTTTTTAATAAAATATGAGCAATTTGTAAAGCTTACAAACCACCAGTGTGGAAAAGACAAGTCAACCAAGTCCCTTTATCTTACTAGAAGAGTTCAAAATATTCGCATTTAAGAGCTAACAAGCTGCAAGGTTATGTTTTATGGGAAGTAAATGTCAAACTAATGGGTTAATATGTCTACTTCACTGTATTTATGTACATTGTAAAAACGACTGAGATATTTGTCACCTTCAAGATGCCCTTAAATGGAGGCAAAATGAGAAAATCAAGTGAATGGAAATGCATAGGGAATATGAAAATATTAATATATATCATCTATACCCACACACAAACAGTTTCAGAATGCTCTCAATTTGTCTGTTAGATTAAAATAATTGTCTCCCTTGAAAATAAATCACGGCTACCTTCATTTTTAATGTTAAAAGCTTTATCAGATGAATTTAGGTAGCATTGTTTTTTTCCACTTATATCAGAAAATCCCTTCTAGTTCTTCCCTGGATATCCTTTAACTAATATAGAGAGAATACATATGTAAATTCTGTGATTCCTGATATTTTGAATAGAATGTCCGAGTATCTAAACTCTATGTTAAGTCAACCCAAGTTTGCTTGGTATGTCTTTCTGTCCACATGTGTGTCTGTGTGTGTGTTTTTATATACATATATATGTGTGTGTGTGTGTATGTATATATATAATGTAAAGACTATTTTTCTATCATTATATTGAAAGCAGTTTTTGAAAAAATGGAAACTTGTGTAGGAATTCACAACCGACTAACTATTCTGAATGGCCTAACCTATGGCTTCAAGAGAACAAAAAGGATCTGTCAGGAAACCTAATACTGGCTTTTGTGATGGAGTGATATACGAAGAAAACAAAGAAGTTGTGAAGTGAGGCTGTCTTTGTACAGGACTGTCAGTGCTCTGCAGAGCTCATACGGACTCTTTTCAGCTGTCACTTTAGGCACAAAAGCAAAGAAGCCAGAGTATGGATTTACTCCCACCATCCCAGTCTGATTTTTATCTTTCTAAAGCCAAATCAGATGTCTGTGAAGTTATCGAGTATTTCCCCCAGTACAATGCCAAGGTCTCTAATCTGGGCTTTTCTGGATGCTCTCTGAGTTCACTGACAGTCTTTAAAGTACGTTTTTGTTTTAGAGATCAACTCCAGGCACTATTTTTCCCCTATGCTGGGGGGCAAAGAATTGTCACACAATTATTCTGCTCTCCTCAAACTCGAAAATATATTTGATAGCCCTTTAGGTTGTTTACTCTTATTATCGTTGTGAGTGGAGAGATAATACATTTTACAGATGCATCTTAAAAATGCAAACTCAGTGTTCCTCCTATCAGTGAAAAGCAACAGCACACCCATTTTGTTTTAAGGAGCTGCTAACAGGTTTATTTAGAATAAACCCATACTCTTGTAGCTGACAATCATTACTGAAACAAGAAATACTGATGGGCAAGTCAGTCCCAACATTCTTGCTATTGTCAGCATGGCTTTGGTGTAGCTTTCTACTAATAAAAATGCGCCAAACAAACAAAAAATCCCTGGACCTGGGATGAAGTGGGAGACTATCCCACCAGGCAGGAGTGGGGGTGAATTGGCGTGTATGTGATCCTCCTCGTCCAAGCTTCTTCCTAGCAGCAAGTGAAGCTTTATGAGTGAGGGTTTGTCTCACTGGTTTTGGTTCAGAGGCTGAGCTCTCAGCCTTGTACTTAAGTAGTTGTGCTGGCACCAGAACAGCAGTAGCAACTCTTAAAATGTTATCTCCTTCTGCTTAGGTTTTGCTCATCCCCTATCTTTATTTTATTACCACTTTCTAAAGTGATTGTGCCTTGCATGTTTATTTGGAAAAATAAGAGCACTGCCAAAAATATTCTAAACACAGAGATGCATTCTTAAATGGTAATCCCCCAAATCCGCCCCAAAATATTATGCAGCCCAGAGGAAAGATATTGGCAAATAAAATGTTGAGCAGCCCTACAGGAATCATATGGAAAATTTCATCTTTGAAATTGCAATTTAGGTACGTTTATTTCATATTCATTTTATGACTTCTGACTAACTTTGGTGTCTTTGCTGCTGTTAAGCAATTACCCTCAGTTAGATGCCTACAGTCCTCTTACAGTTGATTGGAAACTGTCAGGTGCTACGTCATCCTCATGCTGAGTTTTTTTCATTTGTTTTAGTGTGGATCCTGTCAATGACTTTTGTTTTGAAACTTCCATTCTAGGCTGCTAACTCACGTCCATCATTATTTTTTTCAGCACTTACACTTTCATGTTGTCTCCTCTTTTCTGTTTAGTATTTATCAAAATTGCTGCAAAATTCCTTTTGCTGTGCACAGAAAATGTAGGGAGGTTGAGAGCCCTCACCTTTCATTTTGTGATGTGATACTCAATGTTGCTGTGGTTATACCAAGCCACATGCATTGTGATATCTGTAATGAAGTCTGGGAAAATGTGGAGTAAAAATATGTGAGAGTGAGGACTTAAATGCTGAGCTATTTCTGGCAGAGACCAGGGAAGCAGCAAAGATGCTCACAATAAGAGGTGACAGAGATACCAGAAGGTGCCTGTGTCATCTACTGCATTTTCTATAACTTGTGGTCCCACTATGATATTTTTGCAGTGCCAGAATTGATACGATTTAAAGCTGGCTTTGTTATGCTATATTATTACATGCTAGTGCTCTGTGGCCAGAATGAAGTGTTATGAAGGAAGAAAGGCCCAAAACTGAACATTGTTTCACAGAAGAAAAATAAAGGTGGGAACAAAGATGTTTTTACATTAAATATTAGAATAGCAATGTATGAGGTAGCTGTATGAGGTATGTTGAAAATATAAACAATAAAGATTTAGTTCTTTGTTTATAACCGTTTCTTGAAAATAATTATATGTAAATCACAAATTTGTGGCAAGACACCTAGTTGAAATGATGAGCAGTGAGGGGGGCCATGTAAGAGTAAGGATAGCTGACATTCAGGATTTGGCTATGCTTAGATAGTGAGTGTACATTAAAAAAAAGTCTAAAGATAACCTGTTTGTGTCGCTACTTGTATTGCAGAGTGGACCACCAGTGTATGTTATGCCCTACATGTTTTGTAGCAAGTGTTCTGTATTCATCTCGGAGAAGTGATCGTCTGAAATTATAACTAGCTCAGCAGGTTCCATAAACAACTCTGCTCAGCAGTCAATCTGAGTCAATTTGAGACTTAAGCAGACAAAAGCTTAACGGATATTGCTTCTCAAATTAGCACTACTGTGTAATTAATTGCCCTTAATTAGCAAATCCTTCTTTTAAGTATTCAGCCTGCCGTGATGTAACTTGTTGCCTAAGGTCACTGATGGTGCGGCATGACAGTTGAGAAAGCCCTTTTTTAACAACTGAAGTGATTGTGTGTTTCAGTAAAGATGTTTTGATTAAAGCAGTGTGGTCCAGCTGATGGCTGCCAGATTATATTTGGCCCAGCCGGTCCTGCCAGTTGCCTTCCCGTCACTTTGAGGTACGAGGTGGGTGTTTGGCCGGTGGGCCCCCTGGGATTTAAAGGCCGTTCTCCGTGCTGTGCTCAGCCAGGTACCCGGAGTCCGGCACCGCATCCGCTGGGGAGGCCCGGGGATGGCACATAGTGCTGGGAGCAGTATTTACTGCATCAGCAGCCTGGATTAAATACGTATCATTTGACTGCCTCTTTGTTGTTTTCTTGAGTCTGTGCTTTTTCTTTACATTTTACTCATTGCCTTTTGTTTTTCTGTGTCTCATACAGAACTAAGAAAAAATCACACTGAGCATATTTGCTGTGTATTTTTGTTTTGCTTCACTTCCTTATCCCTATTGTTTTATACTTCTCGGTCTGTGTTTTGAAAAGAAGCGGCATGTTTTCTATCTGAAATAAGGAGTTACAATAGATTTCATGTATGAAACACCTGCACAGTAGGAAATGAAACAAAACTTTTTAGCTCTCACTATTGCATGGCAAGGTTTCTGTTGCCTTTCCTTCCTGTAAACAAAAGCACTCACTTAGAGTGGGAAATAGGCTGTTTACAGGATATTTTCTGTATGAAAGGAAGGAAAAGTGCCTTTACAGAGATCAGCCTATTGTGCTGGGAATACTGGCAGTTATATGAAATTAAACTGATTTTAATTTTTGCAGTGGAAATAAACAACAAAATCCATTTAGTCACTTTAGTCTTGACCCTGAGAAATGCTGGGCAACTATATTAGTTGCTGAAATCAAAGCAGGGTGTTTCTTCAGTTTGTTCCCAAATCCTTTATTTAACTTGTCATCTAAGAGCGTGGCTAGATACAGACTACGGTGCAAAATAGAAGTTAAGCTTATGGAATATAAATCAGTATTTCATTTAAAAACAAAAACACTTCTGGTATTTGTACTGTTAACTATTGCTTTGAGTTATCTTTTAAAAATATGATTCTGCTGCTTCTGGTTCATCACGTCTCCTCCCAGCCAAGCCTTTCCCAGGAATTGCCAGGAACATTCATAGATTACAGCTTTAAAAACCTCTTGCAACACATGAAGTGATACCTACTATACCGTGCTGAGTTTTATAGCCTTTGTGTATTTTGTGGTGTTTTATTGCCATATTAAAGAAATGATTAAATGATTAAAGAAATCATTTAAAATTGTGGTTTTGATTTCAACTTCCATACTCTAAGTATGCAAGTTTGCCTTAAAAAAAAAAAAAAAAAAAAAAAGCATCTGAATCTTTCTTTTTTGACTTGCAGGTGTCTCCATTTTAAAGATATTAGAAAAAAGTGAGTCAAGTTGTCATCCTTTGAAATCCTTCTAACCAAAGGTAAGAATATTTTTTTAAGCTCTGACAAAATATATTTTCAGTGTATGTCTAGTATTAACCCACCTTTTAAACTTGCAGCTGATGTTCACTGGTTTTAAGATTCTTCTAGAAACTGTGAAAAGGGTCATTTCTATGGTTAAGTGTACAAGTGTGAAGTTTAGTCTTCTTTTGAAATCTGTTATTTGGGAAATAACCTTGCATTGAAATTTGAGAGTATAGTTCAATCACATGGAAGCAACTCGTGTTATAGTTGTCGTTATACAGGATAGCTGCATTTCCTAGCGAATTGGGTAAAGAAAAATAAACTTGTAATTTTGGTGATTTATAAATCATAGCTTGGTCTTTCTCTGGAAGAGAGATGATATGACCAGAAACGGACACTAGATTGATATGCTGAGCGTTCTTTGTAAAGGCCGATTACTCTGTAGAAGACCGTGAGAATGCAGTTGGTAATGACGCCTTGGTATTTTCTCTAATAGAAATCAAGAGGTTCAGTTCTTCTCCTGTAACTCTTTAAACTACTTTATCTAGTCTGAAAGAGCAGCGTTATGATTCTGACATATGGCTTAAGCTTAGAAGTGCTACACACTAAACAGAGAACATGGCTGTTGTCTGATGGTGACACACTGTCTGCAGCACAGTGAACAGATTAGTCATTTTTTAGACCTGAGTAACTGAATACTTTATGGGAATTTATGGAGAAACTGTTTATTTTCAATACATGCAAACATAATATAATCTAGAGTGAATTCTGAATTTTCCGAATTTAAGTTAGTGTATTTAATCATCTGGCCACAATCAGGTATTGTAAGTATGCACTATGCCTACTCTCATTTGAAGAATGCAATATTATCTTATTGATACTAGTAAACAGTGGGAAGTATGTTTTGTATAACGGTGTGAGACTGAACCAGCCCTGAATCTGTATTTAGTGGCTTGTGGTCCAGATAGATAAAATCTTTCATGATCTTTTACAAACTTAAGACAAAAATAGTAGTATATGGAAAATTAAGAAACATTAGTAAAAACTTGGACACACTGCTCTATTTTAGCTTTTTTGGTGGTTGTTGTAATTGAAATGTTGGGTCATATAAGAGTAAGTTAAGCTTATATGTATATATGGAATTATAAAGAAATTATATCAAACAAAATAAATTGAACTTGCTATTCTTATTGTAGTCATTCTAGTCTCTCTCTCTCTCTCTCTCTCTTTTTTTTTTTTTTTTTTTTCCTAAAGTACTATCCTTCACCAGGAAATAAAGTATTCCAGTGCTGCATGTTCTATTACACAAGAATAGTGGAAAAAAATATTGCTGAAGCTAGAAACTTGCATTTTCGGGCATTTTTTTTTCATAATCCATTTTTTTTGATATATTCCTATTCTAATATATTCCTATTCCATCTTTGCATCATGGAAAAAAAATAAACATTTCAGTTGGGAGGCACACTAACTTAAATTGTGTTAGCCATGCTGACGGCAGCTTTTCTAGCTAAGGCTGCAAAGTGTCAAGCAAAAGTTTTCTTTATGCCTGAGCCAGTTATTGTCATGCAGTTCCATAATGTACCTCTGCTGCATAGCAGAGACACCTGACTGGCCAGGCAGCCAAGACACAGGAGTCGGAGCAGAACAAGGACAGAATTTCTAACAACAGCTGCTTGAGAAGTACTTGTCGATGCTGAAGATGCAGCACAGGCCTCTCCTTCCGGAATATCCCAGGTGTTCCAAATGAGGCTTAAAGATCATTTCTACTTCGCAATTGCAGTTTGTGCTTTTTTTTCCAAAATGGTAGTTTCATACCTGAATCGTAATTGCCATTTCTAACAACACATTGTTTCCATGAAAAAAAAATCTTCTGGAAGAAGAATTGATTTTTGGGGTGCGAAGAGTCATGTAGAACTTATTCTGCATTTAGAGACTTCCATGAGGATATCTGCTTTTGAATTCTGTACAGGTTTGTCAGTCTATTCAAAGAACAACAGATGTAAGAGAATCTAAAAACTGGACCTTCCTTGTCAGTGGCTTAGCATGGCTGGCTTAGGCCTGGATGCAAGAACGAAAATGAACTTTCAGTCCAGCCACCTGAGCCCCTCTGCCCTTTGTGCTCCACAGTTCCCCTAGACGGATGCTCATGTTTCATACATGTTTCAGCTTACCTGTTTTTAAATGGCTTTCTCTGCTCATATCAGCTTAGCAGTTTCTTTCCCCTTTTCATTTAGGACTCCATTCTAAATGAGTGGTCAATTCTGATCTTGATCTCACTTCATGTAGAAACTCTTGTATTAGTGGGCAAGATAAAGGCCTGTTGTAATAATGGCAGTGTAAGTTATACCTTTAGAAGTCTTAACTACTATTTTTCACATATGCGGAGTGTTTTTATGTACATAGATACATACCGATCTGATGCTTTGGCTGAACAGAGCTATGCTTTTGCTTGGGAAATAGTCAGATTGAGAGGACAATATTGTAGCGTATTTTGTATTACAAGTTGTCAAAAGTATCTGCATTTGAATGGTGCTAATTATGTAGGAAAAGAGAACTTAAGCTAGTAAAGCTGCACTAATAGTGTCTGACGACTCTTGCTAGCTTTGTGCTTGCTTTACCTTTTGGCTGTATAATTAGAGAAGACATAGTAGCTACTTAGAGCAAATCAGAAGAAGCTGAAAAAACAATTCAAGTGTTCCTTCATTTTGTTCTCTTTTGTGGGTTAGACTAATAGCAGTTGTGATACAGCATTGCTGCAAAGAGAACAGAATACAGAACAGATGTCTAATCCTTTATGTGGAGGTATATTAATCAAGTGCACTTTTTTTTCATAACTTGCAAGATATATAGCACAAGCAATATTGTCATTTACAGCTGAGAGAAGAAGCTTCTGGTTTGCTCATGCATGAGCTAATACACATTGATTTTTGTTCTTTTTTTGTTCCATGTATACTGCTACAGTGTTTATGTAAATATTTCTCCACGTTTTACTTAGAATTGTAATTACATTATTAAATTTATGGTAATTCTGATTTTGAAATACATAAACCTAGAGTATATGGTAGAACATAAGGACTTAGTCTTTTTTTGTCATAAACAGGAACAAATTGTTGACAGCAGCTAATTTGCTTATTGAGGAAACTCAACAGTGGTATTACAGAAGAAAGTTAAGCCCTGCTAACCATTTTTTCAAGAATAAAAAGGCTAACAAGTCATAAATATTTAAAGTTTATTTGTGTTAACAACCACAAAATGCCATGCAGCAGTGAAGCAACTCGCAAGCAAAGGTTGGCGGTACAAGGACTGAGAACTCCTAAAATATCTAGGGAGATTTTTAGGCCAATTGCTGTTTGGAAATTTGGAAAAAAATGTCTAAGAAGATAACTTTAGCTTCTAAAGTTTAGAAAATTTATTTTCTAAATATACAATTTTTTTTTATTCTGTTACACAAAGTGGCTTAAGGAGTATTGTTAACATGTATTTTGACACACACATGCTTGTATATTGAAGCAGCTTTAAATTACAGCTTTTGTGTAATTACCAAAATTACCTTTTATGTAATTTAAATCTGTTTTAAACAGAGAGGTGTTCTAGACCAAGTCCTTTAAACAGGACTAGAAGCAACTGTGCTCTAGTCATGAGTGACGGAAGATGAGGGCTGCTTCTAGGGTTGCAGGTCTTGTCACAGTGGAGATAAAGTTAATAATAAAGGTCAGTAAGCCATGCACATTAGAGGGCAAGCTAAGTGTAAAGTCTTGATTCTGCTGTTTCACAATAGTAATCGTAACATTTTAAACCATTCCTGTTTTTTTATGAGGACTGGTATAGTTTGGAAATATGCCTTTATACAAGGGCATTAAATAATCAAACATTAAATGGGAATAATAATTTTGTCAGTAGGAAAAAAGGCACTGCACTTGGTTCGTGTGACGTATTTCCTATATAAGCAGACATGGAATTTTCTGTTTTTACAGTAAATACATCTTCAGTGTGGTCTCTTTTTTTTGCATGTAGCAAATGTTAAATAATGGCAATGATGTAGATGGAATTGCTGGTAGAAATTAAGAAAGAAGAGTGAACTCTACAACCAATAACTGAAATAAAGTTAATATAATGAAACCATAGAAACAGAGTGGAAGAGATGTGGAGGAGCAAAGTAGAATGGTGCTTTAACCAATCTTTCCAAGAACTACACGTCTAGAGTAATTTCTGTTATTTGTGAGTACAATATTCAGTTTTGAGGCAATTTGTGCTGCATAGTTGGCCTTTCCAACCCGGCTGCACAGGTTTTGAGTATCTGGAAAGGAAGAGACGCAGCAGCCTCTCTGGGCAGCCTGTTCCAGGGCTCTGTCACCCTCACAGGAAAGAAGTTCTTCCTCACATGGAGATGGAACTTTCTGTGTTTCAGCTTGTACCCATTACCCCTTGTCCTGTCACTGGCCGAGAAGAGTTTGGCCCCCAAATTAGCACTCATTAGTCACCTGTTAATGCATACCTTACTAGTGAGGATCATCAGAATTAAAAGCGATGCAGTACCATCTGGGTTAATAAAATGGGAGCCCTTGTTTTTTGTGCTGGTCATTGTGGAGGGAGTATGGGAAAAAGGAGGAGTACTGAGTATAAGAAAAGACAATTAAAGATTAAGAGCTGCAGAGTGATGGGTCTTAAAAGGGAAGAGAGGATGAGAGCAACTAGAGTTGGGAGCAACTAGTCTAAAGTCTTCTTTTCTTTGGCCTCAAGAAATGTAGCGTGTGTTTTGCCATCGAGGAAGAGACATATGCACCCCTCATGTATTAAGAGGAGCTGAGAAGAAACAACAAATAAAAATAATCGGAAGATGGTTCTCAGAAAAGAAAAAGCATATGCACCATCTTGATCTGTTACTTAATCTTGTTTATTTCAGTAAAGTGAGAGTACAAAGCAAAGGTTTATAATGAATTATCTTAGCTGAAGTCCTTTTTTTCTGGCTTGTGATCTTTTTAAGTAAAGATCTCTAAATATTTCAGATTGTTACTAATCCCTGGAAATTCTTTTGAAGCTAAACTAAAAGAATAGGTCAAAAACATATCCTAAGAGCTCGCTTCTGTTTGGTAAGGGTGTGTTAGAAAAGAAGAGCTATGCAGCTGGGAAAGGGAGGCCTGGGAACAGAACATGTAACAGGATAGGGAAAGGTAAGAAATTGAGAAAATGAAACAACCTGAGAAAGATTCAGGGAGGGAAATTGAATAGGAAAAGAGAAGAAATTGCTCTGCAGTTCCCAAGCAGGAAAATAAACTAAAGCAGATGGACAAATTGCATGAATTAAAATAATTAGGTCAAAGCCACTTGTAGTTCTTTCTTAAGCAAGTTGTAGGGATGATGCTTAGGTCATTTTTCCCTTGGTTAGTGAGCTTAGCAGGGCAGTAAACATCAGGTATATTTTTCGGGCTCAACTCATTACGTTTTGAATAGGAAAAAAATTAATGAGGTTTTGGATGCGTTTTTCAGGCTGAAAATGTATTGACTGAAGTAACTGTCCAAGTCTTCCAATCTAGTGAAACTGGTTAAGTTGCAGTATTTTTACCCCGTCTATGAAATGTCCAAGTACTTGTTTTCAGTAATTTTAGACTTAAAATATTGATAATATGATACAGATGACCTTTTGTTATATTTGGTCTTTTCTTGGATAGCCTGTCACATCCACTCCCTATCTAAAAAATGCAGACAGCTTAAAATAATCTCCCCGCGGCTGCCTGGTCTGGTTATTAACCCGGCACACTCTGAGCCCTGTCTGCTTGCAGAGGGGGCTGAGGAAGAGGGCATCTCTTTTCAAAAATAGCTGTCTTGCAAGTGCTCAGTCTGTCCTTGTTAGCCCTCTAACAAGTTATTGTTTTGCTCTTAAGAATATGTGATAATTCATACCTGTTAAGGCTTCTTTTATTATTTTTTCCCTGTTTTATCTTCTCACAGTTGTCATTCAGCCCAGTAACCTGATCTGCTGCTTCATCAAATTCCTTCTTATGAATGGGCTGTGCACCCGGTGATGCAGCTGGGGGGTGTGGAGGGGGATAGGAGATTTCCCCACATCCTTCACTGCAGCTTGTTTCTGCCTGCACATGGATTTTCTGATTGATTTTCTTGCTAATAGAGGAAGGTGAATGGTGAAGGATCATGCCTACAGAAAATAAGCAGGAAGATTTTCCTTCTCAAAATTTTTTGAAATGTTTCTTGTTTTTAACGCCAGTGAAATGAACTACCCTGGACAGCTTCAGGTAGGCCACATGCCAGCAAATGCTGACCAAAGATGAAGGTGGCAGCAAAGTTTTCTTTCTTTTATAAACTAAGTTTGGAAATATTTTTTGAAGTGATTATTTCTAAGTGAGAGGGTTAGGAACAGATGCTTGCATTTCATGTATTTTTTGTTAAGCCCATAAACTAACAATCTCAAAGAAAAGAAGGGCTTCAGCTATTTCTTCCCTTTTGGCATTTGCCTTCTGGAGATTTTAGAATTACTGTTAATGATGGTAACAACCAATTATGTCTGGGGGACTGACAGCTTAGTTAAACGCTGTATTTCTACTTTGGCTTGTCTTTAGTTTTCAGCTGGCTCCAAAGCACCATTCAGCAATATTAATTTCTCTGACATAACAATATTAAATCTTCTTCTTCCTCATTTTCATCATGTTTAAAAGTCAGACATAAAGTATGTCATTTTTGACGTTTGACTTTTTCTTTTTTTCATGTTTACCTGAAAGGTTTTTTTTTAATTTTATTATTTTTTAAGAAGAGAATGGTTAGAAATATTTTCTAATTTTTAAATTTTAGAATACACTTATTTTTGTGGCCTTTGCTGTTCCTTTCTCTTTGGCAGGATTTGTTTAGAATTTTGAAGGTTGGAGTGGGCTGTAGGATTTTAATTCAAAACTGTTTTCTAAGAAGCAGATAAACTGATGTCATAGTCTAACCCTTTTGCTTTACATATGCTAATTATTAGATTACAGTTGGCAGTTGGTAGCTTTGTTTGAGGAGGAGGAAGAGTGTGCATTATATGACAGCTGTATGCATTTCAGCTAGCTCGGTCTCCAGGGCAGCCAGCCTTTATGGTACTTTAGGTTTAGCAAGGTAATTTTGGCCTTCTTATTTTGCATTTGATAGAGTTTGACCTTGAAATGCTATTCTTAAAATATGCAATAAAAATAACTGCTTAATATGCTTGTTTTTCTTGAAGGAATAGTTTTGAATATGCAATCCTGATGGGTTTTAAAGTGACTAAAATTTCCTTTTAGTGGAAGAAGTAAAAAGGAGACATTTTCCTTCATAGGGTTATTACCAGTATAGTAAGTTGTTGGGGCTGATGCTTAATATCAAGGTACTGAAGTTAATGCAGTTAAAATCTATTTTCAATTCAAGCCTTTTTTTTTTTTTTTATCAGAGTACTTCTTTAAGGAAGTCTGCTGTAACTATAAAAACATTAAAATGATTAAAAAATCACTACAAACTGAGCTTATATTGTAGTTGAGAAGTACATATTTTGAAATTTGAAGGTGGTTTGCTTTTGAGCTTTCCTATTTATTTTCCTATTGCACCTTTTTTTTTGTTACTAAGCTTACAGAGGAAAGTAAAATAGTGTTCATTCAGTGAGGTCTTCATTGTGTTTTTTTTTAAATGTGTTTTACTATGCAGTATTGTGTAGATGGCTTCTAGAATTACACACAGAAGTAATAATTTCATTGTTGGAAACTTGAGCCTTCCTGGTTTGATAAAATTGTGCTGAGGTACAAGTTTAAAACCACATACACTTTTAACACAGAGGAATATTGTGACACTTTCCATTGTAGCGGCTGCAAGTCTACATAAACTATGAACTCTATAGAAGTTACACCCATGGCTGTATTTCTGAAGCAAAATTAAAAACTTAGATATGTATTCTGATCCATGTATTCTGATAGAGGATATATTTAATAACTTTCTATAGAGAAATTGTTTATTTCTGAATATTTAAAGCCATCATGCAGTAAATTTGAACTCTTCATTTTAGTTCATGGAGACTTAAACATAAGTATTATTTGTAATAGGAGATTGTTCAAAGGTAAGTATTTTAGGAAGGTCTTGTGAAAACGAATTCCAGTGAATATTCTGGCAAGACAGAATATGTTTTCTTCAGGGACACACAAGATTTAAACCTTTGTTTGTGGAGCATTCTCAAGAGATTGTGGTATCTTGGAGTTTTGGGATAAAGAGGGAGTTTCATCTGAGGAAAATCTTTTTCATAAAATCTTTTCTTATCTCATTTCTTTGTGAATATCCAACCAAAATGGATGATGTAGTATTAGGCTTTCCCTCACCTGGTTGATTTAAAATCAGTGCTTTTTTTTTTTTTTTTTAAATCTCCTTTGGCACTGAGTGAAATATGAATAATAACCAGCTAGGAAGGTGGGTTTTTGTTTGTTTATTTGTTTAATCCTCTTCGCAGAGAAATCGATCCCTTGTACCAGCTCCAGTGTTGTCCACGATCTTAATGGGCTGTGGTGAAGGATAGGTGATAGGCTGGAGTATTTCCCTCTACTCTTGCTTTTTCTCTGTTTGCAGTCGCCCTTCCTGCCTCTTGGCCCTTTCTTGGGATAATTGTTCAGCAGCTCCTTTTCCCTTTGCTCCAGTAAAGCAAAAGGCAAAGTGTGCTTAATCCATGAGGCAGCTAAAGAGAGAATCTTTGACGGCAGCCTAATGGGAGCACGCGGCCTGCCCGGCCGCACTAGAATGTGCACGTGCGTACACTGAGGCACATGTGTTCCTACAGTTTCCCATGTGGGTTGTGTTTTGTTCAGTCCCTGCGTAGAAGGACCACAAAAATGATTTGGGCACTCTGCGTGTGTACGCATAGAGATGGAAAGAAGCAAGGAAATAATACTTTTAGTTTAGAATGATTTGGTAGTGCTTAATTTATCTGTCTCAGCCTGTTAAAAGATATTTTCTTTTGAAGTTTACATGGTTAATTTACTTTCTTTTTCCTCTCCCTTTCCTCTCTCTCCCTCCTTTCTCCATACTTTATTGCTCTGGACTATTAAAGTAGAATGTACTTTTTTAACTGACAGAATTTTCTTTACTCTTACTAATTTTCTTACTGTCTTTTTTCAGCCACTGGCAACTGTGGTGATTTGCAGACAGCAACCTCTGAGAGTGATTCAAGTGTCACTCTCTTCATGCTCTGTTCTTTTTAGACAGTGGATTTTCCTTAAGCAACGGGCCAGCTCTGTTGGGTATATTGATCACTTATGATTTTACTAAAACAGCTTCTTTTACTTGCTTTCTTGTCTAGTTTGCAGAAGTATAGGAAAGCACAAGGTAAACAGATGTTTCCTTATCTTCCAGTTACAGAATGTTTTAAAATTGCCTTGTTTCGTAGCATGGAAGAAGACCTTACTGGGTATCCCATGCTCTAAAAGCTATCACGATGAGCGTTTGGAGGTGAGGGGTTGCTTTTGGGTGAGCACTAGTGGCTCCTGTACTCCCTTCCAAACAGTGCCCTGACAGGCAGGACAGATGTGTCCACGTGTAGTCTATGGCTAGATCTCTGCAGTGTATCATTCCCACTTAATTTACTCATTCCATAATGTGCATGCTGCCGCCTTTATTCAGTGGTTTTGAAATCTACTTATTAATTGAATCAGAAGACATCTGGTTTTGATACCGTTTCATGTTTTAAAAAAACTTTGTTAACCGCATATGTGGTCTCTCTGGTGGTATTCATTCCTTCTCTGAAAGCAATCGTTTCCAGAAAAGTACTGCGCATACTTCTGTCATCTCCTCTCTTGTCTCTCTGCTTGAGCTGTCCTTTAGCTTCTCTTTTTTAACATAACATGCTAGATCTTTCGCCTTTCTCAAATGTAATGCAGAGTTTGACATTTTGTGTCCTCTTTTAAATCCTTTCATGAATTTCATTTTTACGTTCTTTACATCATGATTTCATCTGTCCCGTTCTTTACATCATGATTTCATCTGTCCAGTTCTTTACATCATGATTTCATTTGTTCAGTTAATCTTCTTTTATCCCTTTTTCCTTCTCCTCCTGTGTTTATGCACAGGTCACATTACTTAATTTTGGTATCTTTCTGGCGGGTGGGAGAGGGGAGTGGATTTTGTTTTATACATAAATATGAATGGTTTTGTCCTCATCCTGTAATGTTTATTTTGTGGTTTCCTAAATGACTTAAAATGCAAGTAAGATGATTTACCAGTATTGGTATGCTATTCAAAATACTTCCCTATGTGAGTGTCTCAAACAGCTCACCAGTTCTTGCTTCATTAAATTCTTATGTTATTTGCTTGCCTGTTCCGTTTCTCTGTTGAATTATATCACTTCTTTAAGGAATTAATCTATTTATCTAAATTAAATAGAGAAGTAAGAATTTGGTTCTTATCATAATCTGAGTAATATTCAAACACGATGGAAATACATAGTTATAAATAATATTAGTTAAAAAGCCCACTGTGTATTGGGCAAATGGCCTTTTTTTTTAAATAAAATGACTTAAATCAACCTTCAGATTCAATTCCTTATATGGTGGTTGACTTGCTCTATGAGTCAACCTTTTCTGACAGTATTTCAGGGTAGGAACTTTCACTGTGCTGTACTCTGTGCCTGCTCTGGGTGATCTGGGTGATCAGTGCTGCAGTTTTCCATAAAGCTGCTTTTCTCCAGTAGACTCAGAATTTTTATGTTAATGGGAACTCTTTCCCCAGTCACTTCACAACTGTCACTGGGGTTGTGGAGAGTTCAAGGAAATAATGCCTGTCTTGTTTAGCTTAAGCACAATATGCTACTATTCTAGTTCTCTCCGACCTTCTTATGTGCCTCCCTACTTGCATGGTGTATTCGATTCTGTCTCATTCTGATGTGGAGTCATTGGGAATGTCTGAATAAATAACTGCGTATCAGTAAAATGCACTGAATTTACATGCAAGTTTGTTTAATAATAGGAATTAAAAATATATATTATTACTGTTATCTCTTTTAAAACTTTGGGTTTGATTAAAAGAGTACTTAAATATCAAATTATTTTCTTAGGTAGGTGGGAGGAATTTGAGGGACACTTTGCTTTAGCTGCACATGAGTTGGCAAGCAGATCTGGAACAGCGTGTGGTCTTGTGGCAGTCTTAATGGTAGCTGCTGGTGAAGACTTACAAGGAAGTTACATTCCTAAACAAAAGCAGATCAAGAAAGAACTATTCTCCTCTGGAATTCCCTACAGGGTAGTTCCAGGGTGCAAGAGGGTCACCTGTCATGTGCAGGTGATTCTCAATTGCAGTTCTTCCATGTGAGTCTGTTGGAATCAAGGAGACTCTTCCTTCTGAAATGGGGAGAGGAGATTGGAACAAGACCCCTTGCAGCTGGGGAGGGATCAGTGTTGTACCTGAAAAACATGACTCCACATTTTCTTTTTACATTCCGCAAAGATTAACAAATTGGAATCTTGTCTGCTGCCTATTTATGCTGTTAGTTCTAATGCTATTAGAACTAACGCTTAGGAACTCACACTGGTAGGGAGTAATATTTGGCTTAGCTTTCAGTAGTTTAGGACATCAAAAACTTTTATTGGAATGGCAGAACTGATTGAATCATTAGTTAATAGGTCTTTATTTCTTCTGTTTCTTTCAGTAGGATTTTATTAAGAGTAGAGAGAGAACTCCACATTCATTTAATCAGTGGAAGAATTGTCTTGACTGGAACAGTAAGTCTAGTCTTTAGCACTAACAGTTATTTTGAAGCAACAGAAAGCAAATTCCAGTCAACACATTCTTCCTTTTATGAAACTCAGTTTTCCAGGAAGATGTGGCAAACAGATTCACATTTTATCTTCAAGATGAATTCTTGCACTCATACAGTAGTTTGATCCAGAACAGTAAGTTTTTTCCCTTAATAATTTTTTTTTCTTCATAAAGGTGTTTCATTCACTCAGTTTTTTTTTTATGGCTTTGATGATATACATCTATGAGCTTTTCACATAATGTGGTTGTTTAAACTCAAAGATTAATTGAATCATTTTCAAGTATCTGTCTGTGACTTTGGAAGTCCTGAAATATTTTTTTAAATGAAAGAAGAAATATTTCTATATTCTAAAAATAGTAGCTGAAAATTGAAATACATATTTGCGCTTGATACTTGTAATAAATTTGTATGGATATTGTGCCACAGGGCTACTGTGCATCCTCTGTTTTTTATCACCCTATCGATCTGTTTTTAAACCGGAATGAAGATGATGTGGACATGTGGAGTTTTTGATTTGTGGTTAGCAAAGCTGCTAGTTTTTACCATCTCTGTCTGAAAATTGAACAACTGTTTGATGACAACTGTTACTAGCATAACAATAATCACCATCCAAACTTCGCCTCGTATCTTATTTTACCTGCTGGGTCTCTTGTCATACTGGGTAGCTGTGCCTGAGTCATGGCTCTCTGTGAATGTTCTCATCCCACACTGGGTGGGTGTCATGTTCTGAACACAGCCTATCTGTCTGGCTTGTCCTCATTGTAACCTGCAAGGACAATGATATTTCCATGGAATGAAAAGGGAAATGTTGCAGGAGTGGGGAATGAGAACACATGTGGTATATGAAAATAAGGGAAAAGAGGAAGTGAAGGGGCACCCAACATCCTCAACCTGGGATGGTGAAAATGGGAGAGCCAAAGACTTTCATTTGAAAGGGAAATGATGGAGCAGAGATGGGGGCTAAATCATGATAGGCAAACATGGCATGCAAATACCACCTCTCCTTGTGGAAAGCTAATAAAGCTTTGGAATGGAGGGGAAAATGTATGTATGGTTATTTGATTTGTAAATATGAATTTGCATTACTAAATCCTCCCATTGAAATATGGACCTCCTAGTTCATGTAGATTTTTGGAATGCTGCCCTTTTTTTTGTTTTGTTTTGTTTTGTTTTTGTTCACAGATGTGTTTGTTTAAAAAATGTGGAAAAGCTGTTTGAACAGAACCTGTAGAAAATCCTTAAAGAACTCATTACTGATATTCTCTATAAACTTTTTTTTTTTTTTAAATCCATATTTTCAAAAGAGATGCAGTGTTTTCTTGGTCTCAAACACTTGCATTATAAATTGTTTTAGTAAAGATGCTATTCTTGAAGTGCTATGCATAATGTTGGTGCTGTAGTGGCTAACAAAGGTGAGCATGAGTTAGAAGAAAGAGGAATGTCATGTAGTTAGATACGTCAAATGTATAGTTTCTTGTATAATTAATATGAGTTTTATAAGGGTCAGGAGCTTTACAATTTTGGCTATTCCTTTCTAAGCTTTCGCTTTGAAATTAACTCTGTTTCTGTAATGTAAATATGCTACAAAAAAAAGAGGGAAGTATGCACTGACACCAAGTAAAAACGTACTTGTAGAAATGTGCAGTCTGTTTCAAGGATAGCCAGTTTGTTGGCTGAGTAGAAACTATATGCTAAATGAAGGCCGATAATAAAATCCAGAGGGAAGTTTTTCACAGCCCTCACAGGGTGTTACTTTGTCAGTGCAAAGACCATCCCTTTGGATCAGATCATCGCGCCCTGCTGTTTGAACACCTGGATTTACATAAGTGCAGCACTTGGTTAGTCAAATACAAAATTCTGTTTCTGAATTTTTGGGTGGAGTGTTACGTAATCGGTATTTAAAAATTCCAAAGTAAAAACAAAATTGGGCACAGTGAAAGCAAGCTGTCATCTTCTAGGTGAATGTGACCCCATAATTAGCATTCCCTGTGCTTATCAAATGGGACCACACTTACATTATTTGTACTTCCTAATGATGTTATTTCATATCTGTCTGTTTAGATAAGTGTTTAAAGACAAATTACTGGAGCAATCAAATGAGGCTTTGACTGTTCTAAGCTTTTGATGCTAGTTGACTATATAGCCAATAGACTCTTCTAAGCATCCAGTCCCTCAGGGTCACTGCCAGCTCTTCCTTTCAGTACTTCAATAAGGTGATTCTTAGAGTAAGGCCTTTTTTTTTTTTTTTTTTTGATACCCCACGCCCTTCCTCCTGCCTCAGTTTTTTGTCTTTTGACTATGTGCCAAAAGAAAGGAAAGTTAGGGAGACGGTATCGCACTTTTGATAGCCTGCGGTTGTCACACTGTGTGTGATTCCATGCAGATTTTTTTGTGGAATCTGAAGGAAGAGATAAGGCTTGGGAGTAAAAGGGCTAGGGGCAAGGTTTGGTAAAAGAAGCAAGTTTCTTGAAATACTAAGAGCTAATTTTTAAGGTTGTATCTTCTAAGTCTACTTTATTCCTTTGTTATGCTAAATATCAATGTGTCTCAAGCATGAAGGAATTACACATTGGTCCTGTATTCCCCCAGTCGTGACCGGAGCATTGTCTAAAAAAACGTATGGTAGCGGGAGAGGTTAGCAAAACATTTTTTTTTTTTTCCTGATCTGCTGGGAATCTCTGAGTGAAGTGTTAGAACACAATTCTTTCTGTTTGAAATGAAATTATATAGCATGCTTTGTCAGCACGACACCTCAAGAGAGCTTTGATAGGTGCTTTAACGTACTATATTGAAAGCAAAACTGTAGAGCTATGGTTACTCTGAATTCCTTTTCGGGGGGCAGGGGAGCTTTTGCAATAAAGTTTTACATAAAACTTTATTTTTACCAAAATTGTCTTCCTTATACAGCATTTCTAAGTCTAACTGAAAACAAGTTGGTTTCAGACAACTTTATTCTAGATAAACCATCAAATAATCACTGAACAGATGATGATGACATTTCATTGCTATGAAATTGTGCCATACTGAATGGATTGCAAAGAACAATCTTCATCTGGCAACTCTCTTGCTCTAGTTCCTGTATTTCTGTTTTCATTTAAAATGATATGATTTTTTTTCATTAAAAAAACCCATGACTAATGTTATCAAATTATTTGGTAACTACCAAGATATTCAAGGTGCTTTGTTGATACTATGAAATCAACTTTCTGAATTTATACTGTAAAATTAAGAACAAAATAGTGAAATTAAGAACAAACTATCCTTTATTATAGTCATCGTAAATTTCAGCATATTTGCTTTCTGGATATAGTTTATGTTCAAGGTAGAACTGAAATCTCTCCTGTCAGAAAAGAGCTTGTTTAAAAATCTTGATGCACAGTGATGTGGAGTAACACTTTATCATCATAATACCTGTAAAATAGAAGTGATGCAAAAGTATGTGCAAAATTACTTGGTGATATCTGAAACTGCCAAACTCCAGTCACTTGAAAAAGCTACAGAAGACTGTCCAGGAATGTTTCAGTTTGTTAACTCACTGCTCACGCAGTCAATAAATAGCCAAGGTCAAGCTAAAGTAGCTTCCATATAAAGCAATCAAGATAAAGGGTAATGTTTCCTTTTTCTTTCCTAAAGCTTATTTTATTTTAATCAACCACTTCCTTCTTTGCTACCAAGAATAATTCAGGGTTCTGACACAGAGCCATTTTACTGCCAAGTGACATATAAAGAATGTTTTATATCCCCTTTACTCCCTTGAAAACAGAGGCAGTAGAAGAGTTAGTGCTCCTGTTTTTTCCATAAAATGTGCCCTTTCACAATTATTCTGTCATCTCAGTGAAAATTTTAGATGTTGTCTCCGTTAGGATGTCCTGAGGTTCTCGGCAATATATCTGTTGCTATAGGCAAAATGGCAGGGTGGGAGGTGAAGAGTTGTACAAGTAGTAATTAGCCGGCTCCACAGCATCACCAAAATAATGTTTTTATTTGTTTTCCATAGAAGAAGCTGAAACATGTACATTTGTGGGAGGCATTTTAGCAAATACACAAATTGGGCACCTGTGGTAGACCAAACTGAGAAACAGACTCCCAAGCTTTATCACAGGATAATTCACAAAGAATTTTAAAGTATCTTTAATATTTTTCACATGGGGTGAGAACTCTAAACAAAATCTATGTTGGTCATAGCTTCTCAAATCTTTAATCATTGCAGTCTTCTGAAATATCTAAGCACATGGGGAGTGGGGTGAAACAGTATGAGCAGCTCATCTCTAAAGAGCTCTCAGCATTCATGTTGGATACGCAGAGCCTGTGCTGCGGCAGACAGTGGAAGTAGTTGGACCTTTTTGAATTGAATGGGGCTGGTTTCTGCTTCTGCTGAATCATCAGTTTGCTCTGAAACATGGTAGTAGTGGAAACATACAAAAGAACTTCCATGTTACAGCTAAAAATGGCACTGTAGGCCTCAAAAGCTCTTTTGAATACTCATTTTTGGTATCACTGTAGTAGACATTAACCTTAAAAAGCCAAAATTGTTTCAAAATTTGAAGTAGTCATGTAAGAATTTTTGCCATCATAATGTAAAACAAATTTCTCCAGATGTGATAGGGGCATTATATATATATAAAAAATTGTCTACATCGAATCATAGAATGGTTAAGGTTGGAAGGGACCTCTAGAGATCATCTAGTCCAACCCCCCTGCGCACGCAGGGTCACCTAGAGCACGTGGCACAGGACTGCGTCCAAGCGGGTTTTGAAGATCTCCAGGGAAGGAGACTCCACAACCTCTCTGGGCAGCCTGTTCCAGTGCTCTGTCACCCTCACTGTTAAAAAAATTTTCCTTAAGTTCCTGTGGAACTTTTGGTGTTTCAGTTTCTGGCCGTTTCCTCTAGTCCTATCAGTGGCCACCAGTGGAAAGAGGCCAGCACCATCCTCTGCACTCCCTCCCTTGAGGTACTTATAGACACTGATCAGGTCCCCTCTCAGCCTTCTCTTCTCCAGGCTGAACAGGCCCAGCTCTCTCAGTCTTTCCTCATAGGGCAGATGTACAGAAGTCACTACAGAAATTGCCCTCTTATTTCCAAAGTAACCAGATACATCACCCTAATAACTAACGTGAAACACACCAGTATAAAATAACTGAAATTGATGTGGGAATTTCTGAAGTTCTCCCATGCATGAAATGTTAAACATAGAACATAGATTATTCCTGCTGCCACTACCTTCTTATTCTGCTTCATGATGAAGGAATGACTGTTACACTAATAGTGTGTTTTCTTTTGTTTCTCTCTCCATCTTGTTGAAAACTTAAAAGGCCTCTGTCATCTCTTAACAGGAGTCCTGTGTCACTTGGACTGTGTGTTTACCTTCTTAACTCATTGGGTGCTCTCTATTTGAATAATCAGACACAACTAGTCTGATCTTAGTTGTGCCACCTCTGTCTGAGACAGTTTACAGCGTTGCCTCCTGATGTTGTCTGTGTCTTGTCATTGCTCCTCCAAAGGTTTCCAACCAATGCTTGGGCTGAAAGAAAGGAATGTTTGCCTGCCTGTCAGCCTTGTGCATTTCAGTTTGTGCTGTCTTTGTTGGTGATGAAAGTAGAATTGCAAATAGGGCTACAGTTTGCTGCTACATTTGCTGCCCCTGATACAAGGAAATTACACATAGCAAAATAGTGAGGAAGACAGCTAGGAGCAACGAGAACCTGAAGCACTGTGGAAGGTCTCTCCTTTATGTAGCACTTGGTCCCCAAAGAAAGGGGCTTCACCTTCAAAGGTGTTTGATGTTACTTATAACTTCCCAGTTCTCTGAAGTGCAAGATGAAGCAGGGTTCAAATTAATTTGAACTTTGATATCATCTACGTAGAAGCTTTTTTTTTTTTCTTTTTTTTTTTTCTCCTTTCTTTCTCCTACAGGTATAGCATACAATTTATTTGGGATTTGACAACTAAAAGGCTCAGGAGGTTAGGGAGATTAAAAGTGTTCTACAAAGAATTGATTTATTATGAAAATGAGTGTTTAATTATTTATAATTTCAAGAAAAGAGAATATAACCAATATAACATTTCTGCCTGAATTCAAGATATGGAACTAAGTCTTTCAGACTAACCAAACTATCTTCAGAGTAACCAGAAGGAAACAGCCCTATACACACACGTTCTACCTACCTTTAGTGAAAGCTAGCGTAGATGTCATATACTTTCTCTTCTTTCTTAAAGTATTTTCAGTACTCAGTAGCATATAGCTAGGTTGATATTTGGTATCTCAGCCATCTAAATATATAGATATTAATGACAATAAGAACATCTACCACTAACGGTAGGTGGGATATGTGTGTATAAGGCTGTTCCCTTTTGCTTATTCTGAAAACAGCAACAACAACAAAACATTAAAACTATTGACATTGGATCCTTCTGGAGTATCTGAAGAAATGGCTGTTACTGAAATGTTGATAAAGAAATTTTGACTTATTATTTCACAGTCTAAGATAGATATTTGGTAGCTATAACTGAAGCTCAATAACCTCAGGAGTTGGAAGATGAGAAGTTGTGCAGTAAGTAGAAGAGAAGATTGCAAGCTTTTTCCCCATCAAAATCCGGTTGGGAAAGTACTGTCAAAAGAGTCTTACAGAGAAAATGCATTATTTTCTTTTCTATGCTAAGCTGTTGTTGTAATCTGAACCTTTACAGAAAATTGCAATAAGTTTCTTTCAATACATTCTTATATATGAGAGGTTATACTCTCTTATACAGGCCTTTTTTTTTTTTTTTTTTTTTTAAACACCGAGCGCATTTGGACTTCAAACAAGGCTTACAGCTAAGTTGATTTGAAGCCAAATCTGTAAGCTCTAAGCTAAACAATGGGAAGTTCTGGTCATGACATACATGAAATTACTTTTTCAGTCACACTAGCTGTAAGTCACACAAATATAAGGAAATACATACAATAAATTTCCTGCTTTAGAGGATGTCTTGTTCTCTCATCACGATCATCTGGATAATGGTGTGAAATAGTAATTTGTGGGAGAAGCAGATTAAAAATAAAGCCTAACTATAATAAAACTCGCTTTTAATTTTTTTTTAAATGAGCAGCAAAGTACTCAGCCTTATAGCCTTAATTATTATATCTTATGGATATATTTTACACTTCTAAAAAAGCATGGTAGTTGAATTTAGGCTTGGCACGATAGGTTGACTCATGTTCAGCTGTTCTGTGTGAGAGGTGGTTCAAAGGTACTGAGTGTTAACTTACTGGCTTTAGATCCTGTCCTAGCAATGAAAATTGAGCAGGTAGGACAATACCATACAGACTCAAGAAAGTGAAGCTTGCAATGGTGGTGTTAAAATGGGCATATGAGGAAAAGAAGGAATGAAGAAATTAGTACGCTGTTAAATAATAGCCTTCTTTCTTTCTTCCTCCTCACCTTAGTTCTGAAAACTCAGCTGACTTTTCAGTTCTCCAGCTGAAACTTCATGTTAATTAAATGAAGATACCTCAGTTTGCAGTATCTCGGTGTCTTTTCCTTCTTGAGCCTAACAGGTCATGGAGTTATCTTCAAAGTCTAATCTCTTAGAGACTCGCTAAAAAGGAAAGCTGTCTGCAAATTATGCTAGAATCACTAACTTGATATATTAAATGTACAATAATTATCTTTTTTAGTGCTAATTTAAAACTATTTTCGTGATTACTCTGAGGAGAACTGAAAATCCTATCATATGCTATTTTTGTCTTCAGGAAAAATTCCTTCCTAACTGTGCCTGGCAGTTGCACAAGCCTAGCAACAGTGCTGGTATTCCCTTCCTCTTTCTGTCTTCTTGTTCCTATTCTGATGCATTCTTTCTTTATATTTACAGGGGAAGAAGACCCCAAGCAACCAGACTTACCCTTCTTTCATTCCTAGTTTTCTCAGGAGCTTTCAGTTTCTTCTGTCGGTCAGTTAGAATTCTTCCTCACCCGGTCTATGAAAATAGGGTGTATGAGTGAGCATTTTTATCTAGATATTATCTTCTTTGTGTAGTCTGTCAGATTCTGGGTCTCTCTTCCTCAATTTCATGAGGAAAACATAAAATATAAATGAGAAAATTTGATATACTCCTCCAAACTTCCCCCCGGCCTCTCCTCCTCGGCTACTCTGAGAAGTTTTAGAAACTGTGCAGCGATGCAAGTGCATTTTCTTTTTTATTAAGCTAGACAGGATTTAATATTCTGTGGATTTATTCTGTGTTATGTTTTCTCTGTGCTTGGTTTTGAAGATAGTGGTCTTCCTTTGGAATTTCAATAACTGTCTTGTGCACTGAGCTAAAATTGTAACACAAACAGTAATTTCTGATGTGACTAACTCTGGGAGAAAGTAGTTTTTTTTCAGTGTTTTTAAGTAACAGAATTATTTATTATTATTTCTTTATTTCTTTAAACCCACTGAATTGTATTTTGTTTCTGCCAGTATTTTTCAAGAACTCTCTATTAACTTTAGCATTTTTAATGTTTGTTAATATGCGCTAACAAAGAATATGATGCCATATGTTCCTTTCTCATGTAGTATGTAATATGAATGTTCTCAGCTACTCAGTCTACAGACATTGATATTTTCTTTTGATTGATAATCCAACCCATACATTTGTCTGTCAAAACTCATTTTGATGCAACAGGTTATTCAGGAACTACTGATTTTTCCCTTTGCATTATGCAAATATGATTGCTTGGAATCAGTACAGATAGTCCTTTTCCTTGTGCTCAAAGGAGCTGAATATGTGGTGCAGAAAATCCTCTCTTTATGTTTCTAAGCCTTGCCTCTGGAAGTGACTTGGTACAGTTGTTTACTAACTGGATTATCATAGTATTTAGCATCCTGTACAATGGAGTTGTCATATGGGGGGTCTGTTGAAAGAGGACAAAGAAATAGTCCCTGCATTGGGGATTATCCAATTTAAATGACAATACATACGTTCAAACAGGAAAAAGTAATTTAAGAATCAGTAGATACATGAAAATTGCTGAGCTTTTAAACAATACTGTGCTTCCTGAGATCTGAGGATATGCAAATTGTTTGAGGGGGACGTGGAAAATGACTATTTTATTTATTTAATTGTTTATTGAGTGGGAATTGCTTTGGCACAACATTCAGTGTTGTGGCTGAAAGTTCTAGAGGACAATTCGGTCCTGCTCTGTCTGACCAAACATCTCCATGGAATAGGTTCCAGTGGCTGAGCTGAAGTCCAAGGCAATTCTGCAGAAACTTGCTTTGTCACCTTTCACATCATGCAGACAGCTTTTAATTCCCTACTTTGTAAGCTCTTGAACTCTGTTGTTAAATATGCGTAGTATTTTTTTAAAGTTGCTGCATTTATCTGCTGCTCGATATTTCTTTGTGGCCTTTTTTTGATGTTGTATTCCTATCATTCTTTATTAAAGGCTGTTCGTTCTCAAAGATAAAACTGGAATAGAAGTCTGTATGATTAGCTGAGGATAAAGATATTTACAAGGAAGTTAGTTATAAGAAGATATTGCAGGCACAGAGGTGTTAAGATGTTTCTCCTTTGCCTCATAAATTGCATTGTGTTAACAAGCATCAGTGTATTTTTAACTTCCATAAATCCAGTTGAAAAATAGCTGAGCTAAATTACCAGAGCACATGTATACAAGAGTCCAAATGAAAGATTCTCTCAGCATACCTGCCAGTGGAATTTTTTTCCGTCAATTTCACCAAAATTGGGATTTCAATTTGCATGGTTCAACCTGAGCAAGACAACCTCAGTTCCAGTTTAATAGTTAAGCTCTGCATAGGCTGCATAATTAAACTGAGTTGTAAGAATAGCAGGATATCCAGTTTGGTCTGGAAATTCAATTAACCTTATTTTGTCCAGGTATCGAAACTTTTACTGACCAAACAATAAAATATTAGTATCCTAAGAACATAAAATTCTAACAGAAAAGGAAATTTATCTAAACTTTTTTGTGTGTGTGAGAAGTCATCTTTTGTTACTGAACTTTTGATAACAGAGATGGTAATATCATAGTAATTAATAGCTCTGGATAAAACAAAAGTAGTACCCAAAAGATTATCCAAGTTGCTGTATGAAAAACTGTATTTTTGATTAAACAAAAAATGAATAGAGCTACCACCTTTAAGGGTGATAATTTAACAAAAGTAATAGAAAAGAGAAGATGGCACAATTTTGTGATAGGCATTATTTCATGTGATGAGTTATACCAAGCCAGGTATGTATTTTATAACCATGTTTTTAGTTGATTCAAAAGTGGCTGTAGAATATTTTTTAAAATAATAACAATGAATTTAATATTTGGAAGGTATGGTTTATTAAATTATTGTCTCTGAAAATCAAATATGACAGATAGAAATCTTATCTGTAGGATGAGCATAAGTGTTTAGTATATTTTCAATTTTAAAGATTTACAATTTTTGCTATTATATTAAAAAAAAAAAAAAACTCCAGAAGATAATGATGACAAGGTTCTTCTCATCCTATCCTCTCCCTTAAGCCTGGAAGAAAGTATAGTTTTGATTTCTGAAAGTGCTTTCTTTTCTTAAAACAACTTTCAGTGAACAGTATTGAATAGTCATGGAATTCCAAGTTCTTTTCTAAAGTTCTGCTGCTCTAAAATTAAATGTTAAATCTCTGTCTCAGTGTCTGCATGTGTCTGTTATATCTTTTCTGAAGAAGGGAACCATATTGGAAGAACAAACAAAATGCGTAGTTTTCCCTAGCTCTGCTCCAAAGCAGCTTAATTCCAAAAAATTTGGTAAAAAATGTAATTGGTCTTGCATCAGTTTTGAGAATCATGGAGCCTGTTAACCCCCTTAAATAACAGTTTCTGCCTCTTCTCCCTCCCTCCCAAATCATCTAAGCTGTGCTACAGTACAGAATGCTGGTAGACTGTTCTTTAGGTACATTGATGACATTTTATTTTTTCAACAGAGGAGTTTCTTCATTCTCTACTCTTACATTTCTCTTGCAACCAAAGACAATAAATATGAAGAAGCAGAACACAATTGAAGAAGTGGGTAACAAATATTTGCTATGCAGCAGCTTATATGTATTCCCATTACTCAGACAAGGGCCTTTCCATCTCGTTTGCCTCTTGTCTGTGTCTGCATATTAATCAAAAGTCTGAAATATGCATATACAAAATAACCATTTATTCTGTATTATTTGTAGCTTTAATTGTAAATCTGATGTATAATTCGAACCATTTTTTATGAACTGTGCTCATAATTTGTTCATAGTTACTATTTTCAATCCATTTTTCCACAGCTGCAGTCTGAATAAGTGACTCAGTTATAGTTAGTGTTTTTCTTTAATAGTTGCTATGTCCCATGGAAAACTTTAAAAGAAATACTCTCTTTAAATACAATTATGCTCAAATATCAAGGCTTTCTAAAGACTTTTGCATGAAAACAAATCTAGAAGGACTTACAATATAGTGTAATAATTCTCTGGTGTGGCATCGTAATCACCTGTCACAGAGAGGGATATGATATCGTAGTTAAGTGTGATCAGAAGTGTGGTCTATCATAAGGATGATCATCTGTACTGGCAAAGTACATAATACTACTCCTTTTCGGCATGTCTCTGAAGAGTGGGGCCTAACCAGAGCTCTTTCAGCACACAGAAGATGCTGCATAGAATCAATTGAATGCAAATTACATGTCTGATCTTCAGCTTTGGGTGTATTATTCCTGCCTATACTCAAATTTTGTCAAATTGCACTTTCCTTTTTTTTTAAGATTAGTAGAGCTTGAGAGTCGCGGTGTATAAAATTGTCATCTTGATAAATACTAGAGACATGAAGGCTTTCATCCAAATTGCGCATTCTTTTTAGGATGATAGCATTACATAATAACAGGGGCAGATTTCCAACTTTTTGATCAACAAAATGATCACACAAAAGCTTCTTAAATAATTCATTTCCGCCTATCAGGGCTGACATGAGGCAGGGTTACCAAACAGCCTCCTTTTGACAGGAGAGTCCAGTAGTTCTGTTCTTATTCATTGCTGTGCTCCTGGCACAGGAACATTTGTGGGCATGCATCCAGGTCCCCAGGAAACTTGGAAAGAGGCCAGGTTAAAGAACTGTAACTGTGGCTAACAAACCAGCTGCTGTATTGAGCTCCGAAGGAAGCCTTTGTAGCCGAGTGGAAGGAACTCGAGTTATTTGCATAACATCCAGCAGCCTTCGTGGGAAGGGCTGGCAGGAGCACAACGGCAGGGTAGGCATCCAGCTTTCAGCTTCTGGCCATCTCTGCCAGTGATTCCCTTCTTAAATGCCAGGATGAGACAAAAAAGAGAGAAGTGAAGAGCTTGACCAAAAGTATTTACAGGTCTCAAGGGAAGGGTATTCAGAATTATATTAACAGCATTCTCTTTGGAAGCCATAGTTCATTAAATTCAACAGACAAAAGCCTTGTATAACAAATAGCATCAATATAATCTGTAAGTGCGTGTATGCAAGTTGCTAAGTTCTTAATACAGAGAAAGAAAAACTGTTCAAGGAAAACAACAAATACAGGAAAAGAGAATGCTATTTATCAGCATAGGTCAGATGTCAACCAAAAAACACTGTTTTACTGAGGAATTTACAGGAATGCTGAATGCCAAAATATATACATTTTACATGAAAAATAAGCATATTTGGTCAGTTAGGCCAGCATCAGAATCTACAGCTCCATGCCAGTCATTTTTATGGTTATCTTTCACATCAGCCATGCTGTTGACTGGTTTTTACAGTGTAAAATAAAATAATTCTCCTGTAAATACTACTTTTTTTGCAGTGTGCTTCTGCTTGAAAAGGTTAGCTCCATAGTTTAATGAAATATTTAACACCACTTCCAAAAGAAGCAGTCTTGCTTTCATGTGTCCTTCAGGCCATCTCCTGCATTGCACAAATGAAGGTGTTTGCAAGGCTAAACAGTAAGCCATGCTGGGGATTTGGATTGCAAATAAACAAGGGGGAGATACCGTTTGTTGCCCTTCCGTCTTGACTCGCACAACCTCATCCTCAACTTGATTTACATCTGGATTATGACTCTGATCCAGTTCACCACTTTTGCACAGTGGTTTATGGCAGAAGGAGTTAACACCATGGAAGAAATTGAGGCATAGCAGTTCCTGGCCTTCTAGGTGTTTCCTCCCTTTGTAAGAGATTAATTATAATGGTAAAAAATAGTAATGATTGTGTACAGTAATGAGTTCAGTAGCTGTTTCTGTGAAGGGACAGGTAAGAAGTATAAAAAATGCAATTCGCCTGGCATCTCCATGTGAGGAAGAACTTCTTTACTGTGAGGGTGACAGAGCCCTGGAACAGGCTGCCCAGAGAGGTTGTGGAATCTCCTTCTCTGGGGATCTTCAAACCCGCTTGGATGCCACCCTGTGCCACATGCCCTAGGTGACCCTGCGTGTGCAGGGGGGTTGGACTAGATGATCTCTAGAGGTCCCTTCCAACCTCAGCCATTCTGTGATTCTGGATAACCTCAAAAAGAATCAAATTAATCTTCAATAAACGGACAAATATCTTTCAAGATATGTGCAATTGACCTTTCTTTGTCCTCACCGCTACTTTATATTCTTGCCAAATCAGAAAGGTGATTCTGGAATAGTTTAGTCTTATTTCAGTGGCAAAATTTTTTTTTACATTATTGCTATTATGTTAAGAAGACTCAGAGACTATACACGTATGTTAAAAAAGAAATAGTCTTTTTTTACTGATTTTAATCCATAACCCACAGAACATATTCATATATAGCTCTTTCTCTTATATTTCATCTTTATATAAAGGTGTAAGAGTAGTGGTCCCAAAACATTCAGTATATTGACTTGATTTTTTTTTTGATATGTTTTCATAAGTCCATGTTTAAGTCCTCTGTGCTCCCTTTGAAAGTTTTTTTTTTTTTTTTTTTTTTTTTTTTTTTTTTTTTGAACAGGTCAATTGTTTAAACAATTTTGGGGAGTATTTGAAGGAAACCTCGCATTTGTTTTAATAGCCCGTGCTGTCAGATGGGAGTTCTGGAGAATTCATATAGAGTGAAATTGAAATGTGATGTTATGTTTTTATCAGTGTTGTGATCCATTCTTGGAAATACAGTCATACAGAAACTATGTCGACCGTGACATGACTGTAACTCTGTAAGATGTGCTCATTAATCTGTATCCATAGAAAAGTCTTCAAACTTGCTGCATCAAGCACACCTCAAATCCGTATTTTTTTATGACAGACGAATAAAATATCGTGTGAAATTTTAAATTTAATTACTGCTTTATTTCCTTAGCATCCTTGCCGTTATGCACATTATGCTTACTTGCAACATCTTAAATGATTATGTTTCTGTTTTTGCTCAAGGAAGAAAAGCTGATAAGGAAATAAATAACTTACAGTTGTATCTACTTTTTAATCTATTTTATGAAATGGGATAAAGCTGTGTCTCAGTGCATTTTTACAATACAAGTTGTAGTCATCCTTAAGATCTTTAGAAACAATTCAAGAATTTGCTAATGTATAGGCAACTCCAGTGTTACGAGGCAACACTTATCCATAGTTTCTTTTTTTCTTTTTTTTTAATCTGTAGAAGATGATAATCATATGAAAATAAGCATGTTTTCCAGCATTACAGATGGGTAATAGTCTGGGTTTTCCACTGTATTTCCAGAGAAATATAATGCAGTAGAAACAATCATAACTGTTTTACGCAGCTAATAATAGTTTACACTCCAAGTAATGAAAGGTAAAGTTTTTCTCTGGAAAAAGTGAAAAAATATGTTTATTCACCGAGTTAATCACAGTGGAGAGATTACTGTATTTAAAAGTGTTCTTTTTAAATGGGGAAGGCGTTTTTCTTTGTCTGATGTCTTATCTGTTCCATATCTTTTGCTCTTTTCTGTAAGAATATCTGTCCTCTTCCAATAAGTGCTACATTTATTAGTCATTTTCAAGCAAGCTTGAAAAGGATTTATCTGCCTTAGAGATGACGATGTTCTTTCACGTTATGGAAAAGGGTGGTTAGTTAGAGAATAGGCTTCCAAGGGGCAGAACCTGCTCTGGCGCAGAGTGCGCATGCACCGGCTGGCGAGGAGGGAGCTCCAAGCTGCTCACAGCCTGCCGGCATCATGGGGGAAACTGGGATAACTGCATTTGTGGGGGTTTAGGAGGCAGAGAATACAAAACCGCAAAAAGCAAGTCGCATTGGTTCCAGTTTTATGGGGTGTTGTATATATGCAAGCAATATTGGAGACTTGCTGTTACTGGATATAAACATTTTAATACATTTTCTCTCTCTTTCTCTTTTGTAAACAGATACAAGAAATTTGTCTGTATTAATACTGGTCTAAATGCTTCTGAACTGAAGGAAATCCTTTAGGATTGCTCTCCTGACAGAAGCTGTGCAAAAATGATATACTGAAGATTCTGCTTGCTCTTCTGGGAAGATTATAACTGCACTTTCATATTGCAGTTTGCTGCTCCATGAAAGACAATGTAATAACAAAAATAATAGTAATTTATGTGACGCTAGCAGTTTCCCTCCCATTGATTGGACATGAGTGATCAAAGGCCTTCGCAAGAAGATAAGCACAAAGTTGGCAGATCTTCCTCAAAGTTCAGGGAGTCTTCAAGAAGCATGCAATCTGATGATTATTTTGCTAGAAAACTTAAAGCTTTGAATGGTAGCATGGGTCCTCCTGTTTCTTCAAGTGCACCTAGCAAAACTGAAAACAATCAAGCAAATGGTACACCAGCTGTGCCTAAAATGGGTGTTCGAGCAAGGGTATCTGAATGGCCTCCGAAAAAGGATTCCTCTAAGGAGCTGAGTAAAGCTGCTTGGGAAAGCAGACCTCAAACCAGTTATGAAAGTGTTGGATCAATACTTCCAAATGGACAAAATGACCAAAGTGATGAGCAGCAAGAAGAGCTGGAATTGGAGTTCACAGAGGGCAAATACACCATTGGAGATCTTTTTGTTCATTCCCCTCAAAGAGGACTTCATCCCATAAGGCAAAGGAGCAACAGTGATGTGACAATAAGTGACATTGATGCTGAAGATGTGTTAGATCAGAATGCTGTTAACCCAAATACTGGAGCGGCTCTCCATAGGGAATATGGCAGCACTTCTTCAATTGATAGACAGGGCTTGTCTGGAGAGAATTTTTTTGCAATGCTAAGAGGATATCGAGTGGAAAATTTTGAGCATAAATCCCTTGCGCCATTTGGATTTTCTGAGTTTTTCCACTGTGATCCTACAGTTTCTCCGAGTCTTCATGCTGCTGCACAGATTTCCAGGGGAGAATTTGTCAGGATTTCTGGCTTGGATTATATGGATAGAGGCCTGCTTATTGGTCGAGACAGGGAAAAATCTTTTAAGAGAAGACTAAAATCAGAATCGGTAGAAACTTCTCTATTTAGAAAATTGCGAACAGTTAAAAGTGAGCATGAAACTTTTAAGTTTCCATCTGAGCTGGATGACAGGCTTGACAGAAATGTTCGTTCTTGGAACTGTCAGAGATGTTTTGCACATTATGATGTTCAGAGTGTTTTATTTAACATAAATGAAGCAATGGCTACCAGAGTAAATGTGGGAAAAAGAAAAAATATAACCACTGGGGCTTCAGCTGCATCACAAACTCAGATGCCTGCAGGCCAAATGGGCAACTGTGAATCTCCTTTGGGAAGCAAAGAGGACCTCAATTCAAAGGAGAATTTAGATGCTGATGAGGGTGACGGGAAAAGCAATGATTTAGTATTGAGTTGCCCTTACTTCAGGAATGAAACTGGTGGGGAAGGAGATAGACGGATTGCACTTTCTAGGGCAAATTCAGCATCTTTTTCCTCGGGTGAAAGCTGTTCTTTTGAGTCGTCTTTAAGTTCCCATTGTACAAATGCTGGTGTTTCAGTACTGGAAGTACCAAGAGAAAATCAGTCAATTCACAGGGAGAAAGTGAAGCGTTACATCATAGAACACATTGACCTCGGAGCGTACTACTACCGCAAGTTCTTCTATGGAAAAGGTAAACACCTCTCATACAACTATTCTGAGATAGGCATGCATTAAAATTAACTTGCTTATTAATTTTTTTTCCTTCATTAACAGAAAAACAAGTATTTTTGAGGCTCTTACAACCCTTTATGAAAGTTAAGACTTTTAATATCCCCCTGGAAGAACCAGATTTAACAACCAGTGGGTTGTAAAGCTCTGCAATGGCTCCGTAAAGTCACTAAACATGGGGTAATTTAATAAAGAAAATAATTAATTTGTTTGTACCAAACTTTCTGGGAGAGGAGGGAAGAAGGAACATATTTGGATGCAGTAAATGTATTGTAAATAGTGATCCCCAGATTGGATATCAGTATTTCCTAAAATAAATCTTCGAAAGAGAGCTTCTGAATCCCTTATTCCAGATTTTACTATCTTCCAGTGTCTCTTGGGGCCTTACTGTACACACATATATGTACTCCTGTCAGTACCTTAAACAGAGAGCTTCTGATGATACTAGTTTTTATCTTCTTTAAACTGAAAGAAAAAAAAAAGAATGTTTTCTTTCTTTCTTTCTTTCTCATATAAGCTATTTGCCTTTTAGTTTAGGATATATTCACCCTGCAAAGTAAAGGGTATTCGTCACAGCAGAGTAAACTAACTTACGTTGAATGCTGTTTAAATAAGCAATTAACATTTTGTGGTTTGCTTTGCTGGTTGTAATCTCTGTTTTGGTGGGTAGGTAGAGCCTTTAAATCCTCCTCTCTAGCCTTTCTGTATCCTGAGTTATAGCTTAGCCTTTTTTTTTTATTTACTCTGTCCTTAAAAGCTTGTTTCATTCTGCCTCAGTGTCAAAAAGATTGTTTGATGCTTCCTCAGGTCGTACATCTCTGCTTTCTGACTATATCTGCATAGCAGGAAGTAGGGCAGTAAGCACGGTATTGTGCTGCTTCCTCTTGTGACACTTCACGAGGGACTCGAAAGAGTCCAGTGCGGTGCTTGTGTTCACCATACTGTGGAAACCCAGAATAAAAAGGTTGTAAAACCTGTATTTAAAAGGGAAGGAAGAAAGAGGCTGCTTTGTGATGGAGGAGTCAAAAAGAAAACATATCTAAGCAAGGAAGGACAGTAAAATCAAAGGTTCAAAATGTTTTTTAAACTAGAAGATAAGTTGTAAGTGATCAGAAGGTGTTGAGGGAGTCTAGGTGGGAAGTATGTGGCACAGAGGTGCTGTATGGCCTGAGAAAAGAAAGGATTGGCTTAGATTTGAATGAAAGGAAAGTTGTCAGTGGACAACAGTGGCAGTGGAGGTGAAAAACAGAAGGCAGAGATTAAACTAAATAAAGGATAAGTTGTTCGTGAAATTCTTTTAGAATGGATAAGTTACAGGGTTCAGAAGGGTTGAGCGTTATTTTGTGATAAAAAAAAATCTTGTAGGAGATGAAACATAAGAAAGAACATAAAACATAAGTGACTTTCATACACCATAAACAGACCTGAAGACTCTTCTGGAATACTGATACAAATATAATTAGTTAACTTTTGTTCTGGTATCATGTATATATTATCTCCTAACTATAAATAATATTTAGGTTAAGATAGAAACATAAAAAATATTATCTGATATTTATCTCATAGTAAAATACTGGGAAATTTGAACAGTTATTGTCCATGTTATCAGTTGTTCTGTAGGTAGAGCTCTTCATGAGTAAATACCATTTTTGACACACAATGTTCTGTAATAAGTAGTGTCACCTTTACAACTCTCTTGGAAGATAATGTGATAAAGGAATTGGCTTTAATATTTCATTGTAACAGAAATTACGTGAGAGAAATCTGCATTGGGTGGACCTTATGAGGGAAATGGCAAGTTAGGCAAATGTGCTGATAGAATCAAGGAGCGAATTTTCGTATCTATTAGTAAAGGAATAAAGCATACAGGGAATCTCCAGGTTACTTGCAGCTGAACACAGCTTTCTTCCAAGCAAAATTTATTTTGGATAAAGAAGAGCAAACAGGTATTTTGCCTTGGACCTTGATCTCCTGTATAAGAAAGGGACACTTAAATGCACACTGAATCTTACTTCATGCCCTTCCATGACAGTGAACTCTCTAGCTAGTTGTTCATTGAACTGTAGGTTTAATAGATTTAATAGCACAGTTGAATTTAGCAATATAATCATGGAATGATTAAATAAAAAATTAACAAACAATGGTCACTTTATAAAGGCATGTGCAATGCCACTAATTTTTCTTTACCTTTAACATGATGTCTGCAAAAGAGAAATAACTTTCTGGATATTTGATTTAGTTCACAGCTGCAAAATTGGCACTTGTCAACCTAAAAGTTTTGTTTCTGCTTTAAGATGCATGGAAGAAATACCCTGGCATGTGCAACACTAATTATGCCCTTCCCTTTCAAGAAATGAGAGATTTGGAATTCAGCGTCTTCTGAAATGAGCTGTAGTTTTTTAACTGCATATTTATAAGCTCTGTAACTATTGTTAAAATCAAATTCAATATGACTGATGTAAAATATGTTAATGTTTATGGAAAATATCTTCTCAGCTTTCACTTAAGGAGGCTTGCAAAAGCTAGAATGTTTTATTTTATCTCATGCTTTAGATATATTAACGGTGTCCTTTCCTGAACTATGGTTTTGTGGGATAAAAGAAGGTAGGAGGGGAAAAAAGATACGTTAATTTTAGAAGCATAACTGAAACAAGTCTTTATTAGCATATAGTTGTCTATTGCCCTTTTGCAATTATCCTTATAATACCCAAGACTCACTGTTAATACCCTAAATTTTATTTCTAGGTTGTCAGCAACCATTTCTTAATATGTTTTGGTATCTATCTACTGATACGAAACTGAAGAAATGTATTGAAAAGAACGTTACAGGATTAGCAGGCTCACAATATTAGCTCAGTCTGTATTCTGCAGCTTTGAGTTGGTCTCTTTTCTTACAGGTTGAATCTTACAAATAGGGAGGTTTTCCCAGTATAAGAAAGAGCTTTTATTAGGAGGTCTTACTCCCTTAGGAGGAAAGGTTTCTGATGAGATTTGATGAACATCACTTATGAGACTTATACTTCATTTTTCTTTTTTCTGTTCGTTACTTCTGTTTTGCAAAAGAGCATCAGAACTACTTTGGTACAGATGAAAATCTTGGACCTGTAGCAGTCAGCATCCGAAGGGAAAAGGTTGAAGACTTAAAGGAGAAAGAAGGATCTCTATTCAACTATCGAATAGTTTTCAGGACGAGTGAGGTAAAGTTCTTTGATCCATTGTGCAAAGGAATAGAAAAGATAAAGCTTAGGGTAAGAGCTGCTTCTCCTTTCATTTGTCTATAGATAGATTATTAACTTTGAAAGGAGATTTGTGAATGGGAAAGGGATATTTATTATACCATTAATAAATATAACTGACCCCAGGAACACAGTTTCTTTCTTCTCTACTACCTAAAATTGTTTTCTTTTTGGATGGACTCCCAAAAACAGGTAAGTTAGATAAAGATATATATATATTTGTATTTCAGGTGAATTTAAATTTTATTTTTGTGAATTATTTATATATATAATTCATATTTCAGGTGAATTTGCATTCTTTGCAGAAGTAATTTCTTTATCTTCTTTATCTAGCAATTAACTTTGACTGATACGTAAATATACAATGCTACTACTGTAGCAAGCAACTATAAGCTTTCATAATCTGGTGGGCTTCTGTTTCCTGTTGTGGTTAGGACGCACAGAAGTATTCGTCAGGCTTTCTGATATATCTGGGCTCATGTGTTTTTATTAAACATAAGTATTCATAGGTTTTGCAGGCTAGATTTTTTGTTCATTACCCCCCAAAGAAGTATGTGTGTATGTGGGGAGTGGTAGTTCAGCTGGCTAAGCAGCATTTGTCTTGTTGCAGAATCCAATGAGGATAAAGCACTGTGGCTTATAAAAGTAGGTGAATGGAATAAATAATGTTTCTGTTAGCTGTGGTTTAGTTCACCTAGCCAACCTGATATTCAGACTTCTGTGTCTGCTGGGGTAGCGTGACATTATAACTAACAATTGTTAGTTATCCCAATGCTTAATTTTTTTCCAAAGAACAAATAGTCTTAGAAATTAGAATAAATTGAGATGATTATCAGTTATTTTATTAAACAAAAATCGTACTTGTCACTGAGAAAATAAGAGCCTGTATATTTTGTCTAAGAGTTACTTGCTAATCCTTGTTCAGGCTTCAAAAAACGGTATTTTACTTCCCACTTGTTCTCTTTTCCATACTTTTTTATAGTCTGAAGAGCATTTCTTTAAAAGTCACCATCGTGGCAATAGAATTATGATGGTATTAGAATTAAGCCTATGTTATTTGGTTTATCTTTGCTGCAGCTTACTACTCTTAGAGGAGCAATTTTAGAAGACGCTATACCATCCACTGCTAGGCATGGCACAGCAAGAGGCCTGCCTCTCAAAGAGGTGCTAGAATATGTAGTACCAGAGCTGAGCATTCAGTGCCTGAGGCAGGCTTCCAACTCACCCAAAGTCCCTGAACAGCTGCTGAAACTGGATGAACAAGGGGTATGTAGCATACCATTCTTTTCAAAGGCTATTAACTTAAAATATTATGTTTTTTGTCTTAAATATTGATATTAATAACATGAATCTATCATATGAAATGGTCACTTCCTTGATCTTGGAGATACTTACTGTCAGCTGTGTATGTTCATTGTCTAAGTGAGGTTTCTTTACAGTGTTGCTGTGTGTAATGGTACTATGGTTACAGAAATGAGCTTATTTTTTCTTTAGTTGTATTTGAAAATTGGAATCTAATCTAATTGTCTTTAGTTGTATTTAAAAATTAGAATCTAATCTAATTTGAATCTGATTCTAAGCAAACTTTTTAAAATACATGGAAATTTATGAAAAAATCAATCTATAAAGATTCTCTTTAAATCAGAAAATGAGAGAAAGGTTATAATGAATCTTATAATGCCTGTAAAAGTGGTTTTTTTTTTTTTTCACTATATTTTTCTATGGTGAGATACTGAATGCAAATGAAAAAAAAAAGGAATGTATTTTCGTACTGGTTTTAGGGAGAAGAGGCAAAATCCTGAGTATATGATGTATTGAGTCTGTACATTTAAAGTTTCACAGCTTCCCCCCCTTCCTTAGATATAGATACTTTCTGGTTTACCTGAAGCGGTCTTTGTTAATAGACTGCCATGCTGCTGGCTTCTAACAGCTGAAATTCTAACTGGAGCTACCTACTGAATTGACGCTGCATCAGCAGTGAAACAGATTAATATGCTTTAAGTTCAGAGAGGAAATTGGTGAGGTCTACTGGGTGCAGAGATATGAAACTGCCTCATGGAAAAACTACCAAGGAAGTGTGTGGAAAAACTACTGAGGAAGTGTGTAGCTTCTGAACAGTTTGTGAAGAACAGGCTCGTGAGGGCTTTTAATACAGATTTAAAGGACATTTTTTGCAAGTTGTTAATTTCGGGGAAATACTGCAGAAGTCAATATTTATATGTTGGAAGTTGAATCAGCTTGATAGTTCCAGCTGATTATAACAGTGGTATAACATTTTGATGTCTACCAGAACTCTTCTGTCTTATTGCAGCAGTTGCTTCAAACCAAGTAAACATAGGCAGCGAGAGGGTGTTGTTTTTTGGGGGGTGGGGGAGGGGACTATCAACTATTTTTATATGTATATTCTTTTTATTTATTGCAGTCTTCGAGGAAAACTTTACTTTTGATTGAATTTCTTCTTGCATGAAATTTCAATTAAATTGCAAAATACTGCTCTGTTTTTGTTTTTCCTGTGTTTCTAAGTGTTTCTGATAAAGTAATAAGGGGAAGTTAGGTCAGACCTGAATCTAAAAGCTCCTGATATCCTGTCCCAGTTGCTCCGGAGTGAATTGAAGTTCATTTAATAAATAATAATAAATTCTTATGGGGCTATTATGTTCTAGGCAATTTAGAGCACATTATTTGACATGAATGTAATATTTACCCTTAACTGGAAATCAAATTTGTCCATTGAACTGACCAAAGTGGCTTTTTTTAAAATTATCAGCTCTTAGTTTTGAGAAACTGCTGCGTATAGGTCTTCTTTTTATTTTGGGAGTTCAATTTTGAAAAGTCATATCTGTTGTGAAATGGGCAATCACCAGGTAAAATATAATATTAATGTATGTTATATGCTTCTTATTATGAGGTAAGAAGCCTCAGAAGCCTTGAATGTAGCTAGAAAGGTGTGCATAGAATTGGCATGCAATACATTTGTGCTTTTGATTCCCTTGCAGTGGGAAAGTACAAGAATATTTTTTCTCACTCTTACTTCCCCTCTTGTTCCACTTCCCTATTTCTGCTAATGGCAGAAATCAGGGTTATTCTGTGTGTGTTTTGGGGCCCCTTCATGTCCCTCTGGGAATGTTGCTGCTTCCTTGTCAAACATTGAAGTTGACAAGTAGCCCAAAGAAATTAGGAGCTTTGATTGCAATCATACTTAATGGTGGTTGAGCATCTAATTTCCTGAAATTACTTACCAGAAAATCACAAAAATCTGCATGTGATAAAAGTCATGGAGTTGTTAGTGTATGATAAAGGCCTACTCTAAAAGAAGCAGAAAAGCTGCCAAGATTTGGTAGAGAATGATCCTGACTGGAACGTAGCCATTCTGAGTCAGGGAAGACTGCTACGTACTTTTAATACAAATCATGCAGCTAATAGGTAAGTGGTTTAGAAAATAGTTTCTAGTGTCACATTATAAATTTATTCTCAGATTAGATGTAAAATTCCTATTTTAGAAATCCTTAAATCAGAACTATGTCTGAAATAATTTGCTTAGGAAGATTTGGGGCAAACATAAAATACAATTTGAAAACTAGCAAAATTTATTCATTTAAAATAATCTGACAGTTTTTATGCAGGGTAAATGCCCTGTGTAAGGCGTTAGTTAAATTGATGTAGATACTTCTTTCTTATGTCCTAAGTTCTAAATGTGCCTACACGGCTCCTGCACATGCCTGTGCTGATGGGCACAGGCTATTTCTGTGACCCAGAGCCAAATGTTTTGCTACTTAAGTCTTCTGAGAGGCGTGGGTGTTCCTAGCACACTAGCAAGGGAGTAAGATCTTTGCAAATGTGTTTGCAGCTGCTGCCACATTCGGGAGTGCTATTAGTAGAATCCACATTGTATGCAATTGCCACATAAAATGTAAAAGTGTTTATAGTACTTGTCTGCGAAACGAAAATCCATGATTAATCCCTTCCTCAATTTGGGAAGTTTCAGATCCTTATCTTTTCTATTTCCAAGGATATTGTTTTAACCATGTGATGATATTGTATTGGATGATATATTCCATTTCTGCTTGAAATTTTGCTGAGATTCAGAAGCCAATTCAGAATTCATTAGTCTCCTAGGAAAGGATGAAGGAACATGACTATGTGTTTTGACATTGACTATTTTGCCCATGTAATTTGCTAACTTGCCATTCATTCATATTGATGAAGTGTTAAATGATCTGTCTTTTCTCACTTCCTTCTGCTGCTGAGCTAGATGATCAAATCATTCTGAGTTAACTTGAGTCACTGGACTCCCAGCACCCAAGGGCAAGTTGGAGACCATTTTTTTGTGTAGCATGACTAGATTATTAGATATGTTGCTGGTAGTCCTTATTCTAGCTGCTAGTGACTCAGCACTTCTGTCCCTAATTGTGGGATAGAGTCAAGGAAGTTAAACTCCCAGTGGTTTAAGCTGAACTATTTGACAATGAGCTGGAACAGAAGTGGCCCTGTGCTCATAACTGGTCAGTGTGTTTGCTGGGAAATCTCAAGTAACAGCACCATGTCCTATAACGTGAACTGTCCATGCAAGTTTTCCACTGAATAAAATAGTCTCCAGTGGAACCTTTTGCTAGATACCCCTACCCCTCTCCAGGCAGTGCTTCGAAATGAGGGCCAAACTAGCAAGTAGGCGGCATGAAGCATGCCTAGTGCCAGCTGGTAGGAAATGCCAGGAACCACTGGTGTCTTCATGCTGGTCTCCTCCAGAGTGCCAGAGCTGGCACCTCCTTCTGTGAACTGTAACCTAGAATCTTTACTTATTTCTGTGTATAATAGGGATCTCAGTTATTGGAAAGAACTATCCCTGGAAGTCTTGGGTGCCCAAATCCTGTACTGAATCTGTATATACTTACATAGGAAAAATGTTTGATTTTCTTTGAAATAGCCGTCTCTTTGTATTAGATATGTATTGTTCTTTTTGTCCTCATAAATGAATTTGTGGACCAGTTTGAATGATAATTGGTAAACATCCTGAACATAATATGTCAGATGTCATGTAAATTTATGACTTGGGTAAGGAGAAGAGAGCTCGAGGAAAAGGCAATAGTTGACTGTATAGAGCATCAGAAAACTCAGGTAGGGAAAATGTTACATATGCTCTAACCATAGCAATGTTTGAATGAAAGCTGACGTTGTCAGAAACTGGGTAATTTTGCTACAGGAAACTGTTATAAGGAGCTACCTGTTCTGTGTAACAGTGCTGAAATTTCACTACAAGCCAGGACTAACTTTGATTGAAATATGTCTTCAAACCATTCTGTTTCTTCAGGATGTGGGTGTTTTTGTTTGTTTTGTCTCTTGGCAGCTGCCTTACATGCCACACTGTTCTTACATGGAGAAATGTACAAGTAGGAAAGTAAAACATTGTTTGAACTTCAGTATTATGTTTGTGATACTTTTTTCTTTCATGTGTGTATGTTTTTTAAGACTAGTCCTTGCAGTGTTCCCAACTTGTAGCCTTTCCTACATATTGTTGTAATAAACATCAATGTATAACTGTGTCTGTAATGTGCAGACCTTGTGCTATCTGTGTAAGGAGAAGCAGACTGTTCTTGTCACCCTTGGTCCAATACAAGTGTACAGTCTTCACTTGGGACATTTTAGACACTAATCCTGAAGTTTGATTAAGAGAAGAGTGTGCAGCTGGAGAGTAGGTTTGAGTAGTGTATGTAGTCTTAAGGGAATCTGATGCAGCTGATGGTCCCTGCCAGTTTGTGAAGCTCCAGCATTTGGCAGTAAGAATAAAAGGATTAATCTGTTGACATGGAGGTTTCCTGTTTGCCATCATAAATATGTATAAAAGCTATGAAAATAAGACAATATCTCAGTCCAGATATAATCATCTCTTTTGTACTGATATTTTAGATTTGACCTTAATACATATAAAAAAACTGTTCAACTGCAATGTGATATCTAGTTTAAAGTTTACTATATGTCGATCAGATTGTGTTTACGTGGTAAAACCTTTGAAAATCTGGGATGATTTTTTTCAGAACACAGTTTTATGGGGGGAGAAAAGATTTATAAGAGAAATGGGAGAGAAATGAGAGAAAGAGAAATGTTGTGAGAGTATGTTCATAGTGGAGACTTCTGAATGGCTGCTCTTAAATAATTGGAAAGGCTGTTGAATGGCGACAAGGAGCTTTATGTGCACAGAACTGTCTGGCTGAATTTTAAAAAGTAGAAATAAGGGAGAATAAACTCCACATCCTGCTTTGTATCTGCGAGAGAATACTGGGATAATTGCCAATTAAAATTCTCACACTATGGAACATGCAATAGAGCGTGCTTCTATAAATAACTAGTTAAATCAAAAGTCTTCATTGGCTGTTTCTGTGTTTGGATTACGATAATCCAGTTTTCTTTCAAAATAATGTACTTTGCTCTTTGTTGTGACTTATTTCCTGAATCACAGAACTTGTGTCATTCTCTAGTTGCTCCTGCCATTGTAACAGTGTTAGTAACAGGCATTGCAACAGTGTTAGTAGTTCATATTTGTTTTAGAATTTCCTTTCTTTTCCTTCTGTAATTTTCCTTTCTTTTTCTTTTCTCTTTTTTTTTTTTTTTTATTTCAGCTGAGTTTTCAACACAAGATTGGTATCCTTTACTGCAAAGCAGGTCAAAGCACAGAGGAAGAAATGTATAACAATGAAATGGCAGGGCCGGCATTTGAAGAGTTCCTTGATCTCCTGGGCCAGAGAGTACGGCTAAAAGGATTTAGTAAATACAGAGCTCAGCTAGATAATAAAAGTAAGTTGTGTTTCTGATCTGTGGTAGAGTTCTGCAGTGGAAAGTATCTTCTGCAGTTGTACTTTGTATTCTTATGCTGACTTTGAGATAAACTAGTAAGATCACAGGCTAGACTAAGAAGTAGCACATGATAAGAACAATATATACATCATGAATATCTGAAAGTCTGTTTACTTTTCCTGTCACAGAAAAAAACCAGAAAATCTGAAAACTTACTCTGTTTTCTTGCTCTTAATAAAGTACTATTAAGTATGTAATGCCTGATTTATCCAATAATTTATTTGAGAATCATTCATTTATCCAAGAAAAAAATCAAGATTATGCAGAACTTTGCAGCTAGGTTTTACTGTTTTATCTTTAAAAAGAATTATTATGAAAAATGCAGTCATAAGATGGGACTGTTTTCCTTATTCTTCTTAGACTTCAGTGTTTCTGCCAGTCAGCACATACTCTAGCATTTATGTTTGAGGAGGAATCAAGTTTTGAGTAGCACATTAAATCTGTTACCATTCTGCAGATAACAAACAATCTATGTATCTTTTGTATTCTATCTCTTCAGGGTAGTGCTAAGAAATTATACAGGTTACAATCGATCAGTTAGTACAGTATTAACTTGATTCCTTCTTTTAGCTTAATGTGGTGTTAACAAAATGTTGACAAGTGATCATTATGAGGCGTGATCTGGAGATATCATCTACTCATTTATTTTATTCTAACATACTCTTCGAGTCATATGCTCATTTTTTTTCCCATAGCCTGTCAATTACAATCTGAAAATGGGTGGAGGGGATTTTTGCGTACTATATGTGTCCAAGTATTACCAAAATGGAATATTTTCATTAGCCAACTTCTTAAGCTACTAGATCCTATTAATTGCGTTCATACTCTATTTACCCCTCTAGTCAAATGGGAAAGTTACTTGAACTGCTAGAAATAAGCTGTCAAGACAGAAACTTAGAAAGAGCTACAGAAAGGAAATTAAGGAAAGATCATCTTTTCTTGCAGTGGATGTTTGCCCTCTGGCTAGTCAGAGAGATGTAGTAATAGATAGGGCCTCTCTTCTTCTGCTTCTGTGCTCCTCCTACCACTTATCTGTTGCTGTAGACTGGTTCTTAGGACCGTTTTGCTGCTTCATCATCAGTCTTAACTGGAATACATATGTATTTCTTATTTTTTCTTTACTGTTCTGGAATCAAATTGATGGTACCCTTGATAGTATGTCATGTGGTACAAAATATCCAAATACAATACAAATGATCAGGTACAATATTTAAAAAACAGAGAACAAAAAACAAAGAAAAACCCCCAAAACGCCAAAAAACAACACTATAAGCAGAAAGGTGTTTGTAATTAAAAAAAATCAGTGTGCCTTAGTAGTTGCTTATTAGAGCATCTTTTATTCTAGAAGAATCTGCCTTGCTTAAATTCAGTGCCTAAATTTTGCAAGAAAAGCGTGCTACTTCACTTCCAAAGTCAAGGTGCTAAATCAAAAGCTGAGTAGAATGTTGCATTAAGAAAAAATTAATTTAAGAGTAGGGAATCTGACTTTCTGTAGTAAGTATGTAAAGGGACTCTTTTATGCAATAACTGTTCAAGATAGTTTATTTACTTAATAAATCTTTAATATCTATTCTCAAAAGGATACAGATTGCCAAGATCAATATAGTTTAGACAGATAGCTGTATGAGCTAATATAATTGTTTTCCCCCTTCTATTTTTTTTTCCTGGCTCTGTCTTTCTAAAATACCATGGACAGGTTATAATGGAATTATTTTCAACAAAGATCTTAAAATAGACAAGTGCAATAATGACTGCTCTTTTTTTTTTAACAACACTTAAATAAGAAACTTCAGTGAAAATTCTGCTATTTAGTCTGCAACTATAGTTTCTATTACATGTATGTTAAAAATCAGCTTAATTTTGTACAAACATCACCAATGAAGACTCTTGTAGTACAGAAGTGTTCAAAGTTATACCATGCCGTAATTCTTTCAAGTTTAGGGCTGCAGACAGGATGGTTAATACTGAGTTTTACATTTAAGTGTGTCATTGTGTATTTTGACCAAGGGAACTAACATGGTCAATTTTTTTAGGAATATAGTTATTAAAAAAATGTTCTGTGGAGGGTGCTGGTGTATATAATTATTTATAACAAATGAGCAGACATTTAAAAAGGGAAGAATAATTGATAGTTGCCTTGTCTGGATAGGCAATCTGCTGCTTTAAAGGCATTTATCTAAATAATCCAAATGCATCAAAAAGAGGGAAGAAGATGGTTAGAGTTATGAATACAAAGCAATATTTGAAAATGTTTTTACTTTTAAAAGATCTGAAAATTTCAAAGGAAATAATATTTGCAGTATACCATAATGTATAGCACATACGTTTTTAAAGCGTCTCATCTACAGTAAGTGCTTTAATATGAGATTTGGTATAATATTATTAGTAATTGTGTTTGGTAAGGTAGGTGATTAGTCATTTGTCATTATTAAAGTTTCAAATAACAGAAAATGTACACCATATAAAACTATATGTAACTATACTTCTTTTTCATAAGATACTAAGATTTTAGAGTGCTTGGCAGTATACCCGAAGTTAAGTCACTTAGGTCCTAGGCTCACAGATAGCACACACTTTGGGCAACTTACTGCCACAGCTGTCTACATTACAATATGAAACTAGTGAGTAGTTGTTTAGCTGATGCAAAATATTGTAGACTTATTGAAATAAATATTAAACTGCTTTTCTTAGATTTAAAACTGTTTTTGCATAGTGTGCAAAGAGTGGAGTCCTAAGAAGCAGTATGAATGCTGTATTTCCCTGACCAACTTCTTGCAATTTAATTCATTTTCAGCTGATTCAACAGGAACTCATTCCCTCTATACTACCTATAAAGATTATGAGTTAATGTTTCATGTATCAACAATGCTTCCATATATGCCCAATAATAGGCAACAGGTATGTATTTACCTTTCCTATTTTCATAGTAGTTTTATCTTATAAATATTTGCATATACTTTATTTGAAAATAATACTGATATAAATAATACAGATATAAAACTGAAATTGTTTTATATGAAGTATGGCTTTTAATTGGAATTATTTGTGGAAAGTTATAATGTATTAAAATGCTCATGGGATTTTTTAGACAGATCTTGCATTTCATGATATTATTAAACCTTATTGATGTCTCTGATGAATGAAGTATTTTTAATTTGAACTGGATTTAGATTCTTTGTACATTTTGAATATTGAATGTAGACTTATGGTTAAAATATATGGCTAATAAGATTTTAAAATGATTCCACATAATTGTCCTCTTTCACATCTTGACATTTTTATTAATGTGCTAGCTCAGGAATATATGTCTCACTGTATCCTTCAAGATATCTGCCTGTGAAGACAGAAAACTGCAGTGTAGTTATTTTATTTCTGGAAAATTCACTTTGCTTATGTAATAGCTCAGAATATCTTCAAAGCATTAAGGATGGCTAAAAAACAGCACAGCATCCAAAATGTGCAAAGCACCACTAAGGTTACTCTGTCTTTGCCTGTCTCAGGTATTTCTTCTGACTGAATTAAAAAGTACAAGCACATTTGGTATAATATATCTAAACCAGCACTTAATAAGGTGATAGATAGAGTTACTCAAACTGAAGATAAGCCTGTAACTTTCTGCCTTACTGCTCTACATTTTTCTATGTTTGCAGAAATAAGCATTAAATGAATTTCTAAGAATATCCTCTCACTGCAGTGTAAGATGCAAAGATTTCTTTAATCATATTGTCACGAGGATTGTCATGAAATAAAGATGCTATCTGATTTTGTTTATGAGCAGCATACCAAATTTGTGGCTAGTGACTGTTAAACTGTCTGTGATTTGCATCTTTCATGTCTACCCTATCAGTAGGTCTTGTGGGAAGAAAAAAGTGATGTGTCAAGGCAGCAACAAAAGATAAAGCAAACAATTAAAATTCTTGACAAAGGATAAATGAAAATTGAAATGGAAGGACATATATAATGTATTTATGCATTTTAACTAGTTATTGCATAATGCTCTGAAGTGTTTGAAGAACTGTTGCAACTGAGCAGTTAAGATAACTGCAAAGTTTTAAGCCATTACACTTAGGCTTTAGATAAGGTTTAAAGAAACTATGTTAGGAATCAAAAGGCAGAAATCCTTCACAGTATGAATACTATGAATGTTCTGACCAATCATATGGCTTAAAATATATATGGCTTTCAGAGGAGATGTTCAGCTTTATCGCACACTAAACTGTGCTAACATCTAGTAATCAAGATACTGGATTGTTTTCACAGATTTGCAGTAGCTTTGTTTCTCTGAACTTTTCACTTCTGCCTTATTACTGGATCAGATGAATTTATTAAACACGCTAAGAGTAGCTGTGCATAATAATCAAATGAGTATTAGTTTAAAAATGTATTTTAATTTGATTTATATACAAAAAATAATTTGTTTTTATACATAATTGAAAAATGCTTCAGGTTTTCTTGAGATATGGTACTTTGAAAAATAAAATCGATTGCTGAATTTCTGAAATCACATGAGATAGTTAAAAATATTGTTATGTTTTAAATCAGTTATAATATTCCTTTCAGGACCTTTGCATATTTGCAAGGCAGAGATGCAGAACTCATTGCAGTAGTAGAATATTTCTGAATAAATTGATTTTTGACTGGAAAACATATAAATAGGGAAAACAGTATACTATTAAGATATAATACACTGAATGAGCTTGCCTTATAATGAAATATGAATATTTTTATAGCTAATCACAGGCACTGACAGTAAATATGACCTTACGTGGAGTGTATTACCTTTGTCATTGTCTTCTGTAACTTCTCTTTAATTGTGAGAATAGGGTGTCCTCTTGCTGTGATTCACTAATTCTCGTAAATGGTTGCTGTTTGTCTCCTTCACTGCTGTGTTGCTCAGCCATTCCTTATTACGGTCTTATTTCTTTGCTCTCCTTTCATTCTTTTATTTCCTTATGCGTCTTTCTTCATAGACCAGTATCAATTCTTATAATTGCAAAATCTTCCGATATTAATTCCGTGATTTTGCCCAGCAGCAAATACTCTTTTCAACAGTGTTTTAGTAGACCGTCATCAGTCGTTGTCTGATTAACAGTTTAAGTATTTAGTAAGAGCATCATATTGTGATTCATGCCTTTCTTGAGATCAAAATAACATGGCAATTCTCTAAGCTGAAGCAGCATGCCTATCTGAAGACCCACTACATTATTTTTAAATGCTGGTATCCAGCCATATTTGCACAGCATGGACACTGTTAATGAAGTGTGACAAGCACACCCAAATGATCAGAATTTAGCCAGCCTTAATGTGCAATAATCATTGTTTAATTTTTTTCTGTTACTGTTTAGTTCCAAAATACATATTGGAATATGTAATGTAGCAACAGTCTTATCTCTCAGAAGCTCAAATAAAATAGATTTGGTCTTTTTCCTTGAGCCTGTGTAAATACTGAGTAGCCCAGATGCAGTTGCTCACATCCTCCACACACAGACTTGGAGGAGCCCTGGAATATGAATGTTGTTTCGCTCTGTGGGATTTGGCAAATCAAGGCAATTTAGAGACCACAGTAATTTTCTTTTTAGATTCTATTAGTAATGAAGATCCCCATATCAATAGCTATTTTTTGCAGGCATATTGTGTATGTACTGAAAGTGAGGTTATTGCATCCTCTCCCTGTGTCATTCCTTTAGTAACGATGGGGCAAGATGTTGAGCTAATCTTCATCATCTAGGTTGAAGACCTTCAATGAGCAACCACCAAGCTCTTCTTAGATTCCAAATACTTGTGAGCCAAAAATAGGCCACACCAGAATTATTTATTGCTTCTTCCAGGATTTAACTACGCCCTGCTTGGTCACTGATCAGGACATCCCTCTAGTTTTAGAGCCAGCAGGAGATCCAAAGAGCAAGGTAATTTTCACTTTGGCTACAACAAAGACTGAGAATTTTCAAATCAGCTGCTCCTTCCCTAGGACAGAAAGCACAACCAGTCCTGGTGTGGCCATCCTTCTCCTTTTCCTGGAGAAGCCTTTTCTTGAAATCGTAGTTTAAGGTCTTCCCCTTTAAACTTCGCCCTTTCCAAAGTTCCTTTCCGAATCATTCCCTTGCAAGTTTTCCATTCATGCATTTGCAGTCTGCTTGTGTGCACATAGTCAGACCTGATTAATCCAAATTGGTCCAAATCATCAATTTTCATCTGACTTTATGAAAACTTAAAACAGATATGCAAGAGTGAAATAACATTGAACTTAAGTTACTGTTAAGATGTTAGAGATAACCAGACATATGGCTGGCTATACCAAGCACAGTTTAACCAAGTCTGAGGAAATACCTTTTGACACTTGTTCTGGCTTTGCTGTGCTGATTAATAACCCAAATTGAAATTAGAGCTTTTAAAGCCACTTATTTTAGAAACATACTAAAATGAGTTTGAAGGGTTTTGTTTTTTGTCTCTCAGCATCTCATTATTTAACTGAATGAAGAATATTTTTCCACTCCTGTTGCAAGGAGAATTCCTTATTGTTTTCTGGTTTGAATAGGCAATTAAAATTCCTCAGAAATGGGTAAGATTTCTATGGCTCTACATAGCCTGTAAATATGCTAAATTTTACAATAACAAATATTTTTCCTTAGAGATGCATATCTGAAAATTAAGAATTGACAATCATAGTTAAGATCTCCTATTTGATATAACAACTGCTATTTTGTATATCTATTTTTAGTTACTTCTGCTTTTCTAACATATTTACCTTACTGGACTCCCTTTGTGTGTCTTGAACTCTTCCATAAAATTCCTTTACCGATTACCTGTTGAATGCCTATCTTACTGTGTTGGGTTCATTCTACTATACTGGTTTAGACTGATACTTGATTGATGTCAGGGAGTGTTTGGCATCCCCTTACTGTAAGTAATCCTTGTAATCTGTGCACCCCGTTGACAGTTCCTACTGTGCTCTGCATTGGCATGAGATTCTTTACTGTATGTTAGAAAGGCAGATTTAAAAAAAAAAAAAAAAAAAAAAAGGAAAAACCTGAGCAGACCTTTAAATGGGGGAGGAAGGGGAAACTGAGAACCTGAAAAAAAAAATGAGGAGGTGGAAGTTGGGAGGAAAATACAGGCCATGGCATGTGAACTGGAAAAGGAATTGCTTATACATCTTCTTGCTTGGTTCCAGTTTCCTCCAATTCCTCTTTCATTTTCAGAATTAAGTCTTTATTTACATTTTCTAGGGAAGAGTGCATTCCCTCCTTTTTCTCCATTCAGTAGTTTATTCTTCTCCTGTTCTGTTATCCTCTCCAGAGCACTACTTTCCAACCTTCACACCACTCTGTTTTAGCTCCTTCCCCTCCTGGTTCTTTGCATCTGGTTCCCTGTACACAGGCACGACTGTGTTTGTTTTGCCTTTGCATTGTGTTGAAGTTCACTGACCACTTATGCATGACAGTTATTTATAACAGTGTTGCATTGATTTTATTTTAAAATGTCGAAGAAAACACTCAGATCTCAGCAAGCTTGGTAAGGTTCATAAAAATGGTGAACTGACTATTTACTATTTTTTGTGCCTCTTCAGAGATTTAAGCTCTTAAAACAACTGTTTAGGGAGAGCATAAAAAACTGCTTTCATTTTTAAAAGATGGTTATTGCTAGTATAATTTCAAAAACTCTTAAAAAAAACCCTTATTAAGTGACCGTTATTCCTGCTTAAGCAAAGCATACCTACAAGTAGAACCTCCTAAAGAGGTCTGCCAAACTAGGAAATGTTCTTGAATATAGTGAAATTAGTGAAATAGTGCTTGTTTGGATGACTAGATCACATGGCCTACACCAAATATTATTTTGTTTCTCATATCTATTCTAAAATTTCATCACTAGACTAATTCCTTCATGTTGTATTTTGGATTTTAAGTGTTTAAAATTATATAGATACATTAACTGCTTTAAAATTGCGGGTTTGGCCATTCTCACTAGCTTTAGAACTTCTTTATCAATGTAATGTAATGCGATGTAAAATACCTACATGTCTTAGGCTGTAATATGTGTAACCTTACCTCATTTGTTCTTAGCTGAAGCACTTGTTCTTAATCAACTGAGGTAATACAAGCGAATATTCTGTTACTGGAAAGATTATATTTTGTAAAATCCATCCAGTAGAGAACTTTTTTACTTATTTTGCAAGTTTTTAATTAAACTTATTCTTATATCCTTTTTAGTTACACTAAAGCAAAAGAGCCAAGGTATAACTATATGCTAGTAGTTGACAAAGCAAATTCTTTTGCACACTTTTGGTGGATATTTGCGACCTAGCATGTACTAGAGTACTTCATTCCCTCTAGTGACATAAATTGGTGTTCTCTAAGCAAAGTTATTTTAAAATGAGGGCTAAAAAATTGAAAGGTATTTACTTTAGTGAGGAACGTAAGGATCATTTTATAGAATCATAGAATCACAGAATGCTTAAGGTTGGAAGGGACCTCTAGAGATCATCTAGTCCAACCCCCCTGCACACGCAGGGTCACCTAGAGCACATGGCACAGGACTGCATCCAAGCGGGTTTTGAAGATCTCCAGAGAAGGAGACTCCACAACCTCTCTGGGCAGCCTGTTCCAGTGCTCTGTCACCCTCACTGTTAAAAATTTTTTTCATTAAGTTCCTGTGGAACTTTTGGTGCTTCAGTTTGTGGCCATTACCTCTAGTTCTGTCGGCGGCCACCAGGGAAAAGAGGCCAGCACCATCCTCCTCACTCCCTCCCTTGAGGTACTTATAGACACTGATTAGATCCCCTCTCAGCCTTCTCTTCTCCAGGCTGAACAGGCCCAGCTCTCTCAGCCTCTCCTCATAGGGCAGATGTTCCAGGCCCCTGATCATCCTTGTGGCCCTGCGCTGGACTCTCTCCAGCAGCTCCACATCCCTCTTGTACTGTGGAGCCCAGAACTGGACACAATACTCCAGATGAGGCCTCACCAGGGCTGAGTATGAGGGGGCAGGATCACCTCCCTCGACCTGCTGGAGACGCTCTTCTTAATGCACCCCAGGAGCAGAAATATGCACCCCAGGATGCACCCCCCCCCCCCCTTTTTTTTTTTTTTTTTTTAAGAGTAGTGGTCCCTTATTGTCCCTTATTGTTGGAGGTGTTTTGTAGTTTATATTGCTATTTTTTAAACTGTAATATAAAGTACTTCACATTTTTCATTAAGTATGTTTCAGTCATAAAAAAGTAAAGTACTGATTAGCAGAATGAGCTTTTAATTAATAGATGAGTTACGAATAGCTACTATTCCTCCATAAGTCTTCTGTGTCTCAGCTTCATTCACAAGTAAACAGTAGTTAAAAATGTTGATTAGTATTCAAGCTAAGCTATTTTTTAAAAATCATCATAATATTAAGGACTAATGTTCAATAAAAATGCAGTCTACAAAAGAAATAGTTATTGGAAAAGCAATATTACTTTTTTATATAAAAGCAGATATTACACATAAAAGCCCATTACACTGTAAAAAGGGAACAGAAGTATACATAGCAATAATAGTTAATTGATGTAACATATATTTCTTATTACTACACTGATGCACTGATGCTAAAAAAAAAAAAAAAAGAGAGAATAAGTAAAAACAACAGACACTAACCTGAACTAGCATGGGAGTGTGAAAGAAGTCACTGGTATTCTTGTGCTCTTAGTCCAATTTCTTTTCCCTGTCTTTTGCAGATCAGCCTGATATAATTTACCTGTAGTTATCCAGGATATGAGATTTCATAAGGAAAAAAAAAACTTTTTTTTGTTACTTGGTTATTTGTTTGCTTTTTGCTAAAATTTTTTTAAAATGTCAGTTTTTTAATAACTAATTTTTCAATGCATGTTTCTTGTCCAGCTGCTAAGGAAAAGGCATATAGGAAATGATATAGTTACCATTGTCTTCCAAGAGCCAGGAGCACTTCCTTTTACTCCAAAAAATATTCGTTCCCACTTTCAACATGTATTTGTCATAGTCAAAGTGCATAATCCTTGCACTGAAAATGTGTGCTATAGGTGAGTAGAGCCTTATAACTATTTAAATTTGCTATTAACTCTACAGTGAAATTGTCTGTTCCAACAGTTTTGTATTTCCTAGAGATGTGTGTACAATTTTAGAATTTCTGCTTTATTTTCTGTAAATCTGAAACTCATGTGAATACCTTGCACACATTTGGAATTATGGACATAATTGATAGACTCAAGTATGTGCAAACCTCCGTCTTGCTGATGTATAGGCACAAAAGGGGGCAATAACAGTGTGAAAATAAAACCTACTGATGCAACAATAGTAGCTAATTTAGAATTTGTATTGCATGCTTCTTTTTTTTTCCACAGAATGCAAGACAATTTAAAAGAAAATATTTTAGAAGGCTATTAAAGTATATATAAATCTCTCACTTGACTATATGACACTAAGAAAAGTCACTTCTTTTAAGCGCTTGAGTTGGGGCTTTTGGGAGCACAAAAGCATCTCAAATTCTTAGTTCACTTTTTAATTCTCACAGTTAAGTTAAGGCATCGTGAGTTCTAGGAAGACAAACTGGATGGAAAAGTAATTCTGAACCAGTTGGGAATTATCCAAATAATAATCAGGGTCTTAAGAGTAGTATTTCCAGTACTTGCTGGATTTATGCTTTCTTTAAGAACCTGTGTTTGTTTAAGTAACTATAACAGTGTTTATTTTAATACATTGCATATTTCATAAGTTACATTTTTCTTTTTACGTAGTGATAGCTGTCTGTAAGCCCAAGTGTGACTGTACTTCAGTCAAGTTATTAGTGGTTGTACATAGTTTCAGCTGTATTTGGAAATTATTTTTAATTTGAAATATGTTATGTGTCATAATGTATGTATGTATATGTTGTGTGTGAAATATGTTATCAATTGTAGCTGCAACTGTGTATCAAATATTTCTACTTCCTCAACATCCTATTGTGAACTGTCCAGAAATTTTTGAAATTCCATCGTTTTAACTGCAGGCCTTCTGAAAGGCCATAACTTAGAGAAGGCAACTTAAACTGCTATCTGTACTAGTGACTATTACAGATGTGTGTTTTACACTGGTATTCTTGCCTCTGTTTTCATGCTTCACTCTTGCAACCTGTCCGAGAATTGAAATCAGTTTTATTTCTGTGTATCAATACAGTATCTTACAAAGGTTTTTTTGCATATTTTATCAAAAGGAACAAGACACTGGCCCCCTAAAAAATAATCTTTGATTTTTTTTAGCCTCACTAAGACACATTTACAGTGTCTTATTACATATTTAAAACAAAAAAGCCCATTCTAAAGCAGAACCATCCCTTCTATTTTCGTTGGTATGTGAAAGAGAATATATTTAATAGGTTTCCTAAATGTTTCTCCCAACCTAACTATTGAAATTTTGTCTATCCAAAACGCCTAAAAATTGATACATCAATGCTTAACTCATCTGTATAAATAGACTGTGTAGATCAGTCCTGATTATCTAAATGCCTTTTCTTTTTTACCTAAATATCCATTTTATTGTCTCTTTTTATTCCCAGTGTTGGTGTTTCAAGATCAAAAGACGTACCTCCATTTGGTCCACCCATTCCCAAAGGAGTAACTTTCCCCAAATCAGCAGTCTTTAGGGACTTTCTTTTAGCCAAAGTCATTAATGCTGAGAATGCAGCACATAAGTCAGAAAAATTTCGAGCCATGGCCACAAGGACACGTCAAGAATACTTGAAAGATCTGGCAGAGAATTTTGTTACTACGGCTACAGTGGATACTTCAGCAAAGTTTAGCTTTATTACTTTAGGGGCAAAAAAAAAAGAAAAAGTGAAGCCAAGGAAAGATGCACATTTATTCAGTGTTGGAGCAATTATGTGGAATGTGATTGCACGAGATTTTGGCCAGTCTGCTGACATTGAATGTCTCCTTGGAATCTCCAATGAATTTATCATGTTGATTGAAAAAGAATCAAAAAATGTTGTGTTTAACTGCTCCTGCAGAGATGTTATTGGATGGACATCTGGGTTAATGAGCATCAAAGTATTTTATGAGAGAGGAGAATGTATTCTTCTGTCTGCGGCAGATAATTGTACTGAAGACATCAGAGAAATTGTTCAAAGACTTGAAGTAAGTACTATTTCTAAATCGGAGTGCCAACATTTTTATCAACGGTTACTTGTCTGCATTCCCTTTGAGATATAATTAAAAATGCCTTTTGTTTATACTTGAATACCATTCTCAATCTTCAGAGAATTTTACAGACAATAATCTTCACAACAGGATAAGTGAGATAAGTGTTATCAGATGATAACACTTGATAATTTATGAGATAAGTGTTAGCAATTCATTTTGAGGGACAGTAAATCTGATGCCAGTAGTTTGATAGACTTGTTCAAGGCTATGCATAGTTTTAATGTTGAAATTGGCATTGAAAGGCTAAGCTCTTCCCTTGCTGTTGTCTCTTCTTATATGACACCTTTATAGGCAGAAATGTACTCTTAGTTAAAGTTACAGTTAAAAAAAATACAAAATTGTGGTGTTACTGTAAAATACATTCATTTTGCCTTTTATAATAGCCTATGTGAACTCTAGCAGCAAATTTACATAAGTGGTGCTTCTGATTTGCTTCTCTATGCTAAAGAAATGTAGGAAGTGAAGGCAAGTAGACCAATTAATTCCAGTTTTTGCAACTGACTGGATAAAGGTTTTCAGGCACTTGATGACCCTGTTAGCAAAACTGTCCTGTAACTGCGCCAGTGAGTACAAATGAACTGACAGGAGCTGCAAGGTAAAAAGACTGATGTATCTTCATTTGGTTATACTTTTTACTTTGGCCTTAAGTGCTCTTAGTAGTGTCAGTTTTGTTTGTCTTAGAAAGTTTTCTACTGAAAATAAATCCCTATGCTTGCTGTTTTCACACTGAATGAGCTGGATTGCAGGACCAAAGCTAATGGTTTAGAGCTTTTATAGTTCTGCATTCATATTTAGCATTGCACAATAAAAATGCTTTAAATAATCACCTTTTTCAACCAAAGGGCATTTAATCTTTCAATAGACTTTCAGTGTTTCAATAAAGGGGTCTTTTGGACCCCTTTTGTCACTGCTACATTATGCTTTTCATTAGGTCTTCTCTTTCCTTATTGTTCTTCTGAAGAACAGTATATGCTATAAAGGTATTACTAAATTAAAAATATATGTTGCTTAAAGCTGATAAGTTTCAAAGCTTTAGTGAAAACTGGTGTCATCAGTGGTGACTACTTTGCTGTTCACTTTCGCTATCACTTCTTCTGTCTTACAAAACGTGTAAAAATATTTAAATGTTACAATTACTTCAAATGTCTAAATTGCTGAGGATAGATCTTTATAGTTCATCTATAGTTCATCTACAGTTCATCTGTTAGAAAAATTAAAGTGGTTATCTACAAAAAGGTAATTTTGAGCCAGTTTCACTCTTTGATTCTGATTTGGTCTCCTACTTTATTCGCAGTAACTGTCTGCTACAGTACAGTATTATTTAAGCTTTAAAAATTTAGCATCAGTTATTACTAATGTTACCAAATATTTATTCTCATGAACCCTGATCACCTCCTTTTTCACCCCTAGCATCCAACTTTCTCATTACTTCACAGGACTATCTGTCATGCGTATTTAGCAACTTTGTTCTTTCCTTTTTTTTTGGCTCAGATTTTTCTGTCTTTCCTCTGCTTCTCCCTCTCTTTTGTAAGCTGAATAGCAATATTTAGTTATTTTGTGATGCTGAATACTTTCTAAGCAGTCCTTATGTACACTTAGACACAGAAGCTGAGGGGTGACCCTTTAGAAACACTAGAAGTTATGTAAAACTCCATTTCAGTGCTGCAGATGTATACTTTAAAACCCTTTTAACTGGCGCAGTACAGCAAAGATCAACAAACATATGTGTTAGCAGAAGCTGAAGATGAATACTCGAACTGTGATGTGACACCAAACTTCAGTGACCAGATTAACCCTTCGCAGTCACTAGTAAAATAATTTGTTAGAGAACTAACAGAGAGAAAGAATTAAGAAAAAATAAAATAAAATAAAATATTTACTAATTGATATCTTGGAGGAGATAATTATGTTTTGTTCTCTGGCTTTAAATTCTGCTGATAAATAGGGAAGACTTTCTGAGTATCTAGATGAAGAAAAGTTATGAAAAGCTGCAGAGGAGCTTATTGTGATTGTCTTTTGAACCAAAAGAATCAGTAGAAAAAAACAGCTGGGATTTGTCAAGTTAAGAGTCAAATCTGTGTTGTGGGGGAGAATATCTAATAATACTGAATAGAGAGAGAAAAGGAAAAGCAAACATTAGACAAACTAGGTTGGCTCTGTGTTTTACTGTGAAGACAGTAAAAGCAGTGGATCTTGCATTAGGATCACAGAGATTGGCAGGGTGATTTAAGACAGAATACAGACTCTGAATGGATCTTTGGACATCAGTCTCCAATTAGATAACAGTTCATTAGAAGACAGATTCATTCTTTCTGAACATGGATAGAAAAGTTTGAAATAGAATATTCTATTGAGAAAGGTTCTCGATCGGAAGTGCTTCTAGAGAGTAGATTAGATTCAATGTCTGGAAGAGTTTACGATTGCAATTCCCATGGTTACAATCAACAATGTAATATTTCACTCTTAGTTGTTAGCAGCATTAGGGACATAGCTGACTGAAATAAGTAGGAAAATTTACCTGTTGGGGCCACTGATGATAGACTTTTAAGAATCACCAGCAGTACTGCACTATTAGTTGGAGCATGCAGACAAGGGTGTATATTATTATAGCATGACCATTACATGAGCTGAGACAAACTGCAAGTTTCTCGCCGTTCTGGCCTGTGCTGTCCCAAAACACAATCCCCAAAGAGGACAATCTTTAACATTGTTTTTTGGCTGGTACAGATAACCTAATCTTCACAGGGTAAGTCACTGTCTACCACTCTTTCCATTTTAGCCTGTGAAATGAATCCCAGTAACTGCAACATTCTTGACATCAGTTAGTATTTCCCAGGCAAAAAAAAAAAAAAAAAAAAAATCTAATCTGACCGATACTTCAAATGTGACACAATCTTTAATGGGAACCTCACTATAAATCAAGTGGCACACCTTCTGGAATCTTCTTACTGCAAGACAAAAATATTTCAGAACTAACCAAGATCAAATCTCTTATTAAATAAATAAATAGCCACCATCTCAAGAGAGGAGATTCTGCCCCCTCTACTGAACTCTGGTGAGGCCACACCTGGAGTACTGTGTGCAGGTCTGGGCTCCCCAGTGCAAGAAGGACATTGAGCTTCTAGAGAGGATCCAGTGGAGAGAGACAAAGATGATTAAGGGACTGGAGCATCCAACTTTTGAGGAAAGGCTAAGTGAGTTGGGCCTGTTTAGTCTGGAGAAGAGAAGGCTGAGAGGAGATCTGATCAATATGTTCAAGTACCTGAGAGGTGATTGTAGGGAGGATGGGTCCAAGCTCTTCTTGGTGGTGGCCAGTGACAGGACAAGGGGTAATGGGTGTTAGTTGAAACACAGGAAGTTCCACCTCTGTGTGGGAAAGAACTTCTTTCCTGTGAGGGTGACAGAGCCCCGGAACAGGCTGCCCAGAGAAGTTGTGGAGGCTCCTTCTCTGGAGATCTTCCAAACCTGCCTGGATGCCACTCTGTGCCACGTGCTCTAGGTGTCTCTGCTGGAGCAGGGGGGTTGGACTAGATGATCTCTAGAGGTTCCTTCCAACCTCAACCATTCTGTGATTCTGTGATTCTGTGACAGTACACTTAAAAAAAAAAAAAAAAAAAAAAAAAAAAAAAAAAACTTCAACTTAAAATCACTGATATTAGTGGCATGCAGAAAAGTCATCTCTTAGATTGTGCACCACCACATATTCAGGAAAATAAGCCCCCCCAAAATCAAAAAGAACTATTTTGGAGTGGAGCAATACTGTTTCATGTGGCATTGCTTGAGGTCTCCTGCAATTCTTTTTACTTGCTTTGGAAGGAGCTGAATCTATGGCAGGATGTTTATATTCCTTCTCTTTTAATTTTTGAATATTTAACAAACTTGAAGAAGTTTTGAAAGCTTTAGGTTGCGGCAATCTGTACACTTTGTCTAGTATACTTTATCCTTGGCAATATCCCATAATTGGTACATAACAAAGAGGTGTTTGCTCAGAAGATTTTTTGTGTACTTTAGTGAAGATAAAATTCTCTCTCTCAGCTAGACTCCTGACTCTCAGTTTAAAATGGAAAGCTTCTAAAACAAAGCAGTAACTTAGAGCTGAATACTGACAGAGGATGTTGTAGCTGTTTTTGGAAAGAAGGACCCAGAGCGCTACTTGTAATCAAAAACTAAAGAGCATATATTGGATATCTCAGTTATGACTTTCATATTTCAACTTTGAAGCCCATATTTTCAAAAGTAACTGAAGGCTTTAGGAATTCAACTTGCCATGGTTTAAATATCCTGAATTTGCCAAGCAGTGATTCTCAGAATATCAGTCTCTTGCAAGCTGTCTAAATACTTCAGAACTCAGTGAAGATTAGCCCTTAATAAATGAGGAGTAACTGGATTTCATTGCGATGAGTTTACTGCAGGTTAAAAGCATGAGCATGGATCAGCTCACTCAGATCAGCAAACATACAATAACTTACTGTCCTGAGGCACTTCATTCTCATATGTCTAGTTTCTCTCTCTTTTTTTTTTTTTTTTCTGCTGGATGACAGATACCATATGGAAGATATTCTGTAAATGCAGTAGTACTGCTTTAAAACTTAATAAGACTGTAACTTACTGCCTTACTGCTGTTACATATAGAGTAACAGTGACTTTTGGCTGGCCAGGTTACAGCCGTTAAGTTATATAAACACTCCAAAGCTTTTCCAGACAGCCGCTGGTTTTGAGAAGGGAGGAGAAATTAGACCTCCTACCCCTGACACCAGAACAGACCTTGACTACGAAGGGTTGTCCAAATAGGAAGTGCAGGGAGGAAACTGCTGAGGTCATTTGCGGCTTAGTCCGCACTGCAGGGTCACTTCCCTGTGAGTGGTGGGGACCTGCTTACACCATGGTCGCTGCTGCTGTGCAACCCAGTGCAGCCTCAGCCTGCGTAACAGCCCTGTGGGAAGCACAAGACTCTTCCGAAAATGGGCTCCTGTATTAAACTCCAGCTTTAAAACAACCTTGGGCAAGACCTGTCCTATGCAGCTGATGAAATGGGGACACTAGTTTCCTAAATTAAGCACTTCAAATTATATGACTAAAGTTGGGTTATACAGGTGCCTTTGTAATGCATGCCAAAAGCAACCGTAAGCAGCATTAGTAAGTGTGGAATAAGGTGTGCTGCAGAACTCTTTTTAATGCAGTGTAAACTTAGGATACCAGGTCAAGTGATCTTCTTAACAGTTTTATCCTTAAAGGCCAGATCTGTGTCCTGCAGAATTGTTGTAAGCAGTTTGTGATATTTGAATGCTATGTATTATGAACAATGTTTTTTGATAATGCAATTGCTAAGTTTTAGTTTTAAGTGTAATAATGGAGGTAAAATAGGTACCAATTTTGTGACATTGTCTGAAGGGAATGTTAGTCTTAGACTCGTCAACTTAGTTTGTAATGAGGACTAGTATTTGCTCTTCTGAGAGGTGAAAGACTGGTGCAGTACCCCAGCGCATACAAAGTCTTGTGATCATGCTTTACTGGGCAAAACTGTTGAGAAATTGTTAAAACATAAATATAAGCCTGTTTAGTAAATTCTGAATTTGAAGGTTTTGGAATTTGAAGATTCTGTATGATGACAGAATTACTTCAAATTGAGTATGAAAAACCTCAGTTTTCTGGTTCTAAATTTCCTAATCGCATGAGCAATCTCAATGTGTGGAGATGGCACTAGTTAGGAATCAGATTGCAAGGCAAAATAAATCCATATGATCTTCATTGCTAAGGGCTGGAGAAAGAAAAGCTGCTGGAACTGAAGCTTTTCATTCAGTGGAGCTTACTTTATCATCAAATTTAATGCTGCTAAATCCTGAAGAAAAACTGCCTGCACACCTGCAGTCAGAACCCAGCAAGAGTGCAGTAGCTGGCGGGATTGCATTTTGTTTTGTTTTGTGTTTTAAGGCTGAAGTAACTGTTAAGATTTCAATATGATATAAACAGTTTTGTGTTGAGGGAGTAGAGATGGGGGGGAATTTGACACAGGACAGCTGTTTGCTCCAGGGATGACAGATTTTAGGACTGTGTTTTGTTCATTTTGTTTTACACAGGAACTGTTGTTCCACCAAAAACGTCAAAAATAATTGTTAGCCTTATTACACTGGGGATACTTAACATCAAGCCATTCGTGGCTTTATAGTGTTTGATAATTGATCTGTTTGTGTGTTGAAAGAAATGAGTGTCCCGACAGTAGCTTATCAATCTGATATTTCTTTAGATAGTGACCAGAGGATGTGAAACCACGGAAATGACCCTTCGGAGGAATGGCTTGGGCCAGCTTGGATTCCACGTGAACTTTGAAGGGATAGTGGCAGACGTGGAGCCCTTTGGTTTTGCGTGGAAGGCAGGCTTAAGGCAAGGGAGCCGCCTGGTCGAGATCTGTAAAGTGGCCGTGGCGACTCTGACTCATGAGCAAATGATTGACCTTTTACGCACGTCAGTCACAGTCAAGGTGGTGATAATTCAGCCACACGAGGATGGAGCACCCAGAAGGTAAGGAGTAGCACCCCTTCATGTGACATTTTATTTTATTTTTACTTTGCTGCTGCTTTGCCTGTGACTTTTGTTATTAGAGGCTCTCAAGGAATGAATATTGTGTCTTGTATTTGGTGATACTAGTATTTTGACTGTTAAAGCAGTTTTTCCCTACAAAAACCATATGGCTTTGAACTAGAAGATAAAATGGGATCTTCGTAGAAATTTAGTAAGAACCTTAGTTTTGTGGAGTTTGGAAGGGTTGAAAGAAATGAGCTTCAACCACTATAAAACCTGTTGTGATTTCTTTTCTGTGACAGGATTTTTACTTTATTATATCTTAATACTAATTTTGCAAATAAGGTATCCTTGTCTGAAAAATACGTATTTACTTTCTGTGAGGTTTCTTTGACTCTTAAGTATTGAAATTGAACTTTTATATTTCTTATATGAAATTTTAACAAAGCAACTGGTGAAACGTTGGATTCAGATTATCTATGGTGTATCAGGCCTTGTAATTCTCCTCATTTTCTATCAAAATATAATTTATTAATATTAAATGTTGAATCACATCAATGAAATCCTTAGTTGAAGCTAAGAAGTCTTGCTGAAATAAATGAGTGCACGCACGCAGGAGAACAGTATAATAAAGTCGATTAGAATGACGGTACTATTGTTTTCGGGGATGAAATGCAATGTTCTCCTGCCAGTATTCCTTTATTTTTTATGGTCACCAAAAGATTGATTTTTGTTCTTTCCATTTTAATACTATTGTGGTAGATAAAAGAGGTGGTAGCATTTAAAACTTCATAACAGTCTGACTTTATTTCTCCCATACTTTATGTAGACATTGTTAATTTGGTTCATTCTGAATGAGAACTGTACCAGGGTAAACTGAATTACTCATCTGCCTGCTTTTAGAAGGCCTTTTTAAACTCTCTTGTTGATTTTTAATTTAACAGAAAAAGCATTAGTGTGTTGCTCTTGGCAAGACAACAAGCCATAAAATTTTACATAGCATGCAGCACTATGAAGTTAGTGCCAGTATACATGAATACTGGTGTGCTTCTATTTAATTGGTGGCAATTCTCCAAGTAGTCATTGGCCTGATGAACGACACAGAAGTGCCCTTTCCTGCCTCAACCTGCATGTTGAAGCATTGGGTTCCTTTTTGAAGAAAATGCCTGTGAATGTAGAATACTACCGTTTTGCTTAGTTGGAGAGAATTAGCAATTAAGCCTGTCTTTGCTTAGCTTTGCTCTTCTCACCATCTGCTTCTGGGTATGAATTTCCACTGGCTTGTTTAGTATACATCTCCAGGCTGTTTACTGTCTATGAGCCTAATGAGCTGATCCTATTATATCAAAGGTAAAACGTGTATTTTATAGTCTCTGATAGAAAAATACATACTGTATGAACATTTTTTTAAATCTTGACACATTTTTAGAAATGAAATGTTAAAATCCCAAATCCATATAAGATGCATAAGTTTTTTTTAATTAAACCTCTGTGTATAAATTCTATCTCATCTTATTTTTTTCCACATCTATGCTTAGGTTTAGTCTCTTGCGTTACTGAACTTCTAATTTTCACCACATTGTTCACAAATTGAATTCATTAACATTTATCAAAGCTGTTTGAAATTTTATATATATATATATATATATATTTATATATATATATATATATATATATATTTATATTTATAAATTAAAGGTTTAATATTGAGCCACTCTGATTTAGCTGGTGGTCACATTATACCTTAAAGTAGCTGTGTAAACCTTTGCAGAGGATTCTTTTCTCCTGAAAAGTTAATTCATCATCTTTTTTCTATTTGTGTTCACCAATGTTACTAGTGTTCACAGAGACACAGAATGGAGATGGGAAGGGGTCTCTGCCAGGTAGTTAGTCCAATCCTCCTGCTCAAGCACGGTCAGTCAGAGCAGGTTGCCCAGGCCCTCGTCCAGGTGGCTTCTGAGTGTATCCAAGGATGGAGGCCCTGCAGCCTTCTGGGCTACCTGTTCAGTTAAGGCAGGTGTGCCTGCTCAACAGGAGAGATTTTTTTTTTTTCGCTGTCAAGTAGCTCTAGTAAATATTAAAAACAACAACAGAAAACAAACAAAAAAAGGACATTTTTCTTTTGAAGTCAGGGGTACAGTCAAATCCTTGAGGTCTGCAGGCTTCACCGGTATGTCCCAAGAATTCTTGTTTTCATTCGCAGGTGGCTTTAGAGCTTTACTTCTAAGATACAATACTTCATTCTATCTGGCAGGTGTAGAGGAGTGTGTTTTGGGGGCTGAAGTAAGCATCTTGAAAGTTTGACTTGTCTTGTTCTTCTGATGATGGGAAATTTGTTTCCTCTGTGTTTAAATTTTATTCTTCATGATAAATATTGGTGATTATTATAAATTTTCTGTTAGTGTATAATTACTTTAAATGCCAAAATCTGGGATTTCAAGTTTAGTCACTAGCTTATGTTCATCTTTTTGTTATCAGTGAGTAGATACTGATTTACATCAGTTCTTACATTTTTACAAGAATCAATGGAATTAAAAAAAAATGGCACTCATACGTATTCTTATCCCCCTCTAAATGCAAGCTTCATGGATTATTCCCATTTATAATTTTATTAACGCCTCTCTTCTAATTAATGAGGTAATAAATAGGTTTCCACTACTGGAAGAAGTAGTTGCTGCTCAACTGAGTTTTAGGAAAACAGACCAATATGGACTTCCTCTTTGGGTTGTTTATTAACTGTGGTTCCTTGCTGAGATTAAATTCTGAAGTGAGTTTGCACAGATGGGATATGAGTGCCATTAAGTGTCTTGGGAATTATACCCTTCAAATGGAAATGATTTTCAAGTATTCAAGGGTGTTTCCAAAACAGTCTAAGTCCCTTGAAAAAATATCAGCTGAAGTGGAGATGTTTGATCAAGTTCTTAACTTGATTTTTTTTATGATGGCTTACCCACAGTATCTTCAGTCCTTTACCTCTTTATGTAAAAAGATATATATGTAAGTGTGCATGCACTAAAATATTAGCAATGAACTATTAACAATAAATTTATTTTATGTTCCCAACTACATGTTATTAGTTTATTGCAGTGCAAAAATAAATTACTTTAGATGTTGAACACACAGATTAGTGTTACAGAGAGATTAGGAAATACTGTATGCAATATATCAAAATTTGCTCAATAAATGTGTTCCAATATTTAGTGCAGATCCTTCTATGTTCAGTCTTGATAGCGGTGTATGCAAAAGCAATCATAGGATAAGGCCTCCTGGATTTCATTGCTGTCTTGTAAAATTAATGAACAAAGCTCCTGCTGTTGTCAGTTTGCTCCAACAATTAAGTAATGGTGCACAAACTGAGAAGTTGTAATTATTTTTATGACACCAGGCTGATATTTAAATAGAAAAAAGAAATTGCTTTCTTAAAACATAAAGTTCCTCAATTAGAGTGCAATATTCAGATGAACATGCTGGTCAGATAGCCAGTTCTGCATAAGTATGCTTGTGTCATATTTGTTACTACATTAAGGCTTTCCCTGAAATTTTTCACTTGTTCTTCTGATGTTTTTACTGTTACCTTGTATTGTAGAGTGTAAACTGGATTTATACACATTTTAACAGGAAATTAATGGCATTACTTAACAATTTGCTTTTGCTGCTATTGTTCCAGTAATGCTCAAAGACTATATAGAGCACCTGTAGTTAACTCTTCATTTTGTACTCTCAAGTACAGCATCCTATAAAGATCTAAAAAACTCAATAAACTTTATTTTGTTTCTTCAAAATTCACATTCACTTAAATAAGAGACCTTGATCTCTATAAAGATTTATTATGTTCATATATTTATGTGTGATTATAAGAGATACCGCTGGCTCGTATCAATGGAGAGAGTCTTCTGCCATAAATTTTCAGAGTGAGTTATGGCAAATTTGTGATATATCAGAGGATTCAACATTGCTAAATCCTTTCAAAAGGCTTTGGAGACTCTGTACTTCACCTTGTTTTCATAGTCGCATTTCAAATGATTGCAGCTTTCCCATTACTTTTTAAATATGTGACAATAGGTTTGGACATATAATTGGAAGATTGACGTTTATTTGTGCTTAGGCAAACAGCTATATTTTTATCAAACTAAAATCCTCTGGGAACCCCCTAAGAACTTTGTGCATTATCAAAGTGGACGCGGGTACCTGCTCGTGTTAACATTTTTGTGGCAGTAGTCTATTTTTTGGTGGAAATACCTGTTCTGAGAGAGGAGTGTTTCCAGCTTTGGCAGCCTACTGAGCTGATTGCTGCATTCAGTTAATATGCAATATCTCCTGCTCTACTTAGGGAAGTTGATTAGCAACTACAGAATCATTGTATACTCTTCAACTGGTTTACCAGGACTCTAGAAAAGATTAGTTCCATTGATGTTTTTTCTCTCCTTAAATTTAACACTTGTATTTCGGTCATTATGCATTGTCTAGAAGAGTTAATTGCCTTCTGTCTTTGAGCATAATTTCCTCCTTGATAACAGAAAAGTCCTTTAGATAGCAGTGTGAGTTGTCATGCTGTTTTCCAAAATAGGCCAGTTTTTAATACTGACTTTTAAATTTTGTGATACTCTGACTTATTTCTTCATGTATATTAGCAGGTGTTTTCTACAAAATTGCAAGCCAGACCAAGTGTATAGAGGGTTAATAAAGTGCTTTTGTGATACAGTGAGCTCTAGCCCTATTAATGCTGCCAGAGTCCCTTCAGTGTTACCTCTCTCAAGAAACATACCACCAATTCTTTTTTTTTCTTTCTTTTCTCCTTTGGAATATGTCATCTGTAGCTACCGTAAGCAAATAGTGTAGATCAGTGAGATAATTCTGTACACCAGATAACTCAAGAAACCATCTTCTTAAATCTTTTTCCCTGACCCACTTGAAGATGTGCCTCTCCCTTATAGCATTATTGCAGTTGCCCTACTGACCCTGCAAAAAACATTCTTCCAGGTGTTAAGCAGCTCTGGGAGGGCTTTTACTATGCAACATTTACATATTCTGCTGAGGTGGAGAAAGGTATTTAAAATGCCTTTAATTTAACATCAGCTATAGTGATATACAGAGAAAAGACTTGTGGTTGCTTGTTGTATTGCTTATTGTATAGATAATGACTTTTTACTGAGCAAGAGTGAATGTTTTGCATTGAAATAATAGTAGTAAGGGAGACCTTTTCAGTGCAGTACAAAATTAAAGGTGAACACCTGTGAGTGTGTTTCTGTGGCCATATCCATCTTTTAATGGCCATCTGTGATGTTTTGATGATTCAGTTGCAAGCAATTCAGTTTTGTTATTGTGGAAGCAAATCATTCATAATGAGGTATGAGATCTGCAAATTAAAACCATGTTTTCATCAGTTCATGGGAACACCAAATGCTACAGGGACTTTAACACGTGGTAGCAATTTTAACCAAAAATTAATTTTGTAAAATAAATAAATTGTGGTCAATTTGATAACTTCACCAGATCAAGCCATGTTTTTTGTATCCTTTCATTTCTAGAATTTTAAAGAGTAGGAAGCTATTTTCATAAAATTTGCTCACTATCATTGGGATCCAAATATAGGAGTGATACTGAATAGATGATAGTAGTGGATATAGCAGAAAAGACAAGGCTGTCACATAGTCATCAAGGTGGCAAACTCCTGATGATGCTACATGAAAGCTTCTAACTTTTCTCTAGAGATTAATATTTACCTTTCTAACTAGTAGGTTGGTATAATGTAGTTCTTTCAGGGAGCCTTTTACAAATCCATGCATGGAATCTTGAATTAATAGTGAAGGGTTTGGTCTGCATATTTTTGAAAATTGAATAATGTATTGTTGCAGACCACAGTGTTCCTTGCAATAACTCTTGAATAGTGTAGGCTTTTAAAGTGGCCCCTTACATTTTAAAATACAGTTTGCTATATTGTTGAGTCTATGTAACTACAACTGCTATGTAACTACTGCGAACAAAGTTATTTACTGGATAATACAGATCCTAAACTGAAGAGATTAGGAGTCTTTGTCTTTATGCTAGAAGAGTGTTTTGCTTGCAAACTATAGCGAATGAAGGACAGGAAATGCTCTAATTTCAAATGTACTCTTGAAACTTGCTCATACTTGCTTCATGAATAGCATGAATCTTTTTGAGTGAGTTTTTCAAATAGCATTGCATCTAGTATAATTGGAAAATTTGTTTTAAATCCTACACATCCTAGTAAAAATTTCAATTAAATATTAAAAAAACTCCTCTTACTGGGTTGCAGGCGTGTAGTAACTGATTCCTTTTGGTTGCAATATAGCAAGTAGCTAAAATTATGGTTTTACCTTTCTGTGCTGCAGTATAGGCTCTTTAGGCACTGCTTTGCTAACTCTTGAAAAGGGAGAGAGTGAAGTGATACTAAGAATTCAGCAGAGGAATAATTGAGATGCACAGCTGTTTAGCTTCCTGATCAAATAATGACCAACCATATAGACAGCCTTTTGTGCATTATACAGTGCACAAAAGTAATATTAACATTGCTAAGTCATCTGTGCCTTCTTTGTTCTGTTCCTTTTGTATATAAAGCTTTATGAAAGGCTTTAATTGAATAATCAATCTTATATGATTTGTCCTTTATGAGCCTTCTATGTTCACTTAACATGATGGGCCTGCTCTGGAAATGAATCAAGATTGTATTGCTAGAGGCTGTTGTCTCTTAGACCTTGGTCTCATTTGTTGCAGATTTGGAAGATGTATAGCAGATGAGGCAGGGAATCCTAAAAGAGAAGAAAGGTCTTGGGGTATAAGCGACTGAATAGTGCCCTGGAGAAGTATATTCTCTTTATGCTTCTGCAGTAGAAATGTTTGTGTGATTCCATGCAATTTTCTTAACGTGGCCATTCCACAGTATCTATTTTTCCAAGAGTTCACTATGTGTATTTTGTGATTTTCAGAAAAGTAAAACAATTTTTTACGTTTTTTTTTTTTTAAAAAAAAAAGGATAAGTGAAGTATTTCAAAGCAGTGATTGAATAAATGTGGCATTGTCTGAAAAAATAAGTCTATAGACATATCAAACTGATCTGAAACTAGTGCTATTTCTGTAGCACTGATTTCTCTGTGCATTCATTCTTTGTATGTGGAAGGAGACTGTTCATGTCTTCTTGCTTCCATAGAGAAGCTAAAGCCAGAAAATCATCCGTGCGAAATTCTCTGATACTGTGTGATAAAAGGAGCTGGGAAGAAATGAGTTTTACATGCAGCGAAAGTAGGCAGTTATCAAATAATTTCTCATGAGAAATGAGTGCAGAAAAATGCAACTGAAAATCTGACATACATCAAATGATAATGATAACTACGTATTGAGTAGCATAGCTTCAATGAATGCTGTCCTTTATGTGTGTGGCATGAGGTGTTCTTTGCTAAAAGCAAAAAGGAAAGTATAAAATTTTACTCCAGTGACAGAAAGAGGAGAAATTAAAGTTATGTGGATAATATTAATTAATTTCGACCCTTCTTACCCTTTAAGTTCTTAACCTTGCAACCTTGATGTTTCCTTGATGTACAGTTTTAGTGTGATCTTCTTTTTCATTTTTTTCTAAAAAGAAGTAAGGAAAAATAAGTAATACCAATAAATCCAGCGGTATTTCACCAGCAGAGATTAGACATGTTAAATTTTTACTGGTGAGTTTAATATTGACTTTTCTGAACACAGAAGAACTGTGAAAAATGAGGATTTTTCAGTTCTCCTTTGGAATATCCTAGTGCCCTTTCTTTAGGTTGTCTTCATCACAGCATATTCTCACCTACATTAACTTCTAATCTCCACTCTAAATGTGAATTTTGACTGAAATTCTTTCTTGGCCTTTTTTTATATGTTTAAGTACCAGCAGGATACTCAAACATACGGAGTTGTTTGGAGTGTGTTAGGAGTTAGTCCCCTAAATCTGCAGGGACTGGAGTTTAATGTTGCAGATCAACAGTTTGCCAATTCCAATGCCGCAAAAATTCAGCAGCCTGAAGCAGTGTGACTTATCTCCCTGGGCATATTCAGAAAGAGCTGCTTCTTTTGCATGAAGATCTTTTCAACAATCTTGAATAACATAGTTACCGTTTTTATAATACCTTCTCCTTCATCTGCCTACTGGAATACTTACAATAAAAAATATATTTTTAGAGGTTGGTTTAGAAGCTTCAGGGCACAATAATACACCACACAAGAATCTGTATGATTTAACTGAATTGCACATTTATGTGAAATCACTTGTGCTGAAGTATTCTCAGGATCGTAAGACTATAATCACATTATACCTGCTCTATTACAATTTCTCTAGATGTTTTGAATTTAGTCAGCAATGATGAATGTGAGTTTTCAACAAAAGCAAACTTGATTATGACTCAATTCAACCGAGAGAACTGTGAATTTTAGTTGAGACAGAGAAGCATGTTTTCACTATTTCTTACTTACACTTAATGTGGCGTATTAGAATTACTTAGGAGCTTTTTCATAGAAGTTAATTTAGTACCCACTACCTGTCAGAAACAGATAAATAACCTTACTATGTGCAAGAATATAAAGTATGTCTGCAGTGATAGTCAGCACTGATTTAAAGGGAGCCTGAAATCTCTGTTAACTACTTGCTTAGACAGTAGTCCTTAACTTAAGCACAGCCTGCCTAGGTCTGCAAATATCCCAGATGCAGACTGACCTTTTAGGGAATATTGCCAGTGCCTTCACCTGAGTCTGCCCTTTCTGGGAATGCATTAGGAACTGCGTACTGTAGGCTTCAAGCAGATGTGCGCAGTTAATTTTGAATTTGTCTCTTCTTTCCCCTTGACCATTACTCTTCTGTGCAAAGTAAGTCCTCAGTAGACAAGATGCTGGAAAGTACCCTTTGCAAATAAATAGAAATATACTTAGATGCCACTTATTGCATACACTGTGATGCAAACATATGTTGTGTTATTTTGGGAATTGTGTGATATGTTGTGTGATTTTGTGTGGTTTTGGGAAGCAAAAAAAATGTGTGTAACTTCTGATGGGAATTTTATACATTAAGAAATTATTAGTATTTATGAAATTTGAGTAAAGTGAAGGTGTTACACAAGAACTTGACATTGGTGTTTCATAGCTTCTGAATGCTTTGTTTTTATTATGTAAAATTTAAGATGCAGATTATGAAAACTATCTTCTCTTTCTGAAGAGAAATGAGAAAGCTCAATGAGAAAGCTCAAAAACCTTTGACAGCATGACAGCAAATCATTTCTTTTGAAGTGTTTCCTGCTTGATTGCCGTCTCAGTTTTGAAGCATTCAAATGGCAATGTGATGCTGTATGAACATCTTTAAGCGTCTTGAAGAAGAATACGCCTGCACTCCCCACTGTAGGAAACAAGATTTCTTTTTTGGTCCCTTCCATGAGATTTATCAGCGTTTTCCTCTGTTCTGCAGGGGTTGTTCAGAACTTTGTCGTATACCCATGGTGGAATACAAACTTGACAGTGAAGGCACCCCATGTGAGTATAAAACCCCTTTCAGAAGGAATACTACTTGGCATCGGGTGCCGACTCCCGCTGGGCAGCCTCTCTCTCGTGCCTCTCCAATCCTAGGAACATCTGACAGACTGCAGTGCCAGCAGCTTCTCCAGCAGGCTCAGACAGCCATTCCTCGCAGCACTTCCTTTGATAGAAAGCTACCAGATGGTGCAAGGTAATATACTCTCCATTTAATTCCTGTCATTCTCCTCATGTGCCTTCCTTGGATATCTCTGTTTTCTAGACCTTTGCTATGCTTGCTTCGAAACCGTTTTTGAATGTGCATGTTACTTTGTTCAGTTTAAATAGAAATTTTAGTTCTGTGGTTGTGTGAAAGTAAACTCAGTGATCATGGTTCTCTCAGATTGAAATAAGTGGTTTCTATGTGCATCGTAAGCATGCTGTATTGAGGATGCTAGTGATGAGGACAGTTAATGTTTCCCCTTTATTCCCAAATCAATGAAGTGCGAAACTGGCTTGTTGTTACTTTTTGATCTAAACAGTGTATGGTCCCCCGTCTTTGGGGAGCATATTAAAACAAATAGTGAGTGTAAATAAAATGAAAGCATCCCTTTAAAAATGAATGATTTAATCTCATTACCACACTACTGGCATAGTTTCAAAGGGTTCTGTAACTCATTACCAGTCCTTATGCTTTGCTTTGCTTTTAATTAAACAAAGAGGAGCTTGTGATTTGAATAAATAACACCTCTTAGATGATTGGGTAGTAGGTATGTTCTAATTTAATCATATTTCTACATAAGGGAACAATTTCTTTTTAAGTTTAAAATTTCAGCGAACTCTGATCTCTGAATTATTTTGAAAAACGATGCATCTTGAATAGAAATCTCTGTCCTTTAATTTACTGTTTATTATTTTCAATTATTTCTGCTTATGCCCTTTTCTCTGAAATGATATATGTCCAAGGACAAAAGTATTGCTTATCTGAAATCTCAAATTGATAAAAATCCAAATAATGGTCTTGTTTCAAAAAATTTCTTCCTGAAATCATGAAATACTGCCATTCCTACATGAACTACTAATTTGGTAGAAACAATTAATGACTTTGCTTAAAAATATGCGGTTACTAGTAAGACATTTTTGAATATATATGTCTATATCTTGGTCTGGAAAAGGGACAATTAAGATCACTTGGATTTTGCTGCTCTCTCTTGTGCCCTTACCCCTCACCACAGCTGCAGAAAGAGGTGCATTTCTTATCATTACAGCACTTAAGTATATTCTGATGATTTGTTCTCCAAATTCTTGGTAAATTATTGGCATAAGTAGATAATATATTGGACATCTAGAAATACTTCAGGATACTTCATGAAGCTCTGCTGCTCATATACATGCTATTCTTAGGAAGAAAGAAAAAGTTTTCTGACATGCTGTTCATTCAAATATGGAAATTTTGAACATAATTTGCACATCTCTAACACACAGTGAAACATGTGAAAAACCTTTAGAATACAGAGACCATCCCTTGTCATGGAAAGATTTCTGCGTCACTTAAGTGCAAGGCCCGGGTGCTATTCTGGGGAAGACATGCTGCAGAGCACAAATAATGAGAGGGGAGGAGAATGATGTACTGAGACATGTGGGCACCAAATATGAAAGGCACCATATCTAATTGGCAAGCTCTTTCCACATGGGAAGAGACTTGGTAGATGGCTTAAAGTTTAAAATAAGGCTAATTGCAGATAGTCTAGGGAGGGTGAAAATATGTACTCAGACTACGAAAATGATGAAGAGATTTTAGAAGGGTCAGAGACCCAATATCAATTTAGCCAAACTAAAGAGGAGTGCAGGCGAGGAGAAGCAGAGAGATAAAACTGGAAAGTTACAGTAATTGATCTGAAAATGAACGAACCTGGCTGTCATTTTATAATGGGTGTTTTCAGAGATAAAAAGAGGAAGAAGAGACCTATGGGCAGAATATAGAGTAAAGGAGCAGCAATAGTTCAACTACTGTGGTGCTTCTCAGTGAGGTGCCCTGTCGCTGGACTGAAATCAAAAACTGAGTGCTGAGCGTCTGAACTCCTAGTACAGCTGCTGGAGAGTTTCGGGCTTTGAGAAGGCAAGCCGGACATTCCTGAGCTGATCAAGGGGTCTCATATAATCAGTTGACGAGAACTTAACCAGCTTAACCAACCTTAACGGTTCTGTGATTCTGTGAACTGCAAGGATATCTTCGAACTCATCCTCTGTTTTTACAAAATGCCTAATTCTGTGACAGCTTCTCAGAGAACGACTAAGAGCTAAGCTTAAGTCAGATTCGCTTTTCTGGCTTTTCCCCCTGGGAAGTCTCCTCGTGCTGTTGTGCTTGAGTCGGAGTTGTAGGGAAGCTTCTGTTCACCTGGAGTCTAGAATCCGCTCCTGCGGGCAGGCAGCTGCCTTACAGTCCTGTCAAGGAGCTGTGGGAAGGATTCTCTGGCCGGCCTTCTGGGGCTGTGGTTTTAAAAGGGAATTTTTTTTATTTAGCAGTCACTTGTCTAGGAATTGGAAGGCTTGGAAGCTAGACATTCCTCAGCCTTAAAATAGTACAAAGGAATATCTGAGTTTTGAGCACTGTGTCCCAGTCTAGCGGCTGGGACCCCGTCTAAGGATAGGATCATCTTTTACCCACCTGTTGAAGCTGGATGATACAAGCTCTGCAGGAAGGGATGTAGAGTTCTGGATGATTAGAAGCAGTAACACAGAACTGATCTCATCTGTAGTCCATACACTAATTCACTTGACTGTGAGACACACAATCAGTCCTGTCCATCCCTACTAGAGAGGAACACAGACAAGATTTAAGTGTAGCTCCATCTCCTTTATGTGTGTTTGGCTGTTAGACAAAATGCAGTAGCAAGTGTCTTGAAGATTTTCAAGCTGAACAGTAAAAATGCTTATTGAATGCCATGTCCTTGGGCAAATGTTGTGCATGAATCCAAAACTAACTCTTTTCAAGTCTTGCCTGAGTGTGCAAATTCATTTTTACCTTGCCTCAAAAAAATAAATAAAAAGAAGGAAAAACAGGCAATTCAAGATAATATATCTGAGGAGGGAAATTAGGTTGTAGAGTTCTGGACCAATCTGCACAGAAGTGAAAGGAAGGAAATTGAGAACAAATTTGAACATTATTTTTTAGCTGAATGAAAATCCAGGAAGAATAGTTGTGGTGGCTTTGTAAAGATGTAAGACTCAAATTTTAAATAATAAGCACAAATAACATTATTCATGAAGCTGTTTTCACGTTGCTCTTCTATGTCGAAGACTATTAGAACAAAATATATAAAAGTATCAGTTTTTCCTTTTCTAAATTATTATGCTCAAAGTTGGGACACATGAAAAGAGACTAATAATTACTTCTGATTGACCACAAGAAATTCCCACATGTAAATTTTGAGGCCTAATCCAGCTGCTGTGACTCAAGAGTAAATCCTATTTGGACAGAAGTAAAGGTAGATATAAGGAAATCGGGATTTGGCCATTAGTCTCTGTCTTTTTGTTCCTTTTAAGTTTATGCCTTTTAAAAAAGTTACATTTGGAATTATTTTGTTAATAATGAAATAATATATTACAAAAATACTCAGTTAAATGATAGGAAACTAAGATAAAACTATAAATTTCCCAAATTAATATACTTTGTGTTCATACTGCGTATGTTTAACTAATTTTTAATTATAAATATGGATTTATTTGTGTAAATACTTCAGTGCCCTGTTAATGATTCTAGTCAACATTGCAGAAGTTCACCGAGCAACCAGTCCTCCTCCAGTGACCCAGGACCCAGTGGGAGTAGCCAGTGGAGACAAGTGGGATATGACGGGTATTGGATGATTTTATATTTTACTGTAGCTCCCACACATCGTATTTCTGAAACAAAACTTATGTGCATGCTATATATCATAGATTGATTTGCAAAGATTATTAGTAAGCTTTAAGAAGCCCAGATTTCACCATCATAATGCAATGTGTATGCCCATATAATTTTAGAACTGAACCACTTAAATGTTTGGAACCAAATAGGTATTTTACATTCCAGATAAATAACATGCACTGGAACAGACATGTAAATAACATCCCAGGAATGGAACACTTAGTAGCTCAGAGCTATAATAAAAAATATAATTTCTTCTCCTTTTGTTTCAGTGGAAGGGTCATTGATCCTTCTATTGTTACAAGACTGTGCTTCCTGTGCTTGTTCCAGTGGCCTCCATTCTTGCTCAGGAAACTGGCTCAGAAAACTCTCTTCTGAGGTCTCTTCTCCCTGACAAGCTGTTGCAGTATAGAGATGGTCCTTTCCAATCCCTGCTAATCCCTCAATGCTAAAAGTCTCTGAAGTTACCTATTTATGGACAAAGAGACCACTCTAACATACTGTACATATTCTAAGAATATTATGTAAGAAATCTGTCCTTGATTACTTTAAATATATCCCTTTGTGGTACAAATACAGCTGCTGAGAACCTCTGTTATAAGATGCTGAGATATGGCAGTATATACATAGCATAATCTAAAAACACTCTATATTTGTCACTTTTTTTTAAGATTTTATGAAAAAACATGAATACTGAAAACATCATTTTGACTCCTTGTCAAAAGGAGTCTGTAAGGAATATATTGATTTGGCATGTATGCTTGTGTATAAAATATCCTGTGAGGCATTTACAAAAAGTATTCTGGATCCACCACAAGGAATTTCAGATGATGCACTCGCATCTCTGGCAGCTAGATAGGCGTTAATAATTCAGATAAAACTGTGGCAATCCTTTTTTGGAACCAGAAACACAAAAAAATTTCTCTGGTTTCATTTTTCCAGCATAATAATTACTAATAGCAACCTTGATTTTTAGTGAGAAATAATTAACCTTCTGCAATATGTACCCGACAATCTGGAGTTCAGATTATAAAATTTGAAGAATCTCGTACAGTTTCAAAATCTGAAATGAATAGAGGCATCATTCATAATTTGAAGTAAAATGGCAGCAAACCAAGGCAATGGATCTGTCAGCAGCTTGAACGCGTGTTTTGAATGTGAAATTCTGCTGCAAAATGCACGGGCGTTTTCAGTGGTGTTTCATTTATGAAGCAGTTAAACTTGCATTTCCGTATCTCACCCACCGCAAAAAGATTTGCTGTATAACTCAAAGCTTAATTTAAAATCTAGTTTCTTCTAGTCTGTTCACATTTAAGAGACAAGTGTGCTGTTGAGAAAATAGCATGTAAGTATTTCCGTCCTGTGTTTGGAAATATTACTAGGTTGGTAGGTGGTTTGTTGTGATTGTTTAATCGCAGAATATTTGCTTTGAGGAGTAAGAAGTGGTGATGTTCATCATATAACTAGCTTCTTAATAGGGAAGAGGAAAAAAAAAACTTAATGCTTAATTTTCTGTTTTAATTTTGTTTTTATGTTAAAAGGTGCCAATCCCCATTACTTCATGAACACCAAGGTTCAGGTTCTCTGGAGTGTGAAGGAGGCAGAGAACGAGAGGAACCCTTGGAAGGAGGCAGACATTCTGGTAATAAAAAATATGATATCTTAAAAAAATGTTGTTTACAGTGCAATATCAGTATCAGAAGTACAGCCGTCTCTAATACGGAGATTTGATACTCAAACAGCATATAATGTGACAGTGAAAATAATAGGGACTGTAATAGACAGTCTAACAGAATATGCTGTGGGATGTTTAGGTAATACTTGAAATAAACTAACTCTGTACTGCTAAAGGCCTTATGAATTGTGGAAAGCAGGCTGAGCTCTGTTTAATTATCCCTGAAAAGCTTGATCTTAGGAAATTCTGAAAGATACTCATGTCTGATTCCAAAGAGTGTACGGGTTTAAAACCTGATGTTTAAAGCACTAAGCCATGTGCCTTTTTTCTTTGTACAGTATACTCATCTTTTTAGCAGTCAGAAATTAAAACACAATTATTTATGGCAGAAACCAAGTGGCATGCACCCTCGACCAAAGTCCTGAGTTCCTACAAAGATCGGGCGTTGCAAAAAGACGGCAGTGGCAAGGATTCTCCAAACAAACTTTCACATGTAAGTCTTTTACTTGTATGTCATTCAAAACTCTTTAAAAATCAGGACTTGAAGAACCACATTTTAAAATATATTCTGATAGTTTAGGAAAATGAGTGCAGGTTTTGGGAAGCAAAGAGTAATCTCATCTGGACCCTTGCCTGGAGTGAATATAACATGTTTAATCTCTGTTTGTAAGAACTTTAGGGGGCTGGGGCATTGAGGAGATAAAAACCTGGCTAATATACACTGCTCTGCTGTCTGTTTACAACTTTATTTATATTGGCTTCTTTAATCTCCAAAGTATTTCACGTACTAAATAAAGACATTATATTCACCATACCACTTCTTGTTATGTGGTATGAAATACACATGCACTATAATTATAAGTAAAAATGCATTTTCTGTATTGGGAATGGTGAACAGATTATTCATGCACCAATATCAGAGATTTGTCTTTAGTAGTAGCAATATTCTCAGTGTTGTAGAGACAGAAATTCAGGAAGTATTAATGATATGCTTTGTTCTTTTCTATTATGTCCATTACTTCTATTGTTTTTGTGATTGCGACAGGTAAATATTCTTATGCAGAGTAGGAACTTGTATTCTGTTTGTAAGCTTATGATTGATATTATTATGGAGGCAGATTTGCATCTGGCGTATATTGATACATGATGAAAATCTAGCTTGAGATTTCTCAAAAAAAAGTACTATCATAAGCAGACTCATACTACATAATTACGCACACAGACATGAAAGTACTTTTTATTAAATTTAGATCAAGTTGACGTAAAGATGGAATCAGTATACATAACAATTAAAAATAAATGGAGTATGGATACCAAAATTAAACACATGTTCTGTTGAACTTCAATCACATTTTTATGCCGGGGCAGCTCTTAGTCTTTTTAGATGATGAGGAACTGAATAGAATTTTTTTTAATAGAGTTAACCTGTATTAGAGAACCTGCGCTACATGTATGCATTGTACAGAAGACACTGTACAAAAAAGAGCACTTTCCTTGTAAAGGTAATGCTAACAAGATGGAACTATTTAGTTGGTGTATCTTAAAAAACAAGACAAAAAAAAACGGCATTACCTTGTAGAAGTCTTTGTAACATTCTCCTATGCTCCTCCTTTTTTGCTTAGCCCAATTTGCCATTTTACTCTTCCAGGAAAGACAGTGAAACTCGCACTGAGAGCTGCAGCAAATGAACAAGGACTCTGTAATATATTTAAGCATTAGAAATAAATCTTTGCATTCTTGTTATCTCCTTTAACTTGTGGGTGGAGAGGGGGGAAATTTCATCTTCAAACTCTTTTTGTTCTCCTGGTCATAAAATCTTTGAATCATTCCCTTGGCTGAATAATATATTCCTGATTTTATCTTTATTTATTCATTTATTTAAATCTTGCTCCATGGCATGATATTTAACAGGAAGTCACAATCAGGGACTTCAAACTTAGGCTTCATTTAAAAATTTCTCTTAGCATGAAGAAATGTGTAAAATGATCCTGAGCTATGGCCATGTGAACCTTGAACAATTCAGTGTGTCTGTGTCGATAGATGTTGTCCAGATTCTCTACCGGTTACAGTGTTAGGACCATGGCTAAGTATGTATGTTCAGCAGCACACAAGAAGTTTTTTGAAAGGTTCATTCACGTGATATATCTTCCAGGGCAGGTTTTATGCCTTTGAGGTTTTCATTTTGTTTTGTTTTTCCTTGTCTGTTCCTTTTCCATTTACAATTTACATTTACAGCACAAAGTGAGCCCTTTTTCTTTAAATACCTTTTCCTCTTTTTGGAAGAACTTCTCATTTTCCACAATTAGTTTGTTGTTTTTAAGGTGACAATCATGTTGTACAAAGTTCAGAATGAATACAAATGTAACCTTGTCCCCCTCCCACCTTTCTTAAACAATTTCTCAAACTTTCAAACCTGGCGATTCCTGCTTGAAATAGAAGTGTCACTTCTGGAAAAGCTGCCCTGTCTAACAGCTTTAATGTATAAGCAACACCTGTGTGCACATGCTAGAAGGAGCATAAAAGTAGTCTCCCTTCCACTACCCTTATGCCTAAGGGTCCATCTAAGAGGTCCATCTATGCTTCTGGCTGTTCTGTCTCATAGGTAGATCAATCCAAGTCTAAAACCCCTTAAAAAGAAGAACTTCTGACTCAAATGGCTGACAAAGTTCTTCCCCTTGAATAGCCATGCCTCGCTTAGAGCCTTGTGACTCAAGTTACTTTCATCTGGTACACATACCTTGCACTTGGCTTCAATGCAAGTAGCCACACATCCAATTGGATTTGAGCCAAGAAACTGCATATTTCACCCAACTGAGAAAAGGCCAAGGGTAATTCAGTCTTTAGTGTTCTTCAGATTTGCTGTGGTACATGTTTAAACAGATCATTGCCAATTTTATTTTAACTATTCTGAAATGCAATTTTATGGACGTTAAGCAAGACCTATAATCAGAAAATTCTAGTGTATTACTAGGATTTGCTACAAAAGATGCAACTGGAACCTAATAGTCACTTTTATTTGGAGTGACATCAACCTCTAATGTGTTTAGCCAATCATGTAATTAATTTCATAGAAACTATGGTAAAATTAACCTTTTTCATATTTTGCAATTATAACATCCTGTAACAAGAATTAAGTCATCTTTGAAAAGCATAAATTCAGAAATGCATGCGAAAATAAACATATTGCTACTTGACTTTGAGGGGATGTCTTTGTTTTGTTGTTGCTGTTAAGATTGGAGACAAAAGCTGTTCCAGCCACTCAAGCAGCAATACTCTATCCAGTAATACGTCCAGCAACAGTGATGAAAAACACTTTGGTTCTGGAGATTTGATGGACCCTGAACTGCTTGGACTAACATATATAAAAGGGGCTTCTACCGACAGCGGGATCGATACAGCTCCGTGTATGCCCACCCCGCTGCTGGCCCCCCTGCATCTCGCTGGCAGCCGGGCCGGAGTGCATTGTCGGACCGAGCAGTGGGCCGAAGCTGCTGAAGCCCCTGGGCCAGATGATGATCCAGCCAAAATCTATGCTGTTCATAGCTATGCCTCTGCCATTCCTACCAGTCATACAGCTGAAGGCAGTATGGGAGACCTAAGCGAAATATCCTCTCATTCCAGGTATGTAGCAATCAGGAATTTTTAGTTGTAGATTAAATTCAGAGAACTCTGTCCTTTCCCTTTTCCTCCTTTCCCTTTTCTTCCTTTTCCTCCTTTCCCTTTTCTTCCTTTTCCTCCTTTTCCTTGCTTTCCTCTGCTTTTTTTTGTAAGTGCACTTAACTGATTTCCTTTTTTTTTTTTTTTTTGCTGTATTTAAACGGCTATAGAGAAACTATTGATTTTCAAGCTTTTTTGATGAGTCTACGTAAGAGGGGAAAAAAAAAGTTAGCTCTGCTGCTAAGTCCAAAGGGAACTATAAATGTGACCTTCTGTGTGTTGCTTAGATTTTCAAAGCTGGGAAACATCGCTAAATCAGAGCAAAGTGATGTAATAAATTCTTCTTTTTTTTTTTTAATAATGTTTTAAAATTTGTTTCTCATAGTTCAATTCTAGGAGATGTTTTACAAATAATTTCATATTTGATAAGTCCCATCATGTGACTATAGTAGCATATATCATAGAATAAATTACTAAAATATATATTGCATTTAAATTTTGACTGTTCCAAGCTGTCTTACCAGTAATGAGCTGATAGCTGAAATACGTGAGAGCATATGGCCTTACTTTCATTACTGGAAAAGAAAACTGTAAGTTAGCAAGCATCAGCATAACATCCATTCATGATGCCTTATATTATTTGTGTGAGTTTAGCATTAGCATTTCTTCCATTATATTGAGTTTAATAGGTCAAAGCACCTCAGTCTTGTTATTTTGACAGCAATTAGCCTTATTAATGTCTTCTTTTGCCTCTGAAACTTGACTTTTCGTATTTCTTAATACAGTGCAACAAATGATGTGGGAGTTATAGCAGAAAGAAATCAAATAAATTACAATAGACTTTTTCCTTGTACTAAAGCAGCATTTGCATCCGCCTCTCTTTAAGTTATTGTGATGTATTCCTTACAAGTTTGTTGAACTGAATTTATGATTGATTTTTGTGCTCCATCTTTTTGTTACCAATAGAATGTGTGCATGGTGCATCTTTGTAAAGCCACCTGTGAAAGTTGGCTTGAACAGCTGGTTGCCTTTATCTCCTAATGCTCATTTTATGGTGACTTTGAAGTTGAAGCTTTGGTCTCTGTGTTAAGATTTTTGCTCTGTAAAGCATGGAAGGAAATTGTTTGTTCTTTGCCTCTCATTTTTCCATTTTCAGTGTCAGTCAGTATAGGAAAATAAACAAGCAGCAAATTTGTTATATGCCCCAAATGTTTCATTTAAACTCTGCTTACATGTTTTTCAAATCAGGCCAGAAGTATGTCACATCTACAGCCAAATCCATTATGTACTTTTAAACTGGACAGACCCTGAGTTTATATGTTTTATAATCCGTAACAGCGGACTTCTAAGGCATTTACTCACAATTAGAAACATTAAATAGTGAAGTTCTATAATAGCTAAACAGCTTTAAAACTGTCCACAGATTGGGGGAAATCAGTGTCCTGTAAATGCAGCATTTCCTTGCTAGAATTGTATTCTGTTTACTGCATAGATGAAGTGCAACACACAGGCAAGATGTTGATTGGAAATACTGACCTCATTCTAGAACTTCATCATATAAAAGAACCTCCTGAAAAAGTCAAATGCTGTAGTATCTGAATAAGGGTTACAGATTGAAACCTGTTGCAGGAACAGTATTGCACATTGCAGGACTGATCTGACAGAGGCAAAACATTGTCTCACAGCTGTGAGTTTTTTTTTTTTAATTTAAAAATTCAATGTTAAATTCATTTTAATACATGAATTATCAAATACCTTCAGGTTATTGTTGCTGAACCAGCCTCTTTGCCTCCAGTTATGCATTGTTTCTTACATAGGTTGTCAATCCATTTTGGTTTCTAAAAATACGTACTGCTTTTGCAAACACTTGTGTTGAGCTCACTAACTAAAGCCAGATTTCTTTGCTTTGAAAAGTATTCCTGTATTTAAAGCCTGCAGAGGAGGCTGGCATGAGGAACACTGGATGCTCCATCTTTATTAAATTTAATAACAGATATCTAAAATCCCCTGGATGGTATCAATCTGATATATATTCTACATTCTGCTTTGCTTGACCTTTAGACTTCAAGTTTTTATATTATTCATTTCATGAATAATTTTCTTCGCCCTGATGTCTTTACCCCATTTCTTCATGTATTTTGTGTGGAAAATGAGCAAAGGAGCAACCCTATTGCTTTTAATGTCACTCTTCCCAAGAAAATTCTCATCTTGTTCATTTTGGGGGTGGAGATAAAGGGAGAAAGACAGAAAATTAGTTCTTTTTAAGCTAAATGTTCATACCAACTCTGATGAAAATTCTTAATCCATTGCCTCAGATGATCAAATTTCTTTCCACAGTAGGCATTTTAATTTTGGCTAATGACACAGAAAGCAAAGTAGACGTATGTAATATTTTCAGCAATGATTTCTGATCCTCTGTGAATGGACCCAGCACTCTTGGGATTAAAATAAAGGATAACACTGTGTTTGCTCTTTGGTGAACAACAGTGAAAGTTGGATTTCAACTTCAGGCTTCAGCCTAGGGTTTTAGGCAACACACTCGGTTTATGGATTGTTCAAGATAAAAAGAAGTATATTCTTCAAATAAGTCTTTGCATTAGTTCATTTTAAAATACTTTGTGTCTTCAGTAAAATGTTTCATTAGTGCCTACCAGTGCTATTATTCATAATAAAAGAGTGTATTAAAATCATAGAGGAAGCTGGTAGTATTAAATTCTCAACAGTACTAATCAAAAAACTGAGTTTAAACTGATGCAGCCTAGCATTGCCATGAAATGGAAGAGCACAGAGAGATATATTTTAACATTAGAGAGATCTGTGGGACCAAGTATTTCCTTACATAGTTCTTGAAATAAATGGATTATGCCATATTGTGTGTGTACCTATATACTGAATATTGCACACATGCTCCTCCCATATATATGTACTGAACTAAGATCCTTCATCTTAATTCATCAGTTTATGTTAGCATTTCTGCAAGTTGAATTATGTACATTACTCACTTTTGAAACTCATCACAACTTTGTTCATGTTTGCATGCGCATGAATGTATTATCAGAGCTTTAATATAAATGCCACTGATATCCAAGAAATTACTGTATCGATATTATTGCCTTGATTTTTAACCTTGAAAAAAAAATAACATTAAAAATAATAGCTGCCTATTAGATGAAGAGTCTCTGATTCACAGTATTATTGGAGATTTCATTTTTGCCTTTGTATGTTTTTGCTTTTCAGTGGGTCACATCATTCAGGAAGCCCATCAACACACTGCTCTAAGAAGAGCGGCTCCCTAGATACCTCCAAAGTCTATATAGTGTCACAGAATAGTAGTCAACAGATTTCTGGGCCAATTTCAAAACCATACCACAGACAAGGAGCAGTGAGTAAATACGTCATTGGATGGAAAAAATCAGAAGGTAGTCCAACACCTGAAGAATCTGAAGTTTCTGAATGCCATGAGTAAGAACTCTGTTTAACTTTGTTTGGAAAAGAATGGTGAAAAAAAATTAAAATAGGATAGAGAGATGAAAAAACACAGGTTTCCCTTTCACCTTTAAAAGTATGAGGGGTTTTGTTTCTTACCTCAAAGGTAATAAATGCAGGATACTGTTTTTTCTCAGTTCTATCCAACTGTGTCTTTTTCCCAGGCCTAAAATAAAGCAAGTTAAATGAAATAATTGAAAATGCTGTGTAAGCAAAAAGCTATAGTTGTCAGACATTTTCATTTTCCTTCTTGAATCTCTGAAAAACAACTGAGAGAAACCATAATTTTATTTTGGTAAAGAACTCGTCTGGAAATCCCCAGGAACCTTACAGTTAATTGAAAAAAGTACCTAATTTATTTCCTGACATTCCTTGTTAAAGCTAGTTATAAAACCTAACTAAACCAGCTAATCCATTAGAGTTGAGAGAGATGACCCAAAACAGCTGTCTATCATAGATAGTTTAAAAAATAAATACATAAATAAAATAAGTCAGGTGGAAGTGGTTTGGTAGATTCTTAGTATCTTTTCCTGATCTTGATTTTTAAGAACAGATCAGTACGGGTGGTCAGGATACAGAACTGATATTAAGGACTGGTTTTCAAGTCCATCTGCTTCCCAAAAGCCCAAAGTTTTCTGATCTGTTCTAATTAACAACTATATTTTCAGTTTTACACAGGAATAGCCTGTGAGGAATCTGTTGTTCTTGGACAGAGGCAGAAGGAATGGAAAAGATGCCCTACCTCAGATATAGATACTTTCCATCTTTCCCTATGCTGTAGCAGTGATAAATAATGCTTGAATTTGCTGTTTAAAATTAGCTTTTAAATTCCTCTTTACCTTTGAAATCGTGCATAAGCTGTTTAGTTCTGCTTCTCAATAAATTGTAGTTGACTCTGTGTATCTAAATGTTTATCTGTATTGCCTCGCATTGCACATATCTGCGTATTTATAGTAAGAATCATTTAAAAATAAAATCTAGAATATGTACACCAAAACACAGTTGAAAGTTAAGCTCTTGATTTCCTAATATTCAGAAGTAGCAGGTACTACTACCCTCCAGTCCAGATCATAGTGTATTTTCTGTTATTAGATTGTGCACTTTTTTGTTTTCCCCAAAGTTTTCATCTGTTAAATTGTTTAGTCATTGTTCAGGCGTAGTAGGAGCTGCCATAGAAAAGTGGCAGCCTCACTGGTCCCCCAGGCTTCCACGTTATGAAGTTAATGAATCCTTGCAACAGCTTTTCTTTATTTTGGATGGAACCTTAAAGCAAAAATACATAATAAAACATGACATTTAAACTAAAACCTCAGCAATTTTGAAAAGACTCATCAAGAAAAAGCTCTATTTAAAAAAACATTAATTGAAGATGGCAGCATTTCACATGTTGGAAAACATTTTCACTTGTTTCCATGCCACAGAGCACTACTTCACTTCTTTCTTTCTAGGAAGGATTTCTATACATCCCAGAGAGAAAATCTCTATCTGTAGATAATTATGTTGAATAAAACAACATCTCCAATTAGCAATGGTGATGAAAATCAGGTCAATTGCTGAAGGCTGTGCCACTATAGGGTATAATTCACTGAGAATTACAATTTACCATAGCCAAGCCTGAATTCTCTCTGTTGAGGATACAGTCACTAATTATGCTGCAGTTGGCAGTAAGTAATGGCTTAAAATGTTTTGTGTGTTTCAGAATCTGTAGTTCCTTCAATTGCATTTACAAAGTAAGCTGGTCAAAATTACCTCTTTCCCTTCTCACTGGAAGAAAACCGAAAGAATAATTCAGTTTGACAGCCTTTTGCTGACTGTAAATACATTTTTATCTGTTGATAATTAAAGAGGATGGATGTTTTATTTATCTAGCAGCTTTGTGAAATTGCAGATAATAAAACACACTTAGCATGTGGCACAATTGATTACAAATATCCTTCAAATATGATCAATCATGTCCATGGTAATTTTGTCAGGTTGTGAAGCTGAATACAGTGTCACACCACAAAATATTGATTTTTTAATTGAAAAATTAGATCTATTGAAATTCAATTTATTGAAAATGTAGATATAAATGGAGGTTCAAAAATAAAGAAGTATAGTGTGCAAAGAAGAGCAAGTTGGGAGGAATAAGCATTATCTCTTTTAATTTGTCTGAGGAATTCCCAAGAAGTGATTTTTCTCAGTGCTTTAAGAATTTCATCTTGGACTCACAAACAGGTTAACGTACTTAAAATTGAAAATGTTCTGAATAACGGTGTGCTATGCCAGAAAATAATTCTAGCAAGTTTTATTTTGTGATTGAAAATAAATGCAGCCTTGCAAATACAATAACACTTACGCGAATTTTCTGAACAGAGAGTATGGTGATATTGATGCCGTGTCTGCATCCAGCCCGCTTCAGGCTTCAGCGAGGAGTGCCATTGTTGAAGGCCAGCAACTATTATCCAAAGAAGATTTTCTGAAGATGATGCTGCCAGACAACCTCTCTGTGGAGGAAGGGAGAAGAAAGGTTGGCCTCTTTCTTTGCCTCTGTAACTTCCAGACACAATTATCTATAAGTGATTTAATAGTATGCCCCAAATGGGTATAGAGAAGGCATGATCATTTTGTATGAACTAAAGATATTCTAAGGGGAGTCTATATATACTGACCTTAGTTCCTATAACATAATTTACCACAATATGAAAACAGTACTTTTTTGATGCTTCTATGTTAAATCCAGTATTTGTTTGAACATGCCTCTGCTCAGCTATAAAGGTTGGGCAAGTTCCTTATAATTTCAAAGGTTTAGAGGAACACTTTCAAGGTTGGGTACCTAAATTGATGTGCCTCAAACCGTATTTAGGCATATGAATGAAAATAGCCTGCTTGCTCCTGCTCCCTGATACTCGGTACCAGCCATTCTGCTTGAAGCCTGAATCACAATTTCATGAATACCTATATTAACTTCTCAAAAAGCATAATTGTCTGTGCTAGTGGAGAGCATGGAGCTACTTTCCATCACATGAAGACAATCAGTTCATGAAAAGTACAGGATTTAAAATTTGATATTCTTATGCAAAGCATGCATAGTTCGGAATTCTTTGCATAACATGAAATAAAACACAAAGCAATCGAATTACCTGAAATAATCACTATATTTGGATGTTAACTCAATGTTATCCAGACCTACTATGTTTGTAATATGTTCTAAATAGCATAATCATAGTTTCTGAACAAAAGTAACACATAGGAATCCTTTAAGTTTTACAATACTGTAACTAGTTATTTTACTGTAGCTATTGGGATTGTTGTTTAACTTTCTGAAATGCATAAACAGTTTTCACTGAACTCTCATCCATTGTGAGAGAGAGTTCATGTTTACTGGAGAGCTACTATGTCTCAAATCATTTTCACTGACAAATTATATTGCACTTTATATCAGTTCAAAATGCTTAATATTAAAATATAGTCATTTCAAATCAAATCAGGCACTTTTATACGCAGTCTTTCTTGAATAAATTTTGGCAGAAATGGTAACCTCATAGAATGATAGAATCATTGTAGTTGGAAAAGATCTTCAAGATCACTAGAGGATCAGTAGAGGTCCCTTCCAACCTCAGCCATTCTGTGGTTCTGTGATTATCGAGTCCAACCACAAGCCTCTCAACACCATACCTGTTAACCATGTCCCTAATCTATGTGTTTCTTAAACACTGCCATGGATGGAATCTCCCACACTTCCTTGGGCACCCTGTTCCAATGCTTGGCTACTCTTTCCATATAGTATTTTTTCCTAATATCTAACCTGAACCTCCCTTGATGCAACTTGAGGCCAATTCCTCATATATCGTTCTGGAAAATACTACTGTCATATAGTTATGGAGATTTTATTTAACATTTCAGAATTAATAAAACTACACAGTATCTGATTAATTCATGGTAATATTTTCCAAAAATATCAAGAGGATGTATAAAAATCCAATTTAGTAACTCATTTGAGACTCTGGTAGAATTGACCTCTGATCTTCTCTATTATCCAGAAGGCCTGCCCAGAAAAATACTCCAGGAATTGACGACAGGATATGATAGAATGTGAATTAATTTAATCAGTAATGCATATGATAGAATGTGAATTAATTTAATCAGTAATGAATAGTCTTATATGTTCATATTTTTGTATTTAGTTTTCCTTTTATGGGAACCTTTCTCCACGGAGGACACTCTATCGTACCTTATCTGATGAGAGCATATGCAGCAATCGCAGAGGATCTTCATATGCGAGTTCTCGAAGTTCAATGCTAGACCAGGCCTTGCCAAATGATATTTTGTTCAGCACTACTCCACCGTATCACTGCACTTTACCTCCCAGAATGAGTGTGACTCCTGGAATGGGAAATCTGAGAAGTAAGTAATGGTTTCTGTTATTGCTGAGTTTAGAATATTATTAATAACCTCAAATGAATCACCAAATGTTAAAATAGAGGCAAAATTATGAAATTCTAAATCAGCGTTCCAGATATCGTAGGTAAAAAGCATATTTTGTCAGTAGTATCTGCTTATGCTTGCCTTAATGCTCAAATTGGATTTTTCATATTTGGGAGCCGCATTCACTTTACTTGTCCTTCCAGAATTTTCATTATACAAGTGATGGGTAGCAACCATTTGTCTGGAGATGTTTCTTATTTTCATTTTATTTTCCTATTTGCAACCAGTGGTGACCCATTTAGGCTGAGCTGGCCTGTTTTATCTTAGTTTATTTATTTCCTTATTTGTGTGTGTGTATATTTAAACTATTGAAATATGCACATATTCATGAATATTTTTAATGTAGTTGTCAAATGGAATATTTTCTATTTAGATGATCTTTTTGGTAATATCTTGCTATCATCACCAACTTCAAAATCAGATTTGATGAGACTTTCTTTACATGTTAAAGCTTTGCGAATGACACTTGATATTATTAGCAGAAAAAATTATAGGTATTGGTAAGGTAAAATTATTTTATTAAAGTTTCTCTTCATTTGTGATACCTTCATAAGTAAGACCTTTATTATATGCTTATCTTGAAATAATTCGCACATGGAGTGATGAGCTGTAAAGTATGTAGTAATCTTATGAATATTATGGAATGAAAAGTATTAAAATCACAAATAGAAGAACAAAATAAAATTGTGAAAAATATGCATGCCTGTATACCACAGCCCACATCTACCAACCCAGATGCATATACTTAGGCTACATATCTGTATTTATATACTTAATAAGAGTGTGTTTTGAAAAAATGCTGAGTATTCCTTATATACTCTATATACTTCTCTATTATTTTATTTGGACATACAGAGGACATAAAATTAGAGGATATCCTAATACTGTATCACAACTGACCACAATTTTCAAAAATAGAAGAGTTTTTGAAAGCATTAAGGAGATTTATAGGCATCAGTTCGGAGAGATGGCAGACAGATAATTTAATAATAATTGTAATAACGATATAATAATGTTATCTTTCCTTCATGAACTAACAATCATTTATGAACTTTCAGAAGTAAGTTTCTTATGGAAAAATCACTTTTCTAGTTACAGTGGCTTCAGCTATGACACTGATCCTCATAAACTAATCACTGGTTAATTTCGAACTGGTATCATGAACAAGTGATGCATTCGCTTCAGATGCCAATGCATGCTTGGCATAATTTACGCCATTCTAAAATTATTATTCTTCCATCATAGTGAAAATCTTTTCCATAAATTTAATATGAAAAGATCCTTCTGTTTTTACTGATAGAAAATGAAGCTGCATTTGATTTCCTGTGAGACTAGTTCAGTATATTTTTGTTATTTATGAAGGAGCTGGGTATAAATAGCTTCCTGATAGCTTCCTTTTCTTATGATACCTTCTTATACCTTTTTAATATAACAAGGCCTGCATTTTAAGCTATTTGATGTAAATGTAAATCTAAGTGAGATCAAACCTTCAGTGTGCTTTTATTCTGGAGTTTGACACAAGGCAGGTAATGGTTTGCACTGGAGCTGCATATACTGCTTCTCTTCAGCAGTCAAAGTTTAGTGTGTTTAAAATATTAACTGTCTTAACACATTATTTTCCATTCTTGTTTCATACTTTAAAAAAGATTAATAAATGGAGGGAAAATATTGCAGGTAAAAAACATCAAAACTAGTAGCCTACCAGTATAATAAAACTCTTGATATCCTAGGTAGTTAATATTGTTTTCTTGTTCAATCTTTTTTTTTTCTTTTAGTTATTTACTGTAAAAGCACTTATATGCCTTTCACTGCCAGTCATAGAGGATCTTTTATGATAGCTCTCTAAAGGAAGGTACAATTACAAGGAAGATACAGTTGCTGATAGGACTTTATTTACCGTTTAGACAGCACTAGGCCTTATGTCCTCAGGCTTAGCACTAGGGTAAGGATTAGGGTTAAGAGAGAGAGAAAGGCGAGAGCCCCATGTGGAGTGGGGCTAGAAAAGGCATGCCAAAGGAAGTGTGGCTGTATATCCAGATTGGCTGTAGGACCATATTTACCATTTAGTCAACACTAGACCTGGTGGCATGTCTTCTGTCAAGGGTTTTACCTTTCATAGCCATGTACTGTTTTAGGCACTAGCAAAGCTGTAGCAATGAGAATACCTCAGGCTCGGATCTAGGGTTAGGGTGAAGAGAGAGAGAAAGCATAGGGTCCCATGAGGAGATGGGCTAGAAAGGGCATCCCAAAGGAGAAGAAGCACTATATCTGGGCTAGTGCTAAGATATTATTTGCTGTTTAGCCAGCAGTAAAACTGGTGGCCTCAGGCTTAGGGCTAGGGTTAGGGTTAAGAGAGAGAGAAAGCCTGGAGCCCATTGGAGAGTGAGTCTATAAAGGGCATGCCAAAGGAAATGTAGCTCTATATCCAGATTCATTGTAGGATCATATTTGCAATTTAGTGAGCACTAAGTCTGGTGACCTCAGGTTTAGGCTTAGGGTTAGGGTTAAGGGAGAGAGAAAGCCTAGAGCCCCATCGGGAATGGGCTAGAAAGGGCATGCCAAATGATAATGGGTTCAGATTGAAATGCAGGAAAATTCATCTGCATACAAGACAGAACTTCTTTACTGTTGGATGGTGGAACAGGCTGTCCGGAGAAGTTATGGAGTCTCCTTCTTTGGAGATCTTCAAAACTCTCGTGAATGCCACCCTGTGCCACGTGCTCTAGGTGTCCCTGCTGGAGCAGGGGGTTGGACTAGATGACCTCTAGAGGTCCCTTCCAACCTCAGCCATTCTGTGATTCTGCTTCTCTGTAATTGCCCTCTGAAAATAATCACATCATGACTTGCCCGCTGTTAATTTCAAAATGAAGTTATGCAGTATGATCATGTATGAAACTAACTTCAACTCTAGTTGAGGAAGATCTTAGAATCACTACAAAGTGGATATTCCCATTCAATTACAATGGGGATGAGATAAGCTTGTAAATTTAGATTGATGTTTCAGATAAGAAGATACTTAACTTTCATAATATTGTCTTTTTAAAATACCTATATTGGCATTCTTTAAATTTTAACAATAATTAATGTGTCCAGAAATTAGTGGAGGTAGTGTGCAAATTTGACTGGAAGGATACATTATTACATGTTACTACCCAGCTTGTGGTGTACAAAGTACTGCAGCAGCACCAACTCTCATGAGACCCTGTCACAAGGAAAAGAGTGATTAACAGAGGGAAGCTAAGTAGCATGTAAAAGAAGGCACAGTGGACAACCACAAGAGGTTCAGATTATGCGGAATTCTGAGTTACCACACAAAAGGACTTTGCAAATATGAAAATAGGACTTTATATCTGGTTTTTGCTGTGGGAAGATAAGAAAATGAAGCTACTGGATTTGTTGTTTTATTGCTGGTAGAAATTAAGTGAGAGAAGAGTTGCTTTCAGTAACGCTTGAAATGGTGAAAGTTCTGATATTTGAGTGCAGTTGATTGCACAGAGTGTGCAACTATAGAAAGATTTATTTCATTTTATCTTATTTTTAGCATAAGACAGAAAGCAAAATGCATGTAGCTGAGATCTTCCCCAGATTTTGCCTGGGGGACATTGAAGATGCTCTGAGATAGTACTGTTTGTGTTGAGTGATTCTAACATAGCACAAACTGTACAAATCTCTCCCTGTCTTGCAAATCCATGGGAGCTGAACTAGAAGGTAAAGAAAGAAAACAGTGAGAACCACAAGTACATAACTAGAACATAGACGCAAGCCAGAGAAACCCAGGAACACACAAGGAAACAGTCTGAGTAAGATTTCAAGTATTATGGTCCACCTATATTATAAAAAAACCAGCATGAAAGGAAAATATTTGTGTGAGTGATAACTTGGCATGATACTGTAGCACTGTGGGGAAAAAAAATAGCAAGGTGCAGGATATTTGCAGTGAAAAGCATTGTAATGAAGGGAAGGTTTTATAGTGATACACTAGCAAACCTAAAAGCTTTCAGAGTATCCATGCTGTTTGAAAAGGCTGCTAGAAGTTTGTATTTTAGATATGATACATCTGAAACTATGGTAGTAGATGAATGACTATCTTAGTAACTAGCTTACTGGTCAGGTGAGTTGCAACCCCAAACCAGCCTCAGTGATAACAGCAATGTTAAACTGGAAAATAGTGTTAGTATTGTACAGTCTTAGTGTTTTGGAAGTCAGTTTGTCATTGTGCAGGCTGTTGATCAAATGATCCACACAACCAAAGGAGTGGATGTGTTGACTCCTACAGACTGCCGCTCAGTGAACAGTCCTCTGTAGCAGAACGTAAAAATATATTCCACAGTAAAAGAGAAAACTAGTTACTGGGGGCCTGTGTCCAATACTCTAACAATAACGTAAACATATTTCTGTGAGAAAGTGTCTCAGACCATAAGGATATTCACACATTTTTGAAGGGAGCCTGGGCAACCCTAGACAGTACTGAAGAAGGGAAAGGCAGAAGCTGTTGTTTAAAATGAGTTTAGAGGTAGAATTGTTGATAGCAGGAAAGAAAAAATGGAAGTTACACATGACATTGCATGTGACTTGAAATTTTCCTTAAGCTGCAGCACTTTTGAGATTTTTTTTTTTCATGATCTAAGATTTCTTCATAGAAGTAGCAGTTCCAGCTGAAGCAAAATAGTTTTTTTACAAGTGGCATGAGCAAAGTCAGGTGAATCTTTCTTCTTTCAATATAACTAGTTACTCTTTGAATACACAGGTATGTGGGACTGATGTCAGTCAATTTTAGGAAGTCTCTGTTTGAAACCGAGCTTACTCTATAATTTTGGTGAAAACAAACACTCTTAAAATTGCTTAGTACTTTTCTGTAACCATATGAAAATTAAGAAAATTCCTACCTATAGAAATAGATGACATAAATGAAAGAACCATAAAACACAAAATCAATGATTGTGTGCCAAAAGGGAGTAAAGAAAATAGTTTTTAAAAATAAAAGGTAATACTTCCTTTGTTTCCTCAAAAGAAATAAAGGATATATTTGTATTGCTTCAAAACCAACCTCATGGGCGATGGAGACAGTGGTCTGTGAGATTAGACATCTCCTCCTGGACGCGCAGAGCTGTGCATTCTCACGCATAACTTGCCAACTTTGTGCAAATCAGAGAAGAATCAGTAGGTAGCCTCCAAGCTCCTGATGTAGGATCATGCAAAGAAAAACTGGAGGCAACAGGAGCAGTACGGAAATGCAAATACAGCACTATAGAAATAGTTCCCCTCAGAGCATTCCTGAAATACACACTATATTCTCTGAAATCTGAATGCACAAATTGGTGTGTATCATTAGAGAGCCTTTTTTTCCTGTTGCCTAACACAATTTGGATCTTCAAAATATTTTTTTTTGGTGGTAGCCATATGGATACCTATTCAGTTATTCCAGCTTATAAATCAAACATCAGCATGAACACTCAGTTTTCAGAGTCATCTATTCAAATCCTCTACTGTAGCAGGCTTTCTTGCAGTTGACTTGCTCTGTCAAAGCTTGTGCAGGTCCAACTAGGATCCACCCTAAGGTGAACTGAGGTTTTCGGAAAGCCAGTGCATAATGAAGGATGGCTGCTGGTGAATATATCACTCCTACGCTCTAATTCGGAAAGCCAGCAGAATCACACCAGTAGGATTTCACAACCAGCCTCTGTAGCCTGATCACACAAAAGCAAGGGCTCTCCCTTAGGGCCCACCTACTGGTCTAGGCCCAAAAGCTGCCTTGCCAGCTTTCAGATAAAGCATTCTCTCTCTCTGGTTTCCTCGACAAGAATATATAAAAAATATTGTACTTGCGGAAACAAGGTTGTTATAAATCCCAGAGTGTATAGAAAAGCTCAGAGAATGCTCTGTGGTTGAGCTTCCAATGTATTTTCACCTCAAGGTGAACTTAGGTAAAATTCTAGGTATGTTTATTAGGAACTGAAAATAAAATATTGGTACAGAGGTATGAATAGAATGTATATATATTCTATATGAATATGTATATATGAATGCATGAACAGAATTTATTTGTATACTAAATTTCTCATCTACTACTACTATATAGCATCTACTTTTGCCTACAAGAGTAGTGATTGAGAAAGAGATTTTTAGATGTTTGTCAAACCACTTCCATTTATAACAGTACTGCATCATGCACATAATTTGCAGAACGACTTTCATAGAACACAAATTCCACAGTATACAGGATTCCTACCTCTTCTGAATTGTTTTTGATTTGCAAGACTCATATTTTTTTGACCCAGAAGTGCAAACCTCCTTTGCTGCCTTGTTCCTGATAAAACTTTCCCAAAGAATGTAACTTGCTGTAATCATTGCTCTGTGAAATACAATAGTGTTGCTATACTATACTATATATGTGCTATAACAGGCTATTGGATTTTTATATATGCAAATTTTAATTCAAATAAGCTTTGTTCCTCTTCTTTCCCGGTATCAAGGCAATGGCAACATGCCATTTTCTTAGAATACGATGCATCTTTCACATGCATGCGTGCATTGCTTCCTTCACTGATTTTGTTTGGTGTTGTGCTCGAGGAAGCTTTTTTTTATACGTATTATAGTATGAATCAGTAGAGTAACTGGAAGGAAGAAGTCCTGTATATCCAAAATATGTGAGGAAAAAAAAACAAATATTTTGACCTTTTTTATTTAATACAAGTAGATATATCTTTTCCAGGCTGCGGTATTTTAAAAAGTAAAATATTGTATCACCAAATTTATGGTTAAGATTAAATTAGATTAAATATAATCTTTTAGTTTTAGGCTCAGTTTTAAAAACATGTGTGTGCTTGCTCATGTGTATTCATTTTACTGTGTATACATTGATCGATATAAAGATTGTTACAGCTGGAAAAGAAAAATGTAAAAAAAAGTTTAAAATAGTTATAAAAATGATTTCCTTTGCTAAGATGTAGGTGCATAGTATCTTTCTAAAAGATTGCATAACTGTAAGCTGTATTTACATTATCTTTAGATATTGTACATTAATCAAAAAGTACCCGGTATCTTCAGTATACTGTGAGTTACAGCTCACTGGAGTCTAGGGATTAGCATGCAAGTCTTACTTCCTCTGTTGTTCAGATACATATATTAAACTGATGGAGTAGTATTTTCAGTGTGAAAGTGAGTTTTGAGGATAGGCTAGAATTTACAAAGATATTAGAGTAGGTGATGGTTTTGGAATTGCTTCTGGACCTGAAATGTCTCAGTTTCAATATAAAATTCTACAGGTGTAGTTTCACAGTCTTCTTAAATACAATTTTGTCTGCCTAGCAATATTTTTGCTCAGTGCTCAGGTTTAATATGGGGTGCTTTAAGAATAGATGCTGCCTACTCACACAGCAATCACAGGAAACTGGAAAGAACCCATCATGTGTACAGTGGCACAAAAAGATCTTTCAAAATGCTCCCCCTCTTATGCTGCCTGAGTTCAACAATTGCTCTACACATACTGAATATTGAACTGGAAAAGAAAATGAGGATAAGCATGCTTTGCTTATAAACTTTAACAATTTATTATAGTAGTTTCAAAATGAATTATACAACACTGTTATAGGAAGACTAATTACTGTGTTTATTGTTTAGATGAATTCTGGTTCTCAGATGGGTCCTTATCTGATAAAGCCAAATTCAATGATCCTGGCCTGATGCCCCTGCCAGACACTGCCACAGGGCTAGACTGGTCCCACCTGGTAGATGCTGCACGAGCGTTTGAAGGTAACAGGAAAACTTGCATAAAGATCACTGTTGCATACAAAACTTTTCTTTTTAATATATTGCATAGCCACAATTTGAATTACCAAAAGCCAGTGTTGGCCTCGGTAGCCCTTTAGTTCTTTTGGCTGTATGAGTTTTCAATGGCAGTTTGTCACTGACAGCTTGGGGTGATACAGTATCTGTCTTAGCTGCAAGTCATGCACTCAGGAGCCTAAGTTCCCTCTGTAATCTCTTGGAAAAATCAGGTGCTCTGAGGGAGCAATTCAGAGCTTACATGAGTTAAATACATAAAAAGGAGAGTGGGAATAGCACTTCTCTGGGTTTATTGTGTTGTGTTTATAAACTTTGAATGTGTTGTTCAAACGGTGTTGCTGTCTCTCTCAGTTTTCATAATAAGTTTGCAAAAAGCACCAAAAATGCTATGTTTTCCAGTATTGGAATTCCAGGTGCAAGACCAAGTTTAAAATTATTAAATTATAAAACCAGGCTAACTAAAGAAAAAAATTCAGCTTTTTGACAGCTGAACTTACAAAACTTATGTACACGTACTTAATTTATAAACTGAGAGGGGTGGATATTTGTTTCAGTTTGCATATATGGATGTATACAGTTAAGATATATGACTGTTTAGTTGTTTTTGTGCGATGTTTTGGTTAGAGCACTGTGCTGTCCTAAAATCCCTGCATTTGTTAATTGGCACACTTTAATTAGTGAAGGTATGAGAGGTAAAAGAGCATGATAATAATGATAGTGATATTTTCATAGTGATTGTAATATTATATAAGATGCAGGAATTACCTATATGAGGAAAGCTGTTGGTGGAGTTAGTGATGAGATGTTCTTACTCCCCCTGCCCCCAACTAACTAGAAGCTACCATGATAATCAGGTTTCTGGTGTGATTTGATACTTAGTGATAAGTGATAGATTTCATACTAAGTGATACTTAGAGAATTGCTTCTCTAAGTATGAAGTGATTAAATTTCAATTTGATAAGAAGCTATTCAGATCACCTTACTAAAGTAATTTGAATGTCAATATTAGCATTTCAAGACACTAAAGAGCAGCGATGATTAGCCGTCTAAAGTACTGTATTGTTTCTTAAACTGATTAACTTTATATTCATTAATCTCTGTTTGGTAGTACTTAACTATGTCTGTTGAGCATGTAGCTGGTAGGAAGTACTGTAAAGCTGAGAGCTGGACAGCTGTTCCTATATGTTTGCTGAATTTCTTGGGGGAAAATTCTGGTATCTGTTATCCACATCCTGAACAGCTGAAAATAGATTTGGATCCATGTAATTCGGTATATGAAGAATATGTTTAACTACCATATAAAAAACTTCTGCACTCATTACATTTCTGTTTTCAAGATTTTTTTTTTCTTAAAAACAAAAATTTTCATACAGTTTATTTCTTTTTACTCCTTAAATGGAATTAAAATTAAAACATTTAATCAATTTGCAGAGTTTCATTTTGGAAATCTTATGTGAGTATAGTTACCATTTGAATTTATGAGAGAGAGAGAAAAACATGGCTAAAAGCAATGCCCTGTTTTAGGGAGGAAGTATTTACTTCTTAGGTTTTGACTGCAAGTATCTCAGATTTTCAAAGAACTGATGACCTGAGTCACAAGATAGAAACTTTGTTACTGAGGATTTTTTATTTGTTTATTTTAATCTTAGAAGATTTTGAACAGTAAATAATACACTAGTTTTGTATGCAAAAATAGGATTCTTCTCTGTTTCGCGCTCTTCAATGGAGACATCTGTGCATGTATTAGATAATTTAGAAAATATTTTGACTAACACTTCATTCTAAATCTTTTGATTAGGAATCGTATATTTTGAACGCCCTTGGTCAGCTTTCTGCATACTATGTCTTACAATTAATTATTCTTTTTTAAATGACTTTCTGATTGGCATATCATGAAAAATTCATTGGGTGGGAATGTGACTTACGATTTGCTTTTAAAATAATGGGATATGAACTGACAGATGTTGTGTCCTTGTCTATTTTAATACTGTCCTTTAAAATCGAGGGGTCACTTGAAGTTGATTTGAAAAATAACTTAGAACTACTGATCTGCTTTCTATCAGTGTGAGAAAGAGTGGCTGATCATAAGATCATGCTGTTATGAATATAAAACTATTTCCACCTTTCTAATGAACTGGATGTAAAAGTGATTTTACATTTTACATTGGACCATTGGAAAAAAAGGTATCCTAAAATAATAAAATAATCCCTTTAATTAAAAATTATTTAAAAATGGGCAGGGCTAACACTGAGCTAATAAATTAATGTTAGAGTTTTACCAAACTGGTATTTAAATTTTGTGTTCTTTTTTGGACCCTAGGCACAAAATATCATTTTGTGCCTCAGAAGAATCACCAGGCTGATTCCAGAGTCAGGAATTTTGCCCCCAGTCTCTCCGGCCTGTATACAGGCAACCCAAACATTTTTCTCAGTTCAAAATCCGTAATGCAAACATCACTATCTTCTTCTGTCTCTCTTAAAATGTGCTTGTGCCCAGGTTAATATTAGGTATTATAAATTTCCTTTTATTTAGAAGTTTCTAGTGTGGGAGTTAGATGATCAGGAATTAAATGCAGTAGCAAGACTTCTGCAGCCATCATCTTGACTAAGAATTTACTCACAGCTGAAACAAGAAGGGATATGATTTTTACCTATTTTTTTCTCTCCTTCTGGAGAGTTAGGAAAACTCTCCAGATTTGGAGATTTTCTCTCCCGTGAAGTGGGATTCGTTCAGCATCCCACTGAAGCCTTGCTCTCATGTAGAACAAGTTTCTAAACTGTGGCCCACGAGAGTGGACTGAGTGGCTCAGAAAAAGCTCCAGAAGGTGTGGTGACTTTTTTGCGTTACAAGTGCCATGAGAGTGCTGCCTCTCACATTGTGCGCATTTCCTTTCAAACACCTTTTCCAAGAACAGCTTCGGGGAGCTGAGTGCCGACTTCACACTTTTCCTGAAAATCTTTTGTTATTCCTGAGACGGGTCTTCCCAGTGCAATGGAGAGCTGTGCAAGGGGTGCTCCACTCTGGAGCAGAAGGTCTTGTGCCTGGGCTGTTTCTACTGAGGGTCAGGGTGTGTAAGCTGGAGCCTTGGGCAACGTTGTTCAAGTCTTTGCACTGCCTTCTGCTGCATGCCAGGCATCTGCCTCTAAAGTTTCCACAGAGATCATCTTTACCTTGCAGTTGTGCATGCACTCAACAGCAAGGGTTACCCTTCCATTTCTTTCATGTGTGGATGCCGATACTCTCCAGAGAGGGTAACAGGGAGCACCTGCCACACTATTTCAATGTGCAAATACCTTTGCATCCAGTCCTGAGATAAGCAATAAGAAATAGGCAGAGATCTGGTGTGCCTGCATAGCAGAAGAGAAGAGGCAGGGTTTGGGGAAAGGGAATTGGGGGCATAAGGAGAAGTTAAAGAAACAAAGAAAACAACGTGCTGAACTGAATAAACACAAAGATGGGGAGATTTATGGAATAAATTGGAGAGCCAAATGAGAGCAGGGAGAACAAAGACATTTCAGAAAAGGATAAGGGAGAAGGAGACAGTTTTTTAAATTCTCTTCTTGTATTATTCTTCTCCTAGCTTTCCAACTTAGGAAAGAATGGCAGGCTTTGAACAATTGTGTTATGTTAAAGCTGCTAGCTAATTTTGGATCGTGTAGAAAAATTGGAGTGGACAAAGGGAGAAGCCTCTCTAGATGTCCGTAGCTGTTCCTGGCATTCTAGGTTAAAAGGATTCACACAAACATGTATATTATTACGTATTTTTTAATATATTGTATAAAGATTATAAATAGATAAAAATATGGTTAAGAAAACTGTTAAGTAGCTGGTAAATTATACTGTGAGGATAAACAGCTAAGGAAGTCCCTCTGCTTTTCCTCATTTAATTCATTAAATCAGGTGGTTTCAACCACTGATTTTTTTCCACGTTCTTTTTTATGATTGTCTACTAGTCATGCCAATCAGAATGCAGCATTTCTTAATTCTAGTTTATCTTTGCAGAAACATCTGTGCTACTATAATTAGTATTGTTTTAGCATTTCCACTTAAAATCTTCATATCGTAATTCAAGTAATGCTGCAGAAAACATAATGAGGAAGAAGTGAAGCATTTGACATAAGAAATAATTATTTTTGCCAACTTAGTATGCTAAATTTCTATTAAAAAATAAAAAATGAAAATATTTAGATAACATCTGGCCATTTCAAATGCATACCTGTGTAACTCCCGCTTGCTTCAGTGCAAAAGTCAGAATATGCTTATGGGTGCACTAGGTCTTGATAACAAGAGGGCTACCTTATAAACCATACTGATTTTAGCATTTTCTGCTCTCTACTGCCTGAAAATTACCTGGCGGCTTTTTTTTTTTTTTTTTTACTGTTTTTCAGTAACCTGAAACGGTGCAAAGCCAGACTCAAATGTTGAATGGTTACAACTGTACATTCTGTTGCCTTCAAGTGAGACAGATTGTGTTTCATCTTTGCGTCTTTTGCAAGTCATCTGTTGCTTAAGCTTTTGATAAAAACGCTGCTATATTTTCTCAGATAGTTTTTCATACATGGTTCCTACCCATAACTTGACAAGCGTATTCTAGATGAAAAATAAAGCTCTGAGATTATATGTACTTCTTTTTCTGTTTAGTTTGCACTTAATCACTTGAAGAGAAGATATCCTCATTGGCTGGAGGAATAAGAGTGTATGTCTGTATTATCATAGTTAGAGACAGGATTTCTTTAAAACACTTCACTATTAAGGTAGTTTTGCTCTCACTTTCATGCATAGAATGTGAAATCCATTCTGTTAAAAAAACAATAAAAACAAAATCTGCAGGAAGATTTTGAAAATATTTTAAAATATTGTGTTTAAAAATTTCTTAATGCTATTTCATTAATGGCTGCATATATCCCTTTATACACATGCTTTTATCAGTCAAGAAAACATACTTTCAAAGACTGCTAGGAAGAACAAACCCGCAAAACATTTTCTTAACTGACAATTTCATAACTGCAATGAGACAGACAAGTGACTATTCTCTTCAATTAAGCTTACTAAGTAGTAGGAGAAAAAATAATATTTTTATATTGGAATAAAATTGTCTTAGAGGCAGTATCACACATATCACATTGTTGGGCATTAGCGAAGTCATAACTTAGAAAAAATAGCAGCAGCTTATTTGCTGCTGACTGTTTTCTTCTATCAAGGATAATGAAAAGCTGAACAAAGTCTAAAAGTGAAACGCATCATTAAATGTGCACATCAAACTTATGCCCAATGCCTTTTGTCAGCCAGATTGCTTATACAGTATTATTTCGGGCCTCAAGACTACATTCCAGGTTTAGTTTATTTGTACTATATAAATCTGTTCATATTAAGGTGTTCCAGTTCTGAAAGTTAGGCCATTGACGGTGAGTTTAAAATTATATTCCTGCTTTGCTGTCAAGATATATATTTTAAAAAATCTTCATGTTTGAGGTCCATCTCTAGTCAGAAAAGGAATAAAATTAGGAAAAATCACCTGTGATCTTTAAAGATAGATACAAAATGACGTGCAACTTAGGTATGTTATATGAAGAGTTGTCAGTCTTTGCTACTTCTTAAAAGTGGCTATTCAAAAATACCTTTAAACTGCTCTTTAGTGAGCTATTTTGCTGTATTTATTTGATTAAACCTTTCAAAGAAAATTTTCTTCCCATTAAAGTGATCTGGCTTGCGGTCACTTTTTTTTAACGGGGTGCTTAGAGTCCCAAGGAGGGCGGAATGTCTTTTTGTGTGTTGTGCCAAGTTGTCTTGTTGTGTGTTACCATACTGGGTATAGGAAACACGGGGCATGAAAGCTCCTGCTTTACCGTGATGCTGGTGTTGTATAAAAATGGTTTTGAAAGGTTGATGGTGACAGGCAGCGTGAGCTGCACTGGAAACACTCCATATGTGAACTTAACATAAGGCCACAGCTGCGTTAGTGGAGATGGTCTACCTTGTTTATAGGAACATTCTAAATCTTATTCCAGGTTTTGACTCAGATGAAGAACTTGGGCCGCTCTGTCATTACTCGCCGTTTCTAGGTGATGGTCTGGGCTTGATGACTTTTACCTTCTGTATTTTCTTTAATATTTGCTATGTTTGCACGTCTGCATGGTAATGCAAGCTTTGGGCCTGTGGGGGTGGCAGAGCAAGGGGAGAAAGGGCAAGGCAGGCATGTTGTGGCCAGAATTTATATAAAGCCTACAGGCATGGATTTTGTTGACAGAAATCTGTTAAATTAGTCTCCACAGAACATAGGTTATTAGAAGAAAATATAAATCATAATGAATGCATCGTTTACTTCTGTTGCGTGCAATGATGATCTGCATGGCATAGTTTTATTATGTGGTGATTGGTGTATTTTGGCAACTGCACTGTATATCTACGGGTAATTATATTTTTGCTTGTTAGACTATGTTCCAGTGAAATGCAGCATAGAGAATGATGTGTCCTGGTAAAACATATGACAAAAAACTCAATTGATAAAAGAGCATTAATTTATTGTTTTTCAAGTATGCAGATTACCAGGAGGTTCTGCAAATGCTTGAGACAGTAAAACAGTATAAACTGAGCAGTGTACGTTTCTGAATTTAATGGTTTTGAATCCATGGAAATGCAAACCTTTTGCTGAATTGTTATTGTCATTGGTGGTGGCCCTGAATTCTCAAAAGATTTTCTGTGGATTTCATAAAGACCAAATTACTGTTTAAATCAGCATTAAGTGGTCCTATCAAATTTATATTACTCTGCTGATACATGCAAAACAATGGGCTTTGAGGTTGTCTTTGGATGCAGATGTTGGGAAGCCAACTGACTGGAATATACGTTATATCTGGTGCTTATCTTCAAAGCTATGATGGAGAAACTTTCTCTAACTGTGCCTAGAAAGCTACCACTATATAGGCTTTCATTCGGTATATATGTCCGTATTTACATACAGCTTTACATGACTTTTTTACAGATCAGAGAGTAGCATCTTTTTGCACCCTGAACGATATGCAGCAAGCTCAGGATTTGGAGGGAGCACAAGAATTACCATTGGATGAGAGTCCCCCAGATGGAAAAGATTTCCTTGAGGCTGCTGGGTATGTCACAATTAGAGCAAACTTCTTTCAACGGGTGCAAGAGGTGTTCCTACTTAACCTTTGCAGCTGTTCCAGGAAATATATGAATACATGTTCAAGCAAAACATGCTACTTGCCAATCCATATTTTTCTGTTTATACAAAAAGAAATGAATGAAGGAAACATATAACTGAGGCTGAAGAAGACTTTAGTGTCACACCTATCCTAATTTCTCACAACCAGTGCTCTAGAAAAGAATTAGTTTATACTTTTTTTTTTCTCCTTCGTCTTTTCTGCTGCGGGGAGTATAGTTGTTTGGAAAATAGAGATTCAGCAGTAGAATCTGTCCATTAGTAGTACACTGTAAAAGAAAAACACTTCTTAGATTAGTTTTGCTTTTCAGCTGCAGGACTAGAAGAAAAGGAAGTGGAGGAAAAATAAAGCTTTTAGTGTTCATGCTTGTTAGTCTATCACATTTTAATTTGAACCAATTTTACACAACTTACGTGGTAAAGCATATTTCTTGTAATGACTTTTAAGACCACATCTTTCTACCAGCTATAAGCAGTAAGGATTGCAAAAGGCTGTTAAACATGTTCCACTTCTAACACTGGCAAATCTCTCCAATTTGCACACTTGGCACAAAGCAGATGATTCAGTTTTGTGTGTAACTACATATTCTCTCTTCTAGACAAAATAATTCACATTATGTCTAATTTCATCTATAACATATATAAAGCACTCCCAGAGTGCTTATTGTCATACAAAAAGAAAACTTTCTCAGTATTTTTCTTCAGTCATGTATTTGATTAACCTGTGGCAATATTTCATATGGTTTGACCTTTCAACAAAATATTTGTCTTCATAAAGTCATAGGTTTATCTTTTAGTGGAAATGGCACAAACGTAGACCAGACAAAAGAATTCTAACAGCTCTTCTGATTTACCATGACTGCCGCTGCAGCTTGCTTCAAATTACCCCAGGCCTTATCAGAGAGCAGCTTGTTAACCAATGCACTGAGCACACCATTTAGCAGAGGGTTTGACTTGCTCTGTGAAAGTGTGCAAATGATTGCTAAGACATTCCGTCTTAAATTAATGTTAATTTCACCCTGATGAGCATGAGAGGCACTATCAAATTTGGGTATTGCAGCAATGATTTGTGACATTGCTTCAGTAATAGCCTTCCACTGTTTCTGTTTTCATCCCTGTTTTCCCAACTATCCCTAAATTGCTTTTCTGCCTTGTTATCACTACAAGTATTATTCTGCAAGACTTGGCAGGGGGAATGTTTTTAACTCACACAGAGTAATATAGTCACTTACTTCACAGGGAACATGCTCCTACTACTCTGACTGGAAAAGTAAACCAGCTAGAGGTGATCCTCCGGCAGCTACAAACTGACCTGAGAAAGGTAAAAAAATATTACCAGTATCATTATTCTCCACTTTTAATAGCTATATTCCTATGCAGAGTTCATTAAAAGTTTGAAAAAAATACATCAGTTAAACTAGATAACATGAGGATGATGAATGAATTAATTGTAGAACACAGCGGTTGATCAGTACACTGAGGCCCAAAAGGTCCCTGGAAATGGTTGTGTAAACAAGTTGCTGCAAGGCTAACAGATTTACAGGTCATTAACTACTCCAGAATAGCTAGGCCACATGCAGTCATATCCCAGAGTGAACGTGAGGTATTTTATCTCCGTTTCATTTATGGTATTTTGGATTTAGCAATGGATAGGAATATGCACACAGGCACTATTGCTAAGTAGTTAACATCAGATTTGTTGCCTGTGTTGCCTTGTGGTAAATGACCTGGGTGAAGGACAGAGTGCACCCCCAGCAAGTTTGCTGATGATACCAAACTGGGAGGAGTGGTTGGTACATCAGAGGGCTGTGCTGCCATTCAGAGGGACCTCAGCAGGCTGCAGAGATGGGCAGAGAGGAACCCCAGGAAGTTCAGTAAAGGCAAGTGCAGGGTCCCGCACCTAGGGAGGACCCCCTGCACCAGTGCAGGCTGGGGGCTGAGCTGCTGGAAAGCAGCTCCGTGGAGAAGGACCTGGAAGGCCTGGTAGACAACAGGTTGCTATGAGGCAGCGGTGCACTGTTGTGTTCAAGAAGGTCAGTGGTATCCTGGGGTGCGTTAGAAAGAACACTGCCAGCAGGCTGAGGGATGTGGTCCTGCCCCTCTACTCAGCCATGGTGAGGCCGAAGCCGAGTACTGTGTCCAGTTCTGGTCTTCTCACTACAAGAGGGACGTGGAGCTATTGTAGCGAGTTCACTGGAGGGCTACTAAGATGACTAAGAGACTGCAGCATCTCTTCTATGAGGAAAGGCTGGGAGAACTGGGACTGTTCAGCCTGTGAAGAGAACACTGAGAGTGCATCTCATCAATGTGTATAAGCATCTGAATGGGGGGTGTAGAGATGATGAGCCAAGATGCTTTTCAGCAGTGCTCAGCAGAAAGGTTGGACTCTAGATGATCTCCAGAGGTTCCTTTGAGCCACAGCCATTCTGTGAGACTTGTGTCTCATTTGCTGTCTAATTTCTGAGCTGGAAACAGTATCAGGACTGCTAGAAGAGACCAAGTTTGGTAAGAAAATGGTCATGTAAGGGAAATTTCTGAAGCCAGCTGTATTTCTTACTTAGTGTATGATTGAAATCAAATCCCTAATACTTAACCCGTTAGGTATCATTTGTGATACCTGAGAGCTTCTTATTCTTTTAGTGCTTGAGTCTTTTGTTAAATGAACTTCCAGAATTCTTGTACTGAAGTAGAATCTAGATTCCTTTTTAGCCTGCATGTTTTCCTTCTCAGAAAAACATTGTATCACATTTTGGGATTACACTTAGTAGCTGTCATGATGGATTAGGGAGCTCAGCAAACTATACTGTATGGCTTGCACAGAAATACTAGCAACAAAAATAAATGTTGTCATTATGGCTACTCACTTGATTCAACTTACCTTTTATTAACCAGGAAAAACAGGACAAAGCAGTTCTCCAAGCAGAGGTGCAGCATCTGAGACAAGATAACATGAGACTTCAAGAGGAGTCTCAAACGGCAGCTGCTCAACTGAGGAAATTTACGGAATGGTTTTTCAATACAATAGACAAAAAATCTTAATGTTTGGGCCATTTGAAAATCCTTACTTCAACAGTACAATGGCTGTATTTTTGAATTAGCGGGATAATTTCACTGTGTTCACAATCCATTTTAGGTGTTTCTGCTAAATTCTCTATCCAGCTTTATTCATTTGAACAGGAGAGAGAACTATCTTTAAATTCATATGAAGAAAGCAGAGAATAGCAGATGTTTGTTTGTGTGAAGATGAATGTAAAAATTATTGGTGTCATTTTAGACATTTTTAGAAGATACTCTGGCTGGGGCTTGCCTGAAGAGGAATATATGGGGTTTTAGTTCCTGCATTTCAGGTGCATTGGTGAAATGTTAAAGCAATTTACATTAGCTTGGGCTTCAGTATTGTAAGATAAAAAGAATAACCAGACATATACTTTAATGTTTAAAAGGTGCTCTATTTTTTGTATGTACAGTAGTTTTATTTCCACAGTCCACATTGTCATAGCAATAAGAATGGAGGTATAGTGAATAGTCACAAAGCTGTGTTTATAAAATGTTAGCACTGATGTGTTTAACACTAGTTTGGATGCAGATACATTAGAGATTATTTATTTGCAGGAACAAATGGTGCCTGAATATAAACAGTGTTCTGATTTTCTAAAGATGCATATGCCTTGTAAATGGCTCACAGGGGTTAGCCTGCTCTCAACTTCAGTTACTTTTGTATAGTTGATGTTCAGCTAAAACAGTTATACTGCTTACCTATTGGAAAACATGTATGGTGTGAGCCAGCCAATCAATTGTACAATGCCAAATTTGTTTATCTTTGTACAGAAGCTTTGATTAAGTGTCTTGTATTTAACACCTTTATTTAAGCTTATTTAACCTTAAATTGTTAATTTTATAAAGTTTGTTTTATCTGCACTATGGTGAGATCAGTTGGTTGCAAGTTGTAATATTTTTAGCTTGCCAAGACTGTACTGAGGAGTTTTAGAAAATTCTAACAATTGGATGCTGCTAGTACACAACGGATTTGTTTGTATGCTTTAACATTTTTAACTGTTTAATTTGAAATGAACATACATCCTGCTTTTTTAATAAATGTTAAAAATATAAATCTGAAAAGTACTTTATGTTGTGTTGTCTACCGTGAACGCCATCGCCGCCAGCTCAGGGCGCTGCGAGGATCCCCTTCCCCGGGCTCCCTGTTCCCGGCTCCCTGGGCCAGGGAGAGTCCGGCCCTCGAGGGCTCCCGCAGCCCCTTGTTCCCGTTCCCAGCTCCGAGCTCTTTGCTGTGTCCGTCCTGTGGCCGAGGAGGTGGCATCATAGGGCAGGGGGCAAAAGCTGTCTTGAGCGCTCACAGGCTCGAGTGCTTACCCAGGAGAACACTTCTTTAACCAAAATATGTAATGTTTTCCCTAAGGAAGACATTTTCAGAAGGTATCGGATTTTCCCTTGTTATTTTAAATTAATTGTAACAGCAAATAGCTCGCAATCCGCTTGCCCAAATCAAAGATATGTTTACAATGTTAGCTTCTGTGAGATGCCCTAGCAGGTTGAAAATAGCTTGAACTACCTTATATTCCTTTTATTTTGCTATAATTTCATATATAACAATGTGCTTAAAATCTGTGCCAAAAAGTTTAGTTTTTACAATATGAAATGAGGCTAATAAGCACCTTTGAAGTTATGCTTCCAAAAGAAAAAATAGTTAGAGATCATGGCCAGATCTCAGTTTCCTTTCAGCTGAATGCATTCAGGCAAAGCTAGAGAAAATCATAGAATATTTTAAATATATATTCTGCTGACACAAATAATAATCTGTATCCATTGTTACTATATATTGGCTGAGAAACATTTTTGTAAGTTGAACAAATGTCTGCTTCTGCTGTGGTAATTATTTTGAATGACTTCTCTTTGGAAAGGTCATAAATAAGCAGGGAATTAAGGCTTTGGTATCTTTATTTCCAAAAGAAGATGACTGTTTTGTCTTTGTACTTTTCATCAAAAATTCTGATGCTTAAATACCAAATAATGTCCATTAAGGTATATTAACTTAGAGTAATTAAACATGGCAGTCATGTGTTCCACTAAAATCTGATTTAAACACCTTGCAAGAGTCATTAGCAAACCCATCTGGCTGGAGACCTTGCCAAACAGCAGTGCTGAGCAACTTGCACAATGTGTGTGTGAACGCCTGTATTTGAGGATAGCTTTATCCTCTTTGAAAAGCTGTACTAACTGAAATAAACTTGTTAACAAGCTTTTTCTGAAGGGATGCTACTGAGTTTGTATCAGCATTTATTAGTACAATGCTCATTTCACCATTACTCTCTTTCAGTAATTGAAAACACATTATTATAATTAGCTATGCAAAAAGGATTTTTGGTATCTATCTTTCTTGTTTTCCCATCCCATATTTTGAAATATTTTGTTTCCAAAATATACAAAGCTCTGTCTGCAATCTCTTAGTCCCTTGGGCAAGCAGCTATTCACTAAAGCAGTTTTGCTGGAGGCAAGTGGTTCTTCCTTAAGTGACTTTTACCAGGGGAAGGAGTTTTAGTTTGTCCTGTTACTGTTTTTAAAACATGTGAAAATAGTGTTTATCAGAGACCATAATCGGATTTGACATAGGTAATGTGCATTTTGCTGTGCACTTTGGTTATCTGATTTTTTTAAATACTCCTCTCGGAGCAACTTGCTGCTAACAAGAACGCCTCTTTTAGTCAAGCGTAGGCAGAGGCTGTCTGCTTTAGCAACTACTGTGGATCAGGAGAACACTTTGGTGTTGAAGACCCAGTTTTTGGAGGTGGGAGGAATTCTTTCAGACATTCTTGTCCAGTCCTGTGACTGAAAAGCCTTTAGCGGTTGGAGTGGTTCATTAGGTGGGATCTGGTTTAATTTCATCTGAAAAGAATCTGGGCTTTGGACTCCGACACCAATCCACAATATGAAGCAAAGCACAGTAAGTGGGAATGACTGAGAAATTCACTTCAAAGATGTGTTCCTGATCTGACCTAAAACTGTGTTATGGAAGTACTCTAAATGTCAGCAAAGCTTTTCCAGCACAGCAGGCTATGCTGTAAAGCACTGAGGTGCAGAAACTGAACATGTGAGCCAACTCGAGTGTTTACTTCTGTAAAAGGGTTTAACCTTTGTAAAAGTACAAGTTGTGGTAAAATCACAAAATGTCCTGCCTTAGAAGTGAGACCCTTAATTTCCATGCAGGTCCTTGCTGAAATGTTTTGTGGACGTTTCTCACAGTGTCGACCGTGCTTTAGTAAATGGCTTGTTTTCTGAGACTGCTATTACGACGATCAGGGATATTTTTTGGTGTTTTTCTATTTCTGAGAGCATAATCATGTTGTAGATGCCTATTAAAGCACGTAATAGCTTTATACAGAATCTTTTTACATCTTCTGTGCTCTATTTAATAGAAATTCCCAAATCGATTCTTCCATCCTTTCAGGCCCCAAATCAAGTTGTTTGGGGAAAAAAAAAATGCTTGAAGTACTTGTAATCCAAACAAATGACATTATCATAGGGCAATTGCTTAGAAAGCAATTTTTACTCTGCAAAAAAAAAAAAAGGGTTGTTACATGCATTATGTTACTATGCCAGCATTTCTTGAGCTCTATGCTGTAATATTGGTTCTAACATCTAAGAAGCCCAGTGCAACACAGGAGTTGGTGTTCTATTATTTGAAAGCATCAGAAACATCAAATTATTGCCAAAAAAGATGTTCTTTACTCCGGCTTCTGTCTTTCATTGCTCTCACTAGCAGGAGAAAGAATGGCTTACAACTCAGAAGCAACATTTTGCAGACCAAAGCTTGCTTCTGGATGTTTGGGAGCAGGTTTTGCAAAATGAGAGGGAAATACATACTTTCACAACCCTGGAAAAGACTTTGGCAGAAAAATGAGTCTTGATCTCTGCTCTGTTCTCAATGCAGGCAGGTTGTGTTTTTCATTCTGTTCTGCCTGAAACATGCTTCCTTGGAGTGAGAAGAAAATTCTACCCCCCACCTCTTGTTTCCTTGCTTTTCCGTTTGGAAGAATCCAAGCACATGAGCCAGAAGGAAAACTTGGTAAGCTCCTTTTTTCAGTAGGGACTTCAGAATGGCCCCTACTAAAAGCTGCTTCACTTAACATTTGAAATGTTTTCACTTTGTGGTAAGTTTTTGAAGAGTATGAATATCTTTTTGTTTCCTATGCATTCTCCTGTTTTGAAGCTTAAAGCGGAACTTCAAAGTGGCTCAGCACATAAGTCAAAGTCTGTTTTTTCAAGTACTTGTATATGAGTGGAGGACCTAAACATAGGCACTAATTAATGTAAATGTGTTCAACATTCTATCAATCAGCATACAGGCTGAGCTAGCTTTGTTTTCAGTGGGGGAAATGCCATTCTACCCATTTCACCCATTTCAGTCCACTTCAGCTTGGACAGTGAGGAGTGGGGCTGCTGTCATTCAAGCAAACATTAGGCACATTCATATGTACTTTAATGTCATATAGTCACCAGAAGCTGTTTATCATAGAGACTAAAAAACTCCAAATGGCATTGACTCCAATGGCAATGATCATTGACTTGCACTGTGCTTTGTGAGCCTGTATATAGAGGGTGATTGATTTCTTTGAACATGTAGGGAAATCCAATTCCTCTGTTATATCCAGTTCCTCTGTTGTAAATCAGGATTAATATCACTGAAATTACTGAAGACAGTAAAACTGGCGCAAGTGAAAAAGAATCAGTCTCTGTGTGGGATGGTGAATTATATCCAAACCCTGCTTAATAATGAGGTCAAATGATTAGTCCAACAACAGGATATGAAAATAAAATTGAAGTCTGTCTTTATTAGGCATGATCTCAGTAGTCCACATTTTGCTGGATCATTGATTTCTAATGTTAATATGGTTTAAACCTCTTGCTAAGGACTGAAAAAAATGTTCTTTCAACAGAACCATATCTATTAAATGAGTCATTTGCTCTTTAAAACCAGATAGCTTCAGAGCACAGCATGCAATAGGCCTCCTAACGTCTCGCCAATTGTCCGGCAAGACTGTTGATATTTATACTGAGCATCTTTAAAGGGATGCTGACAAGGCAGTTTCATCATCTCTAAATAGCCTTATTAAGGTTCATGCATAAAATCCTCTTGGAAACTCGAAATGTGAATTGCTAAGACGGTGTTTAGCTACCTTCCTTTCAAGTCCATCCTAAATTGATATTGCAGAGCAACCCAGTATAGTTCAGCTGCTGCTTTTTTTTTGTTGGTGTTATTAGAAAAAGAACAAAAAAGCCAACATAAAACAGAAATAGAAGAGACATTGAAAGAAAGCTAAGTACAGAAAGTAGAATCAGTTTGGAGAATAGCACAGATGAGCATTCGTTTTAAATAGTTTATAATATTGCAGTAATGTCTTAATAATCCTCAAAGAGAGGAAAAGGGAGAAATAACTAGGCTTGCATATTTAACAGGCCAGTGATAATTCCTGAATGCACCACATGTTCTCCCAAGCCGTGCAGACGCAAACCACATTACAGTAAATGAGTAACAATATGGTACTAATGACTTGTCCACATGCTTTAGAAGAAATACATCACAAATTCCCTCCATAATTCCGCAGTTTTTCAGCTCAAGGAAAGTTTTCAGAAATACCCAGGCTACATTATTTTAAGTGATGTGGAAATACACACTTCTTGTTAATGGTATAAAGATCCTGAACCCCTTAGCCAGAGTCGTGAATGAGACTTAGATTGCTAAGCTCTTCTGACAGGATCCTAAGATGATCAGAGCTTAGAGGCAGATATTCCTATACCTTTTTCTTGGCAGGACTATGCCTGAAATATCAAAAGGGCTTTCAGTCTCTGATGCAGGATTTAATTAGAATACAGATAAGAGCAAGGTAAATTCAGACAAAGTTACTCTGATCCTCTAAGGGATGGAGATTTTCTCAGTGTTCAAAAATAAATCTTTGCTCCCTGCCTATAAAGCCTTTTTTTCTTTCTTTTTTTTTTTTCCTCTTGCTTGTTTTGTGAAAATTCGAGCGGTGTCCTGGAGTGCATGGTCTATGTGACCCCTCCAGAAGGTGTCATTTTCCATGGCAGCCTGGAGGTTGTTTTGGTGTCTTGGTGGGGAGCAAGCCGGCCGTTCCTCTCGGCAGTCTCCTCTCCCTCCCCTTCCTCCAGAGGATTTTACCTGCCCGGTGGGAAGCAGCAAGCTCCTTGCTTGCATGCCAGGGAGGGTGCCAGCTGCTGCCTTCCTTTCTGCTGCCTTTAAGCTGCTCTAGCATGCAATACATATACAATAAGCAGTGAACACGCAAATGAAGCTGATAGCACCCTTCCCAATTACCTAAGTGCCTGTGAAACATTTACTTGCAGTCATACAGCCATAGCTCTGGAAAATCTGGTGTTACAAGTACTGAGCCCAAGCTGTAGATTGCAGCTGGAAGTGCAGGAAATAAAGTGAGATTGAGAAAATGTAAACAGCATGGTCTCATTAAATCCATCAACAAGGAAAAAGAGCTCAAGAAACTTAAGATATTTTGAGAAAAAAATATGTCCCTCAGCCATTCAGTCTTCGTGGGCTAAATGGGACTTTTTTATTTTAATGTGGTTTTATTTTTTAACAATCACAGGAGCCCTGAGAGAGTTCAGGACTTGATTGTAGAAATGTATTTAGTGGCAAACAAATTGGTTCAGGCTTCCTAAGTTATTTTGGGTGTAACCACAGGAGTTTTGTTCAATATGTGCAAAGTGTCTTTTCTGGCATTCAAAAGCAGTCAGCTGTACAGCTTCTATGCCTTTGAAGAAATCTTTAATCCCAGTATGTATAAGGTATTAAATTCTCTAAAAAAATACATCTCTGATGTGACCCCAAGATTGCTGGGACCTTATATCCCAACTCAGGACAGGAAATACAGATGATTGCAATTTCTAATGAGACTGCTGTGTTTTATTCTTTTCACCTGAAGACTTTAAACTCCACTAAGACAGCTTTGCCAGAAACACAAATGCCATCCTTCATCTATAAATACATATTCTTCATTTCACTATGATGGATATGCAGGGTCCAGATTCCATTTTTCACACCTTCACAGACTTCTTTTTCTCCTTTCTGAGCAACCACATTTCATTCTGAAGTCATTTCAGTTACTATCAGTTAAGAAAACTGATAATTTGTCAAAGAAATAGTGTCTGGGTGTCATCCTGTCCAACCTCCTGCACCAGCACCAGCGTTGTACCAGGCCGGACATGGCTTTGACCTCCAAGGGGGGAGATTGCACAGCCTGCCTGCATAACCTCTATTCCACATTACTCCCCCAACAAGGGAGTAATGTCCAATGTCCATTTTCTAATGTCCAATCGGAATCTCCCAAGCCACCCTCTCTGGCCTTTGACCTTTGATCATCTGGCAGTAACAAGAGTTTGGCTCTATCATCTTTGTAAATCCCCTACACATAGTTATAGGCTGCTATTACTAAATGGGCCCGACTCCCTTAAGCTGTCCCTTGTGGCCAGGTGCTTAAGGCACCTGACTATCTATCTCAGTAGCCCTTCGCTGTGCTCTCTCCAGTTTATTACCATCTATTTTGAACTGGGGAGTCCAAAACTGACAATAACAGTCCAGGTGACACCTCACCAGTTATTACTCCATACATGCAGGGCACAGCAGTTTCTGCCACTGTATGGGGTGCTGTAGTTCTGCATTTTTCCTCCTTTTCCCACCCATCCTAATACTCTATGGCAATGGAGATGGTTGCTTACATCTGAGATTTTGTCTGTCTAGGGTTTGGGGAGAGGAAATGCTTTACTATTTATGTCATCATTAGAGGCGGTGACAAGGATAAAGACAAGCACGGATGCACACATGGTCCTAAAACACAGAGTCAGAACTGTTGCTGTCATGCAGATACTGAAGCAAAAAACACGTATGTACACCTTCCATGAGATCCAGATAAGCTAAAACTCCCCAAAGCGGCGTGTTTTTTTGAAAGGATTCTGACCCTGCCTTTTGCTTAAGACATTTCTCAAGTACCCCATAGCTATTTGCTGCAAAGCCAAGTAGGATCTCACTTACCTTTCTTCTGCAGAGGTCTTCTGTCCAAACAAAGCCTCCTACAGCTGAACTGGTCATGAATGTCCTCTATAGGGCTCAAGAAGAAAAGTAGATGTTTGTAGGCTGGGGTTCAGCTGATCATGTAGCTTCTAGGAGTTGTGTCACCCTCTGACAGGCCCTATCTCTTGCTGTTCTATGTAAAACAGCATCTAATAAGGAACTCAAATGTAGATTTCTCGGTATAGTCTGTTTTTGAGAGTTTTTAGTTGTTCCTTTCTGTTGTTGTTCTGTTGTTTTGTTTATTTGTTGTTTAATGTTTAGTTGTTTATGAGCATCTTGATTGAAATGAGAAACACTCTGATCTCCTTAGGAAGTAATATCAATGTTCAGATTATTTGAAGTCAGTTTTGTTTTGTGCTCTACACAAGCATTATCCCTCAAAAGTCATTTTTCATTTTGAATAAATGAAAAAAAAAGGGGGGATGAGAGATGCATTCACCTAATTTATTTTGACTGAGGCAGGTTTGGAGTGTCGCTGGATGCCTCAGTTAATGCTGTATGATCATCTGGAAACAGAATTTTATAACACTGGATTTCTATCCTTTTTGGACAAGTTATTATGAGAAGCAGAAATCAGCAGGCTTCAGGTTGATGTTAAAATAGAATGTACTAGCGGTATATAGAGTTTCTGATAGACAAAGAGTCTTTGAGTCTGACCTTGCAGTATGTTATTCTAGTTTATTTCCAGAGTAACTCAATTCATTTAATGTTATTATACTTTATATTAGCCTCAAACTAGGGCAGCTCATTGTTGAATCAAGCCCTTTGTGTAGATTAAGATAGAGGGCTGTTTTTAAAAGTGCCAAAGTCTTTGCTTGTTTGTTTTGGAAGGTGTTAAAACATGTTAAAGAAAATTAGTTCTAAGCTGAATATTTGTATGACATGTTCTGCCTACAGCAAATTTCTATGACTGAGCTACAGATTTCTGTGAAGAAGATTTAAAGTGGAAATGTTGATGCAAGCCTTAACACTAGTGGTACCAGTACATGTTGCCATAATAAGTGGAATAACAGAATTTTGTCACATTACATTGAATTTCTGACCTTTTTTCCATCTTGTGAGCCAAAGTGACCCTTGAGTATTCATGCCATGAAAACTTATCTGAATATATATTTCTTCCAAATCATAGTAATGAAACTTAATAGATTACATGATTCAAGTAGCCAATAAATAAACGTAATCTGATCATTTTAAAAATGACAATAACAGCACAGCAGAAGATCACATAATGAAACGAGTGATGAATGAGTGATCGATAACAAGGATCTTCTTAATCTAAAAACTGAAAGTTTGCAAGGAGCAAAAATAAACAAACCCCAATAAACCTTGCGGAGATTAATTACTGTTGTTCTAGAGGCTGTTAGTTCTGACACACTTGAATGTGAATGTGAAACTGCAATGTTTCTGGGTTTGTCTTTGCCAAAGGGGACAAGTAGTAGCCACGTACAGCGACTGTAGAAAATATCTTCATGGTAGTTACACTTTCTGTTGCTGCCAAGGGAGCTGGTGCTTAGAAGCCCCTCCAGTGGCTCCCCTGGCTGTGTGGGAGGCAACGGAGAAGGTGGAGGACTCCATGGCACTAATATCCTGAATCACCTCTAGGTCTTTTTTATATTCTTTTGATCATGCTACTGGAGTTGTTTGGATCGTTCTTCAAGATACTATAAATTATATGGGGGAACAGAGCCAGGGTCTCAAGAGTCAGAGTAGCTGAGAGAGGTAACTTTGCCTTCTTCCCCCTGTCCTTGTTCTGGGCTTCCTTGATGCAGCCATTGATTTAGATCTAAAGAGGCTGAAGTGCCAGAGCCGCTGATCTGTGCAGAAGGAGAAGACCCATGTAACTGAGTCACCCTTGCCCATTTGAAAATGTAGAAGAGTTTGTCTGGTAATGTGGGAATATTTTGATTTATTAATGGGGATCTGTCTTTAGGAAGGCCATGCTGCTGCACTTGCTGGGCTAAGTCTCCATTCTTCAGAACCTGCAGAGAAATACGAGTATTTTTCAAACAGAAACAGCCGCTCAAAGGCATTACCTTCAGTCTGGAGGGAGCGAGCATCATACCTTGGATGCTGCAGTGATTCTGCAGCAGGAGAGCTAGCCTAGCTCTAGGGAGTATAATATTTTCAAACTCCCTCTGGAAAGCAGAGAACAGAGCATCTTTAGTTTGCTGGCTGAGCCCATTAGCCCAGGGTAAATGTACTGGTGGCAGACAGACTTGGGGATACAAATGACTCATGATCCAACTCTGATTATGGGAGCAGTGTGTGAGATACCCTCTGTGAGAGCAACCATGTTTGTTTCTCCAAAACAAGATCCTCTATGCAGGAGTGTGCTTAGCCACCGGTAAATATGCCTTCTCTTATGTGTGTTTTTTAAGTAGCTTTTCCAGGGCAGGGTTTAGGAACAGCAACATTTGGAGACAGCGCAACAGTTCATATGTTAAAACTCAAAGAGGTCTTACTAGTTTGGGTTTTGGCCTTCCTTCCATATCCTCCACTCAAACATTAACACCATTTTGGACTTAGTGGTCTCGGATCCTCGATTGGATTAGCAATACAAATTGGGTAATCTTGTACTAGGTGAATGTCTCATGAAAAAGCTTAAATCATTGTAAGCAATCACAAATCTTTGGGCTTCTCAAAGAACAAGGGTTTTTGCTGCTCCCTGTTTTTCTTGATAATCCTTAAGAGTTAGGGGTTTCAGAACTAGAAGGTTCTTGATTTGCTTATTCTGCTTGGTATTTCACAGAAAAACTTTCACCTTTTGTCCTTACCACACAAATGAAATCCCACTGTGCTCAGCCATGTGATCTACTTTGATTTGGTTGCCAAGTGAAATCAATAATCTCATTTGAAAAACTTGCTGAAGGCAGGAATCTCCCTCATATTGGACATGCTATCAGCATAGAATCTGCCACTCTGGATGCAACCTGACCTCCAGTCTTCAAGGATACATCGCCCGAGAAAGCATGAGGAGTTTAGTAGCAAAATCAAATGAGTAGAGAGAAGATTGTGATAAGAGCTGTGTTAGTTAGCCAAGGTGTTATTAGTATTATCCTATATTTCAGTTTTTTGATCACACTTTTTCCATAGATCTTCTAAGTAACTGTTTTGGGGCCAATATATGATGTATGATGTAAGGTGAATATATGGACATATTGAAAATGTAAGTGACAGAAGAAATGCTGTTTCTGCTACCTGCTTCATTATACACATATGACAGCCAAAGTCACAATATCTCTGTAAAATCATGAATTTCTTTGATCATTGCTGAGCAAATGTCCATTTCGCATTTTGAGAAGCCTGTTTCAAGCACTGCTGTAGAAGAAGGCCAATACAACTGTAGTCTGAATGCTATATTTTGGGTTCCCATTGTAGAAAAGAAAATGATTTTCTTGTGAAGTACAAATACAGAGTGTTGGTCTCATAACAGAGGTCCTATTCTCAGAATGGGAAACCAAGTCCTTAGTTTCCAGTCTGTACATTTTCTTTCGTATTTTAGGGAATTAATTAATTCAGGAACTTCCCAAGAGTAGCTGTAGGACAAAACATTTATGTTTTATAACAATCTCTAAATTAGCCATATTCAAATGTGCAGGACTTCTCAGAGTGACTTCATCTTGAGGTCATGAAAATATTCTTCAATAATCGTGGAGTGAGTGGTACTGCTGCTGAAGCAAATGGGATACTCAAAGATGAGTGTGAAAATAACAAAAACCATTTTATGAATATTTAAATGATTAGACAGATATTTACTGAGGAAAAATAGAAAATGCAATCTCTTCTTCTATTCATATGTTATGGGAGGGTGCACAGGCTGAATTCTCATGCTTTAGTTAACCTCTGCAGCCCACCCAGTCAAAATGGAGTTGTAGACGAGGGTGTGTAGCTTCACTGGATCTATTGACTAACAGATTTAGGAGCTCTGTTTCATATCTGAGGAGTCATGTGAAGCTACCTTGAGCTGCATAGTTTCCCCTTGCTTAACCGCCAACGAGCGTAGTGGAATTGGGAATCTCCCTGTCTGCTGTGACTTTGAGGTCCCACACACACCATATCAGTTCTTGAGATGGGAGGCCCAGGTGACAGCCCGTATGAATGCACAGAGCCCACTAAAGACGTAAATGGGCAATCATAGCAGATTCTCAAGCATGGACTCATGGCTGCATATTGTCTGGATATTCTGCAAAACATAGACACTGTCTCCACTTTGCCTAACTGTAGAGTGCGCCTCCGTAACTGCTGAACTGATGTTGTGCTTGCTAATAACTTTCGTGAACTGTGTTCTTAAATTCACAGATAGAGGACACAGTTTTGTTTTGTTTTGTTTTGGATTTGGGGTGATATTTTGTGAAGACCCCGGTTGTTCTCAGGGAGTGTGTTGGTAGAGGTCAGTTTTCATTCCAAAGCTAAATTGTGGGTGTATCAAAAGGTAATGTTCAAACTGTGGACCTCACCCAAGGCTTGCAAACAACGTGAGACCCTTTGATGTTGCTGTCAACTGTGGGAAAGTTAAAAGCTTCAAACTGAAGCCAACAGGAAGAGCAAAGCACGATATTCATTACCTTGAGAATGCGTTTGGTTGAGTGTTATTGTACATGGTCTCCAACAAAAGTTGGAAGTCTCGGAAATAAAGAGAAACCAAGTGAGGAAAAAAACATGGAGAATCCCTAGAAAAATGGGGAAAGAATGATCTCCCTGTGGGGAATGGGAAGGATTTTTTTTTTCAGGAATGGCCTTTTCCTGTCTTCAACTAGATCTGCTGCAGTGAGGACTTCTGACCTGAGTGCTTACACAGAACACCATTGAATTCATCATTTCAGATGCTAGCAAGAGCTATGCATGCATGGGAATGTCTGGAAAGCTGCAAAGGCAATTGGCTGTGGCCCTCTAGAGCACCCTGAAAAAGAGAAGATGGTTGCTTCAGGGAGGTGAGCACAGCTGCAGCAATAGGGAGCGGGTGGAAAGAGAGGAGTGTGAGATAAACAAATTCTGGTCAGTTTTTCCTCATGGAGCTCTGGGCTAATGTGCTCTTGCATCTGCTGGTTGCTTTCCAGTCCCAGGTGGGGCAGGCTGTCACACTACCCGGAAGTGCCCAGCACACACATTGCTATGGTCAGGTGTCTCCCAAGGACACTTTGCCCTAATGAAAAAACTCATTAGCATTTGATATCTGACTTCTTTCCAGAGGTATATGTTTCCTACCCAGCTGAGTTCTGCTGCTTCAAGCCACAAACAGCTGGGATAGGATGAGTGGGAGTGATAGGGTAAATCAGGTAGAAGATGGGGAGACCCCTCTAGAAGCCAGAGCCACTTCCATCCTTATCACGTATCCTACTGACAGTTCACCCAAGCCTGTTCTGTAGGGCTTTTTCTTGACTCCAGAGAAGCCTTGAGTCTGATTTTGTGTGGGGGGAGGTGTTCATTAGTATAAATATGTCATTAAGCCACAGTCTAATTGTATGTTCAATACAAATTTGATAACCATTCAAGCCAGGGAAATGTTAAACTTAAATCCCTGTGTTTATTTCTCTTCCACGGTGATAACAGATGAACAATGCACAGGATTTTGCTCCCTCTGCAAAGCAGGAAATCAACAACAAACTCAATTTCACTCAAGAGTACTCAAGAAAAAAGAGCTGAATTTCTCTTTGAAGCATAAGTATTGATCATAAAATAAATGATATTATTACAGTGCATGCTTCCTCCAGGTGCATAGAGGAAGTCTCTGTAGCTACAATGTAATCTTGTTGTTTTTTGGTTATTTCATGTTGTACAAGGCAGCTACTCCTATTTATAACGCATGAAATGTTCAGCCATTGAAGTTTTCTGCCTGGCTGATTCTGCCTTAATTTACAATGAACATTAATCTTGTGATTTACAGAACTGCCAGAATCTCTGCACAGAATAACTGCCTTGAAGAAAGCTTCTCTCCCACAGTGTGGATCAGACAGAGAGTTTCGCCAGCATCTGCCAGCATTTGCTCTGAGAGAAAGCTTGGGATCTTGCAAGGAGAGAAGAGCACACAGGCAGGATATGGCAGGTGAAGCAGCATTCTTGCATGACAAACAGCATTTGCTTTGGGGAAAACGTCTAACTCAGTTCACTCCCAGCAGCCTCATCTCTCTTACTACCATGCTGCAAGACAATTCCCTTGAACATGGGCTCCGGCCAACTCCAAGGTGAAACTGGAGGGCTATATTTATGTCTTTTGAAACTTGTATATGTGAGAATTGATCAAATGGTTCACACTGTTATAGCTCAAGGGCTTGTACCTGCTCTTTTGAGGAGCCAAGGTAGAATGTCTCCATTTGGGAGCCCTGGTCCAAGGACATTCGCAGGTGTGCATTACCATAGACTCACAGAGTCAGATGCCAGATCCCACAGCTTACAAAGCCCTGGGAACCAGTTCTCCTATTTGTTTCCCTGGTGTGGTGTCAGCATTGTGCTTTGAGGAGGCAATGTCTCCAGAGGAGCACCAGTCAAAGGAACTCCATTGCCGGTGAGTAACTTGGCAGGCACAACACCTTTGATGACTTAACATGCTCAGAAAGATGGCAAATATTTCTGGCTCTAGAATAAAGTACAGGGCAGAGGAAGAGGAGGATTCAGAGATTTGGTTGTACCTTACATGCTTAGAACAGCAGTCCTCCCTCCTTCTCCCCACTGCACTCTCTGGGCTCCTCCCTGTGCCACAGGGAGAGAAGGTGGCCTAGATGTGGTGAGGCAGTATGTTGTCATAGTTAGGTTAGTTGCTTTAGAAAACTCTCCAGGAGGTATTAATACCACAGCTCGTGCTAGCGGACATGTTGGTTGTCAGTCTTGACAAAGATTGGGGGCTCAACCCAAACATGTTTCCACCCATTCAGATATGAAGTGTGGCCATGGCACCAAGTGAGGGAATTTATGCTCTGGGTGCTCAAGCTTGAGATGTCTTATGTGAATGTGCATGGTGACCCTGTGTCAGTGCTGGCAGTGTGGAACCAGCTCCAAATTCATGACAACAAAACAAAAGTGAAGGTTGCTGATGTATTTAAAAACCTGAATTCACATAGCACTGGAAACTCTGATGAGATGTTTATTATGGATCATTGTAAATGCCTATGTAGAGATGAACATAAGGTGTTTCAAGAGGAATTATCTGAGGAGCTGCACTTATTAATTCAGCTGGATGCAATGAGCTTGTAATTTCTGCTCAAACAAACTGGCAGGACTGTAGTAGATGGCTGGGGTGGTTTCTACTGCTTTGTGGATGAAAAGATCTTGCCCTGGTTGAACACTTCAGGAAGCTATCTCAGTTCCTGGTGGTAGTTTTCAACCTGGTGGTAATTTTACTTACGCAATTGCTATTTCTAGGTGTTTGAACTTACTCTCTACTTGTCTCTCTATTGGGAAAAAACTGATCATTTTGGTCTTTTGTTTGATTCCTAAGAGCTTGGAGTTTGAACAAAAGCAATTACATCTCCCAGTGTTGATCAGCTAAGAGTTAAAATGGGAGGACACCAAGACGGAAGGTGGAGATATTAAGATATACCAATCTCACTGTTGTGTTATTCAAATCAAGCCAAAAATTCTGTGAGTTTTGTACAATACTCAATTTCTAGCAGATTTTCTAAATGAAGATGGTGAGCATGGCTTGATGGGTTTTAGCTGACAACTTTTAGAAATTTCACCCATCCTTTTAGCTCCTGTTTTAACTGTGTTTGGGTTGTCTGGGCAAGCTTCCACATCACAGAAGCTACAACAGTTGAGTAGTTGGTTCATCCATGTGATCCTGTAACTTTACTGATTCATCTCCTGTCTTTGGATTAGGCTTTGAAAAATATAAGAAATAAGGTGTTTTATAAGAGAAGCCCAAAGACAGCTCTCACATTGCCTATTACTAGGAGAAATTTCCTCCAGGTGTCAATTATTAGATTGTTTTCAGTATAGATGTCTTGATCAAAAAGAATTTTAAAATAGGGTCACTGTCCTGAGCAAGTTAGCATCAGATAACTGGATCTGTGCGCAAGGCCTCTTCCTAGCCTGTGTACACAAAGCATCCAGAGTTGTGAAGCAAGCTTGTTTGGGTGAACCAACCAACACAAACCTGCTTTGTTGAAATTTATCCAGGCTATTAACATAACAAAGAGAATACATGCTTACTGAGATTCTAGTCATAATCCATGTTTCATAACTTCTAAAGAGGAGTAGCTTAAATAACGGCAGTAAAAATAGCTTAGTAAAGTTACTTGCCATAATCTTCAATGTGATGTTACAACTATATAAAAATGTTGTATATTGTTGAAAATCTTGAAGTATGTGCAGGCGTGTGTTGGGAGAGAAGGATGCAGAAAGCTGACTGTCACAAATACATCATAGAAATCCTTGATAAAAATACATTGCCAAGCGTTTAGTGACACACAGCTCACAAGTAGGTTTCTTCTTCTTTCCTTATATTTTATCTGTTTTTCTGGTCTTCTTCAGTGCCAGCCTGAAGAGCTCATCTCCAGCCTTCTGGTTCAGCCCTGTGTATCCTGTTCTCAGCCATAATTGCTCACAACACAACTTCTGTAGACTGCAGGGTGATGGTGCCAACACTCATGTGGGAGTTTGAACACTGCCTATTTGGGATTTGCACTGCTTCACATTTAATACATAGGTGTGAAGGTAACTCAAAAGAAAGCTACTGAAAAGAGCCAGTGGACTGCACTGAAAGATTCAGATCCCCTGACAATGCCCTAGAATGCCTGTATACCAGCAAAAACAACACATTCGCTAACTTGAGTAGTATTTTTTTAAAAATAAATGTCTAAGTTACTTTTCATTTACATTTTTTTTCCTTCCTCGTCTCAGCTGGAACTGGACAAGCAGGATCTACCATAAAACAAGGGTTCTGTGTAGTGCTTTCACCTTCAGTTCCTTGTATATGGCTTTGAAATGTGTAGTCTGGGGGATGCTGATATCTGCCTATATATTTGGGCTGTTGCATGCTTTCCTGTGTAAGAGATTTTTTTTAAAGATTATGCTCTCTCATTGCTAGTAGCAGATGGTTAGAATTTGGCATCTGGAGAGATGCTGATGTACAGATATACCTTGTCTTCATCCACAAAAATCTGTTTCAGAATTAGCTCACTTATATGCTACTATGCAGATTATTTTCCTTCAGTAAATTTCTCCAATAAAATATTAGCAGCATTCCAAAATAACAAGGGAACATGGCCATTGCAAGAGGTGGTGAAGGATGGAGAAATAGTAAAGCCCATCTGCTCTCCCCTAGATCTTCCAGAAAGCTGGGCTGTGGTATGAACATCTGGATCACCTTTCTGAGGCAGCAGCCTTTGCTGTGGTTGCATATTGCAGTCAGTGCGAGGATCCAGAGAACACCTTTATCTGCCACCAAATAAAGGACCTCAGTCCTACAAAGGCTGATGAGGGTGAGGGAATGGAGATGCACTGCAGTGTAAGGTAATAAATTGATTGAAACCTATTCTGTTTAAAAATGCAGAAAACTGCATGTTTAAATTAATGGATTTAGCAGAAGTTTGGAATATCCAGAGTTTCTGCCTTTGAGAAACATGGGTGCATTTGTGGTCTAGTCACATACAGTTTTGTCTCAGGATCTTTGCCTCCCTCCCAAATTATAGTGGCTGACCAGGTAAAACTGCAAAAATAACACTAGTAAGGACAGATTTTGTATTTTGATTTAGCTTTTGCTGGATTTGTTTTACAACATTAATGATTTGCTTTAACATCGCTTAACAGCATGCAGTATGATATAGTGGATAAAATAACCAGGATAACCTGGGAATATAATAATCTCACTCCCTATTCAGGTAACTTCTTATACAACACCTGGAGTGATACCAATGGGACAGTGGATATAATCACTGTGAATCCCTTGCAGGTATAATTTATCTTGCAGCTCAATAAATTTAAGGGCCTTCACTTTTTGTTCTTTTACTGACTGAAAATGTCTTTCTCTTTTTTGGCTATGACCCTTGTACACCCTTGTACATGACACTGCTACTCAGTCAGTCCAGATCCCAGGGACCACATCCTTCCCCGTGGCAGGAAAACTTCTGCAGGAAGCTCTGTCTGTTTTAGTTTATTTGGGCTCTCCTCAGTCCTCCTTTCAGAAGAGAAGAAGGGCAGAGTGTGGGATTGGGGGGGGTGAATTTTTGCAATGGGGTCAGGAAGGGATTGTAGGTTTGCAGATTGAGGGACCTAACAGCCCCACTTAGAATCTGAACCACGTCAGAATAAAAAGCAGCAGGCTGATGGCAGGGCGCTCCTGGCTACACTCCTTTGCCACCCTGAGTAATGGGGATGGCTCTGGATTACGGAGGCAGCAGACAGGTGCTAGCTATACTGTAGGATCTGCCATTCCTCCTTGGGTGCTGCCATGTAAGAAGCTCTGATGACCTTACAGCTTCTGGTTGGTGTAGTACTACCCACATCTCCATTAGGACACCTGTGGTCTCAGGGAAAGGGAGTCATTAATGTGGCTTTATAGATGTTCTCCCTCTGCAAGTTGATCAGAGCTGGCTTTGCTTACAGAACAACGGCCGACTCCTAAACAATCAATCAGGAGCACAGAGCTCACCATGCCTGACCTCCCAGGTCAGATAGATAGGGCCAAATAATTTCTCTTGCCTTAGGCCCAATGACTTGCAGTTGGTTTGAGTGCCTGCCACATTCAGAGCCTGAGATGATATGGCAACCTGCCATCACTTTTCCAAATTTGTACAGACGTGTTCCATTTCTAATATGTAGTACGGCAAGAAATGTTTATGAAGAGTGATGCAAAGAGGACAGAGGCATTGCATTTGAAGGCATACCTCACCCAGAGCAATTAATTACTTAATTACTAGGGAAATTCTGTGTGCCAAATCCATGTAATACATACTAAGAATTCTGGTTTGATTTCAACCATAAATAATATAATTAACAGGCAAAACAAAGTCATGAAAAAAATCAAGCTATATATTAAAAATGATACCATGGGCCTACCAAGTTCATCAGAAAATGCTGAGTGCAAACAATAACTATTGTTGCTCTGGAAAGAATCAACAAATTCCTGTGTGCTTGGAGGTTTGATAAAGGGAACTCAATACTCATAAAACCAAGCCTGGATTGGTTAATTGGCTGGGCACCAGCACCTTCCATTTGATCCTAGCTACATTTAATAAAGAACAGATTCAGAAAATCAATTTAGATTCCCCTTTTATTCTATATTTTGAACTAGGGCTATACATTGCTGATATTACTCAGTTCCCTGAATTTTAGAGTTGGGTGAGTGCATTAGAGCGCAAGAAGAATCGCATTCAGAAGCATGCTGCTCCTATCTAAATTGAACCATATTACAACATGCTTCAAGCCGAAGATAATGGGAAGGATTAAAATGTTTAGTTACTGCAGCTTTAGTTGCGAGGCATTGAGGCATAAAATAACACTTTTTTTTTCTACTTTCTAAGAAGTTCCCAGCTGCAGAGCTGATCCTGTGACCCTTGGGCAGGCAGGAATGCGAGGTCTGGACAGAGGAGCAGTTGGACCCCCTTCACTAAGCTCAACTGGTGGAAGGCGGTGGGGCCATGGCATCCCCGGATGCACACTTTTGTCAATGACAACAAGGGAAAAGAGCGACTGGGCACTACTTGGCACTTCAGAGGTTCTGCAAGATGTTCTGCCTGAGTAACAAAAACAAATCTACATGCAAATGAAGTACCTCCGCAAATGAAGGTCTGCATTTGCTCAATAATTCCCAGGAGACAAAGCAGCAGGGATGCAGAAATCGCTAAGCCTGTTGCCACCTTTACTAAGCATGGCAGTCAAACCACTGTCCAGAAGAACAGTGTCTTTTCTTTCTAGTGAGATCTTTCCGGTGGCATTGCGTACATATAGCCCTTATGAAGACTGTTGACCCAGAAACAATAACAAAGCTTGCATTTTTATTGACTAATTCATTAATTACACTCTTTCCTCTCCAAGGAGTTCTCTCACAACTGGGTATGTGCAGCAGGCTGGGATGTGAATTTGAGCTGCCTGAAGTTCAAACTGCAGCAGCTGCACCAGCGTGCTGATGCCTGCATAACTTGCTTTGCCTCTCCTGGTATATTCTCCCCAGAGTCAGTTACTTTTAAGTTTCCAGCATGCTGCGTCAAAGAGGTCCAAGGCTGACCTGGATGAGAAGACAGTTCTGTCTCACCACATTCTTCTTCTCCAGGGTAAGAAGGGATCCTACGAGCTGCAGAGCACTCCTCCGGGTGAAAACTGAGTGGGCCAGATGTGAGGAGACTTCTGGATCTGTATTTCTTCTACACATTTCTTCACCAGGGTGTATCCTGGATGAGGCGTCTGGAATAAGGGGATTTTTGCTAGTTCAGAAAGGATTCACACTGTGAACTGAAAATTAGTACCTCAAAAACTCCAATATCAGCCTAGGTTAAATTAGGTGTATCTCTGCTGAGGAGAAGATTGGAGAAGGAGTGAAGTAAAAGGGGTTTGCGTAACACTCCTATGTTTTGCACTTCAGCAGCATGGTCATGGTAACAGTAAAAAGAACTGCTGTATACACATATACCAGACAAAGATAGTGCTTTTTTTCTCTCCACTAAGGCTCTGGATGTTACCATGACTCTGTCTTTGTCACTTCATGCTGACAGAAGGAGTCAGAGATATGGTATCACAGCCATCAGCTCAGGCTGCAGCTGCACATCCAACAGCAGGCAGCCGAGATGATAGCCATCAACGCACCCAGCAAGACAGGCGTTGTATGTACGAACAGCACAAGTCAACATTTCAATCAGACAAGCAGGAATGAAACTTCCGTCCTCGTCACTGTGGACAGGTGTCCACATAAACCAGGCACTAATTGGCACCTTTGTTTTTACTTGTGCTTTCGGTGGCTCTGGCTCATGTCACCATGATACTGAAACACCTATTACCCACCGCAGTGGAGCACGTGGGACTCTGCAGGGCGCAGGGCTGGATGCTTTAGACAGCCCCTCGGTGTCAGAGCTGAGATGTGCTAGAATGGATTCTCTGCCACCACTGGACATTTCTATCAATATACAGTGATGTCATTCTTTGAAGTTTTTGAGCTGTATCTCTATGTACATAGGTTAATAAGAACTAACAAACAGCACCTTCGTAGCCCTAGCAACAGAAGAGAGAACGTGCAATGCATGTGGGGCCCGTGCCTGTTGAGACAACTGTCAAGTTTTTGTATCTCTTTCTTAGGAATTTCAAAGTCTTCTGCCAATAGTGCTAATAAACTGGAAGGGAAATATACAAGAAGTGCTGCCAGACATACGGATGGAGATGTCACTCTAAAGGAAAAACGTGTGATGTTGGGATAAATTTTCACATTCTGTCAGTCATTTTCCTCATCCTTGCATGAAACACTCACCAGGAAGAAGACTACACAGGGAGGAAAACAGAAATTGACAGAGGGGAGAGAAGGGTACCAAGACAATTTCTTCTGGCTGGATCATCAGGCTTAAAGGGTAGTAGTGGTCAACAGTTCCAAATCTAACTGACAGCTAGTTATGAATGGTGGTCCTCAAGGACTGATACTGGGATTGATACTGTTTAAACCGAATGCTTACCATCTTTCCCAGTTACCAGGACAAAAGGATGAAGTGCAGCCTCAACAAATCTGTGGATGTCACCAAACCAGGGCAAGGAGCAGTCAGTGTATTGGAGTGTAGGGCTGCTCTTCAGGAAGACCTTGACAAGTTGGAACTACAGAAAACCCACGGATGTCAACAACAAAGTCTTGTATTTGGAACAGGACAAGTTCCTACCAGCACAGTCTGGGGACCAACTGCCTCAGGACCAGTTCTGCAGAAAAGGACCAGGGTACCCTCAGGGGCAGCAGGTGGCATGGGAGTCAGCACTGTGCCCTGGCAGGAATGAAGTCTTACCACATCCTGGGCTGCATCAGCAAGAGCATAGCCCGAAGGCCGAGAGAAGGATGTCTGGCACTTGTGAGGCCACATAGGGAGAAGTGTCCAGTTTTGGACAGAATGGGACAACTCCAGCAGACTTCAACTAGGACAAGGAAGGAACTGGAGCATGCAAAGGATGAGGAGAAGCTGAAGGCATTAGGCTTGTTCAGTCTGCAGAAGAGCAGGTTGAGGTAACTGCAGTGTGCCACTACCTAATGGGATGTTTTAGAAAAGGCAGTCAGACTCTTCTCCAAGATACAGAGTGAGAAGACAAGATAAAACTAGAACAAGTTGCAGCAAGGGATGATGGCTTGATATCAGGAAAAAAATCACAGTGGGAGTGGTTCAGCACTGGGACATGATGCCCATGGAAGCTGCAAGACCTACATGCCTGCAGAAGACATTCAGAAGCCAGCTTGTCAAGGCCTTGAGCAACCTGTTCTCATTTTGATGTTGGCCCTGCTTTGAGTGGCAGGTTGGGCTAGAAAAGCTCCAGAGGCTCCTTTCAACCTGAATTATTTATTAGTGCTGTACTTCAGTCTGTCATTTTCCATTCCCCTTGTAGCAGTTGGAATACCCTGCTTGTCTCCTTTTGTTCCCCTTCCTCTAGCCTGTTTCAGGGACACTTTGGCTTGTACGCCTTGGCATTAGGATGAAAAATGTGCCTGAGAAGCCTTGAATCACCTCTTCCCCATTGCACTTGTGCACATCCGCCAAGATGTTTGTGTGCTGGAGCCAAATGTTTTTTGCTCATTTGCCACCATCACTGCAAAGTTAACACCAAGCAAAAGAACTGTTTCTGACGGCTATATTGTCGCCATTGATGGTAGTGATGGGATAGCTGGGTCTTTGAGTTGCTTACAGAAACTGACTCTGGTGAGTCATAAAATGTGATTGATTTCAATTGCTCTGTCCCTTAGAAAGTATTAACTGCTGTTCTCAAAGCACAGAGTCTCATTTCAGGTTGATTAATATGCTTTTCTGTCATCTCCAAGATAATATCAATAAACCAGCACCTGGCCATTTTGGCAGAAAAGATAACAAATGCTCTTACCATCTTTCCAAACAAGACATCAACTACTGTTGGAATTATCATTGTTTTTCTTCAAAATTTCTCTTGCCTGTCCTTCTTCAGTCTAATTTCATTTCCTCCTTTCTCAGCATCTGTAAGAACCCTTGCCTTCTCTCCATTGTGGAAGGCCCTGTAATGTTACCCAGTCCAGGATGAAGACACACGTAAGTATTCAAATACAAGTGTGCACAGAGAAAGGAACAACATCAGCCATTCCCAGTAGCTGGGAATCCCAGCTGTGAGCCTCAGAGAGGTTACGGAGTAGCCATGGTGCAGGAAAGACTATGGTAGCACTTAGTGCAACATTAAGTTCAACCTGGGCCTCAGTGTGAGAGACCTTCAGAGTCTTTCCCAACAAGGAGAGGTGCCAGGGATGGTAGGCCTGGAATCAGTCACTACTGCTCCAGCACAATGGAACCAAATAGGCTCGGGAAGGTAACAGCTCTGCTCATTGTCGTCCTTGGGAGCTATCAACAAAGAAAATCCTCAGAAAATGGAAGGTATAAAACATTAATTCAGCAGAGTTCAGGGATCTGTGGGTCTGTGCTTAACATCCGCACCAGCAGCCTGGTGCAGGTGAACAGTAGGCTTCCCTGCTGAGGATCCCAGATTCTGTGAAGAGCTAAGGCTGCTCTTACTCCCAGCTGGATGTAAGCGCCAGCTTCTCGGCCACTGTGACTTGCAGAGCACCTCAGCTTTTGGCAGAATTAAGCACCATTGCAGCAGTCAACACTCCAGTTTCCGCCATCCCTGATATCCAGGCATCCTAGGAACTGCAGAAAAAAAGGTAAATCTTTACCAAGTTACTATTTTCTTTTCTTTTCTTTTCCTAGACCATCAGTGATTGGCTATCCACCTAAGAGACTGTTCATGCAATTGCCCGACTTGTCGCAGAGATGGAGGAGGGCATGTTAGGGTCATAGGCTGCCTGCTGCAGCTACAGCCTGCCAGCGCATGCCCTGGGCATGGCTGGTGGGGAAACACTGCACCTGTCCTTAGAAACCCTGTGTGTGCTCCTGCAGTCCTCCCTCTGGTAAGATTCCCACGCCCAGCACTTCTGAGTTCTGCTGTGGTGAGCTGGCCTTTCATTTATGGTGTTAAAAGCTTTCTAAGTCTGTTTTTCGTTGCAGTTTTCCCTAAGGTAAACACCTCACTTTCAGACTGAGTCATATCTCCTTACACCACCTGTGCTGACATGCTGGCGTAAGTGGTGTGAAGTACCTGTCTCCTTGGCTAGATGATACAGCCTAGCATACTGCAAGTGTGAATGCCTGCAAAAATAAGGAAACAACCAGCTCTGGAGCTGAAGCTATCCTGTATTTTCAAGACTGAAATACAAACACCATCCCAACAGCAGCAGGGCAGTCATGGTGAAATGCCACATCAATCCCCCAAATTCCACAGAGTAACATTCTCACTCCTCCCTTCTCTTTCTGCCTGGCAATGGGAATATCACTCGCAGTCCTCTTTTGCAAGTACGATCTGCTGTAGTTGTTCTATGGGACTTTTGGCAGGATGCAAGAAATTAGAACAACCTTTAGGTAGCAGCGATTTATCCCAGGGCATGGCCAGGTATCTGGGTAGGATGGGATCTAGGGTGCACAAAACAGGTGGTCTCTGCAGAGTAAACCTCGGTTGTCCTTCACTGGCTACGTCTATGCATCAGCTCTTCCTCTGTGAACTTTCCTTGCTTCAATTTGTCTTTCCTAGTCAAGTGCCTATTTGACCCCAGGAAACCTACCCTATAACTAAGTTTCTCCATGGAGCCTCTCTTGGAGTGATGTGAAGGAGAAAGGGGTGGCTCAAGACACGGGCGATTCCCTGAGTGTAGCTCTACAGAACACCTGCTGCTCCTGCCATTAAAGATCATGATGTCCAGGGCCACCAGCTCTTAGGAATGATGCAGAAGAAGGAAGCTCTCAATGGAAGAAACACAGCAAAGAGAAGAGAAGACCATGTCACCACTGGGACAGACAGGTAGTCTGTCCTGCTCAGAGGTCTATATTCAGGAATGCCCACTAAGAGCAGAACCCAATGTAGCCAAAAGGACTATCAGAGACCCCAAGCTGGGGAAGCGCATCAAGTTGCAGCTCTTGCCGCCCTGCCACTTTTCAGGAGACCATGAATTTCTTCCTCTGTGTACCCTGAGCCTTGCTTTTCCCTCTTCCTCTTCCTGAGCCAGCTCTTCCTTAAAGCAGCTCAGTGCTGCACAAAGCAGAAGCTTATTCATGGTTTTTCTTGTGATGGCTGTAGGCTCACAGCTCGTGGCCTGTGCAGCTCTTCTGGCTCCCCCTACAAAGCCAGTCACCTTAGGGCTTGGGAGCAGAAATATTATTACACTAGATAGACATTACACAGATGAACACAGTTCCCAAGGCCTTATTTAGAGAAGGAGCAAAAAGATTTTCATATTGGCCCATGTTTCTTTTAGCTGATCCTTCATAGTCTGGTGTTTCTCTTGACATCTTCTCTTTCCTTCTATAGCTAAGTTTGTCTGTGAGGCCATCTCCCAAAAGTGGCCTTTTCAAAGTATTTCGGTCTGTCACAAACCCAACAAGTACCCCCAGTGATTCTAGAGACCAGAACAATTTGAGTTCCCTTTTCATTATTGCTTACCTGATTTTGCAGTCATTTCATTAGTCTTGCTTCTCTGAGAAAAGATGAAGAACAGTGTCCAACATACAGAGCTTATTTTATCGCTGTGTACTCACATTCCTATGATACTGGTGGTGGTGAGCAACAAACTGAGAAGAAGCCTTAGAGTCACAGGCCACATTTGATCTTATTTTGTCTGCAGAGACCCTCCTGACTTCCTGGATGTATTTTCCAAAGCTTGACCTCTCACTCCCTTACCCAGGGTCTCCTTCATAAAGTACATTGTCACAAACGGCATCAATTGTCTTTTTGAAGTAACGGATAGATACTTATCTATTGTTCTCTACTGACTGTTAAGGGAACTCATCTTGACCAACTAAGACTCAGATGACTGAACTGTAGGTCTCTAAAGGAAGAGAGGTGAATCGCTCAGTGTCTCAGTTGCTCAAACCTGAGTGTTACTCTTGGTCCAGGATGTGTTGCCTGCGCTACCTTCAAGATGCAGAAGGAAACACGTAAACATCCAGACCTGCTGGGGAACCGGTGTGCTTACCTCCTCTTAACCTTTTGTCCCCATTTGGTGACTCTATCAGTGCTTCCTTTGCTGTTAGACTACATATATACTCTCAGGAGAGCTGTAGCATAGAAACTTGAAGTTTCAAAACTTTTCACCCCGACCAATTTTCCCAGAAGGAGCCTGCAGCTTGACTCCCTGAGATGCCTCCCCTGGGGACTTGGCTGGGGGAAGTGCCTCGTTACAGTGTGAGCAGGAGGATCCTCCAGAGAATACCCTTCTGTGTGTAAAGGTGAGCCTACACTCAATCTGCTCTGACCAGATGTGCTGACAGAGAAGTGCAGTCTAATATTTCATGAAAGTATTGTGAAATCTAATGTTCCAAGGCTCTTTCTTTAACAGCACAGAATGTTTTGTCTTTGGTCCAACAAACATAAAACAGTATGTTTCCTACTGGAAATCTGAACTTTTCTCATAAAATTTTACAGAAATTGTTAATTTGAAGGATATTGTTTTCAGGTTAAAAAATCTACTGTGACAGTCAGTTTTCCCTTTTCATGCCAACTGGTTACTTAGGGGAAGAGCTGCTTCCCTGTAAGCCAGGGCACCTGCAATACTAAAATGTTGAACCCAAAAGAAGTTTTTGACCACTGACCCAATGGCAAGGCTGCCTATAGCTTCTCCAAGGCTCTTCACTCCTCCAGTCCAATGAAAACAGTTTTGTAATTTCAGTCTCAGTTTTATGAGGATGTGGTCCACACATATATGCTGATATAAAGGAAAATACAGCTAGCATTTGCACAGGGTATAATCTGAGCATAAACCTTCACTCATCCTTCTCGCCCCTGCAATTTTCTTTTGTATTTTAACATAGTAGGGTTTTTTCTGTGGTGTCGTATGTCAGAAAGGAAGAGACAATATGGGTTGCAGGAACCTCAGGACTGTTTGTAGCCGGGCATATACTTCAGAAAGCAGTTAAAGGGAAATTTGATAAGACTCTGGTGGACACTGATAGTGCATTATGATGAGTAAGGTGGATATGAATCTAGGGAAGATTGTGTGTAATTGGCAGTTCATTGCTCAGAATGGGAGATGAGAAAGATTAGACAGTAATTTGATTTTGCGAGGTTTCAGCAGCATTTTGCCTGAGACCATAGGGAAGAGCTGTCATTATCCAAACAGCAGTTTTACATCCCCTTTACTGAGCTACGCCTAGCACACAGCTGCTGCACTGCCATTGTGCCGACTAGTTGCTTGGTCCCTCTGCATTTTGTGGCTCCCCCTTGCTGACCCATTTCTCATTCCGCATTTGGGTCTCGGCAGCCCCTTGTGTGCAGCGATCAACCAGGCTTCCCAGGAGCCCCCAACGCATCTGCGACCACAAGGGATGGTGGCACCCAAAAGTGGGGGGAAGCTGGTAAGGCAGTGGCAGCTGGAAGCCCGTTTGCTGCAAGAGGAAGAACAGTAGCACAGCTGAGGCAATACACTGGCTGTAAAAAATAAATAAAACCTACACAGCAGAAACAAGTGAGAGAAAAATAAAACCGAAAGCTTCTGCCAAGGAAGTGATATGACACAACACTGTTTTTATTCAGACTTCTTTCTCTTACATTGCTCTATATTACACTTTAATTCCTTCATCCTTATCCTGCCAGGACTGCAAGAGATGTATTTTTTTGAAATAGTGATAGTTCGTGTGTGCACAAGTCTACATCCCAGCTGGATGGACATTCGCACCTCCGCCAAACAGAAGGAAATAAACCCTCTTCCCTGGCTGCCTTTCAGCACCTCTTCCCGACACGATCCTGTGCCACATGGCGTGTCTGGGCGCTCAGTGGGCAAAGCACATGGTCCCCACAGGACTAGCTTCAAAGCTGGTGTACGCCTTTCATGATAGGAGAGGCACAGGGAGCACTTGCTAGGAATAGTTCTGTGACGCAGTTTTTTGTGATATATTTGGCTCATACCTGCAGCAATAGTTTAATGGATATTTGCCTTTTATATACTTCTGTCAAAAGGCAAAAGAAAGACTAAAAGGAGATTATTCTTGGAATCGAAACTTACAGTGTTGTAGACTTCTCTGCTGGCCACTTTGTTCTGATGCCACCGAGCCAGTGATTTCACACTGGCCTTGGTGCTGGCTCCAGGCCAGCTTGCGAGGCTGGCTGCAGCTGCAGGCCTCCCAGAAATGAACCCTCCGGCCATCCCCAAGAGGCAGTGGCACAATCCCTTCCTGTTTGCCGTGGTGGCTACGTCTGCCACCTCAGACCATGGCACTGCAGCAGCATCTCAAGGACTCTTTTTTTCCAGCAAAGCCAGCACTGGTCCCAGCATTGCTGAGCCCAGAGCTCCAAGGACCTTTGCACTACAGTGTGTGCACTTCAGCCCCACAGAGGAGAAGCGACAGTGCAGAGATATCCCTAACTTCCTAGCTACTTTCCAGTCTGTAAAATAGACCTTTCTGCTAACTCGCTGTGGTCTGGGCCCTGCAATTGCTTTAGCGAAGATGAAAAAGTGAAAAGCAGAACAAAACCTCATTGCATTGCGCAACAGCAATCTTTTCTGCTAAAGGCAGAATAAAACAAAAACTCACTTTTCTCTCTCCTTTCTGGCATTAAGGGATTCGGCTCCCCCACCTGACTTCTACTACCTACTGCTTCTCCACTGGCTTAAAGCCGGAGGATTTTCCTGCTAAGAAACTCAGCTGTAATAGTACCTCTGGGAGGAACTGCATGCGCAGCTGGATCCTGCCAGTGTTTTACGTGCAATCATACATACACATGCACGTGTGGGTTTGGCAGGCTGTTTTTGTAGACAGAGTCTCCTCGTGGACACGTTTCTTGCCTTGTTCCTGTTCTCCCCCACCTTCCCCTGCGAGACATGTGACACATGGCAGGAACACCACTTCACTACGTAACACTAATCCCTCCGTATCATATCTCTCCCTTCTCTTGTTTCAACTTTGCCACTGAAAATCCCTTAAAATACTTGGTCCAAAAAAAAAAAAAAAAGTACTTTTTTTTTTTTTGTGTGTGTGTGAGACACACAAATTTCAGCCTGTAACCGAAGAAGTAATTGCACATGTGCCATTTGCCTATGACCTAACCCCGAGTTTCTCTGTGTTGCCAAAACAAGTCTTTGCTATAACTGATGTTCTCAGCTGCTGTTTTGTTTCCTTAAAAATCTGAACCCAGGCAACACAGAAATAAATGCATTTGGGAGCTGCCAAGGGTCACTTTAAGAAATGTCTAGAAGTTAGTTGGGGTGCTTTTTCCTGTTTTTTAAATATCTTTAGACCATTATGTTCAAATGCATTTTGAAACCTAAAGGTTTAGAGCAGGTGCCTAGCGGGATTTTCAAGAAAGCTTGAACTTCTTATTGGTGAATCTCAACTTTTAAGTGTTTCTGAAAGTCCACCCCTAATTCAGGAGTTGTGTGTCTATGTCTGAACAAAAGCAGAGATGTCTGCAGAGCTCTTCATGCTGCCCAGATGCAGCAACATGAGGTTCAATGGCAAATTCGTTTTCCTGTGGAGCAACAAAGTTGACCTCACTTGCTCTTAGACAGAGAGAGCAGGGGATTGTGAGGGTAATTCAGAAGGGGAAGAAATGTTTTTAATCTGATCAAAACTTTTGCATTTCTTGAAATAAAGCTGGACAGGAAAGAGATATGCTTTTTTTTAATGATAAACACCTAGTGCCTCTGTTACCTTAATGGCATAAGCTCAGCGAACTATAAGTGGTTGCTTGAGAGCAGCACTAGGATTCTTATGAGGGGAAGGGAGCCTGTTGCTGCCACTGCTGTTTCCTGCTCATGACATAAAAAGCAGTTTTCTGTCTCATCAGCCTAGCTGGTTTCTTCAAGGTCAGGTGGCAGCAGGCCGGAGGGCTCTCTGCTGAGCTTATTTTACCTCAGGCCTTTGGCTTATGCTTGTGACCTTCATCCTCAACATGGCATTTAATTATCCTCGCTCTGCATCTGATGCCTGGACTCTGCGTCTCCTCTGCCACCTCAGATCTCTCTGGGTATGTTCCTGCACTTCCCAGGAGGCCACTAGCTTCACCTGAAGCACAAAACACCTCTCGAGATGCTAGATTGGCATGTGGCCATCATAGTCACGATGTGAGGGGGTCTCTGCCCCCTTCTGCCCAAACTGTGATATTACTGAGCCCCTTCTGTCCCACTGTCACCCACTGAGGCATCAGGCCTGATGGTGGTTTCTCCTGCTTTTGGGAAAGGGTAGGAGTCACCTGGGTGCCCCAAATCACTCTCTTCTTTAAAGCTAAAGCTCTCACATGGCTGCTGCCTGAAAACTGCAGACAAAATGTAGCTTCTACTTCAGAGTAGCTCTTGAGAAGCCTCCCTGGGTGATGCTCTGTGTGCAGGGGGTTCATGCCATGTCAGGGATCATGGGAGGAAATAATAACCAAAGGTGTTGTGTGAAGAGCCCTGAGTCTTGTGTGCTTGGGATGCACTCCACAGAATTAAAAATAATTTGGAGATGATTATCCTTCTCAAATTCCAAAATCCTGGACTCGACACAGGTGGAAGCAAACTGTGCACTGAGGGGACTTTTCCAAGCCAAGGGGGAAGGAGCCTTGCTACTGAGTGGAAGAGAAGTTGCTTCATTACCATTAGGTCAGCCCAGGGACAAGGGAGAAAAGCAGGTGCTTTAAGTATTGCCAGCAAGATTTTTACATCTTGAAAAGGAAAGGCACTGATTCAGATCACAGCACAGTTATTCAGGCCTGGTCCTCTGAAGGCACCTCCAGGCCAGCAGGTCTCCAGCTGCAAAGTGCCAGAGGCACATCTGACATCCCTCCGCCAAGGGCTTTCCTTAGAGACATATCCACCTCTTCTTATCAAGGGAAAGCAAGGCTTCCTGGTGGGCAGCCTGAGAGCTAAGGCTTATCCTCAGCCTGTTGTTGTGTGCTGGGTGTGTGGGCAAGGAAAGAGACAAGTTTCCCTCTCGCAAACTATTCAGTGCAGAAGGAACAGAGCAGGTCATCTCACACCTCCCAGGTGAGAGCCCTGGGGAGTGTGCGTCAAGGGAGAAACCTGCTGCCCGGCAGCTTTTCCCACAAAGAAAGCTAAGCTCTGTTGAGCCATCTTCAGCCCTGCCAGGGAGTGGAGGGCAGGAGGACACCCTTTCTGCAGAGGAGACAGGGTGTGACGGACAAGGAGAGCCCCAAAGCTGCGGGAGATAAATGGGCTTGTAGAAACATTCCCACTCACCTCGAGAGCAAGAAAGCATGTGTTCAAAAGAGGCTATGCATGCACTAGTGAAGAGCTGCCTGTGGAAGCATCCTGCCAGCAACTCCACCGGGCTCTCCTCTCTGGGAGGCAAGTGCTGGTGGCTCCTTCCCCCTCACGGCCTTGGAGGAGGAGCAGGAGAGCACAGGAGGAGCTAAGTGGGCTGGAAAGGCCCCGAGCAGACTGGGCAGTGGGGTGTGAGCAAACTGCTGGGGTCACACTGACAGCACTGGAGCAAAGAAGAAACGATGCAGTCTCGATGAGGAAAAAGGGAGCATGGCTGAAGCCCTGGAGTGGCAGCCAGAGGCTCATATTTCAGGTCTGGAATTGGATTCCAGTTCCTCCTGAAAATTTGGCCTTTTCTGAGGTGTTTTAGGTGGAAAACAAGCTATTTGGAAACTCTAGTCCCAATTAAAAATGCCCGCCTCTTCCAGCGCTGCCCTTGCCAAGTCTTTAACTTTCCCACCCAACTCAGGTGTTACTGTGACAAGTGAAATCATTGACATTTATGAGCTGCTTTGAAGATAAAGAGCGAAGTTAAGTTTTACTGGGCTCCCCTGTAGTCTTTCCCAAGCTGTCAGGCACAAATCTCCCACCAGGAGTTTACTGCATGCTGCTTGTAAGCAGTGCAGAAAGCTGCCACCCATTCCCATGCCCACCCCCCGTGCTAGCCCCATGGCCTGTCAGCTCCTCCATCACAACTCTTCTTCAGGCTGGCTCTAAGCCAGATGATCTGAGTTAAAATGCTATTGAAATGCAGCCTCATTGGGACAGAGAAGGAAAAGAGCTAGCAAAGACGAAGCTAAACAAGAAAAAAAGTGAAGGCTGTCACAAAGTTTAAGTAGCTGTTTACCTTATGCCAATTATTTAGCATATACATTGAAGTAGCCTGTGGTGCTCAGAGCTGGATCAACACAGAGCCAGCCCTTCCCCCTTCCTTGCACTGGAGTGGCAGATGAAGCAGACGATGGATCCAAATGCACAGGGGAGCAGGGGAAGAAAGCAGTGGTCAACAAGGCAGGTCAGGAGTCTAGAGCACCAGCCTCCTTATCACTGTCAAATTTCCTGCAGGCATCACAAGGAAAGGAAGTTTTAAATTGCTTTTGCACACTCCAGCCTGCTTGAGTGCACAGGAAAGATGGAGACAGTTTCAGAAGTCCCTGGCTGGTATTTTGTCCAGTATGTGGCCCCACGTCTTATTTGCAGTTTGCCGTGTAAGCACTGTTTTGAAGCTCCAGCTATTCGTTTCCTTGCAAGCCTTTCAATGGTGCTCATCACTATGACAGGGGAGGACTTCAGAGGAATCAATTAATTTCCAGAACAACCCTGTGAGACTGAGGAGGGGGAGGCAGGAAGAAAAGCCTTGCAGCTGTAGGGGATCATCAGTGCTGCAAACCGAATCCCCAGTTTCAGGTTCAAAGTCCAGCAAACAAGAAACCGTAGTGACCTCTGGGTTACGTGACTCACCCAGCTTTGCGCGGGGATCCTGTGGTAAAGGTTGGACTGATGCCTAGCGTCTCTCCACTGCATTCAATTGATTTAACTCCCATGGAATTGGTCTTTCTCTTCCCTCTTATTCACCATACAACTTCATCATCAAATGAAGCAGGGTCTGAAAAAACAAGGGGCTCCTTCTCTACCCAGACATGTTTCATCCACAAGCTGTTCATGTTCTGTGTGCCACAGGGACTGAACCAACGTGTAAGGAAAAGACTATGCAAAGGAAAGTCTGCACAGGCATTTTTTAGTCTTTGGGTACTTGGACTTTATGCTCTGAATCCTTCTTTTTCTGTACTTAGGGACATCTGCAGGGAAGGCGTGTGCGGGAGTAGCGGTTTGCTGTGGTTCGGCCAGGCCCCCAGCTTCGTGCTGCCTTCAGCTATTAGTGAGACAACTGAAGACTCATCTCAGCAACCCAGGAATGTCCTCCTGTTTCTAAGGCCAAGAGAAAAGGTGCAGCTTGTATCATACCCCAAAACTCTCTCCTGCCCCAGATAGGCTTTTCCCATGGTTGCCATCCCGGGTGCCTGAACCCAGGTGCCCACGTATAGTGACCCGCTGGCCATGACCCAACCATGCTAGGGAGCACAAGGCAAAAGGCTGCTCTGGGGCAGCTGGTGTCACTTGGTGGGTCAGGTCCCTCTGTCCCCTGCCAGCACCACAGTGAGTGCGGAGCGAGCCCCGTGGGAACACTGCGCTCCCCAGGAGCAGACCCTGGCAGGGCTGGCAGAACCGCCGGCAGTGTTTAATGAGCATGGTTGTGCCTGCGTGCCTCTAATTGAGGCAGGTATTTATGGGCATGGCCAAAATAAAAGGCAACTTCTGCGGCAGGTATCAGGCTTTGAACTAGACGGCTGCGTGTTCTCTAGGCCAAACCAAAAATAAGTAATTTGTTTTAGCAACATATTTTTGCTTGGCTATACCTTTTTTCTTTTTTGGTTTGTTTGGGGAGGTTTTTTATTCAAAACAGGTAAGCCTTTTTGACTGAAGATCTCCCTCACTATGAGGATTGTGTGTATTTGTGTGGATTAGTGTACTTCTCCTTTGAGAAAACTGTATGGGCTTCTGGCAAGAGAAGGAGCAAAAACCAAGAGGAACAAAAACTAGGAGGAACAGAGCTTTAAAGAAGAGCTGGACAGTTTCTTTCTTTTCAGTCAGCCAGCTCTCCTTGGTCCCTGCAGATGCCAAGAACTTTTGTACTACAATAGCAATAACACAAAAACCTGTTAAATATGGACTTGACTGAATTTAAATTAAGGAGAAACATCTATAGTAATCAAGGTTTGTTGGATGTGTCTCAAGTATGGTATTGTTCCTAATTGTCAAGCCTCTGCACACCTGCAGCAGATATGTTAAAAGAGAAAGGAGAGAGAGAAAAAAGTTTTTCAGCACACTTTCTTTCCTTGCTAAGTGAAGGAAAGGCACAACAGCTCTGTGTGGTTTTGCATTTACGGAATCAAGACACTGAAACTTTATCAGTTCTGTCTCTAGTCTTTTTCTTCCCTGGCACCAGTTCAGTCATAAGTCTCCAGGACTTTCCAGACTCCTTTGTACTCTAATTTTCAGAACGTTTTATGAAAAAGGTCCCAATGTCTTATCTAGATTCTTGGGAACTGTGACTATACAGGCTTATAACAAGACCTGAATAGATCTGAGGAGAACCAGACTCTTGATTTAATTTGGTGAATGACTACAGCCAGTGTTCAAGGCAGATTTTTATTTTGTAGAGCTCTATGTATGCTTGAAACCCTTTCCCAGGGCTTTGCAGAGAGCACCACAAGATTTTGGGGAGCTCCACCAGGACCACTGGATCTCCCAACCATGGGCAGCATCTGGCAGTAATGTACACAGATGTACCCGCAGTTCAGAGTGGTAGTACCCAGGCCAGGACTAATTTAACAAGCTTGGGCAGTGGTAACTGCAGCAGCACAGAGCTCGAAGGAGGTCAAATCAGCCTGTAAGAAAGTCTCCACTGTGACAGCAATGCAGAAACACTTTTGCTTAGGGAGTAGCTTGCAGACGCACATATATTTTCTGGAAGATTGATAAGAGTGCCATATTCTGAAGAGCAAAGGTTTACAGTAAAGTGTGCTTTTAACGAGGCCTCTGAAACAGCTTGAGATAGCAAGAAAGGCATGTGAACTTGCCACTGCCATGCTTGCTGTGCAGACCAAATTCAGAGTAAAAAAGGAGAAGCAGTGTTCTAAGTAAAAAATCAGAAGTGTGAATAGTCAGTTCTGAAGCCACATTTACATGCATGTCTTGCTTCACAGTGGGGTGTTGGGCATGGGAAGGCTTTTTCTTTTTCTCCCTTTTTTCTCCTTGAATTTCTGCGATTGATGGCAATGATATTGCCCAAGTATTCACAGAAGCATGTTGGTATCTCTATATACTGACACTTCCCACAGAAAGGAGTTCCCTTGGAACTGTAGTAAGAGTGGATCTATTTTTAGTCACTGTGCAAACTGCTAAGCATGGTGGTTACTTTTTGCAGCTCTCTCATGCAAGGGACTGGGGTGCAAGATTTTGACTTGTTGCATGGAAGGAAAAGAGGCAACCTGGAACAAGCTGCACCGCAGGGTCCTTTCTGCTGCAAAACAGCATGTGATTTGCCCCACAGCCAGTGGGTATCGTAGCCTTGTGTGTACTCTGTGTGAGGAAGAGAACAAGAATGAGGCTTCCAATGACTGATGTCAGCATACAGTGAAAAAATTATTTTAAGATGTTATGATTAAACCTAGGTGAAGTTGTGGTAGCCAGGGTGCATCAAATTCAGCCACGACTAATACCACTGCAGCCATCAGTGGTTCTGGCCGCAAGACCTGACCTCTCAATTCATGCTTGTTATCCTGAACTTGGGAATAAAGCTGTCTGAAGAGGACTCTGAGGAGACAGAGTCTCTGAACAGCAAAACAATGAATTACAATATAAAACATGCCCATGGTCTCTGCCAAGGACACCTTCCTTCCCTGTTCTCTCTTTGTTATTTACCCACATTTCCTACTGGACAGCACAAGGGTTGCAGAATGGTGTCACTCCTATTGACCTGGCTGCCCTAGTGGACTAAAGACTATGATTACCCCACATGCCCTGTCCTAGTGGAATATTTAATGTTGTTGCTTATTAGCACCTTGCTAAGCAAGTGATAAAATCCTGCCCCACTGGACCGAGATACTGTATCTATGAGAAAGAAAGTGCTGATAGTGAGGATGTCTGCCTCGCTATGGTGGGAGCATGACTTGGCTGACTTGTGGATATTTCTGATGTGCAGCTGGATGGCAAGCCAGCCCAAGAGCAAGAGTCACCTTCCTCTTGCTTTGTTTAATTTCAGAATGAAGGAATGGCAAAGACGTAAAAAGGGCTTGGAGCTATTGATGCAGCTGACATTTTATTTCACTAAGCGATACAACTGAAGGGCTCCTCCCTCATGCCAGCCACTTAAAGTTAGGATTGGAAATGTGTATGACTTTTTGTTGCCCTAATATTGTTACAGACAGTGACCCTGAATAGTCTAATAAGGGTTTTAAATAGCAGCTCCACTCTGCTTCATCAGAAGGCAGCTCACCAGAGATAAGAAAGCAGGATTCAATCCCAGGCCTAACGTTTGCTGTCAGTGATCGCGACCAGCAGCTGGGGCCTCTGGCCTTGGGGCCACGTGGCTGCTGGGGAGGTGGGCTCGGGTCCCTGCGGCTGCATCTCCACAGCTTGCTGCTTAAATCTACCAGGCATCACCGCTGGCATCCTCGAAATTCCTGTCTTGCTGCAGTCGCCTGTCAGCACCCACTTCCACCGATTGCAGTGGCTCAGCCCCAGGAGCCCCAGACTTGGGCGTTCAGGACTGGGCTTGCAGAGGCCCATTATGGGAGCCGGCAGCCACAGCTGGCCCAGCTCCTCCACAGGTTATTTGGGCTTGGTGGCTTTTGGCAGAACATTTGTTTTGACTGGACAAACCTGGATGAAGCCCGATTTAGCCCCTTTTTTTGCATTGCTAAATAATGCTTTAGGTCTATTAAACTTTTCAAGGCTGTCTTTACAAGCAAGAGGACTAGAAATTTACCTTTTTCTGCTTTATGTGTATTTTGCAGTGAAAGTAAGCTGATTCTTTCTGACATTCAACAGTAAACACATTTTAAAAGGTGTTTCTTTCCTCTGTCCCACACGTCCCTCTTCCCAGCACAGCCACTTCACCTTCCTCCCAGCTCATGGGCTGACAGCAATGTAGACAACAGCAAAATGGCACAGGAAGAGCAACTGGGCTGTTACTAATCACACTGCATTCCTCTTTACAAAACCTGGGGTTTCAGTATTACTGATCCTCCTCCTTTCCCCATCTGAACATTACCCTTCCTAGCCAGCCGCAACACAAACCAGTGCCACTTCCCATGTTGCAAAATAGCCTCATTTAAATCACAGCCGCAAAGAACTGTGTGCAAAAATCGAAAGCCACAACGCTGAGTAGTGGGGAAGCAGGGCTGACACAACTAAAGCTCTGAGTGTGTTGCTGTGGCAGAAAAATACCAAAAACAATTATTTAAGGAGAAAAGATGAGTTCTGACAGCTGATCTGAGCTCAGGCAGTGAGTCAGACTGGCCGTGTCACTGGGGAGACAGAGCACCATATGACCAAAATCAATGTTCTGGACTTTGTGAGATAGTTATTGGGATTATTAAGATGACTAGATTTGCCCGTTGGAGTGTACAGAGTAAAACATATGGCATTAAACAAGCCTGCAAGACAGTCAAGGGACTGCTACATGATGGGATTTGTGTATAAACATAGAGGGACAAGGCAAAAGCCCTGCTCCTGTAAGTTAATTTAGCTGCGCTTGCTGTAATGACAATGTGATTATAGGAGTGAAATTCAGGAGATTTATCTTTTTAATTAGTTAACTCCTGTGTCCTTCAAAAAGCTCCTTTCATGGCTGCAGAGCCACCTGCGTCAAAGTGCAGCAGGGAGCCCTAGCTTACTCATGGTTTCTGCGCTCGATTCACCCCATGCTGCAGAACTGCCACAGCTCCAAGCAGATGGTCCTGCAGCCAATGTTTCCTTCCAGTGTCACTTACTATTAATTAATTGGCACATTGTTAGCATGCATCATAATTTCCTTTGACATGTTCCTCGTGTCGGTTTATATATCCTTTCAGTGGTACCTTAAATATGCACAAATATACGCCCGTATTGCCTGGCAGTAGAAGTTTCCTATTGGTAATTTCAGCTGAGGGATTTCTTTCTTTTTTTTCTCGATGCGTTAGCAGCACTTCCTGATTTTGCTGTGCAGCAGCAACCTGAGCTCTAGGAATTTAGTCAAAAGCCAAAGCCCACCCTTACGAAGGCAGGTTTTGCCCAAGCAGTACATTCATCCCCTCGCAGAGAGGTGGCTGCCGTTTGAGGGGCACTGTTGGCTGGATACATGTGAAGCTGACAGATGTGAAGTCTATCCCCGACTGTCCTGGGGGATGGTGTGACCTTGTGTCAGCGAGCAGGTGGTCAGCTTGACTATATTGTAGGCAACCTAGAAGAAGAAAAGCTTTACCAAACCGTAAAAAGTAGCATCAGGCTGTGAATGCATTTGCATATAGCAGAGAGGAACTTTTCTTATCCCGGAGTTACAAAAAAAAAAAAAAAAAAGACTTGTGACAACATAATTGCTGTATTTCTGCTAGCACCTCTACCAAGGTCACAAAGCAGCTGTGTCCCTTGGGAAAGCCCATGGGGACTAGGGAGTGTGTGTGTGTGTGAGTGCCCAATGTCCAGCTGAGCCAGCTGGCCAGAGGGAGGTCCAGGAACTGGATGGACTGGAGGGCTCCCATCGAAGGCGCCTGAGCTGCTGCTCCCCCTTGCTTCCCTGCTTGCAGATATGCCTGGAAACACAGACCCGTATCATTACCACCCGCCGCGCCAAAATAGAAAGCATGGCAAATGCTTCCTGACACTAACCCTGCCCGCGGGGCAGCTGCCGGAGGTTTCCTACGTGTACCAGCCTGCTAACAGCACCGGGCCCCCGGGACGCTGCTGAAGAGAAAGCACCGCTCGCACTGCTGGCGTTCCCGCAGTCCCGCGGCGAGCGGTGGGAAACAGTAATGAACTGAAGGATGAAGATGTAGCAGGGAAAAACACGCTCACCAGGTTAAATAAGCTTTCAGGGGAAATCGCCAAGCCTCAACACATGCAGACTGTGGCACCACAGACACAAACAACAGACCGCTCCAGGAAGACTTATGGTTTCTTGTGCAGCATCTTACTTGTGGTGGGGATCTCAAGGCAAACAGAATTAACAACGAGAACAATTATAAGTGTGCCTATATATATATATTTAAATAATGCAAGATTTTTCACTCCTGTTGATGGACTGTATAGTTTCACACTGGTTTAAGCCCCAGATTTCCTCTAAAAGATGATTGTATGGAAGCAGCATCGTAATAAGAGATCTGTAAGCTGATTTGACCATACATCTTCAGGAGTCTTAAAGGCATTACAACATGAATGACCAGATGAATGGATAGATTAAATCTTGCATAAATTTGGAGAAGTGGAGACAGGCAACGTTATTTTCCCGTTTTGAAGGTGGAAATTAAAGCAATAGCTTGTCACCAAGGGTTTGTCTCAAAGCTCTCAAAAGTTTGGTGCAGGGGAAACCTAACTAACCTAACTTGACTCCTTTTGAGCTCACAGTCCCCAGGTTTTTGACCAAAAGACCCTCTTTCTGGTTGGCTGGGGAACAGCAGTTAGGGATGAAGTGGCTAAGGGGATTCGGGGCCTGTTGTTAGGCAGATGAGCTCCCTGGGGAGAAACCAGCCTACCGGCTGATGGGAGCAGGGAGCCTGCATGCATCTGTGGCACATCTCCCCCATCCCTTGCAGCTCTCCCATCTATACATTGAACTGTTTACTGATTTATAAGCAACATCAGCACAAGATTGTTTCTTGCAACACATGCTTCTTGCAAGCAGAAGTTAGAAGGGCTCTGTGTGATATCAAAGATTTCCCTTTGGTCTAAAGCTCACAAAAAGAGCTCTGAGGAGCTGTGCAGGGAGCTGGAGCAGAGGCTGGATGCAGGGTCACATTTCTGACTTGTTGATCTTTTTAGTTTCCTTGCGCTTTATTTCTTTTTTCTTTTTTTTTTTTTTTTCCTCCAAAAGACCTGATTAGGATACAGATACTCCTTTCATGGGAAATGCAGCTGACCTGAAGGCTATGCCTGGATATGAGAAGATTCATTTGTCCTTAGGATACTTATAAACTGCAAGCTTTGAAGCAGAGCTGGGGGAATACCTGCAGGATGCTTGTCCTGACTCAGGACACTCTTTTAAGTGATTGCCTTTGAGTAAGAGGGAACCTGAAGTAGGCACAGACATCTAGACATCTCCTGTTTAACTATCAGCTATTCAAAATGATTTTAGATATAGTCTATGATTGCCATGTGTTATTTAAAAAGATTTCAAACCAAATGCCACTTAAATTTGATATGCTTTTGATCTGGATCAGGATCCAGACTCCTTTTTCCTTTTATATTTAGCTGTTTTAATTGGAACTTGCATGTCACTGTTTGGGACTGTACCTTGTCTTATGCTCAACTCTAATCAAGTCTCAGTGAGCAAATATCTATTTTAAAGGTAAGATTCTTGAGGTCCGTGTATCTCTAATATCTAGAAAGAATTGCAATATACTGGATCACTGCAGGACACTGAGAAAAGCATTATTCATTGCTTCTAAAAAGGCTATTAAAAATATCCTCAAATAAGGTAAGTTGCTTAGTACATGCCTGTGTAGCAGAAGATTAAACATACCTCAGCCAGACAATGTTTCATGGTTAGACCAGCCAGGCATTGCCTCTTCTCTTCATAAGCCCTAATCCACTATATCATTTCTTCTTTAATGTGCTTTACCTGGCTTCCTGCTGGGGATGATCTACGTGCTTTGTGGAGGCAGAAGCTAATATTATTCTGGGGAAGGGAAGAGGAAATAGAACTTAAGCTGATTGTTTAATTTTCGTACAGAAAATTTTGAAGACCGAGCAGTTCTGTTGCAAAAGAAATTGTGAGTTTTCCTCTTTATTCTTTTACCGAGGTTGTGATAAACACACCTTTTCTGAGCTATGCTTTGCATAAGGGAATATATCAAAGGATAAAAACCAGTGAACCAAATTTACTTCTGGGAAGGTCATGTATAACTCCAGGAAAGTATGCAGAGATAAAATACACCTGTGGTCAAATTATCTGGGGAAAGGATGGAAGCGCTTGCAGAAGTCAATGAAGCAGCCTTTTCCAGCTGAGAGGCTGAGATCCGTGGGCTGAGGGACTCACGCAGCTCCCTGGGAGTGGTGAAGCGGCGCAGCTCCATTGCCAGGGCATCACTGTTATCTTTACGTTGGCACCGTGCTAGCTGGGAACCAGAGTAGCGTGGCACTTCATCTGTCTTCTGCAATTTGCACCATGCTCTTGTCAGTGGTGATCTGCAAGGCTTCACGAAACAGCAGGAAGGAGTGAAGCGGAGAGGGTTTCCCTACTTTGGCCAAGGCAGCAGAGGAAGCCAGTATCGGGGCTCAGGCAGCCCAGCCTGTGGGTCTGCCCCTTTACCACGAACCCAAGCATCACCTGCAGCTTGTGGGTTCAAGCCTCTAGGCCTCCTCAGGATGCCTTCTCAGCCACCTTCCTCTGTGGCTGTTTTGCCATGAGGCCAATAGTGCCCAGCTTTCCCTTATCATTTTTATCCATGCAATAGACCAGATAATGAAGAGAAAAACATTTTTCTAAAGAAAAAGGAGTAGAGGCAGGTGGAAGAGAAAGAGATAGGAAGAACTGTAGATATTCTAATTGCCTTAATTTTTGTGCTGAAGCTGCGGACTAGTTCCTAGATTCTGTCTGTGACCAATGATGGGAGAATTTCCTCTGGAAAGAGATGGAGAGCCCTCTCCCGAGTGCCTGCAACTAGATAGTATGATCACCTCACAGCACATCACCCCCAGCACCATGCCAGGTCCACCACTGTACATACTGCAGCTTCCTTAAAAAGACTCTTTCCTTCCTTAAAAAGTCTCTTCCCTAAGAAGTCCCTTCTCTTCTTTCTTCTCTGAGAGACTTTCTGTAGGTTTAGGGGTCTGGATGTAAAAACGGTGCATCAGATATCCGTGGTCTGTTAATTGTTGTTATTCCTGTGTTTCCTACTACTAGAATAACAGTTTTGCTAGAGTTCCAGCTTCCTTCAAGACTAGGCTGAGAAGAAAAGCAGTGTTATTTTGGCCACTGTGATTAAAGCATGTATATGAGCAAAAGCATGCCCTAGCTTTTGCCAGCCTTGTCAGATTACACAGGGCAGTTCTAACACGCTTCTGCTGGACTTCTGTGCACTCTCCTTTTTAGGTGCTGTCTTTAATTTACCTTCCCTTGGTTAACATGAGACAGGCAGGTCCCATTTGTAACAAATATTTACACCCAGGGTCAGAAAGTTATCGTGCTGAGGTTATTTTTCAACCAGAAGGCAATTGCTTCTGTTGGGGGGGGCTGAAAGAGGAACGGGAAGTGAGGAGGAAGAGAAGACGCCGAGGAGACAGAGAGTGATAGGCAGCTGGTAGATAAGAGAAGCAGTGAAGTGGAAATGAAAGCTTCCATATCACTGAAAACGGATAAATTCATGCATTGCACTAGGATGTCACAGACTGTAATCGTAAAAAAAATCAAAGATACATAATAGCACCATTACTGAAAAATATGAGAAAAACTTGAAAGATAAGGTATCATCAAAACTCTCTTATAGAGACTATTTTGCCTGTATTTTGTGCAAAGAGGCAAGGATATTGTTCTCTCTTTGCCCCCTTTTATAGGCAAGTTATTGCCCTTTTCTCCACATCCTCTGCTTTAAAGCACAGATAGAGGGAGGACCTAAGATAAATCCATATGACAAATGAAGTCATAAAATTCCATATCAAAAACTCCAAGCATTAAAAAGAAAATATTTAGGTTTGCAAGGCTGCAAAGCCAACCACAGCGGAAAAGTCCTTAAGAGGACTTAAGAGGAAACTTAAGAGTTTCCACACCTGTAACCTTGAATGTGTGTGTCTGTGTGTGTGTCTGTGTGTAACCCTACTGCAATACAGACTTGCACTGCCTTCTCACATAATCATCTCATCAGGACCTTTACCTCTTCTATGGGAAGTATGGATGGAGTGCAGTGAACAGTCTACCTGTTCTGGCTTTCTTTTTATCTTTACCAGAATATTCATTGCCCAGTGTCTTGTGCAGAGCCTGATAAAATGCCCATATCTGTCAGCAGAACTTCATATAGAGCCTTTCTAGTTTTGTAATCTATTTTTATTCTGGGAATTCCCTTCTTTCTCTTTCCAGGACCTTACAAATCGTGGAGAGATGCGTATGTAGGTTGGTGTACTTCATTTTCCAGTCACAGAACTGAAGCAGAGACACAAAGCAGCTTACTCAGAACTTCCAAAATTCACCCAGAAAGTTTAACCACTGAAAAAATTTTCAGGAAATAATATAAGTTCTTCACATGCAAATGCATGAGCAATACTTTGTTCTATGTAAAAAGTTTCATGTGTATGTACAGATTTATATATAACTCTGTGTGTGTAGGTGTCACTCTGTAATGATATATAAACTACAAATTACCCCTCAAAATTGACAAGTGACAAAAGATGAGTTTTGGAATATTGTCTTCCCAAAGCAGTAAGATTTCAGTAAGAAATGTAAGGATTTTTCTGTGCACATAATTCCCCCAATCTAGCTCCAGTTAAATCTAACAAAATACTTGTTTGCATTGAGTGGATCTGCTTGCCCACAGCAGTAAAGCTTTTCTGCATTGGCAGATGAGAAAATTGTTTTACCTGAGGGTTATTAAAATATCCCTAACTGATCCTGAGTTTCTCGTGGACAGACTTAAACACTGAATGGACATTAGTAGTATGAATCTTTTGCAGTATGAATCTTCCTCATTTGCTTCATGTGTTACCAAAATCCAGCTCTTTAAAGTAATTTAGTTCACAGGATAAAAGTAATCTCTTTGATGGGATGGACCCGGCACAGGGTCTTCCCACCTCCAGGCATAAGAAAGGGCTCTTCCATCCTCCATTTCACGGCATGGTGACTCTTTGCAGCCATCAAGCCAACGATGCACCAGACATTGCCTGTGTCCCAGACGTGTCCTCGAGGCTCCATTTGGGTCTCTGCACAATGCTAGGGCAAAAGACGAATGTTCTCCCATAGCAGAAATGTTGTGACAGATAAATAGCAAGGGAATGGTTAACGGTAAAGAAAAATGCAACTGTTTTTTGAAATTGGAGGGTAAATGGCAGGTAAGAAGGATGCTGAATTTCCACTTTCTAGCTTCCAAGGAGCAGAATAAGAGACCCAAAGCCCACATCATGAAAAATAATGTGGGTTTGGCAGTGAAGAGTTATAATTTAAGGAATCTCAACTCTTCATTTGGATGCAAAGATCTCTTACAAGAATAAGATTTGGAAAGATGCCCCTCTCTGAGTATAGAAAGTCTCTCCAATGAAAGTCCTTGTGTGACACTGACAGGAATTTGTTTAATACCATGTGCCATGCATCAGGTGCATTTTCTAAGTTGTGTTTGTCATGAGAAGACTTCAAGAAACAAGCAGATATTGGTGGAAAATGGTCACAATGAATCATGCTACTAATATAGTAGTCCCAGTGGAACCACTATGCGTGGGTGTTGCTGTTTCTCACCAGAGTTGCAGAGCAGTGTGCTGGGAATGGCCATTAGTGGTTTTCTGGCACTCATTACAGCAGTGTAACACTATTGTGGAAACCCAGATGGACTCTCCAGAAATCTCCCTTTAAAGTCTTGCAAGACTGCTCCTTCATTCCTGTCACCCACCTCACTCTTCTGCCTCTGCTGCTCTAATGCAACCCTTTCCAAAATGAGTTGCAGATGACTGCTATGGATTTTCAGTGAGCTGCCATGAAGGCACTTTGGATGTTCCCAAGAAAAAAGCAGAAGTGCCAAATATTGCTATTTTGGTGTCTCTGAGGTATAGAAAGGTGCCTGCCCTGACTCTGTTTCATCATATGAAAGTCTGTAAATTCATGTATACATTCACTCTTCTGTCCCTGCCCTTTGGTTTGATCTTTGGGATATATCCTGAGCAGGAGTTTTCTCACTGGCCAAGGGGGAGCCAATACTTCTTGTGTCTGCCATAATGACTTGCTACTCCAAACAATGCACAGGGACTGTACAGCTTAAAGGAAAGACAGACGAGATGTCTGCACTGCCGCAGTGTGCTGAGCTCTTCTGTATGACATGACATGGCATACAGAAAAATCTGTACCTTGCTGAAAACACAGTGGCTGCTTCATCTGAGCCTTCTCTTAATGCAAGATTCTGTGGCATTTATGGTATTCCCTATAATATTCAGCAATTTGGGTTTTGCTGTATAACTATATATAACTATGCCCTGTTCTGAGCTTCTCACTCACTTCAAAAGAAGAGATAGAGAAGGCTTGACCAGAGACATTGCAGATCATAAATACAAATCCCCCTAACTTTAACCTGTTCAGGAGAAGATAGAAAATGATGCCCATGAAAGCAAACCTCCTTCATTTTTTTCCAAATGTTTATGTTAGACTAAAAGACCTAGTACTCATTGTAAGAACTGCCAGCATCACTGTGGTTAAGGTTGTGTCAGCAGCACTTCTGTTATAAAGCATCTTTTTCCACAGGAGTGTATAGCTCAGCCGTGAAATTTCCTCCAGGCTTTAACTTCCTTCCAAGAACTAGCTAGGAAGTGATTTTATTTTCATTAGTTTTGACTATTTTTATAATATAAGCAGGATGGTGAATATATATAAATTATAATGGAAGGAAAAACAAAAAGGCATTTTTTTAAAGCCACTTCCTAACACCCTGAAAGATTAAATTTAAAATAGTGTTTCACAGCAGCAGGTCACATATAACAAAGTCTTCTTGTCTTTATACAGTATGTGAAAAAAAGGTAAAATTTTGAAAGATCAGGTCCAGTTCTGAACTCATGTGTCTGACTTCAGATATTTAACTTAGAGGAGGTTCTCTCAGAAAATGAAGTCAGAACTACACCTATCATCTGGCAGAAATCAGTGGTTCTCTTTTCCACAGCATATTTAACCTGAAGCCCCCTAATTGGCCTAATGATTAAGTAGCACATTATTTTTTAGACATCCAAGCTCTTACCGATAAATCTCAGGGAGGCATTATTTGATTTAAAATCAGTATTAGTGATTTGATGGCTAATGATTTGCTATTAAGTTCCACAGGCACAAAGACAATACAACCTGCCCTAGTGACAAAGCAGGGTGCATAGGAGTGTCTTATAGACTTTTAATTATGATTATCAATCTCTTTTTTCTGTCTAATGCTCTCTCTCTTGAGTCCATGTGCTAACTTGGATGTTGCTCTCAAAATAATTGGGCTAAGTCAGATCTTATCCTAAGGAAGCAGCTGTGATTTTTTACATGAGATGAAGGGTACATACAACCCAAATCACTCTTGAGCTGGGGATTGGTGCTCTTCTGGATGTTTTGCCCATGCTGGATGGGATCTCAGTGACTCCGTAGGAATCAGGACATAATGGTGCAAATGAATGCAGGTCCAATGTCCCTTTCAGTCTAATTCCTGCCCTCTGGTTCAGCAACCTTGCAGCTGGTCCCAGCCTGTGAGAACAGGCGGCCCCATGGCCTGCACCACACCTGGCACAGTGTGTGGCAATACCCCTAATCCAGCTCACACACATGTCCTGCAAGCTCACCGTCCCATGCAGGTGTTGCTGGGCATCATCCCTACACCCTCACGGCGGGGTGTCACTGGATAATACTTCAGTGCATCAGCACCGCATTGACAAATCGTAAGCAGTGGTTTGCGTGCTCTGAGAGAAATCCTGCAAAGCAGACTATCTTTTGGCAAATGCTGGCAGATAATGGACAAGACAGATGAGACAGGATTTTTCTTGCACGGTTTTTGGAGTTCTTGTATGTCTCTTCGCGCTTCATTCTTTGCTGCTGCCTAATCACTTTCTTTTTAAGTTGCACTCACAGGTACCTTTCGTGGAGACAGAAAAAGAACAGATGTTTAAAGATTCATTCGTAAAACATATGTGCATTAGAATAGCATTTATTCACAGTGAATCACTAGATGTTGCAAATTAGGAAGTGACTAAATGCAGTATAGGAGCAGGAATCATGCATTATAAAACATACTCTTTTCATTTATTTGGACAGTTGTAGTTCAGTTTTTAATTATTGATGGTAATACTCTTTAATGTGCTAGCAAATGCACTGTTTTATATTTAGTAAAAAATGTAGTCTTAGTAAAACATGAAGTCATTATAGCAGTCAGTTGTTAATTATTGCTTAGGGATAGAAGGAAGACTACAAATTTTGTGCAGGTTAATGAAGCATGAATCAGCTGGCTTGTGCTGCAAGAAATAGCTGAATATCTTATGTGTTACTGCAGATACATGGATTCCTCCGTCTCTTTTTTTTTGCTAGTGTAAACATCAGGACCTGAAAACAGGCCTTCGGAAATGCATTGTGGAATTGTGGATTACACCACTGATAGAAGGGGAAAAACTTCTGATTTGATCCTGCTCCCATTGAAGTCAATGAGACTTTGGTGCAGATTTTAGGAGGTCCATGTGGGAGCATTAAAAGAGTCACTGACATTTCTCTGATGTTGTTTAGAGAAGTAAGAAGTGCAGATCACCCAAATTGGATTCATACCAGTTTTACCATCTGGATAGATGAAGTGGCAGTCTCTTCAATGCCTGTGTGTGTGCATGGGATGGTGGTGGTAGGGCTACTAATCCTGAGAGCAACAAGGTGAAGTAAAAGAGCTTGGAGCCCCTCTGCTGACCCATTCATTCCTTTAATAGGAGACAGAAATGCCTAAGAGACACTAACTTCACAGTGAGATCTACAAATTTGGAGATCAGATTTTGAGAATGCTGCTAACTTGACCACCTCCTTGCAAGAATTTTTCATACAGCCTGTGTGATCCTATATACTCAATCATACACCTTGCCATCATTTCTTTAGTCGACAAGAGAGAGCCTTTGATTAATGCAACAGAAGAGCATTCACAAAAAGGTGTTCAAATAGAAGTTGCTGATTCACATCACTGGTACCTCTGGTTCCCTTGTGGCTTTTTTACAGGCATGAATGAATTGCAGAATTGTTGGTAGAGCACAAAAATATTACAAAGGTTATGATACTTTTAAAAGCCTTACAGAACTCACATGATGGATTTATTCAGCAGTTGAAAGTGCTTGTCAATAACTACCAAACAGGGGGAAAATACTAGTCCTCTTTATAGTTTTTTGTTGTCCAACCAGAGAAGAAGTTGGATGGCAGCTTTGGTCACAGATTGTACAGCAAATGACTGCTAATGCTCAGAGCTATTAGCTCTAAAACAAATGGTGAGCTAATGCAAACTATTGTAAGGAAAGGTCATGCTTGTAAATGGCATTTCCTCTTTGTGGAAGTTTCATGAATGGGAACAAAAGTTACATTCATTACCTAAAGTAGTAACAGTAAATAATTCAAGACACTTAAATCCTGAGCGTTCACTTTAGTTAGGATGAATTTAGACCCTGCAGGAAGCTACAGATGGAGCCTTAACTTGCAGCTGGAGTGTAAAGGCAAAAAGGGCATGTGCCCTTTTCCTCTCACTGAAACAAAAAGATAGGCAAGGGCTAAAATTTGTAAAAGGATCGCTAGTGTGAAAGGTTTTGCTAGGATTGCTCTCTGTTTATGTATGATGGTATCCTCTGGTATGCATAGGTACTTTTCAGCTCTTGGTACTGCTTCAAACCAAGCTGCTCTTTGAAGGTAACAGGTGTCATTGTGTAGCTCCCCAACTCTGCAAGAGTCAACAGGCTTCTGCCACAGGAGAGTATGGCCATCACTTTTTCATGCTGTCTCTTCAGAAAGGGCTAGAGTCTTCACTTGACCTACTAGAAGTTAGGTTTGTGCAGAAAGACTGACGGCTTTTCCTTACTGGTGAAATCAGCTGGACACGTCCCTAGCTTCATCTGAATAGAAAGGAAAGAATTCTTGTTCCTCAAAATTTTCTGCATTTTTTTAATACGATTTTAAAATATTTTGTGAGGGGCAGTACATTGCGAGAGAGGATGTTGTGTGTGCGATCAAGCAGTAGCGGTGCCACTGGTGCCTGAGCTCTGAAGGCAATCCCAAGGGGGGTAGACCAACAGCTTATCCGGCAGCGAATGTCCTGCTCCTGAGCCACCGGGAGAGTTGGATAGTGGAGGGTGGCCACACGCCAAGGCATGGAGTCACAACACAAAATGATGGCTGTGAGAGGAACACCAGCTCAGTGGGAGATCACCTCAGCAGGTCTCCTGAGGGCTGCTGCTGCCCCAGCATCCCAGTCTGGCTGTAATTTCCATCATGAGTTAGATAAGAGTTTGGGTGCTGAAAAGACTCATCTACCATCAGGTTGGAAGCATCCCAGTTCCTCCCTTCCTCTTAGTTGGTAGGTGAGTAACCCTCATGTCCTCATGACCATGGGGGACAGAGCTTCAGAAGGAGGAACTTAGCCTGCATCAGCTGTGCAAGTCAAAACACAATGTTCTTTAAGGTTCTGTATTTACTGTGACACTTCAGGAACATTGCATCTTATATACAACAAGTCTACCTTCTCCTGAGGATTGAGGGGTTGCAATAGATAAGATATGTTAAAATGGTGTCTGTTTCTATCCTCTTCAGAGACACCATCTGGCAGGCATCAGTCATGGAGCTGTGACACATCTGGGACATGCTCTTGAATAATCAGCTTGGGCCAAATTGCAAAGCTTTCCTTCAGGTCTGACAAAATCCACCATCAGATAAATCTCTGGGTGACTTCAGACATTATTTTCCAAATGAAAGGCAAAATGAAACCTGAGTAAGAGCTCCAGTGTTGGACCAAACAGAGAGTATTAACTGAGCTGCGTCTTTTGCAATTGCCTGTGCCACAGTAAAGAGATGCTTAACTCACAGAGCGAGACAGAGGCTGTGAGAAAGAAGACATGATTCTGATCTCATGCTATTTATATACCACTATTAGGTCACTTTAGCAGAGCTCAATTAGGCCTTACAGGATCCTAAAGACAAGATTTGAAGGAGAACCACTGCACAGAGGCTAGCATTGCTAGCACTGAATTTGGATGAGGGTCACCGCAGAGTCTGCATTCACAAACGAGGAGCGAAGCATTTGGCTGAAATATGTTCAAGGAGAAACACAGCAACAAAATAACGTTTCTTCCCCCATCATTACCTCTGTATCAGCCGAGCAGGCAGGGTGCTGTCTGTGCCGCCTGCCGCTGGCGTGCAGGATCTAATTCATCAGCCTCGCTGCAGATGGTGCCATCCCCGGGGACCACAGCGGGCTCGTGTTCAGTGCCAGCAACCTCGCAGGGAGGGAGGCTGGGCGGAAAGTCTGCCAGTGCCTCTGACTTGAGATGCCCTGTGCTGCTGCCATCCCCCTTCGCCTTTCCTCTACACAGCCAAAAAGAGCAAAGCCAGAGCTGCCCTTTGCAAAGACTGCTGGGCAGTGCACGTCTACAAATAAATATTAAAATAACAGTTGAAGTGAATGATGAAGACTGTCAGGCAGATTTCCATGGGGCTGATGCAACCGGCAGGTCCCAGATCTGGGTTGCAGGGTGGGGACCCTGTCACTCTGCTGTCTCTGTGTCCCTTCATAGGACAGCTCTTCCTCAAATGCACATACTTTATATGGGCCATAAGATCTACATATTTCTGGTAAAGAAGTAACCCCAAGTTTGCTTGCCTTCTAGGCTCCCGTAAGAGAAAAACACTGTTAAAAGGAAAGGAAGAAAGTTTCAATCAAGTTATTACATTTATGAAAGGAAAATAATGCCTCATTCACATAAAGAAATATTTCCTCCGCCCCTTTCTTGCCTTCAAAGGAATTAAATAGCTATTAAAAAGTACCTTCCTTTTAAAAGGACAATGAGCATTTTGATTAAAAAGAGCTTTTAAGTATTTATATGATTACCTCTTTTGTCCCCCTGGCAGCATCTGTCTCGTTGACTGCTCAGCATCTGGCGTGTGCTGCCTCATGTCAAGAAGGGCCTGATTTCTCATTCAGACAAGGGGGCGGACGAGGGAACAGACGCGTGTATATACGGAGAGACTTTTGCCAAAGAATAAGGCCCTTTCCCTGAATGCCATGGCTGCCGGTTGCTTGGCCACAGTACTCCTGGTAGACAGCGCTGCTTTCTTCCCCCGAAGCACGCTGCGTGTACCAGATGGGAGGCTTGTCGGGGTCAGGCCTCCACCAGCGTGCCCCTGTGCACAGCATGCACCCCAGTGCATCCCAGATAGATATGCCTGAAATTTCCTCTGGCTGTGAATGGGATGTCTTTTTCTCTTACTTTTAGGCTTTCTTGTTCTTCTGTGGATCCTATGGAGCCTTGGTGGCACTTCAAAGCATTTAGCCTTGGCCTGGCACTCTCCGTTCCTGTGGCCACAAAAGCTGGCTGTAAAAGGGTGCTTGGGAAAACCCCATCACACTCTTCAGTGTGCTCACATCCACAGCACTCACAGAAAGAGATCTCTGGATTTTGCAGGATCAGCTTTATTTTCTGCATATTAGTTTCTCTAGAACTATCTTTGGCAACACAGCTGATGACTCACAGAAACATTATTCACACTTTTCACTGCATATAATTCCTTACCTTGCAGGATTTCGGAATGTTTCAATGATGTTTTAAAATATCCACCATCCATGAGAAAGCAGAATATGTCCAATTTAAGTATAGCTACTTAAGGAAGGCTAAGAGAGTAGTGATTTGTCCAAGCAAGACAAAAGGGAACAGTTAATACAAAAGTCCTAAATCTCCAGCCATTGGTAGTATGATCACTCCTGCTGCACCAGATCTCTTCCTAGTTTTGCTTTAAGATATCATATGTACCAGTAAACCTACTTAGAAGACAGCAATACAGTTTAAAAAAAAAAAAGCCCCTTTCTGACTCCTACTCCATCTTCTTCCTGCTTAAAAAGTTTTGCTCCTGAGTTGAAAACTGGACTTTTCAGTGCATTCCCTCTGCTAGTTCCCAGACTCAAGAAAGCTACCTGTCATGAGAATGGTTGTGCCTTCTTGAATCATCCTTTAATAGCTAAGATATACTGCTTGATTAATTCTCATTATTAAAGCCTTACTCCTGCTGGCTTCCTCAAGAGCTGTGCTGAACTCTAAATCACATCCTGAGACTCGACAGACATTTTTCTTGTTTCTGGAGGAAAAATGTTTTCACCTGCGGCAGATTAAAGGCATCTTGAGGCCTTAAGAATGGATAACTAATGAGGTAACAAGCCAAAACAGGATTATTTTGTCTGGCCCTCTGCTCTGTGACTCCTTCGTGTGATTTGGGACCCGTCTAACCTTGATTGCCTCTGTTGCAGCACAGGGAAACAGAACCAGCTAAGGAATATTTTTGAACTGAGCTCTGCTCTCACACCACAGCCCAATTAATAAGCAATGACCAGAGGTGGTCTCTCGGCCTTGCACATGGCCCCCGTGCATGAAATAAAATTGAATTAACATACAGGAGTGTCCAGTACATAAAGGGACAGGCAGCAAACCCAATGCCTTGAATAACATTCATCGACCATTGTGTAAAGGCTGCTCTACTTTTCGAAGAAATTTTAGAAATTCTTCTCTGTTATAGATGAATAGATCATCGGTGTAACTTCTAGAAGCAAAAGTTAGAAAAACACAAGTCAGGTTTGAAAACTGTGTTAAAGTGAATGAGAGCTGTTATTGTTGTTTTTTAATATATCCTTGGACTTTCGATTCGCTTTCAACTCTTTTTTCTATAGCACACTGATCACATTTTCATGCTTCTTTTCTGGATGACTAGAAGTATAAACTTCTAGTTAAAAAGCAAGGTGGTATCCTCATTTGTTCAGTGCCCCAGGCTCCAAGAAACAGCACATATTGTGAGACACCAGCTCTAAGACATAAGCAATTGGCAATATCAGTGCATTAGATGTCTCCTCTCACTTCACTTGCTGTATTAAAGAACAGTGATCCAGTCATAAGAGCAAACAGGTCAGCCAGGAAACAAATAACAAAGTGATTTTACTTTACGGAGGAGCCGGAAAGTGTATCTCTCCTAATAACGTGACATCATCCTCATCACAGCACAACACAGAGTGGGTTTGCGCTTCTTACCTTAAATATGATTAATTTAACCTGATTTTGTCACTTAGAAATGAAGCATCTCACCTTATCTTGCTGCCTAATTCCTATCACAGTCAACGGAGGCAGTGCCAGGCAGTGATTCATCCTACCAACTTGTATGCCTGGCTTAAGACGCAACGAATCAGACAGAGCCACTTCCCTCCACTGATGCTGGCTGCTGAGGCAGCGCAGAAGTGAGCTCGGATGAACAGCCTCACTTCTGGACAGGTACATCCGAAGGAGGTAAAACCTCCCTCAAATGCGTGCTGACCAGTGGCCAGTGTCCCCTGGCTCTTGCGCATGGTTTACAACCTCTCTGTAGTATTTTAAGCCCGCGTCTCTCCTCGTAGCAAGACCTGAGCCAGCTCGTTGGTCTGTCTGATGACGTGTCTCCCCATGACATACCAAGCCCCTTCCCTACATGTCTGGGAAGCATTGCATGAAAAGCAAGATAGGCTTTAAAGCAATTCTTAGAGGGATCATAGGCTGCAAAGAAGCAGAAGCGGCACCAAGCCTTCAGGCAGAGAAGTAGAGCATTATTGCTTAATAGGGCCAATCAGTCCCAAAGACCCTTGATGGTGAAGGATGCTCTCATATCTACCACCATGGTTTCAAGCACAAAGGGGTCAGTGCTTGTGCTCTGTGATTGAATTGTGACTACATATCAGAGAAATGTATTCCTAACTGTGTGATGATTGCCTTACCCACAGAAGCATGAAGCTGTGTTTCTCTTCTTTAAAGCAGATCTTGTTTAATGTAACTGTGAGTCAATATACGTGCCACATCTAAACTCTTTTTCTTTACTCCAGAAATCATGGCCTCAGTGGTATGGTGCAGCTAAGCAGTTAATTATGCTCAATGCAAAATTAATGCTCTTGCTCATCCCATATCATGGAAAAGTAAGTAGAAATGCCCAATTTGCCTTCTTGTCATTGTTAATTGATTCCTAAGTTGTACTTCTACTATATCTACGTCCTGAGAATGAGATTTAGCCTACTTTATCCAAGTTTTTCCGTTCTGAGAAATTGCAATGGGACATATATGAAAATAGAGACTATTCTGGATGAAAAATGTTTAACAGAATGGTTATCAAATGCTGTATGCTCCTCTGTACAGAAATTTGGCCGAAATTGCTCATCTGATTGTCCCTGACCTTCACTGTCTTCTATATTCCTTTCAAAGTAGGTGAATACGGAGGTACGAAGTAATGAAAGTAACAGTGATTTTCTCTATTTTAGCTGTGCAATTGCGCTGCCAGAGATTTCCTAGGCAAATACAGGCTAGACTCTTGTTTCCCTTCCCATCACTGTATGGGCTGGAAGCAATTTACTGAGTGAAGTGGACAACAGCAGATGGGGAAAAGCAGGTCTAAGAGATCCTCAAAAGAAGATGGTGGAAATAAATATCTGAAGAAGTGTTTGCAGAGGCTGAGAGATGTGAATTCAAGGACTGAAATCAGGTTATAATAAGGGACGCTGCAAAAGATGACCAGATGAGTGAATGCCAAAGAAAATCCTGAAAACTAAGGAATATCCAGTGGAAAATCTGGTCCTCGACTTGATATTTGGACTTCATATGCAGGAATATAGCAAGTTCAGGTTATGAAGAAAAAACTCTCAGCAGGAATATAGGATAATGCTTCCTTGCTCCACTGGTCTGGGAGAGTTCTCCAGGATGAAGAAAATAGGAGGAATCTCCTCTATTGGCATAAAACCTCACTCCAGGAAATGCTGCATATTTACTAGTGGTGAGAAGGGAATACAATCAAGCAATTAATAGGAAGCAAGAATACATCCAGAAAATGCCAAACTCATGCTTGTTTTGGAAGAGGGTGACTAGTTTGCAAGGAAAAAGTCCTGATTTCTAACCAGTGCAACCCTTACCCAGGGGAACGCAAGTTGGTAGCTCTTGCTTTTGGGATGTGTCTCTTCCGGAAAGGTGTCGCCTACCTAGCTGTCTCCTTTGGGGTGTAGCACTGGATTCACTATGGTGCCTGTTATCTTCTGGCTGACATTTGTCTACTGAAGAAGAACTTTTTAATATATTTTCCTGGGTGTTTCAATTTGCACTCATAATTATTTCCAATATGATTCATTTACTGGCTCAGAAAGTTGGAATCCCAGTGCAGCAAGTTGTGCCTAGCTAGAACAGGAGGCGACCCTCATGCAAAGACAAGAGCTCAAACAGCTGGGAACAGAAGGCCTTTCATTTGCATAATGCCAGTTTAGGGATGGAGGCGGAGGAGCGGATGACATTATTTGGAATGAATTTCTATTTAAAAGCATAAATCGGCATTATGGAAGGTGACTTTCCAAATGGTAAGAGACATAAAATGTACTCGTAGCTTAGAAGCTTTCCATGCTCCAGAGAGGAAAAATAGAAAGAAGAAAGTCTTCCCCTCCCAGACATCCACCCACAACTGTTGGCTGGAATATTGATGCAATGACCATACCCTTGGAGCTAGCAGAAGAGAACTTAAGCAGTATGAAAAGGAAATACAAGCAGTGCCTATAACGAGCAAATTCACCCTGTAACTTCATTATCCATAAATACAAGTGTAACTTAGGGTTTGTGAACCTAATACAGTCCCATTTTGAGATATCCAGTCTATGTCACTTGTTCCCTTTAGGACTTTGCCAAGTTTTGAAATTAAGTTGTAATGATTTCAGACTTTTATTACTATTATTATTATTATTAAAATTTTGGTTTGCCATGCCCTTCTCTGATAACTGAAATATAAATAACTGCAGAGAAGATAAGTTTCAAAGCTCCTAACTCTGTTTTCACTAAAGGCTGGTACACAGTTCAGTAATTTTCCCAACTCATCAGCTCCACCAGCCAGGGGTGTTATTTTCCCATCTCCCCCAGCTATCCTGCCAAACCAGCTAGACACCACTTTCAACAAAAGCAATTTTGATAACATGTTACAACTAAATTGTGGAAACTGGTTTAAGCTCTACCTGAGAAGGACCCTATTTGTACCTGTGTGTGAGTGCATGCGTGTGTGTGTGCAAGGAGTTGGAATTAGGTTTTCCTACTGGACTGTCAGTCCATCAAGATATGTCATTCCAGAACAGAGAGCTGTTTCAGGCCTGAATCCAGATGCTCTTCGATTTCAGAGAGACTAAATACAAATCTACCTTTTGGGCTGTCTCTAACAGGTATTCTCACTTGCTATTGCTAAAACAGAACCCAATTCTGCATCCCTCTGTCGGAACAGAACTGCCTGATCCAACTGCATAAATTGAAGCAAGAAGATCTAGGAGGTACGTTATACCGCAGCATGAGTAAGGGCTGCAGAAATAGTTTTTAATGGTGGCTCAGCCACCTGTCTCCTTAACCTTTTAAGAAATAATATTATACACTCAGGGGCTAGTTGGTGGATGCACAACAAACATCTTACCATAGCCACAAATCTATGTGATACAGCTTTAGTCTCCTAAAAATGTCTTCCAGAGTTCTTAAATCTTGATTTATCTTTTGAGGAAACACTGAATGTGGCAACAGGAATGTGGCATTAAAAAAGTAAAGTGGGAAATATTCCGTGTCTGGCTGGTACCACTCAAGCTTTGGAAAGCCACATGGGGATAAGCAAGCTTCTGTTACTCCTTAGCTCTAAGTCAAATTTGAAAAAGAACAGGGCATCCCACAAGGATGGGACAGGAGGCAGAGAGGCTTTCTGCATTCTGCCCTTGTTTCTCCCTTTCTTCACCCTTTCTCCTTTGTGCTTATGTGGAGAGGGTGTTGATTCCAGAAATGACAAAGATAACATAAGTCAAAGCTCCTCTTTCTCCCTTTCTTTCTTTCTTTTTCTTTCTTTTTTTTTTTTAATAGAGAAAAGGTTACCCTTATTTCAAACCTAATGCTCTTGATGCTCTCTCCTCCTCCCCCTGCTGCCGGAGAAGTCACAGAGATAGCTGCGGGTAGCATTTACATTAATGACTGTTTTTCTACCACCCACCCCCTCCAAGCTTACTAAGCTTTTTCTTTCAGCATGACCAATAAAGCATGAATACAAATAGACCTGAGGGTTTCTTTCTCCTTTCATTTTTATTTCACCACTTTTGGAAGTTATGGAAGAAAATAGTGTCATTCTGCTCCAGAAGAGCTTTTATACCAAGCTGACACTGTACATTTAAATATGTATTGCTTCCTCTATCATTTGCATTTTAATGTTCCAAACCAGTAATCACGAAGCCTTGTGTAAAAATGTAAAATAATAAAGATGGGGAGAAACTTGGATATGATTCTAAACCTTGCTGAATTACAGCTCGAGGTGGCAGCTCGGTGATGGACCCCTTTAAAAAATTGATTTAGGCAAATGTAGTGCTTGTGAGAGAGGCTGCGCTGAATTGCAATGGGAATTTGCACTCTTCCTTTTATATTCTGAGTAGGCACAGTCTAGCAGGCCTGTTCCTATGAGGTTTGTGCCCTGGCAGTGTGTTTTAACTCTGCTTTGGAAGAGTTACCTTCCAGAGGTACACAGAGTACTCTGCGATCTTTCATTATTTTGCCAGTTAATAGTAGGCTGGTGTTGTTTCATGTGCATGTAGCCATCCACACATTTAGCTGACGTTGAAAGAACAAGTATATGTGACATGAAAGAACAAGGTGCTAGTCATATTATCTTGTTATTCCACTTCATTATTGTCATCATATAGCTTTGCATTGCAGAAAAAAACAGAATATTGAAATCAGGATTTACCCTGTGGACGTGGGAATTCTGTCTTGTGTGCAAAATCACCCACATGGAAAATATTTCTATTGGAGGTACTGTGCAATGTTACAAAAGGATTTTTTCTGTGCTGATGCTGAATATCCTCTGTAGGTGAGGGCTTAGCTTGGAAGAAACAAATACTGGTGGCCCCGTTCTAGCAAAACATTTTCTCTGCATTTTAGTCTACTTTTTTTGCTTTTAAGGGAACAAAAAACCCCAGCTTTAAAGGCAAAATACATTTCTGCTATCACAGCTGTCATGAATATAAATTCCCTCTTGGATCCTTATGATACAGTGTGTCTTCACTGCAACTTTTTGCTTCTTTTATAAATATCAGATGCCAAAGAACAATATACTGAAATAAATTTTGCAATCTAAATCTGACAAAAGACTTTTGTTCTCAGTCTTGGAATGGAGGCAGAAACAAATGCAGAAGGGGTGAACCCTTTCATATAACATAGGAAACCAATATGGATATTTATTTACAGCTGGAGTGGAGCTCAAAATATTTTTGAGTTTAGAAAATGTCCACATATATAAATGGATTTCTAAATATGACTCTTTACTTGTGGTTCCAACAATGACAATAAACCGGAAATGCTATAAGAAGATTATTTTGAGCAAATCCTCTATTTGACTGAAGCCTGAAAGCCTGGAAAAACATACAAAAGGATCTGTTTACATCAGCTTTTCATCTTCAGGCTGGCTAGATAAGTCATTATAAACTGAGGTAAATGTCTGAACAATTTGAGATCCATCCACTCCTCATATGCTGTCAATTCAATGGTGTTTTGTTTTGGTTTGTTTTTTTACCAGTTCTTTCCTTGCTTTAGTCTGTTTTCATTTATTTTCCTTCCAGGTTTTCCTGCAGCTTGATGCAATTTCAGATCCACACTTTCACCAAGACAAACCTTAATTTTGAGCTTAGCAGACCATGCCTTGATAACATGTAGTTATGAATGATCTATCTCTTCTTCAACATTTTTCTCTCCTTCTCTTCCTTTCATCTTGGTAATGATGCAATCAAGTTCAGAAGATGAAAGTAAGAGCGTAGCAAGCAAGGGGAAACATGAATAGAGAGAGAATGAAAAACTGATGGATACCTCAAATTTCCCCCTTTTTATGCTTACAGATTTACTTTTTCTCCCCTTTGAATTGGTTTTCATTTCCAGGAAGGTTTTCTCAGTTATTTTGAAAAACTGCTACATTCAAATTAAGTAAATTAAGCCTCCATGTTTGCTGCTAACAAGATATTATCTGTCTTCAGCATTCTTGGAAGCTTATGCTTGGCTGTGGGTTGATACGGCTTTGCCACTGGCACCGAAACATTTCCTGCATGAGCACAAATTGCTAAAGCTCCCCATTTCCTGGCAGGGTGCGACGGACTGCTCAGCTCCTTGCATGTAGGCAATGGGACTAAATGCAGATGTGCTCGCTCTGGGCTGATGGCTATCTCGGCCGCGAGGAAGGCTGAGATGCCACGGGCGGTTGGGCTTGGCGTGGGAGCCTGTGGCAGCCGCTGCCGTTCAGCGCCGGGATGCGGGGAGCTGGCAAGCTCGGGCACCCAACTGGAGCCTCCCTCAGCAGACTCGAGGCCGAGAGGTTGCACCTCACCCCCGTCTGCAGCACAGTGTTGTGGCCTGGCTCGTGCCTTGCGCCCACAGCACGGCCTCCCGCACTGTGAAAGGGGAGAGGTGAGAGCTCGTGGGGTGACGCTGGCAGCTGCCAATAGGGTTTGCAACAGCCGCGCACCCGACAGGCACTGCCGAAAATAGCTGCATGGAAACACTGAGGAAAGGGGGCGGATCTGGCACAAAACTTATTCTTGGGCTCAGCCCTTGAGCTAGACAAGCCTTTTCTTGAAGAAAACAGTGGGGTTTGTCTCCATGTGATGTCCTCACTTTCCAGCCTCCCTGCACGCATATGCACACATCCTCATCTGTCCTGAACAGTCAGCCATCTGTGCACCTAGGAATATGTAGTTGCATGCCTGCAAATGCCCCTGTCTGCATGGAATCCAACCATAATCAGTGCAAGTCTGAAATGACCCCAAGTGCTTGGAGGATAAAGGAATCTACCAAAAAGAAATAACTCAGGACAAATCATAGGTGTCTGGGCCTCAGCTGTCAACCAAGAAGAGCTTGTGCAGTCATACAGAGATAGGAAGTCTTGCCTTATTTGACAAGGGCAGAAAGAGTTGAACAAAAACTGTAGTGAATATGGGAAAAATGTTTAGGCTTTAGAGAGTTTGTGTTATTGCAGTTGGTCAAGGATGTGAGCAATGAGTTTGTAAAGGGCAGAAAGGTTCTTCACACTTTCTAGTTGATTGTGCTGGTAGTTATTGCATAAAAAATGAGTCTTGTTGCAACACTCATCCTTGTGCACCTTATGACTGCTGTGCTCACTTCTCATTTTCTTATATGTGCAGATGATAGGAACTGAAAAAGCTTGCGCTGTTGATTTGTTCCCCAGCCTGCTGCCTGTGAAGTACTTGTCTGTTTTCTTCCCTGCCATTTCACCTAAATGTATTTGAAAGATGGTTCAAGCAGCACTTCTCTGTTTTGTCACTGTAACTATACCTAAAAAGGTCCTGTGGGATGCTTGATCATCTCCTGTGTCATGGTGATTGGTCTGACCTGCCTCTATATAGGGCACCACCCAGGCAAGCGCCAATTCCCTCCATTCTTGTGTCCTGCACCAGAAAAGCCAAGGCAAACAGACTGGCTGAGGGAACCAGATGGTGCACGTAAGGGCCCCAGTCTGAATAAGTGGGGACTCAGGAGCACCACTGTGTCTATCTGTGGGCTGATGAAGATGAAGCCATACTGCCACCAGCATGAAGGAGCTGCACTTTGATCAGCAATAAACAGCTTGATGTTTCATCAAAACAAAAACATGGATGTAAGGGAGGTAGCTTTGCTTTGGAAGGAAAAGTCTTGGGGAGGAAGGAAATATGCCAACAAAGGTATTATAGGCTGTTGCTCTCTCTTGGCTAGAGTTTTAGGGATAAGATATGAGGAAATTACTAATTTAGTAAACTACAATTTTCATTTGGACACCCTTATCTACACAAAGGAGCATAAGAAGTCTCAGAGAGGATTTCTGTGGAATAAGGTATATCTCAGTATGAGCCAGGATTGCACATCTTCCTATGCAAATTATATTTACCTTCTTGGAAGGTACAGATAGCAGATCAAAATCTTGTCCTTAGGGAAATCCGTCAAGTGACAGAACACGTCATTCCTTAGTAATACATTTGTAAAGCTATAATCAAGGACTACACAGATGAAAGAAGGATAATTTAGAAAACTTCTGTTCCAATTTTAGGCATCTTTATCTTTAGCTTTCCCTCAAATCCAGTTTACACTTTTCAGCTAGGAGCCATATTTGATTGGGAAAAAAAAAAGCAGAATCTTTGCTTTGAAAATGATGCAATTCCCTATTTCTTATATCAGTATTTTGCAATCTCCCCAGCGCCAGCCAATATTTTATCATGTATCGGTACATATACTATAACAGACTCTCAGTGTAAAGGAGGCATTCCAGAAATCAGAGTTTTCAGTGAAAAATATTGAAATATGTTGACTAATCTTATTTTTGAACCATTTAAAAATATGATTAAAAAGTCAAAAATTTACAAGAAGGTAGCTAAACATTTTGTTGAGAACATAAGTTCTGTAATTCCTGAGTGATACCTAACCATTTATAAGATACAGAATTTGGGTAGCCTCTTTCTGCCGTTAATGCAGAAGTCTAGCTATGCTGTAATTACTATAATATATAATAATGAAACAGTAATTTCATTCCTGCTACGTAATGCAGTCTACCAGCTTTAATTAAAGCTAACAACCTCATTAGTGAATATCATTATATTGGCTTTAGGGAGGCAATATTATCTAGTGAATAAAGGATTATTAAGTGATTCTGGAGGTCTGGGTTACCAGATGTGCCCACTGGGCTGCTATGCGACCTTGGGTGACTGATCTAAGGGCTTCAGGTCTCTTTTTGTCCACTGACCACGTGAGGACTGTAGTGTTCACTGTCCTTTGTAAAACACTCTGAATTATATGAGAGCACAGTGAGGGGCCCTGATGGGGTTGCTGGATGCTTATGTTGGGTAACATAAGAAGCACCAAAAACTGAAGAGGCTTGACATAAGGCTGTTGCTGGGACCCTGGGATCTGGAACGGCTTCCCTGATGCGAGCAGCTCCAAAGTGGTGGCTTAGTGGATAAGGAGTGTATTGCAAAGAAGGCAAGGCAAGCAGGGTCATGGCGGGTGGCACATCCACCCACAGCAGGTGAGAAGGCCAGAGGGAGGGCAGCGGTAGCAGGCGTGCAGAGCTGCAGGGGGTTATAACGCTTGACTTACTGGAGCTCACTTTTTCCTCAAATGTCACATATTTGATATTGCTACTAGCAGCAGGGAGCCTGTTTTAACACAGGTGACTTTTCTCGTTGCCTCATCATTCCTCCACCCTCCCTACCAACGGCAGAGGTTACAGCTGGAGTGCTCTAGTTTGCTGGGTGGTCCCTCATGCAGAGGATACTTCAAACCTGTCTTCACAGGGCACAAAACATTTGGCTCTGCTAAATATGGGCTCCAGCATGGAAGGCTGCACGTCAGGCCGGACAGGACGTCCGATGCTCAGGGCTGGCAGAGGTGCAGCATGCTTAGAGACACGTACACATCCTCCTGCTCCTGGCTGCTTGCAACGCCAGGAAAGCAGCACAGAAATGTGCATTTGTCAAAGTACACATCCCTAAAACTACTGTTTGTGGAAAGCAGCCCATCATGTGTGAAATGTTGCATGGGGCAATGAACACAGTATTTTTGTATGTTAGCGTGCATCAAATGCCACGTGCCTGACTTTCTGCTCTTATTTACAGCGGTTTAAATCTCATAAATACCCATTTAAGTAAAAGACTTGCCACCACTGTGAAGCTGCTGTGGATTTAAGGTTCGTGCCTCCTATCTCAGGAGGTTTGGCAGTATAAAAGTGCAGATGATTGCAAGTTGCAACGTGAACTTGCAATCTTTTCAGATTTAGCCTCCGGTGAATTGAGGTAATTCATTCATCACATCATTGGCACAGCCCCTGGTTTCTCTTGCAGAAGGTGTATGCCAAAGCAGGGGTCATGTGAATGTCTGTCTACCTCAAGCACTGCCTGACATATTTCTCCAGTGAACTGGAAACCTGCAAATTTTGTCCAGTTCTGACTTTGACATGCCAGCTGGTTGTCTGTTATCCCAACTGCACCTATGAAATGCAGCTAAAACCATCACTGTTGCTATGATTAGGTGTTACTAATGTTTATATTGTGTGAAAAGCAGCCATGACAGGTGATACTTGCTGAAGAGGCTGAGCAGAGGCATGTTTCTGGGAGGGAATCCCAGTGCCCGACCCCTCGGTCTTTCCTCTTGTTGGGCCTTATAAGAAAAGGTCAGTACAGCGAGGGGGAGAGGCCACACACTGAAAATCAGGACACACATGTTGTGAAGCAACTTGTTTAAGCATCAGCCTGGCTTTTGCAGAGGTTAATTTCCGAGGGTGCAGCTCAATGTGCGTGTCAGTCTAAGCCCATATGGGGCACAGGATGTGAACACCAGGGCATCCCACAGCTCTGTCCCCTGGGGGCAATGAGCAGGATTTTGACATGCAGACAAACCCAAGGATAATTTCAGCTTCCTCCTGCCACTGCCACATCTGCAGACTGAGCTGCCAGCATGTGTACTGTACTGGTTACAGCCATCTGTGGCCTTTTTTGACAAGCTGAAGTGAAACTTGAGGGATCTCACTCAGGGAAAGCCACTAGCCTTCATGGAGCACTTAATAGTTACCTGCACTGGTCATGCAGACATGGTGGCACACCACCAAACGGCACTGCCCTCTGCTTCCTGGTGTGAGTCACCAGGAGCTCATTGCCATCACATTGGTCACCAGCCTCTGCCAGGCTTTGCATAGTGCAGCTTTGCAGTGATGGTCTGTGAAGCTCCCGTGAAAGGCTTAGTCTAAGTGTTAGCTTGGTTCTCTAAGGGAGCAAAATGAATGAGTTCGTATCCATCTGTTTAGCCGTGTATAATTTATCCCCCTTTCAAAAAACCTTTCCAGCCTGTTGGCCTTTTTTTCAATTACCTTTGATGAAGCATTAGCTGATCTCCAAGATTCATTGTCAAAATCAATGGGAGAGGACCAGAACAAGGCTGAATAACGCCCATGAGGGGTCGTGAAGCTGTAAGTGGGGCTCCTGCCTCTCTGGAGGAGCAACCACACCACGATGGCATCACCTGCAGTGATCACAGCACCAACAGCATCAACAGCAGGCTGCTACTCACCATGCTAAGGGGGCACTACTAGGAAGGAGGGAAACATCAGGAGCAAGGAAGGCACTTGGAAATATAGGCAACAGAAGGGATTTAAAAATGTAGAACAAAATTCTGTAGGAACTAGAGGCTTCTCTTGCTCCTCTGTGCAGAAGGCATTTTGACAGTTGTTAATTTTATCACAAACTTCACTTCAAAGTAATAGAATGAATTGAATTATTCTGTTAGACAGAGAGCACTGTTTCTCTAGTAGTTTCTATATAACACTGAAATCCAGATGACTTTTCCTGGTAATGTTTTTATTGTCCGTAAAAAGATTGCTATTGTGTGTATTATGTACGAGATGCTCGAGTACATTATATATAACAAAAAGTGAACTTAATTATTTATCTTTCTAAACCATGAACTTTGCTCATCCCCGAGATACGTGGTTGACCCACAGATGCCTCATATATCAATAGAACTTCAGCAAATGCAAATGCACTCACAGGCTGCCCACTTTGGGCAATGTCACAAGCAGGTCATCAACAAATTACACAACAGGTATTTTCATTTAATGGATCCTGGATGTAGAGATAGTGTGCAGGCACTTAGATAGCCCTTCAGTCTACAACATGTCCCAAAGCACTGGAAAGAAAAATGAATCCATACTCACATCACACCTGCATTATTATCTCTTTTATCTTTCAGGAGATAGAGGCAGAAAAAGGCCTCTTAAGCAAGAACATATAGAAAAAAAAATAGCAAGACATTGCATTCATTTGTTTACCTTTAACCATGAGGTCAGATCAGATCATCTTCCTATAATTCAAGTTTATCACAGTTATAAAGGAGGTAAGAGAGAGACAGTCCACTATTAAGATTTCAGCTGTGACTGCAGCCTGAATTGGCTACACTTTCTTGTTCTAGAGGTCATGAGTTTGACAGGTTCCCGCTGTACAAATCCTATAGGAGTACAGAAGCAAAACCCAGATGATTTCTGTCAACTTCTGATAATTGTAAACAAAAGACAATGAGAAACATCAGGGAGTCACATTTCACCGGAGCATAGAGACAGTGGGGGGTATAATTAGCATTGGAATCACTTCTGCATCAAATTGAAAATTAGTAAAAATAAAGAAAACTCTTCCCTTTGCCACTTCTCAGATGAAAAGCAGCAATTCTTCTACCCATAGCACTCTTTACTAAAATTGCTTTCTTACTACTTGCAAGATTTAAACAAAAGATTCATAAAAATAGACACTCTATTTACTCAGCCCTCTGAGGGTATGCTCCCCACATGTGCTATTCATGCTTTTAACGAAGAAGTGTGGCAAGATTCCTAATTGTTGCTGGGTGATCATTTTCCAGCAGCATTCAGAGCAGCTTTTTTGCTCCTTTCTATTAGATTATGATCCCTTTCAGAAAGCTGACGAAGGCACAAGTCACACCTCTGAGAGATAAGACGAAATGTGGGAATTTGCACAGATCCGTTGTTTGTCTTCGACCCTTCGCAGCCCAGGCAGATTAAGCAGGCCGCAGATGCCTGCATTGAGTCAATTTAGTGGAGATATGATCTTCTGCATCGATTACTCCCTGGGTATTTAGACACTAGGACCAGGAGCATGTGGTTTGGGGAAAACTCCTTTCAGTTCTCGGACCTTGGTTTCCCTCAGGTGTAAAATGAACTCACTGATTCCCCCATGAAAATTAGAGATGAAAAGATAATGTAAGAGCTAGCTGTTCATCACCGTTTCTTGGAATAAAAGGTAGCAGAAGGGAGTGAAGCCTATGTGGCAGTTCAGGTGTCCTTCATCAAAGGTGCCTTGACTCCCAGGTGAGATGACAAGCATTTAACTAGCAGCCTCCACCTCAGACACAGGGAGATTTTGGTATTTCCAAGACTGATTGTGTCTGAATCTGGGCTGAAGCCCCTGGACACTGCCATTCCTCCTAGGAGCAGAGCCCTCGTGCCTGGAACCCGAATCCCTGCTGGAGCAGCCCAGGGCACAGGAGCCTGGGGCAGAAAAGTGAGGCTGGGTTCATCCCGGCCCACGCTCTGTCAGAGCTGCTTCTAAAAATAGCCATTTGGGGAATATTTTGACTTGATCTGCTGGCATGTCCAGCAATAAAAAGGCTTAGTTGTACTTTTTTCCTTCCTGAGCATATTTATTTTGACTCTGTGTAAAATGCATTTGTCCCCAAAGGTCTCTATGAACCCCTAGGCTTGCAAGTTGGACTGTGAAGACTCAGAAGTTTCAAGACCTCTGTTGTTTTGGCCCTCTCTTCTGATGCCATAGAGAAAGGCCCAGGTAACAATATCTATTCTGAACTAGATCCTTTATGGGTGGGCTTAGCATAATATTGCAGCTCAACATCCATCCTCAGTAGTTCTCTGTGATTCCAGGTCTGATCTGATACTTATACAAGGCCAAGCAAGGCCTCTGAGGACGGTCTAAATGCCACTGAAAAGCCTCCAGAAATAATTGCTTTTACTGAATAAACTTGCTCCAACTGGTGGAAATCATTTCATAAAGATTATAATTTTTCTCTCTCTGAGCTGAAGTGATAAAATAAACTAATAAATCTCACTGAAGAACAAGGTGTGGCATAAACAGCAGGAATATATAGACAGAGAATATAAATCTAAGAGAAAATCTGAATAAGTGATATGTGTACCACAAACTGGGCATTTTGTCCTGACATCATTAAAAATGTTTGCTAAGCTTAATCATAAGCAGAAACTCTAATCTCTGTTTCCCTTCATTCACTTGAACGTAACCTGATTATTTCAGCAGAGCTTCTGCTGATTTATGTGGCTGAAAAGAAACATTAGGGTCACTACCCTGCTTTCTCTGTTTGGAACAAACATTAATAGCATCTCTAGGTCATGTCCAGAGCAGCTCTAGAAATCATCATGTATGTGACATTGCCGAAGGTCTGTGTTGTCTCTCTGGCACATATACAAATACACCCTAACTGGGAGATCATTTCACCTGTATCCACAGTGTTAGTTAGAGAGTGGTTGCATTTTTTTCTAGTCAACAAAACTGTGAGTTGTTTTTCACAAAGATTTAAAAACAGGTTAAAGAAGGTAAAAAAGCCCTCTGTTTATAATTAATGGTAACTAGCTGCTGGCAAATGCACAAGCACTTCAGGATATTAGCACACATATAAATCCTTAGAAAAAATAATTACGCTTTCCATTGTGGGAAATGTTCTAAATCTCCCCAGTATTGAAAAATAACGTGCATTTTAACATATTTTCTTGTTTCAGAGCATATTATTAATTCTTGCTTACAAAAATATTATGTAAAAAAGCTATCATTTGTATCTGTAAATGAACAGCAAATCACAACTCAAATGAGATGGAAAAACAATCTGCTGTCTTTGTGAGTGCTTCTCAAAATATTACTTTTTATTTTAAAAATGGATTTTTTAAAAATCCAATAGCAGCATGTTTTTCAGCTTAGATAGGTTGATTTGCATATTGCAACATGACAAAAATAAAACAATCGTGTCTTCCTCAGCTGAAGGACTGACTGGAGGTTGAATTCCTTAGCGATGCCAAGCCTTCTCTGCTTTTGCTTTCTGGATTTTTGCTTTGCTGTCTTTAGATGCCTTTTTTTTTTTTTTTTTATGTTTTCTACCCAACCAGGTAAAAACTCTCTCTTGTGTAAGGTAGAATCTTCTGCTTGTCCTTGAGTTTCATATTCTCCAGTGCTGGAGTTTGAATCTAACACAGATGAAGAGCTGTATTTTGCAATAATGTCTATGAGACTGAGGTACATGGGCTTACAGAAATATCACCGATATGTGCTTTTTTCTTCCCTAGGCAATTCAGAAAACTGTTCAGTCATGCATAGCCCTATTAGCACTGGACGATTCACGTGTCAGTGTTCTTCACCTCCTAGTCTTCTTAGTAAGAGGAGTTGAAAATGTGTCCATGTATCCACAGATGTCTTACAATTTGAAAAAGTAATGATGAGAATCTTTAAGCCTTTGGATTAATTATTTTCCATGATGCAGCTTCTGTGGCTGATCTTTAGAGATTTCTGGGTTTCATTCCTGCAGTTATATGCTGTTTTTTTCTTACCTGAAGTTGCACACTATGCAAATACATCAACAGCCACAGCTTTGTCAGCTACGGACTCAGCCTGCAGTTTAACAGATAGGTCTCAAAATAATACATCATACCAAGATAAAATAATCACTTAATTTCTTTAAAAAGAAAAAAATAATTTTACATATATATTGTGCTTGAAAAAGGAAAAGCCTTATAATTGATCCTGGCATATAAAGTGTATTAGGTGAGAAAGGACTATTTGAAGGTTAATATGTTGTCATGCTTTTAAGACACCAAAGGAGTTTACAATCTATCACAAATGTGCAAATCAGCTTTCTACACACATATCTTTTGGTTTCACAGTTTACTTTTACTTGCTTTAATCCCTTTCAAATAATTAGTATTGCAAAATCAAACACTCTGGGGGAGTGGTTTTACAAATTGAGAGTGGATTTCAATGAGCTATTTGCATGCTTCATATTTGTGTTGATGCTTTTTGTGTTTTTTTTTTTATGTATAAAGACAGCATGCAATTGGGATAAAATGACACAAGATCAGATATTCTGAGGGCATTTCACTCCCTGGAGAGGAAGGACCCAAGCTGAACACTAAATCTTGCGCTGAGAGCCACAGAGAGAGGACTTTGTGCAGGGAGGAAGGGAAGTTGCAGTAGCTAAACAGGCAGAAGCTCTCAGTTCCTGGGCTGGACTCCGGCTGAACTGCAGTGCTCGGTGCTGCTGCCTGCAGCACTGGCACCTGATTTCACAGGGACACTGATTTATGGAGGGGAAGTTTCTATAAACAAGCAAACGGCATTATTTACTGATTTATTACTTGCTTGGGATGAAAGGAAAGAAGTGGAGGGAACAAAAGTTAAGTCTTGATGAGAGAGCACAGTCTGTCTCCACTGCAAGAAGGCTCTGGCAGCTCCAAGGACAAAATGGATGAGTTGTGTGCAGCGCGGTGGAGACCTTAGTAATGTAGCGATGCAGTACACAGAAAACAAAAGACAGCACAGTTTGAAGCCCTTGCTAATCTCAAAACCACAGGAAAGGCTTTTCACCTGGTATATGTCTGATCAGAGGCATAACACTGCATCTAATTAAATGTGTTGAAAAAACAAAGCTTGCAAAAAATATTTCACAACTGTTCTATTCTGTGAGGAGAAGAAATTCTTTCTTCAAGTGTATATGGTGCTTCCAGGGATGCAGCACATAGAAAAGGTGCTGTCTGGGAATCTTGAAGCTGGAGGGTTGTGATTTATATTATTTCCTTGCGGGGGGTACAGCTGAACAGACAGCAGTAATGGCAAACTCTAACACTGAAAAGTCAAGAAAAATGGAACAGTTGACCCTCTAGCTGGTTAGCAAACAGAAACCAAAGAGCTCCCCCCTGGGCATAGGAGGGAAGTGTATCCTCCACCCAGACTCCAGTTCTCCAAGGGCATTAATACGGGCTGATTTTAATGCAGTAACAGCTTTCTCTAGCTGGCACATGTCTAACAGCTCACTCTGTGGCTGTGCTCTATTAGCACAGATGAATTCCAGTCAAGGGAGGCAAGTTAAGCTGCAGTACCTTGTGAACTTTCAAACGAGGCAGAGCATTAATGAGGAATATCGCCCCCTTATCTCCGTAGAGCTATGTCAGAAGTTTACTTTTTTTTGTGCTCCTAGCAGTAGCGATTTACAGGACTGTCTCTAGGTATCAAACCCTCATTTCCACAGCACTGCCAGTCACAATACATATTTCTGGGAGAGGCTTTTTGTCAACTATATCTGTATGAACAGACACTGAAAGTAAGGAGACTGTAGAGCATCCAGAGGGAAGCCTACCAGGACTTGCTATTAATTCAATAGCACATGCTGGTTTTTCCATTCAGAGGAGTTCCAAGACTTTGCTCCTTTGAGGCTACCCCTTTGTCATCCTGTGCCACGTGCTCTAGGTGTCCCTGCTTGAGCACGGGGGTTGGACTAGACAATCTCTAGAGGTTTCTTCCAACCTCAACCATTCTATGATTCTGTGATTCTTTCTGGAGGTGACCCACTTGCTATCCTCTTTGAATGCTTTATCTAACAGCACTGGATACCTCCTGTTTCTAGACTCTATATTATTAAAAGAAATGTTTGAATGTTTTCTGGTTGGAGGATAAGCTGCAGGGTGAGTGTGTGTGTATGTGTGCACATGTAGGACTGCTGCCAAGGTACAAAGGCATTCTGAAAACTCATTAGACGAAGAAAACGCAACATACCTGACATAAAAGCTAGCAGTAAAGGTTTAAAAGCCACCACAAAGGCTGAGAAATTGCATGTTAAGGCATGGCACACTATACTTAATCCACGTCATTATGCCTTGGGACTACACTGTGCAGCACACCAGAACACCGCAGCAGGCCTGTGGGAATGAAACAGTGCTGGTAAGGTGATCTTCCAGGTCTCGTGGGGTGAGAGGCTGGAGGGGTTATGTTTTCTCCCATGCTTCCCCTCACACTGGGGAAACTACCTGTAAACACCTGCAAAGGTGCTTCATTTCTTCTCGTTACAGTCTGCCTTCACCCGAGAGCAGCTGGGCAGGAGGGGAGCATGGCAGCCTGACAGCCAGCCTGACCTGCAGCATTTCAGTGTTTCCTCGTATGCCTTCCTTAGCTGCTGTTCTGTTGTCTGTTTTGGGGGCTGAGGATGGCTTTTGTTCTGTGTTTGTATAGTAGCTAGCACGATAAGACCCATGCACAGTGCTTTTAGCTACTATCAGTCCATGAATGACAAGACACATTCCACCAAAGCAACTGGTTTTAGCCACCTCTGGTAAAATGGGATAAATTGCCACTTTTTTTTTCATGTTTAGGTACTTGATATTAAGTGACTGAGCACTCCTGTGCAACTATCACATCTTCAGCAATATTGGACCAGATTATCCCAAGGCAGGAAAATTCAGACCATAACATGATATTCCTGTGCTCCTGTTAGTTGTGTCCAGAGAAGTAGGCATATCACACTAGACTTACTCAAGACATCTGAACCTGCTGCAATGAGAGCAGGCAAGGCCATTGCTCCAGGCTTAACTGTAGCCATCTGGAGCATTAGAAGCATTTGGCTACCCTTTCCTATTTAATTTTTTACCAGCTTTGTTTCTGTAGTCCCACAGGAGCTAGAATTTTTAAAGCAATATAATGGGATTTCCAGTCAACCCAAGGATGGTGCATTTCCTGACCGTGTCGTACAGAAGGATGCCTGTGCTGCCAGAGCACTTCATGTGAATAACAATAAATGAACTCCCTATTCCAACCAAGTCGATCTTTTGAGGTAATAACCATGTCTGGATGCCTTTTATTGCTACCTCCACAAAACAAAAAAAAATCTGGGAGCAGAAAGATGAATATCACCTATGGTCATTTTAGCTGAAGTTTCTTTCATTCTAGCACTGCCTATCTCTCCTCACACTGGAATTGTTCCAAAATTCAAGGGAATTAACTTGATTTTAATGAGGTATGCATTCCTTTTGGGGGGGACAGGGAACATAAGAAGGAGCAAGAATTAATTTTACCTGACGAGCTAAGTAGAGGTGAGATGACTAGTCTCTTCTGCAGGAAGAGCAGACAGGTGCTGCACAGTCCCTTCACCCACATGATGGCTACAATTACCCTAAAGATCCTACATTTTAAGTGGAACACAGATCCTACTTCCATGGCTGGAAAACAGTCCTGTCCCTCAGTGAGAGAAGAGGCAACTTATATTCTTACTGTCTCTGGCAATGCAACTGCATTCAGCTCACTAGAGCCTCTCTTTCCAATAGGGCTTTCTCCCAACTGGCTTTTGGCAAACAAAGCAGAAATTAGCAGTGCAAAAAATTGCATGTTCTCCTCCTCATGACACCGGGATGGGATTATTCGCTTCTGTGATTTACACATTTGGCCCTCCCAAAGACTGAAGATTCAAGTAATAGAGCTTTTGCAGCCCCCCTGAGCAAGCATTCAATAATTTTATAGATTTCAGTGTTACTATATTTTCGCTTATGTCTACCCTGTGTTCTTTTCATGCCAATGGCTTACTTGGTTTCTTATGCCTGTTATTTTTAGGATGATCTTTCGACAGTAACCATTTGTAATGGGCATCATGAGAGATGCGAAGAGCTGAAAACCTTTGCAGTGGAAGGAATGCAATGGAATTCCTCTGCCCAGGCCAAAGCCTCACTTGGCATAAATCAACATGGTTTCATTGCAGGGCATGAAGCTTGTACTTTGCTATATCAGTAAAGGATATGTTCCTGATAGCTTTAGTCTGTTGTATGACAAGGTTAATTTTTTCTTTCTCCTTGTTTCTGAAACCACTCTGAATTTTAAGCTTTCTGAAACCCAGCTCAGTAACTCTCATTTCTTTCGGTCACACTTATTGACAATCAAATTAATCTAAAATGAACAAGAAAGGAGCTTGAAGAGAGATTTTTCGGGTTCTGATGTTTCTTCCATGTCCTTTTCTGTGTCCTTCATCAGTATCAGCTCCCTCCTTTCCTTGAAGTCTTTTATGCTGATGCCTCTGAAAACAATTGGAAACAGGGTAAATGGTTCTGTTTTTTTTTTTTTTTTTTGCTTGTTTGTTTTGTTCTGTTTTTGTTTTTTGCTTTTGTTTTTGTTTTTTTTTTTCCTTGGCCTTATTGCTAGCACTGTACACATCATGATAATTGCACTAAGATAAACTGCTGTCAGCATCATTGGCTAGTTTCACAGATCACTCTGAGTGCTTTCCAAGCATCACTAAGAATAGCTAGAGACAGTGATGTATGGTGCTGAGTAGAAAGCTGTCACTGCAGTGGCTCCTCTCTTACTATGGACCTTAGCAGGAATCACAAAAATGATAGACAGGAGAATTTCCTTTGAAAGTTTGGGGTGAAAGAGGTGGCAAGAAGAAACTGAGATGCACATCACGAACTGCTTATATCCTCTGACTCCACGCAGCACCAAGCACAGACATCATCTGCTGGTGATTAGCAGTGCACTGTTTGTGCATTCTGAACAGGGGGGTTATTTGTAGTTGTTAATCTGTGTTGTTGTACTACCTGAAAATCAAAGTGGAGGACATTTGCTTGAATAATGTCCCTGTGAAGAAAAGCAGCAGTTTAGAGCTGCTGTTTATTGGGAAGAGTTCAGAAACAGATATTCCATAAAATATTTTTGTCTTGCACTTCTTAGAGACATGGCTACAGCAGTAGGTGTTGTGTGGCTAGAAAATACACACGTATATGCACACTCTTAAAGGTCTTCTGTCAGCCAATTAATCTTTTAGAGCCACAGACAGTTCTTGAAAAGAGTGCAAATTCATGCTCTTTGTTCCTTTTGTTTGACTTTTATGCCTATTAGTAAGGACACAACTAATTAACTGTAGATGAGCTGTCCCACTGATGAAATCTGCAAACCTGCTGAATCGCTACAGTGAAAGGTAGTTTCTTGCCCTTAAAGGACAAGAAAAATATGGATTTCTTTTCCCTTCCCCCAAAAAAACCTTGTAAGAGCAAACAACCAAAGGGCACCCCGCCACCAAGGTTTGTGGCCCTTTACTGATCTGTCCAAAACTTTTCCTTCTGACAAAAGCCTGAAGCATTCAGAGTTCAGGATACTACTATTTTATTGGTCTTTCTTTTTCCTTTTGCATCCCCAGCCAGAATCCTAGCCTGGTAGTTGTCCTGCTCCTTGCTTGCCCTGGCTGGTTGGAGCTGAATGACAAGGAAAGGTTAACATTTGCATACTCAGATGGCCTTTCTATATGTTTCTATAGGCCTTGTAGACATGTTACTCCTATAGGAGGCCCATGCCTCAAACAGCTGCTGGGGAGGCGACTGAGCAATGGCTGGTCCTTGACTGAGAGTATCTGGGCAATATTTCAGCTCTGTCATGCTCTTCTTCCAGGATGCTTTTCTCTGAGCATCATTTCCATCAGAAACTTTTAAAAGCAAGAGTTTGACTAAAGAGGTAACAGTTGATAATAGGGGTATCATCTACAAAACTTAGGTTGACAGGCAGACTAGGTCTGTGTCCACATGGAGTGTGGGGCACTAGGAACAGACCTGCTGTGCCACAGTCAGAGTTAAGAAGTCTGTGTGCACACCACTTCTGGGGGTGCTGCAGAGAGGGCTAAACTCCCATCAGCAATTTCCTTTGGTTTCCTTTCATCCCAAAGGACCCCAGTTTGTGCACTGGAGGAAAGTTCCACAATGAGAATCAAAGCACAGCACAGGGAAACAGCAATTCACTGTGACGGCGCACTGATCATCTGATCTAAAATGCTAATGGGGATGCATCACCCTAACCTGACCATAGCAGCTTGAGCTGCATTTCAGTTCTTGTCATCTGGTTCTGGGAGAGCTTTTCCTTAGCAATGCTCTGTACTTTGATTCCCAGGGAAAACTCCTCCTTGCAGAGAAAACAAATGTGCCCAGCTGATCTATAGCAAGGCCTTATGTTTTCAGCCCTGGGCTGAGATTACCATCAAACAGCTGTACGAGGAAGAAAGGGATGTTTACCTGCTGCTAACTGCACTGCAGTAATATCATTCTGTAATATCTGTAATACCATGATGTAATATCATTTGTAATCCCCATGTCAAACCAATGCCTGCCACTTGGAAGTCAATGAAAGGGAATCACGAAGGCAGAGGAACCTCTTGAGGTTCTCATCACACCACATCCATTCAAGAACAGAGGCTTGGCTTGTTGTGATTACTATGTAGAGGGGAAAGCTCCCAGCCCACACATCTTGCAATAAGGAAGGACCAACTCCACCAGCTCCCTGGAGGCAGGGATGCTTTTCTGGAACAAAACTTGCAGGTTTCCCTAGCAAGCACTTCCAGTTGTAGCAGCAGTTCTTAACTCAGGCCATGCTTTACTAACTTTGCATGCTTTTTATAATGAGTTACTATCAAAGGCATGCATATGCCCTGAGTCGGAAGTCTTAAAGATGTGGAGCTAACAGATTTTATCAATAGAAAGGGATATATTTGCATACTTTTTTTAAAAAATGCATCTCTTAAAGTATCTACAAAGGCACAGAGATGGTCAGATTTATTTGGAGGTTTGTTTTAAATATCTGCAGTTTTAAAAACATTAAGCCTCACTATCTTCAAAATTAGCTTTTTCTCTCTATGAAATATCCACAGCAAAACAAATCAAATCAAGCTTGAAATTTTCAGCTGCAGCCATTGCCAATTAATGTGCCCATGATTTTCAGACTGAATGTGTACAGGGAAGGATATGTCTTCCTCCACCCCAGATTGGCATCATTCAAGGCAATCTGAACTGGTTTGGCCTAGGCTATCTAAGATGAATTGTAATTACAAGTCCAAAAAAAAAAAAAAATCCTCCTAACATAGTTTCTTTGAGAAAGCTGTGTTTGCCCCAAAACTGGAAAGGGTTGGAGGCAGCCCACTCTACAGAGCCCAAACTCACGTCCTTCAGAAGCGGGTTTCACCAGGCAGCTGCAAGGAGGAGCTGATGGAAGAGGCCAGAGGGAGCAGAGCTGGTGCAGCCAGCACCTTCCTGGGGCACATGGAGCAGCAGCAGACAGAGGCTCGTACCTCTCGTGGGTGAAGGGTGCCCTCCACAAGGGGCCAGAGACAGCACGGCCAAGCCCAGGGCTTCAAGGAGTTTGTAGCAATGCAACTCGCATTCGTGTGGCTCTTGGCACCACAGCTGAGGCGAATGCTGCACGTTGATTATTTCACCTCAGCCATGGAATACATTTTGCACTTGAAATTGCCTCAATTTCAGCTGGTGCAGAACTAAAAACACCCTGCTATCATGTGACAGTAGCCCCTCTCTGAGATCCATTTACTTCAGAGCAGTGATGGTAAAGCACCAAGATCAAAACATTATTTGGAGACTAAGACCATGCAGCAGATGAACTTTGCAGCCTGAGAACATCTTTTATTTCTGTAACTCATCTAAGTTCCACCCTGTAAATCTAATGAAAGAATATAGCTGTAAGAAATGAAGCCAAGTGAATAAACGTGAAATGAAGGATTAGCTTCATTTGATGTTGTATAATAGCAGACCTGTGTGCAAAAATGTACTTTTTCCCTTGCTATTCTATTTTTAGTTTGGAAAATTTCATATGTCCTCTCTGAGCTCAAGGTATTTTTAAGAGCTAAGCATATTATTATGCAATATACAATAAACAGTATGGGAGGAAGAACAGTAATATGGTTAATGCAACCTACCTAAGATGGACCAATTTTGCTCTTGATGAGAGTAATGTGTTTAATATCCTTATACAGTGACACATTTTATATATGACCAACAGAAGCTTAGCAAATGCGAAACTGAAGCTTATGTCCAGGGCCATACATGTATAAAATGATGTCTCCACCCAGCCCCCCAAACTTCCACAGCGTTTAGTATTTCCCTGACAGGCTTCACTCTGGGTGCCTAGTGCCAGTGGCCCAAGGCTGCCAAGGAGTCCACGCACCTCTCTGCATTCAAGAAGGAAAGCACAGACCATGGTCCTGCAGAGCCTCCCCTTGCCACGTGGGCAGATAGAGAGTTGTCAAGGAGCATGTAGGTGGGCCCAAGCCACTCTCCTAGCACTTGACCTTTCCTGAGAAGACACATGTAGGTCAATTGCAAATACCACCTCTCAGAGCAGAGGAGGGTGGTGGACCATTGCAGAGCATGCAGCCAGCTGCGTGGGCATACGTGCAGCCTAGTTTATTTGTCCACAGTGCAAGGAACTAAGAGGGCTAGGAGGCAGAGAAGAGACAGAAAGAGAGGAGAAAAGAGTAAAAGGTGGAGGATTTTAACTTATTCCACTCCGTGTGCAGCTGGTGAAGAACAGGGGGGAAAATAAGTTTCCTTTTCCAAGCAGTTTTCTGAAGGCTTCCAGGCTTGTGTGCCTTACATGGTCCTGAAAATATCTAGGTGGAAATATCACCCATTCAAAAGAACAATGGCAAATGCAGAGAACAACATAACCAGCTAGTGCAGAGTGAAAATCATCCCATATGCTGTCACTCCATCTAATATTGACCCAAGTTCTCAGACGACTGTATATTTTTGAGTTTCAAGGAAAGGATATGAATGTCTAAAAGATTGCCCACAGTCTTCTCCTCTGGCCCAATGGAATTTGTGATGGGAGACACAGCTTTTTCAAGGGTTAGCCCAAAACTGTGGTAAGGAACTTCTCTAGGCTCTAGAGGTTATTTTCCCTACAGGCAAGGCACTTTTCTCTGGTGTTGGCTTCTCTCACATACATACAATACATATTAACATATGTGTAGTTATTATATATATATATATAGATTATATACACATACAATTTAGAAATCTCCAAAGAGAACACTTCGCTGTACAAAATTCTTCCTGTGGGAAGAGGAGAGCAAGTATATGACAAACGCTGGTTTTATTCCTTAATGAACCACTGTGAAACACTACACTATTCAGTATGGTATAACCAGCCCAGAATAAAACAAAATATTTTTTTATACAGAAGGAGGAGAGAAGGGTTGTCTAGAGAGAAAGGCAGCTGCAGGGGCCTAGGTGTTGGCTGGGGGAGGCAAACAGCTGTGTGAAATGGTGTGAGCTGGAACAGCTGGAGCGAGATTTTGGAATGCTTAGGGAGGATGATAGCCTGGGTAGGAAGAGAGGTCAGTAGGGAAGTGTGATTTGTTATTCAAAAGAGTCAATGTGGAGGCAGGATATTTGTGGAAGAGAAGGCTGGAAATGGATGATTCAATGAAAAAGACTTTCATGTATAAAGACGGTGAGGTGGAGGAGAGAGAGTTTGGCATATATTGTGGGATTTATATCAGAGTAGTATTTGTATCTATCATCTATCTCGTTGGTCCTTAATCTCTCAGGGTTGTCCAGCCATTTTTGATCCCTGTTAAGTACCTGTAAGTATCAGCCTGGATGCCTGTATAGAAAGGAGACCATCATCCACTCAGAAAAAGGTTGTCATTCTTCACCACCACATCCTTCAGGCTAAGCCATGAAGCTGGTTAAGATGCTTCCTATCCACTGTTCAGGATTGGAAGCAAGGAACTAGTGGTTATAGGTGGAACAGCACTTCTTTTGTTATTTATATATTCACAGTACTGGAAACAACCAAGGCTACAAGATACAGTTATTGAAGCTGATGAGCAGACATCATCGTTTTTGTACATGAATATGGAGGAGAAATTAAATCACAGGTAGTGTGTGACATTTTAATCCAAGAACACAATTTATCCAGATATTTTCTTAAAGGTTAGTACTCAAGGAGATTCCTAAACCATCATCCATCAGAGTATTTGGATTCTTGCTCCAAGGAAACCAGAATAAACAACATAAACTTGACAGTTCAGAATGACCTTCTTAATATTTGCTCTCTGTCACACAGTGGCCTGCTGTATAACATGAATTTCATTTTAGTGACAGGCTGTTTTGCTATTCATCGCTAGGCATGATGAGTTACTCACCTCCCAAAAGCAGTCCTGATCATTTTATAAGCATCCCATATAGTAATCAACTGTCTCCTGTAAGAAGTATTTGTTATTGGTAGCAACCTACTTTTATTTCCCATCAACAAGATTTACTGGCATGAACAGCAAAGTGAGGATGGATGTCTAACAGCTTTTGTTTCCAGTTTCATACATGGCTAGGCAGGTGACAACATGCCACAAAGACAAAGAGAGGCAGACTAATCAGACCAGGTCCTGAAATGGCACAACTAGGGTGATAAAACACACTGATTATGACTTGCTGTGCATGACATTAATTATATGAAAAGGCAGATGGTTATAAAAACAAACTGTACTAAAAATGGCACCATGGTGCTCCATACTGCTGCACTCCCTGACTTTTAGGTGAAACTCAATGGTAAATCAAAAACCAATTTCATTCATCACTGGTAGCCCAGCAAACTAAACCAGCGATATGTAAGCCAGTGATTCCCAGGGAGTTTTATCATTGTTTTCAGTGGAGCCAGAATACCTCCAAAGCTTTCTGAAAACCAATAAGTATTCTGATTTGGCAAAATAAAAGTGAGTTTATGCTGAAGACTGATGAAACCTCAGTCATCTTAGACTACATCCCGCAAGGCAGAAGTGCATGGCCTATGACCTTCAGCATGTCTGCACCCAGCTGACATTAGTGCTAGTTCACCACAGGATCTTGGGGATCCAGTAAATGTTGAAGTCCAACATTTTAGGAACTGCATGCTTAAGTATGCTTGAAATTGAACATCCACAAGGACTGAGAGAAATGAAGATCCAGTCCTAACACCGTGGTTACGGAGAAAGGCAATGGAGCAGCTCAAGGGCGGCCTGTTGCATAGCAGAGACCAACACCTCAGCTTCCCAATGCAGTCCTAAGGCTGCCTCCTCTCCCTGCGTAGGAGCTACGGTCCACGGAGAGATGAAGTTCACTGAGGCATTGTTTCCACAGGCATTTTCTGAATGTAGCTATAATTCAAACTGATAGGCTCTTGAAAGTGTCTCAGCACCCCATCTATCTAGGTCTGATTTGGTTCCATCAACAAAGCCGCTGAGTTCTCTTTTTCCTTTTTTTTTTTTTTTTTTTTATTTACCTCCTCATAAATGCAAACCCTGTAGGTTGCATTCATCAGGAAAACTGAATATAATATAACAATGGGTCAGGAAAGAAAATACATAGTTCCTAAGGACCTACACATTTAATAATAATAAAAAGGCAAGCACAAGACAGAGCAGATTATACTGATTTACTGCTGCCCTATCTGCAAGTGTTCATGAATATAAATGTTTATATTTTTATTTGGACTTTATGATTTATTCATTATATACTTAAAAAGATAATGAACAACACATCTACCTGCTATGAATCCGGGTTTCATTGAGAGGTTTCTATTGACAAAATAAACCCCTGAAGATGAATCTTCTGTTTCCTTCCTAAACATATTTGAGGTGTCAGGAAATTTTTGAGTGACATTTTTATTTAAAATAAGTACACAGACATTATGGGAGCAAGAACACCATCTCTCTCTCATATATACTCACTCTCCCCCATTCCCCCATATTCTATCTTCAAATTAAGAAAACAATGTTTTTACAGGAATTACTCACACTTGCTTTGCTTTTGATTGTTGTTGAGATAATCCAAAAAAACAGAAAGTCACTAATTAGAAATGACTGCAGCCGTTGTTTTACACATTTGAGTAAAATTCAAGACTACAGCTGCTGAAAAATTGTTCACAAAAAAATGTGATATTTTATGGATGTTTGACTAGATAATTTTCACATTGATTTCAGTTGATTTGTTTTTAAAAAGAATTTGTAGGGCAAAAAATATTACAGGGTGTTTTATAACCAATCAAATACTGGAAAGTCTGTTTTTTTTTAAAAAAAAAACCTCTCTTTTTCTCTCCATCTTCAATTTATTAGCTTTCTAAATTGTAGAATTGTAAAAAGCAATTAATTTCTTTTCAGTAAGAACTTACTTACGATATCAAAGCCAAGCGTACAAGCTGTGTTTCTGGAAAAATATACACAAGTCATTCTGGCATAACCCAGGTGTATGAACATTTTTTCCCATCTCATGAAAATATAAAAGGTAACTAGAGATTTCAAGCACTGCTTTGAATTCCAATGAATATAACATCTGATTACCCAACATGTTAAGCTACAAAGTTCCAGCTGGTCATTAATTATGATGCCTATACGAATGGATGTTGTAATTTCCACAAAGCCAATGAGTATGTCTGCAGAAGGTACATCTCTCAAAAGTCATTCCCAGGTTATCAGACATGCCAACTGTAAAAGTGAGCAAAATTTCCTATGGTTTCAATGAATTTGATTGCTTTATTCCCTTTTCATGCAATTTGATAGGTAAAAGACTTATATTCCCTCTTAATTTTTATAATTTAGCCACAGATTTTACGTAAAAAAGTTGCAAATGTGCAGTTTATTGTGTATATTTATTTGGAAATATGCATTTAGTGCCTGGAACATTGTGGTACTTGCAACTGAAATAGTTTGTGCTCCATCTTTTGGGGAAGGTTTCCTGTTAACTTTTGCAAAAGAAGCCCTCAATATTAAATTTGGTCCCCTTGGCTCATGTTCTGGCTTTCAGTTAAGTAAGGCTGCTTCAGTCTGCTCAGGAGCCTCAAATCAAGGCCCAGGAGTCACGGAAAGGTACCTCTCCTGTTCCAGCAGGTCTGCAGCAGAGCTGTGCTTTTATTGTGGCCCTGGGTATTCAGAAAATAAAATGGGAAAGGCATGTATTTTAGCAAATACTTTGGAAATTCTGTTAACTTTGAAATAAATATATACATTTTAACAAAACCTTGGTGAATTTGCCTAGGACTCAAAAGGACACAGTGGGTTACAGCGAGTGCACTACTTGTCAGCTGCACGTGCCTAAGAAATTGGAACAAGGAGAGAAAACTCGCATGGACGTCCACGCACAGAAACAGGCGCAGAAGCAGGTCAAATGCCCAGGCTACAATTGCTGCCTCCCTTTGCTTCTCTCTCAAATATCTTCCCTCAGCTTCCCAAAGGGAAGCTCTTCCCAAGGAGGTCTGGCCCTCCCAGCCATTATCTGTATTGCTTCTTCTACAGAAGGCCTTTTACTCATCAACAGACAGTTTCTTCTCTCAGAAGAATATGTCAGTCCCAGAAGACATGCCTAGACAGACGAGGGAGAATACGGCCTCTGGTAAAGTGTTTCTTTTCTATTTCTGTCCTTGCAGGGACCACAATCCCATAGATCTTGGGAGGAAAAGTGAAAATCTTTAAGCCACCATACGCCTCTCATCTGGGTTCTCTTCTTGCAACCTTTTCCATTGCTAATATGAAGGTAAATTTTATGCACGGAGACTGGGGTGAAGGAACAGATGCTACTCCTGTTTCCTCCCTGTTATCATCTCGCTCCCAGTGATGCTCCCTATAATCATTTCATTGTATGGCTGCATTTCCTGTACGCAGAACAATGAATAATGGATGCAAAAACCAAGTGTCGTTTCAGGTTCATTAGTATGCATATTGTTACAAATTCGTTTCAGGAGGTGCTGTGAAGCCACTCTCGTCTCTTTTGTATTTTGAGGTGTCATTGCTTCAGGCTCTGCTAATGTTCATTTTGTATTCATTCATTTGTGTCTGTAGTTTTACCTGGATTGTAGGCAATTGTTCTTATTTGCAAAACTGGGGTTTAATTTCCTGTAGGAAGCATTTCTTTTGTCTCTAGGGCTCATTCTTCTATTACCATCCACCTCAAGAGTACTAACGCACTGCCCTGCTGGTATAACTATAATTTGTGTTCTGCAGAAAATGTTACCACTTCTGTCCTCAAGAAATAAAGATCAAGATTACCTCACTTTCTTCAATCTAGCTACCAGTAGTCAAGACTTCACATCATTTCTATACCTGAATACTGAACAGTCCGTGAGCTCTCAGCCACAGTCATGCAAATCCTTGTTACCTTTGGCCCAAGTCCAGCTGCAGTCAGAGTCTTTGGTGGATGCTCTGTTCCTGGAAAGTGTTCCTATCAACCATGTAAAAGCGAGTCATGTAATATAATTTTCTTACAAAGCTGAACAGAAGCCACCTCCTGCTCCATTTCTGTGCCCAGCAGTACATCTTTCAGTTATTCCTTTTATTTATATGACACACATATTTTATTCCTTCTCATTAGGCTGTTCAATAACAATCCATTATCTTTCAACAGACTGATAGCAGATAAAACTTTCATGCTACTGGCTCTGTTTTTATTTCTGCTTTATGATGTTCCCCCTCATACACGCACACTCATGCCCCCTAACAACAGCATATCATTAGGCCTTGCCTTCGTCTATTGTTAGCAATGAACTGATAAAATGTGGTAGGATGCTATGAGAAGTACAGCTGATCCCAAGCCTTTCTTCCTCTCTGCACTATCTATATTGGACCAATAACCAGAGAGCACTATCCGCTCAAGAAAGTACAGAATGAACTGCAGGGACAATGTAAGAAGGAGACAATAGTGAGCTATAGCTGTGCTCTCCCAGGACACTTTGCACAAAAGAACAATCGCCCAAAGCAGTCTCTCTAAAATGGAATTTGCAGTGGATAATATTCAGCATATGCATAGTGAATACAAAGAAGTAATACAGTAGTAGCTGATAGCAGTTTCTCTGTGCATGAAGTGCCTCTCTTACTGAAACTGTTTCTTGTCTTTGATGGTGTATGCAAAGCCTTCTTAACAGTATGTGCAGCACTGCCTGTTAAGGATAAAATACTCAGACTAGGGTACCAAGGATAGGTAGCAAAACCCAGCTATAGAAATGAGTTTTTCTAACATCTGGTATCAGGAACTAGCAGCCACATTTGATAATGCTGGTGTGAGTGACTCTTGGGACAAAGCAGAGAACCTTATGACAGAGAAAAGCATGAGTCTTCATTGCCTGGATTCTCCCTTTTTCCTCCCATAGCTGTCGAAAAAGTCCAGTTCTGAAATTCTTTGGTCATATGAAGTCAAGGGTGAAAATGGACCTGTTAACACTGGTAAATGCTACAAGACTAGAGAGAGTTGGTCTCAGTGAGCTCTACTGGACGCCCCATCAGGAAGCTCCTAATCTGGCCTATGCCCAGGGTGCTCATTGTGCTGCAGTGAGAGCAGGCATACAAGCACCGGTGTTTCCTTGCCGAGGGGCCCAGGCAGCATGTCCCTGAGCAGAGGATGTGCACAAAGTTACGCAGACAGCACATATGAGTGCCTGATCTGAGATGTGCAAGAGCATGACCTGTAGACATACCACATGAGGAGACAGGGATTAGTCATTAGTGGCTCATTTCCACTTCTATTGTGGTAAAATGCCGGGCATCAAGCAGATGCTGATCTCTGAAGTCTGAAAAACAAACAAACAAAAAATCTTACAAAAATATCCTTTATGTACAGTTCCACTACAGAGATAATTATGACCACAGGAACTTTATAAATATCATGGTCTCATGCACTGTATGTCTATATTTCTATATAAATATGTGCATACATACTTAATGGAAACACACACATAAGCATAGTATTATATATATGAATATATTCACACACATATCTTTCTAAATAAACATGCTAGTTTCTCTAGAGCGTCTCCAGCAGGTCGAGGGAGGTGATCCTGTCCCTCTACTCAGCCCTGGTGAGGCCACATCTGGAGTATTGTGTCCAGTTCTGGGCCCCACGGTACAAGAGGGATGTGGAGCTGCTGGAGAGAGTCCAGCACAGGGCTACGAGGATGATCAGAGGCCTGGAACATCTGCCCTATGAGGAGAGGCTGAGGGAGCTGGACCTGTTCAGCCTGGAGAATAGAAGGCTGAGAAGGGACCTGATCGGTGTCCATAAGTACCTCAAAGGAGGCAGTGAGGAGGATGGTGCTGGCCTCTTTTCAATGATGGCCACTGATAGAACTAGAGAAAACGGCCAGAAACTAAAGCATCAAAAGTTCCACAGAAACTTAAGGAAAAATTTCTTAACAGTGAGGGTGACAGAGCACTGGAACAGACTTCCCAGAGAGGTTGTGGAGTCTCCTTCTCTGGAGATCTTCCAAACCCGCTTGGATGCCGCCCTGTGCCACGTGCTCTGGGTGACCCTGCGTGTGCAGGGGGGTTGGACTAGATGACCTCTAGAGGTCCCTTCCAACCTTGAGCATTCTGTGATTCTAGACAAGCACAAGCACACATATTAACAAATACTCATATTCATCATAGTTTTTTTTTAACAGGTTTGCTCTTACCTTAATATCCTCACTTGCATTTGTTAAGGCACTGTATGCAGCCACATTTCTGTAGACAAGTGATACCTCTAAGGACACTTGCTGTTAGTCCAGCTCATTTAACTATTCTAAACAGGGTTTTACTGTACAGTTCTCTGGGAACTTGGCTGTGCTCAATAGGAGATAATCAGCTCTGGTATAAACTGCATAACCTCCAGAAGTTAAATGGAATCAGGCGGCTGCTTAAAATCAGGGCTAGGTTCTTCAGTTGGCTTCAAAGTTTACCACCCTTCAGTTACCTCATAACCTTGGCGGAGCCAAAGCAAAGGAAGCAGAATGCAATTTCTCCTGAATGCCAAAATGATCCCCTTTGTCATCATAACTTGCCACGTAGGTCAAAATCCCACAAACGCTTGACCTCACTTCCTACCTTTGCACAGCTTGGCACGATGCCCACTTGGCCCATCGCCTCCAACCAGCCACTGATGCCACCGACACGAGCCACATATTTGACCTTCACTATGTGCATAAGAAGTGTCTATTTTACTGCTAGCACCACCTGGCAGAGATGCCACAAGGACAAATGCAGTTTGGGTTGCATGGACTCAGCTTTTATGGCAACCGTAGGCCAAGTAATAGACCACGGACACTCAGCCTTCAGGCACGCAGCTCCCTATTGCAGAGCTGGAAAAGAGCATGGCAGTGTGGTCCCTTTTTCTCGCATTTTCCTTCTTGGCAAATTGTTCTTTGTTCTTGGCGTCTACCTGATTCTGGGGATTTTTTCATTCTTGTGAAACATTTAATTTTTCTTTTTAATACATGCCCTGGCACTGAGCACCTGCTGCAATTAAAATGCTGGTATTTGGCTCCTGTGAGGTCTATTCTATTATGAAGTTTTACCCATTGATTGTAGACTAATGAACCCATCAATTCATCACAGCACTTCTATTACCCTACTGCTGTTGTGGGATGTCGTATTGCTGAGCTGGGGTAAGAGCACTGACTCTCTTGCTACTGCCCCAACCATTGTTAGGAAGGTATAAAAAGGTAAAGTAATGAGAATTTCAATACAGTTCAACTTTGTGGCCCTTCTGTGGCATGCTGGTTCCTTCTATAGTAGAACTTTCTCATTTAAAGCAATTCAATTTCAGCAATACTTGCTCTTCGGAAAGTGTGGGTTTTTAGGGGAGACTTGATAATTTGTTCAGAAAGAGTGATGGTCAGACAAAATGGTAGCTTGCTTCCCTCCTAGAAACTCCCTTCTAGAAATTATTTGGATTGGGGTCTGAGCAAAGTCTAGATAAAGGCAAGTTACGGTAAATAGAAACAGCAAGAAATAATTTCAACAGGAATTGCAACAGCAGCAATATGGTTTTCTTCCACTGTGTCAGATGCTGATAATGCTTTTTTTTTTTCAAGGCCAAGTCTCAGATTATATGTGACAGATTTATTTATCATTTCATAGATTGTTTTCTGTGTGGTTTTTTTTTCAGATTGTCTGGGATTGTATTGATTTAAGGCAGAAATGCAGAAATGCACAGAAATAAAATAACAAACAGGCCCACAACAAAAATTGTTCTTAAGGTATGACTTTTAAGTTTCAGCAATCAAAACCAAATTAAAATATATTAAAATTTATATATATATATAAACAATTATTTCTGGCAGTCTTCATGTCTTTCTTGAGAAGACTTTTTGGTGTTGGCTTAGAAGAGTGAAAATTATTAAAGAAGCACACTTCAAAAAAAAAGACACCAAACTGTTCTTCATAATCATGTCACAGAAACCATAATGTCTATGTAAAAAGTATGCAAAGAAAAGGTCTGCAAGCACAAGCAAGAGGAAGTGAGGTTTCTGGAAAAATGAGATGCCTATAGAGAAAGCTAGTTAAAGCACAGGAATGAATATAACATTTTCAAACTGTATTCAGTTGCTACATCCAAATTTAACCATCAACTCATTTACGTGACTTTTTTTAAGCCAGCTGTTACAACACATATAGTTCTCTGATTATCCAAGCATCTTAATTCTAGGACTAGATTGTGTTTAAGTGTGTAATCTGATGCCACAGTACTGACATAGGATGTGGGCAGCATAGGCATTTTAATAACATGTCCATCTGCTACACATGCCCAAACATAGGTTTTTCTGGATGTGGGAGATGGAGCATCTCAAGCACTCAGTAACTAATTTTCTTTAAAAATAAGCTAGTAAATTGTGGTGCTGCAAGTCTAATTAATTGGTGTTTGCAAAACGTCCCAAGATTCTCCAGATATAATGTGTTACAGAAGTGAAAAATATTACAAGTAATCTTCACTGGTATATTAATAATACAGAAGGTAGGAATGCAGCTGTGTTATAAACAAAAGACTCATAACAGGGTTTTTTTGCAGCAGGTTTGTTAGCAGAAGCAATTGATTGCAAAGCAAGTACAAAGTGCTGCTCCTAGCTATGGTGCCTTAGGAATCTGGCAAAACCAAGGTACCTCATGCATTTTTTGTCGCTGAGCACATGTGAGGGAATGAGATGGCTGTGGTGCTGCAGGCACCTTCACCCAGGAGGTGGGCGACTTTGTTCAGACTCTCCCCTCTCCGCTTGCAGAGATCCATCGCTGCTCTGCTGTCAAAACTCATGAAATAAGCACATGGCTTCATAAATAAGTGAAGGCTAATGAAAATTCTGGATTAATGTCTAACTTTTTCATTGCAGAGGGCACTGGAAGAGCTGTAGCTGAATCAAATCAGAAAAGATTCATGTCTTCTCCATAAGCTTGTATGCTGCCCTTTGCAAGGGATACAGTCCTGATACTCCCCTTCCTACAGCTTAGCTGGGATGAACATGAGATGGGAGATGTGGTTCTGAAGTCCCTTCATCAGCTGGGAATCCAAAACATGCTGAGCTGGATTTCAAGAGTTGATAGACTCCCAACCTGCTCTACTCTGAGCCATCAGCAAAGCTCACAAGAGCACATTTCCTTCTGGGGGACTCAAAAAAAGGATATCTGCTTTCCTAGACAACAAGCATATGTCTGGGATTTACTCCAAGTTTCAGTCCAGCTGCACGTGCTTTTTCTGTGCACACAGTTTTGGCCAATCCTGCCCTTCCAGGAGCACCCTGAGCAGTATGGCAGTGCCAGACATCCTGCCTTGGGCTCTCTGCTGGGGTTCAGTAGCCCCTGCTCACCCACATCAGTTTAGCACACAGGTGGCACTGCAGGGATGTTGCAGTGTGCAGCTGGAACTGTCAGTGATGTGTGACACAGAAAAGAAGCAAGATTACTAGGTCAAGAGGGGTGATGACTATAACACACCTGATGCCCAGCTGCACGAGCAGGGAGACTGCATACTGGGAGTTATCAGCCAAGCAAAGCCCCAGCAGGCCATCCTTCCCTACACGGCACTCAGTATTCAGAAATAAGTGATTATTATAACTGATTCTGAATTATTCAGAAATAATAATTTGATATAAAAATAAACTATCTGTGATCAACATAGTATGCACAGAAAGGTGGGGCAGGAGCCTTGTCTCAAAGCAGCAATAAGGGTAGAGATGTGAGTAACCTTGGTGCCTAACAGGAGAAGGGAAGGGCTGGATATAGGAAGCCTCATTTCGTGCAGTTATTATGAAACAGAGATTTGGTAATAGAAGCAGGGACAGAGCCTCTCTGTAGAAACCCACCTATAGGACCTGAAAGACTTCCAGTATGGAAATGTTCTGTTATTTCTCTGTGGTGGTTTCCTAGTAAAGCTACTGGCCTAGATGGCTACAACATACCCTGTATCTTCAAGTCTAGCAATGCACCTGTAAACACACAAACACACTGGTGCGGCATACTGTATGTTATGCTTGGTTACTTCATTATTGTTGTTGCCACTGGTATGAATGAATACATACACCCAGTTTCTTCCTAAGATTCTCTGCTAAAGTACACTCATGCAAGTTTCTCTTTTAATGAAGGTTTGTGAGAAAGTCTGAAGACATCCCCAAATGATATCCATCCACACTGAATGGAGGATGTATAAGGCTTTATGCCTGTTCTCCAGCAGCTTTGCCTCTGTCTGCAGCATTTGGATTTGTCCAGCAGGTCCCTTTGTCCCAGTAGCTTCCTGAGAGACAGTGATGCTGCAGAAGCAGCACACACGGTGGATGCACAACTTCTCTCTCCCCCATTACAGAGCAAGGCAGCAGGAGAAAAATGATTTATAAACAGGAGTCTGAGGTGACTGCAGTACTCAGGACTAATTGCACAATTCTATTAGCCCATTAAGTGCTTTACATTTGTCACAGGCCTGGTAAAATGAACCATGGGTTTTCATACCCTTACTTACAGCCATGGAGGATAGAAATTAAAACCTTTGCTTAAGTCCTGCAGGCTGCAAAGCTGTGGACAGTGACTGCACAATGTGAGTAGAAGAGCGCAATACGTTTTGCTCTTCCTTGGTTCAGCTCCAAAGCTTGTGGGATAACCTGTGAAAAAGCTCCTTTTGCTGTAGTCACATGGCAGTCCATGTTCCCTCCTGAACTCACTATCTAGCCGTATATCCTGCACCTCCCTCCCAAGCCTTTCTACCAGCTCAGACCTTCACATCCTTCCTGCTCAGTTCTTTCTGCCTCAGATCAAAACTGCCACTCTGCAGGATTCCATTGCTTATGTTGTATTTTTGGCAAGGTGGTGCTCACCTATGGCATGCTTTAGGGGAGATGACTTCAGGGTGTTAAAAATGAGTATTTTACTGTAGCTGTGGCAATATGACTCTACAAGAAGAAACTAAGTTGCATGACCTGCACAGTGTGATGGTCCTGTTGTACGTTTTTGTGCTCCATAATATTTTAAGACTTTTCTTCCATCTTTCATATTTGCTGTACCAAGACAGCCCAAAAGGCCTATCACCTCAACACATTCTCCTTTTGCACACCTCTTCCCAAAGAAACCCTGAGAGCTGTAAAATCCCTCTTCCTTGCTCTTCCTCTTCTTGAGCTTTGTTAGAGTCACCCCTGCCTTACAGAAATACAAACACAACCATAAACCCCTGCCGGTTCTCAGTGACGGATCTGTTATCCACAGAAACACAGGGTTGTTTTGATTTCTGTTTTTCTCTCACTTGTGTGCATGTGAGTGCCCTCCCTGCCCTCTTTATGAAGAGTTGCTTTTCTGTGCATTCCTAAGAATTGTCACATCCATTGTCACCACCATGGTGTATTGCTCTGCCCCTAGACTGAGTGTGTCCACTCCCACATGATGTTTCCTTTCCCTCACTCTCAGTCCCCATCTGTGTTTTACACTGAAACCTTGGAAGAAGTGAGCTGTTTTCAGGCTTTACAGCCAGTTTTTCGGGTGGAGCAGATGATGAGCTCACTGGGGCTGTGCTGGCCCTAGAGTGGTCTGGTGTTCCTGTCTGCAGGGAACAGCTGAGTTGCTTTAACCTCTGTGCACAGTTAGAGCCAGACACCTTGGAAACTACGGGTAATTAAACTAATTGTTCTGTTCAAAAATAGCAAGTGGAGTAAGATCTACAGAAGTAATTAAATTGCCACACCATTGCTATTAAGAAACAATAACGTTTCCCTTACACAGTCATCTATCTGGTAATTACCTCCTTTGACAGAGATCAAACATCATCAGTTATTTTTTTGATCTTCCTATGGATAAAGAGACCAAAAGTGGGGTGACACCCCCTAGCATGTTTTTTGCGGGGGGAGGGTCTTTTATGGCACCAGTCTTTTGGAGCGGTGCAAGTTTCCCTTCTTTCCCTTTACCAAAACATCTTTAGATAGATAGACAAAAGACACATGTAATATATATGTGTGTGTAGCTAAGGCTTTCAGAGAAGTTGCTAGGCTCTTAGGGCAGAGAAGGTGTGTTGTGTTCTCTGCTTGCCCTTGACTGCTTTCCCATAACAGACAATCAATGGCAGCTTTGCAGAATCCACACTTCTAATTCCTCCATGTCAGGAATGAGAATCACTCGAGGACAATAGTTTTTGGAGAATTCTTAGTTTATATTATAACCTGTGAAAAGTAGCCAACTTCTCCTACACTTAAGGCCCAAAGACCAATCCAATATCCCAAAGCTTGGATGAACCGCACAGGAAAATAAGGATGGGAATAAATATGTTCACAAAGGAGGTGGGTGGAGTGTTAATAACTAGTCAACATTTTTTTTTTTCAGATGGGATCAGCAAATGCAGGTGTGCATTAATAATGCTCTACCCAGGTGACTGACTATATTGGTCTTGGAAAGCTCTGAGGCGAGTGGGTTTCCATAAACTGAAGCTAATGACTGCTGTTCAAGGAGAGATTCAAAGATTAGCTCACGTCTCTCTTGTGTGGGATGTTCTATACCAGAGAACGGACATCGAAGAGAGAGTCTGTATGATGAATGTTGACAAAAAGATTTCCTTAATGAAACCTTTCTGTCCATATGGTAAATAGGTCTCCACCCTAAAGCCAGAATGCTTCAGGCATCCTCACTTTGAAGGCAGTGTTGAATCTTTTTGACCAATAAAAAGGGCTGAACATTTATGCTTGAGAAATAAAGACGTAGGAAAATATTAGCACTTAACTTCCTGGAGCAGATACTTTCTGTTTATAAAAACTTAGCCGCTCTTCTTTGCTTTCACATTGTATTATCATACACTTATCATAAAGCATTATTATACACTTATCACACAATTATCATAAACTATTATAATAACACAACCTGTGGTATGCTTTTATGATACTGTGCACTTTTATCCAAACAAGAACTTAATCTGAAACAGCAGAGTTTCAGTTTATGAGGACTAATTATCTTTCTGTAGAATTTTTTGAGGAGAGGTACTTTATACCACCTCCGCGTTTTCACAGAATCACAGAATGGTTGAGGTTGGAAGGGACCTCTAGAGACCATCTAGTCCAACCCCCCTGCTCAAGCAGGGACACCTACAGCATGTGCCACAGGATTTTTATTTGTTTGTTTTCTCCCTCTAGTCATCCACACACAGCCTTGCTGAACTGATTCCTACAGTGCCTAATAATGTGACTACAGACTCTACAGCGCTAAAATGTTCCACAGAAAAGCAAACAAAAAATAGTAAAAAATCCTGCAAAACTGCATTGCCTCCTCTCTCTGCTGCCAGGATCTTGCACTGAGCATTCACTTATGCCTTAAACATGAGCTTAGACTTTTAGGTTGCCCTATGATTATCATTGCTGGAAAATTAGCCAAAACCTGATCCTTGAATATGAACACTTTTTTTTTTTTTTTTCCATAGTGACCATGTAAAACTGAATCCACCCTCAAAACTTTGACCCTCTGCTTGATCCAGAAGTGGTGGCGAGGGTGAGGCTTTTGAAGGGATGGGCCTTGGGGAGTAAGTCATGTTGTTTTTCAGTTTAGAGCTGTATGCAGCTGCAGCCTAAGAAAAACAAAACAGAAAAGCCCCTATGGTTTACACAAGATTTCCACCCAAGGTGAGGGAATTCTCATGAGGCCATCTGTGTTTTCTGTTGTTTGGTACAATTTTTAAGCATGAATTCCTGACTCTTTAATTGCCCACTTTGATGTGACTTAAAAATCTGACTGATGATGTTTACTAAAGAGAAACAGCTTGATCACGCAATCTAGCCAAAACCATTAGTAACTGAAAATCATTTCTCTGAAATCCACTTGATATAGTCTATGTGAAATGAGTTTATCATCTTCATCCAACTCTTAACGTCTTACATAATTAACATCAGCTTTCTGCTTACCCCAAGAAAAAGGTATTTACTAGAGGAAAGGACAGACAAGGGCAATTCTGATGATCAGGAGAACAAGACAAAATGCTTTAAGAGCCTATCTATCTTGGTTATCCCCCCAAAAAGTGAAAACTGAAAGGGGAAGATTGCTTTCTATATTCGAGTGGGAAACTTCTGCAAAGGAAAGACCATACGAGGCAAAGGAATTGGTCAGCACTTGCTGCTAGGCAAACCTTTAAGAAGGGAGTAAGAGGGAAGCTGGTGACCACCACAATAGTGGAGCGGCCATATAGGAATGAAAAATCCAAAGTAGTTCTAAGATGGCATTAGATGTGTTTCTGAAAGGAAGTCCAAGACTTGCCTGCCTCCAGTGCCTGCGGCATTCGCAGAGGAGCAGTCATGATTAATCTGAAATCACTCTCATTTTTATTGTGGAGGAAGTCATAGATGAGTACTTTTTATTTGCTATAAAATAGATAAATTCCAGATTCCAGTGTTCTGCCTATGTTAAAAAGATATACTGCCAACCAGTACATTTTTCCACTCTAATTGTAGAGACTGAATACTGCTGAAGTATGATGGAAAGGACCACAGTAAGTGACCAGTGTCCAGTCTCAGTCTCTCTAGTCTACTAAGTAGCATACCCTAGTGCCTCCATCAGAAACAGAGCACTGGGCAAGAGAAGCTATTGCTTTGACCCTCTGGGACATTTATGTTCTTGATATTTGTAATTACCTTCTCACCCCTAACAGTAAATCCTGGAGGAGAGTTTTGCAATCATGTTTGTGGAACAGTCTCAGAAAGCTGATGTCAGATTCTCCGGGTTGGGTACGTTTTACCCTGAAACTTTTCCAAAATGCTTGCCACACTTTTGCAAAAGTACCCAGATAGGGAAATACAACCAGAACTAAGGTGACAAGCACCAAAAATTCAGTAACAAATAAGCATTGAAAACAGTGGACACATGTTCAGAATCACAGGTAGACCCAGCTACGTGCAAAGTAAAAGAGAGAGAGGATAATGAGACCTCCATGCAGGCAAACAAATAGAAACATGTTTTTGACAGGGTTATTCAAGAAAGGAGGACTAGACTAGGGACGTCTTGAGGCCCTTCCAGCTCTATTTTTTATGACTCAGTGATTTCTATGACTGTGGTTTGAAAGGGTAGCTGATGTCAGACAAGCCAGACTGCAGGGGAGCAAAGGCTTTGGATACCAATCATGCTATTCCCAAAAATAGAAAGCAAAGCACAATTGCTCTCAGACACTGGGGTCTGTGGCTGCTGAGATGTCTGTTTGGGCGAAGGCAAACAGATTGAATTAGGTTTGACTGGAAGATAATGTCGCAGTGCTAGAGGTGGAAAGGGAAAAATGTAATAAGGATAGAAATGCTGGTAGAAGGCATTAGAAATCAACATTGTCTTCGGGCAGAGCTGTAAGACTACCAGTTATGGCAAACTGCAACATAGAGATTGGAGCCCTCTGAGTCCAGTGAGCAGAGTAACTCATACAGCTATTCCCATGACCCATAAATACTGAGCAAGTGAATGTGATAGACAGGAACAACAGGGAGATTCTGCAGCCACCGCTGAGCCTCAATTCAAGCAGAAACATGTTTGCAAAGGGTGCAGTCCACTCGCGAACTCAGAAGCATGTTTGCACCCGCGCTCATTTATTCATCCACAGCATGTTGCAAACAATCATAAGAATGCCAGTTACTTGCCAATGCACAGAGATTTCTCACGTCTGTCACTTGAGTGCAGCACAGCAATAACAGCACCAGATTCCAGCTGTGTGCTACATACAGCTTAGTATTTATGAGTTTCACATTGTGGAGACATTTGTTGTGGTCCCATTCATCTGGGTACAGCTAATACATCAACAGCAAGCCAAGCCCCGGGGCAGCTCACTCTGGCATGGTATCAAATTGAGTGGTGGCAAACACAGCCTTGCTGCCTCCATCACAGCAAGACACCTAAAGACAAACATGGGTCCTGAAAAGGGCTGTTTGGCACCCATGTGAAAGACACCCAAGAACTAGTGGTGCTATCCATGATGTAAGCTATCATCTAAATGTATTCCTAAAAAAAAAAAAAAAAAAAAAAAAAAAAAGAGGAAGTGCTATAGCCAGCCACTCCTGCTGTGCTTTTGGTTATTTATTTGTATCACAGCAGCCATTAACCACACACACTCAAGATTTCAGTGTGGTAGGAGAAATACAAACACAGAGTGGAAAGGTGACGTCTGTCCACGAATGGTTAGCACCTAACTGCCTGATGAAATGACACCATCCATATATAGCCATTTGCTATATTTGTCATCTCCTCAGCCCGCCAGGCAACAGGACTGTCAGCTTTGCAAAGCCCAAGGGCTTGTGCTGTTAAAGAGAATGACCAGGCAAGCTCTTTCAGAGGTGATGCTCTCTGCCACCCCTGTGTGGACCCATTCTACCAAGTTTGCTGTGTACGGATGTTTTCAGATGACTTTTCGTATTGATACTGATAGTTGAAGTAGCAGCTGTGAATATTTTTGCAGAACAAACTCTGCAAGTGGTATCTCTGTTTTCAGCTGCTAAAGACTGACTAAACAACTCCCAGTATTTGACATCCCCAAGAAAGGGTGGAAGTCACAGTTTATGTTTTAGGAGTTGAGGAGAATGGTGTTGAAATGTGTCCATGCTAAAAGCTCCCCATTGTATCTGTTCCGCAGTTCTCACCTTCCTCAGTCCAACTTCCCATTTCCTCTACGAAAACTTGATCCTTTATTTTCCTTTTAACATCCTGAAGGTCCATGTTCCCTTCCTTTTCTCTTTGGCGCCTACCTCCTGGTAGATCAGCAGAGTTGAGGGACTCCTTCAAGAAGCACCAAAGGCAAAGCCCAAGGCAGGAGCACAGGTGGTGTTTCGAGACCTCAGTGTAGGAACAAGCCCCACCAGAAGGGGCTGCTAGCAGTGGTTGGGTTCCTGCTTGCAAAGGTAAACAGAGAGCCCATTAAAACTCAAAAGGCAGGAACTACTTAGTGAGGGGAGGAGGAAGAGGAAGGTGAGGGATAGAAAGGACCACCGCTCAAACGCTTTTCTAGGGTCATGGCCACAGAGTCCAGCTCACATCATCACAGCTCTGCTCAGCATGACAGGTTGTAGGCCTGGAGCTTGACCTGTGACCCAGTAAAAGTTCAGCAAAAGTTCAACAAGAGGGGAAGGCAGGATTGGACAGAGAGGTCCCCAGCAGAGTAAGAAGGTAGGAATGAACGAATAACATGAGAGCAAGGCATTAGAAAAGTCGTCGGACACAAGCACGGCTGAAAAAAAAAGGAACAACACAAACAAATATAAGAATATATGCTGCGCAATGTAAAGAGCATGGAACAGAATGGCCCATTCAGCCATTGTCACAGAGAAATCCACAGTGGGGTACTTCCCCGCTAATGCATGGCTTTGACAGGATCCATATTTTTTCCTACTCTGAACAGATTTCTGATTCTACCTCTCAGACTGTACCGAAGGAAGTGCTGGTAAATTAACTCAAGTTGAATGGACTTAACACTACTGTGGCAGAAAATACGCAGACTTAGAGGGGCAGTGCTTTGAAGTTTGTGTATTGGACTCCAACCCTTCTTCCATTCAATTTAAGATTAAACCCTGCCTAAATTCATGCTAAATAATGTTTTGCTGCAAGAATGGTCCTACTGTACCCTGTACTCCTGAAGTGCAATACTTACCCCAAGAACAACAAAACTTGGCAAACACTAATGATATATTTTGGTAATGCAAATGACAAAAAACCTCCTCTAAGTGAATAGCAATACACCCTCATGACTTTAATAAGGACGCCAAACTGTTGTTCAAAATAGATTTGCCTCCAAGTTCTTTGCATCATTCATCCCTAGGACATGACTCTGGATATTTCCTGGACAGTGTAGCCCAGTGGCAGTCACTAAGCTCTGGAAGCTGCAGTTAAGCAGCCAAACAGAACATATTCAAATCTGTGTAATAAAAATGTTCCATGCCAACCTTTTCTCATGCCGCAAGCTATACAATTATCCTCTTTAATTGTCCCACACACTTTCAATAAAAATAGCCATTAAAAAAAAAAACAGCAAAACCCAAGAATTGCTTTGGAAAAGACCTTAATTGATATGCAGAAGTTGATTTTCATTGTTTGTTATTAAAACTGGTATGAAGGGATTATCTCTTGTGGTCAGTCATGGGGATTGGCATGTTTTTGTATTATTTTTCCTCCTCAAAAGACAATTTTGAGTACTCTGAGATAATTGCTGGATCTGGTGACCATTCCAACCAATAATCACACAGGGATTGTAATTGATATTTTATAATTAAAGTCCAAAATGAGAAGGAATAATAATAATTAGTGGGGAGAGCACATAATAAGATAAGGAACAACAAGAGATTTCCTTTAGGCAACGGAAACAAATTACCCTTGAGCTTTGTTAAAACAAAATCAGTTCCTTGCTTTTGGGGAGTGTTTTTTGTTTTTTTGTTTGGAGCACACTTCAGACTCTAATAACCGCTAAAGGGATGGTGTATTTGTTTGAGGGAGAGATAATACTCTCATTTGAATTGCCTTATTCCCAAATGTCCTGAATAGGAGCTGTTCATCCTTACTGTTAAGTGCTGGGCAAATATCAAACAGGCGAGAGCATCTGCCTCTCTGGTCTTCCTACGCAATCTAACATCCCAAAACACAGAGCAGGCTGTGAGTGCTAATATGATTTTTTCATCTTTTACTTCTACAGGTTTTATCTTTCCTCCCTTTCCTTTATAAAGAAATTGAGATAAGACCAATTACAAAGCACTGAAGCAGAGCTGGTGACCTGAGAGGCTCCGTGCAAGTGGGGCTGTGCATTCGGGGCAAGAATCCTGGCCTGGCAAAGTAGCTTGCATTGATTTCAAGCCAGTAGATCCCTTGACAGATTTATATTTGGTGCTTGCACATTCTGAGGTCCTCAAGCTTATTTCATGCATCTGGGATTCTCCCTGTGAATCTGTTTCAGTAAAATCTCCATGAACCATGAGTCCATGAGAACCATAAGAAAACATGAGAAAAATAGTCAAAATTTTCACCATCAGTTCTCCACCATTCCGCTGTGAGAATGACTCCCGCAGAGCATTTGTCCTCTGTTTCCATCCCCCTGTCTGCTAGGACCTTTTTTACTACACAATGCTTCAAGAGAGAGCCTCATATGAAAAGGCTTACATTGGTGCCTTGGGAAAATGTCATTTCTGCTTTGCCATGTTCTTCATATGGTTGCTGGTGTCATTTATTCACATTTACTTCCTGACATTCCATGTGACAAAAGCAAAATACCATTTAAGTGTTCTCTTAAGTTCTTCTCAAAAATCGCCTCCCTTAATTTCTATTTTCTTTCCAATTCATTTAAGCCAGACAGAATAGTAAAAATAAATTCAAAATAGAGAAAAATGTAATATAAGAAAAAATGTATTTTATTAAACTATTTTAAAAGATGTTTCAGTTTTGATTTTTCAGAGGCTGTCTGTTTTGTAGTCTCTCTCCTTTTCTTCTTTCTTATTAGTAGATTCCTCAGGAAGCCCTTCCTTGCAGGTTTCTTCCTGTCACTTCAGGTTCAAGGCCCAAAGATATTTTGCTCTTTTAACTGAGGATATTATATGCTTCTCTGATATTTGGGACCTTGGGATCACCACCAATCCAAAGTCAATCTACTTTGCCAAATTGATCCCTTAATTTATCAATGCTTGCCTTTTCAAAATAATAATAGTAATGTATTTAGAAAGGTACTTGGAGACTTTTTTAACATATCCATTTAGAGAGGCAGATTAAATGTTACCAAATCAAGAGCATAATTACAGAATAATATCATAATAATATTCGTGTTATCTGGAAACAACATGGGATTATGAGTCACAAGCAATCTAAGGCTGAATTGAAGAACTTACAGCCATCTTGCTATAACAAATATATTACCAAAGCTTCTGACTGTATTTCTTTCTGAAAATAATACTGAAATCTCTGTTCATTTCTATCTCTGATGATTCTCTGCAGATCCTCAGCCTTACCCTACTAAAATTTCTGCAACTATCTTTCTCCAAAATGAGTTTGGCTTAGGATATTCTGTTTTTTCCATATTTTGTCTTCATATTTCTTTCAGTTATATTTCTTGAATTATTACAGGTCTCCTCCATGACATTTTCCTTAATTTCTACTGTTCCTAAGCAATGCAGACTTTTCAATATCTTAGCTGCAATTTAGATGACAAATGGGACAAGTTTCAATTACAGTAGTTTTGCCTAGATTCATATCCTACACTTTTGTCCCTTTCTGTTAGTTTTTGGAATGGTGCCTTGCTGTCCTGCCTACCAGCATCATCCTCTAGATTTATTTAGGGAACAGACTTCTCATTTCTTTTGACAGACAGACATATATACCTGCTTCTTCCAGGTATTACCTTTCTTGGATTCTGTCCCCTCCATTCCTCCTTCCACTGGCAGATTGCACCAATTTCTGCCTGCAGATCACACTGATCTTCAATTAGTTTTCAACTTAAAAAGGAATGTGAGTACTCAGAATTTTCTCATATAGCATCCATAAAGACATGTATAGACAATGTGCAGGGGATTTCACAAACAGGTGCATGCATATGCTTAAGTGATCCGACCTCCTGTTTTGGCCAGTGGTAATCAAGTCAAAACATCGGTTGAGCCCAGAGAGTGATTCAGATCATCATGAAATAGCCATCTAAATATTAATGCCAGTGATCCAGTATAGACATCCGCAGCATTTTAGGTGTTCTAGGGTCTCCTGTGTCACCTCCAATGGCTGTCCCAGAAGAGTGCATGTCCCACATAAGGCATGGTAGGACTAGATGGCTATGTTTAATCAACTAAGGTGAGTCCTTAGTCACTGGTACTGAGTCACTCCCTAGGGATCATTGTCTGTAAGGTCTAGTGCCCACATTTGTGCATCCTTTGCCATTTTAGATTTCCAATATTAATGTCAATATTTTTCTGTAAGGAATTCTATAGGTCCTTTCTCATATGTGATTATCTTGGATGACCTTTGGTATCTGAGGTATCACCAGGTATCGTGAGGTATCGCCGAACCTCTGTGCTAGCTCTCCACTGACTATATGGGACTTTAGCCACCTAGGATGCATGTTGACACCTATTCTAGGTGTCTTCATTTCAAATTGAGTCACGCCCTGACTTTCATCTGGATTCCATGACTCTTTGGTTCCATGGTTTGGTGGATAACTCTCAAACTCTGGAAATTTTAACTTACTGAAATAGTTTTGATGACTCAGAAGCTTTGCCTTACTGTTTGCCTCCTCTTTCCTAATCATTTTTTTACTTTTTTCTTTAAGTAATACAAAAAAAAGACTCTAATTCAAGCTTTCATCATTAAAAATATAGAAAAAAAACCCAACAGCATTACAGCGACTGTTTCTAAAGGAAGTCAGCCATCTGTGGAAGCTACAGAGGCAGAGTGGTACCGTATTCACAAATGGGATTATACAAGGAAAAGAGACAACTTTTCCAGCTTTTAAAGGGCCACAGGTTAGCTTTTGTCAAACACAAGTCAACAACCTATAAACTATATATAGAAAGCAGTAGCTTCATATGGCCAATCTATACTTTCAGAGCATGCACATATTACCAGGCAATTTTCCATGTCTGTCAGGAGGAAGAAAACAGAACTATGTGCAGTGTTGGAAGAAAGGTATCTGCAAAACCTGCATCACCACAATCAAACAGGGTGGTACAGTTGCTCTCCTCACTGGTGAGTCCGTCCTGCATCATCTGCACATCTAACACCTCTGTCCCTTCATTTAGTCACCCCAATTCTCTTTGCAGCTACAGTGACTCACCTCCAGTATCTATAAAGGTAAAGTACACAAAGCAGCTAAACCATGTGCCAACATACCTATGTGAAAAGGAACACTTCAGGTTTGGATTGCTTTGAATATTCTGCACAAAACTAAAATGTTGATTTAATAGGAAACTAGTTATTAAGAGTATTTTTGTACCAAACCTGACATTTTTCAAGAAGTTTTGCAGATGTATGCTATTTTTATGGATTCCAATCTTTTATTTAATTCTATTTTTTTAATACAATTATTTAATTAGGAAGTAGAAATAATGCCAGGTAATGTGCACCAAAAATAAAAAATAATTTATAGACTAAAGAATGAATTCCAGAAATACCACTGACTGAAATAAACACATCTAAATTATCAGGGGAATATTTGGAAATAATGAAAGATTTTTTAGATGTAAGTACTATCCTGAAAGAGTGAGAATAAAGTTGACCTTATCTGATAATTCATTTGCAATGAATAATTTCACTTCCTCTACTAATTCAACACTTCTGCAGTGCCAGTATTGGACAGAAAAAAAAAGGCTAAGCAAAAGGAAATGATGTTTATCTAAATATCAGCTAGTGGAAAATGCTAAGATGGTAATTTAGTTATACTTGAAAAAAATGTTCTGAAATTCATGTCCTAGTGTATGTCCCATTTAAGGAAGGAGGGAAATGTAGCTTGTATTAGGACTTCAAAGAGCAAGAAGCTTAACCAAAAGTGAACACCCCCAGGTGAGGAACAAAACAAGCTTTTTTTTCTTTCTTTCTTTTTTTTTTTTTTTTTTTTTTTGAGATGGCAAGGGCTTTATGTTTGACATACCCACGCACCTAATTCCCACTCCAACATCACTGACGTCATCAAAACAGGATGTATTTGAGAATATGATAAACTTCCCAGAACTAAGTTTAATCTGATTTCAAGTGATTTTTGAGAGATCAGGTACCTAAATCCCTTTTAAATCTGGCCCTAAAACCTTAATGCTGCTCTCAGTTACATTTTAAATTGACTTCAATTTAGCTACTTTGGATTTACACCAATAGAAGGGAGATTAGAACTGGAGCCGGAGGCATGTTCGTATTGAGTGCAGGTCTCAAAAGCAAAAAGACAAAGGCTAAGGCACAATGTAGCTATGTGGGAATGTAAGTAACTTGGATTTTCCATGGACTTTCATCCCAAATAAATTATAGGCTATTTTGAATGAATGACCCATTCTACTTGTTCAGCCACCAGAATAAAAATATTATAAAGCATCTATATTATTTATATTATCATATTACTTAACAATCCTTTCCTAATTTTACTAAACCACTTTACTAAAACAAACAAACAAACAAACGATAATTACTTTATGACTGATATAAACTGTTTGTTGTATGCTATCTATAGAAATGATTGACTGGCTCATTAAAAGAAGTAAACACAGATTAGCATAGGTGTGTAGAAGCCATTGGACAAAGAATTTGTAAGGTTATGACCAATGTCATGGTATCTTGGAATATTGAGGGATCACGAGGGAATTAATTAAATATAAGAAAGCCTGTATGATACCACTGAACCTTTCTTTCTCACTTGCGGTGGGATCAATTATATTTCTGTGCTTTCTGATAGGTATTTCTCTCATCTGCTCTGTAAAATCTCTTGCATGGCAAGTGCTCCAGAGGTACTCTCTTTTTCACATGATATTTCTATTTACCTATGCCATTAGTCACACCATTCCTTGGAGATTTTCTAACTGCATAATAGTGTCAACTTAAATGTTTAGTTAGCAGTATACTTGATACCTTATATGCTGGCTGAATCACTTCTCTCCAGAGAGCTATAAAATTACAATAAACCATTCCTATTTTCCATTTAGATTAAGTGGCTTAACTCAGAGTTGGAAAACTGCATAGATTTTCAAGATTTCCTTTCCTAGATTATCCACCATGAAAATCATTCTATAAATTGGTCCACTTATTAAATAAGTGAGTTTTTCTCTTACTATATAAAGGACTGGAGTCCTCTCATATATTCCAGCTATGTAAATTATGGCTCTAAACCACTCCGTATTTAGTTAAAAGAGATGAGAACCTCTTGAGATGACTCAGCCTGTCTGAAGTCTAAGGCAGTAGGATGACTACTGTTCGTGGTCTATAAGAGAGACCTAGTTCTCCAGCATGTGCAGGGAGATGCAGTCAAACATCTGCATCCTGATCCATTTGAAATGACCTGGTCATCCTGCCAGGCCACCAGTGCTGCTGCACAGGGTGCAAGTCTCCCCAGTGGATTTTCTGCATTACGTCGCTCTGGTCAGGTGCCCCAGGACATCTCAAAGGACACCAGAAATCCGTTTTTAAGCACCAGAATCACTCCCTAAATATTTAGATGGCTGTTTAATGTCTCGGATCACTGTCCAAATGAATCTCCAGATTAGTCCTTGATGGCTTGGGTCTACCAGAGCCTAATGGAGGAAGCTGGACTGCACATGGATACCTTTGCTTTCTCCTTTTATATCAGCAGCTTGTGCTTAATCACATACTTCAGCTATGTGGTCTACTTCATTTCTTTCCAAAACCACAGCTGCCCCTTTCGCATGATTCTGGCCACAGATGCAAAATGACCTTTTTCTAAGATTAAGCTGGCTTAGCATCCTGATGTGCTGAGTGCTGGCATGTTTCTCCTGAGCCTGTGTGGGGCACAGTAGTGGGTTCTCAACTGTGGCTCCCCATGCAGATGCAATTGTGTGGTTCACAAAGCAGCAATTTCTGAGCAATGTGAAAGAGCTGGGCCCCTCCACACTGCTTAGCTCACGGACTGCAGCAGCATCCGCACCAGGCACTAGTTCTACGTCCCCATCCTAGTCCCCATGCCTGTTGAGTTGGATAGAGGAACACCAATGTGAAACAAATGCAATACAGGGATGAATCAGACCTGTGATTTATCAGTTACATGGCCTAAAGCTCCACTGTCTGGGATTTTTTTTCTTCTGTATGCTTCATAAAATGGAAAATTTGCTGTGATGCTTATGTTCAAGGAGTAGCCTTTGTCTTCCTCCATTAATTAGCTAACCTGGTGAATTGGCAGTTGTCCCAGGTGCACTGATAAAATAGAGTATATATCATATATCATAAAGTTCACATGGTACAAATAAAAAGGGCATGACTATTTTCTTCATTACTCATCCCATATGTTTTGTATTTACTTTCTCAATATCGTACTTCTCCTTTGTAGAGGTTTTTTTTTTTTTATTCTAGTAATAGTATAACAGTAACTTAGGAAGCTACTGAAAGAATTAAGGAGCATTTAGGTGGAAAATGAAAGTATTGTCTCCAAACAACTATAGAAAGAGACAAAATATCATTGTTCATTTGTTTTGTATTACATAAAATTGCACACATCACGTTTTTACAACTGAGAAAAACACAATTTGAAAAATGAGTCCATGAGGGAAAACAGAGCTTGTCATCTGTGCTTCTGACTAAGTGCACTTAGCAACCCCGTATGATCCCAAAGCAGCTGGAAGTCTTCTGAACTTCTTGGGCAATGAAATAACTTCATTCTGCATCATTCTGTCGTACAATTATACTGCTGCAAGTACTTGCTAATAGCAAAATCTAAGAAAATAGATAGGCTAAGCACAGACAAAATCTAGAGATATTTTGGTTTGAAAATCCAGGAAGGCATATTCTCCAGAAGGAGAAAAAGACATAAATTCAGCATGACAAAAATACCATTACAGACTGACTATTCCCCTCTTTTTAATGACCTTCAGCTTCCTCTGTGCTTCTTTTCCTCCCAAGGTAATGAACACATCAAAGAAGTGAAAGAATGTGAATATAGTTACTATTCTCCCAAGAAGTGAGTTTGTTCAATATTTCTGATGCATTTCTTTAAGCTCCATGTATTCATTTGGAAATGTAGGGCCTGCTATGCTGCTTCCCCCATCCTTTTGGCATCGCTCTGGTGACATTGGGGTAACCAGTTTCTGCTTTCTTCCTTCCCAAGATCCTCAATCCCTACTGCAAAGCTCTTAGGATGGCTGTGTCCTCTGCATCCCCACAGCACGAAGAACCACCTTGCACTGCTGGGAGCAAGAAGGAGGGGGAACTATACAGAGGGATGGATCTTCAGACCATTAATAACCATCTCTGAACAGCTGAGCCCCTCCCAGGCTGAAGAGGCCTGCGCAGGGAAGAAGTGCTTTATAAAATAGAGTTTTTAAAAGTCTAGGTAGGGAGAATGAATAATGTTAATCCTGAAGCTTAGGCCTTAAAGAGGCAGTTTTTGCTGCTCCCACTGAGCAAGCTTATGTTCCATACAAAACAGGTAAAACATATTATTTTGTATCAATTTTGGGCATGTCTGTAAACACCATATTTCCTTAATAAGAATCAGGCAAAAGGAAAACTGATTATTGCACACTGCTGAATTCATGTTCTTTCTATGTACCATCTATCTGAACCTGTCCTCTGTTGTCTCATAAGCTGTTGATGATTGCATCTAATACATTATCTTTTAAACCCAGCAAGAAAGTAATTACTGCCACCCATATCTCTAGGCACCTTGGCTGCAGCTCTGATTATCTGTACCTTCAGATCAGGAAACCCCACTGACCTCTTATTGTATAAATTCTTCATTTATAGATTTTTTCTGTACGGTGTCTGCACTCCAGGTCCATCTTTCAGACAAGGAAATGCGATCATGGATAGTTGTTTCCCCTAAGAACAAGCCTCCATTCCTTCTTTCCCAAAAGGCTTTGTAACAAAATCCTCAAAGGAACTTTGGGCAAAACTTCCTAAGGTCAAAGTGTGTCACAGACAAAAACTTAACTTTTCGAGTACCACATCCTCTTCTGTGGTCCCAGAGGATAGTATCCCCTCACCATGGCACCTCCTTGGCAGTGTTAGCAGCTAGAGAAGCACCAGATCCCTCCACCTGGCAGCCTTCTTGGACAGAAGCTACTCTTCAAAGCTGGAGAAACAGCATGAAAAAGTAAAGTTCCCTATAAGCCAGAAAGCCTCTGTTCTCTGTCCTTGTTCCTCAGGCTGGGTGCAGATTGATCCTTAATGCCATGTGTGCACAAAGGAAAGTCAAGTTAAGGAAGTAAGACCAAGTGCAACTCAATGCACAAATCTGAGGTGTTTAGCTAGGTTAGATTAGAAAGTAGAGAGGAATATTCCCATACTTGTGGAGTCTAATGAACCTCATCCTAAAGTCTACCTCTAAAGTCAGTCTCTGATGTCGATCTCTAAAGACCTGTTATTAAATATGAGTCATTAACAGTGTTTTTAAACCCTAGTGAAGAGTACGGGAGAAACAGAAGATGGATGGAAGGTAAATAGTGCATCTGTCTTGAAAAGTGGTCTGGAACAGGATGATCTCAGGAATATGGACCTGGCAGTTCAGTTCCTAGCAGGTTACTGCTGCAGTCAGCAAAATAATACGTATGCCCTTATAAAAAAAAGACACAGGTAAGAAGTAATGGTGTGGATTTTTCAAGGATACATTATGTCCAGCTATTCTCATTTCCTGCTGCAACATGATTTTGGTCTTTGCAGACAGAGGAGATGCACTACTGTTTTACCTCTCAGCTTAGAAAGGCTTTTGCAGTATATCATGCAGTATTTTCATAAGCAAATTGGAAAAACATGGTATTGGAGGGATGAAGAAAAAGCTTTGGGAAACATTCTAGTTATCAAAATAGAAGTATATACATAGGGTAAGGTCTTTCTTGGCACTTACACTATTATGGTATTTTTGTTAATATCCTGTATGAGAACACAGCATAATCATTTGGTGTAAAATGACACCCAGCAAGTGATTAGAGGACAGATTGAGGTTTTAAAATTGCCTGCGACAAACTGGGTTTTTAAAACCTGGATGCTACTAGATAGGGAGGAATGCAAGATACTCTTAAGGAAGAACTGAATGAATACAGAACAGTAGGGACATCACTGACTTGGTAGCGGAACTGCTGAAAAGCCTGTGAAAATTACTCCAAATTGCATGTGAAAAAGGCAAATGCCATTCTGGGATGTCAAAATAGAAAAACATTCCTCTAAGACATTTGAGGAACATTTGAGGCATCTTTCTTTACACAGCTTCATTAAGGTCTAACTGGGAATACTGAGCCCAGGTTGGAGCATAACAGGCCCTCTGAGAGAAGAGCCAGTTAGACATGACCTAGAGGATGCTCTGAAGACGGGAGCTGTGGGGAGCAATTTAAGAACTAGATTCAATTAGCTTAAGCAGGAGTCTTAGAATGAGTTGAGTCATCAACTATGTAAAGAGTTGAAGTGAGTGGAAGATAATAAAGGATCTAGATATCCACTGGGAACAGGACAAGAGACAATGGGCTTAAGGAAGATTCAGATTAGATTTCAGGGAAAATTATATAAGAGTGGGAATAGTGGCATGCTAGAACAGCTTGCCCAGTGAGATTGTATAGTACACATCCTGGGAATCTTACAAACAAACAAATAAACAAACTTCATGTGGGCTCCCTAGTTCTTCTTTTTTCTTCTTGCATTCATTTTATTTTTAACTTCCCTCTTCTCCTTCCCATTATGCAGGAGTAGATGGCATCTTAAGGTCTCTTCCAGCTCAGTGACAGAATATATGCCCCAGAGGTGCTAAAGATAACTATTGCTTTCAAGATTGGGGGAAAGTGAGAGAGATTTGAGTGCATGTTATGGATACATCTGACAGGTATCGTCACCCTAGGGGGACTAGCAAAAAGACATTTAATTTTCACTTCTCAAAAACAGCCATATCCTACAGGGAAACACACAAGCTCATCTCAAAACCCACCATTTAATTGCTTTGAGCAGTCCGATCCAGCACTGCCTTTCACTTCCAAAGTCTCTGAAGATGCTCCTCCCTTGCACATGAATACAGTCTCCCAAACGCTATGTGCACCAATGCTAGGGTGATATAGTGTGACCTCTCTTTTGAAGTTCCAAAGAAGATAGGACCCCTTGGACTCCCTGACTGAACAGATATCTGTGGAAATACTGGGATAGAGCCAAATGCATGGACTTTCTGTTCATTTTCTCCCTTTTCCTTTCATCCACATGCAGTAATCTCCACTGATCTTGGTTGTGGATAAGTAATATGAAGGCAGATATACCTACATTACAGTGCATGCAGGAGCTCTGCACTGTCACATCCCTCTGCCCATCCCAGTTCACCCAGAGACCCCCTTACTGTCTCCCATCCATCACAGCCCAGACACATACAGATCAGCTGCCTTTCTCTGCTCCAAGAATGAGGGGATGTTTCACTCATTTGGAGTACTTTTCTGTGCTTCCATTCTGCTCTGGAAATACTGATGCTTTGGGACACAGTCACCAGTTCCATACAAGAGAAGTTAACAACTGTCAGAGAAGACAGATACAGATGCGTCCGTTCACATGCTTCAAACTATGCCCTGGTATGGCTTGTTTCCGTGATGTTGGACTTGAGGATCTTGAAGGTCTTTTCCAACCAGAATGATTCTATGATTCTATGACCTCCAGAAGTTGCAGTATCACAGTGACAATAACTCACCAGTGACATCACTGTTGCAGCAAAATATACTGTTCATATTTTTTCTGATAAAATATTTTTATTTTGTCCTTCCCTCCCTGCAGACTCTGAACACAAGAAGTTTGGCATAGCACTGTAAGGGATGGTTGGGATCAGATTAATTTCTTGCTCTTCGGAGAGGGCTTGAACTACCTAGCTAAATGCATTTTGCATTGCAAAACATAGCCTGTGCAAGACTCACCAAAGCATATTTAGTCCCATGTTATCTTTCATCTCCTCTCCATCCTTTTTACTTTTTGTTAGGAATGTGATCCTACTTTTAATGCCTTGGGTGGAGGAGGTTCTGAGTTGCATGAGCCCAAGACACGCTCAGGAAACAAATGCTGCTTCCTGAAGGTTCACAGAGCAAGGACCTTCTAGGGTAGGTGGACAGGCCACAAATTCAGCTCACTGATCTGCCACAGTTCCAATAAAAGCTAACTGTGTGACACTGTGCAGGACATACTGCTATTACAGTTATTCATGTTTATTGTGCTAGTGTCTTATGACCAGCCAAGGATGAATTCTTGTGGTACAAGATTAGCAGACAAGCTCTGACCCATGGAAGTTGCAGTTCAGAAGCCAGAAAAAAATAATAATAAAACAAAAAAGTTGGGGAAAGCATCTAACACTTGCAAGCAGAGAGACATTCATGAATCATATTGATTTCAAAGTGCTTCATTTTATTTTTGTCTCTGTGTGTGTAAGTTAAATAAGCATGGATAAGATAAATGGAAAAGTGAATGTAAGATAGATGAGAGAGAGCACAGATGAGACAAGAGCAATAGGGACAAAAAATACATTTTAAAAATTGAAATTTCTCTTTGACTCAGAAACCCTGTGTCTTTACCAGCTGTACAATACAATCCACATTTTTACAAACACATTCTTTACTCATAGCCCATCCACCCGCAGACAAGGTTCAAGAATTTGTTGTGCAAGAGATGCAGGTTGTCTGTAAGTCATGCAGGTCTTCAAGTTGTTCTACCTTTTTACATCTTGTATTCAGCCACAAAAACACAGTCTGATCTCTGTTATTGGCAAATATCTATCCACCAGTCCCACCTGTTATGTTTAACCAACCTGACATACGATAGGAGATTGAGTCCTAAATGTGGACTGACAAGATGCTGGTGCACACTTGCATTTCCTACCAGTGATTAAAATGTATATACCTGCATTTTCTGGAGATTGAAAATGGGGCAGAGTACCCAAATATCAAGGAGATATTTTACATCAGTACTTGCAAAAGTTCACACAAACAAGATGATACCTCCTTGAATCTTTTTAGCTTCATGATTCTGTTTCCAGAACAGGTTTCCTATCATCATGTCTAGCAACTGCCAAGCTATTACCAAATCTACTTCTGTGCCATCCTTGGATGTTCAGTAAATTTCCTCCCTTCTACTTGTTGGGTGCAAAGGTGGCAATCCACATGGGCTGTCCAGCAGCTCTGTTTTTTCTCAGATTTCAGCTTCCTGTTGCTTGGACAGTTTAATCTCCCATGACTTTTGCTTCTACATGAGCTACCAGTATCACTTGCAACAAGAGCTGTGGGTACAGAAAATTTTCATCTGACCCTTAGTTTGTTTGCAAAAAGGTGGTGTCTGGTTCTCCCTTTCTGTCTTTAACACACAAAAAAAAAATGTACTGAAGTGCTTCAAGTGATCTGGAAAAGTCATGAAAGTAGATGAAAGCATTTCTACCAAGACCTGGAAAATGTAACACATAAGTGATGCAATTATTTAGCAGCAGTTTAGATCAACAAGCAGAAAACTGATGTCAGTCATTGGCTGAGGTCTGCGTGCCTGGGCACAGCTAATGGAGGCCATTCCCTCAAAGAGTTGAGATTAAGGACCCCCTGCAATAGCTGTCTGCAGCAAGGAGAGAACAGCTGCACCACAGAGTGCCATGTGTGTGGGGGCCCCTTGCCTGCTGCAGGGAAGGGGCTGTCCAGGGCCTGAAGGCTGTTGGGATTTCCAGAGGAAACCTCATAAAATCCCCCAGGTTTTGCTTCCACCCCTGTAATTCTGTGTAGGATCAGCTCCATGGATTCATTCATTGCACTCCCTGCCCTCACAAGCAGATTCTGCAATTCTCCTATTAAACCATCCACAAACGAATTTCCACACTGGATAATCACAGCAGTGCAGCAGCCCTGTATGCAACGTCTAGCAGGGCTGTAGCTACAGGAGCTGAATGAGCCCCTTATCTGTGTAGCAGGTTATCCTTCCCATGCTCACTGTAATGCAGTTTCCTTTAAATAGCTGCTTTACCTTGAAGGTGCTATTGCATTTGAAGTGCCATATGTAAAAAATTATATATGTCAGTGGTTTGCCTAGTAAGGTTTGGCCCTTGCAGCAGGAACCTGATAGCAACTCTGAGCAGCAAATCCCTTCTGTGTCAGACTAGCAGGGCTGTGTCCCTGGATCCCGCATAGCAATTTGCACAGCTCATTGTATTAATCAGTTTTTTACAGGTCATAGCTCTTTCCACACCTTTTTGCGTGTCACACAAGGAAACATATGGCTTTTGCTCATTATTGCTTTGTATTTTCCAAATTCATGCATGGCTCCCATTGCCACACCACTTGCAAGCTGTTGTTTATTAGAGCAGTGAGACACAGGTGTTTCTTTCCCTTTCATGCCAGTAGATGCAAGCAGATTGATGAAATGGAGTCTAGCCCATGCTTTGGTGCATTCTTATCTATAAGATGCTTGGGCTTTGAGTGCCCTCCATGCACATGTGCAGCAAATTGACCCTTTTTTGTGACTGAGCTTCACAATGTGATTAATGCTGGTCAGAAGAACATTAATATCCTGCAGTACTGCACCTCTCTAATCTCACTAGTGGACAATCACTGAGGAAGGAGTCACATCTTCTCAAGCTGCTAGGTCTCCAGAGAGGTCGAGCAAGTGAGGTATAACCGAAGGAGCACAAGCAAGCCACGGGAACACTGGAGAGAAGCACCCATTGGGCAGTGCTCTCTCCACTCTTTGCAGATCATTAATCTCAGTAGGTTTTCAAGGCCACAGCTCTTCTCTTCTTTGCCAGGTGGGACTGTCCTATTTGCAGAAAGAAATATGTGTCAGCAATGGCTCAGAATGAAATATGTGGTGTTTGATGTACTTTGCCTTGCTTATGAAATCCTCATGCTGCCGGACCCATGCATATTTTCTGCTTAATGGCTAGCAAAATATGTATCTGAGGATGAACATCCAGGGGGCAGTCTCCAAAGTGTGCACTGGGGATTTCAAAGGATCCAAGAGGATTTCATGCATCTAAGGCTCAAAACAGTGATTGTCTTGAGAAAATCATCAAAGAGTCTGCAGTTCTGCATCAAAAATGCCAATTAAGCGTCAGAGTGAGAAGAGAGAACACACTCGGGAAAAGGGCTGCTGAGAGGATGCAGGATAAAATGTGTCACCTCTCCTCCAGCCTTTAAACATTACAGTCTGAAGGGTCTAATTTTGCCCATTCTAGACAGTAAAAGGGAAGGAAATCTGTCTCTAATGGCTGATACATATTTTCTATGGTTTCCTAAGTTATCTTGCCTCAGTTGGTCTGTTTTTGATACAATACCATGTCATTCTGTCATTCCCTCCAATAGCTCTGAAGAACAGCATGTGTTGATTAGTTCAGCTGAATGAATCTAAGTTTGTTTATAATTTGCTTTGTTTTGACACACATATATGTGTGTATATATATACTTATATACACATATACACATTTTATTTCTTTGTTCCTGCCTTCTGTGTCTAAGGCACAAAAAATAGTTCGCAGAGAGAAAAACACACAAACAGTGTGATTCAGTACAAGAACAGCTTGTTAAAAATGTCTTTTTGGTGTCTATGGAATTCAAGCTTTTCTCTCTTCTCTTCTGCCTTAGTACAGAGTTTTAGCTGAGGTTACTCTGGGACTTCCATTATAAAACCTTCTTTTAGTCTGCCCATAAAGGCTTGAAGATTTCTCCTTTTCAGCTGAAATGATCTCTGTTTTCTTTTAAGCCAATGGTAACATTTTAGTCAAGTTTGAATCAAGCCTATACACCTATTTTTTAGTTTTATGAAAGTGTAAAAAGAAAGCTTATCAAAAATATTTTTTGCAAAGATTTGTCATGGCACAGAAAATCTCTTTATTCACTTTTTTTCCTTTCTTCCTCTTATCCAGCTTGAAGAAAGGCAAGGAGAGCTTTGCTATCTATTCAGTGACACAGAATCAAATTCCCTTCTTTCAGCTGAGAAATTGTAAGCCACTCATTCTTATGAACCAGGCCAACCGGTAAATGGAAACTGTTATTAAAGTTGACTTCAACTCATCAAGAGTTGAAGAGTTGAAGTGACAGAACATCTGTTTAGTGTATACACAGTAGTATGCATTCATTGAACATAAACCTACATGTCTGGGGCTACACAGTGACATAAATACATCTAATGAATGTTAATTATGAGGTAGTGTTTCACTCTGGAGATCTATAGCTGCATGAGCTCCCTTAAAAGAGCGCAACTGTTTCAGTATTGAGACTGGTATGTTTGGGCCTGCTTCTAAGGTTTCACTTGACCAGACAAACAGTAGAAAAGAGAATGCTTGGAATAACAAACCCAAAGCCTGCCTGCTTTGAATAACAAACACCTAAAGGCGTGTAGGGATGCAGTTGTAATGAGCTGCTGGACATGGTCGGCACAAAGCAGGGAGATGCATCACTGAAGGCCGAGGGTAGGTGTTGGGGCTGCGGAGGGAGGAAGGGGCTTGGCACTTGCCAGCCTGTGCCCTGGATGCTCCTGCTGCCCAGGCAGAGGGGTGGAGAGACACATGTGCTCTGAGCCCACCGGGTCAGGATGCAGGGAGTGAGGAGTGGCAGGAGCAAGATGGATGGGGTGGTTGGTGGAGTGATCCAGTGCTCTGGGGACAGTTTGTGGTTCCAGCATTGGCTCTTGGTCCAAGTATTGCTGTCTCTTCTCCATGCCCCATCCATGCCCCTGTGTGGTGGCTGTCAAGAGGGTGCTCTGCCCCAGCTGCTGCTGTGTTTCAGTGCTGTCTTCTCCTCGAAAAGCCACAGCTTGCCAGGAGGGTTGGATGGCCTTGGGAGCCAGGGCCATCCCTGGCTCAAGTAAAGACCTTTCCACGTGACCCCATCATGGCAGGAGCTGGAAGGGCTGGTGGCCATGGCCCAGGCCCAGGCTGTGCAGGCACAGGCCAGCATGTGGGGTACTAGCGAGCTTGCCAGAGGGGCACAATGACAGCCTCGCCAGAGGGTAGGTTTGGGGAGAAGGTAGGTTGGGCTAAGTTGTCAGATCCTGGAGGGAGAGGTTATGGTCCAGAGGAAAAGGAGGAAAAGTTATGGTCCAGAGCATTAGAACAGGTCAGATCAGGCAGGAGGTGTAAGGAGTGGAGGAAGGGATAAAGGAATACAGAAAAGAAAGGAGAACATGAGCTAAAAATATTATAAATCAACGCTATGGAGAAAGCATTTCAGGGCTTTCTGTTCTTCCTTTTTATAGAAAAAGGAAAAGGGGACAGACTGGAAATAACAGGCCACATATTTCTGACTAAGGAATCCATTTTCACCCACTGCTTAATGAAATTGGAGAGCTAGCACCTGCAGGAGCTCCTGAAGATCAGGAAGACAGCAAGATTCAAAAAGGAGCAAGACTTTTGTACAGTATTAAAGGTGATTCACCTTCTGGCCTATTAAGGAGCAAGCCTTTTGGAAATTTCACAGAAAAGTTTTCTGCCATAAGACTTTTATTTTAGTGCTGCAGACTCAAGAGACTGAGGCACTTCAGACAAATCTTAGAAGAATGTCAATTTCTTTGGATGCTTATGTATATATAGCACCTTCCTGTTGGGGATTCGCCCTTCTCTAGCAGAACCACTAAGATGAAGAACGACTTTTGTCCCTGCAGATGTTTGAGGAAAGTAAATACGATCAGATTCATCATGCCCTTAGCACAGCATGAACTTTAGCTTTAGAGTTTCTGAGTAGAGAATTGATCAAACAGTCCCTAGAAGATAGTCCCCTTAGGTAATTAAGAAGATGCCATTATTCAGAAGCCTTTGCTTTCAGTTCCCTTTACTGAGCAGTTGGGTTTGGGTAATTATAGCCCCTTGGGGATAGGTTTCAGTGACTGACAACCCCCAGCAAGGCTCAGACCTCATACTCCCAGCTGCACAGAGAAGTGAAACTGCACACAGAGGCAGTTTTTGTTTGAATTTACAGCTGCAGGAATTTGTGTGTGTCCGTGTGTCTGTGGTTTTTTTTTTTTAAGGTTTATCAGTTCCAAATATGAGAGACGCGGTTTGCAGAACATTTCCCTTTCATCAGCACCAACACCACTTTCAGAGTCTATGAGCAATCAATGTGCTGTGACGTTTTTAACTCCTTTCCTACTCCTAAGGACTGAAAAACAGCACTGCTTATCAGCCTGATAAACTGTTCTGAAAACTTAACAAGTCAAGTGCAAAATCCATTAACCTATATGTACCATGCGTATAGAATATGAGTTAATGAGCAGTATTTTATTCACTTGCTAAAAAAAAAAAAAGGCATTTGCTAAAATTAATGAGGCACACAGTTATGCAAGGCTCCTGTGTAAGGCTGTTTAGGAATAACATCTTTTGCAGTGCAGTATGTATGGCTAACAGTAAAGCACTAGTGAGTGCAACTGCTCTACAGTTTATTACAATGACTTTTCATTTTGATTAGAACCAACTACATTATTAGACTTTCTTATTTTAAGATAACATCTGTGTTTTCTTATTCAAGATTTTATAATACCAAAACCAGCACAGGGAAGTTTCTTAACATGAAGAAGTTTTCGATGAATCAATTACAGTTAATTGTAAGTTGCCTCTGGAGCCATTTTGTGATTTTTGATTTTAGGCCAAACTATCTGATTAAACACTTATCAAAGTGAGCAGTGAGCAATCAGCTTCATAAAACAAAGGCCAAAAATGCCTCCGAAATGAAGTCTGCAGAGAGCTGCCCTGCAGGCTCTCAGTATGTACAAACACGGCATGGGGATGAAAAAGGCAGGCATAGCTTGGATCAAATAAGCTTGAGCCTTGGGAAAAACCCAGCCACATGAGTAAGCTCTGTAAGTCCCAGCAACGTAAACTGCTGCGAGGGCAATATTGTGTCTAATGTGCTGTGCTTTTTAAAGGCTCTCTAAATTTCCCCCACAACAACATGGAGTTAGGGAAAGCAAGGCCTAACATTTAAAAGGAATGAGAGACTTGATCTGAAAGTGAATCTAAGTGTTTAAGGTGAAAGACAACAGTCCTCATCCAGCCTCACTGTGACAATGACCCTTCAGGGATCCTACATGGCCCTCTCTCAGGTGTCTCTGTCTGGTGTCTCCACCTTCACCTGAGCAACTCTCCTTGCCAGCTGCACTGGCACACAATATTACCCACCCAAGACAACTTTTTTACCCTTATCATGATATACACTGAGCTGCCTAGCACAGCACTGCCAAACACTTCAGTGCTCCCCTGATCATGTAATATAGGAATGATGCATTACAGAAAGCTACTGATGGATCCAGGGACTTGCACATACCTGGAGTTCAGCTTCCACTATTCTGTTTTCGCTGCATGGTTTTTACTCTTAATTTGTGTGATAATGCATGAAAGCCCAGAATCTCCTAAATTTTATCTCCTTACTGAAAAAGGTTTCCACTGTATTTGAGTCCTTCTTGCAAATACAGCACAGAAATACTTGTTTACATTTGCTCCACTTGGATGGTAAAAGCATGAACAAGGGATGCTTGTTTGAGTCAGGGACCACGAAGGAGCAGCAGCAGGACCACGGTAGCAATTTGTCAAAAGTCTGCAGGCTGATAAATATGCTCCAGTTATTTGAACCTGACTCTCTGATCTTCCAAGTCCATTGAAGGCTGAGATCATATTATGATGGCTGTGTGGCTGTAGAAATTTTGTATGTATATGGTGATTTTTTCATGGTGATGCATATGGTGATGCCAAGGAGACTCATTTGCAGCCTTTGGACCCACCAGTAAAAGCAAAGATCAGGAAAGAGGCAAAGCAAGTGAGCAGGAGCTACTGTGTGGCCAGAGGGTAGGTAGCAGGTCTACTCTCTCACAGGCAATAGCACTTGAAACAGAGCAGGAGCTATCCACATAGATGCTGTTGTCTTTGGATGTTTTCAAAATCCGTATATTTTGCTTTAAAAGATTTGTAATAGTCTTTAATACCAAATCTTCAGTTTATGGGGCTGCCTTGCTTCTGCTCATGCCTTCCTTTTCCTTCTGCTCCTTTTTTTACTGAGGCTTTGCTCTAAAAAATCTTGACATTCAGTAAGAAAACCTAAGAGGCCTGCTGGGTTAGTAGCAGTAGCACAAAGGGAACTGTCAACCCTCTCACTGAGTTTTGCTATGCAATGGTAGTAAAACAGTAGTAAAAGTCCTGCAAAGACCATGGTTTGCAGGGAAGCTTGCTGCAGAAGGTTACCCCCACTGCTGTGAGGCACCTGAACAAGGTCAGAGTGCCAAAAACTGAGGAAGGGGAAATCATCAAAACGGCCTGCAGGGCAGGAAGGCCGATACGTGGCAACAGGAGTCATCAACTCTCCGAGGAAAGACGTGTTGCAAGAGACATGAAGTTCCTAAGTCACCATACAGCTGGGGTACTAACAGGGGTAGGACCAACAGAAACATTCATAGGCCAGCACGGGAAGGCTGGTGTCCTGCTGTGATGGAGGAAGTTCAGGCTGCATGGAAAGAAGAAGGAAGAACCTTCTAGACCACTTTCTGGGCACTGTCCCAGAAAACCAAAGAGAACTAGATGATCCTCAAAGGTCACTGGCTGGACATTCAACACAGCTGCCAAATAATGAGTTGGAGGCCAGAGCTGGCCTGCAAACTGCCTCTTTTGGTATCTGCCTCACAGAGCAAATGAAGGGTCTGAAACAAGATTTCTCATGGCTGTGCAAGGTTTATATATCTGCCCACTGTCTACTCCAGAGAGCAAACCAGACGTGGCTTCTATACAACAGCAGCAAAGCCAACATAAGAAACTCATTTGATTTTTAGTCTTTGCATGAGGGAGCCTGAGGCTGAAAGGTGCTTGCCAGGGAGACCGAAACAAACCAAAAAAAAAACCCCAAAACTAGCAACTATATTGGAGTTTTCTTCCCCTTTCTTTGCTGTGACAGCAGGGGAAAGGTGGGATCCCTGCTTAGAAAGCTGGAAACATTGCTGGGCGCTTCCTGACTTTTCTTGTACAGGGTGGCTCTTCAGTGAAGCCAGCAGTGACTTGGTGCAGAACTTCTCAATCAGGCACCCTTGAGTTTCACAGCTCTTCAGAAGTCATTCTGTTCCTGTAGTCTAAGGGCAGATAAGTTTGCACAACTTTGTCTCTAGTAGCTATGGTCTTCTAGCACCTCTGTCCCATCCCAAACAGAAGTGTAAAGTTTCTGGGCATGGTCCTCCCCTCAAAAAGCCACAGCCTGGCTGATCAGCTACAGTCTGGCAGCAGGCAAAGTGCTTCTGAAATGAAGGGACTTGTGAAGTGCCTGCTTGGACTTCCAGCCCACTGGATCTTGCCCATTGAAGCTCACAGCTGTGGCCAGAGCAAACACCCTTTCACATCAAGGTATTTGTTGGGGCTTCTGTCACTGGGGAAGGTGGTGGTTCCTAGCCAAAACAGGCCTTGACTGTTAATGGCTCACTGCCACTTTATGTGTAAAGCAAAATTTCTTTTGGAAAGTCTTCCAGTGTAGGTGAGGCTGGAGACGAAGCAGGCAGGGAGGCTTGGGGGAAGGGAGAGAGAAAGGAGAAATGGGAAGAAAAACAAATGCAAGGAATGAAAAAAAAAAAAAAAAGGAAAAGGAAAGAAAGAACAAAAAGAACAAAAACTAGGTAATCTCCCAGGGAACATGGGGTGGGGAGTTGAGAGGCCATTTCAGAAGGAGAGTCACACCGCTGTCTGAGTCATGTCTTGGCTGCCATCTGAATCCCCAGATAGACCCCTACTCTCCTGAGTGCGAGAGCTCAGCTCCACCTCCCTGCCAGCATTTTCCCCTAGGGCAAGGAACAGAGAGAATTAATTATTCAGCTGCAGGGCTCTGCCTGAGTTTGTTAGCTGCTCTGATTGCCATGAGGGACCTAGCAGAGGGAAGTGCACAAGCCCGTTCCTGTTCCAGGGACGCTCCCACTACTGGGATGACCCAAGTCTCCATGACGTGTCAGTTTTGAGGAAGCCCAGTGGATCTCCCTGCTGACTCATTTTGCTCATTTGTTTGTACAGATGCTAGTAAACACCTGAAAACCTCAGTGTGGGATTTTGGGTTGCTGCCCTGGGTGGTTTAAGAGGCTTCCCCTCTTGCATGTAAATTTAGTTGCTTGCTTTTGGTTTTCTTTAATCATCTTTTCAGATAGTTGCATGTCTACAATAAACAAGCAGAACTAGACTCAGTGAGAGCTGAATTCCTATCAGTGTTGTACAGTTTGCTGGGAATGTAGTGTCCCACAGGAACTTGGTGTCCCATTTCAGAGCACAAACAAATGTTAAAATGCAGGAATTTCTCTCTGACTAGTTATTCCAAACCTCACCTGACCCTTATTGGTTGTGTGTGACATCTAAACCCATGAAAAATATACATTAGTTACCCTGCTACACAGCCATGCTGCACAAGAGGTACGTTTGTTACAGTCAGGGTTATTGTGCTACAGCTCCTGCTTTTATCTCTGCAGGTTCGTGGTTTAACCCCTGCTCTGTCACTCGCTGTAGAGGTGCTGTTTCAGGTCCCTGCTATAAAAGTTTACCCAGCTCATTTTTCTGCAGCACCATACTTCAATCTCTGTCTCAACATGCTGCCCACCAGGCTAGCCCTCCTCCAGAACACTGGCCCTGCTGTGAGCCATCCAGGTCCTGTTTTCCCCTAAAGTCTGCCTTTCCTCTCCTTACTGTTAGTTATTCACTTGCCCCCTGTTTGGAGGCAGGAGAGATCAGAGGAAAACAAGTGCAATTGATAGGCTGAACAGTGTTACACACTAGATGCAACTAGATGCAAACCATGCAGAAGATGTGTCCTCACTTTCCACCAATGTCATGGAGTCTTCATGAACATTTTGTAGGAAGCATTCGGTGCTTCCCATTTTAGTATTTTAACACGGGATGAAGACCTATAGCACGAGTTAAACAGAAAAAAAAAATGAACCAATCTCTGTTGGAACTGTCTTCCTCTGCCTTGTTCTTCATACGTCCTTGAATTTCTCCACTATAAAATAGTCGCTATTGCTACACTTCAGATTCTGCACGCCATTTCAGCTCCACCATGCTTCAGGCATAAAATGGGTCTATGAATACTAAATTTCAAACTTACAGTGCTTTCCTGAAGACAGTAGATATTGCTATTGGCGTGTTTTTCGCTATTTGGGATTGTAGGTAAATATGATTCTACATATATAGTTCCTATGTTGCTGATGTTGTGCAAAACTTCAGCAGGAAAAAAAATCTGCTTTTTGTCATTTTTAAAGTCTATTCTAGAATGTAAATTGATGCAAAGCTGGATTTGATTCAAGTAACATTAAACTGAGTTGAGATCCAGATTATTAACAGCATAGACTTCTTCATCTTCTCAAGAGCTGAGGAAAAGTTTTCATTTATCTTAGTATCAGTCCAGTCTTCTGAAGAAAGATTTTAAATTGTATTTTAGCATGATACTTCTCTGTTCTAGGTCCTGTTACTACTCTTGTGGTCCAGGCTGCAGGAATGTACAAAATCGCCTACCCTTTGCAGTGCTGTCAGTCACCCACTATTACTACTTTTCTGCTCAGACTCGCACAGATTCTGGTCTTCACTGTAATGCTGCCTTATTACATGTCATGAATATGAACCCCCAAAAACAATGGTACCTAATTGCTAAGTAAAACTGCTGCAAGCAGTTCCAGAAAGAGAAGGGCGTCTTTTGGCCTTGTATCTGTATGTACTTGCATATACCGTCAGCTCCAGCTGCTGAAGTGAGTAGTGCTGAAAAGATTTATTTTGAGACAGTACATTACCTTGAATAGCATCACAGTCATGGGTACTAGTGGTAAATGAATAATAGAAGTGCTCCTTTTGCCAATAGCCTGTATATTTGTCTATCACAGCTCCTTGCCAATGAGTCTGAACTAGTGTTTGCATATCTAGGGCATTAATTTACATAGAGTATGAATAGATATTATTTACTATGGGTTGTTTTGCACAGGCAGTGCATTTTTATGTTTTTATTTCTTAAACCATGCTCCTCAGAAAACAGCTAGCAAGCCAGTACTCTTTCCTTTGATTTTTTAACTGATAAATGCCAAGTAGCAGAGCTCATCAGTCACATAATGCCACAGTAAATCTTCTTTTCAGTTTATAACTTAATATCCTCACACAAGTGATCTGCCCCTTTTTTTACACAAACAGGCTAAACTGCAGGAAAAAAAAAAAATGGTTGTGAACTCATGCACTTAGAAACAGGGAGATCCAGAGCTCTGTACAGATAAATGTTAATATTGATTCTTTATCACTCAGCTGATGCACTGAATGAAGATAAAAAGGCAAGTGACTATTTAATTGAAGACCAGACACAGATATTGGAATACTGTCAAACTTCAGTCCCTCTTCCCCACTTCAGCCCAGTGCATGTACAGCATTTGCATCTTGGGTCATATAACCTGGCTGTAGTTGGAGGAGTGGGATGGGGACACATCCTTCCTGAGGGATCATAATGCAGAGGCTGAAGAGCAAAAGCTGCCTGAACTGTGGCCTCTTTCCCATCTCTTTCTGAAGAGATTTATGCCTTGGAAGAATAAGGGGCAAGCAGTACTTATTTATAGGTACGGACCTTGGCAAGAACTGGTATGGAAAGCAGTGTGTGCCTGTGCCCCATCCTGAGCCGCCTGCACAAGAACCGCCTGCACTTCAGTCCCAGATAATTGAGACAGACAGAGACAGGATTTTTAGAAATGAGTCTGACATAGCACATTCCCTCGGCGATGTCCAGTGCCAATTCACATCGACTTCTGCTGTTTTCTTCCCAGCCTGGACCTTACCCCAAGGTTATCTCAAGGTTGGAAGGGGCCACACTCCCCATTTTCCCTAGCTGAAAGACCTTCTCTCTGCTCATGTTTCTTTGTGAAATGACTTTCCCCATGGTTGGAGCTGTCCCCTAGGCAAGATGCTACATTTATTTTCACTGAAAATTGTTGGCTAAAAATCACATACTTTGGGCTCCTGCATTTATTGTCAACTATCATTTTGCATTATATATCCCAAAATGACTCCACCTCCAACTTCCAAACCTGCAGCACTGTCTTTCAGCTTCTTTCCCTTGTACCATCATCTTGTAGTTTCTGACCTATTTCAGTCCCTTTGACACACTTCGAGACTGCTTAATTTTTAACCAAATCCCCTGAACTGACCAGAAGAACTTCCCAGGAGAGGGGCAGAGGGGCGCCCCACAGGGATGGAGCAGGCAAGTGGCTACCACTGACCAGAAATCTTGCCCTGCATGCTCAAGCAGTGCTGGGATCTGGTGAGGAGAAGCAACACAAAAATTCATGTGTATCAGTTTAAATCTAATCCCAAGGTTACCTATAGCACACGAGTCTTGATGCCTTTCAAAAGCTTTTATTATGCCTAGACCTGCAGAGCTTTCCAGGCTGCTGTGCAGCTATTTTGTTTCATGCACATCCTCTGAATATTTCTTTTTTCTGCATTAGTTTCGATTACACACAAAGCACCACACTGTTTAAAAGAAAAATATCGATGAAAAAAAATCAGAGTGTCAGCAGAGCTGACTGTACTGCTCATTGATTTCAAAATCAAATTTTGCAGGATAGCAGATTTGTGCAATTCTCTTGCTCCAGTTAGACTTCCAGTTATGGCCAGAACTGTCATCTGAAAAGAAATGTGTTAACAGTTCAGCAAATGCTGAATCACAGTGGACACTTTATAACTAGCCTATCTGATTCCAGCATACACAAATTGGCTGTTGTCATTTGCCTGTAGTGATGGGTCACATAATATGCTAATATCAAGAGAGGGCAGTAAGAAATTTCAGCTCAAAGGAACATAACCTTTGTATGTGCTAGGTTTGAGGAGGGATTTATAAAACTGCCATAGCAAATTCAGTCACTTTATTTGCTCAGTTATTGTGCACGTACAAAATAATGTCATAGAGTATGGGAATGTTTCAGCTTCTCCCCAGTCATGTCTGATCACAGCGAATGACACGTTCTCCAAGACAGTACAACATATTAGTCACTTAGAGGCTTGTATATTTGAGTGATTTATTTGTGCTCAGTTTTCAGAAGTAAAGAGGAGGGATAGTAACTGAGAAGGAACAATGATTCATTACATTTTCATTCATGCATTTTAATCTGTCTGGTGCCAAAGACCTCAACCTCACTGTAGACTGCCAAACTAAGTATATTTGCTGCATATGTGACCTCAATCAGCAGTGACTCCCAGAGCAAAGGAGAGATGCTTCATATCTATCTCAGGCCTTCAACATAGGTATCATCACGGAATTTCCATTTACAGATAGAGAACTGAAGCGCAGAGCAATTAAGTATAAAGAACTTCTCTGAGCTGAGGAAACTTTCTGCCCTAAAACTTGCATTGGTAAGATAAATCGCAGAGTTCATGCTCAAGCCGTTTTCCCCAGATCACTGATTTAAACTCTGACCCCACTTGCCAGCAGTGAAGGAAACCGCTTGTGCAGTTTGATGGCTGTGCAAGCACAGTTTGATAGCTGTGCTTGCCCTGCGTAAAAGACAAGGCAAAGAGCATTTCCTCCTGTGAAGAAACTGCTAATGTTGGAAAAGCTCTGTCATGCTGTGGCAAAATGAACCGGCCTATTCGCGCTCCTGACAAGGATTGGGTAGCTGTGCTGTCTGCTCTGAAAGGACAGGATCGGCAGCTACCTGGGTTACCATCCTCACAGGCTGCCACACTGCATAAGCCCAGTTGTCTCCTAAACTCCTTTCGAAACCAGTTCAGTCTTTGTCCTTCCTACTTCTGAAAGCCCACCTCAGAATTTCATTGGCCTGACTTCACAGAAACTTTCTCCTTTCCCACCCAAATGGCTTCCTGACTGGGAAACATCCATGTCACTCAACGGGCAATGTCCAGGCTCATGAGCTTTCCCTACATGTGCCTCCTACTACCCTGCCAGATGTGGAGCACTGAACTAGATGGATTGATTACGGCATTTCTTAAAATCTGTTATTTCTCATGTGGGATTGTCACACCAGTATCTGAACAGCTCCTGAGCACCCAGTGGCAGTGTACACTATTCCTTCAAAAGCAGAGAAGCTGAGGTATAGGGAGATTTGCCCAAGCTCACATTAGATGCCTACAGCAGTGCTACGGGAGCACAGAGCCCAGAGGCTGGGTGTTGTCACTGAGGCCCTTAGAGCTCCAGGAAAGCACTGTTCCCCCACCCAGAAGACCAGGTTGCTGGAAGAGGATAGGGATGTGGCCATGATGCCCCACCACAGGACTACTCATAGAACCATGGCAAAGGGGGTTGGCCCCTTTGCCAGGACCCATGTGGAGCCATGGGGCCAACAGGGCCAGGGAGTCCCCCTGCCCACCGCAGCCATTAGCTCCTGCAAGGTGGCACGGTAGGTAACAGGACCCCTGAGATGCTGGGACAGCCTTTGGCAGGGACTGGAAAGGACAAGGAAAAGCTCTTTGCGCCCTTATTTTCTCTGCACATTCATTCAGGGGTCTGGCTATACAGCTGCCAATCTGTGTATCTGTTAGTACATCTGGAGAGAAGAAAAAGATACATTAAATTCCCATTAAACAGACAAAACAGCAGAAGGTTCTGCCTGTACTGAGAGTGTCTGGAACAAAACTTCAAGCTATCCTTCACCCTGTGCAGATCATGGAGCAACGGGCAGGATCCTCATCCCCTCCCCCTGGTCTTATCCAGCACTGCTGCTGGGAAGCTCATTTGTGCTGCTGCTGCTCCCGGTTTACTTCAAGGGAACTGAGATCTACCGTGTTTTTAAAGGCTTTGAATAGGCCACAGGCTTGGCCAAAAATCTAAATTGAAAAATCTGTTTTCAAGGTTTTGGCCAGCAGCTCTAGCCGTGACGGCGGCGGGCTGGGAAACCGGGCGCACAGCTGTGTGCGGCTTTCCACGTCCTGGGCCGGAACATTTTAATTGGGGAAGTGTGGGGAAAGCAGAAGGGCCAGAAACCTGTCAAGGAAGGAGGACCGTCTGAGGTCGTTGGGAGGGTTTGAGGGGTTACTTTCATGGGAGCAAAGTGGCGGGTTGCTGAGCCATTCTACGGCTAATCAAGGGAAACACCCCAGGAAAGCGGGACAGATATTGCAGGATCATTCCACTTGCCCCAAGAGTATCCCCTCTAAAATGTATACATAAACAGAATAAATGACATTTAATCTCTGCTGAGATACTTCGGCCCCTCGTTGCTTTCAGTCTCCATCCCGGTGGCAAAAGCCCTACCTTGCACTGTGCCCATAGCCGAGCTCCCTGCTGACACAGAAGTGTTCACGTGTGCTTCCCAGAGCACCAAATTCAGCTTCTTTGTTGCTCCTGGGTACCACCTTGAATAGGCACTTTCAGGCAAATATTTCAGGCTTTCCTATCATACTGGCTGGCTTCAGCTAGAAAAGGTGTCTGAAAACAATGTAGATAAAAGCTCAATAAAAGAATAATCTGCATGGAGGGGCCAAATACCGAGCAACTGTTTTTAGTTTGTTTTTAGCTCCTAAAGCCAGCTGCCCTGCTGCAGACCCAGTAAAGGTGTTATGAGCTAAAAACCTTGTCTAATTTTTTCCAGACGTGCCATTTGGTCTAATAAAAGGCAGCCTGGGGGGCAGACTCAGCTTTGCAGATAGCAGTGGGTTACACAGCTCCCCGTGCTTCTACATGGCCCTTAGGTGCAGCAGGGTAGCTTTGAAAAAGAAGCTTGAGGAAGACTTGAACACAAAGCAGGGAGGCTTATTTACAAGCACAGGTCTAACCAACACCTTCTCTCAGTCAAGCATTTGTACCATCACAGTTACAGCAACACTCTCACTGATATATATTCAGTCATTATCCATTTGCCATTAACCTGCTGAAGAAGAGAGGGCTCATATTTCCACAGTGTTATTACAGTATATGCAGTTAGAAGTAGCTGCTTATGCGTCAGTGGAAATTTCCAAGGACAGCAGGCAAGGTGCTTCCTCTTTCCTGTCATAACAAACAGTTCTGGCAGCTTCCAGGTACAAAGCTCTATGTGAAAAATGAAACAGTTAACTCTTGTACCTTTTACTTTAATATTCTCAAAAATAAGCAAGAAAGAAACTCAAAAATCTCTAATGAGACATAATCAATCCTCATGGCATAAGAGCAGCTTTTTAAAAGTGCACAACTACTAGAAATAATCTCTTGTGCAAGAAGAATCCTTGGAAAGCAACAGAAACTCTAAAAAGAGTCTTCATGTTGAAAAGTACATCAGTTCAAAATCTGTGATTTGTTCCCTGAGGAAGTTCATCCATGACAGTTCAAGTACAAACACATGTGCGCATACACACACAAATCTAAATGTTTTTGTTGAAACAATATTTTTGTAACTATTTTTCAACAGGAATACTCTGGGCTCCTTCACGAAAGAGTTCTTTTTTAATCAAAGGAAATTGCAGAGATCCTCAACAGAATGAAATGTGTTTGCAACAATCCTTTGTTATTAATTCCTGATGCTGCATCTGTTTCATCCCATTCAATAAACCTTTTTGCAGTTCTTAATTCTTTCCTTTCTTGAAGCAAGCTAAGACTTCTTGCTGCATACCCTGGACTTGCACCCTTTTGTTTCTGTTTCCTCCCACATGCTTTCACTTTACAAAATGACCCACATTTGTAAGACCTAAGAATAGTGGGGGTTTTAACGGTCGCTATTCATAACATATCTCTCACTGCCTTCTGTCTTTTCTTTAATAAATCACTTTTCAGTTGTTCACCATTTGACATCATCTATTTATTCTGCCATTTTCCTATTATTACCTTCTCATTAATTGTGAGGAACTCCTTGGGGAAGTTGCCATTAAAATAATCATTTTTAGTTGTCTAGGTGCTCCTCTGAGGGCTTATGTATTAATATTTTATCTCATAAATAATGACCCTGAGACAAACTGCAGCTATCTCCCTATTTTATACATTATCCATACTGTACTATGGCATGGGGAAAAGCAAGCTACAACCACCAAAAGTCCAGAAAATATGTGGGGTAGATTCTCAAGTGATTTTGGTGATAAAATGTGTCTTTAAAGGGACAGACACTCATCTTTAAGTTCATTCTTGGAAAATCTTGAGCATTTAAGAACTCCTACTCATAAGCATCTCATCCTTCAGAGACAGCAGGAATGCAAACTCCTGGCAGAAAAATAAAAAAAATGCACATGAACTCTCTTTCTGCTTGCTGCTTTAGTATTAAGGGTTATGACCTTGCTAATTGCTCTGAGAAGAAAACATAGCTGTATTGTTTGTATAAGGGCAGATCTTGCTGACACAGAACGACTCTTACCTGACGCAGTCTGCTCTGATACTGTGAGGGAGACTTTTCAGTATGGGTACATGTGTCTAAGCCTCATACCCCAATCTGGCTAAACACAAGTACTTGTCTTGAACTTCCTTTCTTTGACATATGGGTTTCAACTATTCTTTTTTTTTTAGGACTCAGCTTGGACCTTCATCTCTTAGCCAGATCATCAGTAGTTTTCCTCCCCCTACCTGGGCTACTGTCCAGACATCCCACCAGACTGGCATAGATACTCATGCATGCTGAGCTATAAACTTTCAACATAATAATGAATCCTTACTGTAAATGTAGGGACCATTCCTACTGTGAGCTCCAATAAAAGCCTGTGCCACCAGAAAGCAGATTAACTTGCATTTATCCAGTTTGCTGACAGCTACATCACTTGAATGGTGCTCAGTATCTCTACTGAAAAAGACTATGTGTAAATCAAAGGAGTCATTTACAAAGCACTTACAAAACAGCTCCAATAGATTGTTATAAATCTTGCATCTCTTGTCTAGACAGAGTTATGCTGGAGATGATTCAGCCCTGTTTGATAGAAATGGCTGTCAAGATCACAGCCAAACCAGTTGTTAAAAACTGCTTTTGGCAAACTCCATTCTCTGCCACTGAAACCCACTTTCCCAAGGCAATGCTGCTACCCATGCTTTTTTAGGGAACTGCATCTTCCTATCCACCCGCTAAACCTTGATGTCTCCAGTTGACTGGACTGTGCGAGTGGGAGATAATCTTGTCACATCACTGCTTCTTGCCCCCTGTCCTGATCTGTCTCCCAGCCTCTGTGGGTACTTCTGGCCTTGGAAAAAGCTATTGCTCTTTCAGTAGCTCACTTTGCATTGAGATGAGCATGAGGGAACATTGCTTTATGCAATAACAAAAAATTAGCCATCCCTACACATTGCTAAAAAGTTATTTTTCAGTATTACCCACACTGACATCAAGTACTGTGCCATCTTACAAACCCAGTTCCATGGTCCAGTTTTTTGCCTTTCTTTGATGTTGTGTTTCATCTGCCAAACTCCTATCTCTCCTCAAGAAACTGTACCTCAACAGTCCCTCCATGTACAGATGGTCTTTTGAAGGTCAGGAATAAGCTTTAAATTGACTCAATGACTTCTTCATCATGAATGCATTAACTCATGTTCATAGCTCCTCCTCGGTTTCCTTTGTTCCTTTCTTACCACACCAACATATTATCAAAATCCATTGCTTTTCCTATGCGCTGAGTAGATGTGCTGTCAGTCACTGTAAATTGGAGCTGGTGAAAGATCTTGTTCCCAGACCTGCAGGATGCACCGTCACTGAGGACACTCATATGTGGGTCACCCCACTTGAGCAGGAGGTTTGGAATAAGTGATCTTTAAAGATTTCTTCCAACCTCAGCCATCCTGCGATTCAAGCAACTCTGAGAGAGCAGTAAGCTGCTGACACAGGCAGACTAATGTAACTGTGTGTCTGTGTAAGTGCTCGGAAATTGCATACACATTGCTGAAAAATGATCTGCATAAATTTAGGTTCTGTCTGTCTCTAGGAGCACTCCTGTCTTTCTGTAGCAGTATGAGCAAGCCTTCTATCTTCAGATGGAAGGAGACCAAGGCCAAGATGTTTCTCATGGTGCAGTCCCAGACCCATATGTCACCCACATTTGATAATTGTTGTGGCAGCTCTCAAAATACATCTGTTTTTCAAGTACATTCCATTCAAGCAGCTTTCAGAAACCTAAAATGTCTACACAGAGGTTTCAGCTTACCCTCACAAACTCCCTTTGCTGCTGTTATGTGTCTGTGCATGTCAGTCTTTGCCTCTCCTGTGTAAACGTGTCCCTCTGGTTGTGACCCCAGGGTTTAGTTGCAATATTACCAGGCAATCTCTCCTGTGCAGTTGCATAAAATAAGCATGCCGAAGCATTTCTGGCAGCAGCTGATGAATCTGGGGGTGCTGTCTGGTTAAAAAAAAAGGCTTGTATTTTATAAAGAGCACAAAGAAGCCTTAAGGAATAGCCTCACTGGAATCTTGCTGATATGGTTTCTTTTGTTGCTTCCTAATTGGAAGGAGCCTCATTATCAGCACTTGTGCCCACCTGCACAGATTGTTTACCTGCTGCGAGGGAGCCACAGCTCTCTGCACTTTAGTCAGAGCTGCTAATACCATTATTTTCTAAGGAAATGGCCAATAAAAATATCAAAGCTGTCTGAGAATAACATGGTGGTACCTGTCCTCAGCTTTGGCCTCCAGCTATAAATAGCTCTGTGGTTATTTAAAGAAAATCTCCCAGTTACTGAGATTTAAACTTCACTTTATGTGGATGTAGAGGAGAGGAGATTTACGCTAATAAGGTGTATTTCAAGAACGATGAATGTTTGAAGAGCAAGTGCCATTGCTCTGGATTCCCCACCCCTTCTGAGAACCTCTGCTTAATTCCTAGGTAACTTTATCTGAGAAGCAGCTGTTGGGGGCTCAAGAGACGCTCGCCCACTGTATCGATAATTAGGACTGACCAGAATAGGATTCCATTTCAGGATGATCCCCAAAGCAGCTTCACAGGCATCTCTCTCAAGGTTGGTGAGGGCAGGTGCCCTCCAGCCTGAGGCCATGTGGAACATGATCAAACAAGGAAAGCCCCTGCCTCAGAGCACCTGGCACATCCCGGGCGGCTGAGCTCCGAGAAATGAGTATCGGTGATGCCCTGCGTTTCCCTGCAACCACTTCGCTTTATTAGCAATGGCCCGTTATTAGGAACGAAAGGGGAAGCTTCCTGGCATAGAAAGATAGCAAAGAAGGAAGTCAGTGCTCTCAGTATTTGAAAGGGTAGGAGAGAGTGGAAACTTCCTTTTCTTAAGCGTATCTTCTCAGAAAGCTTCATTTAATATAGCATCAGTTAAGTGATCACTCTCTGTTTTTTAGACCATTTTCAGTAAATTAATAATATTTATCCTCGATTATCCAGGGACACACCTGTATTTGTATATTCAATGCTGATATATAAAATGGGGAATATGTGTTTACTATCCCATTATATTACAATTGCAGACTGGGTTGTTATTTATTTATTTATTCATCAGACTGATTGCAGCTTTTTTTGTTTAATTGAAGATACGTGTGTTGTCTACAAGGCACTGTTGATGGCAGAGGCCCAAAATGGGATGTGAAATAGGGAAGCGGGTAGAATTCACCAAAAAACGTCACTTATTCACATGCTTCTGTCTGAAACAGGTGGATCTGGAGGGAGTATTTTGAGTTTAAGTTAATGCTGACCTCAGCTGAAATAATTTGCCCTCTTGCTCTTCCTCAGATGTACAGTCAAGAGGGAGTTGTCTGGCTGCTGCATGTTGATTGTACACATCTTTCAACAGAATCGGGGACCCAAATGCAAAATGCAGCACTCGGGAACATTGTGTGGATTTCTGACACTCCCTGAAGGAGGTTAGGACCATAAACCAGTGAATGGATTACAATGAGGCATAAATAGAGCATTTTTATCCATGACAGATGCAATCCAGCTCCAACGCTACTTATGTTATTTAAAGGGAGACTATATCTATTTCCCTCAGAGCAGCTTTCTGAATTTCAAGTGATAAAATAAGTCATAAATGTTTTTCCACATGAATAAACTGGGAACTTCATTTGGAAATGATTTGGCAGCACTGTTTTACAGGAAGCCTGGCTGTTACCTCTCACAGAATGCCACTTCCACACAAATACAAGACCACAGAAATAATTCCAACCATATTATGAGAAGAACTGCAAGATTTTGCATAGCTTGACCTACTAAGGAGGGAAAGTGCTACTTTGCTGCTCTGGCTTGCCATTTGAAGCGTGCAGTGCCACAAGCCAGCTCGGCTGTAATGGAGTTATAAGAAATAATGTCCTAAAGCCAAGAAGCAGGTGTGAGACATGTTTCTCACTTGCGCAGACATATGCTACAAAATACTGCAACCTTCCCTGAATAATATCTTAATGTATAGTCATTAGGCAGGACAGAGTGGAGGGCACACATATGAAAAATGCCTCTGACTTGGAGACTGGTGAGTGTATTTGCTGTTTGATGCTGGCACGTGCAAGGAGAAACTAATATGCAGACTCCAAAGTGCTGATTGCAATCAGAGAAAGAAACAATTTGAAGATGGCAAGAATTTTACCACATTTTAGACAAGTTACATTTCTGTGGGAATTATTTGCAGAAGTGGCAAAGCTGGAGACTGGATTCCTGTATCTGGATCGCAGTAAACTGGTAAGTCTTACCAGGGGAAAAAAGATGGAGGGACTAAAACGAGGAGGTGAGTGCCAACTTCACACAACACCAATGTAGAGCTTCGAGTTAGCCCACTTCACCGGATGAAATCTGATGCACTGGTAGCTTCTGAGTCACAAAGAAAATGTACATTTCAAACAGCTGGGCATAGGGCTGCAGAATATTCCTGTCAAAAACTGTCTTTTCCTAAGGCTGGATTCTGACATCCTTGAAAAAGTGCTATATTATTGTAGTTTTCTCTAAAAGTAGGTCTTGATGAACTCTGGTGATGTCCTAGCTACTATCAACTCTTCAGCCAGCCAATGGTAATATGGATGGAAATTAGGGAAGCTGGCATGCTGTGGGGAACAAATCTTTGGGTTAACTGATGGTGAAGGTTCATGGAATTGTTGCATTTTCTTACTAGTTAGAAAGCAATAAAAGTCAGGCAGACAGAGTAAAACAATTCTGAAAAGGCTAATTAAAGAGTTGTGTTACTGAAGAGATGATTATCTCCAGAATTTTGAAAGACTCAGGCTATCAGTCTAATAATGATATACATTGACATAAGTGCATGTGCCTATTGATATTAGGGTGAAATTACGGAGTTTAAAATTTTGCCTGAACTTCAAAAACAAATAAATAAGAAGTTTCCAGGCAGTGAGCTTTGTGGAGTAGCTTTGAAGAGGAGAAAGTTTCAATGATTGGGACATTAAAAGTTAAACTAGTCAAAAAGCAGGAAATGAGCTGCAGAAAAGGAACATACATTGTCATGGAGATGAAGTAGATGAACTGGATGGCACAACAGACATTTTTTCATCTCTGTCTCTATTCATCTTTAGCTACAGAGACATCATATTGCTGTAACAATTCTGTGATTTTGTAGACTTGATCTTTTGACACAGACACATAAATATAACTCACAAAATTCTGTTCTTTCTCTTGCGCATTTTAGCTTAGAGTTTTATACAGATCACATCTTACGCTACTGCTCTGTTCCCAGCTGGAGAGATGATCAATGACTTCCAGGTTAAATAAATTCATTGGGGGCCAGCAGCAAAAATAGCACTTTGACGCAAATCTGTGAGCATTTATTCAGCTGCCATTAAGCCCATGCTCAGGCTCAGTCTGGCGGGTTGTACGCCCTGTCCGGATGTCCTCTGTGCATGTAGCTGCAGACACACGTGCACACGTAGCTAGGTCACATGTTTTCCCTCTGTCTTCCCAAGGTCCAGAGTAAGGACAACTTACAGAACACGGACATTCCTTATGTCTATTTCTTAAAAAATAGTTTTGAGCTGCAGGGACTATAATTTGTTCTGATTTGTTAGGGGTTACTGACCAAGAATCTTTGATACTTTGTACAATTTTGAAATTTCCATAACAAAATAGTTAAGCTTTCCCATATTTGTCAATTATTTGAGTTACTTCTCAAATTGAACATACAGCATGTCACTGGCAGCCTAGTGACTTGGGGGGCAAAAAAAAATGCTGAGGAGTTTGTAAATGATTTTAAAAACTGGAGAAACATCAGCATGGATCTTCCTTCAAAGACAATTGCCAAGAAGTCAATAAAAGAATATTTGTGACACAACCTCTTCTGTACCCTGCCACCCATCCCGTAGAAAGTATGCAGGCGTACATGATAAGCATGTTCCTTCTTTTTTTCCACTATGGGAATCAATGCACTGAACTCAACATGAGTCTCTATTGCTCTCTGTTGCTGCATCTTTTCAATCCTTGTTAGGGAGGCAAGACTTGCTGGCCTTGCGAGGGTTTGCTAGTGGTACGAGGCATGGTCTTTGTTGCAGGCATGAAGACACATTCTGTACAGCCAAGACAAGCTGCAAAATTCTTCTGCTTCTCCCATGACCTGTCATCACCTGCCTTCTAGCCAAGACATGGTTTGGAAGAGTCAGTGGGTAAAGAGAATGTGGAGCAAATTATATCTGGAAAGGAAAGAGATCTGAAAAATGTTGCATGCTTTGCTGCCTCTTGAGCAGGGACTTTCTTGCTGTTCTCAGCTGGCAGTTGCTGGATTGGTGACAATGATCTGGGATTTTTATTAATATTACCCCATGTAATATCATGTGATAATTTTACTATGCATGGCATGAAATCAGGTTTTTCAGATGGAATAAAAGTCTATCCTTCATAAAGGGAACTCCCAGCCTGTTTCAGGTTTCTTTTAGTTTGTTTTCTCTTTGTTGCAATATGATTATATGTAACCTAGAGGAACAAAGTAGGGACCAAACTGTATTCAATTGTATGGGTGGAAATAACATGATTTAAAGCCGTATATTTAAGTAAAGTATTTACACATGTTAAAAATGAATACTGAAAAGCATTTAAAAAACAATCTCTTTCCCTCTGATTGAGGATGTTTCTTTCTTTTTTTATGGGTGTTGAGTGGTTTTTTTTTTAGCTTGGACAGCAAAGGCAAAGTTGTTTTGTTTCCTGTTTACTGAATATTTCTTTTTTTTTCTATTTCCTGTACGCCAGAGCTGGCTTTGATTTCAGACAGTGCAGAAGGACATTTCAGTTCAGAATTACACTAACAGAACTTTCTACTGGAAGAGTTTTATTAAATGTTATATATTAAGATCATAGCCCACTCTATAAAAAAAAAAAAACATTTAGACTACTTATGCTACTCAATGGTGGCAGTGAGACTGAATAGAGGAAAAGAATAAAGCCACCTGTGAGTTTGATCTGCAAGGAAGCATGGCCATGACGTTTCCCATCACCATCCCCACGCTAGGCAATGCTCCCTTCCCCTTGGGCAACCTGTGCAGCTGGGGAAAACCCTCCTGGGTGTGCCAGGCAGGAGTGGTCTGTGCAAAAGTGCTCCTGGCTACCCCGTGTCATCGCTGCTGCCCCTCCTGCTTCTTCTGCTCTGTATGGTCATTGGGGTCCAGTCCTGAAATATGCTCTTGAGACTCAGTGATGTGAACAGGAGCTCAGTGCGCAGCTGAGATGCAAGCTTGGCCGTCTGCACTTAGTTACTGGTTCTCAACTCTTGCACAGTTCTTACCATGTGCTCGCTTGCAAGGGAAGGCAACTAGTTTGCTTGGGAAAGATGAAACTGCCCAGTGGGGATGAAGTGCTGGCCTTCCCAAGGTTTGGCTTTTTCTTCCCTGGCCAGCTAGGGTTGCAGCAGGACAGCGCTGGCTCAGCCACGCGACAGCACAGTGATATGTGTGTTCTTTAACCTCCCTCCAGCTCCTGGGCCACACGGCCAACTAATATTTTATCCCTGGGGAGAATTTGCTCTGTGCAGCTTTGTCCTTTTAACCTTTTAATACTCTTCCATTTTAAGCTGTTCATGGCAAGAGCCAGGCTTAAATTGCTGAACGCAGATGTCACAAATTGCTTTTCAGTATGCTCTGGTGATGTCTGGAGTTGCTGACAAGACCTGAAAGAGGTGATTTTAAAAGAAGGCTTTAGTTTGGACATTCTTTAAACTGCTTTTTCCCTGGTTCAGCATCTGGTCCCGCATGAGTGATGAGCTGACTAGTTCAAAGGGAAAGTGAAATAAGTGATTTCTCACAGAACAGGCATCTGCCCACTGGAACTCATTGCTGTGAGATGTCATTGAGGTAACAGGAGTAAATTTTTATAAGGAAATATGGAATTCTGAAAAGGTTGGAAAGTTCCCTCCCATGGCAAATTTCTAAGAGTTTAGGAGGAACACTGAACAGGCCAGTTTATAGACCCCGTGAGTGAGTTTTCTTCTGTCTGTCCTTGGGCAGTCAGTGTAGGGGCTGTTGGAGACTGGAGCCTGATCGAAAGGGATCATCCCACCAACTCATGGTGACAACTCTGTTCTCTGAGGGACCTTTGAAGGCTCAGATGGGAAAGAGTCAGCTGCCAACATGTCACCTGGAAAAGACTCCATTCCTGCAGTGCCACCTTCGCAAACCCCAGCAAATCAAAAATGCACTTAGGAAAAATGTGACTGGTGTTCACTGCAAGAGTGGAAGACAACTGAATGGAAAAATCCCCTTTCCAGCTTTGCAACATATCCCTTACAAACTTTGCCACAAAAATCCCCCATCAAATCCTCTGAGCTTTCGTGCAATGAAGACATCTGCCAAAAATGCTTGGGGGCAATAACATATTTATTTGATTATTATCTTATTTATGAGCTTGATCATCTGAGTGTTAATGTCAATGATTGGATATTAAGGTTACATTCTTCTATAAATTATTAAAACAATGTTTTCCTTTCTCCATCTCACCCCATCTCCCTCCTTTCATTCTAATTTACGTAGATGCCTAGTGTCACTGGTCTGCAGCTAGTGACTGCAGAAGCCTACCATGCTCATTAACATTTCGTATTTACAGACAGTCATGCTGGGCCTGACACAAACCAAACCCACCTGCCACCCACCACCCCGGCCCTGGCTTCAGAGAAACCTGATCACGTCATGAGTGGGACTCCAGGGCATTTTGGGGCTACTAGAAGGGGTAATACTTGATCATTGTGCAGATGTATGGATGGGATAGGGGCACAAAATGGACGTCTGCCTGAGCAGAGCACAGAGAGGTAACCCCCACCACAGCCATGTACCCACCAGGACACAGGAGGGAAGAAGTGATCTTCTACCTACTCTGCCACTCGTTCTACCAGCCACTTGCTGGCTGGAGAGAAGCTCCAGGCCTCCCTGCACTTTCTACCCAGAGCTGTGAGCCACAAGCCATGTGGCCAGTGAGAGGGACCCATGACGCAGACAGCAACCCACAGCTGTACCCCGGGGGCACAGAAATCAGGATCCAGGAAATGCTACAAATATGAAAGCAAATCACTCAGCCATGGGGTTTGGAGCTGAGGAAAAACTGAGTATAAGCAGCACTAAGAACACTTCTGCTTTTAGACAGGCTACAGAGAAGAAGAAGGAGGGCAGGGAGCTGCAGGCTAGTGAAGTCACTGAAGCAAAGGGATCTCAGCAACATTGTTCATAGATGTATTGGCACCAGCAAGGCAGGTCACCTTGTACCTGTCAAAACTAGAGCTCTAGCCTGACTGAAGACAATTTTGAATCAGCCTCCCGATTGCTGTTCACAGTTTGCCTATTTATTTATCTAATAAATTCAGAAGCACTGTGGTAAACATTGGGTGGAACACAATGCCATGTTTGCCATCACTTCTCTCATGGGCAGATTTCTTAATTGCCTCTAGTGATGACTGTATATTGCACTAACGCTCCCAGTCCCCATGAGACCTCACGCTTGCCTGGCTTTCCTGCTGGGGTTTTCTCAGAGCAGATGGTTTTGTTCTCAGAGATTGCATTTTTTCTAGCAGGAGGAACGGTTACAGCCCAAAGGCTGAGCGGTCCCCAAGGCAGGTGCGGGATCATCTCTGAAAACAGGCCTTCTGGCGGGAGGGAGGACGGTGTCTAACAGTGGCTGTTGGCAGTGGATAGAGTAAATGTCCACATGAGAGCAACAAAGCAGGGCAGGGTAGAAGCAAACAATTCCTGAAATAACATATCTGAAACTTCAACAGATTGTTTTTTTGCAATAACAAAATACCTTGGTGGATTTTCCCTCCCTCAGTGCACCCGCTTTCTTATCCTTCTCAACAGTAATAGATAATCAGGCAGTTTTATGTAAGGCAGTGAACAACCCTTTCCTGTAATGATTTTTTTAGCTTCTACTGCACTCTGCTTTGCTATAGAAAGATGATCATCCTCTACTCTGCACATGAGGAAGGTGAGATACAGAAAAGTGACATGACCACGTCAAAACCCAATGGCATTCACAGAAAGAGATGAGAAAGGCCAGGAGAGCCAGACAGTTGTATAATGTTGCTTGTTTTTTTTTTTTTCATGACACCAGCGCAAGCTCATTCCTTAGTGTGCTGCACTGAACATGCATGGGCATGTGTTACTGATAAGATTCCTCTTCTGTCCTTAACCGTTCCTTATAAACTAACAGACATCTAACAGTCATGACAAGGTACCGTGCAAACAATTATTTAACCTATTACCAGCTGTTATGGTCATTTGTGCAAATACACATTTGTACATCTGACATTAACTTCCCATATGGAAAGCGCTTTGTGAACACACAAGGCAGCTTCTTTTGAAGTGTCATGTTTTTAAGGCACTTTTTAAAAAGCAAATGTCAAAGGAATACCCCCTCCACCCCCTAAAAAAGTAACGTGCACATATTTTGACTGATCGCTTGCCAGCATTTGTTTTTAATTGACATTTTTTACATTTAATTGCTATATATAAGTGCAGATACACAAGTCAAACCACAAAAATTTCGCTATTTTATTTCACACTCAGAGTAAGCTGCAGTAAAATTGTCAAATGCGTTTATTTTTTAACAAACTTGGAAATACTCCATCTTAAGCAGTGACAATTACATTTTTGCATCAAGGCCACTGTGCAATAAAGCCATTCCTCTGAAAATCTATTCTTAGACTAAGGGAAGAACTTAGTGGGACACTTTGTCTCAAAAATAGTAACAATACATGCTCAGTAAAACAGCACAACTAACCACGAGGACTTCCAACATAAGGATCTGACTTGTAGAGAAGCATTTCCACCAACACTTTGGAGGTTGGAAATGAGTCCAAACTCTAAGTACTCTAGACTCCAAGCTTGAAATGTCTTTGGGTGCTGATCCTTAAAATACTTTGGGGAGTCATCTTTGGAGTGCCAGCCATGCTTTGCTCTTGCTGACATACCAGGAATTGGAGATGTTTTCTGATGCCTGGGCTGGCAGCCCCTCAGAAATTGGTTGGCTGCTAAGAAGTTGCCACCTGTGAAGAACTGATTGTGAATTTTTTAAGCCCTTTCAATGATGAAACAGTTTTCCACCTCAGGCGGTCACTGCCCACAACATGCCTTTCCACTAACTTTAATGGCCTTTGGAGCAACCCAAGGGAGATGCTTTTGGACCCTTAATAGAAACCTGCCCTCAAGGGTGCAGATGTACAGGCTTGGAGCACTTTAACACTTTGATGGCCTGAAGGCAAAGCTTGCCATTAAAGATTCCATCCTGTGGTGAAGCTGTGTATGGAGAGGAGCCTGGTGTCATACCAACCAGGGTGGAAATGGCGCCCTGTAAAACAACAGAGTGAGAAATTCTGAGCCATAGGCTTTAAAGAGGGAATCATAAATCACAGCCTAAATCGACCCGAGGCAGTGGCCTTCCAAAGCACTGCAAAGTGGCTCGACTCTCTCCCTCTTTCACCCTCACTTTCTTTCAGGCAGTTCCCAGAGGAATAGCCTCATGAAAATGTGTCTTTTAAACTGGCTGAAATCATAGAACCATAGAATGCTCAAGGTTGGAAGGGACCTCTACAGATCATCTAGTCCAACCGCCCTGCACATGCAGGGTCACCTAGAGCATGTGGCACAGGACTGCGTCCAAGCGGGTTTTGAAGATCTCCAGAGAAGGAGACTCCACAACCTCTCTGGGCAGCCTGTTCCAGGGCTCTGTCACCCTCACTGTTAAAAAATTTTTCCTTAAGTTCCTGTGGAACTTTTGGTGTTTCAGTTTGTGGCCATTACCTCTAGTTCTGTCAGTGACCACCAGGGAAAAAAGGCCAGCACCATCCTCCTCACTGCCTCCGTTGAGGTACTTATAGACACTGATTATATCCCCTCTCAGCCTTCTCTTCTCCAGGCTGAACAGGCCCAGGTCCCTCAGCCTCTCCTCATAGGGCAGATGTTCCAGGCCCCTGACCATCCTTGTATCTCTGCGAAATGCGCATTTCTCAGCAGCTGCATGTAGCTACCCACCATGAGAAGGGGAAAGCCTTGCTCTTGAGGACACCAGGCAGCACCATGGGCTCTTATTGGGACTGTAGGATGCCATGTGCAGATGGGAAGGTAGCAGCCTTGCCGGCATATTCGCCTCAGAGCAGTGGCTTGGCCTCCTGCCTGACACATGTATCTAAAAATAGACATCTTTTCCTCTGGGCCTCAAAAGCAATGTACTAAAATTTGCTCTGAGCACCAGCACATTTATTATTTTTTTCCCCCCATATTATTTTTCCTCCCCATGCTGCATAAGAAAGTGTAGTCCTCTACAGGACAGAAACCTCGTGGATGACAGAGCATCAAGCTTTTCTGCTCCATCCTCCCGGATCCTTTCTGGGCAGCTGAGAATGCATCTCTGTGCTGGCTTTGCTGTGCACAGGAGGCAGGGTCAGAGTGGCTCAGCTGAAAGATACCGTGTTTCATCTGCGAGGAGAGAGGTGCCCTCCCTTGTCCTGTATCGTCCTCTCTGAGTGACGGCCAACAGGTCAGGCAGAGTTTGCAGCAGCTCCTTCCCCTCGCATCCATGGTGCATGCAACCAGCAGCATGTAGCACAGCATCCTGAGCAGCAAGCAGATGCTCCCCAGGGTAGAGGCCCTCCCAAGGATGAGTTCCAGCAGCAGCCATGTCCAGCCCCTGCTGTCAGCTGAGATTTAATGTGACATCCTGATGTTGCCAGCTCTGATCTTTTATCTACAGTCTTGTGATAGCTGATGATTTAATGAGAGCATGGCTGTGTGGGCAGACAGCTACCTGAACATGTGAGGGCTATTTTTTTTTTTAACAAACATATTTCTGATTTTCATGACAGGAAAAGAAAAAAAAAAAGAAAAGAACTCAACCTTCCAGTTTGTCTTGTGTTTTTTTAAGTCAGTCTGATTATCTGGGGTAGAGGGAAGAAGTTGAGTGTCAAGGTTGCTGAAGGGGCGGGAGGAATGCTGCTAAATCTAAGACCTTTTGGGCTTCTCAGAGCAAACTTAAAGGATTTTGAGGACCAAGCCCATTTCTCATTAGCTGCCTTCACACACTGGCTTTATTTATGCTGTAGTTATGTTTGTTTATGTATTGGCTATCTTGTCTGGTCAACTGCTTAATCTCAACCTATAAAATGGGGGATTGCGGAGATGTAATAGCAGATGGATACCACTGTTCCAATAAATCTTTTTTACAGTGTTTGTCTTTGTTTATAGTGCGAAGGAAGGGACTCTGAAGGACTCCAGAAAGCCAAAGATTTCAAAGATTGCAGATTACTCATGGAACATACTCACCACAAATCTGAATGAAGCTGGTGCGTTACCACCATGGCTCCAGCAGTGCCTTATCTGGGGAGGTGTTTGACAGACGGATGTTTGTGCCTCTGAGCTGGCTAACATCTGTGCTGCATCAGGAAGGATGAAGAACAAGTTCAGTGCAGACAGGTAGTCCAGACTATCAGCTCTGTTTGATTCATACTTTGTCATTAGATCAAAAGCAGTTCAACTACATGTGATTCTTTTTAGTTTTAATGCTTTTTGGAGTCTGGCTGGAGGTATAGACACTGCCCTGCATCCTCCACCCTTTCTTTGAGGTCTTTGCAAACAAAGACATCACTGACTACATAAGGAATCAGAACCGATTGCAATTGATTCAGTATATTTCTTTTTCACTCTTCTACATTTTAAGAAAATGATTTGAAAATCCAAGGAAGATAAATCAAACTCTGCAGGAGATCTGAAATGTCACAGTGGAAACTGGCGGCATCAGTCCTAGCTCAGACAAAACAAGCCATAACAACCAGCAAAGCAGCCAGTGAAGGAAAGAGATGGAGTATCTCCTTCTTTGCACCCTGGTTTACCAGGAATCCAGCTCCTCAGTCCCTGCAGTAGCCTGTTCTGAGGCAATGGCAGGATTTTATAACAGTTCCTGGTGGCTGTTTTAAGAGCCAAGACTCTGAAGCGAGAAATAACGATATCTTGTGGCTCCAGAAATCCCACTTGTAAACACAATTTCCGGATGAGGTGCATATGGTCTTAATTCTGACTGGGATGTGTTCAGGGATTGAGCTTATTTTTCTGAAACACAAGCTTAAGCCACTAATACCCAAGCTAAAAGCTTAGCTCCTTTCACTTAGAGGCAGCAACAGTCTCATGCAGTCTATGGGCTTCTTGTCCATAGACATATGGACTTGTCCTTGTCCTATGGGCTGCATCATGCACTGTGACAGTTCCAGATGACCTGTGCAGATTGGCACACCCTTAATACAAGGAGCTACAAGGCTGGGTCTCAAAAGCAATATCAGCAGGTCAGAAGCTCCCTTGGTCCATACCAGCATGAGCACCTTTGCACCACACTCCTTGCCGCCGCTGTGCTTTCGGGTGTCCCTGACACTTGGAAGAGCCACAAGTCCTCTGCCTGTGCCTGCGTGGTCTGATGGACCTCTCCCATCAGGGCCTGGCTGGAGGCCATTTCAAAAGAGCAGGAGTTATTCAGAGGTCAGACACTGTCTCTAAGTTAGTTTTCTGCTTGTAAACAGGCCACAGGTTTCACCTCAACAAGTCCTCTTTCCAAGAAGCCGGGAGGTTCATTTTACCAAGATTAATGACTGCTTTTACAAGTTGCTGAACTTGTCTGTCTTAGTCTGTTCTCAAACTGGCCAAATCCTTTCATTTCACTGGAACTGAGGCAGGTAACTTCCTCCACCTGTGTTTGCTGAGGGCAATCCAGAGGTGTCTGACAGTACCACCACTGGGCTGTGTTTGTCATTTCCTAATGCAGTTGACATTGTGATAAATTTTCTGTCAGGTGAAATTTAGAGGCACATTAACCTGCCTGACAGAAACAGTGAGTCACAAATGATTCCTGAGGAGAAATGGCTGTGGTATGTGAAATGTTTTGGATTTTTTTAGGCTGCAGTTTGATATATCTACTAACTACATTTGTGATCTAACAGATACTGCACTCATGTAAACAAAATATGAAAATACATAACCTTCACGAAAACACATTTGTCCTTGTTGCCTGGATTTTCTATAAACGCCTGTTGTCTTTAAATATCCAGCAGCAAAATCAGCTATGAGACTCTGTCTTCATACCTTTACTGAATTTAAGAGGTGCTTGGTCTGCACCACAACTGCTGGTGATGGCCTGCACATCTGCCCTGGAATCAAAACTAGGCTCAGGAAGAAATGAACTTTCCTTACCCATTTTTGTATTTGCATTTGTGGTGGTGAGGACTGACAACTTCTCCCCAGGATGATCTGCAGAGTAAAGACAAAGCGGTCTGGAGGTGAATTTGACTTCGCCCCTTCCAGGTTGCATGGAGGATCAGCTATCCTCGTGTGGCTGCTGTGCTTTAGTTTTCTGGTGAGGCTTTGCTTTGGTTTCTAGCAGGTGTTGCTGTATCTAGGCCACTTGCAGGGAGATGTGAAGGGAGGCTGGAAGTGATTCAAGCACACCAGGCAGCTTGGAAAGAGCAAGTGGTACTGACTCTCTCCTGTCATCTACTTTAGCAAGAGCAGTTATTCATGCTGGTGGCAATGGTTATTGACAGAGATATTTGAAACCATGGTTAGTACTGTCACTAGTATCTCTAACTTTAAAGCTACCATAGTTGGAAAGGAATGTTTCTGTCAAAATGTTGGTTTTGTTGGGGCAGTTTAATCTTCTAGCTAGCAATGTAGCAGAATTGCATTAATCAGTTTCTTCCCTCTCTCTCTCTCCCTCTCAATGCACTTGTATGGCTCTCGTCATAGCTGTATCTAAGTGCCTTTCCCTCTAAGGAATTTACGAATACAAATAACTCTCTATCGCCTTTCCCAGGCTATAGGACTGTCTCTAGTTTATACCTTTCCAAAAGAACACTGCACATACTTTATCCTGAAAGGACTCTTGCTTTTCCTCTGTGGGAGTATGCGATGGCAAAGCTACATCAAACATGTATTGAAGGTAAACAACATAGGGAGAACATGTTATATCTTCCTTTGTGGCAGCAGTTCTGCTGTCCCAGAGCCAGTACAGAGCAGCCCTCGGCACACACATCTGGCAGCGTGAGCGTGGGACAGGAGGCAAAAGACAGAGGGACGCAGAAAGGGGCAGACAAAGCCCGTGCGTGAGAGCAGCCACGGTCCTGACTAACCAGCTGCTGGTCAAGGCGTGATGGACAGGACATTCAGGACACAATAGAGGAGCTCCAGGGACATTTCCATCTCCAAGGATGGAAAATGCAGCCCGGGAGAAGTCAAACATTTGTATCTGCTTTACAAATCCCCAGAGCACCAGCATGGCAAGAGAGAGGGAGGAGATGGGAAAAGTCCTTTGTCCAGGACTAGAAATTCTAGGACCAGAGTGCAGTCCTAGCAAGCTAACAGAAATGCATTTCTGTTGTGTTTGTGAAATCTTAAATTACATCATATAGAGTGCAAATAATTATTTACCTGCAGCAGTTTTCTTATTTAATTGAAATGCATAATGTTTTAGGATTCATTAATTGAGGCTGTAGGCCACTATGAAGATGCAAAATCGTATGTATATGCAAAGTATTATTATTATCAAATCTGAATTGAATAATGTAGTAAACATGCTGCAGAATAATTAAAAAGAAACTTAATTTCTTCCAGTTATTTGGGGTCAAGGAACACGAAAAAGATTGATGCCTCACACAAAGAATTAGCAAACCATTTGCTGCACTTGCTGTAGGGAGCTGAGTATGTTTCCTGGTGAAAGACTTTTTTTTTCTATTTAGATTGAATACAAAAACATGCTACTTCTTACAGATGCTGCATTGTTTGATACTAACAGATAATATATATATATATGTATATATATAAAGAAACTGTCACGAGTAAGGATTTTGATGCAGTGCCATTATAAGGAAGGTGATTGGCCATAAACCCGACATAGTCAGAATTGAAAGATCAGGAGATATTCCTGGCTACTGTTCCTCTGCAAGTCTGTGCACTTTGATCTGTTCATACCACCATCACGTCTCTGTTTTTATAGCCGTTTCCACCATGTCACTATGGCTTCCCAGGAAGCAATGAGGGCCTTGATGCTGATCCCACATATGATGTCATATGCCTAAATGGCCAAAATGGCAAGCTTATATTGGCATCAGCAGCATGCATGGGAATATGTACAGGGGAGAAAAATACCAGAATGACTTAATTTATGCAACCAGCACTCTGTACAAACAGTGACACATTTTTTTCAGAGGAAGGTGAAAAAAAAATATGACTGGGAAATTTAAAACCCAGGATATATGCCTGGGAAATTATTCTGAGTTTAGCTAAAGAGGTGGGCTTCTAGGTGACACCTTCAAGTGCTCCTTGGTTCATAACTCCATTGACTTCTCGAAGTGGTGAGATATTACCAGCACAATGAAAAAATGCTTTTGCTCACACTGTAATCCATCTACAAATAAGGGAAAGAACCTAGAATGCTTGTTTTAAAAGCTTTTAGGGCGAATCATAGCTGGTCTACTGCATACTGTTTTGTCTATAGTAGAATCCTATTTAGGGAAATATGTGCTCTTTTGTATATTCTGATATTTGCTAAGAGATTGCTTATGGTACATAAAAGAATTTTTTTTTTTTGTATATAAACGCCTGGTAAGTGGCAATATGCATTGTTTATAAGGCCACTAAATCCCCAGGTGATTCAGATTTGAAGGAAGCATCTGAGCTGACTGATGTGTGTAAGACTGAATCTGAAATCAAAGAGCTCATCAAGGACAGCTTTGTGATGGATCCCTTTTGGGGAAGGCAGGGAGGCATCTGCATTGTTCCCTGGGAGTTCCCAGCAAGCTCCCTGAAATTGAATTAAGACTTTGAAAGCAATCTTTAGCCTGTTACAGCTGAGTGGCTGAACTCCGTGTGAGGTCACATACAGAAAGAAGTTATTTTGCATTAGCAAAGCAGATTAGATTTTCATATTTTACTCTTCTCTGTGACCTTGGCTATGCATAAAAGGACAGCCAGGTGAGACCTCATCAGGGCTTGCTCCTTAGGGAGAAATGGAAAGAAAGTGTGTGATAAAACTCTTGATTCTACCATTATCTGGGAGAACATATTCAGAAAGAGCATTTGCTGGCTCCCACACTGCTGGGTGTAGCAGCTGTGGGCCAGAGCTTTTTTAACCCTTTTCCTTGCTTAGATCACTTGTAAAATCAGCATAACACAAAACAGCTTCAGAAGGGGTTTGAGCCTTAACTGATGTTGGTTCAAGGTCCTTGATAAAATGAGGTTTTGTTATTTGTTGCTACTGAAGTGGCACAAGGCAATAAACCAGAGAAATAGGTTTCAGGAGGAATGTGTAACCTGTGATCTCTTCTCCAGTTTTCTCTAAACAAAAGCATGACCGGTGTATTGTACCAGCAGACAAAGCAGAACATCCCCAGAGTATGGGGGCAGTTAGGCTGGTGTGAAGCTGTTAGTATGTTTCTCCCTTTAGGGCAGCTATCACTAAAGCTAGGGGAGTTCAGCCCCTCTGCAAGCTTCAGCAGTGCTTTGGAGCACCTGGCAGCCTCAACATCCACAGTGTTGGTGATGCTGGAGGCCCGGGTGCTTGGCTGGGCATCCTTAATGCATCAGAGCTGCGACACCTCCTGCAACCCTTCAGTACTCCCCATCACAAGAGCTGGGTCCATGGGTGCAGAATGTGGCCCCAAAGATGGATATTTTTAGCCTATTTCAAAGGCAGCTGAACAGTGCTAGAAAGTCACTGCTTTCTCTAGAGCAGCTGCAACATTAGAAAGGGCCTGGTGCTAAAAAACAGTATACGTACTGGTAACTGAACAATTTCACACATTGACAAACATTGCAGTTTAAACTTTTTTATTTTATTTGGACAGAATATTTTATTTTACCGTATGATGATACCTGACAAACTAAATCAGTTATAGTTTTCTTCAAACCAGAACTACTTTCTTATAGAACCTCTTAATTCTTAGCGTATTTGCTGTTTTTTTGTCGATCCCTCTGCTCCCCCTAAACCTTTTATTTTAATTGTGTCTTTTCCACTTGTTTTCATGTGGTTGCAAGGAACAAAGAGCATATAATGGACTGATTGACTTACAAGAAGCAGAGAGCTTGTATTCACTAGAAGGTAACAGGAGTTAAACTGCCACTCAGAGATATTCCCCAGGGAGGTTAAAATAGGAATAGTCTGACCTGTTTGAGCCAGAAGCCATATGATTTTGACTTGCCTCTTTAAACTGGTTCCATGTAGCTGTTTTCCTTTTCAGATTTGCTCACCCCATTTCAGAGAATTTCTTTGAGCTTTTTTGAATATTTATGTTTAAGTTCCATGGAGTTAAGACAAGGTTATAATCATAGGACATTCATGGAGTTAGCATACAAGTTATGTATGCTAACTAAAATGTATATACATTTTAGATAAATCATATCATTTAAGAAGGTGATTTACTTCTCTAAACACTTCAGAAGGAACAAGTATACACTGCTTGAGGGGAACTTAGAGTGAGTTACAAGAGACATCTGAAAAATGAGATGATTTTTTTCTTCCAGAATATCTGAACTTCTGGCTGACCTCACACACAATTCATGATCCTGTCCATTTCATTATGACGTTTCCTACTAAATAGTAGAGCTCCTTAGAGTCAGAAGTTTTCTTCATAGATAGGATATTATACCAGTTTTGCAAATTGATCTTTCTTAGTACTTTTAGATTTCAACTCTGCTTTGGGTGTAGTAAATGTGACATTTCCTACATTTTTTTGGCAGTGGCAAGGTCAGTGTTTTGGTATATTTCCCTTATTTGCTGTGTGAACTCTTCTAAAATGATCCTGCTTCACGGACTTCAATGGAAAGTCTTTTGAAAAGGGACTTGCATCAAACTCTCCATTTACCCTCTGTATTCCAAACAGGCATCAAGGAACATGCTAGGACATATGTGCTGTCAGTACTTAACTTTCCTAGACAGAGAAAAACAAGTCACACAAAATAAGACCAGAAGAGACCCCAAGAGGTCATCTAGGTACTCCTGCTGCCCTAGGGCAGGAGCAGATCTACCTAAGCCATTCTTGAAGGACATTAGACGAGCTCTTCTTCTTCCAACGCAGTCTTTTTCCATCCCATCCCTCATTAGGCGTGCTTTTTAGGTGGCCAGCTACTCGCATTGGTCTTCTCTGCCTTTTCCTCACCTTTGTTTTTTCTGAAGTGTGATGTGCCAAATTGGACACAGTAATCTTGCAGGGGCTCCAAGAAAACTGGATATGATGTAAAGATGACTTCATGTGCCTTATAGATTAATATTCCTACCTCTGTTTGCACAGACAATGTTTGCAGTGTGGGTTCATGTTCATTTTATGATCTACTATAATCAATGGTTCCTCTTCAGCAGAACTGCTGCACTACCACTCTTTCCATATCTTGTAAACTTGGTTACTGAAAATGAAGTACTCTTGCATTTGCACTTCTTGAATTGCATCTCCTTTATTTATGACCATTCTTCAGTCTGCCAAGAGCACCTTAAACCGGTCCTCCTAAGCTTTCTGGCCTCATCTGTATATTTACTGTATTCCATCATCCAGGTCATTAGTGAAAATATTGAATAGAACTGGCTTTAGCAGAGGAACTCTCCTCCATATGGAAGCACTGATGAGTGCTCTATTCATACATCTTAATATCCCAGCAGACACTCATTTCAGAGCTGGATTTCATTACGTATGTTGAGAAAAACTCTTTGCAAGTATTCCATACATCTGATCTGGCAAAGCCAATTAGGCCAAAATTCCCACTAAAATGAGACAGTGTTTTAATTTAGCAAGAATGTGTGTTTTTGTAGTGTTTGTGCTCATGTGTGTTACATGCATTACTACTGAGCTCCTTACAATTTTAATAATTCTTTACTTGCTTGTTAATAAAAACTGACTACCCCAATTGTAGGCTTCTTTAGCTTGTAAATACTATAGTGTCATTAAATGGTGAGGAACTTGCTGACATCCAATGAGAACCACTTCAAGTGAATAGTTAAAAATGGAACATCCTATTTAAAATGAAGTAGTTTGAATTGCTTAGCATATTTGAGCATATTCAAGGTGGGATGCGTCTGAATCTAGCATTCGATAATGAAGAGAGAAAAGATCCACTTAGCTGAATGTCTAAAGCAGGTCAAGAGACTACACATCCTATGTCTTTCCATTGACAACAGGAAAAAAAATGCTAAAAGACTAATTCAGCCTGAGTGTCTGGATTTTAGACATCTTAAGTTGCTGTTCTCAGAGTGAAGGAAAATGGTCAGTGTGGCTTACAGTCAGCTGACATTAGTCTAAACCCCTGCTATCTGGAGACAGACCAGCTATTCCTCACTCCCTATCTTCACTAATCTTTCCCCAAAAGGCAGGAGAGGAATCATTCCTCTTTTTGCCTTTTTTTTCTTTTCTTTCATTCTTTATTTGTAAGATTACTTTACAGATACCTGATGTGTCTGCACATGCCACTCCCAGGCTCTATTACAATCATTAATGTCAATGGAAACATAAATTTAGGACGGTTTATGCCAGCCACAAAACTGCACCATCTATTCAAAACAAATTTTCATTCTGCCAGTTTACACAAGAAAATTTTTCATGTTATGCTATCATTGCTAAAATTGTGTAGTAAGAGTTAAATAGTATAGTTCAGAGCAGCCCAGACTTTCTGTTATAACATCCCTGGGCAGGGAAGGAAGGGAAGGGAAAGAAAGGAAAGGGCTGGGCCTACAAGCAAAATATATTCTCCTCTCCACAGAAATAAATCAGCACCAGGAATTATTCCAGGAAAACTAGATCATTTTTTGAATTCATACCTTTGTTTATTCTAGTATTACTTTTCCATGTAGACAATCCCATATAGGGAAGTAACATTTTACATTATAATGAGGTTACAATGTGCTAATCCCCATGGACTGAAGCAATTATCACCTGCCTGCTAGGTGTTAAATGCTGCATTACAAGGGGATTATTTTCTCTTTTGTTCTGATTGAGGCCTGGTCTACCCACAAATTCATAGCGGTTAAACTAATTCAGAAGGGAGTTTGCTTCTTCCTCCTCTGAATCAGTTATGTGTTGCACTAATGAAACTGGACTCAGTGATAATTCCCATGTTATTTTCTAATTCAAAGTAGTAAAATGATCATTTCTGTGTTACCTCGGCCATATTCATTTACAGTTATTCTCGTGTCTAAGTTATCTGATATTATTTCTAACGCTTGTGCACTTTCCCTTCCATAGCCATTTTTTTTTTCTTTTTGAACCTCACACTGAAGCATATGTACATATCATAAGCGAAATGAATTTGGGATTCTGTTAATCCCTGGATTAACACAAGGCAAATGTAAGTGCCATAAGGAACAATACCCCTAGGTCAGCAGCTGGCATTTTTCCTTCTCGGTCAGTGCAATAGAATGGTGCCAGGGGACATCATGTTGTTAGAGGGGCTATCTTTTGAATAAGCTATAAACATCTAGCCATTTGTAGAGCTCTTCCATATCCCAGGTCGCTTTTCCCGAAGTACTGAAATGCTGTTGCCTTGAGTATCCTGGGTGAGATTCAATTATATTACTATAGTTTTTATGTCTCAGGTTTCCTTATAACTTATTTAGATGAAGTACTGATCACAAAACTTTTGTGTAGGTATACATACAGTTTAGAAGCATCTGTCTACTGCTCTAGAGTAGACCAATGGTTTAGTGATGGTTGAGCAAGCTGTACCCGAGCACACCCGTACACCCATCATTCGTCATCTACATTCTTCCTGAACATTGACAAAGAGAGAAATACTCACTCCAACATTTGCCTCAGATTTCATGTACTGAACTCACCCTTTACCAGGCACTTTGTAGTTGGAAGATGTTCTTTGTCTTGTTCCTTTACCCTCTGCTCTACTGGGTGTGTTGATACCACAACCATACATTGCCTGGGCCTTTGGGATATTTTCTCCTACCTTCCTCTCCACACTACCTCTTAGGATGCATGACAGATAACATTTATGTAGTCAGGCAATTTGTGACTGTATACAGTTGTATTGGCCCAGCATTTTGAAAACTTTGTCTTATTTGGATGAAAGACCTCACATAATACCAATGTTGCCATCATTTGTTAGTTGTAATGTAGCTAAAGAATCCTTAAAGGCAGATTATATTGTGCCTATTGTTTAAGGCACTTGGAAAAAGTTATACAAATTATCTTTTGAATAAAAATAGAATTTACTGTGGCTGCGTAAATGCTCTTTATGAGTTTGAGTTCTACAGACATTTTGAACAAAAGAAATCTTCTTGAAATTCACTTTTTTTTCTTATTATTGGTAAGATCAATCCAGTACTCAGTGCAACCCCTGTAAAACCAATACATTCAAAAGTAATGTTTAACTTTTAACAAATCAGTGCTTATGACCTTAGTGTTTACCTCACAGACTGCTAACATGATTTCATGATGAGCACAAACCAGGAACGTCAGAGATGTTGTTTTTCTCCTGCTGGATCAATGATAGGACAAGACTCACCAAGCAGTCCTGGCAACACTGCTCTACATAGTGACGTATACCAAAGGACAACCCAACTTAAACAGTAGGCTAAGGTTTTGTACCACACAAGAGCGCATGGGCTTCTGCGGTGGTTTACCTACCATCCTGATCTGTGGCAAAATGAAGTTCATACAAAACGAGCTCCAGCCCTGAGAAGCATACAAAGAAGCATGCACATTTGGAGGGAGTGCAATGTCTTGGGTATGTTATGTGACTTTCAGCATAGGCCTGAAAGAAGAGGAGAAGGTTCTCTGATGAACTCCCTGAGTCATCTCCTTGCGGTGTAGCTGCATCATGAATAAGCCAGAGATGGGGGCCAGGACTAGACATAATCAAAGCATGCACTCTGTCTCTGGCTGTGCCAAAGTCCTGAGGAGCCATTGATGCTGCTGCTCTTGAGGAGGAAGAAGAAGGAAGTGGGGGCCAGCACAGGAAAAAGGAGGATTGTTTGGTTGTCTCTTCGAAGTCCCTCCCCTCTGCTCTCCACCAAAAGTTCTTGATAAGTGTCATTCACCCCTTTCCCCTCAAGGGGCAAAAACTAATTTTCTGTCTACTGATGAGAAAACCTGAGCCATTTCTGGCACAGAACGAAGAGCAAAGGGGAAAGCTTCATCTAATCTAGCCTCTGACTGAGCAGAAGTCACTGATGGCAGGTGGAAATATACAATCAAGAACCAGAAATTCATCTGGGTGCCTCATCCACCTGCACACTTCACTACCACTGTTATTTAATTAGGAGCTGAACATTTGCAGGTTTCTTGCTTACAAAACAAAAAAGAACAGTAGTATTTTTCCCATGATTGTCTTGTTACTCTAGTCAAATCTGGTCCAAATCTAGTAAGAAACCAAAACTGGAATTTTTAACACTGTTGAAGGATTTTTTTTTCCCCGCTGGTTAGTGATGGCAAAAGCAATGCTGATTATGATCCTTCCTTTTGTCTCCCTATATTTTGTGCATGAATTCCATCAAGTGCTGCCTGCTCAGACCACTGTAATGAGGGGTACACTGGAGAGGTTCTCCTTCTGACAACCAAGCACTTTAAAGTCCTTAATTGGAGTTTCAGAAGTGAAGCCGTCAGCTCTACTCAAAGGGAAGTTATCATGCCTGAAATTGGGATTGCACAACTGATGACACCCCAAAAGAAAGAGTGGCCATTTATGAATATGGGACTATAAGTGTGCAGTGAACCTTCATCCAGGCATTTGGGAGCAATGTTGCAGAAATCTTGGAATGCACAGGTTTTGTCTCTGCAGTGGAGTTGCAGGTATTCAATGTTGATCATCGACTCATATCAAAAGATATTTGAAATAGGTAAGGTTATTTATAGTTCAGAGGAAACACGCCCTTGCCCTGTCTTCTTTGAAATCTGTAATGACTCAGTAGTCTGTGACTGTAAACCTCCATCTTTTCAGGGTCATAAACTCTCTACTGCTGCAGTATTATTGAAAGAACAGTTTTCCTTACTCACATCATCTCTTATGCATTTAGGTCTGGTGAAGTTGCTTTCAGCTGGACAGCAAGGTAAATGATACAGCACTAGAATAAGGAGATGACATTTAGCCATTGAGGTAAAATATAATCTGTTAGCTGACTGAAAATGCTTTTTTTCTTCCATATTGGCCACTACAAAACAAGACATAACTGCCCAGAACCGTAGTTGCAATTCGTATAAATGTCTATAGTGATGAAGTTCTCTTCAGTCAGACTGCAAAGAAGAAAGATGAAATCTTAGGCTGCAGGTGCTCCCAGATATTAGTTGCATGAACGTTTAGCAATTTCAAAGGCCCAATACATGGGAGAAGGTCTGAATTCAGGTCATTTAACGGGGGAGGTGCCGGAAGACTGGAAGAAGGCCAATGTCACGCCAGTCTTCAAAAAAGGCAAGAAGGAGGACCCAGGCAACTACAGGCCAGTCAGCCTCACCTCCGTCCCCGGAAAAGTGATGGAACGGCTCATGCTGGCTGTTGTCTCCAAGCACATGGAGGACAAGAAGGTACTCAAGAGTAGTCAGCATGGATTCACCAAGGGGAAATCTTGCCTGACTAACCTGATAGCCTTCTATGATAAATGACCGGCTGGATAGACGAGGGGAGAGCGGTGGATGTCGTCTATCTCGACTTCACCAAGGCTTTTGACACCGTCCCTCACAGCATCCTCCTGGGCAAGCTCCGGAAGTGTGGGATAGATGAGTGGACAGTGAGATGGATTAGGAACTGGCTGGATGGCAGGGCCCAGAGAGTGGTGATCAGCGGTGCAGAGTCTAGTTGGAGGCCTGTAGCTAGCGGGGTCCCCCAGGGGTCAGTCCTTGGTCCAGTCCTGTTCAATTTATTCATCAATGACCTGGATGAAGGCACAGAGTGCTCCCTCAGCAAGTTTGCTGATGACACGAAACTGGGAGGAGTAGCCGATACCCCAGAGGGCTGCGCTGCCATCCAGAGGGACCTGGACAGACTGGACAACTGGGCGGTGAAAAACCTCATGCAATTCAACAAGGCCAAGTGCAAGGTCCTGCACCTGGGGAGGAATAACCCCAGACACCAGTACAGGCTGGGGACTGACCTTCTGGAGAGCAGCTCTGCAGAGAGGGACCTGGGTGTCATGGTGGATGACAAGTTGACCATGAGGCAGCAGTGTGCCCTCATGGCCAAGAAGGCCAATGGAATCCTGGGGTGTGTTAAGAAGAGCGTCTCCAGCAGGTCGAGGGAGGTGATCCTGCCCCTCTACTCAGCCCTGGTGAGGCCGCATCTGGAGTATTGTGTCCAGTTCTGGGCCCCACAGTACAAGAGGGATGTGGAGCTTCTGGAGAGAGTCCAGCGCAGGGCCACAAAGATGATCAGGGGCCTGGAACATCTGCCCTATGAGGAGAGGCTGAAGGAGCTGGGCCTGTTCAGCCTGGAGAAGAGAAGGCTGAGAGGGGATCTGATCAGTGTCTATAAGTACCTCAAGGGAGGGAGTGCAGAGGACGGTGATGGTCTCTTTTCAGTGGTGGCCACTGATAGGACTAGAGGAAATGGCCGGAAACTGAAACACCAAAAATTCCATAGGAACTTAAGGAAAAATTTCTTGACAGTGAGGGTGACAGAGCACTGGAACAGGCTGCCCAGAGAGGTTGTGGAATCTCCTTCTCTGGAGATCTTCAAAACCCGCTTGGACACAGTCCTGTGCCACATGCTCTAGGTGTCCCTGTGTATGCAGGGGGGTTGGACTAGATGATCTCTAGAGGTCCCTTCCAATCCTAAGCATTCTATGATTCTATGATTCTATGATTTTCCTTTGTTATTATTTCTGCTGAAGTACCACCGAAATGCGTACATCCAGGATTCTGTTGCAAGAAGACAGCTCTCTTGCCTGGAGGATATAGGTAGTCTCTGTCCTGTAAAAGCCCTAAAAATGCGCCTGAGTTCTTATATGTTCTGACTCTTGTGCAGTCATAGCAGGAATGATGCCATAGACCCTTTTCGGTTTTTGGCACAGGAACTAAGAGCTTTTTTTGGTGGCCTACTCTTTTCAATCTCTGATACAACAGGAGCTGTGCTTTATCACTGCATAATATTTGAGGCTGCTCTGGGATTAAAAGTACCTTAAGATGCAACACACCAGAGGAAAAAAAATAGGAAAATGGCAGATGAGCAGGACAGGAAGGGACAAAACTTGCTGAGTTTTAGTTCTTCATTGAAATAAGGCCAGGCAGAGGTTGTTGGTGATCTGAGGGAAGCAAATGGGCAGCCCTGAGGCCCCACTGTAGCTTCCTGAAATGACCACAGCAAAATTTAAAAGGCATTGCTGTGACACTGTCACAGAGTCCAGGAGCTCTCCCATTGGGACATGTCAGGGGGCTTTCTTAGCTGTCCCTGCTTTCCAGTGATGCAATAAAGTTATAAACAGATAAAGTAATAAAAATCTACTATTGAAATTATACTGATTGATAAAGATCCTTGGTGGCTGCATGGATCATTTTCATTTTTCTTTTATGTTAGGCACCAGAATCTCTTTTTTTTGCCAGACAGGGATACTGCTGCTGCTCACTCCCCATCATACTAAAGAAGAGAAGGATACAGGGCAAAACTAAAACTATTTTTCTGTTTCATCCAAAGATCAAATATTGTAGTTTTGCACATTGCTGTTTGAGAAGGTTTCTTCTCATTATCTATGATGCTTAGTTTCTGGAGGTGGTATCATAGGAAGTACTACCTTACCTTGCTTTCCTCATCCCCAGGATCTTTTGGTCAACATTTCCAATCTATATCCTAGTTAGCAAAATCCTAGCTCTAGCATACTTATTATTGCCTTCTTCAGACACCGTGACAAAATTTGATGCCTGTGGAATTAAAAATATTAAATGCACAATCTTCTCGCTGGGCTTATGTTTTTGTTTTTGTTTTTTTTCTGTGACTGCCTTGTAAAAAACAAATGTGATGCTACAGATGACGTTGAACAATATAAGACACTACCCGGTACATTTTACAGGGATGCTTTTGACATACCCTGCCACAGATACTATATGAAAAGCTGTCTCAGCTATGCCACATGTAGGAAAGAAGATGCCATCTCATTGTCTGCAAATGTCTTTGTAAACAAGATGTAACATTTGACATTACACTTAGGCAAGAACAGATTTTTAAAGGAACAACCTGCTAACAAGATGGCAGAATGGGCAGTTAAAACCTATTCATATTTTTTCAAGGCCTTAATGGTTAGTCACTGCAGTCCTCCATTACATGCTCTGACACTTTCTCCCCTTTCCCTGAATGATCTAATAACCCAAGTTTCCACTCCAAAAAGTCCTCTCCATTAATCATTTGGTCTGTCGAGATCTCAGTGCAATTATTGTCAGACTGCATCTCTGCAAGTAAGAAATCACATTAAAAGATACTCTAAAATAATGGAAGAATGCAAGAGTTGAACAGCAAATGGGTAGCTAATCCTCTCCGTGTAACAGCAAGGAGTCCTCTCCAGGACACTGCTGAGCTGGTATGCAGCACTGCTCACCAGGAAAAAAAAAATTAATGCAATCAATTTACTTCACGTTTTGCCTTGTCTCAAAAATTATTGAGTCATTAATCTTAGCAATGTCATGGTGTTGTCATTCTCTGAATTCAATTAAATGGGAGCTCACCATTCAAAATGCCTGTGTTCCTCACATGTAGTAATGCCCTTGCTGACTGCAATGAGTACAGTTCCCCTTGCTGAATTAGGGGGACTTTAAAAGAAAGGCACTGATGAAGACCAATAGGGTAAAATAGTTTACTGCATGTTGTACATACTTAATGTTCATAGCAGTGGGCTGTCTGAAAACATTATTCAGAGCCAAATTCTTCCTTATATAGGACCTAGTATGTTAAAAGGGAAAGCAAGTTCTCAAGCTGTGCCTCAGGAGCCCAATTTATTATGCATTTTTCCTTCTCAGTTTCTATTTTTGACAAATAAGTGCAGATTTTCTGGGCTGGAAGGCCGCAGTCTTTCCTGTACCAGGGCACCTAGCTGCCCTCCTCAGAAAACAGTGCTGTAAGATGGCTTTGTATCCTTGTGCCATGTCAGCCACTGCTGAAATAGCACAATATTGCTGTGAGGAGAAGCGTTCATCAGAGAAGGTGTGTGCTGATGGTCCAAAGGAAACCTAACAGGTCTGAAGAGAAATTGAAAAAAAAAAAAAAAAAGATAAGTCAAGAGGTTAATTGAGCTGAAGCTAATTTACACTGCATGAGCACACAAAAGTTTCTGTGATGGCAGACAGGAGTGGAATTAACATGGGAATATCAATGAAACTGCAGTACATCAGATCAATAGATCATCTAAAAAAAAAAAAAAAAAGAGCATAGCTAAGGGAACTGCCAGAATAAAACCCCGAGAGCTAGCAGCATCAAACTATGTGTCTTAGAAGGTTACAACAGATTGCCTCCTGAGGCACGTTCTTGAGGAACGGAAAGTTCTCCTGGTGGTTACCTCTTGCCTGACTGCTAGGAAATGCTATCAAGGGATTTTAAGGTACACACATATATCACAAGGGACTGCAGTAGCAGGAATCCAAGGCTAGGGATTGGGTTGCTTTCTCACAAAGGGTGCAGGTTAATAGCAATCACAAATGTTAGTTTGATGTATAGCTGCAGGAAAATAGGGTTTCACCTAAGTCATGCCTGTTAGTAGAACTAATTAGCTAAAGCAATAGTAATACAACAGTATGATCATATCGTGTCAGAGCTAGCACGGTTCCTTGCCCTACCTACCTTTGTGCAGCGCTCATGTCATCTCACACATTTGATGTTACCTCTAGTCCCTATGAGCATAAGACCTTATGAACATAAGAACTAGAAATGATCTATAGAAAATGTATACTGGCTGCCATACAGGTCATTTTTTGTCTTGTCACTTGAAGATACTAATGTCAAATATGGTCATTCCTTGTACTAATTGTACTGTGGTAGCTTCATGGGCCAATGCTGAGTCAATGGTATGCACTGAACAGGGAAAACAGGGCTGTGATATTGACTCTGGAGACCCTCCTATCAAAACAGACAGTGAGAAGCGGAGGAAGGGGTGCAGGTCACAGAGAGGATGTTGTCATACTGAGACCGTGTAAACATAGGACGTAGTCAATTAATATGAACTGGTTCAATTCAACATGCAATATGATTGCACATAATGCACATATTCATTTTCCATGTGCGTAGTCTCATTTAGATGTGTACCATACCTTCACTGTAGCATAATCCTCTTCAGAGGATGACTTTATTCCCAAGTGAGGGCATCTGCATTGGCATTTAATGCTACTGACTTTCAACCATTAACTGACCAAATCAAAATTCGTAGATCAAAATTTGTAGCACCTCCTCTCTAATCTTCAGAAGTGTGTGAAGACCTACCTGTCCTTGGTGATATGCACCAAAGAGATAAAGACAGGGTTTTTCTTTGTCCAGACTATGCTCCTGTGAACTGAAGATACATGTAACTGCAGAGTTCCCAAAGTGCCTTTGTTGTCACTGATCCTGCCCTGGCCCTGCGCTAGGGAGGGAACATGCAGATTTGATGGAGCTTTGCTCTACCCACTGCTGATATGTAACCGTTGAAGGGGCACCTGAGATGTCACATGTGCTCCCCCATCTCTGTTCATTTCCTTGCCTCCAAGGCCAGACACAGCTTCTTTCTGAGAGGCATTAGGTTCTAGTCTAGTTCTGTATCATTTGCTCCATGCTTCCACATTCAGAGCGTTTCAACACACTTCATAATGACTTAGGGCACCAATTCATGTCCAGAGGGCAAAAGGCTGTAATGGGTTAACTCCTTACAATTCCCCAACATTAGGTTAATAACTATTTCTTTGAGATTACTTCTTCATCAAAAAAGAATAGATGCCTTTGTTTAAAATGTCCCAGTGCACACCGACTATCTTAGCACAAGCCAACCTTCATCAGAAGCACCACTTAGTTTTGTTTGCTGGGGAAAAGGCAGCTATGTTTTCCTCACTTCCATTCATGCAATAGCTTGTGGCAGAGTCTGCTGATTTCAGGAAAGTCCTCCAGGATTCCTCTCTTAGAGCCCTACAGTCTTGGTGCAGCAGTCGGTGGCTGGCATTCACCAGGAAAACCACCTTGCAAGGAGCTCTGGACCCTGAAGTCTTTCCTTCATTAAGAAAAGAGTTTTCCCAGTGAAGCACAAATAAGTTTTAAGAGCACATGGAACTAATACTGCTTAACAATTTCTTCATGAATTGCTACAGTGAAACTGGAAAAGTCAATGAAAATACTCCCAAACACTCTAAAATCAACTTTCTTCTAATCTTTTTTTGCACATGGTTATGGTAATTTCATTAACTTTCTCACTTCCTCTTGTCAGCTATTTATGGAGACACTTTAAAACTGGTAACTCTTGCAAAGTCTGCTGCTTAGGGTTAGTTTTTATTTGCTGTTGTGTGATTCATTGTTTGACAGCAAAAGGTGTTTTTCTAAATTTGAATATGAAGAAAAAAAGTATTTAGAGAGGAGAATGTGAAAAAGAGAGAAATACTATTTTTTTAATCCACAAAACTACAGCATAACTATGCAAGTGTCAGGGAATGACTCTGAGCTATGACAAAAATGAACACTCAATGTAGCTATAAGAAACTGCAGTCATAACTTTCCATGGAAGCAGAGGACCAGGAGATGACTAATATGTGGAGACAAAAAAATGGTCCTTGTAAGTCCATAAGTATGTTTGTTTGTAGCTCATACTTTTGAGCATATTTTTCAAGTAACAGGAAAATGCTAAGTCTTGTGTATAGTTTTTATCACCACATTTATTTTTCTCCTTTCTGCTCTTATTTCATCATTAATAAAATATATCTAATGAGAAGAATATTTAGGAAGAAAAAAGCAACAAATAGATTCAAAAAACTGTATGTATTTATTAGTTTTTTACATGTACTTGTGTCTTCCCTTGCATTTCTAATTTCAGTTTGCAACAAATTTACCACAGACATCTATTGCTGTTAACAAAGTAGACTTTGAGTATGGCTCCAGTGTGTGACAGGACTATAGCTGGTAACAACTACCCTGAGGTACCACCCCTAGCATTTCCGTACGAGGAACCAGTGCATTACTTGTAGGTTAATTATTGCAATGATAGCAGCAGAGTTTCCAAAGCAATCTGGATTTTTCAGGGCAGCAATCCCGTTCTGCCCCTACAGTCATCAAATGGTTTCTGTATAATGCTTGACGTGCCACTTACTTAAACCAAATTTGGCATAGATGATCACTGATATCATGTTTCTTCTTTTACTTTTTGGTGCCTGACTTAAAATGTTGAAGCACTGCAGGCTGCAGAGACTAACAAGGGGTAGTACCAGTGGTTGTGCTTTTGTGCTCTTGGTTGCCAAATACTCTGTAGCTGACATGTCCCAATCACTTTAAATGAGGTGCCTGAGATCAGCAGTATCTTTGGACCCTATTCTCTCTATACCCCAACAGTGAAATGGGGATGAGATTCCCTACACTCATCATAGTGTGCAGATAGTGTGCTGTGCAGATTCCTGTGGAAATACAGCATGTGCCTGTGCATGAATCGATCCATGGATATGGATGGAAAGGGCTTGCAGTGGTGGGGAGCCCGCATGACAGTGCATTGGAGGAGGCAGCCTGATCTTAGCCATGCCAAGAAGGACAAAGGGCATTACGGCCCTTACCAAGCAGGCTGCCTTGAGAAAAGCAGCTTGGGAACTGTTGGACTAATGTCTGGGATGGGTTTGAAGGCTGAAGTGCTCAACATAGCAGACTGCCAAATGTTTTCTGAGAAAAGCTTGAACAGTGTGCAGTAAAGCAGGTTTCATTTGCATGAGGCTATGTTTGAAACAAACAAAAAAAAATCTTGAATATCTGCTCATCAAATGAGCAGAATCCAGTGTAGCCACTCAAACAGGCCCTATTATAATAGAAGAGATGTGGACAACATAATTAAAAGACATGATGCATTCCTAATTACCTAATTTTTCAGTACATACTATGACAACTCTAATCATGCTTTTAAGTGCTGGTTTTGCCTGCAATGATTGACATTTAGAAAATATTCAACATCCTGACTAGGACAGAGGCATGATATTTTCAATAGCATTATTTCAATATCATACCACATTCAATGTTGTTCAACAGGACTCTAGAATAGTGAGACTCCAGAGAAATATGCCTGCACCAGAGTGCATTTAACACCGTGGGGACAGACCGAGGTCACATCTACCAGTATTGCTGAATCCATGTTAAATGTTAAAACAATTCATTGCATTAATAAGCCTGCATCACATTAAACTGGTAAAAGTGATGACAGAAAATGGAGTCCAAAGCTGACTTCTCTGTAGACAAAGCAAACACAAAACCAGAACTTTGTATTTAAAGAAAAGCAAATGGTTCTCTACAGACTCTTCTCCATTATGAGCTTTGGGACATGCTGTCAGACAAGAGGTTTCTTTGGAAAGAAACTGTCTCACAGCAGGGGCAAAGGAAGGAATCGCTAGGCAGGGAAACTCTACTAAGCAACAAAGATAGCCAATTCTAAATGGAATACTGTAAACCAGGGTAATTCCAGAAAGAAGTTATTGGGTAAGAGAATTTATTGTCTTCTCCAGCCATTTTGTCTTTCAAAATAATCATTTTTTAAGAGGTCAACAAAAGATGAAAGTCTGTCATAATACAGGGCAGGAACATCAAGTTGCATACCCAAATTACAATACTACAAGCAAAAAATGTACAAAACGAAGCCCAGCAGTTAGATTAAAAAGCAAGTCGTCATGACCGTGAGACAATCTGGGAAAAAAATAATATTCTTTCATTATGTCTTGAGCTGCAGGAATCATAGTGTCACTTCTTTATCAAGTAGCTTTCCAGGAGCTAAGTAGTGTGGTGAGGCTCGTAAGAGAAATCCCATATTTGTGAGTATTTCATTAGAGCACATAGCTGCTGCAGTTGGGTATTTATCATCAAGCTCCTTCACTAGCTCTCATGCCAAGCCTGAGGGTTTCAGTTTCAGGCAGTAATGAAAGGAGAATGATTCAGCATCACTTTTTTTGTTGTTGTTGCTGTTGTTGTTTTTTTGAATCATTTATATTTATAGTTTATGAATGGAAAACAGGGATGCTAGTGTGCCAAACATAGCCGTTGAAATACTCTGCTTGTCCTTCCAGCCTGCAGGAAAATAAACATCATGGCATTTTGTGAAGAAGAAACACAATCATGATAATTAAGTACTTCTTTTTAAGGCAGTTATTGAAAATAACAGGTTCAAAAGTAAAATAGGTGGCACCAAACATATTAGACACACAAGCCCAGGAACAGTAATTAAGATTATGCTCCTGGTGGAAGAGTATGACTAATACAGATGACACGCAATTTTTTACCAACAATAGTAAATTACTAAAGACCTTTAGGTAGAGTAATAGAGCACACAAGCGATTCCATCTCTTATTTGTTGCCTGCCAAGCTGGATTTATTTTAATAGATATGAAAGGCTGCAAGCACCTACATGACCCTCTTCTACGGTTACGTAAGCAGATTTTGATTTTGCAGTAGCTTGTGCTCTTATGTAGAAAATGAACAAAATTCGGTTTACATTCCTGTTAGAGAGAAAGGGAAAGAATATCCAGCAGAAAAAAATGAGGAATGCTTCTGATATTAGCTCCCTTCTTTGAAACACAGAAGGACTAGTTCTTCAGTTCATCGGAACTGCCACCAAATGTTATGGCTCCACAGCTTCGAGTCAAACTGTTAGGCTTCATAATGTTGTAGATCTGGCTGAGAGTTTTTCAGACTACGTATTCTTTTCAAACTCTAAATAAACTCTTTACAAGTTATAAATAAAAGCAAAAGCAGTAGTCATGCAATCTTTCTCCCCTGCCTTTTTATATATACCAATTTTAGTATTATCAGTGAGTTGTAAAAATAGTGAGTGACAAAGAAATGTATTTCTTTTTTCAGAGTCAGTGGAATGTTTCTAGTGGGTCATGCGAGGTCTCGTGTCATGAAGTCCCACAGTCTGTGGCACAGGGGAATATTTTATTTTTTGAGGAGCATATTTTTAGCACAGCTGAGTCAGAGTGTGTCTAGCTTTTGAAAAAAGCAAGGATAGATAGCTGGAAAGATGCTCCCTTGTTAGTTGCTAACACAGTCAGTTAGCTTGTTACAGATGTAAAATCACTTAGCTTTGCACTTGCACTTGAAAGGTGCATGTAGATTATTCCATGGAGAAGAAGTTGTCCTTTTGAAGATTAGGCCAGATATGGATAACATCCCTGTATCTGACTGCCCCTCAGTAAATTGACAGGGGAGTTCTGTGTTTAAATAGGGGAATTTTCCCTCTCTTTTGATTATTTGAGAAACCTGCTTATGCTCTCATTCAAAGGCATCAAGCTTCCTCCAAAAGTTACCAAGACAATTGAGATCTGTTCTTCAGAGAAACAAAACAAGGGTTTGTTTCGATTGTGATGGTTTCTGACTCACATATTTTGTATTCAGTGTACTGAATACAAAATTGAATACAAAATTGAATTTTGTATTCAGTGCACTGGCTCCAAACATAAAAAACAACTACTGCATGGAGTTAAAGCAAGGATAGATTTGATAGAATTTCCTTTTTTGTTTTTGTTTTTTTTTTCCTTAGCTAATTTCTAGTAAAATATCCTCAAGCCACAAGCCATAGAACTTCTCATTAATGGGTATAGCATAGTTTGCCTCAGTGCCATAACGAAACCAAAATAAATTACCAAACAGCAAAATTAGCATTTTAGCTCTTAGTCAAAAAAAAAATACACATAATCATTGATTAACACAGAAACTTCAGCATCCTGCCGAAGCATCCATCATAAGCACTACCACAACAATCATCAGTACTTAAAATGTTTTTGTGATGAATTTATACGACAGAGTCGCACGCTGCGACCTTGGTAAGGGAAATGCCTCATAACCAAAAAGCCTCAAACGCACCGTTGACAAATAAACAAAGGCTTTGCCTTTCCTTAGCAGTTGTGGAGAAGAGAGGAGAAGCCAGCCATGGGCTCACTGCTGTCACGAGTGAGCCTCATGTAAATACCTCAGCAGGCAGAATCAGAGATTTTGACAGATGTAACACGGCTGTAAAGCAAGCAGTAACCTCGTGTTAAACCCCCATAGTGAAAGTGCAGCCCAGCTCTGCTTGCCTTCTCCCCCTTTTCCCTTCTTCTCCACCCCTCCTTTTTAAGATCCTCTTTGTATTTTTATTAGTGCTCTCTCGCACCTCTCCTTTCCCTTCCTTCCTCTTGTGTGATTTCGCGCCCCCCATTTCTTCTCATGGGCTCTGGCAGTTTGGGCCTCGCGGCTCCTTTGTGGTTCACCAGCGCTGCTCCATTCCTCAACATCAAACAAGGATCGTGCGGGGGGAGCAGAGGCTGCAGAGAGGTTACATCAGGCGCGTTGCAGGCAGCACTGAAATGTGTTTGTAAGCTTGCCAGATGGATGGACAGTCCCCACGCAGCAGGGGCTCTTGAAAGCAGATTCAAAATCATACATCGCAGAGGGTGGGAGGGCAGGGGAAATGGAGAGGCGGGGTGGGGAATTTCCATATATTTCCATAAGCTTACTGTCATTTCTGCCTAGCGTGTCACCAGCGCCATATTACAAGGCTTTCCTGCACAATTCCTGGCTCTTAAAATTGTACCCTGACCTAGATGCTTCATTTCACCCCAAGACAAACACACACCATGAAAAAAAAACAGAGGAGCTGCCCATAGCTGGTGAGAAGCCTCCTCTTTTCATGGTTTGCTTGTCTGCATTTGCTGCAGTGACTCTTCTAAGCAATGCAAAGCAAATTGATGTAAACAGGAGTATCCCAGTCACAGCTTGAGCGTGTCAAGGATTTGATTCAACAGCACCCAGGTACAAAACCACATTATGTAGATGGGCAGACGCCTGTCACGCCAGCGAGGCTCGCAGGTGTTCCCTGCAATTTGCGCTGCCGCAGCCTCCATCCCAGCGGGAGCCCCGGTGCCAAGCACTGTCTGGCAGCCAAACACAGCAACATGGGTCTGGGCTGAGGAGCTGATGTGGAAAACATACCAGAAAAAAAGTGCTCTGGCTAAAAATAGCAAAGGAGAGTGTTCGGTACTGCTTGTAGCTGGGACGTGGGTGTAGCTGCCAACCTTGGCACTGTCCTCCTGTCAACTGCCAGGGAAGAAAAAGCCTTACAGGTACCTCATCCCAAATGTGGTTTACCTTGAGCATGGTGGGCAGCCGCGAGTCCGTCCATTCAACCATCGGCTTCCAGCCACCATCATCATCTATGCATGGGTGCAAGCCATAGGGGCAGATGTGTCCAGGGAACCCTTGGCTGAGTCTTCCTGTCTGTGTGCTCAAAGAAGGACCCAGGGACATGGTTTGGCACACATGGTAGTGATGGGTTTGCGGTTGGACTTGATGATCTTGAAGGTCTTTTCCAACCATAATGTTTCTATGATTCTATAACTTACTCTCAATGTGGCATAGCATACAACCCACTGCAGCGATGCTGACACTGCATGTGTCCTCTATCCCAAGGAAAGCCTCATGTCATCAGAGTGACTCACTGCTCTCTCACTGGCCTTTCAGGATGGAAATTAGGGAACCAGTTTTCGTCTAATTCTGGTCTCCCAGGACAATCATACAAGGTGTGTCTTGAATTACGCCACCAATCTTGGGCCCTAAAGGCTCCTCTGTCTGCTGAGCACTAGTGAGTAGTCATACCCAGAGGGAGGTGGTTTAGCCGGTTCGCTGAAGTGTGCACTCAGCAAGGCTCATCCAGACTCTCAGCCCCTAAATGTTCCCCTTCTCTGGAGAGATTTTGGAGGAGAATCCACCTCACAATGCTTGTGCCCTGTAGTCCTGTTTGTATTAGCAGCCTGAGTTCCTATATTTTGTCTTATACCAGTGTTGAGTGCATGTGAGTGCACATGTGCGTGTGTATTTGTAATTTAGCCAAAGTTAGCCGTTTTTTTATCATTCAGGGAAATAAATGATTTCTCTCCTCCTCATTGCACTGTCCCCCTTCCTGCTCCTACTGCAGTTCTATGCTCCAGCAACAGAAGGCCAGAAACCTCACAGAGTTTGCAGAACTCCTGAAAATGAACAAAATAAGCCCAAAGACAGCAGTTGTTGTGGCTTGACATGGGGCAGCTGGACCTGCAGCCTGTTTTGCCACTAGGCACAGCAGCAACACAACCTTCAACATGCTCCTGCATGCATCAAACAACTTAGTCATTTGACTGCTTCAAAGTGCTTAAAGTAGGACCTTCCTTAGAAGAAAAGGCAGTGTCTGCTAGTGAGCAAGAACATAAGTATTTATCCTGGAGTGTCAGAATGAGCCCAGTTTTGCTCTTACGCACTGCAGATTTCCATTTTATTTCTCAAGGCATTTCTTCTCTCCTTGGCATTCTGTAAAATAAGGAGTATCAGACCCTCAAATGCCTTCAGATGCAGCTGAGACATTTGTCACTGAACCTTAAAGCTGTTGTTTAATCACTCCACTCACAGCCAGACTCATCCTTTTCCTTACATTAATTTCTTCAGTCTGGAATGTGTTTTCAGTCAAGATCAAGCTGTTTTCCAGCAAAAAGGTCTTTTCGAATCTGCAGTTGTGTCTTATTTGAACTCCAGCTGGGCTCCTTTCTTTGGGCAAGTGCAACTTGCTGCGTTTGACAACACAGGGTCTCTTTCTGTAGCTGTGGTTTTAATGTTAGCTTCTGAAGCTGACTCTGTTCCCTTGTGGAACACTTTTGCGTTCCACATATTTTCCAATTAAAAGGAAGTGGGAATCAAGGGCCCTCACCACACCATGCTCAGTCTGGGATATTGCAGTAAATATATAAAGATACTATGTTATAAACATAACAGTGCAGCCATCTGTGCAAAGCTGCATCCAACAATTAACTCTATAAAACCAGGCCTGATAGATGGCTGGTTTACCCAAAGATCTGGTGAACACTTGACAGCCCCCTAAGATAAGTTACCGTCTATCCCCTGCTTCCTACCTCATTAATTTATTCATTGGTCTCATGCCAGTAATGAATACTAGTAACATTTCAGTGAATTATAATTTTTGAGGAAATTTTTACCTGACAGCTAAACACTGTCTGATTTTGCAAGTTAAATTACTAGCTCAGGGTATCTCTTAACCTACTGTCACAAATGTGACATGCCTAATATTTCTCTCTTTTTTTTTTTCTCTTGCCACTTAAAATAAGAAAATTCAACCTAAGTAACTGCCTAGGAAAGGTCAAAATTAAGCACCTCTCAAGGATAGTTTAAATGGTCTTTTATTTTTTTTCTCTGTTCCTTATTTTTAATGAATACTAGTAATAATAATAAAAACTTTGTCCTCTCTAAAGGACATCAAAACTTGAAGTAAACTGTCATATTATACTTACAAGAAATGCTATGTAGGAAATAACATTTTTTATTCTGGTGTGACTTATGTCAACATTACAGTGTTCCTAATAAGAAACTGTAGACAAAATATTTTAAGTAAACCCAAATATGAATACATCAGTACTAGTAATTGATCTTGTGTTTTAGGGCTATGTACAGCCCATTTTCACTGAGCATAGGAATAGTTTGCAGAAAACTGGTCAGTTATGTACCGTGGCACTGCTTGGCAGCATGCATAAGGAGGAATAAAAGAAGAAAATTAATTCAGAGTATAAACCAGAGAGATGTTAATTCAGTAATATGCATGTAGGGCAACTACTGACAGTAGCTGATTTCAGTGCTCATAGCACAATCTGTTTATTTACTTATGCCTGCTTTCCAAAAACAGTGAGAAGTGTAAGTGGATGGAAAAGGATATGATAGAAAAATAATTGGCTGTATTTACAGTGAGTTTGGTCGTATCAGCCAACAGAAGGGCTGTAGCAGTTGCAGAGGGCCCCAGCCAAGCTGGCTGTGGCACGCATGCGAGGCAGGGCTGGCCGTCCACTGCTGCTGGTTTCCACTGTCTGTGCTGCTCATCTTGCACCCAGCGCTGGCAATGCAGGGATCAGCACTGCCTTCAGTCCACCGGCAGACCCAGGCCCTTGTAGGGGAGGATTTGTTATTTCCTGAGGGCGGTGATTCCTCCTTGGAAGAATTCATGGTCTCTATGAGTGTTGTCCCTTAGGTAAAGATGTAAAACTCTGGTGTAGTTCTATGTGCAGAGTAATCTACAGCTGGAAAAGTAAACTAAATTTGGTACGAAGATAAAAAATATAGGATCCTAGCTCCTATTTAAATCTCTGGGAACTAGGCACTTATTTTCTTTTGAGGTGATGAACTTTCCCTATCTCATATCCTATACTTCCCATAACTCCAGCAGTGAAATGAATTTGAAAACAAGACCATGGCTGAAAAGCATAATCCCCCAAAACAGCAGTTAAAACACTCATGTTATATGTCATTTTGGTGGCTGGTCCACAAATACTCTGAGAGCTGTTCCAATGTCTTGAATGGAACTTCTCCCACCTCAGTCATCAAAAACTAGGTCTCTAATAAAAACAGATTCTTCAGCTTCTCCCATAGCCAGATGGCTACAATTCATAACTCCCCAAAAATTTAGTAAGGGGAATTGCTGTCGCTCTGTAGTTGAATTTACTTTTAAAAAATTGTTTATAAAGTCTTCCTCTAAGGTAACAACCTTTAACCTATTTAAATCACTGCATTCTGAGAATCAATGAAAAGATATATATAAAAAATATGTTTATTGTTATAGAAATTAATTGCACCTGTAAATCATAAGCCATTAGACATCAGGGAGTTTGCTATTGGTAATCCCTGAAAGCAGGATGCAGAGTTCCCCAGAACCCCAAGAAAATAAATTAATGGCTTTGGCCTCATTAGTATCTCCAAGAGATGACAGTGCAATGCTTTCAACAGCGTGACTTTCCATCTGAGGGCTACAATGCCTGAGGTATCACCCTATCCACAGGCGCTGCCTTCAGTGCTGCAGTTGAAAGGCCTTCCCCAGGCAGAGAGAAGAAAAGGCAGAGCAATGGGGTTGCTCTCTGGAGCCCCAGACAGCCTCAGAGAACTGCAGAGGCAGCTGAGCTCGCACAGCTGCCAGTGCAGGCATAAAGAAATGCAGCCCCTTCACCAAAGAGCTCAGTGCCAGAGCTCAGTAACATTAACAGACTCTACTAAAAAACAGCTCAGACCTCCGCGCAAACTATAGACCTTCCCAAAAAGTGGAAATTCTCCAAATCTGGGTAAAAGCAATGAACAGTATCAAGGATATGCTTAATCGATTCCTTAGTTACTCAGAGTCATTGGTAGAAGATGGGATTATGACAAGCGCAAAGACTTTTGGTAGAGTGAAAGATTGGGCTAATAATCTGGTAATCCTAGGCTACTGCTCTTTTTCTCTAAGGGTTTCTTTTGATTTAATTTCCTATGCTTGAGGAAATCCTCTGCTCGTTCAGGTCACCTGAAGAATGTAATTTGATTTGCAAGTTGGTGATAGCAAAAGGTATAAGCTATTTCAAGGCGTTTTAAGTCCTGGTGCCTGACTGGAAGGAATATGCTGTGCCATGTTAGTTAAAGGTTACAGGTATGTACCTGGATCTTTCCTGTATAACCGCTTTTGCTGTAAGATCCTCTTCCAACTGCCTGTGCTTTTATTTTCTGTGCAGATACAGCCCCTAACAGGCTGAAGGCTCCTTCCCACCAGAAGGAGCCATGGCTGGCGTTCTCCATGGCCACAGGGTGATGGCTCCACAGTTGCAGCCATTAACAGGGTGCTTCTGCCAAGACCCTTTTGCCACACTGCCCAGAGCAAGCCACTGAATGGCAAGGTGGCTTCTGGCTACCTTTGGGTGGCTGACACTCAAGGGCTGGAAGTCTATCCCTCCTACAGGTGCTGAGAGTGACAGGCGATTTTAGGAACTGTCTGTGCTTCAAAGATCCCTGCTAAAAATTGCTGGTGTTGACATTTACCTGTTAAATCCTTGTGTGGTGGCTTCGTTACAATTAAGAGGACAAACTATAGTAAGAGCTGGGCGTAGAAAACATGTGTCCCCTCTTTAATTGCATTGAAGACTCCCTTAGTCCATTGAGTTTGATCACTGGGGCTGTTTGAAAAGTTTTGTTTTCTGAACAGTAATTGTAATTGTATCCTTAGATCGTTGAATCTCTGGTGCCCCATTTGAAGTTTTTGGTAGAGTTAAATCTATAATCCCTCCTTGTCAGGACTCTTCTCAGCTCTGCTGACATCTGGCCTCCAGACCTCTTTGGTTGGTCAGAGGTTCCTTCCATATTAAATAACTCTGTAGGAGGATTTTTTTTGCTTTGTGCTGAGGTCACTTGTCCTTTCTCCTCTGTTCCTTTCACTTGTTTTGAATTGTTTTTACTCCTAATTTTTAGATCTATTTCACGTGAAGAGCCAGTGTCCTCTAGGGCTGTGCTATTTCCTCTTCATGGAACCTTGTTCCTGTGGCCTTTCAGGCCTGTAATAGTTCTGGCAATCTGAAAGTCCTGGTCTGTGTTACTGAGAGACTGAGACAGAAGAGGTAAAGCAAGTGCTGAGCAGACACAGCGAGAAGCAGCTGCTGCAGATGCGCCACGCACGCAGTGCTGTCACACTGTGCGTTCTTCTGTGCTGGTAATTGAAGTGAAATCAAAATATAACCATACCTCTATTATGCTTTGGCTGCTAAATAGCAGTATTTTGCATAAATCGGTGTTACTTCAGAGAATTACTTTAATGTGGTGGAATTGCAGCAATCGGGGGATAAAGTCAGATTTAAGCGTATCCGTTAAAGGAGCTCATGGGAGTTCAAGGGGAAAGCCACTTGTGCTCAGCCTGTCTGCAACGGCAGCACGGCAGGGGCTGGAGGAGCTGGCCGTGCTTGAGAGCCAGGTAACTCCAATTCCCTCTCTGCCCCGGTGTTTAACCCTGTGGCTTTGCGTAGGCAGTCTTGCTTCCTGCCAGCGTCCCCTGAATAAAGAGCATGTATGTCCTCAGTGCTGTCTGAGACGGTGCATCTCTTTGTACAAAGAACTATATGAGTGGCAAAGTGCCCTGCTCCTTTTCTCCCCCCCTCTCCAAACCAGTAAAGCGATAGGACAGGGAATTGCTCACTGTGAGAACAGCAGGGAAGGTCAGAGGGGCATAGTGGGATTTTAAATAATGAGTTCCTCGAGATGACTTCGTGTCTCGCCTTCTGCGGTGACAAACAATCCTGCGGTTCGGTGCCGCTGCTGCGCGGCGCTCCTGCGATGTGATCTCCTGCACCTCCCGCTGCCCTTGCTGCCGTTCCCACAACGCAGCTTCACCATCTGCTGCAGCCTTTAATGAGCCCCTGCTCCTCGAGCCTCGCGCGAAAGGACTGACCGAGCAAGAGAGCAAACCAGGGAAATAAGATGGACAGACCTTAAAAACAAAGAGCATCTGAGAGAATATTTTCTTCCTGGCTGGCAAGTCACAAGGAACTGGTGAGGGAAACCAATGGGAGAGGCACAGCGGGTCGGGGTGGGTACACGTGGGGCTGGGCAGAGTGGGGTTGCAGGTCTCCTCACCTCCAGCAATGGTGAGTGGCAAGAGGTGAGCCCCTTGCGGTGCAAACTTTGCCGCTAACCGCTCAAATCTGGGCAAACTGAGCTTTCCCATTTCAGACTGTCATGACTATGCAAACAGTGAACAGGAAGGCTGATCAGAGATGCATAGCCTGGGTTTTCAAAGCAGGCTCTTTTGAAGGTAGTCTATCTAAGACTCTAATTAATCAGAGAAGTTGAGTGTCTGTAGCTTGAGATTAAGTTAATGGAATCTGTCCATTCTTAGAACACCTGAAAAACTGGAAGCTTTCATCCAATCATTTCCCCCTCTTTTTTTTTTTTTAATTAAATCTGTGTATCTACTTTTTTAAAAAACTGATATGGGAACAAAGACTTTCTATTCAGCATGAATTGGCAGAAGAAAAGCAAAGGCTCAGTCATGCTTTCACAGCCACTCACATTTTCAACAAGCCTTAGTAAATGGACCTGTGAATAGATAATATAAATACCGTCATCTGATTTATTTTTTTCCAACTCTTTTCATGATATCAGGAAAACAAACCTCCACTTGACCATATGAAAAAGTTTTTCCTCAGCTGAACATGTGCAAATTAAAATTTTGCAAGTTCCAATGAGAATTATTCTACTTTTACCCAGAACTGCTTTTAACTACTTTACAAGAGCATTGTAAATCAAAAATGCTGGATAGTTCCATGAAAAATTCTACCCTCTCACATTTTATGACTTTTATCTAAAATCTGAGATAACTTGATCCATACATTCATTAACAAATATATGGGTAAACTAACTAATGTCTGATTTTGCTTCTGAGGCAATTTTAGTTGGATAAACATGAGAAGCAAAGAGGAATCTTTCCATGTGTAAAAGCATTCAAATTTTGTGATAGAAAGAATAGCCTGTACTCTGTGTTCTTGTATGTTGACACTAATCTAGCTTGGTCTAAGCCAGAACAAATGAATCTATTGTTTCCATTTGGGAGGTCAAATCTATTGCCTCTTATAACTGTTGGTTTGACAAGATCTGCATAAAAGGTCTTCATAATTCACAGGCTGGATAAGGCCATTAAGAATGACTTTTCTTTCTTTTTCTTAGACCAAGAACTTAAATCTGGTATTAAGGGGTTCTGGCTGTTTGTAACATTAAGATGCTTCTTTATCTGTCTGTGGATATTAGTATGTTAATACTGGAACCTTGTATAGCCTTAAAGTTCAAGGGCAAAGGTGGTAATTGTCATAGATCTATCAGGAACCACCAGCAGAAAGCACTTGCTTCAGGTATTCTCCCAGTGTGAATAAAGAAGGAGGAAAAAGTGTACAAGGAAGTCAATTTTTGCCATATCAGGTTTCCTGGATGCAACTACAAAGTGATATGACAAGTTATTTCCAGCATGTTTCTGGAACTGCTGACCTAGGAGAAGCCTTTTCCAACCGCCCTTGGTCCCAGTAGCTGCACTGCCTGGGTGTCTGCTGTTTCCAAATCTCCCAGCAGCTTCCCTGTGCAGAGCTGCTGGACCGGTTTCCTGCTGCCTGTGGAGCTTGCCCGTGTCAGCTCAGCAAGACCTGAGCTGAGAGGAGCTCTGTGTCTGGGCAGTTTGCATAACTCCTGCCTGAGTTTCGTAAGAAAGAGGAGTACGTTTGGGTTGAAGTGCAGTAGGAAGAACAGGCTGGAGCACTTTCATGCCTGTGATAAATCGCTTCTTCGTGAGATGCAAGTTATTTTACACATGGCCAGTAACCTGGGGGCATGTTGTTACCTGGGGCACAATTTGCAAGCAATAGTCTTGTCAACCCCACAGAAAGCTTTCTGGTTTCTTTTCTGCTGTTTTGGGGGAAGATCTGATGTCAGCACCTGTCAGCAAGACACTTTGTGGCCCCTCTACATGGCAGTGGGGCAGGTCAGGATCTGGGGTCCAACATCCTGTGGGTATTTAAGGTCATTCAAAATTCCTCAGAGGGCAGTGTCTCTGTCTGTATTAATGACTCTAAACACAACTCTGTCAAGTTGTTTCTCCTTGGTTTGAAAACATATTTGCTCACTGTTTACAAAACTTTGAACTCTGGGACCAAAACCTTCTACACAGAACACATGTGAAGCTTCATAGAAAAATGAGATGATGAGAACATAAACCCTTTTTTAATAGTACTTGGAGGCCACAGGCATAAAATGGAGCTGTTTGTTTGTTAACAGTTCTTAACAGGGATGTGGTCCTAGGCTGCTTGAAGCAGTGCGAAGCAGGAGAGAAGTGCCATCTGAAAGCTGTTTCATTCACTGCTTCTGGCTCTAGGGAAGAGCACTGGGGGACAGAGGAGGAATCAGAGGCAGTTGCAAATAGCTTCATTCCCTATGCAGAAGAAAGGGAACTGTGATAGTTACCCTAGCTTTCTGCTGAAGTGGAGGTATTGCTGTAAAAGTCATTTTGTCAGAGTCAAAACCGATTTTCTGTTTGGAGGAAGTGAAAGCCAAAGCATCATGGTTTAGGTACTTGAATGATTGCCAGGGACAGAGAAAATCAAGGTTGAAGAATTGTGACTTGTTTTTTTCTGTATTCTGGGTAAATGCATAGCTTTTTTTCCACTGACTGGAGTGTGGGGTCTGTTTTCTTTGTGTGTGTGTTTTATCGCTGTTCTATTTTTGTTTTTCATTCCTTAAGAAAGAAAAGTAACAAAAACATTGCTTCCTCTGGAGGAAGAACTGGGGTAGGGCATCAAAAGGGATGTCTCTCCTCATAGGATAGGAAAAATATTTCCTGCCCTTCTCTAATGATGTCTAAATTATTGGAATATAAGATATTTTGGGCAAGCACTGTCTCTGTATGCTTGGGAAGCTCCTTAGAAACATCTGTTTCTAGTGTTTTCTGGCTCCTACTCAAGTCCAGAATTCCTCAAAGATGGTCTCTTACCTACTTCCATCCTTCCCATCCCAGGAGCCTGGAGAGGCAGAAGGTGCACAATGCAGGAAGGGAAGGCTTTGTCATTTGTAGCTCTGATGATTAATCAGATTTGAAAGGTGTTTCTGTGTTGATCTGAGCTGAACTTTGTTTTGGCCAATGGCTCTTTTTCTGTCAGCACCAATTCCCTCATCCAAGTTCATCAAAGTGATTTTGTAGGGGCCCGTACAAAGACGCTTTTGTCAGCAGAGACGATGAACTCTCTCAAAGATGAGAGAAACTTGGCTTTTGCCCCTAGGTGAGAGCAGCAAGCATCAGCAAAGCAGAAAGCTCTCCAGAAGGGCAGTGAGTAACAGGGAGGAGGAGGGATGACTTGGCACTCGTAGAGGACCGTTGCCTACGTCCCAGCCTTCCTTGTAGAGAATCAACAAGCTGGTTTCCTGTATGGACAGCCTACCTGGGCTACACCCTGTGTGCTCCAGCCATGCTAGGTAGGAGCAGTCTTTGTAGATACTGTGTGTGTAGGATGGCTCAAACAGGAGCTGGCATAGCATAAAGCAGGAACAAATCCTGTGCCTAGCTGTTTGGGATCCACTTTGCCAAGGTAACTGCTGCTCCCAGCATACCCCAAGGAAATGCTAATTTCTGTTTGTTTTGGTTCAGTTTGTTTTATTTTTTTTTCCCACTAGGGGTTTAGTTGCTTTTTCTCTCCCTGGATAGCAATTCCTGATGCAAAGAAAAGATGAATATGGAAATGGTGAATGTCATTAAGAAAAGAGAAATCAGAGCTGAAGCACTGATCTAAGCTGAAGCATTAGATGACAGATGAAAGCCATTAAAGTGAGGCCAATTTACATCTGTATTACCAGTGAAATTTAAAATGCTGTCTGTGGCCTCTTCCATTCTGTGCAAGTTGTCATATGCATATACCTTGTAAACGGAGATACTACTGGTGTTGTGTCTTATGTTTTCCTCCCCTCCCCTCCCTTTTTCCCCTCCCTCATTTGTCCTTAAGTGCTCACCCTATGGCTCTCCACAGGCCTAAGAGTGCAGACCCAGGCCTCCTTGCCTGCTGGTCTTGACTTATCCCAGCATAGCTGTGATGGTACCTCTCTCCTCCTCACATGGTGATGTTTTACCCCTAGTCTGCACTGTGAAAGACTGGGTGTAAAGGGAAACCCTTGAGTGACACAGGCCATGCTGGAGAAACAGCCAGGAGCTGCAAGCATGTGCACAAAGTGTTGGGTAGCAGAGAGCTTTCTAGTTGTGGGAGCTGAGAGTCAGTACGTGCCAAAGTAGCAAGGTGATTCCTGGGTATTGTTTGAGAAAATTCATAAAGGATACCCCAGATGCTCTGCCTAACATGTGCGTTTTCCTTTCTAGGCCATGTCATTTACTTTAGGTTAAAATCAATGAAAAACAAAACAAAACAAAACAAAAACATAAGCCCTGCTGGGGTCCCTTCATACCATTCTTGAGTTACTCATGGTGCCCCAGTGCAGCAATTCCCAAGGGGCAAGACCTGACCCCCGTCAGGGAGGGCTCAGCCTCTGGCGGCAGCGGCATCCCGAGCCAGGTCCCGCACACGGCTGGGATGGGGGTTCCCATGGGCACCGGCTGGTGTAACCAGCCCCCTGATGAACCGCAGGACAGGCGCCAGGGGCAGCTTCTTCCCGCTCTTGGGTCAGGGCTCACAGACCTGCTCCTCCAAGGCCAGCATGGTCACAAGAGCTGTAGGGAAATTCAGCACCTTTGCTTAAGATTTTGCTTATTTTCCTCTCCCTTGCCCAGCTGCTTTCCTGCCCTAGGCATGCCCCAGCCATCTCCCAGCAAAGATGGCACAGGGATGTGCAGAACAGTGACTTCTTTCCCAGCTGTGCTGGAGAGAGAAATCATGTCCCCTCTGGCAAATATCACTCAATGAGTTAATTACTAGTTGTGATGCATTTGCTCAGCTGTCTTTGAGTGTTCTTCCGAGATGATGACAAAGAAAACCACATAAGGGGTGCCAACAGAAAGGAAAGGGCCCATCTCTGGTAGGATGCTTTGAAAAGTAGGAATGTAAGAGATGAAAAGGCAGCTCTGGCTGACTTCCTGTAACTCATGTCAGTCTCTGGCAATTCTACCTTTCTAGATTTTATTCCTTCTTCTCCCCATCCTTGTTTACATCAGGTTCATTTGAGCTTTGCACCTTGCACATGAAAGGATCTTCAAAGGTTGACACCCTCTGTGAAGCTTGTGTTTCAAGCTGCATGTCTTTATTAAAAAAAAAAAAAAAAACCTCTTTACATAAGTGTGCTCAGATGGATTATCTAGCATCCACAGTTGGATGTTAGATAATCCATCTGAACACTGTGGATCCAGCAGCTCCAGGAGGTATTTAGTGGTTTAAGGTGTCGAGGAGGATATCAGCTTTATTCAGTAACTTTCTTTGTGGGTTTCTTGTGTGCTGTTACAAAACCATTGTTCCTTCATCTCTCAAAGCTGCTACTTCAAAGCAGCCAAAACACGCAATGCATCAAACTTGTTCACATGCTACCTTTCCTGGAATGGCAGAGAGAAGTATGCTTAATAGTGTTCTAGAGTGGGACTTGCCCATCCACATTCCTTGGGAAGCCCTAATCCTATGACTTTTAAAGAGTGTAGATTCTCTAAACACTTGTACCCAATTTCTGTTCTAAGAAATTCTCTTGTGCTGTGCTCAACTTCTCTTTCTGGCAATATGTGAAAATCAACACACAGGTCTCATCTGACTTCAGTTTCGAAAATCCATCTTGTATCCAGTTGTAAGAGTCCTTGAAAGCCTGCTGTGGTAGAAGCCGTGACGCCTGGTAGAAAGCATGCCACAACATTGTAAGGAAAGGCAGCAGATGCCGAGCGCACCCAGGGAAATTAATGTGTCACAGATGCTCTTGCTGTGAATGAGCTGATGGAGGAAGGGGAGAGGGACCATCTTGTCTCTGACCCACATGCCACAAGCGCACATATTTATGTTGCCCGCTACCTTTGCTGAGTACAGTTGGGAAGAGATGGGAGTACTGATTTGAAACCTGCTTCTGTTCTGTGTGGTACAGAAATAGGTACTTGCTGTGCCCTTTCTGCCTTTCTGTATCTGCTCCTCTAATCTGTGCAAGATGGACAAACTACTGAAGGTAGCAGAGCTGAATATAACACCTAAATAAGGGCGAAGCTTCCTGTAGTCCTTGAAACCATAGAGCAAACTAGTACTTTGCTAATCTTGGATGGGCTTTGATGTCAACCTTTCAAAAAGCTGCAGAAAATCCCTTTTCTTTGTAACTACAATGAGAAAGAAAATATCAAGGATGACTTTTTGAGACGGAACAAAAGACTGTAATTGAATTTCCAGGTATTGTTGCACTTGCATGTGGCCCAAAATGTGAAGAAAGAACTTCAATCTGACAGGACCTGAAGTCAGATTAAGTGTGCAGGGACTTGCAGGATTTTGCCATCACAAATTTATTGAGTAACTTCTAGAAATAGTTCTTAAAAATTGAGGTGTTTTCAATGTGGCATTAGATGACCAAAACTGGGAATTTGTATTCATCTTTCTGTACTCTTCTTCATAGCTTCTGGAGGACTGCATTTCATGGGACTACTCGGTCTTTTTCTATAATAACTTTATTTCAGTCTTTACTGTCTTTCTCCTAAGCCATGATCCAGGCTGCTGCTAAGCTGAACATTACTTTGGCATGCACAAGCCAGACTGGGCTTGAATGAGACTTCAAATACACATGTAAGCGCCAGCCCTGAAGCCTCTGGCTCTTCACAGGTGCCAGCATCTGTGGAAACAGGTGGGAAACATGAACACTCCCCTCTTGAGAACTAAGCACAGACTTACCGGCTACCTCAAACCTGAAGAGAAGGTATGTTATAAAAACGTAGCTATTGCCCATCTAAGAGACAGGATTCCAGATGTGAGAGAGATGTAGCTGAGAAAATCTAACTGTAGGCTTCCACTGCTGCCTGACAGGAAAACAGCCTCTCCTGTCTTGACTATGCAGTCCCATGGCCAGGATTAGAAGATAAGATCAGGCTTTCCTTGAGCTCTAGTCTTCTGGTTGTGCTGTTACTTCTGGCAGCTTGGAATGTGGAGGAGAAGGAGCTGCCACATAAGACAGAGGAGCTCTTGCTTTCTTAATGGAAATGCTGCCATTTAAGTAAGATTTGGCTTTATTTTGTTTGACCTGGCTGCTCGGTGCAGTCGGTCAGGCTCCTTGGTTCCTGCCCCAAACGCATGTGTTCACACCAGGAAACACCATCAGAACTGGTGTTAACGGGCACCGTGGCTGGCCATCTGCGTGCGCGCGAGCACGGAGCCGGTTGCGAGCACGCGGGCCGGGAGCGGGTGTGCGCCGGAGGTGAGGAAGCTGGTCCTGCTGCTGACAGGGCGGAAAGGGCAGCGGGGCCGGGCTGGCGCTCGCCTTGCTCTACTGGGCAGCGGAGGCTTGCTGGAGAAGTGATGAATCCAGCGGGAAGTGACGCGCTGAGCCCAGGCTGGGGTGGCCAGCACAGGCCGAGGGCAGGCTGCATTTTTGTGGTGAATACACTCCCAGCTAGGACAGCATGCTGTAGCTGGTTGAAACATAGGCATTTCTTCCTGCAGGAGAGGGAATTAGTAGAGAAAAGGGTGGGGTTTGAGCGGAATGCTCAAGTTTCTGTATTCATCAATAAGGGGGTTTCTCCACAGTTTGGCTGAAGAGCAGGACAAAGGGAGGGGGGACTGAGTGGAGCCATGACAAAAAGAGCCATCTGCAACGAGATGGGGGCCTTTACAAAGGAGGGAAACAGGGCAATTCCCCCACATTCTTCAGCAAGGGGGACAAAGGAGTTGGGGAGCTCAGGTGAGAACAGATGGCGGGAGGCCGGAGTTCGGTGTAGGCGGGCCGGGAAGGCTGTAACTTCTGAGTACCTTGGCCAATGGGGAAAAGGAGAGGGCGTCCCTCGGTCGGGAAATTAGGACAAAAGGGGGGCTGCGTCCCCCAGCAATTTGAGAGACCCCACAGGGATATGGCCGGTGGACTCTCCCTTTATTCGAATAAAGTTTTAGGACTCCTCTGTCTCCTTTTGGACATTCAGTTCTTGACAGCGAGATTTTCTGCACAGGTTTCTTTCTTTGTTTTTTGTTGTTGTGTTCTTGTCCAGCACCCCCTGGTCTGAGCCAATGTTTTAGGGCTCTTGGTGTTCATGCAACAAAGGCGAACAGCCTTGATTCAGATGCTGGGACCAGAGCTGGGCAGCTCTAGCTGTCCCCACTTCTGAGTCACGAGTCTGTGCTAGAAGAACACTGTGTTGGGTAAGGAGGCAGGAAACATGGTCATAAGTTATGGGCTCCTTACTTTTATTTCAAGTAAGGCTTGTTGTAACTGAGGTGTTTGTAGATAATGTTCTGACTACATCTAGTTGGTAATTCTACCAATGCAAGAATGCAAAGCAAATAATATTTCTGGCTTTTTTTTGTTCTCTCAGTGAATATATGGTGTTTCTTTTGTATGGGCAACTCTGTCTCTTCTCCAAGAACCCATCTGGGAAAATGAGTGAATCATTTTTCATCAGGTTACAAGAATTTCAAAACTCCTCTCCAGGGTTCCTTCAACACTGCTCTATGTACATCTTAATTTCCTATAACAATCCTAATTCTCTTCCCATAGATGCCCATGGGAGCCTTGTTATCGACCTCAACTGGAAAAAGGATTGTTGCTCTCCCTCATTATAATTGCTATTAACAGGAATGATTCTTATCTGCCTCCATCACAGGGGCCATTAACATAATAGGTCAGGGAAAGCGAGCTCTGCCCTTGCTCCTAGCAGGGTCCTGCGGAGTGGGGACGCAGCACCGTGGCTGTGTGAGCAGGAGCTGGCCCGGCTGCGTGTCCGTCTGCTCGGGGAGCAGAGACCTGGCGCTGTCACCAAGGGCATCCTTTGCCAGCGCTTAAACCCATACATGCATCTCGGAGAGTGATGTGGGTGACAGGCCTGAAATGCTACTCTCTTGATGTCCTTTAATTGTGTGCTCCTGGAGCAGCCTCTGGGGTGAGCTGGCGCTCGCTTGCTTGTTACCTGCATGGCCTCGTAGGCTCCCCACAGAGCCGGGAGCAGAAGAGATGCTGAATTGCACTTGGAGATTGCTTTTCTTCATTGCCTGCATAGGGAGCACTGAGTGACTGGGCACTTAACCTAGGGAGGGCTGCCAATTTAAAGTGTCTTCCCTCCTGCAGTGGTGTGATGGAGCATGCTGGAGTCTGATCTTCCCGTGTGGTGCTGGGAATGCCCAAATCTCAGGTCAGGGTTCAAGTGGAAGAGCTGGAAACAACTTTGTTAGAAAAAGTACAGAGAGCGCTTTTTCTAGGAGTGAGTCTCAGGTCCTACAAAGAAAATCCTACAGTAGGTGGGGGACCCAAACTCCACATGGGAGTTTTAGGTGGGTAAATTAGATGAATGTGGGACCAGAAGTAGATGTAGCACCAGCCTGTCTGACCTCTAGAGTGGACACTGGAAGACTTTTCAGGTGGTGATGCCCTCCAGGGAGATCCAACCCACCTGGAAAAGAGCAGTCCCTTTCTTCTCTGGCTCCAGAAGCAGGAGGAGGCAGATCCCAGTCCTTCTTTGCCCATATGTTTATGGTCACAGTGCCTTGAGCTAGCCCTTGCATGAGTACCATGAGGTGTAAGGACAGGTAATGAGACAGTCTGCCCTGTTTGGCCAGCTACTGCTACTTCTGCTGTGGTAGCGGTCCCCATGTGCTGGTCCCCCGGATGCTTAGCCTTGGGGGAGCGCTGTGCCCGTGCTAGGTGGGGACAGAGCTGTTTTTAAAATCTGGCTTGTGTTATAGCCCTCTTTGCCTGAAGCCTTTCCTGACTATGTTTTTATGGCTGAAAGGAATGTGGGGCAGATATCAGGTAAAATGAGCTTTTGTGTCAGGCAGCATATGAACTAGAGTCAGATAGGTCTTCATTGCCATAAGATCAAAAGCATCAAATTTCCTTCTGGATAAAAAGGACTTGGTGATGCTCTTTGGGGAAAAAAAAATCAGAAAAGTGGATTAGAGCAGTACTTGTAGCTCTGCACATAACCGGTATGCAGAGATTGCTAAGAGCCATAAAGATCCATAATTACATTTGTATGGATTAGACTAATCCATGAACTTGTAACCCATGGGACATAGCCGTGTAGGGATAGAGGAACATGGTATTATCAGACTCTGCTTTGTCATGTGCCACCATGTGTCTTGAGGCTTTTCCTTAACCTCAGTAAGATCTCTCTAGTAAGGTACTGCTGCCTTCCAACAGTTCTGGGTCTAGATGTTGCTGTGACTATTTTTCCTGGGTCTTTTGGGGAGCGTAGCCTCAGTCATGCATTTGGGAGACAGAGAAACCCCACTGCCTCTTAAACTTGTCATAAGAGACCTTATAATCGGGAGTTAATTTCCTGGATTTTGTTTAAATAACTTACGTGCTGTTACTTTCTTACTGTGCTAACGAAAATGCAAGCAATCTTAAAATCACAGAACACTGTTCACATTGTCCACCTTTGTGAATAAACCCATCCTGCCTTCATCTGTTTGATTTCTAATCTTTTGTCCTTCTCTGGTGCTTAATGCCACAGTATCAGACAGCCAGTCACTGCGGAGGATGGCTCAGTTTGAGCTGCTCACTCACATTGCGCTGTTTGAATCCTAGGTCTCTGTGTTAGCTTTGGCAGTTGCTCAAATGTCCCTGACATCACCCTTTAAAAAGTTTTGTCATATCTGGCTTATTTTGCTAATGCCGCTGCTGCAGCAGAGGAGAAAGGGTTCCATATGCTGGTCCAGGCCCTTAATACCTAGGGAAGCCATTAAGGCTTGTGTCTTCTCAAATATTCACCTGGCAAAGGAGAAAACATTATGCATCATTAAATAGAACGAAAGATAAATATAAAAATTATCAACAGCAGGCAACCAAGGCCCGGGCTAAAATAAATGACCTCTTCCATTAAGCTGTTGAGCGACCCCAGTACCTGCTGAAATGGGGGGATGCTGGACAGGATCGTGATGAGAACAACTAACACCTGCAGTATTGAACACTTTGAGTCTAACTGGGGAGCAGCAGTGCGACCACCATTAGCTTGATATTTCTCTGAACTGATGGGATGGAAGTATTGCCACAGTGGATGATAAAGCAGTTCCTCTCAGAAAGCTTCTTCAGTTCCTCTGAAAACTTGGATGGGCCTTCCGTACATGCACCAGGCTACTCTAAGGTCCTTTGGGAGGCCAAAAAGTAAAGCCCTTGAGATGCTGAGGAGCAAGCCCGGGAAGGTGCTGGAGGGCACCCAGGTTCATGGTAGTGCCATTGGGTGGCCCTGCTCTGTGGAAAAGCCCATGGACTCTTTTCTGGTCCCGTAGCCAGTGCTGGGGAACCAACTTCCTGCGGGAGCTGCTGAGCTGCGTTCCCTCATTGTGGCAGCTCCTTCTGGCACTATGTGGGCTGCTGGGGCCTGGGTCATACCATTCTGTTGTTCCTGGCTTGTGCCCAGTTAGGAGAGTCATAACTTTTAAAGGTGCTTTCCCAAAATAAAACATTACCTCAGTTTTAATCATAGTTGCATGGGATAGTATCTGCTTTAAAGGCTGCGTTATCCACCACTTACTAGAGTTAAAAGGGAGTACTGAAACTTCATCAAGTCATCTCCAACCTGGAAGCAGGAGAAAACATAGCCTCAGGGTTGAGGACTGGGGAGAAGGTAAGGAGAAATCTGATATTCAGGCATAACATGGTAACAATTTGCAGAGTCAACTGCTATCTGTGGTTCAGAATGGCTGGAAAATACTGATTTGCCAGCACCCCTAGGGATGAGCATCCTGTTCCCTAGTTCAGGGGGGCTTGATAGAGCTGTTATTCCACAGACTGTTTGGTGCTGCTGCCCATGATACGGCCACTGACTCAAGGCAGGCTTATAGGCTCTGTGGCTCTTGCAGAATTACTATAAAATTGGTTAAGTATTGTGCAGTAAATACTCTAACACACAGAAATGCCAGAACTTTCCACAAAACATGTCAGCAATGTCAAGGCGCAATCTGGCTAAATAGGATAATTTGGCTTAAGACCTCCGCACTTGTCATGCAAGCAACTCCGTAGGGCATGCAGTAGAGTTTGGAGGGGGCAGACAGAGAGCTTTCCTGACTTGGTAGCTCGGGATCCTCATGCCCTGTGGGCTGCTGGAACGCATGCCAAAACTTTTGTGTGCTTGGGAGCCAGCAAGGATATGAGAGCTAACATGCTACACTCCACTCAGCTCAGCAGAGCAAGAGCAAGAGCAAGCTGCCTGTGTACAGGAAAAGGAGCTCTGGAGAGGGCTGCTGCTTCTGTCCCATCCCGCCGATGCTGTTGACTAAGCAGATGAGCCCTTACCAGTTGAAAGGGTACACTGAGATGCTGGAAAGATGCCATTTTACTTGGATGTCTCTGTGTGACACTGTAAAGCAGGAGGGAAATAAGGCCTCAGATGTGCTGGTGGGGTGATTTCTGAGGTGGATGACGCCTTCCCATTTTTGTCATGGAGATGTGAAAAACATGGTTATTTACAGCGCTGCAGGTAGCACCATCAAACGCCCTGCAGCCCCAGCAGCTCTGGCTGCTGGATTCAGCCCAGTCTGCAGCTCCCCTGGCACAGGAATTTCAGGATTTACATTTTAAATAATGAAATATAGACCTACTTTTACCGAGTAATTACTGTGTCAGAATTGGTTAATTAGGCTGTGTCACAACGAAAGCAAAGACTTGTGTATGCAGATAGGAATGAGTAATTCCAAAGGGCTGACAGGTTCGGAAGAAGGAAAAGACCCAGCAGAATAACTGGGGGCTTGTGCTTTCCAAAGTGGGAATCACAGAGCACACCAACAGGTCCGGATTATCTTGCCGTCCTGGATAATCCCTGGCCTGATTCATGCATAAAGTGTGATTATATTTGTCTGAGCTGCTGTTACTGTCTCTTGGTACTGGTAGGTCTGGGGGGTGGATGTCCCTCTCTTTTCCTCCCCGTATGATGCTGATGAGCTCCAGCTCTCACCCACTGGCTCTCCTCACTTGTGCTCATGGATAGATGGCACAGAGAGTTTCTTCGCTGCTTTGGTGTAGAGCATGTCTTGGCATTGGCACACCAGTCACCTTATTGACCGGGTTATGCAAAGAGTGTGGGCAAGGCACCTCCAGTATGGGCTGCGGCGTGGACAGGAACAGACAGTGGAGGGGGCCATTTGGACGGCAGCTCTCTAGGTCTGTGCAGAGCAGCCAAATGGTGTGGAACCCTTGTTCCTGCTTGGCCACACTTTTCTTTTTATGGTCTTGCTCAATGAGCCTGAGCAAAAGGGGCCATCTGGTTGTTTTATATAGTATTTGCTAGGTCCCTTGAGCTGTGAGGGAAAAGAAAAAATCGGTCTTCTGGTTGTGCATAAGGTGCAAGCTTTGTTCCACACAAAATAATCTGGCATGAATAATATTGCTGCCAACTCTAGCTGTGCTAGGAGATAATGGTCAAATTCCTTCTAACCTCATCTCCTTTCTTCATCAGGAAGGCAGTTCTTATCCTTGTTTTCATGATCCCACCTCATACAGCTGGGAATGGCATATAGACATACATCACCTTCTTGATACTCATCACACAGCTGATGTAGAATATGTGCTTGTAACTCATGCTCTGGTCTAATATAGGCAGGAATAACTGTGAATGTGTGACCACCTCTCTCACGAGAGGGCTGATGAGAAGATGGGTCTACAGCCCCTTGTGGCTGCCAAAACCTGGTGAGAATGATGGCTAAAGATAGATCCTGCTTAGGAAGGAGAAACACCTTGGTGCTCCCAAGTCAACTTCAGCATTTCACCCCCTTTTACTGTAAGATTTAGTCCTGATTTTTAGCCATAGTTCCTTTTTAAATACCGTTATGCCATATCATTGCATAGAGGTAATAAAGAAGTCTACGTAAGACATCATTTGCCGTAGCCAGTCCAACGGTGGAAGTGCTGTTACTGGAAATGCATGATGGGCTCTGAAGTCTCACAGGCCCTTTGCATAAAGGGATCCATGAAACAAGCTATACAAGACTCTTCTCTTTGAGGAGACCTGTATCACATTTCCAGGGTCATCAGATGAAAAGTGTCAGGTTCATGGAGTAATTTGTAGAAATTCTGTAGTGTTGGGGTTAAGTCTGAACTGCTTTCTATTTATTTTAAAAAGAGCAAGTTCCTATCACCCTCTGAAAGTTTCACATATGTCTCTGAGCTGCAAGACTCATGCTTGTGATTGATAGACTTCTCTCATGTCTATCTTCTTCAACAAAACTTCAATGGCAAACCTTTAATTCCTGTTTTTCAAAAGCAAGAAACAGATGACGTTAGAGCAGACTTTGTTGTTTTAGGCCAATTTCCGAAGAGAGGGTGACATATGAAGAGCACTGACAGAGCTCAAACACGACAGGAATGCGGTGGACTGTGCTGACAGACATGAGAAATCTTTTTCTGGCTGACACCTTAGGTCAAGTTTCCCATAAGCAGCTCAGCTCTTACCCCAAAAGGGGCAATAACTTCCTCCTCATGTTTAAATCTCACGCCCTGGTCAGTCCTACCTGTAAAGATGCAATTGCAGAGACAAAATGCACTTCCTGGCTGAAATCAGTTTTTTTCCTAACATCTTAAGAGAGTTTGGAAGCCATAACATGGTCTGCTTTTTTGCTCAGGTTTTCTACAGATATCATTTGTGACTATCCCAGGAGAGCTGTGCATGATCCTGAGCACTTTAACGTTCCCTCCAGCAAAACCTCTTAAAGGATTACTTTGACTTGTGATTAAAGGTGGCAGGGAATACTTGGCAGATCTAAGACTTTCAACAAACTGGTGCAATTTTCTTCCTAGGCGTTTTCTTTTTTTTTCCTCCTTTTATTCAGTTATTTCTGTTTGAAAGCTGACTGAGTGCTTATCAGGCTTGGGAAGACAGGCTGGTTCTGGTTCAAGATTCAATGTTTATCCAAGGTGGGGAGGAAGTAGGGAGGAGAGGTGTGTACTGAGATGTAGGACACGCTTTTCCTTTCACTCTCACTCCTTCCACTCCTATAACACCTCTCCTGCTAGAAAGTGTATATCCGCCAGGAGTAAAACAGAAGGAGGAGGCAAGGTCTCAAGAGCGTATCAGGAGCTGGACAGACTAGTCGACATCAGGCCCTCAGCGAGCTGCAAGGCTGTAAGGTGTGGGGCTGGCTGCTGGGCTCACTGATCAGAGTAGCACTGCTGAAATTCAATCCACCTCCCTCCCAGCATAAAAGCTGCCCCAGGGTGGTGATGTTCCTCCATGTGGACTGCAGCAAAATAAAGGTTGACAGATCCTTCTCCTTTTACCCAGGGTGGAGAACATGCTACCATCACTTGGTGAGACGATGTTAGCGCAGTAACTTCCCAGCCAGAGGCCAGAGTAATTGTGTTTCCGTATTTAACTTTTTTTCCTCAGGTTCCTGCTATTTTTTTTTACTTGGGTGAAAATTAAGGCATATTCAGAGAAATACTGAGAGAGTTTTGCAAGAGCTCATAGTTGGAATTTTGTCACCATGTCATAGGGAAAGACCTGGCTTCTAACAGATGCTGAATTTTGCAGTCTGGGTAGTCACATAGAGCCTTTCCTGTGTCATGTGCTTCATGGAGCTTCATTTGTTTGGATTATTGTTACATGAATCCCTACATAAATGCAGAAGAACATTTATTCTTTTCCTTGTACCTTAGCCTCCTTGAAGCACCTTACATATTTTCAAGATCAATCTAATGTCTCAAGTTAGAAGAAATGTAGACCAAATAAAGATGACAAATAAATAGCCAAGAGCATGTACAGAGTGCATCACTGCAGGGGCAGTTCCTACAGAGTGGCTGAGCTACCTGTTTGCCAGCTGGGGAGGGTTGAGTTTGGCAGGAGTCAAAAGGCTCTTGTATTCCCTTCCAGCTTTAGTGAAGGGAGGCTAACTAGAAAGCTCAGTGTGGACAGTCTTGCGAGTGTGCCGTGTTTTTAGAGCAAGAGCATTAGTAAAATGTACCAGGGACTCTGTCTCACTGAAATCCCCCAAATCCCTGATGTGCTTAAAACCCTGGGGACAGAGGGCTCTGCCCTTCCTTCTCCTTCAGTCGGGACAGTGCTGGGCAGCACTATTAAGTATTCAACATAGGCAATTCCAAGGAGAGGTTCAATTGTCTGTTCTTCTAAAGTCCTTCAAAAATAACAGCTGAGATTAACAGTAACCATGCAAGACGGATACATTAATTCTAGCTAAGACTGGTAAAATGAGGTATAGAAAGCCTGAGATCAAACAGATGAGCTAGTAGGGCTAGGAAGAGAACCAGAATATCCTTGACTTAAATTTGTCTCTGTCTTAAGGTAGATGAGTTTGCTTTGCCTTTGCCAAGGTAGGAACGAGGGGGTGCGGACACATTATTATAGTGTCAAGCCTAAGCCAGTACCTCCACGGAGCAGAGCTGGGATGTGTGCCATGCTGACTGGGTCACGCAGTGTTTTCCTCTTGGGGAACAGTCAGAGCAAGCTTGTGCCTGCCCAAGATGCACTTCCTGCCTCCAGCTTCAACTGGTGGAACTAAACTTTCTTGCCTATCTGTCTGTCTGGTGGCCTTTTTTTTTTTTTTTTTTTTTTAATCCAGTGGTAGAGAAGAATAAGGAGTGGTAGAAGCTGTAGTCATTGCCAGTTAGAGGCAAATGGCCTCTCCAGTCATTCCTATGTACCTGACTGGCCTTGCCTTTAATGTAAGGCAGATGTGTATGACACTGAGCTGAAATAGCTTTCTCTGAGCAGGCCTCTGGGGTTCCTTAATCCCCCATGGGTGAGCCTATCTCCTCTGAGCACTGAGCTTGCAGGGGGCTTTGGCCCAGAGGAACTGGAGAACATCATCTGGGCTCTGAGAGCTCCTCTGGGCTGTGCACAAAGGCAGAGCTCGGGAGCAAGGCCATAGCCAGCCACATCTTGGAGCCGAGGTGCCAGCCCATTGCTGAGGGAAGATGTTGTGCATGGAGATCAAAGAGGAGAAGTGAACTTAAAAGAAGACTAGCAGCGTGAAAAATCCTTTAATTCCATTAAGAAGCCTTTTTTCCTTTCTTCTAAATCTGTGCACCATTTAGGACATGTATAAACCATATGTTAAAGGTGTTAAAGAGATGAATGTGGAGCATATGTGTGTGTTTGGGCCTCTGTCTGGGGTTACGTTTATTGGAGAGAAGGATAAGCACTGTGGGAGCTTCTGAGCATGAGACATCAAGAGACTTTTGTTAAGAACAGCACTATCTGTATGCAAGAGTCATGACCATTTTCTCCTATTGATTTGATTTCTAGAGCTAAGCATCACCCATAATAAATGGCCCAGTAACAAACAGCTGTATAGGCCATATCCGATGCCTCCCAACATTTCTTCGCTAAAGATAAGCAGGCACTGTTACCAATTTATAAGGAACGTGAATAAAGAAATACCTCAACGATCATCTCCCTGACCTCAATATATCTTCTGGGAAGAACTTTCTAAAGACCAAGAACTAAAGCTGCAGAAGAGGAGATATTAACCAGGCCTGGCAATTCATTTGTCTTTCGGGAGACGATGCTGGTCTCGACGATGTTCATTTTTTCCCCCATTATATAGATTCTTCTTTATTTTAGTGGGCTTATTAAGCACTGACACTCAAGCAGACCCAATCAATACTACATTTCCAATTCAAGATAACACAAAACACATGGAAGAATGGAGGGAAGAAAGCTGGTGATGCCTTAGTGTTCCCATGTCATAACTAGGGAGTATTGATGTGCTGGGAGAACTGTTCTACATAGCTGCACGGTGAATTTTCAAGGACATTTAGGGGTTCAGTAGAGCTGTAGCATATATTCACTCAAAGAATTTAGGGCTCTTGATAAGAAGACACAGAAGAAAAGTTTCTCATCAAGATTAATGGAGAGAGACTGGCTTCACTTGCAACAGCTCATTACAGAAAATTAGCAATGACAAATCACGTATGGCTGAGAGAGACAAGTTGTTCTTTTCACCTTTTCCTTCTTGTTTAATGAAAAGAGCCAGCAATAGACTGAGCAAATGCTAGCACCCGGTGCTGAGATAGATGATGACAGATAGATGGTGCCTGCTTGGCACAGCTGGCTGGGTTTCTTGGGCCTCTCTTCCCTTGCAGAGGCCCTTGGTGTGCCAGGCCGTGCCATTTCCCAGGGTGTGGTGTGCTGCTGCGCGGCCTTGGCTCCCTCGCCATCAAATCCCACGTTGGCCTCGCCAGGCCCGGTTTGGCAAGTGCCGTGGGTTGGTGACACGGAGCAGTTTGGGTGGGGATACCAAGGGAGCTGGAGCAAATGCAAAGCAAATATTTTCAGCCTGTCCTTGCAGGCTGGGAGGGCAGCGTGCCGCGGCACGGGGAGCTGGGGTCCCGCTGGCAGCCTGGGGGATCCTCACGGCTGCCCCTGCCCAGTGAGGCTGCTGAACCATTCTGTAATAGCCTCAACGGTGGCATCTCAGGAAAGGCTTAAATAATAAGTCCTTCCTTAGCGTTCAGTTTTACTGCTTTTATTTGCTTGCCTTTTTGGGTTTCGGTCAAAACCACAAGAGTAGGTATGTAGGCTTTTCTAACATGTGGCCACCCATATGTGCTGCCTTGTAACACTGCCTCTGCAAGTAAAGAACAGTTTACTGAAGCACTTCTGTGGCTTTTTGTTTGTTTATTTTTCAGCCATTGAGGAAAATTCCTGTCTTTAAGGGCAAAAGCACTATGACAACTCCTTGGTGATGTATATATACTTGCAGGCCGTAAGAACCCACATTGTGGTGGCTTCTGCATCAAGTGTGTAACATGTAGGGTGCAGGAAGGCTCATTTGCACATTTTATGAAAAGAAGCCCAAGCTTGCTTTAACTTCAAGAGATTTTCTTGCTTAACTGGTCAGTTATGTTCCCTACTAGAAATACTTCTTTTTTCCTTAACATTAATATTTCCTGTTACTCTTCATATAGTGGACCTCACCATGCAGTTTTCTGATAGACGAAAGGCCATTAGGGAGTAGAAATCTTCAGCAAGTAAGCACTTAAGGCCATGAGCAAGTCACTTCTTGATCTATAGGTGGCTAAGTTACTAGTATTGAGCTTTGTTGGTCTTTTATTATAAGGGGCATTTTCCCAATCTTCAACCATTCTTGTAGCTCTCTTCCTAAAACCTTGTCCACTTTTACCTCGTGTGGACAGTGAAGTTGGCAGGGCTTCTGGATCTTGCTAGTGCTCAGGGCAGGTGGCAATGCCATGTTCTTAGTTAAGACCCTGAGTGCGGAAAGATCTTTGTCAACTGTTTAGCAGCTGTTGCAGAAGTCACATTGAAGCTATTGTAAACTCTTGGGTGGTAACAGTGTAAAGTAGTTAACTGTGATCCAAAGTAATCCTGTATTTCTAAGAACAAGAAGTACCTCATTGCTTGCTTTTACTGTATTAGTAGTAGAGAAAGGAAATAAAATCAGATGTTTAAAATGCAGACCTCGCCTCATGGAGTATGTATGGAAAGTGGCTTGAAAATGCAACATAAAGGAAAAGCCATAGGAAAGGAAAATTTTAAGGTTCTGGAAGAGTACAGAAGTAGTAAGATGGATGGCCATTTACTTCCCTCACTACCGCTAGGGAGTAGAACAGGTTGGCTCAGGTGTCACTAAACCCATCAGTGTGACACTGATGCCAAATACAGTCCTGGAGAAGCTCATCTGCGCAGATCTGCAAGCAGCTCCAGGTTGCTGCTCATGAATCTTGCATGGCACGAGGCAGGCTGCCAGCGGGCACAAAGCAGCCACCTCGCTGCTGCGTGTAACAGCTGATAACGCTCCACAACGGTGCTCATGAGCTGCGGCGTGCGTGCGGAGCGGCAGATTGTGGACAGCCCGGCTTGGTTTTGCCTTCATCAGTTTTGCAATTCTAACACTGGAAAACTGGCATCAGAATAGGTTTTGCGAGTGAGCTGATATCCTTACAATTTTGTGCATACTTAGCTAATCCTGAGGGGCTCTTCTTTAGCATTTCTGATTTCCTTTGTCTGGAAAGTATTGCCCTTGTGCCAAGTTATTTTATTTTTATCCAGTTCTCCCATGCAATCTCTCATGTAACATCTAGCTATGAGCATGATTATTTTCTTATTAGCTCTTTCTCTTGACTTAGTATTCCTGTGTTGATGTTTATTACCATTATAAACTTCTTATTCAACTTCTCAGGCCATTATATTGATGCATACAACACACACACACTGAGGTGTGCCTCCTTACAAACAAGGAGCTAAGAGAGTGACTGAATACCAAACATGTTCAAAAAGCAGAAATTTCCTTACTCACACAACCCCAGGTGCTCTTTTCCCAGGCTTCATTAGCAATTTGAGATAAATGCTTTACTGTGGCTGCTGGCTTGGCTGCTTTTCAGGTTCAAAAAGAAATTTTTGCATTCATATATCCTTTTTTTAAATATATCTCCAGAAATGTGTGTTATCATCCTCCTTAACAGTGCAGAAAAATATCCACATATGCATAGTATTTTAGAGCTTCTTTGTGGCATATGTTAAGCTCTGAAACTAAAAATCTCTTGGTCCCAGTCTCATTTTTAATAGGATAGTAAACTAAGAGGATACATAAGGATTATTCTAATCCCACCCTGGAGCTTCCTCAAGCACTACCACAGATCTGGTAGCCATTATATAACTGCCTTCTCCAGCTGCTCCAGAAGAGATGTGCTTATCTTGATTTAACACGTAATAATGGGAAAAGCAAAAGACTGAAATGTCAAGCTTTAGAAAGGCCGGATTAGCTAATTGATTGAGAACAGAAACACGAGCACCCTTTGGGGTGCTTCTCCCTCTTTGCTCCCTTCCTTGTTCGCTTGCGCGCGCTGCTGGCACGCTTGCACCTCAGCGCAGCCCGCTCTCCCTCCGGGGGCACACGCGCTGCTTGGCATGAGCTGCCTCCTCGTGACCCCCTCAGAGCTCTACTGCTGTTTCAGATACTTCTGTGCTCCAAACCGAGGCACCCCTCTGTGCACTCAACCCCCTCCAGGTCTGGCGTTTGGGATGGAGAGAGCGTGTGACATTCAGGAAAGGGGCTTTCTCTGGTGGGATTCGTGTCTGTAGGCGGTAGGAGACCAGTCTGCCTGGAGATGACACAGTCTTGGCAAGCAAGTGCAACACTGGTCCTCAGGTCACAGCCTCCTACCTCTGATGGGTGGAGGAACCTCGTCATTTCATTGTGGCACAGACTGGCATTGATGGTGTGATGACTACCTTGAACAGTTACTGTAGGCAGTCCTACACACTACCCATACCCTGACCCTTCTCCACGGCCAAGGGAAGAGCTCTCCTCCCTTGGGTGAGGTACTCAGGGAGGCACGCAGGTATCTGTCACACAGGAAGACTGCCTGAGCTGGGGCTCAAGCCCAGGTTTTGCATGTCCGTATGGCTCAGATTTCTCTCCCTCTCACACTGAGGATACCTACCTCTTGCTGTGGGACTCCAGTCTCTAATGCATCATTTCTTTTACACAGTTTCTGGAAGGCACCATGGAACTTCCCAAGCAGAGGCACCACTGCCATGCACATGTTTTCTCCCTTCCTTGCCTGCCTCTATCCTCCCTCCTCCATCCCAGCAGGAAAGAATGCAATGACAGCTGTTTTGTTAAAAACATACTCTTTAATTGAAAAGGATTTTATCCACAGATATAAAAACAGCTGAGATATTATGTAGAATACTCTCTGTTTTTTTTAAGTATGCTTATTATTCAGCATGTCTGAGAAAAAGACTGATTACTGGCTCTAACTTCCCACATCAAATAGTGAAGTTAATGGAATAATAAATAAAGTAGTAGTAGTCCACAGTATGTATAAAATAAATGTTAATAGATACACATATGACATAAATGAGGACAGATTCAGTTTCCCTCCTTCTCAGGAGTTCAGTGCCTTAAAGTGGTTGCATAAGTTGAGTTTTATTAAAATGCACTGGCATTCTGAAGCTGGGAAACATGAAAGCCACACAGGTTTTTAAGTGAGCTGGAAAGTCTTCAAAAACTCCTGCTACTGAGAACGAGGGTGCTATTTGTCTGTCCTTACACAGGTTCCTATGTCAATCACTGAGTCCTGAGAGCTGCAAGGAGGATGACTTCACAGTTCAGCTGTGGCAGATCCTGGCTCCAAGACATTTACAGTGCCCTCCAACTATTTAGCTTAAAGGCACTAGATTATCAAAGGACAAAACTCTACACTCTCCTTGGCACATGGGAAGACAGGAGTCATGCAATTTTAGTGCACTGTTCATCTCTCTGGGCTGTGCTCACAGTGGGCTTGCAGTCCTATAAATGCTCATTGCTGGAAATGCAATACCTGGACACTCTGATGGCAACCCACAAGCAGCTTCGACTCGCCTTAAGGAAACAGATGTTAGGTCTGTTCTGTCAGTGTGTTTTCTTTTTGTTTACCTGAATTCATGCCAGTTTCTGTGAGCACTTTGTGGTTCACGGTCTTCCCGAGGCAGCCGCGTTGCCTGAGCCCACCCAGGGCTTCCCCGGCTGGAGCTGGGTCTGCGCCTGGGGCTGAACGGCAGCTGGTCACAGAAGAGCAGCAGGGCTGCTCCCCATAGCTGTGACCAATGCTCTGCTCATCTGTCTGGGGGAGTTTTCAGAAAGTGCCACATCCGCAGCAGGGAGGTAGGTAGCAAACAAGGATCCAGCCAGCAAAGCTAGGAGAAGGAGACCTGTCAAAGAAAGAGGCTGCGGAGCAGCAAGAGACCTCCATCCAGGACCCGTGCTGGGAAGGGAGTACTGCAGTCCGCGCACGGTCGTGAGCCAAGGCTCTTAACCACAACACGGACGCTGACCCACATATTATACAAAGATAAAAGAAGTCACCCATGCTTTGAATTACAGGGTTGTAATTATATCCTGAGGATCTGATGACTGCAGCAACCACTTGAGCTCTGCTCCCCTCGTTTGACAACCGTATACTTCTGGATGCAATTATAACCCTGTTGCACGATTGTCTCAGCTGCCTGGCACTCTTTTTCTCCCTATATAGTTAACACTGAGGTAGAAGTTTCAGCTAGTATTAAAACACACGAGCAAAATGAACATAATCTTACAGGACTAGTAGTCCAATGAGCTTCCAAATTTGCAAAAACCTTCACAATGTGACTGTGAAATGAGTAATCAAAGTAGCAGAAACAGTCAGTCTAAACATGTCAGACAAAGGTAGTATTAAAAAGTACGGTAATGAGTTGCAAGTGATTTGCTTCATTTACTGGCTTAAAACAGATAATTAATCATATAATTATATATTTTTAATTCTTCTCTGGAACAAATGGCAGAAGCTGAATTTTGTGTGATATCAGATATACTCTAGTACCCAAGTAAGAGGAGACTATGAATTCTTAATCATTAACTATTTTGAACACTGATCTTAATGCAGATTATTTATAGCATTTGGTCTCATTTGAACATTTTTCTTATCGCCTATTAAAAATACATGTTTAAGTATGTATATGCGTACATATGTGTCTATTCCTTCTAACTTTTATAAAGAAGATTAAAGTAATATAATAGTATTAATAAATTTTACAAAGAGATTTAAATGACATTGTTCATACAGTAATTAAATATAAGTAGCGCAAATCACCAACATTATTTTAACTGTGTGCTTTATAACCCCTGTAATATCAAAGCAAGTTTATATTAACATCTACATGAAAACAGTCAAACCACTGCTGTAGGATAGGGGCTGCTCTTAGTTACCTCCACTGTTCTCCGTACCACTGAGTAAATGAGGTCCAAACTTCTGTTGAAAGAACTTGGCTAGCTGGAATTTCATCCTATTGATTTAATTATTGGCAGGAATGCAAAAATATGTTGAGTATAAGAAAGCTGTTAAAGTCAGAGAAAGAAAAGTGCTTATATTCTTACAACTATTTTTCAAGAAATACTAGATGTACCAGCTTTAATGTTATGGTTTTAAATTGGGGAGAAAAATCTGTGACTAAGGAAGACAAATATTGTTTATGAGTCTTCTAGGAGAACATTTCACTGACATTAAAGGCAACTTTGCAGACTCACTTAAAATGTATCAATTTGTAATCTACACATTTACAGGAGATGCTCTGCTCTGAAAGCTGTTTCTCAATCTGTGCCAAAACATGTGAGGCTGTGTAGAATCCTTCAGATGATAGACCTCCGGGCTCTGCTTCTCCATAATTGATTTAGTTATTAGTTATGCAAGGAGAGAAGAGATCCCTGAGGCTTGGTAAAACAGTATTCAGTTACTAAAAGCAGTCCTTTGCGAATTAATGTCATCCTACCAGCTCTTCCTGCTCGTTATTCCTGCAGGTCTTGTTTTCTTGGACACCAGCTGTCACAGAGGGAGTCTCCAGCCTTTTCTTCTCCTGCCTCCCTGCCTGGCTGAAGTTGCACCAGCGCGGTCTGGAGCGTCTCCTTCACCACCTGGATCTCCCTTTGCAGAGACTGTGCTGCCTTTATTAAGGAATAAATCTATAGGTGATTGGCAGCCCCTTTTCTCTTTCCAACTTATTAAATAAATTGTTGTTCTGCTGCTCACAACAGATGGCTATCTAATTGTAGCTTCAAGTTCTTCCAAACTGTTTGGATTAAATATTAATACATTTTTTTTGAAAGCAAGTGTGAAAAAGAAAAAAAAAGAAAAAAGCAAATTGAACTTCTCAAGTAGCATTACTTAGCACTTAAAAAAGAGGATGGGATGAGGGATATTGCTTGCATACGGTTATCATGGGAAGAAAGGAGATGAAGAAATTGTACCATGGAAGCAGTGGCATGAGCAGATTTGGTTCTGCTGCAGAGAGAGCAGGTTTTTATAGCAGAGATTCAGGCCTGGGGGGCTCGGACCCCCAGCACTCCTAGGTGAGAGCAGTCCAAGCCATAAGCAAGTGACCGGATAGTGTACGGTGTGAGAGAGCCAGGAAACGTGCGCCGGGAAAGGGGGAGAAGAGGGGAGGGTCTATAGGTGAAATGAGCTTATAACAGAGAAAGTGTTTCTGCTCTGCTTACCTCCAGAAGGCTTTAATCTTAGCTGAATATCGGTGTAATTATCAGTGCAGACAACGAAAATATTGCAGTGATACAAAGATCCACAGTGCTCTGAGCAAAAAGCAAAGAGATTAGTGGTAGCAACACCTCACTGTCTTGTGCTGAAAGGACCAAAACCACTTGGAGAACATCTCATAATTCATAGAAAAACACTTCTTGTTGTTGAGATTTTTTCCACACTTTATTTGCTGTTGTTTAGGTCAGGTTTCCTGCAGGGCACTGGGGAAGAAAATAACGGTGAGTAGTTTTGCCTCTTAAGAGGCGCTCACCTTCCCTTCTCCTCTCTCCCCAGCTGCAACGTGCTGGAGGGCTGCTGAGGCTGTAAAACACCAAAGTCTATGTGAAAAAAACCCTGGGGCCTACCCACAACCTCAATGAGGCCAATGCTCCCTTCGGCACAGATAAGGCTAAGGGGCAAGGTCCCCAAAAGGCAAACACAAATGGATCAAGGGAGAGAGAAGTAAGTTCCTCTAGAGTAGTAAGACATCAGTAGCATTTCTGTGAGAAGCATTATTTCATGGGAAACGAAACAGGCTGAAGCTGAAACAACTCACTTCCAAAAATATAATACACAGGAAGGGTAATGCACAAGGACAGGCTTTAGCCTTTATGAAATGTTGTTTTACCCAGCCGCAATGTCAATGCAATGTCAAGAGAAAAAGACACCCTTAGGTCATGCAACTGTAAAAAGTGAGCTGCTGCTTTTGAAAAATTGTGACTAGAGGAAGAAATGAAAAAGCTATACAACCCACCTCTATTTCAGGCAGTCACATTTACCTCTCTGAAAAGCCTTTAGGCTGCTTTTAATTCTCCTACAACTTCCTCAAAGCTTCCTCTTTATGTGTTTTATATATATTTACTACAATCGTTTACCACTTTTTACCAGAAGTATTCATTCATACTTCTAATTTCTGGACAGTCCTATTAATCTGACACACTTCTGACTACTCATCAGTAATACTAGTACACCCTAAATTTCTATTTTAGGACCTCGAAACACTTGACATGGACAAATTAGTTATGCCTTGCAGCTTCTCCATACTGAAAAATGTCACTATCTGCAGATAAGTGGTCCTGGCCCATGCACCATTCTAACTTAATCATGAGGTTCTGTTGAAAACCTAACTGGTAATAGCAAAAAAATCTTTTAGTTTATGAGCATCATGAAGCCTCTGATATTTTTATTTGCATCTGATGTGAAGTCTGTGACTACACGCTGTTCTTTGTAATATCCCAAATAATGATTACAAAATGTTCTTTAGTCAGAGAGAAAAAGCAAAATTTAAATGTTTTCCTGCCAATGAATCAGACACCTTGAAGGAAGGAGGAAAAAGAAGGTGACAGGGAAAGGGACTCTTAACTGACAGAAAGATGGAGCGACAAGAAAGATGTCTTAATGGTCTATGTACAGCCAGTTGCAATAAGCTCATAAATAATACCACACTTGCTGTAAGGTAGTAACTAGCCTTTCAAACTAGCCTTTATAGCTGAGTAAAATATATGGTATTGTGACTGAGCATGGAATTCCTATCCATATCCAGAGGTTATGTCTGGATAAAGAGCTTCACCCATTTTAAAAATGCACAAAATGGGCACTGACTCACACCTAACTCATGCGAATGTCTCCTTAATGCTTGAATTTGCTATCCAGATCTGCAAATGTTGAGCCAGTACGAAAGGGAGGAGCCAAAACCAGTTTCAACCAGGAACATTCCCTGGTGGTGTTCAGGTAAAAGAGAAACTAGGGAAAAACACTCTTTTTCACATAAGCAGGCAAGTAAGTACCCTTGAGACAGTTTCATACAGAGAGATCCCCTGCTCTGCACAATGCTGCGGCTCCAATGCCGGCGAAAGGAGGCAAGAGGCTTCAGTTTGGACTTGGAATGATGTGAGTTTGCACTGTTTGGAAATGAAGGAAAAACACTGAGCCAGTGCCCACGTCCTTTAAGTAAGGCCAGTCCATGCGGGCTCAGACTCAGAACGTGACGTGGCTCCCTCTTTCCTCATTGTAGAACACGAGGGTGCCTGTAGAGGTGAAGCTGGGTAGCTAATTTCCTACTGCTCCTGCCTCCATTGCTAACTCCCTCCTTCACAACCACTTACATTTCTATAACAGAACGTAATTCCCTTCCCCTAAGACAACACCTCCCTGCCAAAATGCTCCCCAAAACCAACCAACCAAAAACCCACCAGAGCACTTTGAAAAACGAATCGCTGCAGCGACGTGCCCATGACAGCAGCCTCCAACACGTTCCCAGCAGCACACAACGGAAAGCAAAGCACTCACAGTGCCTGGCTGCAAAGGTGCTGACCTGCCTTCGTCGGGTGAGGCTGCCAAACGTGTCCGCACGTTCTCCCAACCACCTGCTCCTGAGCCACGCGCTCCCGGAGACCACTCTCCTCTCCAAAATACAGATGAAGGGGACCCATTGCCACCCATCGCTATCGCAGGGTGACAGAATTTCTTACAGCTTCACCAAGGGTGAGATTGCTCAGTGAGGTCCACTTAGGGACTAATCTCTACCCTCCTGATTCTGTAAATCAGCACATACGTGACAGCCTGCCCTTATTATGGTAAAGGTGAGAAACCTGCAGTGTCTGGTGGATGTGTAGGTGCAAAACTCTGATTTCAGAATAACTGTTTAAAGGCCAAGGAATGGAGATTCTGTGTGTGCTTAAAATAATAGTCCAGCCAGGTTTCCTTTCAACAAAAGCATTTCACAAGAAGAAACTATTACAGGTATTCAAATTGCCTATCCAACTGTAACTGCTAATTAAGAACAAAAATGACTGTGAAATTGTAATACAGGCTCCGTTTAATTTTACTGGGAAATCCAGGCCTTTACTGCCAGGAAAGTAACACCTCTCGTCCCCGCTGCAGACACCAGCACTGAGTCACCTCTCTTCCTTTGGTTTTTCCGCTTAATGATGTGGACTGTTCTCATACACTTGCCAATGATTAACCACACTTGAATGTTTTGTGGGTTTATTTGGTTGTACTACACAGAATTTAGCAAATCTGCCAGAGTCTACAGATGAGCTTTTTTTTTTTTTCCTATTGTTTGATGCCTTTTATACACAAGCATAGTCTAATATTTGCTGAGAAAAGCTTCAATATTAAATGAAAATCCCAAGTGGGTGTGTGCAAATAGAAAGGGCAAAGAAATATCACTATATTCCCGCTTTTCTCAGGTTGCACTGGCAATTATTACTAGCAGCATGGATGATTCAAGTGTTCTTTGCCAACAAAATGTAGAATGAGAAACAATGACATCTGGGATTTTTCTGCTAATAAAAACTTAATTATTAATCAAAGCTACGACACACACACTAAACATTGGAAAAATGTCTTGAGCACATCAGAAATTTATTTTTGTCAGTGTGGTCTTTAAAAGCCTTTTTAATAATAAAACAATAAGACTAATTATATCTGTGAAGCATCTTGTCAAATTTTGACCTAATGATTTTAATATTTATATGTGGAAGGTAGTTATTTGGGGGGTGAAGGGAAGGTTAGGAGAATGGACAAAAATAACCAGAAAATAAAAGTTTGGAAAGTTTATACTGCTTTCATTACAATCTACAGATTTTTAATGAAGAATGCATAACTGCCTAGCATCTGAGATAAGAAATTATTTCATTTAAAACAAACTACTGTGCAAATAATAAACCTAACCATTAATGATCAGTTCTTCTACTGAGGCTAAATCTTTGCACCAATCTCAATTCAAGTTTGTATAATTTAAGCAAGTTACCAGTGGGCCTGTTCATTCTGTAGGCACTGAGTTATTTCTTCTTAGAAAGTAATCTGTAGGTCTAGAGCACTAGGATAGCTGCCTTTTTTCATTCCTGTTTGAAGTGTAGCATAGTGATTACATATACCAGATGGTAACTTTTTATGCATATTGATCTGGACTACCTTTGGAATAGCAGATGAATGTTAATGAATTGATGCTGAATTGCTGAACTGCTTCTCTCTGTGTCCATATTTTTTAAGTACGGTTTCTTGTTTTGTCACTGAAGGTCTTAGCAGGAGGACTGAGATATCTGTAGATAACAAGAGTTACATTGCACTGATACTTTAAATCAGATCTCGATCAGACTATTGCAAGTTAGAATGACATTAATCTGCAATTATTCTCTAATTTATAATGATTAGATTTTTTTTTTTTACTAACTCTTGCAGTTTGAACACCTAGAAGGAAACATCCATGTCATACAGAAAATATGGATACTGCTATTTTACATTCCTGTAGCATTATTTTCTTCAGGAATCAAGAAAGCACTTTTAGAGTTTATTGCATCTTAGATGGTAGCCAGTGGTGACAGCTGGGTCTGAATATGAGCTTAAGGCCTCTGAAAAGATGGGGACAGAAACCCTAACTCCAACTCTCAATGTTCTGCTATTCATTTGACTCTGACTAAAGTTCACTGAGGGGCAAATATATATTAAGTGCAAAAAGAGGCAGATATTGACCCACGCACAAGACATACATGCATATAGTCTTGCAAAGAATGCTCACGAACACCATAAAGGGAAACACAACTAGCAGGGAACATGTATACTGTAAAGAAAGTTCACAGAACATTGTAAAGTGGTCTGTGTTAAAAAAGAAAATAATCTTTCTGGCCAAGAAATCAGATCTGTAATACAGAGTCTTTGTAATAATCGGCAATTGATGCCCATTTAGCTAAAGCAAGGTTGTATCATCACAGGTTCCACCTACTCCACTTTCTAGTTTTGAATCAGCCCTCTCTAAACTCTCCGCTACAAAACTGTTCCAATCTCTGCTTCAGTGTAGAGGAAATCTGCACCATGGTCACTCTCAACTCATCCTCAGGCATCTGTAAGGGTGATCTGGTAATCTCTCCAAACCTGGATTTCTTCATCTTTCTTCATTATCCATTTGCCCAAAACCTTTTCTCTTCCTCTGTCTCACTGATTCTTCGGCCCTCTTCCCTTTCTCAGAAAACTAACAAGTTTTTGTGATAAACTTTTCTATGGAAGTTAGAAGTGAAAAAATATTCTACACTTCTATGTTTTGAAAACATTCCGCAGATCAGGCCTTTCTAAAGGTTAAGCAATCTTCAAGCAGATTCTGAACGACAGTTGAAACACAGAAAGAGCTAAGAATACTTTATAAGTCATCTCACCTGGTAATTTACACTGTAGTGTTGGAAGCAAATTAAATTGCAGAGGATGCCACATGATGCATCTGCTGGCCATTTTTTTTTTCCAAAAGGAACAAAGGCCAAATTAAATGCGACAATATTCACCGTCAGAGTCAATGATGTATCATTTAATTTAGTTAAATCATGTTGGGAGATTGAGATTTATGGATGCTTGTTTCCCTGTAACTTTTTGTGCACTGGGCATTTACTTACATGAGCATTATAAACAAAAGGATAGAACAGTAGAATAAAGGCATTTCAATACCTAATCATGATTTACAAGGAGCCAACTTCTCTTTAAATCAATTAATGCTGGAGCAGGCTACAGTGAAAATGCACCACAGGAAAACTTGCTCTAACAAAAATGTCTACTTCAGCAAGACAATCGATTCTCTCTTTCTTAATATATACAATTTGCATTAAAAATAATAGTATTCTATGTGAATCTCAAAGGCAAATATACCACATACACACACACATATATATACATATATATATCAAAAAGGATATGAATAACTCCATCATCAACTTTGCAGACTGAAGTTTGCAGTTGATCTTCCAGATGCACCAATTTCTCACTTATTGCTTCACACTTTTTTCCCAGCTCTGCCGAAAATATGTAGAACTCCTACAGGAAGTTGAAAAAGAAAGCATGTTTGCTGCTGAATGCACTTTTCTCCATGAAGCTTGCAGCAAATAAAGGAGAATATAAAATATTGGCAAAGGGACACAATGCTTTGCAGCACTATAACATTGCCTAAAACCAAATTCCCTTTGAAGGAACTGAAAGTTGTTATTACATGATGATTTGGTGATTTATATGAAATGGAATGAGCTTGTGGTCACATTCCACTTCCCAGGAGAAAAATGTCATGATGTCACTTTGAGCAGAGGATTAAAAGGTGAGAGAAAACCTGTGTCTATCAAGCCTTCCAAAGACACGGTTCTAATTCTTGCTGGGATGCTGCCCCTTTGGAAACAGTCTGATTTTGGTACACACCTTGACCAGACTTCTCCATGCTACCCCTGCAGTTTGGGTTATGCAGTGCACCCAAATCGAGCCCAGTGTCAGCAGAGCCCTGCTGGCTGGCACATCCTCGGCTACAGCGCAGAGCCTTCGCCTTCCCGCCTTCCCACATCTTCTGCCAGGCACAGCTACTCCGCAGATCCCAAGGGCAGGCATCCAGCTGCAGCTCCAGTCCTGGACTGCTGAGCTGGAGAGAGGCCGGGCTGGGAACAGCCGGAGGGTAGAGCCAGGCCAGGACAAAATGGGAACCACCTGGCTGAGTTGCTGGCTCAGCGCGTGAGACCCAAGAGGCCACCTCCATAGCCAGTATCAAATATCATAACCTACAACAGAACTTCAGAGAATTTATAAAAGTGAATTTGGTCCACTATTCTGAAACATAAGAACATGAGAAAAAAAGCTGTATTTTTTTCCCTACAGCGACTAGGGATGTCCTTGTTTCAGGACTGGGGGACAGAAGATAAAGAACAAGTCTTCCATCCAGCTGCTAAATTGCTAGTCAATGTACCAGCAGGACTCCACACGCTTTTAGGTGGAGGGATAATCCAGGCAATTTATACTAACAGAAAGCTCTTAGAAAATCACACTGTGCCATGCATACAGGAACAGGGAACAGTTATTTAAAAGCATTTAGGTCTCTTACTATAAGAAAAGTCAGTAAATCATTAAAATTTACTGCTCTGTAAGCACATCTGAAAGACAGCCACCTAGAAAAAGCTTGAACTCTGATTCTTCTATATAGGTTTACTACTGATAAGACAGCTAGATATTCACATAATCATCATATCAAACAAGAAAAACAAGACCAAAAATGCTCAGTGCTACATAATAGTTGAACAGTTAATTTAGTAAGAACAGCCTTTAATTAACTTGTGAACTTTTAAATGTAGAATTGCTTTAACAGATAAAAGCTATGAAACAAGTTTTCAAATAAGAGTCTCACTACAGATTGTGTGCTTAGGCAAAATGAATCAAGGCTGTACAGATCTTGAAGAACTGCTATTTTATAGTGACACATAAAAAGCAGACTCTAGCTTCCACAGTATCAATATATTGAATACTTTCGTCTGATCCAGTCACTGCTTTTATCAAGAACTATTAGCATGTTAGATTTTGGATCACATTTGTGCTGTCAAGAAGGATGGTATCTTTAATGTTAGTTTGAAACCATCAGTTATTTTAGACAGCAACTAAAAACGTGCATGTTAAAAGTACTCTCCTGAATACCTGTGTCATTAAGCATATTTAAATACGAAAAGCATTGTAAAAATACACATTACAATAGGGTACCCCTTTCCTTTTTGGGATACTGTTGATGGCGTGACAGCTCATCCAGATAAGAAGTCACCTAAATAGCACTGTCAGGTATTGCTGTAAGAAAGAATCCATCTTCTACGTTTTAAAATTGTCCTCCTGTTTCCTTTCTAGTGTATGCAAATACACGGAGTTTAGGCTGTTCTCACTGAGCATCTAATCTAAACAACAAACCCTTCGGCTGCATTTGTCTAGCCCTGTTGTGAACATCCCCATCTTTACTCATTCACTGTGCCCTCATTAAGGCTCTGTGTGAGCTAGCAAGATGCCCAGGGACAAATCCTTAGTCCTACAACAAACTGAAGAGTCTATGGTCCTTTTCCAAGACACTTTGGGAGATCTTGTCCATCCTGCTGCAAAACCAGAGAGAACTATGGAAAGACACTGTAAAGAGGGCAGACAGACTGCTAATTATTCCCGTGACCCAGCTTTTATTTCTTCTAAAAGCTGTGCTCTGTTTTTATTCTGTTAACACACACATACACAGAAAATAAAACCTCTCCAGAAGACCTGAAACAATAACGCAGAAGCGAGATTTGTGCCTTTTGCCATCAGTGTGTGCTAGTGACAACCCTTTGGACACCAATACAGCATACAGGGAAAGCAAATAACCTGCAGAAAAGATTACCTATTTTTAGGGTGTGACTATTCCTTCTGGTAAAGTTTTTAACACCCTATCAGGACTGGAGCGCAACATAACTGGTTCCTCTTCCCCAGAATGAGATTCTATATACATTATTATTATATACACTGTTTTAGAAAAACCTTCTAACTTCACCCACTTAACAGTCTTGTCACAGCAGCTACACGGACTTTAGCCTCTCTCCTGGACTCCCACCAGACTCTCCACTGACATCCAGAGTTTCTCCTGTCTTGCAGCAACGAAAGCCCCCCCGGCTCTTTGCATTCCCTCTTCCCACTACGCTAGCAGTTGGAGCACTAGGCAAGCCTTATGGCACCATCTCCCTAGCTGAACTGAACCTGGAAGCAGTTAGACAGATGATTGATAGGAGGAAGAAACTGTCAGCTGCTGCAAAGACATGCAAACCACAATACAAGTTTTGGATAAAGTGTCAGTCTTGCGAAAGCTGTTGCCATGAGTCAATCGTACCCTCCATGCTGCTGGCTGGGACGCAGGAGCTGCACAAAGAGCGCACACTTGAGAAACAACACCATGCTCCATCCACCCAGCAAAACTGCTGAGCTGCCGGCACCGGCTACTGCAAGTCAATACTCGTGACATGAGCTGACCTTTTCAGGAGGGGCAGAGCCAGCTGGGAAAAGGATCTGCGAGCATCGCCTCTCACTAAGTCATGCGTTGAGTGCACCGGGCATTTGCATGTTCCCTTTGAATTCTGGACAAGGCACAGCCTCCTCCTTTCCTTCAAGTTTCTTCCTCTTGAGCTAGGAATAATAAATTCTCCCTTTCTCTACATCTGTTCCTTCGGAAAAGGTCTGGCTCTTAGTATGCAGACATTTATTGTCAAACAGTGTAGATCTTGTATAGAGCTTGTCAATGCACCATCATAAAACCTTCCTTTCCTACCGCTTGCCAAACTCATTTCTCACTGATTAGCGCCTTGCTGCTGACTCCCATCATGACACTGCTTGCAACACACAAAAAAGAAAACAAGCCTTTCCAAATAAATGGTTATTTCTTCTTCTTTTTTTTTCCTCTCCTCTCAAACAAAGAAGTGTGAAAGTACCAGGATAAATTTCACTTGTAAATGTTTCTGAATATGAGTTTGAAAGGAGTCCCAATCATCTGTAGCAGATACTTGTAGAAATTCTCTGTTGTTGACATGTACTATTAATTCTTCAGCTCTGATCCATTATGTGCAGGGTGTCCCCTCCAAAAATGAAATATTTAAAAGACCAAAAGAGGTCTTTTGGACATAGCCCCTCATTGAACTTCCAATGGGTTGGAAAAGCCTGCGAACAAGGCATAGCATTTAGATATGCTGGTTGTGAAAGAGCCATCAAGCTGCAAGTGTGGCCTAATTCTAAGGAGCACAGATCCTTAGACACAAATCCCAGATAAAACTACGGCCCTGAAATTCATAGTAGCAGTACAGCTGGATGGCTACCCTCAACAGTGTATGGCTACCTAAGGATCTCTTGATTGACTTTATTCCCCCTTTTTAAATAATATTTTATAGACAAGAATGGTCTCAAAACAGAACATGACTTGCGATTTCAGGCAAATGCTTCCTTTGTGGCACAGGCATCTTGTGGTGCTTCTCATCAGTAGTAACCTACATTTTTGTGTTCTACACATTGGCTAGTAGGTTTCACCCTGCTCCAGTTTCAGACAAGAACATTACTGGTGTTGAATGAAAAGAGCTTAGAAATAAAACTCTCTAATTCCTAGAGAGTCATGGGTGTCAATTCCATTGTCAACTGAGTACTTATCACTTAAAATAAAACATCCATTCTACCGCACATAAAAATATATATACTGTGCTCATTCTTCCCAAAGTATCACATTTTGAGCACATAATGGAATGTACCAGAAAAAAATAACAGAAATTCTATTTATTTTGAAAATTAAGATAATTGAATAATGAGTTCTACGGAAAAAATGTGCCCAGTACAGTTTTTTTTTACAATATACAAAGGAAGGGAGATCTAAACAAGTTTTCACATATAGGATTCACATAGAGGATTCACATAGAGGATTGAACTTGGCAGGGTCTTGAAACACTTGAAATCCATTTAACTATGGTATATAACTGCACTGTGGAGTAACTAAAATATCTGCAAGATTGAGTTATATTCTATTAATCTTAAATACTTAATATGTATTCAGAAGCTTAATTCCTCCTTAACACAATATTAATAGTGTATGGATAAATTATCTTTGCATCGTCATGCCACAGAGCTGCTTTCTCATTTAAATGAAAAGCCCCTCCGCAGCTTAGACAAGCAGTGCTTCTCCACAAGATGCTCACAGGTGTGAGGTGAAAAATACAAGAGAGTCATCATACAGATTATGATTTTAAAGGAAAAATATTTATGCCTTTATGGTTCAGAAAGATGCGTTGATACAGTTAGCTCTAACTTTAGTTTAATATCAAGAAGAGTTACACATGGTGTTGCAAAAAAAATGCACTGCTTTCAAAAGTGTACAGGAAAATTCTAAATATTCAATGAATTCCACAGCTCCTGCCCCGAGCCCCAGTTTGAAAAAAAAAGAAAAAAAAGAAAAAAAAAAGTAAGACAGCTCAGAGAAGTAGATAGGAAAGATTCCTCCTGGTGTCCTTCATGCCTATTAATGTTGCTGGTAACATTTTTATTTGACATTTGTGTATGGAGGCAGGGAAAGCACTAGCAGTGACACACAAACTATTCAGAGCAGCCCCTGGTTGGAAATTGGCATTTACACAGCACAACGAGAAGAAAACGGACTCTGCCTCCAGCTCTAAATATTAATAAAATACAACTCATCCAAGCTTGCAGGTTATGTCAATGCTATAAGCTACTAACTCTTATGGCAACTTAAAGCTTGTTTGGTTATTTCTGCACTAACAGCACTTTTAGGAAGCAGCTAGAAGAGATTGAAGTAGTCAGGAGAGTGCTGAGATGCAATATTGCTTTATGGATTTTTGTGAGAGCAGGGGATGTAGCTGGCTGGGACTTTTTTTAATCCTTAAGCAGGTGAACACAGATACAAAACTGGATGTGATTTGTTATTTTTTTAAGCTAGTGACCAAAGAAATCCCTCCGCCTTTTCATACAGAGAAGAAATTCTCATTCTGCAAGATGCAAGATTCTGGTGCAAGAAACGTGGAGGACAGATAATGCAGCAGCTGCTGCACAGCATCAGCCCAGGGAATCCAGAGGGAAGGGAAGGGTTTCCACTTTAGTCTTCTGCATTTCATTTTACTCTTTTATAAGTCATGTTAGTCACCTAAGAGCAGCAGCTCTGCTGCAGTACTACTTAGGGAAGTGTTTTCCAGAGCAAATGCCTTCCGTGCCCTCTTGAATCTAGTTCAGCAATTTTATAAGAAAGAATTTGTATTCCAGTAGCTAGAGGAATATAACTCAGTTAGGGATAAGTGCTGTAGGACATTGTGCTGAGAAGCAGAATTCCCAGATACATCCTTAACGTTTGTTTTCCCTACACAAGGACTTTGCAAAAATAAGTTGTCCTGCTTCAAACCAGCAACATCTTAACCCCAATAAAATATATAAAATTAAAGCCACAGAAGACAAAGACCATCTGCAGAACACCAGAGACAGATTTTTTTCATCAGCATTTGATCCTCCCTCTCCTATAAGAACTAAAATCATTCTAAACAATATAAATAACAACTACAAACATGGCTCTTGCAGACATACTCTGCATAAGCACAAGAACAGGGACGTGCTGTTTGCAGAAGCACTGAATACAAGCAGACCCCCACCCCTCACACAAGAGGACAGAAATTGAAAATCCAGAGAAAATCCAGCCAGGGTATCTCTTAAATCTTTTCTAGAAAGAAAGTGCAAGCATCCATATGCTTCTCCTGCTTGAGCAGATGCTTAAGTCACATGCACGCTGTTCTCCCCTGCTCTCAGTTAATGAGCTACATTGCCCCAAAGTATCCAAAGGACACCCAAAGAAAACATTTCTCTGTGCCCTGCATGCTAAAATCCTAAAATCTAAAAAACAGACCTAGCCTTTTATTCTCAAAAAAGTATATTATTCATGACCACCACCATCCAGGCATGGCAAGGCAGACCAGAAAGCAACCAGGGATCACTAAAGCCGCCCCTGTGATTTGCAGCGAGATCAAACACCCCCTTGCTGCCCGTGACTGATGTCTGCCCGCCCAGCTCTGAAAAGCTGTTGGCAGGGAAGCCTGTTCCAGGGCTAACCTGTCCTCACAGGGAGCAAGCTTTCCCAGTTCAGCTTCCCTTTGTGCCAACTAAGCTGATTATGTTTCATTTTACCCCTACACAGCACACAATGATAACTGATCACTGCCCTCTTTATCGGTACTGATTGAACGCTTGCGGTTGAAGGCTTCGACTTTCAATCAGAGCAAGATTCCTAAACCTTTGATTCCCTTCTTCCCTAGGTCCCCCCCTCCCAGGGAACGAGGTGCCCGAGCTGCTCGGGGGGATCTGACTTTCTCACCTAAACGCAGTAAATACCTTTTTGCCGTACACTTGGCCTTCCCATTCGAAAGGCTGCAAATGACATTTGCCCCTTTTTTTCTGCAAGAGGATGAAGGTAATAAATTCCACTCTATTTGCAGCCCACTGCAACTCTAGATTCTGCTTTTACAGTATTGTCACCTTAGCTTGCTATTCACCATCTGTATACATAAACCTGATTTTTTTTTTTCTCAAATGTAATTTGCACCTGTCTTTTAATGTATCACATCTTATTGATTTCAGGCTATTCTTTCAATCTACCAGGATCATTTGGAATTCTAATCCTAATTGAAATTACATTGACTGGTACATATTCTCCTAGTTTATCCCCTTTTTAAAGGCAGATACCAAATCTGCCCTTTACTGATCCCTTGAGACTTCATTCTCCCTCTAGGAGTTCTCAAACAAGCTTATTAATGGCTTGGAGATTGTTTTTCTTGGCTCTTGTGCACTTTAGAATAAATTTCATCAGGTCTCTCCTGTCTTTAGTGCATCTCACTTACACTAGGATTCTCTGCCATGTTCTTTCCTTGCCACCTCGTGCTGAATACTAGTAATTTTATATATATGGACAAAGCTATTATTTGAAAATATCAAAGAAAATACAGAAAAGTATTTCTGCACTCTGCTCCCCTTCCATTATTTTCTCATCCATGTTCCTTGTCAGAAAACATATCAATGCTTTCTTCCACCTATCTCTTATGTTCAGCTTATGTATGAACCCTCCTGCCAGTTTGCCTGTCTTTTGCTTAGTGCAAATTACTGTGCACTGTGCTCCTTCTGGCTTCACTCTTACACTGTATGCTGCATTCTTTCAGGCTCACCCTTGGCCATGTATTTTTTTTTCTTTCCTTTTTAAAATTCTTTTGTTCACTGAAGACTCCCTCACATAGATATGCAGTTAGTTGGTGTGCTTGCTCTTTTCTACACCAAAAGAAGATCTGTACCTTAGCGCTGTACCTTGAACACGATTTCTTCTGGGGGATGCCAAAGATCATTTGCTGCTTTCTTCCCTTACAAAGTTCTTCCTGCAAAAGAAGGTGGCTAGCCTCCTTTTCTCAAAAGTGGCATCACGATTGCTTTCTGATTACGTTTGCCTGTACCACCTTCCACTTACAGATTACTAGCTTGTTCCATCAGCCTGCTTATGTGTATGCAAGAGAATGCTATAACATGCTCCTCAGCTCCTCACATTTAATGATGCAGGCTTAACGCTTTCCGGGCAGCTGCCTTGCAACTGTGAGCTACCTCCTTCCCACCATCACACACTTTTCCCACATCCCCTTTGCTTACACGGATCCCCTTCCCTCATCCACACAGACAAAATCCTTCTACTCACATAACCTTGCATTATAGTTATTGAGGGGTTTCTTTAGAAAAGCACCTATGCAGGAAGGGAGCCTTCCCTTACTTTGCAGGTCTTGGGCATCCTACTGCGCTTGTGACAGAGGTCTTCCCCTTCTCATCCTGAACAGTTTGAAGATCTTCCCTGAGCTCAGACTTTCTAAAATCAGTGTGGTCTGTTGCACTGACTCATTTAATTAAATGGATAATTCCAGTTCCTGCTGTGGAAGATTGATGCTACTTATTGACTTACTTTATAGACAATAAAAATTCACAGGGCCAGGATTTGGAAAAGAAGCAAAAGCACCAAATTGTTTTCTAGTATCCATGTCCTGCTGTGTTCTGGAGTCAGCAAAACTGGGTACCACTTACAGGTGGGTTTGTAGCATAGTTCATTCCTCATTCTGGTCTTGAGCCACCCAGCTGGGGCAGTCTGGAATGACTAAAAGGGGGCCTTCCTGCAGGCCACAGGAAGACTGACTGGACTGGATTAAGGGACCAGAGCATCAAAGGAACATTTAAGCAAATCAGTGCCATGGTACAGGGTGCTGACAGCTTCCTGGAGCCTTTACAGAACTGTCAAAAAGTCAGCAGCAGTCTAGCTGCAGTAGTGTAGCAGAGCCTGGATTTCTAGCTAGTTTTCATCTCCCTTATTATAGTGTGTCTCCCCACTCTTTAAGCACTTGTTTTCTTAAAACTTCAGAAGGGGCAAGCTCACTTCCACAGACAGTGGCAATTCTAGGGATTAAGCTATAATGGCCCCGGGGTGGAAACAGGCTTCCCCACGGGTATCACACCCTGCTGTGCCTGGTTGCTCTTCTGAGCTTCAGCACATGCAGGAGCTCAGCACTCCCATGCTCTGGGTGCTTCCCTGTTAACCAAAGCAACAACTTCTTCAGCCAAGAGCTGAACAAGTCAATCTTACACATGAGTTTGCGGAAGCTTTCTCATATGTCTTGGTCCAGACCGTGCAAAATTTTGAGTTTCCAGCAGATTCTGCTGTCTTGGCTGCTATCTGCAGTCAGGGGCTTGACACTACCGACACGCTCTCGCTATTTTCTCTTCCTGGCAGTAGGGCTTTTTCCTGTCTTTATCATGTGGGACTACCTGCTCCTAGATCACGTCGTCCTTGGGCAGAAGCAACTGCACAGTTCTGCTTTAATTCACAACCAAGTCCACTGGCAAGAAAGGCCATTTGCATTTCGGGTGGCTGTTTTTTGCGAAGTTCACCTTCACTCTCGGGGCTTCCTGTTCTTATTTATGCTGAGCTCCTGCACAGCTAAGCGCTCCACTCCAGGCTTGCACTCGTGTCACAGTCTCCTTGGGTAGAAGGTCAACAGTCTGAGCTTGGTCTTGCCGTAGATTATCTTTCCTGGAGGGCTCCAGCTGCTCCACAGTCTCTGGATTCACTGGTGGGAACCCAAAGGAACACCTCATCCAAACAGCTATCCCAGATTGCAACACAGGGATTTTGTTGTTTTTAATTTGCTTGGCTGAGCACTTGTCACTTGTACTTAACAGGTTGCACATACGCTATTGTGGGAGGTGAACTGGAGGTTACTTACCCATGTAATTAATTTGCTTACTGGACATAATGTACTGATACTAAATTTTCCTAATAAGGCACACGGATGTAAGAACAGACCACAGTGAATCAGTACACCTCCATGGTTCAGCATAAATGTCCTTACCTAAGGACATCATCTAAACTCTCAGTTTGTACATAGGCAGGAAAAAATAGATTTCTCTCATCACCTTTTTTCACAGGGAATACATTTCAAACTATTCAGTTATCCTAGGCTTTGGTCAGATCTTATTTATGAAAATACTGAAAAAGGCAAACATTCACTAGTTTCATTCAGATGAAATTCCTATTAAAATATATTATTATGCTGGAGGCTTATATATTTCTCAAAATAAATAAATTCAATAGGACTCAGAAGTAGACATGGGCACAGGTTGGCAAACTATTACTGGGCCTACATTTCCCGAACATCACATCCTTTTATTGATATATGTCAAAAGCACTGGCAAAGGGTTTAAATATAAGTGCTCTGAACCAAAAGCAGTTTTGCCCTTATCTTTAATGGAATAAGAGTGGTCCCATAGTTGTGCCAGTGTATTGCTTTTCAAAATCCTGCATACTCAGTAATACTTTGCTCTCAATTTCTACTCAGGAGCAATACTACATGATCAAGTAACACTCATTCTCATTCAGCTCCAAAAAAGTTTGTATAGTATTGCCTCTTTATATTGCCTAGAAAACACTTACCTCAGATAAATGACCCTCTGCTCCAAATGAAATATCTTCCAAAACCTGTTAGAGAGATGTTATTAAGTATATGGCACATATATGCTGTATGAACATTAAGATTTCAATGGACCATATAAAATCACTATAGCATATTAAAAATATATAAGATGAACAATTAAATCATTTTGCTACACAATGAAACAACATTTCAATGGCCTTTAAAATGGAGCCGTAGCAGCCACACAATGTTAGAGCTATATTTGATTGCATTTTATTTTTGTCTTTTGTCCACAAGGAATAATCTCCGTCTCTCAAAAACTGAAAAATCTACTGTGTGTTGAGACAAACTTTTCTACAAAGCTCTTAATCATCTATATTACCTCCAACAGTCTACAGGTTCTTTCTGACACAAATTCTGTAAGTGATTGGGGAAGAACAACTGAAATATCCCACTGATGTTTTGTATGAGTAACATGATAACTACACTCAGATCCTCTCTCAAAACTTGCTTCAGCTCTACAGTTTACAAGAAATTATCTAACAATTCACTGACTGGCTGACGAGCCACCAAAGAAATTTGATGTTAGCATTAGTGGAAAATTATTAGTATTCATCGCACATATAACGATACAGACAATCTTTTAAAAATGTAGCTAGAGATATTGCCTTGATAGGTCAATATTTAGTGTCTTAAGTTTGTGTATATATAAAGTGTAAAATCAGTACTCTGTCCTAAGATCATTATTACTGAATAGCTCGGTAATCTACCTGGAAAGAGTAGTAGTAGTTCTTCACTCTTGGTTTGGTTTCTTTAACCTATAATATTCAAAGAACTAGTAAGGATTAAATTTACTGAGGTACTAAGATCTCTATCTAAAGAGCCAGCATGTTTACTAAGAGATGCAACTAAGAGGCTTCTTACCGCACACCAGTTAGGTGTGACTGTACAGCAATGATCTGACTGTTATATACAAGCCAGTTGCCTGTTGTCACAAGAACCCTTTGCCTCTTGCAATAAGAATACAGAAAGCAGCCCGTAACACTTCCGTAACACTTAATGCCGACATTTAAAATGAAGATTAAATGTAAAGTTTCAAAATTATTTTTGAAGCTCTACAAACACAACATTTAACTAAACCTCAAATGACAGCACAGTTTATTTAGCTTCCTAAAGGCTTTGTCCTTTACACGATGCACATTTGCCTGCTGGATCACAAGCTATTTCAATGCACGGTAATAAGTTAAAGGCTGCTGACAGAGGCGTTCTTGTTGCCTGCTGTCTCTAAATTCTGAAAAAAAGTTGTGTCATAGCCTGTGATGACTGCTTTTCAATGACTGACATCACATGAAAAATTGCTTATTGTTATTCTTTTTCATGACTGTCTCCTTCTAAATCACTTAGAACATTTAAGACCTTAAACATGATGACTCAAGTTAATGCTTTGCAGATATAGATCACCTTCCCACCACCAAAGTGCTTTACATCCCAAACATCTTCCCCAGCTGGTAAAACTGAAGGATGCAGAGGTTGGGAAAAAACCCAGCAGCCCTTATGCTAACTCCTTCTCTGTGCTTCAGCTACACTGAAGGAACAAGAAATAACCTACAAAGAATTCTCACGCGACATCTACCAGAAATGCTGACTTACAAAAGGTTACACTAAGAGAATTTTGTTTTTTACCTGGTAACTTTAATCACCTCAATTTTCTTGAAATCTAGTAGGTGTTTCTTTCCTTCATAGGGATTAAGAGGGAACACTGCACAGCATGCCAGATAGCAGAGGAAGGAGAAAAAAGGATAGGTCAGGAACTCAAGCTGCAGGTGCACACAGACACATGTTCATAGATATACTTGGTGTTAGGGAGGTCCCAGCACACGCACATCTCCACGTTTATTAGTCATCATTGCTGCTTCCAGTGTTATAAAAAGCTTTTGCTTACACATATACTACCAATAAGCAAAAAATAAAGCAAGATCCCACAAGAAGAAGTGGAACAAGCAGGCGTTAATGTCTGAAGAGAAACGAAATGTTACCGTATGTTTTAGTAGTCACCCAGATACATATCTAACTGTAATAACTGTTAATAACTTCCATCTCTCACATGTAGCCTGGGCAAAGTCGCCTGGAGTCAATTTACAAGCACAGAGCATTTCTGGGACAGAAACTAGAACCTATCTTGAATTCCTCAGAGACATGGGAGAAAATCAAGCCTGTCTTGCTAGCAAAAGACAAACTGCAACTGCACTCACGGGGCACCTTGATTTTAACAAGATCCCCATCACCTAGAAAGTAGCAGCACGTACGAAAATGACAAAATGTCTTACCTACATTAACCCACAAGCAGACTTTGATGGTATTAAGGCTAAAAACACTGTCTATAATAATATATAATAGACAGTAATAGAGTCTATAACAGTGCTCCAGGATTTTCTTAGATACTGTAATTCTAATAAGCTATATATGTAGTTGAGAAGGGTATGGTTTAATTTTTAAATAACTCCAATTGTTTCAGGATGAATTTTGTTGGTCTCATTTTATTTAGTTTTGACCAAAAATTAGCAATGGCGATTCAACAAGATGAGCTGCCAAATATGTGATGGTCTTCCTACTTACACATTTTACAACGGAACCTGATTTATGGGATTATTCTGGGATGCCACTTCACAGCATAAACAAGCTGCAGAACAACGAAAAAATCTGTATTGTCTTAGGAACTGCAGTTATGAAGACTATAAAGTAACTGCTGACAGTTAATAAACCTGTGCTCACATATGACAGGAAAATATCTGAACTTTCAAAGAATTTATACCTGACATATTTCATGTCTGAGAGTACATTTTATAATCCAGTAAAGATATTTAATTAAAAAGAAAATCTTGGCCCTTCTACAAAGTAGTATGTGAGGATCTAAGGATTCTTTACGTTATTCTGCTTTCTTTTATTCTTCTGCTGTCTCTTAACTAGTTTGTTTTCTAATGAAATCAAGATGGTAAAAGATAATTATATGCATGGGAAACAGTATTAACAATATACATCAACAAAACTACTCTCCTGTCCACAATAATACTTTGCCAGATATAGCAAGATAAATAACTGGAACACTTTATTTCACTATAGAGTAAGTTAACTACCTGGCAATGAAAAGCACCTTGAAATGAAAGACATATGTGCACATACGCAATTATGACCTTCTGCTATGCTGTTTGAAGCTAGTAATTCAATATTCTCTAGTTACAGTGTGTGACACTTTTTTCTTCTGCTGCAATGACTAACAGTTCTCTCTTGAAATTCATTTATCTAGAACACAGGTAACAGAGTTGAAGGGTACGGCTACTCCAGAGACATGGTAAACATCAAGATATTCTTCTCATAGGGACACTATAAACCAAGAATTTTCTCAAATGCGAGTACTTCCATTTGCTATGTCTGCTTCCTGATAAATGGCTATGAAATAGTTCAATACTAATGCACATCAGTAAGTTATTTCATGAAAGTCACACAAATAGCTAAGTTAGGAGCTAAAAAACACACTATTGCATTTTTTTTTTGCTTCTCACAAACATAAAGCTGCTTATAAATAAATAAATAAAACACAATACCATATAATAAATCTTTTAAATGCTGCAAATGATGCCTTTCAAACAAATCCATTTACAAATCAAGACATTTTCTTCCTTGTACTACCTTCTCTTCAGAACAAAACAACAACAGAAAGTTATCGTGATTTGCAAGTCTGGAAAACGTGTCGGGTGGTTCATTTATTTATCTTTAATATTTGGTCTTGTGATGAACAAGGGGAAGATGCTAGGGAGTGCTGCGCTATAGTTCTCCCTTAGCAGGTCACTCTGGCTGCCAGGCCTACTGGGATCTACCACTACTGTGACCTAAAGGTGCAATTTTCTGGGTGAAATTTCTACATCCTGCAACATGACAAAAAAAAAATCCCCAAGCCTGCAAGTACCAAAGCAAGCTGACCAACTCTACATCCAGACTGAGCATACAGTCTCTCTGTATATTTTAAGGTGGCAATGGGTTGCAGTTGTCACTGATGTGCAACAGCCTCAGTAGTCAAAGCTGCAGGCATCACTGAACAACTCAGTTGGCAGAGAAAGATTAGTTTAGTAAGCTGTGATAAAATACAGCTGTGTTATTTCAGCGCATTCTAAAATTTGGAAAATTGAATGAACATTCTTACTTTAAAAAAAATGCTGCATTTTTTTTTGTCAGTCCTAGGAGTAATGTGAGAATAGATATGAGAATACCTCCACGGGTCTTGAACTGACTGGCATTTTCATGTTCGTATTTACACATCAGCTTCTGGATGGATTTTGGCATGTTCTCAGAATCATTTTCATCCAGTATACATAGGCCAGCTGCTACGCAAAGCCATTTGTATTGCAAAGCCTGAATGAAGAGCTGAAGTTAATCGGGTATTCACCCTAAGTTCTGCTTATAGTTGATAGACAAATGATAAAAACAGTTGATAGGAAATGATCAAAAAGGGAAGTTCAAAAGGAGGAGCTCATAAAGGGTGTTGCAAGCGCTGCAAATAAGCCAGCTCACATCAGTTACCTAAGTGTCATTCTAGGATAACAATGCCGATTTCCACAGAATTCATCCAGATTTGCCGTGATGAAATGGGTCATCTATCGGCCAAACCTCCCAGTGCTACAGAGACAGTCATGTAACTCCAAGCTCTCCAGAGCTTCTCAGCTGCACTTTATAGACAGAGAGCTCAGCTTTCCATAAGCAACAAAATTTTTCGTATTCCTTCAGTGGACTCACCAAGAACATCAGGAAGAGACAGAAATAAATAAATAAACAGATAAAAAGAAAGAAAGAAAGAAAGAAAAAAGCAAAGCCACAGCTGACCATTATCAATAAAAATGTCCTCTACATGAGTCAGTCTGTAAACTGTCTTTTCCCAAGAAAAGGTTACAAATACTACTGAAGTCCAATTTAAAAACATAATTTAACTAATAAGAAGGAATTTTACAATAAGGCCAGGCCACAGTCTGTCTTCTACCAAGTCTCAGTCATTGCACAAATGCAAAACTAGGTATCAGTTTCCAATGTAGTGAACAGTTCAATGGCTGTTAACACATTGTGCCATTAAGTCCACTTTTAATTTTTGTCAACCAACTTTCAAGGTAATCCAACTGACAACTGTTGAAGGGCATTTTTGTCACAGTGGTATAGTTTTTCAATAGCTTGTTTATCTTGACAGTGCAGTTAAAAGACTACTAGGTGTTTGTAAATATTTAAGCAAGGAAAGCATTCCAGAGCAAAACACAAAAACTTAAAAGAAGTATGTCAAACCCTTTAAGCCTCATGACTCTTTCCTCCTTTTAATATTTGATGCATGCTGGGAGGCTGCCAGCATCTGAGCAAGGAAGCCTTTGACCATTTCACTAGGGTAGGAAAACTTACTGTTTCCTCCCTTCAGCTAATATAGATTCAAGCTAGCAAGTCAGCTGAACTAACTCAGAATGAAACTGTTGACAGTGAGAGGAGGACCATCTGATAGTTTGCGTTAAATACCTAAATAATCTTAAGAGACCATTTTTGCCTTTAAAAGCAGATGTACTTTTTATATTTATTGCCTGAATAATTTCCATGTATTAAAAAGACTGGAGAAAGGAAAAAGGGTTGAAAATATTTCTGAGAAGCTAATAAGCTATTTTATTCATGTCCCATAGTGACAGCCAGATGTTAAGTTTATCCTTAACCTGCTCTGTTGACCCATCACCCAGGTTTAATGCCTCCTCTGCTAACAGAGAACAGCAGCATCACTTGCAACCCAGCTGCAGAGTATTTTAAATACCTCTTTTCGTTCACTGTGCTTGGGGCATGAAGCAGGGCCCCACTCCGTGCTCTTTGGAAAATGACTTTCTTTTCTTCTTTGAGACTCAGGAGGGCCATCACCAATTACCTCCATCTCATCCATTTGATTCTCCTCTTCCTCACAAACACAGCAACCAGCTTCCTTCAGTTGAAACCCTTGGATCAACAGCTGACAGGCCTCCAAATCAGCTTCCCACACTCTCTGGAGCAGCTGGCTCCCACAGCTGAAATAAAAGCCAAAAGAAAAGAAAGCAGCAGTTCAAGGAGAATAGTTGCTATTTCAAGTAACTTTTTTGAGTGATTGCTTGTGATTAGCTAGGAAAATGAAAACAACAAAAATACATGAGCAGCTCAAATATTTTCACAAAGATAATATGAGCTATTTCAAACTGACGACTAGCAAAATGATGTCACTATTACAAAGAGGGTGTCATTAGGAAAATCCTTTTTGGTAAGATGCTGTTTGCAACTGTACCCCCATACACTGACTACATATGATCTTCTCCCTCTTTGGCTGAAGTCAAGGAGTTTTGCAAGCAAAACTGGAACTTTCCTCTTCCTATCACATATATTTGTCTGTCACCTCAAAGCAGCTTTCCTGAATTTCTTGTACAAGACAGTGTATCAGCAAACAAATTGCTGCATTAAATCACTACTAGTTTGCAAAAATATATATAGTACAACTTCTAGATTGCTTGCTGGACTGAAATGTCTGTTCTTCAATGCTATTGAATGTTATGAATGCTATTAAACTAGCAGTCTTCTTCCTTTCCTTTAGTCTTTTACTGTTTATATTTATTCTGAATATTCTTCTTATCTCTGTGAAGTGTTCTGTTCTTCCCACCTGGTTATCTCACTGAGGAAAGCCCAGAAGATTTAGGAAATTCAAAACACAAACTGCTTAGCACTTTTAAACTACTGATCCTCTGTCAGAGATGTCCAAGTGTGTAAAAAATATTAGTCCTGAAAACCATCCACATATATATTTTCAGCTGAATTCTAGCCAACAGACAGTTTTTCAGAACAAGACTTTGAATACTAACATCATACAGCTTTTAAGGGATACAGTCACATCTCCATTTAATGCACATTGTCTCTAAGGAACCAAAAGGTTAAGTTCCCTGCTAAGATACAACAGGTCAGGGGCAGAGCCTGGAGTAACACTCAGAAGTGTTGATTCCCATGGCAATACCAACTTCTAGACAGATTTTTAATACTAATATTTAGTAACTGCAGTATTTTTCCCTCTTTTCATACTTGCTACATAATAGTAGGCAATTATAAGTGACTAAAAGAAGGAAAGTAACTATTTGATTTTAACTTTCTTGACTAAATTAAATACTATCCTATCTTTATTCTGAACACAGGATAAGGGAGATGCATTGGTCACAATAAATCATTAATCTAATAAAGGTACCTTTTTACTCTATGACACAGGATGCGAAGCTATAAAATTCACATAGCAATATTTTGAGATTGAGAGCAAAATTGAGCTCCAGAAGCTGGGCTACTTGATCCGAGTCAGCACCACTGCTTATTGTAATACAGCACAGCATGAGGTCCACAAATTGGACTTCCCCAAAGAATTCAGAGTATCACTAATTAGAAAGGGGAAAAAAACTTCACTTGATTAAAATTCTATGTTCCAGCTAGGCAGCACTTATCAAGCCATAAAAATTAAAAAACCCCCACTGTTTCTGTACTTGTCAGTCACAGCATCATGGTTATACAGCGAAAACACTTCCCTGCAGATATATAATATGCCCATTCACTTGCCTTTTGCAGAAGTTTGCTCCGAGAGCATGCTATAGACCTAACAGATAATTCCTAGTGGATAACCTGTTTTGGCTGCTCAGTTTAATGAAGAGCTCTATTGACAAAACTAGGACAGAATGATATATGTAGTATTTGCAGTGCAGAAGATGAATAGCATATATAAAAGCATACAGTAGTGCTGCCTGGGCTGCATTTATTTAGCCATTACTCAACTCTTTGGTCAACATGCTTTTGACTCTGTGCATGTTTTACAACCATTTTAGTAATCAGCAATAAAAGAAGGTGCCTCTGAAAGCTCTCTTTAATTTTAAGTGCATCTTCCTTTTATCACTCTACCAGTAAAACTCTAACACATCTTGAGCTAAGATACTAAGTATGCATGTTAACATACACTGTGCTACTGAACCTCTCGAGTGAAATCAGTAAATGTACATATATCTGGATATTCTGGGCCTACCCAAGCCCAAGTACTCTGTGGATTTTGGCTTCTGTTTTAAAATTCCTGAGTGCACAGAAACATTGTTGAAATACACTTTTAAAATGAAAATAATTCTAAGGCTAAAAATAACTGACACAGAAACACATACAACTGACATACACAACACAATATATAACTAAGTATTAAATTATAGAATTATAGAATTATAGAATGCTTAAGGTTGGAAGGGACCTCTAGAGATCATCTAGTCCAATCCCCCTGCACATGCAGGGTCACCTAGAGCACGTGGCACAGGGCTGCGTCCAAGCGGGTTTGGTTCCAGAGAAGGAGACTCCACAACCTCTCTGGGCAGCCTGTACCAGTGCTCTGTCACCCTCATTGTTAAGAAATTTTTCCTTAAGTTCATGTGGAAGTTTTGGTGCTTCAGTTTGTGGCCATTACCTCTAGTTCTATCAGCGGCCACCAGTGAAAAGAGGGCAGCACCATCCTCCTCACTGCCTCCCTTGAGGTACTTATAGACACTGATCAGGTCCCCTCTCAGGCTGCTCTTCTCCAGGCTGAACAGGCCCAGCTCCCTCAGCCTCTCCTCATAGGGCAGATGTTCCAGGCCCCTGATCATCCTTGTAGCCCTGTGCTGGACTCTCTCCAGCAGCTCCACATCCCTCTTGTACTGTGTGGCCCAGAACTGGACACAGTGCTCCAGATGTGGCCTCACCAGGGCTGAGTAGAGGGGCAGGATCACCTCCCTCGACCTGCTGGAGACGCTCTTCTTAACGCACCCTAGGATCCCATTGGCCTTCTTGGCCACGAGGGCACACTGCTGCCTCATGGTCAACTTGTTGTCCACCATGACACCCAGGTCTCTCTCTGCAGAGCTGCTCTCCAGAAGGTCAGTCCCCAGCCTGTACTGGTGTCTGGGGTTATTCCTCCCCAGGTGCAGGACCTTGCACTTGGCCTTGTTGAATTGCATGAGGTTTTTCACCACCCAGTTGTCCAGCCTGTCCAGGTCCCTCTGGATGGCAGCGCAGCCCTCTCGGGTATCGACTACTCCTCCCAGTTTCGTGTCATCAGCAAACTTGCTGAGGGAGCACTCTGTACCTTCATCCAGGTCATTGATGAATAAATTGAACAGGACTGGACCAAGGACTGACCCCTGGCGGACCCCGCTAGCTACAGGCCTCAACTAGACTCTGCACCGCTGATCACCACTCTCTGGGCCCTGCCATCCAGCCAGTTCCTAATCCACCTCACTGTCCACTCATCTATCCCACACTTCCAGAGCTTGCCCAGGAGGATGTTGTGAGGGACGGTGTCAAAAGCCTTGGTGAAGTCGAGATAGACGACATCCACCGCTCTCCCCTCATCTATCCAGCTGGTCATTCCATCATAGAAGGCTATCAGGTTAGCCAAGCAAGATTTCCCCTTGGTGAATCCATGCTGACTGCTCTTGGGCACCTTCTTGTCCTACATGTGCCTGGAGACAAAGGCCAGTATGAGCCGTTCCATCACTTTTCCGGGGACGGAGGTGAGGCTGACTGGCCTGTAGTTGCCTGGATCCTCCTTCTTGCCTTTTTTGAAGACTGGTGTGACATTGGCCTTCTTCCAGTCTTCCGGCACCTCCCCCATTCTCCAGGATCTTTCAAGGATGATGGAGAGCAGCTTAGCTATGACATCTGCCAGTTCATGCAGCACTCTGGGGTGCATCCCATCAGGGCCCATGGATTTGTGGGTATTGAGTTTCCTTAGGTGCTCTCTGACCCAATCTTCCTCTACGAGGGCAAGTCTTCCTCTCTCCAGGCTTCTTCTCTTGTCCCTAGCGCCTGGGGCTCTAAAGGGCTGCCCTTGGTAAACACCGAAGCAAAGAAGGCATTCAGCAACTCTGCTTTTTCTGTGTTATTCATAACCAGGGTGATGCCCACCCTGTTCACCAGCGGACCCACATTTTCCCTGATCTTCCTTTTGCTGTTAATATATTTGAAGAAGTTTTTCTTGTTATTTTTAACATCCCTTGCGAGATTGCGTTCCAAACGTACCTTAGCTTTCCTTGTCACATCTCTGCATTTCCTGACTACGTTCCTGTATTTCTCCCAGGGGACCTGTCCTTTTTTCCACATTCTGTATACCACCTTCTGCTTGAGCATTGCCACAAGCTCCTTGCTCATCCACGCAGGTCTCCTGCCCCCTCTGCCTGACTTCTTACACACAGGGATGCACTGTTGCTGGGAGTGGAGGAAGGGCCGCTTGAAAACTAACCAGCTCTCTTGGGCCCCCCTTCCTTCTAGAGCACTAGCCCATGGGATTCTACCGAGGAGGTCTCTGAAGAGGCTAAAGTTGGCCCTCCTGAAGTCCATCGTCGCAAGGCTACTTACAGCCCTGCCTCCTCCTCGTTGGATCCTGAACTTCACCAACTCATGGTCACTGTAGCCGAGGCTGCCCCCCACCTTCACATCTCCTATAAGTCCCTCTCTATTTGTTAGCACGAGGTCCAGTAGCCCACCTCTCCTTTTATGTTGTCCCCAATATGCTAAATCCTTACATTTTACATAAAATCAAGCTGATACCAATTACAGAGTTTGATTTATATGTGCTCCATCTACACTACAAGTGCATTTGCAGTCTCTGTGAGGCCACAAGTAGTATATGGATGCCTATGTTCAGTATGGTGATTTTTTTTCCAAGTTTGAACATTTTCAAAATGATGAGTCAAGACTGTTTCAGATTTTATATTATTTCTACATTTATAACTATTTTACGATCCATCAATCTCTAGATGTTATGTGCTTCTCTCCACGCATTGCTAACAAAATGGTTTATGTGGTTATAGATCTCTATGCATTACTAAAAAATGGTATATGTGGTGAGCTCAACAAAGGTGCCAGGAGCAATCCATTGCTACCTACACCATATCACAAACCATTAACTGTTTGCTTAGACACGACAGCCATAGGGCACACCAAACATACCCTAATCACCTTATGATGCTTAACACCAGACTGCACAGGAGTCCAAAGAGCTAAGTTTTGTACAAAAGCCAGCTAAAGAAAACAGGATGATCCTTTTCTCAAAAAGTTTTAAAAGTTCTTTTAAAAGAGGCTTAAATGAAGATTTTAGAGCTTAAAAGAATCAATGAAAGATAGATACAGACAAGAAGGTTTTTTTTTTTTAAAAAAAAAAAACACTGGCATAGCAGTGAGCAGAGCATATTAGTTACAGTGCAACATTTTAACTAGTTACATCAGTAATTAACCATTAACCAGTCTAACAATTGTCAAGTTCACAGAGGTATAACGATAAATGAGAATCTTATAGATTTGCAAGAGGCCAACAAAATGGCTATGGCTGGCTAGAAGCTCCATTCCTCCACAAAGAAATGCCATGGGAATACCAAAAAAAAATGCTAGTATGTAAATGTAACAAGCAAGTGATGAACATTAGGGTGGTGCTGCATCTGGAGGGAAATCCGGTTTTTGATATATATAAAACTGAAGAAGTAGAAGGTTGTGCACAGCTTTGACACTGAAAACTGATAGTTACTGTTTTGTGTGACAGAACAGATAAATCAATGGAGAGATGGAAAAATAAACGGGAAATGGTCAACAACACAAAATTTAAAATAGGGAGAGAGAAAGAATGTTCACTCAAATAGCAACAGCACTTGGATAAGGGCAGGGCAAGATTGCTTTTGTCAAGTCAAGGCCAGGCTGCTGAAGTAACTGAGATGCAAGACTGTTAGAAACTGAGTAATTTTTTAGCCAGATGGATAGATAGGGCAGGCTTATTTCAAGGAGGCTACACGGAAAGAATCTACAGAAATCTACACCGAAAGAGCAGGTCCAGCTTGACTTGAAGAATGGGTGAGACATCCAGAGCAGCAAAACAAGGAAGCAGCAAGGAAAATCGTGGATTAGGTCAACTTGATGATGATTGCAGAGCTGTAAGGGAAAGAGAATTGCTTGTAGACAAGAGGAGATGAAGTGAAATGGAGAAGTATAACTCTGAGTCCTCTTCATGAAGTGCCAGTTGAAACTGTATTTGCAGATGCTTTCACCAAGGCTCAAGTAGGCACAGGCAGCCAAGAATAGCTTTCCAGGGAAGTGCACAGGGCACCAGAGGTTACAGGAAACTAGAGGATATCTTCAATTTACATGTAATCTTGGGTCAAATTCATGTGGAAAGCCATACCCAACAGGCAGCCTCTCTGTCCTCCTTGCAGTCTAAAGGACGTTGCTCCTCAGGCTTTTCACAAGTTTCCCAGAGAGATCAATGGGGGCTCTTTATGCGGCTCTCAGCAGAATATTATTCTAAAGCTATTTATAGTGCGAACTGGAACTCTGAGAACACAACTTTCCTATTGTAGGCTCTGCAGATGTACAAAAGGCACATTCTGTTCCTGAACACTACACCCTAAACGAAAACATGCCTGTGTAAAAACAGCCAAAAGATTTTATATTAAACCTTACCAAATTCTTCCCCCCTCAAAGCCTCCTCCAAAGCAACCAGAAGCAACACAAGGAGATGTCACTACTTGTAAATCTCATCATCTCTCATTCTTAGGAATGTGCTTTGGTGAGTGAACTGTTAAAAGTGGTTTATTAACACCCTGAGGTCAACACACTGTGTGTTTGTAGAAGATATTGCTTATTTAAGGTCATCAAAAGGAAATCCCTTTAAGGAACCATATCGTGAAAGCCAAGAGAGCAAGGCTGAAGCTAAAAGGCTACCCAGAATATAGAGACTATACTATATAGGTGCCTACCAGGAATCTGCAGAAGCAAAAACTAACTTACGAGGGAATGTTTAACCATCACTGAAAAGAAACATCCTAGATGACACTACCCTGTAATAAGTGATACACACTAAAGATATGGAAAAACATGTACCTTTATCCAGTACTTGGCACACTTGTGCTCACGCATTGCATTCACTGACATTAATGGCAATTTTCTCTAAAAAGAAAGCAACTCAAACACCACAAAAATGGCCTTGCTGGAACAACAGGAATTTTCATTACAACAATTTGAACAATCAGGAAGTTGCAAATTTTCCTGAAACTGGCAACGAGAATAAAAAAACCCTTTGATTCTCTATTTCCCATCCTTTGTTGATAGAGTACAAGCTTTGTTGATACTAAGTACAAGCTAAGGAAAGTTTATCTGCAATTTAGTCACTCACTTCTCTTTATAATTTGTATTGCAGGGAACAGACTGACTCTTCTTGCTCTATGTTATTTCTTTGTTTACCTCTTAAGGTAACAGCTATGCAAGCAAAGAGGCAACTGAAGAAAAGAATGTATGAAGCAATAATACTAAACTGAAAAAGGATGAGAGGAAGGAAAATAATCATATTTCACTGCTTCTAGAAACCAACACCTCTGACTTGGTTTATCATATTAATTCAGAGTCACGTATTAATAGCTCTGCTTATATGTAACAACTATTTACAAGTTCAGGAATCTCTTCCTTTTGCAGCTCCCCAGATTTCAGAAGAGTTTGAGTGGAGAACCTCAAACAGCAGCAGACACCTAAGCCTTGCACACTGCAGGAAGAGAGGAATATAAACTTTTAAAGATACAGCTCTGCTATATATGTTTCCCATTGGCCAGTTTAGTATCCCTCTAAGATTGAATAGCATTTTTAATCCTGTAGCTAGCCAAGGCCTAGTATAAAACCTCTTACATAACGGAGCTGAAGGGTAACCACATAACTGCTTTGGAAGGAACAATGCCACCCTGGACCTCACCTCCTACTCAAATGATGCACAAACTCTTTCAGCCTGCTGCTGTCTGCTTCCTGGACCTTGATCCTTTCAAATGCGTTCTTGTCCCTGTCTGAACATTCACTCCATGGAGAGCACTGCTTTCTGCAGGGCTGCCTGGCAGAGACAATCTCCACCTCTCTCCAATATGTATCTTCCACGTGAAACTTTTTCTTCCCTGCCTCTATTTTCTCCTTCCCTTTGCTTTTATTTAATATTTAACATGAGCATTTTGTGGCAGCTGTATAAATATATACATGCTCTGAGATAAAGATTCCATGAAAGTATGTGCACAAAATAAATGTATACTGTATTATAGAACTAATTTCCTGATAACATCTAAATTACATAACTTTCATTTATATCTACGATGTTCTATTTGTAAACAATTTTAATTGAAATCTTTAATCTTCTTGCAAAGAGCTTTACAATATCAATGCATGTGAAGATGTAGACATACAAAGAAAACAATCCTTTTTAACTTTAATAAATGCTTTCCTTTTAACATATTAGTAGTGATAGAAAAAGCAAAAAGAATATACCATGTCTATTATATATTTCAAAATTAAGGACAGAATTTTTAAATGGACAAATTGCCAAAGCAGGGCAAAAAAATACAGTGAAATGTGGATGCTGGGCAGTTTCCCCACTTTGTATTTGTAACTGTTTTACTTCTACCAGCAGCTGAGATGCAGACTGTTGAAAATGCAAGTTTTAGTGTCCAAGGCAAAATGCACTGTGTGTTAAGAGAATCACTCCACAGGATGAACTGCAAGTTGGACCACTGCTTCTGATCTTCCAGAATTCTACTTTTCTCTTCAGTTCTCTAGATTTTGACTCATGAGCACTACCGTTTACACATTTTACAGCAATAATGCATTATATTTTGCAGCAACAATTGTATGAAGAGACCCTCTCACATAAAGTCTACTCTCCCCACAAAAGAAAAAAGAAATGCATTGTGTCAAAATATTTCTCCCATGAAAAGTAGTTGTATTTCCACATTGATATTTTAAATAAGTCTTTGGCATTTTGCACATATATATATGAGATAACATTTTATTCTGTGAAATACATACTTAATAAAATAAGGATAAACACATTCTGTGATGATGGATAGGCCATTCTAAGATGCCAAAGGAATTCTCTCAGATCTTACATAAACTAAACACTTGAACTGACTTCATAAAACACTTCATTCCTTCCCATTAAGACATCCAGAATTTTGCATAAAAGAGGCTAGCAAAAGAGTAATATTAATTTTAAAATATTTGGCCCTCACATTGATCTCAATAAACAGAGAAACATGAATGTCCAACAATATTTTCTGTCAATTTTTTTTTGAATAAGCATCTCAACAACAGTGATTATCCATACATTCTTGTATCCCAGATAAATACCGCCTAGCGCACCCATGATATTGAGGGGTTAGAATTTAAACTGAAACTTAAAAATAAGCTGGGAAGAATCATCTTAAGGGCAGAACTAAGGCCTTAGAATTTATGTGCAGTGCACATATTTTACAAAAGTTCTTCCTTCACTGAATGGCCTGTTAAAATGATGAGGGAAAGCAATTTTTCTAGTGCTTAAAACAAATAATGGATATTTGATTAGGGTTATTAAAAACACGATACCATGCAATGCTGAACAATATTTTTGTCGCTTTCTCTTCAATCTGCCAGCCATTTCTTTTATGTGGCACAAAACTTTAATCATGGCCTGTCATTTTGCTATCAATATTCTATGTCACTGTGCTATATTTAAATTATCTCCACTAGAAATACAAAATGACAGACTGCTGTCTGTTGATGCTTTTCACTCTGGTTCTTAGTACAAGATGGATGCAGGAATGGAACTGACATGCCAAACGCAGGGAATTTAAGTAATTTACAACGGAATCAGGAAGGTACCTGGTAGTAAGAATTAACTATTCAATTTAGTTCCTACATTTACTGTACAGTTTATTTTTACTATATGACCTAACCCATAATGTAGAAATTTACAGCCTTCTTTCAGGACTATTTCCCTCTCTTAAGAAAAGGAACAGAGTAATGGTCCTCCCCGTACTACCCCTACCTCCACTGAAACATCTATTGTAAATAATCCATTCTAAGGGCAAAAAGCTTAACTTTGATAGATGAGCAAAAAGCTACCAGGGGATTCCTCTCATTAAACAGTCCACATAAAGCCAGTTTCTCAACTCTAGTTTATCATTCACCTCATTCATAATCTGATAAAGTACCTTCAAGTTTGGTATTAACCCTGATAACTCAGTCTGCCTCCTGCTCACCTTTGGCTCCTGTAATAACACCACAGCCCCAGAGTGTCATTAAGCTGTTGGGTTTCTCTGACTGGATGGGATAATGCTGGAATGAGAGTTTTTCCTGCGCTATTTAATATCAGGTCCCAAATCATATTTATAGGAGATGCATGAAATAGACCCTGATTTTGGAAAGCATCTCAGGATCCAAACATTCTGCTAAATTCTGTTGAAATGCTTGACCTTCTCTGTAAGTCTACAAGGACCTCATAATGGACTTAACTTCTAGAGACTTCCACTGAAAAGGAAGAAATTCAGCAGCTCTCTAAGTCCCTGCCAGTTCTAGCCCAAGAATGTACGTTTGTCCCCACAGGTATTTTGTGAGAAGACCACACAGCCTTTGTGCTGAGGCTGTATTCTCAGTTGTCACAACTTAGCACTGTTGCAATCACAGTTATGTCTATTTATACCAGCAGAAGAGTGTGCTCTTACCACAAACCAATTAGTATAATGAGCCTGATCTCTTACTGTTTATCACAGTCTTTGTGTTATGAAGTGTTATGAAGCACGAGTGTTATGAAACATACGTATGAAACTCCTATGGCAATTACTACTTGTGTTTACTTACCTCTGTTCTTCAGTATACAAACCCACAGCTTATAGTACAGTTGCTCTCCAAAAGGAGCAGGGATTTAGAATATGAGCAGAAAGTGAATTTGGGAATATGAATTGTTGTCTACTGTTAACCGAGCAGGAATTAAGGTTATGTAATACCAGGAAAAAAAAAAAGACACAGAAAAACCCTTTTAGAAGGGACATAATCAGGAGGAATAACACACTCTCACCATGTAGGAATGTACCTTAAAATCCAACTTTTGTAACCAGGAAGACACACCTGGAAAAAATGAGAAAGGTGGCCAAATACTGATGTCAACGGGATCGTGCTAACGGAATTCCTCTGAAACGTCCAAGGGCACGATCTGACCCACTGTATCTGCACAGCACAGTGCCAAACAGGGCTTGGCTCAACATGAGCAAGAGAGAAAGAGCAGGACCTACTGATCCTGCCTGGCTGGAGCCTGCCGGTCCCTGCGAGCCCTGGCTGCTCCCCAGGCCCTTCGGCTGGCCCAGGCCGCGGCGCTACCCAGACCGGCAGCGCTGTCTCCCTGCCGCAGTGGGGCAGTAAGGAAGGGTTGCTTCCAAATGCTGGTGGGAAAGACTGTCACCGTTGTGTGCAAGGTAGAACTATCCTACATCTTCATATGCAGGCTAGGCAGGTGGTGACATTTTATTTATTTTCCACTTACATAATTTTCATCACACTTGCATCTAAAGGGCTGAGCAGGACTTTAGGCAGAGTATTGCCAAAACACAGGACAGGATGACTTAGCAGTACCGATGGACAGCAATCAGATGGTGTCAGACATCCATCCTCATCTTCCTTGATCTCTCTACACTCATTACTGCTGTTGATGCCAATTCTCCTTGAGAGAGGTGACAAAGCTTCTGGGAAATGTGCAGACTGGTTTTAAGTCTTTCCTGGAGACATGCACCCAAAAACAGCAGCAGTGGGAAAATACCTATTCACTTATGTCTATTCATCCACGTGCAGCCTCTGAGGAACCTTGTCAGAGATGAAGCTTAACACTGTAGATACAGACATGAGATGCTTTGTCCATCTCTGCCCTCACATAATCCTATCACCACAAGATAGGGCAAGCTTCCAGGAGAACAGCTCACAGGGATAAAGATAGCTGGGCAGTACCTGGTAAGGCACAGGGGATGCTGGTGATGGGCAAAGAGAAGCCCTTTGAAGAGTTCACAGCCAGAAAGCACTCACAGATTTATCTCAGCAAAAGTACAAGATTGGAAGTCCCACAAAAGTCACTGAAAGAAGCTTCCTGCTAAAGCAGCCTCTTATTTCACACTATTCTTTAGAGCAATTAAACTCAGTCTCTAATTTCTGAAGTGCCTACAAACTGACAATATGCTCTCACCTGAAAGCACCTGCAAGTAACACTAGCACATCCTGTTGTTCAAGAGTCTCTCATACGCTATCAGGCATCAATTACACATGTTTTTACCATTATCTGGGTAGGAAGAGGAAACCATTGCCCTTTAGATTGACTTTCTCACATCTGAAATGTGAGAACAAAATCTGTGGCTGAACACACTCTTTTTGAAGCTCACTTGCTCACAGCCAAAACACCACTGCATAGGAAATGAATACTATTAAAAACAAATCACCAAGCTCATTCCTTCAACTTTACCTTCATTAGCAGAAACATACAGCAGCACAGATATCCACAAGAAAAAACGTATAGACTTCCAGGTAAAAATTCCATGCTGTCTACACTTTCATCAGAACCAACTGATGTCAATCATGCTCTTTCATATACTAACAAAAGCAGTTACTATTAGGCTGTAGAATAATGGTTCACAGAATGGTTGAGGTTGGAAGGGACCTCTAGAGATCATCTAGTTCAACTCCCCTGTTCCAGCAGGGACACATAGACCATGTGGCACAGGGTGGCATCCAGGTGATTTTGGAAGATCTCCAGAGAAGGAGACTCCACAACCTCTCTGGGCAGCCTGTTCCAGGGCTCTGACACCCTCACAGGAAATAAGTTCTTCTTCACATAGAGATGGAACTTGCTGTGTTTTCATTTACACCCACCACCCCTTGTCCTGTCACTGGTTGCTACGCTGTGGCATCCAGGACTTTAGTTGTCACAGTCAGCAAGCAACAGGAGTATCTGGCCAATATCCTTTTTTAAATTAATTCTACCTTTTCAACCAAAAAATACATTTCTGCTTGAAGTTGAGTAAGTAAGGCCGTTCAAATTATTCCTCTCCTTCAATTCACAATCAAGCTCATTCCTACCATTCTTAGCCTGTGAAAGCAGCTGCATTTAGACATGGTGATAAGCAAAGATTGAAGATTAAATAGAGAGAAAATGGGAAAATGAAGATCAGTGTCAAAATCTGATTCCATCCCTTCACAGGAGGAATCTGAACAGCTGCCATTTAGAGGGCACGGTATTTTATTTGCTTTAGTTAATAGGCTTGAAGCTGCTTCAGAGCACAACTGTCCTTCATTAAGTCTCAGACGAAGCAGTACTGAAGAAAACATTCACAGAATAAAAATTTTCATCTGCATTCATGAGTATCACTGATTAGTAAAGAAAAAAAAAATGGTATGATTGAGTTGAGGAAACAGGGAAGAGAACGAGTGAGTGAAAAAATAAAACCGAAAATGTTAGGTCTGCTGCAAAAGAGGGAAATCTCATCCCTTTCAGCCCTTACTTTGCATCAAAGCGACGAAGGAAGGCAGAGTTGTTTGTTTTTGATGAGGTCAGAGGTTGTAGCAGAGAGGGCTACCATGACATTAATGAGCTGCAGCAGGCTGCCGAGCCGCAGCTTCACAAGCGTGATTGACCTGCACCAGAGGAATGAACTGTAAGGAAAGGAGAATAAGAACAGATCCTAACAAAATTACTCAATTACTAACCACCTAGAAAGGCTGTGAACTTTCAGCTTTTTTTTTTTTTTTTTTTTTTTTTGAAGCGAGAGGCAACACTTTCTGTTTTTAGAAGGGAAGACCCATCCTTGACCTCCAATGATTTTTGCTATACAAGCATAAAATGAATGGAAGACAAAGAGCCTGGGGAAAGGAGGAGCAAGATTAAAGTCCTTTCTATGAATAAGCAGCAAAATCCTTTCTAACCTACTCTTTAGCAATGCTGCACTGTAAATCCGTCTTAAGAGATAAGTTAGTTCAGTAACTTGGAAAAAGTCAGGATGAAATCTCAGTTGATATGGACAGAGAGTTACTAAAGGCTGTTTGACTCTGTGCTTTGCCTTTTCTGAAGTTTTAAAAAATACTGGCAACTGGCTGCAAATCTGACCTCTTTTTTTTTTTCTTCCAAAAAGGTCTAGTCTCAATGCTGAGACTAGATTTAAAAGAACAGATCTTTCCCCTGCTTCTCTTCATAAACCAATCAGGCCATGTACCTCTGTTCCCCTACCTAGCACTTAAAAAAGAGAGAAATCAATACCTGTGACCCAGCATTCCTGAACTGTTAGAATTGTCAAAAGGAAAAACTAAATTTGCAATTCTTGTGTTCTTCTCTACTTTTTACTGTTTTACATAGAAGTGAAGCAATTCATACAAAAATCTGAGCACAATATTCACCAAATAAATACTGCTGTAATAATAATGCTCCAACAGAGCTCAAACGAGAAAAACGTCTCTCGCCCTGAGACAGCTGCTGGCTGTGAAGCCTCTCCCGTGCCCTGCACATTCGGAGGCTATTTTGGTTTGCACATGCTGTGGGCCTTAGCTACACTTTCTGCATCCACAAACAAGGAACAGCAATGGTTCTCCCCTTTTCTGCAGTCCCAGTCAATCCATTAAGCATTTTCATGAAGTAATACCATTAAATTTCTGGCGAGGCTATTTGAATATAAGGTTACTACTAATTTATCATAGAATCATAGAATTGTTAAGGTCGGAAGGGACCTCTAGAGATCATCTAGTCCAACCCCCCTGCATACGCAGGGACACCTAGAGCACGTGGCACAGGACTGCATCCAAGTGGGTTTGGAAGATCTCCAGAGAAGGAGACTCTACAACCTCTCTGGGCAGCCTGTTCCAGTGCTCTGTCACCCTCACTGTTAAAAAAATTTTCCTTAAGTTCCTGTGGAACTTTTGGTGCTTCAGTTTGTGGCCATTACCTCTAGTTCTGTCAGTGGCCACCAGTGAAAAGAGGGCAGCACCATCCTCCTCACTGCCTCCCTTGAGGTACTTGTAGACACTGATCAGATCCCCTCTCAGCCTTCTCTTCTCCAGGCTGAACAGGCCCAGCTCCCTCAGCCTCTCCTCACAGGGCAGATGTTCCAGGCCCCTGATCATCCTTGTGGCCCTGCGCTGGACTCTCTCCAGCAGCTCCACATCCCTCTTGTACTGTGGAGCCCAGAACTGGACACAATACTCCAGATGCGGCCTCACCAGGGCTGAGTAGAGGGGCAGGATCCCCTCCCTTGACCTGCTGGAGACGCTCTTCTTAATGCACCCCCAGGATCCCATTGGCCTTCTTGGCCACGAGGGCACACTGCTGCCTCATGGTCAACTTATCATCCACCATGACACCCAGGTCTTTCTCCGCAGAGCTGCTCTCCACAAGCTCGGTCCCCAGCCTGTACTGGTGTCTGGGGTTATTCCTCCCCAGGTGCAGGACCTTGCACTTGGCCTTGTTGAATTGCGTGAGGTTTTTCACCGCCCAGTTGTCCAGTCTGTCCACATCACTCTGGATGGCAGCACAGCCCTCTGGGGTATCAGCTACTTATAAGATACTATATGCTAGCAGGAAACTATAGATACCTTCAAATATACTGCAAGTATTTGTGAAGGCAATACAGGCATTTAATGAGAACCTGTACTATTCAGTATGAGCTATCTCTAATCTGCTGTGCTGTAAGGGTGAAATCAGGTTTTCTGTGAATGAAGCACATTTTTAAATTCCTATCATTCAACATTTCTTTTTTTCAGTAACACCAGTGAGCATGCACAAAAGTAAATAAAGGAATAAAAGGGAACACTAAACAAAGAAGGTGAGAATAAAGTTCTAAAAATCATAGGAGAGGAATAAAAGGGTAAGAAGAAACCAAAATAATGACAAAGGGGAAACTGGAAAGTCCTCTCTCTAGAAATGCTAACTTCAAGATAGAACAAATAAAAAGGTGGAAGAGTAAGCAAGAAAGCACATGCATGTTTAAAGTGCAGGAAAAAAAGAAATGAAATGGTATTTAATGTTTTATTCTCTGTTAATTGGATTCACTATCATTAAGTTTTCAAAACTATTCAAAGAAGGACATATCTCCTAAATAAGACTGGGCCAATGTAGCAACAGTTAATTATAATTTATTAACTGGAACTCCTATTCGTTTGCATTTCATTATTCACAAGTCTCTTTATTTGATAATATTTTGAGTGAACTTTCCCTTACTACAATTTAATTAATACAAGAGATTAGTAGGATAATAAAGGAGTTTGAATATAGTTTCCAAATGGTGAATGGAAGCAACTTTGCAAATATGTGCTGCTTTTCCCAAATTTTCTCTCCTCTAAAGACATCTATTCAAAATATTGTTTTTTATTATTTTCCTGTGTTCTGAGACCAGTAATGTAGTTGAAATGATAATCCTTCAACCCATGAGATCATAAACTTTCCACAGTAAATAGGTGTAATGAGCTAAATTTCTGTTTTCAGGCTGGAAATGAATTTTAGGAAAACACGACCCTCTGAGAAACTATAATTCTGTTTTCATGAAAGTGTCTCTCTAGTAAACTGAAGAATGAGGCAAGAGAACTAAAAAGAATGCATTCTTCCAAATGCATGGAGAGGACCAATTCTCCAAAGAAAAGCATTCAGACATCCTCATGTGAGTATGGTGACACTGCAGTGCTTTTTAAATGCTGCTGAAGCCATACCAGGTTTTTGTTGCTGTCTGGAGGTCTGGGGGGAACTCGTCAGTAGCATAACACTACACAGTATGTTCAAAATGGGCTGTTTTACGATAAAGAACAGGGAAATATGTTTGGGGCAAAATGCCTTCAGATGTCACAGAGGCATACATATTCCTTTTGTTCCCTTTTGATTTGGCAAAACCTATCTGATCAATTATTTACCATATCCACTGTCAGTAGCACTGACTGCTAACCAAGGTTCAGATTTTCAATACTTAAGATAGTCACAAAGGACCCAGCCCTGCAGCCCTTTGTTACAAGGGCAGGCAACGGTTTCGCTGACATCTATGGGCTCTTTTTCAGGTAGATGACGATCACTCATAAACAACATCTTGAAGAGGTGGGCAACGATTGCCTGGAAAATGAAACATTTCTTCTATGTAGTCAATACTACTTAGAAAAAGATAGAAAGAGTAGAGAAATTATAAACAGGCAGGAAAGAACTGGCCAAGTCCAAGTGCACTCATTCAGCCTTATTAATGTGCTCTGAGCTCCAAGGTCATCACTGTAACATCAACAAGCCCCCTCAATGGGTCATGCTACTGAGGGTATTTATAACCATTGAGGGTTTTTATATCCATTCAACTGGAATGTAATGTGGGCTCAACTAATCCTGATTAGTCCTGTTAACATGTGGGACCCTCCGATCATTCTCGCCTGAAGGGATGGGGCTTGGGGAAGATGAGACCTTCAGTTGTATTAAAAACTGAGAGTACCCGAGATCTCCTTTGCACAATGCATGTTTCCTTCCCCACATTTCTTCTGGACTTCATCAGAGGAAGCAAGCACATGTATCCTTACAAATAATTCTGCCTTTAGCATGTGGAATCCAGGGCTTTCTGCCCCATACTTGAAAAAGGTGAAGCTGCAATGAGAATATGTGCCTGGTCTAACAGCGCGGAAGCAAGCAAGTTCCCCAAGAGCGTGTAACACCTCGGGTACTGTGGCATAATAAGTCTCCTATTAATAGCCCTTCCTTCCACAGCTAGGCAGAGAGTATGTCATGCACCTCATAGGATGTGCACATAAATGATCTGAAGAGAGAAGCATAAGAAACATTAATACTCTTCGCTCACCTCCCATCCTTCTGTTTGCAACATGAGTAAGGTTGGATGCAGTGCACGGGAAGTGGGAGCGTCCCTTTCCATACATACTGGTGCCAGAAAGATACAGGGCTTTAATACAGCAAGTTCACCTTAAGTAAGCTGTAGGGAACAGCTACATGGGAGATGCCTGACACAGTCTATGAGCAGGAGGACTTCTTTGGCTTCATCTGACACATGGAGAGTTTCATGGCTTCCATATGGTGGTCATGACTCTGCAGCAGGCAGCAATCACCTTACAACACATAGTATTTTGGCATCTCAGTAAAAGCCAAGTCAGTGTTTCTTTTGACTGGTGTAGATTTTCTACAGAAGAGCCTGGGCCAGCCATGAAAGCCAACAACTCAGCTAACATACAGGTCTGTGAGTTCCAGTCTCATGAAGTCATTATGACAAACGTGGCTACTTTCATGTATTCAAGTTGGACAGTGATGCTAACCTAGTTAGTTTGCTGCCTGTATCATTCTTTTCCTGCATCAGCAGAAAGCTACCATAAACGCCCCTTTGCAAGCATATGGGGGAGTCCTTGCTCTTAGCTTCTCTACAAAAAGACTTCGATGAATTATTTCATTTGTACTTCAGTAAGTAAACTTTAAGGAGTTTACTTAGAATTTAAAAAGAGTCACACTTGAAAGCCAAAGCCTCTAACAACTTCTTAATGCCGCCTTTCACTTCCCGCACATTGCTTTTTTTCCCCATTTTCTATAGTATATGAAATGACTAAGCAGCAGCAATCTGAGGCTGCAACCAGGTTATAGTCATATTTGTTCTGAACTAGACAAGTGACATCTAAACGGCAAGTGACTATCCACATTAAATAAATAAATCCCTTACAGATATATGATACCAGGTAAAACAAGCCTGGGGTTAAGCTGCTGTTTTTTCAGTACATGCAAGTGCAAGCAAGTTGTCCTAAATGACAAAGTTCTCTTCCTGCCTCATCAAATGACGAGTTGTACAAATGAGCACGTTACATGAGGAAAAGACTCTACTACATTTCCTGTGCTTCACATCCATGAGGTGACAAAAGCCACTATTAAAACAAGAACAAACACTGCTCAATAGAAAACAAGCCAAGACAAACTACAGACAGGGATAAAAAAAGAGGAAAGTTTTTGCATACCTTTGCAAAGTTATAAGATGCTGTATCATTCAAAGATCAAAAATGGTAGCACACTATCATTGCAATATCACATTTTACAAGCAGGCATATTTATTTCCCTATTTTTGCAGATCAATACAGAAGATAGCGCAATAAAACAGTTTTGTGTAATTGTCACCAGGTATTCTTAAAAAATACGATTGCCTCCAAAATAATTTTATGATTCCTACAGGATAATTAGAAAAAGCAAGTAAATGCCCTTTTTTTTTTTTGTGTGTGTGTGTGTGTGTGAAGAATGGAAGTCACGGAATAATCTTTTGAGGCCTGGAGTACACAACAATCACACTAAATTCCCTCAGCTCAAGAAATGTCATCTTTACATCGACTGGTACAAAAAAAAGTGTTTCCAGCCTGAGGCCGTTGTGATAAGGGATTTAGAAGCCATCACCATGTGGGCTAGGAGATACCAAGGAATACATCATCACATTTGACCTGTCTGCTGCTCGCAGTTTTGGAGCTAATGTTCTCACAGCTGGATGTGACTTGGACCTGCTGGGAAGAATAAAAAAAGGACTAAATGAGTCCCTATAAGTATCCAGCATTTTGCCTTACCTGCATTTAACAAGACAGCAGTAGAACTAATGGTAAGCAAAATCAGATCATTTTAAAGCCAGGCATGAGATTGCATGCTCTCTTGGACACACAGTGGAAGCCACAGTCTTCGCGAAAGGTGGACCAAGATTTCAGTCCAATCTATGGATATTTCAGTGGAATCTATGCACTGCTGAGATACGACCCTCAGCTGAAGCAGCCTTCAGTGCAAGTCAAGCAGGTCCTGGGTTACACAAAAATTTTTGCAGGCTGCATGGCACTCCAAGCATGTCTGCACTGTGATATATTAGGAGGGGGAAGCCTTTCTAAGGCCTTCAGGAGCTTCAGCACAGCAGTCCTCTTCTAGCAGACACTGGGCTTTTTATACAATGATACACTGCAGCTCAAGATGAAATTTTACCCTTACAGGTAAGAGTCTGTAGACTGTCAGAGCGGACCTTTGCATTAAAACGCTTGATAACTGCAAATTTATACTCATAGGCTTCGATACCAGACTTCTCTTCAAAGGCAGTATCAGAGTTTAAACAGGGCTCTCAGTGGGCACAGGAGACTAAAAAGTTCCAGGTGGATGTAGGAACCTTCACCTTACTGTATGAAGTAAGGACAGCCTTGAGAAAGGTTTAAAAGCCTAATTATTAAACTAGTGAAAAATTCAGCTCCTTCTGGGGTTTCTGCTGATGCAGGGTTCAATATTCCATGATACATCTGGCTCCGACATCCTGAGTGTGAGCAAAAGGACTAGTGATGGTCCCAAGATTCTCCTCACGTTTTATTTGCTCTCTGCCTCTTTCTCCCTCAAGATGTATTTTCTTTTGGGAGATGTTCCTTCTTTACATATTTATCACATCTGTGATTACCCAGGCTATGGTTCAGTCATAACGTGCATGTTAATGTGCACTGCCACCCAAAAACTGTTTGGCGTACCATAAAACCCAGCTGTTAGATGGCAAATGTCAAACATATCAAAACATATAAATAAGAAGTCTTCACGTGGCACTCTCTTGGAACAATTCTGCCACATTTACTCCATTTGCTTAAGAGTGCAAACGTTCACAGATTATCAGTTTCTAATACATTTCGCAGGGGCAATGCATTCCAAATATGCTTCTCCAGATACTTAGCAGATGGAAGCTTGAAATATAGAGCATTGTTATCTCACCCTCAATCTGATGAAGCTGATTTGCATCATTAATGATACTTTGGTCTGCTTTGGTTTAAAAACCTCTTATATTTTGAATAAAATGGATTAATACTCTACACTACTGCAAGAAAATTAGCAGCGTTTCCAAAGAAAAGAATGAACTTAAAGAAGAAAATCCTTCTGCTGCATATTTTAGAGAGGATACTGAACTGGCACAACACTTCATACATTTATGTAAACACTGGAACGTTTACTAGCTTCTGCGACAGCGACATTTTAAACGACAATTTTTAAAAATCTATCTTGTTCCACACATTTCTTTGGATTCTTCCAGCTATCAAATAAACTCAGTTCTCACAAAGATCAATCTTTTTATGTATATGCATTCTTACAAACCCTGTGTGATACAAGGGAAATAGACTGAAGGTAAGGCAGAGATCTAACGAGATGCAGGAGGTATGTGCAAAGTGACAGACATATTCACTCACTTCACATTGCTTTCACTGGTGAGATACGTAAGCCAGCAAATAACTCGGACAATGAAAATTTTCATATAGAAATACATATTTTTCTTACCAATTTTAAGGGCAAGTGATTTCATGGAAACCTTCAAAATCAGGACAGTATTTATAAACTCTAAGTCTAGATTTAGATTCCAATTTTAAATACCTAAACAAATGTGACTTGATACTCATTCTTCAACTCCATTGATTTAAAAAGGTCTTCAGAGGTACCCTGCATCTTGCAAAATATGTCCACTTTTATTTAGGTGCTTAAATATTCCTTTCGGATTCAACATTTAAGTATGAAATTTCAACCTAAATCTTCTCCTTTTGTGGCTCTATAGAACTCTTTCCTGTGCTCAGCTTATGAGCTCCAGCCATTTACAAACCGGCACATGACTCAGGATCCCTGATGGCAGAACTTGGTAGTTCCTCAAAGAATTGGATCACTAAAGTCCCCTTCAGCAATGGTGATGACAAAGGCCTACAGCAGAGTCTTCACACAGACTGTAAAGAAGTGAGATGAAGAAACACATTTTCTGTGAAAGAACAAAGGTCCCACATGAAGATGCTCAGCTGACTGAGCTTCTGTAAGTAAAACACTTAAAGAGATGAGCTGAAAGCTAAGATTCCTTACACTTAATACACTCACACAAAGTGTATTACACTTAACATACACACTCATTAAGCCTTCTTCAGTCTGAATTTTCTTTGTTACTTCTCCTTTACGATAAAGGTGTACAAAAAAACCCTACATTTTTACCTTATATTGAAGCTATACCTTAAATTGAAGGGTTTTGAATCACGCTGCTTCCATCTGAAACATTTCCTAGCAAAACAGGTGCTGGGAAACACCTGGAGAAAATCTCCAAAAGTCTATTTGAATTCTCATTGTACAGACTTAATCATCCCTTCGTTTCAAAGGCATCTCTAAAGGCATCAGTTCTACCTCTTTCAACACACATGTTCTCTTTCTTAGATACTCTTCCTTAGCCTATGATACATAAGGAGTAAATTGGGCATCTACATGAAAACCAAATAAAAGATAAATTCTCCCTCCAATGTATTTCTCAAAAAGGAAAAAAAATAGAGTTTTGCTTACTTTTTTTGTAATTATGCAAGCAATAAAGCAGGTGGAGTTCATTATGCAAAGTTCAAATAACCTCTGAAAAAACAAATACCTAATCACTTCATTCGCATAAATATAAAAAGATTGTAAAGGTATTGTATTTCAGGGTATCCTTCTTGGTAAAAACATCATAGATTCTCTTTTCCCACTGATATTAAAAGAAAATCTTAGCTTCTAATTACTAGGGATAAACTATTTTTAGAATTGTGCCATTTGTACGTACTGAAAAATTGTCATGGGTACTGGAATAAACCTCATCTGTGGAAGTTTGGCCAATACAGTTAAAAAAAAAATTAAGAACAGGAAGGGAATTTTTGAAAGCTTGCCAATATTGCAACATTTTGGAGTGCTAGAATATCCACACACACAGGTAGGGACAGGAGTTATTGGCAAGCCCAGATGTGCATGTTACATGCACTAGTACACACACAACGTGAACTTCGTGCATTTGTGTCCTCAGAAAATGCAGGGAGACCACTGGCCTCTAAATAGCAACACTTGGAAAAGGTCAAGTATGTAGGGCACTAAGGAATATAACTCTCGCATACAAAAGCAACAAACTGTATTATAATACCTGATTATTCCTAAATGTGATTTAATCTGAGGAAAGCTGAGGAAAGTTTGAAATTGTCAACTACTGTTAATAAAGAAATGTTTTAGCTGCACTTGCTTCCAAAATATGAAATAGTGCTGAAAAGAGGATTTAACTTCTAATTTGTTTCCAGAAACGGTACTTCTTATGGAAGCAGGAGGAATAGCAGCAAGATGTTCACAATTGGAATTTCTCTCACAAGTACTAAAACTACATGATGAGGGAAAAGAACATGCTGCAAGCCCATTAACAAGACCCATCAAAACACATTAAAATATTGATGCAAAAATGAAAATTCTGGGTAGACAACTGAAACATTGTATCAAAAGGCATAAATAAAAACAAACCACGACTGCAAATCTATCAGAAGTATTCTACATAGAACAAAAAAAAAAAGTCTTCAGAGATTTTCCAGTATTCAACACTTAAAGAGAAATTTGCTTAATTCTGGGATCCTGATATGTTAATTAAATCCATGCAACCTAGAAACATCAGATTACTAATTTTTAATAAAGACACATGTGCTCCCTTCTCTCCGGCCATCTCAGCAGCTCCTGAGAAGCACCAGGCACTGGGGCTCTGCCCCAGCCACCCTTTCCTTCACTTGCACCTTGGTACCAGCAGGCCCTCTGCAAAGCACCTCCAGCATGGCCATGAGCAGAGGTCGTAACAACAACACCCATGGGATTTCCAGCTTTGGGTAGGTTTACATTCTATAGCTTTTGTTGTTGGTGTTACAGTAATAGCAAATGACATAATAAAAAGATAAGAACATAAGAACAAAGCTCCAGCACATTTTCTCTCTTATGCATACCAGTGCTGCATTAAGAAACATTTCTGAGTTTTCAAGGCCTTCTACAATAAGTCATCCTTACCTATGCAGTTTATCCTCCAGCATCTCCATGTATTTTATTGCATTTTCTTTTACACTGGCCACTGCAAGATAAAATTCAAAGTTAGGCAATAGTATATCTGTAATTTCTTTAAAATCATCTCTTATAGCTTTACACATACCATTTGAAAATGATAATTCCTATACAATAGGCATATAGATTTGTTTTTAAAATGTGTTTGTAAGTATAGATTTATGTCTCTGCAACTTCTTCGCTCAGAATAAAATCTAATAAACCACCTACTCAACATAACACAAAACAACAAAGCTGTTGTTGCTGTCATCAATACGCCCATCTTGTGCAAGAGTGGAGGGAAAAGTTAATTCCCTCTCAGAAAATGGAGAACGTAAAGAATAATCACTTCATATTTTGACAAAAAAAAAAGTTTTTTTTTTAATTTCCCTAACAGCTGGTTTCCTACACTAAGTCTAGTAGGACTAGACACTCTTAACAACTCACCGCACACCAATCCCATATATGATTTACCCGAAAATACATTCTGCAGAGAATTGCTGTTGCTGTAGGCAGAGTTTGCTACATGGATCTGATGGATGTCCTGTAAATCTACCCATTGATCTCCTCCCACTGTATTCTCTACAATGATTTATCTCCTTTTTGTGGAATCACCCCAAATGATATGCGCACTTGAGAGGAATAGTACAGCTGTGTCAAGAGGTTTTAGTGATTGGCATTCCCAGTTCTTTGATCTCGAGACAGTGATACACCTACGGAAAGTGTCCAGATACAACTAACACATGTTAAACATTCCAGTGTGTTTCTTGCTTTGCCCTTCTGTTCTTCCTCCCCGCTCCCCTCACCACCCTCAAAACACAAAACTTCACACACCGAAGCCTAATTTGAAATCCTGGCATTGCCAGGATCAGCTGTTCTAAAGTTGCATACACACACACACACACACACAACTATATACATATCTAGCTGTTACTTAGATTGACTGAACAAAGATCCACCCGGATATTCTAGAAAATGCTACAGTTTGTCCATGGCCTCTCTAATCCAGATTCACTATCAAAAGAAGATCTGCAACACAACAGCTAATGTGGATCCAGCAGGATCAGGAAAGCGTATGTTGTATAGACAGTAGCCTTCATTTATGGAGTCCCCGCTCCACCTCACTATTAGAAGAACACTGGGGAATGCTACACTAAAGGTTATACAAGGATTTCTGCAATGGCAGTAGAAACTAAATAAGTTTCTTTATTCCATAGCAGAGTTTTATAACAACTACAAGGCTTAGTAAAAGTTCCTGGCTTTATTACCGCTCTTTTATTCCCCATGCTTCCCGTGGAACTCCAGAGAGTTTTCCTTTAATGACATACTACAGAGGTATGTTAACTAAGACCAGTTTTCCAACGCTCCCTTTGTCAGGTGCCAGTGTGCTGACCTGGAGTTCAGCACGCGCTTTCACAGCAGATGGCTTCAAGGGACACGGCCACTTTCCACTCTCCTGCCATTGTCGCAATATCCTTGACCACGAGCTGTTACAACTCACAGGCTTATTCTTTCTGATAATAAACTCAGTAGATATTATTAATTTTTGCAGAGGGATAAGAAGAGGTAGAGAATCTGTTTCACACTCACTTTGTTTCTAACCGATATAGTGACTTCTTATGTTACATGAAAGATAAACCTTGCTTTCAATTTCTCCTGCTGTGCTTGTCACTTTTTAATTGGGTATGATCTGATAGAGTAATTCTCACTTTCACAGTTCAGTCCTGCCCCGACATGCAATTTCACAATGCCCTTGAAGCACACAGCTTAATAAATCAGCATTTATTCAATGACAAAAAGTAATGCACAAGAACACACCACTAGTCAAAAGTAGGTCATTTAAACGCTAGCACTCATTTGGAAATCACCTCACATCTCTAAACTGTACTCTCTCCTGCCAAATGTTTTAACTAAATTAAAGGAAATGCAAACTTTGCTTCTACAGGAGAAAGCTATCCAGACTAGTCTGGTCTCCTTGCCTTCTTGTGCATGTAATTGAAAGATTTGTGACCTGGATATTTTCCTTGAAGGAAAACCTTGCTTAATAATTCTTGGAGGCTACTTTCTTTGAAGCAAATCACAAGCAGCATTGCAACAAGTCCACAAATACTTTCAGCCTTTCAGATAATTTATTTGAAACAGAAGACAAGCAACAAATTAGCAGAATTTAGTTTAGTAATTTAATGAATCTATTCACCATCACTCCAAAGCAAGAACACGTAGACTGTAAGCTCTGCATGCCTCAAATCCAACTAACAAAGTACTAGAAGACAGACAAAATAATAATAATGAGATTTTCTTCTGCATAAACAGTCCAAATGGTTTATATTTAAGTGAATAGGATTGGTTTTTCCATGAGTTCTCTGAGGATTTCCATACTTTGCTCTTATTGGCCTTGAGGGGAGTTATTAAAATAAAAAAATATAAAGACTTATGGAAGATCAGACACCAGGGTGTTTGCTAAGATTAAAAATAGACTTCCCCTGTAAAGGATTAATTGAGGAAAAGTGATTTTATTTTGTCATATAATCTTTTTCCTCCCCTAGTTCTCCCAACAAAATCCCATTTTACAATCAATCCTGGTCAGATGGAGGGCCACAATAAAAGGGCCACAAACTTGGGTGGCCTTTTTAGTTCTTGCAGAGCATAAACCTGACATCTTGAAAGCTGCATAAGTTTCTTCTAATAATTAAACCAGATACTTGATTTTTCACAGTAAAGAACGTGGCCTAAATCCATGGCTGAAAACCAAAAGGTGGAGCAGTTGAAATGGCTGCTAGCAGCTCTGGACCCAGCACTAGAGAACTGTCACACATTACCCGCTTAGATCACAAAGTCAGAGCCTATACCATTAAATCTCACTCTTCCACAACCATTACATTGCTTTTCAAGTGCTTTATTAGCAAAGTAAAGCAAAACTCCCACTAATTTCAATAACATTTTTACCTGACTTCAGAAACTCGAGTGAGATTTGGCTCTTTTTAAGACTGATATAAAAACAATTGCAACTGGCTGAGTGTGAAAAAGCCCTCTGTATTTAACACAGATTTCTGGCAGATTTCTGGGGTTTAAGTTTGTAAATAATTATTAATGCTAAAATTAAAAGAAAAGACATCATTAGTTAAAAGTTAAAAATATCTGACAGCAAGAGAAAAACCCAAAGAACTAGCTACGAGTTAAGAACAACAGCCTCTTCCAGTTCATTATTCCTGGGGAACTTAACTAAAAAGAAGAGAAAAGGATAGGATTAAAGAGAGGAAAATAGGTGGTTCAAGGCAGACATACAAATGCTCCGAAAAAAGCTGACATCCGGGTCAACTCAATCAACCAAATGTTTCTCTGGTTCACTGATTATCTTTCAATAATGAAGCAAATCCTGAGATGTGCAGTTACGACCCGTCTCTTCCACTGGTTGTGCTTTCTTCTAAGGAATCCACTCATCCTTTAAGCATCATTATTGAAGAGCACGGTATTAGTCTACAGAAATCAGTGTCATCAGAGATGAGGCCAAAATTTAGACTAGAGAATGGTGAATTGCCAAAAGAACATTGGTACCAAACATCTGTGATATTAAATCTCCACATTTCTTCTGCTGGGACTGCATCATGTGAATGGAGCAGGGCTGTGCTATGCAAGGGCCGCTAGGTAGCCTGAATTTCTTTGGAGGGAAGAGAGCCTACAGCAGCTGCTGAGGTGGAGCTGGGTGATTTGGCAATGTTGATTTTATCCTAGTCCCAGCCCACGAGAGGACAGTGGGACTCTCAGGAATCTATTGTCACATGTCATTGTAATGCTCATGCAACTCTCAGAGGGAAGCAATAGATTGAATCTTGCCCATAGGAAGATTTCAGCTAGTGGCTTCATTCAGGCTGCTTCTCCAGACCTAGAGGGACCACAGTCCTGACGAAGGATACGTCCTTTCACCTTCTGATAGGTGAAAACTGAAAAATAAAGGATCTAACTTGAACACCACTGACATGCACTCAGTCATTCTTCCCCTAAATGCCGTGCTATCAGCTTCTGCTTCATACCCCCAACCATTGAAAATTTAAAAAAAAAGTAATAATAAAAATACACAGAAAGAAAAGGAAATGCAAACTTGCAGAGCACAAGACAGAATATCATTTTCCTACTTATGTTGCATTGCAAAAGGAAGAAGGGGGAGGTACAGAATGCACAACCCATCTTCCTTAGCAGTCCCTTTGGGGCAGATACCGTAGAGGCCTGCTGTTACCTTTCCCTCAAATGCGTGGGCACCCCGAACAGGAGGAAGACTGCACTCCAGCCTTGGTCAAGCTGGGATGGATGGACACTGCAGTACCAAGGACAACCTGGCTTCTCTCACTAGCAGAGCCCAGAAAGGGGTCGGGTACAACTCATGTGGAGGGATGGCAGTTTCACATAGCAGAACCTGGTAATGAACAAGCCCTTTGATTTTTCATGGAAGCATCTCCATTTGCTTGTTTCTCTGCCCCCCCAGCTGCCACCTTATTTTCAGCGGGTTTAAATTTGCAGGCTTTGCTGCAACTTAATGAATTTTGAGCTGACACCCACAATGAATCAAGCAATACCTTGACTTTGATGTGAAAGATTGTAGCCAGACATACATGGCTATAGAAATTACTGATATCAACAGAGAGGCCAGGTCTTGCCCTCAGGTTAGATGTTAGGACAGATAAAAGATATAGGAAATTTCAGCATAAACAGAAGTTTTACAAAGACATAAAAACCTGAAAACTAGATCTTACAAAGATATCTTACAAAGAGGCGCACCAGCAGCCCTGCCTGTACCAACTGAAATATCTGTCTTCTGGGGCAAGGCATAAAAAGCTTGCAGAGCAGGAAACAGGGCAGAGAAAAAGCCCACTCTGCATAAAAAGGCACGTTTCAAAAACCGACATTCCCAGAAATTACCTCCTGAACCTTCCGCATTGTATGTCGTACTTTTCACCCACAGAGACAGGTGACCCTTCAAACTCAGTGATGATTAAATTGCCTAAATTGAAGGAAATTACCATAGCTTCATATGTATTTTAAGCTTCTTCAGATTTTCGCAAAACCTAGCAAGCCAGACACATGGTAGTTCTTCCTGTGTTACATGTGGGAGACAGCAGGGGAGAAAAGGCAAAGTTACTTTCTGAATACTTCCAGTAAATAATTTGCTTTTGAAAAAAAAGCCAGATCAAATTTTAAGATTTTTTATTATTATTCAGTATTAGAACAAGCATACTGCTTTTAAATTAAAGGGACAGGAGGTGAAATACTGGGACAACAGTGACCAGAGCACTAAAGTTACATAACAACAGATCTTCCTTGCTATTTGAAGAGGCTATATAAAGCATAGGGATGGAAACCAAGGCACAGGGTTATAAAGTGGTGATTGGAACCACCCAGCGCCGCAGCCACAGAGCCGGGGCAGCCTCCAGGCCTCCTGGCGCGGCTCCGGCCTGCGCGCGCCGCCTCGCCGGTAACCACAGGCCCATCTGCCACACGTCTGGCCACCTTTACCACGCGTGACCCAAAACTAGAGATGGTCTCTTGGGGTATGCCAAACAGAGCTTCAAATTTAATGCAGGCCTGGAAAAACAAACAATCAAACAAACACCCTAAAAACATACAAACACGCAGGCCTCTCCATGCGCCTAGCACTGTAAGGCAACCTTATCAACTCTGGGAAACCTGAACTCAGCTCCAAATCCAAATCATGCTGGTGCTTTACATTTCTAACATAAATAAGCTAAAGTCTCTCAGAAACGTATTCTTTATTACAGACAGGTTTTAAATTATTGCAAATGAAATAAGACATGAAATGGTGCATACTCTTTAGCGTAAGTTTGACTACATGGCACTGGAGAATATTTGGAGGAACATTCTCAAGGGACCAAAGCTTTTGAATTTTCCTACATATCAGGTGAGGTTTGAGCTTTACTCTCCCTTCCCATCAGATGGCTGAGAGCCTCCTCCTAACCGCTTGGCTAGTTTTTCTGTGGCCATTCAGGCCACTGTTTACTTAGAATATCATATAAGCATTTATCTAAGCATATTGATGATAGGTGTCTTGTCCTTTCCAAAATATATGATGAATTTTTCATTTTTTTCTTCCCCTCCCCACTGACCAAAGGGAATGAATGAAGTGGGGGGACACGATCAACCTACATTTTCTTCTCGCTTTCTGCTACCTGTTTTGCTCCCTGCCTGCACGTAAGTGATTTCATTTCTTTACTGACCATCTGTTCGCTCCCCCTGTAATAACTTCTAAAAAATTCTTTCTTTTTGCTTTCTCATTTCTCCTTGCAAAGCAGAGGCTGGGTATCAAGGAGAGCCATGTGTCCAGTTTGGCCTCTGCAGATTTTCAGCAATCACAAGAGTTCATCTGGAAACCATTACCCAAACTAAAAGACAAACAGACTCGACACGTGCATAGGCACTAAAAGTCTTAAAACTAGCTACTCATATTGCCACAACTTTTTTTTTCCTGAAAGTAAGATTTATTTTAACACTGTTAGATAAAACAAGAATGCCTGGTATTAACTGTTTATATAACTATTCGAGGCAAATAACAGAGAACTATTAGGCCATATTCAGTAGCTAAGCTCCATGGCAATAACCAAGAACATCTAATAAGTACACTATGAAAAGTCAGAACAACTCAAAAAGTATCTTAGGAGACAAAATAAAAGACAAGTGAAATCCTGAGTTAAGTTTTGGCCCAGCAGGATGTCTCACTGCTAACAGGGATCATCTTAGGTCACAGCAGTTAAGCAGTATCAAGGTTTCTAAAACACACCGTAGCTATTCTAAATTCTTTTCATGGCAGATGTTCTCCCAAACTTAAATACTCAGCATTACGCATAACGATTTAGACCATGAATTACAACCAATAAATTACACTGAATGAGTAACCCACTTTGGCTTCTAAACTTAAGTCACAAAAGAAACCAAAGATAGACAGAGATTTCTTTAAATCATTCCAAACTCTCCAGAAATTTGTCCGAAAGAAAAGGACTCCACACAATCTCCTGCAGACTTAATATTGCTACATGTCAGCCTCAAACATTGGCTAGCCAGGCTATACAACCTAGTGAGAATCCAGGCACCCCCAAAGAGGCAGTCTCCAGCAGGATTATGAAATATGCTTTGTATTGCAACAAATACATTCAGTTAACGCAGAAACTGTTCGTGTGCAAGACTTTAGGGTACAGAAATGCAGCACAGTAGCACAAACGAAAATAAACTGGCAGAATTTTCTCTCAAATACTGCCATGGTGCTACTAAAAGAGATGAAAGAGAGAGACGAGTACAAACGTAGGAGCTTTGGAAAGTGACAAAGCCAAAAAAAAAAAAAGTGTGTTAAAAAATGCCCAATGTTAAAACTGAAAAAAAAAAAACACCCTTATCTTTACTGCACTAGAACAAATGGCTACTAAGACATCTATTCCTTAGAGTATTTTAAAGAAAGTACAGTGGAGCTCAAAGGTACATACTGAACATTAGAGGAAATATAAATTGCAACAGCTATGACAAAAAAAAAAAAAAAAAAAAAAAACCAGCATGGTGAGCTATTTTATTTTTAACAAATAGAACTCAAAATAAACCAGGGACTTCCTACACTAACATTTACTTACAAAAGACAATTGCAAATAGCATTAACTTGTATTTTTTAATGCTACTCTTTTCAAGGATCTCAAACAGGTTTTCAAACTACAGAATACCCACAGAAAAGCAGCAATTTCTATCTTTAAAAAATAGCTGTCAATGGGAAGTGATGTAGAGAAGAAGAGAGTTTCACACAGAGCCTGATGTGCTTCAGTTTTCAGAAATTCTTTATAAACCACTTGGCCACTGTTGGCTGTACTACGCATGTTTCCTGCTACACAATTACAGGGCTCCTAAACACGAAAAAAAATGCAAAGCAGTCCAGCAAAAACACAGAGCAGAGCCTGTTCCATACTCACTCCAAGGAACAGGACTAAAGCAGTCTGAATATATCACTTTTCTTAATCCCTAACAACCTTTGTCCTGGCCTACTTATGCTAGTGTATGCAACCTGCCCAGGGCTGCTCAGGAGTCTCAGGAAGCTCATCAGTTACTCTTCAACTATATTTGACATATTAATTTAAATATACTGGTTTTGACCATGAGCACGCAGTCATGCCTAAAAAGCATCTTGGCTATTAATGTTTAAAGCTGGAATAAGGATTTGCAAAATGAAATTGAGACCATTACAAAATTTAAGCCAAATGGAGGTAGCTATAAGAATATGCGTATCAAGAGTCTATATTAATTCTGAGCAGCTAAAAAGGCAGTCACAGACACAAGTGAACTCTTAAGTGGGCAGACATTTTTTGAATTGCTTTCAAGACAGGACCACTAATTTGTTTGTCTTAAAAATAACGCTTACAGTATAAAATCAGTATTAATTTTATTATTAACTTCCCAGTGCAAAACTGCAGTACACTAAAGCTGCTGAAAAAGATAGCTTTAATATCACTAAGTTAAGGTGGTCCCAAAGAAAGGATTTCTCATAAGTACATTTTACAAATGAGTTGTACATATCAACTGCACAATAAACAAGGGATTCTAATGGAAGACAAAACCCATTACACCGCAAATTACCATGTAATTTCCTCCTATGTTATTCTGCAAAATATTTTGCATCTTTTTTTCTTGACACCCTTTCCTGTTAACAGAGACAGAGATATCTGCACTTTCCCCTCATCAAGATAAACTATAAAATATTTTAGCTGTGCGCTAACCTTTTTTTTTTTGTGAAGATACCTGATTCATATTTTGCTTACAGAAATGTAAAGCAATTCGTCTGCAATTGAAGCACCAATTTGATATCTTTTTCTGAAGCTGCACCAATAGAGAATCTCTTATTTGAATTAAACCAAAGAGTTCTGTATGAGAAATGTCCATAAAAGAAGAGAATTAAAGACCTTGCCTTTCACATGATGTCTCAACATTGCTATATAAGTAGAAGAATGAATCCACTCATCCTAAGTAGCTTAATGCTTAACGCAGTGGTCTCATATGTAGTGTGTTTTGTTTGTTTCACTGTATACGCCCATTTCTGGTGTAGTTCACCCTTTTTATGATTTTTTAACATGATTTTCTTTTCAATACATTTTGTTTGTCTTGTTATACACTCTAGCTGTCTCCTTCTCTGGCTCCTAAGTCTATGGAGCTTCTCTCTCTCCCATTTTCCCCTTCTTCTATTTTCTTTCCTCATCTGACTTTCAAATTCCTTTTTTAAAGTTCCTGTCAGCTTTCCTCCTTCACTTCAGCTATAAATCATTCATCACCACAGGGTGTTTTACTTCTGGTTTTCCTATTCATACCAAACTTGCAGTATTTGACTTCCTGTGAGCAATGAAAACTTCTAACAGAGTCTAATAAGCACTCCCAAGTTGGTACTTTAAGGACACTTTACTGATCATTCTGGTTGTTATGAAACAACTTCCCAATGCCTGACGTAGATTCCTTCTAGAGTAATTTCATTTAACATGTTCTAATACCAAATGTTCTTCAGGTATAAATTCAGCTTGGTTTCATTTGCAGGACCCAAATTATTTTTCAAGGGACAGATGAAAAGTTTTAAGATATTAAGTTTTAAATAAAAGATGAACTAGATGTCCAATTCTGGTAAGTTAAAGGTACTAAACTTCAGGCCATCCCAAAAGCCACAGCAGCAGCAATGGCAGAAGTCTGGCGCTGCACAAAATGCACGAAATTACGATTTTATGCTTCCTCCCTCATTTTTCTCTTCTCACTAAGGCGCGAGGGGAGCATTAACTCATACTTCTGAACTGGCCACTCTCAGGACAAAATAATCCACTCTTTAGACAATATCCACCTATTTTTTTTTATCTACACTTTTATGGAAAAGGTGATAAAGCAAACGAAAGAGTGCCAGGCCACCAGCTGGATCACATCAGTCTTGCACTACGAGGCCCAGGGAATTAAATTTTCCACCAGTCCCACAGCCTAAAGATGAAGAGACTTGAGTTTCCTGCTCAGGTATCCAGTCCAGTTTTTGGGCTGTTAGCAATGTAGTAAAGGCAGCCTGCCCAGGAAGGGATTTTAGAAGTGACAGAAAGGGAAATGAATGGCCTCAAGCAGGAAAGAAGTCATAATGATGAGCAGGCAGAAAAGTGTTTGCTGGAAGAAATGAGGCCAAGGGGAACTCTACGGCCCTTTGGTCCAAGCTGCAGCTGCTGAGCACATTGCAGGCCCCTTGCTGGAGTGCTCAGGTCAGGGCAGAGTGCTGGGAATCACGAGGCTGCACAACACTCTTGCCATGGAGCCACCTGGTTGCTTGGTGGGTTAGCTGAGTGACTGGGATAATTAAACAGTCAGCCTGGGTTGCCCATGCTTATTTATTTATTTAAATTGCATTTTTAAGGTTGCCAGAGCACTTAGTGTTTATTAGAAGTGGACTTGTATCACCTTTTATGTTTATGTTAACTTGAGGAATATGCAGTAGTTTAGCTGACCTTTAAGGTCTTGCATAGATTTTGCTGCTCACACGTCGGCAAACTATAGAAAGAAGAAGTGCTTACACAGCAATGCTGCCACAGTTAGACTGCAAGAGGCATTTTCTAGGCTGTTTTGTGCATTTTAGCTTTGAAACTTCCAATAATATCACTAGGAGTAACACAGCTAAATCCCCAAGCAACACTTCTGGAAGACGAAAAATAGGATAAACTTATATTTAAAGAAGATTAGAAAAAATACTTCTTACACCATTTTCCGTGTAACAGCATAAGTCTTAGATTCAGAGAAATGCAGAATCATTTGGGGGAAATAAATGATTCACTGGGTATCGTTTTTTCCATCCAATTAGGCTGGGTAGCTATGCTGAGTGTGTAACACATACCCACGCTTTACCTCTCCTTCCACAGTGTGTATATATTAAACACAAGTTAAGACTTCTGGGTTTTCAACTTTGTTGATTTTACATTCCCTTTGGGATTTGAAGTACTATTTTGTTTAATTATTCTTCCTCTACTCATCCACAATATTGAATGACAGTAATAATGAGCTCAGAATCATTGTACAAATCCCAGTAGGAACCATTCATAGTTTGCTAATAGGACGTTGTATTTGCATTACCAAGTTCAGTTCAAAGCGCATTGTGTAAATTAGCTCCGAGGGTTAGCACCACAAATCTAAAACCAGAATATCAGGTCAATTAGCACAACTCTAAAGCACATTAGTTTGGGTGAAAACATAAAAGGTATTATTAAAATTCCAGGAAATCATCTCCCTTCTTGGGGTAAGGGCCTCCAGAAGATGTCAGCGTCTGCCTCTGGAAGAGGCCAGAATGCCTCAGCTGTGAGTGGCCTGGTGCCCCTGACCCTGACTGCTGATAAGCAGCACTGGCCTGCTATACAAGGAGGGCGAAAAACTAACTTTCAGGAGTGGGAATCCTCAGGACTCCATGGAAACACTTTCTTCCCATCCAATTTAAAAGAAAAGGTACAGTAAAGTTTGGAGGATCTGAGAGTTTAGCATAGAGGATATTTCTTGCATGAAAATATCAATGAACACAGAAAAAGATAGGCAGTTTCTACCACAGAGATTAAACTAACAGTTAGGGCCACAAACACACACCAAAATATTCACAACTGAATGATGATGGAAGGAGGCATGCAACAAATTAGGGAAGGTTATTCCCAGCAATGTGCACACTGTGGATCACTTTTTGGGCAAACAGCACATTATATATATGTATTTTCATACACACACACATACATGTGAGGGCTTCTGACAAACACTGGAAGAAGTGACTGTGATATATGCAGAACCAGTAAGGTAGAAAGGTATAAAAAGAGATACCAGAAAACAGCTTTGGATGTTTGAATCGAGTATCTGTGTAAAGGGCTTCTCGTTCCATGAACATGGCCAGTTAAATAGCTGGAACTTCCTGGTGGATGAAGTGGTAAAAATAAAGGGATTTGTCTACATAAGACACTCTGCAAGCTTGTGGGAAGACAGCAGCACATAATTACATAACAGATTCCACCCTACCTGCAATGCAAACCTCTGTGTGAAACACAGAATAGGCTTTTGGTGAATTATAAAATAGTGGTCAAGGATTTATGAACACCCAACTTGGAAAATGATGCTTTATACAGAAGACAGTAACAAAAGAGAGATTAGAAATTATAGCTAAATTGGAAGAAAATATATTGTCAGAAGTCAAAAAAATAGTCAGGAATCAGAAAGTAATCACTATATGATGCCTACTATCACGTTATCATTCAACAGCAAAAAACAGATAAGCAAGAACGCCCAGAAAAGGAAAAGTTATTTGGTATAATAAGTGTTTCTGAAACCAGGTAGTTTCACAAATCAAGAGACTGCTTATTATAACTGCCTATTCAGCAGCACAGGAAGGCTGAGATTAGTTTTAGCAGGATTAGATTACAAGCACAAATGAATTTGCAGAGGGAGAGAAGCAACATATTAAAGATTCAACAGAATCTGTGATAAAAATTCTGCCTTTAAAGTACCATTCATCTGAATCTGAATTCTCTAAATTTCCTAAGATCAACTCCTGAATTATTTTCTTTATATCAGTTACAGCTGTTTGTTTCAATTTTCTGCTCTTTTTCATTGGATCCTTGACAGGGAATACTCCTTTCATCTAGTTTTATCTCCACTAAAGAGGCAGAGAAACCACCTAACATTTTGTTCTATAGAAATAAAAGACTATTATTCTCTGTTTTTGTATTCACACAGAAACACCCATTAGAACTTTCTATATGACATTTGCAGACATTCAAATTTACAGGGAAGTGTGTCAGGTTTCTCAGGATCTATCTACTGAGGGACGGGACAAGCATGGGGGGAAAGAGCTTCTCTCTTTGCTTTCTCTATATTTCTCATGAGACTGCCAGTCTGCATTTCTTCCCTAATAAGTCAGTGCTGTAACCATTATTCTTAATTATGTATTATTCCAATTTTCAACATTTTTTGACTAAATTACCCAAAGAGAAAGGAGAACTCCAAAAGGGAACAATTCCCTAACAAAATGCATTTGAGTAATAGCAATTATTAAAAAAAATAGCAATAGCACTGACATTCTAAAAAGTTGTAAGGCAGAAATGCTTAATAACAATTCATCTCAAATGATCCCAGAAAACCTAGGATTTTTTTTTTAATTTCTTCAGTCTCGGTCGTCTTTCTAGAAGATATTTAAACAGGGTGCGACACAGCAATCACGAACAGGAAGAGCGCACTGTCCCACTAAAACTGAAAGTGACATACGTCATCAAAGAAAAACAGAGCTGCCTACATCTGATTTCTGCTATCACATCCTTGCTCAAAACGCATACTCACAGGAAGCTCTGTGACATTAGGGCTGCTACGATTCTCTGAAAAACAGTAACAACTTGATGTACCCATAATTTGTTTAATTCCTAACACTTGTTTTTCCAGGAAACTTGATGATCTTAAGCATTGCAGCTGAACTGGTCAAAACCAGCAGGCCAGGTATGGTCATTTCAGAAAACTCCGACACCTCAACTCTTACTGAAATTGCCACTTCTTCCTTTTGCGTCTCTTATGATTTCTTAAAATACACTGTCAACTTTTTGAGGAGCTCTCCTCAAAACATTTGCCATCCTGTCTTTGGCTCCTACCTCCATCTTCCGCTTTCTGCTTGGAAAACAAGAATCACTTGTGATTTCAGTTTTTCACTTGTGAACTTCAGGGATTGGGAGCCTGCCCAGTGAGGGACACCTTGGCACGCTGGTGGCCAGAACAGCCTGGCGGGACTCGAGCCCTCCTGCGAGGGAACAGTGCCACCTTCTGATCTGCTCCCACCCATTTCTGGGGCACGCCGCCCTGTCCTGGAAGGCAGCCACACGTGTGGGGACTGCCAGGTTCAGAGGGCAGAGCAGAGCTGCCACGCTGACGCTGTGCAAGGAGTGGAAGGGCTGACAAAACAAAGTAGGACAGAAAGAATCCCTTACATAACAGCTTCTGTTGCCCTGTCACAAAAATTAACTTGTATTTCAGTAAGAATTGTCTACTAAGAATCATTTTTGATTAACCTTTTATCTTGTGGCCTCTGAAGCAGGTTATTGGGAAAGGCTGACCTAGGAAATCACCACAATAAAGATACACTACAAATCATGAATAAATTTGCTGGCTAAGAAATTACTGATCAAGATATTAAATGACATTTCATATTTGATTTGCATTATTTTGAGAGTTCTTCAGTTCTGAAGGTGTTACAGTAATCTGCTTCCTAGCAGGGCATAGGACATGCTATGTTGATACACCTCACCTCATGGATCTATAATAAAAATAAAAGTCATTATTTTACCACTGCCAACTATGTTATGAACATTTGTTGTTTTGACATAAATCGATCAAGAAAGAGACTGTGCAGTTTCATTGTTTACCTATAGAGAAACTTTTATTTGTAGTGAAAAGATATGCTGCTCTCAAGTAAATTTTTATGATGGACTTCAGTTTTCCTTGAGGGCAACTTCATCCTCAGAAAGAGCACAATGATGCAAAGGTTCTTTAGACAGAAGAAAAATATACAGGAATCCTGATAGGCTATAAAACCTTTCTACAAGTCTCTGCTGTTTTTTAAGACTCTTAAATTACCTCTGGTGCTGTGGATTGGGTAATCACAGCTCTCCAGATGTGGGGGAAGGGACCAGATGGACAACAGGAATAATAAAAAAAAATCCTTCACTGTTCAAAAAAGTCTATTTCAGGAAAACTCTTACTAACAGCATGGAAGCGGCAATGTGCTTTGGCTGCAATGCTGGGAATTCTAGCTGGTGGGAACCGCAGCTATTTCAGATCAAGGCGTTTCAGAGAAAAGGCACAGCTTGTATGTCTGGACTATGTTCAAGCCCGTAGTAAATACGCTTTGTGCCAGTGCAACTGCTGAAACAACATGAAGATTCCCATTTTTGTCCGAGACGGGGAATGGACCAGATATGTCTTCCGGGAGCAGAGAGTAAACTCGCTCTGGCTCTAACAGCTCATGGAAAAGCCCTGTGGGGGTTATTCCCTGGGAAAAACCCACCCAGCTGTGGGGCAGCTCAACCCTCAGGCTCACAGGCAGCCGCCCCCAGAGGAAGGCTCCACAGCAGGCCCAGGCCTGCCCTCCTTCCCCGTGCAGCTTCCCGCCTACCGAAGAGCGCCCGTCACTGCCGGGTCCCCCAAACCGAGGGACGCTGTTCCAGCAGAGAGAGCAGTTGTTTCACCATTTTACGGTCGCATTCATAAACTCTGAAAGGCCTGGGAAGTGCATCAGTGTTGGCCAAAAGGATTTGAAACAGAGATAGAAACTGAATCCTAGAGTCCAACGGTTCAACTCATTGCTCCAAACAACACGCTGCTCCAACATACTCACAGACTACGCCTGTTAAACACATTACCAACATTAAGGCTATTTCTCTAAGAGAAGAAACCGCTTCCTACCCCTCAACTGTAAAAAAGAACACCCCGCATTCTGTGCCTCGCGTGCCAGGGCAAGTCATGGTGTAACCCAAAGCACCACAATGACTTCAGAAGCTCTCCAGGGATACCCGCAGTGCCAGAATAGCCAGTGCTCGAGAAGATTGCCCTCTGGACTGCTCCATAGCAATACGCCACCAGTGTGCAGGCTGGTTATGAGCAGCGAGGTCTGCCAGGGGACCTCACACTCGCTCAAAGCCAGGGTGTCACCTGGGGAGGTCAAGGCAAAGAGTGAACAGGCTGGTATATACTATGGCACACTCAAACACTCTCGCCCCCTCTTTTCCTCTCAGTAGGACTCTGTCTCTGGCCTGATGCTTCATTTTCATCCACTTTTCTTCAAAAGCCTTTTAAGAAAGACGTTTCACTTATCTGCAGTCACAGCCTCAGGATCTGTGTGGACTAGAAAGTTCCCTACAGGACTAGCAGGGACATTTACCTTGGCCCAGAAACCACATACTGATTACCTGCAGCAAAGACCGGCCAACAGAGGCGAACACCTTTAGGCGGGCAAGGGGACATGTAAAGGCAGGTGTTAGCATGGGGCCTGCTGCTGAGAGAGGGGTTAGGAGATACCACAGCGGGTCATTTTGGATCTCAGACACAAAACTGCATGATTTTTGGAAGCAGCGGGGAAAGACAGTGAGAAACATGAGCAGATCCCATAGCAAAACACCAAACTCCTCTTTCTGTTCTTTATGGACATTAAGGTCTGTTCATCTTTGACAGACTAGCTCGTCTAAATAATTTCAAGAAAATTCCTTTTTAGCTGCATTACTTAACACGCTTCAAGCTCAACATTACCATCCCTTCACATATTCAAATGGCCTGCACATATGAAGGCCAGTCGCAGTGGGAAGAGCTAGTGCTGCATCAGCCCTGCACATCAGAAGCCAGTTATTTTCCAGAAGGTATAAAAGGGAGCACTCAGGCCAAGCACAAGTCAAAAGTTACCTTCACACAATGTTTTGGTTTAGATTTCTTTCTGTTGTTATTGTTTTTCACATTTCCCTTACGATGTCAATTAATTTTTTTTACATTGATTTTGATACCTTCGATAAATATATGAGTTTTCCTATTTATTAATGTATCTCATTTAAAAAAAAGTCAAAAAACCATTGAAAAATAATTCTGTTTTGATCAGCTTTACTTCAGTTGAAATATTTAGTGATTTATCATTGAAAGAAGAAAAAGGAAAGACAGAATAGCTTAATGAATGCAAACAAAAATAAAAATAAGTAAAAATAAAAAGGGGGGAATTCACCTTAGCAAAACCACGCATCTCCACCTCAGACTTAACTTGGTAGAAAAACAGACCATACAAAAAAAAAAAAAAAGAAAACGCTCAACGAACCTTTTGAAAAATCCCAAACCAAGTTTGAATTTCAGGTGTCAAGCACTTCTGCGTTATCTAGGTGTGACATTCCTCACCAGAAGAGACAGAATACCCCTCCATGCAGAAAAGGCTGGCACGTGTGTGGAGAAAGAGAATTACTACTCCAGAGCAATTAAAGATTCTCCAATAACAACAGATTTTAAGAACAACAACTTTCCAAAGCAGTTGGTGATGTCACTACAGCTCTGCTTCAAAATTCAGAAAAACCCCCATATTTCAATATTTCATAAACTAATTTGAGGAACAAGGAGCAAAACTCTGAATTTTTAAGGAAACAAAGCCTTTGCATTCCAGGATTTAACAGCATTAGCTCATCTTTTCCACGAAGATTGTGTCAGATTCATCCGCAAGAACATCTGAACAAATTACCAAGGGGGTGAGGCATTGCCAATTGAATCAGAGAGTTCAGAGGTGCTCACAGTACTGCTGCTGGAGAAAGAAGCAAAAATCTCTTTGCCTCAATCACAGCTCCTTTGTCCACCTGCACATGACTCCCAGGCAGAGCCTGGAAGCCTCCTGCTTCCACTCCTGATGAGCATTCACCACGCACAGTAGGTGACCAACACAAGAAGATGCAGCAAGGACAGGGGTCAGACATCTGAATTACCCTCCTCGGCAGCCCAGGCAGAAGGGGAAGCCGAAGGAAAAGCGTTGTCTTTCTGGGGCTCTGCTGAAATGCTCAGGATGAGTTCAAATGAGATAGCAAAGCAAAGGAAAGAGTCTTCATGTGTAATATCCTTAACGCTATACTCAAACTGCAAGTAATCGCAGATGGATTTATGATTATAATAATTTTTAGAAGTAGGAAGCCACAATTTTCTTTACTCAATAATACAGTTCTCTGATGAAACTTAAAAATGTATGAGTCTCAGTAGCATTCATCCATTTCTTTGAGAGAACAGCACTATATTATTAATATTACCTTTACTTCATATAGAATTTTTTAAAATTAAGTAATAAAACACAACTATTTGCTACACACACTCTAGCTACAAAATTAGATGAAATTATACCAGTGCAGTTCAAATACAAAATACGTTTTCCATTTAAATGCTTTAGAAACATCCGGAAAAGTATAAAGAAAAATTTTCAGGTCAAGTGAGGATAACTTTATCCCTCTTGTTAATAAACAAGCCTTTTCTCATCTTTCCTCAAAATAAATTTTATCTGGTTAGCACAAACAGCTTTCATAGGGGAATTATCATTGGGATACATCCCAATTTCCCTCAACATGAGAAAAATCATTGCTAGCTCATCTGTTGATTGTTTTCAACTAAGCTAAACTAAAAACTCTAATCTGCAGTTTAAAAACACTTATTTGTAGAAGATATGTCCATTTCTGCCTCAAAATACTCCTGAAGGTACACATATATCCTATCCGTAATGCAGAACATCTCCAACCCAGGGTCTTGCTTTAACATCACTTCTCAATACAGGGTCAGAAGAGTCAAATGCACTTTGAATGTTATGCTACAAATGCTAGGATTAGACTGGACAAGATCCTGTCTGCAATGATGGTGATGGGTATGCGGTCATGAGTTTCTAGCTCGTGGTTTTAGAATGCCCCAAAATCCTCTAGTCCTTGCCAGGAAACACTCAAATAATTTAGTTGTCTCTTGCAGTGTTCTACTTTCTGTAGAAAGTAACAGAAAGAGCAATAAATGCAGTTTCAGACCATTCACTATATACATAATAAAAAAAATCTAAGTAGAAAGGAAATAGAACAAAATTCCATCAATGGTAATATGCAACACCTCACAGCTAAGCAAGGACCTTCCTCCTGCGATTGAAATTAAGCATCATTTCTTTTTTATTGGTGATCATACTTAGCAAGAATTGACTCAGCTCATGAAGGTATAAGGATGCTGGGGAAGATTTTACCTACATTCTCTGTTACCCAGTTACTCTGTTCTTCTACACCCTAGTGTTGGCTGAAGGAGTTCTAATTAATACAAATTCAAACTTTCTTCTTTGTAGTTATCCAGCCTATAAATTCCATGCTTTCATTTTTTTTCCACTCTTAGGAGACTCAAGTGAAGTGCCATCACTTCTCCCTTGTAGCTCTTTTTCTTTAGTCTCTGTTGTGGTACTGCTGTCAAAGCTACAAATGCTGAATTTTCAATAAATGCTAAGGCAAATCTCATTTCTCTTGGAATAAAGCCCTATAGTTTTAGCCCAGTTATAATTATTATGCAAATCTCTTGACTCTGCATGGTTACCCAGCTTAGAACTCATTACAGATTCATTATAAACACAGTTGCTCCATCTTCTCCTTCAGATATTTTGAAATTTAATAATTACCATGAACTAGGGGATAGTGCCGCAATATCAACATTATATTCATCACAAAGCTTTTGTGCTGGTGCACAGGATTCTTTCATGCTTAATTTGTTACTAATCATACTTTTGACTACAGTCGCTGTTGTGTTTTTTTTTTGTTTGTTTTTAAAAAGGACTATTGAAGAAATCCCTTATTAAAAAAACTTGTCTTACTCATTTCACCCAAAATATTTTAAAAGACAAGCAAAAACAAATTACTCTTCACAGACACTATAGTGTCAGACTAATGCTTTTTATGGGGCACAGAAAAATTCAGAAGGGACCAATGTTCTGAGATCAAGAGGGACAGGGAAAGTTGCCAACATGAGAGGCTGTGGCAGTTGCCTCTCTCATGTGCACGGATGCTGAGGTGTGGGAAGCAACCAGGAGCCAGGACATGAGGACATGGAAGCAACAGGACTAAAAGTAGCATCATGCTTAAGTTTATGGAAGTAATAAATCCAAACCAAACTACAGAAACAAGAAGCACTTCCAATGTATGTAAGTCCAAAGGCAAACTACAAAAGTATCTCAAAATTATAAAAAGTTACAGTTTACATGCTTTGTTTAAGCCTGGAGATGTTCCAAGTTTCATTAATTTTGAGGTTATTATTCACTACTATTATGGCAGGTGGCAACAGTGAAATCTCGAAGGTAAACAGAAGGGGGTGATTCAGAGGAATGTTCACAGAAAAATTGATGACTTGATAGTGCCTCTAAAAATGGAGGGGATTTTAATTGGGTAAAATTGACAGTGATGAACAACAAAGACGAAAAAAAGGTTCCTGCTGGGGACATGAATTATGCTTAACTAATCAACGTAATCAAATGCATAAAAAGTCTTCACACTGGAGTCATTTCCCAGGAGAGGACCAGAAAGCTTTCCCCTTAACATAAGGGAAGCAGTAAAATTAAAAGCAGGAGGGGAAAAAATGCAGCATTACCATTCTTTACTTCATTGTCTTTCTCGTAGGCAAAGATGATGACTGGTTCCAGCTAAGGCCTGGTTTGAAACCCCACAACAGCTTCATCGCTTCATCTGTTATAATCTCTTTTGTTGTTCCAGATAAATGAAAAAGATATCACAAAGGGTACCTAAAACCATTCTCGTGGCAAACTGGAAGAGAATAAAAGCAACCAAGGCAAGTTCACCCTAAAATGCTGACAGTACCCAAGCCTGGAAATTGTATAATGAATTTCTGCAAAATTCCACTGCAAAGCTGTTTTTCAAGCAATACAAATATGCTGAAGACTGGCAAAAAGAGGAAGAGGGAGGAAAGCAGAATGATTCATTCAGCACTTTGCGTGTGAAAGAAGTGGCCTGTACTTGTTCACATTTATGCCAAGCTGTGCAATGAGGGAGTGACAGGAGAAAAAACAAAACCAAAACTATGGTTTAAGAGCAGCAGAATTAAGGATGAAAATGGATGCAAAAAAAAATCAAATATATAAACATATCAAACAAATATATAAATATTTGTATATATATTTTTTTAAAGAAAAAAAAGGATGGTATGGAAGGTCTGCAAAAAATTTGCTTGATACATGATCCATACATGTTGCAGCAATGAACAACCGAAAAGTAGTTATCTTAGTAACTTAGTGAAGCGTGCTTCTGTGTTAGCAATTCAATTCTAATCTCCTCCTCTTCCTCCTCCTCCTCTAATTTCCCCAGAGAGATTTGATAATGTAACTTCATCAGGAATATGCCATTTAGAATGAGAACTAAAAAGTTACATCACAAACAAGCTAAAATTTCAGGTGATCTCACTGCTAGATAGAACGTTTGAGAGGTTGATTGGTACATCCCATACGAAATTCTGCAGTTACTGCTTGGCGGAGTCACTTGATTGCCCGACCATTCTAACTGTAAAATACCTGTCAGACGTGGACTACCATTTCATTGAGATGGCTCCGACACTGTTACTCCTCAGGGCTGACTGATCCGAATATGCTTCCCTAAGCCACGTGCTGAGTAATTAAAACTAGTGGCATAAGTCTTCAAGTTACAGTCAAAACAAAGTATGAAAAAATTCAAACATGAATTCACCTTCCACTAAGTCTGATGGTAGACTTCAGAGTTTAACAAGAGATTTGAACTGTGCAGAAACAATTCTGCTAGAGAATTGCAGCTACTCTTATAAAAGAACATTTTGCCAGTCATTATTTTTTTTCCTGAACTAATGGTATAGAGACTGCAATTGGTCATTTTCTTTCTGAAGTCACCATCTTTCACTGACACTTCCACCACAGCAGTCTTCAGTATCACAGATGATGAAGAATTCAGCAAAGGAAAAAGCAGTAGGGATAAGTGAACTTCGACGGAAACATGACCTGTTTTGCTGCAAATCTCGTTTAATTTATTAAAAATAAAGAAAATATAGTACATATAGTACATTAGTTTTACTCTATAGCTAGTGAATATAGGCAAAAAGAGTCTTTTTTAAACAAAGGAATATTGCCAGATCTTCTCCATTAAGCATTTTAAAATAAAGATTCTATTCGTTTTTTTTTCCTTCTCCTTAAGTGTCATTACTTCTTCAAATCTCTCATTTGAATTCCTTAAATGACAGTTACACATACAGCTTATGATTTTCTTGGGAAAAACTTCTACCAAGGTGTTTCTAAATTTAGAGCCGTACATTCTTCACATATTTGCCTAAAGTATTCAAGGCATGAGTGACCCGTGCAAAAGATTTTGACACAACACTAACAACTCTTTCAGATTCAGAAAGCTTGTTGATAACAAGCTTTGTCATCCACAATTGTGTTAACAAGTGACATTTCAGAGGAATGATTTCATAACCGTACGAAGACTCAAATGTCCTCATTTCCTAACTACAAGAACATCCTACTTGCCCAGAAGAACAAATGAGAAAGGAGTGAGAAGTGGACTGATACTAGAGAGAGACTAGAAGTTATTCCAGGCAACTGAGTTGTACAATAAATAAATACATAAACAACCTAAAGGCACAAGAGTCAAACGTAGCAAACAAAGGAATGAAAGTCAAGGTTAGCATTTTCCACAGGAGGCCTTATTTACATTTTAAGTGATGTAGACACTAAAGAGCCTAATCTCCACGAACAATCAAAGAGAAACTCAGAGGTGACAAAATCGTTCAGAACACATGACTTAGACTTACAAATCATATAGTCATGACCTCTCTGCTCGCTCACTAAAGCATGCTTTTATAAGACACTGCATGCTTTTGCAAGAAATCCTGAACTGGAAAATAACTCTCTTCAGATTAAGATAAACCTCCATCTCTCTGCTTTCTCTCCCTTTTACCACCATCAGAGCTAAATTTTTGCAGTGTCTTTTAACTGGTGTTGCTGAGAATATGGGCACTTCCAGTTCCAGGGGGAGGTATAGGCAACCACTGCACAGTATGCCCTTATATCAAAATTAAGATCGTACTCTTTACAGGTGTTTTTCCACATTACAATTTAAATTTGTTTCATAATTTCTGCAGTAATCTGTCGGGAGGAGTCTGAAGCAATTGCATAAGAAATACAATACTATCTTATCAAAGATGATAGGCAACACTGAGATACAGTTGGAAAAATAGATTCAAAATAACTTACTTCTTTTAGTGTAAGTTTTGATGATGTTTCAGGAGAGAATAGTGACAAAGATTTTGCTTTAAAAAATAATCTTGAAAAACATTTTAAAGGGAAAGTTTTCGGGAAAGTACTTTTTGTTTGAATTAACTGTTTGAACATAGCTGTTAAATCAAAAATAATTAAGGGCCTACAAGATCTGCAGTCAGCATGACTTCTGCGCAAGTAAGTCCTTTGACACCATGCACTATACCTGCCAGGCCTTTCCAACCAAGAGGAGTCAGTTCATACTGAATATGAAAGACCCAACTCAAACATTTTCATATTTACTAAGCAATAACTTATTTGACAAGGTCTCTGAGGACACAGAATCCATGACCCTGGTAATTCAGCAGTGGTCTAAACACTCAGTGTGCCTCTGCATTCAGCGACCTTTAAGTTCCATAGGTATCTATGGAGGCCTGGATTTAACAGCCCTGTGTTGACAAGGGATGCTGTTCAACACCTACCTCAGACATTAGCGCACCCAAAAAGTTCCACTGTTCATTAGAGAGTCAAAAAGAGACCAAGAAGAGACACAACTGTCTGTTCTCTTGGCTAAAGAACAAAGAGAACTGCTAGTACACCCAGGCTCTGGATCCAGCCTGTCCGTTGCATGCTGAAGGCCTAGTGCCCAGAATCTACAGCGCAGCATCTAGTTCTTCTAGATCAAGTTCTCAGCAACTTCTTAAAGACTAGCAGGAAAAGCCACATTAGGTTGTCAATGAGACACCTAAGAGAGCTGCTACCTGGCCCACACTAGAAAGTAAGACTAAATGATACAAGACTCTCCTGGCCTCAGTCCCATGTAAAAAGATCCCTACCTCAAAGAGGATAAGAGACTAATCATCTTGTGCTTTAAAACAACCTTCAGAAATTTGGAATAATGGTACTACTCTACTTGCAAAACATTTATTTTTTCTCTTTAATTTAATTTAGCCTCTTTTTCCCTTAGCATATGTCAGTGTATCCCACAGAAGCAAGGAAGTAGAACCTACTTTTCAAGACTGATGATCATGGGCATGATCCTTCAACATGCTTTTGCATTCTGTATAAGCTTCCTGAAAAGCTAAAAAATAAAAAATAAAACTTTGCTTTCATTCAAAATGCAGTCCAAAGAGGAGAATTTGGTAATATGGCAATTGCTGTTGCCCGTTGTTCATCTCTGTGCTCTACATGCCAATAGGTTTACAATGATACCTGCCAAGCCATCTGTAGCAGAAATAACAAAAACAAAAGAACAAAACCATGTACAACTAAGGCTTAATTTCCTGTGATGCTAACAGGAAATCCAAATTGAAGGTAGAGCCTTCCCTTTTGACATACACCAATTCAGAAGAAAAATAAAATGCCAGGATCCTCCTGCCATGGATCCTACTCTACAACAGGATCTGCCTGAAACTGGTCACTCAGCGCTGAGGAACAACTACCGCTGCTTCCAGGAAGAAGCTACGCTGGAGCAGGGCTGAACGCAGCTTACTCGGCTGGGTCAGACACCCTTCCCCAACATCCCTCTGCTGAAGGGAGCAAGTCAAAGGCAGTTTATCCTGCCAGTTACCCAGGATGACAGGCTTTGCGCAGCAATGCAGAGGCCAAAGATGCAAATGCCTTTGCATTCAGCTTACACACTAAAACTATCATGTTGTTCTCTGTGACAGCTTTAATTCAGCATTAAAGCTAGAACAAAACCTGACTTTAAATCGGTCTTAATCTGTGTATGCATTTTTCTAAAAGAAGGGATTCCCTTTGGCTAGCAATCATTACAACTGGCTCATTGGCAAGCAAACCCTGCTATGTGTCAAAACATACGCTGTGCGTTCTGCAAGGGCATGACATACTCACTATTTAAAGTTACAACCTACCGGAGTCTTATTTTCATCTTCACTTTATTGGAAAATGGTAAAATAAGTTGTTTTTTTTTTTTGAATGAAAGTGAGTTCTTTTTAAAAAGGCACAAATGGGCACCAGAAAACAGTACCAATTAGCTAAATCAATTACTGTCGGTGAGTCGCGTACTTATGAAGAAAGTATTTAAGTATTTATTGTATTTAAAACTGAGCAAGCAAAAGCATCATTGCCTCAAATATGGGAGTAGACATAATCAGCTCAGGCCCCAAAATGTTTCCCAAGCAGATCTTGTGCTTCCACATCCAGGTTTTCACTGCAGTTTGGAAGAGGAAAAACAATTTCTTAGTGCTCTGTACAACAGACTCTGAATTGAACCAGTCAAGCTGACACAGAAGATGATTTCCCTGCTCCTGTAGGGGAGGCAAGAAAGACAAGGCACCATCAAAAACCAGAAGCTTCGAACTGAGAACCCCAGTGCTTGGAGTCCACACCGCGGCCTCCAAGCTCCCCCGCTGTGCTGTGCCGCAGGCCCCGGGAGGCCGCGCTCCTTCTCCCTTCAGCCCTCGCCTGGGCCTGCGCAGCTACACAGAGGGGCCCCACGGCGAGCGGCCATTTCAGAGCTCCCCGTACACCAAGGGCTTCAGGCACCCGGGTCACCCGCGCTCATGGGCGACAGCGCCAGCACAGAGCCACAGTTACAGCTCCCTCAACACACTCCCAAAATAATGTTTGTTTCTTTGGGTTTTTTTTTTTTTGTAGGAGCACTCCTTTTTACCCCGTCTCAGGGCCACATCTTGGATACAGCCCCCACCCTTTCTGCTGGGAGGATTTACTTACTTAAAATGACAAGGCAGTGAGGCACACCTACAGAGCACCAGGTCCTCTAGCTGCCACTTCCCCAGGGACATCGCCGCTGCCATTACATCCAATTTAATGTTAATAAACCACGAAGAGCCAGGAGAAATCCCTGCTATCCGAACCCTTCCCCTAGAGAGTGCCAGCAGATGTTAAAAGGAGAGAGCAACAGCAGGGCACTGCCAATCACCTCAGCATTATTTTAGCATTCATTTTCTGTTCAGTTTTTAAATGTGCCTGTTATAAGGAGGGGATAAAAGAAACAAATCTTTTCTATGAACATAGTTCAACTCATGTGGAGATAAGATCTAGATAATTCCACACTTGCATGGGAAAACATACCTAATGCTGCTTTATCACCTGAAACGATACAAAGCCAGTGTAATCTGAATCACTTGATCTCCTGTTTGCTACACAGTCTAGCACAATGAAGCCCATTTTTTGTCTGCATTTGCAGAGGCATCAAATCCCAGCGCAGAGAGCTGCAAGCCCCTCTGCACCAAGCTGTGGTGCAGACACGCACGAAATAGTGTTCAGTTCAGTTCTGGTCACCTCATTACCAGAAAGATAACACATCAGAGAGAGTTATTACAGAAGCAACAAAAATGATAAGTGGTGATTGAAGAGCCTGATTACACAAATACATTAAAAGTTAACTACCTAAAGGTTGGCTAAGGGACAATTTTCTTGGGGACACAATAACGGCCTGTAAATATCCAAAGGATATATACACGTCAGTGAGGAAAATGGATTATTTAGGATGGCACAAACTAGATATAATTAGGAATAACAAGATGAAATTAAGAGAGGTCTGAATCTTAGGAAATAAGGCAGGGTAATAGAAGCCATGCTTTGAGAAGTCTATCGCCTGGATAACTTAATAGGTCTTTTGTATCTCTGCCTCCTGTAACTCTATGATAATAATGATGGAGCGAAAGAAAGGATTCAAAGTATGAAATCCAATTAATTCTTTGCCAGTAGGCAAACCATCTTATCAGATATTTTGGCTTAGCAATAAGCTTAAGCTTGGCATGATAGATCCTACCTGTCAGTTATTCAGATGTAGCTTTTTGTAAAGTCTCCAGGGAAGTCAAGAATATTTTTATACTTTCATTAAAACACAGACTACATCCATCAAAGCAGGAAGTTATATTAAAAAGATCTGTGCCATTTTCAGACTAATCTGTGCATCTGACCAATGCCATATTTAGCATTATCTAATCTGTTTTGTGCATCTAACATAGACTGCAAACCCTTTGGGGCAGAAATGCCATCCTCCTCTTTAAAATATACAGTGCTGAGTCTCCTGTCAATGCTGAACAAATAACAGTCAATTCCAAAGAAAAATAGAAGTGTATGTTGGTACACACTGTGCAGTGCTACTTTCAAGCAATGAACTCTTACCTTAGCAATAGATTTGGAAGCTTTCTTGTATCTTCCAGTGGAAAAACAATGTCAACTTCTCTCAGAATGAATTAAAAAAAAATCACACCAGAATACTCAAAGAAAACATCTATTCTTTGGATACATAAGAAGAATGGCAGATAGATGTACAGAATAGATTAGAAATGATTCAAGAGAGGAAGAAAAGAGAATAAAAAAAGATATTGAGACTATAAAATAAAATAATAGGATATTGAGACTAAAATTTAGCACTCATGAGAAAAAAAGCAACTCCTTGTAGATGCATACGATGTGTATGTATCACATCACCATTTTTAAGTGCGCATCACTTCTTAGATAATATCATTAATCCCTAGTACTGTTTTCACAATCCATACCATTGTACTCACTTTCTAAGCAAACGTTTCACCTAGAACTCATATTATTTTTTGACGCTACATGGGCTTGCACAAAACTCAAGGGTAGAAGCAGGTCTCATCTGAGGAGTCAATGAGTCTTGTCTCCATTTTGCGAAAGTTAGCTGCTGGAGGAGCATATGAAGACACACATAGTTATATACTGATATGTTACCCTTTGAGGAGTTCTCAGTTAAAACCTAACAAGCCACAGATTATTTATAAGATCAGTGGAAGCAGGTTTCTGTCAGCAGCTTGCTTGGCACACCTGGATAACCTTTCTGTAACAAACTTCTCTTTTTAATATGTAATATCTAGAATGCATATTAACATATCAGAGGCTTACCATGGTTACAAGTTCCAGCTTAGAATCACATGCACCTATCATCCCGAGCATTTGGTTTTTGGCCGAGATGCTGAAAGATAGCACTGCCCGTGTTGTTGCTGGATGGGCTTTCTTCTGCAAGGCACCGCCAATGCCAGACGAGATACTGGTGGCCAAGGAAGGGGCAGGTCTTGAAAGATGTTCTGCCTTTTTAAATGAGTCTAGTTAAACATATGAAGCATCTGTTGCGTACTGCTCTGTGTATGCCAAACAAGGATATTCCGGAAAGTAATTTACATCAAAGTAGTACAATGAGGAGGATAAAGAGTCTTGCCTCATTTACCACATACCTCAGACACTGTGAACATTTGCAGAGTCGACCATTTCAGACACATCTGCACTGTTGCTTCTCTCTCCAAAGATAACATTTGCAAGAGGAATTTAAAAGAAATATTCAAGAAAATTTCATTTTTCTATCTCAATTTTCTAATTCTTAAAACTCAGTTAAGTGGAACTGAGGTATTGATGGAAAACTTAGAGTCTTCTGTTAACAGAAATTTACTTTGCCTTTCAAATTTTAATGTGGGAACTACACATTCTTTTAGATATTGCAATATTTTACTGAAAATTACATTTTTACTCATTTTTAATTAAACAATTACTGACCCAAGGTAACAAATCACTTGTGTCATTAAACAGCCTTATTTCCAGTGTGAGTGAATAGGACTTTAGCATTTGGGATAATTTACTTCACTGGAAAAGACAAATGAATGAAGATACATTTATCCTAGGACAGCTGGTTGCGGCTTCACCACCTAAGGTGCCAAGTAGCCCTTCTAGAGACATACATTTTTTTGAACTCCTAAAAATCAAGACCAAAGACAACCACAGCATGAGAGAGATTTTGTAACACTGTCCAGAAACAAGTCCTAATACAGATAGCAGAATTTTTGCCATCTCAAGTGACATTTAGTATGTGCTAACAGTATTTATATTATTTATAAACATTATTTATATTACCCAAAGTTAACTATAAGACCATCTACAGCAGTTATGTAGCTGTCAGACAAATTATAAATCCAGCAGAAGATGAACAACTTATAATCTTACATTGAACCATACCAAACCTAATGTGCCTTTCATATGATTGCGTAACAGACTTAGACTGTATTTGGCACAACAACCATGTGCTTATAATCAGATCCCTTAATCCAATTTGCTTTTTCTTACCTAAGGACCGCAGAGCAGCTGATTTTCTAAATAATTTAGATTAAAAGAAAAGATCTAAAGTCAGTCTTCCAACAGCTGATTTTCTAAATAATTTAGATTAAAAAAATGATCTAAAGTCCAACTTTATCTTAAATAAACTTGGATGGGCTTTGGGGGGTTTATTTTTCTGGCTTTTTAAAATAGTTTTGTTTTTAAGCATACTTTAAATATATACCTGTTGGGCTGAAGCCAAAACCTTTTGGCATGCTGCAACCACAGGGATAAGTGTAACTGCAAAGAATCCCATCAAAGAGAATCTGAGATGGGAGCTTCACTGGAAGGCCCAAACTTGCAAGGTCTCCAACCCAATATCTCATTCTTTTCCTTAGCATCCATCAATGCCAGCCTCAAAGAAGAAAAGCAGTGGCTGAATGGAGAGCATCAAACTGGGCTGAACAACCCCAGGATTATCTGGGAAAGAAGAGGGAGGGAAAAAGGGTGTAATGAGGATGGGTGAGAGAAAAATAGAAATGACAGCTGTTAGATACCAAATCCAAGACAAAAACGTAAACTTGCTCTTGGTGAAAGTCAGTATCATTTTGTTATTTTCAATTTATGGCCTTTTAGAATTAAGCAGAGAGTGTACATTGCTCAGGGCTCTGTATGTTGGAGCTGAAAGGTGAGCATTGCTCCCACAACACCGTAGCTGTCTGTGCAAACCAGCATGCAACAACTGCTTTCAACATAAACTCCATTTTATCAGGAGGGAATCTAAACCAAACACTACTTGTGGTAGAAGGATGTAGCGACCAGCAGCATGAAGAAAAGTGATGCTGTTTAATTGCTAGTATCCATCTTTTTACAAACACACACACACAAAATCAGAAAAAAAACCCCACAAACTAACAAGTCCTACGAAGCACCTACACAGCTCCCATTAATGCTATTGGTATGCCAGCCCCAGACTCTCTCCACATGATTTAGCCCTTCCACACTCTCCGAGATATCCCTGTACCTTCATGATTACTGTGACAAAAAGCCAAATACTACCTAATATCTCAGAGTCCTCTGGGCACAACCAATGAATACTAATAAGGTTTTTCCACAAGATTTTGAAGCCCTTCACATTTATCGTGAAGATCAAACCATCTTTTTTAGCTTGACTATAACCTTACAGTTTACTGTTTTCCATGTATATATTACATTACACGCTAAGATAGTTTGTAAGATACATTAGCTGTTGGAGGTAAGCACTGGACCCTTCAGAAACTCCTCCAACAAGCATTTTTGTCATCAAATCTTTCATGAGGAGAAATTTAATTATATTCTGAATTCCAGAGATATCTGTAAACAGTTTCACAGCTTTAATCTCACCCATATCCAAGAGCAAAGCAGTAACACAACACTTGGAATGAATCTGAGCACCAAATGGCCCCATGGTCAGAGGATGAAGGAGTGCTAGAGACACGCAGCTGCTGCTGCGATGGTGCTGCACGCCACTGCGCTGCGGGATGAAGCATTGCTCCAGCTATGACTGTTACGCACCGACTGCCTTATGCAAGCTTTTGCAATAAGCCAAATATCAGATCAGTTATACCCCTTTCTAATGTTTTCATCCCATTCATACCAAACTCCTTTACTTGATCGTAATGCTAGAAGTTCCCATCCTTTTCATACAATCCCAAAACAAGTCTTAGGGTGGGTCACGCTGGCACTGAGGGATGATTTTGTTTCTAAACTGATTTCCACAAAGTCTTTTCAGTTGTGCTCACAAGGCAAAAATTAAAAATTACTGAAAATCCAGTGGTACAAAATCCTGGTTTCTATGATGCTGGCAGAAAATTTGCTGTTTCTAACAGGCTCATTACTAAACCTGCAGATTTTTACTTCTCACAGTCCAGTATATGGACATACGTTTTCCAGAAGTCCTACATAATTACACATAATTTCTGCTTGGAAAGAAGTGGACAAGTTCCCAGCACACACAGCTGAGCCTTGAATTGTACTGAGGAGAACACAGAGCTCTACTCAAAACCAAACAGAAGAAGAGGCAAGAAACAGATTTGAGAAGTCCTGTATAAGGCAGAGACTTCAGTAACTCATGACCTATTACCAAGCGCTCAGGTAGAGAAGTGAAATCGCCACCTTCGAGACTCTGGGTTCAGAGACACAAAGGTTCCAGTTCCTGCCCACCACTTTGAAATTCTCTTACGTGACCCTTCCTGGCATAACAAAGTGATAATGAACTAACCTAAAAAAGAGCTCTGCACATGCTTTTCTTCGGTGTCATTTTAACCGTGTGTAAATGGGTGTTCAGAAACCTGTGGCGACTGAAACTGTCTGTGTTTCATCTTATGCTGGGTATTCCTCTCAGAAGGAAAACAAGCAAGAAGTCGGAAGAGCAATGCACTGAGACACTGCAGGACTAATGGCAGATTTTCCTGTGTCCAGACTACAGAGTTATTAAAGCCAACTCATAAAATTACACCTTTCCAAATAAACAGGAAAAAACAGCCTCTCAGCAAGGCTGACTATGAATACCACCTCTTCCTCTTATTGCTGAACAAACTGAGCACTGAGAGGAAACAAGAGCACTGACAGCAAAATGGTCCTATCACTCAACATAACAAATCATATTCTGAAACAGTAACTCGTCTGCAACATTTATATTGATTCTCACAGATAATAATATCTCCCCCCAAAACATATTTCAGGTTTTCCTCACTCCATTGATCAGGAGTGTTTTATAAATGTTTCGATCAGCCTGATGAGGCTTTTAGCTACACATGCGTATCCTGCAATTTTGTTGATAACCAAAAACATTCAGGTAAGCATGTGCTAAGGAAAAGGGAATCCATACTTTTGATGGAGGCAGTTTCCTTCTACATTTCCACTAGCTTGCCTAGAACATGTTACACTAGATTTATCAGCCACAGAGCCGGCTGTTTATGTTCTCTGCAAGAAAGTGATTGTATCAAAAAGGAAAGATTTTCCCAATACATATTTTACATATATTTGGCAAATTACTGATATTTTTCAGCTCCCTGTAGATATATGCCACTAAGATCTATACCAGACTGATGGTAAATATATACTTACAGACATAGAAAGTCTGGCATTATGCTAGCATGACATATTGCATATGTATACCAAGATACCAGTGAGCAATAACATTCATAAAAACTGGAATTATAAATATATACAAATGTAAACTTTTGTTTTTAAGATCTAAAATAAGTAGTCAACAGACACTAGGACACTATTAAAGTCATTAACAACCTATGACACCTGAACGGACTACCAAGTTGTTCAATCTGACATCGTAAAGTTAAAATCTTCTACATAAGCACCAACAAATGAGTACTAGTGGTCATAATTAAAGTATATCCCCATTTAATTTCATTACGCCAAAGAATTTGCATCCTGACTTTCATGGAACAAGTCTAAGATATAATCCAAGTACCGTGCTTATAATACAATGCCAGTTCTCATATGGAATTTCCATCAAGGTATAATACCATGACAGCCTGAGCCCTCACAGTGCCTTTTCCTTCTCTTAGGAAGATGGACAGTCCCCAACAATTCATCTTACATAGACTTTCTACAACTCAGAAATATTGCCACGAACAAATCCATCCTGAAGCAACCTGGGTATTAAGATATAGAAGGACCTAACTTTCATTATTAATTACTTCAAGAACACCATTTTCCTTTTGGAAATGAGCATGGTTATCATGAATCAAATGAACTCATCTGGCAAGCTCAAATATCACAAGCAACACAGGAAAATGGTGTTTCCACCTGCTTATCTCAATTAGTAAAAATTGTCATAGAGAACTCATTTTATGCACACAGTGGCTATACAGAAACAAATCTATTAAATGTTCCAGCACTATCAATGCATCTCCTTGTTTTCTCCCAGTAATGACATTTGAAGGGATTCATGTTCTATGAAAAAGCACTTTAAGCAGTTCAATCACTCATTCCCATGCAGGCATCTTAAAACTTGGCTTTGTTACATGTTGCAATGTCACTGGCACTGGCCAGTCTTTTAGCCCAGGCAACGCTCAGACTTGCCTGGTCACTGTCTTAGGAAACACAGTTCTCCCAAAACATCAGTTTTCAGGCAAAGGCATGAGCTGGTAGATCCGGTCACCTCGGGAGACCTGGTGCCTCGGAAAGGTGTGTGGACGCCCATACCACCTCCCTTCCTCAGGTTCCCTTCCTCAGAGATCAGCGTCCAAGAGCACTCCACATCAAGCCAAGTGGGGACCTGTATGTGGATATCCCTTTTCCCAGATCACTCTATTTACTCTCTTGCAGTAAATATATATATATTTGTCTTGCATCTTTTGTCTGAGGAAATTGCTTGTCAAAATTAGAAGTCCTAGCAAAACAATTTGTCAGGCACCAGTGAAACAAGAAACTTGGCGAAGTTTTGCAGAAAGTCTTCTAACAAGTTCTACTTAGCATATAGTCTGCGGCATGTGTCTTTCAAAGCAAACAGGAGCATCTAAAAGCAAAGAAGAGGCTCAAACTCATTAATAGTGTTTTGTTAACAAATAGAGGAAATACAGACTGTCATTACCCCATTAAAGCAGCAGTAAAAGTAGCACAAATAACGTGCAGTTCCCTCCTCCTATGCTCTTATGATAATTCTAGGAGAGTCTATTATTTGCACAACTAAAAAGGTTTAGCTCTGTTCACTTTAAAGCAAGTGAAAATCTTCAACAACACACACAAGGTCTGTGAGCGTACCTATTTGTGACATTTTTCTACTGAATTATGTTAATTGGTTTTTTCCTATTTTGGAATTAACTCAAAGCCTGTAAATGGAATCTGTATTAAATTTGGGGGTTTACAAGGCATTCTCCTTCATCTGAAATAAATCCAGCTCTTTCATACTGCACTATTCCTTTAAAAATTTACCAGCAAGAGAGATGTCGACACAATATCCTAATTTTAAACATTATTTTTTCCTCCATTAAATCCTCTCGTGTTTTGAACACAGCACTATGGTATAATAGAATGTGAATAAGTAATGAAAGATGAAGAAGTGGATTTAAATAAAATATCCCCTATTACCATTCCTAATTCTTATCTATTGTTAAGGTGACAGCCATCTGGAATATTATGGCAAGGTGGGTATTCAAGAAGAACCCACACAGAACAAAAATGTAATTCAAAACCAAATAATAATCTTAAATCAGGTTTTAAGAGCAGGCCTTGCTATCAAGAAAAAAGGTAATTGCGCTGATTTATTTTATTCTGTATTTTGCTGGAATCGAGGCTGGCTGGTGATCTGAAGTTGATAAATAAGCTTCTGCAATGACTCTTCTTTTGAGGTTCTTTCACAAGCTCTTGCAGTCCCATAATTATTACGCCTCTTGTGTCTGTTTGCGGCAACATCGCCCTCTCGTGTTGCAAGGATGGCAAAAGATTTTTTTTTCTTCTGAAAGGTTATCATTACTTTAATTGCAGATTAATTACAGCCTTTCACCAAGGTCAAAAGGAACATTCAGAGGCAGTATAAAGGGTAGTAGGTAGAAAAGACGTAGTGTTTAAAGTTTGGGGTTTTTTTAATGTAAAATTTGCAATTTTCAGCTGTAATGAGTACAAAGATTGCCTCTCACAGCATAAAACCTTAGGCAAGGTTATCCATTTGTGTAGCAATATAGTGACCCTTTCATCCACATGCCAAAAAAAATTCAGTAAATGAGAGACCTGGCTTTAATTAAATCATTTCTGAAAATACTATGAACTGAAAATAATTTTATCCCAAATGAGACTGGCCAATTATACTATGTTACCTGTAATTACATGATATATATAAAAACATCAAACTTTTAAATGAACCCAATTCAAAAGTAATGGTAACGGCAGTGCAGAGTGGCTGTTGAGTGCGAATAACAAATCATATAAATTGCATAATTACAACTTCCCACAGCTCCGGAGGGCGTTTGCAGTAAGGAAAGCAATGAATGACCAAGGGCAATGAGCTCCCTAACCCCGAGGAGGAGGCAGCTCCGATGCGGCAGTGCGAGGGCAGAGATGACGGCATGGTCTCCCCTCCAAAGGATGTTCAGCTCTTCACATGGGGCTCAACAGCTCAGCAGCAGAGGGGCCCACAACCTTCTGCCTTGCTCCCACCCTGCGATTTAGGGGACCCAGGGAGGCGACTCAAATCCTTTCTACACAAAGAAGAAAATGAACCTGGATCTTCCACACCGAGCGACTGCTCTAACCACTGGACCACCAAACTCCCACCTTTTCTCAAAGTAAAATAAATAAATAATGATTACAATTCTATGTGTTTTGGGGGTTTGGTAGTTTTGGGAATTGGTTAGTTTCAGCAAGGATGAAGATTTAAACCTTGCTGAAAGAAGTATTTCATGTATTCCTAAGACAAGATCTTATCCTAATCTACAATATCTCCTTACAATTTATATTTGCTTTTGATGAGAACTGCCTGCCCCAATATTAAGTTCTTCCACTGCAACCTTTTTTTTTTAATTTTCCAGTTCATTAGACAAAATAAATTATTTCCAGGATCCAGATCACAGCTGACCTCCCAGAGCAACGAAGGAACACCCCCTTCTTCTTATCTTCTTCATTGCAATTGATTTATTACCAGTTAAATTCAAGCAAGTCTATACCACACCCTGGCCAGGACAGGGAAGTGTTTTGTCAAGGTTCTCTCATAACCACTGCCTTGGGAAGCCAAGATCAAATTGTAGTAGGTGATGGCAAGCCCAAGATAAGCAGCAAAGCAAAAACTGGCATAAAGCTTCTTCTGATACTAAAACTGCCTTGCTCGTGGTACAGGCTCCAGTGAATGCTGCGGGGGCACAACTTAGTGTTACTTTCCTTCTGCTACCAAGTTACACCAAGTTACACCTATTTTCCAACCAATTTATGGCCCATACACGTATTCTGATATTATAGCTGTTTGCAGTAAATCAGATTTTCCTGTGACTGCTGAAGCAGTAAGTCTGAGCAAAAAGTGCAGCAAGAACATATTTCCATTTAATTAAATCAGTGATGGTGGATTAAGCCCTATTCTAAAATGTGCCTTATCAAAACAACAAAAAGACTGTCACTTCGTAAAGCTGAAGGGGAGTTGCCTAAGACACGAAGAACTAGCAAAGGGCTTGCTGTCACTGGCACATAGTGTGCTAAAATAACAAAAATAACAAAAATAAAGAGTGAAAAAAGCAAACATCCACTGTACAAATGGGGAACTAAATGAGTTTTGCCTGTACTAGTAACCTTTGACTGTTAGACAGGTAGCTTTCCCTACCTAACCTCTTATTATAGAGTTATTATCCTTGGACAGCAATTCTTCTATTACTATGCTTTTAATCTATTTTCTATCATAAAAAGCTCACAATACTCAGACTACTCCCCCCTGTGAATACTCTATGTATTGGGGCAGAATTCTTCATTAAACAATCATTTTAGGTGGGTCACTTCCAGAAATGTATCCATTTGCCTTTTAACTTTGCAGCTAATGTAATTTCCAGAAATACCCTGGCTATAGAAGTTTATCACACATTCTACTGTTCAGTAGCAAAACACCATAGAGGAAAGAAAGAAGGAAATAATAATTCCAAAGCCAAGTCAGCTTGGGCTCCCTGATGTTTATCACAACAGAAATATCCCTTTATGGGATCACCATACTCTGCTGTGGAAGCTTAAAACATCATCACAGGTCAACACAGCCTTTGCTATCATGGAACTGAAACAACATATGGGGTGAATTTATGTAACTGTGAGCTTGGGAAAACATGGCTGAATGAAACATACTTGCAATGTGGGATGACAAAACTAGGTGGTAGTAGCAGGCAAAGCAAGGCAAAAAACAGGTTCCTGATAAAAATACCGTAGAGCAGCGCATGTCCATCAGAAAGCTGCACAGAGTCATCTCTAGTCAAGTTATCGGGGACAAGAGCGGTTCACCTGAAACCAATGGAGAGCAGTACTTTGAGTTAAAGCACTTGCAGCGTCCATCTGTTCCGGCACAGCAAAAGGACGTAGCAATATGAACCGCTCCGTCTTTGCCTGCTTAGCACTCCGAGATGGGCTCCCCACCTGCCTCGACAGCTTCAGCTACACTGCTGCTGGGAGGGGATGAGTGAAATAACTGGCTCTTTCGTAGCTCAAGGTTGATGCATGTGGATTGCAAAATAAACCAACCTATTTTGTATTTTAGAAGCAACTAATGTTAAGCACCAAATGTATAATGCTCAAAAATACAGACAACAAAAATAATTAACAGAATAGTAAATGAAGCTAGCAGCAAAAGTGCTTCAGGAATCATTTGCATCAAAAAATGTTAGAAATGGAAGAGCAGCATCACACATGAAATTAGGTTATTTTGCACAAACAGAAAGCTATTTATAGAAAGATTACAGAAAATGCAAAAGCTTTTAAGAGTAGAGGAAAGACATAAGTAAAAGGTAAACAAGTGAAAAAATACACGTGGACTGGACTTAGAAAATAGATAGCTTAAAATAAAAGCAAACACATGACTAAGATGACGAAGAAAAATTAAGACCAGGTAAGGAAAAATATGAAAAAATGTAAACAATGTGATGCCCACATCCTTATGGTCATTTTTTTTTTCTCTGCTACAAAGATGCACAGCACCTATTAAAGATACATGCTGCACAGAAAGTTTAATGCTAAAAAAAAATGTACAAAATAAACACAGAAATGGTGAGGAAGATAGACTCTAGGATCTCAAAAGATACAGATTTTCTCAGTTCTTTATATTCCTTTCACAGGCCTGAGAGGATGCCTGGTACCCTACTTGGGTGGACGCTACAGAGACCGAACCAATCCAGGCACCCGGCTGGTTCTCAGCTGCAATTCTGCAGCTCAGAGGTGCAACCAAGTGTTCTAGCGTGGGAAATGGTCCCAGGGTCTTGGTACTTCATCCTGCTAATCTGTGAATGCATTTCCACTCAGAGCAGCGGATAGTGTTTCTCGAGGCTCGGCAGACAGCTGGTAAAATGCTATACGCTTTTAAAGTGCTGTGCGCCTTCCCGCAGTGCCCATTTCCCAAGCCAAGCCACACAAACGCTACCCAAATAACCACAGCGGGGGTCACCAGAGGCAAAACACAGGCAGGAGATGGACCTGCATACCTGTGCCTTGGGGGAATTAAGTGAGGCAGAGAAGACCTGGACACAGACATTTTTAAAGAATAAATAAGTCAGTGAGACAGACAGACAGACAGATGGATCTCAGGGATCCATCTGCGCTGCCCAGGCAAAGGGGGAGCGCACCCGCATGCCCGCAGTGGGAGCGCAGAGGAGCAGAACCTCACACTTTCTTTCAATGAACTACTGAACCATAAGAAAAGAACGTAATGTCGCTTCAACTGGGCAAGAAAATAAGACTGGAAAAATAATAACCATTAGGTGCAAGTACACTGAAAATGAAAGCATAAAACAGGGAGGGAAGAGAATTGGGGGGTTAGAGTAGAACAGGGTGAATTCTAATAATAAAAATGTTAAAAACATTCAAGACAAAGTATTATTCATCTAGAAAAATACCAAAATAGGAAAAGCTTTTCTAGTTATCATTATATGGGAAGTACAGTTGTTCCAGAATGCAAGGCTCATAGAGGTGATTGCACCAATGCTGGCCATCAGCAAAACATAAGATTTCCCCGAGTTAATTCCTGTTGGAACCAGACATAGAAATGAATAGTTACTGGGAATTTGCAGTAACCTTTGGCAAACTCCAGCAAAGTTGATAGTTCCCTCAGTTAACAGATGAATGATTCATTTCTAATCTAAAGTTGTCAAGCTTCAATTGCCAGCCGTTAGAAACGATTACTTAGACTTTTGTCTATCACCCTGAAGATCTCTCTGCTATCAAACTTTGGTCTCTTGAGGAGACAGTTGCCAACTGCCATCAAATGATCTCAGACTTAGCCATTTATTAAGCCGAGCACAGCAAAGCCTTCTGATGCCAGTCCTATCTCCCAGTCCTTTCATCTGTCTCACGAGATCCTCTCCAAACTCTTCGATCTTTGAAAGCACTAACTTCATTTCATCATTAAGAGACATAAATAGTGTTCAAAAATTATGAAACTGCAAATATATATATACATATAAATATCTCAATCACAAGTGCTCTATTTCATCAACATTAGGGAAATAGCTATTCACTTGCAATGCAAGAAATACTTTGCCATAAAAATGGAAAGGACTATTTTAAATGACAATCTGAAGTTTCATCAGTCGTTTTCAATTACTGCCCAAACTAACTGTAATCAGTGCAAGTACACTCAAACAAGACAAGCTCTGGGCAATGGAAAATACTCTTAACTATCTCAACATCATTAACGAAGGTAATAGAGCTGTCTCAGGCTGCCTGTGAAGGAAGAACACAGACAGGTCACACTTGCAAATACCTTGAACTTGCTTCACTAACAAAAACTATTTAGACTTCATTTTCAATTTCTTTTGAGTTATTATACCTACTCTTGACAAATTACAGACATGTTATTTATTTATTTATTTATTTATTTCGACTCTGGCAAATTTGATCATCAAGCAGCTTCAGGCTACAACATCCACATACAAGCGACACTTTCAGGCTGATGAAAGTCAGCAAGCTGACTACTTACAGAAGCTGTCAAAAGTTACACTTGACCTAGGAAATCTACGGAAATAGCTGCATCCTTATGTAGAATTTGATTACTTTAGAATCGTTTTTCCAAGCTTGTCATTCCTTACAATAGAAGCAGAAAACACATTGAGAGGAAAAATAAATAAATAAAAAATAAAGGAAAAGATGCAAATATTTGAATCTATGTCTTTGTAATTCTATCTAGCCTGCTTAATTGGATGACACAGAATTTGGTTATTTCTGTCAGTGTCTACAGCTCATTAAAAGGACATATTCCTCATTACGAGAATGTCCCCACATCTAAGAATAAGGCTGATCACTTCAGAAGGGAATGAATGATGGTGTGCTATCTTAACATGAGTTTTTTCACACGTACTGAAAAGAAGGAATAAATTTAATATCAGGAATTAAACATCTTTCTGCTGGGATGTGCAACTTTTCATTTTGATCGCTAGATGAGAATTAACACTATTCATATACCCACAAGACTGCACATACGAAAACTAAAAATTAAAAAGCCATACATTTCATTCATTCCATTCTTTTGCTGCATATCTTTCCAATACCCTGACTTGTAAAGAAAATGATTCCTCTCAACTACAGACACTGTCCTTTTTTTTTTTAATCATTGCAGGTATCATAGTTCACTGAAATAAAGTTAATTGAATGTTACCTTTTTGCCTAAAAGAATACAAATACAATACAAAATCTATTTTTTCTTTAATAGGAGAGGTTTGCCAAGTGTGAAATATGTATCATTTTGTGATAAAACAGAAGGAATTTCTAGTTGAAAGATCTTCTTATCAAGTCCTGTTCTTTATTATGTGGGCAGCACTCCCATGAAAACAATTGGGGTTTGCATCCAAGTAGCTCAGATCAAAAATTGTTTTTGGAGCTTCAATACAGCAGAATTTTAGAGGTGAAATCCTAAACCATACTGAAATTAGAGGCAGAACTCCTAATGACATCAACACGCCAAAATATCAAGAATACAAGAGATCTGCAATTTCTGCTGCTTCTGGTAGGACTTAAAAGTTTTAAAAGCTTCTGAAAGTCGAGCTGATTGCTTATTTGCTTTTCTCTGCGATAGAGCACAGATGATTTGTTTTCTATATCATATTTTAAAATATGAATGGAAATTGGAAAGCAGTAGAAAAAAAGGTTTCTATTACTTTCAATCTAGACATAGGATTGCTTATCTGCACAAAAATATGCACAGCTTCACCCTGTCACTTCCAACTCACATTACTAATTATATTTCAATACACCACACTAGATAAGAGGTATGATCCTGGCAAAAAGGTATAAAGGTTGTAGTCCAAGTCATGCAGTGTGTCTTCCAGATGATAATTCCAGCAGGTAATGAACTGTTTAATCTTATGTAGCTTGGCAAACACTGTTTGTTTATCTTTACCAGAGTCTTTAGCATGTACATCAAGCCAAAAATATCCCCTGCAAATATGACTGAATCTTGTTTTCAACTATCATCATTTGGAGTTTTAATTACAACCCACACACTACAATATTATTGTATAAAAAAAAATAAAACAGGTTTTGAACGGAAGAGAAAAAAAAAGATTAAATCCCTTTGAACATCCAATTAAATGCATTTCTTACATTAAAAACTGTTTTCTGCGATCTCAGACTGCCAGCTGAAATCTGGCAGGTAATCAAAAATAATAATAATCATTGTGGCACCTGCTGTGTATCGACCTCAAGTTCTGTGCTGACAAAGTCTCCGATTTGATACTACAGTCTGCTACCACAGTCTCCGGTGTGAAGCAAAGCCACCACACCAGGGAGAACAGAAACCAAACTGAAGTGCACACAGTTCCAGCTCCTTGCCCTGGACTTTGGCAATTCCTTGTTTTTCTGCCTTTTACCCCCATTTCTATCTCCAAGGAGAGAGAGAGGAAGAAAACTCTTGGACAAAGACTTTGGTTTCCTGAATGTGAGATACAGAGCACTTAACCCCACACAAAATAAGATTTCCTTTACTTCAGAGTCATCAGTTAGGACTTACAGGAATTATTTCTTTACAGAAATAACAAAAAGTTTAGGAAAGATAAAAAGCAAAAAAGGTAAAGCAATTTTCACCAGGGAATAATGCAAAAAAAAAATCAAGTAACTTTTCTGCATTTATAAATCTCTGCATTTCCACTTTTGTATTTTAGTAAAAGATAGGAACTGCAAGAGGCTTTAAATTGTAAATCCTAGGATCGTGAGCAGTCTTCAGCAGTAAAATGATTTGAGAGATCAAGAGCAGCTGTCTTGGCGAGCATTATAATTTCAGAGTTCATCTTCTGTGTTTATCATCAAAATTGCAAGTCCCCCACATTTGTGCAATATGCAATTAGTATCTTCTGTTACTCCGGATTCCCTACATTCCTATGTATCTGTGGGCATAAAATCTGCAGCACGCCTGGAAGCCTGCATGATTGAAATAACAGTTAAACTACACAGGAGGTAGTTATTTCATTCATTTTAAGTATCTAGGTATTAAGCAAAAAGAAGCCATTTGAGGATGGTAATGTCCCTATTTCAGAACATGGTAATTACAGAAACCTTCGTTCCACTTTTACCTTTTCTATTGTATTTGTGATTACCTTCAAGAAAACCCTAAAACAATAGTAGTAAGAGTGAATGAAGCAGAAAGACCAAATTATTCTGTCAGACAATCAACAAGAATAAAACCCAAAAAAAACCTTTAATTCCTAAGAGTAACATTTTGAATTACATTTAAAAGAAATACAAGGGCTTCTTTTGCTTAGATGTTCATAATCCTAGATAATTCCCAATGATATAATTCCCAAAATACAATATTTTCTGGTTTACATAGTAAAAAGTAAATAAATAATAAAAGTACTAAATGTACTTTTTCAACTTGAAAATACTAAATGTATTTTTTTCAATAGTAAAATATCCTGAACCTGTAGAAGAATAACTACCTGACTGGCTTCACTGCAGTGATGCTTGAAAATGCACTGATAATTCCTTAAATATCCTATCCATCTCTAAACTTATCCTCAAAGGAAAGTGAATGAGGCAAAGCATACTTAAGAGCATTTGCACATCTCTGGGAACTGAAATACTAAATGATCTCCTCTCTTATCAGACTCTATGCCATGCTAAGTAACTTGGCCATAACTGTGACGTTATCTCCTCAGAAGAATCAACTGCAGAATTGTAGTTGAGGCAGATGTAGGTGAGGCACGTAGGGACATGGTTTAGCAGGCATGGTGGAGATGAGTTTATGGTTGGAATTGATGGTCTTCGGGGGCTTTTCCAACCATAATGATTCTATGATTCTAAATGGCATCTAATGAAGATGAAAACTGGTGATACGTACTTCCAGATTCATTGCTGTGTTGCTTTGTATTTATGCTGTTTGATCTCCATCATTTGAAACATATTGAGGTGATGCAGAAATCCGGAATGTAGACAGCAAACCAGGAATTATTTGATGTCAAACACACAAGAACAGTGTAATGTGCTCAATATATAGCTGGCAACAATATTTCAAAAGTTTATGTCATGGTTTAAGAACTGATTGCTTGCCTTTATGCAAAGTTGCACATTAAAGGGTGCATGTTGCATGACAGAGTCGAAAGTTAGTTCTGGATTTGGATGCCCCCAACTTTCACTACAGCAGAAGGTCTTTCAGTAGCCTTGCACCATTCATCCTGAAAAGAGCCAAAATGAAACTACAGAGCGAGTTCCCTTTCTTACACCTGAAACCAGGTCCCTCTGTGACTGCAGAGTCGATACCCTGACATTTACGGCGTGCTTACTCTGCTGTGCAGACAGGTTCCACTGCTGTCTGCAGAGGACAGCACTGCAAAGGTATATAAAACATTTCAGTAAAGATCACGAGCCATCTGATCTCAGCAGAAAGAAATGGTAGAGAAGCTCACCTTTCAGCATCAACACAGAAATGGCCTGATCAAAAGACTCCTATAGGTTGCTGTGAGCTTTGAACCAAGCTGCTCTGGCAGTTCAGGTTGCCTGAATGCTCATTTCATATTCTCTGCATTACAGATATTTGCATCTAATTATACAGAACAACTTGGGTAAATTTAGTGCTTCCACCGCTTTTATATAAAGTAAACTTCTATCCTTTAAAATGAAAAATCATTAACTATTTTACATATTGAAAAAACAGCAAGCAAGATGACCTTTATAATCACCATTATGAGAAAGACAATTGCAAGTGACTGAAGACATATGGCAAATATAATTATGCTAAAACAGATGAGTTTCCAGTCAATTCTTACAAAAATAATGTCTAAACCAAAAATACACTTGATGTTTGCTTGTAGAAAATGCTTAGCAGAACTTAACTATTTATAGACTATTAAATTCTTATAACTTATATGCAGCAAAAAGACAATTCTGTAACACATAAAAAATAAAATATTACAGTAAAAATTATTTACCTGAAATCTTAATCAGAAAACTATTTTAACTTATTTTATATAGATTTGGGGTGTGGGGGGAGAGGGAAAACAACATGGAATGAAAACCAGAAATCCAAACCTGACCCTCGAAGTCAGGTAACAATTTGAAATACAGAGAAATCCATTAATGAATCATAAGACTAAAAGAAGTATTTGGTGGTACTTAACCGGAAAGATCCCAAGTGCTCTAGAAATGCCTGCAGAAATGGAGAACCGAGCTGACAACCAATGAAAAGCAGGAGAACAGATACTGCACGTAACAGCCCAACTCGGAGCAAAAGCAGAAATAGCAATTTTGCAAAGGAGAGAGCAGCAGTGAGCAGTGAGTGAGCAATCCTGCACACTGCATCTGGCCAAGAGAAATGGAGCTCTGCAAGGGTTTTGTGGTAGTTGGATTGACTGGTCTTTGTTTTCTGCTTTCACATGGACCTGGCTTTTCCCTAGTACCTGCTACTTTGGAGCATCAGTTGAACGTCAGCTCGGAGTAGAGACTGTGCCCGTCTGCAGCGCGGGTGCCGCTTCTTCCACCAGCACCCAGGGCTGTATGCGTTTGGTGAAAGCTGAACAGAGCAAAAGCCAGCTAAAGCTGACAAGATCCCAGGTAAAAGAGACACGGCCACAGACATAAGCAAGGAATCGCCCCACTCCACCTCTCACGTGAGCGACAACCAGCATTTCAGACACTCGTGACACGTGGAACATGGTGACCTTGCACACACTAGACGTGGACGCCCGATGAGACTCACAACAGCTTCTTCCTTGTGGAAGCCCATCTGTTACACGCTGTGCTGGCTTCCTTTAATGATTTATTTAAACAGAAGCAATCAAAAGGTTCATCTTTTCAGTTTAAAATCAAATAATCACTCAGACACGAGATGGACTCTGGAAAGAATACAGAAAGCCTATTTGGCGTAGGAAAAAAACCAACAACAACATTGAAGACACAATACTAACACAACCTGGAAATCAGTAAAAGAAAATATGGAATATTTTTTTCATAGCACAAACAGATGCTGAAATGATATTTTTGAAGTAATTAAGACTGCTAGAGAATTTTAATAGCTTTTAGACCTTTCTGAAAAGCATTACAAAAATAAAAGTTAAAAATAAAATTATGAGAGCTTTCATATCAAATCTACTATTAAAAGCAAATATTTAAATTAATAAAGAAAGATTTCTCAATGAGAAATGCTTTACATATACTTCTGTTATCAAACTTTTGCTGATGAATCTGTCAGAATAAAGCTGTGCCTTTACAAGGGAATAAAAATTCTTTACAGTAAATGCTCATTAACAGTTCGGTAAATGATATCCTATACATTTCTGCAAGAAACGGAGCATCTGCTTTTCATAAGAACTTTGGAATACAAAGCCAGTATTATTTTAAGTAGCACCCCTAGTGATTTCTGTTGACCACAAGAATGCTAAGTTTCACAGTAATTAATTTCATCCTGCATAATGGCCAAATATAGAGCTTTTGAACAATGACTGTAAAGACAGTAGGAGAATTTTTGTTATTTTTTTAAAGAGCAATAGAAATGGAACAAACTGTGTCACACTTCAGTTTTAATAAGTCAATTAGCCAAGCATACTTTTCAAAAAAATTAAAATAAAAATAATGGATATGCATGGGTTTCCTTTCACGTACAGGACAAATAGCTATGAGATACCATGTGCAGGAACGCTACTTGCATTTCAAAAAGGAAAATTCCAGTTTCCTAAGCTACCCCTCCACTACATCCATACATCCAATCCATTATTTAATAAATATACCTGTTTGCCTCCCGGAAAGCTCCGCCACTCTACAAGCAGGCTGGTTAAGAGCTTTAGGACCAACACAAGCATTTTCTAACACAATAAAGCTCTCAGTAATGTCATTGAGAGTTCAGCAGTAAATAATGAAAAATCAGTTTCCAAACAATGATTATAAAAAGAATTAATATGCTGCTTTGATGCACATGATGGCCTTTACTTCAGGTTTCCTCTATAAATTCACTCGGTATAGAAATCCTGCTTCCAGTGACTTGGCAAGGTCACCCTAAGAGGTAGATCATGTAGTAGTATCCCCGAGTTTTGTGCCTACATTACTCACCATCAGTAGATGTTTCCCCTAAAGTCTAGGTGATAGTGGCAGGAGTGCAGCTAGAAAATGGATTTGGCAAATGAGGCCAGCAAACCTGCCCTTCAATATTAGCAATGAGGAAACAGAGACAAGAGGGTCGTTCTCACTTCCAGGCCTAGGTTGGAAATGGCAATCAGTGCAAGCCAGGATTTTCAAGTGCTATCCAGCAGCTTGGCAGACAGGCAAGTAATTAAGTTTCACTTGTCTGGAGCAAGGTTTTGGCTGCTCTGGGCTGCAAAGCCATTACCTTCCTCACCATAACAGAGCCCTTTACTTCCTAAGACAGGCCTGGTCAACAGGAAAGTGCACGATCTTCAGTGATTTTCTCAGAATCACTATGTCAAAGGCTACAGAATCCCTGTGGTCAAGAAGAACGTAAAGCTCATCACAAAGTGTCAATTCATTTCAGGTCTGTTTATTTAAAGTGATTAATTCTACTTGCTAGAGTATCGGGCAGGGAACTTGGCTTCACTACCATTTCAAGTAAAATTACCTGACCCCTCTGCCTCTCTGATTTTTGTATGTGTAAAATGGCAATAACAGTAGATCGTGTCTATAAAAGTGCTCTGACACCCCCAAAAGAAAGTTACTATATAAAGGTCAAATTAGTACTATTCATCCTAAAATACTAATCAATAAGTCATTTTTTGATGCTTCTATTATCCAAAGGGAAAAAATATCTTTGAGCATCTCTAAAAATATGAAAGGATTTTTATCAAGTCTCCTTTGTAGAGAACACTGACAGCTCTCAGCACAGTGAGCCAAGCCTGATTTTTGCACTACATCTGCAATATCTTTTATACTTGGGCAGCTGGCACAAAGTGAGAAAATTCATTAACATGCTAATGATGCATCCTATTTAAAATTCCAGCTCTGATTATTGTGTGATTAAGTCTCTTCCCTTGACGTCTGCTTTCTTATATCGACATTACTGTGAGAAATCAACAATTATTAATGAAGGGAAAAAAATGGTGACCAATTTATCCACAAGAGACCAACACATACAACACATACACACACACTTTAGTGTTCCATTTTTCTTTGTTCTGAGGGGGAAAAAAAAAAAAAAAAAGATATCTTCAAAGAGGCATTATCTTCAGTCCAACAGCCATTTCAAAGTAAGTTTTCTAAGAAGTTCACAGGCACAAAAGACAACAGTCCAAGGGGATGTAGAGATGGCTATGTGTAGAAATACCCACACAGAAGGTTTTAAGGAGCTATAAGTGAAAAGAGGGAGAGCTCCTGAGATAGGGAAAGAAGAAGATTATTCTCTGGAAATAATATGAAAGCAAGAATGAGAGCAGACAACTGCTCATGGCATCCAGTCGATCCACTTACCCCGCCAGGAGAAAAACGAAGCATGTCCTTTGTACAGTGAAAGCGATTTCAACCCCCTAACTCATTTTAAATGAGCATAAATCTTGCAGGAAGAGAAGATGTAGGGACTGTCTGCTCTGCATCTTCCAATCCCCTCTGTCCAGGCTGTGGCAGACACTGATTTCACGTATTTACCCCATCCAGCCTGCAGTGGCCCTGCGCTCCCTTGTGAAGCATGGGCAGCAGCAGAGGCAGCGCGGGGCACTGCCACCTTCCTCGGGACAAGTGCCCTGCACAGCAGCAGCAGCAGCAACGTGGCCTTGGTCCACAACAAAACCTGGGGCCTGGCTTCTCCCCTGGTCTTGCAATACGCCGGCTAACTCCAGCTTAAAAGTGTAGCTACGTGCAGGAGGCCTGTGTGCAGCTCAGCCTTAGCGAAGGGCCAAGGCCTGACCGCGCTCAGAGCTGTGCCGCGGGGAAGGCCGAGACCTGAACTCGGGGCAGCAAAGGGAAAAAGGAGGAACAAAGTCCAAAAGTCACCAACAGATGTACTGCAGCTTCCTAGGGAACAGGTTCAACTTTGGGGGACATAGATACAATCGTGCTGGTGCAGGTAACAGAAAGGGATAAAACCTGCTGGTCTGTGCCGCCGCACCTGGACCGCTTCAGCCAGGGTTGGCTCCATCGATTTAATTTTTCAATTGCTGAAAGTTGCAAGTTGCAACAATCAACCCACAAAAACAAGCCCCATTCTCAGTCATTCCACCGCAGACAACAGAGTGCAGCATCCAACAAAATGAAAGGTAGCAACAGCCACAGCAACACTACTATCTACGTACACTATCTACAGCTTAGCAGTTAAGTGTACGTAACACTACGTACACTATCTACGGCTTAATCTATCCCATGGTAACAGATTTCTATTCCCATTGTTTATGCTTTAGTCTCCAAACGTAAAAGCCCTGTACAAAACAACAATCAGTTCGTAAAAGTGGGTGTCTCCTTTAAGATATGATGTGTTTACTATCTTCCAGAGTGTAGCAGAAGGCTATTTTTGTTGGTGCTGTAATTAAATGGTTGGTATCAATGTCCTGCTAGTGTCCTCAAACCTAAAGGAGTTTCCATTCTCTAAGGAAGAAAATGGTGTAGATGACATGCAAAAGGGACAGAGGTGAGGACAAGGGAGCATCTGAGATTTCAATCTATATCTTTCTGATGAGGATGTGCTTAATAGAGTTTTATTTTACGCAAGGATAAAATTTCTCAACTCCTGTAGAATCACAATTAAGAAAAAAATCATCTGCTTGGTAAACATCCTGCGTTTCCCCGTTTATTGTCACAAATTGTACAACAGTAGAGGTCAGAACAAGATGACACTTCATTTCAGCTACATAAAAGCAAAGGAAAAAGAGTCACTGAATTGCTACCAGTTCTGTTGCTTCAGCAACAGTCTTATATAGACTTGATTCCCAGAAACCCCGCAGAATAAAAGTACAAATAAGAAGTGTTTCCCAAAAAAAGTGTGTTACAAGATGTTTCATTTTCCTAGAAACAAAGCAGCAATAAAACAGGCAGCTCAGAAGGTCAGAAACCTTCTCCACCCCTTGCAAATCCAAGCAAGGAGGAAGCATTGCACACTGTGCTTTTGGATAACATTGCTTAGGTATTAACATACCTCTTTTGAGGAATACCATTAAAAATATAGCCATCTAGTTTCTAACAGAGCAAACTCTTACCTAGGACTACACATGTATTATTCTGCATATTGTAAAGGGCATTAATTTTGCTTCTAAGATAATTCTGCCTACCTATTTGACTTCATTTTAAATCTGAGGCACTTCTCTGTCCTCAGCCAACCTCTGGCCCACAGGATCACGAAAAAACAAAGACATTCAAACCCCTAGAGCTTTAATCAATCCCTCAGACTTACACATAGCTGTTTAGAGGTAACCATAGTAACTGTACATTTGTAATCAGTAAATTAAAAGTCGGAGGAACATTTAAATCAAGCAGCAAGGCCACTTTATCCGCACAATAACTTCAGGAGGAGGGACATTAGTCAAGGAGGATTGGCCAAGCCCAGCAGCCTTGCTACTTTGTTAGTTTGTCTGTAGTCTTCCCCATAATTGCAGATAACTTCTGCAATTCCACTATGACACTGCAACTCAAGTACTGCTTACGGGCATATGCGAGCTGTATTTGCTAAACTGTTTAAGCCCTTTCCTCCCAGTCATAAATCTAAACAAAGAAGCCTTGCCTTAGAAATGTTTTGTGAAATGCAAGGTGGCTCAGCACACCCAGCAGACTTGTAGATGCCCACGACTGAACAAAAGCTGTAATTGCCTGTGAGTTACTTACCAAAGGCGGTCTCTCCCTGCTCAAGCTCCTGTTTCAGTCTGTTGTAATCATCTTTAATTCTGTCTAATTTTTGGACATTTCTGGCACTCAACACCACCAACTCATTGAGAAGTCCTTCTAGACGCTCCTTCTCAGATGTTAATGATCTTATTTCTTCTGTCAGATTCTTAGCAGTCCCAAAATTACTTCCTGTACATTCATTCGGGAGAGGGGGAAGAGAATGAAGCAGATATTTGCAACATTAGTAGGTTACACAGAAAACAAGAGAAATTAAGCAACTACACTCTCCAAAAGCCACTTAAAGACCAGACAAGAAAAGAGGGAGACTTCTTTGACTCTTTTGCAATAACAGTGAACAGCTTGCAACCATCCATCTTGTTAACCTACTACAAAAAGAATTATAATTGTAGAGATTTAAATTCATACATAAACAGCCTTTTTTGTATTGCTACCATTTACATTTTTGGAAAATGTATTTCAAAGGCCTGCCCTGCACAAACCATTGTAGTGTAATTCATGGATCATTGTACTGTAATCAGTGAGATCATCTGCAGGTTTTGGAAGACACCTCAGCCTACAATGGTTTTGAAATGGATGCTATCAATCTGCAAGACTCTCAAATATTTCTCCTTGAACTAAGGGGCATCAGGCAGTTCTTCATACGAAGCACCAGAAGGCTGTTCAAAAATGACATCACCTTTATTAAGTGGCATGCAGCAACTAAAAGGAAAACGAGAAGAAAATTCTGAGTAAACATATTTAAAAGATACAACTCTCCACATTTGTCTCTCCCTGAAGCATGAGACAGCACAAAGTGAGAGGATACCTCAGTATTGACAGCTCGCATTGCTCTGGATTTTCAAAAAACATGTTCAGCTCCTTTGAACATGGAACCAAAGTTCAATTGCCAACTAGCTAACACTGCAGCATACAGCATTAGCCACTTAACCCTTCTCAAACACTGTTTTGTAAGAACAGGGACAGGCATGTTTCCTTGCTTTATAGAGAAGTCTCAGATATAAATATACTAAGGATGATGAAGCGCTCAGCTACTAAATCATTTTTAAGTAGTAGTAACTATTGTTATGCTACATATATGCAGTTGTACAAGTCTTTTTTTAATGACTATTCAACTATTTGTTTTATAAAGCAAAAATGCATCAACAGAACATTTAGACTGAGAAAACATTTCCATGTAGACTTGTAGACACAAGACAGAAAATCTGCAGCACAACAGAGCTCCAGCATTGTCTTAACTTAAAAAAAAAAAATGGCAGTTTGATCTAGGAAGCAAAGGCATTCAACATTTACAAAGTTAGCCATGATCCAAATATTTTTGAGACAAACATCCAGTCACATATGCAGGATGCCTCATTCAGACTACAAAGTAAATGCAATGATTTCAGACTCCTGAAACAACTTGGCAACACCAGCATTTTCAGATATTCAACTACCTCTTTTTTCCCCTGCAGAAGAATACAGTAATACATTGCTTATGAACAACAGATCAATTTGAAAGCTTATTTTAGGAAAATAAGATACATTCCAAAACATCAGAACCACAACAGAGTTGACTAAATTGCAGCATTACTCCCCTTTCTCAAAAGCGTCAGCCACAAAATCTTAGAGAGAAATACTGGGCTGCTGCTTAGTTCCTGCAGGACAAGGGAGCAAAACTAGATGCGGGTATTGACACCAGCCAGGACGCTGCAAACTGCCTCCCGCTGCAGACAGGGCCCTGCTGCCCCCGCGTGCAGGAGCGACGGGAACGCTCGGGGCTGGAATCCACAGCCCTGAGCCTCCAAGAGAGATCTCGCTGCCCACTGCGCCGGCCACACAGAGGCAGATGTGCCAGGAGGAGACTGCACTTTTCCAAATTCTGAAAAAGACTGCCAAGTACAGTGGGCTGGTTTGGGTTTTTTGTTTGTTTGTTTTTAAGTTAGTCATAACAAGCAAAATACTATCAAGTCAATTCTTTTTAATAGACCTTTTTTTCTTTCATTTTAAGAGTTGAAAACTACTACTTCTCTGTTTCTCAACTAAAATCCTGTTTGCCAGTTGTAGCCTACAAAGAATTAAACAATTTCCAAAATTGGTAAAATGTAGCAGAAAAATAGGACAAGAATGTCTAGGAAAAAAAAATGCAGATGTTCAGATGTTTCTAAGGCAGCAAGACTTACAATCAAACACTGCATCTTTACTGCACCTGAACTTTCCCACGCATCCATGCACCAGATGCTTAATAAAACATGAGGACGGGAGATGCTCATTGGAAACTGGAGCCTTCTCTAACACTTCAGAAGCCAGCAAGGAGAAAGGTATACATGAAAGTTTTATACATACTGAATGGGCCTTAAATCCCAGAGGGGAAGCTGATCTCAAAACAGCCTATGAGGAAATGACATCAGATATATGACCGAAAGCCAAAATTACCTGATGGAGATATCCCTGACAGCAAAAACGTCTGAAAGGCTGCACTGAAAATTCAGAAGCACATTTACAGACTCATACCCTACCAAGTGTCATCACTGAGCTTCCGACCTCAAACACAGCAACCAAAATAACAGTTTCTAAATGCCACAAGATAAACCTCTAGCTGCCAACATTTAGAAACACACTGCCCTGTTTTGGGGAGACTGTTTTGTTTTGTTTGTTTTTGTTAATAGCCAAAGTCACTTTGGATACCGTAAAGATATTCTTCAGGCATTTGCTGAAATATTTTATTCTGCTAGTATTCTGAGACTGTTGATGATTTTTTTAATGATGAAATTACCATTTTCCTATGTGTACACAATAAACATTACTGAATTTTTACAAAGCTATTCCATTTGACAGAATTCTAGCTGCATGACATTAGATAAATAAAGTCAGTCCTCTTCTTCCCTGGAAAGTCTAAATCACTGAAACAAAAAGGACTGTTCACTCAGGAAATGTGTACAGAGACAACAAAATTAAGCAATACAAAATACATACTATATATATAAAATAAATACAACTAAAAGCTCAGCTTCCGTCTATACCAAAACCTCAGGAAGCTAATAATGCCATTCTATAAAGGCAGCAGAACAGCAAAATGCCACTCTTCCCATCCTTCCTCTGCCTCATAGTGATACTACTGAAGCGCGTATATGTATAAACCTACACTAAATGGTACAACAAACAGGGAAATCTACAACTTCAGAAAATTGCTTATAAATGTCGGTGCTAGAAAATTTATTGCCTTACTGGTATCTTACAACTGTTCAGTTTAAACTTGAATAAATGCAAGGAAGCAACAATCTTTGGGAGAAATAATCAACTCCACTGAGAAAAATAAATAATCATGTGAAACAGTCGGATTATAATAAAATCTGGAAACACTCACATCAGCCAAACTCATTACAAGTACTGCACTGAAGAGTCATATTGTCCCTTTACCACTAATTCCAAGCATCTGCTGCTCTGAATAGGGTGAATAGCTCTTAAAATACACTGCCTTGAGGAGTTGAGTTCATACACTTAAGTTTGAGAGGTTCAACCTTAGTGTTATTTCAAAAGACTGCAACAAAACCCCGGTTTAAACTTCAACCCTAATCTTGCCCTCTAGAGTCCTCTCCTCTCAAATCCTTCTCTCTCCAGCGTGCCTGCCACGTCAGCAGCTTTCTCTATGGGAGACCCTGTTGCACAGACTGCCACAGCGATTCGGATCTAGAACAAATCTGTCATTAGGGAGAAAAAAGGCTTTAATTTTTAGGTAGTAGCTAAAGTGTCAGATTCAAAAATTCTGCCTACAGAACTACAGTCTGCTGTTTCAACCAAAATTTCACAAGCAACCTGAGAAATTCTTGTACAAGTTTCACCTGCGATTCTGTAAAGCATAATATAGGTACTAATGCAGGGGAAGCTTGCCAGTTGAAGCATTTGACAAAACAAAAATGGAAAAGAAGTCAGAGGCAATTTTTTGCAGTCTCTTTTAACTAAAACCAGTCTAGTCTGTCTTTAAATGAAACCCTTAAAAAGAGGGCTCCTATACAGAATTAATTTTTAAACAAATTAAAATAGCAATATCTAAGGTTTACAGAAAAAAAAAAAGTGTTACAAGAATACATAAAGATCACTAAAGAATTGAAAATCTACATGGTAAGATTTCATTCTGGCTTCATCCAGATAGTGACATCAGGTAAACTGCAATGGCTTAACCTGAATGCCAAAAATACTAGCCAAATCAAGCAAAACAAACCACATGGAGTTGAATAAGCAAAAGAATAAGGAAAAATATCTCCAGGCACAAAGTTTTTTTTGTTTGTTTTGTTTTTTGTTTTTATACAATATAAAAATAAATACTAAATAATTTTCTGTCTTCCCAGAATTCTTCTAGTAAGTTCGTATGCTACAGCTAAATACTATTGTGCACATGAAGTATATGTTCTTTATATAGAGTTCCATTCTATTTAAATTCATGCCCATTTTAACAACTCATTGCCAGATGTTACTGTATCAGGAGATTGTTGCCCATTTAGTAGCCGCAAACTAACATGTCATTGTTTTGATACTACTTGCCAATGACAAATTGACTAAAAATATACTGTGGAATCTGTCCCATTTTGTAAATCCCGGTAAATATGCTTCTATTTAAGTGTTGTCAAATATTCCTCCTTCAAGATAAAGTTAATGGTCCACAAGGTTTTTAATGCAAGTTTTTCTCATATCTATGCCACCAATTACGTGCGCTCGTAGTTTCCATTTATACTAGCAGCTGAGAGGAACATCCCACCTCTACAGAAAGAGCAATTTTTGCACAACAGTAAAATTTACATACTGGTTATTAGCTTGAAAACAGAAATCCATGGAGCAGTCCTTATCCAACTTTCTCTGCAAATGAATTCTTGAAAGGCTAACACTTCTTTTAATAATACATAAAAGTGTAGAGGAATTTCTACTTAGAGATATTTCAGCTCAATACCATCATGGTATTCATCAACGGCACTAGAACTGAAGTCTGAAAATCTTTCAACTTGTGATCACTGAAAATACAAGTTGATTCCAGCACCAAAAATCTTGAAGAAAACAAATATAATTCAACTTCTCATGAAGAAAAGCTAAAAACATGATAGACGCACAAGGTTTTGGAAGCAGTGACTGTGTGTTTGCATTTCTGGGAAGACAAACAAACAAATCAATAAATGAGGTAAATACTTATTGTCTCCTAAAATATTTCATGGAAGTTCAGAGCTTTTAAAAAAATCAGAATTTGGGGTTTTAAATGACAACACTTGACCGCACTTTTGAAACACGTAGTGCAACAATATTATTTATGTGATTCTGAACAGCCAAAGTAAGAGGATGCATTTAAAAGAATTTGAGAGACCCAAAGACGCACTTTCAGAGGAGAAATTCTCTTGAACTAGAATTGAGTAAGTGGGCACAAAGCAACCCAGGAATCCCCATTTGAGCAATTTGGAAAATAAAATCAGTTAAGACAAGACAAATGGAAGGTTCTTGCAGGAGTCTTTCAAGAAAATTTTCCACAGAAAAGCCTTCAAAATTGTGCTTCATGAGTCCAAAAAACAAGTGATCTTTTTTCTCCAGAATCATCCTTCCAAAGACAGGGTAAGAGTAATTATCTCTTTATAATAAGGTTAATAAGAGGTTTCAGGATAATAATAAAACAGGATAATAACAGGTTAATACTCTTATTAACCTGTATCCAGAAAGCAAAGGCACCACAGCACACACAAGGGAAGATTTGCTTTCCTCTCTGCTGTTCTCCAAGTGGTATCAAACAGTCCAAACACTTTTGAAGACACATAAACCTCTGAGGTTGGCAGAGGGGCGATTCTTGATCTGTACCCACAATCCACGAAGCACAGGAGAATGGAGGGAGAGAAAACCAGTCACATCTTCCTTACTTGCGAGCTGCAGTGTGAGGATGCCAGTCTCAACTTAATCTACAACAGACTTTTGGCTACTGTAAAGCTACTAAACCAAGGATCCAAACTCTGTAAACTGTCATGGAAGCTCAGGAAGACCAGATTGTGTGTAGACCATATTTTAATACACGGCAAAATACCACACACAAAAATAACCTACATGCCAGTTTTAGAGGTTCAGCTGTCAGGGGTCATAAGCCAAGCCTAGTACAGGACAACTGTGAAACCTTAGTTCAGCTTTATTGGAAAAAAATGCTGTTGGCTACGATAGACTGCATAAGCTAAAGTCACCCACTATTAAAAAAAGAATGCAAAAGTAAAAATTGTTAAGGCAGTAATAAAAACTCAAAGGCTCAAGAAAAAAATGCCTCTGTGAAAAGGCAATAAAAAAAAAGACCCTGAAGAGAAAAAGGCAGAGGGATGGGAGACGGCAATTCAGCAAAACTGAGATGCAGTCTGTTCTAAAGAGCAGTGGTGACTGACGACAGCCTGGCCACCAGACTCCTCCAGTGCCCGCACTAGGGTGATGAGCACGGACAGATTAGCCCAGGAGCACACTGGTCCCAGCATTTTACTTCATGCATTAGCCAGTAAGTAATTGCTGCAAACTCTGTATAATCCTCCTTCACAAACTCTGTGTAATCCTCCTTCTGCATCTCTGCACGTGATAAAAGGATGCCCAGGTAGAAGTCACTCACAGGCTCAAGGGTCACGCTGCTGCACAGACATGAGTGCACACTGGCTTCCCCACATAACCATTTCGCCCTCCCTCACGCCCTTCAGTCACCTTATGCTCTTCAAGCTCCTGTTCTCTTCCATTTCTTCTCTTTTCTTCCTCTGCCTCCACATACTGACACTACCAGTGAAAGGGATACGATGAGGGTGACAGCTCAGATCTGTGATCTTGATGGCCACATGAAGTCATTACAGCCTTTTCAGCAACCACAACAGGAAGGAAACCAAAGAGACAACCGGAAGAAAAGTAGTCACGAGACCTATATTTAGGCATCAAAACTGCATGCACTCAATGTGAGAGGTTGTCACCAGGCTTCCCGGACAGCATATGCTAAGAGAGGTGGGGAGGCAGTCATCTGTATTGGTCACTGTGGTGTCAGGCCCAGTCCACAGACTGCATGAGGTGCAAGACCTTTTCTTACATCTCCCCAAGTCATCTGGACGGCCTGTTCACAGGGTAGGAGAGCCTTCTCCATGGAGCACTCTCCACCTAACCTTTCTTCTCAGAGTACAAACGAAAAGGAGCTGTCAAAGAGATTTTTCTACCCTGTCTCCCTCCAGGGATAGCAGGTTAGGTAAGTGGGAAGAAAAAAAGTAACTACATGAGTGACTGACACAACAGAAGCAATAATTTTCTGCTGTCTAGTCACGTATCATGACGGAACTTCAGCTGGAACAAATTGTCTTTGAAGTTCACTGAAAGCCAGGGACATCCATCTACTGGTAGTCCCATTTGGATATGGCACAAAAAGACAAACAGCATAGGTGCTTGAGGCCTGTATGATGGGTTAGGCCTTTTTTGGGCAGGGAGGACACTTGCAGGCATCATTTATTAAATGAGTTTATAGGTTTACTAAAGAGTACATCACTTGTAACAATCCTGAGTGTCAAACTTTACTTTGCAGAGGATAAAGTGATCGTTGCAGGAACGCACCTCGTACACAACACTGTATGCTGGAGCAGAGAATGACGGTACAGGCACAAGCATGAATTCATCTCAATGTGCCTCTCACATTGTTTCCAGCTGCAGTCTGGATCTAAGACCATGAAGGTGCAGAGCCAGTCATGTGATATGACAAAACGTAGGTCTGTGTCCAATTCACCAATAAACAAATAAATAAAGTCTTCATTAGACAGTAACCTCAAATCTGGTGCTAAAGACCTATGTTATTCATTAGCATCAAGTCTTTGCTTTTGATACTACTGTTAGTTGACCCAAAAAGCCTCGAATATCATCTGTTTCTCATATAGTAGTAACAAGAGACCACCCAGGTGATTTCTCTTCACAAAAAGACAACAAATTGCACTGCCTCTCATCTGTGTCTGAGCTTCAGAAAAAAAATGCATTTTTAATATGCTTAATATCTCAGACATATATTATCCTGCTTCATCTTTTTCCTCTGCTTTGAGTCATTTCTATTTTCCCATCTCCAGATTTCAATTTTAAGCTGCATTTCTTCTCACTACTTTCTCCTTCCCTCAAAAAAACTGCCACATGAACAAATAACAAAAACAAAACAAAAAAAACCCTCAGTCAATTATGGATTTAAAGTCAACAGTTTCCTTCAAGCTGCAGTTGAAAGTCCATACATTTCACAACAAGACAGAAAGTCACTAACTGTGGTATATAATGCCTGTAAAAATGTATTTCCTAGAGTAGTAAATGGAAGCTTGTCAGACTTGAAAACAACAGTAAGTCTTCATAACTACATCAGTAAGTCTTCATAACGACATATAAAGTCATAAAGCCTTGCTCAGTTTTAAACAGATCCTTACTGATGTCTATAGATATGATTTAAGATAGAGATTATATTGAACTTTTCTTATCATAAATGTATCTTTGCAGTTTCACAGGCCTGATATGACTCAAGCTATTCTTTGCATGGGAAACCAGAGAGATGTCTTCTTTATTAGCAGGCTTGAGAATGAAAACCCATTTCCAGATGTTCTTGAGAAGTCCTCCACCTGTGACCTCACTTGAATTAAATCATGTAAAGGCAGAAATGGATGTAAAGGCACATGGATGTAATGGATGTAAAGGCACATGGATGCCTACTTTCCTGAAGAAAGCAGTCACAGAAGTGAGGTGTTCTGTGAATACCATCAATGCCTTCCATTCCTTCACAATTAGGCTTAACATCTTTGAATTTACCTTTATTCACACTGAAAATCAAGGAAGAATTATACTGTATGAAAGCACGCATTAAAGCAACAGAGCTAACAGCTTTTAACTTACTGCACTGCAAGTAATTATTACTTGTCCCATGAACACATATACAAACAATATGAATTTGTAAAGTTAAAAAAAAAAAAAAAGTAAATTTAATTTGGACAAAATTCTCCCCAAAAATGTAGATTTTTGTTTAAGACTGCACTACTCAGTGACAGTCCTGAGAGTTTTTCATAGTAAGAATAAAAACAAAAGTGAGGCTTTTTATCAACACTAAGAAATAGTACTATTACTTCTTAAAAGGCATGCAGAGGCAATCATCCTCACAGCACTGTGAAAAATTCCTATAAGCACCAGCGTTAAACTAGCTCTTGAATCCACTCCTAAAATATAAGCATCCCTCTTTTAAGAGCTAACAACTATAAAGTGGTGTTATGAATGTTTTTGAAATTGCACTCATACTTCTCATTTGCTCTCCCAAAGCATCAGAACAAGGCACAACATTTCTGGCCCGCTCCTTCCTGCTGGCAGCATGAAGCAGCTTCACATTCAATTTCTGATCTCCAGAAAGCCATAAAAAAGGCTGGGGAAAACTTTGACCCTGATTTCTAAAAGCCAGAAAATTATATATATTTAAACAGCCGAAGGGCACAGGAGGGTGATTACTCAGCTTACCTTGCACCTGGATGCAGAAAAAATAAAGCAATCAATAAAAGATATGGTCAAATCTTTTAGGGTTTTGCTCAAGTTTGACACTATGCACCTCTGGCAAACTAATGACATGATATTGTGCAAGATTGCACTTAAAAATTTTCTGTGTACAGTTATGAGATTCTTATCTTTAGCTGAGCAAGTAAGAGGCCAAAAAAAAACCTATATCGCATCCCTTTGACATATATTGAAAAATCTCCAGACTTTCTTCTTTAAGAAAGATTCATATATTGCTAAGAAAAATGCTAGAAAATTCTCTATACCCAAATTTACATTCCATCCTATTCAGCTTTTCCTCAGAGGCAGGTGTCTAGAGAAAGAGATGTCTACTTATGCATTTGCAAACAATTTGTTGAATTAGAAGAACTCCCTCTTCAAATTTAGAGACAAAACTGTGCTTTGCCTTTTCATCCTTAGTAAACAGCGCGGTAATCCAAAATAAGTGGCATGTAAAGCTGTTATGAATCAGACTCTGTAATCACATTTCAATGTTTTACTGGTTGTAAATAACATGCACGAGTGCTCCAAGGATCAAATTGCTCTTCTGCTGCCAACATTAGTTGTTTAACGATCTGAATAACAGAAGCTGCCAATTATTGTATTCCATTTTAAAGTGTCATTTAAAACACATACATGTAATTATTATACCTTTGTTGTTAACTTATTATGGCTCTTCTTAGCTGCACAGCTCTAGGCAGTTAACTTGTAAAGGCTAGGCAAGCTATTGACAGTTATTTATCAATTTTGCCTGTCAAAAAATGTCATGTTCTTTATATGACTAATGCCTGTCATCCAGCACTCTCTTGGAGAACAGTTCCCCACCATGGAGCAGGGCTTGAAGCACATTACACAGGACATGACACAGCCCAGGCTAATGGATTCTGCTGGACTTGCAATGGCTTCAAGGAACCCAGTAACATGTAGACAGAGCCATGACCATTTGCCCAGGAAGACTCAACTACAAGAGGGTGAACAAACTGCCCCAAAACACCCCTCATCAGCTGTTAGCTCTTCCCATCATTTAAAACTTACCTGAAACAGCCAGCATTTTGGCTTCAAGGAGAACTGGTAGCCGAGTCTCAATATCACTCACTTCCCTCCTCAAAGTACTGCAGAGTTTCTGACTTGCGCAAACCTAGATTGAGGCAGACAGCCATGATATATAATTCATTCATGTAAAAGTACAAGGCAATTTAAAGGGGGCTTCAAATGCTCATGGTTTACAAGCATGACACAACCTACAGCAAGGTACCAAAGCTTAACAAAAAGTGATGTCTTTGCTGAAATATCCAATGCAAATCAGAATTTCTGTGGCTTTTGCCACACATATTCCATTATAAGAACAGAAAACACTAGCATTAGCTACCTACATAAGAAAGGTTATGTTTCACTACTAGATCCTGAGGCTGAACATAGAAGAAAGGGCAGTTTATGAACATTACAATTCAGTGATGCCTGGAATCAGAGAAATTTAAGGAAAACAAGGTTTGGTGCTTAAGATTTCAAAACACAAAATGCACTGTGATTTTATTATTATTATTATTTGCCAAAGATACCACATCACGTATCCTAACTGGCAAAAGAAAAAGCAACTGACATTCTCTGGACAGGCAATAGATAAGGCTAAACCAACTCAGTGTTGTACTTCATTTCACAAAGATACAGTTGCATCAGGTTCTGGGGCCTCTGTCTCTTTTTTGGAATTGGAAGTTTACCAGCAACAAATCAGAGCTGGTATTAGCATGGAGAGTGACAGGAGAAAAGACATGAAAGGAAAGGAGCTTCACCTTTTTCTGTACTTTATATTTAAGCAAAAATAAGCATCTTAAAAATTCTTATATGCAATACACAACTTATACCATTCTCATATATTCAAGAATGTCATTCTTCTCTTATATTGCAGCACTTGTAGAGGAAAGCAAAATGTACAAACCGAAAAACCCTACAACTAGGTAAAGCCTATATCCAGGTAGTAGGAAATACTCTTGTTCCAAACCACACAGAACCACAGAACAGTTGAGGTTGGAAGGGACCTCTAGGGATCATCTAGTCCAACCCTCCTGCTCCAGCAGGGACACCTAGAGCACATGGCACAGGGTGGCATCCAGGCGGGTTTGGAAGATCTCCAGAGAAGGAGACTCCGCAGCCTCTCTGGGCAGCCTGTTCCAGGGCTCTGTTTTTCCCCTGCTCTGCAAGGCAGACATCAAGCAATTGCTTAAAATTGTAGCTGACACTCAAGAAAACGTTACATTCATTGGAAACAAGAGTAAGGCCACAGTCAAGAGAAGCACAGGCCAGTTATGAAGAGATAAGATTTGAAATGAAATGAAATCTCCAGAGGAAAGTTTCCCTGCCCACCTCATATCTTTTCTCAACAGCAAGAGATGATTTAAGATTGATTTAAGAGATGATTATGCTACACACATTAACAAACGCATCACTATCAATTTGTTTTTAAAAAGGAAAAGCCCTACAGCTCTAATGGGCTACCCGTTTGTATAATTAAAGCATAATAATTCAGATATGATACTAATTGTAAATCTTAACTAAATGGTTAATACCCTCTTGTTTTAGCTTAAGGCATCTGTTAATTCATCACTTCTGTATCTAATAGCTTTTAAATTCTCAGATATTTCACTTTATCTTAGTTCCTTCTCTTTCTACCTTACCTAATAATTTACTTAAAATGGTTGAAAATAAATAAAAAAGAACTATGCACACACACACCCACAAAAAAAAAAAAGGGGGCTAAATATGCCTAAAGAACACCAAGGCCATTTGTGTGTCTTATTTCCAAAATAAATCCTACATTTTCTAATGATTTCTTTCCAAGCAGTGTTCTCTCTTTAGGGATAACTGAATGACTCAGCAAACTGCACTTAGATCAGGAATCACTCATCCCTAGGAAAACTGCATGAATATATTCTATGCTCATAGTAACTTGGAGTCCTCCCCACTAGACGGCTGCTTGGCAATTAGGCCAGACTAGCTGGGAGGTTTAATCGGGTCCTACGGGGCACGGCCGCTGCGGCGAAGCCTGCGGGCACTGCGGGGCAATGGGCTGCGCAGCAGGGCCAGAGGCCGAAAGGAGGTTCCTCACGCTCCCCGAGACGGTTCCTCTGGAACCGGAGGCTAAGTGTGTTCCTGAGCCTCTGCCAGGGCACGTGGGTTGGGAAGATGGGTCCCGTCATCAATGTGCTAATCCTAACTATATAGGTGAGGCAGAAAGGCAAAAATCACCTTATAAGTATGTTAGAAGCACAGGCCTGTGACAACGCAGTGTTTTCCTCATGCAGCCAAAACATTAAAAACACTAGCTCTACTCAGTTTGAGAAGAAAATAGGATAATTTGAACAAATAAAATAAAACAGGATAATTTGAACAAATAAAATAAGAAATGATTTGGAAGAGCCTATGTACTTTCTTTTTATCTAATAAATAAAAAGCCACTATGCAGGAATCAAATGAAATTAGAGAGATTTTATCTATTTAATATTTAAAGAAATGGACAGGCTGTGGAACTCTACCATGCAGACTTCTATACTGCTACCTTAAGTTATAAGCTCTTATTTAAAAAATCCCTACATGCTATAGTTTTAAAATAGGCCACTAAAACATAATGCACATATTTCTGGTGGGGAAGACAAATTCTAGAGCTTATTTTTTGTGATCCAAACAATGAGTCACTCTAAGGTACCAAATTACTCATTAATTTTAGTGGATTATATGTAGATCAGTCACAATCTTTTACTTGATACTTTATTCATAGTCTTCAAAAAAAAAGGTGTGACAGCAGAAGTATAGTATGATAGACTAACAGTCTCAAGACATTTGTAAATACAAGGATAGAAAAGGATGAGCTCAAAATAAAACAGGAGCAGAAGAGGTAATCAGATACAGACATTATAGTACATTATAGTATGCATAGCACAAAATTGCCAGTCAAGTACAGAAGATAGAACGTAAAGATAAAATTTTTACCAATCTTGGAAAGTACTACTAGAGAAAAAACACGAAAAAATAGCACACTTATTTCAATGTACAAAAATGATTAATGATCAAATCCAGAAATATTTTCTCTTCCCTGTTCTATATAGAGCTCTTTGAATTAGATACAATGAATGAACTTTTCTTCTAAAACAATTCTGAAGCAAAGATGCTACTTCTGACTTACCAAGCTATTCTGACATAAAAAGAAAACTTATTATCTTCTTGATAGAAAGGAGGCCATGAAAAAAAAGAAAATCAAAGGAAAATTATTAATTTCTATGATTAGAAAGATATGCCAAATACATTACTATACTTTCATTCACATTTTTAAAGGAGTATGAGAGCTGGATTACTAATTTATTATTATTTAAAGAGAAAAGTAACTCTCTTCCAGGGGAGAGAGGAACTTGATTTTTTTCCTTCACACCAACCAAACTAGGTACAAGGAAGGTAAGAGGCTCTGTATTAAGAACAAAAAATATTAAGTTAGGATCACAGCTCATTTTCTTTTCATGAAGCTAAAATAGCCATTTCTACATCGAGGCTAGCAAGCACTGTTAAACCTGGAGCAAGAAGCAGAGTTCTCCACCTGTTTCTTTAAGCATAATCTCTGTCCTTTGCCCAAATTTAAGTTTCTCTTTTTTTTTTTTTTTTTGGAGTGCATGTTTAACATATGTAAAATATTTTCAGAAGAAATCCACAAAGCTAACTTTCCAAAATATGAAAAGTTTATTAGAAAGGTATTATCTGCTTCTCTAAATCTGCTGAGGAACTGACATCTGACACGTACTTACTTTGGCAGTCGTTTCCTTAATGGACATGCGGAATGATTGTTCTCTTTCCTGAAGGCTAGAAGGGATTAAAATAAAATAAAATAATGTTGACTTTGTCTGCTCATCACAGTCTGCTACACAACACACACTTTTATCATACAGGAACACACAGGCTTTAAGGTGACTCTTACTAGCACAAAGAACCAATAAAAAGATAAAATCCTTGATGTGGTTTCAGTGCTTATATTTTGTTTTGCTAGCGACTAACCAACATTTTCCACCCAGTTCTACCCCTATTTATTTGCAAAATGGATCGCAGACTAGTTTTACACTTTTTAATTAAGGACGTATAATAAAGCACATTTTATTTACCAACACAACACAATTATGATTATTTGCATAACTATAGTATCTAGAAGTACAAAATAGGGTTCAGGACTAGTGTATGGTAGGCTGCCATGAAGTATTTAAGAAAAAAAAAGAAAGCTTCTGTCTAAGAACATGCAGTTAACTACCCTCTCTTATAAGCAGGTTTCCAACTTTGCCAGGAAATATTTAAATGCAAGTCACTTGCCTTCATTTCATAAGCAAAACCAGGTAAGTTTAGTAATCTGATATAACTGAATATACTGTAATCCTGTGAGTTTATTTATGAACAAAAAAATAAAACACAAAGATCAAAAATTCAAGTCACGTAGACAAACACTAGGAGTCAGCGAGATCTATTTTTGCAACCTTTATTTAATGCTTCCCTCCCTCCTGCTTTGCAGAGACACATTTCTAACAGTGTTCGATTACATTATTACACCCTATTTTCCCTTCAGTAAGACACTTCATCCAGCCCCCATGACAGCCAGCATTCCCTACCAGCAGCATTTCAAGTCTTGCTCTTAGCCTCACTGTAAAGACTATGCTTATTTTACAACCTGCCTGTGATGCTCTTCCTGAATAAGAGCTACTAATTTATTTCCGAGCTTTTCTTTAGCACTCATCACTGGAGTACCCAAACATTTCAGAAACACCCCTGGCTGCATTTGGAGCACTGTAGAGCACAGCACCGCACTCAGGTGTCGGTGTGGGAATCTCAGGAGCGCCGTTCTTCCGCGCGCACATCAGCACTGGGCGCCCACCTTGATGCCACGCGCAGTCGCTGCTGCCCACCTTGAAGCATTTCACTTTTGCTGCTTCGTGTTTTCCCAGGGCAGCACTTACGGAGCTCTGTTTCAAGACTCAGCATTTCTGCACGTCTGAAACCCAAGGACACACTCCACGAAACAGCATTTGACTGTGTGGGTTAGCAGCAGCCTAACGGAGCACGCGAAGCCGGGGAGCTGGCCCACGCGCAAACTCAAGGCGCAAGCTCAAAGCCATCTCCCACACACTCCTCCGAGCTCTCCCATAATAGCCCTTGCTACTGCAACACGGGCGAACAAGCTACAGACTCGTGGCTCTGCGCGCGGCTGGCGAGCGGGAGCAGCCAGGCCACGGGCACGACTGAATGAGCCACAGGTGACTGGGCCAACCGTGCACCAACTGCCTCATCCTGTCCCACCCCAAGGAGCCAAGACCTAATAAAACCTAAGTGCGGTTATAGCCACGAGAATAACAGTATGGAGATGGCACCTCTTTCTTCCACAAATCTCTTCTGTGTTCATTTCCTCCCGCCTGTTCACTTTACTGACAAAAAGCCCCCAAAGATTCACGTTGTGCTTTACTCCACTGCAGGGGAAGGGAGATCAGTTTTTATTTATTTTTTTAACTCTACATCCAAAAAAAGCGAAAAGGACCTACAGCCCCGCCACAGAATCTACATTGCTAGCAATGACGCACAAGCCCACGTGCACTTTTAGATCCAGCGCTGAATGGGAAGAGAGTATGCAGAGGAAAAAGAGCAAGCCTCTCTTTATTCAGATTTCTTGTTATAAATATGTATCGAGTCACCAAAAAAAGCACACATGGACTCAATCCACTGTAGCTTTAAGAGACAAACTTACATTAATCTGAAGAATATTAAGAAAGACTATCAGCATCTGTTAATCATAGCCTTGATCCTTAACCACACAGACTTGACTCTGAAGAACCCCTTTACTACAATTAAAACATTCATGCAGACTTTATAACTGCATTTGCATTGTTTATGCTATGAATTTCACACTGCTAGCTTGTTTTGCATTTTATTTAACTCTTAGAGTGATACTGTAGGAATTCCTTATGCCTTTTAGAGATCAACCCACATGATTCACATGCAGCAATCAAAACTGCATGGACCAGTCAGTCTCATCACCTACAAATAGTCTTTTAACTCAGTTTATTCCCACGTTTTGTTCTGCCCAAAACACCAGCTCGGAGAAGCCCCTCACAAGCCTCCCAGGGACGTGACCAGCTAACGCTCCCGCTGACCCCCAGTGGCCACCAGCCAGTCAATACTGATTCATTCGACCGACAAAGGCTTTTAATAGCCACGATCCGTTACAAATGACTTGAACCAGAAATAGTATTTTCTTTTACCAGCACCCTGGAGCATCATATTTCATTTTAAGAGGGATGTTCTGTCTGCTTAGACATTGCTTTACTTATGACTACCAGGGAAAACCAATCTTAAAAGAGTCCCTTGGAGCAACACTGATTTCTTGCCTGGGAAGATAGCCATAGTTTTGACTCATTGCTATTCTTCTCTGGCAGAACAGTTAATCAGGGATTTGACTGCTTGTCCTCACAGTCTCTGCAATCTATTATAGGGACCATTTAGAAGTTACTTCTTAAATCCAATACAAGCTAACTCCATCACAGAGAATGCAAAGTTCTCGACCTCGTTGATGGAAACACTAGAAGAAGACAGGAATTCAATTAGAGCAAATTTAACTGACTAAAGGCAGGACAAGAGAGGTTTTTAACACTTGCAGAACTGACAGCAGACTATACATCATATGCAATTTCCTTATTCATGTAGGCCTACCATTTAAATTGCTTGCAGTGGATTTACACACATTAGGAGCTATAATGAGGAGGGAAGAAAAGTAAAGCAATGCAGACTTGCAAAGAATGTCCTATCGCCTCGTTGTACACCTGCTAGACCAGACTAGGAAGGCAAGAGCTAAGGAATTACTATTTCCAGAGGATAACTATATTGGCAAAACATGGACTTCAACCAGAGAACTGCAGGAGGATATAGAAAAGCTTATTTAGGATGTGAGCGCGTTTAGAATCTGGGGCTGACTTATGTTGGACATAACAACAGACTAAGGGAAAACTTTAAAATGATCCAAACACTTCAAGCAAACCAACACCTTGTAAGCATCTCATCTTGACAACCGTAAAAAAAAAAAAACAGGTATTGAGTAGGTTGAATTATTAAAACACAGTTGGAAATTGCTGAGACCACGATGATCACAAATAGGAATAATCTGCGTGCAAAATAAAGACACGGGCAAAGCAGCGCAGGAGGGGACAGAGAAGGAGGACAGGAATGGAGCAGTCTGGCTCGCTTACTCCGTGCTCTATCACAGGCTTCCTACATGACTCAGAGGCCAGTAAACATCCTAATACAAGAGCTGGTGTTTAAAAAGCCTTTTAAAGAATATACTGAGAAGCTGTGATATCCATGAAGGAATGGCAGACAATATGGAACTGACTTTGTTTAGAGGAAGGCCGAGTCGTACAATTGTGGGAAAAACGACTTTCTACTAAAGGAAGTAACATTTCCAAATTTCTTTCCTTCCACGTTGCCAGTAAAACTTCCCTTCGCATCTTAGGCTATTGTGTATTTATATTTTGCTTCCTAAGAAAAAAATTGAAAGAATGAAAAATTGGCAAGAAGCAAGCCATACTGATTTCTACATTCAAGATACATAAATATATGCACTGCTTAAACAGAACCAGCTCCTGTATCAACAGCAATGTACACACAATGACAAAAAACCTATGCAGAACATAGTCTTTGTAACTGTACAAGAGAAAAATGCTACAAATGTGGTTTTAAAAATTAGGAAAGAGTATCAAGGCAAAAGAATACATATATTCTACACTATTATATATTATATAATACACATATTCTACACTAGAAATTCTTACTTTCATACAGAAATGGAGAGACCACCTCTGACCTATGCCACCACCTATACCTGAAGAAACTAAAAGACAGAAGGGTGCCCTTTAACAACAAACATTCTTCCTTACACTACTGTCACCTCAGATTATTTTAGGTCCCACTGTTTCATTCCCTATCACCATAGCAGTGCTTAAGCAAAAAAACATACTTCCATTTCTTCAAATGTTAGCAGAAGTCAGAACAATTTAAAATTGCTCATATTCGAATCTCAAATTCAAGAGTTGCTGTCTGGAAACCCAGGCTCAGATTGTGCAAGTTTAAAATGTATGAAAAAACAGATGGGCTGAGCCTCAATTCATATTAATATTTCCCTGCTTGCTAAAATGTTTTTTTTAAAGCATTTCCTTGGCTATCAGCAATTTTTAGCAGCTTAGAGCATGTTTGAATTTGGTCTTAGAATATTAAGACTTCTGCAAACGTCAACCTACTTGATTCTAATGGTCTCGGGCTGCAAAGAGGATGACTTTTCCAACTCTAACTTCCCTAACATGATTCTTTTTCTGATCCTGAGGTAACAAAAATTTCTGTTCTCTCAGAAGATGAAAATATATAAACCAAGCCATATACTCACAGTCCTGCTTTTAACAGCAAGCAAACAGAAGCTGTCTTTCCAAAAAGCTTTTGTCCAATCCCTCGCAAAAGAAACAGAAGTACTAGCCAGGGAACTTTGCGCATGAACATCTGCTAGAGGCTACATCAAAGCAAGAATTCAATAAAAATCCACTAGAAACCCAAAGTCTAGGGACTCTCCTGGGCCTTCACGAAGTCCACAAAACAAAATCAAATCAAATAATCAATAACTTCCCTGTACTTTCAGAGTTCCCTTGATGCGCATTCCTCACTATGCTTTGAAGACAAGTTTAAAAGGAAAAAAAAGCTTCTGAACAAAGCTCTACTTAACAAGAAGCAGCTTTAACCCAGATATCCCTTGCAACTTTGACTAAAATAAAGAATAACAAAAGATTCCTGTCTTATATTTTGAACAAAATGATTGCAGATAAAACGTGCAGCTTCTTAGCAGAACACCTACAAGGGTGCTGCTGGCCCTACTGTTCTGTCCAATTAATAAATCTCACAACTAATGCATTATATTTACTATCATAAAATAGCAACTTTTTTAATACTCTACCACACAGAACTATACACAATCAAACAAATCTTTGGAGGTCAAATTTATCTTCATTCTATGTGATCTGTTTGTAAGCCCTGCTGGCCTATACATCTGGATATTACCACATCAGGGAAGCAGATTTTCAGATGAGCACAGAAGTTTCTCTTTGTGAAATGATCCATAGGACTTTAACAATGTGTTTTTCATGGTGGCATAGCTTCAAGATGGGAACAAAAAATCATCCTTTAAATATAAGTCCAAGTTGGCCAACTAAACTCTATTTTCCCTTTGGATAATTCAGCTCACAGAAAACTCGCTGCTTAAACATTGGTAGAAACACAAATTTCTGCTGAACTGAGATGGCAAAAATCCAATTTCTCTAGCTAAATCTGTCAGTGCTCTTGAGGGGTGGACTTTGACACTAAGTAGGAGGAGGAATAAGTTGTGTTTAATTCACACTGAAAATGAATTTTTTGGCAGTTACAAGAACTAGTCCCTCGAATTAGAAGTAAAATACAAAGTGTCACCTTGGCAAGCTTCCAACCTCAAAGATTAATCTGACTTGCGACAATAATTATCAGGAGATGTACTTTAAGGTACAGGAGCCCAGGACCTTCTGCACATTTTCAATACACACACATCTTCAAGGAATACAAATGGGAATACAAAATTACACACTTAGAAGACTCTGAATGTCTCTGAACCCCCTGAAACGGCAGACAGTTCATTTTGTAATTTCCTCTTCCTCTGACAACAGTTTGCTGAGCAGCGATTTTGTTCGCCTTTGCTTTACAACGAGGACTGTTTCAGTACTTGCGTTCTGCCGCGCAGCCTTTGCTGGAGGCAGAACTGCTCTCCCGGCGCCTCCGCACAGCCCCAGCTCGTCAGTGAGGTTCCCACCAAAGCACCAAGTGATTCCACTTGTCCATATCTTGTCTCACAGACTACATCTTGTTTTTACCCACAAGAAATGGGCTGTAACAACTTCCACCATCCTGCCCAGAAGAAGCTTTTGCAAGAATTCTAAATTTAGAAGATTCTTACTTGCTAATAGCCCTAACCATAGGAGGCATGCAGAAAATTCCGGCCATTAGAAGATGCTTTGTTGTGTTTTTGCAACTAGTTGTTTGTTTGTTTGTTTCAATGCCCCCAAGAGGAATACTGAAGCAGCACCTGCTGTGCAAAGCCTGCTTAGTATGGTAGCTGTTTTTCAGCTAAAATCTCTCCATTACAAACAGCAAACTCACGGACACCAGGAGATGCTATGGTTATCTTTACTAAATGTTCCAATCTGAATTTCACCATCATTTATTAAGAAATTTTCTGGCTTAGAAACAGCATGCAGGCAGCTGAACTGGCAGTCTGTTTTCTATTTATTTCAGGTAACCGTCTGCACGCTGCTTTACTTCCTATGACTCTTCTGTCACCTGCTGCAACAGGGAGGTTGGGGCACTTGCGGCCTCAGCTCGTACCTGCAGCAGAAGCAAGAGAGGTGCAAAGAGACCCCGATCTCTGCAGCGCAGGTCAGGCCTTCCAAACACCTTCCCCAGGCTTTCTGGTGTGCCAAGAGATTCCCAGCTTCTACTCCAGCCTTTTAGAGTGCCTGAGAAAAACTGTACATAAACTAGAGTTTACCAAGTATAGCTGCAATTATCCTCCTAAGAATAAAAATCACTACAGTACACTGTCTGGAAGGCTCTACCACTGGGTACTGTTTTAATTATTCTGCCTCTGTCTAACCATCACTTTCTGTATGCAAGCAGGGTCTATGAGGGTTGTGAAATCAGAAAAAAGTGCAGATAGAAAAATCCCCAAAGAAACAGAAAGCCAAAAAACTCCCAGAAGACATTAAAGGCATCACAAGTACAATTTAGGACTGTCCTTTACATAGGCCCATCAGTCAGGAACACTGGCACTCTATGCTCTACAGTAATAACTTTCTGATATTATTAAAATAAAAAAATGCATCCCCTTGCTCTTTGTATTTGCACTACCCTTCTTTTTACGGAGGATATTTTCAATATGTATGCATTTTCATAGAAATAGCCAATGAAAAGCTCAAACTCTGCATTTAAAAAGGACTCTCCTAGACAGCCAATGTATTATCTGGCAAACAGCAGGTATCTTTCTGAAAAGATAAGGTGCAATTTGTTCTGCTTATTCAATTAAAGATGAGAGTTTTATTTAAAGACTGATGCAAGCAAACATGGCTGTCTTCAGGCTTTTTCAGTAATTTAAGGTAGCTTGCTAATCACTAAGTTAACTAGGAACGTCATGTGGAGATGTATGCTGAAAAGCAACAAAACACGTAAACGCAGGCTCTTCTAACGACAGTAGCCTGTGCTGAATGACAACTCCACTCTTCCAAAGTGAATATGTGAAATAGCATGTAAATCTTCCTCTGCCACACACTTTTCACAGGCAGATCAACTTTTCTAAAAACACCCTTTTTTAGATCAGCCAGACTTCAGTCTCAAGTGAAGATGCGGAATGGTTCAAGTATATTCCAACTAATAAGGTTTTAAGCCCTTAAACACTTGTATTTCACTTCGAATTAATCTTTGCCAGATGAGCTCCAGGCATCACTAAAGCAGAGTGAACTGGTTGCATAAAACTTCAAGTTCAGCTCCTTGTGCCGCTGGCCATGACAGTACTATAACAACTCATACACAAAACTGAAAATTTCTGTGTCTTCAAATATCTCCCACACACTTCCTACTAATTACAGATAGTTCCATGGGAAAAGAGCTAAAAAAGGCGAGGTATTCATATGTTGTGAAAGGTATTTTATTGATTACTTTTTCAACCACCATTCTGTGGCCAGACAATAGTCCATATGCAACTGTGACATTTATTTTGAGAATGACATGCCAAACAGTCACATATATGGTACTGTCAGAAAATCAAAAGAGAAAATGCTAAATGAAACTAAATATGATGAGAAATAGAACAAGCTTTGCAGGTTTTCATTGTCAAATGGAAAGAAATGCACACACACACATGCACACAAAGGCCAAGACTGAAGAAATAAATCAAACATTTAACATTTTCTTAGTTAGCAAGTAGGAGATTCAAGTTACGCAATGGAGAATAAAAAGGTATTTCTGAAACTATGTCCTCTTCAATGGACAATACTGCGAAGGTAACAAAATGTATCATTTCAAGCTCCAGGAGAGAGCACACTTATAACACTCCGGCACATTTTTTTTTCCTGATTCCAGTAATGTTGAGGGATGGCTTACATTGTTTAAACTAAGCTGAACAGATGACCCCTGTATCTTTGTAGGGTGGGAGGAAACTTGTCAGTTTCCTTGTCACAACAGGCAGTTAACAGTCTTTCACCAAGCACAACCTGGAACTACTCATTAAAATCAAGTATATTTATTTATTTTTTAAACACATTGCAAACTCAGCAGGAAAACCCAAGGTCCGTATCTCTTAAGTGAACTGACTTCATTATGATACTAAAAATCATACCCATGGATCAAGAAAAACCTCACTAAGGTAAAGACCCTTCCCTGAGCATGCCTAATAGTGGACACAATGGGTAAGCAATATTATAATTGTATGTAAATCACTAACCAAATGGTGCAACGGGGATGGATTTGGGAAGTTACTGAGTGTGTAAATACAGTTTGCAAAGGCCAGAGGCTGTGCTTGATTTGTGGGAAGCCACTGGGCACCTGGTGTGCAAAATAAGCAAGCAAACGTCCCCGCCGAGCACAGCGCGAGCGGCTCCCTGCTGCTGGGCAGTGAATTCCCCTCTCAGACAAGAGTATGTCACATGTTGAGTTAAAACACACGTGTGTGTCAGGGCATGCAACTCCAGCTGCTCCCACGTTTTAAAGAGAGCTTGAGCACACAACCCCACACACGCGAACTGTTTGTACTTCAAATTCCTCATTTTATATCAATTATTAACTGCCTTTAGATTGCCAAGAGCAATTATTCCTGCCTTTGTGAGCAAGACAACCACATTTTAGGGCCTCAGCTTTATGAGAATCCTGTCAAAATACAATAAATAACACTTGATGCACATGAACTGGCCGCCTTTTAACATAGGCTTTCAATAGTCCTGAAGACAGGGCCCAAAGTAATGCTTGTAACATTTCTCAGTTCTTTAAACTCTAAGCACATTATAGCTACTGACAAAAGCTTTTTGTTTTCAAGGCCTCCACCATATACAAAAGATAAACAAGAAAAAACAAAACGATAATAATCTCCCTGAAAATAACAATGCTTGACAAGAAAAGTAAGTTTGAAATAACACTCACCTAATGTTACATTGTTTTACACTCTCACTGCTGCAAAAATCTATCTGGGTAATTATACTGGACATTTAAGATGTCTTCTCCTGTTCCAGAAAGTTGACTTTAGTAAGTTGCTATTGTATGTTTAATAACATTTAGACCAAGAGAAGCAAATTATCTGTATTTTATAGTGAGCTGCAAGCTATTCAACATGATTCACTATACCACAGATTGTTTTAAGAGATGTTTCCATCAGCCCTATGCTATTCCAGCGCTGAAAGGAGTTCATGTACCCAACAAATAATTCCACAAAAGCACATTATCACAGTACCGTACTGACTAATATAATGCAGTTAGAACAACACCATAATATCCAGCAACCAGGAGCCAGGAGCTTGGCCAGTACAGCCCATCCGTGTTGAATGAGGGTCTATGAATGTACTCATCTTTAGTATCCGTGCACGGATAAAACTTCATTGCCAACACAGAGAGCCCTAACTTTAAAAGACTTTTTTATTTCCCCTCTGTAATGATTCGTTAAATGCACAACTCCAGTAAAATCTCTTTCACATTAAATACCCCAGGTTTTAGGAATTTAAAACTTAACAGTAGCTCAATGTTTTTGCCTAGGGTTTAACCTCTTATCTAACATAAAATTGTCTTTCATGGGAAGTACTGCCTCAGGAGTAAACATGAGTTACAATAAGGAAATTCTGGATAGACTGTGGAGCTGGGAAGAGGCAAGGGGTCAGACATAGCATGTCCAGGGAGACAGAAAACATGTATCACAACCACAGAATGGTTGAGGTTAGAAAGGACTTTTGCAGATCATCTAGGCCAACCCTTCGCACGAAGAGGGTCACCTAAAGCACGCCCAACCTCAGCCAGACAGGGCCCTGAGCAACCTGATCCAACTTTGAAATTGGATTTAAGCTTGAGGTCAGCCCAGCTTTGAGCAGGGATTTGACCAGATACATTCCTAAACTATTCCTTAATTCTACGATAACATAGGTGACTTCCACAGGCACTCAGGAAGCATACCCAAAAGAGATGCCTAAATCTCTATTTGTTGCTTTTCATATTACATAAAAAGAAAATTAAACATGACCGGATACAGACGCACAAGATCACTGTACCTGGGGTAAGGTGGGCTGCACAGTTATAAAAGGCAGGCACCCAGCAATTTGTTCAGCCTAACAGCAAGCCTGACTCTCACCATTAAAACACCATTGTAGGAGTATGTTCCCCCCATCAGCCCTTCTAGACATACAGCACACCCTGAAGGCAGGGAAACCCACGCTTGCTGAACACAATGAAATGCTCTGAAACGCTTTCAGTTACCTAAAGTAGCAAGTTGTTTTGGGGAAGAGACCCAAGGACCAAAGGCAGATCAAGGCAAAGAAGGAGCCACATGACAAATTCAAGTGCCTGGGTTACACACCTGAACTGCAGCTTTCAGTCCTTGCTCCCAAGACAACTTGTGCCTTTTTCAGTAGAGCACCACACACAGCAAACACAGTCCTTGGGCAGATTTTGAATGGGTCATAGCAGACCAAGAAGCCACATCATGCTGAGGAAACATCTACAAGAAACAGGAGCTGCCACTAAGTTCTGAATTCAGAGCGGACCATCATCTCCTGCAGGGGCAAGAACTTGCTGAACAGAGAGCAAGTGGCACCTTGTTCTTCTGAAAGATTGGGATATGTTCATAGCAGCTGACTTCACCTTTACTTTGGAAAAGAAAAATACATTCAGTATCTCACTGATGTGGAGGAAGTTGGCAATTTTCCCACTAGGATCAGCAGCACCTTTCCTGTCTCAGTTGAGTGCTATAATCATTTGCCCTCCCAGGCCCCACACTCTCAGAGTCAGCCTCTTCACCATTCTCCTGCCTTTTTTTTTTTTTTTAAACAGATGTTGACATCTTGCATCCCTGAATATGTCACAGTCCAACTTAAGAGCCGTGATACAGAATCAGTTTGGAGGTTGTGGAAGGCCTAGGTTCAAATCCAGTCAGGCCAAGAGGGCCTAGACTCGGAGCTCCAGCTTCCTGAACCCCAGTGCCACCAAGCTGCTCTTCATGGGTTGGCACCTGCATCGCTGCGATTAGTTCAGGTCACAAAAGGCTTCCAGGTTTGACAAGAGTAGGCAAATACATCCTCAGGTAAGTGACTGTCAAAGATTCCCACCTAAGTGCGTTTCCTTGTGCATCCCAATTTGGCATTTAGCTGTCCCCACATGTAACAAGGAAATTGCAGTCAGGGTAAAGAGACCTAACTGCTTATTGGTGCTAGTGACAACGTTTTTTGAAGAACTTCTAAAGACAGTGTTAAGCATAACTCAAATGTTGCATCAGCAGTGTGAGAGGAAAAAAATATGAATATTCTCTTGCAAGCAAATCCAAAACTAAGAGAAAACTCAAACCACAGCAAAAGTTTTCACATACACTGCTTGAGACCTTTATCTCAGAGATATAAGTGACTTTTAAAAATATTAAAGATAACCTAATTTAAATTCTTAAACAAACCTCGAAAAAGAAGAAGATATCCTCTCTGGGTTGTTCTGGCTGAGTTAAAAAAAAAAAAAAACTGTATAAATTAAAACACATAAGCAGTGATTTCTCCTGAATACTAATATAAACAAACTAAATCCAACCAGTACGAAGGCAGAAAAACACTGTAAACAACATATATATTGCTTACCTGGAAGGAATGAAAACTAGGATAAACAGAAATTTTATTTCATCCTGGTGACACAGAAGTATTAACATTTTCAGAGTTTCACGATGAACTTCCACTGACCCGTCAGTACGATTTAGGCCCCGAAGCACTTCTATTCCTTTCGTAAATAGAGATGAGGTAATTCTGAAAAGGCTACCAAGTGTAGCTACTTCCTCATTTAGAGGAACCATATACTGTGCATTTAACTGTAGGTGTCCTCAAAAATCTCAGTGCTGTATCCCTTCTCCCACTACCTCGACTCCATTATCTGAGCCCCTTTCTCATCGCAGCTGGCTCTATATTATGGTCGGAAGGCGCCTGAAGCAAGAAGCATCGCTAATATTTGCTTGGATGATCCACAGCACACATTTTCAAATTGAGAGAAACATGTTGCAATTATTGCATTACAAATCCAGGGGAGGAAAAAAAAATCCATCAATTAACAAGTAATAGCTTAAATTGACCATAGCTATTAATAGTTGATGGATTTGAATGTTCTCTGCAGGTGGCTGTTAAGCATAAAAATAATAAGTGCAAGACCTCCGAATAACGACAAGATCTTCTTTCCCAACAAAGAATATTAATATTAGAACATTTACATCTGTTCTTAGAAAATTTTAATGTGTTTGAACCCAGTTTGGCACCATTACTTGGCACAATTACCATGAAAACAACCAATCCAACAATTCACTGAGAATATACCAGACTCAGTACATCACTGACAGCATACTGAAAATTAAATACCTCTTTATTGTCCCCGGAAGGTCCAAACTGAATGGGATTTGATAGGACGATGCTAAAGTTTCATCCACAGCCTTGCTTATTTCCTGTAGCTCTCTCAAAGAAACCCAGCCAAGCAAAGCACTCAGTTCACAGTCATGGGACTGAATAAGCCTGTCTTGCTCTTCAATTTCTTTTCTTAATTGTTGGTCTTTTGCTTCTAATACAGCCAGTCTTGCTCGGAGGTCTTCGATTTCTTTCTGCACAGAGCGGAAATCTAGATTTATTGATTATCCCCATTAAAGAAAAAAGCTTTGTTCCTAGAAAAATGGAGTACACATCTCAAAAGTAGCATAAATTAAGATTGTGCAACACATTTCAATGCTTGCTTCTGGCAGCTTATAATTCTAATAAACTGTAACAGAAATTGTTAATATTTGATGAGAGTTGGCCAAACTTTCTCAGAAAATTTGGGCAAAAACTTGGCTCTTTTTTAGTACAATTCGGATCTTTAACTGCTTAAGGAGTCTTTCCACTTACAAACCAAACTTCGAATTCCTGCTCCAACATCAACCGCTACAGGCACCTTTTGCCTTTAAAAACATGCCAGTACTTGCCAAATTAATGAAATAATAAAAAAAAAAATGTAATCTCAGTTGACACCTAATAACAGTATTTTGTTACAGATTGGCAGTTAAAGTGAAGACTACCAGGCCTGTTGCAAAAATATCCCTGCAAGAGTTTCACTAAACTTCCAATGCAACATCAGGCACAGAATGCAAGTGACAAATAATTCTGTCTTGCCAGTCCTTTTTATATTACTATTTAATTTCTATTGAAAACATTTATAAAAAATATCTCTTTAACTTAAAGTGACCAGTGCTTCAATTTCAAGTGCATTCATCCAGGCAGTGAAAACCCCATGCATTGATACAGATACTTGTTACAAGAGCACATCCTATTTTTCCTTGGAAACCCAAAAGATAAGAGACCAAGTAAAGACAGCACTTACATAAAGAGTTTGGCTTTCTGAGTTAATACAGTTACGTATTATATGGTCCTTGACTCATTTGTCCCAAAATTTGAAAGCTGAGGAAAAAATTAAAGAATGGAAAAGTCTTGCTATCTAAATAGCTGAATGTCATAGTGGATAATTCCATTCTGCTCCTACATTTCTCACAATCTCTGTGAAACTCTACAAGCAACTTAAACTGGTGACATTTATGGAGATAATTCTCCACATATAGCCACAGATTAAATGTTCACCATTTTCCACATAACCAACAAGAGGGAATCTGAAGTACTATTTAAACACTCTCATCATAATTCAATGCTCTGATTATATTCAGTCCAGTAAAAGAGAAAAAAAAAATGGAGGTAAATAGGTATTTCAAAATGATCATTATCACGTGGCTTTTGACAACAATTCACTTCTTCATCCTCTATTTGTAAAATAGCAATAAAAATATCCCTTTACCCCAAAGCAATGTTGCAGAGAAAATTTAGTGGTTTTGAATCACTCAGATGCTGTGTTGAGTAATGCTATACAGAGAGTCCATTGGCAAATGTATAAATCTGTATCCAAAAGAAGGTTTAAGTGGCATACAGATAAAAGGTTCTGGGGCTGAATACTGAATAACTAAGATAAAATGACACACTGGGATCCAAAAAAGCACTTTTTATCTTCAACAAAGTATGAGATGGGGATCCAGGAGGGGAACAAAAAGGGGGGCCTCACATAATATCTCATAACTTTCATAATAGATGTGCACTACGCACAAACGACTTCCTTTGCGACTGCTTCACTTTGAAGCCTTAACATTCTTTTGAGTTTTTTAGTGTAAACCAAGTAACATTTACTTTACTAATGCTCGCTTTTTAAACAAACACATTGTCAGGTTTGCAGTAGTGTAGCAAGCTTCCCAAGTCCCCATTAGTATTTCTTAGAAGGAGAAGAAGCAGTCCTTGTACCCTGGAGCCCTGCCTCAAAGAATTCAACTCATATCAGTGCGGTACACGAGATGTGTCAATTTTTTTTTTTTTTTTTCCTTTTAGATTTAGCTGCAAGAGTACAGAGTGGCCCATGTTTCAACTCACAGGCATTTGTCACAGAGATAAAGGTCAGCAGGCCAAAAACGTCCATTTTGTTTCTTTTGCTCTCAAATCAGGCTTTTAGTGTGCACAAAGGACAATTCTGTCCCTGCATTGCTGGTTTGGGAATACTGCCAAAATCTTAATAGGCCCTTCTTAATACAAAGACCTTCATATTCTTTGAAAATGTTGTAATCACTGCCATAAAGAGCCTACATGGGAACAGAAAGGAAGATGAAGAGACTTTGATTTTACAACTTGCTTTTCATACATGTTTTAACAACATAAATAGATACCAGAAGCGCAGAACGTTCAGGCACAAAGTGAAAGCCACTCTGCTTGAGAATCTCACACAGGCATTTTGGGGAGAATGGAAATTTTAGCCAGTAACCTGGAATTCTCTCTCATTCATTTCCAGAAATGTCAAGCAGCCTTTGATACGCACTTGGTCACGCACCAGAGATAGATAAAAAAGACTCAAAGTCTCAGCATGGAGCAATGGATGATATTTGGCTCATTAACCATAGCTGGAAGTGTTACTGTGTGTGTTTTCATTTAAACTGAGATTTCTAACATGACAACTAGACACTATTGATTGCAGACCTCTCACTTCAGCCATGGAGTCGTGGTGTCTGCAAAGCAGAGAGTGCATCAGAAACACTGAAATGCAAATTTTAGGTACGGTCACAGGTTTTTCTCATTAATGAAGGCAAAAGCAGACCTGAGAGAAGGGAATTAACAGGAAGAAAGCGAAAGTGATAAAAATATATATATATATATATATAAATAAAAACTAATCTCATGAGATTTTGGACAGGAGCAATCCCTATGGCATGCTGGGAGCTCATCACAAATGAGCCTTCTCCACAATCTAGACTTCATGGGCATTTTGATCATGCTATGCTTATAGGTGGCATTCACATACAACGGTGTGGATAATTTGCCTCTAGTATCTCTGTTCAGAAATAAAAATTCACTTGGATTCAGTAGAGAAATATTAGCTGGTATAAGTACAGTAGTTTCCATTTGAATTATTGACATTGATAAGATTACACTAGACAATGGCTGCTCTTACACACCGATCAAATAAATCCAAATAATGCAAAGGTGATGAATAGGATGGAAAGACATTTCTTGATCTAAGACTTTAAATCCACCACCTAGATAATCGTTTCCATTTCTTTCTTTCTTCATATATATACCTACACACACACATGTGTGCACACACAAATCACTACAACAGCGGACCCAGTAAAGGAAGAAAAAGTATACAAAAACCGTGAGATTTCAAGAAAACACCCTGGGAATGAAGAAAAACAGACTTTACCACTAGTTTTCTAAGATGTCACATGGCTAAGAGTTATCACTAAAGCTGAAATTGAAGTAGAGGTAAGATTTGTACTAGAAAATAAACTGAGATTTTTGAAGGACGGTGAAAAAAAAGAGTTAAATTATGCTTTAAAAACTTGCAGATTTTTACTTGGACAGAAGCCATCTTAAAAACACTACATTTGCCAACCATTACCACATTTGACATCACGTGTTAGTATCAAGTTATTGCTGGCAAATGCTGACTTTTCCATAGTAAATGCAGCATCCTCATGAAAGGTAAAGACCATTTTTCCTAAAGAAAAGCTGATAAGTTCCATATTGATAATCAAATCTATTTGGAATTGGATGAGAGATTGAAGAAAAAGGTGTTTTGAAGCAAGCAAACGAAAACTTCTGAAGCTCAGTGAAATTAAAAAATGGCAAATTAGAACAGAAAGAGCACACTTAAAGATGTAAAGAGGAAAATTAAAGCACACATACAGGCCACTAAGCCTTCCAGTTCCCATTTTCTGTAACAAGATTAAGACAACTCCTGCATATGCCATCTCCAATCATCACTTAGATTATCAACTGGACTACAGCCAAGGCTCTAATTGCTACACAGACGCAAAGTCACTATCACAATAAGTTTATTCAATTCTGTTTGACATCTTACACATTTTTTCCCCATGCAGCACTGTCTCCTATAGACAACTTTGCAGTCTCGTTACCTGTAACCACTTCTTTTCTTGAAGAAGCTTGTTTCGTTTTGTGGCTGAAACCTGAATCCTCTCTTGGTAGGTAGATCTCAAAAGTTTATGTTCATTTTCTTGCCAGAGCTGTGTTTCTTCATTTGTAACCCTTTGAAAAATGACAAAAACTAAAAATTAGTTTGGGTACCTATTTCTCAAAGATTTGACAGAAAAGAATGCTATATGCTACCTCCAGAGTATTTTAACTAGATACACAGATATAGTACAAGAGATTTTCCTTGGCATATCTTCCTTTATTATATCAAACATTTACACTGTTTTTACAACATGCTCAAGAAAGAAAAAGGAAAACTTGTATAGTTTCAGCCTTCCCCCAGCTACTTCATTTTTCAGAAATTTATCCATCACTGCCTTGAAAGAGGCAAAACTAAGGAGTGTAATTTCTATCAATATAGTGAAAAATCTTTTTTAGACAGAAGTTTAGAAACTTGCCAAAGACATTTTTGCAGCTTCTGTCGTTTTTTCGAGCTCACACTAGAGATCATCTGGAGTGTTTGCTCCATGATGCCAAATTTTACTTCCCTGTTGAACAGTGAGTTCTTTCAAAATCAAATCCCACAGTGGTCGGTACAGCCCTCAGCTGTAAATCTTTACATAGTTGGACCTCAAGATAATCAGTGCATTACATTAAGTGTCAAGTTTCTAATCAAGCTCTCAAAATGCACCTGCAAACAATGCAAATCTATTTTCTCATACATGTTCCTGCATGAGGGCATGTGCAATTGTATGGACAATTACATGTATATACAGGGACATGTATATATTTCTATATAAAGGAGATTTATTTAAATATTCTATAAAAAACAACAACAACAACAAATGCTTTCTCTCATATGAAGGACATTTTTGAACCATGACTACCCATCATAATCTTACAAAATAAACACTTCATGCCACACACAAAACATGCATCATAAAGCTGGTTTTAACATTATTAATCACATAAACATCTGTGCATGGGGATCATAATTATCAAACGCATAAAACAAGACATTCATGTCTTTTCTGCAGAGCACATGCATTTTCACTTCCTCCCTATGGACTGAAGTGCACGCCAGAAAATAAAAGCAAAAAACAGTAAAAGAAAAAGCACAAGTTTTAACATAAATGGATTAGCACTTGAAGAGAATGGGTGTGATGACTCTGTATCGGTATTTCTGCAGTAACAAGCTGGAACAAAGAGCCATCTGTGCAGGGTGGCAGGCCAGCCCGCGTGTGCGCCCGCAGCCACCACAGACCATTACGACTCCAACCAGCCGCAACTCCCAGCCGCTCCGAAGTGCTCTTGGGTTAATGAGAGCTGCACCTTTTGGAGGGCAATGTGCAAGGGAAATGTCTGAAAAGCAGCTCAGGAACATTTCGTGATAAATATTATCCTCAGAAACTCCTTGGAAATCTAATCTACTTGACAGTGAGGAGACAGAAGCAAGATCTCTCTGATCTCGCCAAGCTCATGTGCCTATGCTGAACTTGGCTTGTAAAAGTTGCCCACAGTACCTCCTGCCAACACTTCATGTGCCCACCTAAAATCTCACCTCATAATTTAAAAGTGCAAAACAAAAGCAAGTGAAGAATTCAAGACTTGTGCTTTAAAACTAATAACCCTCCAAGCACACTTTTCATTAAAAAAGTTCTTCAGCATTAAGGAGGACAGACGGGCCTGATACAGAAAAATTGCAATGTTTTCATCTTCTGGGGCCCATTTGACTCTTCTGTTTTTCTGGGGGGGGGGGTTGAAACTCTCTTGGATATCTTATTTTTGTTCTGATTCAGAAGGAAAGCAAAGACAGAAAACTACAAGTTCTCCTTGAAGAAGTAGCCCTGCTTTCTATCCTGTCCTGCTTACAAACACTGATGGAATAGAAAGATTTTGACCACCCCCAGCAAGGAGGAAGGGTAAAAGGGTATACGCTCACTCCTTCAACAGAAGGGTCAAGGCTGCAAGCAAAGGATGTCAAGCACAGTATCTCTTAATGATATTTCTCTAATGACACAGCAACACAACAGCCAAAGTCTAGCTCAAAGGGAGCAATGCAGGCAAGGCAGAAAGCTGAAGAAGAGGAAGAAAATTATCTGACCCTGAAGAATGGCACTGCCCTCAGACCTGTGCAAAGAAAAGAATTACAGATACAATTATCAGCAGCAGGAACAGTGTCATGAGCATATATACTATATTAATAAATATTTTAAGCAGGCTGCATGTTTTAAGGATGCTTATTGAATTTTTGATTCAATATTGAAATTGAATTTCAATATTGAATCAAATCAAATCAAATCAAATATTGAATCAAATCAAAAATCAAATTATTGATTTTTATGCCATTAAAAAAAAAACACTGCCTCTAAAGCAAAAAACTTTACTAATGCACATAGGGAACATGTCTTGACAGGAAAACACAGGAGGCTCCTAACCTTTATGGATTATTAGGTATCCTAATGTCTATAGAATTAAAAAGCAGAAGCTTCTTAGGGGCTCGGAAGGTAGAAAGAAATAGTTCTGAGGGAACACAGCCAATTCTAAATGTGTCTCATTACTATAAGCAGAGGCTAAAGAAAGTCTTAAAAACATCAACCAATAGCTTCTTCTACTGAGTTAATCTGCTTCTCACATACATCAAAAACACACCCATGTCTACTGACTGGCAACTGCAGACCTTATAAATGCTGGTTGCCAGAAATAAAAGGTTTCTTTTTTTTTTTTTTCCTGTTGTGCTATAGCATTAGAGAAGAACTTCCAATACTTATACAGAAACCTATTACTTTTAGCAAATTTAACCAGTAGTGTAGCTGAAGAATGCTCCAGTAATACAGACAACTCTTTCTTCCTAAGATAACTACCTCCCTTGGGCCACTCAATGCTCCTTAAATTCCCTCCAACTTTGTAGCTCTTATCCCTTCAAGGAAACACTGAGACTTTATTTTTGTGACTTCGTGCAGCACTGAGCACATTACTGCCACTTAACAAACGATGCATGAGAGGAGGCACCCAAAGCTCTACACATCTCAAAGAAGAATCTCTTTTTGCTTATTATTTAAACGTCCATCCATTGCCTGAAAACGAGCATCAGAATTAACTCCGTGGGGAGCCATCGCTCAGGCTGCCTTGCAGTTGTATATTTAAACTGTTGTGGCAGGATTCAATCCTATTCTCACTCAGCATAGCGAGAAAGGCGGCATTTAATTCACCAGTTTTTCATAACCTGTCTTTCTTAGGCCGGCAGGGAAGGGAAGGATGGTAGGAAAAAAAAACAAAGATGAGACATTGATATGCTAGAAAGTCATTAAAATTCTGTACTCCTTTTTTCATAGGCTGCAGTCAATGTTTCAGGGAAAACAGAAGTGTCATTTTATATGATAAGGAACTAACAAACTTACCGCTCTATAGCCCAGTGCAGTGCTGCTTGAATTTGGGTAACAAATCTGTCCAGAAAACTGCTAATTGAGGGATGTCTCGAAGGAAGTTGAAATTTCAAAGAATTTTTCTCTTTCTCTAGTTCTTCCAGTTTTCGTCTAAATTTATCAGCTAGATATTAAATTACAAAAAAAAAAAAAAAAAGTTACTTAACAGTGACAAAAAAGTTGTATTGTACCTGAAGAAGAAAAAAAAACGCAGGCCAACAAATATTTGATAAAATATTTCAGTCTTTTATCATCTGGGTTGAATTTACTAAGGCAACAATGGACAAAAACAGATATAGAGTACTGTTTTATTCTATGATAACAACAAAACTGCAGACTTCCCACCACTTTCACAGAATTTTCATTTAATAAGGCTCCAAAAATTTTGCTCACAGCTTTCAACCACGCTGTTTTCCTAGACCAACAACTCTGAATTGAATTCCAAGAAAATTCCTACTCTTTGCTGCACTATTTTTAAGCAAATTGGAAATGTCCAAAACTGACCTTTTTAAAAAGAGCATTATTAGATCAAAAACTAAAGGATCACCTATGATAGCTTAGCAATACATTGCAGCAGAAAATACACATGCGTTTATAAGAATTTTACCAATTGTCTCAGTTTAGGCTCTCCTGAATTATATCTAGTTTGTCATCCAGCAAAGTGATTTACTTTCAACTTCAAGGAAAAATAACTGTAGGTCCATAAGAGTGTTTTGATTCTACCAGAGGTCCACAAGTTTCTCAGAGCAAATCCTTCTCCTTTTTGATCCAAATCAGAACACCTTGGATGGTGTCAAAGTGAGAATTTTGAGGCAGGCTGCAATTTTTGGTATTCTTTTTGCGACATTGGTGCCTACAATTTTGCACGATTAGCATGCCTTCTCTTTAACATTTTCAATTCCTTACTGCAAAAATAAGGTGCATTTGTGCATACTCTTTACTGCCTATTTTCTTTCTTTATCCTGAAAATAAGGGTTGTTTACCTTTTCTTCTTTTAGTGAAATAGTTCTATTTTTACAATAACCTATCATCAGTATTCTCTCTCTTCTGTTTCTGTGCAGATGAGATGGAATAAACATAAGCAGCATCTACTAACGCCTGAATGTTGAAGGATGAATATTTTCCCTAGGCCACTGCAATTAAACCAATGTTGTTATTTCTTATCTTTTGTCATGAACGTGGCCAAGGGCTCTCACTGAAATCAGCACCACAGTGCTATCCTGCAGGGAACAGGCTTTGCCCCACCAGCCTTAGCGCAACACATGTGTGCACGCACAATCCGCACAGAGCAGAAATACATTTTCCTTGGCAGAAGGGGCATTAAGTCCGCTCTGACACCGCAGTCCTAACGTGATCCTGAGCACAGGAGGGCTCTCTGCCGACAGCCCCAGCTGTGTTTGTGCTTTCCAGGCTGGACGCCGATCACCGCGGCAGCGCCATTTTGCTGGCAGCTCCGACCTGTCCCCTCCAATAATTCAGCTCGCCTTAAAGTGGCTGCCCTGAGCTTTGCTCGGCACTAAGCACCACGCGGAACTGTCACCCTGAGAGGCAGATGGAGGAAAGCAGAACTGCTGGGCCTGTTTGATTCTCTTCGAGTTTCCTGAGCTCTTGTTTTGGAGGGGGCATCTGCCCAGCACTCTGATGTGGGGGACACGAAGAGCCTTTATTCTCAGGGAAGCAGTAGGGGCAGCAGGAACAGGAGTGGCTCATTAGTGGCTTTGGGGCCATGTATCACCTATTTAAACCTCCAAGAAAACATTCCTGCCCTTTTCATCTCTGGTTGGAAGTATTGAGAGGTGTTTTTGCACAGTCTAACACAGTGTTCTTGCACGCAAGAGAAAATAAAGAATTGCACATGTCACATCTGTACCTAAATTAATATCTGTGCTGCCATGAAATGCCTTGAAGTATCATCACTGTTAGATATGTCAGATATGTTTTCTCAGGGTCATCATGAATAACTGTAGCTGGTCCCAGATTCCTGCACAGGGAATCTAGTCCTAGTTGACTTGTTCTGTCCCATGCTCCCATCCTATAGCGTTGATCCACATCTGCTGCTTGTTTTTAAAAATTAGACTTCATTGGAGGAGAAAGGTGAACATAAAATTTCTTTGCTACACACTGAAAAAGAACTAGTTCAGAAATCTGTCATCCACTGCGGAAGTGCATTTTGCAGGGACCACAGCTGAATAAACCCCCTGTCCTTGCCATCACAAGGAAACTGCACAACAAACTCCCATCACACAGCAGATGTGAAAATGGTGAGAAAAACAACGTTCAGAATCTAGGAAGAACTTGGTAACAAGCGAGGACCGAAGGAGGGATACTGCCATTTACTGCCTGACGTTTATTGCCTTATTTAGGGACCACAAGGCAGACAAATGCATAGTCTTAAAAAAAAAAAAAAAAAAAAAAAACGCAGAACTGGGATTTCAGCAAGGCCCAACGGAGGGCAAGGTGCTATACCTGCATTCTGATGTAGAAATGTTCCACACATCCTGACTACAACCACACAATATGAAACAGAAATTAGGACATGAGTAGGACATGAGTGTCTTCAGACTCTTGTAGGAGAGTCTTGGGTAATTTTCTTTACCTAGGGCTCTGTTGCAGCAGATGTGCAGACAAGTGACAGCAGACCACAGTGCACAATAGTTACCATCAGCAGGGGAGAGAAGTTTTGGGCATACGAGCTGTCTTTTACAGACAAAAAAGGGCAGTAAGGAAATGCCCAAAAACCAACCCAAATCAGAAAGCCTACACAAAGCAGCATCACACAGACTTGTTGGCTTCAAGTCAGAAGCAATATATAGCCAGACCTCTTCAAATGTGTATAAATGTACTGTCTGTACACCTAGTAGCCAGTTCTGGAAATAAATGCCAGGTGATCTTGTATGACAAAAAAAGTAGGCAGGACTTTCCTTCTTAAGATATCTCTGAAAATCCTACTTGTCAGTAGCTCCATCAGATGTGAGGGTCTAGGTAAGACACCCGAGCCAGTAGTTCAGAAAGAAAAATAAATATTACCATTTACCTTTTATGTGGAATTTCAAACAAAGACATCAAAAAAAAAATACAGACAGAAAAGGAAGGATTAGTTTGCTACCAGTGACCTCAGAAGGCCACAACATGCAGGAATTACCTCCCTTCACTCAAAACTCTCACCCTTGGGTTGCCTGTGCTACCTGAGTTGGCGCTGTGTGACCCTCTACGGCTGTTGAAAGAGAGGTTGGGCACATGGGGAGACAGGCTTTCCCCTCCCCAGGGGGAACAACTGCAGGACTTACTGTTGCAAAGCTACCCCAGCATCCACTTAAAATAGCACATCACTAAACAACAGGCTTCAAGAAAGAGTTTAAGCCCAAACTGCAAATTAAGCTACAACTAATGGCTTGGGGTTAAGGAAGAAACTGGCTTATGTTTGAGCTGACATCTTATATAACACATGAAATATGGGACTATTGAGATTCACATGACAGGATTTTGAGGTACTACCACGACTAAAAACAAACAAACAAAAAAAGTAGGAGTTACCAATAGGATTTATATAGGATACCATGCTATAAACCCCAGCTACTCCAGGAGAAGGCACACTGCTCTCCTCCTCTGTTCCCAAGACAAACAGTTGGAAAACTTGCATTGAAAAAAAAACATATAAATAAAATCCATCTCATGATACTTTAACTTTCTTCACCATAATGATGCTAACCCTCTGCTTGTGTCCAGCTGTTTCACAGCTCTACCCTTAAGCATCCCAGGGCTAGAAACTGAGGCTATTTTTGGAAGGAAAACAGATAAGTGAATCCACATGCCAATTGGTTCTCTCATTAATTCTTGGCTGCATCCTACTTTATATATTCCAGTCTACCAAATTTAATTAGTTTCCACTAACAGACATTTCTAAACAATGTGTTCCAATGGTATTTTATAAGCTGCATTGCTGGCCATACCCACTTGTCATCTCTCAAAACTGAATGATTGTTTATCCTTTCAGCACTGTCATTAGGGGTTATGTTCAAAGAGACGCCAGCTCTACCAGTCCTGAGCACTGCAGCACTCGGATTCTAGGCTGTTCCCTTCAGGCTCGCTTTTGGGAGGCCACTCTGTTTAACCTTGCTGATGCCTTTAGTGCTTGGAGAGAAAAAAGCACCTCAGAGTGCCAGCTGCTAAGCAGGGAAGCACGCGAATAAGGCTCATCGCTGTCCAGTTTTCAATGCTGAAGTTCAAAAGAGATTTGGACCAAGCATAAGTAATGAAAATGACCATAAGTAAGTCTAGGAAATATGTCATGCAAAAAAGGATGCAATAAGCAGCGTTCCTTAATCTAGTGGAGATGAACACTGAGGGGGATAACCATCAGTGCTAGCATGTATCAGGAAGCTGCAAGGAACAGTAACAAAGCACTTTTTATGTCTAAGGAGAACTTGAGTCTTCAATAACAGACTTGAATTACAGAAAAGGAGATCACAAAATATATATATATTATTTATACACACACACACACACACATATATATATAACAGATGGCAAAGCACTAGCACTAATTGCTTGGGAGAGCCAGGGAACCTCCATCTGTGGGGTTTTCAGGTCAGGAAACATCTGTCACAAATAACTGAGACACAATTCTTAAGGCTGAAGTCAGCAAGATACCTGAAGATGTGTTCTTGTTGAGATCCCAACAAGAACATGTCCTCCTGAAATCCTTTGTCACCAGACTTTCTAGGATTTCTTAGCCAAGAAACTTACAGGAGGTCTTTGCTATTTATAAGCCATGAGACAAAGACAACATTTTCTTTCATCTTCATTTTAGCCTTTCAAGCGTGTTATTCCAACACAGAAAAGACATTCAGAGTCATCTAAAATACAGTTGACATGAAGAGAAAGAACTTCCCCCTTTAATGAAGTATCATGATAGACACATATGGAATTTGTTTATTGTTCTGAAATGAAGGAACTTTGACATATTCAAGACATACTATATAACACCGTTTTGAAATAAGGCATAATCCTCTTTACCAACCTTTTATTTCACTATACTCTGTTGCTGACATACCACTGCAGCATTCCTCAGCTGAAGCTCACTACTTCTGTGCAAACAGCAAAAGACAGTCTCTAAATTACCCTTCATCCCACTCACTCACTGTCTTATGTACTTCAAATATCCCTTTTAACTTTAAAGCTAACCAAGGGCACAGACCTGGAAGACGTTGACTTACTGCTGCACTCAATTAAACAGACAGCAGTTTAAGAAAATCTTCGTCTCTTAGGATCCTATTTTAGCTTTGGTCAATAGCTTTGAGCAAAGGAAGCTATTTCCATAATTTTTAATTGACCATATAAGAACATTTGGCTACCATTTAGCTACATAATTTCAGGAGACATTTATTTTAGTTCCCATGAAGAACAAGTTTATTTTATAAGAACTATTTGTCATCATTTGAAAACATCTGAAAAGATCGTTACAGTTATGACAGAACCTTGTTTGCTACATACTACATACTTATATTCATGGCTCTTTATCTCTGCTCCTTATTGATACGTGGGAAGATGGTTACTGTTCCACAAACTGCTGGATAGTTATATAAGAAAGTTTCTCTTCAGCTAGTTCAGCTAGAAAAGAGCATTTGTCCTGCCCCATAATCTTGCAAACAACCCAAAAAATATCCGAAGGGTCTAAAATAGGATTTTCAGATTTGGTTTTACACAGAGATTAGATGTGTAAAACCAGATTTGTAGTCCTTAGAGCTTTTTCTTATCTGCTAGATGCTTCCAGAGCCAGTTAATCTTCCCAGTGCTCATTTTCTTAAAATCTTAAAGTTTCCATGGTGATTGAAGTATTTCTGCATACCCAGTCTCAATGGTATTTTGCTTCATTACCTATTTTGTAAGAACTAAAGATTCTCAGAATCACATCCAAAGGTCCATCTAGCATCGTGTCTCCAACTGCACGCTGTAGCAGGCCTATAGAGAGAAGACTAAGAAAGAGGGCACACAATGATCCTTTATCTCGGGGCTGGTTGCCAGACTCAACACATATCGAAGACTTTCTGAACAAGATAGTACTCCTAGATCACTGCCTTTTTTTTAAAAAAAAAAAAAAAAAAAAAAAAGAAATCTATCCACAAGAAATTTCTTTGTTCTCTTTTCTGAGGCTATCTATGCTTTTGGTTTCTAAAACATTCTATGAAAAATAAATCTCAGAATGGAATTATGAGTTACATATGCACATAACCCCTCTATTAATTTTACCCTTAAAGTCTGATGACTTTGCCCATGGTTCCCCAATTTTATACTGTGAATATAATGAAGCATTCCTCTGTCATTTTGCCTGTCCTCTAATAATTTAGACCTCTTTGTGTTCAACCTGCACTACTCATTTTCCAAGACAGAAATTTCTATCAGCTAAGGCAATGCTGCAAGGCCTGGGAAGCCTGAAGTCTGACTGGGAGCATGAATACACAACTGAAATATTAGGCTGTCCAGTGTAAGCAAGAAGTCTCTACAGCCCAAGGACTAGCATCGGCCTCTTGCAAAACTGTTTGCAGAGGAACATGCAGACCAGTCAACATCCAAACACACGCAACAGAATCACAAAATGGTTGAGGCTGGAAGGGACCCTCTAGTCCTCTAGTCTGAGAACCCACCATCCACATTTCAAACCTCTTGCTTCAGAGCAGGTTTAGTTTAGTTCCCACTCCAAGTAAAAGAGTGGTTTCCCATCCAACCAAACCAAGGCAGTCTGAAGCCTGCCTGAGGAACAGCTGGGCAAACCGAAATCCTGGCTTTCAAACATCCTTCAGAGTCTGAAGCTACTTTTAATTCCCACTTCACTTCATTACAATGCAGATAGATTTTTGCCCCTGATTCTCATCTTATTCAAAGTTAAAGCAATGACAATCTGAAGAGTGCAAGAGATTAGCAGACAATGTGATAGCAGAATGAAATGTTTGAGGACTCTCTGTGATGGTACAGCAGTTCAGTGGACCATTTCCAAAGAATCGAGGTGCTGTAAGTCAGGAATACAAGTCCTCCTTTCTCAAGAATAGGGCATTACTGCTCCACGGGGGAACACTGAAGATGGACATGGACTGTACCGATTACCCCCTGAACTCTATGGATCTCACTAATACATACAGTGCGACGCAACTATAAACACTATAGACAGAAGGTATTAAAAAAAAAGAAAAAAGAAAAAAAGAATGCTGAAACTAGTGCTTATAAATAAATCAAATACGTAATAAATTAAAGTATATATAATCAAAGAAATTAAATACACATAATCAAAATACTAAACAATATTTAGGGTTGTACTAACCTGTTCACGCTAAACCACAACAGTTTTCCTAAGTCTTCATCCTACAAAGTTAATACCAAGGAAAAAGATGGAAGGCTCACAGGAAGTTTTGCCTTCCACAGTCACAACAGGAATTTTCCCTGCCTCTCCTCCTTCCACCACCCAAGAGTGAAGAGAGGGCCCCAAAACCACAGGCAGCCTTTGCTCAGGCTGATCTCTTTAGTTATTTGCATTCTAAATGTTTTACCTAGTTATAAGCACTCTTCTCACCACGACAACTAAATACAGGGCAGTACCTTTTCCCACAGTGGTTTTACCTCACCAAATCCCCAGAAGGTAAGAAATGCTTCTTTGAAAAATGGGAGCTGAAATACAGCGTGCATTAAATGACAAAGCCGTACATGGAATTTGTGCTGAAACCCTTATTATAGTCTAAAGTGCCCCAAATTACCAAACGAACCTAAGGCATACAATATCCAAACACCACAGCAACGATTTGAAGACATGTTTGATGTCAGAAGCTGCTGCACACGACATTCACAATTTACCATCTCTTTCCTTTCAGTATGAGACCAGCACACGTCGAGTGGAGGAGGAGAGAAAGGAAAACTGGTTTTCTAAATAGCCCTGACTAGCAAGGCCATGGAGAGCAGTGTCTGAATAGCTTCTCACAAGGCACTGGCAAGCAGATTCTGTGTCACTCCACGAGCTCCGCATTTTTCCTCATCAGTCTAAACCAGCTATGACCCAGAAAATTGCTGCACCCCTTAATGCATAACATTTCAGACTTTAATGTACAGATTGTTAGAGCTGCGGCAAAGTTAAGAGCCAGATAGCTTTTAAATTACAAGTACAGACAAGTTTCAGCTGTTATAAATCAAATAAAAACAAACCTGACACACTGGCAGATAATGAGTTTTCTCCTTTAGCTCACATTGAATTTGAAAGTATTCATTTAGGCTTTGAACAAAAGTGGAATTCTCAGAAGTTCCAGAGAGGCCGCAACCCCAAGCTTCTTATCTACGTTTACATTTTAACATGGAAAAGTCTAGGCTGTATGTGAAACTTCTTGCCTGAAGGACACCAACCCAAGCCTCACACAGACGTGGAGAATTAGCTTCAAGCAGAATTTCTGTTTTGTGGGGCATCCACAGCAGCCCCATCGCTAACACCTTGCCTTACGTGCAAGGCGTTCTCTCAGCCTTAGTAACATGAGTAACCAAGTGCTGATTAACGGGCACAAGCTGCAGGGCTCAGAGGTTTCATGAGGATGCAGGCTCAGTAACCTCAAGATTCAGCAGGCAGAGCAGTAAGGAGGAAGGGGACAAGGTCCCACCAGGAGCCCATGGCAAGCGTCCAGAGGGAGGCATCAGGGCACGCAGGTGGGCGATTCATCTTACAAGCGACTCGGTCAGCGCTGGGAAAACGTTGCTTTCCCATGTTCCTTTCTCATTACCGGCCAGCAGCTGCTATAAGGCTGCATGACTCTCCCAGCTGTTCCTTCTACACGGCACGTGAAGACGATCCAGATAAAGCCGCGCCGCAATTCCCCGCAACGCCACCACCCTGCAAGCAAAGCAAGGGTTATTTGCTACCATCAGCTCCCAGGAGGCCAAAACCTAGGGGGGAACCCAATCACAGTAGATGCACACACAGAAAAGCAACTCCTACCCCAGTGAGCTATAATCCAAACAAATGACAGCCAAGAGATAAATGGAGAAAACAAAGCGGCAGATACACAATATAGGTCAAAATGATCAAACATAGTTTCAGTATGCCAGCAACTTAATCTGCACTGCTCTTCATCTGACACTTCTGAAAATATTAAGTATTCATAGCAATGTTTCAATAGTAAGAACTTTTTGTATTTGTATTTTACATTGCCGCATAGGCAAGTTACTTCCATAATTTACTAAATGCTGTAGTAATTAAATTTTAACATGGATACCAGTTGCTGAAATAATGCGCAGTTTGCAATATGTGACAAGCCCTTACTCATCTCCATAAAACTGCATTAAAATAATGATGTAATTGTATATAGTATTTACCCATATAGACCTTACACCTTCAGATTTGCTGAATCTGTAATTTGTTTCAAACACTGTAAGGGTTTTTTATTTTAATGCGTCAGCCATTTTTTTTTTGACACATAAAATCTGTTTTAATCAATTCACAATGCAAAATAAGCAATGACTGGCTGGCTGTTTGCTTTTCATGATGCCTTCTGTTGTAGGTATCAAATTTCCAATCACACCACTGAGATGCCTGTATTTCCCATACAACTTAAGAGCAAAAATAATTTGAAATAACATTGAAATATACATTAGAAGAGAAAGAAAAAAAATAAAAACACACATAAGTTGATTGCTGGGGCACTTTGATATCAGCATTATTTTGTAAGCGATCCTGACAGTGCTGTCACTACATACAAAATTGTACAGATATAAAAAAAAACATATCCTGCTGACTCTAGGCTGAATCTGCATTAAAAGATATGTACAAATACACAGCACAATGACATTTTTCTATTCCAAGTTAAATTCTTCTCTTAGAAAGATCATTCAAAAATGCAATACAGCTCTTGCTCTTCTTGGAGATGGGTGAGAAGGAACTTTGGGGAAGGTTCACACAGATGAACAACTCTCAGCAAAACACAGGCATTTCAACTGAAAAGGAATCAAGCCCAACCCACGACATTCCTTTCCTTGCTCCAAAAATCTCTAAGCCAAAGTCTTTTGATTTTCTCCAAATGAATGGAATTTCCAAATATGAATTGGAAGATGGGCCTATCAGCTAATACAACAAATAAATAAAAGCAATGTTCTACAGTGAACTGCATTAAAGCTGTGTGATATCAGTCATTTTATAAAGCAAGTTTTAAGTATTCTACAAGGAATTAAAACACGAGAAGGGCTTTTACATTCTTTACATCAAAGACTTTGCAACTAAAGGAACAGGCAGGTTGTTTTTTTTGTTGTTGTTGTTGTTTTATTTTGGGTTGTTTAAAAAAAACACTATTCATGCACATATTGTGGATCTAAAATTCTATGTTCCAGTTGTCAAAGAACAGACTCTTTTGTTACGTCCTACCCTAAATATTCAGAAAATATAATCCTGAAACACACTGTCTGAAACTTTTTTTTAATATATATATTGAAAGTCCAAAATGATTATAGATAAGGGGTGTTCTACAAAGGTTTTTACATTTAATATTAAAAAAAATGTGTAAAAATGGACAATAAAGCAGCATAAATCAAAGGCTAAGAAACACTAGTGGTAGGTATGGAGTTGCTTTAAGATGAAGTTTGAAAGAAAGCAGCACAGATTTTATAATATGGAATATATTAAATTGCACAAAGTCCCAATGACTATTCTGTGTTAAGAAATAAGCTTGCAGTTTCAGTTAAGTCACCAGCTAGACATCAGCATAACCAAAACTAAAATGCAATTACACAACATTATCTTCATTCTGCAGCACGGCATACTGATAAAAATGCATCAAACACTCCCTCTCTTTTTACAGAATGAATACAGAGAACTATAAAGAAATATAAATAAACAACTCTAAACTGATTCCCCTGAAAAGTTCAGTGAGAAATGCTACAAGGAAACTTGAAGCTTTTCTCTAGAAACAAAAAGGGAGAAAGTAGAGCAAGGAAGTCTTGGTGCTAATGGAGCTGAAAGCAGAGCATCCTTTTATTATGGATAAGGACTGGGAGGCCAGAATATGTGTTTAATAAAAAATATATATTTTTATACATATATATATATTTTTTTTCTTAGTCCCTATGCTTCCCTTCGTGAGTTTCCACAACAGTGTTTAATGTTTTGTCATATGTCTCACACTTAATATCTCAAATATACACACCCACTAATCTCCTCTTTCCCTGTTCTCCCTTTTTTTTGTTCTCCCTTATCTTTGATGCCCTGCAGATATTAAAACTTCACCTTTGAATTGATTCCCTTTTCCAGCACTTTGAATAAGTAGATGCAAAACAAAAAGGGTTTTAAATCTATTAAGGATGCTAGCTTAGTTTGTTCTAGACACTTCTCCCAGTTTCCATCATCCATCACTGTTGTAGCTTCTAGGAGTCATTGTTGTCCTTCACCCAGCAGAGATCATATTCTAAAAAGAAACAATAAGCGAGAACAGTTTACGACATTTGAGGTTTGTTCTCAGGCTCTTTTGTCTCCCCATAAATCAAAATCAACTCACTGATTTCTAAATTTGGTCGGATCCAGTGATTTCACCAGTTCAAGAAAGAAGAATTCAAGGACAAAAGACGCAATGCCTCTTGACCACAGAGTAACTGCTGACTGTTAATAAATAGTGTCTTAAGTCCCTTCTCTTTGAACTTGGCCTTACAACCCAGCTGCTTCTCCTCAGCAGCTTCTAGGCACCCTCACCACAGTTTCTCCCACCTCTATTTCTGTCACGCGTTCTCCATCACAGCTAGCAGCTTAATCTACTTGCTTTCTTGAAAGCAATTCAGGTTTCTTTGAATTTCTGAAGGATTTACAGGGTTGCAAGTACCCAGCTTCTGACTGTTTCCTAAATAGCATCCTCAACCTTTCTTTCTCAGGACAGCTTTTGGTACCAATGCATTACATAGGGGGAACACAAAATAACTGAAACCATTTGGCCACAGTGACAACTGTAGTTTGATCTCACAGCTCTGGGGGAGATGAAAGGGACAGGCTGCCAAGTAAGAGCTTTCAGTGCCCCCTCCCCTTTTCTCATCCCAAGGGAGCCGTATCACAAGTACACTTAGTTCAAGGGATCCCAAATTCCAAAACATTAAATATTTCCTGACATATCTGCGAGAGATATCAAATTTGGTAAAAAATTTGTAAATGTATGGGTTTCAAAATACTGTGAAAAGGAAAGTTCTGTACAGAAACGGGTTCTCAAGCTGCAGTGTAACAAAGGTTACATTAACTGCAGACGAGCCACCTCTGCTACATCGAGTTGAACTTGATGCCAGCAGCTTCACAGCTGCGCCACGTACTGCACTGCACAGCGCTGCCTTCTGCCATAACCCTGCTCGGAAGCAGAACCTTGTTCCGTTCCCTGCGCACACGTTCCCACCTGCTCAGATTCCACTCTCAGGCCTGAATTGCTCCACTGTGCCAAAGCAAGAAGCACCTTCCCGGGACTGGAACTACAACCCAGGGGTGCCAAACTGTCCCAGGCAGCCTTTACCTTTAAATATTTTCCAAGTCTCCCCAAAAACATTCTTAGCCATTTGAGTGATTATGCTTTCACAATTTGCATATGCCAGCTGTGTAGCAGCAAACGCAGAGGGCCCAGGCATCCCTCTAACATAACACAAGTGCTACAGCGCTCAACTTCCAAGAGCTGCCAGGCAGTTAGGATCTCTCTCTGACACAGATCGATACCAGTGCACCATGACGGTGCACAGAGAGCTCCCTCCCCATTCAATCTGTTAGGGAGGCTTCTAGACCCAATGAAAGCAGCAGTGTTGACAGGTTCAGGCTTGGAACTTCCCAAACTCCACCAGCAGAAAAAAACATACAGAAGAAAACATGAAACAGGCAACCAGAGATGTTATTTGGAGCATGGTCAGGAACAGCAAACGACTCAGAAGTCCAACACCCTATAAACAAAATGTTCTAAAAGTTCCTGAAAATTCTCTTTTTTTCTTTTTTCTTTTTGTTCAATCATCCATCAAAATTTTTTACAGAATTTATTGCAGCAATATCAACAGCTGAAGTATCTTTTAGGAGGAAAACAATGAAGAATTGCTTGATTTTCTTACAGGGACCTCACAAAGCAACCTATCAGTCTGCTCTGCACTGGAAAAGCTGAAATGAAGAAAGAAATGGGCACACACAAGCCTCACCATCATAAGCACTGGTGGGTCTCATAAGTCTCCCTAAACACGGAAATGCTTTTGAGATGTCCTCAAATCCTGCAGTTTTTAAGCAAAACATTTGACAAAGCAGAAGAAGAAACAAGAATGTATTCAGAAACAATCAAGAATGGATAAGGACTGGGAAAAGAACCTGTTCTTAGTCCACAGTGGGGTTTGTTTGTTTGTTTTTAAACGCACCTCCAGCGCTTCACGGCAGGAGAATTCTGCCTGCGGCTGTGGCCGACACGCTGACGTCGCACACTGCCCGTCCACCTCCCAACAGCAGCCCTACACTGCTGCTGCACGAGGTCGGACAAACAGCTCCATTTCCTTCTGCTTCTAGGTCCTCTCTCTGTAAACTCTGGATTGCAGTAACTGCTCCACAGGGGCCTCATTAGGCTTAATTAACACCTGCATGAGATTTTCAGATAAAAGCACTGCTATAATTACGCAATATTAACTGCTTTTTGTACAAGAATTTCTGTATTATCCCTTTCCTAATTTGATCTCTTCTTAGAAGTTAATGCCCTTTTATTCTTTTACAGGACTCTCTTCCCTATAAAAGACTGTATTACCCCCTGGAGTCACCTCTTAATCTTCTCCTTTCCAAAGACAAAGCCCAGTCTTTTATTCTCCTATTAGAACAAAGGAGATCTGGCAGTCTTTTATTATTATTATTATTTTCTTCGCCCCATTACTTTGTCCCTACCTTCCTCTCTTTTACATACACACATTTCATCTTTTTCTCATTTATGATCTTCATTTCATCCTGGCTATGCAGCTGTCCTCATTGCCCCAGTCCCAGCATTGAAGTTGTCCAAGCGCTTTGGGCGCAAAAATTGCCCCCCAAAAAACTAAACCCCTGGCAAGGTTGCACAGAAGGATGTTGGCACAGGTCACCACAGAGAAGACCAAAAGGTTTTTTACGCAATCTCCAGTCCTAAAACTCCACATGAGTGAGTTCAGCAAAGCAGTTAGGCACGAGACAATATCTCACTGACCTCCTGGATGTCCTCCTGGAAGGAGTTCCCAGAGGAAGAGCAGCCACCACTCAACAGCAGCAGCTGCAAAGCAGTTTAATCTCCCTCTGCTTTCTCCTACTGCAGCAGCACACAGACCCACAGGAAAGCATCTTGCGTGTCTGAGTCAAGTACAACAGAGTAAGGCAACTTTCCTAGTCTCTGTGCTTAGCATGGCTAAATTTTAACATTTTAAAAACAGGACCACTGCCTTCTTCCAGCAAATGTTGGCACCCACATAACAGCCTGAGCCTGCAACATCGCACTGCCTCCAGCAACCTCTCCACCTGCTCATCAAAGCTTCCTCTGGCTGGAAATCAAAGCTGCCAGACCATTATATCTGCTGACAGAGAGCCAGGTGAGAATGACAGCCAGAATGGAAGGGGAAAGAGGAGCAGAGATTGACAGAACTTGAGCTCCAGAGACAAGAGTAGAAGCACCCGCTGGAAATACAGCCCTGGGTGACAGAGGTCCAGCCTTTGCCACACACTCCTGAAAGGCTTCTGAAAAGCAGGGGCTCCAGAAAGGACATGGGATTTACAATTTCAGTATGAAGCCACAGAAAAAAATCAGGACATTTTCCAAGTGTAATCCTATGGGAGGTTCCAGAGTTGCTACTTGAAAGACTTGGGTTCTACTTTCAGGCCTGCAGCTGAGCTCTCCACCAATCTCCTGCAGGCATAGAACATAAATACATTAATGCCTACTCTTTTCCATAGCATATGTTGACTACAAATTAAAATACTGTAAAAAATGTTCCTGCCAGTATACAGTTTCACAGTAACTAATGCATACCTTTCACATGAGTCATGATTAAATAATATTGCTACAGTAGTGAATTTTGCTGTGAATTTCACACTATGACAGTACACTTGCAACACCTCCGTAGATCTATATACACTCTAAAAAGGTGTTCTAACATAACAAAATAAACACTGTGGTCCAGCAGGTCACCTTCATTCTGTCCAGCAACTTCCTCTGCTATTGAAACTGCTGAAGCAGTGTGTCTTTGAAATACTGAGATAGGACTGAATAGATGCAGAAAAGCAATTTTTATTATTTTTATTTATTTTTTACAAACAAATTCCTCCTACAAATGCAACAGAAAACTGGCTGCTTTCCTATCCCACACCCATGCAGCCATTTCTTTTTTTCTTTTTTTTCTTTTTTTTTTTTTTCCTCTCCTTTCTTTATAACTTTCCATTAACCGGACAGCTTGAGGAGAACTGTGGTAAAATATGCAGATCAGACAGATGGTATTTGCTGCTCTTTTATCATTCCTGCTGCTCAGTGGTTTTTAAAAACTATAGTAATTCTTTACTTGAAAACTCACAAATGAATCCTGCATTCCACTAAAAATTTGTCTTATCCATTTATTTTAATAGTGGAATAATTTCTACTTGCAGAAAGCACCAGAACCTTCAAACCAGGGAAGAAACAATACTAGAATTGTAACAACAAAAACAAGAAACCTGAAATAGCTGACTGGCATTCTTTGCTTTTAAATTTCTCCTCAAAAGGTGAGGAGAAATCTTTCTCCTACTGTATTTCAGTGGCTCTGAGTAGATTCAGCCCTCTACATTTCACAGCTGGAGCAGTAGAGCAGGTACAATTTCTTCTTCCTTTCAGCTCTCTTCATGATATCCTTACCCTAATTGTTGTCTTAACACTTCCTTCGAAGTGCATTCCTCCCTACCCCCAGTGTTTCTCTCTACAGAATTATAGTTTAAGAATATTTATTTAATATAGAAATAACTAAACAAATGACTTGAGATACTCTCCTCCTGGATGACATGTATTCCATACCATATACTGAAAACTGTTCATCCAACTTACACTCCTCTTCCTGTTATAGAGAGGTGTTAAGATAAGAAGTGAAGTTAAAATGTAGGAAAAATGTCACTAGTTCGTTACAGAATAATGAAGTCAAATCTATTTTAAATCTTCTGAGATATCCTTATTTGATGTCTGTTTTGCTAGAAACTGAGTTAATCACTGTTCAAACTGTAATTTAGACAGTGGTCATTTCTAAGCCAGACAGTCCGTAGTGACAGAAAATATGCAAAAACTATCATGGTATTTACTACAGGCTTCACATTTCAACACATATCTTCTTCCAAACAATAAGCTCCTGTCACATTAGTTTTCCATCAAAGGTGTCACTTGCAACTCATTTTGTGCTACAGGACAAGCTGACACATTGTGTAAAGGTCAAGTGGAAAAATGTCCCTTCCATTACATCAACGTCATAAATTGGTAAAGGTCACTCCACACAATTCTTAGTACAGAAAATAATTTTGTTGTGATATACATGCTAAAAAAAAAAAAAAAAGAACTTTTCATGTTGTGATAAACCAGGACAAAATGAATTACTGTCATATCTTTGCAACCTATACAACCCAATTAGAACAACCTAACCTATAGCTTGCACTTAAGAATCCCAGAATTGTTGAGGTTGGAAGGGACCTCTATAGATCATCCAGTCCAAACCCCTGCTCCAGCAGGGACACCCAGAGCACGTGGCACAGGGCGGCATCCAGGCGGGTTTGGAAGATCTCCAGAGAAGGAGACTCCACAACCTCTCTGGGCAGCCTGTTCCAGGGCTTTGGCACCCTCACAGGAAAGTTCTACAGCATTACAATCCATAAGTTACACAAGGACAACTTTTCTGCAAAACACAAAAATTAAAATCTCAGCATTTATGGTTAATAATACCTTATAATTCTGAAGCTCCAATCACAGGAAGCTGGGTTTTACAATCTTTAATTACAACTCTGAATATGGTTACAAGTGAAGATACATCCTTTTTACAGACGGCTCGCTCTTCTGAAGAGGAGCGTGAGGAAACTCACCCACAGTTTGAAAAGGTAGGCAAGATCACACAGACTAACATAAAAAAATACAAGGTGTTTCCTTTTTGTAAAGCTCCCTTTCCTCTGTAAGGAATTATTCTTTCACATCAAACCTTCTACTTGATTCTCCAAAAATATCACTCTGTCCGGAATATCACGGTAAGTCCTGAAATGTGAAATGGATGTGTACAAATACAGAAGCCAGAATTATGGCAATTTAGTGGTTGAGAAGCAGGTATAAGGCTACGCAAGGAACAACCTGATTTACACAGATGCACACATGATTCTCATCATCACAGGAGGCCTGAATTACACTATGAAGAATGGGAAGAAAATTTTTTAGGCTCACCCAGTCTAATTACAGCAATCCAAAATTACACACAATTCAGTATACTCTCAGTCTCCCATTATTAATGAAAGATTAAAACTGAACACCGTTTAAATTGTGCATGGTGTTCACATCTAACATTATCAAGACAAGTTTGGAAGATGCTTTCCAGCTTCAGGGGATAGTAATAGAAAGATGTTACACAGTGGATTCTAAAAAACACAAAACTCAAGGACTCCTCATGGCGTTGTGCAGTCAGTGCAGAATGCACTGATTATAAGCACCAAGCTTCTGAATTTGTTGCAAAACTGCTTAGGTCTTGCTAGGTCTCCCAGATGTCAGCTGAATATAACCAAAAGATAATGTGTATCCTGAGCAGACTCCTTTAGATTCAACTACGGCCAAACAACTTTTGAAAGAAAGGAATGAAAACTAAACAAGATCACTGTAACTCAATCTGTATGCCACAGCCTAGGCATCAACCTCCAGAACGAGTCCAATGGAAGCTTTATCACCATTAACAGCAGAACAGAGCTATCCTGCGGGAAATTACTGTAAAACAGACAGCACAGGTACTCTGGAAGCCACATTCCTCTCTTTCACAGCATTAGTGCCTCATTAAAACAAAATAACGTGGCAGAGCATGCCAACATATAGCTCCTTTCCTAGGTTTGCACTTCCCGCGTGAGGCGAAGCCTGGAAGTCGGCTGAGGCCAAGGGACAGGGTGGCTTTCCTCACAGACCTCTTCACCGCCACTTCAGCTGCTACATTAAAAAATGGGAGTGATGTTTGTTTTACCCTCTGGCATGTTTTCTAAATGTGTCAAATTCAACTAGTTATTCAAAGATACTCAATAACAAAAAAGCATAATGGCATTGGAGGTTTCTCCTCCGACGAATACTGTGAATGATGGCAGCTCTGTAACATGAGGTTGCAAGCAGCTGCAGCGAAGCACATCCACAAGCCAGATTAAAACCTCAGTGATTTTTGTTTTCTAGCTGTTCTTGGAAACTTCATCAAATAAATATATCACTGTGCAAAGAAAATTCACCCTTGGCTAGATTTCTCCGTGATGCCTAAATGAAGGCTCAAGAATCCATACTTAATAACCTAAATATTCTGAAGTCCTCTGAACTCTAATTATTGCGATCTCCACTACTTGCAGACCAGAGTGGTCATGAAAGCCTAGCTCTGGGAAGAAAAATGATGGATTTTTTTTTTTTTTTGGAAGGACTGGAAACATGAGTTTGCACACCATATCTACACCTTCACAAGGGCAATCCAGCAGGGCACGAATGCACACACCAAACAACATCTGCATGTTACACTAAAAGAGAATCTTTTTAAAGGCTCCATGAACTTGAGGCTGTAACTTGCAACCCTTAATGCCATTGTGTTATAGAAAACATTCGAAAATAACTTGAACTTAAGTTCATAATATGAACTTAAGGAAAAATTTTTTAATAGTGAGGGTGACAGAGCGCTGGAACAGGCTGCCCAGAGAGGTTGTGGAGTCTCCTTCTCTGGAGATCTTCAAAACCCGCCTGGATGCAGTCCTGTGCCACGTGCTCTAGGTGACCCTGCTGGAGGAGGGGGCTTGGACTAGATGATCTCTAGAGGTCCCTTCCAACCTTGAGCATTCTGTGATTCTATAAAGACTCAAAATTCCACTCTGCAAAGTTTTTAAAACATTTCATATTTTTTAAAACTGATTTGAGCAGAAGTTGCAATCATGGCAGAATGTTAAAGTGTGCAGAGCACAACAACAAAGTGCTTGAAAACAGATTTTCAGAGTTGTGTACCTGGTCCTTAGAAAATGAAATGCAATAAAATACATGCATAAAGTTTCAAAGAACGTTATCCTTTCAGAAAATTTCTATAAAATACCAAGGTATACAGCTACATTGTCTCTTACCAAATTATATCTGTTACTGACTTTTGTAAATGATCAAAAGCTTTTTTTTTTTTTTTTTTGGAAATATATAGGTTTCTGTAGAACCTTATTGTTTTACATTCAGCAAGATTTCTCCTTGATGCTGCTACTGTCTCAATGCTATCACTCTGGTTTATATTCACGCTTTTCCTCCACTTTCATTAGACAAGATATTTAATACAAATCTCTCAAGAGAAAGATCTTGTATAAGTAGCATAAAACAGTTTCTTCTGTAATTCAAACATTGCTGGCGACTTCATTCAGTCTCACATATCTTTCTCTGGAATTCAAATGAATCAGCACTTTTGTTTCTACTTAACTTGAAATTTTAAATTACTTTTTTTCCTAAGGCCAAAAAAATAGATATTTTGATGTTAAGATATGCTCTAATAGCAAGGCTTCTTCTCTTTTGGTGGCTTGGCTTTATTTTCTTCATATACGAACAAGGCATTATCATATTTGTCTAAACTCATTAAAGATGAGCCCTCGCTGCTAACCTAGGATCTAGATTTCCTCAGTTTGGAATGAGGTTAAAAACTTGCTTTTCTCTACAGCAGCTGGCTGTGGGGCTCTCATTGGGCCAAGGATTTCCAACTACACTGCCCAAGTTACGTGAAGAAGAAAGAAATCTTAAACACCAGTCCCCATGCAGAGGATGGGGACCAACGGCACCTGCACCAGGATTCCAGCTGAATCCTAGAGCCGCACGTGGGCAGTCACAGCAGGGCTAAAGCAGAGAGCTCTGAGGACGGTAGCGGCTTTAGCTCCAGGCAGCAGTTTGGAAAGGAAGAAATGAAGACCTTTGTGCAAGCTTTTGAAGACAGATACAGCGAGATGAATCACAGAATCATCACAGAATGCTTAAGGTTGGAAAGGACCTCTAGAGGTCATCTACTCCAACCCCCTGCACACGCAGGGTCACCTAGAGCGCATGGCACAGGACTGCGTCCAAGCGGGTTTGGAAGATCTCCAGAGAAGGAGACTCCACAACCTCTCTGGGCAGCCTGTTCCAGGGCTCTGTCACCCTCACTATTAAAAAATTTTTCCTTAAGTTCCTGTGGAACTTTTGGTGCTTCAGTTTCCGGCCATTACCTCTAGTCCTATCAGCGGCCACCAGTGAAAAGAGGCCAGCACCATCCTCCTCACTCCCTCCCTTGAGGTACTTATAGCCACTGATCAGATCCCCTCTCAGCCTTTTCTTCTCCAGGCTGAACAGGCCCAGCTCCCTCAGCCTCTCCTCATAGGGCAGATGTTCCAGGCCCCTGATCATCCTTGTAGCCCTGCGCTGGACTCTCTCCAGCAGCTCCACATCCCTCTTGTACTGTGAGGCCCAGAACTGGACACAATACTCCAGATGTGGCCTCACCAGGGCTGAGTAGAGGGGCAGGATCACCTCCCTCCACCTGCTGGAGACGCTCTTCTTAATGCACCCCAGGATCCCATTGGCCTTCTTGGCCACGAGGGCACACTGCTGCCTCATGGGCAACTTGTCGTCCACCATGACACCCAGGTCCCTCTGCAGAGCTGCTCTCCAGAAGGTCAGTCCCCAGCCTGTACTGGTGTCTGGGGTTATTCCTCCCCAGGTGCAGGACCTTGCACTTGAATGCAAGATGTGTCTATGGCTCCATACAGCTGCTCCATCTCCAATGCTCAGGGCGGCCTGAGCTTCTATACAACACAAGAGAGCCAAGGGTAACTTTAACCTATTCCTGTTTCTGCTAAAATTCTTGCTCTGCAATCACACATAAAGGCCTGAAACTTCAGGAAGCAATGGGGGGACTTCATTCAGTGCCGAGGAAAACCTACAAAATCAAGCCTAAAGTATACATAAGCTGCAGAAAAAAAATGGTGCAGGTACACACTGCCATCTCCCAAGTTCATTCAGTAGCTTCCAGAGGGCACAGATCCAAGCAGGAGAATTTCATTTTGATGCAAGTGGATACAGTGCATGAGGCTCCTCCCTTCCATGCTACAGAGCACAGCGGCCACACTTCCAAGCACGCCTGTCCGCAGGCTGCTGGCGCACATCTGCAAATGCAGGAATACAGGGAAACACCACCTGGTAAGAAAAGGGCACTGCCTTCCCAGTCTGCTGAAAATTAACTTACTGAGAGGGCAGAGCAGGAAGATGCACCTTGTCATCATGCCTCTATCCTGACTGCAGACTGCTGGGTGACGACAGAGCAACCATTTTTCTCCAGCCCTGAGCCTGCAGAACAGAGACCAGTTATCCCCGGCAAGCAGAGCAGCAGGCTGCTAACATGCACCACCACCTGCTAGGAGCACCAACAGCGACAAGCAGATTCGAATGCTGCTCACCAGCCCGGTGCGCTCACTGGCTGCACCAACGCTTCACCCGGGCACAGGAGAGAGGAGGGGACAGAAGTCACTCACCAAGCCTGCCCCTAAAACACAGGCGCAGGGAGGAAAGCTGCAGGGAGATGCCCTGAGGGTGAGAGCATGGGAGGTCAGAGCAGGAAGCATAGGAAAGCAATGCTGGCCCACCGAGCAGGCACCGGAGCTCCTCACAGCACGCACTGCGGGCAGCAGGAGCTCTTGGTGCCCGAACCTCGACAAACAAGAGCCTCCCCTAAACAAGGACTGAAACCCAGCTTTGGCAGGAGCATCACCTGAGCTTGAGGGTTGCACAAAGACCACGCACAGCTTCTCTGGATCTCTCTTCTGCAGGAAGGTTTGGGTCATTGCTTTAAACCACATCGCCTAGAAGGAGCGGCTGGTACGTTTGTGCCCTTGCCCTGGCCTCTTCTGTCTGCTCACCGGGAAGCTGAGATGATAGGCTTGTATGTGCTATACATCACTTCTAAAAGGACCTCCAACAGTCAGAGTCAATTGGTCTGCAGATGGAAGTTGAACCAATCTAGTAGTTCACGTTGTTCTCTTGATTTTTTCCAAAGGTTATGCAAGGTGCTCTGGCACAGGTAGACTTTCAGATTGCCAACTATGGCTGCAGAAACCTTTTCCTCGCTTTTCAAAGGGTATTTCAGGAAATTCTGCACCACAAATAATATTCAGATTTATTCCTTTTAACTAGCTATATGAAACAACATGTGCTGTTATAATATGACAGGTAAATATTTAAAACTAAAGATGGCCTTTGGTAACTGGCCTTGGCAGACATACAGAGAAGATTATCCTTCTAATGGGAAAGAAATAATGTATTAGAAAAGTTTTAAAAAGAAGGATCTTTCCTTCCATTTCCTGAGAGAAGTAACAAAACATTACTGAGCATGCAAGGCTCAGTAAAACAGAAAAACCTACACCATTTTTCAGGTCAGCCAGCAGAGCACCTATATATAAGCACTGCCTAAATATTTTGAAAGAGGGAGGAGGAAAGAGAGAAACATCTCACATACAATAACAGACAGGTTCAACCAACATGCCGAGTTGCCCATATGTCACATGGGAGGGAGAGAGTGTGTCAGTAGCACATATACACCATAGAAACCACACAGCAGCATCAACCCTGGGGTCTTAATTATAAAACAAAAAGAGATATCTTTGATAATAGCATAAACGCAGTGCACAGCATGGAGAATGACGATGAGTTGTTCTTTTGTCAGGTTTCATCCTTCTAATTTGCAGCTGCATGATTTGTTCTGAAAACATCCAAAAGAAAAAAAAATGCAGAAATCTTACCAATAAACAACAGCATCTCACTGGACCCTGTGTATCCCTTGTTACGGGTTTTGGGAGCTTGTGCAACTACTGCAAAGCACCAACCTGACATTTTTACAGAAAATTTTACAGAAACAACTGTCACAAGTTTCCTTTCAAGTTACATTGCTTAGAGGCTACCATTCTTTAAGGCAAAATTACTAGAAAAACATTTACTCAGTAGTGCTTATTACATATTGACATTATACTGTACTGTTACAAACATCAAGTTCAAACCTTGGTCTCCTTGGTGCTTTCACTTCCCCCGCGTCAGGAACAAGCGCTTTCCTGGAAACGACAGCTAGCACCTCCTTGCAATGTGCCTTTTAAAGGTTTGTTTATGCAGGGACAAAAACTGAACACAGAACTGTCTGCAACTCAGACGCTGCAATTCTAGTAATTAAGGCAGCTGCACCTATTCCAAGACTAGGGACATTAGGACGGTACATAAATATTGCAGGTATAGCACATGATGACAAAAAATAAGCTCTACAGAGATCCATCCATTTATAAACAGATCTTAGTCTGCTGAGGCCCTTTTGCCCAGGTACTGTCCTGCAGCATTAAACAAGACACATCGGCGTGATGCAATGGGTGCTTCGTAGGCTGCTGAATGCCATTAAAAAAAAGAGGGGAAAGGGGTGGGCTGTGTGTACTCTTTACCAACTCTGATACCATTCCTCAAGAAGGTGGATGAACTCTGGACAGCTTCTAGCAATCCGAACATTAAAGCTTCTTCCCCAACGACTATTTCTCCAGTGGGCTGCTGCTAGTGAGGAAATATCCAGCAGCACTAGGAAACGCCAGAGAGGTGCATGAATTAACATCAGTTTTGATGCTGCTGCTCTAAGCTTGGCCTTCAGCCCCAGCAAGTATTTATTCAAAGCATGTTAATGTGCAAGAGCAGAAGGAATTTGATGTCCCTTTTCTCCACCATTTTGATTAGTGGTCATTTCTACAGCCTTTGTATTGCCCCAAGATGATGTGAGATGTTTGCAAACCAGTACTTTTTACTACTTTTACTATCATTATCCCTCCACCAGCTACCTATATGCCAGCTAAAGGCTTGCACATGCCAAAGGCAGCACAAGGGAGCAACGGGGAGGGCATACATGCATATGGATACGGGGCTACAGCTGAAGATGGGTGGTCAGGTTCGGGTGTGCAGAGGGAAAGGACAGCAGAAAAACCTCAGGAGGAGGGAAAAGTCAATTGACTTGAGGCAATTCCACTTTGCAGATGAATTTGACAAGTGATGGAAGGCCCAAGGAGGTCTCCCATGAAAGCAGCCTATTAGGAATTCAACGAGACACCCAGTAATCAGCAAGAAGCACGATCAGGTGCCCGCAGAGAACTCAGACCGTAAGTCTTGTGTGTTTGCATTCACCTAGTAGACAGTAGACAGCATCTTTTTAACCCCCAGTTACACAGAAGCCACATGACCAGGCCATCTATGAGTTGACGTCCGTGCTCACTCATCTATTAAGCAGGCAATAATTATAAAGAGCAGGTGCCTCCCAACCCCTTAAAAAGTCTATGTCTTAAGTACAAGAGCAGTAAAATCAGTTTCTAACAGTTGGTTTAATTAACAGTCATATTGCCTCCAGGGTTCATACTGCTGGTAGGATACAATTCTCTTTTACATGGAGTTAATGTTTCTGAAAGCAAGAGAAAGAGTAAGTCTGTCGAATATAAAACTGGGGTAAGTGTTTTTGCAAGCGACAATTGAGCAGATGGGCTGGGTAGCAGGAGAACCGTGTCACTGGGTTAGTAGTGTCCAGACCATGTATCAACACTTCTCTTGAGTCACACCTATCACAATTTTATACTTCAGCATTACAATTCAGCCAGCAGGGTATTAAATTATGAACAATTGCTGATTTTATCCCTATTTTTTTGTTGCTGGTTTGCTTGTAAAAGACTAGCCAGGCTGTCTGGGAAGCAGCTTGGCTGCATCACGGATGAAGAAATAGAGTCCTACAATCCTAGAAGACGTAGCCTGTGCTGTCAGTTTTAGACAGCAGATGGCTGGCAGCAGAGAAAGCTTCCAAACGTGCAGTATGCCAAAACTTCAGCAATTTTCTTTTTGTCAAGCAGCTTCCAGAAACACAAATGTAGCTGAACAGTTTAACGTTGGCCAAGATGAAAATAAGAGAGCATAGCAGAATCCCACCAAATACTATTGTTTCCTAAAAATATTTAGGCCACGCAGTCTAAGCAAGATACAGAATGACTAAAGCAGCTTCCGCTTCAATATTGCCTAAGGAATTAATCATACAGAAAACACAACTGAATTTTCCATGCATGGGCATAACCAGACCCACAGCAAGAAGATCCTGTTCTGCCTCCAAGACACACCCTAACAGGATGGAAACTGAATAAAAAGACCACAACGGGTGTCTAGCTAAGAAGCACGGGGGATAGTGAACACATCAGAAGTATTTTGCTGAATATGCATGTACATTTTCCATACATGTAATGAGCGCCCACAGCAGGTAAAGTATTCAGGAACATTGCTGCTTGTAAACACTGGCCGTAACCATATTCTTTTAGGACTATAACAAAAACTAATCTGTCAAGTAGACAGCTAAAAATTTAACCCTGGGATAAGGAGTTTCAGACCTCTAAATGAAGACTGGATCAACTCCTGTTGCAGTTTTGTGATAAAAATTAGTACCAACTGGATAAGGCTGACACAGACTACATACAATGCAAAGGGGATCTTGTTACTGTTGCTACTAGACAGAGCCAAGACGAAGCACCTGGATTGTGGTATCTTAGTCTCAGCCGACACCCAGCACTAACTGACTATGGACAAAAAAAAAGTTCATTCTTTTCATTTCAAACCAGGCTCTTAAACAGCAAAGCCCAGACATGCTGGAAAGGTTGCAAGGCTAGAGTTGTTTCTGTTTTGTTACAAGAAAAAAAGTCAGTCTCATTTATACATACGCATTCGCTTTCCTTTACCGTGCAAAATGTTTTCTGAAGGCTATTTGAGCTGCTGGAAAAAGATGCTATGAACAAGACCCATGTAAAGAAAAATCTTATGAGAATTTGCACAAGCCCTAAACATTTAAATTGGCAAGCTATAAAGATAATGAAACCCAAAAAATAAAGACTTACCTGCAGATCACAGAAAGTCTCTACAAGTTTATGCCAGGATAAGGCTCCAAAAGTATCAAAAGAAAAGCCTATTCATCCCAAACCCAGTTTCAACTCAGCAGCCTGCGACTGCAAATTACGATCTCCCAATAACATCTGCCTCTTGTGCCACAGATCTACCCCTCCAGTGTCCGTCACCTTTTATTTTCATTGACAGACTCCCTTATTTTATGCCTTGCGAAACATACAGCTATGTTTAAGAATTTTACTCCCACTGATCCATTACATTCTGAAAGTACCGTCCCAAGCAACTTGCTCTTTTCTCTCAGAGAGCAAGAATAGATAAAGCCTCTAGACACAGCCTCTCAAATTCACTGTCCTTTCTCAGAAAAGGACTTCCCTTCACTTCTATGTCCTACTATAACATTCATCTGTCAAGTAAACATTTCAGTTCAAACTAATACAAGCACAGTTAAGCTGGGATTCTATCCAACCCCATCTGCAAGCTCTGCCAGGAAGAAAAAAAAAATCATCAAATCATGTGCTTAAAAGATCAAATTGGTGCAAATGTTTAAGAGCTACAACTAGAAATTGTACTTAACTAAGCAATTTCAATTTAAACTGCAAAGAGAATTTTAAAAACACCAAAGAACTACACAAGTAGCAGTGCGGCCTGGATTTGGGGTTAACACATAATGCAGCTTTTGCAAGAACTACTGTAAGAAGTCCAGTTCTCTTTGCTGAAATGGGCCAGGTTTTCCATGGCAAGTGCTGCCATTTCTGCATGCAGCCAGCAGGCTGGACAGATGAGGCGCTGTCCTGATCTACTAGATCAGCTCCGTTGGGGAATTCTGATTTTGAATGCAATCCATTTGTACAGGGAAGCTATTATTCTCCATCAGCTGCAAGCAGTAAGTGGGTACGTTCACATCCTGTATGCAAGAAATTAGAAGAAAAAAAAAACCACACACACACACACAAACCCACAAAGCAGTAACTCTGTAAGAAAGCGAGCGTGCAAGTGATTAGGGGAGTCCAGGCACAAAGCTCAGTGCTGACCCTTTATTGCTAATCTGTCTGCCCCTCACAGTAGGTGAGCTTAAGGCGTTCAAGAACCAAGAGAAAGAAGAAGAAAAAGATAATAAACTATTTAGGCATGAGATCTGTACTTGCAAAATATACGGCTATATTGCTTCCACTGCAAGGCAAAGTTGCAGGCACACAAATATGCTGCCTTTTTTTTCCCCCCTCCCTGTATTCAGCAGTATGTTTAACCTTGGAGCTGTCAAGCTCCATCATGAATAATGAGCCATGACAACATTCCAAGTGATCCTTTGAGAACAGACCAATTTTTACTATATTCTATACAAGGCAAAAGGCTGTTATTGTATTCCCATGGCATTGTATCTGCTTTGAAAATATACGGTAATGTGGCCATCAAGAGGAGACTGCAAGTAAATACCGAAACAAATAGGCCACTTCACTGCATTCCATCATATAGACCTGCAGAACAAGCAATAAAAACATGTAAAATCCTAATGTTTCACATTTAAAATTAAACAGGGACCCAGAGGGAGATTGGTCTCGCTGAAGATACATTTGACACAATCACTTCAGAGCAAAACCGTATCTGTATTTGAAAGGAGGCAAAGCTGCTACAGCAGGGAAAGAGGCTTCATAGCAAGTGCCCTGCACGGTCTCCCAGCTCGTGGGGATCTTGTACCAGGCGAGCAGGAACCTGGGGCAAGAAGGCAGCCTCTGCCTCAGCCTTCTCACCCTCTCAGACTGCAAATGGCAGTGCTGGAAAGTACAGGAAGGAACTAGAGCCATTTGAGTAACTGCTTGAAGTTCCCGTACAGCAACACCCTAACCATGCCAAGGCAAGTCTAAAAGAAAGCACATAACAGCTACACAAATAACGGCAAAAGCCACTATTACCATGCTCCTCCCAAGCTCGAGGGGAGAGCAGAGATGGGACAGATAGATTCCTTAAAAAAATTCTTTTAAGAAGTTTATTGGAGATTTAAATAGGTATTCACAACATATACCCAATTAAAAAATTAAAATAAATTTCATCATCTGTTCGGGAAATAAGTGCTAATTCATTAACATCCATCTGAAAATACATACATTCTCTAACTGCTCCAAGCAGCAAGCATCTACTTTGTGTTTCTGCAAAGGGGAAAGTAAATGTATCCTTATTCCTGACCTGTTGTTTGCAATAGGGTATTTGTTCACGATTTAGTAGCCGGAAAATCTTGCCTTTATTTCTGAGGCATTTCTGAATTTTGTTACAACAGCTGGAAATACTGAGCTTTATTTTCCCCCCCTCTGGAAGGGTGCCATTTTATGTCCATTTCCATTTCAAAATTCACTAGAAATTACGGCAACCTTCAAAAAGCTCTGGCAAGGAGAAAAGCATTGATGTCACTCCATATATCCTTACTTTTCCTTCAAGCTGCTAAAATCTTTGCAGTGGTAGACACCAGAAATCAGTCCTGAGCACTTGAAAGCCCTCACAGCATTGCACAGCTCCTTCCCACCAAACTGCTGCCAAAATAAGACACACACGTGCAAGTCTTCCTTGCACGACCCAGTGATATTTGAAAAGCCAAGGTCTGAAAAATCTGTTGAATTACTGCCCATTGCTAAAGTTGCAAAATAAGCCACTACTCCTGAAGCAAGTAATAACAGTTACACATGATATTTTCTCTATCTATATTTCAGTTCTCTATTTGCGGGTAAAAATCACCTGTGCCCCTCTTACCCGCTCTCCTCTCCAGTATTCACCCCTTCACATACATGACATTTCCCAGCCTTGGAACCATTCCCAAATCAGCAGAACTCATTCAGCTACCGCAAGTTGTGGCACTACCATCTCCTGCCCAAAATAGCTCTTCTCTTCTCAGACGACCCACTCTATATTGAAAGAAAAACCCCAAATTTCAAGGACTGTAATTTTATTCTTAGTTGACATGTCCTCAGACCACCACACATACTGCCAGTTTCTCCCACTCCCTGATAACATACTCCCATTTATACACCACATCCTAGCTCTGCACGCACAGCAATTCCAACCCCTGCTAGCAATATTTGGCAATAAGATCTCTAATTGCAGATTCCAGTTCAACACGGAAATTGGCAATGAGCCAATCTGTGAGCTCTTCAATAAGCTTTTAGATCTCACTTTACACCAGGCAGGACTTTGTATTTTGTATTCCTTGTGTATACTGAGAGCAGCAATGCAGTTGTAACAGCAAAGGTGGAAAGCAGCACCACCTCAAGGGCAGGAAGGGAGGTCACAGGTCTAATTCTTCTTGCTTCTCCACACCTCCCTAGTCTGAGCCTCTCCCGGGAGATAAGCAGCCTACCTTACACAGGAAAAAAAAAAAAAAAAACCCTCAGGAAGTCAGTTCAGATGTCAGGAAAATAATGAAAGGTAGTTACAAAAAAAAGTTGATTCTTGTATCAGATGAGAACAAAGACCAGTAAGATCAAAAGTAGGTCAAGGACTCAAAAATTAGGAAGCGATAAAATTAAGGATATATGGTCACGTATTACAAAGGCACATGGCACTTTCTGAGCATGCTTGCACTATACTGGAGTTCTTTTTAAAAAAGTGATGCAGGACACTAAGCAAAGGTCTTTCGAGTGCCCCGGTAACTAGCCCCATATCAAGGGAAGCACCTTCTGTGCACGTGAGCCAGACCAAACACACACATAGCAGAATTTATGCTGTGGATGCTCCTCACCTTTGTACCGCTCCCCATCTTGCTCATGTAAACCTTGCCAGAAACCTTCCACAAAATTAGATTTCAGACGGAACCAATTCCCTGATCCAGCTCACTGAGTAACCAATACTAAAGCTTTTATCAACACAAGTTTATTTCAGTAACGGTGAAGGCTTAGAAAGCATCCCTTAAACAGAAACAGCAACAAAAAAAGAAAATCAGCCTTCTGAAAATCTTAACTAATTCCTCAACGTACAGATGACATGCTATTGCCTCCTTCCTCCCCTGCCCTAGGAGAGATTTTTCCTCCTTTAGCAGACAGGGCACTCATGCCAGACTGCCATCCCTGCTGCTTATCTGGTAACTAGGGTGGAAACTGAAAAGGGCAATTGATAAAACGAGGGTTACAGAAAGATGGCCCCATCTTGAAAATCCCAGGCTTTACAGAATTGCAGAACAGTTGAGGTTGGAAGGGACCTCTAGAGATCATCTAGTCCAAGCCCCCTGCTCCAGCAGGGACACCTACAGCACGTGGCACAGGGTGGCATCCAGGCGGGTTTTGAAGATCTCCAGAGAAGGAGACTCCACAGTCTCTCTGGGCAGCCTGTTCCAGGGCTCTGTCACCCTCACAGGAAAGAAGTTCTTCCTCACAGGAATTTCCTGTGTTTCAACTTGCACCCACTACCCCTTGGTCGTGTCACTGGCCACCACTGAGATCAGCCCCATCCTCCCTACATTCTCCCCTCAGGTTCTTGAACATGTTGATCTCCTGTTGGTCTTCTCTTCTCCGGGCTAAACAGGCCCAACTCACTTAGCCTTTCCTCATACGATAGATGCTCCAGTCCCTTAACCATCTTTTTGGCTCTACACTGGACCCTCTCTAGAAGCTCCTCTTGTCCTGGGGAGCCTGGAACTGCACCCCATACTCCAGGTAAGACCTGGACTATTGTGTGCTGGACTATTTACACGAGAGCTTTCTAGGCAAGAATAGACAAGCCCTACTTTGCCCTGTGGTCAGTGACCACACAGCATCACATGCACATGTCAAATCTGGCATACGCCAAGTATCACTACCAATGTGGATGACCACCCCCCCCAAAATTCCAGCTGAACTCTGTGGGAAGCACACACACTAAGTACACTGCTGTTAGGAAGTCTCCAACTTGGAACTCGAGCAACATATCTCTGTATATAGATATGTTATACATGTAAAACACACACAACAATTATGTCTGTTTCACAACCATGAACAGCTACAACAGGCTCAGCTTTTAGCACACAGCCTCACCCCTGTGGGGAAGGGAACACTGAAAGAATGGCTTGGATATTAGTAGACTTATCTTCTGTACAGACCAACCTTTGAGAGACCAACAAGACCTCTTCTCTGGGCCACTCTCATCTACTCCCTACACTGTGTTAAAACACCTTTCTGCACCCCGACGTGACCACTTTCTGAGCCCCAAAGCTGAGAAGAAAGAACGCAGAGAGAGAGAGAGAAAAGCTATTTCTCTCCAGTCTTATTCTCTCAGGTGCACCCATGCAGGGCTTATCAACGTGCTTGCTTGTCTGCTGAAGACAAACCTAGCACGAAGAACTTCCAGACTGTCAAAATACAAGCATCTGAACACGGACTGCTATAAAGGGAAACCTCAAATATGTGTTAACAAGCATCCTAGTTATGAGCACATACATGCACATATGCAGCTTATCAGAAGTGCCAAGGCTTCTGAGAGGAAAATTAAATACAGATATTGCCAGAAGTCTTAGCACCACATTCCATAGGTGGTTTTGATTCAAGTCAGTGGACACCAAGTTAGTCCTACAGGACAGTATCATTCACTTTTATAATAGCTACTGACCTCATTTCTGTGCCGGAGCTCTGCTGCAGTGGCATGACTAGATGGGGAAAGCAGCACATCACAATTTGTCAGCAGGCAGTGCCTGTCTCTTCTCCATGCAAGCCTTTCATTTATTCTGGTATTTTTAAAAGTCATGCTGTTTCTAAACAGCTGATCCAGATGGTGGATACTCACATCTCAACCTTCCCACACGGTAATGTGGCTCAAGAAAATAAAAACTGTTGCTACCTGCTGCTGCCTTACTTCTTCCTTTAATTTGTTTCCTGCAACACTACGGAATAAACAATATAATTCATTCAACTCTTCAATATCTAACCATAGTTGTGTAACAAATATAGAATAACGTTAACAAAGGAACAACGGAAAAAAGACAACATGATGCAATGAGGATCACGGCAGGAGTACGTGGGTATAAGAAAAGTCTCACCTCTATCATAATCATCTTCCTCTATTGCTTTTTCCTGAAGCCTTTGAAGACGTAAAATCAAGGATTTTATCTATATATAGAGGGGGAAAAAATTAATCATGAAAAAATTCCACTTAAAATCACTACTAACCTCTACACGATAAAAATACAGAGAATTGTTACATTACTAGTTACCTGCTTTTGTAAGTGAAGCCCAGCATAAATTAAACAGACCCACATATTTCAAAATTGCTGAGCTGCAGCTACTTGAGCCAAGTATGGCTTCGGTCCAAATATCTCCAAAGGTTAATAATATTTCTTAAAAGATTTAAATAAGTTGTATGATTGTACAGTATTTTTCAGATTTGTAATTATTCAAGGTAAAGTGTATTACGGGATACTTTCATAACAGGATACTCGCTTTGATCACATTTACCCTATTCTTACATCCTAGTCAATATTCTTTTCCGAGTCCATTTTATCAATTTTGTATATCAGTTTTGCACAGAACAAATCCAGAAATTTGGATACACAAACCACATTTTCTTCAGCAAGTAAAGAAAGAAAGAACACATGAATATTTTGGGACAAGTGTATTTTTCACAGAAAATTGTATTTACATGCAGACAAAGAAGTTTCCTTATATTTTAGGCTCATCTGCAAAACACTAACATCTGCATTTTCACTGCAATATTTGCATTCACCCTGCAAACATTAGGTGGAGAATACACTCAAAACCCCCATAGCACAAAGCAAGTGCTCTTTCATACCTAGAACTCTTTTCAGAATAAAGTCTCATTACAAAAGTTGATGTTTCTCTTTGTTATTTGACAATTCCAAACAAAAGCTCTACAGCTTCGTCTTTTAACCATTTTTCTCAGTTAATAAAAAGTCTTTGAATACCTATCTGGCCTTCCTAATTTTTAGTAAAAGTTATGCAGCCCTCTCCTCATTATCACACCAGCCACAGTTTAGCATACCTAGAATTATAAAACTAAAAAATGTTTTCTTATTATTAAAACTGGTACATGATCTATACCAAGGGCTTGTTATGAGCACTGAGAAAAGCATACCTGGAAAAAGAAAGAGCATATATATGGTCATAGGCCAAAGCCTGGAAGTGCTTGGAAGAGCATTTTTCCAATGCGAGAAAATTTATACTTGAGACATTCTGCCTCTACAAAAGATTCCTCTCCCCTCAAACTCTTCACTTCACAGTTTGATCTCTACTTTTACATTTCTGGATTTCACACTGAAAATTAGGTGAAGTCAGTCAGCAACTTAGTGGAAATACTCAGTTATCTTGACTACACAATCAACACACAAATTAGGAAAGACATTTAAACTAATGGTATCTCTATTAAATCTGGTAAATGAAAGCAAGGTAGTCAGAAAAGAACTACAAAAGCCAAATCCAGGAAAGAATCAAAAATGGCTGATTAATAATATGCTGCTATAGGACTCTCCCAACATGATACTACATGTGGGAAAAAAAACCCCATAACATAGTGTATTTTGCACACATGCATAGAACATACTCTTTCCCTCCAAGCTTTTTGTTTTGCTTTTGTATTCCATATCCAGAACCACCAATCTTTTGTCTCTGAGGCTGGTGTGGAACGCATAACCTCGTGAAGGGAGGCGCTCTGAATCCTCAAAGTTAATTATTTTCTATATTTTATGCCATACCTCTGATAGAGTTCTGAAGAAGCTTGCCGTGGGAACGGTTCAACGCTTTTTTTTCATATGTCTGATACATTACAACCATCTCTACCTGGAGCAGAGCCCTGCTGCTTTTCCCCACTGTTTCTGCCATCGTGTATTCTCTATGGCAGGTCATTTAAAACAAGCTGGGGCACCACAATGCACCCAGGAGCCCGCAGACACCTGACTGATGCCATTGCTATAACGTGCTTTCCATGTGCAGGCTAGTGAGAGCTCTGGATCTCAGCCACTTCAGAGGGGCATGGCCTCTATCTGTACCATCAGGTCACCACTCTAAGCAAGAAAAAGCATATTTTTACACAACTTTAGTGTTGTCTTCTTTTGTTGACTACAGTTTATTTTGCTCCTTTCTGAAAAGTTTGAGAACTCTCTCATTATCATTGCAATAGGAAGGTGATTCAAGTTAAGCATATGCGACTGGGTAACCAAGGGCAAAGACATGTAAGGGCATAAATCCCCAGTTCTCCATTCAATGAATTCATGAATAAAGAAATTAAAGACAGAAATGTTTCCTTTGTCTGTCCAAAGAGCATACTAAAAAGAGAGAAAACCACTTATGTTTTATATTATATATTCCCAAATTTGCAGATAATTAAATTCCCCCCAAAAATCACACATTTTGAGCATGTTCTCATTTCACACGTGGAGTCAAAGAAACTGCCTGATCTCAACGTGCATGAAGTCTGTAGCACTACATGGGAGAACCTAATTGGACTCCCAAATGCAACCTCTATGAAAAAAATAAGCACTAGAAGGGGTTATAAGCCCAGGTCAGGTGATAGGTGACAGGTTTTTCCCACTTTTAGTGTGCTACCTTCAACACGCTGTATACTAAAACATTACTGCAAACCTCTGAACACACACAGGCGATTGGTATCCTGACCCCTGCACCAGCTTTGACATTGATACCCACACTATAAACAGGAAGCTTTGGGGGAAACAGAGCAGAGGGGAGAGGGAGAGGAATAAAAAAAAAAATCCCAAAGTAGTAAGATTACAAACCTTTAATGTCGTGCGATTGGCAAGCAGGCAGTCCAGTAGTACTGGTTCATATTTTTTCATCCAAGTATCCCAGTTATGGTCACTGGCAGTAAAGCTACTTTCATAGCCTGAGGTGACAGAAGAAACAGCAGATGCTGCATCTGAGGAGTCTGTAGAACATGAAAATGTTGCATCTGTATCTGAGAGAGAGACAGTTTCACAATCCTGTAGTTTATCATTCACTGTGGTCTCATTTTCATACTTCAAATCCTCACTGGGCCTTGAGAAGCACCGCAAAGCTCCTGAGTGCTCCTGAGCTACCTCCCTCTCTTCTAGTGTCTGCACCTCTCCCGCGGTGCTGGGATGGGGAACATGCTCCCCAGTCAATGCGCCTTTAGCAGCGCTGACTCCAGAGGCCGAGCTCATGGAGAGCTGTATGAAGCTGAAGCTTGAACTAAAGCCATCGTGCAGACCAATGGAAAGAGAAGCAACTTCTTTTCTTTGATATTCACAGTTGTTATTCACTTCTGTCTCACCCAAAGAACACATGTTTTGGGGCTCGATTGCTTTAGCACTATGGGTTGCCTCTTGTGCATTTGAGCAGCATGCAGTAGAAACATTTCCTCCCTTTGTGGCTGTGGCAGAGTGAACTGCTGTAATTGGGATTTCTCTCTTCGGATTTTTGTAACCTGAAAGATTTTTGCAGCTTCCTGGCATATTTCCAGTAGTGGCTGATGTTGCTACCACATCAGAGGCGACTACAGCGCTATTTGCAAATGAATGACAGCATAAAAATTCAAAGTTATTTTTGCATTGCCTGCACGGAGAATGGTTTTCAAAGCCTTCACAATGTTTCCTGCCATGTTTGAGCTCTCCTGCATTCAGTGGCTTGCAGGCACTCAAGGGCTGAAACTCCGTCTGTTGCTGAGCCTCTGGCCTCATGTATCCAGGTCTTCTTGCCAGTTTCTTTTTGCGAACAGAGCCTGCAGGTATTAAGTGCTCCAAATCATCTAGAAAATGGAAAGAAAAAGTCATTAAAGCATTTCTGCAATTTTCTAGGCTTGGAATATTGTGGCATGAGAAAGGAGTTATTTTGGGAATTTCAGACGGTGCATCAGTTTCCTTTTCATCAAAGACACTGGCCACACTGCGCAAAGGGGAGAAAAGCTGCTATCACAGCACTCTCTATACTCATTCGCTTTCTAAAGAATTTGCATCAGTTTTTATGTGAATTCACCGATATAACTGTGTCCCTCAGGACACAAAACTGTGTATGATGAATCATGTCCTTTTCCCTATCCACAGTAGTTCTCTGTGATTCTTCATTCTCAACTCAGTTAGCAGCGTGATATGTTAGTGTGTCTGATCCAGAATGGTTTTCAGGCATATAAGCCCACCTAGCACAGAATTGAACCTCCATTAAGAAGAGGACAGCACCCGCAGAGAATTTTTGCATTTATCTATTTTTGCTCATGTCCAGTTTCACATTCAGATTCATACTTAATTAATACAAGCAAGATGTTTCAGAGCCTGCTTGCAGAAGAGAGGTGAATTTCTAGTGGAATGATGGATGTACAGCCACAGACTAAAAAGATATCTTATAATTTTTCACTTAGATTTACTGCATTAGTTGTTGGCTAAACATTGACACCACCATCATCCATTTTGTATCACAAAAACCTGGTCAGAATCACCCTTCAAAGGGATCCCTGAATTATGCCCTTGATCAGCCACCTTCTATGCAAGGAAACAGAATCAACTGTCAGAAGACAAGGCGTTGGAATAACCCTGGACACCTCTGCGTCAGTGACCACAAAAGCAAATTTCTCCCCCCAACAACACAATGCAAAACAAACCACATTAGAAGAAATTAGAATATTTAAAAATATGTGTTAATCACAAACTTTTGCCAACTTTTACACTGACACATTTCCACAAAATACAAACACCTCAGCGACTCCCTAGAGAAGCCTCATGGATACCTCATCAGAATGACACGATATACAAAGCACTTAAGCGCAAGAGTTGAAACGTCCCGGGGGACGTTGCCCAACATTCGCTGCATCTTCTCAAAACAACCTTCAGCGGAAGCCATTTAAACACTTTCTACATTCTCCAATATTGACATCTTAGCACAGGACTGCAGTTCAGTTTCAGTATTTTGCTACCTATCACCATAAATTAGAATACCCCAACTGTCTCTTCTGTTCTCTCTTATTTGTCAGTGAAAAAAAACAACACAGAAATTAGAAATAAAAAGGGTTATGAAGTCCTATCAGCCTGCCTACTATAAAAAGACAGTGAAACGCTCTGCAGGGAGTAATTTAATAGAAAATATAACAAATAGAAGCTGTTCTTGAAGCAAGGGGACTGAACTTGAACAAAATGTTCTTCAGAATGTAATTCTTTTGTTTTATATAAAAGAATAACAGTCAAAGCTTGAGAACAAATCAGCAGAACCCAGGAATAACTCAGTCTTTCTAAAACTGGATACCCCTTGGCAGAGGCTGCAGAGGTCGCTGGCCTTGCCCCTGGAAAGGAAAAGGTCCCCTGGTTTAGTGTGATCAGTTTTGAAACAACCTCACTAAATCTGCACGGGGGGATCTGCCCAGGCATCCCCAGGAGCCAGGGGATGGAGGCGACATCCCCAGCCAGGCCCCGTCTCCAGCAGGGACAGCAGTCCCTTGGCCGTCACCCAGCGCAGGCTCTGCAGGGTCCCTGGGGCTCTGGGCGTCCCATCGAAGGGCATCGTTGGCATTTGGTCACACCCCTGTTCTGAAGTTGGGAATCATTCCTGTTGCTCATGATCGCATATCCGAAATCTGCTTTTGCAGGGCTCTTCCGCACAGCCCTCCTCTTAGGGCTTCCTACATCTGATGTCCACCCAAAGAAAACAAACTGAACCGTATTCAGATGGCTTGTTAAAAAAGAAAAGACAGGTCTCACATTTTTATTATAATTCTCCTCACAGTTTTGTTTTAAGCACATCAGGTAAAAGACCAGGCCCTGGCCATTAACCCCAGGACTAGTGAAAATGGAACAGGGAGAGCGCAACTGAAAGGAGCTCAGAAATATCCTGCATTACAGTGTGCAATGCATCACACTGCTGCGAGAGAGGGGAAGATGAAGAGAGAAACCCCAAACAGAAGAAGGGTCTTTAAATTGTAGTATCACAAAACAATTTATAAAACGTGACATAAGATATGATCCTAGAAGAATCTGCAGAGATATTTATTACCAGATGGGGTGCAAATTGCCTCAAACCCAAACTATTAAAACAACAACAACAACAAAAGGGCTTAACATTCTAACAGCTCTTTCACCGTCACAGGCCAAGCTTCGTGAGGCCCGGATGGGAGCAGAGCCGAGGTGCAAGCGGCAGCGCTCGGGGCCAGCCCGCTGCTGTCGCCCCAGCCAGGCACACCAGGCAGGTGAGGCCGCCGGGCAGACACCACCTGCAGACAAAGCACATTTGCTTGCACTGAACACGATGCTCAAGGACAGCAGAACGTTCGCTGAAGTTATTTGATACAATCAGTCTTCATTTTTAGCCACAAAAGTGGTAGCTCTTTGACTAAGTGCTCTAATAGCACCTGTAAGATGCACCTTAAGTACTTCACATCTCTGAAGTCCACCAGGATTTTATAGATCAAAATAGAAACTCTGCAGGGACTAGTTCCTTCCTCCCTCAGCTTTAAACACGTAATGCAAAATGTTTGCAAGCTCATTAAGTTTTCCCTGAAAGTGACTGAGAAATTACATATGCAGTTTTAAAAAGAGCTTGGCTCTGAATTTACTTATGTTACACACTGCTGATTTTTGTTAGAATAATAAATTCATCTGCAGAGCATTTGTGGGCAGGTAACTGGGGTGTGTAAGGAGAAGACATTTGGCCATATTCAAAGCCAGCTACCAAAGGACTGCTCCAAGTAATATCTGCAGTGCTGTCTCTATTAAGGAAGCCTTAAAAACATGCATTAAACTATGCATGAAGTTAGCAAGATGATATTTTTTATTTACAAAGATGAAGACGCAGAAGTTCAATGTTTCAATAATAAAATTCATCATTCTCAGATCGATCTGATCTGCTGATAACAATTATTGGTCAGTTTCTATGTTATGAAATATGTAAAATGTAACTGCAGGTTTCTAGCTCATTATATTTTGACTCGTTTGCTGAATTTCAAAGATAACACAAAATATTCGAAATAAGATGACACTGATCTGAATACAGACTATTTCAAAACAAACCACTGTGGTCTCTTTATTCAAATACGCTTTCAAAGAAAGTTACCTTTGCATAGATTTTTTTAAACTCCTGAAACATGAAGATCTTGCTCAGCTTTTTCATTTTAATTACTCAATGATGGCTACAATTTATCTACCATTTTATAAAGTGTATTTATAAAAGAAAAGAAAGGGCTGAGTTACATTATGTTTGTCCCCATTTAAGAACAATTTTCTCACCAATGGTTCCTTCCATTTCTAAGGCCACCTGCTGAGTTCGGTTATTCAACTGCTAAATTTCTGAGATGCCATGAACAAAATATTCAGTCATTAAGTGCTTGTTAGCTTTTACTCTTCACTATGGAACACTTAAGAGCTGAGCATTTTAGATGTCAGTCTGGGCTTCCTTAGCCATTGTTTTAACAATTACATCTTTATGGGGGGAAGGGGAAAAAAAAAAATCCTAAAGCTAGTTTTGCTTTGTTAACGCTAAGCAAAAAGATAGCATCTATTAACAAGTCACCTGGTAAATACAAAAGCACTTTCAACTCCAATAACAAATAGCTATTTAATCCAGGGAGGAATAAGATGTAGTTAAGAAATGCTGTGTTTCTTATGATTGTGTCCTGCACTGCTAATACTTTAAAACACAAACACATCTATGAGCCCATCGCTATTCAGCAGTCCATTGACTACTCATGTGAGCATGTTTTTGTCCAGCAAGTGAGAACGCAAGCCCGTAAAAAACAGGCCAGCACATCACATCCACAGGCCAGCCTTTCACAGAATTGACGGAATGGTCACGGTCGGAAGGAACCTCTGGAAACGACCCAGTCCAGCAGCCCTGCCCAAGCAGGGTCACCTGGAGCGCAATGCCCGGCTTCGAGTGCAGACAGATTCTGCAGGTCTCCAAGGAGGGCGACTGCCCAGCCTCCCTGGGCAACTGTTCAGGTGCTCTCATCTCTCCTGCACTGGGGAGCCCAGCCCTGGGGTCAGCCCTGCAGCTGCGGCCTCGGCCTCGGCTGGGCTGAGCCAGGGGAATCACCTCCCTGGGCCTGCTGCTCAGCTCCCTGCCTCACAGGGCTCCAAAGTCCTTCTCCACAGAGCTGCTTTCCAGTAGATCTGTCCCTTTTAGCATTATCAATACCAGAATATACTTATTTCCCCACAAATACGCAATTTCAATCTGTTTTAAGGCTCTCCCAGTAATATTCTTCTCACTTGTAATTAAATATTTGAGAATTTGCTATCCACTTTCCAAAAGGCAGAAGGACACAGAGTGGTAAGCGTGCAGAGAAACACTTGGAGTGGAGGACTAACTTCTTTCAGTAGTTTTTAATGTCTGAAGAAGGGTTTTATGTTGTTTTCTTCCCAGGATAAAACCTTTTATTTCCAGTTTCAATGGGAAAGTCTGGAAAGGCAGTCCCTGAAAGTGTTTCATTTAGAGAAAATGTTCTGTGTTTTTCAGGAAAAAAAAATCTCAAATATTATACAAAAATGAGGGGAGGAGGATTTTGCTTGATGCTCTTGAGAAGAACCTGTGAAATTTTGTTATGTAAATGTTATAAATTAATTTGTATAAACAATGCTTAATGGGTTTGCAGCTACATGCCATAAGAGCCTTTCACCCAACATGTATGTAATTACAAAATTAATACACAGCAGTCCTTTTCAAGAATGGTCTATTTAACACACACACTTTATCACTCTGTCTGCTGAGCAACAGAGTGGATTCCCACTACTTCTGCTCAGTCAGATCATCTGCAGCAGACTTTAATATAGAACTCATCATAGGAAAAAAAACAGTGAAGTGTGAGAGCACATTGACAGCAGTCAATTTCTAATTCAAGCACAGTTTGAGTGCTCCAGCTTGGAGATTTGAATTTTTAATTTCAGCAAGAGAGTGGGTTCCAAATTAAGCATCTGATGCACACTCAGTCTGAAACCAGAATTGAGTTTACTGAAATAGAAAGTAATTTTCTCTTAACAGCTCAGTAGTGATCACATTTAATGAAAATAAAACAACACGGCAGTTTCTATATTGCCAAGGGCGAGGAGTCAGTAAGCTTTTAACTTTACAATTTAATATCAAAATCCCAGAACAAATTTTCCTCCTTTGCCCCTTCATAGGAAGCTTACCTTACGGCCCATCAGGATATCAGCAATGCCAACACTGTCTAGACAACAGTGGAGATGGAAAGAAGTTTCAGACATAGGAAAGCTGAGCAATATTACAGAAAACATGGTGCCTTAGGACATAGATTACATACAAGCTGCTGCAGAAGCCGGCAGGGTACATGAACCACCAGTACAGCACTGAATGGAAACAAACAAGTCCCGCTCTTGCAGCAAAATACAAACAAGCAAGAAGCGTCGTTTCTGCTCCCTCAGAAAGACAGACTCAGGGCTTTGCGCGAGCCCCTGCCACCCTTTATGCTCCCATGAAATTTCTGTACTCTGTATTCTCTCTTTCCCGCAGCAGCAATTATGGGGGTTCTGCCTTGGTGGCTGATGAGAAGTATCTCCTATAAGCTGCGAGATGAAGAACCTCAGTTAGGGACAGACCTTAACACAAAGCACAGGCCTTGCTAAAGGCCAGCCTGTTAGTCTGTATTATCAGCTCACACACACCAAAAACAGGCCTTGGTGCTCAACCAGAGCGACTGCGGAGGCCCATCAGAGACCTACGTGGGTAAGCAAGACGGACACAGGCATTACTGCTTTTGAGAACTTCACTGAAGATATCACTCTTCCTTTACAACCTCATCTGAGGCAGAAAAAGTTTTCTTTAGTCCAAGAACACAAAAATGAAGACACTGGCTATATGTTTTTCCTCTACCACTAAGAAAAAGGATAGATAGCTCATCTTATGAACAAGCTTTGGGAGAAGCTGTAGTATATGATATTGCAGCAGAACACTCTAACCGCAAGCATAAAACATTTCCTGTGCCTTCTAGTTGTTGTGATTTCTGCTAATAGGTTCACCTTCCAAATAACATGGCACAGAAGCTGCTGCCTGGAGCATGTCTTGTATCACAAAACAAATAGACAAAAAATATACCCTAACACACACACAAAACAGATTAATGTCTCAGGAAGAAGCACAGTTTCTATCTAGAAGGTAATGACAACAGCCTTTGAATACATATTGAATACATGTCTCTCAAACAAGAGAAAAATTAATGCCTTCTCTTCCACTCCAACCACAAACTGAACTACTCGGCACCATTTCTGGGGTATCAACAGCAATTTGCATCCAAAGAAAAGAATTATAACCAAGATAAAAGTTGAGGGAGAAGTATAACACTACAAAAAAGCCTCAGCACCACAGACCTTACATCACTAAAGCCATCAAAGCTCTGTGTAGTCAGGTACAACATGCAGACAGGACTGTCTATTACAAAGCACCTCCCTCAGGCTAATATATTATAATCAGACATTTTCTGGCTTTAAGCCTGAATTTCTTGGATGGGAAGACAGCAACCTCTGCTTAGTGGCACCTGATAGACACGCCATAAAGTCATGACTGAGTATACGTTTAGATGTTTATCCACAGTCACTATGAAAAGACACACTGGAACAAAGTCATGATAGTGATCTATATGGTGGATTAGGAGACCTCAAAAAGGAGCAGAAGCGGATCCAAACCAAGAAGGCATCCACCAGTATTGGTGGAGTTAACATTCTGTATTTTCCAAATGGAGGTTATGGAGGTCGAGATCAATCGTGGTGTTCCACGCATACATCACTAGGGTTTCCTACCCCAGAAGTGGAACACTGCCTCTCTGATAGGACTTTGGCAACACCACCACATCTACAATCTCAATGACAACTGACCTGAGGAAGAGCCATCTCTGTTCAAGAGCTGTGAGAGTTGCATCATGCGAGTCACACCAGAGATTAAAGCGTCTCCACAAAATGAAAATCCTGCCTTCTCCAGTCAAAGCCATGCCCTCTAGAAGCACCACCTCTCTGAACCTTCTCACTTTCTCCTTCTCCTCAGAATCCCAGTACAGACAAGGCTCCCCCAGCCCCAACAGTGCTCCCCACACAACAGAAATCAAGGGTGTCTCAGCTTACTGACAAAAGCGCTTCCAGTTTGAGCTTCAAGCCCCCATCTCTCCAAGCCCCTCAGAGCACCCATCTCACCCCAGCTGAAAGGCCTCCCTCCTCCCCACTGCCCCTAAGAAGGGCTAAGAAGTTTCTAGGTGTCTTCGGGTCCACTGAAAAGGATCTCAACTCCACTTCAGCTGTGTCCACTGATTTCACTGGGTTAACACTTAACACAGCACCCGCTGAGTTTGTAAGAGCCTGTAGGCTCCATTCTGAAAGTGCACTGGCTCCATTCAGCCCTTTGGAGATGATCGCAGTGAAAACATTCTAGTAAAAGAGCTTCTTTCTCAAGTCTGTAAATCACTGCTATTCAGGTCGAGGAAATCAAGACAATTCAGGCAGTTACCTGCAACAATTTGCTCTGACAGTCTGCCTGAGTTAAGATGTAATGGCCAATAATGCAGGTTCCCCTATTAAATATACTACTGATGCTCAACAAACGCACAGATTTTTTGCCATTTCTTAAAATTTATTCCTGTCATGTTATTTCTAATTCACCTAAATATTTCTATCTGAATGCAAGACCATAGGATTTGCCATCTTTCACTGAATCTTGCCTGCTGTTATTATGTAAGTAAAATAAGGAACGGTATTAATCGTCAAAGAAATTGTAGTCTTCCATGAAATAGCTTGCAGATGCTTCACTGCTGCCAAGGGCTCTAAGCAATACTGTATGGAAGCAAAGTTTTAAAATACTTTTGGTTACAATAATGAGAAGTTAAAAAAAAAAGAGACTGACTTTTCAAAAATATTCTCTTTGTAAAAGGCAGATTGCTTTGAAAAATCCAGCAAAGCAGGTTTTCATGTCAACAGATTCTGGATTAATCTTAATATTTTAAAGCGATGAAAGGTGCTGATTGTGGCATATGGTGGCAAATATGCACACCTGAAAAGGTTTTAGGCATCAAAAGATTAGTGGATGACAACTTCAAATACCATTTAAATCATCTTCCAGAAAAAAAAAATATAGACAATGCATGCAATTCTTTATTTCAGACAGTTTATTTCCAATTTATTGTGTGCTTTAGAGAACCTGAATTCAAGATCTAGTCCTGTAAGGTAACTCGTAGTAGCCGATCCCTCTCGGTTTGGAGAGACAGTCCCATGACTAGCACTAGTGTAGTAAGAGTGGTGGTCTCTTCTCCTGCTCTTTTCAGCTTTAGGCACAAGTACTCTTGAAAAGCATTATTGTTATTAAAAAGTAGCACACAGAACTGCTGTAACTTCCTTTCAGGAAAATAAATCATTTTAAGAAAATTCAAAATTCTGGAAATTTCAAAAGTAGTAAAAGTTGGAATCAAGATGTTGATAGCAATAATATACTTATTCAACTCATAGGTCCCCCAAAGCAAATACTACCAATAATACAATGTTATGTGGGATTCTGTACAGTAAAGTATCCCTGGAAACATCAGTTTAACTGGAATTTTCACTAAAAATTTAAAACAATCATCATATTTATACGACTTCTTAGATTATATGTAACATGATCTGAGCCTGCTATAGTTTTTGTACTCCAAATCAAAAAATGTCTTTATTACTCTTCAGATCTCATACAGGAAATGAGTTTTATACAATATCTACATCAAGGCTCTCCAGAAAGATGGGCCACTGAGAGAAGAGTTTCTTTGACTGGCTCCTCTAATTCCTACTGCATGATAAAAGCGTCACGGTGCTTTACTGAAGGAGGGGGAAAAAAGGCATCTTAAACTTAAATTACCTCAAAGTCTGAGTCATAAGCAAGGACTTCTGTATCAGAGAAAGTCATGAAGCTGGAACTAAGAACATCTCTAAGGTTAGCATGCCCTCTTTGGGTATAAAGATATATCTGCAACAGCATTGCATTTCAGCAAATACAGCTGCTATTTTATGCCATAGAAAGGAAATAAAATGATGCCAAGTGTGCTACACTAAAAGCTTTAAGGAGATTATAAATAACAACTTACCACCCTCTACTAGCAAAAAAATTACCAGCATACTGTACATCAATAGTGAGGACAAAAGAAATCCATATGCAGTAATGCACAATGGGAGAACAAGAAAAAATGGGTGTACGTTGAAACAAGGCAGGTTCAGACTGCATACAAGGAAATTTTTTAACCCTGAGGACAGGTTGAGCAGGTTGCTCCAAGAGACTGCGCAGACTCCATCCTTGGAGGGTTTCAAGAACCAAATGGTCTGACCTTGCAGCTGACTGCTTTGCTCAGGGCAGAGCCCTAGAGACCTCCCAAGGTCTCATCAGCCTGTGCTACCTCTAAGCTTTAAATTTAAGTTTCAGGATTTGCAATATTCCACTAAGCTACCTGTACTACTTCAGAATACACATGACAAAAGTTCAAGCACATCTTCTGTGAAGATAAATCCAACTTTGCAAGGAAAAAATGATCTGACTTAACTCCACAAAAGAGGCACAAGAAAATCACAGTTAGCGATTCCATCTTGCTTCATGAAACATCCCAATGGAGATGCACATCCTGGAACCTGGAAACAGCTGACTTGCTATGAACAAAACCAAGAATAAAGATCAGTACTTGAAAATCACAGGGACTCAACCAGCTTTTAAGCATCCAGTGTTCCCACACAGAGAAATCACAAACTTCAATGACAGTCCATGCTACAAGCTGGGCAGACACAATAAGGCACAGCAACATAAAAACTCCTATTGCTCCACAGCAGCAGACCTATAGTCACCAGCTGGTGATTAAATGATGCTCATGAGCATCACTTAAATGCCACTTTGATCTACTGCAGTTATTTCACAAAATGTTTATTACCAACATTTTTTTTATTGGCTGCACAAATACTTGAAAGCATTTCTCTCAAGACATTATTCAGCTTACTATGTTAGAAATTATTTTGATAACATTTTTCAGGCCAATTTCTGATCAGAGGACAAGTGGGAGCCATATGCCAGACTTTCTGGAGACACTTGCCTTTCCAAAACATCATCCCTTCCATGGTGCCAAGGGCAAATAAAGCATCTAACATCACGTCTGAACAGCTGCAATCAAGCCTGCCTGCTGCACAGGCTTCCTGGCGACAGAAGCAGGAAGGGCATCTCTGCCCAGGAACGTTACCTCTATCCTGCCCAGCCCCTGAGGCCTAATCATCACGTGGGCCTGGGAGGTGACGGACCTGGCTACCCTGCCACGCTGCTGCACGAGGCTGCCCTAACTGCACCATGAGCACACACTCTACCGCTGCGCGCACAAATGCAGTTGTTTCTTGACTTCATCTTGGCTTTGCTCCAAATTTGAGGGATTCCTAGGGACCTTTCTCTTCTTCCTCCTTTTACTTCACAACAGTGGTATTTAAAATACACACACAGTCTGCTGCACAAAATTCTCATTGCCTTAAGCTGTCCTCTCTAGTGTCTTTACCAAGTCTGTTTGGGGCTTTTCATTATTCCCTAGGTAGCTCCCTGCATTTTAATTGCCTTTTTACCCCTTTAAAAAAAATCCTGATATGTTAAAACATGATTTTAAAGTCGTTACAGACAATTTTTAGACTGCCTACATGTAGAACAACTGTTTCTAGGCATAGATCTGTAAGGAAGACTGCAACTCCACGTACTTCTCAATGGCTCGCACTGAAAACAGCCATGCTGTTTAAATATTAAAGCCATGGCCAACCTAAACTAAGCATGGTCACACACACAAACTATTGCCTCAATGCCAAGGCAGAGCACACATGGACGTCCCTTAAAATCTGGCAGTGCAGAAAGCAGCAACAAAAGAAATGAGTATATTCAGATCTAGCAGAAAGGTCTGGACCCTCATCAAGAAATTCAGCACTACACAAAGCTCACCTGAAACACTGCAGAAGTGCTGCCTTGCACATGGCCAACGGCACTTGATATGTTACAGATAAATTACTTGAAAAGAACACAAAATTAATTCTGAAAGTTAGTGGCATCAGTATATACAAGTTATATGTCTCAAAGATGAAAAGCCTTGCTAGCAAAAGGCTCTGCACAAGAACAGGGCAAGCCAGCACCTGTCACAAAAGGTGAAGTCCAATAGATTTTTCTTCTCCAAATCCTAACATTCATTATGCATTCACAGTTCTACCTAATACAGAAAAACAAACTAAAAAAAAAGGGGGTACTTCTAAAACACTAAACAGCACAACTATACCAAAGCCAAGCAGAAAGCACCCCTTTGTGCCTAGTCCACTAAAAGAAAAATGTCCAACTACTACTGCTCGCTGCATACTAAGAAAGAAATGGGAACTAGCCTTTTTTTAAAAAAAAAAAATCTTACAGCTGTTTGAGACCACCTGCCAAGCAAGATTTCTTTCCCCTCCTGCCTTCAACCTCACAGAAAGTGAACAGCTTGTATATACTCTTTGGAAGAAACCATTAACAGGGGCAGCCCTGCTCACAAGCAAATCTCTACAAGAATCTAGGAGGCCATGAACATGTGAATACTACAACAGCTGTCTTGCAGCAACTGTATTCAGGTTTCCCAGAAAATGGGGAAATGCAACACCTTTTGATTATTATCCAGTTTGACATTAAGGCACAAAACCACACTGAGGCCAGCTGCACTAGCATTGCACTCCAAGCAACAGCAATAGGGCCTTTCTCACATAACCTAAGTGTGAAAGTCTCAATATTTTCACTGTTGCAAGCACAAAAAGATGCATGGTTCCACCTACCAAGGTGGCAGGCAGCACTGGAGCAAAGTTTCAGCAGGGTGTCCAGCCAAAACAGCACTGGCCACAGCAGAAGCAGCAGAGGTTGGGACTGTTCAGGGTGTCCCAAGCCCTGAGTCCCCACAGCATTACTGTTGCACAGATGAGCATCCCATTCCTTGTCACTCCCACTGAAGGTATGACAACCAGCAGAGCAAAGCAGAGCAACAACGGTACTAACTGCAGCAGTATAAAATACTATCACGATCAGGAGCTGTCTGTCCCTCTGTCTTCTGTGGGAAGAGTGGAGAACACCGCGCGTCCTCAGCCTCCACTGCTCACAGCCCCAGGTAGAAGTACAAACCGGGACTTTGGTTTACAGAGGGGAATAGCTGGGTCACAGCAAACGGCAGCGCTGCGCATTCCCCCATATCACCTGGTCTCCACGAGCCTTCAGCAAAGAGGCTGCAAGTCCTGTGCACGAAACTCAGTATCTCCAATGCCTCAGTAACCCTCCTTAACTAAAAGAAGCTTTCTCTCCTCAGAATAAGAAACCTTTCAATCAGGGACCACTAAATCCCTCCAAGGAAAAAACTTTCTCCGCTTGCAGAGACACTGGAGAGGTGGGTTAGAAATTCATATATATCACATTCATTCTGCCCGTGTTTCATAGAGCCATGTTTCCCAATAAAATATTTTATAAGATTTTATCATCTCAGTGCATATAAACTCCATTTAGCAAACTTATTATTGCCTTTTTTGCACTTCTGACTTGGGTGCTGTTTGGTCTGATTATACATACAGGTAATACCCTCCAAATGGAAAGAGCTCACTAAGCACTACTAAGAAAATGCTTTTCCTCCTTTTCATCCCAAATTCCGATCACATAACTATTTATGTAGTATTTCAAATGTAAAATCTACATGCTCTTACACTCACTGTTGCTACAAATAAACATAACGAGACAAGGGAAGAAAAGCAGAGCAACCAGACAGTTAACCCTGACGTCACGGTCATACAACAACCTATTTGTAAGACAGCAGGAGAGGAAGGAAGAGGAAAAGAATGGAAGGCACCGTCCATTATATTCATTAGCCAAGAGAGTCTGTGAAGACTTAACCGCATAGGGAGATAATAGAAGAAAAGCGCTGGAAGGAAGCTGTACAGTGCAGTAGGGTCTGAAATGGAGAGGGCAGCATCGTACAACACGCAGACGTCGCGTACCCACCACACAAAGGGCAGGCAGAAACCGACTCCTGCGCTCCCCAACGGCCCTGTGTCCCACGAAGATGCCGCACTTCTGCTGGGTGCATTATCTCATCCCTCCGCTGGCAGACTTGGGATTAGTCGTTAAGTCACTGTACATTCTCAGCATTGATAAATAGGGAAGGAAGTCCACATCCATCACCAATTCAATTTTCATGTGGCAAACCAGTGCTTAACAAAGTCTGTGAATAGCTCATCTCAGTTTTCATGGCATCAGTTACGAGGAGGTTTTATAAAGAAGGTTTCTCCTCAAGAGCATTTTCCAGGTGCCAAGTCAATAGAATCTGAACCTATGCGCTAAAAATAAGTATTTATTAAAATGGAGTGCTAAATAAGTAACAGTACAGAGAATTAAAAAGCATCTCCAAATAAGGACATTACAGTACTGTAAAGTAGGCACAGTAACCTTTGTTCAGTGCCAGAGAGCCAAGTTTTTCCCTGTGTGACTGCTGACTTACAAAGGACACATTCATCCCTCATACACAAGGGTTTTGAAACAGCCTTCCTTCAAGGATATTTAGGAGTATTACAACATACCCTAGACTCAATCCTAATCTAAGTGACACAGCGTGAAAGGGCTGGTCTCTAGAAAAAGACACAACATGCTAAGGATGAACTTAGAAATCACTATGGCAACTCCACAGGTTCCTCTGGGTGTACCTTCGAGCCTGATATGCCACAAGAGGCAAGAAAACCAGTTTTGCAAGAGTTGTTAATATGTATTATGTGTGTCCAAAACCAGAGGGGGCTGCAGATTGTCTACCACTCAATTAGAGAGGATGTTTGCTCAAGGAAACCAAATACTAAAATGAAGAAATCCTAACTCCTGATGAGCACTCAGGAGGTGTTACACACTCCAGCAAATCTCACAGGAAAGGTCAGGTGGTTCAGTAGCTGCAGGAGGCCCAAGTTATGGCAAGCAGAAAAAACCTAACCGAGTGTGCCTAATTGGCGAACAAAGCCAGAATTAACCTTTAGGGCTTTTTGCTTTTGTCAGTACAAAACATTGTTGGCCCTGCTTTCTGTCTTTCTGTTCTTTATAATTATTTTAAACTGGTGCTAATAAATCCTCTTTTCTTACAGGACCCCACTACAATTCCCAAAGCAGTAGCTTAGGCTCGAACTTTTGGCTTCACTTTGCTGAAGAGAACAAAGGGTGATTTATCTAAAAATGAATAGGGAGGAAGTCAATTGTCAATAAACATACTTGCAAATGACCACTTTTTAAAGATAAATCAATAACTTGGTGAATAAAAACAGGTTATTTTCACTGCCCAAAGAACTACACATAAAAATGATAAATCTGATAGTATGAAATCTGAAAAAAAGAAAATCATAATTGGACATCGCCTTCATCTCAAACATACAAAACAACATTTATAAGGATTTGGGCCTTTGTTTACATTCCCTTAACCCATCATCATAGTATTTTGTGTAACCACCCACCATCATAGTATGTTGTGTAACCACAAACTCCTTAACTCCGATGTTTTTCTTTTAATACAAAAAAAATCCCTTCTTTTCAATTTTGTAAATGTCAAAAGCTTTATCAATAGGAAAAAAAACTACTATAGCTCCAACTAGAAAGGCACTATCTAGATAAAAATTTAAGGGCTTGAACTTCAGCAGTGGTACGGGGGAATATCAATTAATATATCAATAATACCACAATTAAAGGCATTTAGCATTTAAACAACAAGAAAAGTTTATTAAAGTAGAACATCTCTAATTTGCATTAATTACTGTGAGACCAGTTGCAAATTAGCAAGTAATCGAGCAAACACAAAAGGACAGAAGCAGAGATAATGCATCGCAGCCTACTTAATTAAAAGTAAATTTCAGTTTTCAAAGAAATGACCTATCAGCAGAACTTGCAGGTATATTTTCTGTAGCATATTTTGTAGAAGCTTCTGTAATAAGAGCACTTCCCGGTGAGCTCTTAAACCACTGCTTAGAAGCACAGCCAAATGCTGCTTGGCTACTGGCACGCAGAGTGGCTTCAGTGTGGATTACCAAAACATGAATGAGCTGATTCCTGCGGAGCTGCGGGCAAGGGCAGCACAAGAGCCTGCATAAAGTTTCACTAGATTAATGGAAGTTAAGGAGAGAACTGTATCTCTAAAATAGCAAAACAGCAGCTGGTATGTGCTGTTAGTGTTTGTGCCTTGCTTCAGGAAGTCTCATAATGGAGCTGAAGCAAAATTTCCCCAAATTTTCCCACTGCTCCGCATTTCAGAAGCTCCAGCAAGGCTCTGACTAACAGCCAGGGTGGCTCATCTACACCCAAGGATACTAATAAAAGTATATATAGAAAAATCTGGCAACTGTGTTATTAAGATAACAGCTTCTTCTCTCTTCCCTAAAACTGAGCTTGGACACAGTATTTTGATGAACTGGTGAGTTATTAAATATATATATGCCTTTGTACTAACACGACTGCATCCACACTGATGGAGACGCACTAACACGGGTGACACGATTTCCTAGACTACACTTACCACACTAACCCTCCCTGTGAATTAAAGGCTAATCCGCCTCAGGCGCAGAAAAGAAAACAACAACAACAAGAATATAGCTGCGAATGGAGCACTCCATGTTTTACCCCGCCGTCCGGAGCGTTTCCGTACCCGAGTTTTCGGTCCGCATGCTGAGAGGAATGCCAGCCCCTGCTGCCAGCCCCCACGGCCCGCAGTGGCGCGGGGCAACACCCGCCCCGCGCCGCGAGTGGCCGGTAACGTCCTGCCCCGTGCCGCGAGTGGCCGTTAGCGCCCGCCCCGGGCCGCGAGTGGCCGTTAACGTCCGGCCCGCGCCGGAGTGGCCGTTACCGGCCGCCCCGCGCCGCGAGTGGCCGTTAGCGCCCGGCCCCCCCAGCGCTTCGCTGTGTCCGCGCGGAGCTCCCGGGCACTCGCACAGCCCCGGGCCGCCCCGCAGCGGGCGCGCGGCAGCAGCGCGGCCCAGCCGTGTCCGCGGCAGCCGGGGCTCGCCCGCCCGCCCGCCGCTGCCGCCGCCCGTCTCGCTCACCTGGGCTCGCCGCCTCCTCGCCGCCGCGGTGCCACCACATCCCGGCAGCCCAGGCCGCGGCTCCCGGCCCTAAGCGGGGCGGAAAGTCGCAGCGGGCCGAGCGGCCGCGGCCCCTCCCCCGGCGGGGAGACACGGCGCGCAGCCCGCCCCGCCGCCCTCGCCCCTTGGCGGCACCCGCCGCCCGGCCCGCCGCGGTTCCCGGCCCCGGCCCCCAGCCCCGTTCGGGGCTGGGGGCCGGGGCCGGGAACCGCGGCGGGCCGGGCGGCCGGGAAGGGCGCCGGGCTGGAAACGGCGGCCCGTTACAGGGCCGAGGCAGCAGGCACGGTGTGGGGGAGCCCTGCAAGGAAAGGTGCCCTCGGGGCTCTTGCTTGCCCGCAGGCAAACCTGGAAGGCAAGCGTCCCTGCCTAAGATGCCTGCCCGCGTAGCGGCCCGAGGTTGTCCAGCCCTTAATTAGGTTGCTTTGGGCTTCGATACTGTGCGCTGCTTTGGTCTTGCGGTCACTTACTGGCTGTTCAGCAGGCCTGCCCTGTGTCTGCCAGATGCGCTGCCAGATGTGCCAGATGCTTATTGATTCAGCTAAACGTGTGTAGTTATATGACACAATACTCACTGGTTTTCTTTAGCTGAATCCTGGAAATGCTTTCTACACCATACCTGTTTTCATTACTTTCATGTGCTAATTGGCTTTTGGGATGTCAAATGTAGAGCTGCTTCATTTTTTGTTTCAAGTCACTATTATTTATGTGTAAAACAAATCATTTCAACCGGGTTTGGAATCCAACTAGTCTGAACAGCTAACACTGTGGCTCTGAGCGTCAAAAATGTGCAGTTAATTCAGGTGCACATGCTTGTCATAGGTGTGATCAGTCTTAGGAATTTGCTATTAGATCAAATTGGTTATGGGGGGGAAGAAGCCCTTTTTCTGCTTAAGATCACTCTAACTTTCCCGTCACTCTCCTCTTGAGCTTAGGTATCATTGCAACAACATAGATTTTTGCAGAAACTCCCTTCCCTGTTTTCTGTTGTAGGTAGATAGTAAAGGATGGAGGACTGGAAACTACCTTCATGGGAGATGCTAACAGAGTTCTGCCCTCCTGTTCCAATCTGTGTCTTTCCTGCTTCTGAGAGGAGAGAATGAGCAGCTGTGCCTCGCGTGCCAAAAATAGCTAACACTTCATGCAGGAAGGAGTTCCTCCTCCTCCTCCTCCTCCTCCTCCTCGTCCTCCCTGCTTCAGGCTCGCAGCAGGGAATGTGGTTCTGTGATGTCCGCTCACATCCATGTTGCTCCCGGCCCTTGGAGATAAACTCCTTACAGCTGTACTGGCGCAAAGGGCCCATCTAAGCCCTGTCTGGTCTCCAGCCGTGCTTGTGCACAGTTGCCAAGAGAAAAGTAGGAACAAGGCAAATATATCTGTGCAACACTTCCGTTTTATATTCGCCTGGCCTCTGACCAGTGTCAAATCGGGGAATTTCCTTGATCCTCCAAGCTTGATTTGGTTTGTCTGACCCATGGATCTCACTCTCTCCTAAATGCCTGTCCCACCTCCCTTTGAACCGCAGCAGCTTTTGGCTGTGCTGGTTTATACTCACTGCACACGTAACTGGTTCCTTTTGCTTGTTTTGAGCCTGGCTAGGACTAGATGTCTTTGATTGCTGCCAGGTTTTTATGTTGGGTGGTGATTACCCACCCTGTCCAAACCCCTCATGACTTAGTGTCTGCTGTTGTCACATCATGGGAGTCCATTTCCAAACTGCACAGTGTGGGTTACTCCAGGCTTCACCACTTCTGCTTCAAGGGACTTGGCCTTGCTTCTTGTGTACTCATATTAGCGTGTTTATGTAAGGAAAAACAAAAACAAAAAACAAACAAACAAAAGGACTGTAAGGGTGCCTAGAGAAAAAGTGCAGGAAGCAGATAGACTTCTGAAGCAAATGGTGGTAGGTGAAAATGCTCTTTTGTTTTTTAAGGCTGTGTGCAAGCTGAGTCCTCCACAGGAAGTGTGATCCAGGTGAGCACGGGGGGTATCCTGAGCCTGCAGAGGTGTCTGCTCCCTGGCATGCAGCCCTCCCTCACTTCCAGAAGGCAGGCAGGTGTTTAAAGCGGGATTAAGAGCTTCTGCCGAAGAGCACACGCAGCAGCGGATGCTGTACGCTCATCTTCTCGCTTAGGCAGGAGGGGCTGGAGTGCTTTGCTCTTCCTTCGTTTCGAGGTTTCATTAAACCAGCACAACCTGGCACAGTTGCTCAAAGAAATTGTCCTGCCTGCCCCCCTGCTATTTCTTCTCCATTTGTGCTTTCCTTCCCTCCTTCCCCCAAGCTACTGTCTGCTTTTGTGCAGCATTTGTCTGGTTCTACAGTAAACTGGGAACAGATGTGGATTTAACCCTTTCTTTTTTTTTCTCCACCACACGCCTTTCTCGAGTTGAAAGTGACTGTGAAACTACAACATTTCCTGCTGTGGCAGGAATCCTGGCAAACTCTAACAATTGCTCCTCTGTGCTGAACGCAGCGCCCTGCCTCTTTCCTTCGGAAACCGCTTCCGGAGCCCTCATGCCAGTTCAGAATCGCGCTCTCTCTTCCAGTCCTTGTCTCTGTTTGCTACTATCCAACAAGGCTGCTTCTTTGTGTGGTACCTTCACGGCGGTTTGACATGAGTGTATGAGAGCTCTCCTCTGCACCTGCTGCCATCGTGAACAGATTTCCTGTAGCTCTGTCCCTTTCAACCTCTGTTTCAGCTGCAAACTCTGCTTTTCGTCTTTTTGCATTCATTTGTGTTTTTCCCTCTCTATCCAGTCACTGCTACACCATAGGCCTTTTGGTTTTTCAGTGCTAAGGAATCTATTCACTAAAACATGCCACTGACAGGAATACAACTCTATTTGTAAACTCAATTTTAAAAAAAAAAAAGGTATAAAAATGAAGAAAGCCAGAAATTTTAGACATGTTTGTTTTAATGTTTCCGGAATTAAGACATCTGGATTTTTTTTTTTTTTTAGCTAGATCCACATGTGACAGCATCTGTCACAGAGCAGAAGAGTAGCTAAACTATAATGCTTATTTTCCTTATGTTTTAATACAGAAAATCTCAGACTATTTTTTGTCCTCGTTTCTCCTTCACAGGTCAAAAGCCACCTACACGGCAGTTTTCCGGCAGTGGCTCCAGGATGGACTCGGGGAGCTGCGAGGAGGAAGGAGGCCAGGAGCAAGTGCTAGGGCAGGGATGGGGCTGGTGCAGAGCAGCTGCGTGGGGTGGCACAGACCAGAACAAGGAGATGGGGCCTTTGAGGACATAGGGATGTCACATCTCACCAAAGACCCAGGACAGGAGAAGACAATAACAGTGACTGGACAGGAGGATGGGAGGTGGCCACGGCCTCTGAGCCATTCACTGCAGGGACAGCTGACACTTTCTTCTGTGTTTCCTTCATAAGAGATTAAAATGTCCAAAAATACAAGTAGTCATTTCATTTTCTGTGGTGCAGTTCATCCAACAAGGATTCTTTCCTGTCAAAAAACAATTAATAAGCACATTTTGTGTTAACCTCAAATGACCTATATGCATACACATTTTTAGCTCATCCACTGATCTGAAGCATAATTTTTCATACTTTTTAAAATAAACTAATAAGAATCCAAAATAAATTGGCACAGCTTTAATGTCATCATTGTGACTGGTGAATATATTTCATTTTCCAGATTCATCTTTTTCATTGTTCATCTCCAGCTGTGAGGGAGCAGCTGTTTGACTTTATTGGCATCATTTTCTGATCCTGTTCCAAATGCGATGATTCAGCTGTATGTTTTTCTGGTGTCAGGGAAGACTGCCGAGCCAGAGTAAAGCTGATAGCTCATTGCAACTCCATTCAAAATATTTATAGGATTAAGAATAATATATTATAGATAACTCAGAAATGCTTGAAGTCCTAATCCAGTGGATACACAAATCAAAAGAGTTTAAGACTTCAAATGTTTATTTTGACTGAATGCCTTCCCATAAACTTAAATTAGTGCAAGAAAAGAATTAGTTACCCCAGAGACACCTGATCACTAGACAAAAAGCTGAGGATTCCTATTGCCATTTTCAAGGTTTTAAAAATGGATTTTAGGCTCCTTTTACTCAGAGTAGTGTGGGCTAGCAGTAATTCTAAATCAATAGATCAAGTAAGAACAAAACTGGAGGAAATGAAAGCAGAATCACTGCAGCTTTAAAAAACAGAACAAACATTTTTTTCTCAGCAAGTGTCCTTTCACAGTACTAAACTCCCCAAATCCTAAATTGCCTCGAAGTTATTTCTAAGTCTTGCGCTCTTCAGTACCTGTCCTTTGCCAGAAACTGGTGTTTTTACCTCATAGTACAGCCACTAAGTCAACAATCATTCCTGAATTTCTCTATTTATACCAAGTTATGCAATTGTTTTCTGTTTAACTGCCATTATTATGCCTTTTTATTTTCCCCGCAGAAAACACATATCTGGATTTGAGTATATCATATCTGTCTGCAACATTCAATTTAATAAATGTTTTCTGTTTAAGATGTCACCACACTGGAAAGAGACGGTCCACACAGCCCCCTTAAATAGCTCCATCAACCTGCCAGCTCCTTGCTCCACCACCATCAATTTCTGACTCCTGGAAAGCGGCACTAAGTCACAAAGGGGCGACCCCTTCCACTGGGTGTTGGTGTCACACTGCTGACACCTGTGCGTGTGGCAGGGTGAGCAATATCTCTCGCAGACGCCTACTGCAGCCGTGGGGCACGGGGACCCAGAGAAAGCACAGTGGGCCGGTTGTGCTGGCTCTCTCACGTTATTCTCAGTCCTTGTCTAACTCCATCATGGGCGCTATCAAATGAGCTGCCGGTGTCAAGGCACTGCAGGAAATGCCAGCTTGGAAATGTGGCTTGGCCACGCTGTTTGGCACGGCTGTTGTGTCCGAAAGAGCGGCGGAGAGGCAGGCACTCACACCGTGAGTGCCCTGGGTTCCCTGGGAGCCCTCAGAGATGCCCCACCATGAAGAGCACGCAAACACATTGGCTGCCAAGGGTATCATCTGACTGCTCTGCTGGCCACGGGCACCCACGAGACCACGGTTACGGGAACCCAGCATGGGATGTGCTGACAGAGAATGGTGTCAGGATACCTGAGAGCGCTGCAATATGCATCCATTTGGAAAAAGCAAGGACGGTATTCCTTTCTCAGTAACTTGGCCAGAACGGTGTTTCCTGTGTCTATTGATACTGGACTGAAATCTGTGTACTTTCTGCTACCAAAGCTTCTGGGACTGCATTTCAATATTTTATGCTGAAGGCTTAATCACAGCTGGTGACTGCAGAGTGGCCGTGCGGTGCTTACTTTGGAGGATTACTTTTGGAAGATTTTGACTAAAAAGCTGCTTGCGTTCCAAGTGCTAAAGCTATCCGTGTTGCTACGGCCATCCACGACCTACCCAGGTGAGCACTGTTACCAGCTGTGGCAGCAAAGGCACTGATGCTTTGCAGGTGTGGCACACACAAACAAAGAAATAAATGCATGTGTCATCTTTAGATATCTGTAAGGAAAAGTTTTCTCAAACATTTTCTTGCCAATATATTGTATATGTAGGAACATTGAAGTGTTATGGAAGAACTGGAAAGCAGCCTACTTGCCTTCATGCAGCCCAGGTACAAAGCCAAGCCCTCCTGTTTTATCTCTCTCTGTCATTACTGCCTGATGGAACAGCTACACTGCCTAATGAGCCTGTCCAATCACTAAAATTTGTCTCTGTCTAAGATGCCTAAAACATACTGCAATTAGTCTTTCTAATTGCTGACTGCACATCATCATTAATGTAGCATATACTTGAGGACATGCATGCTGAGCTCATGGATAATGTAGCAGACATCTATTTCTAAGGTAACAGGAGAAAAAAACAAACGAACAAACAAAAAATCTCTTCTGTGACCTTTGCTTGCTGACAATTATTTGTTCTGAGTCTACTAAACTAAGAGCTGGAGTCCTGCTAGCAGCACTGCTGTTTCTGCACAATTACAATTATAAAAGCAGTATTATTCTGGTTGGTGATACAAACCACACTAAGCAATTCTGGGAAACCAGCTTGTCTGAAACAACTTCTTAAGAAATAAACTATATGAAATTAAAAATCCTCCTCATTTTATTCTCAAACTCAGGAGATGCCATGAGATGACACAGACTGTCATTTGTTAATGCCTGAAAATAGGGAAACTGGTTCCATGTCAGAGGCCATCAGATAATACCTTTGCCAGAGGATGTTATTACAGTTTTAGGCCTAATGCATAATACAAATAACCTGTCTTCTGCAGTACAAAAATGTCTACTGGCTGGGAGCAATCACTGTGAGATAATACGTGGAAGTGTGCCAGCTGGGCTTCTTAGGTCTTTTATCTCCACATTTATAATATACATTACTGTGTAACACATAATCCATACCACAGTATCTCATAATACAACCAAGGCCTAGGTCTTTTGCCCTGTATATGAATTTACTCTATATATTGGTGGTAAAATAATAGGACTAAAGTAAATGGTGCGGTGAACTAATCTAAGCCAAATCCTTACCTGAGATTTCATTTCAAGAGATTCAAGGAAATACACACCACCTTTAAATGGACAACATTCCATGTGCATGAATTATTATTCTGATTATCTGGCCAGCTTTATAACTTGCCAGTGGCTTAATGCCAGGATTTGACTTAACAAGTTAGTAAAAAAATCACTTGTAAAAGCCAGCAGGTCAGCTGCACACAGAACGGCAACCAAGGCGGCAGCCACCGACGGCCAAAACAGCTGCCTTGGTCAGACACAAGGCCGAGCAATTTAACTTCTCTGTTACTTCATTTCCTGAGGTCAATGATAAAAAAGTTAACCAAAAATACTCCCCAGGAGTTCTGTGGCCCAAAAAACACATGGATGTGTTACATACACTGTGGCCTCCTTGGGCGAGCGCTGAGCAGCGCCAGGGCCGCCCGGCAGAGCAGCGAGGAGGGAGCGCGCGGCCCGGCCCGGCCAGGCCCTGGCCTGGCAGCCCACCCCAGGGCCAGGGCCTTCAGGCGGCGCGTGGATGGCTGTCCCTCCTAGGGAAGAGGGGTGCAGATTCAACGGGAAGGGCAAGAGAAGAGGGCTCCAACTACTTCGTTGCTTTACTGAACCAGCAGGCCTTAAAAGTCGTGATCCAAGTTGGCAGGAAATCCTAGGAAAGCCACTGTCAAACTCTCCTACAGAGGCAGTGGGACCGAAGTTCTACCCAGAGCTACTAAAATAGTGTAAAAAGGAGCTTTAACATATAGCAGCTTGTCAGCAGCCACAGAATGGCGCAGACCGTCCCTGCTCAGAAACTCTAAAGGGCTGTTATAAATTGCCATGTATTTTCTTTTTCTGACCACAGAGAACCAAATAAGTTTCTTGGAGAATGAATGACTGGATGGAGATAAGGTTACATTTAGAGTTCACAGTTCCTGTGTGATTTGCTGTTGAAAAGACCAAACATGGCTCCATTCAAAATGTTTAAGTTAGCCCATGGGAACCATTCTCCTAGTGAAACGAAAGCAGCTAGAACTATGCAGATGCCCTATTTTAAAGCAATCAGCTAAGTATGAAAGTTCTGCTTCCCATTTCACTTTTATTTCCTTATTCCTTACATCGCATTTATTTTTAGAATGAAAAATAGTAAAAGTACCCTCTTGGTTTAGGAAAGAGGGCTTGTCTTGTCTATAGCAGTGGCACAGGGCTTCAACATGTGGAGAAGTTGTTAGAGCAAGTCAGTGCGGGTGCAGCTTGCACTTACCATCAAACTGCCCCAGAAGTCTGTGAACTTGCGAGAACTGGGCAGGTGACTTTGCCCAGTTAGAGGGAAAAGAGCCTTCCTAAACCAAGAGATTACTGATAGACCATGCCAAGAGAACAGTGCCTTCAGAGGTTCCTTCAACACTCTTAAGCTGGGTCACCTTCTGGAGGCTCTCATCTCTCCTCTGTGGCTACAGAGGGGGTCTAAGAAGCTGATGGCCCTGAGCTAAGTGCCATTATTTGGGGGAGATGGGTCTAGGCTTTAGAAATGTCCATGCAGACAGAGCTGCTGTGGTTGAGCACCCATGAAAACTATGTGAAAGGGAGAAGGTGGAGTGCATGGCTAGGCAAAAGGCAAGAGAAGGGAAAAAAAAAAAAAAAGAAATGGGGAAGTGAAAAGAGGGACGGGGGAGAAATGGAATTAAACTGAGTAGTAAGAAAAAGCAACAGAGGAAAGGAGGAAAACAAAACAAAACAAAAACAAACAAACAAAAAAACAGACTAAGGGAGGGAAGTGCCTGAAAGAGAGGATCAAAGCTGAGGGAAGTCAAAAACAGACAAGTGTGAAACATGATGGTGACATGGAAAACCCTCACTCATGAAACCTTACAGATGAGTTGCTCGCTCAACCACCCCTGGAGAGCTGCAGGGAGCCTTCCATGAAGGATGGTGCAGCTTGTTCCCTCCTGCATCATCTGTGCACCTCCTGCAATAGGCCCCTCTACTACTTGTGATAATAGTAGGGATTTAGCACTCCAGAGCAGCAATAAGAGAAAAAATAATTGCCACGGTGAAATTACAGCACTGTTTGATGGACAGATGGCAAAATTTCAGGCTCGGTGGAATGGTACCAACAGGAAACTTCATGTTTTCCTTCTCTTTTACATGTTAAAAGTTGGCAAATTATTGAGGACTTTTTCCTTGCTCAGCTGCCAAAATTCATGGCATGACCAAGGCACGATAAGCACAGAGAAGCCTCCAATTTGTGAATATTGAGAATCTCTGGAACTCCTTCTATTTTACCTGTTAAATGCCTTTTTATGCATCATATACTTGGAAAGTTATGCAAATCATAGAATCATTAACGTTGGAAAGGACCTCTAGAGATGTAAAGAATTAGTGATTAAAAATCACTTGCTGGTTCATAACAGTAAATGTGATTAAAAATCACTTACTAGTTCATAGCAGTAAATATGCTGCTGACTGACAAAGTTATATATGGTTAATAGATAAGAATGTGAAAGACATTAGCTAATGTAATTGCTTTAATAGAGCCTATTATCTTTAATAAAGTCTTACAAATAATGCACACGCACACACATGCACATACATAGAAGATACAAACTTAGAAATAAAACTCTACTGGAGCCAAGCCACAATATAACTATTAAGAAAATTGATAAAAGTACTGTACTTATAGCTGGATTACAAAATACTGTAAAATGTAAGGAAATGCACTTTCTCCCTTTGACAAACCTTCCTGATCACATTTGAATGAGGTGAAGAAAGCTTGTCCAAATGGTGAGCCAGCAGAGCTGGGATACAGCCATCCACCCTAATCATATGGATCTGTAACATTATGTACCACAGAATTACAAAAGGGATTAGAAAGAGAGAGAGAAGGGGAAATTCTCACAATTGCCTATTTCCCCACACTGCATTAAGTGACTGAGCGTTCACAAACCACAACTGAATTACGAGAGTGAGTCACAGAATTCAAAACAAGAGCATCCACTAATTGTTTCAGGGAAGAGGTTCAGGGAAGTATGAGGAAGGATTTTGTAGGATATTCTTTTACTAGCTGTGAGCTTAATATTCTTTTGTAGCAAAGATAGCCATTTTGATTTAAGAGTTTACTTCATGTTTCATTGCCCAGGGAAGACTGTGTCCCAGAGTAGGAATCCTACTTGGGCAATGTTTTCTGGTTTGAGCCTGGTGAAGCTGTCAAGGAGCTTGATGACAAAGAAAGAGAGGAGATAAATGGCCTTATGCACAACTTAGTTCCCTCACAATTTCTGTTGTGGTGGTTGTTGTTTTTTTGTTGTTGTTGCTGTTTGGTCATTTTGGTTAAGGTTCATTCACCTACATTTCAAGTGTTCAGAAAATTATACTATAGTTATTATTTGACAAATATCCGCAGTACTGTTAGGCTTTATAGGCTGAGATAAGAAGTCTCAATGGTCAGACCTTGTGCCTTGCTCTGTAGAGTGAGACATCCAATGGGGAAGTGTCCCTGGTTTGTGGTAGAGATTCACCTGATGAACCCTGCAGGCTATTTGCACCCTGCATAGGAGGGTGATGAGCTGGAATGAACGGAGGCCTGGAAGAGACTAGATCTAATGTCCTGAGTTGCCACAACCCTCTTGTATCCTTAGCCAAAGTGTTTAAACATGGTATGCGCCAGCTCCCTGGCAGGAACGACGTGGAAGAAAGCTTCCCTACAGGGCAAGATGTCGATGCTTGTGAGATACTGATGTACTTTGGTGCCAAGAAGTGCCTGAAAGGGATGCGCACCTCTGCAGACCCAGGGTTTGCTGAGTGACTGAGGACACCGCTCAGACAGTTGGTTTATTGTTGGGGGATTTTAAAGCTGTTGCTCCTCTTCCCCTTGAAGAAGCTTGATATTGTGAGGGGCAGAGCACTGCCTGCTGCAACTGCTTGGGAAAGGAACTCGCTGTCCCCTCGCTCAGAGATTGCTCAGGGCAAAGGGTTCGCACCAGAGGAGCCTGCAGGAGGCCTGAGCTGCCTGGCTAGCGACTGCGTGGGTGCAACTTGCCTCCTGGCCACGCTCCCCTTCCTCTCCTGGACGTGTTTCCCTTCCTCTTACTGGCCATCCTCTGCCGTCAGCTGCTGCATCTGGGTCACACTCTGAATCCACTCGCTTTTAAGCTGCTGATACTTTTGATGTCTTTAGCCTATTTCTTAGGCACACAAGCAGCTTGTTACCCCTTGCTCCTCTAGAAATGGTGTCAACCCCCAGTCCCCACCTGTGTAATGCACCTCGCCCACTGCTTCACCCTTATATGCGTTCCAGGTTATTGGGAGCCCAGAACGGTACAGGGTCTAAGAGATGCTAGCTCTCCTAGACCTCTTTGTCAAAGAATTATCTTGGGACATATGGGAAATGTATTTACTTCATTAGGGAATTCAGATTCCTGGTCTCAATCATAGCCCTGTGAGTGACAAATCACTACTGCAAAATGGGATTGCAGTTTGATAGATAAAAAACCTACATCGGTTGATTTACTTGGCATTAGCCGAGTTACCCTCAGGCCTTCCTTGTGAAAAGAAGTCACTCATATCAGCAAGAGGGGGGCTCATTTATATTTTTTTCTTCAAAATATCTAGATTTTTACAAACCATGAAAACAATTTTCTGTTTTCCACTGCCCCCCAAAATGTGGAAAAAAAATGGCAGGCCAGGCAAGTGAACAAAAATTTGAAAATTTTGCCTCCAAAATATATTTTTTTTAAATGCAAAAACATCTGGATTAAAGGTACTTATGAAATTTCTGAAAGACAAGTGCTAGTTTTCAAACAGATTGGCCAGGCTCCAGAAGAAGCCAGAATTAGTAGAAAAGTACTATCTTTGGGGACCATTTACTAGTTAGGGTCTTATATAAAAAAGATCGGCTTGGTCTCAGCCGGCTAACAGGAACTCATCATGTTACTGCCAAGACATTAGGCTGCAAAGCTCCAGGCCCTGTCTACACAGAACGCAGCCATCACTTTAACTAAAATCACAATTTAATCTACTTAGAGCAATCAGCACAACCTTTTTTTGGGAACCAAATTAACTTAAATCAATACAAGCCTGTTACAAGCAATTTACAGACATCCGCATCAAAACCTGCATTAGATCAAGTGGTGCAAATTTTGCGGCTAGACAAGACACTAGGTAAAGCCTGAGGGCCGCTGCCACGGTCTCATTTGCATTACAGAGTTGTGCCCAAAGTGTGCTGAGGAGCAACCTCATGCTCAGGTGGTCCTGCACACACACAGATGGGCCTTCCTGTGCACTGCCATATGTCACCTCCAGGGCCCCTCTGCTTCCAGGGCTGAGTCACAGCATGTTAAGAGCTGTGGCCACTCTCACCCTGTCCTCCTGCCCTGCCCCAAGCTGCCTAGGAAGGAGCAAGGCAAGTATATTCAATACCTCCCCTTTACACCACCCCAGACTTGCCAGCATCAGCTTAGGGAATACCCTAACGGTGATTTGGTTTGTCTGTCAGTAACTCGCAATGGATCTCACCCTGGTTGCCCAACCTCCCTTTGCATATCCACAGCACAGCTGAAATGGAGTTCCTCCTTTGCAAGCAGGTCCATACCCACTCCACAGGGGACCAGCTACTACTGTTGGTCTGAGCCTGGCTACAGCTACCTTCAGCTGACGGCCTCTAATTCTTCTGCCGGCAGAGACAGTGAACACTTGCTTCATATCCACCTTCTTCTCTAGTATACCCTCTTGAGGCATTCATTTCCAGGCTAAAGGATTCCAGCCCACAGGAATATCACAGTATGGTTTATTTATTTATTATTGAAAGAAGTGTTTCTTACCTTTGGTCATTTTTGCTGCCTTTTTCCAGTTCTGCTATATCATTTCCAGGATACGAGGATCAGAATTGTATTCCAGAGCAGATGAACCATAGATTCACAGGCTAGCATTTTTATATCACAGCCTCTTTTTCTTCCCCTAATCCTTCCTAATAATTCCTAACATTTGATTAGCTTTTTTGCTGGCTGCCACACATTACGCAACAAAGCTGGTGAAGAGGCTGGAGCACAGACGTTATAAGGAGCAGCTGAGGGAGCTGGGGTTATTTAGTCTGGAGAAGAGGAGATTTTCTTGTTCTCAGGAGGCACTTTATTGCTCTCCACAACTACCTGAAAGGAGGTTGTAGTGACGTAGGAGTTGATCTTTTCTCCAGAATAGCTACCAACAGGATAAGAGAAAATTGCCTCAAGTTGCACCAGGGGAGGTTTGGGTTAGATATTAGGAAAAAAATCTACATGGAAAGAGTAGTCAATATTTGGAACAGGCTGCCAAGGGAAGTGGTGGAGTCACCGTCCCTGGCACTGTTCAAGAAACGTGTAGATGAGGCACTTAAGGACATGGTTTAGCAGGTAGGGTGAGAAGGGCTTATGGTTGGACTCCATCTGAAGGTGTTTTCCAACCATAATGATTCTGTAGTTCTATGATGGAGCTGATATTTTCATGGAACTAGACTCAACATTTTGATCTGGAAGAAGGGCACTGTTTCATCGTTCCCCCCTCCTCCCCCCCATATTCCCTCTCACTTCATATTTATCTACCCTCTATTTCCCCATCCTATCATACTGCAGTTCTGTAATAGTCTTGTGCATTTTTTTTTTCAATCAGCCATCATGCTTACTACAGTGGATATCTCTAACCACAGAAAGCAAGATTAGAAAACTTGCTTTCTTCTCAGCTCACTTCCTTTCCTGTATCTTTATGAACACATTAAGTGTGTGTGCAGGGGCAGGGCACATTTGCACAGGCAATAGTGCCTAGATATAGGTGTATACATAAATACACCAGTTACTATGTTTTAAGATATGCAAACCACTGTAGTGTTTTGTGAGGTTGTTTTTTGTAGTGTAGAATGCTCAGAGACTTAGAGATGTCTCCTGCTACGCGTTCACACACACAGATCATGAGTGATGGTTTGCAGTATGCCAGCCCACTACCTTAAGGGTGGTAAAAACACATGGGTGTAGAAGAAGCAGAAACTCTTCATGTGAGAACAGATCTATGTGCTGCTAAGTTCTTTTCAGCCCTGTGGTGGGCATCCCACAGAATGTACTCCATAATGAGCGCGCCCTGTAGGACAAGGCCTTAGGTAATGAATAAACAAGCTTGAACGACCTTTAGAAGCACAAGTAAGTGTTCAGTGTGACAGGGCCGACACTTTCCAGATCTGTTTATTCAGTCTTAGAGGTGACCGGCATCGGTACCTTTCTGCTGGGGCGCTCAGGTGTGTCCCACGCGTTAGACGCACTCCGGGGCCATGTGCAGGACGCAGGGCCCTGGGGCCTGCTGCGACCTGCTGGTGGGGCATGGGGAGCGCTGGAGGCCCAGTGAGGCAGGGCCTGCAAGGTGCTGCTCTGGGAGCAGGCATGGCATCAAACCGTATCTCAGGGCAGGCCTTGAACACCTTCCTGCCCTCAGGGCTTGACACGCCAAGTCCAAAAGCTTTAGATGGTGCCTCAGTTAACACTCAGTTTCACTCTTGTTGGGAAACGGGAGTGAAGTGGGATTAAGTGGGATGCTGACCATGTCCTTTGTATGTGCAGAGGAAACATAGGGCAAAGCTACGAGCTGCAGCCACCTGGGTGGTACCAGCCCAATGCAGAAACTGGCTGGCGTTTAGGGAGAAGTCCATCCCTGCCATGAATGCGGCAGAGGCATCATCATGCAGACCCAAGGCACCCCAGGCACTTCTCCCTCAGGTCCATTCTTCCATTAGAGCAACCAAAGAGACACTGTGACACTGGAACATTTTAATTTACCTCTTGAGGTACAAAAATGTGTATAAAGCCACATCCTTTTCTCATAAGTGATTTGTAGCCACTGCAATATTAAAAGCCTGACAAATAGAGTCTTTTCAGATTAAAGCATCGACAATGGAGCAGCAGTTTGAACATAACTAAAGAATCCAGATCTGAAATTTAACAAGGGCTGGAAAACATAACCAACTTCAGTTCTGTTTACTCAGAGCGTAGCATGCCAACTTCTCTTATCCCATAGACATGAAGTTTTGTGGGTTTGAAGCCACTTGTGCTTTCTACCTGAGGGATTTTTTGTGACAACCACAATCACAGCAGTCAAAATCATATACATTTCACGCACATGCACAAGCATTGGATTTTATACCTGAACTTCAACAGGTAAAAAAGGTTGGCATTTCCTCACACACGTAGCATGCTTATCATATAAATTAAGGAACTTGGAAGTCAATGAATCCTTAACATAAATGCTTCAAATATATCAGTTCAAATGAAAGTATTTGTATAACTCAGAGGTCTGCAGGCACATGTCTAATCTAAGTTGCAGAGAGCTGCTCGTGTTTCTCATGACCTTGTCTTCAAAGCACATGTATGATGAGATATAAAAGAACATGTTGCTACCTTCTAGTCACAACATTTCTAGACAGCTGGAAAGCAGACATTAACTGAATTACAACTTTTCTTTTTACTATTTGAGACCTAAATAATAAAAAGAAAATGAAAAGGTTTACACTGCACCATTAATTTTATATATATATATGTATAAATACATATATATAAACTTTAAGAGAGGACAACCAACAACTATTAACTCCAAAAACAAGCTCGAAAGCTTGTTTTGAGTGTTTCTAAAGCTGTACACTAGATGGCAGAATAAATATATTTTCTCCAATAAGTCACTACTCTGCATCTTATTAGTAAGACAGCCAGGACACATAGAAAAGCAATAGCTGAAATACAGCATATACTTAAAAGCCTTATAGCTTTATAGGTTTTCTATTTTTCTTGCACAGTTCCTGCAGAGTACAGGGCCTGCTGAGACTAGCTTTAAATCGTTTATCTTCTTTACCATGAGGGTTGCCTATTATTTAGCGATTTAGTCATAAACTCAGGTCTCCCAGCACAAGTGCCCATGGCCTCCCCTTTTCCTGTACAACACATTTTGTAAAATAGGATCCAGGCAAACTCTACACTAATGTTTAATACAGAATAATTGTCTTCATATGCAGATGAAAATCTCAGACATGGTCAAGTGGTTTAAGAACAGCCTAACTGCAAATCAGAATTGAGCCTTCAAAAGCACCTGCTGCTTTCCCAAATCTCCTGCCTAAAAATAAGAAATAGGGATAAACATATGCTACAGACACATAAAATAAGGTCATGTGGCCTCCGTGCCCTCTGCTATTCCCATGTCCAGGCTTTAGCCACAAGCAAGTGACACGTTCACCTGGGTTGAAGGCTTCTGACACGCGTATTCTTCTAAGCGCAAATACAGATACGGCTTAATAAACAAGGCGATTATCATAAAAACAGGTTACAGTAGGAAAATAACACACAACAGGATTTTATTAAAGTTGGCGTGAAGTTCGGCATCAGTGTTTCCTGCGTGCTGGATGTTGCATGTGCACATTTCACACGACGGAAAAGCATGTGTGAGTAACCTTCATGGCCGAGTCCTATGAAAGGATCAGAGCAGCTTCTTGTGCTGCTGGCTCTGACATGCAGGAAGGGCTCAGATCAGAAGCAATGTAGGCCAGGCTAGGAGGTGAAAGACTTGAGTCTAATACCCGGCTTGGGGACTGATCTGCTACATGATCTGGCACCGCTTTCTTACTCATTTTCCCCTCTTCCCTCTTCTCCTCCTTGTCATCTTCCCCTTCAGGCAAAGCCTACCTGCCTATGGCCCTCACTGCAAGGGAAGACACAGCCCTCTTTCTAAGGCAGCACTGTGGGTGCTTGACAACATCGCTGGGACATCAAAACACCCGGCACTGCCTGCTGCATCCTTCACCTGGGTGGTTACTGCCCCAAAACGCTCTGTTTCAAGAAAATTGAGCTATTTGTAGGTGCATAATCAGTTCTGTCAGCAGTTTCTTCTGGAGTTGTGAGAGGAGAAGGCCTTCAGGAAGAATTAAACAGAAATGGTAGGATTCTGATGGATTATTTGGGAATTGCAGGCCCACAGGAAAGCACAGATCTGTGGGAGAAGGGCCCAGAGCTGGATGGTCTCACATGAAACTTGCGCTGCACCAGTATTCCCAAAACAGTGTTTGGTGGTGGGCTCAGTAGGTCATGTGGCCTGTTACAGCAACAGAGGCCACACAACAGCAACCTCTTTCCTTGGGAGGAGTGAACGTGCATATGAAAGGGACAACAGTACAGAGGGGAAAAAATAGGAGATGGACCCGCATGTCACTGGTCTCAGAGACCCAACAGAAGCAGCTCAGTGTTCGGCCCCAAGAAGGCAGGAGGCGGCAGCGGCCGGAGCACAAGAACCAGCCTGCCCTGCCTATGGGAGGAGCTGAGAACGGGGCCAGCACATCACATTTGTCCAGTGTTCAGGGAGGCACCGGCTGCCTCCAGGAGAAGTCCTAGGCAAGTCCTCCCTCCTCAAACCTGAAAATAGCCCTTTCAAAGGGGTAATGAGCCAGGTGAAAAGAGGTAGAGTTGGTGGGAAATAATATTCCTCCAAGACAACCTTCCTCAGGCTGGAGAAGAAACATCTTTTATGTCTGTAGAGAGGTTACCTTGGCTCGATGACTGCAAACAGAATAACCCGGGTAGGTTTGCTTACCTGCATGAGCAACACAACCTGCCCACCCATCCGTGCCAACACGTGGCACCACGACTGTGGTAGGACACATGCACGAGGCCTTTGGGATGCAGCAGTGAAAGACCTCCCTCTCCCAGCCAGAGCACTACTTCCAGATGTGGAGGAGCAATCAAACCTGTCCTAAGAAACCAAAAGATTCTTCTTGCATCTTGCCCCAAGACAAGGAAAAGACCGAACTGTGGGATGGTCACCAGCAATGCCTCAAAAGAATGGTACAGCCTAGTGAAAAGGTGAGTAAAGAGAAAGAAATGGGGTAGAAGCAGCAATGACAGCAAAATGGATGCATAAACAGGACAAAGTGGGAAAAGTGTGGTCACCATAAGCATTCTTTGTATTGAAGGATATGTCTAACAATGTTTCTAATGTCTGCAAGCACTGGTGGTTCACACCTCAAAGACTGTGGCTGCCAATATGGGAGTGAAGGGATCACGCATAGGAAATTGGGCAGTACGGGACCAACGAGCTGGTGGTTTGGGAATGAAGAACTGGTGGTTTGGGAATGAAGAACTGGTGGTTCATTTGTGAGAGCAGGGCTGAACCCTGCACGCCCTGCTCACTACAGCACCTGCACGCTCTCAGCAGCTCAGAAGGTCAAGTTCCCCTTTGGGGACCTGGTCAGTGCTTGCAGCCATCCCCGGATTTCTCTTTTAGCGGAGTCACCTGGGGTTTAAGTGGTGTTTCCAGGTTCTTGCAGATGGGTGTTCCTGCCCCTTGGGTCCTCCCCAGTCCCTCCTCGCTCACACCTCGTGCACCCCGTCCTGCTGCTCACCCAACTCTTCCTCCGCGCTGCCCCACTGCCTGCCCCTCTTCCCCCTTGGTGTGTCTCCGCTCACTTCCTTCCATTCTGCCTCTCTCCTGCCTTTTCCCTTCCCAGCTAACCCTTTACTGCCACATGCCAAAACCTTCCAAAATTTAGAGAAGTCTCCTTTCCGAGATGAGAAGTGATAATCCAGACTACTATCTCACCGAGCCATGTAAAAATCCGGTCCTCCCCCTTTCTACCACCTCCTTTGCAGTCACGATGATCACTCTTTTGTCTAACCTTAAATTATAAGCACTTTGGGGCAGTGCCAGAAACTGGTCCCCAGAATTCCATACAGCACCCACTATCCTATATATTAGTTTATAATCCTATCTTAGGATCCTATATCTTAGTTTAAATCCTACATGTTTGATTTTTGCTAAGCTCTATGGAAATCCAAATAAGCAGGACGAGAAGCAGGACTAGAGGCAGACAGACATACACGTCCCGTCAACAGGAAGTTTCTCTTGCATAACTTCTCTGGCGGTTGGAGAAGGCTCAATGTGGCTGGGTTTATTTTCCTCACTGCAAATTATAATAGGACAAAAGCGAACACAAAGAAAAATTGTTTCTGAGAAAGGGGATTTTCGAAAGGCAGATGATTTTTAGCACGCAAAGCTGCCCTCGTGAAACATCTGCTATGACGTGGGCCGGTTCTGGCTATGGACCAAGCACATCAATAGCTCCACAGAGTAATGGGATAAGAAATGGGAAAACTGCCATTGCTTGTTTAGCAGCTTGTTTTGCTGATAAATGTCTGTCACTTTTCAAATAGCTACAGTGTAATTGTTTCGGGGGGAAAATATTTCCTTGAGCAGGAGGTTTGCAGGCCATTAGCTATTTCCCATCTGTGCTGGTGTTTTAATACACCACACATAGACTTTGCTCTCTCTTAGAAAATATTCACAGCTTTGATTAGAGACAGACAGCCTGAAGTTAGAAATCATATCCGTCATTGAAAAGTTTTCTCAAGCTTTACCAAAATATGTATTTTAAAAATACATATTTAAATAGTGGAGCTAGTATTTTTGGAAAGAAATTTAACTTACAAAGATTGGTAGAAAAAAAAATGCTCCCATACACCTGTAGCTTACAAACAAGTGACACTGCAGAAGCAAGAGCCGCTTGAGCGCGGTGGTGGTCTCTGTGTGTGCACCCAGGGCTGCTGCCACCCGGGAGGCCCCCGTCCCGCTGCCAGGCACCGCGGCCTCACCAGGAACCATCGCAGCATCTTCTAAATCGTGCAGTGAATGTCTCAACTATCACCTGAGAGCTCCTAGAAGCTCTAGTCTCTGTTTGATTGAGCCCTCTCTTCAATATCACAAAGTACCTCTAATAACTATCAACTTGCACTTCCCACACACGCACCCGGCGTACAGTAACTCACAGGAGCTGAGCCATGCCCTAGGCGTCGCGCTGTCCTTCTGTCCCCCATCCCCTCAGAAAAACAAAAAGAGAAAACACAAGGAGCAATTCAAAAGTGTGCGCACTGTTGCAGATTTATTGCAGCCTTAAACTTGGTTTGTTTTTCAAATCCTTTGTGTTCTTGGAATTCAAGATGATCACACGTAGGTTGGATCCTAGGTATTTTTTAGGCTTAACTGAATTAAACTAGTAAAAAGAAAAGAGATTCAGGATGAGAAGGCGCCTTGTCCAAGCACGATTACAGGAATAGTGTGAAACTCCCACATCTAGTCCCACACAGAAGAGAAAACCTGTATTCTTATTTGCCATTAGGACCAACAGGCCAAAGAACCAACATACACACAGTGATTGCTTTTCAAAATTTATTGTAAAAAAAGGTATTAAACATTTGGAAAAATGCACCTTTTCAACTCACCACATATTGCTTTACATGAAAACAATGGACAAACATAAAAGATGTATCTGCTCATTCTCTTGTCCATGTATCAAATGATCCAAGCTACATTTGACATGCTCATGGGAAAAATATTGGCAGGATCACAGCATATGGAAGTGGAAATAAAAAACATGCAGTATTTTCATTGCAGATGGGAGGCCTACTTCCTGGAGTCTAAAGATCATGTTATTTATCTGCTTTCCTTTAGCATAACATACACTATCAGACTTTCATAACTTCAGACACCGGCAGAAAATCCTGACTTTTTGCCAATAGTGACATACCCACCTCAAAGATAAATGTGGAAGCCAGAATGTCTGCCTTGTTTCTGCTGGCAACTTCCTTTCCATAGGAACACGCGCGTGATCCAGCTCTCGCTAGCAGACATTTAAAGCCAGCCCTCTTCTACTTATACCAGTTCAACCCCACTGGAGGTCCTCAGGACCACACAAAACACGGAGGACAGCAGAGTCCCAGTGCCGCAGCACATGCCACAGCTTGCCCTAACGCTGAATTATCCATGGCAAGCATATTTGGCAGGTCATCCACTTTTGTCTAGGAACAGAAAGATGGCAGACTCTGCATTAAAATGTGTTACAAAAAAAAAAGAAAGAAAAAAAAGAGAAAACCTATGTTTTTTTTTAACAGTTTTCTAACTCATGTCAAAACAGTGAAGCACCAGTGTAACTTACAGAGCAAAATTTGAACCAAGTGCTAAAATGATGAATGATGAGCACCCAGTAGTATTTCCTTGGTGCATTTAGCTTTACCATCAGCTGGTGAAAAACTGACCTAGCTTCAGTTTCATGCCAAAAGCACTAAACACACAAAACTTACGTCACACTGCACCTTGGGCACCACCTCCGTTTCAAACCAAGGCAGGAATTTATACACACCTTGTGCAATACGGTGCATTGTTATAGATGACATGAACACAGAAACTAAGTACTCAGAAAACAGGGCTCAACATAAACCCGTGGCCAATGCTGAACCACAGCACCTAACCATTTTCACCCTGTGGCGCTGGCTGAAAACTGGTGATAGGAACCACAGCAGCTGGAGGTGACTCCAGAGTTGACAGTCACCGGTGCAGAGCACAGTGGAACATTTGGTCATTCTGGAAGAAGACAAAATGGAGCAATACAGGAAATTCCATGCTGAGAGCACAAAGTCAAACATTTGTTCTCCTGCACATCGTAAAAAAGTATTTTTGGTTACAAATTACGATTGCAAACAATCTTCTCGTAGACAAAACTAAGAACAGCTCTACCTAAAAAGCTCTGAGAAGGGTCAAACACAAACCCTAACAAGCCTCCTCCTCTATAAATCCACTTCTCTTGGGGCTTGCAAGTCTCCTTATTTTAGGAAAGACCTTCCTCTTGGTCAATCAGTTCAGTTTTGGTGGAGAACACATCCGCCAGCATGTGCTTCGGGATCTCGGATCCCCGAACCTTCAGCGTGTAGCAGGCATTCTCTACTTTGGCCAGGCTCTGTTTCAGGGTATACAGCTTCTTAGACACTTCGTAAGGTCCAGTGTTGCCAATAAAGGTAAAACCATCATAAATTTGGCGTAAAAACTGGCTCAGTTCAAAGGGTGTGTCTATGTCCCCGTTTCCCACGCTGCTGATGCACAGTCGCATGAGCTCGCCGGTGAGATCCGCCACTCCCAGCAGGTAATCCACGGGGGTCACCTTCAGGCTCCAGGTGGGCGGCTGCTTGTCCTGGGAGTCACAAGGCTGAAGACAGAACACAGCAAGGCTCAGTACAGAACGGTAGGAAAAAGCAGTCCGTGACAATTCAGACGCACGCGACGTTATCTCACGTAACTGCAAAGCAATTGGTAATTCAAAACATTCTGGGAAAATAAATTCCATGGCACTTCCACATAATTGGATTTTCCAAAGTACTCTCCTTCTAGCATTCTGTAAAGTATGAAGGCATCATTTCCACTGGAGATGTGATTTCCATTCTGGGGAGCATAAGGAACATGCCCTCTGTCTAGCGTATCTGTTGGCAAACAGAATTTCTACAGGATGGCAGGTAGAATAAATGTATTTCTCACACCTGTTTTACATGAACTCAATTTATTAAATACCAAGCACTTCTTGAAGAAAACCTGTCACAAAGTCACAAAAGCTCCTATATCCTGATTTCCCACATGCTATTTCCAAAATATTGGAGACAACACAAGTTTGTTGCCGTTCATTTGTTCCCACAACGTACTTGCACCTAAACTTGACTTAAATCTACTTAGAGCTCTGGGGGAGCAGTTCAACAACTTTACAGTCTGTGAAAACAAGTGTGTTGCAATAGCTTGGCTTTTGGTAAGAACAAGTGAGCTTAAGCTGAAAACTTGGTTTTGCTTGCAAATATCTTACCAAGGGAATGAAGAAGGAAGCGCTTTACAGCAGAACGCCTTCAGTGGCAGCGCTCTGCAGTTCAGCTACAGCAGTAACACTCTGCTCTTCTGCAGAATTCCCTCTTCAAACAAACTAGCCATTGAATTGTGATCAGTGGTAGTAGTTTGTTCAATAAAAAAAATGTTGATTTAGGGCAAGACTGGAGCACAGGCAGGTCAAGGAACAGCAGGTGTAGGATTACTGCAGTGGAATATGGCTTGTCCTCTTACAGGAAATCTCAAGATCAAGTCCAGGGAGGAGTCAAAATACTGAGCCCAGGCACAGATAATGCATTTTAATAGCAGCTGAATACAGTTGCTCTTTGCTAATGCCTTCTATGATTGGCTTGTTACTGAGCAACAAGATTTCCAGAGTTCAACTCCTGCATTTGTTTCCTCCAACCTTTGCTACACCAGTGCTCCCCAGCACACTGGGAGACACAATCACAGCCATAAAAAAACCCTCGCCTCTACATTTGTATTTTACCATCTTGACTCTTTCTGCCTACCAGGAGGGGCTCAGTTTGTCCTGAATAAAAAAATAAAAATAATTAAAAATATAAGTGGAATGATTAAAACTTCTATCCCACAGATTTAGGTTACTCCTTGTCAGAATAAAAAGGACATTTTGAAAATGTGAGTTGAAGTCTACATGTACATTTAACCCCATTCCTCTAACTGAAACTATTTAATGATAATGCCAAAAAAGATGCAACTAAGCAAAGTAACTGCAGAGACTTGTGCGAGTCTTCTCTCATGTGAAGAAAGAAAAACTTTTACCTTGTTTGTTATTTCTTCTTTGTCTTCTGCTGTAAATATTAGTTGGTTGTTGATCTCTTCAACACTAACTAAAGATCGTGTTTTGATAAAATACTGAAATGAAACTGCCTCAACATACTCTTGAAGCCCTGTAGAAACAACAGAAGAACTCAAATCATGATTCAAACTTTCCAGTAATGATCCATGCTTACAATTATTCCAGAAATCTTTTAAATTAGGTTATTTTAAGGTGACTAATTAAAGGTGAAAACTAGGGTAATCTACAAATAGCACGAAAAGCTAAGTTAACACAACATTCATCTAAAATATAAAAACTAAACCAAAGGCATAGCAGATAAACATTTTTACCCCAACATATTTTTTAATGAAGTTTCCTTCATTTCCTCTCATTCATGACTGTAGATTCCCATTTAAACTTGAATTTCCCGCTTGTGTTTTGTGGGAGTCAGTGAACAGAGTTTTTAAAACATACAGGTTAGGTGAAATTCATGCCCAGGCCAAAGCACCTTTTGTTATAAATCACTCGTGTGGAGACAAAAATTAATAAATAATCAAATAATCACACAGGGCTATAACGTCCAGCAAGAGGAACATAGTGAAGGACAGCCCCATCCCACCACACTTGCTCTCTAGAAAACAAGGCCTACAGGTGGAAAAAAAAAAAAGTTGGTGTGCTGGCAAGGAAATAAAAACTGGGATAACAAATAAATATCGCAGATCTGCAGCAGATCTGTATCCATCTGCAGCCACCTGTCACAATTACCTCCCATAATCTAATAAGCAGATGGCGATTTTCCCATAACCTAAGGTGACATCTAAAAATGAACTTGAATGTTCAGTGATTTCATAAATTCTGACTTTTTTTTTGTATGTGCAAGGGCAGATTTGGGGGAAAGCCTGTAGAAAAGCTCATAAGTTGGCAATAGGTCTTGTTGGAGAGAGAAAAAAAAAAAACAATAAGTAGAAATGAACCTAGAACAAACGGGCATGGTTGGACTAACCTAGAGAGTTTTGAAGACAAAAAAAACAATACATTTGAACCTGACCTATGGACAGAGAGCTAGCCAAAGAGGAAATTAAGAGAACAGACTGCAACAGGACAGATCGTCGTCACAGGGGCGTTTTGAAAACCTTTGGGAGGAGCAAAGGAGATGACATGGTGCAGCCTCTTCCCTTCCCGTTCCTGCGGACACGTTCTCCCGTGCTCCTCCCTGCTGCCGTTTAACGGCACCCACTCAACCCCGTTTGCCACCTACCTCCACCTCCTCTGCAGGACTAGGAGACCCACCTCCCACCCAGTACAACCAGCCTTACAAAACCTCATTTGAAGCTGCTACACACACAAGCTGACAAAAACTCCTTTGCCAAAGTATTCCCATTTCACTTTTTCAAGTCTTTCTTCTAGAAGTAGCTAAAATACGACACTTCAGCGACCCAAGACCTTGAAATAAGGTGTTTTCATGTGCAGGTAAACGGATGTTTGAACATGTTATGTTTTAGCTTAATGGAAGGACATCCGCTACTTTCAGAAAATAATCCCCAAGGTGAAAAACCCCATCCCATTTCACTACTCCATCCAACAATACCTTTCCCCTTTTGCTCTTGTTTGGATTTGGTCCAAAACTGGATTATTTACAGATCGAGCTGCCAGTAATGGAATAGTTTGTAAGACTGCCTTTTATGTGAATCATTCTGGGTTGTTTAGCACATGTACCAGCAATGTCATCTAAAAGCATTTGCTTGTTTCTAGTAAGGTTCCTTAAAATACAGATACAAGGTAACAGAATGCTTAAGTATTTTGATATTACATTTACTCTGTATAAATAGCCTGTACTAGTGACATGTTACAGTGATCCAGTACAATAGCTTTCATCTACATTTTTAAAATATATTTTCTGTGTAAGAATGGGAAAGTTGCACTGAGGTATCCTCTTGAGCACCTATGTCCAATACAGAAGACTCTGTGCCTGAAAATTTGTGCCATTTTTTCCCCAACTGTACCTGCTGATATTAAAGATTTTTGCCTTTTTCTACAAATATGAACTCTGAAAAACAACTGTTAATCAGTTTCTTTAAGAAACCTAATACTGCACTGGCAAGAAATCATGTCTCTCCAAAAAGAAAAAAGAAAACCCAAGTCATTGAGTCAGAGGTAGGAAAAGGTAGATATCTCTGAAAACAGTTAAAGAATAGGGGCTTCCTTAATTGGAGGAGTAGGATTAAGACAAATAGAATTTAATCCCACTCAAGTAGACGTTGCCTCATGCATTGAATTGTTGGCTCAAATAAGGTGAAAGCTTCCTCCCCAAATTGATTTAATTTCTCCTTTCTAGGTGAGTTCAACAGTTAAAAATAAGGCTAAAATCGATTTCATGGCTCTGAGTCTCTAAGGATAGCAATGCCAACACTATGTACAAACTTCCAAAATAGCCTTTGGCTCTCGCTATTTCTTCTCAGACTTTCTTTTCCTTCTCTCCCTTCATCACCTTTCCTTCCTCCTTCTGCACATTCTTCCCCCCAAACTCGCACCATGGTCTCTGCTGACAGTGTAGAAATGAGTATATGACAGCCTGTGTTCTGCCCCTTCCCAGGCCATTCTCTAAACCACAGAGCTGGAATCATGGGCCTACAGGAGCCACTAGGAAAATAATAATCGGAAAATATACAATTAATTTCAATAGTTGCCTTCTAGCATCACTACAGGGACAGATGGGCTACCTTATCTACGGGGGTGAGTCACGTGAAACTACTAATTTGTAAACACATTACCAAGTCTAAGCCATAGCTCTACCTTATCACAATGTTTAGGCTGCCAAGTTACCCTCTTAAAAAAAAAAAAAAAAAAAAAAGAAGAAAGGAAGTCTTATTCTTCTGGAAATCCTGAACAAAGACAAAAACAAGTTAAACTAGAAAGTCCTTACTCCTGAACTCTGCAGAATGTAGGGATATGGGAAGGGTACTAGATTCAAAGAGCTCACTCTTACAAGCTTGTTGATCAGTGAGAGGGAGGAATGGTGAAACAAGGGAATAGTTAACTAAATAGATTAGCTAGAAGTACAAACAATAAATTTAAAAGTATTAATACACATATTAAATCATCATCTTTCAGAGTCAGCCTCCTCTGAAGATGAAACTCACAATCCACACCTTGGTCATCTCAATTTAGAGTTGCAAAGTTTGCAACACCACCTTCCCGACATTCACAGTTCCCTTTCTAGGCACAAGTAGCAAAAAACGTAAGTATTTAAATTAAAACTGCGGCAGTGAAACACTCTGGCTTAGCTGGTTGTGAGACTGAAGTCGAAGGTTAATTTTATAAGAGCATACAGAAGAAGCATAGAGCCAGCTATCCTCAGAGACATGCTCTGGACATCCTGTTGTGAAAAAAGCTCTAAAGAATTATAATTCCATCAAATAATGGATTTATACAATGAGAATAACGACAGAAGTACTAGAGCAAATGTTTACCAAAACTTTAAATTTGAAAAGTGTTTTTTCTTACTATTTCTATTCAACGAGTAATGCTTCAAATACTGAGTCATTATGCCAAGTAGAGCTATACAAAGTCGTTGAATTTTTACGGGAATTGGGAATTAAAAAACATGCATCTCAGTCCACATCCACATAAACCAGATGGTCCAGTTTATCAAATGAGTTTCAAAATCAGTTTAGAAATGAGTATAAACCTAGATGTGAATGCTCATGAGAGTCAGAGAAGCTTGTACGCAATTAGCTTGAATTGATTACTAATGGAATAAGACTAAAATTAAAAATGCATATCACACCTAACAGTGATTTGTCTTAACTGGTTCAACATTATTTCAATAGTGAAACTGATAAAAATTTCTCCTGTCGAGCCACCAATAATTTGTCAGCTGCTCAGTGATACGTCCATCACTGTTCCACTGCCCAAGCTCTGCTCTAGCTCTACACGTTGTATTGCTGCATTTCAGACACTGGAATCTGCTCTTGGATTCCTTAAAGTCTAGGCCACCAAACCATACACCTAATTTATGGTGAGTCCATTTTCCCAAGGACTAACGAAACAAATATAGCTTCCCTATTTAATACACATAGGTGCCTACAAGAGTGAAATTCATTTCCCTAACAGGCACAAAAACCTTGTAGAAAATCACAGAGAATAGATTCATCTCACACTGTGGAGAATAGAATAGTTTAATCAAGCAAACTTTTGTGTTGTTATTGTTATTCAATAATAATAGTTATTTTTGGTATTGTTAGTACAAACACATGTATCCATGACAAATGTTTTTCTGCGGGTGGCTCATCCTGGATGAGAATTCTATGCACAAGTTTGTACTTTGCTCCTACCTAGTTACCTAATACGCATTACCATGAACAAGCCCTCTTGTTTTCTTAAGCATCTTCTATTGCTTTGTGCTGAGAATTGAAATCCAGATTTAAAAACCATTCAGTTGCAGGGCAAATTTTTCAGCACTAACAGCCTTGAGGGCAAGTGTTCAAGGTACCCAAGAAGGGAAGATCCGAGTGAGTTCAAGTTTCAATAGGTCACAAAGAGCTCGTGTGTGCTGGTGTGGCCCATGACCAGAGAAGGAAGAGCACCCAAGGCCACACAGCTTCCCCAGACAGCTCAAACCTCAGTGCAAGTTCTCCAAAATGAGGCTGTTTCTGCCTAAAGGCCCCATCTCACGAGCAGGTCCAAAGCACCAGTGATGGTCATTTAGCCTCATAAGTACAGTTTTGGGGAGGTAATTGAAAAAAAAAAAAAAAAAAAAAGGTGCACTACCATTCACCAGCTCATGTTTTTTGACAAATGACTGCAAGACAAAAGTCCAATCACACTGTGCAGTTTTGTTTTCTGGAATGGAGTTCCTCTGTGACGCATTCTTCTATCCGATTTAAAGAAAAATAGTAATAGCAAAAAAGTTTCATCGCTATTTCTTGGTCCTCTCTCACTTTCCTCCAGAAATTGGTTGCTGCAAAGGCTACAGAGCTCTGGTGAATGACTGATGTACACAGCTGCCAGGCCTGAAAACACTCCTAAGCCACAGTACAGCTCCAGTACAGATTGCTCCACTCACTAGCTAGAAAACTGAATAGCAATCAGACAAATAAATGTTTCATAAGTTCGGTTTTTCAAATAAACAGCTGCAGCATTTGCCACAATAATATTGCAGAACATCAGATAAGAAAAGACGAACTTTGCTGGGCCCAACCCAACATACACATCTTTAGAAGGCAGCATGTAGCTTCTCTTAGAGTCTTAGGCTGCCCGTGGAAGTCAACGGCTCCTTCAGGAACCAGCTGATAATCACACAGAATATGTCCTGTCTGGTCACAGCTAAATTCATACTCTTATTCCCAAGTTTGTTTTTAATTTCTTGTGTATGGACACAGAAATGCTAGAATAGAAAGCAAAGACTAAAGAGGCTTTGCAGTTGCTGACAATTTTTTTTCTCCTGAAGAACATGGAAAAAAAATCATAAACAAGAAATAATCAAAGGACAGTAAAATGCAAAAAGTCAAGGTATCAAGTTTCAAAAAAGCAATTTACAGGGTGACGAAAATCCATCGTCAAAGGGTTTTTTTTAAACATACTTGGTGATTAAACCGAAAAAAAATAAGAAAAATAGGTCTGATAAACATTAGCTTATTCACTGCAAATTCCATTAATTTTTTAGTATAATCAGGAAACTTTGTTTCCATTTCTGGCATCTTACCTCTCACCCACAACTGCAAGGAGATGAACTTTAATTCTTTAGCCACATCCTGTTCCTGTGTTATTATGTTCTCCCACCATCTTTCAGAAATCTGATTGCTTCCTTCATGAATATCTTTTCTTTTAAGTTTTAGGTGTATTTAAGGCTCTTCCCGGGTGAGACGTTTACAGTGATTCATTATACCTTCCTCATGCAATAAAATAATTTTCCTTTATATCTGAGCATGCAATTAAATACATCATCCATTTTTATTACAGTTTTTAAATTTTAAGAAGAAAAAAAAAGTTCTACTTTCTAATATGTATGATTGTTACTAACTGATTTTGCTTTAGAAATACATATATTTGGAAAGGTATGCAGCATATATAATTATATGAATGCCTCATACTCAATGTAAGACGACTGAAAAAGGTTAAGGACAAAGTCAAAGTTACAAAAGATGTTAAGAGGTAGTTTTAGTCTGTGTTCCAAACAGAATCCTGCATATGATATCAAAAAAAAAAAAAGCCTCAAATTGCTTATACAAGTAATCAGTAACCTATATCTGTTTAATTGGAAAGACGTCACCCGTCCCTGTGGCATTTCTAAAGGAAGCACGTTTGGTGGCCCTAGGTACTGAAGTTAAAACACAGTACTCCAGCACAAGCAAAATATTTCATTCTAAACCATGCATGTTTCCTCAGCCTTACCCAACTCAGCAGCATTCAGAACATTTGTTCTGATGCTCTGTGCAGTATGATGAGGCCCCTAAAGAGACTCTAAGTGGGATAAGGAGACAGGAATAAGCTGCATCCCATCACCCATCCCAACACAAATAGTGCCTGCCCGAGATAAACGTGCCAGGCTACGTCAATGCTGAACTTTTACACAGAATTCCCCTCGGCACGAGCAGCACAAGCAGTGATGCAGAGACAAGGTGCTGACATTTTACAGCCTCATCACCTAATCCTGTTCAGAGCAAGTGCAGACATGACAGAGCTAATGAGCTTCTGGGTGCAAACCGCTCCGTCCCCCACTACTGCTAGCGCAGGCACACAGCAGCAGGCAGCTCGGCCAACATCCAGCAGCAGCAGCACTCAGCACCATCCTAATGAGGAGACTCCACACGAAAAATGGGCTGAGATGGGTTGAGAAGATTGAGATCTGATCAATATATGTAAGAACCTGGGGGGAGAATGCAGAATCCTCCGATGGGGCCAAACTCTTCTCGGTGGTGGCCAGTGACAGGACAAGGGGTAATGGATGCAAGTTGAAACACAGCAAGTTCCATCTCCATGTGAAGAACAACAACTTTACTGTGAGGGTGACAGAGCCCTGGAACAGGCTGCCCAGAGAGCTTGTGGAGGCTCCTTCCCTGGAGATCTTCCAAACCCACCTGGATGCCACCCTGTGCCACGTGCTCTAGGTGTCCCTGCTGGGGCAGGGGGGTTGGACTAGAGGATCTCTAGAGGTCCCTTCCAACCTCAGCCATTCTGTGAGTCTGTGATTCCATGTCTTGTCCAGCTATCGGCTGTAAAGACAACACCCCACCTACATCTGCTGGGCTAGTTGTAAAACCACCACCACATGCTCTCACTGAAGGTGCCCTACAGTGAATGCTTGTCACTCAGTGTCATTATGGCTCTCACACACCCACCAATCCCTCATCATTAGCAGACAAAAAAAAAAAAAAACAAAAAAAAAGTTGAGTAAGGCTTCCAAGAGCTGGAGAGTTGCTCTGACAGATCCTGTAAGAAAGGTGCTCCATTCATTTCCATGTAATGCCCATCCTGCTTTACTGATACCTCTGCGTTACCCAAGCGCTATGTGCACATGTAAAGCTACATGTACTCAGAGTGGATTTTGATGATATTTAGGGTATTTCCACAAATTCTAACACTTTACAGAGCATTGACTTTCACATCTTTAAGGCTCATACAGGTCTTTGCTGTTAACTAATGATATTTTACACTAATATTTTGTTAGTTAAATATACATATAAATAGGAAACCCTGCAAAGTTTCTTCACTCGGCTTCATTAATTCACACAATCTTTTGCAGCCCTTTTTTTTTCCATGGTGTCACACAGCATTTTAAAGAAACAGTACACGTTTCCTCACAGGATATATAAGGTATACACTGCAAAGTGGGGCAAAGGAGCAGGAATTCTATATTACAAATAGTAAAGCTTTAAAAATATCAACAAAGCAGAACGTTCTAACATAACAAATGAAGAGCCCTACATTAAAAAAAGACTTCATTATTTCAGTATCTCTTTGTTTGCTTGTTTAACCATCCCCTGGGACAATCTGTACTGTTAAGAAACGTGTAGAAAACAGTCATCAGTTTTTGTTGTTGTTCAATTAGTGCTATACTCAGTGTTTGAGCTCATGCAAGTGTCCTTTGGGGAAACGTCCTGCGTGCCATTAGCACTATTCTTAATGAGGGAAAGCATGAAACTCCTTTAGTGCTCTGCCAGAATTGTTTTATCTTCAAGTCAAAAGAACAACTGTTTGGAGTAACCCCAAAAAAAGCATTTAACAATGACAAGCAGCAAACAATATTCCCAAGCATTATACTCATAGCACTGTTCTATTTATGGACTAGCAGTTATTATACTGAATAAAATATGCATTAGGCAGCTTTATTATGCAGCCGTGATTCCTCAATTAAGGCCACTAAGACGGTTTCCATTACAAGCCTAGTTTTGATCCCTTTTGTTCTTTCTAGGAGAGGTAGGGTGGGGAGCAGGAGGATGTCTCATGTTTGGTTTCAAGACAAAAGAGAAGAGTTTTGGGAAGTCTGAGACTGATTGGACATGCTATTTTTTTTACATAGAACATAGGCAGCTTTTCAGTATCTTTTAAAAATATTTTTAACTGCAACTTTTCTGTTTATCAACCTTTTTTTTTTTTTAAACTTGTTCTCCAGATTTTTTTTAAATACAAAATCAGAATTGAGAAATGGATTAATGGAAGATCAAGACTTACAACTCTGGGAAATATATAAAAGGAAATGATCTAGTATTTTTCCTAGCTACACGTATTTCCAAAGAAAGAAAGAAAGACCAAAGAAAGAAAGAAAGAATTCTTCATCTGACTGCCCCTTTATTCTTTATGCCTCTAGGTTTTCTATTGAAGCTTCATAACCCTGATAGCAACAATCTTTACCACCTCCTCAAGCCCTGTTTCAGCATGGTCAAGACCTGCAAGTCTCAGTCTGCACATCCTAAATGGACTAACTGGAAAGCAGAAGACACAGTGAACAAGGTGAGAATAAAGCTTAGGAGAAAATATGTATTTGCATTTACTGTGCACCCATGAGCTCCTCTAGAGCAGGTCTGAAAGCACCGCCTGTCTTCTCAGTTATAAATGTGCGTATTTGAACACCCTCCCTTCGAACACGGGCACTAGCTGGCACAAACCTCCCTCAGAGGCACCTCATGTAGAAGAGACAGAGCTAAAGTAGATACTGGGGACAACCTACAGGAATGGAACAAGGGCTGCTGCATTTCAGCTGGATTTTATAGCCAGTGTCCTTAATGAGGCAAGAGTTACCTAATTACAGAAACAACTGGGAGATCTCAGGGCCGGGCAGCATGTTGCAACTGAGGAGGCTACACAGACTTGTCACTGAGTCATGAGAAAGTAAGAGAAGGAAAAAAAAAAAAAAAAAAGGTGAAAGCACAGCCGTTTCCCATTTGTTGTTCCAAGAAATCCCACTGCAAGCAATGCAACTCACAGTCACTCCACAAAAGCAATTTGGGCTGCATATTTCTTTCTTTTGTATCAATCCACAAAACTGCAGAGCTCAGGAATTTGTTTGAAAGACTGCACAGCTGATCAACAGGAAGGATGGGGGAGCAGAGCCTGCTTCTGCTCCCCGTTACGATTTAGTGCAGTGACACCACTTCCCTTCCCTTCCTTTTGCCTAGAGACACCAGTAAGTTTCATCCTGTTGAGAAAACCCTGTGACAATCTCCCTCTCCTCCAAATTATGAACAAGTGGTGGGGATGTGCCTTGCAGCTGGAGAGGCTCTGAGTCAGCATTCACAGGCAGCAGGCCTCTAACTTCCTCTACCAGATGTCTACAGCAATGTGGCTGCCTCACCGGGGAAAAGTTTTAGAACTGTTGAATCTTTTCTGAAAGTGTATTATCAGTTGCTCTATAAAAACTTTTTTTTTCAGTTCCATTCTGGTATTTGCAAGGATCTTTACTCAAATCAGAAATTGATTATAAAAAGAATTGGAGTAGCTGCGTATACATGCTGAGCAAACACAGCAAACCTGAACAGAGAACATTTTTTCCATCAGTTTCTTTAAGTTGCAACCTGTAACTAAATTTACCTATGTTTTAGATAAAAACCTGACTTCAAGTTGGCAAGGATGTGGTTTTTTTTTTAACCAAAATTAGAAATGTATTTATTAAGAGCAGAAAATGTGGAGAAGTGTCAAGTTTGCTCATTTGCTTTATCGGACACGGGCACATACAGAAGTTATCATGGGATTATCAAGTTTCCCTGGGATTATCAAGTTTCCCTATGTCTGCTATGTAATGATACAGTTATCCATGAGATTAATGCAAGCTGATTTGAGGCAACCTCCCCTGCTATGAAGCAGAGGTAGGTCCATCACCTGGAATCCACCGATGGCAAAGCGCATACAAAGAAAAGACCCTCAGAGAGCTCTTGCAAAGCAGCTGACACACAGTAGCTCCAGTGCCCATGCTTCCACCACAAGGTCTCACAAAGACCCGTGTCTCTTCTACGGCATCTCAAAAGCTGCTGCGATACGGATAACAAGGAACGTTGTGTGGGGCCACTATGTGGTGGACTGTGGGTTTCCTAAGCTATTCTGACAAGGTTTACAAGTCTCGGTGCAGCTTTTAAGTTTTGCTCATAGTGGTTATCAGTTCAGACATCTATAAAATGAACGCAAGAAGTCTCGGCTTTTAAGCGGTTTAAGCAGTGCTTAATAGGAAAATCCAAGGATTTTCAGCAAGAATCGGATATATTTGGACCAGCAGCATTTACAGTCTGAGGGCATTTATCTTGCAATAGCATCAGATATTTGAACTGTTCTGTTCCACTTTTCCTTGTCTTCTAACAGTCCTGAGCTGAAATGGCAGCAAGACTCAAACTGATCCTAATCAGCTCTTCTGAGTAAATATTCACATGTAATTTGAATAAGCTAGGTAAAAGGACTGTAACTGAATTAGCCATGGAAGACTGTAGCCTGGCAAGCTCCTTCCAGCTCATCAAACATATCTTTCACTTAACAATTGCTTTACTCTTACACAAACTTAAGTTCACAGACGTAACTGCGTGGTAACCTATGTCCCAAATGTTTTATAAATACATCTCTTTATAGATATATCTGCTGCTAGTTTGCAGAAACAACCCTGTGAATAGTTTTAAACAATTCAGTCATTCAGGGAATTCAATATTCAGCTGTCTTCAACTGACAAGAATTCTTGCCTGAACAGGGAAAGGCATACAGGATTTTAATACATTTAAAATTTGATAAACGTGAGACACCGTTTATGCTTTAACTAAATATTAAATAATCAGATGCAGGTTTTACTCAAGGTGCCACAAACACAGCCTAAGAGAGAAAGAGATGTGACTGAAACAGATATACGCTGTGATTTAATGTTTGCACACCAGGAGAGAGAAGTACATTGCAAATTGTTAGAGGAAAGAGAACAGTAATCCAAGGATTTTAGTTTGGGAATGTGAACAATTCACAACAGGACAGTTCCACAATTTAGTCACTCCTACTCTCCTCACAGAAATTATAACCCTTCAGCTGGGCTAAATGGGTATCTTGCATATAATCCTCTCAGTCAGAGATAACTGCCTAGCACCTTTGTGAAAACTATTACCCATTTTATGTCAGGGTGCAAACTGCCTCAGGTGCAGGATCTGATTCAAATCTCTATCTAGCTGCAATGCTGAAAAGCCTGTGGAGCAACAGTCTCTCCTGTACCAGAGCTGACTCTGACAGCAAAGATGAATCTAACTCCTCATCCAGCTGTTGACATGTGCAAAATTCAGACCTCTTATACAAAGATGAACCACTGCTAGGTAAAGAAACATATGTTAGTCCAAAATAACAAAATTTTCCTCTTTGGTTATAATTTACCTGGAGATATAGCTCTGTGGAACTGATACATGTCTTCTCCAATGAGTTCTTGTGCAACCTGCTTAATCTTCCTTCTAACAGCATCTAACTTGGCTTCAGATTCATTTAGTATTTCTTCACCATTAGGAGCGCTGCAATCATAAAACAGAAACTGATACAGCTGCCTTCAGAAGAAGAGAAAATAGCTAAAAGATTTTTACTAACCAATACATAATCAATTACATCAGGAAAAAAATAGGAAAGTTGATTAGCTTTCACTGAAACCTATTGTAGGTTCTGAATCATTTCCCTCTTGCTATGAAGATAATCAACCAACCATGCCTAGTTTTGGCAGCACGGTTCTTTATCCAGACTATAATTTTAACTGATACTTAAGTAATAGCAATGAGAAACACAGCAAAAGCTTAAAAAAAGTATTATAGAAAACTAACAGTATTTAGAGAAGTGTTTAACTTCTCAAAAAAAAAAAAGTATTTTGCTATATTATAGAGGACATGATCTATTTCACTCTTTTTTTTTTTTTTTAAAGAAGGTAATTGTGGATTATGCTGTTAAGAAACAGCTGTACTATCTCATCCACAATATACACTAGGTATTTAAAAATTAGTTTATCTAGTATACTTTTAACTCCCTCCTTCCAAATAATCTGGCCGTATTAGGCGTACAATATATTTTGGGACTACTGGTCTTGAAAAAGCATCTAAAAGCAAAGAGACTTTTGACAGTAAAGCCACAATGGCGGCTGAAAAAAAAAAAAAAAAAAAAGAAAAAAACGGAGATGGAAGTAGGAACACAGCATGGAAAGCCTCTACTCTCTGGAAAATGGAAATTTTCTTACAAAACAGGAACCTAAAACTCCAAGTAGAGGGCATGTGGGTTTTTTTGCTGCTATTCTTTCCTCTACCAGTTCCCAGAGTATCTAGCCCCTGTAGAGGGAGCAGCTACTCACAATCAAGTGGTTACTAGAATTACCACAATACCCCTTTTCATAACAAGGCAAAGTTAGAAAGAGGTCAACTTCTTAATCTCTTTTTATAAATGTAATCATATAGTTACTAATATAGTGGAATTGCATGGGTAGGTAGCAAAAGGTAGGTGAGAGCGGGAACAGGGAGAGTTGTTACAGTTGTTACATGTAAGACTACTATCTGAAATATAAAGTAAACATTTTGTACAAGAAGCTCTGGAAAGATTCACATTTTCCCATTACTATTCTATTTCATATGCCATTTCTGACAATTGCTTTAAAACTCACGAGGGGTGAGTTTTAAACTCCTAGGTTGCAGCACCTGGGCTCTTCCCTTTTGCCCCGATGAGCTAGCGGGAACTGCAAAAACCAAAACGAGGAAGCACTCACCTGAAAGAAGGGTGCATCTTCCTCTTTCCTAGGTCTTCTCTTCCAGCATGCTGGAAGCTGGAAAGCTCTCTCTTCCTGTCATATCCTCCTGCTCTGATCCCCTTTGATACTTCAATAAAAAGGGCTAAGAAACTTCACTTAGCACCTTTTAATTCTCTAACCGGAGTGTGCATTTATTAGCTCACATCCAGCCTAAAGAATATTTATGGGAAGTTAATCAGGTCCCTCTTAACACTGCAACTGCTCCTCACAAATACAGAGGACACTGCAAGGCATCTTCTGGACGAGCATGAAACTCTTCGTACACAACGTGACTTACCTGGTAAATCTATGGAGCAGAAATATCGTTCTTTTGCTTTCAATGGTTATATCACGACTGAGCTTCACGAGCCGCTCGTATTTGTCGTGCCTGGTGTCGAGCTCCAGTTGAAAGGCTGCAGAGTCAAGGACAGCAGTAACAGGCACAGTGAGCACGTTGCAATAGCCAGGGCAAGAGCAGAGAGCCGGCGCTGTGACAACTGCTGCTGGCCTCAGCCCCAGGGCTGTCTCCCTGGGGACACCTTTCTTCCCAGGGAGGAAACAGGCACAGGACACAGCTGTTAAGGTCACCACCACCCCCCAGCTGCAGCTCCTGATCTGAGCACGTTTCTCACCAAGCAAAGGTGCGAAACCGTCTCTGAGCAGAGCACAATGAACCAGAGCGAGCAGAGCACTCGCAAGCACCCAGGCATCTCTACGGGATTTCAGCTCTTTGAAAAAACTTGCTCAAGGACCACTGAAAAGCTGCATTACACACCAACTTCCATCCTTAGGCAACTAGGCATCTTTAAATTGTCAATCTTGAGCAGCAAAAAAGTTCTCCATTTATCAAATGGATTTATTACTACTTTTGCTTAATAAAGCAGGGTTTAAATACATGACAACCCTGACAAAGTTTTAAGGCATTGCATATAAAAGCTGGGCTTGATCAAAAGTCAACTGATTTTAATACTCCATAAAAACTAAAAAAACAAAAGCAAAATGAGATCAATTATTTGAAAGAATGCTTCAATTTATGGATTTAAGTTATCTCTAACTAAAATGAACGGCTAGAAAAGTGAGCAAGTGTAATTGGTTATAACAGTGAAAGTATTACAAATGCTTCGCAGGTAACAGTAACATTTTTAGATCACTGTAACATATGTCCCGCATATCAGTTTTATGAAGTGTAAAAGGGTATGCGCTCATCTGGTTTCAAATTTTTTCTCAGAGAAAGGTTGTTCATCAGATTATTAAATACATCTTTCCTAGGAAATCCTATACTGCATGTTTTTATAATCAGGTCTTTCAAATTCTTACTTACATTTAAAAGACATCATCAAAGCTGATGATGGATTAACGTTCTCTTTTTCCTCTCTTCTTTGGCCATGCGGAAAATTGTCATGCTTCCGTTTTCTGAACCCCCCTGATCCTGAAAGCATGAAAAAATTAAATAAATAAATACATACGAAAGGCATACGTAAAACTCTAACCAGCTTTGCCACAACATGAGCCACACTGCAAGGCTCTCTCCAGAGCATTTCCAGTTCTATCCATATTTCACAGGGCACAATAAGATAACGAGATGAACTTAACTGCCAAGATTACTCTACCAACTGACATCATCTTTCTCATTAGCTTGGTACCTGCTCCATCACTTTCCTAGTAGAAACCAGAAAAACCCTTCTGATCTCTGAGGATGGTAGGAGTCTTCTTCTTAGGGCCTTTACAACCCGCTCATCTTCCCCCTGGATGGGAATGGTTGCATTTTGCTAGGGGGGACTTGGAGTTAAGATCTAGTCATGGAACCAGTTATCTTGCATGAACAAGGCCTACAGGATCAGCCATAGGATTTTTTAGAAATTATTTTAAATGTTCAGCATGAGAAGGGCATATTTATTTAAGAGTACTGAAAGCTTTTCATTCCTGTGATTAGTTCTGCCATAGGGCTTCAGGAATGAGAACAGATCTGAAGGAATAATACAAGGGGATTATCATTACAAACTATTCAAGGTGATTCTCTGTGGTGTGGCACCTCTAGGTCCTTACACTCTGCCCATTCATCAGTTCCTTCTTTTATCACTTTGACAAAGCTCTTAGCTACAACTGGGCTTATATGTCTCTTCGTTAGTCTCCATTTTTCCAACCCCTATAAAAAATCCCTTTTGGATTGTGTTTTACTATTGATTTCTACTTTGTGCTGCTTCTTCCTTTTGTCCCCTCTTCATCTGGGACTGACCCAGTCATTCATATTTCAGCAGTTCCTCCCTCTTACCTCCTCCTCTCTGTTGCAGTTCTCATTTTGTGTTCCTAGCAACTGACCAAACTCTTACATACGAGCACACCTTTTTGAATACACAGAGTTCTATCAATTTCCTTAAAAAAAGGAAAGGAAGCCACTTAAAGGTTGCAGAACACTGGACCTTAAAATGTTTCCATTTAATTGTTTACTATTATCAAACCAAAACCAGAAGTGGGTGTAGTTACTTGCTAAAAGAGGAAAGCGAAAATCATTTTTTCCCCCTACTCTTCTATGAGGACCTAAGTTCAGGGTTTTGTTTTTCCGGTAGCAGCTGAAAACATTAGAAATCCAGCAACTGAGACACCATGGAGAATTAAATTCTCTGCAGTTTTCCAAACGTTGGACACATCGTGAAGAACAAAAAAGTGGGGGGAAGGGGGAAGGAAAGAAAAAAAAAAAAGGAAAAACAAGTCTGCTGGGGATGCAGGGAGAGAAAGATGGAGGGACAGGGAGGGAAAAAGCTAAAGAGGCTCTACTACATAAGCAACAACTCAACCATTAGAAAACTGCAGGCTGTGATAACAGTAACTTAATTTGAAATAAATAATAATAATAATAATTTTAAAAGTTCCTAGGTGAAGAGGCTGTTTCCTGGCTAAAAGGCAGGTCTATGAAACGCCTGGGCCAATTCCTCACACCGGCGGCCAAGTGAGCGCATTTAGACAGCGGGAGCTGCCACCTTTAGAGGCCTGGAATTCCGGGGGGGGGGAATTGCTTTTTTGTCTTGCTTTTGTGTTTTCCGCCGGAACAACCTCCTTCTCCAGGGCAGGGTGAGCACCCGCGCACTCCTCCCCTAACACCCCCCAGCGCAGCGACAACCGCCCCGCAGAACAGCACCCCTGCTCCGGGCGGCCCCGGCCCCGCTCGCCGCCGCACCGGCCCGGCCGGCCCCAGCCCCGACCCCAGCCCCGGACCGGGGAGAGCGGTGGTGGGGGCGGGTCGGTACCGTCTTTGCCGCTCATGTCGGTGCCGCCGCCGGGCCAGGCCGCGTTCCCCGAGCAACCGCTTCCGCCCCACTTCCGCCAGGACCCCGTGGCGCCGCCGCCGCTGCCGCGCGGCCCCTGCCGCTCCGGGCGCCCGGGCCGCTGCCTGACGGCAAGGCGCGGCCTGCGCACCGCCCGCCGGCACTGGGAGGCACGAGACAGAGCCGTGGCCGCACGGAGGGAGAGGTCGGATCTTTCGCCACGCGAAAGCGGAGCAGCGCCGGGAAGCGGGGCGCGTTGGCGAGCGGGCGCCTCGCGCGGCAGCTACGCGACGGGGCCTCGCGCGCGCGGGGTGCGCTGGGAAGTGTAGTCCTGCCGGCGCGCCTGCCACGTGGGAGCCTCCAGCGGCGGGAGGAAGGGGCACCGGGCGGGGGGAGGCGGCACCGGCGGGCCCCGGGGCCGCTGTAGCGTCCCGGTTCCCGAGGACACGCGGGGGACCCGCTGCTGCGAGGGGCAGAGCCTGCAGGAGCGGCTGGGAACACCCCGCCGCGGGGAGAGGTTTGCGTGGAAGCGGCAGCGCTTTAGAAGCAGCGATGCGGGGGCTGCTCCGCGCCGGGGAGCCCTCGCGGGAGGGAGCGCGGCCCCGGCGCAGCTGCGTAAAAACGTGGCCACGGGCACGGTGAAGAGCGGGCGAATCTGTCCGCACATTCAGCAGGACAACAAATTACTGCGTCAAAAGGGCACTTAGTTACCTAATCCCCGCAGATTGGGAGAAAAGCTTTGGGGTAAGACTGCGAACAGTCGTAAAGCAGGAGTTGCCAACACCTAATGTTTCCAAATGCCTAGAACAAATGATTCTGTCATGCAACGTTCAAAACTTTTCAGAAACATACTTATAAAACTCTTCCCTGTTGCCTAATCTAAGAAAACAGATGTTAATCACATTTAAAAAGCAGAGTGCAAAGAGGATCCCGGCAGAACTTCCTCGGGCCTGATCCACGCATCCAGTTATCGCATCACGGTTCTGGCTGCTGCACTGCCAGCTGCAGAGGCGCTTCCCGCGTCCTGCGGCGCAAAACGAGACCGTGGAACGGTCCGTGTCCATGTCACCGCTGCACTCATTTGAGCGCGGCCTTTTGCGTTGCGGGGTAGACAAAGCTGCTTCTGGAAACACTTCCTCCTTCCCTCTCACTCTCTCCTCATTTTTTTTTTTTTTTTTATTTTTAACTGTGATATTCCCCTGTTCTCTGCAGTTATCTAGGCAAAAAACAGAACAGTTTGGGGTATGTTGACACCGCAGCGGGGTGGAGGAATGCCGGCATTCAGGTGCTTCTCGGCGGTGAGCGTTTTAGCTGGACGTGGACGGTGGAAGTTTGATCTTCCACTGATCTCAGTTAAAGTTAGTAACACTTTATATGTGCCTAGGGATACCTGACAGCTTGCTTGACCATCGGCAATGTTTTCTTGTATAAGAAATGCTTTCCTGAGACGATAACTTTAAATGCAGTAGTGCTGCATCGCATTGGCAACAGGTGTATTTTTGCAATATCTTCTTTCTTCTATCTGGTATTTTTACCTTTCCCTCTCCCTTTCTAGTCTATGCCTGAAGAGAATGACATCTACACATACTACTGTATGTGAAGGAAGAATAGCAACATTTTGAGGGAATAACTGTTCACAGAAATGAGGTGCAAGGGTTTGGGATCAGGCAAAATAAACAAACAAACAGGGTTTTCTCAGCAACTTAAGGTCACCTTGAAATACCGCATCTGGGTTACGTATGGCTGCGCTCCAGAACCTAGGACAAGGTCAGTAACTGGGCTTTCATATGGAGAAGATTGCATTTTTAAGGCTCACGGTTGTGAGAAAGGAGTGTGAGTAGGTGGACCAAATATAATCTGTGCCTTTCTGAGTGGGCAAGCAACTGAAAACAACAGTTGTAGGAGGCAAGAGCTTCTCCATTTATTTTATTCCCAAGTTCTGCTTCTCTGGGCAAGCAGCTCCATTAATTACACTCCCATACCACGTTCATAAGCGAGGCCTTTGATCTGATGCAGCGTCATCAGAGACCACCTTGAAATGATGCTTGAGGAAATGGAGAATTAAATCTCCTTCTCTGGAAAAGCCCGAATCTGACAGCTCTTACTGACACAGCCAAAGAGGAGTCGTGACAGCTCCAACGCAAGGTCCACACTTGTGAAGCTACTTCAGCACCTGTAGCTGTAAGTGGAAGGGAGCTTACACTTAAGCCTAGTACTTTGGCAGAGCTATGAAGCCGCCCTGCCCTCGGTATTTTTAATGTAGCTCTTTGGCAGATGTTTAAAATCCAGCATTCTCAGTTTGCTTACAGGGGTCATGATCCTCTCCTTATGGCTCTATAGCTTTAGTCAGAAAGGGTATCTTTGTGATGCTTCCCACATCCAAATAACCAGGCTGGGAACATCCGTTGAGGTCTCCGCGAAGGCCGTAGCGCTGTGGACAGCTAGAGACGGAAGGACCTCTCGTACCCCTTCCTTTTCTTTCCATGTTTCGCCACCACGTCCTTGTGGAGCGAGGCTGTGCGGTTGCCTTGGCGATGGAGGGCCCGGGCACCAGGCGCTCCGCGGCACCGAGACGCCCGCGTGAGGCGGCGCGATGGCGAACGCTCCCAGCGAGGGGCACCGACACCCGCGTGAGGCGGCGCGATGGCGAACGCTCCCAGCGAGCGGCACCGAGGCACCCGCGTGAGGCGGCGCGATGGCGAACGCTCCCAGCGAGGGGCACCGAGACGCCCGCGTGAGGCGGCGCGATGGCGAAGGCTCCCAGCGAGGGGCACCGAGACGCCCGCGTGAGGCGGCGCGATGGCGAAGGCTCCCAGCGAGGGGCACCGAGACGCCCGCGTGAGGCGGCGCGATGGCGAAGGCTCCCAGCGAGGGGCACCGAGACGCCCGCGTGAGGCGGCGCGATGGCGAACGCTCCCAGCGAGCGGCACCGAGGTGCCCGCGTGAGGCGGCGCGATGGCGAACGCTCCCAGCGAGGGGCACCGAGGCGCCCGCGTGAGGCGGCGCGATGGCGAACGCTCCCAGCGAGGGGCACCGAGGCGCCCGCGTGAGGCGGCGCGATGGCGAACGCTCCCAGCGAGGGGCACCGAGACGCCCGCGTGAGGCGGCGCGATGGCGAACGCTCCCCGCGAGCGGCACCGACACCCGCGTGAGGCGGCGCGATGGCGAACGCTCCCAGCGAGGGGCACCGACACCCGCGTGAGGCGGCGCGATGGCGAACGCTCCCAGCGAGGGGCACCGAGACGCCCGCGTGAGGCGGCGCGATGGCGAACGCTCCCAGCGAGGGGCACCGAGGCGCCCGCGTGAGGCGGCGCGATGGCGAACGCTCCCCGCGAGCGGCACCGAGACGCCTGCGTGAGGCGGCGCGATGGCGAACGCTCCCAGCGAGGGGCACCGAGACACTCGCGTGAGGCGGCGCGATGGCGAACGCTCCCAGCGAGGGGCACCGAGACACTCGCGTGAGGCGGCGCGATGGCGAACGCTCCCCGCGAGCGGCACCAAGACGCCCGCGTGAGGCGGCGCGATGGCGAACGCTCCCCGCGAGCGGCACCGAGACGCCTGCGTGAGGCGGCGCGATGGCGAACGCTCCCCGCGAGCGGCCGCGCCGAGTGAGGCGACAAAACGCTTATGAAACTGTCACAGGGGAGTTGCATAAACCCGGGTCAGATGTTCAGTTCGAGGCTGCTACATAACCGAGGAGTTTTGCAGCTGGTTGACGAAGGGAAATGGGAGGTCAGCTGGTCTCTAGCTGTTATAACAACAACCTGTTTTGTTTCTCAGGCAACGGCGATGCCCATAGTCTTTCGGCAGTCATAAATCAAGAGGATAATTTCCTCTTTTCCTGGAATAATGTTTGAAAACTACAAATGTTTTTCGGTCCATTGAATTTGGGACTTCTCTTAGGAGCGCCAAGATCCATTTAAGGGTTATTATACTATGGTGCAGCCTGTGAGCGTGTTGGCACAGAGATTTAGGGAATGCTCCGTAGATTTAGCTGACTTGTAAATGAGCAAGTGTGAAAGAGAAAAACAGAAAGAACCTACCAGCTTGCTCAACGTCCAGCTGAAGGGAGAAAACAAAACAAAACAAAAATCCCCACTACTGTGCATTGCCATTTTCCTAATGTTTAGTTTATATCTTCCAAGGGAAAACTGGCAAGTGACCGACTATGAATAATGCACCCATGGGGAAAGTTTGTTTCTAAACATGAACAGTTAGTGCCTGGCTTATGTCTGGGTGGGTGTGCTGGCTATTTCGTAAATATTTCATTTTAATGAGACAGCCACATGAAAGAATTACTGTGGAGGAATTCAAGGTGAGAATATCTTTATTTTGCATCTACATCAACATCAGCACCCTTCGTGTAGTAAAACCGAAGAGCAGAGGCTAACCTTTCTCCTCCATCTCTACCATGCCCCTCTCTGTGTCCCCTTGCAAACTATATCTAATATGATACCATCCTTTACATTTCTTGCTATCTCAGGCAGAGGAACTGTCACCTTGATGAAACACTAGGCTTTTTATCCTCTTGACAGAACACAGAGATGGCACAGGCTTGAGATAAGCTTTGGTGTAATTTAGGAAAAGGTGCTGATGGAGTAACAGCTGCAAGCAGAAACCAGAGAGAAAAGTACTTGCCTTTAGCAAGTATATGGGAGTCACAAAACTGAGGTCAGTTAAGCGAGGGAGCCTGAAGGTGCAGTACTGTTTGGGAACAGGTAAATCAAATTGCACAGCAGCGTAATTTGCATAGTTTTTTAAAACATATTGAGGTCTCTGATCTAGACCTTGCCAATATAAATTAGTCTCAGATACTCTTCTGTACCTATAGCCTTCAGTACCCCCTGGTTGGTCAGCGTCAGATAGAAATTCTACTTCATCCTCTTGGTGCTCCTTAATACAGCAGGTTTGGGCAAATGACTGTTGGCAAAAGGGTTAATCTCATGCATCTGCAGTTAACCCTCTGTATAAAGGAATCTCAGAATGAGGTTGGTGTCTACATCTGAGAGAGGCAGAATACCACATTATATATGGAAAATAGCCATTCATGTCAATGTAAATCAAGAATAATTCTCTTTAAATTGGATACCATTGAGATGAGTATCAAGTCTTGAGAATCCCCAGTGTACAGAATATTTTATGCTGCGGTATAGGTAGGGCAAAAAAACATAGCAAGCCTCAGATAGTTAAAACAGAGAAATGCTCTCCTAACAATTCCCACCAAAAACTTCTGTTAAAAAGCAGTTAAGGTTGCTTCAGGGCAAAACACACCCACACAAGAAATGACAGGTTGGGGAAAGCTTCTTCCCATAAGTTATCGTGCACACCTCATATTAACCACTCCCAATGACAGACTCCAAACCCCAACGAGCAGCTTCCCTTGTTCCGCGGGATAAAGAGACACACTAAATACCCATCCCTCCTACACACTTCAGTGCAAAACCCTCTGGCTTCTGCAACACTAACATCACCAGTTGATGCATGCGGAGTGGTTATGTTTGTGATTATGAGAAAAAAAAAAAAAAGGTATTAACAAGGGTCCCCTGAGCTTGCACTCTGCTGGTACGGTGGGTTTCAAGGGCCCTCTTGGATTTGTCTGAATCTGTTTCTCTCTGTAGGTGACTCACCAGTCCCGTTGGTAGACCCCTTCCCCAGCACAGAGCTGAAGAGGCACCTATTGCTTTTTTTTAAATTGGGGATCAGCTATGTGAGCTATTTACACTACAGTAAATCTGGTTGCCTTGCTATAAAGATAGTTACGTTGTACCAGTTATTGGTACTTGACTTATTCTATGTGATTTATTCCCATTGATGCCTTGAGAATTTTACAGGGAAGGAGTTTGTGTTGCAGAAGTCTGTGTGTGTGCCGAGCTGTCTGCTCCCTAGTGTATCGGTGGTATTCCACCTCCCGTCCCACAGACCTTTATGCCTTCCCACACCTACCTGCTACTTTCACCCATTTTTCTCCTGCTTTACCTAGCTGTTTAAATGCCAATGCAGCATTTGCACTGCCTTTTCATACCCGGCTGCTCTAGGAACAGAGTGAACTCTGTTCGAAGAACAATGTCTTGGTATCTCACCAATATATTTTACCCACTCTGTGCCATAGCAGGTTCATGAGCCTTCTTATTCACAGGAGAAAGGCAAAGCTATGTTGGATTCAGGCACAAACCCAGGGCATTTACGCTGGGCCTCATGGAAGGATGAATCTTTTTCCCATGCATAGCTGCATCAAGACAATCTGAAGACAAGTAAATGATGGACAACAGCTTTCCAGACCCTGTCCACTGACAGTGAGTTGGAGAGGACTCTGTCTAGGAATACTGGTCTAGGAACATTAGTTCATGTCATATGTTATGCCCTTGAAAATGCTGTGACTTGGTCATAATCTGTTACTTCACCATCTATCTCCAAAATTTTGGCCTTGTTTTCCCTGGCTGCTGCACTGTGGCCAGCTCCAGCTTGAAAAATTGAAATCCTTACAACACTTTGTTCATTACTGGCTGGACATTTTAAAGTTCTGTCGTAGTATTAAGGTCCAGGAGAGCAAACTAATAAAGATTTAATACGTGCATGCACAAACCCATCTTTAAATGTCAGCATGAATTTTTTATTTCTGTCCTCCAGGAAAATCTACTTATATCAACAAATCCTAGAGAATCAATATTTCTTTAGAAAGCTGTAATAACCAGACATTAATCTTGATGCCTTTTTAATGTTAAAACTTTTACTAATGGTTTCTGATTTTCCTGTGGGCTATGGGTAATAACACAACACAGAGTGAGCTTGAAGCAGGGGGTTTTCCAGGATACCTGTATATGACATTCACATCTCTGTTTGCTGGTCTAAGGCTATGAAATCAAAATGTGTGGAATCTTTCCTCAGTTTCCATGACAGGAATACATCCCATATGGAAGTCATCAGCGTCAACTCTAAGCTTCTCTGTAAGCAATGTGTAAGGAGCCATCCGTATTAAAAATGCATTACACAGACACCCATGCAAGTTGAAGTCTTGGAAGAACAAGTCTATGCCCCCAAAGTCCAAGTGGTCACAAAGCAGTCAGAGAACACAGGGAGTGCTGAGATTTCAGCGCCCGCGTGATTGCCCACAGCTGTACAAACAGTACAGTGAAGAAGATGGGTTGACCTTGGCCGTGTTTTGAGAGTGCCAGATAACTAGGTCCTTAAACAAGCCCTGTTTCAGCATGAACAAGATAGAAGAGACAGTGACCCAAAGCAACATCGCAAGTGAGCAACGGGAATAGCTAAAAGGGACTGACCCAGGACAGAAGTGGTTGGTGATGACAGATATCTGCCGTACGTACCTGGCAGTGAGAGAAGTGGATTAGACTGGCTATATGACAGTAGTACTTCAAGTACAAGTAGGCAGCACTACTCAGAACATGACTTATTGTGCCTGAGTAGTCCCATAAATACCTGCAGGAGTGAAATTTTAGCCCATTTGCAGAAAATTGAAATGAAGAGACACAAAGTATTTTAGTATATTTCTAAAGCCACGGGGCCACAGCTATCTTTTCCCAGCTTCCCAAGTTAGTGTCTATATTTGTCTGCAAAGAACATTGCGGGGCACCATTCTAGCAAATAATTGCAATGCTCATCTTGCTGACCTCCCCTTCACCTTTGCAAATAGGTATTTTCTTTGCTGTCTTCTCACATGACTGGGGAACACACCCTCCAAGACTAGGATGGGTTGCAAAAGTGCAAACACAGTCCCTAGGCTGGGCTCATCAGCGACCCCTCTCTTATCTGGGGCTATGCCCCAGGATGGCTGTTAAGTACGTAATGTGAAGGAATTTCTCCCCCAACAGTGGATGAAATACAGTAGATCAGCTAACCTGTAGAGAAACCACCAGATGTTTGATCCATGACCAAGGGAGACTTGATGCAGTTTGAAAGCTAGAAATGAATTTATCAGCTCCACGGTCTTCTATAGAGAGCAGGCAGTGGAAACGAGCCTCAAAGTGACTGTTGCTTGAGGATTGAAAGAAACTTTTTCTTTGCTATGCTGGAAAAGTGGGCATTACACAATTCCTTGTTGTTTTTCTCACCATATGGATTCTGCCCTTGTGCAGAATCCTCAGGGATACACATGTTCAGTGCCACCCAGTGAGCTGAAGAATAATGAAAAGATGTTGAGAGAGCTCATGAAGATCACTGTGAAGAGCATTACTGTAGTTCAGAATGGCAAGAGCTCCCAAAACAAGAAAAGAAATGGCAGAACGGAGAAGGAAAAGAACTGGGTCACTGAGTGTGTCACTCAATTGTCAGCGAAAAAGAGGATCATGCTGATATAAGCAGTGGGGGAATAAGGCAATCTGGAATATGGGTAAGCCAGAAACGACAATAAGGATGCATGCAAAGATTCAGTAGCAGCCCGTGGATATTATGAATGGATCAAAAATCACTATTAATTATTGCTGTTATAGGATATGCTCCAGAGTGGTTGCTTATCTTCTTTCTCTCCATGCTCCTCCACAGCCTGTCCAGCAACCTTCACCTTGCCCATCTAGCACAGGGGCTGCTGAAAGTCCACCAAAGGCAGAACTTCACTTTTGAGACTTCACTCACAGCTACAGCCAGCTTGGCAGGGAGAGAATCCCTCTGAGGAGAGGGAAAAATAATCCTGTTTTCCTTGATATTTCGTTGTTACTGCAGTGCTGCAGCTGACAAGGAGCCTGCCCGACTCCAAGCAGAAATATTCTGCTTACTCTGTTTTGCTCTCCCCTTTCAAACATCACTTTTATATTCCAGTCAGCTAAGCAACAATTTTGTAAATTTTACAACCCCTTCCCCCCAGAGCCTGAAGGCATGAAGTGTTCACACAGAGCACAATGTGAGAGTTAAACTTATAAAGGATGTGAAAAGACATAAAGCTTGTACAGTTAAGTTCTAAAAAAAAAAAAAAAAAATAGCAGGAAATCTGCCTATACCTTCGGGGGCAAACACTCACCGAATCGATAAATTGAGAGTTAAAAGCAGACCATGTTAAAGACTGATGAAAGCACAAGTAGGCATAGCATATTATTTAGATCTGTCAAAAAAAAATCCCAGATCTGATTTACTTAAAGAAAGCATGAAAGTGCATGGAACACATCCTCACCAGAGGCACCACCTGCAATGTGAAACCTTTGGAACAAATTTAGAGGAATGAATAATTCCAAATTACATATAATAAGGAGGTAGAAAATACAAGATATGCAAGGTGGCTCTTTCAAAACCAGATCATGCTAAACTGTGCAATTACCTTTCTTAGATGCGATAACCCAACCTCTTTGGTGAAAGAAACATGGTAGATCTCACCCACTGGACTTCTGTAAAGCATTTGATTCAGTGCCACTTAGGCAATGAAAAGGCTGACAGGGAAGGGTGGAAATCAGTAGGCAAATTGAAAGGAGAAAAGAACCGCCTGAATGGAAGAAGACAAGTAATGTTGGAAAGGCATCATGCTGAAAGGATGGGGGTCCACAAAGACCAGTCTTAGCACTTTTAATATTTTTGACTGACAGCTTACACACACACACAGAGTGTTGTGAAATCTGATGGATTCGTGATGAAATCTGTGCTTAGCAAAAAGATTGAGGGCGTTGCCAGTCCTCAAGGAGTTACGGATATCATAAGGAGAGATCCCTGAGCGCTGGAGTTACACAAAGTGAAATGCAGTGGTACAAAAGCATAACTTGGGGAACTAATAACAAAAATTTCTGCTGCAAGCAGGGCTTGAAATAACAGAGAGAGTGAGTCTGAATCTTGAAAATAACCACAGGGTAATTGTGAGACACCAGTGTAATGCAGCTACAGAATAGACAAATCCAGTGTTGGGAAATATAGTTAAGATATTTCCCAAAGAGGCAGAAATACTGCTAATGGCATTGTAAAACAAAACAAACAACAACAAACAAACAAACAAAAAAAACCAATTTGTCTGCAGTATTGTATACAATTCAAGTTAGTTGTATTAGAAAAGTTCAATCTGAAGCAGGCGCTGAGAAGAGATGCTGGGATAATTACAGGGCACAGAGAGCCTGTCCTATAAAAAGCTGGAAGCGTTTCAGCAAAGCAAAGGGCGAGACAGCCTGTGATTTCTCTCCATAAATACCTGGGGGAGACACAAGGAGAAGAGCTGAAGTATGTTTGATGTGAAGGGCAGTTTGACACCAAAACATGTGAGTGCAAAGTGGCCACCAGCAGACCGTGTCCGGACAGCAGGAGGAAGGCCCTAGCCACCAGCGGTGCAAAGGAGTCTTCTCACCAGAGCAGAAGGCAGCAAGCAAATACTAGTGATGCTCAGAAAGAAGCATAATTAGTTTCTAAAGAGCCTGTATGAAGTGGCTGCCAATAGTGGCCAAGGACCAGACTCCGTGATCCCAGGTTCCTTGCCACCTGCCTCGTGCTCCCGTTCGCAGAGCAGCTGCTGGTGGTGTCCCACGTGTCCCAGGAAGGTGCTCCCGGAGCGTGCTCTTTCCCAAGCGGGTGTCTCCCTGCTTGCCCAGGCTCGGGTAAATCTTTGAACCTCTGTCTCCCAGGCCTCGAGGGAGGCTGCTCCCTTTTCTCACAGTGCTGTGCAAAACAAAATACTCCTGGGTTTCTCCCAGTGCCCCGGGCATTACTTAATCCCCACCAGTACTCCACAGGCACTCTCCATTTCGATCGTAGGTGGTTGCTAACGGCTCATTGCTCCCATCCCTGCGCTTCCTCTGCCAAGGTGGCAGGGAATAACCAGGCTCTGCAGGAGGCGAGGAGGCACCGCTGCTACACAGCCACGCTGGGCCAGCCACCCCTTCCACCGGGAAAGAAAGGCGTGTTGTGAAACAGGTAACACCATCACTTTTTCCAGCTCTGAGTGCCTTAAAAACAGCACACTCACCATGGTGGTTGGCCAGGGAGTAAAGCAGATTGCAGAAGCACAGCTTCCTACTTATGAACTCCAAAGCCTGGTGCTTTGGATGAAGGAGGTGAGTGCAGGTCCCGTAACAGGGCTGCAAGTTCTACCAGTCTAGTCAACACAGCTGGAGAACCTCAGGCCTGCAAAGCCAGCGAAAATCTCCCGAGGACTGTTTTTGTGTATGCGTCTGTAGCGATGCACATTTCTACGTCTGCTGCCTTGACGTGCTGCTGGCCCACACCGCAGGCTCCAGGCAGATGGCCAGGAAAATGCCCTCTGCCACTCTGGCATGGCTGGTGGCCATTCGAGGTCTATGGAGCCACCCAACTCTTTTCTTGAGCATGGAAAGGGCTTTGCAATAACAGGAACTTTTCCAGGTCCTCTCTGACGCCGGTCCCCCTTTCCTCTCTCTCCTTGTTGGCTGCTGCTTTCTGCAGCCAGTGGAATGAGTATGCAGCTCCAGGGTATTCCCCCGCCGCCAGTGAAAGCAGGAATTGCCGGGAAAGCAGAAGCTGGCTTTGCTTTGGGCATGTTTGCATCAAGAAGCTCCTCTGAAACTTTACATCTGTGTAGCTCACCGCATTAAGCTCAGGTAGCGCAGAGGTGTCCTTGTGCTGGTGTCACTCTAAGGACTGCGAATGGAACCCAACTGGTCTTCGCAGAAAGCGCGAATAGGAGACAGATTTAAAACAAACTCTCAGGAGGCAGGGCACGTAGGACAGGACCACGTGTTAAACTCTCTGTTAGCACAGTACAACACTGGCCTAGGCCTGCAACTCCCCCAAGCTATCCAGCACAGATACTAATGAAGACAACATTCAGATGTCAACCTGTTCCTGGGCAGCGGGGGCAGTTGTCCCAAGAAATAGTTCAAAAGTCCATTTTTAGAGCGGACGTCCAGCACGTAGGAAGAAAAGTTGCTGTGCCTCCTGTTCCTTTAGCTGTTCCCAATCTCCTAGTCTGGCTGACCTTTCCCTAACGTAAAACCTCCGAGGGCTATTTTGATCCTAGTGTAAATCACAGCAGCTTTGAGGCTGACATCACAGGAGGTTCTTATCTCATGGGGACTGGGGCTGTCCCAGCACAACCTGGCACCTTCCTCCCCGAGCCCACCGCCGGGCTGGAGCTGACAGGACCCCCTGGGTACACCACTTTCTGCCGGCTCTGCATGTCCCCCCGCAGCAGGGGAGTCCTGAGCCCATCTCCTCGGGTCTCTCCTGCCCTCCCTTGGAAGGCTCCCCAGCTAGCAGGACCTTCCCGGCCGGCAGCTCCTACCCTCCCACATCCCCGGCTGCAGCTGGACTCCTGCCAGGAGAGGAGCAACCTCCTCTTCCTCGGGGGGAGACAGGGAGGTGCCCACAGAAAACAGTTCATCCCTCCTAAAATTTAAACTGAGACAATTGTGCTGATGGCACAGACATTTCATTTAGACACCTAAAATGAGGTAAGGGTAATTCCTGTCCCTTCTGCTTCTCCAGCAGCGTGTTCCCCATGCAGAGGCAGTGTAAATTTTCCGCCTGCGTGCTGTTCTTAGCCGCTACGTGTTAGGTAGGATGTCAGATACTGTACGTCCTCCCACGTTCTGGCAGGGCTCTTTCCCCCAAGTGGCATAAATGATCGCTTTCATCTTGCTGCACTAGATATTCAAGATCACGTAGCGAAAAGGATGCTTATTTACATATCTGGCTGTGATCAGTAAAAAGCTCCTATCAATTATAACAAATGTCTGCAACATCTAGGGCTTAAATTTTGTTATGTAATGGCTGTTTAAGTGCGTGTGTTTTGTAATCAATAGCCTAAATGTCTTTCTCAGGAAGATTTGCATTACATGATCAACAGCCACATTAGTCCAAGCCAACTTGATGGAAGGGACAGTTAATCCCAAAGAGCCAAGTAACTGGAATGTGTCCTGCTCCATGGAGGGATTGCTCAGCTACACGCATACAGCTGGGTATAGCTGGTGCAGCTGAAGCTGGTAGTTAGCCAGAGGTTTGGGGTTTTATTATGATTTCTTTTTCTTTTCTTTCTTTTTTTTTTTTCATTTTTTTTTTAACTAAGAAAACATTCACAGTTGTTCCACAGAAAAAGAACAAGTAATCTATCTAATCTATCCACATGGAATAAATGCAGTTGTCCTTATTTCCTCCTTACTTGCTTTCACCTTCTGCTCGTGTTACTTGGGTGACAAGATTTTTCCAAACACCAAATTAGGAGAAACCACAGCTCTGCGTGACAGATAAAGAAGCGGGTGACCCAGCAGGTTTATAGCAGATAGGTAATACGTGCACAGGGCAGATCCTGCCAGGGATAAACCGTGCAGTATTTTACAAGAGCGGCCAAGGAAAGTTAACCCATCCACATGGGTAGAGTCCCAGAGGGGAAGGGGCTCTGTGCTTCACTTCCCGCCATCCCCTTCCCCTGGGACAGCTGAACTGCTGAAGTACATACAAAGCAGCTCCCATAGCACCCAAGTTTACAACCTGACCTGTCGAAACAACCTGACGCTGATGTGGAATGAGCTTAATACAGCGGACTAAGCTGCCGTGTGGAGGCCCTGTTTCATGCAGAGCTCAGCTGTGGGGTGATTTCCAGAGGAGAGGCAGCAGGCTGGGGGTTGGTCCCGTCCTCCTGCTTGGGCCTGCCTGTGCCTGCAGGTCTGCACCCTCTGTGGAAAAGAGCAGCCCTGGTCCAGGCAGGGCACTGCAGAGAGGTCCACGGCATGTTTCTACACTGGGGTAGATCATGTCAGGCACACAGCCTCTTATATCAGCACAGGGTCACTAGTAAATATGAATGGTGGTGGTTTGCACCCACTTTACACAGAGGCACATAGTGTGCTGAGGGCACAGAGAGCCTAGGCCGTGCTGAGTGCAGAGGCAGATCCCAGCTGGAGAAGGCAATTTGTATGGGGGTCTCCTTGCCACTGATGCTGTGGAGCTGCATGCATGCTGGAAACAGGATGACATCTCTCCAAAGCTGCCCAAATCTAGGAGGGAACAGTCAGAGCCAGCGGCCCCATGGAACAGCCTCGCTAGGAAGCGGTGCCTGCACTGCCTGAGCACCCTTCGGCTTCCCGCACAGCCTCCGACAGGCGAGCGCAAGGGCTGGAATTGCACCGGACCGTGTGGCCGTCCACCACAGGCCCGCGGCGCGTGTGCAGCCCGTGGGCCGCAGGCCTCGCCGCGTGGCGCGAGGCAGCGCCCAGGCCCGGGAGGCCGCGCGGGGCCCGGGCTCGTGGGCGCCTCGCCGCGCCGGGCCCCGCGCGCTGTAAGTTTCCACTGCCTACGTGCGCGCGGGGAGCGAGTTCCTCCTGCGGCGAGCGCCGAGCCCCGCGCCGCCTGGCCTGCGCCTACCGCACGCGTGCATGCCGGGCCCGACCATCGCAGCGGATGTGTTTCTCAAGCTATAAAAGTTCTGTGGGGCTGTTTTTTCTTTTTTTTTTTTTTTTTATTTTGACTCTGAGGGCAGGCTGTACTAGTTAGGAAGGAAAAAAAAATAGAGTCCACCTAGAGTTGCAAAATCTCAAAAGCCTGCAAAATAACCAGGGTGGCCCACTTGCTGCATATGTACTAGAGTGGCAAAATTCCTACAACAGGACATAAATGACTCATTTTTTTCACCCAGGAGTCCCTCCCCCAACCATTTAAAAAAAAAAAAAACACTTTTTACTTATTTCCTAACATGTGTCATTTTACTAGGAGTGCACTTACCCCGTTGTTATGAAAGGGAATCCAGTCCAATGGGACCAAGTCATTCTTGAAAAAACCTTCAATGAAATAAAAAGTCACAACTGGACTTACTTTGGCATAACAAGTCCTCAGGATACTGGTGGCTGCTAGAGTCATGTTTTTGTAGGCAGTCTGGATCTACTAGTTTTCCGAGTATAATAATTGCAGCAAGAGCTGTGATGTTTTGTAACCAAACTAGTTTATACTGGCAAAAGCCCTGCTTTGGATGATAGAGAGGTGACTTATGCTGTTAAATTTCTTTCAGTAACTATAGGGGAAGTGCCACTCTAGTATAAAATCACTTTATTCTGTCTATACAAAAGGTGGGGATGATTACTTATGCATCATTTTAAATATCCTTTAATATCACAGACAAGATAAAATAGCTAAATACTTGTTACATTTTGTAAAATACTAACATTAAAACATGGTTTTGGAAAGGAAAAGCTACTATCTCATAAAGAAAAACAAAGTAGATTGATGCTCCAGGAAATTAATCTGCAATGCAAATTCCATCTGATATAAGGAAAAAAGAAGTCACAAAGGCAGCTAGAATGCTTCAATTTCTTTAGCAGACTAAAGACTTTGGGATCTTTACATCCCAGTCTCCATGCACAACCAGCTGTGTGAATCCAGGACTTATATATTTCAATTTAATTTTTCAAATTTGAGTTAATTTGTTTGCAGCACGCTAAGAAATTAGTGATATTCTCCATGTGACAGTGCTGAGTAGCATGTCCCTTTAGAAATACACTAGCACTGTGATATCACTATGGCACTTGTCACTTGTGTGGTATCACTATTGCCTGGCCAGCTTGAGAGGCAGGGGGTACCAGCAGCCCTGGCATTATCAGTGTGGCATCAGATGGATCTAAGGCAGTTTTAGGAAGAGGATGTTCACTGCCAGCATCTTTGGAAAACAAAAGGCAGCATGACACAGAGCACAGAGTTGCAGGCATAAAATCTAAGGAGTGTAAAACAGGGGTTGAGATCATTGCCTCATGGAGATCATTGCTAACGGAGATAGGCTTGGCATGGAAGGCTTAGAAAGCAAAGACAAGCAACTGTTTGATAGTGTAATATCAGGGAGCGTTTCAGCCTGTGCTCACTGAGAGCAGCTACACAGTGTCACATATATATATATATGTGTCACATATATATATATATATATATACAGCAGGTATATATGTATATACATATGTATATATGTATATATGTATATACAGCAGGTGCGTTAGAACAGCTCCGTGCTGCTCTTTAAAATAAGTCCCCAGATAACACGTACCGTGTCAGAGCAGACAGCAGAGCTGCTGAAGGGGACAGAGGCTGTTCAGGATCCTTGCAGGGAAGCTGCTCATGAAGAAGAGGCTCTGGGCCACCTGAGCAAGAAATTCGCTTCTGAGTGGCCAATTCACGTACTATGTGCGAGTGAAAATGAGGTCATTTGGCCTCAAGCCTTCTGCTGGTGACCTCTTTCCCGAGGCGAGGCAGCCAGGAGCTCACAGCAATGACGCTGCAGGCTGGAGGAATCTGCTCCAGTGGCGGCAGCCAGTTCTGGCACCCCGCAGCCGCCTTTCCCCAGGGCTCCCTGCGCTCCCACCCATCCTGGGAGGGGTGCATATCCTCGATGTGACAGTGATGGGGCCCCTGGGACACCAGGAAAGGCGGTGCTGGAAACCAGCAGCCACCGTCAGCAATTCAATGGCCCGCAGCTCCCTCCCGGGAGCGTGCGAGGAGCAGGGCACCTCCGGCCGTGCTCCTTCCTGCAGCAACCTGCAGTGCGGCAAATCACTTGACGTGCTCTGCACGTGCAAACAGCCAGCCTGCACGCACAGAGCAGTACATGCAGCCAGAAGACACACAGGCAGCTAGAGTGCCCCTCTTAAGAAGATAAGGATGTCAGTGGAATGATACACGGCGAGGGGTGGCAAAGTGGCAAGCAAAGAAAACAGTCTTTGCAGCAGCACTGTGGATAAATACCGGCAAGGCAGAGGTGTCTGTGCCTCACTGCTAGAGAAAAAGGATGCTGCAGCAAGCAAAACTAGCTTTACTAGAAGAGTCTAGCACAGTAATGGCTGTAGAGTGGGATAAGAAAGGCCATAGCTTGGAAATATTATCCAAAAATAATCTGCAAGGCTAAAAATAGCACGGATGTCAAGATTTAAAAAGAGGTCAGAATTGAAGCTAATGACTGTGAAGATTCAGAAAGTCTTAGGAGATGCAGAAAATCGACATGAACTTCACAGCTCATAAAAGACCTAAAAGTAGCGTATACGAAATAATGCTACCTAGTCACGATCTCTAGTCACCTGAGCCTAAACGAGCAGTTTTCTTTACTTGTTTTTCATTTTCCCTGGCGTGTACGCACTGAAGGGGCCATATGCCAGACCTCCTGTGCTTCTCATATATGGACCATGATGTTTCCTGGTTATAAAGTCTTCTTCCCACTCTATCTGAAGGGGTTAATGCCCCTGTTTGCACTCATGGCTGCTCTCCTGCTCGCTGGAACTGCTGTCAGGCAGGACAGCCTGTGTGTGCTGCCCTCAGCCTGCTGGAGTTAAAACGAGCCAAGTTAGCCTGGACAATGGAAACACAAGGTCTGCCTGAATCTAGTTCATTGCTGCTAAGTGGGTCAAGGAGAGCTGGTGGCAATGGGGAGAGGGCTGTGGCTGCTTGGCAGGGTGATAATCTGCTCAGAGACAAAACTGGCGCTGGAAGACTGGCCTATGCACCTCTTTGGTGGCTTCCCCCATGCATAGAGTGGCTAGAGCTACTGATGAGCTTTTGATTGCTCCTCAGGTTTGGTGTATGCTACACTGAGAAGGGCAGTGCAGTCGGGTGGATTCCAGATGTGCACAACTCGCTGACATCCCTGTACACTTTCCTACCTGGGCAGGTATCTAAGGCTAAAAGGTGCAGTTAAGGGGAGTCCCCCTCCCCAGACCAAGGTGTGAAAGCACTCAGATGTGGATGGTCCTGGCGACACACAGAGGTACCCATCTACCTCTACAAGTGCAAAGACACTGAACCCCTGTACTTGTGCAAGGGCAAGGAGACTGGGGCCGCAGAGCTGCCTTCCTGTACCACAAAAAAAATATACACCTAGCTTCTTGCACCTATGAAGAAGCTGTTTCCATGCTCTGTTTTAAACTCTGGGATGGGCCCTGGCAATGTAAGGGAGTAAGAGATGCTCTCCTCATACATGTTTAGCAAATGTCCTGGCATATAGATGTGTTTGGGTTTGAGCTTATAAGAACATACACCCACATTTGCACGTTCTCACCTCTTCCTTCCTTCTCAAGCACTCTCATGCCGATACGCTGCACCGTCAAAACAAACAGCTTCCTTGCGAGCACTCCTGTTCAGAGTTTTATGTGACTCAGAACCACAAAAGCACTTTCTCCAGGTACCTGAGTGAGCAACAGTGTGCGATGCTCTGGCCAGAGGTCTGAGGAGATCTGCTCTTCACTTCTGTGGCCAAGCAAGAACCTTATGCTCTCCAAACAAGATGGTTATCAAGGAGATGTTTGTGTCCATTCTTATTTTTGGGGACTCTCTGTTCCCACTGCTGCCATGACTCATGAAACTCATTAAACCAGTGTGTGCCTGGCAGGAGATTTAATTATACAGCAGCAGCAGGACAGTGAGGGAATTTATGCTTGACAGGCTGACAGCAAGATGGCTTTATCTGCAAGGCTGTTTGTCTGTCAGTACAGCCAGCTCCCTCTGCAAGGCTGGGCAAGCTGCACCGGGCACCAAACCAGCGAGGAAGCAGGGAGGAAGCTGTGCCAGAAGCAGGCTCGAGACACTGGTGGTTTGCAGAAACACCCTGCAAGGGTGCCGGGCACCACCGCCTCTGCGCGGCGTGAGGAAACATCTGGTAAACCCAGCACCTCGCGCTGCACCGTGACCTAGATAGGAAGCTCCACGCAGGGCGGGAGAACGTGAGACACTGCACTGCTGCCACGTGTGTGTCAGGTTGTTTGCTTTTAGCTGGATTGAAGAGCCTCACGCTCACTAAACCATTGGAAAACAAGCTCTGGCTTCTCTCTTCCTTCTCAGCACGCTCACACCAGCACGGTGTGCAGCCGGCCCCGCATACGAACAACGTATTTCAGTACTTAGCAAAATACTAAGAAAAATATTCCCTAAACCACTGTATGCATCTCGGCTGTGCATGCACCACTTAAAAAGCACAGCCTTAAGGTTTCTGTGAAGCTGCTCACAGGGATTACGCACATTAGAGGGACTGCTCTTCATGTGTATAAACAAGGTTGTTTACGCAATGAAAACTTTCCCCTCCTACATTGGAGACTGCAGGAGACAAGGAAGCCACACATGTAAGAAACTGAGAAAACGAGGGCTCAAAAATTGCATCCTAGAACTCCTCCTCACACAAGACTTCCCTGATGCATGCAAGCGGGGCCTCTCCTGCATCCCTCACTACACATCGTCGTACAAAGTCCCATAACCCAGATTAATGCTGAAATGTAGCCCTTCGGAAGGACTCATTATTTCCTGAAAGGTCCTTTTTTCTTTTTCCCAGGTGAAACAGGCAACGGTAATTTTATTTACTGGAAACAACATGCAGGAAATGTTTAGGAGTTAATGCCTACTACTGCATGAAATACCTCTCCTTTTTTAATGTTTTATTATGATGTACTTTTATTTAAGAATCATATGTACGACCAAGTAATTTGTCATCATTTTTTTCTCCTAAACATACCTTTTAATTAGCACACTATATCATACACTTCTGAACATGTAAGATCAGATTGTTCTAATTTTAAGACTAACATAAGACCTGTAGCATGCTGAAAGAACTGAGTAAAGTTCTGACACTGAAATGTAGTCTCCTTTACCTTTAAAGAAGTTATATCTGTCTGACACTTTGAGGAAGGCAGAGAGATGACTACCCTATGGCTTAATGTACCTATATTATCACTCCCATATCATTTTTATATCAACAAAATAGAGATTTCTTTTAATTCTGAAACTCTACTATCAGGAAGGAAAATGTTGAAGGATGTATATCAAAGGTTTTTAAGACTAAATTATCTCAAAACTTACCTATTTGTCAATTTGTTCAAACATTTAAACCAAATTTTGGAAGACAACACTTTTTAATCTGCTGTCACAGTCAAGGAATCCCTCCTCATGAAAAATGGGTAGTATTAGGACATAGTTTTCTAGCTTCTGTAGCAGTCACCTGTTTCTCTCCTATATTTACCTATTTCTTAGAAAGAAATGTTCAAGTATTTTGCTCCAGGAACCTATTCTGGAGTTATATTTTTAACTGGCATATTATCTCGGTGCTTAATGCCTCTGAGCAATTTAAAAAATCTTCTCCGAACACTGCAGTAACTCATATGGCATTTATTGCTATTTTCATTGGTGAAGTAATTTCTGCAATCATTCTGGGATCTCTTAAGGGATGTTTCTGGACTGATTGAGGGAGTATTAGCACTGTAACCAGGACTGTGACCCATCCAGGAGCACACTGACAGGTACTGGGTAATCATTAATCAGACTGCTCGCACTGTGGCCCGTGCAGCCAGAATCTGCCCATGATAGGAAACTGTCTTTGATACCGAGAAGGTGCACAAATGGGGAAAACACTGGTGCAGCTATTTTAAGTAGCTGTTCTGGGAATGTATTTCAAACTCACCTTTTTATATTTTAATGAGAGGCACGTCTTCTGTTTTAAATGTACAGCCTAGACTGAATTATTATTTTGTGAGAAATGAAACAGCTTTCAGGAAGAGTGTCTTACAGAACATTATCTTTCTCGGATATCTTTCTCAGCCATCTGCAACTGAAGCTCACTGTGCCTGGATTTTTCCGTCTACAGCAGCAGTTTCAGTGCAGGATCTAGGGGAATTTCTCCCTTCGCACACACGCACACTTTTGGGAAAAGCCTTCCATGCTAATTCTCCTCTGAACCTGACAGCAGACCTCACCTTAAATTCAAGGAGAGCCTGTTTTCCTTCCCGGCTCCACCACATGCCTCTGGAACTCGTGCTCCATGGCCTCCCTCCGCGGAGCTCGACCCGGCCCGCGCCGCGGCCTTGCAAAACCTCCGAGGAGATGAAGCCCTCCTCTATTTATAGACGGCTGGAGCTGGGTGAAAATTTCCAGGGAGCGTCCTGGAAGGGCTCCCACGAGCTGCACCGAGGGCTGGCAAAGGCAAACGGCTTTGCGACCACGCTTCAAAGCTTTCCCTTGCGTCTAGCGTTCACTAAGCCTCTGCAGTAAAAAAAATAAAACAAATCATGCTGCACGTATGAGGCAACCGTTCGGTGTTTACCTTGCCAATAATGAACCTTTGAAAAAAAAAAATGTTCTTCCTTATGTGCCCCTGCCTTATCTGGATTACAATCCCTAAATCAGAGGTTTGGGGCAGATCCTCAGGTATGAACGTGGATTCTCAGTTTTCTTTCTAGGTGTGCAACTCTGTGCTATCTTAGGGTAACACAGAGGGAGATCTGTTTCTAGCTTTATGCTGTGGCTTTTGCTTAAAAGGCTCAGCCCCTTGAGGCCGGTATTTTTACATCAAAAATAAGGTCCAATTAACAGATGCATTGCCAAGTGCTGCTCTACAAAATATATGATTCAACATTTTTTACTCATGTGACAAATGAAATAAGGAGTATTTCTTAAAATAGGGGAGAAATGGTCACCCAAGCTAAAATAAGGTGATGGCAGGCTGAGTGTGCAGACCAGGCATATCCACAGACACACAAGCCTGTGTGTGCATATGAGCTAGCCATACTTGGCTTCTTGCATTGATAAGTTGTAGTTTATTCAAAAAAAAAAAAAAAAAAAACACACCCTTTCCTACTTTTGCTCAAATCACATGGCTTTTATTGGAGGATGTGTTTGCACAATGGGCCTCCCATCCATTTTTCAACAACGCTCACAGCTTACAATTTGCTAAATAGGTGAGGACAGAGTCTGTACCTTTTCTCTGCCTATTCCCTCCAGCTCAACTCTGTATTACCCAGCGAAGAAACTATATTCTGAGGAACCCTTCTAGGAATCTATTTCAATGAATAATCTTCAATGTGGTTCCAGCATTAGACACACTGTGAAGTTATTAAAAAAAAAAAAAAAAAACAAGGAAAAAAGAAAAAAAAGGACAACATTAAAAGGATTGTGCCAGGGAGAAATTGTAAGCCCATTGGAAGAGTAAGGAAGTGAAATCTGCCTACTGAAAAGATAACACGCTATCATCTTCCATTGCACTGTAAATTGCTTGCCGACCTGTTTTTATTTTTTTGTTCATTTTTGTTTGTTTTTGGTTTTTGGGTTTTTTTGGTTTGCTTTTTTTGGTTTGTTTTGTTTCTGTGCAAAAACGAAAGGCCATTTCTTCTAGTACCAATAAATGCCATCTTATCTCTAGGTCACTAATTAGCTAGCTGGGCGAGCAAGGAACAGGTTCAGGGGTAATAGTCCTGACCGTGACAAACTGATGGAGCGCGATAGGAAGACTCAGACACGACCCAGCCCTAATTACAGTTCTGCAACCTGTACTCTTGCTCCAAGAACAGAACAAAGAGGTTCATAATTCATATTCGGCTATGGGTTTGCAGGAGCTCCTGCTAGTCTTATTTTCTGAAGGATCGAACATTCAGGTACTATTCTGTAAAAACTCTCCAGTGTACAATTTCAGAGTTGTGTTTTACCTGAAGCATTAACAGCACTTTGCCCTCTGAATGTCTGTTGGAAGAAGTGAAATGAACAGCGTGAATTTAGATTGTTCATAGCAATATAAGATACTAAGTTAAATTACTATAAACCTTATATCAATATTTTTGCTATAGTATATATTTGTCCTTGGTATACGTAATGTCACTTGAGAAGTGCTTTAAAATATGCTGAAATATCTTACTTAGTGTATTTGCACGGAGGGTAGTGCATGTTAGGCCTAGGGAGCAAGGAGACATGGAAGCACCATCGTAACCGGCATTTATTGATTTCACAGTTTTTGATGACAAATTTATTGAGTTCCAAAATTGCAATAAATATTTTGATCAACAAGCAGAACCTTATCAGCTTGCTAAAAACTGCGAAAACTGTAAAATTTGAGTCTCTGGCCTGCTGTTCTCAGCACTAATAACCTAACGCTCCTCTCCCCACATCCTTAGAAAGAGGAACCAGTGACACCAGCCATTATCACATCCCAGCACATAATATCGTGCACTTTGGATCTGCTGATTCTCTCAGCGTGGCTTTGAAAGGTCATTTGGACAGAGTTCTCTCTCACTTACGGAAAGAAAAAAAAAAAAAAAAGAAAAAGCAGAAATGGGTCAAATTGCATAATAAGAAGTAAATAAAGGTGAAGCTACATGACACGACTGAGTCAGCTTACCTTTCTGTCTTGGGTGGTCCTGCTTTCCCCTCCCCGACTCCCGGCCGGCGGCTCCACACCCTCTCTTGCACCACATCAAACCACACCGTGAGCCGATCCAACTCGTTAATCCAACAGAAAACTATTCTCTTGAGCTGACTCACCAAAGGGCGAGAGGACGGTGGCGGTGAGGGTGGCGCTCCGGCAAGGAAGGATGAAGGGGGCAGGAGCACCTCTTTTGGTGGGCAGCCACTCCACAGAGTGGTGCAGACGTGTCCTCAAGCCACGACGGACCAAGGCGATACAGAAGGACGTGAGAAGCACACTGAGGGCAGAGAGAGCGGTGCGGAATAAAAAACTTGCTCCTCGGGAAGGATGGAAGTGGGAACACCCAGACCCTGCCCTAGCAGAGGAGGAAACGGGGAGCGCGGGGGAACAAAGTGCTGAGCGGCGCTGCCCGCATGCAGCCCACGATGGCTCTCCAGGGTCAGCTCCCCGTGCTGGTGTCCGCGTGCGGCCTGGCAAGGGGAGCTCTGCAGGACACTGCGCGATCTCCACGGCGCAAGAGCACATGGACTGCAATATTGCACTCCCATTGTTCAAGAGAAGGTGTGGGGGGAGGGAACCATTGTTCCTCCAGAAAACAAACCAAAATGAAGTTTATCTGCCGCATGCTTTTCTAGGAAAGGCCTTATCAAAGAAAAAAATCAAAACCCTAGGTCTATTGAGGAATAACACCTGGTTTGCGTTATCAGTTCAAAACCTCCCTCACTATTGTCTCTTCCTTCCTCTTCTAAATTACTGAGACACGTTTCTCCTTCTGCAGCAGCAAATGTGTTTTTTTAAGCTTTCTCTTTCCTCAGAGTCTCCCTTGCTAGTAGAAGACAATTGCCTTCATCAGAAAAAGAAATGAGATATACCAGAAATACTGCTAGCCAAGTGGAGAACAAGAAAAGCCCCTGCATTTTCACTCCAGGATAAAATGCCTGGTCCTGTAATAAACACAGCTCCATGCCTTCCAAAACAGTTCTTGATTCTCTCATGAGCTCTGACTAATAATTTCTAGGGAGCTGGGAACAAAAGAACTGAGACCATAACCCATTAGATAATAAGAATTATGTTGTAATACATGAGCTGAGGCCCTGTCAAGCTATGAGGGTCACAAAGCAAACTGTCCTTCTTGCCCACATCGCGGGGATGCCTGCTCTCTTTTCCCTTCGCAACACGAGGGAAGGCACTGGCAACACGGTGACCTACGTGCCTGGCAGCTGGAAGAAGAGGAAAGAGAAAACACGATGTGCAATAAATCAGGTACACACAAAATAATCACGGCAGGCCACATCATCCTAACACTGCTCGGCATTGTATCCACCTTGATGATCTTTCAGCATGTCATGATGCTGAATCATGATGACACGGGGCAGGAAGCACCTATCAGATGCAAAGTAAAAAGGTCATGTTATGATTGTGGCCCTCTGCCACCCCGTGAAGTGCTGAGGAGACTCTCCTGACATTTGAGCCCCTTGCTGTAAAGCTGGAAGACTTTTCTACATTCGAGTTGAGAAAAACTTCTGGAGCAGGTCGGATAAATTCGACCTATTTACAGATAAAAGAGGAATTCTTTTTCAGAACTGCTTATCGCTGAATCAGTACATGGATTTCAAACAGTGTTCAAAAAATGTTCTTTGAAAGTATCTTTCTGTCCATAACTGGACTCTAAGCACCCTGAGGGCCTGTCGCTTTGCTTAAGTTACAGGCCAAAAATGTTCATAATTGTCAATCTTCAGCAAGACAGGGAGTTCTTTTCTAACCAAAGCCAGAAATACTCCCTCTGGAGAAATCTCACAAACAATGTGCAAAAAGCTTTTGAACTTTTCATGGTACAAAGTTGAAAATAAGGACAACACTAGAATAAGTCAGTCTTGAGCTTTTTCTAAAGTTTCTAAACTTTGCTGCATTTTCATTGTTTTGCAGATGTCCAGTAGCAATATTTTCTGAAAAAAAAAAAAAAAAAGAGAACACTGTTCTGCAGCATAATTCACTAGTGTAATTCATTTTTCTTTAGAAACGAACAGAATTATTAAAGTAGCTGAATAATTAAATCTACATAAATCTGCCTCGCTCAACTCTAACCATATTTTTGGTATAATAGGCTATATTCCCAGAGAAACAAAAGCATATCATTTCAGACAGACTCAGGGACAGCAAAACCAATTTCAGCTGAAGAGCCTGGAGGAATCCCACATTAAGCACCAACCTACTTGAGTTCATACAAAGTAATTGAGAATACTTCTCCTTATAATTTAACCCAACCCTTAAAATCTGAGATTATAATGAAAGTTGATGGTTTTTTTTTTTTTTCTTTAAACTTTACAACATTATGATATTCAATGATAAACAACCAAATTATTCTGTTGCTTTAAGTTCAGCAAAACTTTCGGGGGAACTCTACATTGCTACGAACAAAAGAATGAGCAGGCTGAACGTGGTCCAGAGCGTTGCGGATTGTTTTCAAGGCTCTAAACCCAGTTTCTGGTGTCCCCAGGGCTGTGTGGCAGCCGGGACCCAGCAGAAGGGAGTGACATGGAGCTGCTTCGTACTCGGTTGCACGGGTCTGCAGCACTGACAGCAGGGCATGAAGCCCTTCGCGTATCGGAGAGCTGTAGCCTTGGTCTCACGAACTGCTGAGATCCCTCCGCTTGTGCTGAAAGTGCACAAAGCGAGCTGAAGTATCTCAGCTGTCCCAATGTACTCCCCCGTGCCAGTCACTGCCCCCATGGCTCGGGGATAGCCCTTCGTGCTCCTCACCCGCTCCCGGGATTGAACCTTTCCTAGTTTTGCAGAAATGAGGGGCCTGGTCAGGGAGGTAGCTGAGAGATGAGCAAATTATGTTAACTCTTTGGCTGCCTTGGGAAAAGAGTGTGCATTCAGCAAAGGAGCACTGGCATAGCCTCATGGGTGTACTTGGTACGGCTTGTCCTGGTTAGAAAGGAAGCGAGCCTAACAAGGATCCGACTCAAACAGTTCTGGAGCTTTATTTGGAAAAGCTGCAAACCTGTTAGTTTGCTTGCTAGTGTGAAAAGCTCGAAAAAACGCCACTGTTCAGATCAATGAATAATGGTTTAAGTGGAGTAAAGACCAGACAGGCCAAAGAACACGATGGAGTGGTCTCGGAGAAAACAGCAAATGCTACAAACCCAACTGTCCTGAACTGTAATCATGGTTTTGTCATGGGCACACGCCTGGCCACCCGAGTCCTTACACTCTCATCAATCACAGCTTCCAAGTGCCTTTCTGAGAGTAGTAAAAAGCTTAGCCTTCCTTGAGCCCCACAGACTGTTTCCTGTTCACAGTAAAACTGTCTGAAGGTGAGATTTAAGAAAGAAAAAAAAAAAGGAAAAGAAAAAAGAAAAGAAAACCTTCATTTCCAAGTTGATTTTGTTCTGTGAATTAAGTTTTTCTAATCTTACTGTTCTGCACTTCCTCCTCTCCTTGGGCTTCAAAGATTCCTTTTGGTTGCTTATATAACCTTACCACTGCAGTACCCTGCAGTACTTTATCGATATAAAGATGGTATAAATGCACCTATTATTACTGCATAGTGAAAGCAGAAAAGTTACCCATTGACCAATCTACCTATTTTAGTCATTTCTAATAAACGTATCAGATCCATATCTAGTTGGTGATAAAAAATTATGACCTTGCATTAAGCCTACGCCATAAGATCCTCCCATGACAGGTATTACTTTATGGATTTTTTTATCTGCATTCTCTGCAAACCAATCTTTCTCACTGTTACCTAGCCGTGGCTCAAGTTATTTTACAATATCCACTGCCACTGTCCTGGAAATGGAGCAGGCAGGGAGCAGGGAGCAGTGAAAGGTAACCTGCAGAAAAGGAAGAGGAGGGAGTCCCTTCCCCCTCACTTTTGGCAACCACCATGTTGGTCATTTTGTTTTGTATACTGTATGTTCCCTTGCTTCATGTTTTGTCCTTATGCTGTCTTTTAATGAACAAGCGCTTTGGCAATGAATAGAGCTTGGAAAACATTTTTAGCATGTTGTAGCCACTATTGTAACATAAATACACATTGTTTTTCAGAATTCCCCACCACCACCATGTACACACTCTTCAGTTTTGTTACTGGAAAAGAACCTTTACTAATTCGTTTTATGCCCCTGATGAAGTGTCATTATCATAAAATACGGGAAATCCTTCATATATCTTAAGTTGGATTTTGCTAACTTTAGTATTCCTGCTGATCACACTGGGGAACAATTTGTCAACAAAACTTCAAGCATTTTAGCACATTAGCAAATGTAAAAACTAAGAGCAAGATCAATTGCATCCTCCCAAACCTGTGGGAAACACAGGGAAGGAAAGATAGACTCTTAAAGCCAAATTAGCCCATAAACTAATGACGATCAGTAGTTTTAGCCAGACACCGTGTTTGTATCTTGATCGTTTGTTTATTGGTTTCATACTTGGACTACTGAGCTTTAAGTCCGTGACTGTCATTTCCAGTATGTTTGCTCGAAGCAGTAAGCAACAAATGCAACAAATGCAAAAAACAAAACAAAAACCTCTTCTGTTTCTCTCTGGCGGAATGTCCTTGTTCAAATCTCAAGGATTTGAAAAGAACAAGCTTGACTCTCGTCATTTAGCACCGTTTAGCAATGCTCCACGTCCAAGGAATTCAGCTGAACTACCCTCATTTTTTAAAGCAAGCAAGAGTAAAGCCCAGCCTAGTGTTCTTGACACTGCTCTTATTCCCGTAGTTAAGGAATGGCTCTAATTAAGTCTAGATTTAAAATCTGCCCGTTTTATGCTGTGGTCTTAAACTTGTTTTTAACCCACTTCCTTCTGCCTCTACCAATATATCTTCCTTTGTTTAAGGGCGATGAACAAAGAAATCACCAATCTGCAACTCTTTCTCCTTCCTTTCCCAGCTTTTCCAGCTAATTCAGCTCTTTTTATCAGCTTTGGAACGTGCTGGTCACATTCACCTTGAAATCTGGTCGTTTGGGCTTTCGTGACCTTGTCTTCTGAATTCTCCTTTTGCCCTTCCAAAAATTTACACTCTTTTTCCTTCTCAGTTTCTGTGCGTGTACCACAGGCATTTGTAGCCTTGGCACACTTTGTTTCTCCTTTTACATCCTTCACGTAGTACACGCTGTGCCTAACATTCCTCTAAGACCTATTACTATGTCAGTTAATTTTAAATTTAGTTTTATAGAGAGAGATGATAGGAACCAGGCCACTTTAGTTACATACCTAAAGCCACTGTAACACAAGTGTATTACAACCTGAAGCACTGCAGGAGCTTGTGGAGTGTGAAAACATCACTATTCTTACCCTGTCATGCAAAGAAAAGCTGATTTTTCCCAGATCACATGAAAACCTGTGGCAGAACAGAGGTAGAAAGCCTGCATCACCAATCCTCGGTTACCTACTGGAGAATTCATTTCACCTTTCTACCTCCCGACATGCTCATTTCTTTGACTCTTCTTGTATTTCTTAAAGTCGATACATACGAAGGGAGGCCTGCGGCCTCCCTGCAGCCCTCGGGAGCAAACGCTGCGGGTCTGCTCACCAACTGCTTCCTGGAGAGGCCGAGGACAGCAATTCCAGCAGCCCATGAGGCTCCGGAACAGAGCGCAAAGCGCCAGGTCACCCACTGCGGGATGTCACTGCTTGGCACCTGGGGCAAGGAAGCACAGCTGTGGCCACGCTGCACCAATGGCGCTTACAGGTCACCTCAGAGGAATCCAGATCCTCGGCTCACTCCCGAGCGCAGCCTTGTTGCATTCGCACCTTCATCCCTAAACTCTCCCATCCTCCTCCACCCTGCTCTGCCAAACCAGCTCCCGTTTTCCTGCCAGGCCTGCTCACGGTGGCCAAGGTGGTGGCCTTGACCTCCCCGTGGCTCTCGAGGCCCCATCACCTGCACCTTGCTCCACTCGGCGTGTTTACTTTGTGCCGCCCGGCTCAGGCCTGTGCTCCCGGCCGGGCCGCCCTCGCACCCCACGTCGTTCCGGTGCATTCCCGTGCATTCCCGTGCCGTGCCGTGCCGTGCCGATCCCCGCCACCCCGCGCCGCCCGCCCGGGCCCCGCCGCCGCGCTCGCCGCCCGCCCCGCCCCCGGGCTGCGCGCGCGCCCCGCCCGCCTGACGCGCCGGCGGCGCTGGCGGCCTGGAAGTGGCGTACGTGCCGCGCGGGCCGGAGCGGCGCCGCCCGCTCCTCCTCCTCCGCCTCCTGCTCCCGCTCCTCCGCGCCCGGCACAGGCGGCGGCCGCGGCGCGCCGGGCCGCGCAGCGCCGCACGAAGGAGCGAGGCTGGCGGCGGGGCCCCCGCGCGGCGCCAGCGGGCTCGGCTCGGCGCCGCCGCCGCTGCTCTGCGCCGACCCGCGGCCCGCGGCGCGGCGATGAGGCGGCGCTAGCAGCGGCGCACGGAGGGCGCCGCGGCAGTCCCCGCGCCCGGCCGGCCGGCGCGCGGAGGCCGCGGCGGGCGGGCGGACGCGCAGAGGGCGGCGGGCGGCCATGATGCAGTGAGCGCTCCCCTCCCCGCGCGCCCGGGCAGGGGCCGCCTCAGCGCCGCTCCCGCCCGCCTCCTTACATAACCCCGCGGCGGCGGCGGCGGCGGCACCAGAGCGCCATGGCGAATGACAGCGGCGGCGGCGCCGGCCAGGGCGGCGGCAGCGGCGGCGGCGGCAGCAGTGGGAGCAGCAGCAGCAGCAGCGAGCGGGACCGTCAGTATTGCGAGCTGTGCGGCAAGATGGAGAACCTGCTGCGCTGCGGGCGCTGCCGCAGCTCCTTCTACTGCAGCAAGGAGCACCAGCGCCAGGACTGGAAGAAGCACAAGCTCATCTGCCGCGGCGGCGGCAGCGGCGGCGCGGCGGGAGGCGGCGCGGCGGCGGCGGCGGCAGGGGGCGCTGCGGAGCCCCGCGGCGCGCAGCCCCCGCCGCCCCGCGCGCGCAGCGCCGCGGGGGGCCCCGCAGCCGGCAGCGGAGCCGCGGCCGGGGCCGCGACCGGGGCGGGCGAGGCGGCCCCCGCGGAGCCCCTCGCCTCGGCGGCGGCGGCGGCGCTGAGCAACAACCACGTGGCGGCGGGCGAGGCGGCGGCGGCGCCGGGGCCGGGCGGGGAGGCGGCGCTGCTGTACCGGGACAAGTCGGAGCTGTACCCGGGCGGCGTGCAGGCAGCGGCGGGCGGCGCGGCGCTGCGCCCCAACGGGCAGACCAAGTCGCTGGTGCCGCAGCGGCTGGCGCTGGAGTACATCGTGCCCTGCATGAACAAGCACGGCATCTGCGTCGTGGATGACTTCCTGGGCAAGGAGCTGGGCGGGCGCGTGGCGCAGGAGGTGCGCGCCCTGCACCACACGGGCCGCTTCACCGACGGGCAGCTCGTGAGCCAGAAGAGCGACTCTTCCAAGGACATCCGCGGCGACAAGATCACCTGGGTGGAGGGCAAGGAGCCCGGCTGCCAGACCATCCGCCTCCTCATGAACAGCATGGACGATCTCATCCGCCACTGCAATGGCAAGCTGGGCAACTACAAGATCAACGGCAGGACGAAAGTGAGTGGCGGCGCCGCGCGGGCCGGGGCCGTCCCCGGGAGACCCCCTCCTCTGGAGGCTTTGCTGGGTCGAGACCTGGCCTGGGAGCCGTGGCCCTGAGGTGACGTTGCCGCCGGTGTCCCCGAAGGCCCGGGGCAGTGTCGCCCCTGGCCTGGGCAGCGCGGGGCAGCGCCGGGGCGCTGGGCCCCGCAGGCCGCGGGGTGCGTGTGCGCCCGGGGCGGCCCGGGCCCGGGGGACGCGGCCCGGGGGAGCCCGCCGGGAGCGGGAGGGACCCCCGGCCTCGCGGGGGGAGCGCCGCGGTGACACCGGCGACACCGGCGGCTCGTCCGTCGGCGGAGCGATGTGGGGGCGCAGCGGGGCCTGCGCGGGGCAGCGTAGCGGTAGGGAGGCACTTCTTCAATTATGTTATCATTTTTATAATTTAGGGTTTTTGTTTGTTTGTAATGTAAAAACCCTCACTTTTCTCCGTAGATGCGTCTTTTTTGGGGAGGGGGGGCGGGGGAGGGAGGCGAGAGAAATCAAAAGTCTGAGTTCTGCGTCGAAATTTCCCTTTGTATTAGCCTAATTTGCAATTCCCTTCAAGCCCCTAAAAGAAAGCCCGCACCGTAGTAGAGCCCTGGTAATGAATATGCATTAGTGTCTTTTCAGATTTAAAAAAGGCGGGGGGGGGGAGCCCCTCCACGATTTGCTGCCTCTGTTAAAATCCGGGGAAGCCGGTGAATTGTGGGAGCCACCTCGCCATGGAGCTGCGCCGTCCGCCACAGACGGGCTGTTGTTGCTGCAGCTGCCGAGCCTCAGCTGGTAGGAAGCTGAGAGGAGGAGGGAGGAACGCGAAGGCAGAAAACAGCCTTGGATTTGTGTCAAGCACAGTAAACTTAAAACTCCCCCACTTTTCTTCATCACAGGACTGTGTGTTTTTTTTTTTTTTTTTTTTTTCTTCTTTGGGCTGTGCTGTCTGTGTACCTATAGCTGGACGAATGCAGTGTCAGAAGCTTAGCTGGAACATAGTCTGGGTTTCTCTTGTATCCCTGTTAGCTTGTTTTTTTATTTTTTTTTCTAAGCCAATTCATCTTTCAAACAGATTTAAATTTCTTTAAGGTCCTAGTATTGCAAACTCGCACCCTGAAAATACCTGTGGCTTTCAACTTTATGCAGTAAAGAGGAATAGGGCTTCTGCCTTGGAGGTGGTGGTGGTGAACTTGTGCCAGTAATGTATGCTCAGGCTTTAGAAAATGACCCCGGGATTTGTAACTGTGATTCCCGAGCTGTCATTTCTTAGATGTAGTAGTTACTACCACGGTAACTTTGAAAGTGTGTGGACAGAGAACGGCTGCTTCCACGTTTATTTGATTTGGTGCCGATCAGGTGAGGAAGGCCCCGGAGCCCCGCTGGGTTTTAGTCACTCCTGAAATACCTGCGCACTTCAGGCGTGGGGAGCGGTGCCTGTTTGTTCCTCAGCGGCTCAGGAAGGCCCTGCTTTCAGTCTGCGCCTTTTCTCCTGCTCTGCTCCGCTCCCAGCAGAAGTCAGTGCTGGGAGTGCTGCGGCGAAGCTCAGTTTTCTAAAGAGGCTCCGCAGCAGGAGGACGAAAGCTGCCAGTAACTTTCTGGGTTCACCCGTGAGGCGAATAAAGGAAAGCAGTCGGTGGGAAGAGTCAATAAAAGATGGTCCATAGAAGAGCCTGGACTGTTTAAATGTCTGGTTTGGTGCTTGTGTAAAAGGGCTTGTTCTCAAAGTCAGCAAGGATAAGAGTGGTGAAATGACTTTCGTATTCTCTCTTCTTCTGCAAGAATTGTACATTTTCTTCTGCCATTCATATCCCAGTAAATAGCATCCAAAGGCTGTGGCAAGGAGGAAGAGATGTATAACATGCATGGAGGCATCTCTTGGTTATCCGAAGTTTATTCTTCACTTCTTGCTTTTTCTGGATTTAGGTATGTTTGCCTTGTGGTAGGAATCCCAATGTCTTTTTCATTCTGAGCCCTATAGTGGGGTAGGCAGTGGGGACATGGCAGTACCAGGGTAGTGGTGCTCTGTGGGTTCCCTGTTGGTGCTGTTTGCGTGGTGGCAGCTGCTTGATTCACTTAATTGGTCAAATACAGTCCATTTCCAGCTATTTATGGGTACGTGGGTTCTGCAATCTGCAGCAAAAACTTGTTATTTTTAAAAAGGAACAGTCTGTGTGTAATACCTGCTCATTCTTACTGGCTGCATTTCAAGTAGCAGAACAAAAATACTTGCAAATGCAGCTCAATATTTTCACTGGACAAACTAATCTCTTACCAAATAATTTGACTGCTCCTGTATGTTTATTTTGCAGTATTGTGGTCTGCAGAGTTTGTGTGTGGAGGACTTAACATATTATTTTACTGAAGGTGCTAAATAAACCAATTTGCAGTGTTGCTGATGGGGTTTGTAATTCACAACCATTTGAACTGACAAAACAATTCCGGCCCTTGGGAATCCCCCTGCCCTGTCTGGAAGATTACCAATGCAAGTTGCACAAGAGTGGCTTGTCACCTGTATCAAACAGTGCGCCAAGCTGCACATAACTACCTCGTCTATAAAGTAACCTGTTAAAATTGGGCAGCATGTTTAAAGAGGAGAGGTATGGAGTGTTGCAATGTAAAAGTATATGCATCCACTCAAGGACACTTACTGAGAAACGAACTGTGTCCATTTTAAGGTGCAGTACTGCACCTTTTCAGGAGGAAAGGGAGTTTTTTCATTAACAGTTCTATTTTTTTTGTCTCTTTTATTTTTCACTAAATTTGTGAAGACTTGATAAAGAGGGTAGGAATTAGAGCACATGATGGAGTGGATTTGTTTATGATTCATTCCCTCTAATAGGATATGCTTGTTTACAGAGCTTGAACTAGGTCTTGTAAAGGTTAAAGATTCAGTAAGAGCTCCTGTGACTTCCAGGACAAAATGCCAACCCTTGCACAACGTTCAGAAACAAAGCTCGTTTTCTAAGAACGCACAGCAGTGAACCCAACAAAAATATTTTAAAAACTCCCTGCTGTAATCGGACTGTGAGTAGTTTGGATTTCTTGTTTGTTTTGCATCTTAAAATCTCTGCTAGGGTGCCTAGGCTGACTGGGCTGCTTAAAACTGATCCACATAACCCGATGTGACTTTGTTTAGGCCTCATCATCATGGGATTATTTTCCATGTTGAGAAGTATCTATGTAGCAGTGGGTGTAAACTAGCCGACTACTGTTTAGGTGAGCATAGAGCAGAACTGTAGCCAGTACAACACGGTGGCTGGCACTTTGCTTACCTTATAACTCTTGACTTGCTACATTCCTTGCTTTTGTTCTGTTTCTCTCCTTTCCAGAGTGCTTCCTTTTTTTTTTTTTTGCTAGCATATCACGGCACAGACTCATATGCGTGAGCGCCAGTGTCTTTTTCCCACTTCCTGTTGTTTTCTAGATTTTTCTTCATCCATCTCCTCCCAAAATATTAATTTTCTCTTTCCTTTCTCTTATCTGTTCCTGCATTTGTATGCGTACATATCTGTTTCCTGCCTGCCCTGTCTCAGTGAACTAGTGAAGGTATAAATCTGTTCATCAAAGTTAGCAAATGAAATATTCCAGGATCTCATCCAGGTGTAAAGGTTTTTCTCCCAGAGCTAGAGGGGCAGCGCTGTGATTTTTATTTATTCATTTTATTTATTTTCCTCCCTGAGTTTATGTCCTCTTTTGTGGACTGCTCTTCATATCTAAAACCTGAAGTGTTTCATAAATACGAAGCTTGCGTTCTTTACTGGTGTGGTAACTTTCGTGGCTCCCAGTTGTGAACTGAGCTTTCTTGCTCTTTGCTGTGTCAACCCGGGCAGTTCCTGCTTCCACACTGCTCCTTTCATTGATTGGAGATTGAATATGCACTTTCTAGTACATTTCCATAGTGTTTTTTTGTTTGTTTTTTTCCATCCCCACTCCTTTGTACATCTGACCAGAGAGCTACAACTCAAATTGTTCATTTTTCGTGCTCTCCTGTCTCTCTACCAGTATGCCAGCAGCAGCCCCTGCTGCTCAGCCACCTGGGGCTTAAATCGCTTTTTGGTCTGTGTGGCGTGCAAGCCTGCTTTTCAACTTTTTCCTGAGTTTGTTGAATTACTTATTTGTGCATCGCTTACTCTTCCTCCCACCTCGAGATAGAGATAGATGGCGTGGTTCTAAATACTTTCACTGCTGCGTATGACTTCCTGCGTGCCAGTCAATTTTCAATCTTGTGCTGCTGCATAGCGGTGTGGGCAGGAGTCTTCAGAAGACCTAGTGTGCTCTGAATCCAAACTAGCCTGACTGTCCTATATAATTAGGTTCTGAAGTAATATTCCTTGAGAAATTACTCTTCTAACAGGGACTGAATTTCTCTTACCTGCTGTCAGCCTTTCTAGAAGCGAGAAAGAAGAAATTCTCTGCTCTAGCCACTTATTTGTGTAGCAGCTGTCATATAAACATACTGAGTTAATGTTACCAGGGAAAGACAAGCACAGCCAACAAGCAGCAATCAGGTGATGCGAGCGAAGCTGTCAGCAGCTAGCGTGGCACCGAAACGGCTGCACGGAGAACATGAGAACAGGATACGCGAGGCCGGCTTCTGCAGATACCCTTTCACACAGTGCCCAGGAAACCTGAGCGAGACTTTCAGATGTTCTTTCCACTGCAGCTTATTCTGCAAAATGTAGAGGTGAGCGTGCGTGCAATAACAAGGCAGCAGGGGAAAATAAAGGCTGGCAAATGACAGCCTTGAGTGAATGATAGCCCCCAAGTAAGAATTGAAAGGCCATGACACAGGTGGAGTGCTGGCAGAGGGACAGTGAGCATGGGGCTTCATAATGGCTCGCTGTGTGGCTTTGAATTTGCAGTCCATTTGTGGGAAAGAGTGGCTAAGTCTTTCTCAATCTCTGTTTACTTGAATTGCTTGAATTTGTTTGAAGGTTACCCATGCCTGTGCTTACTGGTCCCCTTCCTAATGGTGGTAGTTCTGCTGGAGCTGGTGTTTTGGCCGAGACGAGTGTGTGGTTCAGTGATTTGTGGATATTCAGAATCGTCCACTGTTGTGAGGGTTATTTATTTCTCCACTTTTTTTTTTTTTCCCTATTGAGATAGAAATCTGAAATTTGGTGAGTATAGTTTCATTCATTGCTTCTCATGCACAAGTGCCTTGGGTCCCAAGCAGAGCAGATGATCAGAAGCATGTCTGTTGTTCCTGAGTCAAAGCAATCTTTTGATCAAGAAGCACAATGTCTGGAAAAGATACATGTTTAGGGCCCCTGAAAAATAAAATTTTGTTCTTTCTCAGAGGTCCTAGTAAGTTCTCACTCTAAAAGAATTACAGAATTATGTTACTGTCTTTTGGAAAGTAACTGTTGGTGGGATCATTTAGAAGACCTCAAGTTCAGGTCCCGTTAATAGCCCAGCACAGACACTGATATCTAGATCAATTGTATCATGAATATCACTTTTGCTGAGGATTGAAATGGTCTCCAGCAATAGGCGCGTGTGTGAGTACATTTGCCATACATATATACTGTGAAGATTTGTAATCCTGGAGTCAAATTCATACCTTGACTTAAAACAAGCAAACAGCAGCAAAAAACCCTTGGCGCACTGGTGTGTGTCATTTGTGACTTTGAGGTACGGTGTGAATATCGTGTGCCCGAGGCTGCGGAGCCCTCGCTGTGACTGCTGTTAACTTTTCCACATCCCTGTGTCTTAGGCTGCAGTTCAATGAACACTTTAGGCTGGCACTGCCGAAGAAGCAGTCGCTCCTCTTTGCCAGGACAAGTATTTACATGGCCAGCCAGTGAACTGGACTGGGGAACTGATCCATCTCAAGAACAAACTGGCAAAAGTAGCACTCCTGGTTCTCCGTTAGGTGTTTGTGCTGGCACAGGGCACTGGCAGATGCTGAGACTTTCTTTCAGCAGCAGTGCAAATTTATGCCAGCTTAAAAAGTGTTTGCCAAACTACAGCCTTAATTTAACACTTAAGGACTGGTTATCCCAAAACTTACCCATTAAAATTTGAGCATAGTTTAAGAAATTTTTGTTTGCTTATTTTTTTTTCATTCTTAAGCTTTCTTTTCTCTGCTCATCTGTGCTTAGCACAAGACTTGATTTTGGCCTTCAAAATGTATTCTTCTGCCCTCCAAAGCTCTTCCTTGTGACTCTTTTCTCTGGAAGTTGCCCCGCTCTACCCACATGTAGCATATGCAAAGCAAAAAAACTTTTTTTTTTTTTTCAAATGAAATTTATTTTTATTACGTCTCTGCCCCATTTAAAAAAAAAAAAAAAACTAACAACTGAAATAAGGCAATGAGCCCATTAGTTAGTGGGGTTTGTTTGTTTGTTTGTTTGTTTTTTAAGTGCTTAGTGCTGATCTCTCTCAGTTAGTCTAGGGTTTCTTTTGGTGCCAAACAAACTCCGTGTTTCTCCGTTTCGGGACAGAGCTGTCCGTGCGTCCTGCGAGCAGCGCGGTGCTGCGCGGAACTGGGTGTCAGTTCCTTGCTGGCTGCCCTGCATAAGGTCCAGCTCCCCACTTTGCTCAGAGGCCTGCTCTGAAGTGGACAATTTCTGTACTAATTCATTTTCTTGCCCTGTTTTGTCTGCGCTCCCTGGTGTATTAGGAGAGCTCAATGGAGAGCTGGTTTTTCTCTTGCTTGCTTTCTTCTAGTCTTTTTTGTTGTTGTTGTTGTTTATTTGGCGGTGCAACTGCAGTTAATTTTTGAGTTGCGGCCGTTTCGGAGAAGCGTTTTGTCCCGCGGTCCGTGCGCAGCGGCGATGCGAGTGCCCCGCGGGTGGGGGACCTCGCGGTGTCCCGCGGTGCTGCCGGGCTCTGTGCGCGTCGGCGCGGGCCCTGTCCCGGGCACGAGCGTCTCCGCTCAGCGCCGCCCGCAAGCCAGGCGGGACACGCTCCTCATCGCGGCTCGCGAGGAAGAGCCGCCTTCCCTCCTCTGTGGCCTCCTAGGCAGAAATTCTTGGGAAACGATGTCCTGCCAAGTCACAGGGCTGTCTGAGCAGCGCTCCTCTCATTCCTACGTTTGCCGTATCAGGAATCTTCATGGAGTGTTTGAGATTTTTTGCCTTTTTCTAGATTGCGTTTAACTTCTGAATAGTTTATGGTTTCCTGCTAAGAAATACATAGCATGTCATTTCCTTTAAGAATACAGGTAAATATCATGGTTGTTTGTAATAAGTCTTCAGGTTTGGATTATGTCATGGTTAATGTGGGCAGCCTTTAGCTTCATGCAGGCTAGATTGCTATTGGGATTTGGCAGAAACATCATCTAACTGCTACTGCGGTGTCCTTTACTCAGTGCTAGTATGTCCAGCCTTGTGGCTTAACTGAATATTTTCTGCTGTAACAGAAAGGAAGGATATTTTATGAAGGGGAACAAGTACTCCATATAGAGCCAATAGTTTCTTTTTGCCTATCCAAAAACTAGCCCAATGGATTTTCTTTAGATTACCTGGAGAGCTCTTGTGCAAACTCAGGGTTTTCTCTTCAGTTAAGAATGTTGCGAGTGGATGGATTAATCCTGCAGTGTGATGCTCCTGGGTCTTCCTGCCTGTTAGTATTTTGTTATTGTACCATAATTGAGTGACTTACCATTTCCAAGGACTGTGGAGATAACTCCAAAGATGCCAGTCTAAGATTCTTGATCATTGGCAGGATTTTTTCTTTGGAGCTATGGTAATGAAATAATATAGTTGTATTTTCAGTGAGTAGGACAGTAAAGTTATTTTGGCTTTCCAGATCCCACTAAATGGAGCGCTCACTAATTATGATACTCTTCGTGCCCTTTGTGTTTGTGATGAACTTCTCACACCATTCAAAAGGAGAACTAATGCTTGTCTTTGTGGCAACTTGAAAAAGTCCTCCAGGGCTCTCCCAGTCCTGCTGAGCTACCTTCCAGTTTCTGAGGGCTGCTGGTTAATGATAGCTGATGGAGCATATTTGCAGTGCTTGCTTGTGCCAGAATTAGTGGATAAGTTGGAGTCACAAGCTCCCGGCTGAAAGCTAATTCACTCGCTGTTCCAGGACAGCGTCTGTCAAAAATAGAGCAATGCTTTTAGGCACGTAACTGCTACTTACAGTTGAAGGCTTGCTTGCTGTTTGGTATTTAACTTAAAATTACCCAGGAATATTTTTGTTAGTGTGTCATGTTATAAATAAATGGGGATCATGTAGAAAAGCTCATGCCTATATGTCTGTATGGGCACAGAGTATGAGTGTGGGGCAGTTAGAAAGGTCGTACCTGTAGGCCAGTTAAGGGGGCCTAATAAAAAAGGCTTTTTACACCTGAGGATTAATTTCCTGCATTGATTTGGGGTCTGGCCAGCTTGGAGCACAGCTTGACCCTAAAGACTTTCTGACCTCTACAATTTTGAGGGAATTGCGTATGGCTTTAGTGGCCCGACTCTGTGGGCAGGGTGTGCAGCTGCCTTGCCTCTGTCCAGCAAAGATGGGCATTACACTGAAAAAGGATGTGTAGGTGAAAGCAGTGAGTGATTTCAGGAAGCCCTTCCGCTTTGCTCGTAACAGAGCAGAGGGATCTGAGCTGAGCATTGAGCAACTGTGTAAGAAGCTTATTAAAAGGCAGCAAACTAGCTGAAAGCTTGAGGATTTTCTGTGCATTTGTTTTATTTATTTATATATATATATATATATGCACACACACACAAAAAATGTATTTATTTATTTAGAGGAGGTGTTTGCACTGTCAGTTCGTATCACGTAGTTCTGTAGCTACCAGTTCCTGGTAAAGCAGCAGAGGACAGAGGCTTCTCTCCCGGGCTTGCACTTCCTGGGACTTGCTGACTTTTCAGTGAGTCAGGGTCTGTTATCTTCCTGCTTACATAGCTCAGAAAGCTGCAGATAACATAGCTAGATTAGCCTTGAGGTTACTGCTTAAATTAAACTGCAAATTTTCAGTAAGAGAATAACCTGACTGATGTGACAGCGTGGAATTTAAATCGCTATAGATCAAAACCTTGGTGCAAGCTCATTTTGGGGACAGAAATCTTCACATACTGAAGTTCTCGTGTAACTCTGCGGCCAGAGATAAAGCGCACGAACGATTTTTGTTTGTTTGTTTTGCTTGCTTTTTCCCCAAAGCAGTTTACAGCTGGTTAATAATACATTTACAATGCATTTTTCTTCTTGCTGCTCGTCGTCCCGGTGGAGCCCCCGCAGACGCAGGGCTGCGCGCGGGGCCCATGCGCTGTGCGGGCAGTGTCGGGCGCCCCAGCTGTCCCGCCGCTGTTGGGAGCTGCCGCGAGGGCTGGCGCTGCGCCGGGAAGGAAGGGAAACCGGGAGCCCTTGGTAAGGGCATCTCCAGCTTGCTGCGTGTCGCCTGGCGTCTTGCAGGGTGCCCGGTGAGGTCCATGTTGAATCCCTCGTTAGCTGTGTAGGTGGTCGTTTGTACTGCACTTGGTGCTTTGCTTTTTTCTTCCATGTTACCTATTTTAGTCTGTGTATATCTGCCCATTATGCAGCTCGAGGGCAGCATCTGATTTAAAGTGTATGTTCACGGGACTGGTCTAACCAAATGTTTAAGGAAGTTAAAATCTCCTTTTTTAAAAAAAAAATCTAGGGGAAGGGGCACGTGCTGCCAGTCTAAGAGTATTCTGATGCTTAATGTGCTTTTGGGACTGTTTCTGCAGTGAGAGGACGTGCTGCACCAGGGCTAGCCACATTTCTGCAGCTAGAGAGCCGGCAATATGAAACGTGCTGTTTGAAAACCACAAGCTATCAAAAAGCTTTACTCTAATATTTCCCACATTTTTTTGCTGCATGCTATGTAGTTAGCTTGTAACAAACATCTAGATAAATTTATTTTCAGTGTATTTTGTTTTTTGAGAAAAATGCCACTGACTTACCATTGAGAGTTGGTACCCTTTCACAGGAAGGCAAGGAAGGCAGCAGTTAAGGATCAGGCTCGGATATTTTGTCATAAATCAAAGAATTGCTGCTCTCTGCTTACAGTCCTTCTCCCTGCTTTATCTTCCAGACATTTCTCTTCTTTGTATGCCCCATATAAACTTTCCAGCTCCTCTTGCTTGCTGTCCTCCTGCCCGGGATGCCCTTCATCTATTGACTGCATGGAGAAGGAGCAGGAACTGAGGAGCAGGCGGCCCTGCCAGTTGGCACTTGCTGGCCCCATGGTGGCTGCAGACCACTGGTTTTTCCTGCATTATTTCTTTCCATAAGGTACTGAGCAGTCACCAGCATCCTGGCAATAGGTGTCCTCGGCGAGGACTGTGTGTGGAAGATAAGGGCTGCACGTGCCTCACGAGACACGAGTTGACCATCCGTGCCCTGTAGCTAGTCGTAAACTGAAGCACGTGGAGTTGTGCACATCTGAAGTGACCTTCTGTGTAAAGTGGATGGTAGAATGTGAATTGTAGATCAAAGCTATGAATTTTAGAAGAATATGCAGTCTTGCTGTAAAAAAAAAAAAAAGAAAAGAAAAAAGAGTGATTCATAGTTTAAGACAGCCGTTGCTAAATTGTTACAATCATAGTGATTCTATTCAACATTCGTGTGTTTTTTGCACTCTGAATAATCTAGTTTGATTCTCACAATTTCATTTTTTTGTGTGGTTGTTGGATTTTAATTCTCATTTGCCATACATCTCTCCTTCATGTAGATATTTATCATCTGTGATTATACTACTCTGTGTTCACTGCAAGTAGTGGTAGATGTTTATATGAGGCCTAGAAATCTGGGTGAAATGTTGCTCCTGTGTGCCGTCCAGCAATTCAGAACCTTTCTGAGCCAAAGGTTGTGTCCTGGCCACAGCTCTTAATAGCCACGAATGAACGTGTTTGCCATGAGCTTATGTAATCTTGTTTTAAAAGCCATTTGTACTTTTGGCCTCTGCAGCATCCTGTTGCAATGGATCCTGCAGTTTGATTAGGCAGAAAAAGAGCTTCCTTTTATTTAATACCTACTGCTGGATAATTTTAATACTTTGGCTTGTGCAAACTTTTTTCAGTAGTTTTGCCTCTTATGATTTCTAATAATCTGTCATTTTCTTCCTCACTTTTTTCAGCTGATACCTTTTCTCTTCCGAACTAAGGAGTCCTGGTCTTTCCGGTCTGTGTTCAGATGGGTGCTGCCCTGTGCTGTGGGTTGTTCTTGTTGCTTTTCTATGAGTGCGTGTTTTTTGTTTTGTTCTGGTGTTGTCCATTCGGTGCGAGGCACCCAGAATTGCAGTATTAGTATACAGGTACGTCATGGATTTGCATACTGGCAGAATAGTGTCAGAAATCCGTAGACAAGGAGAGGCAACATGAACAAAATACCCCATTTGCCTCTGCTGCTGTGCTGAGGTGCTGTTTTAAGAGAACTGCTTGTATTTGCTACCGAGTTGGTTCTAAGGAGACGGTAGCCAGTTTAGAGCCCATCACGGTTCTTTCTGGAGGGCAGTCCTTTGCACTGAGTGAATTTTGCCTATCTTTTTCTTGTCAGGTACTTGGCATCATTTTACCTTCTTGTGCACTTTGCGGAATGGATTATGGAAAATGGTTTTATATTGCATACAAGCACTGTCACTCTAGTGCTCACCCCCTTTTTCCTGGTCATATATATGGCCATTTTGAAAATAATCACTCCTGTGGGGGATCTTGTCATAGCTGTCATTTTTCTCTGAAAGGAGGTTCCCTGTAATGAAATTGTTATTGCAATTTACTATTAAATAGCTATTTTCTGTGTCTACTCCAGTACTTAAGACTATCTTGTGAATAAGATCTTGTAGAAACACCATGCTTAAAGCGCTCTTAAAGTGTCAACATTTCAATTTTTTTTTTGTAAGGAATAAGTTTGTGTTAAATTCCCATTATAGCTGGGAGAAAATGACATGTAGCAGCTCCCTTAGACCTCCTAACACTTGGCACGGCCTCAAGAACAACACTGGAGTTCCTAGCTTGGAGTCCTGACTTTGTCATTTTATTTTCCGTAGAGAAAATAGAAAACAGGAGTGGTAACATACCCTGAGCCAAAGGCTGCACCAAAATTTTGCTGAAGTCATATAGGAATTAGTAAAATAAATATGTGCTTATTTTTATCCATAGCATCCTATAACTATAAAGAGACTTGCAAACATGAAAAATAAGCCTCCTGCAGGAGAAGAAATGTAAATGAAAATGCTGTCAACAAGCCGTATTTTCAATTTAAACTTCTCATAGGACAACGTGAATATTGTAGTAGAAGAGTTTTGGGTGTTTACTTATTATTTTCCCAGTTGCTTTTTCTAGTACATATATCCTGCTGTTTCAAAGTTGTGCTTCCTAAAAGACAAGCCAGTAACAAATGACCCTTCACTACTGAGGCTGCACATTCTATAGGTCAACTCATAGTATCGCCATAGTAAAACTCCACAGAAAAGTTCCCTCTGAATGAAAGAATGAGAGTAGATATTCTGAAAATGCTGAGGGTTTGGGGGGTTTTTTTATGTGTTTTTTTTTTTCCCTCCCTCCGGTTTGGTACAACTTTCCAGAGGAAGTAATGGAATTCTCTAGGGAGTCCCTGAGGAACAGTCTTTGTCTGTGATAAGAAGATATGGACTTCTTTTGGGATTTTTTTTTCCCTTTGACATATCTCTTTTTTTAAAATCCTTATTTTGTAATAGAAGATGGAATAAAGTTCTTGTTTTCTGGAATAACTTTCAGCAGTCTTGCCAGTAATTACTTGGAATTGTTTGTATTAATTCTGAGAATAAAATACAATATGTTCTTTCTTATTGGCGGTTTTGGATTCTCGTGTGTGCCAACCTGGGAGGACCTGTCTCCTATTCCCAATTGGGGAATTTACTTGTAAAATGTTTTCAAGTAGCCAGCGAATACTGTACTGTGTTCCTGCCTATCAGCTTGATGCCTGCTTTGCTCATATAAATAAATGATACAAAAAAGTGTCTACTCTGAGGAATTAATAATTAAGTATAAGCTGAATCCTCAGCTCTAATAATTCTGTGTTTTTCTCCATTAGGGAAAACTATTTAAAATGATAAATGAATCCATTCCAGCTACAACTAATGGAAGAGTTTTGTGTGGAGTGCTGCAGTTATCTGCTGCTGCAGTACCTGCGGTTTGAATTGATTTTTAATTTTTTTTCTTCTAGTTAGCTTTCTGCAAGGCTACTCAGTAACCTTTTATCTGGGATACAAACCATGAGTACGGCAGTACCTGTGATGATATATGTAGCTTTTTACTTACTTTTAGTTGCAACTCGTGGTAGCCCCTCAATTTGAGATGTTTGGCAGTTCAGTTGATCAAGGGGCTGGAGGGCACAGAGAAGGTGGCGGTTCCTGCTGAGGGCTTGGGGGACAGCTTGTGGTTAGTGCTTGCAACTCGATTTCATGGGGTTAGTAGCAGGGCAGTTGCAGTTAAAAACTGTGCTTTGCAACTTGCTGCCTTTCATTATCAAAGCTCCTGTTTGGCAGGTGTTGGAGCATTCCACAAGTTTTTACCTGCTCCTTCTTTTCCATCCTCTTTTTCTCTTCAGTCATTCTCTTGTTTCATGTTTTTTTTTCCTTCCTCTTTGGTTTTGTGAATCTCATATCAAGTGAAGACTTGCAGGGGATGCAAAGTGAGCCCTGGGCCATGTATTGAATTTGTTGCAAAGATAAAGGGCCAGCAACCCAACTTAGTAAATCAGCTATCTGTCCCTGGGTGTTGTCTTGAAATGTCTCTTATTAAGAAATAATTATTCATTGGCAGTGCAAAATAATATATCTGTATCTTAGAAGATCTGTTGCTTTTTTTCAGTAACTGCATAATAGTTGCACATTAGATTATGGTCCATGGCTGAAAAGTAAGCTCTGTCTTACCTCAATCTTTCATGATTTCCTGTTGGCTTGAATTGGGAGCTTGCTTCATGTCTAGAAATGTGTAATATAATGTTTTGCATATTTGATTATTGTTTCACTTGTTAATTTTCGTGGTTCTCAGCTTTATTTTCTGGTTTTGGCTAATTTTTTTTTTTTTTTTGGAAGTGCTGCTCTCTGTCTTCCTTTTGCTTCACTTTACATGGTTGTCTTGTGTTTCATTCTTTTGGTAATTTCTCCCGCTGTCGCTTTAGGTGGCAGTCACAGGGAATCCGTATCCTTGAATTGTTTTTGAGTGTTTGCACACCAAGGCAAATACCGTTTCATCATTTACATTCTTAACTATACTCTGCACTTTTTTATTTACTTAGATCACAAAGGTGAAGGAAGAAATAGTCCTTGAAAAACGTTAACTTGTGTTCTGCAAACCTTCTGTGTAGATAGAATAAATCTGCCTTGCGGCTTGGCTCTCATGCGCTGACAAGACACCTCTGATGGGGGCTGTTACTGCTAATCCCGGTAATCTGGCTCCGGGGAGTACAGTAGACCCTGGAGCCTGGTGGTCCTTCAACTTCCAAAGAAAGTTACTGCTATTTGGAGTTTGGGTGAGCTATGTTAAAGCATACCCACAAAAACAGGTTGGCCGAGAGGATGAAGCGTGTGTGTCCCATCTCCAGATCCATTGTTTCGGGATAGACTCTGGAACAGCGTGTTCCCTTTTGCCAGATGCAGTGCTCTTCGGGAGATTTAAGTGTTGGTTACATGTTACCTCAGCCAGGGGGTTGTGTGGCTGGTTTTCTGTCTAGGAGCATTAGGGGAAGGTCCTGGCTCTCATGGGTGCCTTGGGAGAGGACAAAAACTTCCCTCACTGACCTCTGCTTCGGAGAGGATTCTGTTCTTGCTCCTGCGGAGGCCGATTTCTGTTTGCTCTGCTCTTCTTCTGTGCCGTCGCTTCACATTCAGTTTCAGTTTTGTTCCCTTCTGATTTTTAGAGGGGGAAATATGTAGTTTGAGATTATGACGCTGCTCGTAACTGTGATGTGTGTCCAGCCCGGGCTTTTGCAATGACAACAGACAGGAATCTTGACAGGTGGCATCAGCACTTTATTTTTTTTAAATGGTGGTTTGCAGAAAAGGACTGATCTGCCTGGAAAAGCCTACTCGTATTCTGGGAAGGGTGAAAAATGTATTTTCATGAATGTATAAAATACTCCTTTTGTTATCAAAGTAACGGTAAGGAGGGGAGTAGCTGGTTTTGTGACTTGATTGCCTGTTTCTGTGTTAGTTTCGTGATGCTTGGGGTAGGTGGAGTTGGAGAAACCAGGTGGGTTCCTCGTCATCTATTGATACCTGGTAACACCAAAAATTGTATTTTCCCTGAGCTTAAGTTTACTGTTGAATCAGCTGATATTTAAAAAATACAGAAGAGGAGAGGGGCAGCTTTTGGTATTACCTGGGCCAGGATGGGCCGTTTCCTCAAGTTTTACTTGCTGCCCATGGACAGCATTTGCTAGATGGGCATGGGAACCAACAGCCTCACCACCAGCGTAGCCCAGGGGCTCTCTGCTGTTTTACACCATGTTTGCAGTGGCAAAGGACAGCAGTTTGTGATCACACGGAGGTGATCAGCCTTTCTCCAGGTTGGCAGCTTGGGCAGAGTCAGCGTTGCTTGGACATAAATTGTAGATGGCTTTAAAATATGCTGCTAGCTGCTTTTAGCTATCTGGCTTTAAGTCTCCATAAGACTTTCGTGCCGGGTTTAATATTAATTATAGCACTACTTTGTCTACCATAAAAAAAAAAGGGGGGGGGGGAGGTAATGTAAGTTGTTTAAACGAATTACCTGCCCCCAAATAGTAGAAGTGATACATAATGTCAATTTTGGAATACTGTCTGTCCCTTTGCAAATATGCTTACAAATTATTTTAAATTAGCTTTTCATGAACTTACTGTCCATGGTAGTAAATCTTTCTGTAGATTGAGATGAACAGGTGGCAGCTGAGATCTTGACTTGGACATTTTAGTGTGCTCATATAGGTAGGGTAAATTTGAGATTCTTAGTGTACAAGTACCTTCCTATGTGGCTGGCTTTCTAAATATATAATCCTATTATTGTGCCCTTGCACAACATTCATATTTATATCAATAATTCTTTCCTGTAAGATAAATCCCAACTTTATAGTTATTTCACTTCTTAATGTGTGAATAGAATTATAGTTTTAAATAAGAAATGAAATAATTTCAATCAGTCCTTTTTAAAAATATACGAAATACCTCCTAGTATTTAGCAAAATTATCATGTATGGTTTCTTATCTCTGATAGGGAAAAAGTTCTAAGCTTCTCAGTATGTACAGTCTCGGGAGGGAGGGTACTATTGGTGATGATGAATATTTTTTAAATGGCAAATCTCTCAGCCATGTGCTTTCCAAAATGTTACAGTGTGTGGAGTTTGTTTGTTTGTGCTTTGTTATTTTATGTGTGTGTGTATATATTTAAAGTCCCTTCACTCCCTCCTGTCTCAACTGTAATCCTTAGGGTTTCTTTCCACTTCCTAAACCTCTCCCGGAATTAAGTTTATAAAGCTTCCAACTCTGAAGTTTCGGCTAATGCTTCCACAAGCTTTATTTTTAAGGTAATTAATTCAGTTTATTCAGTAGATCTCTCAACTAAACAAACGCATTTCTTGTGTGTAATAATCTTAAAATGGGCAATCAGTCTTTCATGTGTGATCGTTGGTGCTTGATGTTGTATGGCTGAGGATACACATTAGCTCTGGCATTGTGCTGAAAAAAATATTTAGTGAATACTGGTATTTATACTGAAAAATGTATTTGATGAAAATATATATTACTGAATTACTACTAGATCATTTTTGTTTGTTTGTTTTAAAAGATGCTGCTTTTTTATCTTCTAGACCAGATAATGATGAAACTAGCAAGTTGACTAGAGCCATGCAAGAACAAAGCATTCTGTTCCTTCTTGGAAAAAAAAAAGCTTTTTTTTAAAAAAAAATATAATATATTTTCAAGGCACTTACAATGGTAAATTAAAAACAGACTTTTAAAGTCTGTGTGGATTGACTTTTCTTTCAAATGTCTATATGGTGCCAAACTACTGAGTCACTAGTCTGCTCTTCTTGGAGGGCATGTGGAGTTATCCGTGCAGGCCAGCCAATTCCACAAACACATGCTACGTTATTCAACAGTTGCCTGAATCTGAAGTATATTATTCAACCTGTTTGTTCATAATGTGGACAGATTTAGGTTGCCACAAATCAAAGTATACGTTAAGCCCTTTGTCAGCTGCAAAATGGGTTTTTGTGTTTGCTTCTAGGTTTTTTGTCTTTGGGGATAGTACCTTTTCAGCTAATTTCTTTGAGAGACCTCAATTAGTTACATTTGGCTTTTTGTTTGTTTAAGTTTTCAACATCTGCATTTTTTTCGTTTGAGTTTGTAATAGGCTTTCGTATCAAAAATACCAGAATGTGTGTTATTGAACCTCAGGGAGGCTGTTAGGGCTTTGAAGCACTAACTTAGGCAAGTATCAGATATGTTTTTTGTTTTAAAGAGGGGTGCAGGTGTTTAAGCTTCAGAACATTGTAATTATTCAGAGATGCACTTCAAAAATTCTACTTTTTTTGAAAAAAAAAAAGTTAAAGGCAGTGCACAACTCTGTAGACTTTGTTAATTAAATCTGAACACAGCTTTATTTTCCTAATAAGGAATTAGATTAGTAAGTGGAAGCCAGTTTTAATACTATGGAAAAACTGCAAGGATGTTTGCATTTATTTCACCAAATCGATGTTAAAACAACACCTTTTGGTTAACTTGGCACAATTTTGAGAAAAGTGTATGTCCTAGCTTGGCTAGCAGCCTAGAAAATGCCAGTGTTTTGACTACTAAGGAGGACCCAAGCTTGATACTTCCCTGACGTTTGTAAGCTCACTCAGCAATCTGTTCTCTTGGCACTTGGAGGTTTGAGACTTGTAACCTTCGAAGCTCAGGTGTATGAGAGCAGTGGGAACCCTGTTAATGTTTAAATGCTGGTATCCCTGTTTAGTAGCAGAGTAGTCAGGGGCTGAAAGGCTCCAAAATCCTGCTCTGGCAGTCAGGAAGTGCATTCTGGGCCTTCCTGTTATTTCTGTCTGTTAACACTGCTTTCGGTTGCTCTCCGGTTACCTTTGAGATGTGTTTCTGGTTGCCCGGCTTTCCCCACGGCTCACTATGAGCTTTGAGGGGTTTCGTCCTGTTTCCAAGATCTGCACGCTCCTAGGTTCCTGGGTCTCATCTGATACGTTTATGGGAGTTTCTCTTTCCCTTTCTTTTTTTTTTTTTTCTCTCTCTCATTAAAGTGTGGGCACACCCCATGTTCACAGTCATTTTTGTGAATATTAGGCTTAAAATGTTTGATTTAAATTCAAACCAGATGTGGGATTGCCAGCTCTAGATCGCTGGGTTGAATACAGCAAGGGAGCAGCATGAAAATTTCTGCCTTCAGATTTGTCAGTTTGTTAGAGTGTGTAAATCGAATACTGTAAGTAGATAAAAGTACAGCTTAAAACAGGCAACAGTTTTAATAAGTAAAGCAGTGACTTCATTTGAAAAGAAGTTGAACTGGCAAAACTTTCTGTGAGCTTCAATCAGAAACCAAGAAGTTAAAGTAAGCTATGAGTAAAAGTACTTACCTGTTGTGCCCAACCTCTGCTGGTATCCTGACTTGCTTCATTTTGTATGTCTGTCAAGTCAGGTTCTTTCAAAGCAACCGGAAATCTTGTATCGACAGTCGTGTTGAAAGGCTTGGGAAGGTAGGTCAGATTAAGCGTTAGTTTCTGGACTGCCTAGAAGTTCGTAAGGAAAATAAACTGCATACAACATAGCTGCCTGATGATTCTCTTTAGAAGACAAGAAGCTGCTTCAGCTCTCTTTTGTTGTTGTTTTGTTTTCTTTTCTTTTCTTTATTTTTTTAAGCTGTCAGCAGTGAGCCTGCTTGCTTCTTGCAGACTCCCCACTTGACTTCCATTGAAAGGTACAGATTTTTAGTGAGGATGCATTTTGCAGATACTCATATTTCTCTTCATCTTCTCTAGATAACAGTTCCCCCTTGCCTGGGCTTTCGTGGATGTTTAGGCTTTTTCCACCCCCAGCTTTTCTGCAGCTGTAGGCTCTTTCCACATACTCCTAGCTTTTTAGATTCACTGTTTTGATTTCTGTGACCACTGATTCTCTGGCCTAACAAGATCATAGAAGGCATATTGGCGTGAAGTTTTACTTGTGTGAAAGTTAATATTGAAATACTTAGATTGGCTGGGCCCCAAAGAGCTTATTTTGCCCATTTCAGCTTTCTGTGTTTTGGGTAGAACTGATAGGAGTTTCTCCAAAGTTGATACATTTTTTTTTTCTTTTTTTTTTCTTTTGAAAATTTCCATCTCTGATTGTGGAAGGTCAGCAGTAGAAGACTTACAAATTAGAACCAAGCTCTACCATGTTAGCATGTTTAAGTCGGTATAGCATGTTTAAGTCAGTAATATTGACTTTGCTCATACAAAGTAGTATCTATACAGCCGTGCTTCCCTCAATTTCTCTGTTATTTTGTGTACTTTGCGAAAATAGCTCTTCGTCTGAAGTGTGCTTAAACTGAAATGTATTTCCTCAGGATTTCTGTTTGTCAGGGATGAACACATTCTTTAACCAGATATGCATTACAGATGCACCAAACAGGCTCAAGTCAGTTGTGTTATATTTGCTTTGATCCCATATGTGTGTTTTTTGTTTTTTTAATAACGTGTCAAATGACCCATGCCAGGGATTTCCAGTGAAGTCTTTGTGAGAGCGTGAGAGCATCTGATAAGTTTTTGCTAGGAAGTCATCGGTCTTGGATTTGGACATCTTGTTTTGCTCGCAGAGACTTGCAGTTCCTTCGGCAAATAGCAAAAGTGACATCTCCTTAACCGATGCAGCTTTCTTTAGTCCGAGCTAAACAATAGTTATTTTATACTAATAAATTAATATGACAGAGCACATGTCCTCTCTCCAGTCTGTTGCGTGTTTCTTTGTTTTCCTTGGGATTTGGCGTTGTCATGTAACTAGTATTTTCTCCCCCCTCCCCTTCCTAAGAGTTTTCTGTTACTGCTTTCTGCTTCCTGTGAACAATACCCAGGCTTGCAGGTATGCAGCTGGGAGAGGAGTGGGAAAGGAGAGAGGAAAAAGCTTCAATCTGTTTACCTGCAGCTCTCCCGCCTATATATAGGGGGTAGACGCCGGTGTTCCTTCTGCTTGGTCATGGTTGAGACCGAACTCATGTTCTGTGCTGCCCTGATGAGCTCTGCTTCGTTGATGCCCCTTCAAGTAGTGAACCAAACACTCCGATCGTTCCCTCTTGTTTGTTCCTTTCGTGCATTTAATTGCTAGATGTAGTAGTGGTTGGCACAAAAGTGGCAAGGATGTTTAGCAAAAAAAGATCAGTGATTGCAATTAGCTCCTTGTAACTTTGTGCTAGCAGGTTACTATTTCTTGTTTATGGTGATAACTTAAAATGCATTTTTTTCTAGAGCTGAACATCCGGAGGGTGAGCATGTACAAAATATGACTTGAATATATGGTGTCTCTCTTTGGGCATGCCAGTATGCAGGGAGTGTAGAGGCGCTCGGGCTCTTCCAGGCTTTTTTGCTTATTCATGGGTTTCGGGGAGTATCTCTGGAGAGCGCTCACGTGCCCAAATTACATTACTGTAGTATTGAAGAAGGTTGGTGTTAGTGTTTCATAAAGGAATGCTTAGAAGTTGTCATGCCAGAGAAGTGCAAAAAGGGGAGACTCGGGGTCTATGATTTGAGCACCAATAATTTCTTGTGTTGAATTTGTCAAATTCCTTTTCTACAGCTGATGAGACAGGTAGCTCTTGGTTTTGAACAAGCCCTTTATAGCCCTAATCTAAAATGTCAGGGAATTTTGAACATTCTAGTCTCTAATGTGGCTTTTTCAACTATCGATAGCAGTGTTTTTTTTTTTAATGTTTAAATGTTTTTTTTAAATGTTTAAAATGTTTTTTTTTTTTTAAAAAAAAAAAAAAAAAGCTAAGCTTTGTGCCAGGTTTGCATGTTTATATATACTATCGAATGGTAAAGCAGTGGGGGGAAAAAAAAAGTATGTGACTTAATTGCATGCGTGGGTAACCTTTCAGTCCTTTCCCACAGAATAAAAATGGGAGCAATCGTGCAGTACATGACAGTTTGACACAAACTCACTTTGTTTTGTTTCACAAAACAATATATTTCACATATCCTGTAAATTGTTAAGTTTTGTAACTTTCCTTATCGTAGCTCGGTTGGGGAAAGGGGACTTGTCACACTAACTGGGGAAGGCAATGTGCTACACTGGCCAATTCGTGTATTTGTTTGCTTTCCAATTTGTCACTAAAGGCTGAGTCATTGTTTCTGTTAGAACAAATATATATTAGATAACTTATCTAATCTAACAGCAAAACTGCTTCTCCTCTCTTGTGGCTAATGATAGCGCAAGTTTCGCACTATAAAGACAAAAACAAGTCCTTGATATATTTATTTATTCTTCAAAGAGTGTCAGTGCTTTAGGCTCAAATGAATTGCTTGAAACACTTTTAACACTGAATGCTGCCGATCATTGTCTTAAACTGATGACAACTGATCCTCCCTGGGCTTTCCAGCAAGTGCTGCGTGTTCTCTTTTTCTCCAGCAATTTTGAGGTTAAAGCTTCCTCTTTCCGTTTAGTGGGTAGAACTCAAACTTGTGGATACAGGTTTGGATTTCCCTTAAGTGAAGAAAACAAGTGAGATTGTTCCAGTAGCTTGTAAAGGAAACTACATCAGTAGGATGCAAATTTAGGCTGGTCTAACTATTATGGAGAGGAAAGGGAAGGGGAGGGAGGGAACTTTTTGAAGAAAGGCACCTCAGTGCTCTTGAGGGGGAAAAATATATAAGTATATGTTTTCATATATATATTTTATACAAAGCATATTTCTTATATATATTTGACAGAGGGGCCTGGGAACAGTGCTTTCTAAACTTTTAACTCTAGCTTCTTTTTAACTCGGTGAAAGATATGTAGGTCACTCGCACCTCAGTACCATTTCATACCTCAGTCTGATTCCTCGTTGTTTTAGTGAGAATTGGAATTGCTAGAGATACTAGATCTCAGCCTTTTCTTCATTCTGAACAGTAGCTGTTCCACGTAGATCTTGAGAAATAACTAATGTCAGCGTTAAATGTACATGATCCTTTTCAGTAAAACCTCTTAAATAACAATATTCATATTGCTGGAAATGTCTATTCTGGAATGGGATTCAGCAAACTTGGGTACCTTTTCAGCATCATTTATGCCCCAGGAGAGCCTGATACAGACCAGCTCTATGGACATGGGCCTCTTCCAAGAGTCTGCCTCTCTGTGGAAACCAAATACCTTCTTCTTCCAACCCAGCTTCACTATTTTATTTTATTTTATTTATTTTATTCCCTTTTTAGAAAAGGAAATTACAGAACCTTTATGACATTATTTGGTATCTTTAACTCACTGTTCTGATTTTGTGTGTGTGTATGTTGGTTTATCAGCTTTGTTGCGGGAAGATAAGTAATGACTTTGCCAAATAATAAGTCAGGTTACTTAGTGTATACGTAGTATGTTTATGTAATGTGAGCCTGGTAGTGGCGCCTGTCGTATGGATGCACTGAAAGTGGTTGGGAAGCTGGAAGGCCTCGTCTCAAAAGGACAATATAATGGAGTATTTTAGTTTTGAGAACTTTTCACCAAAGTATTGTGATGTGTGCGTTGTTTTTTTTTTTGTTGTTGTTTTTTAGTTTTTTGTTTTGTTTTGTTTTAATTTTGTTTTACAACCACCGTGCTACTTTTTGGCAAAGGTTATGTTCCTATATGTACCTGGAAGGATCCACCATTGGATTTTCCACTAGTGCTGTATTTATGCAAATAAATACTTTAAATGCTTGCTACCATAGCAAAAACAGTTCTGCTTACCTGTAATAGGTAAATATTTTACTGAGTAAACCACAAATAATACTTTATTTCTTTGCCTGCTCAAAGCAGTTTATCATGCAAAGCAAACTGTAGAAAGTTTTATTTTTTAACATAAGAAAGATAAAAGTTAGTTAATTATCAGTATAAACTAGCAAAAAAAGTGTACTGAAACAGTTGCTTTGAAAGGCTTTTAACTCCTGGTGTTTCACAGTTTAATTATAAGGCTGTTTTTGGTATATTACATGAGAGTTACATGGCTGAAGCTTGAGAATCTAGAGGGCTGCCTTAACCAGACTGAATCTGGCCTGGAAGGCCCGTGTTAAGTGTTGGCCTTCTCTACCACCTCCTGCAGCAGTCTGCAAGTCAGCTCAGATAAGTGCAGCATGGGAAGTTAAATGTACTACAGTACTGAGAGTCGTTTCATGTCATCAGCTTATTGCGCATTGCTGTTCAGTGTCTGTTTCAGACTTCTCACTTCTTCCCACATCCGAAAAGAGGATGTTTTCGTTACACACATAGATAGATTTCAACAAAGGTTCAAAGACCTCCTATGAACAGGACAAAACAGAGGCCAAGGAATGCACTTAGTGATGGAGAAGGATGGGCTGGCTGTGCTGTCTGAAAAGTCTTCTGAAAATAAAGGTTGCTACCACTTTTTGAGGAACTTCCTTGCAATGGAAACAAGAGGAGGGAAAAACAAACAGTGCGTTGTGACAGTTGTCTGTGAACTTGAATCTGGAAGACTAGTATTCTCATCACCAGGAGAAACACCTATTTTTTTTAATTACAAAAAAGATATTTTTCCTCTCTTGTATTTCGTTCAAGGGAGGGAAGTCTAAACGATTACTCACAACATTGGACCACCCTTATCTTTAGCACCTCACCAGCGTTCCTCTTGGTGCATTCCATGCCTTAGTTTTTGTTGTAGCTAAATGATTTTCAACTAAGAAGGAAAAAAAACGTTTTTTTTCCATTGGATTTTTGGATTTTTTTTTCATTGCTATCTTAATTTTTGTACTGCTTATGTATAAGTTTTATAGGTGGTAATACAGATAAAAATATAGACTATTTTTTTTCCCTACAGATAAGCTAAATTACTGTGTTTGATTCTTTGACTCTAGGCTATGGTGGCTTGTTACCCAGGCAATGGAACGGGATATGTTCGCCATGTTGATAATCCAAATGGAGATGGAAGATGTGTTACCTGTATATATTATCTTAATAAGGACTGGGATGCCAAGGTATGCAGTTTTCTATAGCTTTTTTTTTTTTTTTACATGTATTTTGCTAATGCATCTTTGCTGCAGATGTTTGTTCATGTTCTTATTTCTGTGCCTTAGTTGTGTTCTTAGATAACTTCAGTAATTGATATCCTCTGTGATTCTCTTGTGCTGAGAAGTTCTACAGATGAAGCATTTATTGTCATAGTTTTGACAGGTGCTAGCAGAACCTCCTTGACAGTTAGATTAAGGAAACCTGCATATTTTTCATGTATGTTTTCATTATGCAAGTAAGTATCTACCAGTACTCAGGCTTCACAAATATCTAATAATCCAATTTATTGTATAGCTGTTTGTATGATGAACACCTCCCTTCCCCTGCCCAACAGACTCTTAATAAGAGTAACTAATAATTTGGAAGGGAATGATTTAAACTTATTATGTGGCTAGATTGATTATTTGAATATGTTTATAAAAGTAAAGATTGTGTAGCTTAAGAGCAGTTGCAAATGAGCAAGTGCTGCAGTGCTTGCAGTATCAGTATAGTTCAAGGTTATGCAAGTCTTTGTATTAGTGTAGACACAGAGTGTAGAATAGATAAGCCTTTATGACCCAGGTCAAGTGGTCTGAGAAGTTACTACCAGTGATTTGAAACTCTCCTTAGAAGTTACACCTATGATAATTACTCTTCTAATTAGGATTATCCTAGCAATTCAGTGGGATTAGGTAGATTTGAAGAACAGATGTAGTTAGCTGGATGTATTGATAGGATAAGAGAGTGTGCAAAGATAGCTTTATTTATGCCTTGCTTGCTGTGCAGCTAGCTGTGCGGAAGATTGTTCTCACTGCATATGAAAGACAAGAAAAAAATCCCTACTGGTATCTCTGTAGTAATTCTTAGGAAGCCGAATGTGTAACAGCACGTAACGAGGCAGTTCCCTCATGAACTGAGTATACTTTCTGTGGATGACACTAGTTGCAGCCAGGGGTGATTATTTTCGTTTTTGAACACAGTCTGTTTCTTAAAGCAGCTGGATGAGCCACTGAAACTGAAAAGATTCCTGCATGAAACCAGTAGTTCTGAAAGTTGAGCCAGAAATGGATGTGCTTATGTGCTTGAATCTTTTTGCTTCTTGCTGCACTTTGTAAAATGTCAAATTTCATCTTTCACTTTAGAAAATAAATTACTAGCCGTCTGTGGACACAAGCATACTGGTTGGACTAAAAATCTTTTTTAAGTTTTGGGATGTTTTTAGTCGATTTCACTTTTTTTCCCAGGGCAGCTGAGTATGTATCAGAGACTAAGAGTCAAACAAATTGCACATTGAAAATAACTAAGACAGATATACTAGGAGAATATTTGAGTTATTAACAGATGTACATAATATACTGCAAAATCTATTTTTAATTACAGTATATTATCAAGTGAATTGATTAGCAAATAAAGAAGCTCAAACTTTCTGCAGGAGAACAAGTGCATCTAATAGGAGTTGTTTGTTGTTTTTGATCTCCTTTAAAAATAAATCATTTAAATCAGTGCATCTTGTTAGTATTTGCACTGCACATTGGCAGGAATTTCTTCATCTTAATTACAGAATTACAGAAATATTGCATAAAGCTTTGACTGCTGTTATTTTTTTTATTTCCTTTAAGCTGCCTGCTTACATAAATCTGTTTATCTGTTTTTTTTTTTTTTTGTAAATTAAGAGTGCAGTTAACAAAAATAAAAACACAGATTTCTACAAAAACAGAAAAAGACAGTTATTCTTGTAAAGCTTTCTGAAATTACTCAGAAATATGTAAGACTTTTTGTTAAATGAAATGCATTGTCAGGAGGAAACTCTAGGTTCACGGTTTCTTTAGCATCTAAGAAAGGGTTTTATTTCAGTTACAAGTGCCTAAAACATTTTTAACTATGATATTCGATACTTAGAAAAGAATAAGTTTCACTACATTTTAAGCACTGATTTTAAATACCTGATTTTTAGGTAAGTGGAGGCATCCTTCGGATATTTCCAGAAGGTAAAGCCCAGTTTGCTGATATTGAACCCAAATTCGATAGACTGCTATTCTTCTGGTCTGATCGCCGCAACCCTCATGAAGTGCAGCCAGCATTTGCTACAAGGTAGGACTCGTGGATTCATGGGCACTGCATGAAGCTTCTTTGCTCATGGGCTCAGGAAAATCCTAATGAGAAATGAGTGAAACGAATGAGTTATGACATGATCCAACATGCCTTCTGAAGTCCAGGTGTACTATGGCAAGGCTTTTCTTTTTTTCTCTCCTATCTAATGGTGATGTTTCAGTTCTGTTTGAGTTGCTGAATTTGTATGGATGTCTGATCTTTGCCTGTTTATCTTCTGGGTAAGATACTCTCTTGAAACAGGGTGAGTAGGGAGAATACTGGAAAGAGAGGAACTCATGAGTGTGTGTTGGACAGGAGTGGGAGCACGCAGGGCTGTGTAGAGACCCCACTCTAGCCAAGGGGAATCGTTTCTACATAGTAGCGTTATACTGTGGCCTCCGTCCTATGTCCATAGCTTATTGCTGTGTTTTAAATATTGACTAACTACTGCGCTTCTGTGTTCCCTTTTGTTGCAAGAGAGGGAGGTCTTATAAAACAAGACATTTTCCTTTTTTGTTTTTATTTTACAAGTGACTTAATTTGGGAATTGGGAGAGGGCTACTGGGTGAAATGGCCACTGATAGGCAACTTTGTCCTGTACTTGCAGGGTTACAAGAGGGACTTGATACCTTTCTTGTGACTTTGTTTAGAGCAGTGGATGATGCTGAACATACTTGTGTTCTGTACCCAAACCTATTGAGTAATGTTACCAGATTGTGTTGGCTGGTAAATTGTTGGAGTTGTTAATCCAAACTTCCTGGTCCACATGTTGTAACACATTTTGATGGTCAGAGCACTGAGCATCAACTCGAGCAGTGAGATAACACAGGACCAGCGCAAGAAGTAACCTGAGAACTGTGGTCCCAGTGTCCTCTTGCTCTGAGCCTTTTGGAAGACTGTGCCGCTCTGCCCTCCCCTCCATACCCTGAGCAGGGTCAGGGTGTAAAATGCTCTTTACCAGCCTTCTACCTTTGCATAGAGAGCCTTATCAGATACTTTGAAGTGTCTACTCAGTAGTTGGCCTTTCATATTGCAACCCTCTGGGCCGTGGAAAACTGGAGGAGCTCTGCAGGAAAGGGAAGTTTTTTTTTTTTTCCCTTATGCCAGCTTCTTGCCATGTGACTCAGTCCTGGACTCGACTGAGTAAACTCAAAAGTGAGGGCAGAGGACAAGGTGATGGGCCGGGAGACTGTGTGCTCCCTGGTACAACTTGGGGGCAAAAAAACATATAGCAAGTCATCAGAAAAGTCTAAATTTATAGCACTTTTAATAGATTTTTAATAGCTTGCCCTATAGTAAGCATAGTCTGAATGGTCTTTCAGGACCTGTTTAGGCTACACTTAATAAAAGGGAAACACTGTTTGGCTGTTGGGGTATCTTTTTTCTATGAAACTGCAGAAGTATTGTCTCATATAATTTGAGTTTTGTTTTCAGTGCTTCATTATAGTATGTCTGTTTTTATTAATAATTTAGGAATTCCTTATTTTTTATCCATTTCTCTAGGTACGCAATAACAGTGTGGTATTTTGATGCAGATGAAAGAGCACGAGCTAAAGTAAAATATCTAACAGGTAAAGTATTGCAAATATCTTCTGTGTTCTTCTTTTATGGAAAGAGCTAAACAGTCCCAACTGATCTTCTTGGCCCGCCAGTGCACAAAAGGGAGGGAGAGAAAACCAAATAACTTGTATAACCGGGTTTTATAGGGAAGGCGATCCAGTGGTTAAACTGTTAGTCGCTGACTTGGGAAACGCAGGTCAATTCCGTGTTCTGCACACACTTCCTTTGAGACCTGACGCTAGTCAGGCTTTTAATAGAGGGATACTGCTGCTCCCTGGTTCTGGGTCTCTGGTTGGGGTGTTCTGAGGGTAAATGCACCCAGAGGTGGTGAGGCCCTGCAAACTGAGAGCCGTGAAAGTTTCTTTGACAGAGTTATTTAATAGTCAAATTCAACTTGACCTGACTTGGGTCTCTGTATTTGAAGAATAAAAGCCTAAAATTAAATTTTGGAATCAAAGAATGGAGTTACTTCCTCCAAATCCACATATCTAGCATCTGTTTTCCTTTTCTGGCTTCTCCCTCAAGAGGAAGTTGATCTAATTTTCCTGTTCAAATTAGCATTATAAGGAGAAACGCTGTAGGGTTTCTGCCGTACTTGCAAATGCCATCACGACTGTGCATGTTGCAGCAGTTTATAAGCAAGCTAAAACAGGTGTAGCTCAGGTGTAACACACGTATCATAGGTCCAGGTTCTCGGCAGTTTCACCGAGCTCTCTACCTTGCATTACTTTGAAGACACAAGCCAGCCCATGCGAAAACTACATTCATTTTTGGTGCTGGAGTGACCTGCCTTTCAGAAGGAGCAGGAGAAACTCAGCTTGTGGCCCACAGAGGAACGTGGAGTGCTGCAGGCCCGGGCCCCGGGGGCTCTCAGCCCGGGCTCACGCGACCATGGTCCCAGGCTCCAGCCAGGCCCCGGGGGCTCTCGGCCCGGGCTCACGTGGCCGTGGTCCCAGGCTCCGGCCAGGCCCCAGGAGCTCTCGGCCCGGGCTCACGCGGCTCTGTGGCATGTGCGCCGTGTGGCACTGCCCAGGCTGCCAGGAATACCGGACGCCTCTGGCACGGCCCCTCTGCCAGGGCCTGTGCGTGAGCTGGGCTCCCTGGCGTGCAGGCGTGACTGGAAGCTTCTCTAGCAGTGGCCATGCCAGCGCAGAGCCACTTCCACGTGGCGGCCAGTGATAATTCTGGTCCCGCTTCGATCTGCGGTTGATTGGAGTCGTCCTCCTGTGATGATTTCAACAACTCCAGTGAGCATCATGCAAGACGCTTTATTTTCAACCGATATTAAAGAGTATAAAACTACTAATTTGGGCCTAGTGTCATTCTAACTAGTCATGCACAATCTTTGTGAATATTTGTTGAATATGCGATATTGTGTCTGTTGATGTCTGACTTTTTGGAGGATTTATCCTAAGTTATTTAGGTCATTTAGTGGCAGGGGCGGGGAGGGGGGGGAAGACAAAAGAGGTGGTTCTAGCAGCAAGTCAGATGAGATTTTGTGTTAGATTTTTTCCCTGTCTCTTTACAAATACCCTGAGACTTTGCGTCTTCCAATCCAAAATGATAGACCAAACCCTAGGATTCTCATGTGGATATTTTCAGAGATCACTTTTGTATATATGATATTAAGTATCCATTTTTAAATTTGGGCATCTGTTTTCAGAGATGAAGAGTGACTGTAGCTCATTAACTTGAATCCATGACACAGCAGCTGTACTGAAGTGTACACAAATCTGTTTTGGTAAATCATAGCTACAGGCCAACTTGAAAGATGCTTTTTTTAAACTTATCTTGAAGGTTGTGTTGAAATTCTATAAATTACACTTCGATAAATGCTGAATAGCAGTGCTGAATAATAATACTGATTTTCTTTCCGTATTTCTGCAGGTGAAAAAGGTGTGAGGGTTGAACTAAATAAACCTTCTGACACGATTGGGAAAGACGTTTTATAAGCCTTTGATTTAGCAATTCCTCTTGCTATTCTCCCTGATAAATCTTGATGCTATCTATTAACTTTTGAATGTGAATAACAAGATAAAGGAAAATCGACAACAAACCAACATTTTAATAAAGAAGCAAACAGTGTTTCAATGTTGCATCAAACAGAAGATTTTTTGACTGCTGAAGCATTGTGCTATGTGATTGTGACTCCAGGCCTGTGACTGCTTATGTGAAGAAGATAAGCAATCAGTAAGAAACAGCTTATGCATCTGGACATGAAATAAGTGCCCTACATAGAATTTGTCCATCCTTATATTTTGCCAGACCTGTCATCCAGCTGAATCCAGTTCATCTCTCCCTTTTTTTATATGGTAAAAATTTGAATTTTGGGTAATTTTTGTATGACCAGGTACAGTTTATCAAAATTGAGTGTTTAAAAAAAAGAAAAAGGAAAAAAAATTACAGTATTCTCCAAAATAACATCGATCTATTTTTGTAAAACTGTTCATACTGTTCTCCTCTGCCATGGAAGATCTAAGTTAATATAAGGGTTGCCAGTAACTGATTATCACTTTAATTTTCTTTACACCTTGAGTCAGAAAAGGAGCACTTTAATTACCAGCTAAAAATCTGATTGTTTTGTATTCATATCTCACACTAATCCTAACTTTTAAAGATTGCTGCTGTATTTTTTTGACTATGTCCTCTGAACCTTATTAACAGAAGCAAATCAGTATCTCGCTATTAGTAACATTCAGTTTGTGGTTTTGTATGTTGAATCCACGGAGGGCAAGTTTCTGTCCCTCCTTAGTGTTTTTTTGTTTTGTTTTGTTTCTAAGTGACTGGCACTAAGTGAACTTGACACTATCGGTTGCTGTTATTGGCTTTGGGGACCTGGTGAATAACATCGACTTACAAGTATATACAAGGGCTTTCCTAGGCTATTAGAGGTACCCAGAACCTCCTTATGTACTTGACAGAAAATTTTGAGCTTTCTCCCTTTTCTAAAGAATACCTGCCATCCTCCTTTCCTTTGTATATAAGTTAACAAAATATCTAAAAATACCCTCTCTGTCTGTCTCTCTTTCCAAATGTTGGTGTCCCATCCAGTCTGTAAGTTGACACCTTGGTCTATTATATAGAATCAAGGAAATGATCTGCACGGAAGCTGAAGTGCATCACTGCAGGCTCCATGTGCGATGCATCTTTATATTTTTTTCACTGTGCTAAAGGATTTTCCCCAGAAAGGCACTGCCCTTTGATCCATACTGAGATATGTATTTAGTAAGCAAATATTTAGTTTGTTTCACATTGTTTTCAGTTTTCGAAGGAGAGGGGACATCACAGAATGAGATGTGCAAAAACTTAGTTATTCTTTTTTATTTTTTTTAAAAAAAGGAGATTTTGGACTTTTTTTTTTTCCCCTCCCCTCCCTGAGCTTTAAAAGCTTGAGTAAACAAAGACAAACCCTATAAGATACAGCATTCACATTTACAGGAGTTTGGGGGTGGATCAGCTTACCCACTGCAGTTTTCTATCTGTCCTTTATTCCCTTAGCCAAAACAATGTGAGTGTACAGAAATATTTCTGTATATATTACAACTTGTGACAATTTTAGCATCTGTATAGTTTGTATTCAATTAGAGACCTTTTCTATGGAAAGCTCAGTAATTTTTTATTAAAAAGATTACTATTGTTCATGTAAAACATGAAAAAGCTAATTGTTTAGTAGCAAACTGACAGAAGGGGGAAAAATCAGTATTGGTATATCTTTTAGGAGAACCAACAGAAATTCCAGGTTAATTTTGATTTCACTTTTCCTTTTTTTTTTTTTTTTTTTTTTTTTTTTTTTTAATAAGTTGCCCTTCGCAGTTACTTCTTTCTCTGTTCTTCTCTACTCTGTTCTTCCTGGAGAACTCAGACAGGATACCTTTACTGTAAGTGCCTCTGCCAACCTGGCCAAGGAGTGCAAATCTTCATTACTGTCTGGTCTGCAGTGCATTTAGGCTACTGATGAAATGAGCAAAAAAATAAAAAAAAATAAAAAATAAAAGGCAAACAAAAAAAGCCACCACTTCTACTTCATCTTCTTTAATACTACTTTAATGGAGGTTTGGTTGGTTTTGTTTTAGCAATGCACAGCATAAGCCTTTAAACTTCATTTCATTCCCTCTGTCATTGAAACTTATGCAGTTACACAACGTATCAAATTCTAATCATGGTGTAGGTTTGCGCTTGCCAGACAGGTTTAAAAAGTGCTTAATTTTTCACTCCATTTGAGTCATTGCTATAGGGTCAACAAATCAGGTCAGCCATTTCTTCCACGTTATCTTTTAGAAAACTGTTCATTTCATGTCGGTTGAATATTCAATTTTAAGCATCACCAAGCAGGTCCTTGTTTTAAAACTATTTTTTAAACTGTCTTATGATCTGTATGTGTCTAGTCCTGGTTAAAGATACAGCTTCATAATGCTATTTTTATTCATGATGTTAGCCAGCTGTAAAATACGAGACCTTTATCTATAGCAGGCAAAGAAATTCAGGATTCATTTACAGGTTGCCTATAAAGTTGTGTAATTTGAAAAGCAGTGTTCATTATGAAAGAGCTCTCAAGTTGCTTGTAAAGCTAATCTAATTAAAAAAAAATGATGTATAAAGGTTCTTGAAAACATTGTGGTTCTTTGTGATCTATGTAACTTCTGGAAACTTCTCCTTAGCATCTCCTTTCTACTCTGATGAAGGGGGTAGGTGGATTTTTTATTATTATTATTACTTTTTTTTGAGGCAGACCTGTTAGAGCTCTGGAGAAGCCTCTCTTTCTTTGTAACTTCTCTGTAGTTATCTGGGCCTGGTGATCAGTTTTCCACACTTCTTTCCCTTGAAAATGTCCCTGAGTTCAGACTGGCTGGAGAGCAGGGTCAGCTTGTGGTGTATTGAAGGCACGGACTCTGGTATAATGAACCAAAGACCCTTGAAAATGGAGCATCAGATACAACTTATACATCATACTGTCCTGGATACAATCCTTATTTGACTAAAGCACAGTTACCGAATAAACCGATAATGTAAAGGTCAAGACTATCCAGTCAGCTTCTTGGTCACGCAGCGGCTGCACAGGTGCCATTTTGTCCTTTTTCTTGTTTTTGCTCCTTGCTTGATGATAGACCACCTGCACTGCTGTCCTTGAGGTGGGTTATCTGCTAACAAGGCACCCGTGCTACTGTCCTTGAAGGGCCTCCATATCTCCCCCTCTTTGTTTAACTGTTGTATTGCCATAGCTGCTTTTAGTTAAGCAGCCATAATGTGGTTAACTGATTAATCAATCAATCATGGAACACAGAGTAAGAAACAAGGCAGATGCACTAACAATAACCGAAATACAGTTAGCTAAATATTCCCATGGATTCTCGGTTGTCAGGCCTTGCTCGCTGGACCCAGGCCTGTGCAGGGTCAGGGTCCGTAGATTGGCCGCTTCAGTGTCTTCACCCACACAGCTCTTGTTTTCCAGCACTTGGTTGGTAGGTACATGGGGTGCAAAGCCATCTCCTCACGGGTGGGAGGGGGCTGCTAGGGTTTCATGGGAGCTCTCCCGTTTTGGGCGGCTCTTAGTGAATCCGAGCCCCTTGGAGGCAGCAGCAGAAGGGCAGGTCTCGCAATGCCAGCCCCTGCGAGGGGCCGTGCAGCTTCCCCAACTGCCCAATGTGCTTTTTGAGGGCCCCGCTGAAAACAACTGCTTGCACGTTCTCTCAAAAACCATTTCCCATCCTCCTTTCATGCCGGACAAGAAAGTAATCCAGCACTTGTCACCATTCCACAGCGATGTGGTTTGTAGTTCTCAGAGTGGAGCCCGGTGTGCAGGGGTATCAGTCGGCCCAGCGCAGCCCAACCCTGTGCCACAGAAGGGTGACGTCTCTCCTGCGTGTGGTAAAGAAGAGCCTGTGCTGGGCTGTCTGGAAGCAAACTGGCAGCCCGAGCGCTGGGGACAAACACCTTGTGCTCAAGGTCGTCTGCTGAAGGTCAGGAAGGAAAGACGCCCATCTGCAAGTCCTGCTGCAAGTGTAAAGGGAGAGGAAGATGGCGCTTCTGTGCCCACTGAGGGCCGTGCACGGGGCAGGGTTGCTACGTGGTAGTAGTAGATGCAACTCCCCAAACCTGGGAGTCGGGAGGTGTACCTTGCCTGTGCAGAGACACGCACTTGTAAACACGTACACAGAGAACTCAGCACTATTTTGAAGGAATTCGTGGCACTGTGCATTTTCTTTTTTTTCTCTCTTTTCCCCCCTTTTTCTCCCCTCCCCCCTTTTCTCTCCCTTTTTTCCCTTTTTCTCTCTCTTTTCCCCCATTTTTCTTTTTCCTCCCTTTTCTCTATCTTTTCCCCCTTTTTCTCTCCTTTTTCTCTCTCTTCCCCCTTTTTCTCTCCTCTCCTTTTCTCTCTCTTCCCCCTTTTTCTCTCCCCCCTTTTTCTCTCTCTTCTCCCCTTTTTCTCTCTTTCCCCCCCTTTTCTCTGTCTTCTCCTCCCCTTTTCTCTCTTTCTCTCTCCCGTTTACCCTCCCCTTTTCTCTCTTTCTCCCTCCACCTTTTTCTCTCTTCCTCCCGCCTCCCCTCTCCCCCCGCCTTCCCGCCTTTTTTTTTGTGGGAATAAAGAAACCCTGAACGTGTTTGGTTGCTGCAGCCATGCTGAAGCCTGTTTGTGCTCCTACAGCACCTGAGGAGCTGGACTCCCTCCAAACTTGAACCTACTTTTATGGGCTCCTTGTCACCCCCGCCAGGTCCTCTGTACACCAACCAAACCAACTTCTTGCTCTATTGACTCTTGTTGCCACTTAGTTCCAGCAAGCCTTTCCCCACAGCCTTGAGGATGAGTATGCAGCACGTTTATCCCACTCCTGAAGCAAAGAAAGCCTCAAGTTCTGGCAGGGAGGAGACGGGTACTAAGGGCTGGCTCTGCATGTGCAGGAAGCAATGAGATACAAATCACCAGCCTGTCGGGGACAGGTATGAGGCCTTAGGACAGTGATGGAGGAGGGAGCTGAACACAACTGGTAAAGGAGGATGACAACAGACTGATGCATGAGGTTAAGCTAAAGCACATGCATGGGGTGAGTATGAGGAGAATGGAGCACAGCAAGCAAAAAGGGGTGTTAGGAATGTTTCAGTGTGGGGAAGAACATGAAATGTGAGGAGAACATACTATAAGTTTGCCCCAGGAAAGAGGGTGTGCGTGGACAGACAACTGTTCATAGGTCCCATCAACCTCCATGGATGTGTGTTGCAAAATAGTGTATTTTGTCTCTGAAGATGAAAATTTCATCAGGAGTTTCATTTTCTGTGCGAAGCAGCAACTGTTTTTCTTGTTTGTCTTCCAGATATAAGTTCAGCTTGGGGGATCTTTTTCTCTTCTCTAACTACCTTGTATGCAACATAGTTGTCAATAGGAGAGAAAAGGCGTGCCGCTCATTTAGCCTATAAGCCCAGTCCCAACATCTTCATGCGGCTGAAAGTCGGCAGAGCAGTGGGGAGGGAGATGAAGCTCACAGGTGTGAGCTTAAAGACCGGCCAGTATTGTGTACAGCTGAGTCACGGCTTCGGCGCCCTGCCTGCATCGGAAACCCTTCCTGTCAAAAGCAGCTGCAAGTGATAAATGAACTGGGGGTCTGAAATCTCAGCATGCAGGCCCAGGGCTCCTCTGGGGCCTGCCTGTTTCAATGAGGTTTGCTAGGGCAGAACCAGTTCCTTCCTGGGCTCGTTTCAAGAGTTACGGCTGCATAAAAAAATGAATCCAAAATAGTTAAAATGCAGAACCTTGATTCTTTGCTCACTGATAGCAAAAAAAGATAAAAACCTTAATATTTTGTTACTGAATTGGGTTGTGAGCTAGTACGTCACTGCCTAAAGAAAGCCAGGGTCAAAGGAGGGACAAAGCAAAAAAAGCATAGGGCAAGACACTTGGGTTGGGACTGTCCCTTGCTTGCATTAGCATATGTAGGCAAGCTTTACAAAGCTATTAATAAAGTTTGCACTATAGCCGAGGAGATAAGGCAAGTAGAAATTTGGAGCCTGATCAATTTTTGCCGCAGGCATGAGGAGTTTCTTCATATAGTGAAGATGGGAGGGACCTGTCAGGAAAACAACCCATGAAAAAGCAACCACCACCACCAAACCTGAAAAGTGAGTGCAGAACCTTAAGTTACTGAAACTGAAAGATATTTCGGAAGAATTGTCTTTTGGCAGGACCAGTATCATCAAGTAGAAAATACTTGCAGAATGAAAATGTGATTGTGGAAACCACATATATTAGGTACATGGAATCAGGGCCACGGGTAATGCCCCTGAAGGTGGCATTCCCATAGCACAGAACAAAGTTTGAGCTGTCGCAGGGACTTTTGGCTTTTTTCACTTCCCCTTCCCCAGCTGCTGCATTATAATAAGCAATAGTGTATTGGGTACATGTTCTGCTGTTCTGCACAGTCACATTTCTAGCAAAAAATCTAGAATGTTAATTTTTTTTTTGTTATGCATAGAACTCTCTGAAAGGAAGTAGGCAACTGAATTTCTTTCAGCTGTACTCTCAGAATGGTTATTTAAAGCTACACAAGCAGGAAACAACCTTGTGTAGTGAAGATTGCCACAACCTCAGGTATAACATTATTAGTGAAGGAATATATTTTACACTGCAAATCCAGGAAAATGCATAGTGTCATTTTTTTTGCATGATCATTTTCACTTATGACTCAGCAAACTTGTCCACAGTAGCTGTTATCTGTAGTACACGCTGCCAGAATGCAGAAATAGTCAAGAATCTCCTTGGAAAGGAAGAGCCTGAAGCAAGAGCAAGCAACTGGGTCCCCCTGCTGTTCTGAGCTGGGAAAAACAAATCCTCGAGGCAAGAGAAGAAAAAAAGTGTGTTTTTAAGCGATATGATAAAGGAGTTATTCTATCCATTTTAGATGGACATTTTTGTCCTACACAAGAAAAGGCTGCTGTTTTCTTATTTTTTTAAACTTCTGGCATTCAAGGAAGACTTTTCGGTGCCTATCGTGGTAACAGAGTAAGCTCCTGTTTAGATACTTGCAAGGCAGCTTTATTGCTGTATCAATATGTTGCCTATAACTACGCACTCACTAGAGGCAGGAGTGAAGGAGCAAGCAAAGGCGGGAGGTGGTTAGCTGGCACTTCCAGTGCTAGTGGTAGATTTGAAAACCGGTTCTGGCTTCCTCGAGCACGACTGCACAGAGACCGACAGCTGGGTTTCACAGCCCCTCAGCACATTTGGCTGCCATTTGTGCTGCCGAATACGCTGGGAAGGCCTTTCCGCCCGCACGGTGACTGCGCGGGCAAGAGGAGGCTCCCCTGAGGGCCGTGAGGCAGCAGCGGCCACGCGGCCTCTCCCGCCGCCGCTCTGCGCGCGGCGCCTGGCCGCGGTTTGGCCAAGGCTCGGGGCTGCTGCCGCTCGCCCGTGGAAACAGCGTTCGTTCACCTCGAGTGGCTGCATGTGGCCCTCTCCAGACGAGCTGATACGGGAGGGCCCCGGTCGGACGGCAGTTGAGGTGGTGGGCGGTACGACCGGCTCTCAGTTTCATTGACTTAACCAGGCCGGGACCCATGTCAGAGCCGCCCAGGAGCAATTTCACAGGAAGCCTAGGAAGTCTCTCCCCTGAAGAAAGGAAGGGAGCAGACACAAGGAGATGGGAACCTGGTGCAGGATCCACAAGTGAAACATCCTTTTGTAAATCTCTAGAAAACAGCGTCACTTCAGTATAAAAACTGGTGCCCACAACCACACGTAGACTACAGCAGGGGCTGGGATTCCCCGCTGTATAACTCTCTGCATTTCATGAGTCAAGTGTCAACCCCAGATGTTGCCAATAAAACCTCTTGGTCTCTTTACTCTGATAAAATTGCCCAGGCAGTGTTACCACAGAGCTTAACAGTCCTTTGGGGATTCACAGTGCCTTAAACACCTATTTCCTGTGTCATCGGATGCTTTTCCTACCTTCTAAGTGTCTTACAGCTAAGGTTCAAAGTTAATTACGGCTGAGCTTTAACTCTGTGGTTCGGCTAATCCTGCCACTTCCCCGCACAGCTCAGCGAGGCACCAACAACTGAAAACCGGCTTTCCAGATGGTGACCCAGTTGCCTGTGAGCACGACAGAGCAGGGCTTCGCTTTACACGTGTTTGGGGAGGCTGTTCTGGTAGTGGCCCATGCTGCGCTCCTGCCTGAAGTTCCCATTTGGGATGACAGAGCTGGCCCTCCTCCACAGTCCCAGCGAGAGGAAGAAACAGTTGGAAAAAAAACCTGATGGCTAGAGATGGTGAGAGAGCTCCTAGGCTGCTGCAGTGCAAAGTCAACAAGGTTGACCCCAACTACCTTTGCTCACAGTTTCCCCCTGTACTGAGGTGCTCGTGGGGCTGTCAAGCAGAACCACAGAGTGGCCCGCTGGAGATCTTTGGGTCCAATCTCCCTGCATAGAGCAGGTTCAGTTAGAGCAGGCTGCTCAGAGCTGCGATCAGTTGGGTTTTGAATATCACCAAGGATGGAGACTCTACAACCTTAATGGGCAACCCGCTGCGGTGCCCAACCATCCTCCCTGCAGTTTTGCCTTATGTTGAAACGGAAATTTCCTGCACAGGTGCTGTTAGTCTCAAACCTAAGGAGTAACCCAAATAATTGACAGAGGTGAATCCCGCAGAGGACAGGAGCTTCGAAAGCTTCAGAGGTGGTGGTTGCTGCCCATGCCGCTGGGCTGGCTTGGTGCCCGCAGGCCGGGGCTGCTTCCCACCTCCCACCCTCCTCAGCAGGGCAGGAGGCTTGAGGACACAACGTGCTGAAGTCGCTCTCCCCGCTCTGGCCCTTGGTGTCCTTATGTCGCCTCTTGTCCTTAGGAGTACTCTTCCCCTCCAGCCTGGTACGAACGGCGTAGACTTTGTATCACACCCCTCCTTCGCCGTGTTATCTGCGGCAGCCCATGCCAAACTGCGCAGTGCTTCCACATACCAGGGAGCTTGCCATGCTGTTAGTTAAAAAGCAGCTCGTGTGAGATTGCAACGCACTATAAATAGCGCTGCCCCTAAGAGCCTTACGAGTGATGCCTGTAAAATATCAGGTGTGTGCTGAGCTACACGTTAACCAGGCCCGAGCAGCGAAACGAGGCACGCTGCGCTCCCAAAGCAGGCGCTCCTGAATTGCCAAAGCTACACACTGCCCTGGGGCAGGGGAGGATATTCATTGCTCCCGAGCAGTATTGGGCTCAAGCTGGGCAAAATGGCTAATATCCGGCCTGCAGGAAATTGGGACAGATGGTCATGGCAGGCTGCAGGCCGCTCCCGGAGCAAGGGGAGCGTGTTGCACCTCTACGAGAAGAACCTGCACCTTTGCAAACACAGTGCCTGTGAGGAGAGGCCCCGGCATTTGCCTTTCTCTATGAGTGTTTGTATTTGAAGGTGTTTGTTTAGTCCCCGCTTTCACAGGAGCATAGGTGACCTGGCGAGATACGCAACGGGTGGCAGCTCCAGGACACGGGTGCCTGCGGCGCCACACAGAACGTGGCTCCGTGCAAGCCAGCGGCGCTGCCTGCAGCGAAGACCCGTCCGCTGCTTTGTACCAGAGCACACCCGCGGTTAGGACACCTCGTTACTAACATTCAGTACTTCTTGCCTTGTGTCTCACTCTCGGAGCAATATTCACATGCTCCCTGTGACTCAAAAACTGTTTGCAAAATGGGAAGAGCGGGCCCACCAAATGGGTCCCTGCGGATACGTAATTACTGGGACACTGCTGAGAACAGATCAGGAGAAACGAGCACGAAGGCAAAGATGTGGGAGAAGAGTAATAGGGAGATAGCGGAATAGGAGCAGGCAGGCCAGACGCTGTTCTTCCCAGCGACTCAACCTCCTCTTTCCCTGTCCCCCCTCCCCTTAGAATGTGAAAACTGCTGAATGAAGCTTCGAGGTGCAGCTTAAACCCAAACTAAACCAGATTACAATGTTCAAGATGCTGTATTGGGATTTCACTGACCTCGTCTTACACCAGACTTTGTGTGACAACTGACAGATCTTCTAAGACAGGGTAGGTGTAGTAAATACACAAGTTATAGTCCAGAAAGTGATGAAAAAACAGTATTTACTGTTTCTAAATTAGGTATTGGTAAAGTCAAATATTTAGCTTTCTTTTGGGGAGGGGGACTTGTTTTTGTCTAAGGACAAAAGGCAGGAATAAAGAAGCGATGGATGATAGGGGACATTGGGGCAGAGACAGGGTGAGATTTTTCAGGCCAAGCTGCTGCACCTTCTTAAGACACTTAATCTAGCCTTAAGGCAGTCTGGCCTGGAAGAAGCTAAAAAGCAAATGGGGATTAAGGCCACAGGCTTCTTCTGCTTTAGCTTTCACACCTACAGCCCAGTACCACTTCCTCGCGCTGCCACCTCTCTACCTCCCAGGCCTAATGAAGGCCCAAGGTGAAGGTTGTACAGAGCCACCTCTGGCCTCCTCCTCCTGCACAGCTGGCTGGATGCCAAGTTGATCTAAACCGCCTTGTTTTTCAGCACACCATGGATTTGTTTTTTGTATATACCCCCCAAAAAGATGCTTTTTGTATTATTCACCCATCTTCAAACTAGAGAAAAAAAAAGAAAAAAGGCGCTACTGTTTCATCTGTCAAGCTGCACTTGCAGTAGAAAGGAATATTCACAGGAAAAAAAAAGCAAAAAACAAAACAAAACACACTGCCAGGTGTTAACTGTACTGGACACCCCCCTCCTCTCCTCTCCTCTCTCCACCGGTTTGCATTGGGGCCGGACTGCAGGGCGGCCGCAGGCGGGAGCCCCCCGCTCCGCAGCGCGTTCCCGCGCACGCGCCGACGGGGCGATGCCCGTGCACTGACCGAGGGCTGCTTCGCGAAGGGGAGGGAGGGTTGCCCCAGAACAGAGCCATTAAAGCCCCCCGATGTTGGAGATATATATATATATATATATATATATATATATATATATATATATAATGTAAAAGCCCACTGATGAGTAACACAGAATGTGTGCACCAGCATGTAAAAAACCCCCACAGGCTTAATGAAAATTTAAAATTAACCAATTTATTTAGAATATGCAAGAACATTCCAATCCAAGTTAAACTGTAGTAGTGTCAATATTTAGAAAAATACATCATATTCAGAAAAAAAGAGCTAATGTATTCTTAGTTTTTTTTTTTTTTTAAGATCCTAAGGCCAACGTTAAGTATCACTTGTCAAGTTCCACTGTACCCAGCTTATTTCCACTCTCCAAAGTGCACTGCAGATAACTCTATACAAAGGCAAAAATATGTGCACTTATGGCTAATATAGCCAATTAAACATTGCAACAATATTATATGAAACACTAACTACTACTTCTCCTTTCATCAAAAACATTTATGACCAGTTTTACAAGTTGACAATAAAGTTGTCTGCTTAGCCAGTTAAATAATTTCAGTGCAACAAGAGAACTGTAAATGTTTTACAAGTTTATATTGCAATCACATCTGCTGCGCATTCATCACCTCTTACTGCACAATGATTTTGGTATTCACCACCACTCTGACTGGCGTATGGAAGCTGCAACAGAAACTGCCAGCTGAGGTCAGCCTAACGCCGTTTCAAGCTGTTAAGCACTTGAAATTCCAACTGGGACTGAAAAACGGTTAAGATTTTTATGGCAAGGCCAGAAACAGTCTTTCCCAGTTTTGCTACAAATATTTTTCAGAGCTTTTGCTTACCAGTGTGTGCCCACGGAAATCAGTTACTCATGTACATAATACCTTTATCCTGAGAACTAGTGAACTTGCAGTGCAGGCAGAGTTTGTACAAAACACTAAAAAGAGGACAGAGGACCTAGCCAGACGCTGATTAACTGACCCAAGGACACACATAAGACTGAAGATTATTAGTGTTCCTGTGACCACTCCAAGCTTTTAAAACAAGCTCAAAATGTTTACTTCTTTTTAAATCGAGTCTAAGCATAGAGCTTCTTTGCCCATCCAAGTAACTTGCACTTGATTTCTCCAAAGTTTCATTTCTTTTCTGATTTTCTTTTCATTTCCTATTCATCTATTAAACCTAAATGGACATTTTGCTATGTTTTCCTTGCATATATGTTTTCAAAAAGGGTCATGAGTGAAAATGACCACATGAAAGCATAGTTGTGGCTTACGTAAAATATTCGCTGTTCTAAAAATACCCACTACTTAACTATACTGATATAATTAGGAAAAAAAATCTTCCATTATAGGTGGTTACATTTAAGAATGGCAAAAATACATTAAAAATGTCCCGGGGTTTTAAGAAATGTAAGTTAGCATAATTAAAAAGTCTCATTTTTTAAAATATTCTTTTTGCCTTGTGAAAATGCAGTTTAGCAACTTCTCTTGTAATACCTGGGTTCTGCACGAAAATGTTAGCAGAAACATCCACCTCATGAAACATGAGCATTAGGTTCGTTGGAACACAAAGAGCAACTAGATTCCTAGTCAGTTCTAACGTTTGGCTCCACAAAAATCAAATTGCCATTATTGTTCTGAATGTTGACAATGATTTAAATTCCTGTTTGGGACAGACACAAGGGAAAAGCGGCATAATTGAACAAGCCCTGCACAGAGTAGTTCAAGCAACAGTTCCAGCCCTGGGTTATTTTTCTGAGGCTGCCATCCAGAAGTCTCTAGGCAAGACAAGAGTCTAGGTGTTCATTTATTTTAGACTCCAAAACCTCCGACTGGCACACAGGGCAACTGACTTTTTTATCCGGCCTTACAGCAGCGCTGGAACTTGCAGAGGACACTGTAGATTCAGCTTCGGTTTTCACAGTTGTGTTTATACTTAAAGTGACATCAGTGAGCTCTTTTTTTACAAAATAGTTTTCAAAGGCAGCTTTGTCTTCCACCTGTGGCCATTGCTGCAGTGCGCTAGTACATTCCAAACTTCCTTTTTTGTTGGATACAACCGGACCTGTTGTAGTTTGCTCAAAACAAGTTTGTTTAGGTTTCCTGCTATGCCATGGTGAAACCCTCTTCCCTTTTCTAAGACCTTGATCTGATTTTTCTTCTGTAACACGAGCGATTTTAACAGGCGATCCATTAACATTCTTGTAAGCTTTTGTGTCAGCAACAGAGAGCTTGGGGAACTCACGCTTGGAAGCAAAGTTAATTTTCTCTCCGGCATCATCAGCACACAGTGGAAAGAAGGTGCCACGACGGGGCGAGTTTTCAAATTTTATCTCATTTTTAGGGACTGGTATTGTACTTCTTACCTCATGATGCTGTGAGCTGAGTGTCTCTCCATTTTTAACAACGCTGATGGAACCTACATTTTTCTCTGAGTGTCCACTGTCTCCTCCTCCAAGCAGATACCCCTTTCCATGGAAAGGGATCACATTTTGTGCATTACCTGTATGTATCTTGCCTGCAAAATAAAAAGGGAATAACCTTTTCATACATAAACTATGGGCTCAATATTTTGTGCTTTATCTGAACATTTCTGTTACAGTTTTGAAACAGCAGAATAAACCCTTTGCAAACAAATAAGCTAGAAAGAAGCCTAGAGAAAAAGACACAAATAAAAGGGGTCCTGATCTTTGTTACATTATAATAATATCTAATAACATAGCTCATGCAGTGGTTGATCTCTATTTGTTCAAGGTAATGTTTGGTCAAGAACTGTTTGAAAAAGGAAAAAAAGAAGTATGTCAGATACCTTTGTTAGCTGATTTGGAATTTGAAAGTTCTGCTGGCTGGGTTTTCTCCTTGCCTTTCTTGGTAAAGTGTTCTGGTTCCTTGATTTTTGTGAATGTACCTCCACACGTCTCCTGATGCTCAGCCCACCAAAAGTCTCGCTTAGATGGTGCTCTGTTCATTGAGCGTTTCACATACCCAAAATAAGGTTTTCTGTTTTGACAGGGGCCATTGCATCGCCACCAATGCTGGCGATATAAATCCACCTCATCATGAAAATTATGATAAATCTGTGTTTAAAAAAAAAAAGTAATTCAGAAAATGTCTGCTTTTGTAAGTCTTGAGGTTTATCACTGACTCTACATCATAAAATAAACAAACAAACAAAAAAACCCAACAGCACTCCAATCCTTTGCAGTACAGGTCAACAAACCTAAAGTCCTAAAACCTAAAGATGGAAAAAAATGCCTGCTAATGGGTTGATGGACTACAACAAACCTTTCTCAGTGTTGTCTTACTCCCAGAATAAATGCAATTTATTATACTATTATAATATCGGCATACTAGCATGATGCTAGTATATTACTATACTAGTAAGTATACACTATTATACTTACTAGTATATGCTATTATACTAGTATATACTAAGTTTACTATATTCAGTAAACCTGAAGGCTGACAAATGACCTGTCATTTGGGAAGCACATAATTCCCAAGCTTATCTCTCTCTGACCATTTTTTTTAGCACTACTGTGAGAAACAGCCTCACCCTTTCTCCATACCCTAGTTTGGCATTTTAATCTCCAAGATAAATCTTCATGACTTTTACATTATGTGCTCTTTAGAATGCGCGGTATACATGATTTTAAAAATAAACTGAAAGAGCAGCAAAACAGTGTAACTAAATAAAATTTCACTTCATTTTAACTCATCTTGTCAAAAACATGAACTTCAAAGACAATGTTCATCCACCCATCAGGCCCCACTGAGACAAATCTTAAGTGAAAATGATTATTCTGAACTTCTGCCCTCTGAATTCATTAAATTACTTCAAGTTTAAAAGAAACTTTTAGGGAAAATGCTTTCAGGGGGATATATGAGAATTATATGATTTTAATAACCTCACACATCTTTAACATATTCCCTACACTATCATCAACAAAATAACTACTGAACCCGTAAGCAGTTTGAGGAAAGCGGGTATTCGTGCCTATCGTGGAGTGTCTACTAAGAAATACAAGGTTGAGGTTGGGATCATCTAGTCCAACCCCCCTGCTTCAGCAGGGAGACCTAGAGCGTGTGCCACAGGGTGACATCCAGGCAGGTTTGGAAGATCTCCAGAGAAGGAGCCTCCACAGCCTCTCTGGGCAGCCTGCTCCAGGGCTGTGTCACCCTCACAGGAAAGAAGTTCTTCTGCACGTGGAGATGGAACTTCCTGTGTTTCAGCTTGTACCCATTACACTTTGTCCTGTCACTGGCCACCACTGAGAAGAGTTTGGCCCTCTCCTCTTTACACCCACCTCTCAGATATCTGTACATATTGATCAGACCCCCTCTCAATCTTCTCTTCTCCAGGCTAAACAGGCCCAGCTCCCTTAGTCTTTCCTCATAAAATAGATGCTCCAGTCCCTTAATCACCTTCGTTGCCCTACGCTGAACCCTCCCTAGTATTAATCGTACCACATTTGAAATATTCCAATGCATGGCATGAAAGTATGAAGAAGGCTGCATCACACACCACGATGTAGGTTCTGCTCACCGTGACGTTGGCTCCCGTGAGGCGGTTGATGCGCCGCATGTGCTTGCAGAACTCCGGCCCGTGAGACTCACGGTCTCTGTCGTTGTTAGTAACAAACAGCAAGGCATGGATCATTTCATGTAATAGTGTCTGAAACAAGGCCAATTATCAGCCATTTACTGAAAAGCACTGCACACGATTTTTAAATTATGCTGAGAGTTTTTTTAATCTGTCCTACTTTACATTCATTTTAGTGCTAATCTTATTCTCATATATTCACTTGTCAAATCTGAGTCATAGAAACATAGTACTTATTCTATCTGCCAAACCATATCAACTATTTCCGTACAACCTAAACATGCTAAAAGATGTTGTTTTAACACATGAAAATAATCCCCAAACTCAAATCAGATCTTCAAAAGGATCATCCTTCCCCGCCAAACAAAAGAGATGCTTTGGAGAAGAATGCAGAAATACTCCAGCACTTCCCTTCATTAAACAAATCCAAACATTGAGCCACCTCATACAAGCAAAGGCATGAAAAGCAACGCAAAGCTGTGTTCACAGTCATATTCTAGCCCTCATTTTCTGTTAACCTGAAAAGTGAAAATAAAGCCATTTTCTGGTTGTAGTTTCTGGCACTGTGGTTTTGATATTGCAAGATAGCTTAGGAGCTAAAAAAAAGTCTTATCCTCCTTTACAAAGTCAATAAAATAAACAAGTAATTGTAGACTCCTACTCTAGAATTGCCCATCTAAAAACAGGCAACTGAGGATACTTTAGTGTTATCCACATAAGCAAGAGAAAACTGCAATAAAACCACTGCTATTTTTCAACCTACAACCTTCATAAGAATACAAGTAAAGAACTTGTTTTTTTTTTTTTTTTTTTTTTTTTTAACAGAAAAATGTAAAATTGGGGGTGTGGAGTGGGAGTGGGGAAAGTTTAATTAATTTTATGTCCATATTCATGAACAATCTTCAAATACCTCGACAAGATCCTTCCTTGGTCTTAACTTCAGGAGTGGCTCGCTTAGCCGAATGGAACACATTCCACCTTTTCCTTCATAGCTACACACTCCAGCACAGCTGAAAGAGATGCAGAAACAGAATGCAAGAGTTACTGGTTTCTGTAACATATAAAAAAATAATTTGGAGTTTAAATGCTGACCCCTTACCTACATGTTAAATAAGCTGAATTAGAAAGGCTGTTAGAAGCTACTCGAAGAACTCAACAACTCACTCTCATTAACAAAGAAAAAAAGGCAAAATATTCAGGATATGCTCAGAACATTCAATTACAACTTATTACATCTTTTATAATCACTTAATTCTAAGCTTCAAAGGTAACAATCCTGAAAATCACCACAGAACATTCCAGACTTGTTTGTTCAGTAGGCAAATTAATGTTTTCACTAAGAAACCAGATAGAGTGAAAAACAAAGCTGTTAAGCAGCAGTCAGCTCTGACCCAACTGGCTGCTGTGGTTCTACCCTTAGCTGATGCCCTCCCCCAGGTTTGATTCTCACCGGACCTTTACACAGTCACTTCACCACAGCAATACTGCATAAAACACCTTCTGTTGTTGGATTAGCTCTCTGTAAGCATAATATATTTGAGTATTTCCAAATGCCCACAAAGAGAAGGACAAGAAGGGGAAGGGCTTCAACATCCTGCAACCTTACCAGTTGACCTGCTGCACAACTGCAACTTCTTTTTAGCATCTCAGATTTATTATGTATCCACCTATGTCTAATCTAAGCCTCGTTAATGTGCTATTAACGCTTCACGTTGGCCTTTCTACTAGGCTGTAAGGGCATCAAGGAAATTGAGAATAGCAACTAAGATAACAGCAAAATAAGTATGCTTATGTAATTTTTTTTTTAAAATGTAATTTAATATCAATTTACTTATTCCAGAGCAATAATTCTGGCAGCACATCGAGAAAGCCATTTACGGCTGCCAGAGCTTACAAGCTAAGGGCAAAATAGACAGTGACAGGGACAGAAGGGCACCCTGAGCAGACGCACGGCCTGTGCCAGGATACTGCAGTACCCAGGACTGCAGCAGTAAGCAGGGTCACTGCTTACTCGGTGAGTCAGAGCGAGGCCTGGACCGTGGCCGTCCCTGCAAGCCCGCCGGCACCCGAGGTGGCCCCAGCCCCACCGCCACCGCCCGCCGCTGCCGTACAGCGTCATGCGCGGGCTCCACGATACCGCCACGGCCGTGAGGCGCCCCCAGAAGAGCGCCTCGTTGAACTGCACGAAGAGCCCGTGCACGTCGGGGCTCGGGTCCAGGAGCTCCCACGCCTCGTCCACCACCGAGAGCGGCTGGAGCGCCGAGGAGGCCAGCGAGGCGCCGGCGCCCTCGGCAGCGGCCGCCGCCTCCTTGTCCTCCGCCTCCCACAGCTCCTGGAGCTGCAGCGCCAACGCCAGGTCGCCGTCCTCCGCCATGGCGCGCGCCCAACGGCCGGCCGACCGCCACTGCGCGCGCGCGCACGAGCGGCGCTCCGGCCGCGACGCGCGCGCACGGCGTCACAGAGGGCGCGCCGCCACCGCCCCGCTACAACTGCGCACGCGCCCGCTCCAAGGCGCAGTTCGCTCTGCCCATGGGGCGCATGCGCGCGCTCGCGGGGGCCGCTCAGGGCAGAGGGGCGCGGCTCGGCTGCGCTTGCGCGGCGCGCGGCGGGGCTGTGTGCGCATGCGCTTGCGCGGCTGCGCGGCCGTGCTGGCGCAGGCGCGGCGGGCGCGCGTGCCGCTGTGCGCAGGCGCGGCGGCGGCGGCTGCGGTGGCGGTGCGGGTGCTGCTGCCGCTGCTGCTGCCGCTGCTGGTGCTGGTGTCGGTGTCGGTGCCGGTGCCGGTGCCGGTTCGGGGCGGACCCGCCGCTGTGTCGATGTCGGCCATGGCGCTGCCGCTGGGCGAGGGAGGCGGCGGGAGCCGCTTGCGGCGGCAGCTGGAGTCGGGCGGCTTCGCGGCGGCTGAGTACGTGAAGCAGCTCTCGCAGCAGTCGGATGGCGACCGCGACCTGCAGGAGCACCGGCAGCGCATCCAGGCGCTCAGCGAGGAGACGGCGCAGAGCCTCAAGCGCAACGTCTACCAGAACTACCGGCAGTTCATCGAGACGGCACGCGAGATCAGCTACCTGGAGAGCGAGATGTACCAGCTCAGCCACATCCTCACCGAGCAGAAGGGCATCATGGAGGCCGTGACGCAGGCCCTGCTGCTGCAGGGCGACCGCGACGACGCCGCGCTGGGCGCCCGCCGCACCGCCACCGACCCCTTCCTGCCCCTGTCGGCTAAGGAGGCAGCGGCGAGTGAAGAGGGCCGCCAGCGCACGCTCACCACCCTCCTGGAGAAGGTGGAGGGCTGCGGTGACCTGCTGCCCGAGAGCCCCGGCAAGTACCTCGTGTACAACGGCGACCTGCTCGAGTACGACGCCGACCACATGGCGCAGATCCAGCGCGTGCACGCCTTCCTCATGAACGACTGCCTGCTCGTGGCCACGGCGCTGCCCAACCGCCGCGGTGCCTACCGCTACGACGCCCTCTACCCCCTCGACGGGCTCGCCGTGGTCAACGTCAAGGACAACCCGCCCATGAAGGACATGTTCAAGCTGCTCATGTTCCCTGAGAGTCGAATCTTCCAGGCCGAGAATGCCAAGATCAAGAAGGAGTGGCTGGAGGTGCTGGAGGAGACCAAGCGCAGCCGGGCCCTCAGTGAGAAGCGGCGCCTGGAGCAGGAGGCCCTGCCCCGGCCCGCGCCCCCCGAGCCCTCCAACCCCTTTGAGGAGGACGACGGGGAGGAGGATGAGGAGCCGCCCGCCGAGGAGGAGGCCGTCGACCTCTCCCTTGAGTGGATCCAGGAGCTGCCCGAGGACCTGGACGTGTGCATCGCGCAGCGGGACTTCGAGGGGGCCGTGGACCTCTTGGATAAGCTCAACGAGCACCTGGGCGACAAGCCGGCGAGCCAGGCCGTGAAGGAGCTGCGCGCCCGCGTGGACGAGCGCGTGCGGCAGCTCACGGACGTGCTGGTGTTCGAGCTGTCGCCGGGCCGCTCGCTGCGGGGCGGCCCGCGCGCCACGCGCCGCGCCGTGTCCCAGCTCATCCGCCTGGGCCAGTCCACCAAGGCGTGCGAGCTCTTCCTGCGGAACCGCGCGGGCGCCGTGCGCACGGCCATCCGGCAGCTGCGCATCGAGGGCGCCACGCTGCTCTACATCCACAAGCTCTGCCACGTCTTCTTCACCAGCCTCCTGGAGACGGCCCGCGAGTTCGAGACGGACTTCGCCGGCAACAGCGGCTGCTACTCGGCCTTCGTGGTGTGGGCCCGCGCCTCCATGCGCATGTTCGTGGACGCCTTCAGCAAGCAGGTCTTCGACAGCAAGGAGAGCTTGTCGACTGCAGCCGAGTGTGTGAAGGTAAGAGCGAAAGCGACGTGGCGGGATGCGGTGGGTAAGGGAAGGATGCAGAGATTTTGCAGCCCCTCCAATTTCTAACCCTGAGTCGGACTTTGAGCGCAGTACTTGAAAAAGTTTCCTGCACTGAAGTTAAATGTCGTTTTTTTTTTTTCCCAATTTAACAACGAAAGCATTCAGATTAAGTTCAGAGCAGACAAAAACGTGCCCTTATCAGATATGCAAAATGTGTTCAATCTTAATTTGCCTTTAAATGGTAGAAGATTCGTAAATTTATGTAAGGTTTATCAGAGCAATGAGTTTTGTGAACACTTTCATTTGTTTCCCAAGCCTTCAGTGGACTATTATTTCCGTTTTTTTTTAAAGTACTTTTTAAAAAGTCCTTAATTTTTCAGAGTATGGTATTTCTTGGCTGTTAATAGGAGAAAAAAAAAAGGGTTCTAGTGTAGTCTGTAGTATTCTTGACAGCAAGGTTTATCTTTCAGTTACCACATTATCATTAAAAGAGTTTTTTTTTAAGGGAGGAGAGATCTGTAAAGTGTAATTAATACTTCTCGTTTTTAACAATGATAAATGTGATGAACTTCTAAAATGTAAAGGGGCACTGCAAACCGATAACACGCTTCACTTTTTGTTACGACTCAAGGTAGCTAAAGAGCACTGCCAGCAGCTCAGCGAGATCGGGCTGGATCTCACCTTCATCATTCATGCCCTTCTGGTGAAGGACATCAAAGGTGCCTTGCAGAGCTATAAGGACATCATCATTGAGGCCACCAAGCATCGCAACTCTGAGGAGATGTGGAGGAGGATGAACCTGATGACTCCAGAGGCCCTGGGAAAACTGAGAGAGGAGATGAGAGGCTGCGGGGTAGGCAATTTTGACCAGTACACTGGGGATGACTGCTGGGTCAACCTTAGCTATACGGTGGTAGCTTTCACTAAGCAGACTATGGCCTTCCTGGAGGAAGCGTTGAAGCTTTACTTTCCAGAGCTGCACATGGTTCTTCTGGAGAGCCTTGTGGAAATCATCCTTGTGGCTGTCCAGCACGTTGACTACAGTTTACGATGCGAACAGGACCCTGAGAAGAAAGCATTCATTAGGCAGAATGCATCCTTCCTTTATGAAACTGTCCTTCCTGTGGTGGAAAAAAGATTTGAGGAAGGAGTTGGAAAGCCAGCCAAGCAGCTACAAGATCTGAGAAATGCTTCAAGACTGATGCGTGTAAATCCAGAAAGTACCACCTCTGTAGTGTAAAGTGAACTACCTGTTCTCGTGGACAGAGTGAATGCACTTGCAGAAAATGCTGTACATTAAAAATATGGACTGAGTGTTTTCTGAGTCCCCAAAAAACACTGAAGTCTTAACTGCAACCTTCCGGAAGCTGAGTACTTACAGTCAGTCTGCAGTGATGAAAACTCTTTTTTGGATTGAAGTCACATGCACTTGCACTTGAATAACCTGTCCTTCAAGAAAGGCTCGTGTAGTATTTGTGACTTGGGAAATTACATAATATACAACATTTGGCCAAATAAAATGTTTGTGAAACTCTTAAATATATGAACAGCATTGAGCAGGAAAAGATCACTTCTAATCATGTCATTGTATGAATTCTTGTTCAAGGCAGTGTTCTTGCAGAAGGGGAAGTGCTGAAACTCTCCCAGGGTGTGGTATTCGGTGAGGCCTGTCCACCTTCCAGATGTGACTCAGCGCTGCGGATAAGCAACATGGATTTGCACAGTCTGATTTGCTTGGTAGTAATGCAGGCTCTTTAGTTTCTCTGACATACAAAACTCTGCTCACTTCAAAGACACCTCTAAATTTAAAGTCTTGAGTAAGTGCTTCTGTTTGGATGAAGAGGCTTCTTGTTCTCTTTAACAAGCAGAACTATGGCTTTAAGTTGCACCTCTCTGAAGACACAATTTTACTGTCTTCAGAGGAGCGGGAGTTTTTTTTCCCCCTTCTCCTTTGCATTCCACTTCCTTGTTTTCTCATGGAATTCATTGGGATCAAGTCCATTAGGTGTAGTATGCTCTCTTGCTCAAGGCACTGTCAGAAATGCATTAGGGGCCATTACCTGCTAGTTAAGAGGCATAAATGCTTCTGGGAAGTGGAAGGCAGGGAGAGGGTTTCAATCAAGGTATCCCTTTGTCTGGAAAAAAAGACAGCATTCTAGTTGTGCTGCACAGAAGAGGCACAGGAGAAAGAGTCTGAAAGTAGTGCTTCTCAGAGGTGACACATTCTTGGAAATACACGCTCCAACTCTCCTGAAAGAGTGTGCATTATCCCCTGTAGTACGGCTGCAACTGAGAAGAGCTGTCCTTTTTACAGACAGCACGAGGACTGTATTTGGTTGAAATGTGCCCATGCTGGAGTTCTCAAAGCTAAAATAACAGTGTTCTCACGTCAAGTGGGCCTTAGTCCCGTGACTTGGACATTTACAGGTGGATTTATATCTGGATAATTCCAGATCTGCTTTGTGGCTCGAGTGTCAGGTGAGGAATATGTCTGTTGGCTTGGACGGATGGTGTTGGCTGTCGCAGTCAGTATGTGTCTCTGCAAATAAAACAAGCTGAGTCCTATAGGGAGGCTGTCTTGAGAAGGCTGTGAGCATCATCTTCCTAGCTGCTTCAGCACAGACCTCCTTAGTTGTGAGAAAATGATGCAACGATTAATAACCTTGCATTAGGCTCTTAGGTGATCTTACCTGGAACATAACTGAATATCCAGATCCTCTTAACTCTTCAAATGAGAGGCTTTGCAGTTTGTATCTTGATAGTGAGGGCCTTATAACTGTGGACAAGCAAAAAATGAAACCAGGAGAGCAACCTGGGTAGCTACCTATACTGGAGCCTCTTCATTTTTCTGTATTTTCACACTGTCAGTTGAACAGATTTATTTTCACCTTAGTGGCTAGTTTGCATCTTTTTGTTCTTTGGATGCCTTTTGAGCTGCCAGGTTTTACAAAGCAGCCCACTGCGTCTACTCACGTGCTCTCCAGTGTTTGGGCATTTTGCTAGCAAATCATGGAAAATAAATGGGCAAGATGTTCCTAGAGGGTAACTCAGTGCTGAAGTTGATTAAGAAACACTGAAATAGCTATTGCTTTTATTTTAAATTATAGTGAAGGTGAGAGTTAGGACTTGTGTGATCCTTACTTCTAAGAGAGAGACACCTGGGTGTTATTTCACTATTGAATTATCTTTGAACCTAGTGTATACTGAAGTAATATATTCTGTCTCATTTGTTTTGAGCAGGCAAATGTAGCCACCAGGCCTCACTTAATAAGAAATGTTTTCAAGTGGATTGTAAGTGAATGTTCCCCGTGATCATGAGTAATCCGGGGGAGAGGAAAAGGGTAGGCTTTTTTCTCTCAAGAAAAATATATTGTTTGCTTTACAGCAAAAGAAAGCATCTTGTGAGCACAGATCAGAGAGGAGCCTTGCATTTTTTTTTTCCTCCCTTCTCCTGTGCAAGAGAAGAGTAACCTGTGGAACTACTTTACAAGGTGCTGGTTAAATGTTATATTTGAGGATTTTGTGTAAGAAGCTGTATTACGGATTCCTGATTCCCAGCACTGGCATGTGATTGAATAGGAGGAGAGTTTTGCCTGGGCTGTGATTTTATTCTCATCAGTGGCTGAAATGTAAAAAATAATTCTGCCATGTACTGCATTACATCTTTATCATCACCCCCTTCTTCAATCTGTTTCTGTCTCTTCCTGACTTGCCTCTACCGTGGAGCAGTCGGCTTACATGGAGGTTGATATTAACGGCTCGGGAAACCTGGTCTTTCACTTGGGTGATGAAGTTGTGTTTACATGGCTGGCACAGTCCCAGCAGTGTCTGAATTTTATAAACTGCTGTAGGTAGCATTGATATTTTGTAACTTGTGTATCTATTTAAATCATAATTGAAGGAAAACAATGATTTAAAAAGAATGGTGTATAATTAAATTCAGCACACATTGTCAATTGTTGTTGGATAAAGTCATCATCATCATATGCTGAAAGTTAATTTTTAATAAATTTCAGATTTGCAGACAGCAATTCGGAATGGCACTTTTCTTTTCCTGAGCTGTACACTTATGGAAATTGTTCAGGCTGGGGTTTGTGGGAACTACTGAGTAATAAGTTAGAAGTTTTGCTGATTTGGGGAAGTGCTAGCTGTATTTTGGCTAGCATATTTTCTTTGAAAGAATCACATATAAAAGCTGTTTTCCTTCAGCTTCTGTGACAAAATTCTGAAGTATAAAATTAAGATTTTTTTTTAATTTAGATGAATTTATGTATCAGAATTTAATGAAATAACTTTTCTGAATGGCAAGGAACGTCTGTTAAAAATTTTGGGCATACAACTCGTTAATGGAGTACTTCTGTTTTTATTATATCATGCTCAGAAAGAGGCTGTTGGTTGCCTGCTTCAAAGTTTAGCGTGCCCATTTGTAAATTTCCAGTAATGTCAAGGAGCTTCAGGTGAGCGATGATGTGTGAGGGAGATGAAGGAGGCAGGAAAGTGATAAAACTCAAATAACGCCGCTGCAGTTGCATTCATACCAGGTGGGTGTATGGATTAAGGGAAGTTTAAAGCAATGGTCCTGTCTTGCAGCGTGTGCTTTTGTAGTGCACTGCGGGATGCAGGTGGAGCCCTGCCTAATTTGGAGGTTTGGGGTAACATCTCACAACTTGCATCTTTGCTTGCTAGTGTTTTTCTTCTGTGTTTTTAGATTTTTGCACTTTAATCTCTTCATGTTTTCTTTTACTCCTATGTCTCTCCACCATTAGCAGGTGCCCTGCCGAGGATCTCAGCTTCACAGCCTTGTGATTTTGTAGAGGTACCAAGACCTGACCTTTGTTCTGCCGCCTCCTGTACGGAAGCATCTTGCTGGATTACAGATCCCTGCAGAGATGTGAAAAGCTGCTTGTTGAGAATTCAGCCCTCTGGTGAAATCTACCTCTTTATAGCTAAACGGAAACTCTTTGGCTTAATGACTGCTAATAGTCAACCCTCTGTCACGTGTTTTTGTCCCTTTACCTCAGTATTAGACTGAAGTTGCCAGTGAGAGGGCAGCCAATCTCACCCTCATCATGCAGCTTTGCACTATAGCATTGTATGCAGATGATCACCACCATCAGTCTCCATAACTACATATAAACTCCTGACATCTGCTTTACTGCATAGCTACTATGCTGTCTTTTTTTGTTGTTGTTAAGTAAAAATGTTGCTATTCTGCAGTTTACCAGCATTTTTTTTTCCTAATGAAAGCCAAATCCAGAATCTGGCCTATCCAAAACTGGAAGAGCTTTGTCAGTGTAGCTGTAGGCACATCCATTTTCCCTAGATATTCAAGTGTTCTGATATATGTTGACAGTTGCAAATATCTATACTGTATATATAAAATATGAAGTATACTGTATTCTCATAATACTATCTATACACTATACATGTATACTGAATACCTATGTATAGTATATGTAGTAGTATGAGAATAGATTCATGCCATATGCCTTTACAAATGTCCCTAACTAGAGCAGCAGGTCAGAATATGCTGGGGTCATCTTGGGCGCAAAGAGGATTATTACCTATTTAGTGAACGTTGGTGGGGCAACTTTAACATGCCCATGCCCTGTCGCAATGTTCAACTGCAGGATTGCAGTCTGGACTAAATTCTGTGCTACAGATATGCCTGGTTTGATGCAGCAGAGAGAAAGCGGTAGAAAGCATGGCTCGTGCTGGCCACGGAATAGTGTTCCCCTTGCCAGTGGTTAACATAACTGATGAGGAAATTTTAGATCACTTTCCATGACTCTGTTTCTCCCCCACTTCTCACCCAAGGAGAAGGCAGGATGCCGAGGATCTGCTCCCGAGGCTGCTCCATGACAGCCGTGATGACACGTGGCCGCCAGTGGAGGTCCCAGCAGAGCTGTGCGGCGCCGAGCGTTACCTCAGCGCGGGCTCAGCAGGCCCGAGCTCTGTGTTACGTCCAGTTTGTTCTCAGGGGCCGGTGAAAGAGCTGGAAGCACGAAGGAAAGCTGAGAGTGACAGGAGACGGATTCAGCAGCATGGTCCTAGGTTACCCAAAATATAATTTGGCAGCAGAGAATAAACCAGACCCTTCATGACACAAGGCATGCCCACCTGAACACTCGCAAACCTGGGCAACACTGAGATCTGAGCTTTGCAGACGGCTGCCAGTCTAACTGCCAAGGAGAAACCTTGATTCCAACACCTGTGAACTTCCCTTTTCTGGGCTTTGAGTCATACCTATGTTTCTAAAATCACAGTTTATAGACAACTGTCTGTGCCAATCATTTTTAGCTTTTGGGACTTATTTTTATTCTTTATTAGTGCCCTAGAGCACCCTTTCAGTTAGGGTCTCCTCCTGTTACATTCATTTCCAGTTGTCTGAACCCAGTTTTCACAATAGGAAAAGGCCCGGCTCCCTGCCCAGCTCCTGCAGGATGAGGTTGTCAGAAGAGTACTTGAAATTCTTCAGAGAATCCTTCCTTCCTCAGGATTCAGGGGCTTTTTCCTCTCAAAATGTGGCTCTCTGATAAGCAGCGTCTGTTCTGCCTTTTTTTTTTCTTTTTTTCTTTTTTGCCCTAACAATTGGCAGGATTGTTTATTTTCCCGGTCGGCGAGGTAACTTCTCCAGCAGAGGCGCCACGCTGGCGCTGAATGGTGTTGGATTATAGCCTGTGTGTCTGTCTTGCATAACGAAGGACGTATATCGTGACTTCCTAGCGGGCGGCAGTGACGGTGCGCTACAGCAATGCTGTTTCACCTGGGCGGGTGTAGCCTATGGCACGCACAGGCTGGAGGAGATGCCCTCCTGAAAATTAAGACGGCTTAAGCAGAGGTGCACAGGTGGGGGATCAGCTGGCTCTTCTGGGACGTGGTTTCACTTGGTTAGGACACCAAAGCGGACAGGCCCCCGGGGCAGCAGTCACGACCTTCCCCGCACGGCTCCGTCTCCCAGGGCTCGTCCCCAGCGTTGCTCCCTCCTCATGGGGTTAGGACCTGGCTTGTTTGTTCGGACACAAGTGATTTATGTGAGTAGGCAGAAGGCCCCTGTGTTGCCTGGCATCTTCCTGTGGAGCGGCCCCGCTCCTGGTGAGCCTGTAATCAGTGACCATTTTTTGTTTTCACCTAAAGTTTATTACCATTTAAATAGCCTTCCCGCCTGCCGCATCCTGGGGGGGTTTCTGGCTCCGCTGCTTCACAGTCTGCAAAATTAATCCCCTGTAAGATCTTGTCCTCACAGGAAAATAATACTGATTTAGCTAAACTGGTTTAGAAACTTTTTTTAACCCTCTCAAGACCTTTTGTGGGACGCTGGTTTTGAAAACTGGAGCACTTTTTACCGACTCAGTTTATGATACATTATGCTTAGACAGGAAAGTGTTGATTCACAACCAAAATTACAGTGCAAAATTCTGCCGTCAGGGGCAAGGCTTTTAACTAGCACAGGGTAATTCCAGATTTACCTCAGCAAGTGTTTTTAGGTCTTGAAGATTTAAGGGCCAGACAGCAAATGCCTTTAACCAGGAAACAATTAATTGCACAAATTTCCTCTCTGCAGTCAGTGCAGCTCTCACCCAGGTAATGCTCCCTGGGAGGCAGTGGCTCATGCCTGCGCACTGTTTTTATTACTGTGCATCTCTGCTAATTAGTTCCTGTTGGATGGTAGGCCAGCTTGCTGCAGGGATTTCTGATGAAAATTTCCATCAGTTAAGATAATCTAAAGTTAGCTTTAAGATGAAAAGCAAACAGGTTTTCTGCTTCACTCTGTGTTTTATGTATTTATTTTCCCCAAAGAAAGCTCCCAAGCACAACCCATGCTCCCAGTGGAAGGCAGGACCAGGCCTCTGAAAGTCATTCCAGTGTTCCCGCGGTGAAGCATGCTGGCCCAGAGTACCCGGGTGCTTATTCGCGACATGCCCAGTGTAAGAAATCCCTTGTTTGTGCCTTTTGCAAAGGGTGCCAGCTCTGGTTCTCCCCCACGGGCCATGCTCCGTGTCTTTTCCAGAGGAATACGCGTGCCGGGCAGGGCCAGCGGAGGGACACGCTGCCCACGTCGACAGTCCCCGGAGCGGCGCAGCACAGTGCGTACACGGGGTCCTACCAACGCTGGCAGCAGCGCTTGGGCAGCCTAGCCCCTCCGCTGCACATTCAGGTCAGGGACGTTTCCACCCCTGCTGACGGTGACGCCGGCCCTGTTCACGCTGTCTCACACGAGCTGCACATCCTTCCCGTCCTGCATGCTGGTCTGTAAACTAGGAACTCGCTCGTTATGCTGCTGGTGTTACAATTTATTAGCAGAAACCTTCCTTTCTCTACACTGGACACGCAGCTCTTCGTGTTTGACTACTACAATTGTATTTCTAGTTAGAAATAACACATTAGCCTGGCTTATGTGCTCATGCAAGTCAAGCTATAAACTGGCAGATGAATGAAATTAACTGCCTCCAGATTCGCATTCCTGTCACTTATTCAATTATTTGATCAGCATAATTGCTCAGAGCAAAAGCTAATTGGAAAATGACATGCATTTATTCTCTCTATAGAGGGGGAGAGGCTTATCGGGTGTTTTACTGCAGGCAGTTTCATTACTTGCCATATTCTGGAGGAAACGAGTAGGTTTTTAACAGGGCCAGGCCCAAGCACACAAAGCCTCCTCTCCAGCCAGATCCTATCCCACCCCTAAGGCAGCTCCAGTGTTTTGCCAGGGAGGCTCTGAGCACAGGTATGCTGCAGTGTAAGCTGCAGTGGCACTGGGGTACGGGAGCTGTAAGCCAGCCTCTCCTCCAGGAGTCATTGGCACCCAATGCGTCCCTGTTCTGTAAATATATATATGTTCCTGCAGGTGCTGCCGTTGTCCGTGTTTGCTTCTGCCTATGCCTTGTTAGGGAGAATGGAAATGACCGGGAGGCACAAATCCTAAATTACTCCGTATTTCCACTCCTAGCTCCAGCACTATTTGAGGTTGGATTGTTCAAGCTGTTTAAGAAAGAGAGAAGCAGGCGCTTTCCAAGGCTATGGGGAGCAGAGAGGTAGCACATCTGTCAATGCCGACAGTTTGCAAGCTATTGTCTACAGCCCGAGGGCACCTATAGGTTATCTGCAGAGGAAAAGGAGCTCAGAAAATCAACCCACTTGCCCTTTGGATAAATTAATGCCAGAAGGTCTGTATCGCTGCTGGAAAATGCTTCTTATCGGAGTCTGCAAATTCAAACAGAGTAAAACTAACAATGTGTGCAACAAAATATTTTTCCCTTAACCTGGTACCAGAACAGTGTGTTAGGGAAGGGAGGGCTGACTGGGCAACTTCTGCGTGTCTACCCAGCCCTGGGATGTGACCTGCTGCTCCTGCTCCTGCTGCTCAGGAGCAGCTCAAGCGTCAGATTTTGTCTGCGTGGAAGAACTCCAGAAATGGTGCAGAGGCGATGCCACGGCTGAGAGCCGGGCTGCGCTCGCACCCGCTGGGCCTGGCTGTGCTGCTGTCACAGCGGTGTGCTGCGCGGTGCAGAGCAGCCCGGGGAGCGCGGGAGCTGCATGCAGGCCCTGCTGCTGCCTGCAGCTGAGGAGGAGAGATTAACCATGTACATAATTTTGTAGTTCTTCTGAAAGGAGATGAGGAGGTGAGTGCAGCACGGTCTATTGAAGTTAGGCCCATTGCACTGAAAGGATGCATGTGTTTGCCGTGCTGTTAACAGCAATGCTCTGCGTCCTGCAGAGACCAAGGAAATGGCCTTACATGGTCATGGTGAAGCCAGGGTTGCTGTCACAGTCCTGGTCCCACCACGGCGCAGCGCTGGGGACAGGTACCTTAGTGTGAGTACACGCAGCAGTGGTGGCTTCCCCTGCATCTCCCGGCTGCAGCCTGGTAAACCGCTGGGAGCTGTGTCACTGCCGGGAGCAGCCTCTCCTTGTGCGCAGCAACGGGGCTTTCTCCTTGATTTTAGCACTGCAAATATCAGGAACTGGGTGCTTGTAGTACGCTGGGACAACATTCTTCCCAGACTATGAAACGATTGAATTTCTGCAACTGAAAAATTTAGAACATCTATGAACAAGAGTGATTCTTCTCTGTTTTAGGGGGTGCCTGCCCACTTTCTCGTGCTGCGGAGGCCCAGGCTGGCAGCTGTTTGCAGGCTGCCCGGTGCCCATCTCTGCCGCGCGCCCGCAGCCACGACCCGACTCTGCTGCTCCTCCCTGGCCGTGTTCCACGTGCTCAGGTCGGCTCTCCTTGCAGGAACACCATCCATTTCCTTACTCAGGCACAGAATATCTGGTTTATCTGAATAAGGAAAACACTACTCTAAATGTTAACAGGGCCTTAAGAGTCTTAAGCTTTTTCCTCATTATCTTTATTCGTGATGTTTTCTCCTGTGGCTCTCACAAAAACACAAACCCCAGTAGTTTAAGGAATTCATATTTTTCGATGAAAATTATTTCACTGAAAAATTACATGCAGAACAAACTGGAAATATTTATCTTGAAAAATGTAGCAAGAATTTTTAATGCCAGAGTTGTTGTTATACACCTACTGGTATGACAGAGGTAAGAACTTACAAATAAAGGTTTCATCAATTTTGGGAATAAATACGTATTTTCTTATGTTTGTGCCTAGGGGTGGGTACTTAAGGTAGGGGTGGTTAAGACTGCTGCTTACAAATATGAATTTAATACTGACAGGAGCTGTGAAGACCTCAGTGATTGCCAAAGAGAGACCAGGGCCTGTGTAGCAGAGGCTTCCTCTCATCTTCTGGCCGTGCTGTGTCAGGAGAAAAGGCTGAAGATATTAGTCTAACCCCAACTCTCCCGTGGTGAGTCAGAATCAGCTTCTTGGTCTTATGGACCTAAAGTCAGAAGGGAAGGCTCGCCGTGGTCTTGTGGCTTAATGTAAGCACTGTGAGTCAGAAGAGTTTATTTATGGAAAAAAAAAAAGAAAAAAAATAACCTCCTTTCATTTGTGAGCAGATGTCTCTAGCCAGGCGAAGCAAGTTGCCACTAGAAAATTCCAGCTGTTGGCATTTCAAAGCTGGGGGGCTGCGGGGAAGGGGCCCATTGGGTATTTGATAATTTCTGAAGCACCATTAAATGTATCCACACTCAGTTATGCTGAAGTAATAAAGGGCAAGCACTCAGGTAAACATGAGCAAAGCCCTGGCTGGGGTTTCAGGGCAGCTAAGCTCCGGGTGACCTAAGTGGGAATGTTGATTAAAGACCTCATGCCATGACCCACAGCGATTCAGGCAGGTTCCTCCTGCCACTTAGTAAGGCTTGAGTTAAACTGGAAAGCAGGATGCAGCGGCAGTGAGTTTATCAGTGCTGAGCAGCATGTTTATAGGCAGATAACCTGTGAGTAGCTCCCCATTTAGCCTCGGATTCTCAAGGGGGATTCAATAGGTTGTGTGTGTGCTGCTGGGAGATATTAAAGTCATTTGGGAAAAAAATGAAAAACCAGCCCAGCTTTGGAACAATCCTTTGGAAATCAGTCATTCATTACCTATAGTTAATGATCAGTTTGTGGGTTAATAGCCAAACACGAAGTTAAGGATGATTAAAGCTCTAAAAAAAAAAAAAAAAAAAAAAAGACTCTTGGGTGACGGTAGTCAAGGAAATGTTCGGGTATTGTTGATGGTTACTCCTCTGTGTAAACTCCCACGGAGACCAACGAAGGATATTTTAACTTGTCAAGGCAATAGCACCATAGCAACAAATCTGTAAAAAGCCCGTCGGTTTGGTGCACAGATTCTGTTCTGCAAAGCAGGACTTTGATCTTCAGGTGTATTCAGCACTGCTATTGTTTTTATGAGCATAGTGAAAAGGCGAAATAGGTCTCTTGTTTAAGTGGGACGATTCATGATTGCCATTTACCTTCTGAAGGACGAGCTGTGCAGAAGCAGGAGCTCTTTCCAAGCGGAGCCCCAGTCAGAGGAGGCAGCCTGTCAGCAGAGACCTCTGGTGCTTGCAGTGAAGCAAGAAAAACAGGGTTTGCAGAACCTCATGTCATCAGTGTATCAGCACCCTCTGCCCAGCCCATATTTATATTTGTTCATCTTCAATTAATGTTTGCCCAGTTTACTGACCAAAAAAATTTTAATTATTATTTGAACTACACAAGCTCATACAGCAAAGGTAAAGATAGGGCTTCTCTCTTCTGCTTCATACCATGGTAAGAAAATGGTTAGCTGAGCTTTGACTGGGTAATCTATGACACAAGTAGCTGCTGTCAAAGAAGGAGGAATTCAGACTGATTTTGAGGGCACAAGTTGAATCTGGAAATGCAGCAGTCAAGGAAAAAGCCAAAGAAAAGGCAACCCAAACGGAGATTGTTAAAGTGACAACAAGCACGAACTCCATGGCGTAATTCAGGTAAAACCCACCATTGCCTCCAAGCACTCAGCTGGGTGAGGCAAGTGCTACTTGCTGTTCCTGATCTTTCTGATAAAGCGTAACCTGTAATCCAGAGCAGGCGGCATCTGAAAGGATCTGCCTGTCCGTCTGCAGGCTCGCAGCTATATCTCATGGCTGACTTCTTGAAAGGGGCTTGGCAGTCCTTGGATTGCTTTCAAAAGTAAAGTGGGAGGAGAAGCTCTCAGGAAACACTAGCATGTCCCTCCTGCCCTGCTGTAAGAGCAGTTGTATTGAACCGTTCCCGACTGCCAAGTGCGTCCCACCCTCATGGTGACTCTGCAGGCCAGGAGGCAATTGCCACATGTGGCTGTCCTTGCCTTTAGAAAGCTTTCCCCGACATCTTTCTGGAGCTCTCCTCCTCCAACACAGGGTCATCGCTTATGTTCTACCCCCTCCACGTGCTGTGGAGGACAGGCCCTCCCTGCTCGCTCCGATGTGGCTCTAACCCGTGCAGAGGCTGCTGTGGCGGTGCCCCTGCCTCTCCACACTCTGCACCGGGCAGCACGGGGGCAAGAGCCAGCACGTGCCCCCTTGCAGCTGCCACGCTGCTCACACGGCCCCCTTGCAGCTGCGCTGCTGCTTTCATGGAGCCCTTGCAGCTGCACTGCTGCTTGCACGGCCCATGCACCTGGGCCGCCCACCCTCCACTCCGCGCTGGTGGCCAGGGTTAGTCGCGACCTGGGCACTGGAGCAGCCCATCCGGGGTGCTCCACGCTTGCCTTTCCTGCCTCAGCGGTTTTATCTTTGCATGCTGCACTGTAGAGTGCGTCCGGCTCCTCGCCGAGATCTCCCTCCTCACCGTATTCCCAGGTGCACTCGCCTTCCCTCTGCACTTGTTATTTTGCTCCCCCTCCAGCATCCTGAGGCATGTGCAAAGGCAACTGCAGCCTAAGCACGCAGCCAGCTCTGTATTAACCAAGAGCCATGATAACCCCACGCACGAAAAAAAGAGCTCTCTGTATAGTCAGTACTTTGGGCTGAGCAGTGATATTTCATCCTTCAGTCTTTCTTCTTAATTGTTGCTCTGGACATTTTTGTTTTATCAGATGGGGCACGACACTTAAGACCTAACCAATTTGTGCCTCTTGTCAATGGTTCTTTGTTTTATTTTAGCTTTTTTTTTTTTTTTTTCCCTGAATCTATAATCATTTCTTTGTTCCCTTTGGTAAGTTGGCTGCTGGGGTCATTATATGCCGGTGAGGCCGGCCCGTCTTAAACCAAGTCATATTATTTTAGTTATTAGCAGCCGCATCTGCTGGGCTGGTAGCGATGCCCGGCAGCCAGGACTCACCGCGCTGGGCACTGCACGAAAACCAGTTGTGCCCTGAGCAGCGTGGTGCCCACTGTGCCCAATGCGTGGGGCGCTGAGCCCAATGCGTGGGGCGCTGAGCCCAATGTGGGGATGCAGAGCCCACCGTGTGGGGCGCTGAGCACAGCCGCTGCAGCGCGGCCGTGCCGGGAAATGCAGTGCGGCTGCAGGAAAGGAGAAGCCTCCTTGCAGATTTCACAAGACTCTGCTGTTTGCATCAACACCACCTGCTCTGGACTGAGTGGAGATAAAAAACGCCAGAGTGCAGGTGCTAAAATCCCTTACAGAAGCAGATTAAACACCTTGGGCTTTTTCCTCATGGGTACTTTGTTGACCTTAATCACAGGCTCCCCGTCTATGCTGGTATAGGCTAGCATGGTATATGAATAAACAAAGCAGAGGCAGGGCACAAGCCCCAACCCTTGCCCATGCTAATGGTTTGTGTTGTCCTTGTGTGATTTTGTCCCAGACCAACTAATATTCTCACAGACGGTGCCCAGGCATGTTTGGGAGCTGGTGCGGGTCATTCCCAACAGGCAGTTTGGCCCACAGTGTCATTGACGGTGAATGCAGAGAATTGGGCATCTTAAACTGAGCTTTATCCAAGAGTTTTGTGTTAGAATGCATTTTTAAATCTATATTTGCGTTTTGTAATTTTGCTAAGCAGCATTGGTATTTTGATATCTGAAGAAAAAAGTCATGATTGGAGCTCTTCTTTAGGATTCCCGTAGGTTTTCTGCAGCAAGCTGCCAGGTCCATTTTTAAAGGCCCTTCAGAGGCTCGCCTGCCTCCTGTGCAGGTTTGCAGAGCCCCGGGGAGCTGCGGGGCCTCCGCAGCCTCGGCTCGATGGGCAGGATGGGGCTGAGCCCCCGCGGGCCTGGCGCAGGGATGAGCCCACGTGGTGGGAGCGTCTGCACCGCTGCTGGCCCCGGGGCGCCCGGCCGAGACGCACGAGGGCCCGTCACACACACGGGGTGGAGCGGCGAGGTCGGACCCCAGCGAGGACGTGGGAGCTGCTTAGGGCCTTTCCCTAGTTATTGTTATCCTTGCTGAGTCTTCTCCGCACTGCCTCTGGGAGGAAAGATGTTTTTCTTCTGTTATCAGAGCAGTCTAGAAGCAAAAAAAAAAAAAAAAAAAAAAATCCTACCACCACCAGCAAAAAAGTCCATCCAAGAAATCTGGGCCTCATCCACCGTTCTGTTAATTAGTCTTAATGAAGACAATAAAACCAGAAAGTGAAGCAAAAGCCAAGGGAGGTAATTGGGACAGTCTGCTTTGCAAAGGAGACGGAGTTCTGGGAAATCAGGAGAATCACCTTGCAGAAAGCCTGAGATTTCTGCCTTCTGCCTCTCCCCTGAGTCCTGTTTTGCACCAGATCAGACGAGATGGGGTAGTTATCACAGCTGTGCTCTGTGCTGCTCTAACAGGCTGCACTTTCCCGTTAGGTCACAGTGTTGGCAGGCAGTGGTCCTGCTGGCGCGGCGATGCAAAACCGAAGGGAAGCAAACAACTAACCAGCCTGCGGGCAGAGCTCCTTTTGGGTGATTTTGCCTGTGCATTGTCAGTGATAAATTTCCCAGAACAGCAGCAGCATTTAAAAACGCATGTGCACGGTCCACCCCAAATCTTTGGGACTTTCTCCTCCTCCTCCTCTCAGGCAAATACTTTGCTGCCTCTTTCCCACGCCGTTCGCACTGCCGCAAGCCGGCCACGGGGAATGCGTGCCCGGGGTGCCTGTGTGGGTCCCGTGCTGCTTTGCCGAGTGTCCCTGCTGCGGTCTCAATCTGCTCCGGGCCGAAAGCGCCCGGGGCCTCGCTTGGCTTATCACACCCGCACAGCTGGCGACCTATTAATCTCCCGCTCCCAATGCCTTCACTTTAGCGGGGAAGCTGTAGTGCATTTTAATGGTTTGCATTTATACTTAACAGATTCTGGCGTTCAAAGCTCCTAGATTACTCCTCTGTGAACCCCCCTCTCCTTAGTTGTTGTAGGGAGGGGTCTGTATTTAGTTTACTCGTCTCTCCAGCTTTGATACTCTTTTTCAAAGGCGTGGAGAGCAGTAAAGTGATGGCAGAGGTGGGTTTGAAGTCAATACTCTATTATTATCCACTAACAATGCTTTGCCCTTGCTGCACATCTTTAGTGCAAGGACCTCGAGACATGCAGGAAACATCTTTCATTCGCTGATGAACTGGAGCTAAGTTTATGCTACAAGTTTTCCTGCACGGCTGCGTTTCTAGGCGCGTGAACTCTGCTTGCTCCCTCCCTCCCTGGCTCGCAGCGGACACCAGTCTGGCAAAGTTACCCAGCAAGGGAGTCCTTTGAATTTCAGAAAACTGCTTTAAACTAGGCTGGTGAAAGCACGGTTGTGTCAATATAAGCTGCCTTTCCCTGGAAGGGTTTGTTGTGAGGAGCTCTGCTGGTACTACTGCCCTGGCATCTCTCTCCCTCTAAATCTGTCTAAATCATAAAGCAAAAAGAGGCTTGTGAGCAGGAAAGCTGGGACTGGAATGGTGATTTCCTGATCCTGCCCTTGTGCTCTAGCAAGGTGACACACTGGCTGCTACCGAAATAGCTAGCAAAGGGCTCTCAGGTAGGGACAGGACCCTTGAAAGGAAGATAACTTATATTGTGGCTGGCTTCTGTCTCTGACTGAGTGCATCTATTGCACCTGAAAGTTTTGGCCTGAGGACCTGGGAACTGAATATCTTTATTCACCCCTGGAAAAAGAAGAGAAACACCACATCCACAAACAGCATCCTACTTTATCCACAAGCAGCATCCTACTTTAAGCGCCTATCCCAAGCAGATTGGCAGTTAGGTAAAGCACAGCGTGTTCAGAAATACCCACTCTCCTCCCAGCTGTGCCAGCCAGGCCAGGGAGTCAGGCTGGGACTTGTGAAACCTGGTCTGGCCACTGGCCTGGGACCTTCCACTCGGAAACACCTGAAACCTGATGGGGCGGATTTGCATGGAGGGATCTGCTAGCCTGTTTGCTCCAAGCAGACAATCTTCCCGCCGACCCCAAGTGAATCACAGCCTTTTCTCCCCCGCATTTGTTTCACCGTGCAGCAAAAGAGCAGCGGAGGCTCCTTGCCCTCTGCACAGCTGCCCTCAGGGTTGTGGCTGCCAGTGAAGCACAGCCTGCTCGCCTGCAAGCAAACCGACACTTGTGCTGGGTCAGGCCAGGGCTTAATCCTCACCAACAAGATCAGAGCAACTGCTTGCAGAAGAGATTTTTAAAACTGGAAAAGGACAGGGAATTTCAGCAGCCAAGGGACTCTTCTGCATGCAACACCAAAATGTTGCAGCCAGAAAAGAAAACAGCAGGAGAAATAATCTTTTTTTTTTCTTTTTTTTTTTTAATAGCAGTCAGCAAAAAATGCGTGGGCCAAATGGAGACACATCATCACAGATCCGTGAGCTGGAGCTGCTCTGACTTGGGAGGGTAGGTGTAGAAGTCAACACAGGAGGCTCCTTGAGGAGCAGATAGGACTTCCTCACCCCTCACCTCACAGTGCTTTCATAGAAATCTTTCTGGTTAGAAGCTGCTCTTGCACCTTCATGAGACTTGGGTTGATGCAAGAACATGTTTGGTCCACCCTGAAGTGCCCCAGGAGCTATCCCATAGGATGACAGGGAGAAGGTTAAGATATCCAGAATATGAATCTCTGTTTCCACTGGTTGTTGACCATTGCGGCATGATCTGGGCTTGTCTTATAAAAGCGTTGTAAGACATCACTCAGCATCATGAAGCTGTTCAGTGTGCTGGTTCTTTATGCGTATGGAAAATCCATAGTTTATGTGAATGGGAAACCCAGATAGTTTGCTATCTCGTGTTCTCCTCTCTCTCTTCCTATGGCAATGTTGGCATAGTTCTTGACAAAAAAAGCATTTGCTGGGACTTGTCTCCTTCTGTCTCATTTACTCCTCAGTGTCTCCCTCAGCTGCTCTCACTCTGCCTCTCTAGGCTGCCCTTTGGCTGCCTCTTCTCATTGCTCCAGCAGTTTTGATCACATCATCCTCTCTCACAGCTCATTTGCAAACTGGGGCCTTATTCTTCAATACAGCCCTGCATTTAAAAATATCACAAGGAAATATCCCTGCACTTACTTTATTGACACATAAAAGTGTCAGCAATTTTAGGTCTGGCCTTTCTACCATTTCTAGGTCCAGAACCAAGTTCTCCGTCTCCCACTGCAAACCTGGAATCTTCCCCTGAAACCGCCCATTCTCACACTGCATGATTGGGTCCTTAAAACTGTTGTGCCGCCAGGATGCACATTCTGGGGAGAAAACCATGCCTGGGAGGCTGCTCTGCAACGTGGCTCCTGCTTGAAACAGCTCTGAGGCCTCTGAGGCCTGGTGAGGTGAGGTGAGGTGTCCGTGTGCAGCACGAAGCTGAGGTGCACGAAGGTGTGCGATAAATGCTGGTTAGGGAGGAGCTGTGCGCATGGGCTGCTAGGGTCCATCTCCATTCACAGCATGAAAATAAAACAGATGTCTGGCATAATCCTGAGAGGCAAATAGGTAGGGTCTTTTAACTTGGCTGGTAAGGAAAATGCAAATAATTTCTTGTGTACAGAAAATATCAATGAGATACAGATGAGTCAAGAAACACAGATTATGACACTGAAGATTGGGGTGAGAGTGTCCATGGGAGATGGTGGCTTGCAGTCTAGGCTCAGACTAGGGAGAGCATGAATGCCATGGAGAACTAACTGTGATTCACGAAAAGAAGGAAAGAAGGAAAGAAAAGAAGGAGGGAGAGAGGGAAGGGAGGGAAAAAAAGGAGGGAAGGGAGGGAGGGAGGGAGGAAGGGAGGGAGGGAGGGAGGGAGGGAGGGAGGGAGGGAGGGAGGAAAGAAGGAAGGAAGGAAGGAAGGAAGGAAGGAAGGAAGGAAGGAAGGAAGGAAGGAAGGAAGGAAGGAAGGAAGGAAGGAAGGAAGGAAGGAAGGAAGGAAGGAAGGAAGGAAGGAAGGAAGGAAGGAAGGAAGGAAGGAAGGAAGGAAGGAAGGAAGGAAGGAAGGAAGGAAGGAAGGAAGGAAGGAAGGAAGGAAGGAAGGAAGGAAGGAAGGAAGGAAAACTACAACAACAATAACAGCAGAGCAGGGCAAAGAAGATCCATGTTGCAGATACCCTCTCTGCTCCAGGTTCCTCAGAGATGTGTGTTCAAAACAAGGTCTCTGTTCAACTCTCACCGTCCCCACCCATGCACAGCATGTTGCCAAAGCATGTTTTCTTCTCCTCTCTCCTTCAAGCTGTCCAGCTCAGTTTGTGGAGTTGCCTCCTGCTTATTGGCTGTCCCTATAAACAGGCAGTGCTGGTGCAGAAATAGCATGGTGGACTGTAAGGCCCTGTGAACAGGAGCACAAGGGGGTGCAATGCGTGACGGAGCAAAGGCAGCATCAATACCTTCATTATTTGGGTGCTGGGCAAAGCCAATACTGCCTATGGAAACCCTTGGCCACCTTTGCTGAGATGACTGTGCCCAGCAGTGCCCACTGCCCTGCTGGTGCCACTGCCATCATAACCAGCCAGGAGCGGCCGGGGCGAGCAGACAGGCAGGAGAGCTCGGGCGTCCATGCACCCCGAGGGCTGGGGGCAGCCCCAGGGCGGTGAGGGGCTCCGGGACGAGGTGGCAAATTGGCGGCCGTCACACAAACTTTATGACCTTCAGCAGTTGTGAGCCAAGATTGGATGAGGAGGGTTTTGAAAGCAAGACAAAGAGCTCACCTCCCATGGTGATATCCCTGCAGAGCCGCCGCAGATAGGAGGCTCGGGCTACTTTGTTTCCTGAATTAACAGGAATTCGTGAGGCTTGAAGCTATTATGTTTTGGCCTGGTTTGCTTGTGGGTTTTTTTTTTTTTTTCAGGCTTATCTCAACAATCCTTTTTGCCTTTGAATTTTTGATAGTGTCTTCCCAAACACAACTCCACTTGAGGGGTGGGAAGATATTATGGAGTTAATAAGTGTCCGCTACTGATCCCACTTCTCAGGTACTGGAAACTTCCCTGAGGTGGTTGTCTTGGGTGATGAGAATGTTCCTTAAAAGTAGTCCTGGAAATGTTATTTTAAAGTTACAATTCAAATATATAATGAAAACAAAAACACTTCTACATAGTATATCTCATAATACAGTGTCACCGGGATCCTGCCCTTTGTAAAAAGCAGGGGTTCCTCACAGGCGTTTGCTTTCAGAGCGGGGGGCCGTTCTCCTGGCGAAGGGCAGGATCGTGGCGCGACGCCGCAGCGCGGGCCGCGCTCTCCCCTCGAGCAGGCCGCGGTGCACCACGCCACGCGTGGCGCCGCCGCTGCCTCGCGCCCTCGCCGCTCACCCTGCGGGGCTTTTCGAGTTTCTGTGAGGAAAAATAAAAAGAAGAAAGCTCTCATTCTCCAAGGCCTGCGTCCAACTCGTATTTTCCTGTACCACAGGGGAAATGATAAGCCGGGATACAACAATGACCTACTTCACGTCTTGATAAAATCATTTCCCCTCTCTCTCATTTTTCTTGAAGAATAATATTTGACTAGCACGAGCACGAGAGATAGAGCGAGAGCTTTCCTATGAGCTCACTGATAATGGGGCAAATTCAGCCCTGAGCCAGACAACTGCTACACTGTTGACCTCTGCGCGGTTAAGCCTGCTTATCCAAGCGCTCAGCGCTTGGAAAACAACAGGGTTAAAACCTGTGAGATGTGCCTGTGTGCTAGGAGTGCCGTGGCCAAAAGCTCCGAGGACAGCAACTATCCATCATGTATCTGTAAATGAATGTGCCCTAAGACACAGTCAGGGAGCTGCTCACATCCGTGTGTCCTCAGCTGGGTCATATTCCAGTCTGGCACTGGAGAGCACAGCACGTCCGCCTGCTTTCAGCTGGCATGGTGGGCAAAAAAGATGGAAATCCATCTGCTGCATCGCTTCAACAGGCCATGACGCACTGTCCGAGATGACCAGCACGGTGGCATTTGCCCTACATTGACTTCCAGCATCAGCCCACATGCCATTTCACAGCGCTATCAAGGTAGACAATTTATGGGATGCTGTCAAGATTAACATCCATTTGCTAATAAAGCAATCCATACCCTAATCATTCAAGTTTAATTATTTTTCCTTTTTTCTATTTGTTTCCTGGCATAAATGTGGTGTCAGCCTACTCTGTCCTATGGAATTTTCACTGATTTCTTGTTCAAGGAGGTGGAAAGTTCCTCCGAGTTCCCAGCAGTGGAGACCTACAGACTGCTGGGCTTTGCAGGCGAAGGGTGGCAAGCATCTACACACCAGGATGGAGGCTCCTCTTGACAACTCTGCTCTTCAGGCTCAAGGGAACTTTCAATCCAAACTCATGTTTCTTGGGCACTGCTCAGAGACTGAGGAATAAACCCTCACAAGGAGTTACCACAAGTCTTACCTCTTGCCCTTGTAAACATCTTTTTATTTTTTTTAAAGCCTGCCTTGTCTAGTGTAGGGATGCAGTTCTATGCAGACTCAGAACGGTGCACAACAGAAATGGCCAGAGAGAGACTATTTGTTTTTAACTGAGAACAAGTGTCTCATTTCCTCATTTCCTCTTTGCCTGGGTGAGGTAGGACGATCTATAACAACTTTTGGTCCTTGGGTAGCTATTCTGATCGGCGCTACCCACACAGGGCTACTCCTACCCCAAGCTGTGCGGTTCACTGTCGAAACAGCTTTGCTGCTTGGGCAATTGCCACACCACAGCTCTCTCTGACTGTCCCAGACTTACAGCAGAGCCCCTCTGCCAAGCCTTCTCATCCATCCAGTGAAGCATCTCCTGGGCTTTAATAGCCTAATGCTGACCCAAGCAAACCCTGAGACATTGCGCCTGAGCGGCTGCAGGGTCACGCAGGATTGCGGAGCAGCCCCTGGGACAAGCACCACAGCAGGCTGCTGTGGAGGTCACCACTGGCAAGAATAGGCTGTGTTAGCTTGAAAGCAGCACAACTGCATCCGTATCCCGGGGAGTTAGCTGCGCCAGCACTGTTAAAGCAGTTCAGTGGTTGCGCGTAGACAGGCTATAATTAAGCACAATTAAAACAGAATGCTTTTGTTCTAACCTAAGCAACCCCATGAGGACCTGCACCAAAATACCAAAAGGTATGAATTAAGCCATTTCTGTTATTCTGGTACATGTCTGAGCGTAGGCTGGCTCCAGTGCCAATCCTCCTGGCTCTGGATCCTGGCAAAGCACAGCCACCTGGGTGAGCTTCTCTCAGGCTTCATCACGAGTGGAAAGAGTACATGAAAGCACATGGTGGGGAATCATTTCTTGGTGGTGGTGTGTAGGGTCTGTAGAGGCAGAAGGATGACAGCCTTCTTGCAAGTCTGATGTTTCCAGCTCTTTCACAGTGGTGGCGAGTCTGGCACAACTGGCAGCAGCTGCGGTGCTTGCTCCAGAAGAGACCCTGCTGCATAATGTGGATTTCCAGTTTTGGTGAGGGAAAGGGAGCCCATCACACCGGATGGTGTGGGAACTGAGTGGTGCTGGAAAAGTTAACCAAAACTTGACTCTGCCCTAGAGTTACCATCTCTGATGCAGGTACATCGCTCAGGCTGCCCAGGCTTTCTGCCTGAAACAAGGACTGTAGCACCTATAGCCCACGACTCTCTGGGAGAGGCGCATCATGCGTGTACAGTGCTGCAAGAGTCACAGAAGAGCCGTGCATGTGCATTAATAATTGCCCTCATTTAGGTTAGAGCCAAATCTATTAGCAACGTTTTATTTTCTTCCCTCAACTGCAACACTTCCCGAGACCAACCCACGTGAACGGTGCTGAAAGCGCCCTCGCTCGCTCCCACCGCACGCGGGCCCGCTCAGTCCCCGCGCGGCGCTGCAGGTGGAGCGCGCGCTGCTCGCACGGCACACGAGGTGCCCGTGGCTCCCGCGGCGCCGCGCCCGGCCCGGCCCGGCCCGGCCCTGCCCGGCGCGTTGGGCCGAGCCCCGCTGCCCCCCTGGGCCCCGCTGGGGCCGCCGCGCCGCTCGCCAGCGCGGGCAGCACCGGGCGCGCCCGCCCCCTCCCGAGCGCCGCAGCCAATGGGTGCGGCGGGGCCGGGCCGATCGACCAATGAGGAGCGCGCGCGCCGCCGCCTTCGGGGCGCCGTGGCGCCGCCTGCCGGGCGGGACCGGCGGGGCCGGCGGCGGTGCCGCCGCGCGCGGCTCCTCCTCCCCGCGCCTCATTATGTCACGCGGCGGCGCGGGGCCGGCGCGCGCGACTCGGTAGCGCGGGCGGGAGAGGCGAGCGCAGCGCTCCGGGCTCCGCCGCCTCCCCGCGCACCGCGGCCAGGGCGCCGGGGTGGCTTCGCGGCGGCCGCGCCGCGCCTGCCGCCCCGCCGCGGCCCCGCACCGCCCGCCCGCCGCCGGGCCCCGCCGCGAGCCGCCCCGGCGCCCCCCGGCCGGGCGCCCCGCGCCGATGCCGCCGCAGCAGGAGGGCGAGGGCGGCTACCTGGGCAAGCCGGGGCCCGGCGGCTGCGAGGTGCCGCCCGTGCCCCCGCGCCGCGTGCGCAGCGGGCGGGCGGCGGCGGCGCTCGGAGCGGCGCTCGGCGGGCGCTGCCGGGCGGCGGGGACCGGCGGCGGCGGCGGCGCTGCGGGCGGCGGAGCCGGGGCGGCCGCCGGGGCCGAGCCGCGGCGCAGCATCAAGTGCGTGCTCGTGGGCGACGGCGCCGTGGGCAAGACGAGCCTCGTGGTGAGCTACACCACCAACGGCTACCCCACCGAGTACATCCCCACCGCCTTCGACAACTTCTCCGGTAAGAGCCCGCCGGGCGCTGCCGCCGCGGGGCTCCCGGCTCGCACCGACCCCCGGCCCGTCGCGGTGTCAGCCCGCGGCTCGCACCGCGCACCGGAGCGGCGGCGGCGGCGCGGGGGTCTCGCCAGCCGGTGCCCGCGCCCCGGGGGCGGCCGGAATCGCCGGCTCTGCGCAAAACTTGCAGCTCTCCGCAGAAACGGGGACCTCTCGAAAGGGAGTCGCGGGCGCCCGCATTGTCTCTGCAGCGCAATCGAGATGCGGTTGCAGTGGGAGAGGCTTTGGCTGTGCTTCTTCCCTTTGGATCTGCGCGGGGGATTTTTTTTTTCAATTATTATTATTTTTTTCCACCAGACTTCTTGCAAATGTAAAGAGGATAATAAACCAAATCCTCTGCAGCAGGAAAGAAAGGCCAAGTGCTTGGCTCCCTCTCTGCCAAGCTGAGGTTTGGTCTGGGGACTTGCTGCCTCCTCACTTGCATTGGAGTCAATTGGAAAGCCCTGAAGGGCCCAAATGGTAGGGACAGACTCAGCTACGGCTCTGCTAGTAGTGAAATGTAAACTAACCAAAGACTGTCAGTGCTGAGGGATAGCAAATCTTCCTTCCCTTTTCCCTTTTTTATCCTTTTTTTATTTTCTTGGGAAATGTATAAAGTTGAACTCACGACGCTTTTCCCCCTCCCTCCTCCTTTCTCCCCAAAGCTGTTGTGTCTGTCGATGGGAAGCCGGTGAGACTGCAGCTCTGCGACACAGCTGGCCAGGTCAGTGAAGCCACTTGCTTGATTTCAGGGATGGTGGGAGGGAAGAGGTTGTCACACGGAGTAGCCCTGTTGATGACTTCATGGGTTTGAAAGGGTTCCCAGTGTTTGATCGTTTTATTAAGCTGCTTGCGTTTGTGCTGCTGTGCGTTCACCCCACTGCTCCGTCCAGCGTGTGTGAAAGGTTGGGGGCTGGGGGCATCCCGTGCCTCCCGTGTGTGGGCTGGGCACAGACTGCTGCTCTGCTGAGAAAGACCAAGTTACTGGGGCTTGGAGGCCACCTGGGTTTCTGCCGGCCCCTGGCTGTGCCCCCGAGCAGTGCACAGCACTCTTAGGAAGGAGGTTGAGGCTGGAAGCTGGAGGTGTTTCACTACCTGTCTCCCCTCTGGGAGCCGTGGGATTTAGGGTTTTAAATAGCTGATAGCTGGGTAGATCTGGGTTTACACCTTCACCGAAACCACCCTGGAAAATCTCTGTGGCCTTAACATACAAACCTATTTAGATGAGTTGTAACTGGGCGCCCTACTTAGGGGAGGAATTTGAAGGGCCTTGATGTCCTAGACAATACTGTAGGTCTCGTTCTTGTGCCCTACAAACCCAAATTTATGGACTCCCAACAGCCTCCTGTGGAAGATAATATGAGAGGAAACAGCAGATCTGTCCCATGATTTAGTGCCTGACCGATGGGGCGGGCTGGTACAATAACATACTCTCAGCCTTGGTCGAGACACACTCATGTGCAGAGTGTGGCAGGTAGAACTGCCATCGTAGCAGGGTGACAGCCCATGAAAGAGCAACTGCAGGACAGATCGGCAGGTCCTGATCACCTCTTGCCTTTGCTGTTGTTAATGGCCAAGATGTTTGTTTAATCTGTCCAAGTGCAGCTGGAATGGGTATAGGCATTGAAAATCCAGGGTCTATCTAAAATGACAGAAGTCATCCTGAATAAAAGACACTTTGTTAAAACAGTGCTACTGAAATCTGTGGCTAAAAAAGACACTCCAAGCAGAGTGACACTGTAGGTTTTTTAGTGTCATGAGCCCAAAGAGAGGTAAGTTCTCCGCAGTTCCTGTACTTATATTGAAAATGTAGGAGCATACATGGAATAAAATAGAATAAGGGGTCTTATCTGGGTAGAAACCTATAGGAGCAGAATTTGGCTTGCAAAGCCCTTGCATCCAGCTTTTTAAGGTTTCTCGCACTGCAAGAACAGGCAGTTACGTGGCAAGGTGCTGTTCTCTGAATGGTCCTGTCACCCTGTACAGAGCTGGACTTTGCAGTAAATATAGGGTTTCTCTCAAGCCAAATGGTGAGAGGCTGCTTTCCTGTGAGGCTTAATCTGGGAATCAGGTGAGTTAATGAAGCTTGCTTTCTTGGCTCTTCTACCGTAAATCGTTGTCTGTCTCGGAGTTACTGCTGAAAAAAATTCATTCAAGTGCAACGAGACTTTTGAGGCTTCCAGTGGGCTTTAAACTGCATATCGTAGGCCTTCAGAGGCTTTAAAACAAAACCTCAAGTCTTGAGAATTCCACGCAACTTGCAGCTGAGCAGTAAAACCCCGGCACCAGAGAGATGTGCTCAATGGTGTTTGCTCTTTGCACTTCTTTAAATTAAGAGCTTTTGAGAACACGGTGCATTTTTAATTAAAATGTCACCGCAGTTGAGGCAAACCCTACCTTCTCCGGCGGCTAGTGTTACTGTGCTCTTATCCCACTGTCAGCAGGACAGCGGAGGGCAGGCGGCGTGGAGTTAACCCTTGCTTGCTGACGGAGTCAACCCTTGCTTGCTGCTGCGTTCTTCACTCCCAGCCCTTCTGGGAGCTGCTGCCAGGATCAGCATGCCTCTGGGGCCAAGCCTTTGCAACCCTTAGGTGTTTGGCTTTCTTGTGGCTGACTCCTGAAGCTGAAAGAGGGGCCTCTCCTTCTTCTAAGAAGGAGGAGGGAAAAAAAAAAAAGGCACTGGGAGAGCTGTTTGGGGTTTGTTTGATGTGCCATGGATGGGAGGGAAAGGCAAAGCTCTTAGGCCCCGCCATTGGCATGTTAAGCCTGCACATTGTGATTCCTTATTGCTGCCATCAGATTTAAATCCCCAGGCACAAAAGCAGGGAAATTATTCCCATATCCTGTAGGATATTGTTAAGTAGTCAGCTGCTTAAACCCATCCCAGCCCGTGTGCACTTGCTGCCACTTGTCTGCTCTGCTGCTGCCCGGGTGGGTGTCTCCTGTCTCGGGCAGGAGTGCAGGCGCTCGAGCTCCGCGCGCGCTGTGACTCAGCTGCTCGGTGACGTCACCCCCGGCAAGGCAGATCTCTGTAAAGTGTAAAGTCTCTGAAGTCCCTCCTCTCCTTGTGTTTTTAGCCCTGTTGCCTTAACCTGCTTGCCTTGATTTTGCCCTTTTGCTGATCCTCAACTTCTCCAAAAGGGCGAAGCAGGGAATACACCCAGGAATTCTTTATTTTTTTCATGCTGTTTGTATTGGGTGCTTATGCAACTTCCTTCTCCGCAGGATGAATTTGACAAGCTACGTCCTCTGTGCTACACCAACACGGACATCTTCTTGCTGTGCTTCAGCGTGGTGAGTCCTTCCTCCTTCCAGAACGTGAGCGAGAAGTGGGTTCCCGAAATCCGATGCCACTGCCCCAAAGCGCCCATCATCCTGGTTGGGACCCAGTCGGACCTCCGAGAGGATGTCAAGGTTCTCATCGAGCTGGACAAGTGCAAAGAAAAGCCGGTCTCAGAGGAGGCTGCGAAGCTCTGTGCCGAGGAAATAAAAGCTGCGTCCTACATTGAGTGCTCTGCTTTGACTCAGAAAAACCTCAAGGAGGTCTTTGATGCGGCCATTGTGGCTGGTATTCAGTATTCGGATAGCCAGCAGCAACCAAAGAAATCAAAGTGTAGGACTCCAGACAAGATGAAAAACCTCTCCAAATCCTGGTGGAAAAAATACTGCTGTTTTGTATAGGAGTTGCAAGGACACAAGTGCTGCTCTGGGGAAATCAAATAGAGGCTATATTAGCTGAAATCTCATTCTGTGTTGTCCTGAGTGTATAGTGTAGATCCGTATGTATGTGTATATGATGCTACTGGATATCTCAGTTGCCCTTTTGAGGGTGGCAGAAGGATTCTTAGATAAATAATTACCAGAAATCAGGTCTGGCCTCAAGTTTCATGACTAAAATCTTTCATTCAGGAAGAATTGCACCATGTGTCTGTGAGGTTAGAAGGATTTGTACAACGGATTTGACTTCTTGTGCCGTGATGCAAATGTGATGGGGAGGAACAAGTCAGAGGCCTTTGCTGCGAGGGCTGTTCATGAGAAAAGCGTGAGTGACTGGACGGTAAAAGGGAAAAATAACACTGTGCCTCCTAACTGACATTTTTAGCTTTAAAAACCCACTCCTGCTCTCTTCTCCATGTCTTCCCAACGCAACATTCTTAGGGATCACTTTAAAAAGGGTGTGCAAGAGGTGTAATCTATGCGCAAATGCCGTAGCTGGAAAGGTCACGCATATACCTCCAGTCTGCTGTTAGGGAACCTAATGCATTAAGGAACTGACATCTCATTTGTCACCTCCTGACTTGGAAATCGTTTTCTCCCATCCTTCCCCCATCTTTCCCAGGCAGTTGTATGGAAGTCCAAGGAACATTGCTCAGCTTTAACTCATTGCTTTGAACAGTGGTGAGTTCCTCTGTATTTATAAGACATGACGATAGTTCATCTATTTCAGCTAAAAGGAATGTAAATGTTGTTGTGTTGAGTTTTTAAATTTTCTTTTCCGAGCTGTTACAAGTATCCATGCAGCATCATGCAAACTGCATCTGTTTTTTTAAGTCTGCAATCAGGAATTACAGAATGCCCCTTCTCACCCTTTTAGGCTGCTACGCAAAATAACAAATCGGACAGATAAAGATTATAAGCCACTGGGCTCTAGAAACTGAGACTGTTGTGTCCTCCTCGCCATGCTGATTTTGACCAAGTTAATGTTTCCCTTCTAAAGGCAACAGTTGCTTGTTGTTGAATCTTGTCCAAGATCACACTCTGGGAATTGGCCGAGGCCACTCTGGAAACTTAACTGATAATTCCTTCCCAGATCAGTCCAACAAATTAAAGTGAAATGTGCCTAAAGAGTTGCTGGGTGATTAACACAACATGGAATTGAGTGTGACCTGCTCTTTGACTAAATCTGATTCCTGCAAAACAAAGCCTAATTCCAGCCCCCTTGGGCTCAGGAGACCTTTGGGGTAACGTGACTCTCAGCAAGTGTCAGTATTTTAAGTTATTCTGCAGAAAATACTTAGTTTGTGCTGTCTGTCTGTCTTTTTATGACCTTCACTGCTTTTTTTTCCTAGATACTTCAAGATCAAGTTATACTCTGGCTTTCTTCTTTTTTCTTCCCTTTTTTTTTTTCCGACTGTGGCTCTAGCCTTCAAGTGACCTTTTTCATAGTCTTAAACTAAACTGCAGTGACAGAAAAACTGAACCTATTTTTTTCATCCTAAATGAATCAATGCCTGATGTAAAGAGCAACTGTGGAAGCCATTGGAATTGATAAAGCTAACCAGAGTTTACCTTCTGGCCCATTAAGGAAAAAGACACTATGTAAATGCATTCTGGGTTATGTTGGCAAGCTCCACAAGCAATATTTTTTCCTTCACCACAGCAAAATCAGTGCAGAATGCATAATATTCCAGCCCTGAAAACTTTGAAATGGAATGGAAATCTTTACATGGGGCCTAATTCAATAAAAATGTGTTGGCTTCTGCACTGGAAGAGCCTAGAAAAGCAGATCCCATAGCACAGAAGCTGGATGCCTTTAACTTGGTTGCATCTGGTCCATAATAGTTTAATGTTTACTAGTCATGAAGTTAACACCTGAGCCTTTATATTTTGTACTCTAATGTTTGACAATATTTCAGATACACAGTCATATTATCATCTTGGGGAAAACCCTCAAGCCACGTTTCTCTTAGGTGCTTTGCTTCTCTGTAAAATGGTCTCAGTTGACCTAAAATGTGTTTTTTGGAAGGGGAAAGGCTTGAATCTGAGCAACTCCCACTTGCAAAAATAACAGGATCTGTTCTGCAAGATCATAATGCTTTGTATCCTGCCATACTGGAAGCAGTAGGTTATATTTTAAAAGCAGCCTCTTTCGTAGTCTGGAGTAGCATTACTTCTAAATGTAGCCAGCTGTGACTGTTTCAGAAAATGTGATGTACATACAACTTGTTATAGCCCTTTACTAGGTGTATGTAAACTGAGGTCTAATAACTTTATGAAGACTGCTCTACATGGGGCTACACAGGGTCTAGGTTTTAGAATATTACTTTTAAAATCACCAGTATTTTATGAACGCAAGTGAGGGGGAAATGTCTCTATGTAGTCTATAATCTGATGTGCCTTATAAAATTCTCTTCTAAGTGTAGGCTATATTCTGAAAGAAATATTTCATGTGAAAATGATATAAATGAGGTATTTGGAAATAAATTCTCATCCGCGTACGCCTCTGCCTCTTCTGCCCGCTCCGACCAGGCCGGGGGGAAGCGCCCGGCTTTTCTTAGCGCTGTTACGTAAGGGCCAGGCCAGGCCTGCTCGGGTCGCCTGGGGCCTGCGCTCCCTCGATGGGAGGCGAAGGCTCCGGCGCTCGGGAAACAGCACCTTCCTTCTGCGCTCCCGGGGAGAGGCGGGAGGGAAGGGGTGGACGGGGCCTTTCTGCCTCCCCCCCTGCCTCGGCACCTGCTCCGAGCCTCTACTGAGGGTGCTGGGAGCTTCACGTTCAACCCTGCAGCCGGAGCTGAGCCCTTTCTGCAGGAGCTCCGAGGCTGGCATCACCCCTTCTTGCGCCCTTTCCGACTGGGCTGAGGGTCCTTTTCCCTCAGTTCCTTCAGCTTTTCATGCACGCTACGTGCCTGGGGGCTTAGGCAGGTGCCCGGCTCTGGCATTGGGGCCAAGCACGGAGGGTGCTGCTCGAGGTGCTACACGGCAAGGCTTGGTGGCCTTCTGCCTCTGCCCGTTTTGGAGGGGGTTGAGGCTGCTGGGTTCACGGCCCCTCTGAAAGCAGGGCAGGTTCAGCCTCTGAGCACATGACATGACAAGCATAGCCCCAGCAGCAAGAAAGTTGGGGAAAATTCAGACACACGAGACGTTTCCCACCTATTCTGTTGCTCCAAGTGTGCCCTGGAGAAGCTACAAGTTGGGATGTTGGGAAGAATTGAGCCTGTTCCCTTGCAAGCTCCATCCCCTTGAGCAGCCCCGCGCACACTCAGACCAGGGCTGCACTAGACGTCTTGTTCACCTGGGTGACCACCACCCACGACCCTTCAAGCACTCGGGCTGCTTGTTGTACAGTTCAAGGAAAGGTGCTTCATCCTGGGCTTGCATTTGCAAACAGTTACCGTCCGGAAGGAGATTCACATGCCATCTTTCGTATTGCTCCTCACCGTTTGAAATGAAGTCCTGACTTTTCTGTGTCATTAACTAATGCAAAGCGGATTGCTCGCAGCCTTGTTTGCTTTGTGCTGCCAGTGCCTTGACTGCTTGCAGGGTTCGTTTCTGGTAAGTACCTGCTGCTTAACCACAGCTGCTCTTGCTGGTGCCTTTGAAGAGTCGTTGCCCATTGGCTTGTGCAAGTAATCAGAAACACATTCCTGAAATGGGATCCGGCTTCAGCTGGGCTGCTTAAAGTCTGGGTGTGCTCACTGCAGGCAAACTCACCACACCTCTGTGTGCTGACTTGCAGAAAAAGAGACTATGTTAGCTGAATACTCCAAATCTCCTGTTCCTGGATTTCTGTGCAAAAACAATAGTACTGCCTGTGGTATGTTGCTCTTCTGCTATATGGGCTGATGCTGTATGTGTCCTAATGCATGGACAAGACAAAGTAGGGGTTTTCCAGTTCTGGACATCCTTTATGGCATGGTAACTGTGCATGTGTGTCTGCTGCTGTGATCAAAAGGTTCCTTTGGTTGCCCTACCTGATCTACTGAATGAGGTGGCAGCTGAGGCTGATAAGAGCATATTGAAGTAAGTCTGCTGTAAATAAGGTTTACTGGGATCACTGAAATCGCTGCTACTTTGTGATGGATGAAAGTTGCCAAGAGGGGATTTTTTAAGGGCTTTAGAAAAAAAAGTTTTTTTTTTTTTTTTTTTTTAAAAAGAAAACACCTTTATCACTTTTCCCTATGTCTTTTTTGTGTTGGCCACCTCCAGGGTGTCATTCAGGGCCACCTATAGCTGGGCCCTTTACAAATGTGTCTTTTGGATCTAGCTGAGAGAGGGTGTCTGTAAGGAAGTCTCACTACCCTCTTTGCTTATTCTCCCCCCAGACATCAGACAGTGACCGCCAGGAGACAGAGGCTGCTGGAGGGAATGGCCTCTGGGTCCGGCTACATGCAGCTGACTTGATATCATTGTATGTATTGTGCTTAAGTGTTGAACCTTAGTTTTGCATGTGAGTGACCTTATAGATGAGCAGCTCTTCTTAGCTCTGGTAGATAATCCATGTGCTCGAGTAACTGTGCGGAAGAGACCTCCATCAGCTTCAGGTTAGTGATGGCCTGTCATGCAGCAAAGTAGGCACAGGGGCAAGAAGCAGCTGCTCAGAAAAGAGTAAGATAATAGAAAGCTCAAAAGAATGGGTAAAGGGTCTCCTGGGCCACTGCGATAGAAACTACTATTACCTCCTTCAAGCACAAGTAGTTTAAAAGCTGAATTAGACAAACAGATAGAGAAATTAGGACTGTTAACCTTATTTTACAACTGTATTTTTAGGAAATCTCATAGCTGGGGATAGCTGGAAGCTGGGAGAAAATACCATTGCAGACTGGAGGGAAAAGTCACTCTGTGATTGCTTCATTCTCATATTCTTCCTTCAAGCATCTGCACTGTCTAGGGACAGGATACGGGATGAGGTGGACTTTTGGCACCATCCAGTATGACTGTCCATATGTGTTTAAAGTTTTTGAAAGAGTGGGATACGTTTCAAGCCAACAGCAGGGCCTTGAGAACCAATAGGACCTGCTGATCATTAAGCTTCCCACATTATGAGCAGCTAGTGGGAAGATGTAATATGATTGGGGTAGCTCACTACCATCAAGTGCGGTCCTCTGTGGTACGAACTGGGGAGCAAGCAGTTGTGTAATCCAAGGAATTTTGCCATCTGAGGGGATAGCATTCTCCAGTGTTACGGATTTATTTCCCCCCTCTCTTTTGACAGAAAAAATCAATGGTGAGTATTAAGAAAGGTGTAAAAGCCCAGCTTGGGTTTTATACTTTCTTAACTCAGCAAGGAAAATGTCCCTAAAGGAGGGGAGGGACTTGTAACACAGCGGAGCGGCCCATGCTGGTTCTGCAGTGTAGCCCTAACAGTGCTTCAGGTACTGGCAGCGGGTGCCAGATTCAGCCAGCCTTTTTCAATCCTGATTGTATTATATGGGAGGCTAGGGAGGACTCTGAGCTCAATGCTGAAATGCTGAGGTCAACAGAGTTGCAGACCTATGAAGCTTTCTGTAGCATGGAAAAGATTCAGAAGAGGGGATCCCTGTAAGCTTGCAGAGTCACGGGTGGGCTTGTAGTTGCCATGCCTGTGCGTGGCTCTTTTCCTCCTAAACTCACTGTGAGAGATGAGTATTGATCCTCTACTGTTCCTTGGAGTCTTGGTGCTCTTGATCTTCCCCTGAGTCTAACCCATCTGCATACATACCATTACCATGAACCAGCATTAGTTTATACAAATGAGTTAGTTTAAGTGTCCACCTCAGGCTCGAGCACTCGGCTAAGGCAGGCTCAGCACGCTGCTTATTTCGAATTGTTTTGCTCGCTCTTTCTGAAGTGCCTCTTGTCATCACAAATCTCCTTGTATATCTATCTCACACCTTCAAATCCTGGTCTATTATTTACTCCATTAATGCCGGGTGTCTTAAAAAAAAAAAAAAAATCTTTCTCTCCAGGATGCTAATTTTAGGAGCAGTGACCTAAGAGGGCTGATATGGATGCTGGTGCATGGGATGAAGCAGGCTCCTTGTCCGGACAGCTGCTTGTTCTCCACACACCAGGGATGTCCCTAGATGCGTGCATGCTGCAGGCCCTCCACAGCCACCTCAGTGGTGTTGCAGGCCTGTGGCAGGGCTAGCTTCTCACGATGGCAGGCAAAACAAGCTCCAGATGGAAATGCGATTTTTATGTTTCGCATTTCCATTTTCAAATAGCTGACGGAACGAAAGCTGGGTGCGCAGAGGCCCATCTGCACTGCTTTGCTCCTGGCAGGCACTTGTTCTCCGATAGTGCCACAGAGATAATAACACCATGAAGCAGCTGCACTGCCTGCCTTTGCCTCTGCTTCGTGTGGTCTCTCAGTGCAGAAAGACCAAGCAAGACTGCTCTGACAGCAGTATGTGAACAGCAGCTTCCCCCGGCCTCCCTCTCTTTCCAGGGCCTCATGTCTCTCTTCCCCTCCCTGCATCCCCCTCTCTATAGGCTATTTTCCCATTTATTCTTAATTCAAAACGGCACTTTGCCCGAAGTCTGCTGTTCAGCATTTTTTATGCTTCCTGTATCGCATTCTAGTATCTTTTGAGCTTTGTGCCTTTCCACATTTTAATTATAAGCTCAGCAGGCTTCAGGCTTTGCTATTCCTCGGGGCAGTGAAAAGCTACTCCTTTTTCTTTCCTCTCCTTGTCATAATCTGCAGCAATCAGCCTGGATGAATTTTGGGGAAAAAAACGGGCAGCATATTGCAGAACAAAAACTAAAGATTGGCTGGCGATAGCAAGGGGGTAAAGTCTTTCGCTGTGCTTGTTATGGCCGTGCAAGCCTGTGATAAGGAGGCACCGGGTGCCAGCACGCGGGATGACTGTTGACATCTTGGGGTGAGGGCATGGTGTCTGCTCTGCGGCAGGCAGAGCCCTGGCCATTCTCACAGGGCTTTGAAGTACCCTCTGACAATCTCCATCAGAAGATAAGAGGGATTTCTAAGGGAGGAAGGAGTTCCTGAAAACGGTTTCGGCAGCACGTATGTTTATCTTGTCAGTGTATCCCAGAAAGAGCACAATACCTGGCTTGGTGACACCCAAGGAGATAAGTGGCGTTTCAAGCAGAAAACACAAAGCAGTGTGGAACTCCATGGGTTTTTTTGGTTTGTTTCTTTTATTTTTGCTTAAATGACTTTCCTAGCACCTAACTTGGGCCTACAGCTATACTAGGGATACCAGTGGGTACATCCTTGCCTGGTCCTTTCAGTGCCTGCTTATGGATCTGGTGCTCATGAATGTGTCTAGTGCTTTGCCATTACTGTCTGCCTATACAGCCATCCAGGGAAGCCAGTTGCACAAGCCTGACACAAAACCGCATAAATAAATATTTTATTTGCATTCATTTCCTGCTCATTTTGTCAAGTGCCCTCTAGGTCTAGTATTGTAGCATCTGGTGAATATCAGTTTACTGATGACCAGGTGAATGCTGGTGAGACCTTAGCCACCACTTTGCTCTGTAAAACTCAGACATATTTGCCTTTTCCTTCCCTAGCTGAAGAGTTCCAGGCTTTCTGGTGTCTCCTCCTCATGCAGTCACCCCATCCCCTTGATCATTTCGCTCCTCGTCCTCTGTGCTTTTTCTAACACCACCATCTCCTTTCTAGCAGGAGAAGAGCCGAACTGTGGGCAAAAGTCATAGCATAAGTTTTGTATTTCAGTACTCTTCCTGGGAAAGCTCAATATTTTGTTGGTCTTGTTTCAATGACCTTTGGTGTTGGATCTTCTGAAAAAAATTTTGGAAATCCAGTCATATTATGCCCTGTTCCTGGACCCTGATTTTCCTTGGACTCAACATCATGCCTGCCAAGGTCCAGCAAGTTTTGAGTAGGGTTTCCCTTCAGAGAAACTGTGAGACTCTTCCCTAACAGGCCGTATGTACCCACGTGGTCCATGCCCTTTTTCTTTACTGTAGCCCATACCCTTCATATGGTCATAAGGGTCATAAACTCATTGTTGTGAGAGCGGTTCAGTGCTGTAACGGGGGCAGAGAGGATGCTCAGGGGCTCCTCTGATCATTGTTTGTCTGTGAATGAGATCTTGCAATGGGTGGAAGCAAGTAACAGTGATGAAAGGACATGGGTAGGGAAATTTTCCTATCGTGCCAGAGTGCTACCAGGGTCCAGTATGCTAGGCTGAGATTTTTCAGACATGGCTCAAGTTTTTGCCCACTTCCTTTGGTGGTCAGCTAACCAGGCCTTCTTTGACGGGCTTGCCGATCACCCACCTAGTGGAAAGGAGGCTGTTTTACAATATTTTAAGTCTGATTGCAAACATCCCCAGTCACATTTGAAATGTTTGATCTTAGAACTGCAAAAATGCTCGAGGTACCTCAGGTGGGAGGCACAGTACAAACACACAATAACATTGTATTATAAAAGTGTTTTGACAAAGGAATCTCCATACTCACATTAACATATAACGTTAAACTGGTTTAGACTGGCTAGACAAATATTTTGTGCAGGATGTATCATTTGCCAAGTTAGAATGGAAACAGTAAATACTATCAAAACGACATTGAAAAGTTCTTCACAATAAATTTGGTCATGAAAGGCCCTTGTGCTAGTGTAATATTTACAGTGGTGTCCTAGAAAGCAGATCTGGACTACTAATTTTAAAATATTCCTAATAATCTGGGAGGTTGTGATTGCAGCTTTTCAACAATACATATTGGTTATTTTCGACTTCAGGTAAAGGAAACACTTGGCTAGATTAGCCAAAAAAAAAAAATTAAAAAAAGCATATTATTTTAACCACTACCTTTAGCAGTAAATGTGCAGAAGTAAAAGGCAGGTTGGGCTCTAGCCTTTTTTTATACAGGCTAAAGTTCCCTTGTCATGATGGCGGTTTTCGATCAGGATGTGAGCTGCGGCCTGTAGAAATGATAAGGTATTTTACGTTTGCAAATCAAAGCAGGCAACTTCTACATCCAATGCTTTTGATAGCAGCAGCATTAAAATAAGGGTGAGAGATGGACAGGAGGCATTTGGCAAGTCTGACAGAAGGATGTCTTGATAAGCACTGTTATTGTTGGGATCCAATCCAGATCTTTAGAATCCTTCATCTAAAGGGTCAGTTAAAACAGTCACTGAACACCCTTGAAAATACAGCAGAGCAGTCCTAATTAGGATCAGATTGTTCTGGCTAGAGGCAACTTTTCCTGGTAAAACCTTCTGGCGTGAACCAGGCCTGAGCAACCAGGAAGCAGCCAGAGATCTTCACTGATCAGCAGTGGTTCAAAGCTAGTGAAAGTGCCACAAGGACTTTCTTATGTATCTTCGACCTCTATTTACTGTGCAGTTGAGAACTTTAATGCTTACAAGGCTTGAAATCTGACCTATGTTTTGGTCCCTGAAGACCAAGCAGGAGAGAGAAGTGTAAGAGAAATGCAAGTGGCCATGGTGGTAGCTGTGGGCAGGATCAAGGCTGGGCTCAGTAGTGGCCTGGGGCTGGTGGACGTTATCCACAGCCTCGACAGATGTCATTTCTGTAATAATCAGGACAAAAAGGCACTTGGGGTTGGGGAGCACTAGAGCAGGCAGTCCTTGTTTAACCAAAGCCCCCATTTGCTTTGTAGTTGAATCTATTGACTTCAGAGGGGTTTCCAAAGTGAGGACAGCAATTCATATGCAGGTTCCTATTCATTTTCTCCTGACACTTTGTATTCCTCACCCAGGCACTTCTGTTTCTGATTAATTAGCAATCAGAGTGGCAGAAAGATAGCACAATCTGGTGTTTATAAATAGCTTTGTCTCAATAGGAGGACCAGAATGGAGGACACGTGGCCCTTAAAATCCTCATGATAGAGTTTGGGGTTGCCTTTTTTTTTTTTTTTCCCTTCCCCTCCCCTCTTCACTTTTCCTTTTTCCTCCTAGTTGGCAGTGTTGTCCCCAGGAGTGATGTCACTGATTTATAATTTCCCTAGATGCTGCAATCAAACTGGAGTTTCTGCTTCACAGAATATTCCATTGACTCACCCAAGTCTCAGCAGCCAGCATGCATTGATTTTCAAAGTGAACACTTGAAGGGGTGAGTGGGAAAATGTGTAATAAATAAAATAGCAGCATTGATAATGCTCATTTGGAAAAGGAGATAATCTCCTTTGTTTGCACTACCACATGTTAACGGGTGAAGCATCTGTGACACTTTCTTAATAAAGCTGGCACTGGATTTGCCTTCATAGCCTAGAAAATCCCCTTTAATCTTGTGAAACGCTATCTCCGTAATAAGAAGTATATCATGGCTGGAAGCACTTTGCTCATTCCCCTCTATTGTCTCGATCAGATGTGGTGCCAATTTGCAAATATTTAGCTAGATTAAGGCATTAGGTTTGTTTGAGGGGAGGAAGCATCATGTAATGGGAAGAGAAAGAGAAGAGACGGGATTTATTATATAAATGGGTTTCCAGACACCTATTACTCAACACTTAGTCTTTGGTTTTATTTCTCTTCCAGTCACCTTTGAACCCAGGCAATGGAAGCTTTCCCGCCTCCCCTCAGAGCTGCCGGTAAAAATCGGTCCTTCTGGGATGCATGTTGCCATGTTAGTTAAATTAAAATCTCACTTAATTGCAATCCTGGAACAGTGCTTGAAGACGGGGTTATTGTGGCTGATTGGAGCAGGAAGGCTGCAGTTTCGTGTGCTCCTCCGTGCAGGCAGATGGGGCTGCGTAGGGGAAGAGCTTGAGGAAACCGAGGGGGAGAGAGGTAGAATTCTCCCCTGGCAAACTGGGGCTCTGGCCTGCGGATGCAGGCCCCAGATCTGCTCCCACTTAGGCTGTGCAACTCTGAAGTCAGTTAATTTACAACAGCCCTCTCTGGATTTACTTCCATGTAATTGATGGCAGACCCTGGTCCTTTTTATTCATTCTGCACCTAGTCAGTTTAAAGGGTCAGGGAAAATATCTGAGGAACAGAAGAGCCTTTGATCTTTGGGTTAGCATTTCTGTTACACTTTACGTACATAAAGGGCTGTCATATCCTTTGGCTGCGAACTGCTCAGCAAAGACAGCATAAGAAGGAGTCTCCATGATGCTGAAGAAGTTTCTGGGATGCTGTCCTCACTTTGGAAACTTCTCTGAAGTCAATAGCTTCAACTACAAAGGAAATGGGGGCTTTGGTTAAAGACAGAGAAGCACAAATCAGAAATGGGGAGAGGGTGAAGATGGGTTTCCACCTCCATTAGACCCACTAAAAACACTCCGTTCATATTGTGGAAAGCAAAATATTTAATGAACACTGTTAATTAGCAGGTCTTCTCTGCAGAGATTCTTGGTTTTCCATATCGGAGAGCAGCATTGCAGACACCAGCACTGTTATTGCAATACACAGTATAGCAGTTGCTCACAGAAATTCATGTTTGCCAATATGTGCCATACACCTATGCTAGCTCTTAATTATTCTAAGCATAGAGATTAAAAAATAGATAAGGAATTTCAGTGCACTGTTCACACATGCTGGTTTGTCTAACATCAACATTAATACTGAATATCACCACTGTTGCAGAATGTAAGAGGAAGTGTCAGGAGGGTTTCAAAGAGCTAAGATATATATAAGTAACATCTGTTCTAAATACTCACTGGAGCCCGGGTAATAGGAACAACTTGTATTGACTCTATCTGAGCATAACTCAGCTCTCATCTCTGCTTTGCAACTCACTTGTAGCAGAACTGGACTGGGATTAGAGGGATGATTTTCAACACCACTTGTTACGAATGGCAAGGCAATGTGGCTCCTCCAGTGTGTGAACAGCTCAGGTTTTAATTCAGAGACAACCATTCCCACACCAAGACCTTGGCCACACAGAGCCAACTGGGGTCCTGGTTTTCGGATTAGCCTATGGGGGCTTTTTAGCTGGCTTTCAGATATGCCAGGATAGCCAAACTGGGCCAACTGCTACATGTTTTAGAGTGTGAAAGAGGAATGAAGACCCCTGCCAGAGCTACTAGTGTATTAAATCAGGTGCAGATAGTGCAAATCAGCTTCTAATGGCCCCATGACCCAGCCTTGAGCTGCAAGGTGTGAATGAAGGTGGCTCATAGGCACAGAGGAATTGCCTGAGGCTCTGCCTCCACAGAAGAGAAAACTTTAGGTAGTGTGAGGGGTACGTGCAGATTTCAGAAATTTCTTATTTTAAGCCTCTACGCCTGGTTACAAATAATTATTTACATTCTGTGCTGAAGTATGTGGGAGACGGATCGGTAGGACATTGATGTAGGAATTCACAGGAATATACATTCTCAACAGGTTCTTTGTATTAAGATGCCAATCAAAAAAAAAAAAAAAAAAAAAAGAAGGCTGTAAGAGTAAGCTGCTCCAGACTTTCCCTTGACTACATGAAGGCAATGAAGAGCACTTCAAATCTGTATTTACATTTTTATCCGGTGGCATTTGAAGCACTGCTACCCCATAAAAATTCAGTATATTTGCTGTCTGTGTGCAAATTGTATCTACTTTTTGCGTATTACTTCCCTGACTTATTGATGTTCAAGCTGATGCTGTGGAAAATCTGTGGTTTTCATTTCACACAGGGAATTAATTATCCTTTTCCCATTCTGCCTTGTGGAACTCATGCCAGATAAATTTCATATCAGATTAGGGGGGCTGAGCAAACCTATGAAAAGCCAAACAGCATCGGCCCTGAGCTCCCTGCCATTTTGAAGGACAGGCACTAAAAAGCCAATTAATGTCCCAGGAATGTCTAAAACTTTGGATTAGATCCAAGTGCAAACATGATAATGACTAGAGAAACACGTTTGCCTGCACCATTTTTTCAGCTTGTAGCCCAGTAATTGATCTGTGTGTTCCAAGGAGCGGGGGCTTCCCCAGGGATGGACTCGTGGTGGTCCTGGGTGCATGAGGGGCCAGCAGCGCTCATGAAGAGCCATGCAACAAACTCAGCTGCAGATGCACGGTGGTTAGCAGCATGTGCTCAGCCTAAAAGCCCATGAGGTCCTGGTCTCGTGTCTGCACGTGGCGATGCAGGAGCGTTCCCAGCTGCATCCCATCCGGCCCGCAGCAAGGTAAGACCGGGATGCACATTAGCTGCTTGCAACTGCCCTCCCCCTTCCTGCTGCTCTTCACGCCCTGGTTTTCGTGGAGGAGAAACCTGAGCGCACGAGGCAGATAGGGGCTGCGCCAGGCTCCAGCTCGCTGATGGGGCCGATAACGGGCGCAGGACCCTGGGGCGTGCTGCAGCGCGCACCCACGCCGCCGCGCGCACGCAGCGACGGGACGGCTGCGTTGCCTCACCTGGAAATACCTGAAATACTTGTTGGCCACAAACGCTTCCTTGCTGTAAGCTCACTGAGCAGCCCCATCCCTGGTAACCTTTCCACCTTGTGCTCCTGCTTTTGCTTTTGCAGCCTGCTCATTTCTAGTTTTGCAAAACCTCCACCGGGGTGGAGCGACTCATTTGGCAGGGGAAGAGCTTGGCCACAGCCTTGCACTCCAAAGGAGAAAACATCCTTTCCTGAGACATGCAATGGTTTGGATTGGCATTCAAACTTCGTGTTTCAGGGCCATTCCTACACATTTGGAGCGTGTTTTCTCCTCCTAGAATTTGTCCTTCAGTTCAAACATCACACAGCTATTTCCCTGTGTAGTTATTGCTTCAGCTTTAGAAAATTCAGCTTTGGAAAAGAAGGATTTTGAAACTCGCATTGAAGTATCCAAGATGACCTGCTCTTTGATTTTACTGTCTCTGCATGGTCAAATTTGGCCTCCAGTGGACTGTTAGCAAGAGTTCTGGTCTGTGCCTATATGACTAGAAAATGCAACTCAAAACTTCCCCCTCTGAAGAGAGAAAGAGAAAAGCCAAGAGAAAAAAAAATCCTTTTTTCAGTGGATAAAAAGTACTTTATCTCCATCCTTGGGCAGCAGGCCTATTCTCAGAGATGCCTGATAGGGAGCTTAAATCAAAGCTTAATCTTCAATGTAACCTTGAAGAGAAGTTCAGCGGAAAGGCCAATCATGTGAGTAACATGTGAATTCTCCCTCTGACACATAGCGCTGCAGTGATAGCAATCCCTACCTTAACTTGTCCTGCTGGAACCAAATGTAAGGTTGCAGTAACACAGGCTCTTCCTTTCCTCCTGGGTAGGGAGGCCTCTCGTAGGGAGCCCTATGCTTTCCCCACAGGCAGTTGGGCAGAGAGGCTGAGGTGGTGTGTATGTCTTGTACGTGGTGCTGGGCTTCCCTGAATGAAAGCTGGTGGGTGATCTGTTACCGGAGTCCACTGAGCTTTCTGGAGAGCAGTAGAAGTCTCCTTCAGGGTAGATGAAGCTTTGCAAGGAAATGGAGGCCTGAGGATCTTGGGGTGAGGTTGCACTGCAGGATTCGAGTCTGTAGGGGCAAGTATCTCCTCCAACTTTCCAAAGAATTTTTTTTTTTTTTGAAAAGTCAGGCTTCATTCTGTTAGTTTTCCATTTTGTCTATCCTACAGACATAGACATATGGACAGAGATGGGCACAGACTATTTTTACATAAAGAACAATGTGTTTTTTATGTCAGCCACCGGAAATCTCAATTTATCTCTTAAAAAATTCTTCATTTACCTTTCAGAGCCCTACCTTAAAGCAGAACCTCGAGGGATGAAAAGGACTCCTCCTCCAGTGTTGCCCAGATAACACCCCTCCACATTTCTCAGCAGAATTTCCGAACAACCTTACCCTAACAACAAGTTGCAGTTTTCCTTTATCCCCATGTCTGGCTGTTTGGGGTATGCCAGTCTCCTGAGTAGCAATGTCAGTCTTTGCTTGGTCAGGGTGTAAGTGTGGAGACTTTACAGCGTAGCTGTTAACATGCGATGGTCCAGGCCCTGCACCACCTGAATCATGTTTGCAATTCTGGGAGAGTCCAATAGTAAACAATGAGCAGATATCCCCAGGCTTTTTTGGCATTTATTTTACACAGCAAAGACAAATCAGAGCTGAAATCTCTGTAAGCGAGCATGGCAAAAGCACAGTAGTGAGTGACCTGCATGAGAAAGTCTCTGCCAGCCCTTGTAGACAGATGTGGCTGGTGGTGATTTAAAGCTGTGGAAACAAGGGGAAGATGGCCCAGGTGCTCAGCACACAGCAGGGAGCAGGGGAGCACATATCAGGCTTGAGCAGGCCTTGCTTTGTGTCAGCGCTAACCACGGGGTCGCAGGAGGATTCTGTTATTAAAGAAAATAATTTTGGGTAAGTCAGGCAGTTATTCTCCCGTGGGCTGTTTGCAGCTGATTGATTGGATCACAACTGGTACCAAGAATGTGAGGGCTGTCTGACCGACCGCTGGTTTTACAGCCACATTTCTCCTTCTCTCTCCTTTCCACCTTGTTTTCTTTAATAGATGAGGAGGCTAAAATGCAGGTGAACTCTGTGAACTGCAAACAACGGGGATTCGAAGCTTCCTGGAGCTCATAGGGCGTTCAGGGGCTGCACCATACATGCTCTGTGCTGGGAGAGGCTTCAGCTCCCCGGGAGGAAATTTGCTTTATGCTTGGAGGCAGAAAGGGCATAAAGATTGTACAGCATTAAAGGGCAGAAATGACTCGAATTCAGAGGAAAGAAGGGAAGTAGGAAAGAGAAGAAAAAGAAAAAGGACGGAAGGGAGGATGGAAGGAAAAGAGAGAGAAGCGGGAAGAGAAAGAACAAGAAAGAAAGAAATGAGAAAAAGGAGGGAAGAAGGAAGGGAGAAAGAGGGAAGAAGGAAGGAAGGGAGGAAGGGAGGGAGGAAGGAAAAATGAAAATGGAGAGAAAAGGAGGCAGGAGGGAAAGAGGATGTTGTGGTGGGTGAAGGTAGAAGGAGAATAGTAAGGGGATGAGGTTGCCATCAGCAAGGAAGAAGCTGGGGTCACAGCCTGCCTGCAGGCGCCTGCGCGGGTGCTGCAGGGTGAGCCAGCAGGCCCTGGCTGAGGTGGGCTCCTGCATCCCGGGTGCCTGGGGGTTAAGGGACTTTGGTGCCCGGGAGGGCGTGAGCTCTGGGGGACACTTCAGCTGCTGCTGAGGCATGGATAGGATCTCTCCTCCTCATGGAGCTTGTAGAAACTTGTATTTATGAGGTTTCTCCCTATCTGTAAAGTCAAAAGTACAAAGCCAGGAACCTGGGAAACCATGTAAGTCTCATCTCCTGAAGGAGCCGGGCTAAAGGCTGGTGCAGAAATCACCTTGCCATGGCTTTGGCTGGCATGTGGACAAAGGGCAAGGACTAGCAGCACAGGAAGATGAACAGAGAAATCTGTATAGAGCATAAAAGCTAGTAGTAAAATTCATTTCCTGCAAGAATTTCAAATATTAATGATTTTTGCCCTTGCAATGCAACATACTTGTGTGTGATGAGTAGATGTGATCATGTTATGTTTTACAGCCTTCCACCTAAAGACTCAAGAACTGTCTCATTAGAGGATCCCCCTATGCTTCAGTGGCTGTGAGCTAGGAATAGAAATTAATTACCTAGACTTCCACGCCTCTACTCTGTCTGCAGCATCACACAGCCTAAAAGAGGATAGTAGCTGAATAGTTAAGAGGAAGAATGAAAGAAAGAGCTTGGAATAATAAGAGTATTTTAATACACAGAAAAAAATAAAAGGAGGGGGAATAAGGGAAGAGTTTATTTAGGAGCTGGTATAGAGGAAGAGATTTAAGGAACAGAATAAAAGTTTGGAAGATCTATGTAGATCAAGTCGGTGAATGTCACTCTGCTTCTTGGTGTGATGCCAAAGGCAAAAAGCGTGCTGGTGGCAAACTGGGTAACTGGAAGCCAGTGTCTTCGTAGACATAAACAGCAAGTTTAAGATTTTGCAAGCAGGTTTAAGATAACTAAATATGAGACTCAATAGTGAATATCATTGGGGAGGTGGACTGTGCTGTCCATCCTACAGACAGAGCTTGGAAACCCAGGAGAGAGAAGGCAACATAGTTCTGCATCTCAATAAAAAGGGATGCAATGAACCAAGATACTTAGGGACTTATGTCCTGCCTAATGACAGAAAAACAGTGAAGAAAAATAAGAAAAAAAAATGCATACATGGGAGGAGAAAAGTTTCAGTAACTTTAAGAATCCTAGGTATACCTCCCATTGCCTTATGTGAAGCTGACGGAGGACACAAAGACAAATTTTCAACAGGATGGTGCATGCATTAATTACAGGAAATGTTTGTAGGGGAGCTCCCAGACATGAACGCTGGCAGATGACATAGCACCTGCTGGGAGCTGAGACAAAATGTCAGCAAGGAGAAGGAAATCTATCCTCCCTCTTGTTCCCCTGACTTTGAGAGGACATCTTTATGGCCATGGAGATTGGAGGGCTGGGGAAAGGCCCAGCCACTTCTGTCTCCCCAGGATGAGGGGCAGTTTCCTTTCTGGGAACGACTGTGGATCTGCCTGGGGCTGTGGTATATTGGAGGGCATCCATTCCTATGGCACTGTTCCCTTGACGTTAGCCAAAAGGCAAGCTTTTTGAGTTGGGGAAAAAAAAATCCAAAACTTATATGTATTGTTTGTCCCCCCAGAACTTATTTCACAGAAAACATAAAACATGTCATGTTCCTACTGCCTTGGGTATTACCAGGGGAGGGGTGGTTTTGGCCCGGCATAGGGAGTATTTCTTTGTGTAAGACACAGTGCTGCTCTCCAGACAACAGGGAGGCTGCCTGTTGTGTGTTTAGTGGATAACATTTATTGCCTTCTATGGGAATGCTGTGTGTGATGAACACCCAACGTCCAGCAGAAATCTGCTTGCAAAGAGAAGGAGGGAAACCTCAGAATAGCACAGGGACATGATAGACAACAACTGTCGCTGTAGAGTCACATAGTTTATGATGTGGATGAAAGACTAAACCAGAAAGTAAGAGAATGATGATCCATTTTGGGCAAGCAAAGTGGAAGAAATGCTGGTAAAGTTTAGCAGTATATATCACCTAGGAAAGAGTTAATTCCTACAACCCTACTCTCAGCACAGAAGCTAGGAGCACTGACATCCCCCTCAGGCTATGATCAACCATTGAGATTTTTTCCTGATGATGTAACACTTGTAAGGTGACATCTTGCATGCATTTCCTGATGGGGTAGGTATCTGCAGAACCTGAGTGATATCTCTGCACATTGCACTGGCACTTGCCATGAAATTCACTTGATTTCATTCTTTTTTAGAAAAAGCAACCACTATTTTACTAATCCCTGCTTTGCTCTTTAGTACTGTGAGCCAGATTATTGGTTTTCAGCTATACCAGCACAGACCATTTATGTTAACAGGCAGTAGATATATACTCAAGGGCAAAGAAGGGAATTTATTTCAGCCACCCCCAAAATAGCTATGATCATCTTGGCCAAAATGGGACACTGAGACGAGGATTTCCCTAGTTAAGCGTATTAGTCACCAAAGACCCAGCTAAAGGTGGGTGCACATGCTCTGAAGGACACCAACGCTTGTGGGGACTCCCACTGCTGTGGTCTTGGGGGCAGGCATCTCAGGGCCCTTAGCCAGGACCAAAACAAAAGCACGTCTTCTGTAGCTGAGGCCCAAATCTGTCTCCAGTGTCCACTGAGCAGCAATGACCTGGCTACGGCAGGACCCTGCTGAAAGTCCATTAAGGATTTCAGGAGCTGGTTGTGCATTGGAGCGAGGGAGGTATGTGAGCCAGAGGTGGTGTTAAACTGCTGGGAACAGACTGCCATAGACCTGGAAATATTGCCACACACAGGCCGAAACTTTGTTCTGAAACCGCTTCAACAAAGCCATGATGCAGAATGAAAGGAAAATTATCCAGGAGCAGAAAGGTGCCAAATTAGAACTTTTCCATTTGGCTCTGTAGGACCCAAATCCCTCAAACCTCCGAACAAACATACGCATCTGTAGTATTTGTGAGAGGGTTGCTAAAAATTGTGCTTTTTGAGACTAGTTTGTTATCCTGCCTGGCATTCAGGTGACATTTTGGAAAGGCATTTGTCTCCTGCAGGCTCCTGTGTTGTACATATCTGCCTGCCCATATCGATGTCTCATACAGCCCAGGAGAGCTCAAAGAGCACTATGCAACTGAATCCTCTCCTACATGTTGAAGGCTGAGCTGCTTCTCTAGATTGTATTTATAGTTTATGGAAGGAAGCAGATATTTTATGATTGCTCGAGGCTATTTTAGGTATCTAGCATAGCATGAGATGAATTGTTTCCTGTAACTGCCTGTTTCTCTTTTCTAAGTGAGCCCAAGGTGTTTTGCTCCCATGTAGGTGTCACTCACATGTAGAAACATTTCAGATGAATCTACCACAAAGTCTGGGAACAGGCTGCAGGTGAGTTTCCCAAGAGCACTCAAATCCCATTTTACAAAGAAGTAATAGGTTCTTATATTTCATAGAAATCACTGAAAATTGGGCCCTTAAGACTCCTGAAATACTGCCTCTAAGTTAATTAGGGGCTCAGGAGGCTCAGGAAAATCTTCCCTTTCCTCTTACCTTTGGGAAGTGAAGTGTTGGTAATAGAGCTAAAAGGATAGTGCTGCTAGTAAGTGCTGCTAGCACTTTACGCTGCTGCATTTGTGACCATATTACAGTCTTATCCTGTCTTCTGGGGATCTGCCATGGAGCTCCGAGAGGCAGCCAGGGCAAGACATCCAGACAACTAAGCACTAAATATTCCCCAAAGTTTTTGAAAGAGTGCCTAATAGGAAAGAAAAAAAAAAAAAAAAAAGGCTTGCAAGAGTATTGCATGTAGGTCGGAGGAAAGAACAGAGCTGCACGTAAAGGCTGGCTGAGGGCGTATCTGGAATCCGTGCACCGTCCTGGTTGTTACAGAAAGGGTGCAATTCAAGTGGAAAGAAACAGGAGAGCTTGGCCAGAATGCTACAGGGTATGCGGGAAACGTAACTGCACAGGAAGTTTAGTAATGCTAGATCTGTCTTCTCAGGGGAAGAGAAAGTGAAGAGACGGGGCTGTTATAATGCACTTTGTACTTCTCCAGCACCATCCGGTTGAGAAAATGTGAATATTCTGATCCACAGACCACTGTGGGTTGAGAGTTGTTTCCACTTTCTATAGCAGGAAGCTGAGAATGGGACTGGTATAAGTGAGCTGCTGTCACATGAAATGAGGCAACGCCAATCCTGGAAATAGAGCCTTCCCCTTGTGTCTCACTGGCAAGCTGTGTCAAATATATGGGAAGACTGAGGTTTTCTAACTCACTATGTAGGAGCATGTGCAGCAGGACAGATACAGATATAATTTAGGCAAAGCATAAAAGTCAGAACATTTTAAGAGACATTTTAAAACCTTATGTGGTTTGGGTGGCAGTGAGATTCTTGAGGGGGTCAGCAAACTTAGGACAAGAGGGGTTTCTATGGAGGTTTGTGTGTGAAATTGTTCTTTTAAAAGGATATCTCTCTTGAACTTTAGTTAAGATACGGTGAAGGCCTGCCTCAGTACTGATAAAACAGAACTGCGTCACTGTGAGCCTTTTGGTCAACCATCCTTATTTTCCATGCAAAGATCCGTTAACTATTTCTGCTTCCTTAACCAGAGCCATTTTGTGCGTTTGAATTGCCTTAGCTTCCTTTGTAAAACAGAGAGATACTGGCCACCTGTAAGAAAGTGAGAAGAGGGAAAAACAACATGTGTTTGATAGATTCATACCTTAATTTGTGATGTTGAGATAGAAAATACTCTGAATATCAAGTCTGGACATTATTGCTTGGACAAAATTGGGGCTTTCACACTGAGCGGGATATGCCTGAAAAAGTCAAGAAGGATGTCTATGGGCTAGGAACATGGGACCCAAAAGACGTGGCTCCATTTCATAAAGACATCTGTGTGGTGCAAGGATTTCCTGCAGCCGTATATCCACACCCAGTAAAGTGTGCTTATCCCCAGTATCACTGCAGGAGCTGCAGTGCAGCTTTAGGTCAGTTGCTCACCACAATCCAATGGCTAGACGATATTCCCAGTAGATTTTGTGGCTGTAAATACTAGACCTTGGTTTTATCAGCCTGCTATTACATCCTGGACGCCCTAGATCAAAAGTAAAGGTGTGTATGTCTATAACACGAATCAGTGAGGTAACTGCAGTGCAGATATGCCCTTAGAAAGAAAGCAGGTAAATATTTAGAGAAGATATGTCTCTGGCTTCTGAGTGAAAATAAATGGTACATAGGGGTGTGTGATGAAAGTGGTGAAATCTGATATTCTTTTTGGTTTCTCCTTTGCTAAGATTTTTTTTCTCTTTCTAAGTTAAGCCTCAAATATTAAGGATTTATTCTGCAAGAGACTGTCATTCTCTGCTTAAATCCCTGAAGACTTTAAAAAGTTTAAAACCAGACATTCGTCAAATGAAGCATTCAGATCAGTTTGAAACCTTGCTTAAACGCTGCTCTCTGGGTTATCCCGTTAGCGGAGCTTCCTTAAATCCCATTTGCACATCAGAGCTGCACATTGCCTTACAGATTATTATGGTTACTTACGGCGACCACTGACAGCACTTCTGTCTTGACAGAGAGCATCTCATTCATGAGAAAGAGCTGCTTTTTCACAGGATTGGGGAAAAAATAAAATAAAGGACCCGTAATAGCAGCACAGCTTGGGCGCTGCAGGAGGAGGCAGTAGTCCCACGGTGGGCAGGCAGGAGCTTTCCTCGCTGGACACAGCCCGGTCAGATCCTGTTCCTGGAGAGGTGTCCGCAGTGAAGCCTGGCACCTTCACTTGGGAGTGAAAAGGAGAAAAGAAAGTCTGCAAACCACCACTCGCTGAAGTGGCCCTACAATGCCAGCACTAGGCACAGGTCTGAACCTACGAGTTTAAGCTATGAGTCTGAACCCTTGACCAAACAGGACAAGAAATCTCCAGGCAAAACTTATTCCTGTAATGCTTAAGTGTAGTTTTGTGCATATGAACATCCGGCATCTCGGGGCTCAACTGGGCACAGGCAACCCTCTACATGCAGAGGACCTCCTCCCACTGCTTAGAAACAGCACTGCAGATGTGGGGAGGAAAAAAAAGATGCCACTTATCCCTATATTCTCTCAGGTGCTCTCACTGTCCATGCTGGTCATGATTGGCAGTGATGTGTTGTTTTCTGTGTTGCATAGCAAGGGCCCTGGCTTTCACAGCAATGTGGAGCCTGTAGTACTTGTGGCTGCAGACAACCTGTAAGAATGGGATTTTTTTGTAGAACTTCTTCGATATTCAAATTGACAACTTTCAGCCCCCCTGGCTTATGGATGAAATATGCCTTGCCACACATTTCTTAACATCCTTAAGGTTTTTGAGAAGGAAACACAGAAGAATGGAAAGTGTTTAAACTGCTCTGACTTCCTCCTTATGCCTGGGTTTATGGCTGGGAAAGCAGCCACAAGCTTGTCCTAATGGCAAACCTATCACTGCAACGCTATGTGCACAAAGAGGTCCCTAGATCTGTGAAAAGTTCACTTTTGTTCACAACACCAAAGCAACATCTAACTCACCAGTGTCTTTACAGAACATCAAGGCAGACAGGACCAGTTCTTGCCCCTCAAAATTTCCATGCAGTTGCTTACAGCAACTTTAGCAATCTCCTTTTTGGATGTGAGTTGCCAATAATAACAACAGAAAATATGTGCACTTTGGACCACTCACTGTTAATGGCTGGGCTGGAGAGTGGATGCATCAAATTTACCCTGAGCTGTACCTCTAAAGCCACAGTCACATCTAAATTAAGGCAGAGTTCGATCTATAGGATTAAATGAGATGACGTGGCCTACCACTGCTTGGCATGCTAGTGGATGGTGTCAGTTTAGAATCTGTTAGGGTTCCCCAATATCATACTAGCATGATCTTAAGCCCTAAACTTCTTGCACATCATGCCTATCTTTTTCTCTTTACAGAGGAGATATGTGCAAGGGAACCAGGGAACTGTTGTAAAGACTGGGCAAGAAACAGTTTTCTGAGCCAAAGTGAAATCAGAGAAGGCTAAGAATTAGCTGTCTGAATTCTCTGCTGGTATCAGCTGGTCTAATGTAGCGGAGCTGCATTAATTTGCTCTAGGAAACCATCTGACAGCACTTCTCCTGCAGGACCGTGCTGAAGAAGGGTAACCAGTCAGGGAGAGATGGGGGAGGTTTGTGTCCTGTCCAGTTATGACCCTTTGGTGCAGATTGTTGGATATGTGTTTGCTACCCCTCACTGGCACAGCACTAGACCGTGCGTTTTGCATGCCTGAAAAATATTAAGTCTGGATGTAGGAAAGCCTTCAGAAGAGGCAAGTTAGTTACACTAATTATGTGTTATCTTTAGATTTCTCTGAATCTGGCCTAGAGTTGCTAAATAACTTAATGCTCTGTAGATTTACAGTGCTTGCTGAAAATAGTTTGTATGAAACCTGACCAGCTGAAATCAAATCTGAAAATATCTCCAGCTTGCAGAGCCATCATTAAATATTAATGGCGAGAGGCTAGGTCTCCCGTGGATAAGGTAGGCTCCCACTTCTTTTGCTGCGAGTGGGAGCAAGCTTCATGGGGCAAGAGGAGAAAGCAGGCCTTTCTAAGAATACCCCCAACCATGAGCTGGAGGAACACAGGAGCTTAAGTGGAAGTTTAAACTGGGACTGACCGTATTTACCTCTGGAGCTGAAGAGAGTGGCAGGTGTTATTGAGATGAGAATTTGAGTTAAACAAGGATGGGGTCGTCTCACACCCAGCTGTTCACACAGCTCTGCTTCAGTGCCCGTGTTGCTTTCCAGCCAGCTGGATGTTGCAGCATTTTTAGCTGAAGCACAGGTTTCACCAGAGAGGTATATCACAGCGGTATGGGGCCTTCTGTATGCAGCAGGAAGCACTTAAAGAAACTCCAGCACTTCAGTTTAGACCAGAACTTGTGTGGTTTTAGCCTTACATTTAAAAGCAAACTGCTGCTGTGAGAGTACTTCAGAATTAGTACATGTGTACAAAATATTAAGGTGGTAATATGTCTCAGAAATATTTTTCCAAAGGCAAATAAGGACTGTCATTCCCTTGCCATATACTGTGGCACAGATGGGTGATGAGATTTATCCACGCTCACAGAGGACCTGCACCTGTTCCCCAGCCAGCAGTCCCAGATACAATTCAGTAGATAACCACATTAACTCCACTGAAATCCTTTGGAGGAGAATCAGCGGGAAAAGGAGATGAAGACAGACAGAGAGCTAGGGGCTGACGGCATGAATTAACAGCGGTGTACTGAGCTGGGAGGTGGATTTGACATGTTCTGCGTTATTTGGAGGTAAATGCCCGTGGGCATGCACTTGCCAACTGGGCAAATAGTTCAGTCAGTCACGGGCCTCCCAGCTCACGTGTACTCTGATACAGCACGTGAGCTTGGACAGGTCCTGCAGGACAGCTGTGGCAGACTGCATCGATGACTTTTAGCTTCCCTGGGTGTTTAGCCATACCTGTAGCCTTGCTTTTGAAGGCCATTTCCCTTTGAAATCAATAAATTAGGGATTTAACCAGGCCAGAGCCCTGACCATCATCTTCCTCCTGGCTTTTTCCCTGCCCTGGTGGGTGCCTGCTGATTCGTTGCAGACTGAGCAGCGACTGAGTTGACCACAGGAGATAACACCCCTGGGTTGGGATTAGTGGGTTGCTTAAATACATATTCTTGTCTCTAAGTGGGATCTGTTAAGTGCCTCTATGGCAACACTTTTTATTTAAAATACTCCTGATATGTCTGTTGTACCTGCAGGCCTCAACTGCAGTAACACCCCTGAACTCAATGGAATCAAAGCAAGAAAAGCTCCATATCTGTGGGGTCTGAATAAATCCAGGCCTGTGTATCCATACAGGAACCTGAAGACTCTGCTTTTAAAATGCACTGCTGTCAAGCTAAATTTCCAAAGCCTTGTGCCACAGCTGCTTGAGTAGCTAGGCAATTCCAGCAGCAGTTAATGAGAGACATAGAGCTAGGATCCAGCTGCACCCCCAACCCAGCACAACTTTGAAAATGTGCTCCATAACTTTTCTTTCTTTCTTTTTTTTTTTTTTTTTAATTTACTGGAAGTTTCTTGGAATGAAAAACACATTTTTTTGTAGACTAATGTGCGTTTCATGGGCAACAGAAGTTGTTTCCAACCTTAACTTCATGGCAGTTGGCGTTAGAACGATGAGGGGAAGACAGTGAAACAATTCACAGGAAGTCTTTAAAACACAGTACAAGAGCACTTGGGCTGATGAAATAATAATTGGAAACTGTGTTTTGCAGGGTATTTAAGTGTCTGCCTAACTCTGCCCAGGATCGGTTCTACTTACTTCAGTAATCACAAGACTGCAAATGAACACCTTAAAACATCCAGAAGAATCAGGGCCTGAGCAAACAAAACGTACTCGTTTGATACTTCCACATGCACTTGTTTCCGTACTGTTCAGGGTTCACTCACTCTGCTTCCTGGAGACGCTTGCAAGTGCTTGTTTAACTGGCAGACCTGGAGCACATTTCAAAATCTTGTGCGAGGAGTCACGGAAAACAGATTTTAAATGCCCGTCCTTAGGCAGAGAGCTGCCAAGCGAGCTGTTGCCAGTAGGTGAAGAGAAGCAAAGTCGTGTGATTTAGTTGTCTGGACAAGGTAGCTTGGATTTCATATATCTGCAATCCAAGATTTCATAAATAAAAATCCAAAGCAAATTCTGTTTTAGATACCTGATATGTACTAGATGCTTAAATAATGAATAAGTCTGTTCCAGGTTTTTCCACCCACAGGGCAGAAAAAGCAGACTGCTTCCCTGCCCTGTGAGCCATTCACCCCATTCCAGCAATAATACTTCACTATTCCAAATGCATCTTCCATTTCAAAGCACTTTTCAAATGCTAATGAAATCTGACTAGAGCCTTGTCAGAAAGGGAAATATTATCCCATATGACTCAAGCGAGGAAGACAAAAGAAATTACCTGCTTGCCCCAGATCTCACTGGAATCTTTGGAAGAGCTGAGAGATAGGACAGAACTTTCTTTTTGTTGTTGTTTCTCCTTTCTTTCTTTCTTCCTTTCCTCTCTTTTCTTTTTTTTCTTTTTGATTTCTGCTCTCAAGCTTTAACTGCCTAATCTGGGTCTAGAAAAGAAAATCTTCAACCTTACACTAGGTCCAGTGCTGGAAATGCACCCCTCCTCTCAATACGGCCTTCCACACAATGAAGGGGGAGGATCTCCGCTAAGGCTATCGGCTTTTGCGTGGTATTGCTTAATGCTCCAGGGCTGCCTGCAACAAAAAGCCTTTGCCAGGATGTCCTGGTGAAAATATAGCTCTATTCTGGCAAATAAAACCCCAATTTTCCTGCCGGCATAGTCTAGTCTCTTGCCTGAGAAAAGTTATATCAACAGCAAGACTTAGCTGCCAGTGTAGCTGCAATAACACTAGGAAGAAAGTAAGTTAGGGAGGTGATATTTCCTATAACTGATCTGCTTTTTAATTAGAGTGCTAGCAGTTCCCCCGGTGTGGTGTAAATTTTATTTTCCCTTTTCTCTACTCAGCAGGTTGTGAGCCACTCTAGATGTGGTTAAAATCTCTTTTAATATTTTATTTTATTTTATTTTATTTTATTTTATTTTATTTTATTTTATTTTATTTTATTTTATTTTATTTTATTTTGTTTTGTTTTATTTTATTTTATTTTACCAAGACTGTAATGGAAGATTAATAGTGAGCAGAGACTTCCGTGCCTCCTAAATCCCTGCAGATGGGCTTAAACTTACCCCAAACCTCGTGCTGGCCTTCACATGGAGGCCACCTCCGGCTGTCCAAGGGAAAGGCTCCATCCAGGTGGGTGCTTGGGAGTGAATGTACCCATTTTGCAGATGAAGCCCTGGAAAACTGAGAAATACTATTTCCTCCAGTCATCCCCAGGATGGTGGTTACTACTTTGTGTTTAATAACACAGGTGGATCAAAATAACAGGGATTATGCAGGGGATAAAACCCCGCTGACCATCACATTAAGGCAAGGGAAAATGTGCTAGTGGCTATTACTGGGTGGTCAGAGAAAGACATCTGCCTGTCTACAGTCCTAGGTCTAAGGATGGACCCAAATTCTCCAGTGATAGTTAAATGTATAGCTCACTAGGAAGGAAGTGCCAGGGTACGTTTTGAAGAGCTTGGCTGGTATCTGCCACCTTCTTCAGGTGCCCTACACATGGCTAAAAACCTGAATCTTGCTTCAACTCCATTTTTTTTTTTTACCTCTGAAGTAATAATACAAGCCACAAACAGAAGTTTTCTGCCTCATGGAGGTTGTCTGAAGGTAAATGCCTTGCAGGTTGCGAAGAGCTGTCATGAGCAGGCCAGGATGCTCACAAGGTTGTTATTGAGGGGATAGTAATGAGAGAGGCATTTGTAGGAGTGAGTATATGGAGTTTATAGGAGGGGATGAAGATAAAGATCTGTGTTCATCACAGATAGAGAAAGAGCAAGCAAATTCCTTGAATCCACCCACAAAATGAGGATCTTCCTGATTTTTTTCCCTTGATATTTATGCAAGGCTTGTTCTCACTAGATAACTACAGAACTATTTGGCAGGTGGGTCTTAAAATGTTTATGGCCGTGCTCATGACTTACATCTGCAAAACCCTGTCTGTGCAGGAGCCTAGGGGGACAAATGCCATGATCTTTCCTTGCCGTTCCTCTACAGCCCTCCAAGCACATTTTGGCACCTTCGTTTTTTTCTCTATAAGGAAGCAGATGGAAGAAAGCACTTCTGAGAGGGCCTAACACCTTCTCAACCCAGAGATATTTTAAGTATAAATCTGCTAGGAAAGCTCACTAGACTCCAGGCTCCCTATTCTCACAGCGCAGCAGGCTTGGCCCTGGCTTCCCTGGCTGTTCAAACACTCTTGCACGGAAATGCAGAAGTGATCAGCAAGGAGACCCCCGAGGCAGCCAGGCTGCTCCAGCCACAGCGGAATCACAGCTGACTGTGGAAGCCCACGTGGAAATTCACTGAGAAGAGAGGAAGAGCCAAACCTGCCGTGCCAGAGAAGACACTGAGCCACCTTGAGCCGATAACACATTCAACAGGATGGAAATATCCGTCTGAGTCTCGTTGGCTAGACCGAGCATCAGGAAAAGCCATCACTGGGTAGCACCGGGTTTTGGAGCTATTACACAGAAACAGAAAGGCCTTTCCTGAGTACTGGCCTCAGAGCAGCCTGATCCCCTCTGTGGTGGCTCCCGATTTGCTGTGCCGAGTGTGTGCTGCTTACCACTGTTGCAAAACCACCAACCACCCTGCACTCAGTTACATCACATCATAGTGTCATGCCTTTAAATCACTAATCTGCCTTACTTATGGACTAGTTCCAGAAAAACTGATGAAGGCCAGGCCGAGTTCAGATCAAACCGGAGGACATTGTGGTTGCATTTATCGTTTTTCAGAGGATCTCTCACCTGCAGCCACAAATCTGCTTTTATTTGGCTTGAGCATGATCCAAAATTACCTCAGAGGTCAGCAGTGCATGTCTTACAGATTAGTGAAAACTACTGAGTAACCTGATGTAATGCATTATTATTATTATTCCGGGAAAAAAGGGTGGCTCTAGTCCGTTGTTTTGTAATAAAAGCCTAACGTAATATTTTTCCCCTTTTGAAAAAAAGAAAAGAAAAAACCAGGGGAGTGCTCTACACCCTGTGTCTCCCTGGCTGTGGTAACTGTCCTGGCTACAAAGAATTCATTGTGTGCAGCAACCTAAATCCGCTTTGCAAACGCTAACCCAGGAAACTTTCCAGCAGCTCCCCGAGGTAGGTCAGAACACGAGCAGTACTGGGGAGCAGCCGGGTGACGCAGGAGCCTCTGAGGAGGCAGTGGGTGCCGCAGGGGCGGTGGGTGCCACAGGGCCGTGTGGGGCACGGAGCTGGGCTCTGACCTGCCGCCCGGCCGGCTCCGTGAGCCCCGCGCGGCTGTTTATTCTGCCTGGTCCTGTCCAAAGTCCCTCAAACGTGGTGGTAAAACCAGCAGTGGCTTTTCGGAGCTGGAGATCAAGTCACCTTTGCCCTAGTTGTGTATCTGTAAAAAGGGGCAATAATATTTTTCTGCTGCCCCGAGGCCCAGGGAGGATGTGCCCATTGTTTCTGTGTGCGAGAAGGGTGCGGGAAAGGGAAAGGAGAATAAATATTTACCCAGAATCAGATACAGATAAATCCAAGAATCCATCTGCGCCACTGTCCCCTCCTCTGACAACATTCCCTTCCTCTGGGAGAGGGAAACTCCAGCCTCTATTTGGATAAATCATTTGCGTTTATTAATGAACAATTAGGGAGGGAAGAGGGGGGAGCAGCCCAGAAAGGCCTCCTCAAAAGCGCTTCCCTCCACTGGACTTGTTTGATTTAGGGTAGGAGGGGAGCAACCTGGCTGTGGCAGATGAGGACCCTGGCGCAACCCTGCACGGCCATAAAATTGGGTCTGGGTGGAAGATTTAAGACAAAGGGCCAGGCTTGGTGTTGATTTAAACTATTGTAGTTCCTCTGGTGTTGCTGGAGCAGTGCGAGCCCCATTGGGAAGGTCTGGCCGGGTGGGCACATAGGGAGAGGGGCAGAGCGGGAGCAGCTGGGCACTGTGGGCAGGGTTGCAGCTCCATCGAACAAGCGCTGGGATTTGCTCGTGGTTATTTAACTCGTGTGGTTATTTGACTCACGCAGCTCAGGGCTGTGGCGGTCCCTGAGGTCCAACTGCTACTGGGAGCTTTCAGCCTTTCGTGTGAGATCTACTGAATGTGACAAGGGACACATGGGTCACAAGCTGCTCTTGAAGTGAACCACGTCAAAGTGCAGTAGTAAGAACAGGAAAAAAAAACAACCTCCAACCCTACCTTTTCACCCTAGCACAAACCACCGAGCTCTGTTTCTGGACTCTTTTCAGGCAGCATTTGCTGCCGTGCAAGAGGTGCCTCCGACGACCCTCCATATAGCCTGGAGGTGTTTCTGTGCAAGGAGAGTGCGAAGAGCAGAAGATGGGGCGGGCAGGTTCGCGTGCTCTCCGAGTGCGCGTTGGGAGCTAAAGCCCAAAAGCCATTTCTCTGTTTTGTGATCAGCCGGGCTGAGTAAGCAGATCTGCTCTGAGCTGCAGCTTTGGCTGCCAGTTCTCATTGAAATTCATCCGAGCTAGGGTCAGGAGAGCGGAGCATGAAATAAAATAGACTGGCTTTGTGTTGGAGCAAAGAAATACAGCCTAAATGTAAACTTGAGGAGAAATCCTGTTCGCTAGAATTCTTTGCCTAAATGGATATTTTCTCAAAAACAAACAAACAAACAAACAAAACAACAACAACAACAACAAAAACCCAGAGCATGAGCAAAGCAAATGTAGTACTGGGGTCCCACTGTCCTTCCTAGCCTGAGCAGCTCTGCCTGCTACTTTGCGGATTTGTCTATGCAGCTGTGTTAATACCTGCCATGAGGAACACACCTGAACTGTTATTCCAAACTGTGGCCTCATTTGACTAGGGAAAAATGATAGTTTAGAAGCAGCACTGAAGCAGGACTTAAGGGACGCCCCCTGCTTATTCCCAGCATTGCTGGATCTGACCATTTGCTGTATGTTGGAGTCATCTCACTTGCACTTTCCTTGTCATACCATGCCTGGGCCAGTCTGGTTCCCTTTTGGACAGGGCTGTAATGTCACAGGGGACAAGGTGCAGCTCATACTGTATGTCCTGAGCAAACCAGGTGGGGACACCTGGAAAGCCTGCCAGCCCAGCTAAAGTATGCTCGGTTGTATAGAAGTCCTTTGCCGTGGCAAGCTGCCATCGCAGAGCAGAGCTGACTCAAATCCCGGCGGGTGTTTGAAGTTAAATCTCCAAAGGTTCAAATATTAGCCTACTCCATCACCTGTCCATCAAATATTAACTCACTCCACCAAGAGCACACTTACCCAGGGCCTCGGCTAGCTGCTTCCTGTAATTTCTCTTTGGACAAATGCAAACCCACTGCACCCTGGATGCTGCTCCTATTGTAGAAGGAGATAAGCTCTAGCCCAATTAGCCAGGAGAACATTAAGTACCATTGATTCACAGCTGGGGATTTATATCTGGCTGAGGACTGAAAGTCAAGGGAAAGAGAAATAGTTTCGGTGCATTTGCGAGTTAATTTGTACATTAAATCTGCCTTTTTCTTGGTAATGAAAGCCGAGCTGCCAATGCCAGGCATTTAAAAAATCATGAGTCATGCCCCTAAACAATCACCAGGCTAGATAAAACACCATGTAACAGTGTAGTTGGTGTCCTTTTAATTGACTTGCTGCTGCTGGAGATATTAGGGAGTTGTGTTTTCCATGCTTTTCACTTTGCAGGGCAAGTTAGATCCATGTTGTTGTTCCTGGAAGAGAAGAGAGTCTCAGACAGCCAGCTCCCTTGGGAAAGCAGGGTTTGGAGAAAAATGGGCTTGGACTCATGGAGAGAGTGGCAGCACTGTGTCCTGTACTCTTTGCTTATGCCAGTTAGCTGAAGTCATCCAGGAGTGAGTGGGAGCTACGCTCTTCAGAGGAAATTTTCTCACCTTGTGGGTCTGCAGATACGTGCCAGGCACACATATGTGGCTCAGGCTGGCTGAGAGGGGGACTTCCCTGATAGCCCGTCTGTGTCAGGTAAGAGCCATTGGCTTAACTCACACCTTTTCTGAAAGCAGCCTGCAATGATGGGGTTCCTAATTGCAGAGAGAAGCAGCAGTGTGTTTGCACTGGGTGGGTGGCAAATATGAGGACCTCACCTGCACAGAACTTCAGAGTTCAGCTTTTCCAGCAGAGGAGGCAGGTGGGAAGCTCAAGCTGTTGCCCACACAGCTTAAAGCCACGTGTGCCCACCTCAAATAAACCAGGGCTTGGAGCCCCAGGGATGCCCCATTCACCTCGTGGCTGTCCATATCTGTCCTGGCCAAAGCACAGGTGGGAGAAGAGGGTGAGCAATGCATCGAGTTATGGATACAGGCTATAGGTGGCATGTGGTTAAAAGGCTCTGTCCTGCCTCAAAATGTGACTGGTGTCTAAAAGGTTATAAAAACAGCACGTCTCCCATCTTGCCCAAAAATGCTACCCACTTTTGGTCATGTTGCTTTCAAGAGGTAGGAAACCGAGGTTGTGGGAAGCTGTGCTGTGCTTGTTCTAACAAACGCTGGTTCTTTGCCCAGTTGTAACAGCATTATTTCTATATGCGTTATTGAGATCACTCATTATATTCACAAAATGTTCAGTTTCATCTTTATATATCGCTTACTTACTCCTAACTCAGTAATGATTAACTGAGAGGGTGTATTCCTAGCTGCATTATGAGGTTTAATTGAAGTGCTTTGAAATTCTGGAATGAAAAATACCGCCAAAGTGCTATATATTATAATTACTATGTATAAAGGGGAAACAGATTATTACATATTTAGGATGGCCATTCACTAATCTGATGAATGAATGCATTTTTTTGTATATTCTCAGTGAGAAATGTTCACGATGAAGGGAAATTGCAGTATGAGAACGTGTTTAATAACGTACATTGATACCAAACATGCAAAGCTGTGCTGATGGTGGTGCTTTTGTCCTCTTGCCCACGGAGTGCTGCTTTTGACTCAGGCTCTCCATGGGCGGATTTAGCACCCACAGCTTTCATTCTCCAGAAGATTAAACTCTACCGCCAATGCTATCATGCTGTAATATTTGAAATGGTTTTACACAAGGGCAACACAATACAGCTATAGCTGGGGCAATCAAGGCAAAGTTGTCTGGCTGCCAACCAGGAGGAATATTTTCCTTTCTCGGGCAAATTGCTCGGTGATATTTTTAGCAGCAAATTCACTGCCTGGTGCATTTAGTATCCAGTGTTCAGGACCACAGGACACATTGCCACAGGTCATGCTAAGACAAGTGAGAGACTTGTGCAGGGTGCTTGCCAGGCGTGAGCCTGCTCCGGCAGCTGTCTGGGGTGGCTGGAAGCTCATCTCTGAGCTCCAGAAGCCAAGAGCCAGGACAAGCATAGGACATAGTTATATATTTTTTACAGTATGAATAATCCTTTTCTTTGCAGAAATAATCATTGCAATTTGCAATGAAATAATCATGGAAATGCTGTCAGCTGTTGTCAGTCAGAAGAGGACCCATTCTACCCCCAAACTGAATGGTCAAGGGTGAGCGGTCAGCCTCTCTCCTAGCTGGGTCGCTCCAGCCTTTTCTAGCAGATAAGAGACAGCTGTAAAGAGGTAAAGCCCTTCTCCCTCCTGCATGGTCTCTGTAGTATGATGACTGTTTTCCATGCAACCTGCTTTTTTCATGGAGGAGTATCTCTGAATGGATGGTCAGCCTACCTTGTGCATGTGGTCTTGGGATGGAGCTGCAGGGGAGGTGGGAGTTTTAGGAGCTTTTCTTAGCCCCTCCTACATCCAACTGTGGTGAAAAGGGGACATTTCTTCTAATGGGGCATTTATGGCTAGCGATTATTTCTCACAGACAGTGTTTGGGCTGACTGCAGCTTCCTTTCCAGTGGGAACTCTTTGCCAAAGGTGACAGAGCACATGAGCAGGATTTTAAATGCATTTCAAGTAGGTCATGGCATTCCTTGTGTTTTTAACCCAGCAGGCAGCCGGAAAGCAGATGCTGACAGAGCAAGTGATAAGACACCAACACCTGAATGTTTCCAGTACCCTACATTGGTAGACTCAAGTTTTTTAAGACCAGAAAGGACTATTATGACCATCAAGTCAGCCCATCTCTGTAACACAGGCCAGGAATTTCACTTCAACTTTTCCTGAAAACTTTTCCAGGAAAGTTGTGACTGAATTTTACGGATAATTCACAAAAAGGATCTAGTATTGAATTACAGGATTTAACTGATGGCAACTTCCTGTGAAGAATAGCTCTTCCAGCCACGAGTTATCCCTGCAGCTATCCCAGTTGCATCTCCGTTCTCGTTCATGATTTGTGTCCAACTTCTGTCTTGTGTTGCTCTGCAAAATGTGCTGTAACCTGTTGGGGAATTGCAGGCCAGGGGAGAGCACCAACTTCTGTATGAAATAAAAGCTGAGCAGCTTGCCCCGGATGCTGCCAGGGCAGGGCAGAGCCTGGCTGCTCCCTGGGAGTGAGCTGGGATGAGCAGAGACCAGCATGGGGCTGCCATGGCCTGTGGGGTCTTGCACAGGGTGTGAGCCAGTGCCCAGTTGGTATCGGGGCTCCTTTTAGTGAAAATTGGTGGTTCAGGTCTCCTGCAGGAGAATAAAGCTTAAGTGACCTGAACAACTCCACAAAGATTTCCATGATCCTCAGCAAATATTTTAGAGGTGAGGTGACACACTACTACTTACTGCTATGCACATAATATATATATATGGGAGCAAGTCATTCCCCCGGCCTCTCAGAGATTTAAAATCCTTTCCCCAGGGTGTGTGGGGAAGCCATCATATTTCTAAAGTGTTGCAAATCTGCATTTCCCATTGATCTTATCTATTCTGCATTTGCTGCACACATCTCTGCTTTGCATCTTAGCCCCAGGGCCTCCATCCTCATTAGAAATACTTTCCCAGGAGACTGGAGATGCACCAGCTGATCACAGATTCAGTAATAACTGCAGTGGCCAAACTGTCTGAGTCCCTGAAATAAAAGCAAGAAATGCTATGTGAACTACTAGGTATTTTAAAGCTGGTGCCTGAAGTCTTCTTCGTGACTTGTCCACCTGCCCTGTGGGCAGACCTGCTTTTCTGTGGTGCCTGCAGCCACAAACCTTCTTGGTGAAAACGTCGTAGAAAGCAATTCCCAGACAGCATCGAACTACATCTCCTTTCTGCTGGAATGAGCCTCAGCTCTGTGCTATAAGACCTAAACGTGTTTCTTAACAAGATATTAAATGTGCACTGTGGTGTGGTGTTCTTCACTGATTCATCTTACTGTTGCAATAAGCTCTTGAGTCCAGTGTTTGTACAGTGCCTGACACAAGAGGACCCTGGCTGAAGACTGGGGATCCTCTGAGTCCAACAAAAATAATACATGAAGATTTCAATTCATATCAGGAACAAGAAAACATCAAACTCATATCCTCTTTAATATAAGGCACATGTGAAACAAAATCAGCTACAAGACAGCTACAAGAATAGAAAAAGCTTTCCTCAGTTTTGCCTTTCTGGTCACAGTGGCTCCCTATCCCTGTCTTCTCTCAACAGGCAGAGAAACCTTTAAGAAACAGGTCTTTTTCCTAGGAGAATTGAGTCCCTACTCTGTGCTTGTAGTCTACTTGAAACACGGAGTCACTAATCTTCAGTGAGGTCTCTTCTCAGCTGTGCAAACATGCTTTTTCTTTTTTTCTTTTGAGGATTAAGACCAGATTCACATGAACTTTGGTGGGTGTGTTTTACAAAGAAGGATGGATCAGGAAAACAGTAGCAGGGATTACTTTGAGTTTGGGCAAGAAGAATGCAAGCTTTTCTGCAACCTAGGGATGGACCAACCTCAAAATAAAACTTCCCTATTTTTTTTGTGGATTTCATGGCCCTTTATTAAAGGGGACATGGCAAAATATTGCAATATTCATGGGTCAGAGATGGGAGAATGAGGCCCAGCCAACTTAAAGGTTCCTAAGATCCCAGAGAAAGTATTTGGTATAGCCAGGATCTGCATAACTTCCAGCTTTAACACCTGTTCATGAGAAAGCCATGCATCTACTAGTGCTCATGAAAACAGAGTGGGAAGGGCTGTCTAGAAGACCATTAGTGAGACCAATTTGTATTTTGGGGTGTCTGTCAGTGTGCTCAGCCCCATGAGAGTGCTGGAGAAGCAAAGTGCAGGAACAACTTATGAAATACAGAGAAACCAGACTTGTTACCACAGGTGCGTTTCAATCAAAGGTTCAAGCCAGCTCTTGTTTACCCTGTCCCACTGCACTCAGTCACTCTGAGTAAATGACTGTCAAGACTGTTACATTATAAGGAAGAAATTGGTAGAATAAGCAGTTATTTGTATTGAGCCTTGCAAGGAGAAGAACCTTGTAGTTTGACTCAACCCTTGGAACTACCAGGTTTACCCCTTTCAACGGCTGCCCAACGGCGGAGATGTTGTGGCCAGGTTTTTGCCTGTTCCAAATTGCAGAGACGAATCTGAATTGCACCATGATTGGGCCGTTGCTTGCGTGCAAGCTTTTGGCTTCGCGTGGTCTCCTTGCAGGATGGCCAAAGTGCTGATTGGCACCGCGGGGAGTAAGTGGCTGGAAGGCTAACGATCCAGCCTGCTGATATCTCCATTTTTTACTCCATCCAATTAAACAATAAAAGATTCGGGGGGAAGCGTGGCGGCACATAGATCATTATGCAAATCAGGCCGCTCTGCTGCCAGCGGGTCCCCGCGTTGCCCTGAATAGCAGCAGTAGGATATTAGTGCAAATGTCGCCTTTCTCCTCCGTTAGTTATTGCCTCCCATCTCACCCATGGTGCAGCATCCCGGAGGTCAGAGCCATGATTGCTCACAGCCTCTGGAGCACAAATGGATTTCAGAGAGGGCTTTTAACAAAGCTCTAGTCACCTTCTGTGTGCGTGCTAACACATCCCGCTTTGGTGGTGTGGTGGCAAGGCCATCTGAAGAAGCCCTTGGCTTGTTTCTTCACAACAGTTCATATGGGGTCAATCTATGACCTGGGTCACTGGTGGGCTCCACATCTGAGAGGTGATCTCCTTCTTTTCAGGGGGTGTCTGCTGGGGGAAGGAAGAGTGAGGAGGAGGCTGATTTTCAGCTCAGGTGTGTTAGTGGCTGCAGTGATGGCTCAGCCCCACAGAGCAGCATGTTGGCCCAGACAAGGAGAGCACAGGGCAAGATGGATTGAGGGTCTGGGGTGGACATCAGAAGCCATGTTCACCATCAGTACAGAGTGTTGAGAGAAGGATGGGGAATTATTCCTACCACCCTAGGGGTGGCTCTTGCAATGGGATCATCCCTGGGCAGCCCTGGCACCAGCAGCAGCTGCCCGATGATGTTGTGTGAATCCCTCAGGGAAGAAAGACTACTGTCATGGGGTCCATGAAAGTTATCTGAGCAAAACTGGATGCCTGCGCTTCCACTGAGTGGTATTTGGATTGAATAAATTAAAAAAAAATGGAAGAAAAAAGGGACAGAGTTGCCTGGAAGCCAGGACCTCAGAGCTCAGGTGGAAATCTGGGGCTTTCCAGTCAATTTACCTATACTATTAAAAAAACTATAAAAATACCTATACTATTAAAAAAGGAAGGAGTGATACTGTGAATTTTCAAGGACTTGATTTTCCATGCTATTTTGTCCTCACTGCTTCCCTCAAAAGGATCTGTTTTGCTCCATGGCCCTAAAATCGGAGGGACACAAGCAGTGCAAGCTGCTTGCCCACATCTGTGTCACTAATTGTTCTGGCCACACAAAAGCTATTGTTTTTTGCCACTGGTTATTGTTCCAGCAGCAAAAACACCCTGCAGCCCGCCCTTAGATCAGGACCTTCCTGTACCCAGCACAGCACAAAGAATTGCACAGTCCCTGCCTGCAAATGACTGCAAGTTAAACAGAGAAACGTTTTTCTTTCTTTTCTTTTCTTTTTTTTTTTTTTTTTTTTTTTTTTTTTTTTTTTACCACAGGCCTTTGGGACATGGAAATCCCCAGGCACCCTAGAGAAGGGAGTCAGAGAGGGAAACGATCCTCACCCCTTGCTCCATCACATGGCCCAGAACAAGCAACCACCAAGGCACTAAAGGGGACTGCTCTGTGGGCTGCACTGTGGCAGATCTGTCCCTGAATCTCCAGGCAAAACCTCTCGGTTCCTAACAGTCCAGAGGAGTTTATGGATAAGCACCTATCTCGGCCCGCTGTGCAAAACCCGACTAACTTGACTCATCCAGGAGTTGCAAAAGGAAAGCAAGCACCTGTGCCAAGATCTGATCTCTGGGCACAAGTGTGCTACAGTAAATGAACACAAAGAGTAATAGCTATGTAAAATGTGCAGGGGACCCTGGCAAGGAACCCGGGTCTCCTAGTGATTTCTTTGGACAGCCACAGCACAACTCAGAGCTGCGTGATGAAACCTGATCAAACTGTGTAACTTTGTTTGCATTTGAGTTTGGAGGGTTTATTCAAATATGGAAGTCAGGAGAGAGGGAGATGTGGTCTGAAACAGAGCCAGGGCTGCTGTGTGTCTCTACAAAGCAAGGATCCTGCTGTTCAGTATCTCCTGGGATAAATGATGCTCACAGCCATAAATAAATCTTCTACGTTAGCCTCTGGTAATACTGTCCTTTGCATCAGCATAAACCCAAAACTGCCTCCCAGAATTACAGCCATCATAAAGAGACAGAAAGGCATAAGTCTTTCTTTTCCTTCTGCAGTCAACAAAACAGACTCCAGTATTTTCTTCCTGTGCATAGATTAGAGAGAAAGGGATATTTGTGTTTTCAGACTGCAAGCCACATTGATCGTTCCTTGTCCCTTTGGGACAAAAGGAGTGATCTTGCAATGCAGTGACTTTTTATAAAACAGATGCCTTAAAATAAACTGGTAGTAATGGGCAATGCCCTTTGTCACCAGGCCATGAGGCCCAGCTGACAAATGGCCATCTGCCCCTGAATTCTCCATCATGCTTAAATTACCCACAGCTTCGAGATGGGAAAGAAAATTGAGAGGGAAATATGTAGGTGTTAGAGGTTCTAGCTGGTCTGACAAATCATCACTGGTTCATGAAACAGGGGCAAAGCTATTTCTCCTATTAGGCAGGTGTGCAACGTGCATAGCCAGACCATGTCCCTGTCCCCATCTCTGTCGAAGGCAGGTTCTGACACACACGTGTCACCTTGCTGTACATCCTCCCTCCCAGGCTGCAGATGATCGCTGCTGCTTCGTTCCTGGCTACATGGGCCAGCAGGGTTCAGCAGGGAGGTGAGAGCTACATGTGCTTTGGAGATGGAGAGCGTCACGCCTCCAAATGCTCCTTATCTCTTGTCAGCTGCAACAAAATGGCAGGGGAAGATGGGGAGGTTGATGCTGCTCCCATACTTGGGTTTCATGCTCTGCAATCAGTGGTGCTCCAAGCTGTTGGCTGAAATGTAAGGAGCTGCCTTGGGACACAGCACTGCTTTCCAGCGCAGCTTTCCATTCACCTTGGCCACCCTGAGAAACCTGGAATTCCTCAAGATCTGAATGAGCTTATTACTGGGGTAATGTCAACTGAATGACATTATTTCCTATAGGCTGCAATGGAGCCCAAGCCACAAAAGGTACTTTCTAATCACAGAGGAAGGCAGACTGGGTTTGGAAAAAAAAATGTATACACTATATACAAAAATTTTATATGAATTTGTATTATATGCATATATAAAACATTATGTACTCACATTTGTTTGAGTATTTCTCCTGAGGAGCCTGTTTACGTCTTAAAAGAAGTCAGTGTTCAGCACAGGCAGAAAAAAAGAAGTTCATTTTAAGGTATCTCAAGGTGATCACATGGGAATGGAGGCATCCCAGGACTGCTGAAAATTCCCACTATGTTGATGCCTGAAAAGCTCTCGAGGAGGGAGGAGCAGAAGACATAATACAGTGTGAAGCTGGCTACTGTCTTGTTCATTATGAGTCTATTATTTGTTCCATTTTTCCACGCATGTTTACTGCACGTCATGCAGACCTTTTGCTCTTCTGCAGCACTGACTCCCAGGTTTCAGTGCAGAATCCTAATGGGAATGCTGCAACCACCTTTTTTTTTTTTTTTTTTTTTCCAAGTAGCACCATAAAGAGCAAAACGTGTCTCATCCAGCTTGAGCCTCCCAGTCTCTGCTCTCCACTAGTCATGGAGGCTCCTTTGGTAGGTGGTGGGTAGCCATAAGTGCTACCAGAGGGTACGTCAGTCCTGAAGTATCTACAGGCAAATATCCCCAAAGAGGTGTTTGTTTCCCCATCCATGATAGTGAGGGCTTAGAGTCCTGCCCTTGGTGTGGGATACAACCACCCAACAGTTGAGAGAGACGAATCTCAGCCCTTCACAGAGGAGTCTTTGGAGATGGGTTTTGCCAGGGCAGGTGGGAGGAAGAGTGATCCCTTGGGTGCTGTGTGCATGCCTTGGCATGCCAGGTGCTGCTCCCTTGGGCACCCGTTGCCTCCCTAGCGTGCTCACTGCGGCACAGCTCTGCCACTGTCCACGCTCCAGCCACGTGGTGGAAACAGCATAGGCGGGAGGTTTTCCTTGCCATTTGAATCTCCGATTGCTTCCTTTATTTTTTGATACGAGAACGTTAACAGGCATTTCCAAGAAGAAGATAAGGAAAGATAAGGACTCACCTTGAATGACACTAGAGGTCTACTTCAGAGACGCAAATACAGGAGGCCCATTTCGGGTCAGTCTGAGGAACCAAAACATGAGGTGGGACTGTAGTTCTGCAGCAATAATTTTCATCCCATTAAGATTTCATTAGGCAAAAAAAATCCTTATGAGTCAAACACACCCCTAACCTCTTCCTAGTCCTCTGAGATATCAACTAGTTTTAATGAGAGGGTGCCTATTTTTCTTAGTACTTCAGCCACTTAGTTCTCTAACAATTAATTCTTGGTAGTATTCACCATCTGAGTCTAGTGACTCGCAGTACCTAATTTATTTATTTGTTTCAGCACTTCCTCTTTCAACACCTCAGTTTTTCATGGTACCTTATTTATGTGACCTGTATGCAGCACGTCTCCCCAGCACCCTTCATGGAAAAGACTCATGTTTGAAGTGAACAAATAGCTGTTCTTCTGTAAGACTGCCATTTTGTTTAACTCTTTTAATTCCTAGAACCCCAGTGGAGAAATTCATTTTTCCATGTATTTCAAGGAATATGTACATTTTTATTTTATAATGACCTTGGTTAATATTTGACCTTGGCATTTCCAGTAAGTCTTCTTAATTCTTATATTTTTTAAAAGCATTTTTTTCACAATTAAGAAAAGATAATTTCCTCTTAAAAGCGTGGCATGCATGTAAGCTTCTGTCTAAAAGCAGAAGGAGAAATATAGACAGAGATCAGCCTCCCAAGACTTGACAGAAGGCATATAAGCCATCTTAGGAAAGAAAGATAAAAAAAAGAAACATGGGTTTACATCTTAATTCCTTTCCTTTCAACCTTTTCCTTTCAGTCTTTACCACCAAACTCCTTGTATGTGCACAGCAATAAATCTTCCTCACCTAGCAAGTCTTTAGGCAATCCATCCAGCCCCTGTCTCTGTTTCCCAAGCCTCCTGGAACTACCTATAATCCACCCTCCTGCTGCCCAGGGCCCCAGGGCACCCTGCGTAATGCGGATGTTGAGTCTGATGTTGACTTCATTTCTGGCAAACTGCTGCATACGTATATATATGTAAAATCCAATCAACATTAAACTGGGTAATTATTCGTGTGGAATGACTTCAGAAGAAGCAGGGGTCAAACTGGAAACAGCTGTCAACCTTCAGTCAATTCCAAATTAATAATACAATGGGACAAGGGCCTCTAAAGGTTTTTTAATGTGTTTATATCTAGATTTGATAAACACAGTCAAGAGAGAGAAGATGGAAGAGACAGGAAGCTTAGCAGGGTTACTTTTCCGTAAAAAACAACTTGTGAAAACATCTGCACAGCCTGCAACTTCCCAGATGTTCTCTTTAACAGAGCACTTAACTTGTTTATATTTTGCCTAACACTGGAATTGTGACAGATTATTTTTGTTGCGGGGTCTTTGCAACATTTTGTAGGTGGTCTTGTAAAAGAAAGCAGATATTTAACCCGCCCAGCATCTTCTTCTCCTTTGCCCTTGTTGTTTACACAGCGGAGCTTGGTACCAGTTACCTCCGATAGCGTGTGCATGGGGGGCCTTCAGGCCACACTCTGTTATCACTCTGCCTTTGCTCTGGGGTAGCTCCTTGGGCTTTACTGCCGAGCCCAGAGGCTTGCATCAATGAAAAAGTGAGAAAATTCAGGCATTTCACTTCAGCCTGACTTTGGAGGGCTGGAGGGGTACCGGGAGGCCTGTGCGAGGTGCATGAAGGGCACAGGCAGCATCCGTGTGACTTGGGCACGCTCTTCGTGAGAGGCAAATGCTGAAGGACGTACGAGACCACTCCGGGAGAAGTGCTGATAAAGCTCACGCCACAGTGCCTGGCATTGTGTGTAACCGCTTCTGTTACGGGAAAAAGTGTGCAGAAAGTGTTTGACCTTTTTCCCTTTTCTTTAAATATAACTATTGGTTTATCCCTGTACTAAAGCACAGCACTGTAAATACTACAGGACCTTCATTATAAAGGTGAGGGACAACCATGGTATGTCCAAAAATTAATTTGGAGTTATTTTTTGCTGCCTTAGGCTTGTTTGTGTTGAAGCAAAGTGTCACCATCTCAAATAGTCTAGCCTGAATGAGTTGCTGTGTGATATCTGGTATGCATAAAATTAGTCCACAGATAACAGATCTGACCATCAGAGTCCGTACATGCAGTGAGCATCAGTGGGCTTCTTATATCTGTAAGCTGCACAGCCATGTGTGTCTCTCTCTTGCTGCAGGCAGGTACAGCTTTCCTCTGGGAGTGATTTCCTTAATCGTGGTGATTTGGTCATTTTTGCAAGAGATGCATGAAGTAATTGTGATATTAACAGGTCCAAAGTGTCCGGGCATCCGAAGAGTTGCTCCCAGTTAAAATCCCACCTCACAATTTCATGGTCCTGTGGTGGCTTCCCTGGCTGTTCCTACCCCCACTTCCAGACCAGGCCATGTCCTCTACTCTTGGCCAGGCTTCTCCACCCGAGCAAGCCTGGGCTTGACTATTTGTGCAATGTTTAGTATTTGGGTGGAATAGCCTCAAAAGAAAACCAAGGTGCTAGCGGAAATGAGACAGTCTGCTTTTATGTTCAACTTGTAGTTCTGGCTGGAGCTGATGCTATTTTCATCCTGCCCTAAAGGGCTTTCCTACAGCAGAAATAGATTTATAGAAAGCTGTTTTAGTGCAGCCCAAGATGATGGGCAAAGCAGGACTGAATATATCTCCTGGAAAAGATTTGAACAGCTATAGCTGGGAGCTAGGTACATTGCCCCCAGAAAGGTCAAATAGGATTTACCATAGGAGCCTTATTGACATTAGTCCCTTAGAAAATCTTTTTGAATATGTCTACATTATTTACAAGCAGAGCTAGGTCACACAGACTGAGGACTTGGGAAACCTTTTATGATGACTTTAATCCATTTATTTTCTTTCATTTTTTTAAAAAAATAAATAAATTAATCCTTACAGCATTGGGTGAATGCAAATGAAAGATCCTGTGGAAATACACAGTTTCATCAGTTCATCAGTAATTAAATTTGCAATCTGTGCTCCCAATATTTTATTATCCCTCTGAAAAAGCACACATGGTTATAAAAGTAGTTTCTCCAGATCTCACTATAGTTGAATGTCTGAATGCTGGAATATAAGGTGACACAATAGTATATACAGCAGTAACAAAACTTAGCGTTGGGTCTCATATATTCTTTATTTGTGCTTTAAATCCAAAGTATCCATTGAAGAGTGTGCAGACAACTTTTTATACTGTTGTTCACAGTGTTTGTTAATTCTATTCACTATCTTTTTCTTTTTTTCCCCCCTTTGGATGATTCCTGTATTTCAGAGCAGTTTCATTTGGTGGTGGTTGTTTTGTTCTTTCTTATTCCCTTTATAGACCCTCCATTCAGTTTTCCCATGTGTGGGAAAAAAGCATTGACTTGCAGCGCAAGAAGCCGTTCTGCAGGGAATGGTGACTAACGCACCATATGGTGTAGATAAAACATCTGTGAATTTCTTACGCTGCAGTTCTGCTTCACGGACCCAGCATGCATTTCATACGCATGCTAAAGAGAAATGAATATGACATGAGCATTTTTCACTAACCTTGACGTATAAGGAACAAAATTAATTTGCTAGAAGGGACTGTGAAAAATCAAAATGTTACATTATGCTAAAACAATTTCCCTAGTGGAACTGTATTGCCCCTATTATACTTCATTTCCTGTTAAATTGTAGTGTCTATTTTCTATTGCCATCATGCAATTCTGGAAATAAATCTTGTGGTGAACAGAGATGTCTCATCTTACAACTTGTAGAAAGGTTAATTAAATGGTGCATCGTGCTGGCACTTGCTCACTGCAGCTTGAACCTGGGGATGGCAGATTGTCATGGGCATGCTAGCAGCTACGTCTTGCACCGTCAGACAACCCACACGTCAGCTATCTGCATGGGACTCAGATCCTGAAAATACTTCTGCCTAGCAAAAACATCCCTTTTACAGGTAAAGCTATTCACATGCAAAAGCATTCAGAGCTTTCTGGAAAAGGCTGCTTGATGTGCCTGTCCATTTCAGGCACCTGAGATAATATTTTTATGGCCTTCCAGAAAAAAAAAAAGTTAATTTCCAACTTTTCTGGAGGCTAATTGGCCTGCTTGCACATGATTTTTTTCTTTTGGTCTTACCATGAAGATCCTTTGCTTGCAGTGGTCCTGATGGTCTGCATCAGCACTGACATGGCTGGGCCCTTGAGTAGTTGCTGCTACCTTCTTTTAGCAAGACTTTTCCTCTTACTTTCTCAGTGATCCTGCCCATGTAGCTTGGCAGAGCTCCATCTTTAGTGACACTGGTGGCATGGAGTGCCCCACCATTGACAAGGAGAGAAAGGTGACCTGGGACCTGCTGGCTGTTCCCCAGATCTTGTGTGCTGACCTGTGGGCAGACCTTGTGAAAGCCACCAAAGCCCCGGCCCTGCTGAAGGAGCAACAGCAATGATCTGAAGAGATGGTAGAGTCTATAAAACAGTCACTCTACTTCCTTCCTCCCAGGACTGTTGGCATCTGTCAGAGGGAAGCTGGTAAGGTGCTTTGACACAGTGGTGACTGAATTTTGGAAGGAGCCTTATGCTGGCAGTAGACTCAATTTTACTGAGTTTTTCCCTCCAGGCATCAACCAGGATCACCTGCACCAGCAAAGTGTGCAGAGGCAGCATCCTTCCCATGAAGCTTAGTGGGAACCCCTTCCCTCCTTTGCGTAACAGTGAGGACGAGTTTATTCTTGGAGGACTCTACAGTAGTTCCTCACCTTCCTCAGAAATCAAGACGCTGCAGAAGAGACTGCTTTTGAACTGGCAAGGGGAAAAAATCACCTGCCCTGTGACTCTGCAAGGGAAACATGTTGGTGACCAAGAGCTGGATTTTGTGCTGAAAATGTGCACAACAAAGCACCATTTCAGAAAGAAAATCCAGGTATTTCTTAGTCAAATCATAAGTATAACCGTAAAATTTTTCTATGAAGATAGCAAACATACCAGCAGAAAAAGCCTTTGCTGCTCCTTAAGACTGTAACCCAGTGCTTAGAAGATGTTGCTGAGCCTCCCCCTGTGCATGGCTTCCTTGACCTGCTTTATTGCTCTGCTTTGCCCTGTTAAACAGGGAATGAATGTGGGAGTGTCCTGGGGTCGTTAAGGAGATTTAGGTGGGAAACACTAGTCAAGGCTGTGAGAAAAACTCTGCTATGTGGCACCAGCCAAAGGCTCCATTCCCACACATACTTATGCACATGAGCAACTTGTACTCACAGGAATAACCACCTTGGAGCCCAGCAGGATCAAGGAGAGATTCTTGCATTAGCATTAGCACTAGTGGGCATCTGAGTATGAGACCTGCATGTTTCTTTTTCCTTCATGTATCCACCATCCCTTGAAATGTTGTCCCTGGTGCGGAGGGCCTTTGATCAGGATACACTTCAGTGGGATTTGAATGATGCTCAGGCCTTAACCTGTATGGAGAGGAATTTTACCCTCCCATAAATATGCTGTGCCGTGGCAGGTCTTGCTCTAAGGGGCTAGCTGGAGCTTGGGAAAACTATCCAACCACATCATTTCCCGTGGAGGGGTTTTGGGGTTTGCTCATGCCTGGCTTGCTGGTGCAGGTGAGCCACCCTATACACATAATCGCTCCAGTAATTTCTAGAGAGGCAGCAGATTAACAAACATCATATAAGTCTACAGAGTTCCCACCCAGGGCTACTGCTTCAAATGGAGAAGGGACAGTCCAATCTGAATGGGGACTTTCCAAGAGAGAAAGAGTGAGGTAGAAATAGGGCAAAAACTTGCCAGGAGTGGGAACGGCTGTAGGTCTTAGGAACACTTGCTGTATATGACCCAACTGAGACCACGGACTACCTCTACAGCATTGACTACATAATAATCTGCAGGGCCTGTGGGCCCCAGCAGTGCTAAACCCAGTGCTGCCAAGGCAAGGGGCCGTTGGGACAGTGGTCAGGTTCCTGCCCTTGTGGGTTTGTCTCTCCGTAGCTTTTGCAGCCTGTGCCACTGTGCGGTCAGCATCGGCTTGCTCCTGCCATGGGCGAGATGCTGATGTTGGTGTCCAGTTTGAACGGGGGATGCAAAGTGCATTTACCTTGTCTTAATTACCAGCATATTTAGAGAAGGAAGGTTTCCATCCCGGAAGGCTGAGGAGATTGATAAAACCAAGCTGTGGTTCCTCCTGGATTGTAACACAAATGTTTCTTTTGGCTTTGGGTTTTACTGGCTCCACTCACAGTAGTCTCTAAGGAGCCCATCAGAGGCCTCTGCATTCATTGCACTTACAGCAAGCACGGTTTCTACAGACAATTGCCTGCAGCTTGCAAAAGCAGATTTGCCAAACCACACGTAATTAATCAAAACACAATTTCCAAGTGCTAGAATGGGCAAAGGCTATTTTTTATTATGATGTACTTATTCCAGGAATATTTCTTGGCCTTGCTTTTTCAGGAACAGTTAAGAAGAGGGAAGAAAACAGGTGAGCAGTGCAGAAACTAGGTGGATCAGTTGATTTGATCTGGTTATTCTCAAAAACAACCATTTTGCAGCTGAGTTGTTAGTCTTTAGGAGCTACCTCACATTTTCATATGCTAGGAGCTTCACCAAGCAGCCAAGTGAGTTAAGCTACGATCCTCCTTTACCCTTTAGAGGCAAACTGCCTGCAAAAACAACTGTCTCCTTTCTGGATACTAATAAACCTCATTAAGAACTAAAGATAAGGTCATACATTAATGTTTTTGTATACGTATAATGCCAAAACTTCTCATAGTTTGCAAATTGATTAATGTTTCAGCATTGATTTAATGTTTTAAATATCAAGTTAAATTGCTCCAGTGTTAGAATGCTGTGCTTACTAAAAAAATCTGAAAGCAAAGAAATTGTAGATGTGATTGAAAAAAATGGACATAGCAGCTGGATCCATTAAATTAAAATCCTAGCACAAAACCTCTATTTCTTATTTTCAGTTCTCTTTTTCAAATGACACCTGAAAGTTTCTCTTGCTAATATGTTTCCCGCAGAGATAACCGACGAAATCACCAAGTAGATTTGCTGGACACTGTCTGTGATGGTCTTGTAGGATTAGTATTTGCAACAGCTGTAGCAAGACATCCCCATATTTTCAGTAGCTCTGGCTGCATCCTGCCGGTCGCATGGGCTCTCTCTGGCAGCTCTGCTGTCAGACTTTTTGTTTGCATCTCCTGATAATCCCTTTCCTGGAACAGGCTTTCAAGAATCCACATGACACCTCCGTACTGCTTTTTAAAGTGGGTCTATCTGCCTCCCATCTTTCATTAAATAAATGTTAATAGGCTGAAACTTGTTCCTCTCTCCCCCACTGTTACAAGCAATGTTTGCAGTGCAGGGCTGTGTCTCTGTTTCATACAGGGCCCTCCTTTAAAGTGAGCTCTGCCTATCAATCACAAGCATCTCTTCAGCTCGGATCCTGGGAACCTTGACTACCTGAACCGTGTGGCTTGCGTTCTCCCAACCCAAATGCTATTGCAGTATCACCTTCCTTTCACTTAAGAAGCCCACACACAAACAACAAAGTTAAGTACGTATGTGGAGGAGGAATATTTATCCCTAATTTTTCCAAGAGGTTTTCATGGATTCCCACACACACATATGCTCATGGAGGCACTGAAGCCCATAACTTCTTCAGCAATGCTTTAGAGCTTAATTTAGTGTTGTGTAATCCATACAAAATTACCTATCAAATACATTTTCATCATCGTTAACATTTTGTGCTTTCTAGGATGTTCTGTATTTCTGCAGATGACCAATATCCTTCCAGGGCTATGCTAATATACTTAGCATCTGTGAATGGCTCCATAAAAAGGGGCAGAGTTCCCATTCACTGAAGTGAGAGACAGCAGGACGCTCCGGGGTCATCCTGCCTGCTTCCTCCCCCACCACACCGTGCACGCCAGCAGCTCTGCGGCTCTTCCAAGGGTTTTTGAGTGCCTCAGTGTGACTGGTGCCGGAAGGGGAGCCCTGGGAGGCAGTGGGCAGAGCCCGAATCTCCACTGTCCAGCCCTACCATCTCCTTCCCCAGCTGAGGGGCTGCCAGGGGCTTTCCAGATGAGAGCCCCCCCATCACCAAAAGTTCTGCAGGAAACCTGCTTCTCTCCCAGCACACTGCACAGCCTAGTGTCTTTCTTTTCCTCTCTGTCTCTCTGTGTGCATTTTCCCCACCAAAGGAGTACCCAACATCTTCTATGTAACAGAATTAACAGTAATGAGGTCCCTGATGGGGTTCACAGAAGAACCGTCATTTCTTCTTTTTCTGAGAAAAATTCTGTTTGGACAAATACAAGCTGCTTTCATATAGCAGCGGCCAGGTTTGGCTGTGTCACCCTGTCACTGTATGACCATGGATCTTCCAGTCCTGTCCTACTATTCGTGAAACTACTGATCAGGGAGAGGGGTTAGTTTTTATTCCTTTAATATTTGTTTGTTTGTTTGTTTATTTATTCATTTATTTATTTATTGTCAGCTGGGTAACAGAGAGAGAGGGAGAGCCCAAAGCTAGTGGCCCTATGGAGGGAGGGGGTGGTCCCAAGTCTGCATTCGGTGCGCAGACCCCAGGGATGCTCCTGGGCACCCACAGAGCTGCTGGGAACGTGGCACAGAGGGCTACAGTGGCTTTAGCGAGGACACTCATCGGCAGCACCTCCCTCTGCTCCAAGAACAATGTGTTTCTTTGTTCTTACTGCTCTCAAAACACCTTGATTTCTGGAGTCATACGACTGCATGAGAAACCCTCAGCTGTGGCAGAAGAGCCTGCAAAGAGGAATCCTAAAGGCCAATGCTCAAGCTCCCTGGGTTCCAGCAGGCGCAGGGTTCCCAGCCCCACAATCCCTGCCCAATGTCCTCGCATTATCGCCCTCTTCCCCAAGGGCAGCCCCAGATCAGAGGGCTGGTGATGCCCAGGCAAGCACACATCATTCCCTTTTCTCTCTGAGGGTTAGTAGAGGGGCGCTTCACTCCTGTTTCCTCTCTTCCCTGTGCCCAACTGGATCCAGGGCACATGCAGCCCTGCTGGTCTGGGCACCCCATGAGCACCAGCAGTGCTGCCACTGCTGTGCCCTGCAGCAGCCCCTTGCTATGGCTGGTCACTCACATCTGTTGGGATGCAGATCCCAGGGTGGGGTCTCACTGTTTTCAGTTTTCAATAAGAAACCACCTTCTTTCTGGATTGGATTATGCACTTCCTTGAGCCGTAAGAGTGTACAGATGCGGCATGGCCAGGCAGCCCTGCTGCTCGCCAGGGTTAGAGGAAATTACCCACTCCTCTCAGTTATTTACTGCAGGGGACGGGACGCAGGATTTCCCCTCTCTCCTCACGGTCATGCACACGGGATGCGCAGGCAGCAGACGCAGGAGCTGTGTCCCCAGCACCAGGCTCCTGCTCTAGAGATTGGGCACTTCCCTCGTTGGGATCAGATGCAGCCTCCGCAGACACAAATCCCAGAGCTCCCCTTCTCACTGCACACCCTGCAGTAGCATCTGCAGGTGGGGACAAAATTTACTGCCTGGCGCTCTCCCTAAGTGCTTGGCAGGCAAAGCCAGCACTGTGAATGCCTCCCAGGCAGGGATGTGTGGATGGGCTGGATTCACCTGCCCTGGGTCTCAGCCACTGCTGACCCCCTTCTCCTTCCTCTGTTACCTCTCTGTTACCTTTCTGCTAACTGTTTTTTTTTTTCCCTCTCTAGGAGCTTGCAGAGCTACAGGGAATGGCCTGGAGGCGGGGAAGGACAGGTCATAAAGAACAAATGGCAGCAAAATGGATACCCCAGAGTATGGCATAGTTTGCAGAGCCACGGAAGGGAGCGATGTTACATTTCACCTTGGGTTTGAGACTTCAGAAATTCCATTTGTTCCTGATAGGAATGAAAGGCAAAAAACAAACAAACAAAAAATCACAGTTCTCCATGAAAGGTATCAAAAAAAAAAAAAAAGGCAACTTGATTGAAACATTTTGTATCAGTTTGGGCTTTTTAGTTAATAACACATTACAACAGAGAAAATTAGTCTTAGCAAGCAGTCATAGTGAGCGACTGCTCCTGAGAAATCAAAACATTTAACTCTGAAAGCAGAGAAGTGGGATGTTTCAATAGTGTCTTTCCCTTCACTCCCATTTTTCACAAGACACAGAGGATTTTGTTTGAGAGGCAGTCAAGTTCCAAGAGTTTCAGTTACTGTTTCCATGTCTGGACTTAACGGCGTGTTAACAAAACCTAGGGAAAGATGTAAAGGCCTGTGTGATGGTCTGGCACTAGGTGATCCAGGTTAAAAGTCTGCCCCAGCCCCACTCCTGCCTCTCCAAGCATTCCCACCTTGTTTTTTGCTAGAAATGTTTCTATGTTTGTAACTATATAGGCCTATATCTATGTCTGCAACTATATCTATGTCTACATCTACACCTATATCTATACCTATTGCTTCCTGAACCGCATCTATCAAAAGTACTCCGGCAATGACGGCTGGTCCAGTGCCCTCTGTCTTCACTGTTTATCCACAGAGCAGACAGGAGCTCTCCTGGTCCACACTGTGTAATTCAACTAGGAGCTGGATGAATCACCTAGGAAAGAGCCTGAGACAAACAGAAACATATCTGCACTTCAGGCAGGCTCAAATTTGGTCTGAGCTTTATGGCTTTCCTGCTCAGTCAGTCCTTGGCTTCACATCAGAGGGCAAAAATTAGTGCTAATTAGAGGGTCAGTTAATATCTCTGGAAATTTTTCCACCTGGGCTTTATGTAATTGTGAGTGTAGAACCCAGAACCATAAATCAGGATTTGGGTTTGGATGCGAAGCCATTGCTGCTAGGATTAAAGGGGCACTTTCCATCTGCCTGCTGCCCATCATACGCATTAAGTACCAAGCAGTGAGCTGAAGGGAGTTTTCTTCAGTAAATTGCCTCCGAGGAAGGCATGACACCATGCTGAGGAGCCCAGGGCTGTACTGCTTTTACCTGCTCTGCAGGCAAACAGGGGTACCCAAGGACTTTCCAGAGCACAAGCCTGCCCATGCCTCCGCTCACTGCTGAGACAGCCAGGATGCTTCCCCCGCAGAAACCATGGCTGGTGAAGATACCCAGCCTGTGCCATTGGCTTGTGTAGTGGCACGGATGCTCTTTCTCAGGCTAAATCAGAAGGCTTTAAATCAGCGTGTGGATTACCTGAGTAACAGTGACGTAAAGACAAGGTCATAAAAAATGTGGAAAAAAATCTAAGAAATACCTATGGCCGATAGCTAAGCTACAGATGTAATTAATTCTCTCATCTCTTAAGCAGGTTGTGGCTTTGGATAAAAGGGATCTGGGTAACATGTTGGCACCAGCTACATTATTAATGAATGTTTTTTTTTTAATGAGGAATGGGTAGACTTTGAAAGGTAAGTTCTTTACTCCCACTTCCCAACTCCCATGGGAGTTATATTGTTAGCTCATTTATCAAGCTACCCACAAAATTTTGTTATATGAAAAAACCAAAAGTCTGAATCCCCTTCATGAGCATGGGCAGTTTGTGCCGGATTTCCTTGACCCAAGTACTAGAAGATGATGGGATTGTCAGTGGTCCTTTCCAGGGCTTCTCTGCAAGGAGCTGTAAGGGTTTCTGTCCAGGAGGATATTTGGGGCTAACCTAAGCATGGAAATATTCTGGTGCTGCAAAAATTGTGGGAAAGAAACATTAATCTTTCCACAACATGTGACTGACATGGTTACTGCTGGCCTACTGCTGCCTGGGCCTTTCCCTTGGAAAGGTTAACTTTATCACAGAGCTCTTTTTCCTCATTAAATTAAAAAAAAATCAAACCAACTGACCAGGACCATAGTTTATTTTGTTTCAGGCTATGGGTTTATTTTAAATGTATTAGATTTCCTTTTTTAAAAAATGCAATAACTGATAACGAGTGCATATGGATCTTTTCAGTTTAATGCTTTGTTTACACTGAACACAAGTTTGCCTGCAAAGTGTATGTTTTAAATTACTCTGCTTTATTTTAAACCAAATATTAACCTCTTTGTGTGTGTATATCAGAGAGATCGAGGGAGAAAGGGAAGAGAGGGAGCCATGTGATGGGGACAGGGTTTGCACCTTCGCTGCTTTTGCTGTTGCTGTTGCTCGGCTCCGCTGCCGGAGATCAGAGTCCAAGGGCAGAGTAGCTAGCATCGTGCCATAAACCCAACCTGCTTAGTGCCATAAACCCAACCCTTCTGCAAAAAAGCAGGCAGAGAAAGGAGGAAAAGCATCTCCTCTTCCACAGCATGTGCTGTGCTGTGTTGCATGAACCCAGGGATGCTGTTCATGGTCCTTCATGCAGGACTATGCTACAGTGGGGTCTTTTCCCACTGCGGAGAGGATCAAGTTGGGAGGACCACATAGATACGTTCCAGTTACCATTGCAGCCATCCTCAAGCCATCCCTGTTTTTTTTACCCTGCCATGCTGGGCCTGGGCTTATGGACATCCAGAAAGTCTATGAGGGCCCTGCAATGCCATGTGTGTCATCCAGGATGCTTTGGCCACCAGGTTCTTACTCCTGCTGTTAATATGCTACTGGTAACTACAAGCGGTGAAAGATAAAGAGGTGCTGTCCTTTTGGGGACCAGGAGGCTGGGTCTGGAGAGCACCCCAGTGCTCTGCGTCTCAGTGCAGGAATGGAGTCTGGAGGGAGGCATGGGACCTCGTCTAGCTGTGTCTCCATCAGGAGGTAAATCCAAATTTCTCCTGCTGTAGGAAAAAATGTGAGTACCCAGTTAGAACCTTTTTGGAAATGAAAACTGCCTGATGCAGCTTCCTTTCAAGAAGGGTTGTTCCTGGGTTTTGATTAAATCCATGACAAAAAATACAAAGCCCCCAAATGGCTTTCCAGCTTGCATTCAAAGTTTTTGGCTCAAGCTGATTCTACTTCAAAGGCAGACAAATCCACAAAATTTCTAAATCTCCTCAGCCTATTTCTAAACACAGACCCGACATGTTACAGAGTGCTTCCTGTCTGTTAGACACATACCGATAGTATTAAGTTAGCACTAATATCACAAATTGAATCCCCCGGAATATCTCCAGACTGCCTAGAAAACATGACCCAGACTTGAATTAAAACCTTTAAAACCAGAAATAATGCTTCTTTCAAGCACAAATCATGTGATTTTGGTGCCTTCCAAAAGACTCTTACCTCCAACCTTGAGCTGGGCTTACTTCCAGTCTGTAGCCTAAATTTCTCTAAATTTTACTTGCAGAGTTCATCTCCAGTAAACAAATTCAATCTTATAAAGTGTAAAGTATCCATCTGTGAAAAAGTCCTGTGAAGTTAAATGATTTCAGAAGGGAGAGGAAAGCAGGATAGGGGCCATGTCCATGGGATCAGGCAGGACTTGACATAAAACAATTTCCTTTTTCCCTAATATTAACTTAGGCTCACTATCCAGTGTCTTAGTCTGATTCTTCTTTTTTGCCATGTCTGTGTCAATTTAATTTAGTATCACTGTATTCTTTATTACTGTCATAACATCTAATCCTGACCATGACTCCATTGTGCTGAGCACAGCATAAAAAGGTTGTCTCTGCCCCAGGGAGCCTCATTATTCGCATGTGAGACAAGAGACAACAGACGGCTGTGGACAGGTGGACAAGAGCAAATACTGGCTCCTGGTCTCAGCCCACCACATACAGCCCCATGCCATTTTGCAGCTCTTCTTCTGGTAAGAGTAGAGAAAAGAAAAAAAAAAAAAAGGTGAAAAGCTTCCATGAGGATGAAAACTGAATGATATCCTTTGCTGGAGCACCAAGCAGAGCTGTGGTAAATGGCCCATCTGCAGTCTGATGTTCATCCATAAGGTAACGGGGTTTCTGGCCAGCAGGATTAGCATGTGGATCTGGGCCACTGGGACTCCTGCTGCAGAGGGGCCAGTATCAGCACAGAGCGTGCTCCAAAAGAGACATCTCCCGGGTTTCTCCAGGACTTCAGAGCAAGTCAGTTACTGCAGTTCCTTTTAAGTCTTCCCATATTGTTTTCTTCTGCAACAGATCTTTTACGACGACAGGGTCGCTATAAACACAGTTGCACAATTTCACTAGACAGGGACAAGGCAGCTTTGCACTGTTGAACCAGTAACTTTCAGGAAAGTGCTGCTCTTCCCATTGGGTTAATCCTTCAAAATGCTCAGAATCTAGCTGCTCCAAGGATGTTGTTCTGGGGCATTTTTGTTTAAGGCAAAGTCAGCTTCCTTGGTGCTCTTTTGCAAACCTACCCAACAGTTTTGGGCTTTGTAGTGGAGTGAGAAGAGATCTTCGCAAATCATTTTTCTAAAGGCATGGTGGAAGATGAGGAGTGGTTTTGGGAGCAATTGTGCTGAGTGCTGCTTCCCAGCTGCTTCTGTCCTTTCCTTTTCATCTTCCCTAGCGTGATTCTCTGATGTCTATTAGAGTTGAGTTTAGCAATGTTTTGCATAGGGAAACACTGACAGAGCTTTTGTCCATTGCTTCATAGTTTGTTTTCACAACCTAGTAGAAAATTATCAGCTTTTAGAGATCTAGCATCCTGCCAAATTGGTTAAAACTGGCCAGTAAAGTAAAATTATTGGCAGTAGATTGCTAAGGACAAGTTCACAAAGCTGGATCCTGTAATCCTTGTTTTTTTAGAGAAACAAACTTAACCACAGCCTGGGAGTTATGGTATTTGCACCCAGGACAAGCATCTCCAGCCCAGATGGCAAAAAATAAATCCATCCAACAGCCAAAGTAACACCTCCTGCCCCATCTCCAGCAATGAGGAGGCAAGATTTGTTGCCACAGTTTTCAGGGCCGTTTCAGAGTTGCTGAGCAGGGCCGCACATCTGACCAGATCATTTTCTCGCTGCTGGCCAAGCAAGGCGCGATGGGCATTTGCAGGAGCTGATCTCCACTGGGTGGATCTGCCTGGAAAGGCTGTGGGGAGACGGAAAAAAATGGGCTGCATGATCTGGGAAGTGGGGAGGGCTCCTTTGTAAAGGAGGTTGTTACTGGTGCAGAAGCGCTGTGTGCTTGCAACCCAGGAGCCCTATCCATTCTTATTTATGATTAAATGTCCATCTGTCAAATTAAAATGCCTTCTTTTGAAGTTATACATTGCAGAAAAATAAGAGCGAAGCCGCAGACATCTCTGTACAATGTTTTTTTGTCCATCATTCTCTGTAGCCTATTGAAGCAGAAACGTCATTTGCATTACAAAGGATGCAGTGTCTTTGTTTCTTCTCAGACCTGAACAACCTTCCTTTATAATGATGGTCAAGTGAAAATGCTGGCCCGAATTAATCTGTGGTGTAACTCTTGTTAGTTCAGAGGAGTTAAGGCCAGAATAAAGGCCCCCCACTAATCTCTTCCTGCAGACAGTGCTCTTCCCTTTGAACGTAGCCTGTTGCGCCATGGCAGTTAGCCCCACAGAGAGGACACTGGCAGAGTCCCCAAGGACCTAATTCTTCTCATGCTCCTAATAGTGTCAGTAGGGATTGTCACAAATCAGATTAAGATAATGTAAAGCTTGGGGTGAGAAAAGGACAATATCATGGAGCTTCTACATTTTGAACCCACCTCCTGTATAATCCCTTGAAGACTGGAGCATGTATATGTGCTGTTCTAATATTCAAAATTCAAAGTGTGGCAACCCCAGCTCTCCCTTCTCCTAAGGAAGTTTTAAACTCATCAAAAGTTCTAAGCAACAAAACGACAGAAGTTTTCTAAACTTTTCTATGACCCCTCTGAAGGCATAAGTTCATCCAAGTCAGGGATTTGTAACATTGCCTCATTTTTCTCTGTTTTGCATCTATTCGCTAAGACCATGCAGTATAGACCCTGCCTTCTCTTGTTTTGTGAACTGGAATTCGTGGTTCTTCCCCATCCCAAAATGCTCTCCCAGCACACAGAGCTCAGGTGAAGAGGCCTCCCTGCCAGGGGAGCACAGAGGTACAAGCATCCACCTTGATGCCACCAACTGCGTTAGCCATTAAAGTGCTCCTGGCCAGAAGAAAGCTCCTGCAGGCAGCTCCTGATGGCAGACCTGGTTTCTGGACACACGGTGCTCCCATTCATCTTCCCATAGGTCTTGGGTATGCAAAGGGTGTGCTGGCCTTTGGCTTAGTTCAGTGTGTAATTTATAAACCACATGGAAGCGTGGCATCCCCCCGCTTGGAGACGCACAGCGCTGGCAAAGTTGGACTAAGACTTCACACGTTTTCATCCGAAGGCTGCAAAGGAGTGGTGGTTGCTGGTTTCCATCTTCTTCCAGGCCCTGCATATTCCTTGGCATCTGGAGCCTCTTTTGAACTGTTTTTATCTGGCTTCCTTTTTTCTTCCACTCGTTCTTGGATGGCTTATGCCACCGGAAGCTGCTGTCCCTGAGGTATGACATGTGCCATCCCAGTGCTCCTCTTCTTGAACAGGAAAGGTGCAAGTCTTCTGTGCTTTTCTGGAGATCTCTTCTGTCTAGAAGCACTTTAAATGTGAGCTCAGTTGGGAGCAGCAGTGCAGATTTTCTTACCCTTGGGAACCATCTGTGACAGGTGAAATACTGACTGTCCTGGCTGCCTTGGCATGACTGAGTCACAGTCACTAATGTAGGATCCCAAAATAACTCATCAGGGGAGGACCGGGAGGGCTCTGGCTCCAAGTCTCCATGCCAGGCAGTGCCAGTGAGATAAGGTTGCTCAGGGCCTTGCTAGCTTGGATTTTCAGTGCCACCAGGAAGGGAGATTACATAGCCTTCCTGGGCACCTCCTCCTGTGCTTGGCTGCTCACAGAGCAGAAAAGTGTCTCCTCCTATCCATTGAATCATGGAATAATCTAGGTCACAACGACTAACTCTATCTTACAACAGGAAGGGCATCTTTTCCTTCCATGATGTCCACACATTCACGTCAACAGCAGCTGAACTGCTGTGTGTGCTCAGTACATTTGAAGTCCGTTCAATGAATGAGGCTTGGTTTACAGTTTTAGATAGAATTCAAAAGAAACTGAAGAGTTTTGGCTAAGAAACACGTTATTAGTTAATGGCTTGTAGAATTTTAAAATGCCTGAATCATTTTAAGTGGCTTGGGAGTCCTTGGAAGGTCCTGTGTTGCAAAAGCTGCCAGAAGCTGCTGCAAGCAGCAGGGCGTATGAATACCCTTTTTCTTACATGGGATCCAGTTGTGTGAAAGAGGTTTTTCGTATCAATCAGTTGTGTAGAGAGCAAAAGACCACCAAATATCTTCCATGTGTGAACAGAAGTTCACATAAATTAATTCTCTTGCCATTAGAACAGGAGCTGAAGACACATCCATGGCCGTTTCCTACTGGGATTACCCCAGTTGTGGACAAGCTCAGCCCTAGAAACTGCTCACTTGATTTTGGAGGGGGAAGGTTTCTGCAGTCTCTGGCTACATCCTAGCAAAAAAAGTCTGCAGGTCTGGAAATTCATTCTCTACAACCTCTATCGAGCATGACAACAAAAAATAATATTTCAGGAGTTAAACCAGACCCTGCCCCAGAAGAAGTCCAGGTTTACTGCCATAACGCCTCCACCACCATTACACCCACAGCAATCTCTTCAATAGCTGGTGCCGGTCTTTTTTCTCTGCTGAGCCTAATTACTAATATACTATTTAGTGGCCCAGGTCACAGTGGCCTTCTGCACTGCACCGTTGCACAATTCATGTGTAAATGTCAGGTTTTAGCAGATCACAGTTGCAGAGCTTGTGTTGAGGGGAAAGAGAGAGAGAAAGAAAAGAAGAAGGAGGGCATGGGGGGAGGAGAGCAGTGCACGAAGCGCATGTTGCACTACAGTGGCAGTGAGACAATAGCCCCTACATATGGGGCAGGTCAATAGCATGCCATATGCTTGCTCCCTCAGCACTGTGGTTCTTAATCCCCACTTTCAGTACTGCTATCAGTGCTGGTTACTGATCCCCTCTGCAAGATGACGGTTTATATTTTGCCTTTTAATACATTTTTTATTTTCAAGAGTGCTTTGCTTTGTTGTACTCTCATCAAGATTGGAGGATAGATTATCAGGGAAAAGTTAGCCCCCTGGCAGCTTCGCAAGGGAGCATGCAGCCAGCCTCAGAAAAGCATGAAATTCATCTTTCCTCAGCAAGAGGCTTCAGTTGTAAAGTTTGGTCTGGGGTATTCACTCCACAAAGCAACAGGGCTGTTGGGAATGAATATGTAAAGGGCTTTGTTCATGCTTCCTTTCCTTGATTGAAATGACGAAAGGCTTCTCGTTCTACATAACATTTCATCTCTCTGCAAAGTTGTGCTATTGATGGAGCATCAAATTCTCTGGTGATCAGAAATGAGTTCTCCACTCAGCAGCTCTTGCTCAGCATCCTCTAACAGGCCCAACCCCGGTGCTCCCATGCAAGGCAGCACAGCAAGCAGGGGTCCTGATGCAGTTGGATGGCTTCCCATGCTTCATTCAGCATGACGTGCGCTATTGTGCATTTTTCTGATTATTGTATATTTTTCTGATTATATGCAAGAGGGGGTGGTGAAGTGGGGGGCCACCCCAGGCCAGTCTGCAATGCAGCAGGGTGCTCCTGCGCAAGCAGTGGCAGGGCTGTTACTTTCTCCTTTCTGCTGTGTAGGTCTTGAGAGGAACTTTGTGGTAGGAAACCGCTGACTGTTTTTAGCCCCAGGGCCAACACAGAAGAGGCCTGTTTAGTCTTCATGGTATTTTCTGTACAGAAAGGCAGACGGGTAGAGATTTAATATAATCAAACTATCCAAACCTTTAAGTTTGAGGATCATTTGGGGAATATATTGGTTCATATATCCCCACCAAAGATGCTTGTAGTGGTGGGTCTGAAAAATGTTTTGTCAGGTTAGATTGCTCCTGAGGGAGATATAACAAAAAGGCGAAAAAATTGGCAGCCTTTTTCTGGAAGTGAGACTCCAACTGAGAATTTTACCGATGGATTAATTAGGAGGTGATGGCTGGGAATTTGATGAGCTGCCTCACAGAATTACAGCCTGCCTCTTTGCTCCTGGGAACACTGAGCGATGCTTTCAAAAACATGAGTGCATTTGGGTGTCTTAAATTATCACACAGACTTTATACTAGAGAATGGGGCTCCATTATAACATTTGGTACATATTTCAGTTCAGACAGAACTGAAACATTCATGTAAACACAGACCCTCCCAGTCTTAGTAGCTATCGTCTATATCCAGATATGACAGTAACCAACATCAGAGGCACTCAGATTTGGCCAAGGAGAAAGATTTGAACTGCAGGCTTGATACTGCTTTTTGCACTGAAATTTTGTTTTAGTCCACCTCTAATCCTTAATAATCCTTAGTGTTTTTTCCTCTTTAATGTGATGAATTTATGTCACTGGTTAATGGAGCAAGGAACCTGAGAAGAGGGAGCTTTAAAATTACATATGTGCATTACTAATGTCATTGTGTGCTTGACATTAAAATCACATAAGCACAGCTCACGTGGCTTGTGTTAACATCAGATGCCTTGGGATGACCTAATTCATCTAATTCTTCATTCTCTTTGGTTAAAGATTTTAAAAACTTAAAAGACCCAAGCTTTAACCCCCCCCCCCCAAAAAAAAAAGCAATTATGGAACACTATGATTCTCTCTCTTTCTTCTTTGCCATCTATACTACAGTAGCTGCTACCCATGTCGATAAGTTTAAAATGCTCCATGTCCCACAGAACTTGCATACTAAATCTGAGATGACAGACAACAAAGAAAAGCTCACAGCATTCAAGGAACCACAGGGAGCCTGTCTCTCACCCACAGCTATTCTTGCACTGCTAAAACCTTGCTGTTTGATATCTTCATAGTGAGCCCCAGAATATAGCTGCTCTTCCATTGCAATTGTCCAGAATAAAACTTTTGTCTAACTTTATGAGCCAGGGCCCATGAAAAGCAGTTCCTTAGATAAAAGCTGGAGGAAATGGGGACATTTGTAGACTTGCAACTCCTTGCAACAGAGTTCCTCTGTTCCTGAGTGAAATACTCCTGTAGGTGATGTGGAGTTGTGCAAGCAACCCAGCAATCACACTGTGAGTGCCAACCCGTGGGCTTGCACTAGTCCCACTTGTGCTGAAGGGCTGCATCACAACACCACAGTCCTAGCAAAAGGAAATTTCCTCTTAGCCACTGGGATTCAGGCAATTCCCAGTAGCCTTTGAGGTATACCTTCAGGTGCTTGGTTGAAGTCCAGAAACAAAGCTTAATGAAATCCATTCCATCTTTCTTTCTCTTTGTCTCTGTGCTCTGATATTGGTGCATGGAGGCCACGGAGAGAGGGAGATTGCCCCGTGCTGTGAAAGGACCCATCACAGTTTAAGCAGCTGGTGGGTGAGTGAGTGGACGTTGCTGTAGGAACCTGCCCAGCAGTTTCTAAAGCTTGTATGATAAAAATCTCAGGCTTACCTAGAGATTAACATAGAGAGGGGTTGTTAAGCAGCCAGGGCTATGTCATGTATATTCTGGTGCTTATCTGCCGTGCATGAGAGCTGTCATAAAGGACTATGGAAAGTGAACATGGTATGCAGCCTTGTAAATATTCAATAGAAATCTTACACACCTGCTTATTCTGATACTTACTTAGTTATAACAAAAAAAAAGAAAAGGAAAAACTACAAGTCCAGGTGAGTAAGTGACTGAAGAGAGTAGAGTTGCTAGTATATACTGAACCCCCACTGAGGATTGTTTGAGTCTTTCTGCAGAGAAATTGTTCTCTCTAAAGCCATCTGTCTCACCATATATATAAATTATCAGCCAGTTAAGTAAGAAACACTTGCTGTTGCTCCCATGCTAGAGATAGAGATTAAGATACTGCAGGGGTGATCAACTTGCATCCCACACACTGTTGCATCTCCAACCCAAGTGCATCACAGAATCACATAGAATGGTTGAGATTGGAAGGGACCTCTAGAGATCATCTAGTCCAAACCGTCTGCTCAAGCAGGGATACCTACAGCACATGGCACAGGGTCGTATCCAGGCGGCATCACCATCTCCACTTCTCTGACTCTCCATCTGCCAGTGCATCAAACACAAACTCCCTGCCGCAGTGACATTACCTTTCATGAGTGTGCTTCACACCACACAGCCATTCCTGAAGGCTGTGTGATTTGGCACAGTGGAAATGAGTAGGCTGCTGCTGGGAGAGAAGAGGGAGGAAGGAGCAGGGAGGGAGGACCAGGAGGAGACTGAGTTAAGGAGCAGTGGGCATTTTTGCTACTCTTCAGCTGCTCAAAGCTTTCTGAGCATGAGATCTCCCCTTCTTCCCTTAAATCAATAAAAAGCAAACCACCACCTTCCAGCTATACCTCTTCTTCATAAATAAATAGGAAGGAGGAAAATGCATGTGGGGAATGCAGCACATGCACAAGTGGATCCAGCTGTTTCTGAGGTTTGCTGCTCTGCCATAGGGCAAAATCACAGTCTCTGCACAGAGAGGAAACTCTCACTGCCTTTGGGGAGAATGAGGTGTGGAGCACTTTTGAGTGCTTCATCCCCACCACATTTGTTGGGGGCTCAGGGAAATAATCTCTCCTAATGCTTTCTCAGGTGATATAGGAGAAAAGTGGAAGGGCCACTGCCATTTTTCAGGGGGAAAGATGAAGCTCAGGGAAATTGGGTGACTGATTACGGCTAGTATATACCATAAAGACTTAACCTGTCTGGCCTTAATACTGTCAAAACTCATCTGGTGAATGTCTGCCCACTGGTTTCTACCAATTTTGTTAAATCATATAGCCTCAAACAAAACAAGCTGTACAACAAAAGGATGTTTTTGTCTTACAGGTTGCATCTATGCTAAAACAGCCAAAGATTTCATGTTTTATAATTAGCAATCTTATTTTCTTAGTGAATGATGACTCTCAAATATTTGTTCCCATGTAAATGACTGAGAAATGCTATGGAAAGAATTCTTTAATTTCTGCATGTTTAGTTCATCTCAGACCAGGAGATTAGCCCAAAAGAGAATTTCATATGCCACCATACTACTAGTACCAGAGGAATACTTGGTGAGCAAACACCTTAAAATCTAGCAACCTGATACCAGGCCCTAGGGAAGAGGGGTCCTGAAAACAAATCCTACTCAACACCATTCCTTGTTCTCCTCTTGCACGCCCACATTCACTGATTTGAGTAAAGTAGAGCAAGTTTCCAATAAAGAAAAACAGCAGAGCTGTGGTTTTGCATCCAAAACCTTTAACATTTGCAATGTGGCTTTGTAACAGAGTCAGACCAGCTTTTATCTGAGTTTTTTTTGAGAGCTTTCCAATAACAATCCTTCTTTGTTGTTTAGATTTGAATCTGAAACTCAAAGTGGCAAGTAAGAAGATTGCTACCAATAGGAACCACTTTCAAAGTAAAGGAAATCTCCATGAGGAGCCCCGGGAATGAAAACAAGCAAATCTGGTAATGCTTTTCAGACGTCGGACTAAGGGTGAAAGGAAGACAAAATTCAGCTAGGAAGAGTTCTTCTATTAATCTGCTATAGCAGAAAACACCTTTTCACTGTTTCATGGGTATAGATGAGCTGGATGAAAATTTTCAATATGCGGGGTATTAAAATATCCCCTCTTTATGAAAAATTCCACAGAAATCATTAACTTCTTTAAATTTTCCATTTTTTCAAGGAAAAAAATATTACTCCTTAAAATATTTCTTCAGTCTTTTTTTTTTAATAAGAAATTTTACTAGCCAAAGGATATTCTTAAAGCAATATTTGAAAAGTCCATTGCAAAATTCTTTGCTTTTCTTTTTAAGTGAATCTTCATTCATTGGGAAGGCTGAACAATGAAGCAATGTCAGAACTGCATTTCACAATGATTTAAATGAATAAAAAGTAACCTGCAGCAGTAATGTGCATAGTAAAGGTCAGGCACTTTACACAGTGACTGATCTGTATGGGGGAGCTCCAACTGCACCAGTCCATGCTGTACTATTAGCTGGGAAGTCAGCGCATGTAATTTGGGGGTTTTCTTGGGCTTCTTGCTTTTGCACAGCTGTGGAAGAGTGCCAGCTTGTTGACAGTTAGGCCTATTAGATCCTTATCCAGCATCATAGCATATCGTGCAGCACCTTCAAAGTGAGAAAATATTGGCTCCCCAGTGTATTCCAGAGAAATGCTTATGGTGGCACTTGTTAAAGGTAAAGGTCTATTAGCGTTGCCACCAAAATCTCTATTTTGATGGAAACCATGATGTATTCAGTCATCTAAATTCTTTGCTTCTAGAAAGGTGGGAGGTGGGAAATATCTGTGTGTTTCCACCTAGTGACTTATATGGGTTACATTTTTAGATTTCAATATTTGCTTTATTTATTTATTTATTTTGAAGAAAACCAGCAAAGCAAATATCACAAATGACCAGGAAAATAAGGCTTAATCAGGTTTTGCTCAACTTTGCTTTGAGTGTGTGTGTGTATGGGGGCTGACTGACATTGTAAATGTTAAGGAATTTTCATCCCATGTTGAACATACCTTTCTTACTGTTAACATTGCATTTATTTTTTTGACCTCTAGTCCTACCAACACTAAAGCACCTGCTTAATGGAACAGTCCAATAATTTCCGTGGCTTTTCACTGAATCCTCCCCAGTTTCTCAGCATCCTTCCTGGGTCATGGACACCAGAAATGAACACTCTGTTCCCTCAGTGATTGCCATAGTGCCTGGATCAGAGGAAATACATGCTCCTTCTCCTTTTTGATAATCACCCTACCTCATTCCCAAGATGGTGGTAACTTTCCTGGCCAGAGCACAATGCTGACATCTGCTTTTCCTCTGCTCATCTAGCAGGATTTCTCCCATTTTAGCACAGTTTAGGAGAGAGGTCCTAATCCCACCCGTGTGGCTCATGCTGTGACTCAACCTGTGCAGCTTCTGATGGATCATTGTAAAATACACATATTATGTGCTAGTGTTGATTTACCAAGCAACCAGACTGCTGCTAACACACCTACTTCAATGTGTATTGCTAGCGCAATCTTTTGTTTTCTGCAGGTGTTTCCAGTGATGCTCATTCATAGAAATATTAAATAAACCCCCTGCCAATCTTTGCAAGGTAACAGTCCAGAAACAAACCACTTGATTGTGCTGTTCACACTGACACTTCCCAATTTACCTTTTTATTTCAAGACCTCTCACTTGGCCTCCTTTCAAATCATTTTGTATGTGCTACCCTGATTTTTTTCACCACTCACGATTTTTAATCAAAATACTCTATATCATCAAGTGGGAAGCTGTGCAGATGCCAAAGTACGTTGTAGTAAACTAAACTGCTTCCACCAGTCAGACCAGTAATCTCACTGAAAAAAAAAAAGAAAAAAAAAAAGAAAAAGGATTCTAATTTGTTTGATCACCTCTTCCCTTAAATTTATATATCATAGACGATATCTGGAAACCCTATAGTTCAGCTCTTGCTTGAAAAGAGATTATCGCCTGTAACAGGCAGTTGGGTATGGCTTTGTCAGCTAGAGTTGAAGATATCCAAGGATGGGGACTCAGCAACCTCCCTGAGCACCTTTGTTAGGGCTGCTCAATCCTCCTGCTTTAGGGAGCTTTTTGCTAATGCCCAGGCCTAACTCCCAAGCACAGTTTGTGGCCATGGCTCCTTTTGACATCATATGGCAATACTACCTTTGTAAGTGTCCTTCAAATAGATAGGAATGGCCATGAAATTATCTCCTCTACCCCAGACTTCATAAACCAAGCACCTCTAGGCTCTCTTTGCTGCACGTTACCTTGGCCCTGATCTTGGTACACTCCAATGGACCCTCTGCTTTTATCTCATATCCCTATGGAACTGGGAGATCCCAAACTGCCTGGAGGTTTGCATTATTGCATTATTCAGATAGATTTTTTTTTTTCAGTCAATGCATTTATCTTTCTTAACTATGGCACAAAGTTTTAAAAGTGTGTTGCAACACTCTGCCACCAGTATGAATTGCAAAGGCAGGGTAAACGCAGATCGAATATTGATTTTATCTTAACTGTTATATATATTTCTGTTATTAGTATTTCTTGCTATATGAGTTACATGGAAGCCATCCACAGCTTGGTACTGCAACTACCTGGCATTGGGTTTGATTCTGTTCCCTCTTAGCTATAAAGCAGAAGCAATTTCCGCGCTCTTCCTGGAGGAGCACAAGATCGAGGATGAATTATTCTCCTTCAGAGAGCCTGCAAGCCTGACAGGTATTCACTGGCATTCCTGCACGTGTGCAGATCAGATCTGCTCTGTGGGCGCATTTGTTATCAGTCTGGGGTAGGTATGGGAGGCTGCTGCTCTTGCTGGAGGTTGGCTCTTTCCCTTTACAGCCCTAGGCACGCGCCGGCTGGCACACACCAGCCCGCGGCGCTGCCGACGTGGGCTGATCCCAATGCGCACCGATCCCAGCCCTAAGGGAGCCACGAATCCCGCTGCAGCCAGGCAGTGCCATGGCTCGGCCTGATGCTGGAGCTGCACCTTGATGGCTTTCCCACCACCCTGTCTCCCCAGCTTCTCAGTGTATTTACAGCTGAGACTCAACCACTTGAAAAAACAGGCTCATAGCAGGGAGGAAAGCAGAGCATTAGCCTTAGTGGTGTGCGCAGTAACACTGTAATTTCAGCTATACAAATACCATTATTGATTTGCAAAATGAGCCCCTGAAGCCTGGAAGAAACCAAGAGCAAATATATATGTGAGATGAGAGGCCGTTATTACCTCACCCTCTTTCCATGAGGACAGACATGTTTTATTCATTGAAAATATGGATGATGATTGTATTTCTTCTCTTGCCTCTTTTCATGCCTCCTCCTGTGCTTCTCTAAACAGCAACTATTACCGTGATCTGGCACTTCAATTTAGTTTGCCTGGGAGGAGGAGGACAGTCTCCCTTCCCTGATGTATTTTCCCCTGCCAGCTGCCTTATTGTGTGTTGTCCCCATGTGCGAGGAGAACAGCAGTGGCCTGGCTCCTCTTACTCTAACCAACAGCAGCATCGTTTTATCCAAAAATTAACAAGAAATCTTCTCTACTGGAAAAGCTAGCGTGAACTCTGTCCCTTGCATGCTGTGAGAGGTGGCCATTAGTTTTCGGCCAACCTCTTGTACTTATGCGCTCAGTCCCTGTGGATCGCAGCTGCAATCAGCCAGAAGAGAGGTAATGCGGTTTTCCATTTATTCCAATGCTATCCCCTTGTCTCAGCAGCTCAGTTCTGCCAAGCAGCTCAGTTCTGGTACTTTTTCAAACCCTATCAGCCATATCTCAGTCTTGACCTCTCTCCCCTGGGCTGGATCTAAAACCTGCTGAAATCCAGAGAGTTTTTTCTTGCCTCTTGATAGACTTTACAGCTAACCCTGGATATACCGCTCTGCTAACCTACCAGTGGCTGAGTTTAAAGGTCTGTGGAAAGCAAATTTCAAAGCCCACTGTGGCAAGCCTGTATGAAAACAGGAGGAGTATCTTGGAAGCAGGGAAGCCCAGGCACAGTGAATAATTAACAGCGATGCCAAGTGAGCTCTGGACAAGCTGCATGTGAGAAACACTACACCTAAATCTGAATCCTGGGAGCAGGGCAGTGCAGTGATGACAGGACTCAGCAGCAGTGTGTGCGCATCAGAGGGATGGAGCATGGGACCCCAGAGTTTGGGAGCTCTTGTGAGCCAAGCCAAGCAGAGTTACGGGGCCTGTATTCAATACCTGATACTTAAGAATCTGCAACATCATGCTGTTCTTGCCTCAAGAAGTGGGAATCACCGTGGCATTGCGTATCCGTTGTGACGGGCTCAGTGTGTTACCTGCCAGCTATTTTTTTCCCTCTAAAAGCACACTGGATTGTTGTCTTTGAAATATTGAGTGTTGTGTGTCCAACAGAGCTGAGTGCGTAACATTAGGGGGTTCCACATGGCTTACTGCCCAGCCTAATGAATCCCCAGGGAAGATCCCTAAAGGCTGCCCAAAGGAAAACAACTTTAATGACATAATAAATAAGAACACCCACACCACGAGGAAATGGCACTGATCTTGGAAAGCTGCATTCATAAGGAGCAACCCAGCTGGATTGTTTTCAGTGATGACCTCTTCAGACTTCTATCCATTTCTGGTGGTCTAATAACATTTGAGGTATTGAATGTTTTCTTTTAATTTCCCCCTCCCACTTCAAGGTCATGGTGACTGTGAGGCAAAAGGAAAAAGAAAGGCAAGAAGGAAAAGAAAAAGCAAGCAAAAAAAAAAAAAAAAAGAGAGAGAGAGAAAAAAGAGAGCACAAAAGGCAATAGCAGGAGCTTTTCATGTAGCCAAGATCAAATTCATTTAAATCCAAAACTGTTGGAAATCACAGTCCACCCTGAAATATGAAGTTTGCCAATGCCTGAGGGGCCCTTACCATGGCCCTTAGCACCATTTTGCCTGCAAGCCTTTCCAGACAGGGTGAGAAGAGCACCTCACATGAAAGCAAAGCTTTCTAATGCTGCCAGCCAGAGGGCTGAGGAAGATAAATGTGACTTCACTGCTCCAAGCTGAGGTGATCTGTGCCTCTTCTCTTTCCCTCAGTTCCCTCCCAGAAATTTAAATGAAAATGGGTTTATATCTCCCTTGTCACAATCAGCGACAGAAAGAGGCGTGCAGGTCAGATGTTTTTGGCCACAGGAACCAGCAGTTAAGCAGACAAATTAATATTCTGTTTTTCATAGGTGCTGAGTGTTAAGCACAGCACCATCAGCACACACTGGTGCTCCAGAACCTGATTTTCTTCCAAACTTGGAAAAAAAAAATCAGGTTCAGCATTTGTATTTTTGTGGTGTGGTTAAGAACAGAACGAGAGGAACCAGAACCACCCTAATGATAGAGAAGCAAAGCTTCACCAGATTTTGAATCTAAGATGTGGTACATAAAAGCCTAAATCACTTCTGAAAATGGGATAAGGGGCCTCAAGTAGTCTCACCTTTTTGCAGAAGTGGGAATGCTGGAGGAACACAGCATTTCACTTGGGCATGAAAGCCCTGCACTCTTGAGTTAAAACACAGAGAAAGTCTAAATAATCCACTTTTTGTACACATGCTTCACTTGTATACTAACTAACTCCTTCCTTGTATACTAACTCCTACAACTCTGATATTATTAAATAGAAGCTGCTCCTCTTTATTATTTATAGAGCCAAGTTCTATTCTCAAGTATTATGGTTGATTTCACCTCTTAATAACTTGCCAAATGCTTCCCATTCCAAGAGCCCAATTTGAGGTATTTATCAGCATGCCAGCACTTCACCTTGCAGGCTGAAAGTTTACATTCCTTAGGGGTTGCCCCAGACTGAATTTTTGGCAAAGCAGGTTAGCCATATCTGAGGAGATTAGAGACTAATGGCTGTGTTGACAAAATCCAATGGCATTCTATTCTACAAGTCCAAGTGCTCTTGTGGTTTGGAGCAAGGACTTGAAAGTACTCAAAAAATGAGGAAGCAAAATAGCAACTGTCTGCAAAACTTCTGGCTTAAGTGACTTATTTAACATCTCCGAGGTGCTGAGCAGGAAGAACTCCAGTTATCCCGGATGGCACTTAGCCACTCAGCACTGTGACATCTCTTCTTTTCCCTAGATCCCCTCCTCCCGCACTGCTTCCACTTAATGGGTGAAGTAATGTGGGAGAGAAATGCTAGCAAAGGAGATGCGAAGGCCCAAGTAAGCTCTGAGAGTGTTACAAACATTATTGCTTGCATAATTGGAAGAGCTTTTTGCCTGGGGCCAACATAAACCCTTCTTGCTCCTTGTCTTCACTTTCATCCTTGCTCTCATACCACCCTCTCCATGATTGCACAGCCATGGCAGGCACTGATCTGGGCTAGAAACAATCATTAGCTTTTTCTAGGTTATTATCTATTCACCAGCTTCTCAAATCAGCTGACTTTGTTCTCTCACAGCTTCAGAACAGCGCTGTGCAGGACTGAGGGCCGAGACAGAACAAGGACTAGAAATGCTACCACCTTCACCAGCTCGTGCTCTCAGCCAGAATTTGTTATGCTTGGTGGAAGCAAAAAATGCTGTCCAGGTTTGAGTTCCATAGTTGACACTTCCCAAGTGCATCCAGAAAATGTGCCCTGTGATTTTTTCACTCCCATTATGCAGACTGTGCAGCAACCGCAGATATGTGCTGTGCTCTTGATGATGTGTCTGACCTCTGCACAGTTTAAGCCTCCAAATCCACCTTAAAATATAACATTGAAATATTTTTCATTTTCTGTAAGAAAATGGAGCAGGAATCCTGCATGCAGCTCTACTTATTTGCCTGAATGTCTAAAATTTCTGTGCTGAATAAGGTCGTTTATAGAAAAAAATATCACTTACATATTGAAGTTCAGAAACAAAAATAATTCTATCATTTCCTTACTTATGAGTACTAAGTTTTTAAACTTAATATGGTTATGATTACAATTTGGATAGAAATCTTTCAAACTCACCTCTAAACTAGTTAGGCATATAAGAAAAAGGCAATCCAAACTGTTTACACAGTAGACCGAGACTACAGACATCAAGTAGAAAGCATGGGGTATATGTGCCAGATTACATGGTACCTCAGTTAGTACTTACACATCCAGGACTGTTGATTTCAGGTTGTCTCACTAAGACCAGCCCTTGTACCCAATGGTTCGATGGAAGTCAAACAGAGCGACAAATCAGTGTGTCTAGAGGCAGAATTTGCCCTACAGTCAACCACAGATCTAAAACACACGATTAATAAAACAGAGGATTTTTTTTTGTTTGATTTAAAAATTAGAATTTTTCACATTAACTAGGACATAGAAGTGAAATCAGGAACCTTCAACCACCTGAAAACTCGATCTTTCTCTGTGAAGTTTGTTGCCTGTATCAGGTACCTAGTGTGAGATTCTCAGTTCTGACAAGGCCTCTAACTTTTATGTTACATTTATTAAATAACAATCCAAATTTGATGTAAAATTCTTGAAAGATTGTCAATATTACATACCTGGAAATGAATCAGGCTGATTATACTAAAAATTGTAGGATCTGTCCTTTTTAATCTTGATTTCTTAATGTTAAAAAATATATTTTTTAGAGGAAGAAGAAACAGTATTCTCATGAAATAGATGTCTCTGGGATCATATGAGATATCACAAATTTTTTAATAAAAATAGAATGTGAGATCCAGATAGGGACTGCTGAACCAGAGGGCCAAGGGCCATGACTGCCTTATATAGAAGAATTAACAGCAATGTGTACACGACAGGCTCCATGAGCCCAGCCTCCCCTCCTTGGGAACTCAGATCCAGTGCAAGGCTGCCAGAAAACTGATACAACCAGAGGGACCCAGAATGTCAGCATTAATCGCAGAAGAAGCACTTCTTATATACTGCAAAAGAAAAAGGCCATGATGAATAAAAAAAGATACTAATAGAAAGGCCAGAAATTCTGGAATACTAAATTTTCTGGTTTTGCCACAGCATGTTGCCTCTGGACAGGGACTGCCCCCTAAGAAACAATCTGTATCAGCTGATCAAATAGGAGGGAAGGGGGGATAGTCATCCTTGCAAAGAGTATTTGTCAGGCTGTAATGTTGTTAGGAGCTGGAGATGGGGGAGGCAACCTGGGTTAAGAGACTTCAAAAGCCCCAAAGCACAAAACAAACACTGTCCTAAGGGAGGAGTAGGAAAAAGGAGAAAGGATAAAAGAGATTGTGGTTGGGTGAAATGAAATGAAACTCTCAGGTTTCTTGGTAAGGAGTGTGGGGAATTGTGTGTGGGGTGGGGGGAAGCTATTCAGCAGCTTAGCCAAGTGATGCCCTCAAAGGGGAAAACATAGTGCTGAGACTGCAGTTTTTCTCATAGCGTCACAGTGGATGCGGGGGCTTGCACAGCTGTTACATGGGCTTCATGCCTGCAAAAGGAGGCTTCTCTCTGCATGTTTGGGCCAGGCAGTGTTATCCGTTCCCCTCAGCAGCCCTATAGAAGCAAAGGAGGCAGACAGAAACCCAGGTCTCCCTCTGCCTCTAGACTCTTACACTGGCACTGACACAAGTCCTTATGCCTTGCGCAGAGCTCTCTTTAGGATGAGTGGAAGTAAGCCACAATAACACTTGGGTATGCTCAGGACTTCCCTAGGAGCTCCTGCAGGAGCTCACTGTTTGCTAAAGAGCCTTAAGGAATCCTGACTCTGAAAGTGGTCATCCTGTTGCCACTGGCTTCTTTCAGCTAAGTATGCTCACACTGGCCTGTTCGCATAGGATCATTCTGTCTTGGTCTTCTTAAAAAAAAAAAAAAAAGAAAGAAAGAAAGAAAAAGAAAAAGTGCATTGGCAGGCTTGTTTTAAGAACATATATAAAGTGTTATGTAGGTTTTGCAAGCAGAGACAGCCAAACAGGTAGGTCCAGAGATGAAAATCCACTAGTCACAACAGCATCCCTTAAGCATGCAGTGGAGCCGGCTTTTCTTTGGCCTGGTAACAAACCCATCACGTCACTGTTCCAGATCATTGCTCCAGCAAGGACAAAAACCTCAAAGTGAAGAGGCTCAAGAGCTCAGGGTACTAGCTACCTTATCAGCTTTTTTTATTAACAGAACAATATAACAGAAGGCTGCACCTTCATCTCATGTAACTCAGTGAAGTTCCCATGGCTTCAAAGGAGCAATAATGTTTCTGTTCACTGAGGACCCATTTCACCACAGTCTGAGGGTCACTCCATGACAGACTGCTCCTGTGAGTTTTAAGCAAGGCTGATTTACTAGTACCAGACTCCCTTCCGCTGGGCTGCTTCCTTTCCCCTGCTCTTACACCGTTATTGCCATTAAAGAGAGAGATGCTGTCTCAGGTGGATGTAAGTCATGAGGCATTTGAATGAACCAACAATGGTTTTAGATTGATCAGAGATGGTCCTTTGAGGGTAGTGGTTTTGCAAATAATAATATCTGTTAAGCACTCAGCTATAGCTCAGCAATACACGGTATACAGAGGCATACCCGAGACACAGCTTTATTCATGGAAGTAATGACATTTAGGTCGTGCATGGTAGCTCTTGCTTCCATCTGCTTTATGTTGATCCTTTTCTACCTGGGTAGCACCTAACAATTCATCTGAAGAACATAGCTTATCTGTGCTCCTGCATAGCCACATCAGAAGGCTGCCCTCCCTCTGGTGTGTGCTTTGCATTCTTCCTTCTTGGAAAGGAAAAACATGTTTTATGGAAATAGATCTTAACAACACAGAAATGATACACTGTTTCAGGTTGTATACATCTAGCTCCATATACAAATTCTGCCTAGGAATTTACATATCTCCCAGTAGCAGATATGTAGAAAAACGAAGAAACAAAACACAGAGAGATGGATCTTGGAAGGGATGTCTGGAGGTCATCTGGTCTAAACTTCTGATGAGAGCAGGGCCTTGCATGAGAGTTAGGCAGAGCTCTGTACCTCCATCCAAGGAAGCTCAACCTCTACTCTAGGCAACCTATTGGTCTCATAGCGAAGAATATTTTTCTTATACCTGGACAAAATTTTCACTGGAGCATCTTGAGTCCATTGCCTTTTGTCATGTCACTGCACACCCTTAGGAACATCTACCTCTTAGGTACTGGAAGATGATAATTAGATCTGCCCCCACTGGGCCTTGCCCCAGCTTTTTATAAGCTGAACAAACCTGGTTCCTTCAATCTTTCTTTTAACATCAAGTTCTCCGACTCTATATCACCATGATGGGCCTTCACTGGACCCTCTCCAGCTTGTCTCCATTGCACTGGGAAGACCAAAACGGGAAACAGTATTCCCAGTATGACTGAAAAAATACCAAGTGGGGTGGGATAATCACATTTTCCAATCTGCTGGCAATATCCTTGCTGATGCAGCCCAGGACAGGGTCTGCAGTCAGTGCTGCAGGGACACACTGCTGGCTTGTTCAGCTTGCTGGACACCAGGACGCCCAGGAAGAGTCTGCCAGTAGAGCTGCTTCTAGTCATTCAGACTGTACTTCTTCTTGGGTTTGCTCTGTCCCAGGTGTCTGATTTCACATTTAGTTTAGTTTTGTTAAACCTGATTCTGCTCTTGTTGGCATAATTGCCCAGCTGCCTAGAGACCTGTCAAGGTCATTCTGTGTGTTGACTCTTCCTTCCTACTATATATACTGCTCTATTTAACCACCACTAATGTACTGGTCTTCTTGGTATCCACCTAATTTTTCTCACATCTCATTTTTCTACACCTGCATTTGGTTTTGCAACTTCCTCCAGCAATGAATTGCGTGGTTTAAACTATATGTTCTTAAAATAAATAAACAAATAAATTCAAATCTAGGTGCTTGATCCTTTCATTTGAGACCCTGATTCATGTACTGTGAGAAGCAGCGAATAACTGGAGAACTCGTCTGTGCAAGGTTTTAACAACAGTTCTGATTCCAGCATATAATTCAGGATAAAGATTTATCAACTCAAAAGTAAATTACAGTGCGAAGGTTGAACATCTCCTCCATAACTCAGCCAGCCATATTTGTGGATCTGACCTCTGTGTTTTAACTCATGAAGCTCATAGTCAATTCAGTATTTCGGATGTTTGCTGCCAGAGTTCTGGTTTACAAGCAGCTAGAGGAAGTGGAAACTAATGCGAGGAAAAACAAGGGGGATTAGGAGGAAAGGGAGCTACACAGCCCAAACCCAGCATGTCCTATTAGGCATTAAAAACCACTCTCAGCTCCACAAGCTTCTCCATGCACACAGGAGATAAAGAGGATCACACTTTTAAAAAATGGTTTTATAAAGAAGCAGGTGAGACTATTAAAGTTATGGCTGTGAGAATCCTACTTCCAGCAGTGCCTCACTGTTTGGCTAGTAAGGTTTGGTTTTGATTTTAATCATGCTTTTCCAGAGATTACTTAATGACAGGGGAATAGCAGGGGCACACTGAGCAAAGCCAAACCAAAGGAATTCGCAAAGAGCCTATTGAATTATCAACTCTCAGCTGTCTTTGCCAAGCCAACAGCACTTGCTCACTGATTCTTTCATCTGCCTTTCCTCCTTGGTCTGCTCATCCTCAAGGACATGATTCAGAGCCTTTTTAAAGAGAACAGCTCTAAGAGCTGAGAGGACTCTCCTATTTTCTTCTTCTTTCCCTCAACATGCAACAAAAGGATTTTCCATAGAAATGTCACAGGTAGGAATTTGCTCCTGCTGTTTCAAATGGCTCACAGTGCTGTTTTCTCCAGGGAAAAAAAAAAGGAAAAACGTGGCATTAACTTCTTTGAAGGTGAGGGTTGTACCTTTTTTTCAAAACACCTCCAGTTTAGCTGACCACTTCTGTGCTATTCAGTGACAATACACCTACATCCTAGTCCACAGAGATCTGGACTTGAAACAAGTCCAAAATTGAACACGGTTTTTCATATATTGAATAGGCTGAGGGTTAAGTATGTGCTGAGAGTCTGAAAATGACAAAGAGATTGAGCAGCATAAATTTAATCGGAAAATGCCTGGCTGCTTTCAGTACTTTACCGAATCTCCTGCTTGAGAACATATAAGGTGTGTTTGGCATTCTCTCCTTACAGCAGAAAACTCACTTCCATGTGGGGTAAACAGAGGAAGAAGTCTTGGTTATTTTTGTTGTTTTCTAGACAACGGTCTCCACTCTCTTTGAATGGAAATACCCTTTCCCCACAAGACAAGTGCAGCCTGCTCAGCCTCGTCCCCTAACCAGCAGCTCCCTGCTGTGCAAAACGGGGACCGAGTGACAGCACACCTCCTGCAGGCTCCAGTCATCAGCCTGTCACCAGGCTTCAGAGAGATGCTCGAGAAGAAAGCCTGGCCACTAAATCCTAGCTCACATCCCATGCATTTCCACATGTTGCCTAAGAGTAGCCATAAGAGTCAGTCTCTGTTCATACAGATTCACTAAAAAAAAAGGATGTATTTGCAGCTGCCAGCCCCATGGCATTATACACAGCAGCGACTCCATATTCAGTATAAGAGATCTAGAGAAATGTTGTGTTTATTAGCTTATCTTCCCTAGCTGATATGCTCAGAGACTGCCAAGAACAGAAGACCTTAATGTTAAATCAATATTGATGCTTGCTTAGGTTCTATTTGGCCAATTTTCAAAACAATACAGGCTCTCTGATTGCTAACTCCTATGTCACCTAGCTTTTACCTGTTGTTACTAACACAATCAGTGGCAGAAAGGGAAATTAGACAGAATCACTTGCTCTGCCTGCTTCAACCATTGCACATAATTTTTCTCTAACAGAAACCTCTGTGGGATGGGAGAAGCAGGAAAAGCATTAATCATAATTGCATAGGCAGTACTGGGAATGCAAGGCCATGCTGGTCTGTGCTTTTTAGGAAGTTATGCCTTTTCTTCCTCGTCTTCTTTCCTACACTTAAACCACCAGAGTCCTAGCCTAGCCATGTTGCTTTTCTTGTCTTCCCTTCATCTCCCCACTGAATGTTTCTGGAGCTGCTGGCAAAACCCTTCAGCATCACCTGCCATCAGATCTTTCCCCATTGCTTTATTTGCTGAGCTTCTTCCAGCTCTTGGTACTTCTGTGGTCTGTTAGCAATGTTCTGTATTACAGTGTGGGGCACTTCCACTTGCAACTTAGCTTTGAAGAGAAAGAGCAAAATCCTCAGTCTGTGAAAGTCAATGCAAGTTTGTCATTGACTGCAATAGGACAAGATTTTATCCTGAACTCTTTACATGATTTTATATGGCATCTTCCATCATTGTAATATTAGAGCGCTCAGGGGACTCGTGATTTCAGAGACCTACAAATATACTTGGAGCTTCATAACCACTGAAGAAAACAACTGTGCTATAAATAGTATTAAAGTGAGACGCAAGATCATAGGGTTTCAACTATAAGAGAGCATTGCATTGGGTCATCTTGCCTGACCTTTGCACATCACAGGTTATTAAGTTTCACACAGCTACCCTGGTCCTGCACCCAATAAACTGGCTTTGATTACTTGTTTCAAGGCAATAGTCAGAGCCTCTGAAGGGATTCCCTAACTCCTCAGCCCTTGAACCTCCTATTCTCTGGTGTAATAAGAGTTTATTACCAACCCTACACAGACAGACTCCAGATGAGCAAGCATAACAGTGTGATGGAGCAGAGGGAACATTTCACAATATACACATTTCTGAGTGTATATTGCATCCATGTCAGGGAGCATTCATAGGAAGGAAAAAGTTAGATTAGCCACATGGGCTGGAGGAGGCAAGAAGCATCAGGGGAGCAGGATCCGACTACAGGAAGAAACAATCTGCCCAAGAAAAGAGCAGGAGCTCCATTGCTGGAGCTTTCTGAGAGGAAATTAGAAGAGACAGATAGACAAATACATCTGAAGGTCTCTTGCCTGATGGCAAAGTGGCTGGAGTAGCTGGCCCCTTTGTGTTCCTAGATTGCCTTAAGAGTTTTACTGCTACTGTAGTTAGGCGGGTGAACATCTGTTACCCACCTGACCCATCATAAAACTACAGCTGTCAGAAGCAGGATGCACTGCATTGTGATCAAGAGGCAAAGTTTGATTACTGTTAAGCCTGAAGGTTTTTATTTCCATCTCCTGGTCATGTTGACAAACAGTTGAGCATGCCTTAAGAGAAGGTTCACTGAACGTCTCAGCAGATGAGTGCCTTCCTAGAAAACCAACAGGCATGCATTCTCACACGTATATGGGATGAATTATTCTTTCTGTAATTCCTGAGTAACTATATTGGCTTCTCACTTATGGGAATGGGTGTTACATGGATTTTGGAGGATTTGTGCTTTGTTCTAATGACTGTTGCAGATCTGCTGTATAAACCCTTGGTAGAACACAGCACGTCATTGGACTTCATTTTTCTTCACACCTAAGTGGAAATAACAGTATTCTTTCCTTGTAAAGAGTTCGGAGCCTCACAGAGAAAAAAAATAAGCAAATTATTATTATAAAGAAAGAATACTAATGTGGAATAGTGTTGCTTGTTTCGGCTCTTACCTATTAGGCATTAATTGAGAGCTTCTTAACAAGAAGCATGGCATCTCTTTAAGGAGAAATCAATTAAGAAACCAGGATATCATGTTGGTTGCAACAATGCTAAGCTAGAGGAACTGTTCACGACCGATGCCCCTTTAACAGGGAACAGCAAGTACCTGGTTGTAGGTGGGAACTCTTTGGTGATACTCATCCTGTGATGAAGTATGGCTCCACCACAGCATTACTGGTATGTAATATTGATGCTGCAGGGGTGCCACAGTGTCTCAATCTAGCTGGGGCTTGTTGTGCTAGGCTCTGTACGAACACGTAGCAAAAGGCTGTGGCTTCCTCTACTGCAGCAAAAGGACGCTGCAGTTGGGGGAAGAAACAAAAAAAAAAAAAGGAAGAGTGAGAAACGAAGCAACAATCCAGCTCCTATAGCTGGATCACTAAGGAACTAAGGCATACGAAGGGAAATAAAATTCCCTCACTGCTTCCAATTAGCAAGAAGCTCCAGACAGTTTCCTGAAAACAGTTGTGCTTGGTTAAGAGCACAAATCTTTGTGCATCAAGTGCTCTTGGCCCTGGATCCAGCCTAGCAAGGACCCTGCCAGCTTACCAGAGCTCACCAGAAGCTCCCCGTATCCATTAGCACTGGGTGAGTTTGCACTGCTGAAGTCTCCCTGTGCTCTGGAAACACCAGTGACCACCTCCTTTCCCAGCCGCAAAATGATCACAATCCTCTGCAGCTGGAGGAGCTGCTGCTGGGGATAGGAGACCCCAGGGAAGCCTGGTGGCACTGCCTGAATGGTGGTGCCGAGGCGTGCGGGCTCCCTGCAGGGACGGCTCCCGCCTCCCAGGGCGGCAGCTGAGCTCGGCTCCCAGCCTTCCCCTTTCCCTGTGGTTTTCAGACGGATGCCAAAAGCTGAGGCAAAAGCTCATAACATGCCAATTACCCTGGCCTCAAAACCACAAATGATTGTATACAGCTGTTGGCAAATGAAATCTTGTTCCAAGCGTTTAATACCTAATTGAATAAACTCGTGGAGCCCTGCTCTGCCTCCGCCTCTTCCTCTGCCCTCATGTCGTCTCTCCCGTCCACTTCCAGATCCTGTGTGTTCCAGCAAAAGGGGAAGAAAACTTTTGTTTTGGTTTTCAATAATTCATAAAATAAAAATAAAAAAAAGGTTGGCCCCAGCGTAAGTTTCGGATCTATCAATTTTCCATCAGAGCTCCAAGAGGGTTAATTATAAGGCCCACTTCCTCTGTTTTCACTGCACCAGATTCGTGCTAATGTACAAATAAACTGATTCATAGTGCCTTTTGGTTCTCCAGTAAATATGCAATAAGCAATGATTTATATGTGGTGAATGGTAATTACATTTGATGAGAAAAGTGGGCAATTTTTCCTTTCTTTTTCAAATGCCTTGGATAAATTGTTTTCCTGACCTTATCTAGAACACAAGGGTCTAGCCACCACTCAAAAATTATAAGGAGATTCATGAAATACCCTCCTGTATCAGACAAAGAGACCAAAGCGACTTTGCCAACAATAACTTACACTACAGAGAAGGTTGAAAAAGGTTAGTATTGTCTTTTTAGAATAACAGTATCCTAAATTAAATGCACTGTGTTTAATTTAAAAAATCCAGAGATTATATGGTTTACTTCTAAAGAAACAGTACCATTCTCAAACATGTGTAATGTTTCAAAGGTTATGAGAAACAGATGCCACTACTCCATCCTCTGTGAATGACTTTTGAAGCTATATGTAATTTTCTCCAAATTGCCTTTTAACATGTGATTGCCTCAAAACCACCTAACTAACTGAGCTGCCCTGTGCAGTATGCAAATGGGAACTCTGCAATCAATATCTCATATGGAGGGAAATGTTTCTGATCCAGCAAATCATTTTGACCCATCAGTAATGCCCTGCTCAACCAGGAGATACTGTTCGCTTACTCAGAATCCATGTGAACAGCTTCTGCCTTTCTGTTCTGTGGGTTGTTAGAGCTGCTAAAAATCATTTTAAAGGATTTTCTGGATTGAGGGAAAAGGAGGGGTTGTGTTAAATCTCCCAAAGGGAATTTGTTTTTTCAATGTTAGCCTAGTCTCTGTAGAGAGTCAGTATTCTGATAGAAAGTCACTGAAGTTATAATTCGAATAATAGATCCCAAGAGAAGTTTCCACTCTCTAGCAAAGATATCAAGAGAGGGGAAAAAAAAGTACTTTATTTTATCACCATCTAAACTCACTTTCTGCTTCTCAAGTGGAATTGTTCCCTAACATACAACTCTGTTAACACTCTATATAGCTCTTTATTGGCGAGACATTACAAGACCTTATAGTCAGCATTAAAGTGTGCAATTCAAGTAGTGACGCTGATTCTCATTTTAATCAAAAAGAATTCATTATCCACAAAAAAAAAAAATCAATTCTCTTCCTTCAGTTCCTTTACAGACAGGATCCTGCAAAGTCACTGGGGTTGCCTGGGTGTAGCTAAGGGCAGAATTTTGTTCTCGTGGGGCTTCTGCTTTTATTCTAATGAAAGGTTAGGAATTTGTCCAAAGACCAGCTCAGAAAGGTCCAACAAGGCTTGATGTGCACTTTAACAAACCGGCGACCCCACCGAATTTCCCTCTAGACTGTAACGCGTTTGTTCCTGCGTCACCCCACTGCGTGGGTGTGAAGGACAAGGCAGGATGGGGCCCCTCTTGTCACAGAGCCCCGCACTGGCTCCCAACCCTGGCATGTCCAAAGTCCTGAAGGAGGCTATTGTTGGGTCCAAGCGGATACCAAAAAAAAAAAGCCCTTTACCCATCGGAGTCTTGCGATGGCTGGGGCTGCGAATACCAGGTGCTGCATGCACAGTTTGGCAGAGGTTGTTGAGGCCGCCTGCATTGGTGAGGCTGCTGTGATGGGCAGGAGGGGAACCTGAATTTGCACCCTGGTTAAGAGGTGGGTTTGGATACAGCGGAAGTGGTTGGGGTTGACTCTCCTGGATAAAGTCATTTTAAGAATGAAAAAGAAATAATGCTTAAGCTTCTGTTCTGGGCAGGCACACAAATCTATGGTTTTGAGCACGCCAGTTATTCCAGAGATTTTAAGAGTTCTCATGCTTACAGAAGTGCATGTCTTTGAGTACCTACCCAGAAATAAGGGTTTTGCTTAGTGGCCTTGAGAAGGAAATGGGCAATGTGAAGCCGCCTTCGCTTCTGAGGCTGGAGAGGCTGGATTAACTCTGAAAGGGAAACAGAGAGCTGCCCAGGAAGGGCTCTTGATCTTGGAAGAGAAAGATCACAGAAAAAAAAAAAAGCAGGGGATATGAGAGAAAGCAGAGGAGGGGGATTGTATGGAAAGAAGAGAAACAACAACAACAAAAGAGCACAGCTCTGGAAGTTGGATGTGAGAAAGACTAGGAAGACTGTGAAAGGGAAAGCTGGAAAAATGCTCTGCAGATGTTCCCTCTATGGGATACAGTCAGTGACATGGGCTTTTTATAAGCATCTGTGGAGATTACTCTTTTTGCCCCCTTGTTTCTTCCTCCTTTTAAGATCTAGACCATGTTTGCATTTCCCTCACTCCTTGGTTGCTTCCCTCACTTTGCCATGCCTATTCAAATCTAATTACCAGAGCTCCACTATATTCATTAGCTCTATTCACTGAAAACCCTGAGATGCATGTCGTCTGGATCTGATTAAGTATGGTGCATTTAATTTTCCCAGCTATTCCCCTACCTGCTTTCAATCAGTATGAGCATTTTTCATTTAAATGTCATTAGGCTTTTGAATAAATATGTAAAGGACATTACAAATAAATATAAAAGCCACATGCAAGGCAGGCACAAGGAAAGCTATGCCTGAGACCACCCATTTAGATGTACCTCACTGGGGAGACTATACCAGATAAGCCCACAGGTGCTAACAGAGTTTGTTATTAGATGAGCGCTTGTAAGTAGCAGTCTTTTGTAAAAGTCCCTTGAATGGTCATTCGAGAAGGTATATGAGAGGTACAGTTGAAGGTCAACCCTATACAGTCATTTGTGACTTTTATTTCTATGCAATTCACTAGTGTTTCCATAAGCTATTTTCCATACCTGTCGCAAAGTGGCTAACCTGACATGCTCACCTGATCAGCTCATGGCCTTCAGTTCCTTCCCATGCAGGTGAGGATTTATTATGCATGGAGTTAGAATATCACTAACACAATAATCGAACTACAGTTTTTGTAGTGAAGACAAGCATTGTCACATACCGGCATCCTGTTCTGTAACTAGTCTGATTCTACTTGCCTCTGTAAGGTAAAGCATTAGCCTAATTCTTCACAGAGCCAAGATTTCCTGGTAGCAGTCTAATGGGCCAGTATTAGAAATAAAATTCATGTAACCTTTGGGACATGTTCAAAAGAGAAGAATTTGGCGTCTCTGAGGTAGATTCCATAAAGGTTTTATAAAGTCTCTGTGGTTTTGCTTCTTGACCCTTTAACAAAACAGCTCATTATTTCCCTCATTTTTTTATTCTCATCAATTTTTCTCTTCGCTTTTTATTACAACCGTTTCTTCTTGTACACTGGTTTCCCTAGTATCTATAAAGCGCAGTCTTGTTTTTCTTAAACTTACCTTTTTTTTTTTTTGCTCTGCCCATCTTGTCTTCTGGCATTTGTCTTCTGGAGAGTGTCTCATAGTTTCACAAGCTCCTCTGACCAATTTCAGCACACAAGGCCTTTGCTATTAGGCCCTTAGTTGGAATTAGCACCTTTTACCTTAACTTGGCTCTGATTAATCCTTATGTTGTCTTCCACCGACTCTTTTCAATGAGTGGTTGACTTTCAACAAGCCTCCTCTGCTTAAATTAATATGTATGAAAACCCCTGTGGATTTGACTACTCCTTCTGTTTGCACTGTAGTCATCAGCAAGGCTGAGAGAAGACATATATTTGATTGAACAGTTAAGCAAGCTTGTCTGGTTATAACATGCACAACACCATGCTTGGCAGTTCCCTAGAAAGAGATGCTGTGCACCAGACAGAGCTCACAACTCCTTTTTTTTTTTCCTGTTTGGCACTGGGAATGTACCTATATTTAGAAGTGTGTCTAAGTTTCAAGCTCATTTGGGGCATTGTAACTGTAAATATTCTAAAACGAACTTAACTAATCATAAAAAACAAATAGCCCAAAGTGTGTTTTCAGCAACTTTGTTACAGAGTATTTTCAGAAAAAAACCTTCATCTGTGCTGCTAAGGGTTTGAACACTATTTTTAAGGCATTGCATCTGCTGGATCAAGGAACAGAAATACACAGAGTTATGCATCTAGTGAAAGTACCTTGAGCATCAGTTTTTATTTTAGTGAGTTATTTTTTAGTATCAATTTGATACTAAACCTGTATCAATTTGATACAGAACACCTGTATCAATGGTTTAGGCATGTTTCCTTCCTCTCTTTGAAATCAGCAACACATGCCCAAATCCTTTTGTCTTTCACCTTGTGACTCCTTTCCTATTGCCTCTGTGTGGTGACCTCCTCACAGACACATTGTGTCTTAATTGGCAGCTGTTTTTCACATGTGGTAAGCTTTTTGGGAAATGCATAGACTTTATGCATTGACTTCTACAGGTGGATTAATTCCTTGGGGAAAGGGTAGGGGAAATCACTTCTATAGCATGATTATCTTTATTCCTTGCTAGGGATTTTTTTTTGGTCAAAACATGAGTAGAGTTGGGTTCCTCAAGAGAAAATTCTATCCAGGGTATGCTTAAATGCCTGCTGAGTCAAGAACTGGCAGAGAGCTTGCAGCAGTCTTTAATAAGGCCCATAAGCAAGAGGAACAGACTGTTAGAGCATCTATATTTACTGCTTCTTTCTAAAAACGAAATAAGTTTGGTGGAAAAAAAGCAATTGCACCTCTTATGTCAATGACACTTGAGTGTCATTGAAACCAGCAAGGTGTTCAGTTGTATTACTTAGCACAAAGACCATGGATTTAAATACAAAATTCCTTCAGTTGAAGGTCTAATTCATTTTACTACTTGATTTGTGTCTGGTTCTTTAACATTTCATGATCTCTTTGCAACTCATCTATAATGGTAGGATCTCACCTACATCTTGATCCTGACTTTGCAATAGAAAGTTCACATTCAGATCCAGACCCAAATCTTGTTAACTTGTGTAACCTCAGTGCTTAACATCAAAGCAGAAATATAAAGCCTATCTTGACCCTACCATGACCCAGCTCAGGAGCAGTCATGTCAACCGTCACCAACCAGCCTGGCCTGCTTTTGATCTCTCTTGCACCAGCAAAACTGGGAACAAATCCATGGAGTTAGTGGAAACCAGACTCACACAATTTAGTGGAATATCTTTGATTTTACTGCAAGTAAGCAAGTGAAGGGAAAATCGAGCCTGCTAATTTCAGACACTTAACTGATAAAGATCATGCGTCTCATTACAATAAGCACGCTATGTCTTGGCCTCCTAACCTAGTACTCCCTGGTGAAGATGCGACTGGGGTCTACAAGGAAAGAAGGAAGGCACAGATGAAAGCATTAGCCTCTGCAGAAATTTGTGCAGTGATGGTAAAATAAAAACAGGGACTTATACAGCTTATATAATATATTACTATTACTGCCCATCAGTAGAAATGGAGGGGAAGGAGTCATTGACTGTGAGTAGAGAATTATGCAAGTTGTTTTATAACTTCAGGGAATAAGCATGGGAGGCAGATCTCAAGGAAGGTCCCAGGGCTTGAGGAGTTTAGAGCCAGGTTCCTTGGACTGTTATCTCCGATTACACATGACTGTAGTTTCAGGGCGAGTTTGTAAGTGGCCTTTGGTGGAAGAAAGGCAGCAAAAAGCTTTTCAAAGAAAACCAACAGTGAAGCCCTCTTCCTTGTAATGAAAAGCTATAATTCAGACAGAACTTTCCAAGGTACAGACTCAGACTCAGAGAATGGTTGAGGTTGGAAGGGACCTCTAGAGATCATCTAGTCCAACCCTCCTGCTCCAACAGGGACACCCAGAGCACGGGGCATGGGGTGGCAGATGTGTGTGTGTGTGTGCTCATGAACACATTCTGCAGTAAAAAGGAAAATGGGAGTACAAAAGAGCATTTTTCCCTGCTTTAAGGAGCTAATGGCCTTTTTCTTTCCGTGGAGGACTGGAGGATGGGAACATTAACTTTTATTTGCAATCTGTGTGCACCTTACTGCACTTGCTGGTTTTATACTAGCAACATTAGGGCATTATCTAGCATAAGAGGAAAAGCAGTATGTAGAGAGAAGGCCCCTGCGATACAAAGCTGAATGAACTGCCTGGCCTATCCACCAAGCAACCTTCTGCTAAATCACAAACATCATGTGCCATGGTCAGGGAGCTTCAGGACAAGATGAGCATTAGTGATATTAGTTTCAGCGGAGCATTGTGTGAGGGGAACAGTCAATCCCTTTGAGAGTCAATCCCCTTGCAGCCAAATTCAGGATAACTCATCTCAGTGTCTGTGCAAGGACTACCCCTTTTATTCAAACTATTTCATTTTGAGACATTATAACTGAGGACAAGTAGGGAAAGAAAAGGTAAATGTAGGACAAGAGGAAATAGCACATGAAGCTCTCCTTCAAGGAAAGAAAACTGTAAGAGGAGAAAAAATACATGACATTTCAGTCTGTGCAGAGAACACATGGCATTGACTAATAAAACTGAGGTTTTGCAATGAGTAACGAGACCAAATTATGCAGATGCTTTGTATGCATGCACACATACAGGTATGGGATGGGAAAGAGGGTCAAATGAAAATTTCATTGCCTCTTCAGGCACTAGCAGATTCTATTTTCTTTCTTTGGTGGTAAATCTCAACACAAAGGCCACGTTTCTCCTGACTGATTCAGTTTTAGAAGTCAGTACTATCCATAGGCTAGCTTAATTGGAGACTGGGGATTATGCAACAAGAAGAGCACCCTAGTGTTTTTGGAAGAAATATCTTTTCCACATTTTAGTATTAGAAGGCTACATTTAGTCAAGACCTGACTGAGGCACTCCAAGCTTACTAAACTCAGCCATAGGTCGATTACCTTTTGCCTTGATGTCTCTTGTTTGTAGGGTTCTGGATGGCAGTAATAGCCGGAAAATCAGTCAGAGTTGACATAGTGGCAGGGAAATGCAGAGATACTGCTCCGAATGCAATGCCAGGGTAGAAAACAAACATGAGGTTCAAAGTGCTTCTCCCATCTGATAGGGCAGGAGGGATAAGCCCATGGGTGAAATACACTGGAGAGATGTGGAGGACTCTCATTGTCCTCCTTGTTGTATCACAGATTCCCTGTGGGAACTTGCCTGCTAGCAGCCACAGATTTAATTTCCTATCACATAAGGCAGATCACACCTGCCTCCCTCGCAGGACTAATTCATTGGGGTCCTGAGGATACTCAGAGATTCTTATTTAAAATGAAGCATTGAAGTTCGGGCCTGAGCAGTGACTGGTTTATTTCCAGAAGCCAAAGTGAAAAACAAAGCGCGAAAAAGATTCAGCTGATTTCAGATAAACAATTTTGGCAGTGAAACACAAATCTAGAAAAACTGTGTTTTAGTTAAACAAAATATTTCATATTGAGGCTCTGGACATGAAAAAACAATAAAACAAAGGGCACGGTGTGCCATGTTTTAAACCAAGAGCCTGACCTTCAGACAGAGTGAAGACTTACTTGGTGCTGCTTGTTCAGGGACATCTGGAAATATGATAGAGAATGGAACAGGATGATTTTTTCTATGTCTTAGGCCTCTTTACTAAAATGTTTTCCTGACTTCATCTCCGGATTTTTCTCTAGTGTTTTCTTGAAGTGTCTTAAATGTCTCCTTGTCTGAGCTAGAGCTATTTTTAGTATAGCAGCAAACAAGAGAGTGTAGCAAAGGCTACAGATTCACTGTCGGTTACCACTAGACTGATGTCCTGTGGTTCTGGTAGGGACATTGTGGCCATACCCAGAAAATAACATTTTATTTCTCTTCACTATTTCCTATTTCAAAGCAACTTCATCAATTTTAATGCTAAATGAATAAATAATGATGAAACACTTAAGGTGTTAATGGAGCATTAATTATTGCCTAGGTTTTTTTGTGGAAAGGCATGTGACATCTACATTAATACTGAATGACTTTATGACTAGCATAATTACAGAGAATATTAAATGAAGCAAAAAGTGATGGGGCTTTTAGCCATAATTGTTGGCAATTGTTCATACAGAACCTGATTTCCGATACCGTATTTACCCAAATTGGCTGGAAAAAGCACGAGGCATGTAAAGCCCAATGAATCATTCCAGTTTACATCTCCAGCTTGAAAAACTGCTTCCTCATTGCCCACAGGAGGATAATAGGCATGGTCATTTGGGTCTAACTTAAACCTGAGACTGTGGCAATACGTGCCAGAAAAAAAAAAGAGTTCTGTTTTCTGTTCTGTTTGGAAAGTTTGTTTTTTTATTCGGCAGTAACAACAGACATGATTTTAAGCATGAAAGCAAGGAAGGCAACTTAAATTCACCCACACATTCACACATTGCCAGGAAACCAGAGAGCTGCACAGCCTGCGAGGGCTTGGGGTGAGCAAGTAAATGACAGGGAGGAGTGATAAGGCTTTGGGGTGCAGCTCTGCATTTCATACAGGTGGGAGGCTTGGGAAAGACAGGGCTCCTGTGGCCATGCCTAGGTCCTGGGCATTTTCCAGAGGATGCTTTACTCTATAGAGCTTCAGTTGACTGATAGCAGGGAAGCAAAATAAGGAGGCTTACAGCTACCTGTGAGAAAATATATTTGCTTGTGAACTTGGAGTTTATTTGAAACTGCAACCTGAGCCTGGATCTCAGCACGGGTCCTGGCCACTGCACATTCCCAGCGCACAGGCTTTGATGAGCAGCCGTGACGTGCTGCTCGCTGGCTTTGCCGCGCAGCTGATCCCCTCACTCACAGGGCACTACTTCGGGTCGGGACCGACTGCCTCCGCAACGGGCCTCCCCAAGTGGCTCCAGCTGACTTGCCAAAATGGCTTAACTTTTGGATTAAATACATTCTAGATGTGCCTGAAATGTTCCCGCACATAGAAATCCCTCTGTGAAAGGGCATGTGAAAGGGAAGCAAAATATGGAGGAAACTTGTGTTTCGTTCATACTTCCTTCTCTAATTAGAAATGTGAGTTGGTAGTTATGTCCCTTTATTCTATTTCTACAGGCTCCTTTGAACCCCTATTGTATGAGTGCCTGTTAATTTCCTCAACAGACTAATTCAAGTTGCTCTGCTGACATGTAGTTAATTATGTCCTAGTTAATTCGTTTTCCTGGATGATGCTCAAGTGTTGTCTGTAAATGAAATAGCTGTCTAGCTAATCAAAAGTTCCTGAGCATGACCTCCTCTCTGTGTGTATGCACATGCTGTTTGGCATGCTGTATTCCTGGCTGGAGCCTTGCAAGGATGGATGCATACAAGGGAAATGCAAGCAAGAAGGAAGCAAGGGAATTCTGAACCTTCCGAAACTCCTAACTCTTTCTGCAGTTAAACTGATTCAATGTCTATGTCTGAGAGCATTAGATTAGCCTATGGCTAATCTAGCTAAACGTTTAGCCTATGGCAGCTCAATGAGCTCTTCAGGAGACAGGCACTTTTGCACAAGATGCTGTCATCGAATATGCGTAACTACATGTATGTACATACATGGCTAGATGTAGCCATGTCCTTCTTTAGCTGCCTATTTAAGTCAAAATAGGCCCAAATAGGGTCATGCACCTTGCAAAAATGTTCCTTTTTCTTTTCTGTTTTTTTTTTAACTGAATTTTTCAAACTGTTTTTTTTTTTTTTTTGTGGATGCGTTCACACTGTCAACATTAGAATTATGTTGCCCCTTCACCAGCAGTGCACAGAACTGAGCTCTTCTCTGAGGACACTACAGTAGTCACTGTTTCATTCACTGTGAACTCATGGGGAAAGGTTTAAAATCAAGCAAATTGTGAGAAATTAATATTGACTGTCCATTTCCAACAGGTTGCCGAAAGAGCTGGTGGAGTCTACTTCTCTGGAGGTCTTCAAAACCTGCTTGTACGCAGTCCTGTGCCACGTGCTCTACGTGACCCTGCATGTGCAGGGGTTTGGACTAGATGATCTCTAGATGACCTTCCAACCTTAAGCATTCTATGTTCATGGAAACAAAGGACAAAGCTTTGGCTTGGAGCAACTTAATTAGTTGCACCTATGATAAAAGTGCTTCAAGAGTTACAGTGTGGATGCAACTTCTTTGCAGACAATATGACCTAAGTATAGCTTGTTGCTGGTCAGTTATAGGATGCTCCAGCTAACATTTCAGAGCACTCTGTCCAAGACTCCAGAAGTGTGATAATCCCCCAAGGAATGTACTTGTGCTCTTATGAAATGGATTTCATGAATAAAACCAAGGCAAACATTCTGAGCCAAGCATGCCAGGAACATCTGAGGTGAGGTGCCTGAGAGGCAAACTGCTTATGTGAAGAATGGCTAATAAAAATAAACACACTTGCATACAGAATTCCAAAGTAATTTCACAAAAGCCCATATATTCTTCTTCATTTGTGGACAGACATGGAAATCTTCAGTTTCAGGAAGCTCAAGTCTTTGTTTTTAATGATCAGTCTTAGATGGGGAACTCATATAGACACCTGATTCCTCCTAAAGGTCACCAAAACCTGGGCATTCAGCCCTGATTCCTTTATGTTCATTTTTGGTAAATGATATATACTTCAGCTGGAACAAGAAGCACAGTTCTATGTTCTTTTCTTTCCTCCTCTGTCTCTCAAATGCTTTATACTTTTAGTTGAGGCTAGCATGAAAGTCAACTCCATATAAAGGTAATCCTAACAAATGACTAAAGCTTGCAAACTGATATGAAAAAAGTACATTTTCCATGTTTTTTAAAAATGATTCTTTTCATTCTTAAAGTGGGAAAAAAAGAACATCATTAGCTATGAATGGCTGGATTTCTTCAACACGAAGAGCCTAAGTGAATGCTGATTTACGTTGTTACAGATCTGTGGAAATCATGTGCACATTCTGGCTGATTTGCAGTAAAGAGATAAAATATCTACCAAAGGCTTGCTGTAGTGGTCATGCATGAAAAAAACAAATTAACATCAGAAAAGGTATATGGAATGCAAAGGCTACATTTAGCTGTTCAGTCCCTATGCTGCAATACTATTACCTGTATTTTACAAGTGGTTTATTTTTTTTATTGTGCTTGTCAGGATCTCATGTCTGCAGAACCTTTCCATGTGAACAGTATTGAGATCTATTTATATCTGCAAATCCTGCAATCATCACAACCCGGTCTTGATCAGAATTGCATCTTCCTCTAAGGGTATGCCGAGATTCAATCTGTAAGTATCAAAATTTCAGTGGTGCTGGTTCAGACTTGCTGATCAGTCTCTTCAATTTACCTTCATCTGTAAGTTATCTTCTATTTTTGATGAAGCTTTGTACTAAGACCTACCATTGTTTCAAAGTTTCTTTCGTTTCTGACATTTGGACACTGCTTTGACACTTGCACGGGCCCTTTCAGCTTTCAGCATCCTAGCTCAGAACCGGTTTGCAAAGAAGTGTCCTGATGCAATTAAAAGTCTGCTATAGGTGGGCATGGGGCGGTCTAGAGCTCCAGAGGTGTCTTTCTGCCTTGTGAAAGGACTAATCCATCACATCAGTTTCTAGTAATTGTAGATTAATGCTCTTTTTCTTTCAAGTCTATTTTCATGGCCGAGTTCCCAAACGCAACATTAATAGCTTCCAGGCTAGTCTTCTTGAAATGGGCTGCTTAGGCTTCTCTAATATTAGAAACTCAAATTTGAACCATGCTTGTTGGTAATTGGTTTCTTTTGCAAAGAGCATCTCTTTCCCTCATTTCACTTCTCCCTCACTGCTCCCCTATAAGCTCTTTGGGACTGACAGCATTTATCAGAGGATCATGTTTTCAAGGAAAAATATTTCAACACTTTCATAGTTAGCAGGGGAACAAGAAGAGACCTAGATGAATTGGCACCATGTTTAAATGGGTGACAAATATTCCACAGATGTCAGTGGGCCCAGGCAGTTTTTTTTTCAAGATTTAAGTATATGATTTGTGTAACAGTTCCAAATACAGATCTTTGAAGAAAAGTGGGAATGAGATATAAATGGGAAGAAAATACAAAATAAATTCTAGGTAAGCTATTAGGCATGTAAGAATGAAATATAGCAGGATGTATTTTTCAGTAAATGAATACTTTAGCGCATGCTCTGCAGCATCTGGGCCAGTGAAGTCCTGCTGTATGTAAATTGGATGCCTAACAAATTGTGTGGCTAGGTAAATAATCCATATGCACGCTTACCTTTTGAATCTGTAATAAATTCATGCTCCGGGGTAAAGCTGAAATTTAGCACCTGTGTAAGTCTCTTTTTTTGTCCTGAATAATCCTAACAGTGGTATAATGCAGACATCTGAAACTCTACATGTAATTATTATTAAAAGTAATCTTATGCACAAGCTGTAGTCAAGAAAATAGCTAGTAATTAATATCCAGTTACTGGAATCTGAAGGGAGGCAAACACATGTAAACTAGACAGGGATTTGGGGAGGGTGCAGAATCTAGGAAATGACAAGCTTGACATTTGCACTGGACAAATTAGCACAGACTATAATACAGGATACACGTTGGAGCAATGGTGGGCCACTTCTCCAGGCCATCATGCACACAGGCACCGCTGCCGAAGAGGAGAGGCCGACCCGCACAAGCGGCCAGGCATGGGCCACACTGCATGGGGGCCACAGCCTGGCTCACGTGGCCAAGCAGGTTGTCAGCTGGGGCTGCCAACGCAGCACTTCGCTGTGAGCAGCAGCGTCTTACTCGGGCAGACAGCAAGATGCAAGGCCCTGTGACTTGGGAGCGACCTTCTCTCTGCTGCCTTTGAGGGGACAGGCCCTGTGCCTCCTCCTGCTGCTCAGCCTCCCTCGCCGCTGCTGCCACACCACTGGTGCTCTCCTTTGAGGACTGCTCAGCATGTAGGTGTTCAATGGCATCCCCGTGGGTGTTCCACAGCATCCCTCTCCTCTCCTCTCCTCTCCTCTCCTCTCCTCTCCTCTCCTCTCCTCTCCTCTCCTCTCCTCTCCTCTCCTCTCCTCTCCTCTCCTCTCCTCTCCTCTCCTCTCCTCTCCTCTCCTCTCCTCTCCTCTCCTCTCCTCTCCCCTCCTCTCCTCTCCCCCCCTCTCCTCTCCTCTCCTCTCCTCTCCTTTTCTCCATGCATAAATCTTGGCAGCTTCAGCCTAATTGCATCCTTTTCTGACAGACTATCTAAGGAGCAATGCAAATGAGCTTTAAGATGTGGGGATCTGGGTTATAATTGTCAGTTAATTGCCTCAGTGGTGCAGGCATCTAGAGCTGGCACTTGTCTCCTGCATTAAGGTTTGCCTTTGATTTCAGACCTGATGGTTGTAGAAGATGAGTGCCTAATGGAGAAAGACAATACACTCTTTCGCCAATATTTTGCCCCAAGGACAGCTCCTTGATCTGGATCCCTTCTATGCTACTACCACAGATCATGGACCTTGTGTGCCCATGCAAGGCAATACAGGTCTGTTCACGTGTAAGCAAGCCAGCCCAGCCTTCCTCCAGTGAAACTCTGGCCTTCCCATACATGTGTCTCCATCCATCTACTTCTCTGACTGTACATATCTTTGATACACAGTTTATCTTTGATACACTGACTCATTGCTTCCTTAGATTTGATCCTGAGGTCGTTACAGAAATTAACAGAGAAGGTGGAACAAGCATCATCCCTAATAGTTCGCCTTGTTCCACACTTAAAAATTGGGAACAACAGGACCTTTATCTTTCTTAGTCTAAAAAATTCCCTCACATTTAAATACAATCTCCTGAAATCCGGTCTATATTTCTTTGGCACTCAATTTCATCCCCACATACAATTTTTTTCCAATGAATTTCAGTTTTACTCAAACTCCCGGAAGAACACTAATGAAATTAGTCAAGTACAGAGTTGGCTCTAATACCAAACGTCTGAAATCAATACTGTTTTCTTTCCCATGCACTTCTGCCTCTTCTACATTTTTTTAAAGATGGCAATCAGATAAACACATGCAACAAATGTTGTTGAAGACCATCACAATTAACATCAGCCTATTGATCAGCAAGATGTGGATTTCCTTCAGATAAGCACTCCTGCTCCTTCTGTAAGGGACACCCACATCAGCAGACCAAATTAACTATCTCGATACACAGCAAAACGCAGTACTATAAGCAATACATGCTTACAACTGCACAACAGCCCTACCTTTAGCTCTGACATTTTCTAGCTTATCCCAATCCAGAGCACAGCAAAGACATGTCGGAAAGGCTTGATGTCTTTTCTGGGCACAAATGTCACAGTATCTGCATGCTGCATGACAGGTAATTAGATATGCATAAACCAATTTACCTGTGCTGTTGCTGGGATCTAGGGTAGACGTGCTGCTGATGACTGACTTCAAAGCTGGAAGCATTTGCTGCTTTCCCCGTCTCCAGTTAAATTACCCAAACTTTGGAGAGGCTGCGAAAACGTGTTGATTCAATGTTGCACTGACATCATGATACGGGTGGTTCATCTTCTTTACCGCGACAGACAACAGTTGTTACAACACAGCCAAAAGGTCCAGCAGTCCAACACACTTACATGTGTGGGGCCAAGAGCTTAAATCTCCTTACGGCTCAGAGGAGGTTTAAAACTGGCATCTTCCAACTGTAACTTGGAAGATAGACCATGGTAGTCTGTGCAAGAACAAGACTCTGAAAGCAATGTGCTTGGATGAACTTTCCATCTTTTAGGCATCAAAGAACTTTGCAAAGGAAAAAAAAAAATCCATTGATGATTATTAAATGCCAAGACAGCTCTTATCTCGGGACACTGAATCAAAAAGCCCCTGGAAGAAGCGGTGATGAAGCAGCACCACACATTTCTCCTGTTTTTATACTCTTCCCTAGCCTTCCATGCTCCGTCAGTTATATCCTTATTATTGCTCTGCAGGTGAGGAAAGAAGGTGGGAAAGTGTGACACTTGGGGTCCCTATCGATTTAGTATTAAAACTGGAAAGTGCCCAAGGGCTGTTGAGCCAGAACTTAGGGCTCTGCCCATGGAAACCACGTCATGTCTTCATCAGGAACTACGTACATCTTCCAGCTGAGGAGAAGGACTTGCTTTTTCACGTGGAAGGAATAATGAGCATTGCTGAATTCTGCAGCACAGAAGCTGGCCACTGGATTGGGATCTGCTTGTTTCTCCCAGAAGTGGCATGCAGATCTCTGCTCTTGGCAGGTCTTTCTGATTAATGACTTTGTTTATCTCTATTGAGACAAACTTATCCCAGGGGTATCTCCACAAGAGTGATCTGAATAACACCAGGGATGAATTTGGGTCTTGCAAATTTTCGTGCTGTTGCCTTTGGCAATAACATAGTAGGCCAACAGGACTGACATTCAGTCTGGGCAGCTCTTCATACATTTGTTTCTTTTTGAGGGTACAAAATGTGGAAGTCTTTAGTTTTCTTACATCAAGAGGAAAAGCTCATGTTTTTAAGCAGCATTTTATTAGTCAAAAGGGATTTTTTTTTCAAAAAAGCCTTCTGATTCTGCATTTCTATTGCTAATTAACAAACCAATACATACTGCCTCAGGGTATTTCCCATTGAATAATAACTAGGTGACTTATTTTGCTTCAGGCTGCTTATCTGAGCTGATTGTTAAATCCACAGAAAAGACTTGTATATCTTAGTCCTTCAATGATGTCAAAATATTGTTCAGAATATTTTTTCTCTTATTACCTCAATTGTTTTTCCAGAAGTGTAAGGCTGGTTCACTTCTCTTGATAAGGAAACAATTTTTAAACATTTAGTCATATATATTTAGAGTGTCCAGTAGTATTGGAAGCTGTGCTTTTTGGTACCTAAACTGAGAAAATTAGGGGCCAATTTCCTATCTACCAATCATTTGTAGTGCCCAGTAATGATTTAAATGGACCCACTGAACAACACCCATGGGGTACTTGTAATTACAGGTCACCTCAAAATTCAGGCTCACATATTGCAACAAGTCTTATTTCTTAACAGCCTGGTCTACACTCACATTTTTTTCCTCCCCTGGAAGGAGGTTTTAGGGACAGATGTGTGAGATCCCCTGGGCTGACTTTTTCATGTTACACACCTATTTCAGGAGGAGGCAATCCAGTATTTAAGGGTGGGCCATTTTCCATGTCAATGAAGCAATCTGTTGTGAAAACCAAGAAGTGGGGGCCTGTGTTAGCTCCAACCAGTATGGCATCTCCTGTGAGGGTAGTGGTTGTGGATGGTCACAGTGCTGTGTCTCCCAGAGCACTGGGTCCAAAGCTCATGCTGGCAGTGTATTTTCTGCTTACCAGGTGCATCTCTGGGATTCCTCCTTCACTTAGACCAGCTGAAAGAGCACGGACCTTCACTGTATTTTTCAAAGGAATAAATTAGCCATCTAGCCCCAACAGAGAGGACTTGGGACTGTACATCCCTGGGTGAGACATTCTGATCTGCCTGGGCAAGGAGGAGGGATTTAAAAGCTTCTCTTTTCAGCACTTTCCCTGGGGCAGTTTTGTCATCTTCCTGCTCACTACGAGGGATCCAGTCTGAGTCCTGCTTCTTTCCATATCAAGTGCATAATTCAGGGCAGGAGCTTGCAACCCAGGAATATGCATTTAAGCTTAAGCATTGCAGTACTGGGGATGGTGACATCTAAGTCCCTCTTTGGATCATTCCCCAGGAAACTACACGCTTTCATTTGTGCTGTTAGCTTTGCAAGTTGGAAAAGATCTTCTCAGTTCCTGTTCCTTCCATGTGACTGTGTTTGTTGTACTATTTATCCTAGGCACGTTCAGGAAAAAAAAAATAAAAAAAGGAAAGTGTGACTATGATTCTAATAATCTTTAGTTTTATTTGTTTTGCAGAAGAGAGGATATAATAAACACAAAACAAAGATAAGAAATCTTCATTACAGAGTACTTTTGCTCGTATCTTGTACTAATAAACACAGTTGTTTATTTGGAAAGATGCCTTCAATCTGCTGGTTTATTAGATATTACTAGTGGTGCTAATGCCAGCTTTACTGCTTTTGTATGCTTTTGTAAAACAAGCAACAGAAAAAAGGCTGCATCACAAAACAGTTATGTAAAATTGGCTTGGCTCTTTCTGTAAACACTGTTTTATGCCAGCCAACTGTGAGATTATTCTGCAAAACTACAGAGCTCATTGTCTCAACATTTCTGTTTGCTTCCACCAGGCCATATCCCGGTCCCTTTGCAATTCATGGGAATCTTGTCATTGACTTCAGCAGCTTTAGAGCATGGCCAAAGGACTTTCAAGGATTAGACGTGATACATTACAGGTACTGAGGGACAAAATTTATCCGTAAATCTGATCTTGCTGCAGCAGCACCCAGCCAAGCCCTGGGTGACGTCTGCAATCTGCTCTCAACCTGGGGAAAGTGGACAGAACACAACAAGCTGCAGTGGTGTTGTCAGTTCCATAAAACACGCAGAGCTGAGTGTTTGCTGAGCAGGATATGGAAAATCAGAACATTTTCAATTTTACTGATTGGCTTTTAAATATAATCAGATTTTGCTCTCGAAATTAGATAATGAGGCAGATCTGGCAACTGCTCCCTGGCTGCAGGCTTGTGAGGGTGCAAGGAGCAGGTCAAGGCTGATGGCTGAGTGCTATCATGCCTGCCACATAGAGCCTGTCCCCTTCATCAGATACCTTAGACAGCTTTTTCTCAAAAGGACACTTTACTTAGTTATGGCACTGTTAAAAGCTTACTCTTCTTCGCAGCTCTTGTCCAACTTCCTCTGTCCAGAGAGGAGAGGAAGTACCCAAAGCCAAGCTCCTAATCTGAGGTAGCTCACACAAGGAAGGATCACACATTTTTGCCATCTTTTTCATTTCTGTTGTTAGTGTGGGGAGTACTGATGCTTGTCCCATAAGACCTAGTTCTAGGTGTCACATCATCACTTTATTGTTTTTATGTTCACTTGGTAGCTCCAAAGAAAGAATAGTTTTCCCTAGTTAAGGAATAAATCTGATAAAGAAGTTTGCATGAGCAAACACATAAGCAAGTGCATGCTTGAGAGATCCTTTCTGGAAGTCATGGAAATTTGTTCTCTTAAGCACAGGACTGTGATAATTTATGCTGACCTGTGGGAACTGAAATGCTCCCTGAAGCAGACCTCAGTTCTACTGCTCTGCTCACAGTAACCACTGAAACAAAACTCTACCTGTCTTCAGATGAATACCAAACAGTGCATTAAAATACGCCAATCAGGGTGTCTTTAATTCCCTAATTTCTAATCTTATAAAATATTTTGGGCCTGGCTACCATCTGTAGCTAATAGCAGTGTGTGTATAAGACTGTTGTTGTTGCCACTTCTAGCAGTGGCTTCCATGTCAACAGTCTAGCGGGACTCTTAGACTCGTGGTATGACCAGCTCAAGGGAGAGCCTTTGGTCACCAGTGCGGGAGAGGATTCGGGAATCACACACTGACTGTCCTGCAGCTGCAGCAGAACCGCTCTGCTTGGTGATGCCCACAACAGTTCTGCTGCAGCCATGCAGTCACCTCCACGCTACAGCTGCATTAGTGAGCATCAACACTGCATAAGAAAGCCTGGCTGGATGCAGAACACTCCCCCTCTCATGCTGACCTGCTGAGTTTCCCTTACAATGCAGAAATAAGCGGCATTAGTTATTATCACTGCAACTTCTTCTATTTCTCAGACCTCTCAAACATTATTCTTACCTGGAATCAGAGATATTTAATTTCACATGTTAGCCGGGTGTGCTAAAGCCATTGGCCATTATGTGATACATGTGTGAAAAAGCAGGTTAGGCTTTGAACATTTGGTCATAGCACAAAATCTTTTGTCATTGTAATTTTTTTATTCAGAAAGATAAAGTTATGAGACAGACACTGTCTTCTTGCATCACAGACGCCTGATCTCAGTTTTTCTGTCTGAAGCCTGTGTAATGATTCCTCTGGTGCCATGAATGTGCCTGAGCACACCCAGTTGATAGACTTACTTTGCCATCCCTCTGCACAGGGACAAGGTTCACTTCTTCACACCCAGATGCAACTGATGAATCTGCTCCTGAATGGCACCAGTCAAGGAGAGTCTGACATCTCCCTTAATTGCTTGTTCCTTTGAACTACCTCGTCCTGCACCAATAGAGCTCTTCATAATCCCTTGCCTAAATTATATTTTTGCAGCTGGATCCCATTAGCATTAATTCTTCTCTCCTTGACCAGTATTAATTGATGTTAGTTCTCCTTCCACAATTGCTCATACCCAGTGGTAGATAATAAATCACAAATTTCCTAAATCTTTACTTCATATTCAAGCATTTCTATTATTTATTTTTTCTTCAGTGGGAAACCTGCAGGGAGATTACACAGGAAGTTTGAAACGTATTCTACTTTTTTTTTTTTTAAGTGTGATTGTGGTGAGAGCACAGGAAAATCTTGAGGATCAGACTGAACATCCACACTTTAGCAGTGCCTTATATGCTCTGTCATTGCCTGGTGGGCTGTGGCGAGGACTGTGCTGACCCTCCATTGCTAGTGCAGAGTTATTCCGTTCCTGCTTTCGCTTGTGCTAACCTTGCAATTAACTTTGGCAATCAGAGTTTAACCTGGTTTTACTTTAATGCATCCTGAAGGACTTTTGAGATAGCAAGTACAGGGTGATGGGTGGAGATGTTTAAAGGCAGTATAGTTTTTATACCATGGCAATCCCAGCAAGCCCAACAGCAGGTGATAACCTTGGATGCCAAACATTCTACTCCATTTATTAAAACATGAGGAAAATCAGAGTTTCACACTCAATCCTGTGCTTCCTTGACAGCTAATCTGCAAGGAAATCAAAGAAGGAAGGAGCTCAGTCCTATCCTTGGCTATTTCTTCAAGCTACCATCATTACTGAACCCTGTTTGCTCAGCAAATACGCTGTTGGAAGAAGAGCTGACAAGACCCCAGTATTTCTTTGAAATAGTCTTCTTTATTTAGAGGAAAGATCCACAAAGCCTTTTGGACGGAGGGAGCACTGTTGCGAGGATGTTTCTCTTACTGTCCTAGTTCTACAGGTGTTTTCTGTTCCCTCTTTCATTTCTTACTTCTGTTTTGCTTACTCATTCATAGCTAGCCATAACTCAGTTCCAGCTGCTATATGTATATACATTAAATGATAGGTGGTGGTTCTCTTTTGTATAGTGTCACTAAAGAAAGGGATAGAAAACAGAAGTACTGAATACTGTAAGTACAGTATATAGATCAAAGACATGCGTGACGTGATGCCACCCAAGCTTGCGCACAGTATAAGGGGCAACGTGGCCCAAGGGAGGTGCTGGTTAGAGATGCCGGAGGGCAGGACGGGATGCCTGAGTTCCATTTCCGAGCCTGATCATGGATGGCAGGTAACTTTAAGCAAATGCCATTAACTTGCCATCTCACCAATAAGGAAGTAAGAATATGATGCTGTATTTTGTAGAGATCTACCACCAAGAGAAAGCCTTGTGTTAAGGACTCAGTATTATCACTAAGGAATTCAGCATAGTGTGTTTAAGTCTATACACTTGCGCATTCGGGTGTACACATTCTTTTTAAGCTAACTTTATAAATGCAAAGCGCATCTTCCATGGGCTGACTGTCTATGCATCAATAATAATAGCTATGCTACAGTTTAAGAAGAAACCACATATAATGTCCAAGTAAGAGAACAGTTTTAAAGGCTACAAGATATGAGGAATTATTTCAAATAAACCACCCAAGCACATCCGTTTCCCTCTGAATGTTATCTTAAACTTTAGTGCTGGCTTCTCTGGCAGAGAAATTCCAGTTCAAGCAGACTTTGAAAACGCAGATATTATTTTCTTTTTGTTTGTTGATCTTGACCTTTTCTTTATGGCTGTCTCAAGGAGAATAATGAGCTAGACTTTACTCCATTATATTTAAGTAACTCTTTTGATCACCGCTAAAGTGAATTCAACCTTATTTGTTACTTTAATTGCTTACCAGGGTGTAATGGGTTGCCCAAATGGTCTGTCACTTCCAGTCACACATTTTCCTGGCCCTGCAATTCACAATGATGCAAACAGCTGGAACAAGTCAAAACCAACTAGGAGAGAGTATTGTTACCATATGTATGATTTATCTTGTTTTACTTTCACTGAGTAACTTTTTTAAAGGAGTTCTTGGGAAATCAAGTGCCATCAAGAGTTCTAGCCACATCCAGAGAAAACAAGGACTATAGGTAGGAAGTTGTATTTTAAAACAACATGTCTCAAATGCTGTTTAATGCTGTTTTTTTCCCCAGAGGCATTTGAACATTGTATATTTTTTCCTGTTTTCCTCCCATCCATTTATCCCCCCAAAAGGCAAATCAAATACTACAGAAAAAAAAATGAAGAGGAATAGAAAAAGAATTCATGCAAAAATCATCTGAAAGCATTTTTACTTGGTATATTGTTTCTTTTGGGAGAGACAGATAATGAAGGCTAGTGGGAAAAGTGTTTTTCTTACCCATCAGTGAGGGAGTTATTGCCCAATGTGCTTCTGCCCAACAATTAATGTAGCTTGAGCACAAACACAGATTTGCTTAGGGAAGAAGAGCTGAATAGCTTTAGGATCTCCTGTGCAAGTATATCATAGACCTGGATCTGTGGATCTGACCAAAAAAGTATCTGTCAAGTCAGAAGAGCATTATATTACCTAAAAGACAGTTCTACTCAAGAGAATAGGAGCACAGAGCTGTGTACAGTCAGGCTTTAAAAAGTGTACAGTCAGGCTTTAAAAATGACAGAAATTTCTATGTGTTTATTATGAACAGTTAATATGACCTCTCTGACCTTAAAAATACATGCCGATTTTGAACTCAGGGCATCTCACCTTAAGGTACCATGTACTAGTTTCCAAGGCACTGTGACTAACTCAGTGTATGGCTAGTGACTAGGATAAAAAACTGTGATTTGATGCTGACTCAGATGCAGATCTATTTGGTCATTTTTTCTTTTGACTTTCTGCATCATAAGGTGTAACCTCTCCTTAAATTGCTACTGTCAATGCACATGAGCCCCTAGTGATGCTGATGCTTCATGCTAGGACAACAATATGGACAAATTACTGATTGGAGTGATTAGGGAAGAGTTTAGACACTTCGGATAAAATCTTGTTTCCTTTGAAACCACTTTGAGTTTTGTGATCAATTCAGCGGCTGCTGATGGTCATGAGAAGCCACTGTTCCAAGCAAAAGCTTATTGGCCCACACAGCACCATGCAACCGGCAGTCCTAGACAGCTGCCCACCTATAAGTGGACGGAGTGATTTTATATTTTCTCGTGCTTTTTAAAGTGCCTTTGGTCTCCAGCCAGTGGCACAGTGCAGCTAGTGTGGCCACTGGTGCTAGAGAATGCAATGAGGTCCCCAACTCAACCAATGCCCGACGTTGTTTCCTCTAACCCTGGGCATTGGGGAGCATCACCACTTGCCAGCCGGTTCCTCAGGGCTCCATGTCACTCCTCATCCTCGGGACAGAGCAATAGTGGTGGAGGAGGTGGTTGGAGCGGCATGGTCAGGGAACAGGCATGGCCCATCAGCGGTGGGCTAGGCTAGGTACACCAGCCTGAGTTTCAGGCCTCTCAGGTTTAGTCTATACCGGGACTTCACTGCAGGGATGACCCCCATGTTCCCCCCTTTGCCCAAATAAGCCAGTTGGGAACAGGCAGGTTGCCACGGTTTCTGAGTGCATGTTTTCAGAGAGCGCAGGGATGTGTTCATCACCGTTCCTGGAAAACTGTGTGCTCCTGAGACCTCTTCCCCTTGTTTCAGCAGCACATGGCTGCTGCACCTGCCCCTCCACAAATCCACACCATAATGAAACGCCAGGTTTCCCTTCAAAAACTGGGCTCATGCTGTCTCCCATGAAAGAAGAAAAAGAGCAAACCTGTGGTACTCAAGCCAGGCCGAGTAAGTGGGATGTGGAACAGGATGGGAGCAAGGAGGTTCCCCATGTGTGACTGCAGGCTAGTGTTCTGGTATGGGGCAGCTTACCTCAGCCCTGGTAGACTACCTAATCAAACAGCTCTTGATGTCTATGTTTTTTAAGACTAGAATGTTTGACTCAGGAAGATGCCGTCAGTGAAAGCATGTGCTGGCCTCCTAGGGATCGCAGCCTCTGTGGTTGCTCCTAAACACCCTTTGGCTTGGTTGGCATCATGGAGGTCCTGTGAGCCCATAGTACACAGGCTTCCCGGATACCCACATATGTCCCAGTGCTAGGACGCTCCCACTAGGAGGAGGTCAAATTCTGCCACAGTTAAATGCTATGGATGCTGCCTTACAAGACTGCCATTTCAGCTCATGCAATAGGCGAATGGCTGTGCTGTTTTTAGGCTCTTCTGAACGAATGGGTACATAGATAAATTCAGGATACAACTCATTTCCACTGCTTTTCTGCAAATCTGATTTCAGCAGCAAATAACCATCAGTTTCCGCCTAAACAGGGTTTGGTCTATTGTAAATAGGCGTGGTGTCAGTTTTAGAAAAATCGGAAATGTTTCTTTCCATCCTTTGCCAATCTTTGTCTCCTATTTTTAAGCTATTTTTCCATTCTGGTCACTGTTTTATCTTCTCTTTAAGGCCTTTATACAAAAGCCATTCATCTCCTGTATGGAAAACCATCAAATGCTTCTGGAAAAACAAAATATTCTGCTACCCACTAAATTGACCTTATCTGCGTGGCAGCGGTAGCTTCAAAGAACTCCAGAAAAGCAGTTAAACATGACACGATCCTCCTGTGCCTCAGTCTCTACTAGCTTCCTCTAATCAAGTCGGGGTTTGGTAGCTGTTCTCTTACCACATCCCTTTCAATGGCTCCCAAGATTTTTTCCCCGGAACAGATGTCCAACTCGCTGGCCGTACTGTTTCCTAGATTGTCTCATTAGTCTATTTTATTTTATTTTCTTAAACAATAGTCTTGTTTGCCAATTCCCAGTTCTCACACAGCATTTCCCTCTTCCTGGAACTCTTACAGCTATTACTGCTTCCCTGATTACTGTGCACACTCCCAAACATGCCAAAGGGTGTGCAATGTGGGATAGTGATGGATTTTGGCCACTGAATAAGTCATAGCAGCACTTCTGGATAGAGCTTTCTCTTCTATGCCTAGAAATCTGATCTCAGACCTGAGTGGATTCTATTTTCCAATAGTTTTTAAATCTGTCATTTCCCTGACATTGGTTATCTATTTTTTAATCACTCGATGAAAGAATATTTGCGTTTTCTAGACACAAATAGTGTTTTTGGAAAATAAAGTAACTAAAGTAAATTAATTAAAATCTGCTTCCTTGAACATTTGTACAGCCCCATTCTTCCAGCCAAAGGGTTATCCTAGGGACAGGACTGGGGAGCAGTAACTCCAGCCCAGCCCTCTGGGCTGCCCCAGGGAACTGGAAGCCATACGCAGCTCTGTATCTGCCAGAGACTTTTCTTTAGGTAGCTCTGCATGACTGCAAGAGGCCATGCTAGTTTCTGGGTGCTCAGGATCACCCTGTGTTTCACTACTGCTTTGTGCCAGGAAGTCTATCTGGACATATTAAGAGGGGGTTGCTCTAGATTATTACCTCCAGGCTCCAAATACTGCTCAGTACTGACTAGATTCAGGTGTTATCTTCCCCTCCCACACACACATACTGCTAACATCTGTTAATATTCTTCTGGTTCGGTTTCTCAACCCAGGAAGCGCTAACCTTGACACATATATTTAATTTCAAATGCAACAAGATTGTTGATGGTAAAGCACTTACTGAGCTTGGCTGGCTGAATACATAAGTTAATAGCTTTCTGTTAGATTCATGTATATGCATTATGTTAATGACAGCTTTTACATGAATTCCTGTAGGGAAACAGTGCACAGTCCACACTAATATCCTGTCTCCATTTAAGTCTGCAAATTCACATATTAATTGATTAACAGCAGCCAGAAGGAATGAAAAACATGAACTTCAGGCCAGTTTTGGAAAGGCTGGCCTGCACGTAAAGGACTTACTGTGTCTCTGTCTGCAGTGGACCCAGTCTTGATGTTATTGAAAGTAATAGTAGTTTTCTGCTTATTTCAATAGGAACAAATGGAGGCCCCATATCTACACCTCAGTAATAAGAAATCTAAAGAATGTGCATACCATAGTCCCTCAGCTTCCCAATTAAAAGTATTGACATATGTAGTCCAAACTGTCCGCCTAAAACCTGTTCAGCAGCAGCAACTATCATTCCTAGTAATTCACAGTCTCAGCTGCAGAGAGATCTGAACTCAAAGCAAGATAGGAAATTCCTACTTTTCTTAGAACTAGTGTGCTTCTTCCTGCAGCTTCCAGCACACAGCTTTTGAGCAGAGAAGACACTTCTTGACACTTTAATAGACTGATTTGTGAGAAGTTTTAGAGTTATTTTAATATGAGAACCTTTGCAGAGCATATATATGTGTGTCTGTGTGAAAATATATATATATGTATGTATATGCACATGTACGCACACACACAAAAACTTGTTTCAGATCCTGCTAACCAACAAATTGCTTTATATCTAATCCATAAAAGTTCCAACTAGTTAAAATATGACAACTGGTGCAAAGGCTGCAATTCAATAGATTAAGTCAGAAAGAGGAAAAGTCGATAAGAGCAGGCTAAGTAGTAGTTGCACTAAGTAAACTCATCTTGACAGCAGAGAACTCAGCCCATCCTCAGCACTCCCTTGACTCATACGATTTGTGTGCTGCAATTTTCTTGGTTCAAATTAATCAGTTGCAGGGTGAACACCCTACAGGTATGTCCAAGGAGGCCCTGGGCTAGCCCACACTTGCTATTTCCAAGGGGCTGAGATAGCAATTGAGAAGACTGGAGCTCACAGGTATCCTGACACTTCCTCATTTCCCTTTTTTTCCCTACTCCTGCATCCCACTAGAACCACTATGATGTTTCTGTATTCCTTGACTGTTGCTTTACACAGGAGGAATTCCCTTGTAGGATGAATTCGGGTAGCATGAATTAGGATTACTTTTGTCACCAAGCCAAGGACAGAGCCTTGTGTATCAGCGAATCTGGTCTGCTGACCTTCATAGTGCTGCGCTCATCTGACACGTGTCTGGGAGACACTCTGCTCATTCAAGTGAGTGTCACTGCGTGGCTTTTCTCTCCACAGCCATGCCCTTGGTCAATAGTTCAAGGGCCTCTGAAAATAGGAAAACGAATCTCTCCTGTATTTCTTCTGTATGTCTTTAGTGACCTATTGGTAGCAAACTAAAATAATGATGCTGAAAGATTGGAAACTGAGTCAACCTCCTTGCAGTTAAAACTGCTTCAAGATTCAGAAGTTTCTCCCGAGATTTCACAAAAGAGGATTGTTTTCTAGAAGAAAGGTTGCATATACAAGGATTGTGTTATAAACTATCTTTTCCATTACATCTCTAATAAGCATGAGTAAATCCCATGCAGAAAGGTTCTTAAAATTTTTAGAGTGATATGTGGAATATCACTGAGCTGTTCAGGGTTTGGGACAGGGGATTTCTTAATGAGATACTGTCTTTGTTTCATCTATCCATTCTCATTCAAAAAAACTTATCAGGCAGAAGATTTAAAATATTTTCTTCCGAGATTAGTGAGTTGTTAGTAAACAAATAAGCCAACGCTTTCTTAAATGCATAAATCTATCTAAGCAGTCTAGAAGATTCCCCGGATTTTTCAATTGTTTATTTTACTTCTTGCTCACAAACCTTGCAGTTGGTGCTGGGTAGGTTCAGTTTGGCAAAGCCTTTTAAACAGTTGTTTTCGATAACTATGCATGGGACTGGGAGGATAACATAGTGCTTCAGATATGGGGCTATCATTTGGTGGGGAAGGCGCAAGGTTGCTCTGCTGTAGACTTTCTGTTTAGCCAGGTTCAATCCCTTGTGGCCTGTCCACACTTGAAATGCAGGGAATTCAAAATGCAGTAGTGTTCCTGACCAACCTCGCAAGTGACCGTTCTTGTAGTGCAAGCAGAGAGACCGTGCTGCAAGCACGTCAAGCACGGCTCTGAAGACGCTCTGCTCCCGGAAAAGAGGGACATCCTGAGGGAAATAAGGAACTCCTCTAACTTCTTCTGGTTCTTCAGCTACCTCAGCCGATAAATAGAACAATAATGTGTTCCTTTTCTCCTATTCTTTGTGCATCTCGCCTGTATACACTGCTGATTCCTCAGAAGTAGAGACAGGTCTTAAAAGAGGGCTTTGATACTGCTCAGGAGCCAGGAGTACTGCTGGAATATGCATAATAGCTGAAAGCACTGGCTGCAGTTTCTCTTCTGAAAAAGATTTTTTTCATGGATGCTGGCACTGCTCATGTGAAGAGGGGCAGGTCTTTTTCACTGCTAGCTGCATGACTAACTGTATGAAAGAAACACGTGTTCCTCTCTTTTTCCTTGCTTTATTTTTTTTTTTTAATTCTGGAGACATGCCACTCACGTGGGACAGAGGACCGGTGGCCACTTCCAAGAAGCTACTGCTTTGTTTGGATCCCGCTTTCAATATTTTATGGATAGCATAAAATACATATCATTATACATACCATTGCCCTGTGAGCTGCCATATGATCTCTTTAATGCCAGTACAGGGTGCATAGACTCTTACCACGTTGTACTAGCACATGCCATTTGCAGACCTGCCTGGCACACCTCTGCTCACAGGCACATGGTTGCAAGATACTGGAGACTGAACAAAACGTGGTAGAAAAGCCAAAGCAACCCAGAAGGGGAAATAAATAAATAAATAAAACCCCAAAGGCTCATTAATAAGCCTCTTCCCAGGTTCTGCTGTAGGGGGATATCAAGTGATGGGGAACACACACTTCTCACCACTTCCTCTATCTGGGAAGATGACAGGAAGGAGGAGGCCATTTTGCTTTGAGGATGAGCTGTGTTAAGCTCTTAAAATGAAACAAAGACAATTTGTAAACCTCTGATAAAAAGCCCTGCGTGTGACATACATAGAAACTTTCCACTGCAAACCAGCGGCTTTCCTGCAATCTTATCGCCTGCTGCTGCCTTATCCAAACAGCTGCCTCCTACCTACTTATCTCTGCAGAGGGGTGGGAAAAATCACAGTATATAACAAAGCGCTGCAGACCACACACACATAGATACAGAAAGTCTTGAGTGTGCAGGACTCCCAAATTCCAGTGGCACAAGATCTCTGCTTACGAAATGCAGGTCTTGCCTTCAGCTTGTACCTGCTCCCGCTGCTGATAGCAGTTATGGCACAACTGGATGTTTAGTCTCCAGTAAGGTTTTACCCAGGCAAATGAACAACTCTTCACCCATCTGCCAGTGGCACAATTCCAGCTATTCCTGCTTTGTAGGAGCAATCTGCTCCACGTCCAACTCTTCCCAGCGGAAGAATCTTTGACACATTGCTCTCGGGCTGGCTGCCAAAGCGAAGATGCTCACCTGAATGCTGAAAGCACGTTCCTGGGTCCCTTGTGCATAGGAGGTGATAAACAATTACCTCCACTTGGAAAACCTCAATTTTGAAAGCATGCCTGGCCAGCACTGCTAATCACAGCAGCAGATCTTTAGTACGCTGCTATACTGAACATGTTCCACATTGATGCTTTGGGATGGAAGAGGCACACCATGATCTTCTCACTTCAGTCCCGCTAGAAGCATGTGCTGATCTTCCCCATGGAGCGCTTTGCTGGCAGACAAGAGGCACACGTGGATGACAGAGAAGCAGCCGATTTTCAGCTACCACTGATCCTTCAGAGGCCCTGCAGAGCTCCCCGGTGACAGAATGGCTCCATCTCTACTCCAGTGTGTCCCCAGTGCTTCAGTGACTTGCCAAGTTTTTGGTGCAGCATGTGGTCCCTCTGAGTCATGGTGCAGCAGTGGGTGATGAGGGTACCCTGCACAGCTACGGTAAGTGGGTCGGGTCTCAGCAGCAGCGATCCTGTGCCTGAGGCAGGTCTCTGTTCAATGCCCTATTGAGCCAACTCTGCTATCATGGCATTTGTAGCAGCTTGCATTTGCCTAGCTTGATACACAAAGTTTTCCTAGCATCCAGCTGAAGTATTCTCAGTCGTAAGTGTGTAAATGCACAGTGGTTTTCCTTGCCCTCCCACAACTTAGATTTGCAGGACTGAGGCCAGTATGGAACCCTCGTAGGAGGGGGGTTTCAAGAAGGCACGTGGACCAGCGAGGCCCAGTGCACCCAGAGATGCTGCTCTCAGGCCTGGGGTCCAGTCCTGCAGCAGCTTTTGTAAGGAATAGCTGTGGCTCTGGAAGCAGAAGTTGGCCCAGAGTGTTGGTTTTGTTGGGACAGCTGTACATTGCTATGAGATTTTCAGCTCATTATTTCCTTAAGCTTCCAATTTGAATTCTGCCCAGGCCAAGTAATATTCGCTGTTCAGAATCACCACATTGCATTATTTCCTCCTCACCAAGCCATTTTACATTTCTCCTTTTCTTTAGACCGTTCCTTTAAATCATCACAAACTATTTGTCAATAAGGAGAGTGCCAGAGCTTTTTGGTAATTTTTCATACAGTTCAGTTGTTTGCAAAAGACACAAACCTCTACAAAATGTTTGTTTGTTTTTGTAGAATTCGTAATTTATTCTGTTTGAAATAACTAAAATCCCATGATTTTTTCTTTTATTTTAAATTTTGGGACAGCCCCAGGTTCAGTTTAATCCAATGGCAAAAATCCTCCTAGACTCAACGATAGCATTGAGCTAAAAAGCTGTAGCAGTTTTTTTTAGCTTGCAATGCACATATTTCTAATGTAAAGTATGATAGATAGATTACAATGTTGGTTATTTTGTACCACGAACCATGAATTGATAAAAATAAAGCTCAGATGAAAAATAAAGCTCAGAACTTCTTTTAAATCATTCAGAAACATAGGCGACAATTCTTCAGTTTTCTGAAAGTATCATGGCTTTTTTTATTGCTTGCCTAAGAAGCCAGGCCAAGAGTCCTGTCAGTGCTTGGGAATCTCAGATTTCTGACTCATGTGGATTGGGAAAAAAAAAAGAAAGAGAGCTTGCAAATACTAAAATTGAAGGTTCAAAAATAGCAGGCACATAAAAAAAATCTTATTATCTTAATATCTCTGATTCATGGGGCCTAACCCACTAGTAATAGGCAGGGTTGCAAAGCCTTATTAAAAATCTGGACTCAAACTAATCCTCTGTTGGAGTCTGTCATCTTGGGAGTTACAGCAGGAGATGTTGACTCTTTTCAGCCAGAAAGGCAATGGTGAATCTAGCAAGAAGACACTTTCTGTATTGATTTCTGCATTCACATTCAAAAAGGCATATGGAAGATTTCTGAGCTGCCTAAAAATTAAGATGTTGTTTGAAATCATTTGCAAAGATTCATCCAAGATTAAGATATGTTAAGACTTTTTAAGAAACTTCCTATAAACTGAGTTTAAAGAAGTGCAGGAATGTTCAAACAGAACAGCAGAATTTAATAGGTAAATCTAATATGTTTGAAATCACTGGGAAAATATTAGACTCTGAAAAATAAAGATCTTCCTAGCAGGTGTCTTAGCCATCCTAGAGAATTCTGTCATATGTAAATAATTTCTGACTGTGCTGTGAGGAAGGTTAGTTATTAAAAATAACCATTTTTGCTAATGGCAATAGGACTGTTTTGTAAGGTCAACCTTGCTCTGTTTAAACGCTCTTACGCCAACGCCTTTTTTCTTAACCAAGCCCAATATTTTCCTGGTCCCCGCCTTTTTAGTAAAACTCTACAAAGGGTTTGCAAGAAAACTTGAATCCTTGTGAAGCCTGCCTGGTTTCAGGTTTCGTTATGAGCTCGAAACTCAACACAGGTTGGTCCAGAAGTTCAATAGGGTTCATGAACTTTTCCAGCAAAACTGAATTGATTTATGATTTGGTGTTACAACTATACAAATCACATGCCTTCAGCATACAGCAAACCTTGGTAAGCCTGAGCATGAAGCCAAGCAAATTAGAATCAAGGCCTCTCTCCTCCCCTTCCACCCTTTTCTCTTCCCATAAAGGGTGGGTGTTGACTGTGTGTCCCCAGTGGCTTTCGGGCTGTTGTCTAAAAACAGAATCAGTCATTAAAGAGCTGTAAGGCATCCAATTGTGCTGATCTGTCAGAAAAAAACACCCAATCTCATATGGTATTGTCCAAAATTTTAAAAAAGAACAAAGCAAAAAGCAGATGCTCAGACTTGAGCATCTAAATTTTGTTTTGTTGACCAAATAGCTGGACTGATCTCCACATGTTGCTGAACATACAACAGTTTCTGGTTTCAATCAGAGCTGTTGTTTAGATGACCAAGTACAAAGAGGAAGAAACCTCGCGTTGGATGCCCCTTGAAAAACCCTGTCCATCAGCTGCAGGAGTAGTGCTGCTGGAAGAGAGAACTGGAGGCTGCAAGGAGGCTAATGCATACAAGGAGGTGATGCACAAAGTGCTCAGAAGGCTGCAGAGGGCAGGAAGAATTTGGTGGCTTTCCTACCTCCCACTCTCCTACGTTCCAGCCTTGTGTCTTCCTGATCCAGCTAAAACTTGCTAAAAGCAAGTTTTCCATGGTCCCTTGCTAATGTGGAGCATCTCTTCACCCCTTGCCATGCTCTGTAACTTGCTGAGTGTCCCAGAAGTGCCCTTGATGTATCCATCAGCATTGTTGTAATTGAGTACTATCACTTCCACACTCCAGCTGTACTTGTGTTTTGGTTTGGGTGGCTTGAGTGAAGTACAGGCCTGGAAATGAGGCCTGGAAACTTTATTCCATTATCAACCTCTAGGCATCTGACAGCTAAGCGTGCTGTTAGGATGTGCTAGCAGTCCACCTTCTTGGTACATGACATGGTGCCACAAGAAACAGGGATGTGATACAACATCTCCTGGCAGCAAGTGGAGATCAGTGACCTGTTGCTACCGTATATGAGATCTCAGTAAAAACGCAGCGTGCCTACAAGATTTCTAATATATTAGTTTTATGCTGCACCATTCTAATCAGGTCTGATGCAGCATAAAACTAAGTCAGACATGTCTGTTCAGACAGTGCCACATTGGAATCAACAAAACATTTAGCTGTGCCATGTATGCAGCTTGAAGCTGCATGCAGCAGCATAAGGACCTGCATATGCAGCTCCAGAAAAAGCAAGAGGTAATCATTACAATAAAGCTGGGGTGTAATTTGTTAGTAAACATCCACAGTCAAATTCTTCTGGTTTTCTTCTAGTGGGTAGCGTGTGCCCGTGTCTCGGAGTAGCTGGGTGAATATTGTCTTTAACGTGTTGTGGTCTGTGTCAGTGGCAGTCACTTGTCATGTTGCTGCCAACTGGTACAAAACCATGTCATGTGAGTCAAAGCCAAGACAAACATACTCTGTGAGCTCGTGGTGTCTTAGATCATGCTGCTAGTGAGCTATCTGAAACTTGGGGACTGCCTTGGAAGGCTTGAAATCACTTAAGCTAGTCTTCCCAATGTGGATTTTGGATTGTTTTGCTGTCTTCTCTAAAAAACAAAAAGGCAGAAAATACTGATTCAAAAGAAAATGTTGACTTGAACCATGCTGAGGTCAGGGTATGATAAAAGCTTTGTGTGCAGAAGTGTTTATCTTTACACAGGTCCAGAGGAAACAAAACAAAACAGTTTACAGGACAGATCCCTGTAAAACGCAGCTTGGATGCCAGAGCATAAAATGCCTGCATTACAAGTGAAAATAATGTATCATTAGGGGTGTATGAAGGCACCCTCCTGGCTATCTCCTTTGCCCTTGTGCGGTTCCTGTGGTCCTTACCTGTCAAAACAGAGTGGAGTGCTGATCAGAGGCAGGAGGGAAAGCTGTGCAGAGACTTTGGGTTTGCTGTGTCGAGGAGAAAGTTCAATGGCGCTGCAGGAGCACCCACACTCAGCATGACTAATCAGCTGCACTGTTCAGAGAAGCCAGGAGCACAACAGCTACTGACTACTTTGTGCGAGCGGGCGCGATGTGTGCAGTGAGAGCGACGGTCTCGTAGCAGCTCTTCTGCGCTGCCAGGAAGGATGATGATAGAGTTGGGCAGCATCTGCAGAGGCACAGCTAACACCAGAGGACTGAACAGCTCCTTCATGCTCATCTGCGCTTCTGGCATGGAGAGGTAGAGGAGGCAGCGTGGGGAAGGCCGGACGGGGCTGTGCTGCCTGTACCTGCTCTGGCAGTGAACGGAGCAGCTCAGGCACCTGCAGCCGTGGGTCTAAACTTTCCCAAGCGCTGAATGCTCCGAATCCCTGCATACACATTAGATTAGTGGCTAGACAGGATTTTTTTTAAGTATGTCCCTAACTCTCTTCTGGTTTTGCCTCTGTGCTTCCTTTCCTCTGATGATAGCACAGTGCGGCATCTGCCACGCTGCCAAACATGGAAGAGCGGGGCTCCATCGTGCACAAACACAGAGCACGGTGTCTTTGGCAGCTCTCAGAGCAGCTGTCTCAGGTTTCCTTTCCTTTTAATGGTTCACATACCTCTCTCCACGTCTGTGTCTGATTTTCAGGGCACGACCTTGATTTTACATCAAACGTTCCCTATGTCTCTCCTCATCCCA